>NW_028270184.1:33584588-36196255 GCF_037043375.1 Chiloscyllium plagiosum | reverse complement strand
TCATAACACAGTGCTCCATTAACAGATAATCGTCATGTGCTGTGATAGCTTAAGTATAACTTAGGGAACTAGTGAAGCAGACGATGACTAATTTAGAGAGACAAAGCAAGCCAGCATGATTGTTCATCCTAATGTTATCCGGTAAGCACGGGGACAAAACTGTATAACCTGCAGAGGGACAAACACTTGTGGGCATTTTCTGGCTGCCACAGCCTTAATTTTGCAAGATTAAAGTTTAATTTCGTGAAGGAATTTCTGCATCTCTTGGTAACTTTTTGTCGAATATGGAGTAATTATTCCACAACTCCTCCTCCAAGATGTTCCTGATGAAGGGCTTTTGCCCGCAATGTCGACTTTCCTTCTCCTGAGATGCTGCCTCACCTGTGTGCTTTTCCATCATCACACTCCCGACTCTCAACTTCTCACGCCAGTGAAAAACATCCTTGCATACCCGCTTTACTTTGTAACTCAAGCCTTACAGAACCGGCAATATCATGGTTAATCTATTCTGAACCCACTTCAGCTTGGAAATATCCTTCCTATAAGTGGGCGACCAGAATTGGACAACTTTGCAGAAAAGGCTTCACTAGTGTCCTGTACAATCTCAACATGTTTTCCTGACTCTTACACTCACAAGGAGGTGTACCAAATGCCTTTTTATCAACCCTGTCTATAAACGAATCAGACTTCAAAGAATTATGTACCTATACCCCAGGTCCTTCTGTTCCGCAACACTATCCAAGGCCCCTTCATTATTTCCATAAGCATTAAACTCGTTTATTGCACCAAAATTAATACCTCACCTTTATGCAGATGGAACTCCATCTGACAATTTGCATCTCATTGACCTATTTGATCAAGATCTTTTTGTAATCTTTGAATACCTTCTTCACTGTCTACTGGGTCACCAATTTTGGCATCATCTGCAAACCTACTAACTATTTAAATCATTTCTATAAAAGACAACAAAATAGGACCCAGGACTGATCCCTCGAGAGTACCACTTTTCACAGGCCTTCAGTCCTAGAGCCAACCCTCTACCATTACTCCCTGTCATATCGTTAGGCCAATTGTGTATCCAATTGCCAAGCTGAAATTGAAACCCATGTGACCTAACTTTACTAATTCGTCCACTGTGTACAACCTTGCGAAAGTTCACTGAAGTCCACGTAAGCATTAAACTCGTGCTCCTGGTTCTGAAGTTCTTTTATGCATGTTTATTTATTGACCTCTCTCCTCATGGTAGCATCAACCCAGGCGGAATTCTAGTGAAACTCGTTTGCACTGTTTCGGTTACAAGGAGATCATTACTTATGAAACAGACTGAATCTGTACACAATACGCCAAAAACTCTTTCAGTCAAGCACTACTGGGAAAGATGTATTTACTCCGATACTAAAAGTATTTTGCAATAAGGGCCACAAATCATTAACTTGCTGCCCGCATGAATTCGGTGAGGGCCTTATGACCAAGGACATTCAGGTCGTTTTCAACAGCAGCAGTTCCCAATCTTTCACCATTTAATAAACATAAAGGAGAATGATAGTGTTTGTCGTTCACATTTGAATCATTTTAATACCTTGCTCACAGCTATTGTCCAATCACTGATTTTCCTGATATCAAGCAAGCCTTCAGTCCAAAGAAAAAAAATACTGTTCTCTCCATTCTCTCCATTAATCCAATTTTTAATCCATATAGTGTATATTCCATCCCTACATAACTATGGATTCTCCAATCATCTGCATTCAAACATGTCAAACGTGTTCTGAAAATTCGAATACTCTACTCCCACTGGTTCTGAACTGTTGATATTACAATGGACATCATCCACAATCTCTAGCAGGTTTACCAAACATCCTATCACATTCGTGAATCTAGGCATCTCTATCAAATCACGTCATTATTCTGCAAATGCCTAGTTGTCACGAACCTTATAAATCATTCCAATGTGTTCTTTTTCTCATAGCTGACATGAAGCTATTCAGTGTTCAGTTTTCTGTTTTCCCTCTCTGCCATCTCCCAACACTCTGGGATATAGTTCATCGGATACATTAGCTTTGCCAACCTTAAATTCAAGGAGGTTTTTGAAAAAGAAAATCCTCTTTGTTAATTCCAATTTCCTGCATATTTTACACCTGCCATAGGTCCAGCTTGGAAAACAGTTGCTGGAAATCCCAGGGAGGAAAATACAGCGACCGATTTCCAGAGCTTCCTTTCTGTGTAATCGTGGCTCCATTTGTTTACCATGGACCCAGATAACCTGGAAATAAAGTGACATACCTCGTCCAGAGTGAAATCACGATACCCTCGCATCTTCCTTAATGATATATCAACTGCAAACACAAACCTGAGAAAACCATCCACAGAACCTCCACTAACTTTTCAATGACAGGATTAATTCATACCCCACACACATCGTGCACCTATGCAGTATTGAAAATGGCTGTCTTTCCTCTATTTCTCTTCCTGGCTGAAAATATAAGGCCGTTACATCTCTGCACATTTCCACATCAAGAGTTCCTCTCTCCAAAGAAGCAGTTGACACTGTAACATCACCTTTCTCGTTATGTCAGCATCTATATTGTCGATGGAGTTGATTATCACATTCAGAGAAGAGAAACAGAGGGAACATAATTCACTTTAACAGGAACACACCTAAATGAATGCCATATTTCGGAATATGGGAAAAATGGAACTGTTAGAGTAACTTCCAAGTTTTGTTTCCTTCCAGTTCATCTTCAGCAATACCTTTGTTTGCTTTTTTCCTTCTCTCTCTCCCCACATTTTTATCTCACCCACCCCAATCATCCCACTCCTTCTGGGCATTTCTCCATCCATTCAACTCAAACGCACCCCTCCACCATCCCCAGAACCTCCTACAAAACCATACCTGACAGAAATATAATTTCCCAGTTGTTTTCACTTCTGATGTAGAGTCATAAGTCTGGAGATGTTATCTATTTTTCTCCTGACAGAGGCTGCCATACCTGCTGAAATTCTCCAACAGTTTCAGATGCTGGAGAATTTTGTCTCAGTTCTCAGTATTCACAGTTCCTTAGTTTATTTCAACTTAAATTTTGTTGCTCGTGAGAGGACAGCATTTGTTGTCTATCACCAATTGCCCTTGATTGCAAGGCCAATATGGAGAAAGCCACCTTGCTGTGGGTTTGAGGTCACAGTTAGGCCAAACAAGGCAATAATGTTAATTTGGATAGAATGTGGAACTGGAAAGACATACTAAGTCAAACAACATCAGAGGAGCAGGGAAATCAACACTTCAGGTCAGTTCAAAGTCCTGATGAAAGGTCCTAACCCAAAACGTCAATTTTCCTGCTGAACCACTGCTATATGATATGCTGTCCCTTTCGAGCTTCACATTTTATCGAATTCGAATTCCAGTATCTGCAATCTTTACTATCTCCAATGATGTTAAATTTCTTTATCACAGGCCATCATTGAATCAGGTCGACTTTAACAAAAGAAATCCTGATGGTTCTTCGTTGCTACCAGTGAATTTATGTTTCATTCCAATCTTTATCATTCGAATTTACGTTCTGCCATCAGTTATGGTAGGTTTGGCAACGATGTGTTTACAGTCAAAATTTCGGCCTCTGAATTATCCATCCATTGACATTACTTCTCTGTTACGGAGTCTCTATTTTGAAGTAACTGCAGGGACAGGAACAAGTTTGGTGCTTGAAAGCTTTTGGAAGTGGAAGAGTGCCCAGAAGAGAATCGGAGCCCTAAAATCTGAAGTTAACAAAGAGAGAGATGATGGCTTATAAAGCAACAACACTGAGGCAGAAATATGTGGCACTAGGTATGGGCAGATTTGTTGACAGAGGGAATACATAGACATAAAACAGTTCAGGATGAATGGAAGACTCGAGGGTCTGAACAACCTTGTTCCTTCTTACATTGTAGACTCGTCCAGTCCATTCAACACATTCTTAAGTCGCAGCCCAGACCATAGTTTGCAATTTGTTTCGGTAAGTGCACAGTGAAAATTATCTGGAGTAAGTTAGCAATGTTGGCTACCAAGTTTAAAACAGAAAAAAAAACATTGATTCATGAAATTACACAGTGAAACACAAAGAAGACAATGAAGAACAACTACAGAACTCAATCTATCCAAACTAGACTTAATTATACTTTTACAAATATACACAACAGCCCGAAAAGGCAACCACCCACCTCCTCGCTTTTAAAAGTCAGTATAAATGGAATACATGTTTACAGGTTGAAGTTAGAAGAAGAGAGAGTTTGCACACAGCAGGTCAGTTTGAAAACATGACCACTTTGGCCTGAAGTCTCTTTTGTTTACATATAAACCATACACCTCTCAAAATCCTTTTCATCTCTTAACCAAACCAGTCTGATCGGAGACTGATCTGGTTTATTACCCAGCTGAAACAAAATCATGGACAGAGTAACCGTGAACCAAGGAACAGTTTTTAGGGAGAAAAAATGTGACCCTTAGATATTTGTGAGTGAGGAGTTTGGAGTCATGGGAAATGAACTGACGTTTGTGACTGAAACTGAAGCTAATCGTTTGCATCTTTGCTAAATATAAGTACGCCTCATAACCCGAATTCAAACAATGGACATCCGGAGAAAGCTTTTAAAGACTCCAGCATGAACCCCTATTTATTGTTGAAAATTGCAGTCTTTTCTTCCCAGATGCTTATCCATTCTTGAAACACTCCAGTCTCATACTCTAAGACTTTCTTCATCTCCTCCTCACTTTAGCTGCTGCTCCCATCTAATCTTAGAGATTATGCTGCCCTTGATACTATGGGATAAGAGGTTGAAGGAAGCGCCTTACTGATAGAAGAGAGAAGCTCTCCAGTGACACAATTAAGATCTATAGAGAGCAACATCAATCCCTCCAGTGAACTCATTTCGTGTAAACCTTTTTTAGCACAAAAACACTGGTTGTGAATGGAAATTGACATCTCTGGCGATTGGGTTTATGGCGCATCCCTGATTCCAAAGTAAGTGTAAGGGAGAGAAATAATGATTTTTCTTCACAAGGTGGATGAAAGTACTGTATTTTGACAGAATAGGATGTGCTGGATTCCCGAGACTATCTACATCTGGCCTGGAGGAAGACCACCTCATCACGGGAACAATGTGGACTTCACCAGCAGACAGTCCAAGCGTGCTGTCTACCTTTCTGTTATTTATTTATGCTTAACTTCAACATTTATCGTACCATCATTTAATGGCCCAGGTGGGGTTAGGCTATTTTTTGAAAGGCAACTACTGTCGCGCATGTGGTATGGATACAGTTACTTGCTTTGGCTCATTATGGTCCCATCCTGGTTCTGTTGAGTGGTGGTCTGCTTCGGGGGAGCGATGGTCAAGCTTTCACAGATCCGGGATTCTTAGTTTTACATATCACCAGATTTTGCTAGAGTCTCAGAATGGTTGGATGACAGTAAATCTTCAGTTGCTACACTTTGCCTCTGAGATTTCTCTCCAAATTGTCTTTTGACGTTCTTTCTTCCTGGACGAGAGACCTGCTGTGAGGCAATCTGTTTTCTGAATTTGTCTTTTGACAAGTGCTTACGGAATTTTACCACATTGGGACAAAGTGAGGACTGCAGATGCTGGAGATCAGATTCAAATAGTGTCGACTTGGAAAAGCAAGCTGGTAAGACAGCAACCGAAGAGTAGACGTTTTAAGCATAAGCTTTTCATCAAAAATGAGCAGGTTGAGATATGAATGGGATTGGGTGTGTACCTGGGGAAAAAGTCGCTGGGAATGCGATAGGTAGATGAAGTTAGGGGTGAAATTGATAGGTCAGAGAGGAACGTGGAGCGGATATGTGGGAAGGAAGATTGACAAGTTGGACAGTTCAAGGCGGTGGTGTTAAGTTGGAAGGATGGATCTGGGACAAAGTGCAGCGAGCTGACAGAATGAAATAATGTGAAGTCCATATTGATCCTTTCGGATTTTGAGCGTCCCAATGCAGAAAGTCAGGCGTTCGTCCTACAGGCCCAAAGGAAGAAGATGAGGTGTTCTTCGAGGCTCCAAGGCAGAAGATGAGGCGTTCTTGCTCCAGGCCCGAAGGCAGAAGAAGAAATGTTCTTGCTGCAGGCACCAAGTCGGAAGATGAGGCAACCTTCACTGCCACGTTTACTCGCACTCACACTCCACCAAGGACATGCATGTCCTGGGCCTGCTCCATCGCCAAACTGTAGCACCCGATGCCTGGAGGAAGAATGCCCCAAAGTTTCTTTGGGACCTGGAGGAAGAACGCCTCGTGTTCCACTTTGGGATTCCCCTCCCAAGGGTTAGTTAGTTACACTACATTGAACAAACATGCAAAATGCTAATCACCAGGACACATGACCATTAAATAGCCACAAAAAGGCATGATCCCATATCATTAGTACACTCACATACAGATGAGGAAGAACACCACTTTCACTAGGCCAACACATTCATCCGAGGACAAGCCAAACAGAGACACGCACGAGAATTCCTCGAAGGAACGCATTCAAACGGGAACTCTATTAACAAACACATGGACTTGGACCCAATTTACTACCTACTGAGAAAAAGAACAGGAAATTACATCACCAACACAAGGAATTCTGAACACATGAATAGAAAGCGAGTCACAACACTAGTGATCCACCGGAGTCTCACTGATGGTTTTGCCTACTATGGGGACAAAGTGTCTGAACACGAATCTCCTAGCTCAGCGAGCAAACTTACATCCAGAGCCTCAACCAAAGTTACACAACTTCTCAAAACTCCCTAATCCCATACATTCTTTACAATAAAGTCCACCTACCAATTATTTGCTTACTCACTGACCTTATTATTTCCACTTTCAGATTCCTTACATCCTTCCTGGCACGTGCCCTGCCACATATTTTTGCATCATCCACAAATTCGGATACACAATGCAGTCAGCCCCACTTCAAGCCATCGGTATAGATTGTAAATAACTAATGCATTTGGAATGATGTTTGTGGTATTCCAGTAGATATATCTTTTTAATCCGATAAACACACATTAATCTTGACTCTTCATTATCTCCGTGGTAACAAATCTTAAATCCATTCAATAAATTATCTGTCAGACTGGGAACCTCTGTCTTGTGTAAGGATATTTATTTTGTTCATTTCAGAATGACATAGAAATCCCAATAAACTGCCTAACCGTTCCCCTTTATCAAGCATCTTGTGACGTTCTCAGGAACTCCCGCAATACTTTGCAACATTTTATAGTGCAAAACGTAATTTCCCTTTCGCAAAAACACCTTTACTCTGATTGCATTAAGCTTTTTTAAAATTAATTGCAATTCCCTCCTTAATAACACTGTAGCATATTTCAGCAATAATTGTCGGACTGAATGGCTTATGTGATCTTGCTTAATGTCTCACTCCCTTCTTGAAGACAGGCACTATATTGGAGTTCCTCCAGTTTCGCTGGAACACTCTGGAACGTTTCACAAAATTCCGCCCGTCACTCTGTTACCACTTCTTTTAAAGCAGTGCATCAGTTGCTGCTGTGCTGTCTATCCTTAGTATTATCTATTTGAAAAGAAAATATTGTTCTTTTTGTTAGAGACATTTCAAACCTTACGAGAGGTGAGGTGGCTCAGTGGTTCGTACTGCTGTCTCACGTTGCCTTGGACCCGAATTCAATTTCAACTTCAGTCGACCGCCTGTGTGGAGTTTGCATATTCTCCCTGTATCTGCGTGGATTTCTTCCCACTATTCAGTCTTTTCAATTTTTTTTAATGTATGCAAGTTAGGTGAATTGACCATGCAAAATTGCCCACAATGTTCAGGGATACGTTGGTTAGGTGCATTAGTAATGGGAAATGCAGAGTAGAAGGATAATGGAATGGCTCTGGATGTGATAATCTTTGGAGTGTCAGAGTGAACCCGCTGGACCAATGGCCTGTTTCCACGCTGTAGGGATTCTATGATTCTACACTTCCCTTGTATTGCCACTTTGCTTTAGCTATGGAAATATTTTGTGACATCCCCTGTGAGGAACTATGCAAAATACTGGTGTACATTTTTTGCCTGTTACCGGAAAGCAATTCCTTAGTCGGATCCTGCAAGTGTCCAACAAATGCATTCCTGACTTTCTTCCAAGTGTCTCATGCAGACTCATAGTAAACTTTGAAAAAATGAAAAAACTCTTACGGCTAGTTTTTATATTTCTTGCCAATTGTAAGATATTTTTCTGTTTTATTTTTACTTTATATTATCTGCCTCTGGTTCCGAAAATAAACATCCCAAATCTCGACGACACTAGCTCATATCTATTTGAATTCTTTAGTTATTGATTTAATAGTATCCTTGATAGCCTGTGTGAACCATGGGTGGTTCGGCTTCTTCTCGTGTCCTTCTTTTTGATTTTTGTCAATTATTGCTGAGCACAATAAAATATCTGCTTAAATAACTCCCCCACATATCGACTGGCCTTCACTTCAGTCTGTTTTCACATTCCGTTTTAGATCGGATATAAGATCTACCTCCGCAATTAAAATGACTGATTGTTTTCAAGCATTCGGGGGAATATCTGTAAGTGTCGGAACACATGATCAGTTGAGAGTGACTCCATTCTCTCAGTTTCTCCGTCTGTTAGATGATGCTTTCGACATGATCTCCTTTTCCCTCATATCAGAAATCCTCCCAACTCTAATTGGCATGACCTTCAGCTGTGGCTGGCTCATCTGCCGCTCTCCTGCCCTCATACTTCACTTCCTTCCCAGAATAATGGTAGAGAGCCCCTTGTCCTCACTTGCCACTTTTCTAGAAACCAAATTCACAGGATAATCCTTTGTCACTTCCAGCAGGACAGCACTCTCAAACACATCTTCCCCTCCCGTCCCTCTGTGAAGCCCTCAGTCACTCCGAACACTTACCTACTCCCCTTGGCACGGTCCAATGCAATTGCAGAAGCTTCAAAACGTGTCCGTTCACCTCTTCCATCCTCACTGTCCAGGGTACCAGGTGAAGTGTCATTTCACTTGTACCCTTTTAATCCAGTCTACTGTCATTGCTGCTCACAATGCAGTCTTCTGTACATTGGCAAGTCATACAGTGACTGCTTTGAGGAACACTTCCACTCTGTCTGTAGGTATAACCCATCTCGTTGGGCCCCATTTCAATAAATTACATTGCTCTCATGTTAATGAGACTTTTTTGATCAGGTTAGACGAAAGAGACCCAACGGATGTCAGAAGGATTTCCAGGAGGCCTTTGATAAGATATGGCACAGGGTGCTCCTCAGTAAGATAAATTCCTATGGTGTTAGAGGCAAGGTACTATTATGGATCAATGATTGGCTGTCTGGAAAAAGGCAGAGAATGGTTATAAAGTGGTCCTTCTCAAGATGGAAACAGGTCACGTTTGGACCAAAACTTTTCGATCTATTCATAAATGATATGGATGAAGTAATTTAGGATATCCTGATTACGTTTGCAGCTGATACGAAGATATGTGGAGGCACATGCAGTATACAGGAGGCAGAGAGTCAGCAGAATGATTTAGATAGATTGGGAGAGTGGCCAGAGAAGTGGCAGAAGTAATAAAATGTGGCAACGTGTGAGTTCATGCACTTTCATAGCAACAATAGAGGCATTCACAATTGCTAAATGGGAAGAAAATTCATAAATCTGAAGGGGAAAGGGACTTGCGATTCCAAGTCCAGGATGTTCTTAAGAAAAACGTGCAGATTGAATTGGTAATTAGGAAGGCAAATATAATGTGGTCTTCATCTCTCGAGGACTGTAATACAAAAGCGAGGCTTTATAAGGCTCTGTTCAGATGGTATTTGGAATCTTTTGGGCAGTCTACCTCAGAAAGGTTGTAATGGCACTGGAGAGGGTCTAGAGAAGGTTCCTGAGAATTAAACAGGGAATAAAATACTTAACAGAGGAGGAAGTTTTGAGGACTCGGTGTTTATACTCGCTGGAGCTTAGAAAAATAAGAGGGAATCTGATTGAAACTTGAGAATACTGAATGACCTGTAAAGAATGAACTGTGGGAAGATGTTTCCATTGGAATTAGAAACGAGGACTCGAGTGCACAACCTGCGACTAAATGGAAGACACTTTGAAACGGAAAGAAAAAGAATTCTTTCGAATGAAAGTGGAGAATCTGTGGAATTCATTGCCACAGAAGGCTGTTAAGGTCACGTCATTGAGTATATTTAATTCAGAGGTAGATAGGTTATTCATTGTGAAGGGAACAAAGGTTACAAAAAGGAAGCAGGAAAATGGAGCCCGTAATTTCAAATAATAATAAAACCGTTTTGCATTCAGATATCGTGTACAGTTCAAGACACTGTCACCACGACACAAAAGCTCCTTTAAAGCAAAGTTTTCAATGAAGACTTCTGATTACTCAACACCAAAATAGTAGCCTGACTTCTCTTTCGATGCTGAACATACTGTTAAAGCAAAACATGTCATCCACGTTCATGAAATAAATTTCTCCTAGCAGTCACATGCACTTCGGTTAACACAGTTTAGACGAAACTTGAACTTGATCATTGTAAAACAAATTTGTAATTTAATTTTCAGCTTATACCATGCCAAATATTTTAATTCCAATGTTTACTTTGATATATAACTCACATCAATGTTTGCTTCTCCTTGCTTTTTCTAAGCTTCACCTTAGCATATTGTGTGGAATCTGAGCGACGTGCGCTCTGTGGACATTAATGAGAGATTCAGACCAGATATTTGCCAAGGCTGATCTCAATGTTACATTAATCGCTCCACGCCTTATCTGTTCTTCTCAAGCATCGTTGTAACTTCCAAGAGGGAAAGGTGATTTTAAGTTTACATAGAGGACTGGAAGGAGTCAGCAAACGGAGAAGTCCATTCCACTTCTCCAGCTTAGTACATCGGAAGAGCAGAAGCATGTTCAGGCCTTCGACCTTGATACAAAAGGAATAGACGGTGCTATTGAGCCCTTGGAACCTGATATACAGTTACAGCTTTAGGCCAGTTAGTCCCTCTAGTCTATAATACTGGACCAAGACCAGGTCACGCAGCACCAGAATCCTGTTAAACGGAAACAGGATCAGTTCATTCAGCCTGCTGATGGCTGTAACATAGAAACTGAAAGAGGACACAAACCGATTGGATGCTGTTACACTGGGATAACAGAATGCGATTCAGCTCATCAAGCTGGTGCACAGGAATTGGAGAGAATAGTTGAGAAATGTTGTGAGCAGGAAGGAGATAGTTTAATCACGTGATTGCTGTATGGGATCAAGAGAAGTCCAGTCACTCCCACGATCCGATTTCAGGGATGCTGAACGAGACTGTTCGTTCCAGTGAACCTGTTATGCAGGGATATTAGGAGACACGGCAGCCCCTCAACAGTTACACAGCAACTGTGGGCGGGAGGGTGGCACAGTGGTTAGCACTGCTGCCTCGCAGCGCCAGAGACCCGGGTTCAATTCCCGCCTCAGGCGACTGACTGTGTGGAGTTTGCACATTCTCCCCGTGTCTGCGTGGGTTTCCTCCGGGTGCTCCGGTTTCCTCCCACAGTCCAAAGATGTGCAAGTCAGGTGAATTGGCCATGTTAAATTGTCCGTAGTGTTCGGTAAGGGGTAAATGTAGGGGTATGGGTGGATTGCGCTTTGGCGGGTCGGTGTGGACTTGTTGGGCCGAAGGGCCTGTTTCCACACTGTAAAGTAATCAACAGGAAAGTTCCATAAACTCTCAAGTGATTTACACAGAAATCCTTGAGCCTCATACTCATTTCTAAACCAGGAACAGAATGTGTCCATTCAGCCACTCATGCCTTTTATGCAGAAATCTGAGCAGAACATTTTAAGCTTTGTGCACGTTACACAGGATTTGAAAGTGAACGTGGAACATAGAGCAATACAGCGCAGACCAGGCCCTTCGGCCCTCGATGTTACGCTGAACTGTGAACTATCCTCAGCTCGTCCCCCTACACCATCCCAAAATCATCCATGTGCTTATCGAAGGATTGTTTAAATCTCCGTATTGTGGCTGAGTTGACGACATTGGCAGGTAGGGCATTCCAAGCTCTTACCACTCTCTGTGTAAAGAACCTGCCTCTGACATCTCTCTTAAAGCTATCATTCATCAATTTGTAGTTATGCCCCCTTATACAAGCTGACGTCATCATCCTAGGAAAAAGACTTTCACCGTCTACACTATCTAATCCTCTGATCATCTTGCATGTCTCTATCAAATCTTCTCTTAACCTTCTTCTTGCCAATGAGAACAGGTACGAGTCTGTCAGCCTTTCCTCATAAAAACCTTCCCTCCAGACCAGGCAACGTCCTGGTAAATCTCCTCTGCACCTTTTCCAATGCTTCCACATCCTTCCCGAAATATGGGGATCAGAACTGTAAACAATATTCCAAGTGTGGCCGCACCAGCGTTTTGTATAGTTGCAGCATGATATAACGGCTCCGGAACTCAATCCCTATACGAATGAAACCAAACACACCATTATGCCTTCTTAACAGCACTATCCACCTGGGTGGCAACTTTCAGGGATCTATGTAGATGCATTCCAAGATCCAACTGCTCATCCACACTATCAAGAATCTTTCCATTGACACAATATTTTGCCTGCCTGTTAATCTTCCCAAAGTGCATCACCTCACATTTACCTGCGTTGGACTCTATTTATCCACTCACAGTCCAATTCTGCAGTTTATCTAAGTCACACTGCAAACTGTAACATTATTCCACACCGTCCACTACTCCTCCGACATGAGATTCGTCTGCAAATTTACTAATCCATCCACCTATGCCTGCGTCTATATCATTTATAAAAATGGCAAACAGCAGTGGTCCCAAAACAGATCCTTGTGGCACACCACTAGTAACCGGACTCCAGGCTGAATATTTTCCATCAACCACCATTCGCTGCCTTCCTTCAAAAGCCAGTTTCTAATCCAAACTGCTAAATCACCCTCAATTCCAAACCTCTGCATTTTCTCCAACAGCCTACCATGTGGAATCTTATGAAAGGCTTTTCTGAAGTCCATGTATACCACGTCAACTGCCCTACCCTCATCTACATGTTTGGTCACTTTCTCAAAAAACCCAACGAGGTTTGTGAGATACGACTTGCCCTTGACGAAACCATGTTGACTATCTGAATCAAATTGTTGCTTGCTAGATGATTATAAATCTTATCTCTTATAATCCTTTCCAAAACCTTCCATCAAAAGACGTAAGGCTCACCGGCCTATAATTACTTGGGTCATCTCTACTGCCCGTCTTGCACATAGGCGCAACATTTGCTATCCTCCAGTCCTCTGGTGCCAAACGTGTAGTCAATGACGACTCAAGTATCAAAGCCAAAGGTTCTGCTATCTCCACCCTACCATCCCAGTTAATCGTCGGGTAAATCTCATCCAGCCCAGGGGGCTTGTCTACTTTCACTCCTTCCATAATTGATAGCACCTCTTCGTAACTAACCTCGAAACTTTCTAATCTAATATCTCGTATCTCATTCTTCCCGTCTACAATATTCTACTTTTCCTGATTGAAAACAAACGAGAAATGTTCAAGATCTCCGATCTCCATAGGCTCCACACTCAACTTCCCACTTCTATCTTTGAGTGGCCCTCTTCCTACTCTAGTCATCCGTTTATTCCTCACAAACCTATCGAAAGCTTTGGGGTTCTACTTTGTTCTATTCTCTAAGGACTGCTCGTGTCCTCTCTTTGTTCTTCTTAACTCTCTCTTTAAATCCTGCCTCGCTCCATCACCTCAGTTGAATCATCTTGTCTCATCAACACATAAGCCTGCTTTCGCTGAACAAGAGAACAATTTCTGTAGTCAACCACGGTTCCCTTACCTTATTTCTTCCTCCCTACCTCACAGTGATATACATAACAATGACATGCAATATCTGTTCCTTAAACAAGCTCCACATTTCCATTGGCTGCATTCCCTGCATTTTGCTGCCCCATTCTATGCATCCTAATTCTTGCCTAATCGCATTATAATTGCCCTTTCCCCATCGAGAACTCTTGACGTGTGGGATGCACTTATCCCTTTGCATCGCTAAAATAAACGTAACTGGATTAGGTGACTCCGTTCAAAGTGCTCACCTACAACTAAATCAAACACCTGGCCTGATTCATTACCAAGCACCAGATCTAGTGTGGCCTCCAGTCTTATTGTCCCTTCGACTACTGTGTCAGGAAACCCTCCTGTACACATTGGACAAAACAGATCCATCGGAGTAAGCTGAATAAACAGTAATATAATCAACACCAAGCTGACATAAATAACATCTGAGTCTTACCAGGAACACCAATGATAGCCAGGATAGGAAAATAAAAATAGTGAATAAGACGAAATGTATGATAAATCCTTAATGTTAATGACAGCCGTTTTGCAGACAGCATCCAAATTTCATAAGATAAACCACTGTTCATGGTTCTAACATTCCAGTCTAATGTTCCAAGATTCTGATTCATTGATGAAAGATGCCAGTCTAATCTTCTCAGATTCTGATCCATTCATGGAACATTTCAGTCTAACCCTCTCCGCAGCTGATGTCTCCTCCCCTTCTTCCTGGAATTGTTGAGCCTTGTTAGTGTTGTAGGTAATACTCCTCCTTACACTATAAGAAAAGACATTGAACGAAGCGCATTTATCATTTAAATATGAAAGGCATCCACTGGGATAATTAGAATCCATGGAGACTGACATTAATCATAGTCACGGAACAAATAGGATAAATTAATCTCTTCCTTACATCACACTTTCATATCACAATAAAAGAGAACATTTATTCGGACTTCATGGAATGTATGAGGGTTGCTGAGGGATGGATCATAAGTTTTTCAATCTTTTTAATCTTTCTTCTTGTATATGGGTGCAGTGTCAGAACACTGCAGGGTTGTATCTGTTCCACCCTGATCATATAAGTCGACCAGGATCTCATAACAGAGCAGCTGCATAAAATGACTGTTACGGACATTTCTAGAGATCAGAAACCAAGGTATCAGTATTTGGTGTCCAATGGCCTTGTGTAAAGTTGTATCTAGTTTTAAGTGCCCTGGTATTAAATGCCTGCGTCACCTTGAGACATATTCAAAACATAGAGACAGTTGCTTATGAACGAGGAAAGCAATTCTCTCCCCACGTGTCTCTTCCAGAGGGACAGGAGGTTGCCATTCAGCCCACACTCGTCTCTCACCATTTGAAGAGTTGGAAAACTGGAATATTAGTACATTTTCCAAATGGAATCATTGAAAACATAGAGTGGCATAGTGGTTTAGTGATTAACAGTACTGACCGACAGTATTAGAGACCTGGCTGTGCATAGCTTGCCTGTTTTCCCAATGTCTGCGTGGATTTCTGCTGGATGCCCAAGTTACCTCCCACATTCGAGGGATGTGCAAGGGAACTGGACTGGCCATCCTAAGTTGCACATGGTGTTCATGGATGTGTAGGTTAGGCACGGGAAATGCATGGTAATCGAGTGATGGATCTGGGTGGATGCTCCTCAAAGGTTCAGTGTGAGTTTCTTGAGACAAATCGTCTGTTTCTGTAATATGAAGATTATCTGATTTTAATTGCTCCTGCAGCTGTACAAGGTTTTACTGAGAGGAGTCCTGGAGTACATTGTGTTGGTTGGCACACGGACCAACCAGCCCAACCACCCCGTAGCCCAACACTTCAACTCCCCCTCCCACTCCACCAAGGACATGCAGGTCCTTGGACTCCTCCATCGCCAGACCATGGCAACACGACGGTTGGAGGAAGAGCGCCTCATCTTCCGCCTGGGAACCCTCCAACCACAAGGGATGAACTCAGATTTCTCCGGTTTCCTCAGTTCCCTTCCCCCCACATTGTCTCAGTCAAATCCCTCGAACTCAGCACCGACTTCCTAACCTGCAATCTCCTTCCTGACCCCGCCTCCCCTACCCCAGTCCGGCCTATCAACCTCACCTTGACCTCCATCCACCTATCGCATTCCCGACGCCCGACCCCCCAATTACCTCCTCCATATCTTTTATCTTAGCCTGCTGTACACACTTTCCTCATTCCTGAAGAAGGGCTTATGCCCGAAACGTCGATTCTCCTGTTCATTGGATGCTGCCTGACCAGCTGCGCTTTTCCAGCAACACATTTCCAGCTCCATTCCTGGTCCTGGGGGAAGGGAAAGTCATGCTGGTGACCCTCCCCACCCATGTGAATGCCCACATTAAGGACTTGGGAAGGGCAGTAATTACACCCCTCCCACCGCGTACAGGCTCAATATCGGAGCTGTGTAGGGTAGTTCAAACTGACTGAGTGCCTCCAGGTCCATAATGGATTTCAAGTTTGATAATGTTTACGAGGATATTTGTTAATTCCAGAATCTCTGAAGAATGGGGACTCGGTCATTGAATGTTGTGCAGTAAGAAGTGGGGGAAATTAACGTGATTCTGACTGTGAGGACTCGAACACCAATTAATGTGGTGAACTTAGTGAGATCCACTCATCCTCATAACAGGAATCTCTCCCCATGCTCAGATCAACTGTCACTTTGCACAAAAATACAATATGAATAAACCAATACATATAAGCATAAGAAATAGGCGCAGATATATGCCATCTGGCACCCCAAGCCTGCTCCGCCATTCAGTAAGATCAGGCCTGATTTTTTTCTCCGACTCAATTCCAGTTATCCGCCCTCTGACCATAACCTTTAATTCTTGTACTGTTCAAAAATCGATCTATTCTTGCTTTAAACATTCAACGAGATAGCCTCAACTGCTTCACTGGGCAGAGAATTGCAAAGATGCATAAACCGTTGTATGAAGAAGTTCCTCCTCAAATCAGTCCAAATTCTCATCCTCTTTTTTTTTTCAGACAAGGCCCCAGCTTTTCTTTTATCTGCCAGTGGACACAACCTCCCTGCTTCTCTCTTGTATATTCTCTTTTGCAACGATACAGGATAAACCCTTTTGCTAATTTAAACCAAACCCACGGAAAAGCTCATATCACCTCGTAATATGCTGTAGCGTGTGTGACAGAGAACTACTCAAATTCCACTATTTAAAGTAAAAAAATCCTTTATCCTTTAATTCCAAACGAGAACATTAAACAATAACTGCCCACTCTGTCAGCCTCCTTTGTCTGAACGATTTACCTATCACCCACTCTATAACAATATACATTGTGTCAATTAACTTTACAAAACAATCAATTTTCAAAACCACCAAACTGTAGAGCTCCTCTGTATCTTCCTGGATATGTCTTCAGTATTCTGCTGCACAGATTCTTCATATGAGAAGGTAGTTTTTAGGGAGGGCGTCGGCGGGCAGCCAATCGATCACAGTAGGTGATCGTTATCTCTCTGGCTAACTGTTCAAAATACTTGATGTTTACAGCCAAAAATATCGGATCATCTCTTTGGTTTGATACTATTAAAACAGTAAAATTCAATTTGGAATGTTTTAGTAACTCGTGGCATATTTAAACAGATTGTCTAATTTGGAATTGTTTCGGAACGTTGCAATACAGGTCAACATTTTGTTTCACAGCCAAATCTTACTTTTTCCGATTTTTTTGCACATTCTGTGCCTTCTAGTTGCTTGCCAGCTTTAACTCTCTCTTAAAGGTACAATATACGCTGATAATTTCAGAACCGTACCTTTTAAGGAAAACAAAAATGAACCATCATAATAAGTTGGTTTCATTCTGTTTCTATTTCTTAGCAACGTTACCATGACATACATAGGACATTTATCTAAATTCAAGTTAACTTCTGTCCACAAACATACCTATTCATCTCCTCCAAACTTTATCAGTCAAATCAGATAACACATCTGATATTCTATTCTTACGATCGCAACATTTACGACTTGCAAATTAAAAATCTGCGACATAAGACTCCAGTGAAATAGTCTCATTTTTTCGTCTTTAAATAGTGTTAAGAAGTTAAGAAGTTTGTGATTCGCCACATTGTTCATGACGTTCAAATAAACGTGTTGTAAGGCCAATAAAAAAACAGAATAACTCTTTCGATTGTAGAGTACTTTCTTTCGTGAGTATTGAGTTTCTTTGAAAAATAACCAACTGACAATTCAATTCCATCATCATCTTCCTGCAACAGTACAGATTCAATCGCTATGTTACTAGCATCAATTGCAAGTTTCAAGGATTTCAACAAGTTTGGCGTAGGTAGAACTGGTGCAGTGGCTAATACTGCTTTTAAATTGTCAAATGCCTCATGGCAATGTTTTTTCCATAGAAATTCAATGTTCTTCTCGAGAAAATATGTTAATGGTGCCACGATGCTGCTGAAGTTTGGAACAAACGTCTGAGAGAATCTGTTTAGTTTCAAAAATCGAAGAAACTTTCTTCGAGATTGATTGTGGAAATTCCTTGGCATCAACCTTCCATGACCAATGTTATGTCCAAAAAATGTCACATCTGCTTTCGCGAATTGTGTTTCTGAAAGTTTATTACCAGTTTTGCTTCTCTTAATCGTTGAAAGAGCCATGCCAACTGTATCACGTGATCTTTGCAGAACTCAGTCAAGATCATTTAATCGTCCAGGCCGACTGCACACTGTGTTCAGCCAGTTGGACTGTGGCGGGTGCGTTCTTAATTTCAAAGGACATCACTTTGAATTGATATAACCCATTTGGGTTTAGAAACGCAGGAACCTCTTTTGCTTCCTCCAATAAAGGTACCTGCCAATAACCACGCACTAAGTACAATTGTGTGATGGACCTGGCTTGTCCAACATTCTCGATGCAGTCCACTAATTTCAGTATTGGGTCTGAGTCCAATTTCATTACAGTGCTGACCTTCCCATAGTCCATGCAAATTCGTTGCATCCGTCAGGTTTGGGAACTGAGACGATTAGCGAACCCCACTCGCTCTGAATCGTTTCAATTACATCTTCATTGAGCATTGCCACCACTTCCTTCTGGACCTTTGTGGCATTGAAAGGATTAAGGCTGCAAGGGCTTTGTTTTATCGGGACAGCGTTGTCTACATCTATCCTATGCACAATAGCATTAGTCCTCCCCATCGTATTACTGCATATGTCCTCATAATGCTGTAACAAACATTTTTTGTGTACAGGATGATTTCCTGACACAGTATGTCGACAAGCCAACAAGTGTCCAAGCCACATTGGATTTGATCCTGATTAATGAACCTGGCCAAGTGTTAGATTTGGGGGCAGGTGTGCACTTTGGTGATAGTGACCACAATTCGGTTATGTTTACTTTAGCAATGGAAAGAGAAAGATACATAACGCAGAGCAAGAGTTATTGCTGGGGGAAAGTCAATTGTGATGCGATTAGGCAAGATTTAGAATGCATAGGATGGGGTAGAAAACTACAGGGGTGAGCACAATTGAAATGTGGAGCTCACTCAAGGAACACCTATTGCATGCCCTTGATAAGTGTGTCCCAGTCAGGTAAGGAGGAAGTGGTCGAACGAGAGATCCGTGGTTTACTGAAGAAGTTGCCTGTATTGTCAAGAGGAAGAAGGGGAGTTGAGACAACCCTGGTAATTGTGGTCCAGCGAGCCTTACCTTGGTTTTGGATAAAGTGATGGAAAAAGTTATGAGAGATACGATTCATAATCACCTAGAGAGAAAAAAAATGATTAGGGATAGTCAACACCGTTTTGTGAAGGATAAGACGTTCTTCCCAAAAAAGTATTGAGTTCTTTGAGATGGTGACCAAACAGATGGATGAGGGTAAATGGGTGATGCAGTGCATATGGATTTCAGCAAGACGTTTGATACATTTCCCCGTGGTATGCAATTGTGCAAAATGCAGGCATAGTATTGACAGTGAGTTAGCCGTTTCATCAGAGGTTGGCTGGCTGAAAGGCTACAGATGGTGGTGACTGATGGGAGATGCTTATCGTGGAGTTCCGTTATCCGTTACCAGTGGTGTGTCGCAGGGATCTGTTTTGGATCTAGTGCTGTTTCTCATTTTTTATAAATGACTTAGATAGGGGCGTGGAAGGATTGGTTAGTAAATTTGTGGATGACAACCAGGTCAGTGGAGTTGTGGATACTGCTGAAGCATGTGGCAGGTTACAAAGGGACATAAATAAGCTGCAGAGCTGTGCTGAGAGATGCCAATTGAGTTTAATGCGGAAAAGTGTGAGCTGGTTCACTTTGGAAGGAACAATAGGAATAAAGATTATTGGGTTAATGGTAAGATACGTAGTGTAGATGAGCAGCGACATCTCGGCGTCCATATACATAGATCCCTGAATGTTGCCATCCGGTTTGATATGGATATTAAGAATGCATACAGTGTGTTAGCTTTTATTGGTTGAGGGATTGTGTTTAAGAGTCATGACACCATGCTGCAGCTGTACAAATCACTGTTGCGGACACACTTGGATCTTTGCATACAGTTCTCACCCTCACTTCATGGGAAGGATGTGGAAGCTTTGGAGAGGGTTCAGCGGAGATTTGCTAGGATGTTGACTGTTATGGAGGGAAGATCTTGTGAGGAAGGTCTGAGAGACTTGAGGTTGTTTTCGTTCTAAGGAAGCTTCAATGGTGACCTACCTGAGAGATACCAAAAAAATCAGACAATTATATAGAGTGGACAGTGAGAGCCTTTTTTCTTCGATGGCATGGCTAGCACGAAAGGACATAGCTTTACATTGAGTGGTGATAGATATAGGACAAATGTCAGAGGTCATTTCTTTACTCAGAGAGTTTTAGGGCCGTGGAACGCACTGCCAGCGACAATATTAGACTCCCCAAATTTAAGGGCATTCAAATTTAATTGGATAAACATATGGATGAAAATGGAATAGTGTAGGATAGATGGGCTTCAGACTGGTTGCAAAGGTCGGTGCCACATCCAGGGCCGAAGGGCCTGTACTGCGCCATAATGTTCTAAACCTCTCAACTATTATCCTTGCTCCTGAGGCTGATAGTTCACAAACGTATCCCACTTCTCAAAGACTTCCTCATTATTTAACCTATTTGAGGCACATAAAACTCCACCTCATCTGGCTTTGATTCCTCACGCCGTGGGGGAGTAACTAATATCTGTTTTAAAAGTTCCTTATCCCTTTTAAGGTAAGGTTTCAACATATTCACATGCCATACCGGATACAATTTATTTAAACAACTGGCATCTTTGCCAGACAGATCACCTGACATAACCGTTCATCGATTTTATTGGAGCCACTAACTATTGCTTTGAAGGGATCTCCTATCACTGATGACAATACCAGTAAGTCATCCCACGCAAAAACGTTCGACTCTCAGAATGTTTACCTGTCACCTGGTTCATTCTATGCTGTGTCCTCTTTAGGGGCTGCTGAGCTAACTCACCTACTTGGTTTAATCTCTCCCTCACCTTCAATCCACAATCCAAGTGTGAGATCTCCGACTTTGGTCCTACCAATTTCTCTCTAATTAATTTTAAAGGCCTCTTTCTTCATGTCTGAATATTAACCCAAAGGGAGTATGCTGTGTAGATTAGTTTCAGGCATCTCTCATGACAAATAATATGAGTAGGATACCTTTATGCCAATCATTTTTGTAATCCTGAAAGTATTCTTCAAACAAGACTTTCAAGGTTTGATGCCACCTTTCATAAGAAGGCTGGGATTCAGGATGGTACACACTTGATTTAAAGTGCTGTCTACCTAAGCTCTCCATGACTTCCTCACACAGCATAGCAGTTAAGCTCGATTCTTGGTATGATTGTATCACTCTGGGTAGCTCATACTGCGTGAAGGAAGCTACTAACTCGTCTAACACACTTTTTGCCTGAATGCTTTGTAATGGAATTTCCTCCCTGTATGCCACCAGCAACACAATCTAGTACACTTCCGCCCATTTCTCCGATGCACTAAACCGCCATGGTCTCCATTTTCGTCTCAGGAGTTTACCTTTCAAATAATAACTCTCAGGAATATTCTGTGCCTCCATTCTGTGTACGCATCAACGTATGCATGCTTTATTGTCTTGGTCTTTCTGTAGCAATTCTCTACGCCATTCAGGGTTAAACACATCTGTCTGACCCTCTTCTCTTCAGGATTTTCCTGCAACATTATGTCAAAGACAATGTCCACTGACTGAACGTCAACTCCTTCATGTTTGTCTTTAGTTTTTGCTTCGTTCTGTGACTTCTACTGGTGGGATCTTATTCCAACATAGTCTCGGAAAATAACAGGAGATCTTTTGTCAAATTCAATTCCCGGGTCTCTCTTGGCCTTCTCCACAACAAGAGGTGTTACTCTCACTGTGGAACCTCCTAAATCGTTCCCAAGAACAAACCGAATTCAACAAATGACACTCTGCCAATCAATGCCACCGTTACATCGCCAGTCGTGAATTGGCAATCGATCCTGATCTTAAATAGAGGAATGCTAAATGTCTGTCCATCTGTCGCACACATTACCACTCTCTATGGTACGAGGTCAGGAAAATGCAAATGCGTTCATCTCTTAGTATTAGAGACTGGTTATATCTTGTAATTCTCAAAATTCTAACTATTACCCTTCTCCCCCTGGTCGTTCTGAGTAAACTTTACCTTTAGAGACAAATACTTTAGAGATGTCAGGCATTAACTCCATACCAAGGCCCTGCTTATGATCTGCCCTCTCGTGCAGCTCCTCGAAATTTTTTTGGGTTTCATTTACGACTTTCACTGATGCCACTGGCTTAGCTTCTTTTACCACATCGTTTTCCACAGATTTTTTTTATTATGATTGGTGCTGTAACATTGCGTGTTCTACTTTACCACAATGGAAATACTTTAGGCCTTTCACCACATTTTCTTCCTCTTGAGCTTCCTTTTTAATCTGTGGTAAACATCTACCAGTGCTCTCTATTGTTTACTTCGTAGTGTTGAATCTCCCCTTATCGCAACTTCTATCTATCAGAGGACGATATTCTTGTGAAAGCTAAAGCTTGTCTTGTGCATCAACGCGTATTCATCCACCATCTTTGCTGCTCTTCTCACTTTCTGAACTTGCTTTTCATCCACGTTAATTCGAAGCATCTCTGGAAGTGAGTTTTAAGCTCTTCCAGCAGAATAATCTCTCTTGCAGCCTCCTAGGTCTTACCTATTGTTAAGATGCCCACTTATCAATAGGACTGTGTTTAGTTCTTTCCAACAGAACAGAAGTCTGACTTTGTTCCTTCCTTATGTTTATGAAATGCTGTCTATACGTTTCTGGTAGCAGTTCATTAGCACTTCAAAAAGCCTGTTGACCTCTTCATCATCTTTTCACCCCTCATCTAACAGCACTGCAAATACCTCACTAGCACTGCCTGCCAGTTTAGGGTGAACTAGCATTACCCACAAGTCCTCTGCCAATTTCTCATGTGAAAGGAGAAGGCCTCAATATCTTTCCCAACAAAATATGACATAGTATTAACATCTTTGTATGCATCACTACCTTCTCTATTCATCTCCATCATGATAATTTGACTTCCTTGACTAAGTTGCAATTTCTGAATTTCAAGTTACTTCACAACTTCTCTCTCCCTTCCTTCATTCTCCCTTTATCTTTCCTCAGCTAAGAACCTTCTCGCGCATTCTTTTCCGCTGTATCTTTCTTTTCACACTCTTTACTTACAGATCACTTAAAGTGTGGAAACAAGTCCATACCGACCCTCTGGAGAGCACCCACTCAGACCCATTCCCCTACATTTACCCCTGCACCTAACACTACGGGTAATTTAGCATTGCCAATTCACCTAAACTGCACATTTTTGGACAGCGGGAGGAAACCGGAGCACACGGAAGAAACCCACGCAGACACGAGGAGAATGTGCAAACTCCACACAGTCAGTCGCCTGAGGTGGTAATTGAACCCGGATCTTTGGCGCTGTGAGGCAGTAGTGCCAACCATTGTGCCACCGTGCCGCCCTTTCTTTCCCCCTTTACTGTTTTGACGAAATTCAATCCTAGATGAACAGGTGGTTTGGTGTATAAAAATAAGACATTATGAATAGTTAACCAGAGAGTCAAGTAAAACATACTGCTATCGATGACTGCAGACCGTCTCTATAAAAGGTACATTCAATATGAAAAATATGTGCAGCTAAAGACAGCAAACGACGCAAGAAAGATACAGAGGGGAATCGACACAGCTCGCTGGATTTGAAACTTCAATAACTTTTTAAAATTTCATTGGGGCATTATCAAATCAGTATATTGCTATAGAGTGGGAGGTAGAAAAATCGCCCTTTCCGCCGTTTCTTTTTGTCTCCCACTTTGCTTAGCTTCTAATTTCATTTTCCTCAGCTCCAACGTAAGTTTTTCTAACTAAATTTTCTAACTCTTGTCTGTTTCTCTGACACAAATAAGTGTTTGTGTAACTCCCTTACAATTTCAGCTTTCCTTTTCTCCCTGGTTAATCCCAATTCTAACCGCTTCACTATTTTTGAGAGTAGGGTATTTTCTCTTCTTTCTAAACTTTCTTCACAAATTTGGGAATCATTTCACACCCGAGAACCTCTTCAGACATTTTTAGAGCCATTTTCGCACTTTTATCTTAACCAACTACTAGCAAATCAAATTAAAGAAGTTGTTTCACCTACATTTTACTTAATGATCTGGGACACTAATCAGCAATTGTTTAAATCTGCTGTGATCTTTCGCACGTTAAATCCATTCAGATCTGTTCAAATATCAGACTGGATCTGATTAAATCTGTCTAAATCACGAACCCAAGTGCACATACTGGATAAACACTTATGTTAACTTAAACTAGACGCACACAAAAACTCACCTCAACCTTAAACTGTTAAATTTTGATTGTAGAGAAGTAACCAAATTCACCATTTTAAAAAAAAACATTAATTCTTCAACTCCAAAAGAGAGTATTAAACAACTACCTACACTCTAAGCCTACTTTGCCTTAGCGATTTTTCTACTTCCCACTCTATAGCAATATACTGATTTGATAATGCCCCGATGAAATTTTAAAAAGTTATTGAAGTTTCAAATCCAGCGAGCTGTGTCGATTCCCCTCTGTATCTTTCTTGCGTCGTTTGCTGTCTTTAGCTGCACATATTTTTCATATTGAATGTACCTTTTATAGAGACGGTCTGCAGTCATCGATAGCAGTATGTTTTACTTGTCTCTCTGGTTAACTATTCATAATGTCTTATTTTTATACCCCAAACCACCTGTTCATCTAGGGTTGAATTTCGTCAAAACGGTAAAAGTCAAATTCCCCTAGGTTTTAGTATCTTGTGGCATAATTTAAACTGATTTGCTAAATTACAATTGCTGTGGAACACAGCAACCCAGCCTAGCTATTTGTTTCCCACCAAGCTCTGTGCCTGCACAGTGCTTATCAGCTTTTACCCTCTCTTTAGAGTACACTAGACACCTACATACATTTGTATTATTCTAGATGACATCCCCCCACCCCCCCCCCCCCCTCCCCCCATTCTTCCTAATTCCAGTGAATATAGTGCCAGTCTACACAATTTCTTCTCATTCGGCAAATGCCTCAAATTCTGAATCAAGCTGGTGAACATCATCTGCACTCACTCCAGCGTCAGTTAATTACATCTCAAGTAAGGAGATCAAAACTTTACGCAGTACTCCAGGCCTGGTCTCATCTGCAATGCAACGTTTCTATTTTTAAACTCCATTCCTTTAGCAATGAAAGATATCATTTGTCTTCTTGCTTACCTGCTGCGCCTGCAAATCAACTTTTTGTTTTCCTTCCCGGGTTCTGGAATCAATGTTGTGGAATTCCAGGGTAACTATTTTCCTGACTGTATTCCACAGTGGCTCCACCACTGTGTGTCTGTCCTGCTGGTGGGAAACATTATTCATTAGGTCTGATTCTGTGAGTATGACGATGTCAGACCGGTTCTTGATCTGTTAAATTAAGAAATAAAAGTGATAATAGAGTTGATGATAATGGCTTAAAATGCTGAACAGAAGAAACTTTATTTGAAGGGGTTTTGTTTTTGTCAAGAAAGATTGGAGAACTTAGTGAAGGAAATCGAAATATATATGATTCAATGACGTTAGACAGACACGGCGAGATGGAGACGGAATGTCCAGAACATTTTATATTTGGAAGTGATATACAAAACTGAGAAGGAGGTGAAACAGACCTCTGAATAAGGGATGGTATCTGTATGATTTTAAAAAGGATCTGATTATCAAATGATCAATTTAGTACACAGATAATTTATATTTGTGGACTAAGTGTCATGTGTCAACGTTGGTGGACGATGCGAAGATGAGTGGTATAGCAAAGTATGCAGAGGACACTGAAAGACTCCAAAAGGAGATAGGTTAAGTGAGTGGGCAATGCTCTGGCAGTTTGGATAATCAGCCCAGTGCAGTCTGCAGACTTGGTGCGGTCTGGAACCGTGACATCGTGCAGTCTGGAGACTCAGCCAGGTGTGTGATCTGGAGACTGGGCCTGGTTCAGTCTGGAGGCCGTGCCCGGTTTGATGTGGAGTTTGGGCCAGGTGCGGTCTCGATAATCCGTCCTCGTGGAGACTGGAGTGAAGTGACTCTAATTCGAGTCCGTTCTTTGTTTATTTTTATTCCTCTGCTGGACTTTCATTCATTATTCTTTCATTTTTGTCACAAATGCTGAAGAAACTGTACCTAGGTACCCTGTACAAAAGATAGCGCCATAAGCAACAATATTGTAAATTTTTCACTGCACTCTTTAGAGTGCACGTGACAATAAAGTTAATTCAATTCAATTCTAGGGATAGTCAACACGGTTTTGTGAAGGGTAGGTCGTGCCTCACAAACCTTATTGAGTTCTTTGAGAAGGTGACCAAACAGATGGCATAAGTTGTTGATTTTATGCATATAGATTTCATTAAAGTGCTTGATAAGTTTAATTGGAGATGTTTATCTTGAAGTTCTGTTACCGGCTGTGTAACGCAATGATTTTTCTTGTGGCCACTGTTGTTTGTCATTTTTGTAAATTACTTTGATGAGGGTGTAGAAGGATGGGCTAGTAAACTTGCCGATGATGCTAAGATCGTTGGAGTTGTGGACAGTGCCAAAGGATGATGCAGGCTGCTGAGGGACATAGATAAGTTCCAGAGCTGATCTGTGTGGTGGCAAATGGTGTTTAGTGTGGAAAAATGTGAGGTGATTCACTTTGGAAGGAGCAACAGGAATGCAGAATACGGGGCGAATGATCAGATTCTTGGTAGTATGGATGAGCAGAGAGATTTCGGTGTCCATGTGCATAGATCCCTGAAAGTTGCCACCCATGTTGATAGGGTTGTTACGAAAGCATTTGTTGTTTTGGCTTACACTGGTAGAGGGATTGAGTTTCGTAGCCATGAGTTCATGTTGCAGCTGTACAAAACTCTGGCGTGGCCGCACTTGGAGTGTTGTGTACAGTTCCGGTCGCTGTATTGTATGAAACACATGGAAGCATTGGGAAGGGTGCAGAGAAAATTAACCGGATGTTTCCTAGTGTGGACAGAAGGTATTATCAGGAAATGCTAAGGGCGTTGTAGCTGTTTTCATTAGGGAGAAGAAAGTCGAGAAGAGACTTAATAAAGATATACAAAATGATCAGAGGATTAGATAGGGTGTGAACCTTTTTCCTCTGTTGATGATGGCTAGCATAAAGTGGCATTGCTTTAAATTGAGGGGTTATAGAAATAGGAAAGATGTCAGAGTTAGTTTTTTTTAAATCAGAGAGCAGTAAGGGCGTGGAACACCCTGTCTGTAACAGTGCAAGATTCGCCAACTTTAAAGGAAACAGATAAACATGGGAATCCTAATGGAATATTATAGGTTAGAGAGACTTAAGATTGGTTTCACAGATCTGTGCAACATCAAGGCCCGACTGGCCTAGACTGTGCTGTAATTTTCTATTTTCTAATGTGAGATGTTATATTTTGCAAGACAAACCAGGCAAAATTTACATGGTTAATCGGATTGCTCTGTCGAACAGAGACCAAGGGTGCAGGTGCATATTTACTTGAAAATAGTATTGCAGTTAGACAGGGCAGTGAAGAAGGCTAACCTTCATCGGTCAGAGGATTGAGTGTAGGAGTAGAGACATCGTATTGCAGCAGTACAAGACAATGTTAAATAGACATTTGGAATAATGAGTAAAATTCTTGTCGCCCTGCTTAAGGAAGATTGATATAAACTGCAAAGAGGGAGAGACTGGAGGTTTTGGGAAATAAAGGCAGCCTGGATAACCTTGCAATTTTTGCCATTTTCCGCAGGAAACTGATGGGTAACCTTAGAGATTTATGAAATCATGAGTGGCATGGATGGGATAGATTGCTAAGGGCTTTTCTCCAGGTGGAGGAGTCCACAACTAGGACAGACAGTTTTCAGGTGAGAGGAGAAAGACTGAAAAGGGACCTAAGTGGAATTTCTTTTATGGAGAGTGTGGTGCATAAATGGAACAAGCTGTCAAAAGAAGTGGTCGGGACGAGTACATTTACATCATTTAAAAGACATTTGGTCAAGTATATCGACAGGACGAGTGTCAAATGCAAGCACATGGGAATAGTTCTGTTTAAGAAAACTATGCCAGATGGGCCAAATGGTCTATTTCCACACTGTATAACTCTAAGACTCGATGACTCTCACTCATCTTGCCTGGCAACTTAGACCTCAAATAATTTCCAAGTCAAAAATCCTCTTTAAATACTTGTATTAATCTAGTTCTCCAAGCAGTCTTGAATACAGAATTCCTTATATTCATGGGCTGCTGTCGACCACAGCAGCAACAGAAGTAGAATTACATTCCAGAACATAGACCATAGAAAAGTACAGCAGAGAACAAGCCATTTGGCCCACGATAGTGTGCCGAAGATTATTCCTAATTTAAATAAAATAACCTAAACTGCGCACCCCTCAATTCAATGTTGTCCATGATCATGTACAGCAGTCGCTTAAGTGCCCCTAATGACTCTGCTTCTACCACTGGCAACACATTACATGCATTCACAACTCTCTGCGTAAAGAACATACTTCTCACGCCTCCACTATATCTTCCACCAACTATCTTAAATCTGTGACCCTTTGTGCCTGTCAATCCTTCCTTTGGGAAAACACCCTGGCTATTGACTCTATCTATGCCTCACATTACCTTCACATCTCGATCAGGTCACCTTTGTTCCTCTTTCTCTCCAGAGAGAAAATTCTGAGCTTCGTCAACCTCGCTTCCTCACACAAACGCTCAGTCCCGGCAGCATCCTGGTAAACCTTACTTACAACTTTACCAAATCCTCCGTATATTTTCTATAATAGGGCGACCAGAACTGGACACAATATTCCAAGTATGGTCTCCCCAGGGTCTTGTAGATGTGCAGCAAAGCCTCGCGGCTCTTAAACTCAATCCCGCTGTTAATGAAAGCCAAAACACCACCTGCGTTCTTAACAACCCTATCCACTTGATTGGTAACTTTGAGGGATCTATGCACGTGAACACCCAGATCCCTCTGTTCCTCCACAGCGACACGAATCCTGTCTTTAGTCATATATTCAGCATTTGAGTTCGACCTTCCAAAATGCATCTCTTCGCATTAATCCAGATTGAACTCCATCTGTCACTTCTTAGCCCAGCTCTCCATCCTGTCTATGTCACGCTACAGCCTGCAATACCCCTTAATGCTATTAACGGCTTCTCCAACCTTTGTGTCATCGGCAAATTTACTGACCCACCCCTGAACCTTCTCAAAGTCATTTACAAAAACTATAAAACCAGAGGCCCAAGAACAGAGCCCTGTGAGACACCACTCACCACTAATCTCTAGGCAGAACACTTCCCACCACTAATCTCTAGGCAGAACACAACCACTCTCTGCCTTCTATCAGCCGACCAATTCTGAATCCAGACAGCCCAACACATGACAGCATTCATAGGTCTACCATTGGGAACCTTAACCAATACCTTGCTGACATCCATATGCACCACATGCACTGCTCGACCTTCATTGACCTGTCTCGGCATGTCCTCAAAGAACTCAATAAGATTGGTGAAACATAACCTGCCCCTCACAAAGCCATACTGACTGCCTTTAATCTTGCTATGCTTTTCCAAATAGTCATAAATGATATTCCTCAAAATTGTTTCCAAAACCTTACTGACCCCCATCTTAAGACTCTATGGTCTGTAATTGCCAGGTATTTCCCTATTCCCATTATTGAAAAGAGGAACAACATTGGCCTCTGTCCGAACTTCTGGTACGACTACTGTGGAGAGCGAGGAAGCAAAGATCTTCCCCAGCTGCTTTACAACCTCCATTCTTGCTTCCCAGAGCAAACTAGGATAAAATCTGGTCTAGCGCTGAGGACTCATCAATGTTAATGTTTGCCAAAATGTTCAGCACATCAACTTCACCAATCATGATCTGTTCAAGCCTGTTTCCTAGCTCCTCATTCACAACAAAAAATCTTTCCTTAGTGACAACCGAAGCAGAAAACTCATTTAGGCCTTCTCTTATATGCTCAGACTCCACACACAAGTTCCCTACGCTATTACTGACTGGCCCTATCATCTCCCTGATCATTCTCTTATTCCTCCGTACAAGTAAAATGTCTTTGGGTTCTCCCTAATTCTTCCTACCAAATCTTTTTCTGAGCTCCTTTCTAGTAAGCCTGTAATCCTCTAAAGCTGTGCTAAATCTTCGCTTCTTCCACCTTACGTAAGCTGCATTCTTCCTTTTGTCGAGAAGCTCCTTTGTTCTCGTCATTCAAGGCTCCTTAACCTTACCCCTTCTTGCCAGGAAAAAATTTGTGCACTCTCGGAACAACTGCTCCTTAATCAGTCTCCACATGTCTGCTGTGCCCTTAAGGTGGAACAGTTGCTTCCAATCTGTACTTCCCAACTCCTGCCTTATCGCGTAATAATTTCCTTTTCTCCAATTAACTATCTTCACTTGGAAAATACTCCTCTCCCTCTCCAAGGCTATGGTAAATGTTAGGCAGTTGTGGTCACTGTTAGCAAAGTGTTCAGCCACAGCGAGATCTGACACCTGTCCTGGCACATTGCCAAGCACCAAATCCAAAATGGCCTCTCCCCACGTCCGCCTATCTGCACAGAGTAAGGAAACCCTCATGAACACACCGAACAAAAACTGCTGCATCTAAACCATCTGCACTAAGGAGGATCTAGTCAATATTGGAAAAGTTGAAGTCACCCATAGTAACAACCCTGCGGCATCTGCATTTTTCCAACATTTGCCGGCCAACATATTGTCTAGCTATCACCATTGTTAACAGCTAACCCGAGAATGCAACTTTAAAAAAAAGGTTTTGTGATTTACACATGAAAGAAGTGAAACTATCACTGTATTCCAACAGATGAAAGGCTTAACAGACAATCACTTTTTCAATGTATAATTTCAGTTACATCACACTGCAGATTTTTGCTATAAATTGTGTGTTACAATCGAGCCCTCCACTATCACCTGATGAAGGAGCATCACTCCGAAAGCTGGTGTGCTTCCAATTAAACCTGTTGGACTATAACCTGGTGTTGCGTGATTTTTAACTTTGGACACCCCAGTCCAACACCGGTATCTCCAAATCATGACTAGTATCGACAAAAATAACCGCCGGCTTAAAGTGGAGAGGATCTCCAAGAAGATTGCACATATCGACACAGACATCAAGTTTCGACAGGAATGCAGACAAGCAGGAAAGAATCCGAAAGGATTACGGATCACGAACCCCCTTAGGCCGACCTACAACACAGACTACGCAGAGAGACTTTGCCACTGCACCTCTCGTACACTTCTCAATCATCTCATGCACCTACTCTACAGCAGGCGCCACAACCTTGAAATTCAGATGGAGTCCACACTCACAGCCTGCACACAACATACATCAGTACAATTAGGTGACATTGCCAAACAGACAAGGCAACAAAACTACACCACGCACATGCACGCCAAGAACAAAAAACTGGAGAAGCTTGGCATTCTTACCAGTAATAGCAAAGCCCGCCCTGGAACCACAGTAGACAACATTATCACTGCGGGGAAGTCAACTTATCGGACCACATCCTTCGACCGGAAGAGATTGAAGTCCTGAGTAGGGGTCTCAAGTTCTGCCCCACCACCAAAATGGAGCCGTTGGTTCTGGAAGCAGACACAGAGGAGTTCATCAGACGAATGAGACTCCAGGAATTCTTTCAAGGTGCCGGCAATGATCCCACTGAGCCCACTGATGAACTAGAACAGTCACACAGGGATCTGTAGAGGAGCGACCAAAGAAGGTGTCAACATGGACCCCATCGGAGCGCCGCTGCCCTGGACTTGACATGTATGCTCAAACTGTCAGGAAATATATAAATGCCAGATTCATCATTCGTACCCACAAGGTAGAGCTAAACATCACCCATTCACAACGCAATGCCATCCAGGCTCTCAAAACCAATGACAACATTGTCATCAAACCAGCAGATAAAGAAGGAGCCATTGTCATTCAGAATAGAACAGATTACTGCAAGGAAGTGTACCGACAACTGAACAACCAGGAACACGACAGGCAACTGCCAGCTGATCCGACCAAAGAACATACCCGGGAATAAAACACACTGATCAGAACTTTGGATCCAGTCCTTCAGAGTTCCCTACGCACCCTCATCCCACGTACTTCTCGTGTAGGCGACTTCTACTGCCTTCCAAAGGTACACAAAGCCAACACACCGGGACGTCCCATTGTGTCGGGCAATGGGACCCTGTGTGAGAATCTGTCCGGCTATGTGAAAGGCATCTTGAATCCTATTGTACAGGGGATCCCCAGTTTCTGTCGCGACACTACGGATTTCTTACAGAAACTCAGCACTCACGGACCAGTCGAACCGGGAACATTCCTCGTCACAATGGACGTTTCCGCACTCAGCACCAGCATCCCCCACAAGGGTGGCATCGCGACAACAGCCTCAGTACTCAACACCAACAACTGCCAGTCACCAAACACCATCCTACAAATCATCCGCTTTATCCTCGATCATAACATCTTCACCTTTGACAACCAATTCTTCATCCCGACACACGGAACAGCCATGGGGACCAAATTTGCACCCCAATATGCCAACATTTTTATGCACATGTTCGAACAAGATTTCTTCTCTATGCAGGTTCTCCAACCAACATTGTATGCCAGGTACATTGATGACATTTTCTTCCTCTGGACCCATGGCGAGGAGTCACTGTTAAAACTACTCAGTGACATCAAAAAGTTTCATCCGACCATCAAACTCACCATGGACTACTCTCAACTGTCTGTCTCATTTTTGGACACATGCGTCTCCATCAAGGACGGACACCTCAGCACCACACTCTACCGCAAACCCACAGACAACCCCACAACGCTACACTTCTCCAGCTTCCACACAAAACATTTTAAAACAGCCATTCCCTCTGGACACGCCCTATGCATACATCGGATCTGCTCAGATGAGGAGGAATGTGACGGACACCTGGAAGGACTCAAGGATGCCCTCACAAGAACGGGGTACGATGCTCAACTCATCGACCGCCAGTTCCGACGTGCCACAGCAAGGAACTGTAATGACCTCCTCAGGAGACAGACACGTGCTGCAACTGACAGGGTACCCTTCGTTGTTGAGTACTTCCCAGGGGCTGAAAAATTACGCCATGTTCTTCGTGACCTGCAATACATTATCAATGAGGATGAGCACCTCACCAAGACCTTCCCCACACCTCCACTACTTGCCTTTAAACAACCGCCAAACCTCAAACAGATCATTGTTCGTAGCAAACTGCCCGGCTCTCAGGACAACTCCATACAACCCTGTCACGGTGGACGCTGCAAGACGTGTCAGATTGTGGACATAGATACCACTATTACGCGTGGGAACACCTCCCACCTTGGACATGGCAGATACTCATGTGACTCAGCCAACATTCTCTATCTTATACGTAGCAGGCAAGGATGCCCGGAGGCATGGTACATTGGGGAAACCGAGCAAAGGCTATGACACCGGATGAATGGGCACCGCACAACAATCAACAGACAGGAGGGTTCCCTCCCAGTTGTGGAACAGTTCAGTGGTCCAGGACATTCAGCCTCAGACATTCGGGTGACCATCCTCCAAGGTGGCCTTCAGGACAGGCAGCAGAGGCAAGTGGCTGAGCAGAGGCTGATACCCACAGGGAGGGCGTCAACCGGGACCTTGGGTTCATGTCACATTATAGGTGATCACCATTGCACTACACACACACACTCTCACATACACACAGACACAGGTACACACAGACGCGCACACAGACACCCACACATACCCTTATGGACACACACTATCCCACACTCACACATGCACCCCCTCACAGACTTAAAACACTCTGCACTCACTACACACACACACACACTTTCTCACAGTCACAACCCCAACCCCAGACAGACAGACAGACACACACACAAACAAAGATCCACATGCACACATATATTTTGTGGGGTGAATTTGTACTTGTAGAGTTATATTGCACTTTGCTCAAAAACTGCATACATTCATGTAGAACTCTGAGCTCAAAAACTGCATGCATTTATGTAAAACTCTATTATCTCACATTTTAGATGCGAATCAATCTAAACATCAGGTCATAGACAGAGAACATAGGGGGCTAACAACTTCAACAAATTGTCTAGCTATCACCATTGTTAACAGCTAACCCGAGAATGCAACTTTAAAAAAAAGGTTTTGTGATTTACACATGAACGAAGTGAAACTATCACTATATTCTCATAGATGAAAGGCTGAACAGACAATCAATTTTTCAATGTATAATTTCAGTTACATCACACTGCAAATTTTTGCCATAAATTGCGTGTTACGATCGAGCCCTGCACTATCACCTGATGAAGGAGCGTCGCTCCGAAAGCTAGTGTGCTTCCAATTAAACCTGTTGGACTATAACCTGGTGTTGTGTGATTTTTCACTTTGTACACCCCAGTCCAACACCGGTATCTCCAAATTATGTAAAGTTGAGATGTGAAGACTCAGTTAGGGTGGTTGGGATGATCTAAACTCTGGTTTCCAGCATCTGCAGTCCTCACTTTTGCCTGGTTGAACATTACAAGTAACCCAGGAAAGACCTAAATGGAGAGAGCGACGAAGAGCCAGGAGGGGACATGAGAAGTCTTTGGCAGGCTGGATCAAGGAAAACCTCTGTTTTCCTTGTCAGCAGTAAAAGAATGACTAGAATAAGACGAGGGCCAGTCAAGGACAGTTGTGGGTAGTTGTGCACGAAGTCCAAAGAGATAGAAGAGGAACAGGATAAAGATAATGTTGTCAAGGAGAATACCGAGATACATGCTTTTAGACTCGACAGTGTTGAGGTTCATAAGGATGTAGTGTTAGCATTGCTGGAAAGTGTGAAAATAGACAAGTCTCCTGGGCTGGGTGAGATTTATCCTAGGATTCTCTGGGAACCTAGGGAGGAGATTGCAGAACTTTTAACTTTGATCTTTGTGTCATCATTGTCGACAGAGATAGTGCCAGAAGACTAGAGGATAACACATGTTGTCCCTCAATCTTAGTGGCCTTACAATGTTTCTCTTGTCCCTTTTTATTTTCTCATGCCATGCCCCTTTTACTTTTCATCTTATGTCCCTTTTATTTTTCATTTACCCATTCACAACAACTCCCACGTTTTGGGAGTTCCATCTGCTATACATACCTCTATCCCCCAATCACATGCAGAATTCCTTCAACTGGCCAGTAAGGAGTCTTTCCATTCTTTAGTTAGTAATGAATTAATGCAGCAATGCTTCAAATTAACCATGAGGCAATGAGACAGGTCACTTGACAATTGTAAAGGAATAAAACCAAGCAATCCTGCCAATAATTCTGATTTTGTGATTCATGGCTAATACAGTTGATTATATAAAAAATAATAAATAAAATAATCATAATCTGTAATTCTTCAGGATTCCTGAAGAAAGGCTCATGCCCGAAACGTCGATTCTCCTGCTCCTTGGATGCTGCCTGACCTGCTGCGCTTTTCCAGCAACACATTTACAGCTAAAAGTGAATTTGCCAAAACCCAAGTTACCTTCTTGAGCCATGTTATTGGACAGGGACAAGTGACCCAACGAGATGCCAAAACACTGTCAACAAAGAAAGCAGTATTATGGTTCCTGGGGTTGAGTGGATTTTACTGGATGTTTGTACGAACTATAGCAGTGTGGCTACTCCACGCACTGAATTGTTAAAAAAGGGTAAGAAGTTTCAGTGGACAGTGGATTGTCAAACACATTTGACAGCCTAAAAGCTGCCCCACTGCCCCAGTCTTAGCCACACCAGATTACACAAAGCCTTCAAAGTAGCTATTGATGCCAGTGACGTGGGTGTCCATTCCTCCATCATCCTCCTGCAGGAGCACCACAATGTGGTGCTCGTGCAAGAAGATGATGAAGGAATAGAAAGATCTATTTTTTCAGGAAGTTGAATGTTCATCAACAGAAATATTCAACGGTGGAGAAAGATACTTTAAGCTTGGTGTTGACATTACAACATTTCAGTGTTTATATTACCAGCAATGCATCTGATACAATCGTAAACACTCATTAGAACCAATTGACATTTGTGGAAAATTTTGAGGACAAAGCTTAGATGGAGCTTGTTGTTACAGCCATTCAATTTGACAATTGTGCATTTGGCAGATCGCGAAAACATGAATGGTGATGCGTTATCGAGACTTGAATGAGATAGGAAGGTGTTTGGTGGTGAATTTCCATGGATTGTGCATGTTTGCATGTTTATAGTTCGTATAATGCATATGTGTGTTTTGACTACTAACCGGGTTTTGACAGGTTAGAAATGAATCCATATTTTGAAGATTAGATTGGAAACAGGCTCTTCGGCCGAAGAAGTCCACACCGACCCTCCGAAGAGTAACCCACTCAGACCCAATTCCTTCTGCTTCCAACTAACACAATGGGCAAGTTAGCATGGCCAATTCACCTGACCTGCACATGTTTGGACTGTGGGAGGAAACCGGAACACCCGGAGGAAACCCACACAGACATGGGGAGAATGTGCAAACTCCACACGGACAGTCGCCCGAGGCTGGAATCAAATCTGGGTCCTTGGCGCTGTGAGGCAGCAGTGCTAACCACTGAACCACCATGCAGCACTAAAAGTGGTTCATTTTATTTTAAGGGCAGAGGTTCACAAAACTTCTCCCTTTTTTTTTTACTAAAAGCTGTTCCTTGGCTCAAGGATACTCTGTACTTGATTTTCTTTTAGACAGGCAATAAACTGGGCCATACTCTGATCAGTGGTTTGGTAAAGAGATGAAAGGATTTTGAGAGGCCTTTTGTTTATCTGTAAACAGACGAGACTTCAGGCCAAAGTGATCATGTTTTAGAAGTAACCTGTATAATGAAAGGTGCTGGTCAGCTCTTTAGCTAGCTGAACTCAGCAGTTTTAGTTCGGTCCTGACTTGGGAAGTTCAACAGCCAGCTGTGTGGAAACTCTCTCTCTTTTCTTTCTTTTAAAAGGGAGTTGGATTATTGGGACTGTTGTGTGCATACAGAACAGGAAAATTAAGTCTAGCTGGACAGCTTGAGTTCTGTAGGGGTTCTTTGCTCTTTGTGTTTCATGGTGTAATGTTTTGAATAAATTTTTGCCTGTTTTAAATCTAGTAGTCAACCTAGTTATCTTACTCAGGGTAGGTTTCACTTACCGAAACAAATTGCGAAGTTGAGTCTGAGGCTGCCTGCTTAAGAATGTTTTGTGTGGTCTGCTCTGTGGCTCCGGTGATGCAAACGGTGAGCCCTTGGTCCTTCTATAATGGTACAGAGGCGCGTGAAATGTCAAGGCTGGGAGCTCAAGTCTCACCTTGAGCAGCTTCTATTGACATGGAGCAGGAAGCATTGATACATCAGGCTCGAGCTCCAACCTTACCTGGAGCAGCTTCTATTGATATCAAGTAGTGAGCATTGGGACATCCGGCTGGGAGCTCCAACCTCAAATGGAGCAGCTTCCATTAACATGGAGCAGGGAGCATTGGGACATCTGGCTGGGCGGGGGGACGCGGGGGGGGGGGGGGGGGTAGCGGGGGGAAGGGTACAGCTATTTTAATCTGAAGCAAAAACATTTTTGGCAGGAAATATATTTGTGGATTGAGGGAGGATCTGTCCCAGGTAAATATCCAAAAAAGAAAGAATAAGTATGCAAATATTTAACTCGTTGAGGAGCATCTGGGCATTGAGAAACGGGGCAATGTTTTAGACCTCTGACCTTTCTCTTATGGCTGCTCCGGCACTGAGTTAAATTGCACCAAGGACCTTTCAATTTGTTTCATGATATTCAATTTCCTGCAAACACATTCAGGTCATTAAAGCAAATTAAACCTCCCAAAATTAACAGGAGTACACGATGTTGTGATCAGGCTTGAGTTATGGAGGAAAGTGAAGATGAAAGTTATCAGATTAGTGGTGATGTTGTTGAATAACTGGGCAGACAGAAGGTGAATGGAAGCTTCAGGAGGATAGATGAGTTTCCTTTGCCAGTGAAACTCACTGCTTCAGTATTTGGAAATGCCGGTGTTGGACTGGGGTGTACAAAGTTAAAATCACACAACACCAGGTTTTAGTCCAACAGGTTTATTTGGAAGCACTAGCTTTTGAAATGCTGCTCCTTCATCAGGGGGTTGTGGAGTACACAATTGTAAGACACAGAATTTATAGCAAAAGTTTACAATGTGATGTAATTGGAATTATACATTGAAATATCTTTATTATTTGTTAAGTCTCTCATCTGTTAGAATGACCATTTTAGATTCACTTCTTTCATATGTAATTCACAAAACATTTTTTAAAAGTTACATTCTCAGGTTCACTGTGACACTTGGTGTCAGCCCAGATAATGTGTTGAAGGTATTAGCCCCTGTGTTCTGTTGTCTGTGTCATAATGTTTAGACTGATTCTAATCTTTAAAAAAATGAGTTAACAGAGTCTTACATGGATTCATGAAGTTTTTGAGCAAAGTACAATGTAACTCTGCAAGTACAAATTCACCCCACAAACATATACATGTATTTGTGCATGTGGATTTTTGTGTCTGTCTGTCTGGGGTGGGGTGGGGGATTTGTAACTGCTGTGAGAGAGTGTATATGTGTGTGTGTGAGTGTGAAGGAGTTTAGGTCTTTGAGAAGGTGCTTGTGGGAATGTGTGTGTCTGTAGGAGTGTGAGAGTCTGGGATGGGGGGTTGTGAGTTCTGTGAGAGGTTGTAGATGTGTGTGTGAGTGTAAAGGGTTTAGGTCTGTGAGACAGTGTATATGTGAGTATGGGAATGTGTGTGCCTGTAGGAGCAGGTGTGAGTGCCTGTGTGCGTGCCTATGTATAGGTAGTGTCTGAATATGTGTGTGTCTGTCTGTCTGTCTGTGTGTGCAGGAGTGTGTGTGTGTGTATATAGTGCAATGGTGGTCACCTGTAGTGTGACATGAACCCAAGGTCTCAGTTGTTACAATGAATCTGAGAATGTAACTTTTAAAATAGATTTTGTGATTTACATATGAAAGAAGATAAACTATCATGGTCATTCTAACAGATGAGAGACTTAACAAACAATCAAGGTATTTTTCAATGTATAATTTCATTTAAATCATACTGTAAACATTTGCTATAAAGTCTGTGTCTTACAATTGTGTACTCCACAACCACATGATGAAGGAGCAGCGCTCCAAAAGCTAGTATTTGCAAATAAACCTGTTGGGCTATAACCTGGTGTTTGTGCTTTTTAACTGCTTCACTAATTGGGGCCCATTAAAGTGAAGCAGTGATGGTGATAATCTTTATGTTGTTCATCTTATGATGGTCCCTATTATTGTCCCCTCCATGATTGCGATGAAACCCCCTCGCTAATTTAAACCTGCAACACAGAAATGATTTGACTTGTGCTGCAATCTGTTACAATTTGAGAGGCAAAGAAGTATCCCAAAAGTCACTATTTAAAATAGAAATTTTTTTTAGAACTTTATTCTTTACTTCTAACCCCTATAACATGAACTGACAACTATTTACAACGTCTTTCTCTAATCTATCTTTTACTTTTCCTTCTACAATACTGGTCCAATGAAACCTCTGATTAAGACTTACCAAAAATTTTATATTTCAAAACCAGCCAGCTGTTGAATATTCTCTTTGTATCTTCATCTGTTTTCTTTACTTCTTCAGGATTTCAGTTTCACAGGTCATTGATAAACCTTTAAGAGAACTATTCTCTGGGGAATCTGCATTTGGTGGTGGTTTTGCAGTTCTCCCCTAAATATACAATTTTTCCAGTCTAAGACCCCAAAGGATTGGATTTTTTTTGGCTTTAATATTATCAAAATACTGAATTCAAACTTGATTGGTGGTTAGTATCATGGAGTACACTTTAAACAGATTGGCCAAATTTGAATTTGTTTTTCTGTCTCATTGCAACCCAGGTAATGCTATCTGCCAGACCAAATTTTGCATTGTAAATTCTTGAATACTCTGTGTGCTTTCTCAGTCCTTCAGCTCTCTTAAACCTACAGCACTCCTTACACCTTCAGAACATCTCCCCCTTAAGAAAGATGGCTTTTTTTGTATTCTTTAAAAATATTACTAAAACATACAGACATCTTTAATCTAAGTTAACCTTAACATCTTCCCATAAATATAACTTTGGATGACTACAAATGTCATCTAAATTTATCAGATAAATCCCCGATAACGCATCTGGTATCATATTCTTATGACCTGTTACGTGCACGATATGTAAATTAAAATTTTGTAATGTAAGACTCCAAAAAATAGTCTTATATTCTTGTCCTTAAAGTGTTCTAAGAATGTCAGAGGATTGTGATACATGTACACATCCATCTCCGATACATTGTTCATGACATACACGTTAAAATGTTGTAAGGCCAGTACCAAAGTCAATAGTTATTTTTCGATTGTGGAGTATCTCCTGTGGTGGATGTTGAGTTCTTCAAAAAGTAATCAGCTGGCAGTTCAATCCCATCCTCATCTTCCAGTAGCAATACAGCTCCAACTCCTCTGTCACTAGCATCAACAGCAACTTTAAAAGGTTTTAAAAAGTTTGATGTACTTAAAACTGGTGCGGTAGTTAATTTGCTTTCAAATGGTCGAATGCCTCTTGGCATTGTTCTGTCCACCAAAACATTATATTCTTCTTCAGTAAATCGGTTAATGATGCCACTGCACTGCTGACATTTGAAACAAACCCCGGAGAGAATTTGCTGAAACCTAAGAATTGAAACGCCTCTTTCTTCGAGGTTGGTCATGGAAATTCCTTGTTGGCCTTTGTCTTTGCATTCCGTGGGGTCAACCTTTCATGACCGATGTTATGTCCCAAGAGTATCACCTCTGCTTTCACAAATTCACTTTTGTTTAAGTTTATTACCAGTTTTGACTCAATGAGCTCTGCCATCTGTGCCATGTGACCTTTTCAGGACTTACTCAAGGCCCTGACTCAAGGTCAAACAGACTGCGCAGTATTAACCCAACCACAACTTTGCTCATGAGTCTTTGGAATGTGATGGGAGCATTCTTCGTTGCAAAGGGCATCCCTTTCCATTGGTAGAGCCCATCTGAGGTTACAAACACAGAAATTTCTTTCGTAGTCTCTGATAAAGGTACCTGCCAGTAACCACGCAGTAAATCCAACTTGGTGATGTAACTGGCTTGTCTGATTTTCTCCATACAGTCCTCCAATATTGGAATTGCATATGAATCTGATTTTGTAATGGCGTTGATCTTCTGATAAAACATGCAGAATCATTGAGTCCAGTCCAGTTTGAGAACTAAGACGATCAGCGAACTCCACTCACTCTGGCTTGGTTTGATGATATCCTCACTGAGCATGACCCCCACCTCCTTCTGGATCTGTCTGGCTTTGAAAGGATAAAGTCAATATGGGTGTTGTTTTATTGGAGCAGTATTCCCTACATCCACTTCCTGTACAATAACATTAGTCCTCCTCAACTGATTCTTACATATGTCCTGATACTGCAGTAACAAATTTTTCAACTGTGTTCTGTGCTCCTGAGACAGATAGCTTACTAATTTGTCCGACTTCTCAAGAACATCTTTATTTCTAAATCTATTTTGAGGCACATCAAAATCCACATCATCTGGATTTGATTCCTCACTCTGTGGGGCAGTAATTAACACCTGTTTCTCCAGTTCTTTCTGTCCAGCGCAATACAGTTTCAACATGTTCACATGACACACCCGATACCTTTCTTTTCTATCTAGCATCTTTACTAGATAATTCACCTTTTTCTCAATATTGATAGGGACCACTAAATCTGGCTTTGAAGGGATCTCCTATCACTGGTTATGTACTAATATGTCGTTCCCTCGGGAAAATGTCCAAGTCTCAAAACGTTTATCTGCCACCTGCTTCATTCTATATTGTGCCCTCCTAAGGTGCTGTATAGCCAACTCACCTATTCTATTTAATCTTTCCCTCACCTCCAGTGTATAAGCTAAATGTGAGATCTCCAACTTTGGTCCTGTCAAGATTTCTTTAATTAATTTTAAAGGGCGTCTCACTGCACGCCCGAACATTAACTCGAAAGGAGTGTACTAACTAGACTCATTTGGGGCATCTCTAATGGCAAACAATACACATGGGACATCTTTATCCCAATCATTCATGTCATCCTGACATTATGCCCTCAACATGGTCTTCAAGATCTGATGCCACCTTTCTAACGCTCCCTGGGATTCAGGATGATACACACTGAATTTAAAGTGCCATATACCAAAGCTATCCATAACCTGCTTAAACAGCCTAGCAGTAAAATTTGACTCTTGGTTCGACTGAATCTCTCTGGATAGCCCATACCTTGTTAAGAAAGCTACTAGCCCCTCTACACCTTTTTTGCCTTGATACTAAGCAGTGGAATTGCCTCCAGAAATTTGGTAGACACTTCCATTATGGTTAACAAGTACTGGTTTCCACTTTTAGTTCTCGGGAGGGGACCTACACAATCAATTATAACCCGTGTGAAAAGTTCTTCAAGTATAGGAATTAGCAACAAAGGTGCTGGTTTTATTACCGCCTGTGGCTTACATACTATTTGGCCTCTATGACATGTATGGCAAAAGTTAACCACATCCTTGTGCATTCCAGGCCAATAATAATGGTTTTGTACCTTAGCCTGAGTCTCTCGTGCCATTAAGTGACCTCCTACAGTTAGTTCATGTGCTACTGTAACACCACCTGTCTGAATGCTGCCAGCAACACAATCTGGTGTACTTCGGCCCATTTCTCCTCTGCTCTAATTGTGCAGAGCGGCACAATTTTGGGCGGCACGGTGGCACAGTGGTTAGCACTGCTGCCTCACAGCGCCAGTCGACCTGGGTTCAATTCCCGCCTCAGGCGACTGACTGTGTGGAGTTTGCACGTTCTCCCCATGTCTGCGTGGGTTTCCTCCAGGTGCTCCGGTTTCCTCCCATAGTCCAAAGATGTGCAGGTCAGGTGAATTGGCCATGCTAAATTGCCCGTAGTGTTAGGTAAGGGGTAAATGTAGGGGTATGGGTGGGTTACGCTTCGGCGGATCGGTGTGGACTTGTTGGGCCGAAGGGCCTGTTTCCACACTGTAATGTAATCTAATCTAATCTAATCTGCCGTCGTCTCCATTTCCATTTTAGGATTCTGTCTTTCACATAATAACCTTTTTGAATATTATCTGCCTTCTATTCTGAGTATGCATCCACATATATATGTTTTATTATCTTGTCTTGCTGTTGCAATCCCTGAGCCTTTCAGGACTAGACAATTCTGTCTGATCTGGATCCCAGGATATCTCTGCTTTAACTCCTCAATTTCTTGGGCTTCCTTGGGCTTCTCCACAACAAGGAACATCACTCCCACCTTGGATCCTGTCAAACGATTTCCAAGAACAAACTGAATTCCTGGAACTGGCACTCTATCAATCACTTCCATTGTAACTTTCCCACTCTTGATTTGGCACTCCAACCTGATCTTACACAGCGTGTCGTAGATAATCACCAGGAGACGCAGCGATTTCTTCAAGAAGATGATCTTTTATTTGCAAACAAAAGCTATGACAACCAGGATGTGAATTCTTGATTGCCCCTGAAACTTGGAGTCCATTTTTTTATATATCTTTTCGTTATCATGTTTCTTCAGGCTTATCAGTATGTCCAATTGTGTTAGTCAGGACTATCTTACTACAGACATGCCCCAAACCAATGATGTTAGGTCATGTTATCTCTCTACTTCTGCCACTATGGTATTTCCGACTTCAAACTTAGTTCTACTCCACTATACCATGACTAGATATTTACTATCACATCTGCCACAAAGGTCTTCAACCTCAGGCTAACTCTGCTAACTGCTGATTAGATATTTGCTGTCACGTCCTGCCACAATGGTCTTTTGCCCAAGGCTGACTTTACTGATTGCTGATTGGCTATCTGTTATTTCATCCTGCCACAATGGTTTTTTGCCCCAGGCTGACTCTACTAATTGATCTAGCACTCCAATGTAGCATTCTATTGATCCTCTGATGTAGTATTTTGATTAATGTAACATTTTACACACCCCTTGTAACATTCCACCAGTGGTCTTTATGCTTTAACCCTTCACATGCCCTGATGGTCTTTATTTTCTAGAAGTGGAATACTAAATTTCTGTCCATCTATTCCCCCAAACTACCACACTCTTGGGTAAAATCAGAAAGAGCGGATATTAGCTCATCCTTAAATGGCAGCAGCTGGTTAGATCTTTTATCTCTAAAAATGATAACTTCTTGTCCTTCATCTCTTGTTTTTTCTAAGTAAACTTTACCCACAGAGGCAAATTCTTTATGGAGATCAGGTGATAACTCCATACTCAGCCCCTGCGTATGTTGTGCACTGTCTTGCAGCTCCTTGGCTCTTCTTCGGGCCTCCTTTACTACCTTCACGAATGCCACTGGCTTAGCTTCTTTTCCCACATCTTCTCCCACAGCGCCTTTCTCTAATGACCAGCACTGTGACTTTACATGTCACACTTTACTACAGTGGAAACACCTGAGGCCTTTCACTTCCTTTCCATCTTCTTGAGCTTCTTTTTTAACCTGTGATAAACCCTTACCAGTGTTCTCTACTCTTGGTTTCGTAGTGTAAGATGTCCCCTTCTCCCAACTTCTATCCCTCACGGGACGAAATTCTGGCCGGAAGCTTGTGTTATGCACCAACATGTATTCATTTGTTAATTCTCTTGCCCTTCTCATTTCCTGAAATTTCTGTTCCTCCACGTGAATTCTTACCATCTCTGGAAGTGAGCTTTTAAATTCCACCAGCAGTATAATCTCTGGTAAGGCCTGAAAAGTCCTACCTACTTTTAAAGCAAGCACCTGTCAAAATGACGATGTTTAATTCTTTTGATCTCAACGTAAGTCTGACCTGGTTCCTTCTTGATGTTTCTGAACCACTGTCTGTATGCTTCTGGTACCAATTCATAATTCAAATAGCCTGTTTTACCTCTTCATAATCTCTTGACTTGTCATCTGACAGTGTGACAAATACCTCACTGGTTCTGCCTACCAGTTTAGTCTGCACTAGCATTACCCATAAATCCTTGGACCACTTCACCTGCCTGGTCAATTTTTCAAAGAAATAAAGACGGCTGAAGCAGCTTTCTCCTCAAAATGTGGCAGAGTTTTGACATATTTGTATCTCGCTCTTTCTCTCTTTCTCTCTCACCCTTTCTTCTCTCTCTCTTTGCTCAGCTAAGAATCTTCTCTCTCTATCTTTTCCTCTCTCTCTCTCTCTCTCTCTCTCTCTCTTTTCTCTCTCCCTTTGTTTATCTTCTAACTCCATTTTCCTCAATTGTAATTTAAGTTTTTATACCTCTACTGCACTCGGCTCTTTCTCCGACACACCTAAGTATTTGAGTGATTTCCGTACAATTTCAGGTTTACCTTTGTCCTTGGTTAAACCCAAATCTAACTGATTTGCAAATTCTAAAAGTCTGGCCATTGTTTTTTCCTTCTGTGTTTTCTTGGCAAATTTGAGAATCATCTTCAATTCCCAGAACTGCTTTAGCAATATTAGGAGCCGTTTCTCTCACTTTCAATTTAATGAATGACAAGTCATTGACATTAAACAAATAGTCTCACCTACATTCTATTTAAAAATCTAGGACGCTAACCTGCAAGTGTTTAAATCTGCTGAGATTTTTCATACTCTCAAATCTATTCAAATTGTTCTCACCCAAATAAATACAGATGACAAGCCCCCAAACTGTTATGACATGATTTAGCAACCTTGCCCCGCTAACTTAAACCTACAACACAGAAATGATTTAACCTGTGCTGTAATCTGTTAAAATTCAAGAGGCAAACAACTATCCCAAAGGTCACTATTTAAAGTACAAAAAATTTAAAACTTTATTCTTTAAAATTTGGATGTGCCAGGGTTGGACTGGGTTGTACAAAGTTAATTATTACACAACACCAGGTTATGAGCTTCCAAATAAACCCTTTGGACTATAATCTGGTGTTGTGTGATTTTTAACATATTCCTTCAAGTCTAATATAAAATATGAACTAACAACTATTTACAACTCCTTTCTCTAACCTATCTTTTTCTTTCCCTTCTACCCCCGATTAAGATTTACCAAAAAATTCAAATTTCAAAAAGCAGCCAATTGTCTAATTTTCTCTTCGTATCTTCCTCTGTCTTCTTTTCTTCTTCTTATGGATTTCTGTTTCACAGGTCATTGATAGATAAAGGTACTTTAAGAGACCTATTCTCCGGGCAGTCTGCATTTGTTGGCACTTTGTCAGTTCTACCTTACTGTTCAATTTTTCCAGGTCATTTCATTTCATTGGTTTTAATATTGTCAAAATACTAAATTCAAACATGATTGGAGGTTAGTGTCTTGGCGCATAATTTAAACTGATTGGTTGAATTTGAAATGTTTTTTGTCTCATAGCAACCCAGGTATTGTGAGCTGCTGGACCAAATGTTACATTGTAAATCCTCGAATACTCTGTGTGCTTGCTAAATCCTTCAACTCTCTTCAAGGTACAGTACCTCTTACACCTTCATAACAGTGAAAACATCACAACTCTGCAGCATGCAAACATGAGTCATGTGTGGGGCAAGCCGAACAATGGATAATATGTTTGATTATGGACCTGTAGGTTATAGGCTCGACTCCTACCTGGCTCAAGAGCAATGCAGACCTTTATTACACTGACAAACTCATCGTCCTGAAGCCAAGATGAGATTTGAATTCCTTATCTACAGGAATGAGCTTTTTTCCTAACCAACAATTCCACAACTTTAAGTCTGTATCAGAATGTTTGCATTGCTGGGGTGTCAGAACTATTGATATGAACCCATATCCACCTTCAACCTATTGTCCACTTACAGGGATTCTCAACTGCCAAGATTTACTGGAGGCAATATTTCAATTGATTGTATCGTAATAATGTTGTTAGATTGAGTGGTTTTTCTTCATGGAATTGGTATGGTCATAAAAATACTAAAATGATCACTACAATTCCACTGAGTAGTTAAAAAGAATTGATTTGGTCATGAGAAGCATCTTGCAAAGCAATTTTGTTATCCTCTTTCCAAGTTGGTTTCCTCAATTCCTCTCAAAAATTACGAGTTTCTGTACACTAATGAGGCATAATATATGAAATAATTCCATCATGTTTAATGCTTTGGGGATTATTTATGGTGCTTATTAATGTATTGAGCAATGTGTCTGATCAATGAATGTTACTGAGAACATCAGAGTCAATCTCACAGCACTGTCACAGGAGGGGAAGCAGAAATAGTCCCGCACGGTGCTCATGGGCACCTTTCCATTTCCCAAAACCACAACCCAATCATTGCGGCTCCTGGGAATGGAAAGGAAACAAAACAGACAGCCCAGTCTCAGCTTTGTGAATCTTTAGTTACTCTTTGGGTAGGAGAATCAGAGGACAATGAATGGTGAACTATCCAACTGAACAGAGACAGTCAAGGCACCTTCCCCTTCTTTAAGAGGTTAGGACATTGATTCTGATGTTCTCTGAGATACTAATTGAGCTGAGACCTTGAAAGGATTCCCGTTAGAGCTGATCTGCTTTTGCTGTTGTCACTGTCAGGAACAATAAAACCTGGGCCATGGCAGTGAAAGTGCCAAATCTCAACCACAAGCCTTACTTCAGACTTTGACACCAAAGTCTGGTGACTGCAATGTGTCACAAAGCTAGACCCCTTTTTTTGAAAAGCTGTTCCTTGGCTCAAGGATACTCTGCCCATGATTCTTTTTCAGACAAGCTAATAAACCAGGCCAGGCACGGATCAGTCTGGTTTAGTTCTGAGAAGAAAAGGATTTTGAGAGGCCTTTTATTTATATGTAAACAGATGAGACTTCAGGCCAACCTGTATAATGAAAGGAGAGTGGTCAGCTCTATAGCTGAGCAGTTTAGTTCAGTCCTGAACTGGTGAGGACTTTAACAGTGAGCTGTGTGGAAACTCTCTCTCTCTTGTTTTCTGCCTTTAACTTTAACCTGTAAGCACGCGTTCCATTTATACTGATTTTTAAAGTGAGTTTGTTTATTGGTACTGTTCTGTATATTCGGAACAACATAATTAAGTCTCGTTTGGATAGACTGAGTTCTGTGGGGGTTCTTTATTCTGTTCTTTGTGTTTCATTGTGTAATTTTGTGAACTTTTTTTTGTCTGTTTCAAAATCTAGTAGTCAACCTAGCTAACTTACTCCCGGTAATTTTCACTGTACACTTACTGAAACAAATTGAAAAGTTTTGGTCTGGGCTGCCTGCTTAAGAATATTTTGAGTGGTCCGGCCTATTCCATAACAATAGAAAGAAGAATATTTAGTCCATTCCCCTGTGCGTGTTCCTCCCCAATTTAACCACGGAGCTACGCAAGCAGTGCTGTGTGCTGTGAGAGAAGGGTTCTCATGCATTCGAAACTATAATGAAATAGATGATCTGATAGCCTGTGTATTGTAAACCAAGGCCTAACAAAACCAAGACAAAGCTGAGGGGATCGTGTGCATATGGATGGGAGAATGCAATGCTGAGTCAGACAGTGTCCAGGGTGATATAAACAGAGATCTTCCCTGGTAGGCTAGTCTTTAGGATTCAGTGCTGTCACAGTCATAGCCTGCAAATTGTTAACATTTGTAGTAATCAATATGAAGTGCTGCCTTATCTTTAGAAGTGGAATTATGTTGTGGACATAACACGTAAGTTGTAAAATTAAGAGAAATTAGTCTGATTCTTTGTGAATCCAATACTTGCGCAGAAACACTACCATGTAAACTATTAGATTATCATTAAAATCCAATATTGAAGCCAGTCAGGATTTTCACAAAACTACAAAAGGAGAGGCAGCGCTGGAAGATACTGGACTGAAGGAGGTGAATGTTCATGCTTTCTCCCCACACCCCTTGATCCCTTCTGTCCTCAGAACAAGTGCAGAAGCAAAATACTGAATTCCTAATATGAAAAACAAAAATGCTGGAAATAGTCAGCAAGTCTGTAGTTTCTGAAAATGTGATAGAGGTCAATGTCATCAGAACCTGATCATCTTTACTTTGTATTCACAATAACTAATGTCCAAACCACAACTCATTCCGACACATTTCTTTCTCTCAATATCTCTATTGCTACACTCTTTTATTTTGCCATGTGAAACCTTTTGTCAATTAATTGGGCACTGACAGGACAGTCATTTCAGCCTGGGTGCGATGAAACATTTTAGAAACGTCATACTAGAGGTACCACTTGAAGAAATGTGGGTATTATTCAGGAAAGCTAAAACGGAATTGTTCACAGAAAATTGTGATGAACTGTCTCTGGAAGATTTTTGATGGGGTGAGTAATGTTGATGATGATAATCCAAACGATAGCATGAACGTAGATTGGCAAAAAGTATTTGGCAAAAGTTCTGTAAGAGCCCTGTGAGCGAAACCGAGTTCTGAAGAAATAAAAGGGAGACTAACAACATTGATAATAAATTGGCTGCGTGAAAGAATATAGAGTCGTCATTAAAAATTGTCTTTTCAACTGGAGGAAGGTTTACAGAGACGTTTGGTTGACGCTTGAGGTGTGGACGTTCCGGATAAGCTAGTTCACCCTGAGTACATCCTCTGAATGGGCGAAAGTGAGTACTGCAGATGAGTCAAGATTAGATGGTGCTGGAAAAGCACAGCCGGTCAGGCAGCATCCGAGGAGCAGGAAAGCTCCTGGATTCCTGATGAAGGGCTTTTGCCCGAAACGCCGATTTTCCGGCTTCTTGGATGCTGCCTGACTGGCCGTGCTTTTCCAGCACCACTCTAACCTTGACTACATTCTCTGAATGGTCAGGGCACCCAACCGCCACTCAGTTTCACTGAATGGTTGGAGGACCAGCGGCTGCAGCGTGGTCATCCAGGCCCGCCCCTTGCTCTCCGTTCAACGTTACGAAACAGCGTAACAGTTTTAGAGCATGGTCACAGCTCACTTATTGTGAGAATGCGTTTGGCGAGTGATGGCTGGAAAGAAACGTTGGTGTATCCTATCTCTCGGGGTGTGTGAAGTTTAAAGGGGCGGGCAGTGCACGGAGCTACATCCCCGATTGTAGGTTTCATGGTTGATCAATGTCGGGCTCTAGCCCCAAACATGGCGTTTCCGGGGTCGCGATTTAAGCCGCAGAGAGCCGCAGGCTCTTTCCCAGATACAGGTCCCGGTCAACGGCCGCGATTCTCGGTTTATTATCAGCAAACCTATAAAGATGTTTTCTTCTTTCCTATATACTATGTCGTTTTTGTCAGAACATTCAACAATTTGAGAACTGAATCGAAAGTGAGAGACGGCAGCTAGACAAGAAGCTTCCAAAATCACCCTGCCTCTCGTTGACCTTCTTGAACTGCTGCAGGCCGTGTGGTGAAACCGCCCCCAAATTGATGGTCACTGCGGACTTACAGCATTTCTATCCAGTAGTGAAAGGTAATGCTGATATCTGGGTCAGTCACAATCATTTTGTTTTAATTTGCTACCCTTAACAGAATAGAAACTTAGAAGAGAGGAACGGGAGTCGCTTGTTGTGGTGTTCAATCCTGCTCCGTTATTCAGTATGATCATAGCTGATCATACTACTCAGTAACCCGCTACAACTTTAGATCCTTACCTTTTGATCCCTTTAGCCCTCCGAACTATATATATCATCTTGGAAACATTCAATATTTTGGCCTTAACTGCTTTCTGTGGCAGCAAATTCTACAGGTTCACCAGTCTCTGAGGTAAAAATTACTTTTCATCAACTCAATCCTAAATAGCCTAACCCACATCCTGAAATTGTGACAACTCCCCACCCCCACCCCCACCCCCACCCCCACCCCCACTATGTGATAGCATCCTTCCTGCATTTACCTTGTTAGTCCTGTATTCGTTTCTGTGAGAACTTACTTCATTCTTGTGAACTCAAGTGAATTTCATCCTAGCCAGTACATTCTGTCCTCATACGTCAGTCCTACCATCCCAGGAATCACTCTTAGTCTTTGCCGTGTAGTCTTCAGAAACAGAACATTCTTCATCAGATAAGTATTCCAAACCTGCACACAACACTCCAAGTGTGTTCTCATCAATACCCGGTACAATTTAAGCAAGATATCTCTGCTCGTGTACTCAAAACCTCTCGCTTCAAAGTCCAGCATACTATTTGCTTCCTTCACTTCCTACTGCACCTGCATACATATTTTGAGCAACTTATGTACATGGGAACCAGGTCTCATTTCCCTTTCATAAATCAATGCTGACTGAGTCTGTTCAATCCTGTCAGTGTTTTCCAGTATGAGGCTAACCGGTCTATCATTTCATGTTTTCTCTCTGCCTCCTTTTTTTAAATAGTAGGGTTACATTAGCTATGCTCTAATCCATAGAAACTGTTCCAGTTCTGAAGGGTCATCACTGATGCTGTGCCCTTGGTTTTCTAGTATCTCATACTAGTTTAAATATCTTCTCCACGTTGACTCTAACTAGGCGTCTTATATTCTGTTAATCTCAATCACATAGAGCAATTGAGTCAGCATGGAAACACACCCCACAGTCCAACCAGTCCATGCCAACCATGTTCCAAACCTAAAGTAGTTCAAATTACACTTGGCCCCTATCTTGCTAAACTGTTCCTATTCATGTACTTATCCAAATGTCTTTTAAAGGTTGTGACAAAAGGTCGCTCCTCATGTCTTTTTTTGAGCCTTTCTCCTCTCACCGTTAAAAATATGCCCCCTAGTCTTGAAATCCACACCTTTGGAAAAGGACACTTGCAATTGACCTTATCTATACCCCTCAGGATTTTATAAACCTCTTTCCGGTTAACCTCAACCTCCTACCCTCCTGTGAAAGAAGTCCCCGCATATCCAGCCTCTCCTTATAACTCAATCCTTCCATTCCCAGAAACGTCCTGGCAAGTCTCTTCTGAACTCTCTCCAGCTGAACAAGATTCTCCCTATAACAAGGCGATGAAAACTGGAAATAGTATTCCAGAAGAGGCCTCGGAACCATTCTGGACAACCTCAACATGATCTCCTAACTCCAACAGAAAAGGTCTGAGCAATGAGGGTAAGCATATTAAAAGCCACCATAACCACCCTGTCTACTTGTGACATCAACTTCTAAGTACAAGTCATGGAATCCCTAAGTGTCTTTGTTTTACAGCACTATCCAAGGCTGTACTTTTATTGTTTTGTTACCAAAATTGAGCAACTTCCACTGGGCAAATGAAAGTCTATCTAACTCTCCTCTGCCCAAAGACTCAATCAGTATCTCTTTATAATCGTAAATAACCTTCACTATCCATTATACCACCAATTTTGGTGTCATCTGCAAATTGACTAACCATGCATTCTATAATCTAATCTAAATCATTTGTATAAACAACAAAACAAATCGGACTCCGCACCGATCCAAGTGGAAGACCGCTGGTCACTGGGTTCCAGTCCAAAACACAACCCTCCACTACCACATCCAGTCTTGTGTTCTGAAGCAAATTTTACATCCAACTGGCAAACACACTGAATCCCACGTGACCTAACTTTACTAATTAGTCTACGATACGGAACCTTGTCAAAGATTATTCTAAAGTTCAATTAAACAATGTCTACTGTTCTGGCCTCATTCAATCTTCTTGGGTACTCACAAAACCATGCTGACAATCCCAATCATTCCTTGCCTCTCTAAATGCTATCTTTCACAATCACCTCCAACAACTTGCCCACAACCCAAATCAGACTCCTAGGTCGACAGTTCCCAGGCTTCTCCCTGCATTCCTTCTTCAACAAAGGCAGAACATTAATCACTGTCCAGTCATTGGGAACCTCACCAAAATTTATAGATGTCACAAATGTTTCTGCAAAAGGCCTTGCAATTTCCTCCCTTACTTCCCACAATGCCATGGGGTACACTTCATCAGGTACCTCAGATATATCAAATGTTATATTTTCTAAGATTTCTAGCACTTTCTCTCCTGCAGTGGGAACTGTTTTCAAAACCTCAGTATTTACTTCCCTGAGTTCTCCAGCCTTATTCGGTCTAACTTGTCCAGCCGACCAGATTTCCCAAAGCGAGTTCGTCCCTCGTGTTTGTGTTGGCCTAAATCCCTTTAAATCTTGCATTTTAAATCTTGTAACATTACTTGCATCTACCATTTGCTCTGGCAGTTCATTCCACATACAAACCACCCTCTGTATTAAAAGGTTACTCCTTGGTTCCCTTTTAAATCCTTCTTCTCTCACCTTAATATTCCCTTTAGTTTTGGATTCGCCTATCGAAGGAAAAGACCTTTGTTATGCACCTTATCTATGCCCCTCATTAGTTTATAAACCTCTATCAAGCTGCCCCTCATCCTCCTACGCTCCAGTGAAAGAAGTGCCAGCCTGTCCACTCTCTCCTTGTAAATCAAACTCTCCATCCTGGGAACAGAACAACTCTAAATATAGCATGAAGCCACACAGAAGAAAGTCAATCCAGCCACTAAAAATATTACCTCATCTTTGTTTCATTTGTCCTTGGTCAAATAGTTTGGCAACAGGAACTGTCCAGCTTCATAAATGGACAGTGACCATTTGGGCTAGCTTTCTCCACAGGAAAAGATGACAGAAAATATTAATTTAATATCTCCCCCATCTACTGAGTTTCAATTGCAAAGATAACCTCCTTCATCCTTAAGGTGGTCAGCTGCTCTCTTCTTTGTACGTGCGTAGAATCTCTTTGGATTATTCTTAGCCTTGACAGATTAGGTTATTTTACATCCCTCTTTGTCTTCCTGATCTCCCTCTTTGTCTTCCTGATCTCCATTTTACGAACGCCCCTACAAGAAATTCATTTGAACCCAGCTGTCTTTATCTAAAATGATTCTTTTCATTATTCATTAGCGCTTCACTATCTTTATTCATTCATTTTTCTCTAATCATAGCTGCCTTACCTTTCGCTGCAACTGGTAACGCACTTTGGTTGTAATAATCGAGGCTAAAAATCGTAAGAATTCATATTTGGAAATCTGAAGTACCAAAGGACTTGGGAATCCTAGTCCATGTTTCTCTCAAGGTAAACTTGCAGGCTGCGTTGATGGTTAGGAAGGCAGATACAATGTTGTCACTTGTCTTGAGAGGAATGGAGTATAAAAGCAGGGATGTACTTCTATGCTTTATATTGGTCTGGTCAGGTTACATTTAGAATATTGGGAGCAATTTTAGGCCCTATTCTTGAGGAAGGACTTGATCCTGGAGCAGATCTAGAGGAGGTTCAAGAAGATGATCCCAGGAATAAAAAGTTTAACGCATAAGGGATGGTTGCAGACTCCATGACTAGGCTTGATTGAGTTAAGAAAGATGACGGGGGATCGAATTTAAACTTAGAGAATACTGAACAGCCTGGATGGAGTAGATCTTGGGAAGATGTTTTCTTTGGCAGGAGAGACTAGGACCCAAAGGGACAGTCCTCACTTTTTTTCCCAAAGGGACAGCCCTAGTGCAAAGGGAAGACCCTTTTGAACGGAGATAAGTAGAAACTTCTTTAGCCAGGAAGCAGTGAATCCCTGAAATTCTTTGCCACAGAATGCTGAGATAGATAAGTTCTTGATTGTCAAGGAGATCAAATGGGAGCATGGAGTTGAAAAATGTATCAGCCATGATTGAATGGCAGAGCAGACTCAATGGACCGAATGGCCTAATGTATGCTGCTATGTCTCATGGTCTTATGAAGGCTTCGAATTCTTGTTAACACCCGTCTGAAAGCCTCCCATTTATCAGAGGTCTGTTTACCTGTGAACAATCTACGCCAATTAACTTTTAAAATTCTTGTTTCTCACCATTAAAATTTGCCTTGCTCTAGTTAAAAACTTGAACTTTTATGGAAGGCTTCACTTTTTCCAAAACTGTTTAAAGTTGATAGATTTATAAAGACTAGACCTGAAATGTTCCCCAACTATCACTTCAGACACTTGCCCAGCCTTGTTATTCAAGAGAAGGTCAAGTTTTGCTCCTTCTCTAATAGGAGCATTTACATGTTGATTAATACATGTTCTTGGAATATTTAATAAATTCTTCTCCATTCAAGCCTTTGACATGTTGGTAGTCCCAATCAATATTTGTAAAGTTGAATTACTCACTGTTACAACCGTATTTTTCTTACGTATGCCCTCGGTTTCCCAATTCCATCCAAGTGATCATTCCTTTCTGATATCAACCCATATATGTTCACTGGACGACTTTTTAGAAATGCTATCAGATTTTAGTTAGCACAGTAATGTTTTCCTTAATCATAAGCATCACTCCTCCTTCTCTTTGCCTCCCTTTCTATCCTTCCAACAGTCGCTCACATTTCTAAACTCAGACAAATACAGACCCAGATTCCTCACCGTTGTTTTAATGACAAGCCCTTCTACCTGGGATCATTTTTGTGAACCTGCTATGGACTCCCTCCAATCCCAACATATCCTTCCATCGATGCAGAGCCTAAAGCTCCTCACAATATTCCAAATGCAGTCTCACCAGAGCTGACACAGCCTCAGCTGTATTATAGTTTCCTTGAAATAAATGTTAAAATGGCAATTGATTAGATTCCCCTACAGTGTGGAAACAAGCCCTTCGGCCCAACCAGTTCACACAGACCCTCCGAAGAGTAACCCACCCAGACTAATTTCCCCCTTACTAATGCCCCTAACACTGTGGGCGATTTAGCATAACCAATTCACGTGGCCTTCACATCTTTGGACTCTGGGAGGAAACCAGAGCACCTGGAGGAAACCCATGCAGACACGGGGAGAATGTGCAAACTCCACACAGACAGCAACCCGAGGCTGGAATTGAACCTGGGTCCGTGGCGCTGTAAGGTAGCAGTGCTAACCAATGAGCCACCGTGCTGCCTCTGATTTGCCTTCTGATCTGCGAAGTGAACCTGCATGTTAACCTTAAGAGAACTCCTGAACTAGGACTGCCAAAGTCCTCTGCCCTTCATATTTTTGAAGCCTTTCTCCCTGTTCAAAAATTAATCTACGCCTTTATTCTTTCTATCAAACCGCACAACGTAACAGATTCCCACATTGTATTCCATCTTCTACTTCTTTGTCCAATCTCGCAGCCTGTCCAAATCATTGCCCTCAGCTTCTTTAAAGTTCGGTAAAGCATAATGAGAATAGTTAAACTTGCCATCACTGTCCCCTGTGGAAGGTCACGCTTCACTGGCTGCCATTCTGTAAAAGACCCCTCTATCTTGACTCTCCCAGGCAGCCAATATTCTTTGTTTCCACTAAAACCATGCTGTTATCTTATTAAGCAGCCTGCTGTGCAGTACCTTACCACAGGTCTTCCAGAAATCCAAACAGTCAATGTCCACTTTGTCTAACTTATTTGTTACCACAGGCATGATCACCTCTTGATGAAGCCGTGCAGACTCTGCCCTATTTGACCGTGCACTTCCAGATACTCTGCAGTATTATCCTTAATAGGGGTTCTACTGATGTCTGAAGGATCACCACCAACACCTCCACAATATCCTTCAGTTATCTAGGGTACAGTCTATCTGGTCTTGATGATTTAGCCACCTTAGGCCTCCCAGCCCTTTCACCTTACTGATGACCACAGCACATTTACCCCACGTCTGTCTTGAAATTCTGGTGTCTTTCCCTGTGAAAACTGATGGAAAGTACCTCTGCCATTCCTTTTGTTCCCCATTACTACTTCTCCAGCCTCGTTTTCCAGCAGGCCAATGACCATTCTTGCCTCTCTGTGACCTTTTACATATCCAAGAAAATCTCCTGCAGTTGCCTTTTATATTAGGAGTGAAGTTATCTCATATTTCATCTTGTCCCCTCTTTTTGTTGTTTTTAAGTTGTCCTCTGCTGGTTAAAGGTTTCATAATCTTCTGGCTTCCACTAATCTTCACCATATGCTATGTTTTTTCTTTAGCTTTTAAGCTCTCTCTGACTTCTCTTGTCAGCTATGGTTGCCTCATCCTCTCCTGAATATATTTCTTCTCCTGGGGATGACTTTCTGCAGTGTCTCCTGAATTACCCCAGAAACTCTGTCATTGCTGCTCCACTGTCTTCCCTGCTCGCTTCCCCCTTCCAACCAACTCTGTCTGGTTCCGCCCATAGGTCTTTGTTCTTATCTTTACTCAATTATAATTCTGTTACAACAATCTTCCCCCTCTCAAACTGCAGAATGAACTCTATTATGTTCTGGTTGCTGCATCCCAAGTGTCCATAGAGTCAGAGAGATGTACAGCATGGAAACAGACCCTTCGGTACAACCTGTCCATCTGACCTGATATCCCAAACCAATCTAGTCCCAGCTGCTAGCACCCGGCCCATAACCCTGCAAACCCTTCCTATTCATATACCTATCCAAATGCCTCTTAAATGTTGCAATTATACCAGCCTCCACCACATCCTCTGGCAGCTCATTCCATACACGTACCACCCTCTGCGTGATAAGGTTTCCCCTTAGGTGTCTTTTATATCTTTCCCCTCTCACCCTAAACCTATGCTCTCTAGTTCCGGACTCCCTGACACCAGGAAAAACACTTTGTCTATTTATCGTATCCATACGCCTCTTAATTTTGTAAACCTCTATAAGGTCACCCCTCAGCCTTCGACGCTCCAGGGAAAACAGCCCCAGCCTGTTTAGCCTCAGCCTGTAGCTCGGATCCTCCAATCCTGAGCAACATCCTTGTAAATCTTTTATGAATCATTTCAAGTTTCACAACATCTTTGCGATAGGAAGGAGACCAGAATTTCAAGCAATATTCCAACAGTGGCCTAACCAATGTCCTGTAGAGCCGCAACATGACCTCTCAACTCCTGTACTCAATACTCTGACCAGTAAAGGAAAGCATACCAAACGTCATCATCACTATCCTATCTACCTGCGACTCCACTTTCGAGGAGCTATGAACTTGCATTCCAAGGTCCCTTTGTTCAACGACACTCCCTAGGACCTTACCATTACGTGTATAAGTCCTGCTAAGATTTGCTTTCCCAAAATGCAGCACCTTGCATTTATCCGAATTAAACTCCATCTGCCACTTCTCAGCCCATTGGCCCATATCCTGTTGTAATCTGAGGTAATCCTCTTCACTGTCAACTACACCTCCAATTTTGGTGTCATCTGCAAACTTACTAACTGTACCTGTTATGCTTGCATCCAAATCATTTATGTAAATGACAAAAAGTAGAGGGCCCAGCACCGAACCTTGTGGCACTCCACTGGTCACAGATCTCCTGTCTGAAAAACAACCCTCGACCACCACCTTTGAGCTTCTACCTTTGAGCTAGTTCTGTATCCAAATGGCTAGTTCTCCCTTTATTCCATGAGATCTAACCTTGCTAATCAGTCTCCCAAGGGGAACCTTGTTGTACGCCTTACTGAAGTCCATATAGATCACATCTACTGCTCTGCCCTCATCAATCTTCTTTGTTACTTCAAAATACCCAAACAAGTTTGTGAGACATGATTCCCCACGCACAAAGCTATGTTGACTATCCCTAATCAGTCCTTGCCTTTCCAAATACATGTACATCCTGTCCCTCAGGATTCCCTCCAACAACTTGCCCACCACTGAGGTCAGGCTCACCGGTCTATAGTCCCCTGGCTTGTCTTTACCGCCCTTCTTAAACAGTGGCACCACGTTTGCCAACCTCCAGTCTTCCAGCACCTTACCTGTGACTATCGATGATACAAATATCTCAGCAAGAGGCCCAGCAATCACTTCTCTAGCTTCCCCCAGAGTTCTCAGGTACACCTGATCAGGTCCTGGGGATTTATCCACCTTTACCCGTTTGAAGACATCCTGCACTTGCTCCTCTCTAATCTGGACATTTTGCAAGATGTCATCATCTTTTTCCCTACAGTCCATATCTTCCATATCCTTTTCCACAGTAAATACTGATGCAAAATATTCATTTAGTATCTCCCCCATTTTCTGCGGCTCCACACAAAGGATGCGTTGCTGATCTTTGAGGGGCCCTCGTCTCTTGCTAGTTACGCTTTTGTCCTTAATATATTTGTAAAAACCCTTTGGATTTTCCTTAATTCTATTTGCCAAAGCTATTTCATGTCCCCGTTTTGCCCTCCTGATTTCCCTCTTAAGTATTCTCCTATTTCCTTTATACTCTTCTAAGGGTTCAGTCGATCTATCCTGTCTATACTTGACATATGCTTCCTTCTTTTTCTTAACCAAAACTTCAATTTCTTTAGTCATCCAGCATTCCCTATATCAGCTTCAGCTCCCAAATCATTACACATCATAAAATCCAGCACTGCCTGTTCCCTCATGGGCTCTACCACAAGCTGATCCAAAGGAAATCTCGCAGACATTCCACAAATTATTTTTCGTGAGAATCACTGCTAACCTGATTTCCCTGAAGTACCCCATTATTATTGCAATCGTGCCATTCTTGCATGCCTTTACTATGTACTGATTTATTTTCTTATCAACGGCTGCTAAGAAGTTTGTACACATCAGGGTCTTTTTCCCTTTATGTTTCCTTGTGTCTACCACTTGGATTCTACACCACCAACTCTATCTCACTTCTTGCTGTCAATTTAATTTTATTACTAGCAAAGCAGCTCCACACCATCTGCCTATCTTTTAATAGGACATGTATCCTTGGATATTTAGATCCTAGCCCTCATGTCTTTGCAGCCACGTCTCTGAGATACCTACAACATTGGACATGTCAATTTAAATCTTTGCTTTAAGCTCATTTACCATGTTTCGTACACTGCATGTATTTAGGTACAACACCCTCTGACCTATGGTGACGACGACTCTTCTCATAATTGTCCTCCTAATTACTGCTGTGCCTAAAGGCAAATTTCTGATCCTTGCCATACTTTCTGTCCTTTGCTGATTGTGGAAACTTTAACCTATGCTGAAGCCTCCCCCATTTTAACTTCTTCCATAATTTTCCATGCAGAAACCCCCACCAAACGTTAGTTTAAAGTCCGATCTACAGGCCCTAGTTATGTCATTATGACAAACAGCTACCATCCAATTCAGGCAATCAGCAAGGTAAATAGTCAATTGGCTGTTATTTGGGACACGGTGATTTGAAGAGGAACTTTTATATAGCAAACTGAAAGTAAGAGAAATGTTTGTCTTTTCTAGATTTCTATCCTGGACCATGAGTGATTTGTCTTTTGTGAATTCATTTTACAGGGTATTAATTGAGACTGGGATTTCAATACAAGTTCTGATATGGTTCTGTTTGCCGAGCTGGGAATTTGTGTTGCGAACGTTTCGTCCCCTGTCTTGGTGACATCCTCAGTGCTTGGGAGCCTCCTGTGAAGCGCTTTTGTGTTGTTTCCTTCGGCATTTATAGTGGTTTGTCTCTGCCGCTTCCAGTTGTCAGTTCCAACTGTCCGCTGCAGTGGCCGGTATATTGGATCGATGTGTTTGTTGATAGAATCTGTGGATGAATGCCATGCCTCTAGGAATTCCCTGGCTGTTCTCTGTTTGGCTTGTCCTATAATAGTAATGTTGTCCCAGTCGAACTCATGTTGCTTGTCATCTGAGTGTGTGGCTACTAAGGATAGCTGGTCATGTCGTTTCGTGGCTAGTTGTTGTTCATGGATACAGATCGTTAGCTGTCTTCCTGTTTGTCCTATGTAGTGTTTTGTGCAGTCCTTGCATGTGATTTTGTACACTACGTTGGTTTTGCTCATGCAGGGTATCGGGACCTTTGTCTTGGTGAGTAGTTGTCTGAGAGTGGCTGTTGGTTTGTGTGCTGTTATGAGTCCTAGTGGTCGTAGTAGTCTGGCTGTCAGTTCAGAAATGTTCTTGATGTATGGTAACGTGGGCTGTGGTAGTCCTTTGGGTTGTGGCATATCCTCATTCCGTTGTCTTTCCCTTCGGCATCTGTTGAAGAAATTGCGGGGTTATCCGTTTTTGGCGAATACATTGTAAAGGTGTTCTTCTTCCTCTTTTTGCAGTTCTGGTGTGCTTCAGTGTGTTGTGGCTGTTTTTGAAGTGTCTTGATGCAATTTATTTTGTGTGTGTTGGGGTTGTTGCTTTCGTATTTCAGGACTTGGTCTGCGTGTGTGGCTTTCCTGTATACATTTGTGGTGAATTCTCCATTCGGTGTTCTCTGTACCATCACGTCTAGGAATGGGAGATGGTTGTCCTTTTCTTCCTCTCTAGTGAATCTGATTCCTGTGAGTGTGGCGTTGATGATCCGGTGTGTATGTTCTATTTCTGTGTTTTTAATGATTACAAAGGTATTTTCCACATATCTAACCCAGAGTTTGGGTTGAATTTGCGGTAAGACTGTTTGTTCTAATCTTTGCATGACAGCTTCTTCTATGAGTCCAGAGATGGGTGAGCCCATGGGTGTGCCGTTAATTTGTTCATATTTGTGAAGTGTGTTGTGAGGCACAGATCCAGTAGTTTGAGTATGCAGTGTTTGTTGATAGGTTCCCCGTCTTGTTGTCTGTTCTCTATGTCCAGCTGGTTGGCTATTGTTTCTTTGGTTAGGGTTTTGTCGATAGAGGTGAACAGTGCCCTTACATTGAATGAGACCATAGTTTCTTCCTTGTCTATGTGTATATTTCTGATGTCCAAGAATTCACGTGTTGACTGTATAGTGTGTCTAGATCCGCTTTCAGTGTTTCAATTTCTGTTGTATTTCTTTAGCCAGTTCGTGTGATGATGTCCCTGGTAGCGATATGATGAATGTGAGTGGGATGCCTGGTGTGTGCACTTTAGGTAGTCCATAGAATCTGGGGGTGTTGTTGCTTTCTGGTTTCATTCTCTGTAGGTCAAACCTGGTTATCTGTCCGTTTTTCTTGCAGGTTCCTCAGTGTGTTATTTATCCTATTCGTGAGCTGTGGATGGTGTCAAACGCCATCTTTTGGAAGGTGTTGCTATCTGCAAGTAATTGTTGCGCTTTCTGGATGTACTCTGTTTTGTCCAGGATGACCGTCATTCTGCCTTTGTCTGCTGGTAGTATGATTATGTTCTTTTCATTCCTTAGTGTTTTTAGTGCTTCCCGCTCCTTGTGTTGAGGTTGTGTGTTTGTCTTTTCCTTGTTATCAGGGGCACGATACTTTGTCTCACGGTTTGTTGTGTCTCTTCTGTCAGTCCATTGTTTCTGAGTGTGCATTCTTGTGTTGCTAGGAAGCCTGCTGTCTGCCAGGGATTTCCTAGAGGCATGGCACTCATCCACGGAATCTATCAACAAACACATGGACCTGGACCCAATATATCGGCCACTGCAGCGGACAGCGGGAACTGATAACCGGAAGTGGCAGAGACAAACCACTATAAATGCCGGAGGAAACAACACAGAAGCATTTCACAGGGGGCTCCCAAGCACTGAAGATGTCACCTAAACAGGGGACGAAACATCTGCAACACAAATTCCCAGCTCGGCGAACAGAACCACAACAACGAGCACCGAAACTACAAATCTTCTCTCAAACTTTGAACAAGTTCTGATAGTCAGCATAGTCAACAGGATCTGAATGTGAATTTGAATGTCAATGGCATTTTACTGTGGACTGAAAAAGGTTTGTCTGTTCTTTCTGTGGAAAAATATCTCGGATATGTTTGTCAATCGAAAAGGTGCATGATGTTCAAATTCGTGATTAGATTACCCTTGGGATATGTTCTCAGTTCTGGGCCCAGCAGCTGAGGAGGGAGATATTAGCCTGAGAGGGAACACAGATGTATCCAAATTACACTCCGTCTCTTTGAAGGCACTGTCATATTTAGTCCCAATCACAGATTCATGATTTTAACCCATAAACTCCTCGTTCTCAATTACCTACAAACTTCCTTTTAAAACTCAGTTTGATTTTATATTGTGGTACCTATTTAAAACGGAATATTCCAGATTCTGACAGCTCTTTCTTGGTTCAGATCTGCTGAAGTCTGTGTTGAGTCTGGAGGTTATAAAGAGCTGAAATGAAAGATGTGATACTATTCCCTGAGTGCTCATTGAGCTGCATTGAAACAGTACAGGAGGCTGAAGTCAGTGCAGCTGACATTTAAATCACAGGGTTGCAGTGTGCGTGTTGCTTGCCTCAATGAGAGTGCTTTGGAGTTGTGCGAAACAGGTGAGGTGAGACAGGGAGGAGGTGAAGCTGAAAGTTTGAGTGCGGTGATAAAGTCTTAGTTCGAGCTGTTCAGAAAGTCACTCGGACCCAATGTGAACAGCTAATTTGGAAGTGTTACTTGTGGAGTTTGTTTTTTTTTTCCCACAGTTTTTAAAGTATGATACTATATATCAGATTAAGTAAAGGTTGGGACGTTTATAACAAAGGAAGACTGTGAGCTCATTTAAATTCTCTTAATGGGAATAACTAAATAAATCTGGAGAGAAGTCATGACAGGAGATCTCAGATCCAGGATGTTCTCCTCTTGCACGCTGTGGGGAAATAAGGGATGTTTACAGTGTCTCTGATGGCTACATGTGCAGAAAGTCTGTCCATCTGCAGCTACTAAGGACACTTGCATCAGGAATGATGAAGGGCTTATGCGCAAAATGTCTATTTCCCCTACTCCTCAGATGCTGCTTGACTGGCTGTGTTTTTGTGTAACAGGACTTCTTGTTTGCTTTTGCTCACACCAATGAATGAACCTTAGTCATTGGGCAGTTTGTGTTGATATTATTAAACCTGGCTGTGTTGAATGTGCTGGTATTGTAGGTAAAATATTGATACAATTGTGTATCTGTATAATAAATTGTGATCATTTTCAAAATGTCACTGTACAGCAACACATTTACACTGGGTAAACACTATCCACCTGCATATTGTCTGCAAAGTGATTTTCAGTATTGGATTTTGATGCATTGTTTATTTCCAAAACATTTTTTCTGGACCTGTTTCTGATTGTAAACACCCCAAATAATTCACTGAACTTGTGATAAAAATAATCCAAATCAGGTTTTCATTAAAAGTATGTTGCATCAACTCTGCCTCATATTGAGTCCCTTAGAGATAAGATAATCATATATCGTCCTCATATGAGCAGTTGAGAGAAGGCACATCCAGAGAGAGATTAGATTCCCTACAGTGTGGAAACGGGCCAATCAGTCCACACCGACCCTCCAAAGAGTAACCCACCCTGACTCATTTAAATTAGATTAGATTACTTACACTTTGGAAACAGGCCCTTCGGCCCAACAAGTCCACATCGTCCCGCCGAAGCGCAACGCACCCAGAACCCTACATTTACCCCTTATCTAACACTACAGGCAATTTAGCATGGCCAATTCACCTGACCCGCATATCTTTGGACAGTGTAGGAGGAAACCGGACCACCCGGAGGAAACCCACGCAGACATGGGGAGAATGTGCAAACTCCACACAGACAGTCGCCCGAGGCTGGAATTGAACCTGGGACCATGGTGCTGTGAGGCAGCAGTGGTAAGCACTGAGCCACTGTGATAGCTGGAAATTTAGTTACAAAAGCTGTTGTGCCACATATAACCTAACTTGATCGGGGGTTGGGATCCAGAGAGAATATCCAAAAGGGTAAGAAAAGAATCCACAAGCGAGCCAGGAAGGCATTGACATTACAGGTCAGTTATGGTGCATTGGATTTTGACATGGTTGAATCCTACAGCTTTGGCGATCGAGGCAGATGAGTTTAGGATAAAAATCAAAACATGGGAATATGATGACATTGCTGTCACTGAGATATGGTTGAGAGAGAGGCAGGATTGTATGCTTAATACTCCAGGATACAGGGTCTTCTTGTGAGACAGTGAAGGAGGTAGACGTATCACAACTTTGTTCAGAGAATTCATTACAACTTAGGAAACTCCTTAATTACTTTGGAGTTTCAAGAAATTTGCAGAGCGAGGAGAAGACGTTTGTTCAAACTGGAAGAACAAATAAGGAGGCAAGTTTCGAGGAAGTGTAGAAGTAATAGCGGGGTATTTCAACATCCACTGGAGTCATCATACTGTGAAAGATTTAGCAGAACTTTTAAAATAGATCCAGTATCGCTTTTGAAGCCAGGATACAGAAGCACCAACAAAGAATGGAGGAGGTCCTGCAGTTAACTTCAGGTAACCAAGGTGGACAAGTGGGTGCAGTATGAGTGGGGGTGCATTTTGTCGACAGTTATCAGAACTCTTTTGAAAAAAATCAGAATTGTTATGGAAAAGGACAAAGATGGGCCTGCAATCAAAGTTCTAAACATGTTGATTTTAATAAGACCTGATCATGATTTGCCCAGAGTGCACAAGCAGCAGATACTTTCAGACAAATGTGCAGCAGAGAATATAGATATGGAGACCTATAATGAGAACATGAACTGATAAGGCCAAGTAAGATAAAGGGAAGTACTCAATTGTTTTCCAGGTACATTAATGGTTAAAGAATAATTGGAGAATGAGTAAGGCACATTTAAGGGACACAGAAGTAATTTGTATGTGGAATCAAAGGATGTCGGCCTGGTTCTTAATTAATACTATGTGTCAGTGTTCACAAATGAGAAAAATTAATTATGGAGAATTACTGTGATAGAATTTAAAGAAATTTTCACGAAGAGAAGAGAAGATTTTGAGATTTCCAGTGTCAGATGTATCCTGCGTTGTTGGGATGATAAGTTATTAGGAAGAAATAGAAGGGGTGCTTGTAAGAAGTTTCAGTTCACCTTGACAAGAGGAAAGGTATTTGAGGATTGCAGAATAGTCAGGAACTTTTTATTTGAGAAGGAAGCAAGGGATAATCTAAGGAACTGCAAGCCAGTCAATCTCATTTTGGTGGTGCGGATACTATTGGAAGTAATTCTGAGGGATGGATTTAATTTGTATTTGGAGAGGCAGTGATTAATCAAGATTTGAAAAGTATGGAGTTGAAAAAGCACAGCAGGTCAAACAACACCCGCGGAGCTGGAAAGTTGATGATTCAGGTATAAGCCCTTTATTAGGAGTGTGGAGTGAGGGGCAGCTGAGAAATTAATAGGAGCCTGGGGACCGGGAGGAGCGTGGGGATCGGGAGGAGGTAGCTGAAGGTGATAGGTAGATGTGGGGTGGGGCTTGGTGATAGGTCGGAGGGGAGGGTGGAACGGATTGGTGGGAAGGAAGATGGACAGGTGAAGAGGCCGGTTCCAAGTTGGAAGGTTGGATCTGGGACATGGGGGGTAGCGGAGATGAGGAAACTGGTGAAGTCAACGTTAATGCCATGTGGTTAATCAAGAACAGTCAGCATGCATTTTGTAAAGGGAAGTTCACACCTGACCGACATGATTCAGTTGTTTTGATGAATACCCAGTTATGTTAATGAGGGCAATAGTTTTGATGTAGTCTCCTCAAGGCTTTTGACAAGGTCCCACCTGGGAGACTGATATCAAAGGTAAGAGTCCATTGGATCCACTGAAATTTGGAAAATTGGATCCACAGTTGGTTGTGTGGCAGGAAGCAGAAGGTTATGGTTGAGAGATATGTTTCTGACTGGAAGTCTGTGCCCAGTGGGATCCCACAGTGTTTAGTGTATGACCCTTGCAGTTTATGGTTTGAAAATGACTTTTGAGTTGAATATAGGAGGGTTGAGCAGTTAGTTTGCAGATGACAAAAAAACTAATGGATGGTTAATAGTGAGTAGGATGGCCTTGGCTTACTGTCTAGAACAAAATCTTTATGTGGTTCTGACACTCAATGTATGTGCATACATAAGTAATACTTGTTTTATATACAGTGTGTTACTTCTAATTTCCTATCCCTTAATAGGGACCATCTCTGTTAGAAATCCTACAGTTGTGGACTTGAGGAAAGAGGCCAACCTTTTAACCAGACAACTGAATGTGTGAAGCTGATAGTACAAATAATGACAATAAATTTAAGCCACACATGAACCAACCTTTCTGGATTCACTTGCTCCCTTCATTGCTGCAAGTGAACATTTTTCCCTATCCCTCCCTGCCTCTCTCCTTCCCTTCCCGAATGAGAAAAGTAATGGAAAGGGGATAACATTGCTTTGCTTCCAGATATTGCACGGAGAAGGAAGGCTCACTCTGAAGTTCGAAAGGCATCATGTGCATGTGTAGTCCATGCAGCCAATCGCTGTGCTCTGTGGTGACATCATCTGTGCCCCGGGCAAGGCACATGGGAGCCCTGCCACCATCCATTGTTGCCTGTAGGCGTCCTGGAGCCAAGGTTTCCAGGGCAACCGGTCATCCAACTGGAGAGACACAGGACAGCCACATTATGGAGAAATTTGAAATGTGGGATACACAAAAACCTGAGAATCCAAACACAACTGTACCCATGCTATGAGGTGAGATGTTACAGGTTATTTGCCGAGCGATAAGGACAGAACAGTGATATGTTGTCCAGATCAACTTGTATTTATCACAGTGCCTTTTAAATATTGGACTGTTCCAAGATACTTCAGAGAAATGTGACAGAGTAACATTTGACACTGGGCTGTACAGAGTGATGTTAGGGCAGAACCCAAGTGTTCGGTCAAAGTGATAGATTTGAAAGGCATCTTTAAAGGAGGAAAGTGAGGTTGAGGGATAAAAAGGGTTCACAGGATCCTTCCAGAGCCTCTGAAGTTGTCAGCTGAATACATGGCCAGCAATAGTGGACCGATATAAAATCAGGGCTGTCTGAAAGGCTGGTATTGGGAGGAAGGGAGGATATCTTAGAACATTGTGTGATGGTGGAGGAGGGAGGTAATTAGTAACTCATCTTGGGTTGAAATATGATGTCCTGGTTGTGAAGCACCTCAAAAAGTAACCAAGAAAGAGGGATGGAGTGGGAGATGAGGGAGTAGAGTTTCTGGCTGGGACTGAAGACAATGGCAACAATTGTCTTTCGGATTTGTTTGAAGGAAATGTTTGTTTATCCAGTTCTGATGTCAGACAGGTGGGTAAGGTGTATGAGATGGGGGGGATCCTGCAGGTGATTGTCCTAGCAGCATGTGGAGGGTGAGGGTCTGGGATATTCTCGCAAAGATCTGGTCATTTTTAGGAGATGTAAAATCCTACTCCATACTTCTACCACCATCTCCCTCTCTTGTTCTTTTCTCCCAGAGGAGCCGGAATCTTGTTTACGTCCAGGCTGGGTGGCATGTTCCCCTCCCTGAAGGATGTTACTGAACGGTTAGATTTTTACAACAGTCTGGCCTATTTCAGGGTCACTTTCTCCTCCTACTGGCCCCACAAATTACCAGATACACTCAGCCCAATTTCTTAATTTTGCTTTGTGCTTTTGTGGATTCTTTCTCTCATTCCTGTTTTTGTCTTTAAAATGACTTTCACAGTTGTATAAAAAAGGGAGGATTTCTTGTTGGAGAAACGGAAACCAAACATCACATCGGGTTTTGTCGGATTCACCCAAATTATCATAAGCAGAATGACTTTGGATTTTGAACATGGAAGGAGGAGGCACAAAGCAGAGAGAAGTTGTACTCGTGTTCTGTGCATGGACAATACTTCAGCCATCTTTTGACCCGTCAGAACATAAATGCAGTTTTAATGAAGAGTAGCTATGAAAATCTGGCGATTCTTGGGAATATTCCAGCTAGGCTTAAAATTCATTGTTGCATTAACATTGAGCAGAAGACTTTCACCTTCTCTGCATGCAGGAAAAGATTCACTATCTTGGGGCGGCACAGTGGCTAGCACTGTTGCCTCGCAGCGCCAGGGACCCGGGTTCGATTCCAGCCTTGGGCAACTGTCTGCGTGGAGTTTGCACATTCTCCCCATGTCCATGTGGGTTTCCTCCCACAGTCCAAAGAGGTGCGGGTTAGGTGAATTGGTCATGCTAAATTGCCCATAGTGATAGATGCATTAGTGGGGAATGGGTCTGGGTGAGTTGCTCTTTAGAGTGTCGGTGTAGACTTGTTGGGCCGAAGGGCCTGTTTCTGCACTGTAGGGAATCTATTCCAATCTGATCTATCTTCTCCAATCTGCAGAGCCCCCCACTGCATTCAGACTGGGGAGAGGCCATTCACCTGCTCCATGTGTGGGAAGGAATTCAGTCATACATCCGAACTATTGTCACAGCAATGAGGTCATGGAGACAGGCCATTCAGTTGGTCTGAGTATGGGAGGAATTCAATCGGATATATGCTACTCAACACACGACTACTGGAGAGAGACCATTCACCTGCCCCCAGTGTGGAAAATGATTCATTTGTTCACCTGCCTCCTAACATACAGATGAGGTCACACTGGGGAGAGACCATTCACCTGCTCCAAATTTGGGAAGGAATTCCTGGAGTCTTTCTACCTGCTAAGATATCAGCAAGTTCACCAGTGTCTGCAGTTATGGCAATGTTGCTGTTCGTTATATCCAGGAATCAATGTGTTCATTGGGGTCTGTAACTACTGATGTTGATAAATGCCCTCTTACAGGTGCTAATCTTCTGTATAAAATGCAAATACAAAAGCTTTGTGTTAATTATTCGTGTGCTGAATCATGTTAATAACTTGAACACAACTGAGTGCCTTTCTGAAAGCCTGTTCCTACTCTCCCCTCCACCCCATTTATCCTGTCTCCTCCCCGTCTACTCTGTTTCCTCCATTCTCACCTCAGACAGCAAGTGCGAAGAGCTTACGGAGTTTCTATGTCGCTGAGATTGAGAAAATATTTATTTCTACTAGCCCAACAGGGAGGGGCTCTTATGGCACAATGAGAATGTCCATACTCGGGATCAGGAGACCCCTGGATTAAGGCCCACGTTTTTCGGAGGTGGTTAACAACAACTCTGGATAGGCTGGAAATATAAGTAGAAACAGAAAATACAAGTAGCGACCGACCGAAACACCTTCCATCCGTCCCTGCCCGAGCTTCCAAATGGAATCTTCCTGTAGTTTCTCTCCTGTTAGACTCTCCCATTCCTTAGTTTGTCCAGGAAACCCTCCTGCTGCTCCGTTGTTCCTGTCTCTCACTGACTTGTCCATTTCCCCCGTGTTCCCACATTAATTCATTGTTTCCAATCCCATTGTCCGATTCCTCCAGCTCTACCTCCTTCAATCTATTGGGCAGCAGCTGCTGTCAATTACCAGGGTGATTATGATTTGAAGCATGCGATGTTCACGTGAATACCAGTGCGCCAGCGCTTTGTTAACCAATGGCTGTAGGGATGCGCAATAGGGGTCAGACAGGTGTGGGATGGAGGCTGTGGGTGTGAGATTAGTTTTTTCTGTCATTGGCCTTCCTCCGGGAACAGGACCTGGGAAATGGCCCCTAGCCCAGGGAATGAACTAAAGGATGATTCACATCAGAGGATGGCGTCGGGGAAAATAAAGAGGTTTCGGTATAGAGGAAAGTCAATGAGTTCTGACCAGGAATCAAATCCTGGGGTGGCGGGGTTTGTGGAATTCATCAACACCCACTGGAGATTTCAAACTAGGAGTGAAACTGATTTGATTCTCAAACTGCCGACACGAGCTGAATAACTGAAACCAGAGAGACGAGAGGGAGGGAGAAGCATACCGGTAGCAAAGCAAGGAAGTGGGGAGATTGGTTTGGATTTCAGCTCAGGAAAAAAAGACAGTGGGTGCCATACTGGGATTTACAAACTTCAGGGAACAGGATGGAAAAAAAGATGTTCAATTCAAATCTATAACTGTCTGCCCTGAATTTCTATCAATTTTTTTTTCTCTGCTGTCAGGTACTGAACGGGTGCCCAGAAACAGATTGCAGTTTCCGTACTGGCAGTTTGATGGGAACGTAATCTTCTGCATACAGCAACAAGAGAAGGGCAGGGCCCAGTACCTAGCTCCTTACCTTACTCTTGTAGATCTCAAAAAGGCAATCAATGTCATCAGCAGGCCGGAACTCAATAAGACTTAGGAGGAAACTGGCTGTCCATCTCAGCTCCTTAGTCTGATCCTTGCTGCTTCTATGATTGGTAGAGGCAGAAACCATTGTAACATTAAAAAAGTATTGAGATGTACACTTGCAATACCAAGACTCTCACAGCTATGGATCAAATGCTGGAAATGGAATTGGAATAGTAAGGTGGTAAGTTTTGATTGGTGCAGTCTTTTTCTTCGCTGTGACTCGACGAACCACTCATTTCATAACCACAACGCTGCCTGAATGAGATCACCAAGTGGCGAGTAATGGTGAGAAATTGATCTTTGGGGGATGCCAAGTCCAAGCAACATGGAGAAAAAAGGAAGGTTGGGCATGAAGGAAGCCACTTGCAAGGACAATGAGTTCAAGGGTTTTTTTTTTCCCCTGATAAACAATGATGATGGAATTAAAGGTGAGAATGACAGAACCAGAAGAGAGATTAAATGTTAACAATATCAGCGAACATGGGGAAGCTGTGGGTAACAGTTTAATGAGAATAGAGTCAAAGCAGCAGGAGGTGCGACTCATGCACAAGATGAGATCTGATAGGATGTGACAATAATAGGAGAGAAAGCTGGAGCAGCTTTCACAGAAAGAGAATTCAGAATGGGTTTGACTGATGGCCTTGTGGTGGGGAAGAAAGAAGCACAGACAGCTGATCAATTGTTCCAATTTCAGTAACAATTCAACAAAGAGAGAAGAGAGAGGGTGATCCCTTCAAAGTGAACTGGCAAGGGTGTTAAAAAATTAGGCAGACTTATGCTGAACTGTTTTATTTGACTATTTTGCTAAATATTAACATCTGTGGGTGAGCGAAACATCAGCATTCAACATAGCTCCATTCCAGTTGTGGTTAACAGCAAAACTGAGCCCCTGCATTAGTCACTTGTGAAGTCGCTGATGGCGAAGAAGGTGAGCTGACTGAGTAAATCTCTTCTCACACATTGAGCAGGTAAATGGCCTCTCCCCAGTGTGAACCCGCTGGTGTATCAGCAGGTTGGAGTTTGTCGTGAATCCCTTCCCACACTCAGAGCATGTGAAAGGCCTCTCTCTAGTGTGAATGCGCTTGTGTACAGTGAGGTCAGATGATCGCCTGAATCCAGACCCACACTGAGAGCACTTGAATGGTTTCTCATCAGTGTGAATACGTTGATGACGCATCAGATCTGCAGAACTTTTAAAGCATTTCCCACAAATTGAACACTTAAAAGGTCTCTCATCAGTATGAACATGTTGATGGGACAAAAGACCCTTGGAACTTTTATAGCACTGCCCACAGTCTGGGCATTTGAAAAGTCGCTCCTCACTGTGTACGTGCTGGTGTGCCATGAGATGAGATGACTGAGTGAATCCCTTCCCCCACAGTGAGCAGGTAAATGGCCTCTCCCTAGTGTGAACTCGCTGGTGCATCATGAGGTAAAATGAACGAGAGAATCCCTTCCCACATTCAGTACAAGTGAATGGCCTCTCTCCAGTGTGAATTTGCTGGTGTATACGGAGGTCAGATGACCATCGGAACCCAGTCCCACAGTGACAGCACCTGAAAGGTCTCTCCCCAGAGTGAACACGCTGATGGGACATCATTCAGTGGAACTTTCGTGGCCTTTCCCACAGTCCGGGCACTTAAAAGGACTTTCTTCAGTGTGAACCCGATGGTGCTTCAGCAGGTTGGATGTCCGAGTAAATCCCTTCCCATATTCTGCGCAGATGAAAGGCCTCTCCCCTGTGTGAACTCTTTGGTGTGCGCAGAGATCATATGATCGACTGAACCCTGCCCCACACTGAGAGCACTTGAACTGTCTCTCCTCAGTATGAACACTTTGGTGACGTATCAGTTTTAAAACCCTTCCCATAAACTGAGCATTTAAAAGGTCTCTCATCTGTGTAAACACATAGATGGGATATTAGTTCGCTGGAACGTTTGTAGCAGTTCCCACAATCTTGACATTTGAAAGGGTCAGCGTGAGTTCGCTGGTGCCTCAGCAGCATTGGTGATTCAGTGAATCCCTTCTGACATATGGAGCAGATAAATGGCCATTTCTCAGTGTCAGTATGATGGTGAATTTTGTGAAATTCCAGATCAGAAATGTAACTTCCTGTCTGCTCACAGTCCCCAGTTTTCCATAGTTTCTCTCCAACATGACTGCAAAAAGCCAGATGACTGTCTGAACCCTTGCTCATACGCAGAACACATATTCAGTTTCTCTTTTCTGTGAACAGTGCTTTTTCCTTCCATGTTCGAAATATGAGGATGTTGTGATAAAATGAGAGATCTTGGTGTGATCCTGTTCTGAAGAACAGTCATAATGAACTTGAAATTTTAACACTGTTTTGCTCTCTATTCAGATGCAACCAGACCTGCTCAGTTTCTCCAGCATTTTAAATGTTAAGTCATTTTTGAGTAATATTTTGCTTTTATCCAAAAGATATTTTTGCATTGGATTCCCATCTTTGAATCTTCCTTTTCCATGAAATTGATTTAAAATAAAATAAAAAGAGATTAGGAGAAAAGCCACAAAAAGATAAAGCCAAATTGTGTGAAAGCATGACTCTGAAAATGCATCCATTGTTTTCTTAGGTCAAAATTTAACTAATCTCAGGCACTCCTAGCCAGTCTTACACATCCTAGTTCCTATAAATCTTGAGGCTTTCTAACAATCGCTTTCTAACAATCACACCAAATCTTAACCAGCCACCACACCTGATTGTAAGGATGTCAGCCAGTGGAACCTCACAGAATATGAGTTCCCTGATTGGAGCTGTTAATCTGGTGTAGTCAGGGAATCTTGGCTGGCATAAAAAGGTTAGGAATTAGAGATACTGACACCCTGGTGTGTGACTCTGTGTGAGGCAGTACTATAGTCAAGGACTGTTCATGTGTAAATGAAGAATTACTTGGTGATTGGATACCAGCCTCTGTAGAGGCCATGCTCACTGACCTATAGGCTATTTAAATTATTGTTTCCAGGCATTTCTCCATCACTGAAGTAAAACTGTCTGGCCTGTTGTTACCGGGCTTCTCTTCACAAGCTTTATTGAACAAGGTGTAATGTTTGCATTCTTCAGCTTCTGGCACTACCGTTAGAGCTAAATAACCTGAAAATATTACAGAAATGCCACTACAATTCTACTCTCATTTGCCTCGCTATTCTTTGGTTTATCTCATCCACACTTTGTGCCTTATTCATATTGAGTTCAGACAGCCTATGTAACACCACATTCTTCTCAATTTTAAAATATTCAAGTGACTCATAGATCTAGTCTTTTACTTTTACCTGAGCAGAATATTCGTCTTTGAGAATGACTTATTTAATACATTGGCTATGACTGTCTGCATTGTAATTTTGGTCCTGAGGATTCCTATTCAATATTTAACCTCCTTTAAAATTTCAAAGCCTAAACAAGAGTTTTAAGATTTCCCACCCTGTTGACTGCTGTTGAATTTCAAAATCACTTTTTACTTATTTTATTTGCTGTTTCATCTTCCCTCTGAACTTTCTGTATTCAGCCTAGTTCTAAATTTTCACTTTCTATTTAACGTGTAATATGCACATTTTTTCTGTTTTACCTTAATTTTCTCAGATCATGAGATATAGAAGAAGCACGACGTTCAGCTTTTCAAGACTGCTCTATTATTCAATGGGATGACAGCTGATCTGATAATTCTCAGCCCCACTTATGTCCCTTTTCCTAAGAACCTTAACTTCCCCCCCTGAATAAAGATCTGATTAACTGGTCACTGTGCCCAAATGTTCGACACTCACACTTGACCCAGTTCATTGCCAAGAAGATCTAGGAATGCTTCTTTTTTTTTCATTTAAGACTAAGTACGCATTGCTGTGGAAACTTTCCTGAACACACTCTTACCTGCACTGACCTTTACATAATCTCTATTCCAGCAGAAAAGCAAAATATTCCAGGTGCTGAAAACCTCACACAGGAAACACTGGAGAAACCCATCTGCGCAAATATTTGGAGTACACTTCCTGGACGATAGTTTGGATGGATCAGTTGTATAGATTGCCACTTTCGCGTCACTCTCATCATGACAAAACAAATAGAACTCACCAATGGCAATACTTTTACCTTTTCCCAGCACGTCCGCTGTCTCGGTCACAAGTGAACGGTACGCCGGCGCTGTTTCACATCGTGTCTGGAACATGCGCAGTGACAGTGATGATAATGGGTGGAGGTGCTCTTCCTTTTCATCCGCTGTGAGGATGCGGGCCAACGGGGATGGTTAATAAATACTTCCAACCTCGATTAATAACCTCCAATTGCTCTATTTTTGTTCCTGGGGTCTTTCCCTGCGATCAGCTCCCGGTAACCGCCGACATCTGGATCCGCCGGGTTCAGGGCGCATGCGTGTGAACTTGAAGCTGCTGTGAGGCAGGCGGGGATCCGAAACGTGCGGTTGTGCCTTTGGATCATAGATTCCGCTACAGTGTGGAGACAGAACCTCCGAAGAGTAACCCACCCATTTGCCTCTTACTAATGCACCTAACACTATGGGCAATTTAGCATGGCCAATTCATTTGATCTGCACATCTTTGAAATGTTGGAGGAAACCCACGCAGACATGGGGAGAATGTGCAAACTCCACACATACAGTCGGCCGAGATGAGAAGCGAATTCAGGTTCCTGGCGTTGTGAGGCAGCAGTGGTAACCACTGAGCCACCGTGCCGCCCTAAGGCTGTGTTAGTTAGAAAGTATCCCATTGCACATTCCTGCTTTTGGATTTTGTTGCTGATTGTGAGTTATTTTAATTTGTTTGGATTACGTATTGGAAGAACTAAAGCTACCCCTTTAGGTAGCTATACCGAGGTTGGAAACTCACACATTGAATGTAGATATAAAACACGTGGACTGTTTTTACCTCCCTGGTACTATCTTTCTTCCAGTTAATGTCACAGTCTTCTGGTGGTCTCAACTGGATGACAGGTTCTCATCCCTGATAAACATGATGGAGCCAGTTTGTGATTTAATGACAAAAATCTGGCAGCTTTTATGGTCACTATTCTCTAGTGCCAGCCCCAAAAATTACCAGATCCATTCACTATGATTCCTTAAGCTGCCTTTATTTTTCTATTTCATTTCACATCCCTTTTTCTGTTAAAGCTTAATTCCACAGGGTTTTGGAATTAAGGATGAACAGTCATGTAACATGTCAAATAACACACTAAGATCTGAAAAACTTGTGGAATGTAATGTAAGCTGAATATTATTGGATTTTAAACATGGATGGTGGATGCATCATTCACAGCGAAGAGAAAATGTGCTCAATTGTGTGTGTGTGGATGAGACTTCAGTTGATCATGTGACTTTTTGAAGCCAAACCAATGCCACACTGACAAAAAAAAACAGGAGATATGTGGGGAATGTAGGAAGAGTTTGATTATCCTCCAAGCTGCAAACACATTGGTGCAGTCGCCATCAGGGCGAAACCATTCACCTGTTCCATGTCTATGAAGGCATTCATGACGTCCTCCCACCTACTGGCTCATCAGCGGATTCACACTGGATAGGGGCTGCTCCCCTGCTCTGAGTGTGGCAAGGAATTCATTCAGTGATCGCATCTGCTGACATACTCAGGACTCAGAAGCAACCATTCATCTGCTTCGAGTGTGGGAAGGATTTCTCCCAGTCATCCAGCCGTTTAAACAGGTTTACACTGAGCAGAGACTTCACCTCAGGAAATAACATTAGCAACCTAAAATAAGCAGGAATATTCAGCATTGATTCACCTGAGGCCCACTGTAGTTGTTACCTAGTAGGGCGACGAAACATCTGGAATTGAACCTTCAAGCTCAGCGAGCAAACCTACATCCAAAACCTCAACATGAGCTACAAATCTTCTCAAAACCCACTAAGACCCTTTAAGTGTGCAGACTGAGGGAAGTGCTATAAAACCTCAAGTAGACTTTTGTGCCATCAATGTGTTCACACTGGGGAGAGACTGCTCAGGTGCTATCATTATGGGGCTGGGTTCATGACACTATCTAGCCTCACTGTACACCAGTGAATACACATTGGGGACAGCTGTTCACCTGCTCTGAGTGTGGTAAGAAATTCATTCAGTCATCCAGCTTGGTGAAACACAGCAAGTTTACAAGTAACCTCAGCAATTGGATGTTTTTGTTTGTTCATGGGATCATGGCACCACTAGCTCAGCCAGAATTTATCATCTATTCTAACTGCCCACCGGATGGTTTGGAAACAACCACGTTATTATGAGACTGGATTTATATTTAGGCCAAACTAAGTCGGAATTAACAAAGGTTCACAGACAAAATGGCACAAAGAGTTGCTTTCTGGTCTTTTATACTGTTTCTGAAATGATCATGAATAAATTCTTACAGCTGATTTAAATGTGAAAGACCAACATGAGTTTTATTCTAACAGGGTGGTCATTACAGGGAACTGGAAATGCTATAACTCTAGTATGTCAGATGGATCAGTTTTTGCTCAATGTGTGCAGGAGGGTTTCCTGACACGGTGTGTCAAAGAGCCGATAAGACGGGAGGCCATACTGGATCTAGTGCTTGGTAATGAAGCAGGCCAGGTGTTTGATTTAGTGGGAGGTGAGCACTTTGGAGAGAGTGACTATAATTCGGTTACGTTTGATTTAGTGATGGAAAGGGCGAGGTACATGCCATAAACCAAGAGTTATCAATGGGGGAGTGGCAATTATGATATGATTAGGCAAGACTTAGGATGCATAGAATGGGGTAGCGAAATGCAGGGATGGGGACGATCAAAATGTGGAGCCGGTTTAATGAACAGATGCCGCCTGTCCTTGATAGGTATATCCCTGTCAGGCAGGGAGGAATTGATGAGGTAAGGGAACCGTGGTTTATTACAGAAATGCGCTTGTCTTGTTAAGTGGAAGATGAAGGCTTATGTGACGATGAAACAAGATTATCCAGATAAGGCGCTGGGGAGTTACAGATTAGCGAGGAAGGATTTAAAGAGAGAGTTGAAATGAGCAAAGAGAGGACATGAGCAGTCTTTAGCAGGTAGAATAAAGGAGAACCCTAAAGCGTTCTATAGATATGTGAGGAATAATAGGATGACTAGGGTAGGAATAGGGCCAGTCAAAGATAGAAGTAGGTGGTTGTGTGTGAACACTGTGGAGATTGAAAAGATGCTAAACCAATATTTCTCATTGGTTTTCACCCAGGAAAAGGAGAATATTGTCGAGGATAAGAATGAGATACAAGACATTAGACCAGAAAGGATCAGGTTAGTAAGGAAGAAGTGTTATCAATTCTCGAAGGAGTGAAAATAGACAAGTCCCCTGGACCGGATGGGATTTATCCAAGGATTCTCTGGGAAGTTAGGGAGGATGTATTGGAGCCTTTGGCTTTAATATTGAATCGTTATTGTCTACAAGTTTAGTACCAGTGGACTGGAGGATTACAAATGTTGTCCCCTTGTTCAAGAAGAAAGTGAGGACTGCAGATGCTGGAGATCAGAACTGAAAATGTGTTGCTGGAAAAGCGAAGCAGGTCAGGCAGCATCCAAGGAGCAGGAGAATCGACGTTTCGGGCGTCGATTCTCCTGATCCTTGGATACTGCCTGACCTGCTGCGCTTTTCCCGCAACACAGTTTCACCCTTGTTCAAGAAGGGCAGTAGAGATGATCCAGGGAATCATCAACCAGTGAGCCTTACGTCTGTTGTAGGATAAGTTTTGGAAAGGATTATGAGAGATCGGATTTACAATCATCTAGCAAGCAACAGTTTGATTGCAGACAGTCAATGTGGTTTCGTCAAGGTCAGGTCACAACCCTCATTGAGTTTTTTGAGAATGTGACCAAGAATGTGGATGAGGTTCGGATAATGATATGGTGGACATGGACTTCAGTAAGGCCTTTGGTAAAATTCCGCATGGTAGGCTGTTGGAGAAAATGCAGAGGCATGGGATTGAGGGTGATTTAGCAGTTTGGATTAGAATCTGGCTTTCTATTAGAAGGCATCGAGTGGGGTTGATATTCAGCCTGGAGAGCGGTTACGAGTGATGTGCTACAAGGATCTGTTTTGGGACCACTGTTGTTTGTCAGATTGAGGGAGCTGTTCCCGACCAAAGCCAACCTTACACGTGCGTAGCGCTATTTCTCCGTTGTGAGGCATGACCTGCTGCTCACAAACCCATGCTGACGATCTTTAATTAATCTATGGTTTTCCAAGTAATAATAAATCCTGTCTCTCAGAATACTCTCCAGTACTTTGCCCACCACTCACATAAGACTGACTGGTCTGTAATTCCCAGGATTATGCCTATTTCCTTTCTTGAACAAGGGAATAACATTTGCCACCCTCCAATCATCTGGCACTAGCCCAGTGGACAGTGAGGAGGCAAGGATCATTGTCAAAGGCATAGCAACCTCTTCCCTCGCTTCCTGTAGTAACCTAGGGTATATCCCAGTCTGGCCCAGGAGATTTATCTATCCTTATGTTATCCAAATTTTTCAGTATCCTCCTTCCTAACATTAACCTGGTCTAGCATATCAGTCTGTTTCACACTATCCACAGAAATCTGAAGGTCCCTCTCAGGAGTGATTACTGAAGCATTCATTAATAATCTCCCCAACCTCTTCTGTCTCCAGGTACAAGTTCCCTACACTATCTCTGATCAGGCCTATCCTCATTCTAGCCATCCTCTTGTTCTTCACATAAGTTAGAACGCTTTAGGGTTTTCTTTAATGCTACTCACTAAAGCTTTTTTATGCTCTCTCCTAGCTCTCCTAAGTCCATTCTTCTGTTCCTGGCTACCTTGTAACCCTTTAAAGCCCTATTTGATTCTTGCCTCTTCAACCTTAAATAAGCTTCCTTCTTCGTCTTGACTAGTTGTTACACAACGCCTGTCTCCCAAGGTTCTTTTAATTTACCATCCCTTCCTTGTCTCAGTGGGACAACCTGTCTAGCACTATCAGTAGGTAGTTTCTTCCCCCTCCCTCAATTAAATACTTTCCCATACCATCTACTCCTATCCTTCTCCATGAGTATAGTAAAGGTCATAGAGTTGTGATCACCTTCACCGACATGCTCCCTCACCAAGAGATCGGACACTTGGAGTGGATCTCCGCCAAGCACCAAGTCCAATATGGCATCCCCTCCACTTGGTCTATCTATATATTACATCAAGAACCTTTCCTGCACACACTTGACAAAAACTGCTCCAACCAAAATATTTGAACTAAGTAGGTTACAATCAATATCAGGAAAGATAAAGTCACCTATGACAACAACCCTGTCACTTCTGCACCTTTCCAAAATCTGCCTCCATGTTCTGTTGCTATTGGGGAGCCTGTAGAAAACTCCCAATGAAGTGACTGCTCCTTTCCAGTTTCTCACTTCCACCCATACTGACTCTGTAGACAAACCCTCCTAAAATTCTGTTTAACTGGACCAATCAATCCCAAACATTTCCAATTTGGCAGGGATGATACAGTTCTGTTTAACTGAACAGGACTTTATGAACACCAGCAGAAACAGACTGTGATGAACATAGCTCAGTCATGGATGCAACTAACAGCAATCATTACAGTTACTCATCAACTCACTGGTGTCTCTGCAGTTTGGATGATTGAGTGAATCTAAACTCACATACTCAGAACATACGAACTGTCTCCCCTCAGTGTGAATTCCGTGGTTTATACTAAGTTGAGATGATTGTTTGCTGCCAGTCCCACAGTGTGAGTACTTGAATGGCCTCTCCCCAGTGTGAATTCTCGGTGCATACTAAGTTGAGATGATTGTTTATAGTCAGTCCCACAATAAGAGCACTTGAAAGGTCTCTTCTCTGTGAAAACGTTGATGAGGTATCACTTCTCCTAAAAAATTGAAAGCAATTTAGTCTGGCCATTTAAAAGATCTTTCAGTCGTGTGATCTTGCTGTTGTGTCAGCGGGGGTATGACTGAGTAAATCCTTTCTCATACTCCAAGCAGGTAAATGGGCTCTTCTTGGTGTGAAATTGCTGGTGTTTCAGAAGATTGGCTGTCCAGATGAATCCATTCTAGAACATGTGAATGGCCTATCCCCAGTCTGATTGTGTTGGTGGAGAATAAGTTCAAATGATCTCCTGAAACCAGCCCCACAGCATCAGACTGGCCTCTCATTGGTATGAATATATAATGGTGTATCAGCTGATCTTTCTCTATGACTAACTTAGAAAATATGTTTATAAAACAAGTTTATCTGAAGAAGACAAAACAATAATGCTGATTTTTCACAGATGTTGCCAGTAAGTTTTTCCAGTAATTTCTGTTTTCGTTTCCTATTTACAGCATCCTTTTACTTCAGTTATTATGTTCATAAAACTGTTCATCAAAAGGGAAGGACAGAAATTCAAAACTAAGAATTTAGTTTCCATTGAAACTCTAATGTTCTTCAATACCCCTCATATTCTCCACCTGACTATTATGTTCCAGGACCAAATTACTGCAGATGCTGGAATCTGGACTGAAAGACAACAAACGGAGGTCACAGAGAGTCAGACAGAATCCATGAGAGAGCAAGCTAAATTTTCAAGTCTAGACGAATCTTCATCAGATTAGTCCAACACCAACACCCTCCCTCTGCAAACACAGAAGATGAAACATCTGCACCTTCACTTCCTCCCTGCTCCCCATCCAATAGCCTAAACAGTCTTCCCAGATGAAACAGCATTTTACCTGTACCTCTTCCAATCTTGTGTATTGTATTCACTACACCCAATGCGGCCTACACTATATTGCAGAAATCAAACACAGACTGAGTGTCCGTTTTGCAGAACATCTCCAGTCTGGACACAGGCATTACCCTGACCTTCCAATAGCCAGTCATTTTAACACAGCTTCCTGCTTTCATGCCGAAAGCATGCTGAAGTGTTCCAGTGAATTCACTGGAACACTTCAGCATGCTTTCGGCATGAAAGCATGCTGGAGGAATGAAATCTCATCTTCAAACCAGGCACTTTACAGGCTTTTGGACTCAACATCGAGTTCAACACGTTCAAATTGTGAACCATTTCTTTCCTTTTCGCTTGTTACACTCTGTCACCATGTCCTCTCTCCCCTCCCCCCATCCCAATGGGACAGTCTGTTCTTCCCAGTCTGACAATTAGACACACCATTGTTTTGCCATTCTCACCTTCTGATCACTTAATCTGAGCTATTAACATCTTTTCTCCACAAGTACCCTACATCCACTGGGCCCACACCTGTACTATAAACTCTTAGCTGTCCACAGTTCTGATGAAGAATGACAGTGGTACAGTGGCATGGCATGGTACGCCACGGTGGCTTAGTGGTTAACACTGCTGCTTCACAGCACCAGGGACATGGTTCCAATTTCCACCTCAGGCAACTGTGTATATGGAGTTTGCACATTCTCCCTGTGTCTTCGTGGGTTTCCTTCAGGTGATTCAGTTTCCTCCCACAGTCCAAAGATGTGCAGGTCAGGTGAAGTGGCCTTGCTAAAATGCCTATAGTGTTAGGTGCATTAGTCAGGGTTTTATATAGGGCGGGGGAATGGGTCTGGTGGGTTACACATCGGAGGGTCGGTGTGAACTTGTTGGGCCTGTTTTCAAGTCTAGACGAATCTTCATCAGATTAGTAGGAAATCTAATCTAATCTTGACTGGAAATGTCAGATTGCTCTCTGCCCAAAATGCTGTCTGATCCACTGTGATCTCCACCATTTGCTGCTTACGCCATGTTGTTCGAAATATTGCCCGCCTACGTCTTTAATCGAGGTTCCTCTTAGATAACTAAGACAGTACCTATGAAGATGATCCCGTTCCTGTTGAGAATTTTGTAACTGTTGGGACTGCAGCTTGTTGTTGGGCTCTGCATCGAGGGGTGCGGCCAGTTCTCAGGGGTTCCTTCCTTCCCACTCCAGTGAGGAGTGGGTAAAGATCAGGAAGCTCCCGGATTGGCTGTCTGGCCCACGCTGATCAAGTGAAGAAGCCCTTCCTGAAGAAGGGCTCATGCCCGAAACGTCAATTCTCCTGCTCCTTGGATGCTGCCTCACCTGCTGCGCTTTTCCAGCATCACATTTTCAGCTCTGATCTCCAGCATTTGCAGTGCTCACTTTCTCCCAGGCTGATCAAGCTTGTGCTATGAGAATCTGGGCCTCACCGCGAGACAGGCCAAACAGGTGTCTCTGATTCAAACGGCGCAACAGTGACTTACTTTTCGGTGGTTAAATTATTTTTAACATGTTTACAAAACCTCCTAATCCACCCTCCCAGCTCTATAAACTGGAGGATGATCACGCCCGCCATGATGTTCCACCCACAGAGTGGACCACCCACACACCGTTTGCTCCATCGCCCAGTGTTGCAGCAAATTGACAGCGGTTTTGCATCAATAGGGGGGAGGGGACAGGACTGGATGTCCCATTTGGAGCGGATGGTCCTCCAATGAGTCAGAGTGACTGAGGGACAGGGCTGAATGAGGGAGCTGGAAATGATGATCCTCCAACGAGTCGGAGTGAATGAGTGGTGGAGCGGGATAACCAAGCTGGAACTGGATGGTCCTCCAACCAATAGAAGCAGAAGAAAGGAGCACGATGATTTAATTTGGCCCTTCCAGCCAGCTGCACCATTTATCGCCATCATTGCTGATTGTCCAACTCAATAGCCTAATTCTGCCTTCTCCCCATAACCTTTGATCCCATTCGCCCTAAGTGCAAGATCTAGCCGCCTCTTCAATGTATTGGCATCAGTTACTTCCTGTGGTAATGAATGCCATGCGCGCACTCTTTGGGGGAAGAAATGTCTCCTCAAATGGTCCACCCCAAATCCTCAGACTGTGATCCGTGGGTCTGGACACACCCACCATTGGGACATCCTATCTGCATCTACTCTGTCTCCTCCTTCAAGAATTGAAATCTCTAAGAGATCTCCCCTCATTCAACTGAACTCCAGCAAAACTAATCCCAACCTCATCAATCTCTCCTCATATGTCAGTCCAGTCATCTACAGAATCAGTCTGATAAAATTTTGCTGCACTCATTTAAGGTCAAGAGCATTCTTCCTCAGAAAAAGAGACCAAAACTGCACACCACATTTCAGGTGTGCCCTCATCAAGGACCTGTATAATTTCAACAATGCATCCCTGCTCCTGTTTCTCTCAGATTCCAATAGGTTTCCTCCCTTTCATAATAAACAGGACAAATGCAGGGAAATAGGCTGTATGGAGAGACATTTTGGTCCATGTGGGCCAGTTTGAGCCAATGTGCTGCAGGACTCTATGACTGCATAAACTGACATTTTCACAACTGCTGGGACTAATCCACTATGTAAGGATGTTTGGAAAATTACACCCAATGCATTCTCGATCCGTTTATGCTTGTTTTAGAATCATGGGATGTAAACATTCATGGCCAGGTGTCTTATCTGACGTTAGCCCATCAGTTTGTCAAATGTGACTTCATTCCACATCTCCAACCCTATCCCGTATTCTTCAGTCTACATTTGATAGTCCCTGTTCTCAAGGGGATGATTTACCTTGATATAATTTAAGTCTTCCACATTACACATTACCAGATACAAATTAACCGAACTTTCAGCATAACTTGCCTCTTTGGACAGTTAAAGAAACACGTCTATCTGTAATTTATCCCCCTGCACAAAGAAAGGCTTTTGTGGTGAAGGAAGAAAAAGACATCAATCTTTATTTGGTACAGATTTAATTAAGGAGTAAAGCATTTCATGTCTGTCTGCCCTGACTCTGTCAGTAAATGTCTCTTTATGTGTTCTCCAGTCACCAACAAGTTTACTCAGCATTTGATAAAATTAACAGCTGCAGTCAGTGTTACTAAAGTGTTTATCCTGTGTGGCTGTCAAGGTGTCACAGCAGATGGGATGATTGACTGATTCCTTTCCCACACTCAGAACAAATGAACGGCTTTTCTCCAGGGTGAAGCCACAAGTGTCTCAGCAGCCTGGATGTCTGACAGAATCCATTTCCACACACAGCATTTTTCACAGAGGGTGGTGCAAGTATGCAATGTGCTGCCAGAGGAAGGGGTGGGGGCTGGTGCAGTTACAACATTTATAAGGCATCTTGATGAGTAAATGAATAGGAAGGATTGAGAGGGATGTGTGCCAAATGCTGACAGATAAGGAGAGATTTATTTATGATATCTTGTCAGCATGGACAAGTTGGACCAGAAAGTCTGTTTCTGTGTTGTACATCTCTATGTCTCTCCCTGTCTTTCTCTCTCTCCATGATGTCTTGCTGCAATCTGCTCCCAGTTCAGACACGGAGTTGTGTTTGGGGCTGTGTCAGTGGGAACTGGATTGCTTCCACTTCAAACCAATGTTATCCAATCATATCCCTGAGGGCAGTATGGAAACAGAGATTGTGGGGATGGAGGGTGGGGGAACTGAGGTCAGTGAGGGCGTGTGCGACAGAGACTGGCAGGGGGGCGTGTGCGACAGAGACTGGCAGGGCACGTATGTCGCCAAATATGGGAGAGATTTTAGCTGATTTAATTATGTTAGACTTACCATTGAATGTTCTGATGTACAGTTTGCTTATCCAGCTGTCATTTGATATTAAGTGTGTCTGGAAAAATCAGCAAGAATTAGATAAAATATAATCCCTCAGCCCTGACCCTCTAACAATGTCTGCTCCCTCTGCACTGACCCTCCGACAGTGCCCTCCCCCTTAGTGCTGACCCACCGACAGTGCCTGCTCTCTCAGCGCTGACCCGCCGACAGTGCCCGCTCCCTCAGCACTGGCCCGCCGACAGTGCCTGCTCCCTCATGCTGGCCTGCCAACAATGCCCGCTCCCTCAGTGCTGGCACACCGACAATGCCCGCTCCCTCAGCAATGACCCTCCAACAGTGCCTGCTCCCTCAGCGCTGACCCGCCGACAGTGCCCGCTCCCTCAGCACTGGCCCACCGACAGTGCCTGCTCCCTCAGCGCTGGCCTGCCAACAATACCCGCTCCCTCAGTTGTGGCACATCGACAATGCCCGCTCCCTCAGCAATGACCCTCCGACAGTGCCCACTCCCTCAGCACTGACCCTCCGACAGTGCCCGTGCTCTCGGCATTCTGATTGCAGCCTGGTCCTGCTTCACTGTTATACTCACTTGCACAGTTTTCAACAAGTTTTGAAGCAACCAAGAACATCGTCGATGAATTCCTCTGCTAACTGATAACAGTGTCTTGGAAGTAAATGAAACAGAGAGGTGAGCTGGAAAACTCCTTATCCATGTCCCCTTTGACCAATTCCTGCCTAATTCTCAGTACAGCCCAAAACCAACAGATATGTTTCTGTCTCTCCTTAGCAACAGGCCCCAAACCCTCAACAACTCTGGTCTCATCCTCAACAACAGGCCCAATATTATAGCTGTCTTCTATTTCATCTCTAGCTTCGGTCCAAAATCCTGACCAATCCCCATCTCATCCTTGACAAAGGCCTCATACTATGGTCAACTCCGCTTGCATCCTTAGCCACAGGCGTCAGGTCCTGACTAACTCCTTTTCCATCCTTAACCTTCGGCCCCATACCCTATCTACCAACATTCTTAGCAAAAAGATCCAATTCCATTGCCATCTCAACACTGGCTTGGGTCCCAAACCCTATCCAACTCCGATCTTATCCTCAGTAAAAGGACTCAAACACCTGGCTAGGTCCCATCTCCTCGTTAGCAACAGCCCACAAGGGACTGTAGCTTGTTGCAGCATATGTGACTATCCATGTAAGTAATATAGACCTATTACTAAACCCCACTTCTCCCAAGCACTGTGATTGGTGTAATTGCAGTACTCCACCCCAGGAGCCAGCAGTTAGTAATAGTTGGCACAGCCACACGGGAACATTACGGTGAGTTGGAAGCAGGAGCAGACGCATGTCTTTTGGAGGTTGGTGTGGGTGGAAAAGAGGGGAACAGTCAGGGCTGGAGTGGAAAGGTGTGTCGGGAAAGGTGTGGGCTTCAACATTGAAATTATCAACAGAAGGATTAGAAACCTGAGGAATAGGACTGACGCCTAGAAATGTGAACCTTAGCAACAGGCCAGAAAGCCTGAGGTCTTGGAATAGCAACAGGTGTAGAGCTGGAGGAGATTACAGAGATTGGGAGGGTGTATGAGCTGGAGGAGGTTACAGAGAGAGGGAGAGAGAGTGTGCACGAGCCCTTGGTGACCCAAATGATAAAAGGCTGCTCCCCTTCCTCATGCAGACGGAGGTCTGTAGTGCTGCGTGAAACTAAAAGCCAGTGACCTCCATGAAGTGGGAATGATCCTAGGAAGGAGGGAGGTCTCTCTCTCTTTCTCTCTATCCAACCCCCTTTCCCTCACATGAATTGACAACCCTCGATGAACACTCACGTGCTCGCCTCATCCAAGGGTCCTTCTTTGAGAGTAATGCACTATGAGATTCACGTAGGTGGACGGTGTCCCACTCCTTCAGGGCATCCACAACAGTTAGGGGCCAGTTATTAAAGCAGTCTGCAGGTGGAATCACACTCTGTTGGGTTGGGGAGGTGGGGGAGTGGTGGGAGTGCTGAGTAGGGAGTTGCAGCTCGTCTCTGATCATACCGCATGTCCGGACCCAGGAGCATGAGAACTGAAAGGTGCTGCTGCACCGCCCCACCAGGTTGAACAGCCACTGGAAACAGGGTCCAGGCACAGACGGAGTGGAAGGGGTTGGGGTCAGGACACCACTGGTTCGATCTGCGAATGTATTCTGATCCTTTCCCCTTGTACCATACCCTCCGACTTTTCCAGAACTCATCACTTCGAAGCCGATCATCCCGGAGCTGTTGAGGGGTTGGAAGAGAAGGTGGTTGTCTGTGGGTCGATGCATCCACCTCCCCATTGCCATCTACCCATTGGGGCCAGATTTCCAGAGCTGACGATTCACGCCGCCCCTCTGGGTTGATCAGCCGCAGACTCAGGTGCTGCGGGATGGTCGCCCAGTGATTCTGGGTGGATGGTCCGAGAGCTTTACCCAAGGGACCCTGATTACGGGACAGGACGTATAGGGTCTCCTGGGTCAAAATGTCCAACTCCCTCAGGCCCACACGTACCCACTTGTACCTGCAGGGGCATAAATACACTCACCTCAGTCTGGGATAGGAGTACTGAGAGCTTTAGTCTGTATGTAATGCCATGCTGTCCTTTTCCTGGGGAGTGTTTGATAGGCGACAGTGTAGAGGGAGATTTATTCTGCATCTCAAGCCAAACTATCTCTGTTCTGGGGAATGTTTAATGGGGGAAAAGTGTTGACGATGTTTTACTCTGTATATATTCCCGGTCCCTGCGAGTGTTTAGTGGGGAATAGTGTAAAGGATGGTTGGCGGGAAATGCAAGGAAATAATGAGCCCATTGCTGAGCAACCACATAACTCACAGTAGGTCTCTGGCCTACTTTTTCAAAACAGTGGTCCAGGCCAGAGATTGTTAGCTTGATGACATACAGCCAGACACCCTGATGGTCTGCATTGGTAACCATAAGTCATAGGAGTGAAAGTAAGGCCATTCGGCCCATCAAGGCCACTCCGCCATTTAATCATGGCTGTTGGGCATTTCACCTTTACTTACCCACACTCTCCCTGTAGCCCTTAATTCCTTGCGAGATCAATAATTTATCAATCTCTGCCTTGAAGACATTGAACGTCCAGGCCTCCACTGCGCTCCGTGGCAATGAATTCCACAGGCCCACCACTCCCCTCAAAAAAATAGAAGAAATGTGTCCTCATTTCCGTTCTAAATTGACCCCCACTAATTCTAAAGCTGTTCCCATGTGTCCTAGTCTCCCTGCATCACAGAAACAACTTCCCAGCATCCAACCTTTCTAAGTGACAAACATCAGCTCATTGTCATTAGGTAGATCAGCAAGTAAAATTGGTATTTCCAGTTGATCATGAATGAGCTGAAACCCAATTTTCCCACAGCACAATAGGGTAGGCCACACTATCACTGAGGTCAGGTGATGGGGGAGCAGGAAGAGAAAAAGCATTTTACCAGCACAGAAACTGAATGCTACATGTTATAGGAGGAATTAATTTGACAGCTTTAAAGATGATTTATACATAGAATAAGATACCTGGGAGTGAGTTACAGATTGGAATCTAATCTAGGGATTCGGAGTGGTTTATGTATAGAATAACAGATACCCAGCATTGAGTTAGAATTAGAATCCCTACAGTCTGGAAACAGACCCTTCAGCCCAACAAGTCCACACCAACCCTCTGAAGAGTAACTCACCCAGACCCATTCCCTTACCGTATATTTACCCAGACTAGTGAATCTAACCTACAGACCCTGAACACTACGGGCAATTTAGGATGGCCAATTCATCTAGCCTGCACATCTTTGGATTGTGGGAGGAAACCAGAGTGCCCGGAGGAAACATGGGGAAAATGTGCAAAGTCCACACAGCCCAAGGCTGAAATTGAACCTGGGTCCCTGGTGCCGAGAGGCAGCAGTGTTAATCACTGAGCCACCGTGCCGGTACAGTTACAGACTAGAATCTAATCAAGGAGTTTGGGATGGTTCATATTTCGAATAACAGATACCGGTGAGTGAGTTACCAAGTAGAATCTAATGAGGGGTTCAGGATGACTCATATATCAAATAATAGGTACTTGGGAGCGAGTTACAGACTGGAATCAATTGAGGGGTTCAGGGTGATTTATATGTACAATAATAAATATCTGGGAGTAAGGTACAGGCTGGAATCTAAGGAGTGTTCTGGGTGAGGTTGTTGAACCTCTACCTTTAACTTATGGGAGTCCAAAATTCGGGAAATTAAGGTAAGAGGAGAAAAACACCCGAGTGACAGCTTTTACATGCAAAGAGCAGTGTGCGTGGAATGAACTGCCAGAGGAAGTGCTGCACGTGGATACAATTACAATGTTTAAAAAGCATCGGATGGGGATATGAATAGGAAACTTTGAGGTATTTGGCAGAAATGCTGACAAACAGGACTAGGTCAGATTGGGACATCTGGTCAGTGTAGATAAGTTGGACCTAAGGATCTGTGTCCATGCTGTCTGACAGTATGCGTGAATCCTTTCCCACACTCAGAGCCTCTCCCCAGTGGGAACTCGCTGGTGCATTTGCAGATTCCCTTTGCTGTTAAAGCTTTTCTCACAGTTGGAACATTTAAAAGGTCTCTTAGCCGAGTGAATGAGTTGGAGTAAAGTGAGGTTAAAAAGTTGAGTGAATCCTTTTCCACACTGTGATCAAGTGAGCAGCTGCTCCCGAGTGTGATGACGTCAATGAATTTTCGACTGGAATGGGAATCTGAATTCCTTCCCACACTCCTCACATTTCATGGTTTCTCCATAGAGCCTGGTGTCTTTGTGTCTTTCCAGATGGGATGGTTTGTTGGGAGTCACACCCACATACAGAACACATGAAACAGTGTCTTGTCAGTGAATGGCGTAATGTATTTTCAGATTGTCTAACTGGTTCGAGCTCTTTCCACAGACAGTGTACTGGAACACTCACTGCAGCTGCATGTGTCTCAGAATTTGTTCAATCACATTTTAAATAAAACTTTCCGCGGACAGAACATTTCTCCCTTGATGGTCGAAGGCTGATGATTTTTAAGCCCTGCAGGGGAGTCAGTCTGTCAGATTTTGACATGATGTTCAGTTGAAGTCTCCATCCAATCCGCTGTGAAAGAAGATCAAAGTGTCAGGATCAGGAGCAGCTCACAACAGAAAAAGACAATTTGAGAACCTAACATGAGAAGCAATCAATCTAACAGAAGCCAAACTCCCCAGAGGTTCCCCAGAAAGCTCTGTCTCCAAGGTTACCCCGATACAGAGATGGCCAGGGAAGGGAGACTGACAGGCAGTGATCACTTCAACATTTGAGGCTTGTGTTCTAAACTTTTTTTTATTTCAAAAATATACTTTATTCATAAAATACTTTGATGGTCTGTACAGTTCAACATGCCATACATAAACATTCTATTTCTTTGCATACCGAAACAGAGTAATCATTCCTATTTACAGGTCTGTACGATTACATTTTTGGTTGAGGCGTCAGCAGAGCCCAAATGAGTGCGTGGGCCCCCTGTTCTTCGTTAGGTAGGCAGACGTTACACGGTGGTCTTTCCCCACCACGCCTTGGCGGCAGCTGCCCCAAGCTTCAGCGCGTCCCTCAACACGTCATCCTAGACCTTGAAATGTGCCAGTCTGCAACACTCAGTCGGGGTCAACTCTTTCAGCTAGAAGATCAACAGGTTTCGGACCGCCCAGAGAGCGTCCTTCACCGAGTTGATGATCCTCCAGGCACAGTTGATGTTCATCTCGGTGTGCGTCCCGGGGAACAGACGTAGAGCATGGAGTCCCGCGACATGGCTCTGCTTGGGACGAACCTCGACAAACACCACTGAATTCCTCTCCAGACTTCTTCTGCGTAGGCACATTCCAGTCTCGTCACCCCCGCAGCCGTTTCGAGGGCAGCGTGCGGTGCGGCAGAGTCCGGGCGTGCATGAAGGATCTCACAAGCAGAGCTCTTCTCACCACCAGCCAAGCCCTGTCTTGGTGCATGTTGGAAAGTTCTGGCGATGAGGCATTCTGCCAAATGGCTTTGACAGTCTGCTCAGTGAACCGCTCGATAGGGTCCGCCCTCTCCTTTTCCCAAAGGGTCTCAGGACACTACGTGCTGACCACTTTCGGATGAACTTGTGGTCAAAGGTGTTTTTCTTCATAAACTTCTCCACGAAGGACAGGTGATACGGAACGGTCCAACTACTCGGAGCGTTCCGCGGCAGCGAGGCCAGCCCCATCCCTCGCAACACCGGGGACAGGTAGAACCTCAGTACGTAGTGACACTTGGTGTTTGCGTACTGGGGATCCACGCACAGCTTGATGCAGTCACAACACAAAGGTAGCCATCAGGGTGAGGGTGGCATTGGGTGTATTTTTTCCCCTGTTGCCTAGATCTTTGTACAGCGAGTCCCTTCGGACCCGGTCCATCTTTGACCTTCATATAAACTGGAAGATGGCCCGGGTGACTGCAGCGGCACAGGTTCTGGGAATAGGCCAGACCTGTGCCACATATAATAGCAATGACAGTGCCTCACACCTGATGAGCAGGTTTTTTCCCGCGATGGAGAGCGACCCAGTTTCTACCTCACTTTGCTGATACGCTCCTCCCAAGAGTTGCCACAGGCCCCAGACCCCCGAACCAAATACCCAGCACCTTCAGGTGGTCGGTCCTGACGGTGAAGAGGATCGAGGATTGGTTGGCCCAGTTCCTGAGGAGCATGGCCTCGCTCTTGCCTCAGTTTACCTTGGCCCCAGTTCCAAATCCTCTGGTGTGTGGGGAATCTAGAAGTAGAGGGCATAGATTTAGGGTGAAGGGGGAAAGATTTAAAAGCAACTTCAGGGTCAACTTTTTCATACAGAGGGTATTGCATGTATGAAATAAGCTGCCAGAGGAAGTGGTGGATCATGGAACAATTACAGCATCTAAAAGGCATCTGGTTGGGTATATGTATAGGAAGGGTATAGGTGGACATGGGCTATGTACGGGCAAATGGAAGCAGATTAATCTAGTATATCTGGTCAGCATGGATGACTCGGACCAAAGGGTCTGTTTCCATGCTGTACTTCTCTATTGGATGACTGCATTGTCGCCACCTCGTGCTCCTCCGAGGAGGTTGAGCAATTCAACAACTTCACCAACACATTCCACCCTGACCTTAAATTTACGTGGACCATCTCTGACACCTCCTTCGCCTTCCTGGACCTCTCCATTTCCATTAATGACGACCGACTTGACACTGACATTTTTTATAAATTCACCGACTCCCACAGCTATCTAAATTACACCTCTTCCCACACTACCTCTTGCAAAAATGCCATCCCGTATTCCCAATTCCTCCGCCTCCGCCGTATCTGCTCCCAGGAGGACCAGTTCCACCACAGAACACACCAGATGGCCTCCTTCTTTAGAGACCGCAATTTCCCTTCCCATGTGGTTAATGATGCCCTCCAACGCATCTCATCCACATCCCGCACCTCTGCCCACAGACACCACCCTTCTAACTGTAACAAGGACAGAACGCCCCTGGTGCTCACCTTCCACCCTACCAAGCTTCGCATAAACCACATCATCCGCCGACATTTCTGTCACCTCCAAACAGACCCCACCACCAGGGATATATTTCCCTCGCCACCCGTTTCCGCCTTCCGCAAAGACCGTTCCCTCCGTGACTACCTGGTCCCCCTACAACCCACCATCCCATTCTGGAACCTTGTCCTGCCACTGCAGGAACTGCAAAACCTGTGCCCATTCCTCCTCCCTCACCTCCATCCAAGGCCCTAAAGGAGCCGTCCACATCCATCAAAGTTTTTACCTGCACATCCACTAATATCATTTATTGCATCAGTTGCTCCCGATGCGGTCTCCTCTACATTGGGGAGAATGGACGCCTCCGAGCAGAGCGCTTTAGGCAACATCTCCGGGACACCCGCACCAATCAACCACACCTCCCTGTGGCCCAATATTTCAACTCCCCCTCCCACTCTGCCGAGGACATGGAGGTCCTGGGCCTTCTTCACCGCCGCTCCCTCACCACCAGACGCCTGGAGGAAGAACGCCTCATCTTCTGTCTCGGAACACTTCAACCCCAGGGCATCAATGTGGACTTCAACAGTTTCTACATTTCCCCTTCCCCCACATCACCCAAGTTCCAAACTTCCAGCTCAGCACTGTCCCCCTGACTTGTCCTACCTGCCTGTATTCTTTTCCAGCTATCCACTCCACCCTCCTCTCTGACCTATCACCTTCATCCCCTCCCCCACTCACCTATTGTACTCTATGCTACTTTCTCCCCATCCCCACCCTCCTCTAGTTTATCTCTCCTCGCTTCAGCTTCTCTGTCTTTATTCGTGATGAAGGGCTTTTGCCCGAAACGTCGATTTTCCTGCTCCTCGGATGCTGCCTGAACTGCTGTGCTCTTCCAGCACCACTAATCCAAAATCTGGTTTCCAGCATCTGCAGTCATTGTTTCTACCTAATATGTTGAATGTGTTAGCCCTCTGTGTTCTCTGTCTATGCCAGGATGTTTAGATTGATTCTAATCTAAAAGGTTTTACATGAATTCATGCAGTTTGTGAGGTCAGAGTTCTACATGAATGCATGCAGTTTTTGAGCAAAGTACAATGTAACCCTGCAAGTACAAATTCACCCCACAAAATATATATGTGCATGTGGGTCTTGGTCCGTCTATGGGTGTGTGTGTGACTGTCTGGGTTGGGAGTTGGGAGTGTGAAAATGTGCATGTGCGTGTAGTGAGTGCAGAGTGTCTTATGTCTGTGAAGGTTGCATGTGTGAGTGTGGGTGGGTGTGTGTCAGTAAGGGTGCATGTGGGTGTCTGTGTGTGCGACTGTGTATATGTGTGTCCGTGTGTATGTGTGTATACGAATGACTGTGTGTGTGTGAGAGAGAGTGTGTGTGTGTAGGAGTGTCTGTGTGTGTATAGTGCAATGGTGGTCACCTGTAATATGACTTGAACCCAAGGTCCCAGTTGAGGCCAACCCTACAGGGAACCAAACGTAGCTATCAGCCTCTGCTCGGCCAATTTTCGCTGCTGCCTGTCCCAAAGTCCGCCTTGAAGGATCATCAGCCTAAGGTCCGATGTCGAATGTCCTGGACCAGTGAAGTGTCCCCCAACTGAGAGGGAACACTCCTGTCTGTTGATTGTTGACCAGTGCCCATTCATCCGTTGTCGTAGCCTTTGCTCGGTTTTCCCAATGTACCATGCCTCAGGGCATCCTCGAATGCAACGTATAAGACAGACAACGTTGGCTGAGACGCATGAGTACAAAGTGGGAGGAGTCCCCACGCGTAATGGTGATATCTATGTCCACACTCTGATACGTCTTGCAGCGCCGACCGTGACAGGGTTGTATGGCGTTGTCCTGAGCCGGGCAGCTTGCTGCGAGGTTTGGTGGTTGTTTAAAGACAAGTAGTAGAGGTGTGGGGAAGGTCTTTGTGAGGTGCTCATCCTCATTGATGATGTGTTGCAGGTCACGAAGTTCATGGCGTAGTTTTTCAGCTCCTGGGAAATACTGAACAGCGAAGGTTGCCCTGTCGATTGCAGCAAGTGTCTCTCTCCTGAGGCGGTCATTACAGGTCCTTGCTGTGGCACGGAGGGTCGATGAGTTGGGTGGCGTATCGCGTTCTTGTGAGAGCATCCCTGTGTGTGCGTCTGCGTATATGTGTGTCCGTGTGTATGTTATAGGAGTGACTGTGTGTGTGTGTGTGTGTGTGTGTGTAGGAATGTCTGTGTATGTATAGTGCAATGGTGGTCACCTGTGAGTACTTCCAGGTGTCTGTCATATTGTCGTCCAGGTGACTTCCGGACAGGCAGCAGCGAAAAGTGGCCGAGCAGAGATTGATATCTGAGTTTGGTACCCATAGGGATGACCTCAACCGGGACATTGGGTTCATGTCACATTACAGGTGACCACCATTAAACTATATACACACACAGGCAGTCCTATACAAGCTTACACACGGACACACATATACACAGATGCGCAAACGGACATCCACAAACACCCTTACAGACACAAACACACCCACACTCACACATGCACCCCCTCATAGACTTAAGCCACTCCACACTCACTATACACACATACAAAAGTTTTCACACTCACAACCCCCAAATCAGACAGACACACACATATAGACAGATCAAGACCCGCATGCGCACATATATTTTGTGGGGTGATTTTGTACTTGCAGGATTACATTTAACTTTGCTCAAAAACTGCATGCATTCATATCGACCTCTGAGCTCAAAAACTGCATGAATTCATGCAAAACTCCGTTATCCAATTTTTTTTTAGATTAGAATCAATCTAAACATGGCACAGACAGAGAACACGGGGTGCTAACACCTTCAACATATTGAATAGCTATCACCATTGTTAACCACTAACCTGAGAATGCGACTTTTTAATAAATGGTATTGTGATTTACACATGAAAGAAGTGAAACTATCATGATATTCAAACAGATGAAATACTTAACAGACAAGCAATTTTTCAATGTATACTTTCAGTTACATCACACTGTAAATGATTGCTGTAAATTCTGTGTGTTAGGATTGAGTCCTCCACTATTAATTGATGAAGGAACGAGGCTGCGAAAGATAGTGTGGTTCCAATTAAACCTGTTGGACTGTAACCTGGTGTTGTGTGATTTTTAGCTTAGTAGAAATAGAGGGAGAGTTATAAGGGGATGCAAATGCAGAAGTGAAAAATGAACTGAGGAAAAAGAGAGAGAGAGCGAAAAGGTGCAGGTTGGATCAAATGGAAGCTATACAACGAAGGCAAGAAAAACAGAAACATGAGGTTAGTGTACTGCGTGGGCAAAGTGAAGTAAAAGCAATTGAGGAATACTGGCGACATGAAAGGGAGACTGCAGAGAGAAGAAATGGAGGTGACGCAGAGGAAGTGGAAAGTGATGAAGAGAGACAAGGAAAGAAAATTGCCTCAGTACCTCAAAAATTGGAGAAATTAGAAAAAGCATTGGAGCAGTGTTCAAGGGGCAATTATTGAGATATAGCGCAGGAAAAGAGAAAAGGGGCCAACAGGGAAGGACGCTGCCAGTGCTTCTAAAAGAGGGAAGAAAATCAAAATACATTCCTTGGAGAACTCAGGATCTGGAAAAGCTGAAAACTACGCTGCCTCGTTTACATGAGGGAGCGGGAAAGTGCATCAGGGATTTGCATATGAAACCACAGGGCGATTGCTGTCCATAGCGGACTTGAAGGCACTGTTGATTACGCAGGGAGCGCTCACGTAGTTAAATGAATTAAAGGTCCGAGACTGTTTTTTTAAAAAATGCGGCAGACAATCCAATAATTGATCGGGTCGGGTTTGATCGAGTGAGTCAGAATGTATGGCAGGTCTTAAGAGACTGTTCTCCACCAAAATGGACTCACAGGCTTTGAGAGGGGAACCAAAGGGAGAAAGTGAAAACCTGGCTGCCTACTTGGAGAAACAGTGTTTATGAAATGGAGGAGGGAAACAAAGCAAGATGTAGAGACTAACCAGTTGCTGACCACAATATTCTGAAATTCCATCATTGAGGCAATGGCCTTCCATATGTGGTCAAGGCTGGAGGTGGTGATCGGTCTGACATCACCAATGAGTGAACAGGAATTTAGAGATCATCCAGTTCACGCAGCTGAAAGCTTTCGAAACTAAAAAGAGAACTGTCTGAACAAGGGGAGGAGGTGCAGGTTAAGTTGATGCAAATGCAGCTCAAAGAGCTTGAAAAGGAAGAAAAAGAGAAGGCCAAAAAGGTTTTATCAGTAAGAACGGACACAGTAATCAACACTGGCTGACCCAACTGATGGCGCAAGGGGTGTCCTATCATGTAGCCAGACAAGGGCCAGAAGGTACTATGGCAGCAAATACGGGTTTTAGATAAATTGTCCTGCAGATGACGAATCCAGGGCAGGGCAGATTCAAACAGCAGTTTAATCAGAACTGGCGTCTCCAAGGACAGGGATGTAGGAATGGGGGACTAAGGTAAATGATAAATAGTCAGGCTCACGGGGCCAGAATTGATATGCTGGGGATTCTAGCAAACGGGCCACTTCAGGAGGAATTACCCTTATTGGACCATTCCCCCTCTGCCCCAGATCAGGCCGAGTCAGTGGGAATCCACAGTGGTCACTTCCCGGACACCTACATGCTCAGCAGGACCTGATAACCCGAATGGGATGTGAGAGTGATGCCCTTAGGATCTGGCTGGGAAGGGGCACTATCCTTTCTGAGCATGGGAGGCCGATCAAGAAGCAGTAGTACAAATTAATATGGAAGGGAGGCAGACATGTGTTGCTAGATACTGAAGCGAATACAGTTGTGTCCAGCCGCGGTATGCCTCTCACCTTCCCATGACAAGTAAATTTGCTAAAACTGTAGGTGTCTCAGGGAAATGACAGTTAACTCGAATTACAGCTCAAGTACAAATAGAAATGGAAAGTAGGGAGATAGTTCTGCCAATATTAGTATCTAAAGAGACACCAATTAACTTATTAGGTAGGAGTGCTTTACTCCAGTTAGACGAAAGATTGGATTGCTCAGAGCCGGGCTTGGACATAGAAAAGGCTAACACACAGTTAGTGATGCAAGACGTTAGGGATGTTAATATCTGTTGGATCAGAGATATGGCAAGTGATAGTTAAGACATTTGGCTGATGTGAGAAGCAGAGTGTTGACCTACGTCTGAGCTGCACTGTAGAGTGATAGTTGATGAGTTTCAGGATGAGATGTTAGAGAGACATTGGCAGTATGAGGTCACCACTCCACAACATTTGCGAAGTGAAGCAATAGTATTAGGGGAGTAGGGAGTAATTCTGAAAATCAAGAGAAATGCGTTCCTGGAAAAGGGGTATAGTATCCCAGGTGCCACACCACATGCAAACTTACCAGTAAATAAGGGAAATCTATCTAATGATTTAGAGAGTTTGGCCACCATATGCAAACAGTTGGGGAATGGCATATGCTCATGTCAACGGGTTTGCGAATCCGAGGATGGCAGCTATATTAAAATCCTGGCATGCGGCAACCAAACAGGAAGGCGAAGGAAGTCAAGGAAATACGGAGTCAAGTAGAACATGCTCGTGACAGTGGAGGATGATGAGCAATATGGTAATGAGCGACTGGATGCATTACCAGTCACTTTGTGGTCACAGCATGATGCAGATGTGGGGAGAGTGAAATGACTTAGCCCAGTGGAAATAGAGTTGAAACCAGGAGGTTTTCTGCCTTGGAGACCGCGGTATCTTTTATAACCAGAGTCAGGAAAGGGAATGATAGCAACTATACAAAGATTACTGAAGGCAGGGGTACTGAAAGACACATTTATTCCCTGCAACACTCCTTTGTTACCAGTCTTAAAGGCAGACAACTTCTGACTACCTGGGCTTTGCTCATTCTCACTCTTTACCTCAGTGAGCCTAACCTTCACCTTTATCTACAGCCTTTTAAGCAGACTTTCCTTCTAAAGTGTCAATTTTCGTAGTTCAAAAGCTCTCCCTTTTTTCCTTCTCTGCTCTCTCTTTTTTCCCCGTTCTGCTGCTCTATCTGTTTCTCTCTGTTCTGCTACTCTACCTTTTTTACCCTCCCTCTGCTTTAAACCATAACTCAAGCTGTTTCATTTCTGCTCCCCTTTCCTTATCTCTCGCCTCATATGCAATTGAATTCTTGCTGTTGTTTCTGATGGTTTCTCCAACAAGTGTAAATGCTGTAATACTGCTGTAATTATCTCAACTTTCCTCACAGAAGCAGACAGTTCCAATTCTATCTTCTCTGTTAGTGCTTGCAACCAGTTATAATTCACCGCGTCCACATCCAGAAAAACTTTCGTGACTGAAAGGGCCATTCATATCCCAAGCTTTGTCTACTCAACCAAACCAACATCCGAAATAAAGACGCTAGTACCTACTAAGCGTTGTTTAAAATCTCGGACGAGCTCCCAGTGTGTTATGGATTCGGCCAAACTATTCAAAACATTCTTAAGCCAGCTGCCCACACCATAACGTTGCAACTTGTGTCAGTAAGTGTACAGTGAAAATTGCCTGGTGTAAGTTAGCGGGATTGACTACTAGATTTTAAAACAGACAAAATTTTGTTCGCAAAATTACACACTGAAAAGCAGAGAGTAGAATAAAGAAACACAGCAGATTAGTTATGCTGTGCCAACAACAGTCCCAATAAGCAAATTCACTACAATAAAAGTAGAAAAGGAGCTCATGTTTAAAGATTCAACTTGAAGGGCAGAAAGAGATAGAGCGATTTTCCACACAGCTCAATTTTGAACTCCTCACCTGTACTCACCATTTGCCTATCATTATACTGGTCACTTCTGAAATATGATCACTTTGACCTGAAGTCTCAACTATTTCCCTGTGAACAAAAGAACACTCAAAATCATTTTAATCTTTCTACAAAACCAGACTGATTGGAGCCCGGCCTGGTTTATTACCCCTCTGAAAAACATTAAGGACAGATTATCCTTGAGCCAATGAACAGCTTTCCTAAAAGAAAGGACATGCTTTGTGACAACATCTACAGTGTCAATCACCTTTCGCATCCTTCAGACATCAGTGAAATCTACTCTTATTCTTTTAATGTGCAGAGAGTACAGGCGTGAACTTCTCAATCTTTCTTCAGAGGACATTCTCCTTATTTCTTGAATCAATCTTGTTAACATCTTCTGAAGTGCCTCCAATTCAACTATATCACTCCTGCAATCAGGCCATCCAAACTGTACACAGTATTCAATTGAGATCTCACAAATACCTTGCATTTTTGCAGCAACACCTCCCTCCCTTTATAATCAAGAGTTTTGGAAATAAATGTCCAAATTCCAATTGCCATTCTCATTAACTGCTGTACCGGTGTCTGAGTTATCTGTGATATAGACGAGACCACCCATATCTCTCTGCACTGAAGCACCCTGATGTTTCTCTCTATTTCTATAATAAATTGACTTTCTGTAACACTGATCAAAACAGATACCCTCATACATTTCGTTGTTCAGATTGAACTGCAAAATGTTGGCCCATCTATACAAATACACCTTCAAATTCCTGACATCTTCATTGCAATTTCTCGCCAGAGTTAGTGTCCTCTGAAAATTGGTTATAGCATGTTCTATCTCCTCAAATAAGTAGTAGTACGGATTGCAAATGGATGTGGCCCGAGGACAGTGCCCTATGGGTTCAAAAAGATTGTATCTCCCAAACAGAAAATGACTGATTTATTCCACTTCTCTGCATTTTGTTGGTTCGCCAATCCTGTATCCACGCTAACAAATGATTTCGAAACACATGCGGTCGTATCTGCAGATTAACCTTTTGTGCACACCTTATTCAATGCCACTGGAAATCCAAATATTGAATTTCCAGGATTCCCGGTATCCAGCTTGCTTGTCACATCTTTGGAGAGCTCTAAATAATAATCGAAACGCGATTCGTTCTTTCTAAAATTATGCTGATTCTGAGGAATTGTGAATTGTCTTTGCACATCTCCTTTAATTAATTCCTGAATAGTCGATTTTAATAATCTTTCTTCAATTCTTACACTTTACTCACTCCTGTATATCTCTTCGTGAAGGCGATAATTGTAAATTCCTACATCACCATAACCTCTTCATTCCCGCCAATCCTGTATTATTAGCATGTAAAGCAACCTGAATGTTGTTTTAGAAGCATCAGTGCCTAAATGGACTTATCCACTACCTTTCAGTAAATAAAATGATGAGCCGATATCTTTCTGGTGTTCCCACGTTATCATGTCGATGGCTTGAATGTCCTTTTTCTATTGATGAATAAGATGCTGGAGCGCTCATGAAATCTTGCTCTTGCAATGTAACAATTTGAATGGCTGAAAAGCCTCATACTATTCCACATAAGGCTGGAGATACTGAACAGTCTCCTCCTGCACCTATCAAATGGGACTGAGGGAGTGTATGGTCTTCTCGAGATTCATGCAATAGGCACTAAAGGTGAACTTCTTCCTCATATCCCATAAGGGTTCTAATATAGTTTGCATCCTTCTCAAATTCCTGTGGGACTGAATGGCCTCCTGTTATCCTTGTGTATCAATCTCCAGTCACTATGTGACTTCTTCCAGGTCCTGTGTTACAGATCTGAGGAGGCTGAATGGACTGATCCTGTTGGTGTGAATCTGGATACTGTTGCTGCAGGGTCTACTCTGGGTGCAGTGTTACAGGCCCGAGGGGCTGGTGGGCCTCCTCCTGTAACTGTATGGGCTGACTAGCCTCGTCCTGTTCTGGTGTAACAGGGTCGAAGGCCTGAATATACCTCTGCTATTCCTAAAAATTAGGCTGCAGAAGTGGAATGGATTACTCCATTTGCTGTGAAAATGGCTTCTGTTGCTGACTCCTTACAGTTTTCGATGTAAAACTGAAATCATGCTTCTTTCTTGTAAACTCTAATGGATATTAGATCAACCTTATAATCCTTTCCTTATAAAATAACACCTTCATTACTGGAATCAGTTGACGGAACCATCTCTGAGCTGCATCCAATGTCAGAAGACCCTGTCTTCAGTGAGGACACTAAAACTACTCACAAGACTCCAGATGTGATCTCACTAAGATCCTGTACATCAGCAGCAATACTTTGTCACCCTTCTGTAGCCCCCCCACCTCCGCAACCCAAGTTACAGCAGTAACAGCCGACTGGAGGAACGTGCAGCACTGGTATATCATTGTCCTTCTGTACTCATCAGCGTAACAGGAGACCTGGTGAAAAAGCACAATGACATTTGAGAAGGACAGATAAGATACAGAGGGATGATCTCAAAACAGGTCAAAATAGGTCAGGATGAATATCTCAGCTAAATCTACCATTCATCTCCCCACAGCCGAGGTTGCTCAAATTCAACTGAATCTGGAAACATCAAGAACATACTAACATTGTTGGGAGTTATATATCAAAATGAAAGCTGTAATACAAATGCAGAGCATGTTAAAAACAGGAAATTGGATGCACAAGTCTGTCGGTAAAACAGTAATAATTCAAGATACAAGGCAATTTCCGGTTATATCTGAGCGCAAATAAATGCTAATACTGGGTAAAATGGACTGCATGAGTGTATATTGGATGGTTTTGTTTAATAGTATATTCGCCACCAAGGTGGAGATCAGACTGTTTTGGAACTGGGGATGTGTGATCAAGAGAGTTAATTGAAAATCTTGCGGTAAATGAGCTTTTGCGAATAGTGATCTCAGTAGATAGGTTTTCTTTTAATGATGTTTATGTACACGTCGGTTTTTGTTTTTGTTTTTGACATTATGTTTATAAACCTGAATCGTACAAGTCATAAAGTCGTGACGGCAAGGTGGCTTCAGTAAATTGGAAATTTACATGAAATAGATATTTTGGAACACAGACAATGTCTGATATTTATTTAAACACCATAAGATTAACAATATACATTTATCCCTCCAATGTGAGAACAGCAAAACACAAAGGTGACGAAACAATAGTTAACACAAATTAAGGTGACATTAGGTCGAAGGAAGCAGCTTAGATAAAATGGACATATTGTGAGAAGCCATGGATTCAGAGAAATGTAGGACTCAGTAAAGGAGGATGCAGAAACGAATAAGCAAGTTATAAAGAGAGCAAGATTGTAAATTAGTTAGATACGTAAATACTGCGAAAAACTTTCGACCTATATTTGAAAGTAAAATTTTACCAAGGTTAATTGTGGAAGGGCGAGTGTGCGGACAGGATAATTAATTGCAGGGTATATTGAAGTTAACATGACAGTTGTGTAATTAAATTCTTGGAGCTATACATAAACTCATGTGATAGATTAGCAAAAGAGGAGCACAGGCTGATAATAATAGTAGCACGATTTGACAGGTTAAGTGTAAGTTAGAAGACCAGTGTGGCAGAAGATGACTCGTTTGGAAAGACAATGCAAACTAATATGATTGGTTATGCTAATGGCACCAGATATACGCGGCAACTAGGAATGTAGAAAAGGTAGCGAACCCCAAGAATAGGGTAGTAGTTGGGAAGTTATTTTCTGATTGTCATATCTTTTGCTTGCAAATAAAAGTTTAATTTCTCGAGGAACTGTCTGTGTAACCCAGTGATTCTCACAGAAAATCGAGTAAAAGTTTCCACAATAAATGTGGCGCTGTGAGCAGGGTCTGAAAGAAACAGGAGGTTGCAGTCCGAGGGAACCTCACGGTCCTTGGGGGAGCCGCCTGAGCCTGACAGAACAAGGGCTGGCCACACACAAAAAGATATAAGCGTGTTACTGATAATTCAGATTAAGTTCTATTTAATAAGGGAGGTCCTTGGGGACCCAAAAGTGCAGAATATCTGTTGAAAGAACTCTTTGATCCAAGGAACCAAGAAATCCGGGAATTAAATATAATCTGAAATAAAAATTCACTTGGTGTTAGTAAGTCTCTTCGGATACCGCCCCACTAGTCGCTATGATCCGCAAGGGAGTGCAGATTTAGTCCCTGTGGATACCAGCTTAGCAGTTGCAAGGGTTTGCACTAGCAGGGCAGAGTAAGTTCATGTGGATACCACCTCGACCGTTACAAGGGTCTGTACAGGCAAGGCAGAGTAAGTCCCTGTGAATACTAACTCGCCAATTGTAGGGGTCAGCTACGAAGGGCACAGTAAGTCCCTGTGGATGCCGTCTCACTAGTCACGAGCATCTGCACGGGCAGGGCTAATTAAGCTCTGTGGATACCTCTTCGCTGGTCGACAGTCTTCACGGGCTGGGCAGATTATGTGCCTGTGATTACCGCTTCGCCGGTTGCAGAGGTCTGCACAGTCAGGGCAGAGTAAATCCCTGTGTATACCACTTTGTTCCTCGCGAGAGGCTGCATGGGCAGTGCACAGAAATTCCCTTTGCACAGCGACCGCAGGGAGCGAGGGGCAGAATGGACCAGGCAGAATATATCCCTGTTCATACCGTCTCACTGGGCGCGAAGGTCTATACAGGGAGGCCACAGTTATTCCCTGTGGCTACTACCTCACTGGTCGCGAGCGAGTAGATGGACAGAATAGGAAAAAATCCTCGTACATCCTGTGGATATTGTCTGATTACAGTAGGGATCTGCACAGGTGGAACGAACTAGGATAGATTGTCTTTGTTAATTAGTTGAATACAAGCTGCCAAAGAACAAGAAAAGACAAACTTCCTTTGTATCCAAACTGGGCAGACCCCCTCCCTGCTCAAACACAGAAAACACAAAGCAATATCCTTTGATAAAGGGAACGGTGGAAATAGAAGGAGAAAATTAATGGGTGACGATAAAGTTAAACTGAAACTGAGAAGGGAAGAAGTGAAGGGGTTAATCAAGGGAAGGCAGCACGAGAGGACAATAACACGAGAGGAAGTGGAGAAAAAAAAACACAAGTGGAGAATTTGGAAGAGGAAATCGGGCTACTGCGGACAATATGAGAACAAAAGCAGTTTGAGGAGTATCTAAGCAATAAACAGAGAATTGAACGGGGTCAGAGGGGAAGTTGCCCATGGAAGGGGCAAAAGGAAGTAAAACAGCGTGTTCAGAGGAGAGCCCTAAGGCGACCAGCAGGGGACCGATGGGATGAATTGGAGTTGGAATCAGGGTTGGGATCGGTTGGAGACGCTCTGGATAAGGATGACAGCAGGGATATAGACCTCCCACATGTAAAAAAAAATGATGTTTTTGCTCATGAGAAAAGTGGTGGCAGGCAGTCACAATATGATCACTGGGGGACCCAGGATCTGGTGGGGTTATAAATGCATTGCCCCAGTATGCATGAAGGTGCAGGGAACTGGCTTAGAGCCTTTGAAGATAAGAAGAATGTTGGAAAATGTTCATCTGTGTGTCCGATGCGGAGGGAGAGAGAGAGAGAGAGAAAAAGAGAGAGTCTGACTCGGCTCTGATTTCCTGAAGCTTGCAGAACGTTTAACACTTTGTGCTCTGGTTTGCATGCACATTTGCTTGTTGGTGATTGAATGTCCATGATTTATTCCTTGGATCCAGGAGGGTTTTGTATTTAATTTGCATTTTGGGAATTTGGGATCTCTTTTAAGAGTTTTTAAGCAACCATTGGTGAATATCAAATTAAAAATCTGCAAAATAAAGTAATAGTAATGAAATATTAACCCACCAGTTCTTCTTACAGACCATGACTGCTGTACTGTTAATTTCTAACTGGTCGTATATTAAGTTTACATGAAAACCAATCTTATTTAAATTCGAATATGTTTAATATGGAGAAAGACCCCATTACAATTTGACATACGTATAAGCCTGCTCTCAAATCCCCCATTATTTCCTGCAACAGTCAATGTTCATGTTCAACCCTTTCGACCTCATTGGACTAATCAATAATTTGACTAAAGGCAGTAGCACTGTAAATCCTGGCTTCAGCAGGTGTCTGCTCATTGTTTTTTTTATTAAAAATACAAAAGTAACATAGAGGAAAATCACTTCAGCTTTTATTATTTGCTCATTGAGTGGAGGAACTATGTGAACTTTATAGAATGTAGTTTTTGGAAAAAAAAATCGAACTGAATCAATCACCATAGATTCCAAATGTCTCAAACCAACAATAGCAGATTTGTTTCTTTTTTTTGTTTGTTTCGGACTCCTCTGTCTCCACTCAATTTTAAGACGGTTGCAGCTCATTAGTGTTTATGGAGTGCCAGTTGTTGCTTTATTCTACATCAATTTCCCTCCCTCACTGAGAATTGAAGTTTTGGTTGAACGTTGTGTTGTGAAAATCATGTCCAAATCTTAATATCTGTGTCTTTGGATTCGTGCATTATTTGTGCATGATAAGTATTGTGTTACCATGTGAGTAGACAAGACCATTTAACAGCCTATAACATTGCAAATTTGCAATGACTGGTCAAAACTGCTTAAGGCATCTAGTCTGGGATTTAAATTAAGGGACTAGAACACGGTAATTATCATGGTTTTCAGAGTTGGAAATTACATACTTTTTATAATCAATAATTTTACACTTTATATTGATGACTTCTAAAATGTATTATTCACTTGTTCAGTTTCCACCTCCGAATTAAAGGTAATGATTATATACATATTTTAGTAACCAATTGTTTTAACCCCTGAATCACAAAATCAGAATTAATTGGCAAGACTGATTGATTTTATACCTTTTCACACTGCCATTGATCTGTGTCATTGCCTCGTGGTTACTTTAAAACAGTGCTGCATTGATTAATTATTCATAAAGAAAGGAGGGATAAAGCCGATCGTAAACGAAATGATACTTTCCTGCCCAGTTAAAGGAGTTATGCATGTGATAGGGAATAGTGGTATGTACAGCAGATTGAACTCACAAAAGCTGGGAGATGTTAAAATATGAGCGTGAATAGCAAGATGAAATCAAAGCGACAGTAGGAACAGTGTAAGGACGCTATTGTTGAGGAATGTGAAAAAGGGTTAAAGCAACAACGCTATAAAAACTTTGCATTTTACTCGGAATCTCCAGCCTATGTCGAGCATACCAATCCTATGTAAGGGTAGAGATGAGAGATTGGGATTTTATTTCCCTATACCCAATGGGCCCCCAACAATTTCTGATTCTCACCAGCATACCACCCTCATTACGAACTTTTCCTTGTTTTGAAAGTGAAACGTCCAGACTTCATAGCCGATATCATTGGGGTGAGTGGTCTGAGTCATTCTAAACCGGGGCCATCCCGGGTACCAGAGTAATGCGCATGAGCCCAATTTGCTCAGTATTTTCTAAGGATGATATAGATGTATATGCAGCAACATTCTTGGAGTGGCCTGAATACGAATGGCTTGTGTTATGAGATTGAAATAAGTGACCATCTCTCTGACAGAAGTGGTATACAGCCCACGAGTGAAATATAATCGAAAAACTGTCTCACCTTTGTTTAACCCTATGCTTTTGCTATGTATTCCTTCTGGTGTCGTGATCATTGCTGAGCAATATTTTCCCGAGGAGCCTTCTGTCAGAAGCTACATTTTGCAAACAGCAGATCAAATATTTGGGTAGGATGGTTGCTAAGGGAACGAAGGTAACTGCACCAAGTCAGATTGACGCAATTTTAAATATTATGAGACCAGAGACAGTAAAGAAAATGGTAACATGTTTGGGTATGACAGGATTGCGCGCAGATTGGATTGAGGAGTATGCTGAGATTATGACACCCCAAAGGATGATGATGAAGGATGTCAGACATTCATATTTAAGGTCTTTTGCAGTGGAATGAAGAAGCTATGATAGCTTTCAATACCCTTAAAAGTGCCTTGCTATCAGCCACAGCGTTAGATTTGCCTGACTACGACAAACCTTTTCACCATTATGTGCCAAAAAGGTGGACAGGATACACAGCTGCTGTACGATTGTGGGGAGAACTGAGCAGTCGATTGCTTACGATAGCCGTACAGATGTGCACGATTAGGAATATCGCAGATTATGTCTCATTTGAGTATGAGGCAGAACCCCATGACTGCATAAGGGAAATGACTGCATTTGCCAAACTGAGGGCTGAGTTACCGTCTGAGCTACTGCTTGATGAAGGTAAGGAAGTTCTATTTGTGGGCGGTTCTTGTTATAGGGGTTATGACAGTAATCATGCAGAGTATTCGGTTGTAAGACAGGTCCAGTCCCAGTATAGGGCAATCAAACTGGAAAATTGCCCACAACTGTGTTCAGCTCAGTTGGATGAACGGAAGGCGTTGACGGCAGCCTGTGAAATGATGGAGGGTAAAAAAGCTGACTTATCTACTGATTGGCTTATGCACATGGCGTATGCCACGTGTTTGGGACAGTGTGGAAGCAAAGAGGCTTTAAGAAGAGTAATGGGTTTTCCATTCAACACTGCCAGCAGGTTATGGAGCTGATGACGGCAATGATGAAGCCAAAGATACTGTCTATCATTAAGTGCCAAGCGCACAGAAAAGGAATGGTGATGAGGAGTAATTAAGCAGTGGATGAAGCGGCTAAGATAGCTTCGATTTTTTTTCTTTGTTATTGTGTCTCAGGTGCAGATAGATCCAGAACAGTCGATGGAGGACATCACTGAACTACAGGGGAGGTATACCCTGGCTGAGGAACGACTATGGAAGCAGAGGGGTGCTCGGCAGAATCAAGAAGGCTTATGGGCCACAGAGGAAGTTTTCTGAATACGACACACCCTGTTGTTGAAAATTCTTATTTCGGAGGTGCATGGATTCGATCACATTGCTAAGGAAGATAAAGAAGGATGGTTTATGGTGACTGTATCTGCAGGCTTCAGTGGACTATTAATCGTCACAATGTGAGGTGTGTGCACAGTATAATGTTAGGAAAGGGATAACAACCCCTATAGGACACATACCATTGCCTGAAAGCTCATTTAAGCATTTAGTAATTGACACCGTGGACGTGTAAAAAATAGGTGAGAGGGAAAAGGTACATGTTAGTGGTGATTCATAGGTGATTCATGGTTAAAAGCTGTCCCTTCCAAAGATGCAGGACCTGGGACAATAGTCGGATTTCTGACGAATGAAGTTAACCCTACGTTTTATGTACCGTCAGAAATCAGTTCAGAAAATTGGTCTAACTTCATTCAGAAACTCTTTGAGAATCAGAGGTTTGGGTGCATGTATCAGCCCCAGTCACCGGGTATCACGGAATGGATTAATGGGACATTGAAAAACAAATTATATAAGGTCTGCGCAAGCACCAACCTTAATTGGGTTGACGATCTGCCGCTGCTGCTGATAAGTTATCACATGCACATTAACAGCATGACCAATCTAACACCGTAAGGGATGCTCACAGGCAGACTTATGCCAGTGCCCAAGTGGAGAGTCTCCTACGAAGAGCCTCGCTTCGAGCAGTTATGACGAGAACGTAAGCACTATTTGCAGCAGCCAACAATGATACATGAGACGATCCACATGCAGGAAACCCAAAAGGGAACCAATATCTGACAACGAATAAGGACCTTTAAGCCCGGGATTGTGTGTGTGTGCGGGTCTTCTGTAGACGCTCGTTTGAGCCGAGGTAAAAGGGAAGTTTTGTAGTGACAAAGTCATCACCTGCCGCCATCCAAGTGAAGGGACAACACGTATCGTGCCACCTTAATCATTGTACTAAAGCTCTCACACCGGCACTGACCCTGACATAACTAGAGCTGAGGCGGAGGGACCTGGATACGGGCCAGGCACATAGTAAGCCCATACCCCTCAGCAGGATTCCAAACAGAGTACAGGTGAAGCTCTCGGTGATACTGATCATTCCAGAAATGAAAATGATGGAGATGTGTAGCATAGCTCTTTTCCTGGAAGCGGGGATGGGGAAGACATGGGATCGCTCCTGATACCCTCTTCTCTGATGCCAGGCCTGCATGCTCAGACTTGGAGACAATTACCATGGCAGACCTGCACTGGTAATGCCAGGGAGACAAATACATAATAAATGTGCTGACCTTGGTGCCCTGACATGGTTACATGTCCGTGACAATCACTAGCATCAATAGGCAAACTGTGCGGCTGTAATGATGGCTACATAAGGCTGTTTCTTGTGCACTAAGGCGACCCCGCCATACTACTTTTTTTACCCTGTGCCCTGTAACTCGACCACCTACACTCAATGGCGCTTGCAGCACTCTAGCCGACCTCTTATCCCGGATGATTCATGAATTTACATGCAATCCCACTGTCCCTTCTGGTGCCTCCTTCTTCAGACCTCTCCGTTCTACGGTCAGTATGACGTGGGCAGGCATCAACACCAAAGTTGGTGCAGTTACAGTATCCCGTAGTCCACAAGCAAGACTAATCACATGTTCCCTGTGGCGGCTTTCAGGATACGGGAAGGACTGAGTTTTGGATGCTTGAAGCGAAATACTTCCACACCAGTACACTATTTTAAGGGTCTTTGCGGGAATACGATTGAATTCGAAGTGGACGCCATACTTGGGGCCATCCTAAATTCTCAACGTGTCCCACTGGCTGATACTAGGTGACTGTGTGGTTGCGCCCAATGCTGCCCGCTGAGTGTAGTGGCAGCTGTGCCCGTGTAATGCTACTACACGAGGCAGTTATATCACCACATGCACAGCTTGCTGCTACGACACAGTCAGCTTTATGCTGAACTAAGCAACGGTATGTCCCTGATCCAACGATTCGGTTTGATAGCATAGGACAGAAAAGAGGTATTCCTAATGAGTTTAAGGCCCACAATGAAATTGCCACAGGTAAAAACACTCTTAACCCAGTCATAGAGGTTGTCAAGAATGCTGAATGGATTAATTACATTTATTATAAACAACAGTGATTAATAAATTATAATGACGATGCCCTTGTGGTATTTGGAGAACAATTGGATTATGTTACCAAAATGAAATGGCAAATAGACAGGCCTTAGATTGGATTCTTGAAAGAAAAGGCGGGGTTTGTGTGTCGTTTGGGGAGTACTATTGTACCGTAAAAAGTAACAACAACAGGCCTGGGGGATCTTTTACTAAAGCAATGGAAAAGCTATAGAATCTAAGATAGGGAGCTAAAAGACAATGCAGGGTTTGGTCATCAGGCTTTTGATTAGTTGATTAATATATTAGGGACGTGGGGAGTATGGTTTGACAAGATTGGTCCTATTACATGTGTGGTTTTACCTGTTGATGCCTTCATCTTTTGTAGTGCCTTACCTTTTATTCAATCTTTTTTAGCTCGCGTCAGTACACCGTTACTTGTGGCCATTTCAGCTATGCCCGGATGCGCTTCGGCCTCTTATGGAGCCCCACTGCTCTACTGTTATGATCTGACAAATACCACGGGGCAAGGAATATGTCCACATGAAGATATTGATGATACTTCTGAAGAACGCACGGATCCTAGCTAGTGAGGGATCTTCGGTCTTTTTTTTCCTGTTCTGGTTATTGGAGGAGAGGGTTTTGGCCCAAGGGACTCCAGGAATGGAGGAAGAATCCTTTATGACTCAAACTCCAAAAATTATTTAGTCTGAGTTGGAACCTACGTTGTTTGTATTGGGCACCAGAGTGACTGATCTTAATGTCTTCTTTCTCTCGGTGAGACCAGAAGGTCTCAGAGGGGTGGAGGGGGAATATGGAAAACAAAGAGCATGAAAACATGGGAATGGTAAAAGCAAGAAGATCACTGGCGATCTGAATGCGACACTAGTCAAAAAGTTCACTGTGGGAGGATGGGATCAAATAGTGGAATTCCCCTTGACCAATTAGCACAGTAAAGTTGAGACTGAAAGGTTACTATGTAGAGATGAAATAACACAGTTAGGAAAGTCACCCTCGACTGCAAAATATCATCATGACATGAAATATTTAATTAATAGTTAGTAGAGTCAGCCGGCTCGAGACCATTGACTCTGAAATACCTCAAATACCTCATCATGGCATTAGAAAAATAGTAAGTCGGGTCTGGGATGAAGGGCACTTGTTGCAGAACTACAATAAAATGTCTAATCGTTACATTAAAATAACAGAAACTAGAATGAAAGGAAAAACTATAGCAGCAGAACGAGAGAGATATTGGGAATTAACATCGTTGGTTTATTGTATCGCTGTAGTTAGGTGATTTTGATTAACGCAGTTGGAAATGCTGATAAGCTAACAAAAACATGATAACAAAATAAACAGCCACGGACCCTAAGGTTCAAGGACATTCAAGAATCTGCTTTTGGAGTGTCATCTTTTCGTTTGCAAATAAAAGACCTACGCATTGAAGAATTCTCTCCGTATCCTGGTAATTCTCTACATTTTCTCCACGACTTCCCCTCTGCCTTTTACCCGCTTTTCTCACGCTGTCTCTCTACACCTCTCTCTCTCGCCCTCACTCTCTCGCGCACTCTCTCTTTCACTCCCCTCGCCCTTCCCGCTCACCCCGTCTCTCTTGCGATCGTCTCTCTCTCTCGATCCTCTCTCGCTCGACCTCTCCCTCTCACTCCCTCTCTCTCCTTCTTTTGGTTCAGCTCTGTCTCTCTCTATCTCTCCCTCTCTCTCCCCTCTCTCTCTCTCTTTTGCCACCATCTCTCTCCTCTCACCCTCTCTCTTGCCACCTCTCTCTTATTCTCTCTTTTGCTCGCGCTGTCTCTCTCTCATGCTCTCTCGCTATCTGCCAACTCTCTCTCTCTCAATATCTCTCTCGCCCACTCTCTCTCACGCCTGCTCTCTCTCTCTCTCTCTTGCCCCGTCGCTCTCTTTTCTCCTGTCTCTATCGCTATCACCTCTCTCTCTCACCCGCTCTCTCTTGCACCTCTCTCTCACCCCATCTCTCTCTCTTCCCCCTTTCTCTTACTCGGTCCCTTTCCCTCTCTCTCTCTCATCCTCCCTCTGTCTCTCCACTAATGTGCCCTCTCTGTCTCTCTCACCGACACACTCTCTCTCTCATCAGCTCTATTGCCGCAGCTCTCTCACCCCCTCTCTCTTTCTCTCACACCCCCTCTCTCTTTCTCTCGCACCTTGTCTTGCATATCTTCTCTCCCTCACCCTCTCTCTCTCTCTGTGACCCACTCTCCCGCCCACTCTCACTCTTGGCCCCACTCTCCCTTGCCACCCGTCTCTCTCGCCACTTTCTCTCACCCCTCTCAGTCTTTCTCACACCACTTCTCTCTCCCACCACCTTCTCAGTCTCTCTCACACCACCTCTCCCTCTCACCGTATCTCACTTTCTCCCCTTCTCTTGCCTTCTCAATGTCTCACTCTCGCTCGACCTCTGTCTCTCTATCTATCTCTCTCTTGCCTCCGTCTCTCTCTCTCTCGCCTCCTCTCTATACCTAGTCGAAAGTGAGGACTGCATGTGCTGGGGATTCGAGTCAAGATTAGAGTGGTGCGGAAAATGCGCAGGAGATCAGGTAGCATCCGAGGAGCAGGAAATTTGATATTTTATGCAGGAGCCCTTCTTCAGGAATTCCTGCTGTGCATTTCCAGCACCACTCCAATCTTGACTTCTCTCCCCGTCTCGCACTCGCTCTCCCACCTTCTCACACCTCTCTGTCTCTCTATCTCTCGTCCCCTCTCTCTGATCCCCTCTTTCTCTCAACCCTGCTCGGTCTCTCTCTCTCAGCCTTTATATCTTCCGCCACCTTCTATCTCACTCTATCTCTCTCGTCCCTCTCTCCAGCCCTCCTCTGTCTTTCGCCCCCTTGATCTCTCTTTTTCACCCACGTTTTCTCTCTGACACTCTCTCTCTTTCGCGCCCTCTCGCTCTCTCTCTCGCTACCCTTCTCTAACGATACTGCTAGCCCACTCCCTCTATTGCCCCCGAATCCCTCTCGCTCCTTGTCTCTCTTGACCACCTCACTTTCACTCGTGCAAACCTCTCGCTTAGCCCAGCTTGCTCTCACCATCTCGCCACTCGTCACTCTCTGTCGCCTCCCACCGTCTCAATGTCGAAACACCTCTGTGTCGCCCCCTCTCTCCCTCTCGCTCTCGACAAACCCTCTCTCCCTCTGCTCTCTCTCGCCCTAACTCTCTTTCCCTCCCTCGCACTATCTCCCTCTTTCCCACTCTGTTCTCTCTCTCATTCTCTTTCTTGCTAACTTGCCCCTCTCTCATTCTAGACCCACTGGCTCTCACACCTTTCTCTCTCTCGCCCTTTTGCTCACATTCAACCCTCCTCTCTCTCTCACCCCTTCTCTCCCTCTCATCCTCTCTCTCACTCTCGCTCTCTCTCGCGCCCCTGATCACTCTCTCAACCCCTCCTTTGCGCCCTCTCTCGTTCTCACTCCCTTTCTCTCTTGCCTACTCTCTCTCACTCTTGCAACACTTCTCTCTTTTTCTCTCCCTCTCTCTCTATCTCACCCTTCCTCTCTCTCACCCACCTCCGCCTCTCTGAGCAACGCTCTGTCTCTCGCTCCCTAACTCTCTGTCACGCCCATACTCTCTCCCGCCACCCACGTATCTCCCTTCCGCTCTCCCGCTCTCTCCTTCTCGACTACTGTCTCCCTCTCTATCTCTCGCCAATTTTCTCTTGCCGCCTTTCTCTCGTTCTCTATCTAGCCTACTCTATCTCTCCCTTCCCCTCTTTCTCTCTAGCACCCACTTTCCCTCTCTTTCTCGACCTGTCACCCCTCGTTCTCGCGACCTCTCTCTTCCACCCCATCTCTCCCTCTCCCGAACCTCCCTCACTCAACACCCTCTCTCTGTATCTCGCCCGTCCTCTCACTCTCAAAACACCCTCGCCACATTCTCTTTCTCTCTTACACCCTAATCTCTCTCGCGCTCTCAGTCTCTCGCGCCTCCTCTCTCAACCTCTCTCTCTCTCGCCCTCTGTCCAGTTCTCTCTCTCGCCCCTCTGACTCTATCAGATCTTCTCTCTCTAACTCGGGCACTCTCTCTCACTCTATCTCTGACCCCCACTTTCTATACACCCGCATTCTCTCACCACCCCCTCTCCCCTCTCTCATCCCCTATCACTCTCTCTCTCATTCCTCTCCTCTCTTGACACCCTCTGTCTCTCTCTCTCACCCTGTCCCTTCCTCTCGACCCCGTTCTCACTCTTGTGACACCTCTCTCATATTCTGTATCTCTTCCTCTCCTCTTTCACCCTGTCCACGAAGCCTTTGTCTCTCTCCCTCGATCCCCTCTCTCGTGCCCCTCTCTCTTTCTCTTGCCCTTTTTCTCACATCTCTTCCATCTCTCGCACTGGCTGTCATGCCCTCTCTATCTCTCATCGCTCTCTCTGTTACCCAATCTCCTGTCCACTCTGTCTCTCTTGCCTTCTCTTTCTCTATCGACCCCTCTCTCTCCCCTCCGTCTCTTTCTCAGCTCCTCTCTCTGTCTCTCCCAGTCTCTCGCCCTCTCTTCCTCTCTTTCTCTTGAACTCTCTCTCTTGTCCCATCTTTCTGTCGCCCCTCCTCTCTCTTTCGCCCACTCTCCTTTTCACGCTCTCTCTCCTGCACCCTTCTCAAACCCCAACCCCTTTTTCACTCTCTCGCCCCCCTTTTGCTCTGCACACTCCTTTCCTCTTTCGCGCCCTCTCGTTCTCTCTCTTTTGCACTCCACTCTATCGATCCACTCTCCCTCCCTCACTATCCCACCCATCTCTCTCACCCTCCCTCTCTCACTGCCTCGCTTTCAATCTCGCACTCCTCTCTCTCTCACCATTTGCTCTCACATCCTCTCACCAGCCATTTCTCTTTCCGGCTCTGTCGTTTCCCACTCTCACGCTCGAAATGCGACTCTATCATCCCCTCCCAATCCCTCTCTCTCGACCCACCACTCCGTCTCTCTCCCCACTCTCTCTCTCGCACTCTGTCTCTCGTTCCTGCTCTATTCTCTCTCGCCCTCTATCTCTCTCGCCTCCTCTCTCTCTCGCAATGTCTTTCGATCTCACACCCACACTATCTTGCTCTCTCGTGCCCTCTCTTTCTCGTTCCACTATTTCTCTCTCCCTCTCTGTCTCTTCCTCTCTCTTACTCTCGTCACCTCTCCATATCTCGCCTGTCACTCTCTCAATCTCTCGCCCTCTCAGCCTCTGTCTGTCTGTCTCTCTCTCGCACCTCTCTGCCTCACGCCCCATGTCCATCTCATCCACTTTCTCTCACTCTCTCTCTCCGGACACCCCTCCCTTCATCGCTCTCTCTTTCGCACCCATTCTTTCTGTCTCACTTGCTCTCGCTCGCACTCTCATTCTCTCGCCATTCTCTTGCGCCCTTTCAGATTCCTAGTCCATCTCGATCTCCTCCCTCGACCTCCCTCTTGCAACACATATTTATTTTTCTCTCGCTCTGACTCTCTATCTCGCCCCTCCTCTCTCCCACCACACACATGCCACCCTCTCTTTCTCTCTCATCGCCCTCCCTCTCTCTCCCAAACCCTCTCCACTAGCCGCTGTTGGCAACTCTACGGCTCTCACTCCCACTGTGTCTGTCACGCCCTTTCTCAGTCTATATCTCACGAGCCTCACATATTTCTTTCTCTCTCCCCTCTCTGTCTCACTTTCTCTCTGTCACTCGCCCCCCCTCTCTCGCTCCCTTTATCGCACACTCTCTCTTACACCTTTCTCTCTCCATTCCCACTCTCTCACTCTCTCATCTGCTCTCTCACCCTCTCTCTCTCGCGCAATTCTCAAACCCTCTGTCTCTCTCTCTCTCTCTGGCCACCGCGCTCTCTGTCTCGCCCCCTCTCTCTCTTGCCCCCTCACTGTAGCGCACATTTTACCTCTCTCTCTTCCCCTTCTCTGTCTCTCTCCCTTTCTCTCGCTCTCTCCCTGCACCCTTTTTCTGTCCCTTCACCCCTCACTATCTTTCGCACTCTCACCCGCGCTCTCTCGCCCTCTCTCTCTCGCCCGTCCCTCGCCCCCTCTCTAGTTTTCACCGATTTGACACTCTGACCCCCTCTCTCTCCCTCTCCGAGCATCTCTCGCTCTATCTCGCCCCACCTCTCTGTCAACACTCTTCGACAACCTCTCTCTCACACCTGTCTCTCCCTCGCTCTCTCTCTCTCTGTCTCTCGCTGGTCCTCTCTCTCTCACCATCTCTCTCTTTCTCTCTCACTCCTATTCTCTCTCCCTTTCTCTCTCTCTTTCAAATTCACTCCCAGTTTCTATCTCTCCCCTTCTCTCTCTCTCTTCCCCCCTCTCTCTTTCAACACCTAACTCCCTCTCTCGACCCCGCTCTCTCTCTTCGTCGCCGCTGCTCTATTTCGGGCCCTCGCTATCTCTCTCTCTCGCCACACGTCTTTCTGTCTCGCCCCTCTCTCTCACACAGTCTCTCTCTCTCACGAATCTCTCTCTCTGTTTCTTCCCCTCTGTAGCTCTCGCCACTTGGTCTGTATCTCTCGTCCACCTCTATCTCTTTCTCATCCACCTTTCTCGTCCCTTCCCACTCTCTCGCCTTCACTCTCTCTGTCTCTCTCACTCTCGCTCCCTCTCTCCATCTCTTGGCCACCTTTACCTCTCTCTCAAACCCTTGTGTCGCACCCCACTCTCACTCTCTCGCCGTCTCTCTCTGCCTGTCGCCCTTTTTCTCGATCTCGTCCCCTCCATCGCCCACTTGCCCTCTCTCTCTCTCTCTCGCTCCTGCTCTAGTCTCTATTGTTCACTCTCACTGTCGCCCCTCACTCTCTCCCCACCTCCCTCTCTCACGTCTTCTCTCTCTATCTCCTACCAATACCCTCTTTCTCTCTCGCCTCCTGTCTCTTTCTAGACCCTCTCTCTCTCGCTCCCTCTGTCTCTCTTGCTGCAGCACTGTTTTGTCTCCCCGCTCGCCCTCTTTCTCTCTCGCCCTCTCTCTCTCTCACCCGCTAACCTCTCTCATCCGTGCTCTCTTCACTTCTTCCTCTCTCTCTCTCTCTCGCCCCCGCGCTCACTCTCTCTCTCTCGCCCCATCTCTTCCTCGGCTGCACACTCCCAGAACCTCTCTCTCTCTGCCACCCCCGCTCTCTCGCGCCCACTCTAGTTCTCTCGCCCCCCCTTCTCTCGTTCCTCTAGGTCTCTCGCACCACTCGCTTTGCCTTCCAATCTCTCTCGCTTCCTCCCTCTCGCTCGCCCCCTTGTCGCGCTATCTTTCTCTCTCTGTCTTGCCCTCGCTCTGTTTCTCTGTCTGGTGTCCCTTCTCTATCCGTCTCTGTCCCTCTCTCCCTTGCTCTCACCTCTCTCCTTCGCCCTTTCTCTCTCTCGCCCACTCTCTCTCTCTCTCTCTCTGCCATCCCTCACTCTCTCGCCCCCCACACTCGCTTCATTCTCTCCTCTCTCATGTGCCATCTCTCCCTCTCGTCCCCCCTCTCTCTCTCGCCTCCCTCTCACTGTCTCTATATTTATCTCTCGTCCCCTCTCTCTGGACCCATCTCTGGCTTGCCGAACCTCTCTCTTGCTCTCCCTCTCTCTCTCTTGCCTCCTTTCTCTATCTGTCACCCCCGCTCTGTCTCTTGCTGTCTCCCGCTCTTTCTCTCGCGCTCTGTCTCTCCCTCGCCCTTTCTCCCTCACGCACCCGGTCTTTCTCTCGCACCCCGATCTCCTCTCTCACGATGCTCTTTCTCTCGCCTTGCCTCTCTCCCTATCTCTTTCCCCCCCGTCTCTCCCACGCTCTCAGAAGTTGGCAAAATTATGAGGCGTATGGATAGGATAAATAGGCAAAGTTTTTCCTTGGGGTGGGGGAGACCAGAACTAGAGGGCATAGTTTTAGGGTGAGAGGGGGAAGGTATAAAAGTGACCTAAGGGGCATCTTTTTCATGCAAAGGGTGGCACCTGTATGGAATGAGCTGCCAGAGGAAGTGTTGGAAGCTGGTACGATTGCAACATGTAAATAACATTTGGTTTGTGTATAATAATAGGGAGGGTTTGGAGGGATGTGGGCCAGGTGCTGGCAGGTGCAACTTGATTCGTTTGGGATATCTCGTTGGTATGGATGAGTTCGACCAAATAGTCTGTTTCTGTGCTGTAAATCTCTATGACTCTTGCTGCTTCTCTCTCTTGCCTTCTGTCTCTCCCCATTCTCTCTCTATCGTACTCAATCTCTATCGCCGTCACTCTCTCTCTTCCCTCTCTCTATAGACTCCTTTCTCTCACTCTCCTCCCCTCTCTTTCAAGCCACATCTCTGTCTTGCCCTCTCTCTCTGTGTAGCTCAGCCCGTGTCTCTCGCCCTCTGTCTCTCTCGCCCCTGCTCTTGTCTCTCTCTCTCTGAGCCTGCTCTCTCATTTTCTCTCTCTCCCACTCTCGCTCTTGCTTTCTCTCTCGAACCTACTCTCTTCTTTCTCTCTCCCTTGATCTCTTTCTCTCTCGCTGCCTCTCTCTCTCTCGCCCATTCCCTCGCTTTCTCACTTTCTCTCCATTTCTCTCACCCCCTCTCTTTTTCTAGCCCAGGTTCTCTCGATCCCCTCTCTGTCCTGCCCCATCTCTGCCTTGCAGTCCCTTCTTCTCTGTCTCTCGCAGTGCTCTCTCTCTTTCTCGACAACACTCTTTCTCTCTGCCTCTCGTATTCCATCTCTCCCGCTCGCCTCTCTCTCACCCCCTCTCTTTCCCCCTTTAATCCTGCTCTCTCATTCGATTTCTCTGTCTCTCTCACCTTCTCTCTCTCCCTTCCCTGATCTCTTCTCTCTCTTCCACGCTCTCTCTCTTTTGTTGCCTTTCGCTCTCGTCGCTCTCTCTCTCGTCCCCTCTCTTCCTCAGCCCTTCGGTCTGTCTCTTTCTTTCTCTCGCTCTCTCTCTCGCTCGGTCCCTCTCTTTCTCCCGCGCTCTCTCTCTGGCCATCTTTCCCTCTCTCTCGTCCTCTCTCTCTCTGACTTTTTCTCCCTCGTTCCCTCTCTCGCTCCTATTTCTCAACCCCTCACTCTCCCGCTGTTGCCCCGCGCTCTCCCATTGTCCCTCGCGCCCCTCTCTCTCACCCCGCTCACGCTATCTCTCCTCACGCTATCTCTCCTCACGCTATCTCTCTTCCTCTCACATTCCCCCTTCTCTCTCACCTCCTTTCTCTGTCGTCACTTTCTCTTTCACGCCGCTCCTCTTTCTCTTGCTCACGCCTACCTATCTCTATCTCTCACCACCCTCTTTCTATCACGGAATCTCTCTCTTTCTTGCCCCAACATTCTCTCTCTCACTCCTGCTCTCTCTCACACCCCTTTCTCATGCCCCATTTCTCTCTCTCTGTCCCCTCTCTCGAGCATTCGCTCTCTCTCTTGAACTCCGCCTCTCTCTCGATCACCCCTCTCTGTCTCGCGCACCCTGTCTCTCATTCCCTCTATCCCTCTTGCACAACTCTTTCTCTCTGTCTCACTTCTCGCTCTGTGTCTCTCGCCCCCTCCCTCTTCGTCCTTCCTCTGTCCCTCAAACCCTCTTCCTCTTGTTGCCCCTTCTCTCTCTCGCCCTCTCCCTCGTCCCCACTCTCAGTCTGCCCTGTCTCCAGTCTCTTCTCTCTCGTCCCTTCTCTCTCTTTCGCTTACTCCTCTGTATCTCAACCCTTTCTTTCGCTACCCCTTTCTCACCGCTCTGACTCTCACTAGCACCCCTTTCTTACTCGCTCTCTCTTCATTTCGCCCCCTCTCTGTTTTGGCCCGAAACTTTTGCCCCCCCTCGCTCGCTCCCGTCTCCTCTCTCTGTCCCGCCCCCGCTCTCTGTCTTTCTTGTCCTCTCTTACTCTCACTTTTACTGTCCCTCGCCCTCTCTCTCTCGCCCTCTCTCTCACTTTCTCTCTCCGTCCCCCACTCTCTCGCGCTCTCTCGCCCTCTCTCTCATTTCGCCCCCGCTTTCTCTCACCCCAACTCTCTCGCACGACTATCTCTCTCTCACTCATTCTCTCACCCTCTCCCATATGGCCTTCTCTCTCTCGCGGAACTCTTTCTCTTTCGGTCTCCTCTCTCTCTGTCTCCCCCCTTTTTATTTCTGTCTCTCACCCCCTCTGCCTCTCTCTTACTCCCTTCTCTCACTGTCGCCTCCCTGCTCTCTCTCTCGCCCTCTGTATCTCTTGCCCCTCCCTGTATCGCACTCCACCCTCTCTCGCTCTCCAGCTCTCTATCGCATTCCCCCTCACACTCCCTCTGTCTCCCTCTTTCTGTTTCCGCTGTCTCATTCTGTCTCTCTATCACCCTCGCCCCTCTCTCTCCCGCCCCGCTCTTTTCTCTTTCTCTCCCTCGCTCTCTCTTTTGCCTCCCTTCTCTCTCTCGCCGTCTCTCTCTCGCCATTTCTCTTTCTCTCCCCTCTCTCTCTCGCCCGCTTTCACTCTCTCACCTCTCTCTTTCACACTCTCTTCCTCAATCGCTTCCGCTCTCTAACTCTCTTTCTATCGTCCACTCTTTCTGCATTTTTGCCCCTGCTCTCTCTGACTGTCTGCCTCTCTTCTGAAGACACTGTTTCTCTCGCCACCACTCTCTCTCTCCTATCTGTTTATTTCGTCCCCTTTCTCTCTTGCCCTTCTCTCTCGCCCCTCTCTCTCTTCTGCAACAGTGTCTCATTCCTTGCCTCTCTAGCGTTCTCTCTCTACCTCGCCAATGCTCTCTCTCTCGCTTTCTTTCCCTCTCGACACATTTCCCTCTCTCCCACACTCTGTCGCCACGCCTCTCTCTCTCGACCCCACTCTCTCAATGCCTCTCTCTCTTGCGCACCTCTCCCTCTCACGTGTGCTCTCTTTTTCGTCTCTTTCCCTTGCCCTCGTTCTCTCTCGCCACTCTCTCTCTGTGTATATAGCCATCTCTTTTTATTACATACCCCATCTCTCGCTCTCGACGTCTCTCTCACGACTGCAGTCATTCTTCCCACATTCTCTCTCCAGCCCCTCACTGTCTCGCTTTCCCCTCTCTTAAGCGTCGATCTACGTCCCCTTTCTCTCGTTCCCCGACTCTCTCGCACATCTCTCCCCCTCGCTTTCTCTCACTCTTTCACTGCTCTCTCTCTCGTTCCCATTCTCTGTCGTCTGCTCCCTCTGTCTCAACCCCTTTGTGCCTTTCCCCATCTCTCTCTTGATCCACTCCCCCTCTCTGCCTCGCCAGCTTCTCTCTCTCTCGCCCCTATCTCTGTCAAATCCTCTCTTTCCCTCTTTCCCCATCCCCTCTCACTCTTTCCTCCCTCTCTCCAACTCCTCTCTCATTCTCTCCCTCTCTCTCTCATACCTTCTCTTCCTCTCTTTTCTGTTGCTCTCTCTATTGCTTCCTTTCTCTCTCGTCCGTCTCTCTCTCTCTGATCCCCTGTCTGCCTTGCCTCATCACTGTCTTGGCAGACTCTCCATCTCTCTCTCTCGCTCGGCCCTGGGCTCTCTCTCTTTTTCGACTCTGTCTCACCCGCTTTTCCCTCTCTGTCTCTCGCCTTCTGTCTTACTCTCCTATTCTCTCTCCCGCACCCTCTCTGTCTCTCTCTCTATCTCACACACCCCGGTCTCTCTCTTGCCAACTCTCTCTCACGCCCTCTCTGTCTCGCCCCCTCTCTCACTCACCGCCGCACTCTCTCTCACCCACTTTCTCTCTCACCCCGTCTCTGTCTTGCGCATCTTGCTCGTGGCCCTCTTGCCCGCTCTCTCTCCCAACACCCTATCCATTCTCGCCCTCTCTCTCTATTTATCTCTCGCCGTCTCTTATTCTTGCCCCAACCTCTCTGTCTCTCCCCCCCCACTCTGTTTCTCTCTCTTGCCCCTAGCTATCTCCCCTCTCTCTCTTTTGCGAACTCTGTCTCACCCTCTCTGACTCTCCCGCCCGCCACCTCCCTCTCACTCCCTCTCTCCGGCCCGCTGTTTCTTACTCACCTCTCTCTCGCGCATCTGCCCTCTCGACTTTCTCGCCCTCTCCGTCTCTTAGCCTCTCACCCTCTTGCCCTCACTCTCTCTCAGCCCTCTCTCTCGCCATCGCTCTCACTCTCTCTCCGCCATTTCTCCCTCGAACGTGCGCCTGGTCTCTCTGTGTATGTTTTGCCCTGTCTCACACCACCTCTCTCTCTCTCTCCACCTCTTTCTCCCCCTTTACCTGTCTCATCCCCTGCTCTATCTCACACCGTCTCTCTCTTTCACCCCTGCTCTCTCTGTCTCACCCGCTCTCTCTCTCGACCCCGCTCGACCCACTCTCTTATTGTCTCTATCCCTCTCGGACTTGCTCATCCTCAATCTCTCGCTCACCCTCACCCTCTCTCACCCTCTCTTTCCCGCTCTCGTCCCCACTCTGTCTATCTCTCTCTCTCTCACGCGCCATATTCCTCTCGCTCCCTCTCTCTCTGTCTCGCCCTATCGCTCTTTTTCTACTTGTCCCAACTGTATCTATCCTCGCCCCTGTCTATCTTTATCTCTCTCTCGCACACACTCTGTTATGCCATCTCTCTGTTGACCACCCCCTCTCTCGCGCGCCTACTCTCTCTCTCTCTCTCTCTCTCTCTCTCGCCACACCTCCCTCTCTCGTCCCTCTAACTCTCTCTCTCTCTCTCTCTCTATCTCTATCTCTCGCTCCCCGCTCTCTGGAACCCCTCTCTCTCTTCTTTGCCCTCTCTCTATATTTGTGGCCCGACCTCTATCTCTGCCGCTCGTCCACTCTCTCTCTGGCAACCCCAGTCTCTGATCCCACTCTCTCCCATCCATGCACTCTCTATCTCTTGTTTCTTCTCTCTCGCTCGCCACCCCTGACTGTCTCTCTCTCGCCCATTCTCTCTCATTTTCTCTCTCTTTCCCTGCCTCTCCCGCCCTCTTGCTCTCTCACCCAGTCTCTCTCTCGAGCCTTCTTTCTTTGGCATTCTCTCTGTCTGTTTTACTCGAACCTGCTCTTTCTCTCTCTCTCTCTCTCTCGAGCCCCTTCTCTTTCACGTACACCCTCTCTGTGCCTCTCTCTCCGCCGTCTGTCTCTCTTGCCCCCTCTCTCTCGCCCCCTCCCTCACACACCTCTTCCCTTTCTTGCCCCCCACCTCGAACCAACCGTCTCTCTCTATTTCCGCCTTTCGCTTGCCTCTCTCTCCCTTTCTCTCTCATTGCTTCTCTCTCATGCTCTATCGCTGTCTCTTACCCTTTAGTCTTTCTCTCGTCCCATCTCTCCCTCGATCCCTGTCCCTCTCTCTCACCCCATTTCTCTCTCCCCTTTTTCTCGCCCCCTCTCTCTCCTCCGTCGCACCTGCTCTCTCTTCCTCTCTCTCTCTCAGCCATCTCTGTCGCCATCTCTCAATGTCTCGCTCCCCCTCTGTCGCTCACTCTCTCACACTCTCTCTCCTACCACCACTCTGTCTGCCCCTGCTCTCTCGCCCTCTTTATCATCCTCTTGCTTCGTACCTCGAGGAGATAGGTTCCAGCTAGAGGGAGCTGGGAACAGACTGGATGAGGTGGGATTCGGAGAAAGTGCAGCGTTATGGAATTTCAATACAGAGCAGCAGAAATCAGATCATTCAGCGCATTGAATCTGCTCTGATACCATGGCAAATTAAATTCTCAACCACATTCTCCTGCTTTCTTGTGTAACACTTGACCCCCTTCGTTGCATAAAACATATCTGTCTCAAACTTAATTAACTCAATGACTTGGTCTTCACAGCCTTTTTCCTAGACTCGTCAAACCCTGCCTGAGGAAGATTTTTCCTTTCCTCCTTTATAAAAGACTTCCCTTTCCTCTAAAACTATGCCGTCGTGTCATAGTATCTACAACACCTACTCCAGAGGCCATTCATTATCCTGCATGTTTCAATTAGATCCTCGTTCTCCTTCTAATCTAATAGATTTCCCTCCCATCCCTATCCACTTTCAGCACATTTCCTTCCCCACTCCTATCTGATTTCCATACATTCCATTCCCTTCGTAACTGCCTGGTCACGTCCATGCCCACCAACAACCAGCCCTCTCCTCCTGGCAACTTCCCCTGCCACTGAAAGAATTACAATATCTGTGCCCAAATCTCCCCCCCTCCACCTCCCGACTCTGTCCAAGGCTGCAAAGAAGCATTCCACATAAATGAAAGTTCCACCTGCACTTCCACACGTGTCATCTCTCCTGTGATCTGTTTCAAACAGAGTCGTCTCTTGTACCAATTACTTCAATCTTTCTCACGGTCTATGTATATATGATTCTCTAGTCAGGTCCAGAAAATCTACCCACTCACCCTGCATCAAAGACACCTCCGATAGGAATGACAGACTACTGAGACCACTTGGCACCATCGTCGCCCACAAACCCACCAACACATTAAAGTAGCAGCTACTGACCTTCGACAATACTAGTCCAATAAAATTCCCAATTAAAATTTATGAGACCACACTTCTTGTCTCAAAACCAGTCAGCTTTAGGTTTTTGTCTTCGCCTCTTCCTGTGTCTCCTTTCCTCCTTGTTAGGAATTTCTGCGTTGAAGGTTATTGATTGAATAGGGACTTTTTAAGTGAGCTATTTTTCAAGAAGTCTGTTAAAATTCTGGGCTTGGCAGTTCTCCACTCAGCTGTTCAATTTTCATCCAAAATTGAAACCCAAGACAGCAGATTGTGTTATTGTCTTTTAAGATCGTCAAAATACTCAGTTCAATTTGGATTGCAGTTTGATATTTTTCGGGGTTTAATTTAAACTGATTGGCCTGAATTGAATATGATTTTCTTTTTGTCTTTTCTAGGCACTCAGCGAGTCCTGTTTGTTCTTAATCAAATGTTACTTTGCAAATTCTCCAGCACTCCGTGAACCTGCCATGTCATTCACTCTCTTAAAAGTACACCCACCTCTTCCGAACTCCTCCCCTTAAGAAACAAATGAACGTCAAAATGAAAAGATTTCTTCATTTTTCCTACTTTTAAAACGTATTCTCCCAACATACAGATAACTTTAATGCAAGTTCACCTGCACTTTTCCCCTTATACATGTATGTGCATAACATTAAATAAAAACAAATCTCAACTAAAATCTACCAATTAAATCCGCGATAATGCATCTGTGATTACATTCTTCCGAACCGCAACATGGTTGATTTTTAAATTAAAAGACTGGAACATAAGACTCCAACGAAATAATCTCATATTATTATTTTTAAATCGCCCTAAGAATGTAACCAGATTGTGGTCAGTGTAAACAACAGTCTCAAACACGTTGTTCCTGACACACCCATTAAAATGCTGTTAGGTCGGTACCAAACTCAATTGTTCCTTTTCGATTATGGAATATTTGCTCAGGTGGATGTTGATCTTCTTCGAAAAGCAACCAACGAGCAGTTCAATTCCATTTTCATCTTCCTGTAGGAGTACAGCTCCAACTTCTTTCGCATCAATGGCGATTTTAAAAGTTTGCTTCCGCTTAAACTGGTTTGGTTGTTAATATCAATTTCAAATGGTTGACAGCCTCCTGGCATGGTTCTGTCCACCAAACCTTTGTGTTGTTCTTCAGAAAATCCGTTAAAGGTGCCATTACACTGCTGACTTTTGGAATTAACTTCTGATAGCATCCACTGAGGCCTAAGAACCGAGGTTGGTCGTTGAACCTCCTCGATGGCCTTCGACTTTGTGTTCCATTGGGTCAACCTTCCATGACCAATATTATGTCCCAAGACCTTTTGCGAATTCCGTTTCATTTAAAGTTTTCACCAGTTTTCCTTCCAGTAGCTCTGGCAACAATATCGAGTGATCTATCCTGGATTACTAATGATCACTACATCATCCAAATCGACTGCACAGTTTGTTAACCCAGTCTCTTCACGAATCTTTGGACATTGGTTTTCTACATTCTAAAGGGCATCACTTTAAATTGATACAGCCCACATGGGATTGCAAACGCAGACATTCATATTGCCAACTCTGATTAAGTTACCTGCCACTAACCAAGCAAAAATTCCAATTTGTGAAGTAACTGGCTTGTCTTACTTTCTCGATGCAGTTCTCCAATCTTGGAGCAGGAAACTCAATATTTCCTGATGAAGGGCTTTTGCCAAAAACTCGATTTCCTGCTGCCTGACCTGCTCTGCCTTTCCAGCAGTACTCTATTCTCGATGATTTTCTCGTCGAGCATGGACTCCACCTCCATTGAACCTGCCTGGATTTGAAAGAATTAAGCCGATTGAGTGTTGCTTTTTCGGACGAGTATTACCTACGTCTACTTCATGGAAAGTAGAATTAGTCCTCCCCATCTGATTCGTATGTATGTCCTTGTACTTTAGTAACAAATCTTTCAACTCCGTTCTATGCCCCTGAGACAGATAGCTTTCTACTCCCCAAGGGTTTCTTCATTTTTTAATCTATTTCAAGACACCTCAAAATCCATATCACCTGGTTTTGATTTCTCCAGCTTTTTCTCGCTAGTATAATATGGGTTAAACATGTTCAATGACAGATACGATAACTTTTTAAAATCTGGCATCTTTACTAAATAGTTTACCGGACTAAATTTCTTCCTCAATTTGATAGTGACAAATAAACCTGCTTTTGAAGGGATCTCCTATAACTGGTTACTCTACCAACACGTTAATCCCTTGGGAAAATGTCCAGTTCTCAAATTTTTAATTTTCCACCTGCTTCATTCTACATTGTGTCCCCTTTAGGTACTGTTTAGCAAAGTCACCTCATTTCTGCCTGTGGCTAACATGCCATTTGGCATGTATGACACGTGCGGTAAAAGATAACCACATCCTTGTGCATTCTATGCCAATAAAAATGTATTCCCACATTAGCCTGAGTCTCTCGGTGACGTCTTAGTGGTACGTTCGTGTGCTATCCATAACAATTCCTGTCTGTATACTATCGCCAACACAATCTGGTGTACGTCGGTTCATTTCATTTCCGCACTAATCTGTTGCGCTCTCCATTTCTGTCCGAGGATCCTATTACCCTTTCAGGACTAAACGCCCCTGTCTGACACTCTGCCTGTTCAGGTTTTTCCTGCACTATTACATCGAAATGGGTATCCGCTAAATGAACTTTGACGCCTTTACCATTCTCTTTACTTATCGCTTCGTGCTGTGACTTATGATCGTGGGATCTGGTTATCACACAGTTTGGGAAAATGCCAGGATATTTCTGTTTTGTCTTCTCATTTTCTTGTTTTTCCTTGAGCTTCTCCACAACAAGGGCTGTGAGTCCCACGTTGGATCCTGCCAATTCATTCCCAAGATCAAACTGAATTCCTGAAACTGACATTGTAGTTTCCCAGTCTTAAGTTGGCATTCGAACCAGATCTTCCAGGGGGAACGCTAAATCTCTGCCCATCTGGCCCACAAATTACCACACTATCAGGTAACAAATCAGAAAGACTGCACATTCGCTCATCCCTTACTATCAGCGAGTGGTTAGCCTCTCTATCACGACAAATTCTTAATATTTTGTGATGCATAAATTCTTAATTAGTTCATGTCCTTCTCCTCCTGTTCCTTCTGAGTAAACTTTCTCCACACAGGCGAATTCTTTTTAGAGGTCAGGTAGTAACACCACACCGAGCTCCAGCCTCGGCTGTGCACTCTCCTGCCACTTCTCAGTTCATCTTGGGGTCTCTTTTACTAGCTTCACTAATGTCACTGGCTGAGATTCTTTTCTCACAGTGCCTTTCTTTAACTACTGCACTGTTTATTTATGTGTCTCAATTTACTCGAGTGGAAACACCTGATGTCTTTCATCTCCCTTCCAAATCCTTGGGCTTCTTTTATGTCCTCTGGTAAATTATTTGCCGTGTTCTCAATAGACAATAGACAATAGGCAATAGGTGCAGGAGTAGGCCATTCAGCCCTTCGAGCCAGCATCACCATTCATTATGATCATGGCTGATCATCCTCAATCAGTATCCTGTTCCTGCCTTATCCCCAAAACCCTTGATTCCACTATCATTAAGAGCTCTTTTCAACTCTTTCTTGAAAGTATCCATAGACTTGGCCTCCACAGCCTTCCGGGGGAAAGCATTCCACACACACACACACCACTCTCTGGGTGAAGAGGTTTCTCCTCAGCTCTGTTGTAAATGGCCTACCCCTTATTTTTAAACTTTGTCCTCTGGTTCGGGACTCACCCATCAGCGGAAACATGCTTGCTGCCTCCAGAGTGTCCAATCCTTTAATAGTCTTATACGTCTCAATCAGATCCTCTCTCAGCCTTCTCAACTCAAGGGTATCCAAGGCCAGTCGCTCCAATCTTTCAACGGGAATTGACCTCGTGAACCTACGCTGCACTCCCTCAATAGCCAGAATGTCTTTCCTTAAAGTTGGAGACCAAAACTGCACACAATATTCCAGGTGCGGTCTCACCAGGGCCTTGAACAGCTGCAGAAGAACCTATTTGCTTCTATACTCAATACTTCTTGTTATGAAGGCCAGCATGCAATTAGCTTTCTTCGCTGCCTGCTGTACTCTACTCTTGGTTTAGGAGTATTTGATCTCTCTTCTTACCAATTTCTTTCCATCACACGATGAAATTCTATCCAGAACCTTGTCATAAGCACCAACAGGTACTCATCTGCTAATTCTGCTGTAATTCTCACTACCTGAAATTTCTCTTCCTTCTCTTGAATTCTTAACATCTCCATATGTGAATTCTTAAACTGCTCCAGCGGAATAATCTCTTTTAGAGTCTCCTAATGTCTGATCTATTTTCAAAACATGCACCCATCGATCAGAATAGCTTGGTTTGAGTATTGTGAGACCAAAATAAGTCTGACCTTCTTTGTGCTTCTGAACCGCAGTCTATATGCTTGTGATACAGGACTAGCTCTGTCTACCTGAACTAACATTAACCATAAATCAGTGGGCCACTCCATTTGCCTCGCCGTCTTTTTTTTCGAATGAAATAGAGAAGGTTTCAATATCTTTCTCATTAATCTCCATCCTGTTGACTTTGCTAAGTCACAGCTTCTCGCGTTCAAATTCTGTCTCTTTTTGCTCAGCTCTGAACTTTCTCTCTTTCTTTTTCTCCCTTCCTTATCTTTCTGTTTGTTGAGCCAAGAAACTTCTCTGTCTTTACTTTTCCTCTCTCTCAGCTCACTCTTCATCTTTCTCTCTCACTTTCCTCTCTCTCTTTGTTCATCCAAGAACCTCCTCTCTCTCACGTTTCCTCTCTGTTTCTTCCTTCTCTCCCTCTCCTTTTTTCTCTCCCTCTTTCTTTCCTCTCTCTCGCTTTCTTTATCTTCTAGCGCCGTCTTCTTCAAATCCAATTAAAGCTTTTCTACTTCTACTGCACTTGTCTGTTTCTCTGACACACGTAAATGTTTGAGTAATTCCCTCACAACTTCAACTTTATTTTTACCCTCGGTTAAACTCACGTTTAACGTATTTGCTAATTTTAAAAGTATGACCTTTTTCTTTCGTTCTAAACGTTGTTGGCAAACCTAAGAATCAGTTTCCAATCCCAAAACTTCTTTTGCAATTTTAAGAGCCATTTCTCTTACTTTTAATTTCGTCAACCACACTTCACCGAAATTAAATAAATGTCTTCAGCTACGTTTATTTAAAGACCTACAACACTAACCTGTAAGTGTTTAAATCTGCTGGGGGTTTTCGGAACCACAAATCTACTTAAATTTGTCTAAACTAGTTCAAATCACGGACCTGCGCCCCCAAACTGTTACGGCGTAAAAGGTCCTGCCGAATTTACCAGTAACAGCGATTTATCCTGTGCAGTAATGCCTAAAACTCTGAGTGGCCAAGAACTGCTCAAAGTAAAAATTAACAACTTTCATGCTTAGAAAATAACAGAGAATAATTAACTAACCACTATTTACAATTTCTTCTGCTAACCTATCTTGTACATTCCTTTCTACAATACGATTCCGATAAAACTCCCAATGAAGATTTACAGTACCAAACTTCTTATCGCAAAACAGGCAGATTTCGTACTTCTATTTGGAGGTTTTAGTCTCTTCTTTTATTCTTCGGATATTCTGCGTCACAGGTTACTAATCGGTAAGGTACTTTTGCAAGCTGTCTGTTCGCATGTTGGGCTTGGCTGCTCTCGTCTCAACTGTTCAATTTCCCCAGGTATTATACCCCCAAATTATCTAATTTTGTCATTGGCTTTTAAGATTATCAATCTACTCAATTCAAGTTAGATTCGAGTTTGATATTTTTCGGGGTATGCTTTAAACTGATTAGCCTAACTTGAATCTGATTTTTGTCCTTTTCAGGCCACTCAGCGAGTGCTTTAGTTTTTAATCAAATGTTACTTCGTAAAGTCTCCATCAGTCTGTTTACTTGTCAAGTTCTTCACATTCTTAATGATATGCCCTCATCTTCATAACAGATTGATACACAATGATTCCTAAAACACTATGTGCAGTCAATCTGAAAGCAAACGGCATTAGTCTGACAAAAGGTTGTGAAACTGCTGGAGTGTATTATAAAGGATATGACAAACAACTACTTTGAATCAATGGGAGATGCATGACTTTATAAAAAGGGGATACTTGAAATCTGTTGGATTTTATGCTTTGTTGTGGTCATAAATGGTAGAATAGATACCGATGGAGGCTGGCAGTAGCAGTAAGGAGACGTTTGAAGTTTCACAAAGATTTTGACAAGTTTTATTAAGGGCTAAAGTTTAGCTAGGGCGAGAATATGGCCCCTTAAAGGTCAATGGGATCTCTATGTGGAAACACTGTTGATACGTCAGATCCAAAACAAATATTTTGCTTCAGGATTGATGGTGGAGAAAGACTTGGAAGCTCGAGAATGTGGAAAAATAAATGGTGATGTCTTCAAAAATAGTTCAAATTGGAGAAGGAAGGTGCTCGATATCTTAAAATACAAAATTGTATATAAAACATTGGGATATGATCAGATGTACCCCAATATCTTGTGAGAAGCTATGCAATAAGTTGTGGGGCAAGTTGTGGGGCTCACAATCAGCGAGTGCTCGCTCTCTGGATACAAATTGGATTGACGGGAGAACAAAGAATGTATTCATAAAGGTTTACTACTCAAAATGCAGGTCTGTGACCAACGGTGTGCCATGGGGTTCGTTGCTGGATCCACTCGTGTGCATCGTACTATTAGGATGAGTATAAAGGAATCAAGTTTATGGTGACACTGACGTTGGCAATAAAGTGTGCAGTGAAGAGGGGTATCTAAAGGTACAGCGGGATTAACGGCACTGCTTGGCAAGTGGGTTTAGGAATAGCTGGTGGAGAAACGCACGAGATTGCAGTTTGCTAAGGCAAAACAGGGTGGGACGTCTAAGTTAATATTAGCACCCGAGTGGGACTACGGGATGCAGGTGCACAGTTTGTTGAAAGTTGCATCACAGCTTGACAGACTGGTGAAATAGGCGTTTGGGATATTTGCCTTCATTGGTCAGAGCATTTGGAATAGAAGTTGAGATGTCCTGTTCTGGTTGTACAGGACATTATTGAGGCCACAACAAATGCATTGTTGATCATCTGGGAGAACACATCTGATTCACGTAGGTCCTTTTGGGAAAGACATCTGACATTGTAACGTGGCCTGGCTAACGTGTGACTCCAGACACACAGCAATATGGCAGACTCTGAGCTGCCTCTGGGCGGTGGAGCAAAGAATGTTGGTCCAATCAGAAATATCCTCAGCCAACGAATGACTAAGTAAAAATCCCTACTTCCATTGCTACCTCTGCACACTGCTCCTTCTTCAGAAATCCATACTGGCTTTGTAACATTATTCAGGCCCTGGCTACTATCTGTCACACTGTCAACACCTCCAGCACGTTCAACTCTCTTGGCTTCTATTATTGCATTACACCCTGACAATCGGTCCTCTTTCTACATCGTTCCTCCTGCTAGCAGACTCCTTGCTACCCCCTTAACAAATACCTGCATGTTTCTGAAGCATTGGTATCTGCAGAAAGTTTTTTTTACTTCTGCTCATCTCTTCATCAAATCTGATCCTTTACGTCCTGCATGAAGACAGTGGGAATGTCTTTCTGAGGTGTTGTCTTTTTGTTGAATATTTTACAATTCCTTCAGATGTTTTCCACTGTTCATTTCCAGTCACGCATTTCATTCTGTTTACCTTGCTCAAATCTTCTCTCAAACTCTTGTTTCCGATTATAGGATGTGCTTTATGGTCATTGTAAAACTTCATAATCTCTTTGAATTCCACTACACTACAATTTCCTAGACGATCTCGCAGTGTGACATGATCACTTCACTCAGCTTCATCACTCAATGGTCGATCTGAGACAGTTATGTCCCTAGACGATTGCGCAATGTGTTACTCAAAAGAATACCGGCAGAAACATGTTCTGATCCTCTCTTCAAAAATCACTGTTGCCAGTGTGACGATCCCAGATTATACAAAGATTGAACTCTTCCAAAATATCAGTGCTTTTGTTACAAATTCCAATGAATTTCTGTAAAATGCAGAGATAAGCAATAAAATGCTGTGAGGCAACCTAAAAACCGTTTTCTTGCTTCTGCTTTTGACACGTATTTCGCAGAATTTGCATTGTGGCTGATTCAACCGAATGCTCTGAGGCCAAACGATGCCTCTGTAATGTTTTCGCAATCCATTAATGTCAGGATTTACCCATCCTGCTTTCTCATTCTGCCTGAATACCTGCAAGCTGGGTTAACATTGTATGCGTACATTCCACCTTTTTTCACCCTATAGTCACGTCTCTCTGGTGACTAAGTCTCAATTATCTGTGGCACAAGTTCGTCCATCTTATTGCAGATTTTTTCATTCCAGAGAAGAACATTATAATTTATGTTTTCCCCAATTAAATGTCACAAACTAATTTGCTGATGTAGAGTTTTAGTTAAAGTCTGTCGCTTCTTGTCCCTTTCTGCTTGTCTTCAGCTTCTTTGCCATGCTGTTCCGATGTTTCACCTTTTCTCTTTGGATTTAGAAAGCTCCTTTTAGATTAGATTAGATTAGATTACTTACAGTGTGGAAACAGGCCCTTCGGCCCAACAAGTCCACACCGACCCGCCGAAGCGCAACCCATCCATACCCCTACATTTACCCCTTACCTAACACTACGGGCAATTTATCATGGCCAATTCACCTGACCTGCACATCTTTGGACTGTGGGAGGAAACCGGAGCACCCGGACGAAACCCACGCAGACACGGGGAGAATGTGCAAACTCCACACAGTCAGTCGCCTGAGTCGGGAATTGAACCCGGGTCTCTGGCGCTGTGAGGCAGCAGTGCTAACCACTGTGCCACCGTGCCGCCCACTTTTAGTTGAATCCTGTCCCTGCATCCTCGCTGTCAGTTTAAAACCCTGTCCATAAATCTACTGGCATGATTAGTCAGGACAATGGGTTCTTGCAGTGTTATGTCTCATTCACTCTGACAATGTGTGTGTTTCTGGCTGGCCAGCTTTTCTTGCTCACCACTAGCTGATATTGAACTGAGTGGCTTGCTGGGCCATTTCACGTGGTTTCGGTCTGGAGTCATATATAGTCCAGACCGCCTTGACTGTAGCAGATTTCCTTCTTTAAAGAATATTAAGCAGTCAGATGGGTATCATTTTCACTGGCATTAATTTCTTCATGAATAGCCTAGTGAGAATAACACTCGGCCATTGCCTCTGCCACTGAAATCTCATTCATCCTTGAGTGCTGATACTGGTGTGTCACGAATCAGTCCCCCTCTTACCTGACCATTGTTTGATCCTGATACCTCGCTGCACATGGTGATATCAATCAGTACCTCTTCATTTGGTATCTTCCACCACATGGGTCTAATTGCTCCCTCTGACTGCACATTTTGCAGCTACCCCAGCTTCTCAGGTAACAGATTTCTCCATTCCAGAGCAATAACGCAGCACAGCTCAGGGATGGAGACCGGAAATTTCCAGATCAGTAATCCATATGTAATCATGACTGCATCAGTCGAATTTCCCATTTTGTCTATTTCTCTGTCTCCTGTAGGTTCGCACGAAGTTCGTGACTCAATAAACTTGCCAACTGCCAGGTGGTTCGTGCATCACCTTATGAACGCACTTGGTCAATCAGAAAGCAATGAAACGTTGAGCCTTCAATAGGTCTGGGAGCAAAGTAGGATCACACACAGTGATGAAAGCATAGAGCATTTAAATGGTATCAAACATTGGCCTACATATCATGATACAGATGCAAAGCTGAAGAGAGAGAACAGAGTATGAACGTCCCTTCTCAATTCCCACTCTCGTCTGAGAGAATTTTCTTCAGCTCTGCTGGACTGAAACTTGCTGAGAGAGCATAAGGAGTTCACCGTTATGAATCCACGCCTGTGCTGCGTTAGTGAGCATCAGTACAGCAAATGGGAAACAGGCCTTCCTAAAGAAGGTTATATTAACGTTTGGGACCTTTCTTTTCTCTATTTCCTCTACAACACTCTCTGTTATTATATTATAGATTCATACAGCAAAAAACATGCCTTTTCATCCACCTCATCCGAGACAATGCCTTGAATGCTTCTAACTCCGAGAACAACTCCGATATCTATAATCTCCTCCGTATCTCTTTAACCTCGATCAGAAAGCACTCTCTATTTTTGAAATTTCCCAAAGAGTCTCCAACCCTCCGTATCTCATTAACCTGCTGCAGACACTCCACCTCTCCCTATCTCTGTAATCTCCTGATAACACTCCAACCCTCCCTATATCTATGACCTCCTCCAGTCCCCACAACTATTCGTATCTCTGTAGCATGTCCCACTCACTCAATCTCTCCCTATCTCTGGAAACTCACTCGGTCACTCCATACATCCTTATCTCATTGACAACCTTCAATTCAGCCAGTCTCCATATAGGGTGAAAGCAGGAATAGGGCACTGAGTTATATTGTCTATCGTGATCATATTGAATGGGAGGGAAGGCTTGTGTGGTTGAATGGCCTCCCGCTCCATCTCTGTCCTATGTTTCTGCGTAACGCTCCCAGTCTCAATAACCTCCTTCGGTCCCTACCATCCAAGATGACAGTGCAACCTACTCAACCTCTTATCACTGGAACTTCCCTACCTGTCAAACCTCTTATAGTCCCTCCAAAACTGTTTCCTCCTTCAACCCGATAGCCCTTCATAGATTTGTAACTTCCTTTACTTGCTGGAACCCTCCCCATCTCTGAAACATCATATCCTACCGCGTCCATACAATTGTGTGCTCCTCCAGTCCCTGCAGTCTCCACTGCCTCTGTAACCTTATCCCACACACAGAACCACCTTCCAATATTGAAACCTTCTCTGTTTCGTTTACCTTCTTCTGCTCCTACGTGCCTTCCTGTCTGTATGATCCTCTGTAGTTCATCTGCTCACACTGCAATCTTTACCAGCCACTATAGCCCTCCTTACATCTGGGAACTGCTCCAGTCCCTTCAAGTTTCACTGTCTGTAACCACTCCAGAAGCTATATCACTCCCCATCTGTCCGGGCTACTTCAGTCCCTACAGTCTCTGCCAAAATTTGCAGCCCACGCTCTGTATAACCTCCCCCAGGCCCGGCAAGTCTCCCTATATTTAGTGTACATTTACAGCCACAACCCTCCACATCTATGTTTGCTCCTCCACTCCCTTCATCTCTCCCACCACCTCAAAAACTCTCTCTTTGTCTAACTCTACAACTCTCCCTCTGTATTCCGTATTACTCTCCTGAAATTATCCCTCTATCTGGATGTAGGTTTGCTCGCTGAGGTGGAACATCCAGAAACTTAACCTGAGCTACACATCTTCTCAAAACTTGCTAATATCCCTTTATTGGTAAACAGCTTCAAATGGTCTAAACCTCCCCATCTCTGAAAACTCCAACAACGCCAATATCCCTCCTTATCTGCGTAACTTCTTCCACTCCTGAAACCCTCTCAAAATATGGATACCCTACAGACCTCTATCTCTGTGCATTCCTCTCAGGACCCTGCAAATCTCTTGATCTGGAGAAGTCACTCCGATGCCTGCGAATGTCCCAATCCCGTTCCAGCAAGACCCATTATCGATGTAGCACCTTACTGTCATATTCACCCATCCCACTTGTGTAAGTTTCTCAAGTGTCTGCATGCAGCTACACATCATTGTAATCCTCTCCAGCTCTAACACCCCTCTCTGTGTAAGCGTCACCCTCCTCTTCAACCCTCCCTATTGCAGGAATCTCTGCAGCATGGTAGCTCAGTGGTTAGTGCAGCTGCCTCCTTGCGCCAGGGACCCGCGGTCGGCTCGAGCCTCAGGCGACTGTCTGTGCCAAGTAAGCATATTCTCCCCGCGTCTGAGTGGGTTTTCAAAGATGTGCAGTAGAGTGGGCCATTAGAAATTGTCTGCACTCAGTGTTTCTGTGATTCTATGAAACAGACATAGAAGCAAGTCATTTGGGCCATCGAGTCGGTTTCACTTTTTAATTATGTCTGAATTTTTTGTGAACTCAATTCTCTCACCTAGTCCTTCTAATTCATGATCCCCTCAGTCATCAAGAACCCATCTATCTCTCATTTAAATACACTGAATTACTTTGCCTCCACAGCCTCCTGAAGCAGTGAGGTCATTGGTTTATCACGCTCTACCTGAATGAATTCCTCCACATCTCCACGCAAAAGGTCGCTCCTTCATTTTGATGATGTGTCCTTGGGTCGAAGTCTCTCCTGCAAGTGGAAACATCTTCCTCGCGTCCACTATAACCAGGCCCATATGGTATCGGTAAAGATTAGATTAGATTAGATTACTTACAGTGTGGAAACAGGCCCTTCGGCCCAACAAGTCCACACCGACCCGCCGAAGCGTATACCACCCAGACCCATACTCCTACGTTTACCCCTTCACCTAACACTACGGCCAATTTCCCATGGCCAATTCACCTAACCTGCACATTTTTGGATTGTGGGAGGAAACCGGAGCACCCGGAGGAAACCCCCGCAGACACGGGGAGAATGTGCAAACTCCACACAGAGAGTCGCCTGAGGCGGGAGTTGAACCCGGGTCTCTGGCGCTGTGAGGCAGCAGTGCTAACCACTGTGCCACCATGCCGCCCACAATAAAGTTGCATCAGATTCCATCGCCGCCGACAAAATGTCATCGAAGACAGACCCCGAGTCTTCAACTTCTCGTTATATGACAAGCATTTCATCCCTGGGACCTTTCTTTTATGGTGGACCAGTGGTTAGTACAGCTGCTTCCTTGTGCCAGGGACCCGCGGTCGGCTCCAGCCTCAGGCGATTGTCTGTGTCAAGCATGCATATTCTCCCCATGTCTGAGTGAGTTTCCTCCTTTTACGAACCCTTACATCTTTTGTCCAGACTATTAATTTTTAACGTGTAAAGTGTGCCCCAACACTGACTCGCCTGCGGCTCCACCTGTCTCCGACTGACTCTTTTATACTTACTCTCTGTCTTCTGACAGTGCCAAGCACATTCTTCTGAAAGCAAGATTTAATTTCACAAACAGTACTGAGTTTGTTTCTCCGTCTGTTTGTAGACAGCAGTGCAGACAAACTGAGGAATTTTTTTGAGATTTTCAGAAAACTTTCACCAAGGTCCCACTGAAGAAGTGGAGAAGCAAGATTTGCACATGTAAAGTGTGAGGCAATGTACTGGCATGGATTGAGAATTCTTCAAAAGACAGAAAACTGAGCACAATAAATGGATTAATGCTTGACTCCTACGTATTCACAAATGGATTCGATGCATTTGATGGATGACAAAATCTAATGTGTCTATGTTAGTTGATGACACAAAACTAGGTGGGAATGTGGGTTGTATCCAAGAAGCATACTCCGTGAGTTTTACTATTTTTCACTATTTGAAGAAAATATATTGGGGACGTGGCCAGCACTGGCGTGGCCATCATTTTCTTCCCACCTGTGATTAACTGGAGAAGGTGGTGGTGAGCTGCCCTCATGAACCCCTGCAATCCTTTGGGTGGAGGGACAGACGCAATGCTGATAGGATGGAGCGACGCTTGGAGGGGAACTTGGGAATGCTGGTGCTCCCGTGCACCTGGAACTCCTGTCCTTCCAGGTTATAGTTTCTCCGAGTTTGTGAAGTACTGTTAAAAGGGCCTCCCTGACTGGCCTCAGTGCTGCTCGTCGCTCTTTTTTAACTCATTAATTAATTCATTCATTCATCACTCATTCACTCACTCATTCATTCATTCTCTCACTCACGCCCTCTGTCTCTTCTGCTGGATGAGCCAGCATTTGTTGTTGATGTTGATTTGTCCCTGAGAAGCTGATGTCGAGCTGCCTTCTTGAGCCACTGCACTAGCCGTTGGAACTGGTGTTAACTGTGCATCCTCCAGCAGGCGCTACAACAATCCTCACCACTTTAACTGCACATAGACTTGCAGCTCTCCCTTGAGAAGGGAGATGAGTCTGGTTTAGATGCTCTTAGGAGGGTAGGTGTGGACTTTTGGGGCCATGGGCTTGTTTCCATATTGTCGGGAATCTAATCTAATCTGTAGAGTGAGTGGGAGGAGGGGGAACAGACAGAGGGAGAGGGATGAGACAGTGCAGTGGAGAGAGAATCAGAAAGTGGTAGGGGCGAGAGACAGTGTGGGAGGGGGCTGGAAACAGAGATTGGGAGGTGGTGAGAGAGAGGGTGGGGTGTATATATATATATATCGAGAGGAGGTGGTTAACGAGAAAGAGGATGAGGGTGTATGGAGAGAGATTGGGAGCAGCTCGAGAGTGAGAAGGAGAGTGGGAGGTGAGAGAGCGAGACAGATATACCGAGAGAGAAATTGAGAGGAGGGTAAACAGAGACAGTTGGACATGGAGAGATGCCGGGGTCCCTGGAGAGTGCGCCCGACATTATAGAGGGGTCCCGAGGAATGTGGCGGTATTTGGAGGGTCGTCCTTGGGAGTGTGTTTGTATTTACAAGCGGGTCCCTGTGGAATGTGCAAGTCTTTGCAGGGATCCCAGGGAGTGATTCAATATTTACATACGGTCCCCGAGAAGTGCGTCAGTATTCAGAGGGGAGTCTCGGGGAGCATGTTGCAATTTATTGGGGGGAGGTCCCAGGGAGTGTCTCAGTCTTTACAGGGGTCTTCGACGCAGTTAGTATTCACAGGGGAGTCCCAGGAACACGTTCGTTACAGTGAGTATGTTTGTATTTACAGACAGTGTCCCGAGGAGAGTGCCTGTATTTGCAGGGCTGTTCTCGGGAGGTACCGGTGACTGCATTGATATGTACAGGGTGTCTCAGGGAGTATGGATGGTCATGATGGTCATGATGGTAGTGTCAGTAGTTCCAGGTAGTCCCAGTGAGTTGTATGTGAGACTTGGGGATATGTGTCAGTATTTACAGGAGGGGCCCTTGCAGTATGTCGCCATTTAAAAGGGTGATCCTGGCGAGTGTGTCGGTATTTACATGGGGTTCCTGTGGAGTATGTCAGTTTTTTCAACGATGGGGCGGTGAGTGTGCCAGTTTGTACTGGGGTGGGTGTCCCGGGCAGTTTGTGGGCATTTAAAGTAGGGGACTGGGGAGACTGTTGTTATTCACGGGAGCTGGCCCGGGGAAAGTGTGTCAGTATTAACAGGGGTGTCCAGGCAGGATGTCAGTATTAACTGTGGTCCTGGAGAGTGTGCCAGTATTTATAGGAATGTCCGGGGGTGTGTCAATGTTTACAGGAGGTGTCCTGGTGAGCGTGTCAGTATTTAAAGGTGGGTCCTTGGGAATGTGTTGGGAAATGAGGGGGATTGGGGGAATGTATTGCTATTTACAGAATATTCCAGAGATTATGTCGGTATTTGCAACAGTGGTCCCAGGGACTGTGTTGGACTTCACAGCGAGCCTATCAAAATTTTACAGGGTTTTCCTGGGGAGCGTGACGGTATTTACTGGATGGATCCGGGGATTGTTTTGGTTTTAAAAGAGGGTCGCTTGAAGTGTATCAGTACTTACGGGTAGATCCCGTGGATTCCATCAGTTATTACAGGGAAGATGTCGGGGAGTATCACGGTATTTACGAAGAGTCCTGAGGAAAGTGCGGCATTTTTGGGGGCCCATAGGGATTTTGCTGATATCTACAGCGGGGTCCTGGTGAGTGTGGAAAGATGTCGGGGAGTATCACGGTATTTGCAAAGAGTCCTGAGGAATGTGCGGCATTTTGGGGGGCCCATAGGGAGTTTGCTGATATTTACAGCGGGGTCCTGGTGAGTGTGTCAGTTTCATTTGTGGTGTTCTGGGGAGCATGCCATTATTTACAGAGGAGGCACAGCGATGTATGCCAGTAGTTACAGGGAAGTCCCAGAGAGTCTGTCGCTATTTACAGGTGTCCTGGAAAGTGTGTCAATATTTACAAGAGTTCCAGGGAACATGTCAATATTTCCAGGTGTCATGTGGAATGTGTCGGTAATCACAAGAGGGCTCCGGGTAGTGTGTCAGTGTTTACAGTGTGGTCCTTAGCAGGGGTGTTCTGAGGAGTGTGTCATTACTTATAGGGCAGTCCTGTAAGTATTCAGAGAAGTTCGGTGGGAGAAGTGTCGATATTTACCGGGGGTTTCAATGGAGTGTGTTGGTATTCACAGGGGTGTCCCAGGGTTATTTTCATAATTTCCCCGCAGTTAAAAGGGAGAGGTTCTGAATTTATGGGGTGTCCCAGGGAGTGTGACTGCGTTTAGAGGGGAGGTACTAAGGAATGTGTCGGTATTTACAGGGGTTCCCGGGGTGTGTGTCAGTATCTATAGGAGTGTCCAGGTAGGGTGTCATTATTTACAGTGGGTTCCTGGGGAGTGTGTCGGTATTTATGGGGTGTCGCAGATACTGTATAAGAATTTACAACAGAAGTCCAGGGATTGTGTTGGTATTTAGAGGAGAGATGTCAAGGCTTGACTCAGTATTTAAGGGGGTCGCAGGGATTTGCCAATATTAATGCAGGTCATGGGAGTCTGTTTTTATTTAAACTGTGGTCCCAGGGAGTGTGTCGCTATTTACAGAGGTTGCCAGGGAGTGTGTCAACTTTTATTTGGGTGCACCGGGAGTTTTTCAGAATTTACCGAGAGCTCTAAAAAGTGCAAATACATTTACAGGATGGCTCCCGGGGACTGTATCTGCATTTAAAGCAGACCACCGGGGAATGTGTCAGTATTCACAGGGGAATCGCGTGTTTTGGCATTTACATAGGCTGTCCCGGGACTGTGTCTGCATTCACAGAGGGATCCTGAGGAGTATGTCCGTGTTTTGAGGATAGGTACTAAGGTATGTGTCGGTATTTACAAGACATCCCGGGGAATAGGTAATGTGATACAGGCGTGGTCCTGGACAGTGTGTCGATATTTTCAGGGGTGTCCAGGAAGATTTTTAATATTCACAGTGATGTTCACTGTGTGTGTTATTTACAGGGTGTGTGTTGCCAATTGCAGGGGTGCTCCCAGGCAACGTGTCTGCATTTATTAGGGGTTTCCGGGGCATGTGTCAGAACTTTCAGGGATGTTCCAGTGAGTGTGTCAGCATTTGAAAGGAGGGGTCCTAAGGAAAGTGTCAAGATTTAAAGTGGACATTTAAAGTGCATTGTGTCGTAATTTAGGGCAGATGGCAGGAAGTGTGTCAATATCTTCAGGGGTGGTATGGGGATTGCGTCGGCTTTTATAATGGGGGTCCAGGGGAGCGTGTCAGTATTTACGTTTGGCGTCCAGTGAGTGTGGCATTACAAGGGCTATAGTTGTCATATACATGGACTTTAGTAAGGCGTTTGATAATGTTCCCCGTGGTAAGTCAAAGGAGAAAATGAAGTCACATGGTGTGCAGGGTGTTCTAGCGAGGGGGATAAAGAACTGGTTGAGCAACAGGAGACAGAGAATGGTAGTTGATGGGAGTTTCTCAAAATGGAGAAAGCTGACCAGTGGTGTTCCACAGGGTTCAGTTCTGAAGCCACAGTTGTTTGTAATATATATAAATGATCTGGAAGAGGTATTTTTTGGTCTGATCAGTAAGATTGCAGTTGACATGAAGATTGATGGAGTATCAAAAGGCATAGGAGACGTTAAATAATACAAGAGAATATAGATAGACTGCACAGTTGGGCGGAGAAGTGGCAGATGGAGTTCCACATAGCAAATGTGAGGTGATGCATTTTAGGAATTCTAATTCGACAGCAAACTAAACTGCAAACGCAAGAGCCTTTGGAAAAGTTGCTGATCAGAAAGGTCTGGGAGCTAAGGTCCATTGTACCCTGGAGATGGCTGCACAGGTGGATAGACTGGTCAAGAATGCACATGGTATGCTTGCCTTCACCGGACGGGGTATTGAGTGTAAGAGCTGGCTGATCATGTTAAAATTGTACAACACATTGGTTCGGCTGCATTTAGAGTACTGCATATAGTTTTGATCGACACACTACCAAAAGGATGTAGACGCTTTGGAGAGTGTGCAGATAAAGTTTACAAGGATCTTATCTGGTCTGGAAGGCGCTCGCTCTGAAGATAGTTGTGTAGGTTAGATTGTTTTCATTAGAAAAAACAGATTTTCGGAGAACCCGATTGAGATCTACAAAATCATGAACGTGAGGACAGGGTAAATAGAGATTCTTTCCCAGGGTGAGGGATTCAATAATGATCGGTCATGCATTCAAGGTGAGAGCTGAATAGTTTTAGGTGGATATATACAGCAAGTACTTTATACAGAGATTAGATCCCCTACAGTATGGAAACGGGCCCTTCGACCCAAACAGTCCACACCAACCCTCCAAAGAGTAACCCACCCAGACCTATTTCCCTCTGTCTAATACACCTAACACTACGGGCAATTTAGCATGGCCAATTCACCTGACCTGCAGTCCACATCTTTGGACTGTGGGAGGAAACCGTAGCACCCAGAGCAAACCCACGCAGACACGGGGGCAATGTAAAAACTGCACACAGACAGTCGTCTGAGGCTGGAATCGAACCTGGGACCCTGGTGCTATAAGCCACTGAGCCACTGTGCCACCCACTTGAGGGTGGTAGATGGAACGCTTTGCCAACAGAGGTAGTAGAGGCAGGTATGGTAGATTCATTTAAGGTGTCTCTGGACAGATGAATGTGTAGGTGAGGGGCAGAGGAATACACATGCTTAAGAAATGGGCAATAGATATAGATATATGCAGGATTTGGATTGGGTCAAGCTTGGACGGCTGAAGGGCCTGTTGCTGTGCTGTAATTCTCTTTGTTCTTTTTTCCATTTACCTGGGGGGGGGCACAGGCATGGTGAGGCATGGTGAGTGTGCTGTTATACCCACGGGGTGTCATGGCAAGTGTGTGGGTATTTATTGACCTTCTCAGATATTTACAGTGGGATCCTGGAGAATGTGTCAGTACGTAAGGGGGCAACTGGGGAGTGTCAGTATTTATTTAGGGGTCTCAGTAAGTGCGTCGTTATTTACAGTGGCGCCTTGGGGAGTATGTCGGTATTTACAGGCAGTATCAGGAAGTGTGTCGCTATTTACATAGATTCCCTGGGAATGTTCTGGTGTTTGCGGGGGGGGGGGGGGGGGGGCGGGGCGGGGACAGTGGCATTGACAGACTAGGTCCCAGGGAGTGTTTCGGTATTTACAAGGGGCCCTTGTGGAGTGTGTCACCGTTAACGTGGAGTCTCGAGGACTGTGTCGATATTTACAAAGGGTTACAAGGAGTGTGTCGTTATTTACTGGTAGGGTCCCAGGGAACTGGTCCACAATTACGGGGAAGGTTTCGGGGGGTATATCAATTTTTACAGTGGGGGTCCCTGGGAATGTGTCAGCATTTATAAAGGATTTCTGGGGAGTGTGTCACTATTACAGGCTGCTCCCACAGAGTGTGTCAGAACTAACAAGGATTCCCAAGGAGCATGTCAGCATTTACACGGGGGTTTGGGCTGTGTGTAAGTATTTAGTTGGGGAGGGGGGTGATCTGGAGATTATGCCAGTATTTACAGTGGGACTCCCTGGCACTGTGTCGGAATTTAGAGTGGGGATCCCGGGAGTGTTTCAGCATATGCAGGGGGTCCCGGTTGAGTGTCAGGGTATACGTTGTGTGGGGTACCAGGGAATGTGTGGTTAATTACAGGGGGTACCGGAGACTGTATCTGCATATACAGCAGAGGTTCTACGGAGTAGTCTGTATTCAAAGGAGAGATCCAAGCGAGTGCGTCAGCATTTGCAGTGGGGTCTCTCTGGGCAGGTGTCAGTACTTACAAGAGGGATCAGGGCAGTGTGTCTCTGGTTCCAGGCTGTCCTGGCGAGTGTCCGTGTGTGCAGGTTGGATCCCGGGGGTGTGTCGGTATTTACCAGGAGTGGTTTCCGGGGAAGTGTTTTAGAATTTAGAGGAGTGTGTTGTTATTTAGAAGGGTTTCCCAGGGCGTGTGACCGCATGTGGAGGCCAAGTCTCTGGATACTTTCAAGAAAGAGTTGAATAGAGCCCTTAAAGCTAGTGGAATCAAGGGTTATGAGGAAAAGGCAGGAACAGGATACTGATTGAGGATGATCAGCCATGATCATAATGAATAGTGGTGCTTGCTGGAAGGGCAGAATGGCCTACTCCTGTATCTACTGTCTATTATATTTACAGGGTGGATCCCAGGGATTGTGTCAATATTTACAGGAGGGGGCTTCCAACAAATGTGTTGGCCTTTAGAAGGGGATACTGGAGAATGTGTCGGTATTTACAAGTGGGTCCCAAGGAGTGTGTTGCTATTTACATGTTGGTGACACAGAGTATATTAGGCTTTAGAAGAGTGTCCAAGGGATTCTATCGGTACATACACGGGGTGTTCTGCAGAGTGCGTTGGTATTTACTGGGGGCTGGGTCCCGCGGGGTGCGCCAGCATTGCAGGGGGTTCAAGGGGAATCTGTCAGTATTTTCAACGAGGGCACGGAGCATGTGTTGGTAATTACAGGGGGCAGTGTGTGCATTCACAACAGAGATTCCGTGGATTATGTTGGTATTTACGGGCGAGGGTCACGTAGAGTGTGTCAATAGATACAGGGAGTCCTGGGGAGTGTGTCACCATTTGCAGCGGTCATCTGGGGGAGTGAATCAGTATTTGTAGGTGGGTTCTGGGGGATGAGTTTGTATTAAGTGGGGGTCACAGGGAGAGTGTCTGCATTTACAGGATGGTCACAAGGAGTGTCTCAGTATTTAAGGTCGATCTCGGGGAGTGTGACTGTTTTTACAGGGGAGGTTCCAGGGGAGTGTGTCCGTATTTACTGTTGGGGTACCGGGGAGTTGTCCATATTTATATGTGGGGGCATGGAGTATGTCGGTTTTTACAGTGGCCGCTCGTGAGTTTGTGTCAGTATTTACAGGGGATCCCAGTGGCGTGACAGTATTTACGGGGTGTCATGGGGAGTGTATCGGTATTTAGATCGGGTACGAGGGAGTGTGTTAGTATTAACAGGGTGTCCCGGGATTGTGTCAGCACTGACAGAGGGTCTTGCAAAGTGTGCCTCTACTTAAAGTGGGGGCTCCTGGAGAGAGTGTCAATATTGCAGGGGGAGCAAGGGAATTGCGTTGCTTCTTACAAGGGGCTCCAGTGGACTGTGTCTGTATTTGCAGACATTCCCTGGGAGTGTGGTTGCATGTACCAGATGGGTTCCTGGGGATTTAAGTGGAGGTCCTGCGAGGTGTGTCGGTATATACAAAGTGGGTCACAGGGAGGGTGTCAGTATTTACAGAGGGTCCCGGAGAGTATGCCGGTATTTACTGGAGAGGGGTGCCAGGGAGACTGTCAGTATTTACAGGGAGTCCCACGGAATGTTTCAGCATTTACAGGGTGTCTCAGGGATTGTGTTGTCATTTAGTGGTGGTCCCACTGGGTGTGTCCGTATTTACATGTTGGGTCCCAGGGAGATTTTCAGCGGGACTTGCATAGTGTGTGGATATTTACAAGGTGTTCCCCGGAAGTATGTCAGTAGTTACAGGGGCGTCCCAGGGAATGTGTCCGCAATTAAATGTTGCGTCCTGGGGATTCTGCCTGTAAATACAGGGAGTCTCAGGGACTGTTTCAGTATTTAGAGAGGTCTCCTGGGGAGTGTGTCAGTACTAACATTGGGAGGCAGAAAGCGTGTTAGCATTTACGGTGTGGACCTGGTGAATGTGTCATTATTTACAAGTGGGTCACGAGGTGTGTGTCAGTAATCAAAGACGTTTTGCAAGATGTGAGTCAGTATTTACAAACGGCGTCCTGAGGAGTGTGTCTGTATTTAAAGGGCAGTACCAGAGAGTGTATCGGTGTTCCAGGGAGAGTCCATGGAATGCGTCAGTGATTTTTTCTTCTGGAAAGTGCCAGGAGTGTGTCTGTACTTATAGGGGAGGTACCAGGGAGTGTGTCGGTATTACAGGGGGAACCCAGGGAATATGTCAGCACATTTTAGGGGGCGTTGAGTTTGTCTGTTTTTACAGAGTTCTGGGGATTATGTCTGTATTTACAGATGGGTTCCAGTGAGTCTTTTGGTATTTGCAGTGGGCTCTCTGCGAGTCATCAACAAGTGGTTCCCAAAGAGTGTGTTGTTATTTACGATGGGCAGTTTCGGTGAGTGTGTTAGTATTTACAGAGTGTGTCCTGGAGAGTCTGTCAGTATTGAAAAGGGGGACCCAGAATGTGGTTCCGTACTTGCAGGGAGGGTCCCAGGTGCATGTCAGTAATTATAAGGTGTCATGGCAAGAGTGACCGTATTTTCAGGTGGTGTTGCTGGGAACGAGGGTCCCAGGGAGTCTGTCTGTCTAAAGGTAGGGGCCCCGGGGACTATGTTGGTATTTACAGGAGGTTACTAATGGGTGTGTAACAGAGGGGGACACCAGTGAGTGTGCCAGCATTTATAGGGGTTCCGGGGAGTGTGTCGGTACTTACAGTTACATCCCAGGGAGTGTGTCCCTAATTACAGTGGTGACTGTGTCCGTATTTAAATGTGGGGTCCCGGGGACTGTGTCAGTATTTGCAGGAGGTTTCTGGGAAGTGTTGAAGTACTTACAGTGGTTTTCCATGGAGTGTGTTTTTTTAACAGGTAGATCCCGGGGTGTTTGGTGGTATTTATGGCGGGCCCCGAGGAGTGTGTCAGCACTTGCAGGAGGTCTCTAGGAGTGTGTCGGTATTTAGAAGGGGTTCCCAGGGAGTGTGTCGGTATTGACAGGGAGTGTCCCGCAAAGAATGTCCCTACTTACAGTCTGAGTACACGGGGATGATATGTTGGAAGTTACAAGGGGTTCCCGCTGTTAGAATCAGGAGCGGAGCGGTCACATTGTTGGAATTTTTAATAGTGCTCCACAGAGTTCGAAGGAGGTGGAAGAGAGGATTGGCAAAATTATTCTGGGTCGGAGTGAAAGGAAAAGAGTGGTCAATATGGGGGACTTTAACTTCCCCAACATTGACTGGAAATGCTATACCTCCAGAATAATGGATTGTTCAGTTTTTTGTCCAATGTGTACAGGAGAGTTTCTGACACAGAATGTCGAAGGGGCGAAAAGAGAGGAGGCCACACTGAATCTGGTGCTTGGTAATGAACCAGGCCAGATGTTTGATTTAGTTGTAGGTGACATTTTGGAGAGAGTGACCATAATTCAGTTGCGTTTAGTTTAGCGATGGAAAGAGAGACGTACCTGCTACAGGTTAAATGTTATCGATGGGGCAAGGGCAATTATAATGCGATAAGGCAAGAATTAGGACGCATAGCATGCGTCAGCAAAATGAATGAGATGCAGACAATATAAATGTGGAGCTGGTTGAAGGAACAGATATTGCATGTCCTTGATAGTTATGTCCCTGTCAGGCAAGGAGGAAGTGATAAGGTAAGGAAACAATGGTTTACTGCAGAAATTACATTTCTTGTTAAGCAGAAGGATGTTTATGTGTCGTTAAGACAAGATGGTTCAGATGAGGCGATTAAGAGTTATAGGTCAGCTAGGAAGGATTTAAAGAGAGAGTTAAGAAGAGCTAAGGGAGGACACGAGCAGACTTTAGCAAATAGAATAAATGAGAACACTAAAATTTTCTACAGGTATGTGAGGAATAAAAGGATGAGTAGGATATGAATGGGGCCAGTCAGAGACAGAAGTGGGAAGTTGAGTGTGAAGATTGGAGAGATGCTAAACGAACATTTCTCATCTGGATTCACTTAGGTAAAGGAGAATATTGCAGAGTAGAAGAATGAGGTACGAGATGTTAGACTAGAAAGGATCGAGGTTAGTTACGAACTTGTGTTATCATTTCGAGAAGGAGTGAAAGTAGACAAGTCCCCTGGGCAAGATGGGATTTATCTGAGGATTCTCTAGGAAGCTAGAGACGAGATAGCAGAGCCATTGGTTTTGATATTAGAGTTGTCGTTGTCTACAGGTTTAGTACCAGATGATTGGAGGATTGCAAATGTTGTGCCATTGCCAAAGAAGGGCAGTAGAGATGCCCCAGGTAATTAGAGACCAGTGAGTCTTACTTCTGATGTAGGGAAGGTTTTGGAAAGGAGTATAAGAGATAAGATTTATCGTCATCTAGCAAGCAACAATTTTATATCAGATAGTCAACATGGTTTTGTCAAGGGCAGGTCGTGTCTCACAAACCTCACTGAGATTTTTTTCAGAAGGTAACCAAGCATGCAGATGAGGGTAGGGCAGTTGACGTGGTATACATCGACTTCAGTAAGGCCTTTTATAATATTCCACATGGTAGGCTGTTGGAGAATTTGCACAAGCATGGGATTGAAAGTGATTTAACAGTTTCGATTAGAATCTGGCTTTCTGAAAACAAGCAGCGAGTGGTGGTTGATGGAAAATATTCAGCCTGGAGGCTGGTTACTGGTGGAGTACCACAAGGATCTGTTTTTTGATCATTGCTGTTTGTCATATTTTTAAATTACTTAGAGGCAGGCATAAGTGGATGGATCAGTAAATTTGCAGATGACACTAAGATCGTTGGAGTAGTGAACACTTTGGAAGCATGTTACAGGTTGCGGGGGACTTGGATAAACTGCAGAATTGGGTGAAAGGTGGAAAATGGCGTTCAATCCAGCTAAATGTGAGGTGATACTCTTTGGGAAGAATAACAGGAAGGCTGACTACGGGATATATGGAAACATTATTGGTAATGTGGATCTTGGTGTCCATGTACATAGATCCCTGAAAGTTGCAACCCAGATGTTGAGTGCTGTTGAGAAGGCAGTCGGTTGTTAGATTTCATTGGTAGAGAGATTGAGTTCCAGAGCCACAATATCATGCTGCAAATATACAAAACAATCGTGCGGCCACACCTGGAAGACTGTGCAAAATTCTGGTCCCCATATTTCGGGAAGGATGTGGAAGGAATGGATAAGGTGCAGAGCAGATTTACCAGGATGTTGCCTGGTCTGGAGGGAAGGTCTTATGAGGAAAGCTTGAGAGACTTGGATCTGTTCTCATTGGAAAGATGAAGGCTGAGAGTGGATTTGATGGAGACATAAAAGATGATCAGAGTATGAGATATCGTAACAGTCGAAGTCTTTTGCTTAGTGATGACGTCAGCTTGTACGAGGGGACATAACTACAAATTGAGGGATGATAGATTTAAGACAGATGTCAGAGGCAGGAATTTTCTGAGAGAGTTGTAAGCTTGGCTTATATGTCTGCCAATGTAATTAACTTAGCCACATCAGGGAAATTGAAACACTCATTGGGTAAGCACATGGACGATGATTGGTTAGTGTAGGAGGACGAGCTGAGAGTAGTTCAAAGGTCGGCACAACATCGAGGGCCGAAGGGCCTGTACTGCACTGCATTGTTCTCTGTTCTACGTTCTATCTTGTCAGTACTTGCAGAGAGTGCTGGTGAGTGTGTCGGTAGATATGGCGTTGCCCCAGAGATGTGTGTCGGTATTTTAGTGTGTGGGGTACGGGGCTGAAGGTCGGTATTTCTAGAGGGCCACAGGGAGTATGTCAACATTTGCAAGGTGTCTTGGGGACTGTGTTGTTATTTAGAGGGTGGCCCGATGGAGCGTGTCTGTATTTGCAGGCTGGGTGTCAAGGAGTGTATTGGTATTTACAGGGGTGTTCCCAGGGAGCCTGTCCTTATTTACATGTGAGTCCTGGGGTGTGTAATGGTATTTACAGCGGATGCTCTATGCAGTGTGTGCATATTTACTTGGGGGTCCCACGGAGAGTGTTAGCATTTGCATGGTATCCCATGGAGTGTGCCAGCATTTACCAGAATCTTGGGATATGCGTCAGCATTTGGGGTGGGGGGGTTCCCGAGGAATGTGTCGGTCGTTACAAGTGCGTCCTGGGAAGTCTCAGTTGTCACAGGGAGAGCCTGGGTAATGTGTCGGTATTTCTGGATGTCCCGGGGAAACTGTCAGTATTTAAATCGGTGTTCCAAGAAATGTACTGATATTCACAGGTGGATCGCATGCATTGAGTCGAAATTTATAAGGGACTCCCGGGACTGTGTTCGTATTTATAAGTGGTTCCCGTGGAATGTGTTGGTGAATCCTTTGAATCAGCTCCTACTCTGCTCATTAGCAACGGAATCTCAACAACACTCAAGATGTTTCCCTGGCAACGGCCTGGGAGCCCAACCCAACTCTCGTCCTGAATCAACGAACTGCTAACCCATCCTCCCTGTTTCTAGAAACGGCCTCTGAACCAATCACCACACTGTTCCCATGATAATGTCCTGCAATACCGTTTCGGTTCTGTGCTGCTTCCAACGCCTCTGAACCCTTCACCGCTCCGTTCACCTGGCAACAGTCTGTGACCCCCTTCACCCTGTTTCCCTAGCAACATCCTGTGACCCCATTCCAACTGTGTCCCCCAATCATTGGCCTGTTCGCCTATCCACATTATGTTCACCCAGCAATGACCTGTGACATATCCCGACTCTGTTCTCCTTCCCACAGACTGTGAGCTCATCCCAACTCTTTTCTCCTAGCAACTGCTTATCAAACCATTCCCAATCTATTCCCCGAGAAAGGGTTACTAAAATATTCCCCACTTGTTCCCATAGTAACGCCCTTTGCCCCCATTTCCACTCTCTTCTCCTCGCAACGTCCTTTGGACACATGCCCGCTCTGTTCCCTCATCAAGAGCATGTGACCCTATACCCACGCTATTTCCCTTGCAATACGCCATGACCCTTACCAACTCTGTTCCCCGATTACGGCCTGTTAGTTCATTCATGCACTGTTCTCTTGGAAATCTCTTGTGATCCCATACCAAATCTGTTCCCCTCGCCACGGCCTACGAACCTATGCCCAAACTTTTCACCAGGTGATGGCGTTTGATATCATACCCACTCTTTTCTCCCAGCAACGTCCCGTGCTCATCCCAACTCTGCTGGCTTAGCAACGTCCTGTGATTCCATAAACTCCCTGTTCTCCTACCCTGTCACCCCCTCCCTACTCAGTACTTCTAAAAACGAACTATAAACCCACATGCATACTATTCCCCTAGTCGCTGCCTGGGACCCCATTTCTCTTCTTTTGTCAACGTAAGGGCCTGTGAACCCATTCCCATTCTCTTCTTCTATCAACTGCCTGTCAACCGATCAATACAGCATTGTCCTGGCAACGTTCTGTGAACATATCCTAATTATGTTCCCTTTGCAACATTCCCTGAAACCATCCTCACGCTGCTCTCCAAGCAAAAGCCTGTGAACCAATCATTATTCTCTTTCCCACGGAACAGCCTGTGATACAATCTGCACCCTGTTTTCCTGGCAACAGCCTGTGAAACAGTTCCCAGTGTCTTTCCCTGGCAACCGCCTGAAAAACCATCTGTACTCTGTTCTCCGAGCAATTGCTGTGTCCCCATCCGGACTCTGTTCTCCCAGCAAAGTCCTGTGAACCCATCCTTACTGTGCTGGTCTAGTAATGGCTTGTGACACCATCCCCAATCTGTTCACCAAGGAAATACATGTGATCACGTGCCAAATGTGTTCTCTGAGCAACGACATGCGAAACCATTCCCACTCTTTTCCTCCAGAACCGGCTCAGAACTCATTCCTACTCTTTCCCCCATAGCAACCCCTTTAAACCCGTTCACATTACGTTCCGCTGGTGACGTCCTGTCAATGCATTCTCACTCTGTTCTCCCAGCAAGGGCCTTTGAACCCATCCCCACTCTGTTCTTTTAACGACAGTCAGTGAGCCAACTCCCACAGTTTCTCGATCAACAGCTTGTGAATCTTACTGTGTTTCCCTAGCTACAGCCTGTGAACCAATTCCCACTCTACCCGTAGCAACTGGCTGTGAACCGATCCCCATTCTGTTCCACTGGCAACGACCTGTGAACCAATCCCGACACTGTTCTACTATTAAAAATTTGTGAGCCCATTTACACACGTTTCTCCGAACAACGGCCTGTGAAAGCAAACCGAGCGTGTTTCCCTAGCGACTGCAGTTGAATCCATAAACAGTTTACTAGCCACAGACTGAGACCCTGTCCCCTCAGTGTTACGTTAGCAATGGCCTGTGAACTCATGTCATCTCGTTTTTCCAGCTAACGTCCTGAGAAACAATTCGCTAACTGTACTCCCAACTATTACCTGTGAACCCAATGCTACTCAGTTCAGCTAGCAACGGCTGTGACCCCATCCACACTCCATTAACCCAGCACCGGTCTCTGAGGCAATCTTCAAACTGTGCTGCGAACAGATGCCTGTGAACCCTTTACTACAATGTAAATCTTGTAGCGGACTTTAAGCTCATCCATACTTTGATACCCTAGCAACGGTATTGAAACCCATCCCCACTTTTTTCATCAAACGTCCATTGAAAACATTCCCCTCTGTGCTCCTCAACTTTCTCTGCGAACCCATCGCAATTCTGCTACCCAAGCAACATCCCGTGAATCCATCTCCAGTCTGATTCCCCAGCCATTGCCGTTGAACCAATCTCCAGTCTTGTTCCATAGCATAATCTTTGAACCCATTCCCATTCTCTTCTCTTAGCAACGGCCTGTAAACACATTGCCACATAGTTCCTATGGCAGTGGCCGGTGATTTCACTCATAGAGTCAAAGAAGTTTACAGCATGGAAACAGACCTTTCGCTCCAACCTATCCAGCCGACCAGATTTGCCTACCCAATCTAGTCCCACCTGCCAGCACCCGGCCCATATCGTTCCAAACCCTTCATATTCATATACCCATCCAAATGCCTCTTAAATGTCGCAATTGTACCAGCCTCGACCACTTCCTCTGACAGCTCAGTCCATACATGGACCATTCTTTGGTCTCTTTTATATCTTTCCACTCTCAACCTAAAACTATGCCCTCGAGTTCTGGACTCCCCGATACCAGGGAGAAGACTTTGTCTATTTATCCTTTCCATGCCCCTCATAATTTTGTAAGCCTCTATAAGGTCACCTCACAGCCTCCGACGCTCCAGGGAAAACAGCCCCAGCCTGTTCAGCCTCTCCCTATAGCTCAAATCCTCCGACCCTGGCGACATCTTTGTAAATCTTTTCTGAACCCTTTCAAGTTTCACGACATCTTTCCGATAGGAAGGAGACCAGAATTGCAAGCAATATTCCAACCGTGACCTAACTATTGTCCTTTACAGCCTCAACATGACCTCCCAACTCCTGTACTCAATACTCTGACCAACAAAGGAACGACTACCAAACGCCTTCTTCACTATCCTATCTATCTGCGACTCCACTTTCAAGGAGCTATGAACCTGCACTCCAAGGTCTCGTTGTTCACCAACATTCCTTAGGACCTTATCATTAAGGTTATAAGTCCTGCTTTCCCAAAATGCAGCACCTTGCATGTATCTGAATTAAACTCCATCTGCCACTTCTCAACCCAGTGGCCCATCAGGTACAGATCCTGTTGTAATCTGAAGTAATCTGTAATCTCTTCGCTGTCCACCACACTTCCAATTTTGTGTCATCTCCACACTTACTTACTGTACCTCTTATATTCGGATCCAAATTATTTGTGTAAATGACAATTAGTATAGGACCATCACGATCCTTGTGGCACTCCACTGGTCACAGTCTTCCAATCTGAAAAACAACCCTCCACCACCACACTCTGTCTTCTACCTTTGAGCCAGTTCTGTATCCAAATGGCTAGTTCTCCTTTTATTCCATTAGATCTAACTTTGCCAATCAGCCTCCCATGGGGAACCTTGTCGAACGCCTCACTGAAGTCCATATAGATCACATCTACTGCTCTACCTTCATCAATCGTCTTTGTTACTTCTTCGAATAACTCAATCACGTTTGTGAGACATGATTTCCCACGCACAAAGCCATGTTGACTATCTCTAATCAGTCCTCCGCCTTTCCAAATACATGTACATCCTGTCCCTCAGGATTCCCTCCAACAACCTGCCCACCACTGACGTCAGGCTCACCGGTCTATAGTTCCGTGGCTTGTCTTTACCACCCTTCTTGAACAGTGCTACAAAGTTTGCCAACCTCCAGTCCTCCGGTACCTCACTTGTGACTATCAATGGTACAAATATCTCAGCAATCGGCCCAGCAATCACTTCGCTAGCTTTCCACAGAGTTCTCGGTTACACCTGATCAGGTCCTGGGGATTCATCCACCTTTAACTGTTTCAAGACACCCAGCACTTCCTCCTCTGTAATCCGGACGTTTTGCAAGATGTCACCATCTATTTCCCTACAGTCCATGTCTTCCATATCCTTTTCCACATTAAATACTGATGCAAAATATTCATTTAGTATCTCCCCCATTTTCTGTGGCTCCACACAAAGGCCGCCTTGCTGATATTTGAGGGGCCATATTCTCTCCCTAATTACCCTTTTGTCCTTAATATATTTGTAAAAAGGCGTTGGATTTTCCTTAATCCTATTTGCCAACGCTATCACATGTCCTCTTTTTGCCCTTCTGATTTCCCTCTTAAGTATACTCCTACTTCCTTTATACTCTTCTAAGAATTCACTCGATCTATCCTGTCTATACCTGACATATGCTTCCTTCTTTTTCTTAACCAAACTCTCAGTTTGTTTCGTCATCCATCGTTCTCTCTACCTACCAGCCTTCCCTTTCACCTTGACATGAATATACTTTATTTGGATTCTCGTTATCTCATTTCTGAAGGCTTCCCATTTTCCAGCCATAACTTTATCTGCGAATATCTTCCTCCGATCAGCTTTCGAAAGTTCTTGCCTAAAACCGTCAAAATTGGCCTTTCTCCAATTGAAAACTTCAACTTTTAGATCTGGTCTATCCTTTTCCATCGCGATTTTATAAGGAATAGAATTATGGTCGGTGGTCCCAATGAGCTCCACTACTGACACCTCAGTCACATCCCCTGCCTTCTTTGAGGGGATTTATTCTGGGTGAGGGGTTAGTGGAGTCCACCCCTGCCCTCTCTGACACGTTGCTTCGTCTGTCAGTCTGCTCGCTGGCGAAGGCTCTGTCTGATTGACATGTTAATTCCCAGGACAGGAGCCTTGTGGGATCTTGCTGCCCACTGAGATGTTAATTCTGGGGCAATACATTTTCAGCTCTGATCGTCAGCATCTGCAGTCCTCACTTTCTCCTGCAAAAAACATGCTGCCTATCACTGATAATCCGAACTTCTTCCAAATGATAACACATTCTATCCCTTACTATATTCTACAGCAGCATCTCTTCCACTGACACCAGTTTCACCACACTATATTTACCTGAATTATTCTTGCAACACTTCTTAAGCAAGGGGAACATGTTAACAATTCTCCAGCCCTCCGACCCTCCACCTGTGTTCATGGGTGCTGGAAAGACATCTGTGAAGGCCCCAGATATTTTTGCTCTTGCCTCCCTCAGTAGCCTGGGCTGGATCCCAGCAGGTCTGGGGAATCATCCAACTTAATGTATTTTATAATACCCAATACCTGTCCTCCCCACTCATGCCAACTTGAGCGAGAGTAATCAAACAGCGATTCCTCAACTCAACAACCATCATATCCCTCTCCTCGGTGAATACCGTTGCAAAGCACTCAATAAGAATCTCACGAATTTTCTCTCACTCCATTCAAAACTTCCCTCATTTGTCCTTGAGTGTGCCAACCCTTTCTCTAATTTCCCTCTTGCTCCTTATACACGAATAAAAGGTTTGGGGATTTTTCGTAACCTTGGTTAGCCGTCTTCAGTCCTCGTTGCAGATTAGACCTAAATTCCCGATATGCTTCCAAAGCTTCGTCTATTTTCCTTCACCTAGACCTCATATATGCTTAATGTTTCCTCTTAGCTGCTGTCACAATTTCACCTGTCATCCACGATCCCACATCTTGGAATTTCTATCCCTCACTTTCATAGCGAAGTGTCTGTCCTGGACTCCAATCAATGTCTATTGTAAAGTCTTCCAAATATTAAATGTGGATTTACCTTCAAACAGCTGCACGCAACCCATTTTTCCTAGCTCCGGCCGAATTTTGCTATACTTTGGTTTCCCACAATTTAGCACTCTTCCTTTTGGACTACTCTCGTCTTTGTCCATTAGTATTCTAACACCTTGGGGAAATTATTCATAATGCCCAAAGTATTCCCCTACCGAATCTTCAAAAAACTGGCTGGGCTCATTCTACCGACGATGTCCAATATGGCCCTTCCCATATTAATCTATTTACATACTGTTCGATAAAATCTTCTTGGATGCTCCTTACTAATTCTCCTAAGACTAAACCTTTAACTCTAATTGAATCCCAGTTGGAAAATCAAACTCTCCCATTACGACCATCTTGTTGCTCCTGTATCTTTCCATAATCTGTTTACATATTTGTACCTCTATCTCAGGCTTACTGTTGGGAGGTCTGTCGTAAAAACCCAGCATTGTTACTGTACCCTTCCTATTTCTCTGTTCTGCTCATACTGCATCACTGCTCGAGTTCTCGCTGATGCTCTCCTTCAGCTTAGTTGTGATATCCACTCTGAACAGTAAAGCAACTCCTCAAACCTTCTCACCTCACTCTCTATCACACCTGAGACAGCTATACCGTGTGCTACTTCGATGCCAATCTTGCCCATTCCTCAACCATGACACAGTAACAACAATAACATCATACTCCCAGGTTATAATCCAAGACTTACCTCCTACACTGCTCGCATGAAAGCAAAATCACCTCAGACCACCTGTCACTTCACATTAATCATCTGCTCCCTGCCTACATTTCCCCTCCGTCACACGGACTTCATTACCTGCTTCCTTACAGGCTTTCTTTACAACCTCCTTACTGTCAACAAACCTCCTGATTTTGTTCTCATCCCGCTGAAACATTCGGTTAAGTCATTCCCAACAAATGCACCCCCAAAGGAACTGCTCCAGTCAGGCCTAGGCGTAGACCATCGAATTTGTAATTGTTTCACCTCCCCGAAAACCAATACCAATGTCCCAAAAATCTGAACCCCTTCCTAATTTATCATTTCACAAGCCACGCATTCAACCTGAATATTATCGCATTTCTTACTGCTTGGAACGACATACCAGGGGAAAGCAGTGGGGCACAGAGCTCTGACACAGAGTCTGTCCCTGATGCTCAGAAGGGAAGGGAGAAGGGGAACAGAGCAGTCGTCATTGGGGACTCCATGGTTAGGGGGACAGATAGGAGGTTCTGTGGGGACGAGAGAAACTCACGGTTGGGTGCCAGGGTTTGTGAAGTATCTGATCATGTTTTTGAGATCCTTAAGGGGGAATGGAAGCAGCCCCAAGTCGTGGTCCACATAGGCACCAAAGACATAGGTAGGAAGACAGATGGGAATTTAAGGTAGAAATTCAGGGAGCTAGGATGGAAGCTCAGAGCCCGGACGTACAGAGTTTTTGTCTTTGGTTTGTTGCTAGTGCCACGTGCTAGTGAGGTGAGGAATAGGGAGAGAGAGGAGTTGAACACGTGGCTACAGGGATGGTGCAGGAGAGAGGGTTTTGGACTATTTGATAATTCGGGTTCTTTCGGGATAAGATGGGACCCCTTCAAGCAGGATGGTCTTCATTTGAATCAGAAGTGTACCAATATCCTGAGGTGGGCAGGGGGGTGGATTCGTTAAGGCTATTGGATTGAATTTCAACATACCCAGCAGGGGGATGGGAACCAAAATTGTAGTTCAAGTAGAGAAAAGGTTGAAAGAAGGGAGGTCCGAAATCAAGGTTCAGGGACATAAAATGGCACCAGCAAGCAAGACATTGGTTTGAAGGGTGTCTACTTCAACGCCAGGAGCATCCGGAGTAAGGTAGGTGAACTTGCAGCATGGGTTGGTACCTGGGACTTCGATGTTGTGGCCATTTCGGAGATATGGATGAAGCAGGGACAGTAATGGTTGTTGCAGTTTCCAGGATTTGGATGTTTCAGTAAGAACAGTGAAGATGGTAAAACAGGGGGAGCTGTGGCATTGTTGGTCAAGGACAGTGTTACATTTGCAGAAAGGCTGTTTGGGGACTCGTCAACCGAGGTAGTATGTGCTGAGGTAAGGAACAGGAAAGGAGCGGTCACCCTGTTGGGAGTTTTACATAGGCCTCTGAATAGCTCCAGAGATGTAGAGGAAAGGATAGTAAAGATGATTATCAATTTGAGTGAGAGAGACAGGGTAGTTGTCATGGGGGAAATCAACTTTCCAAATATTGACTGGAAACTCTCTCGTACGAGTACTATAGATGGGTCAGTTTTTGTCCAGTGTGTGCAGGAGGGCGTCCTGACACAGTATGTAGACAGGCCAACAAGGGGCGAAGCCACATTAGATTTGGTACTGGGTAATGAGCCCGGCCAGGTGTTAGACTTCGAAGTAGGTGAGCACTTTGGTGATAGCGATCACAATTCTGTTATGATTACTTTAGTGATAGAAAAGGAAAGGTGTATACCACTGGGCAAGAGTTACAGCTGGGGCAAAGGCAATTACGATGCGATTAGGCAAGATTTAGGAAGCATAGGATGGGCAAGCAAACTGCAGGGGATGGGGACATTAGAAATGTGGAGCATATTCAAGGAAAAGCTCCGGTGCATCCGAGGTAAGTATGTTCCTCTCAGACAGGGGTGCATCTGTAGAGCGCAGGAGCCGTGGTGTACAAAGGAAGTGGAATCTCTGGTCAAGGTGAAGAAGAAGGCATGTGGTACGATGAGATGTGAAGGCTCAGTTATGGCGCTTGAGTGTTACAAGTTAGCCAGGAAAGATCTAAAGAGAGAGCACAGAAGAGCCAGGAGGAGACATGACAAGTTTTTGCCGGATAGCATCAGGGTAAACCCTAAGACATCTATAGGTATTTCAGGAATAAAAGAATGACGAGAGTAAGATTAGGGCCAATCGAGGATAGCAGTGGGAGGTTGTGTGTGGAGTCAGAGGAGATAGGGGAAGCACTTAATGAATATTTTTCGACAGCATTCGCTCTACAAAACGAGAATACTGAGATACAGGCTATTAGACTAGGTGCATTCGAAGTTCACAAGGAAGAGGTATTAGAAATCCTATAGAGTGTGACAATAGATAAGTCCCCTGGATAGGATGGGATTTACCCTAGGATACTCTGGCAAGCCAGGGAGGAGATTGCAGAGCATTTGGCATTGATCTTTAAATCGTCATTGTCGACAGGAATAGTGCCAGAAGACTGGAGGATAGCAAATATGGTTCCCCTGTTCAAAAAGGGGAGAAGAGACAACCCTGGTAATTATAGACCAGTGAGCCTCACTTCAGGTGTTGAAAAGTGTTGGAAAAAGTGATAAGAGTTAGGATTTATAATCACCTAGTAAAGAATAATTTGATTCGGGATAGTCAGCACGGTTTTGTGAAGGGCAGGTCGTGCCTCACAAACTTTATTGAGTTCTTTGAGAAGGTGATCAAACAGGTCGATGAGAGTAAACTGGTTGATGTAGTGTATATGGATTTCAGCAAGGCGTTCGATAGGGTTCCCAACAGTAGGCCGTTGTACAAAATGCGGAGGAATGGGATTGTGGGAGACACAGCAGTTTGGATCAGTAATTGGCTTGCTGAAAGGAGACAGAGGGTGGCAGTTGATTGGAAATGTTCATCCTGGAGTCCAGTTACCAGTGGTGCACCGCAAGCGTCGGTGTTGGGTCCACTGCAGTTCGTCATTTTTATAAACGACCTGGATGAGGGCGTAGAAGGGTGGGTTAGTAAGATTGCAGACGACACCAAGGTCGGTGGAGTTGAGGATAGTGACGAAGGATGTTGTAGATTACAGAGAGACATAGATAAGCTACAGAGCTCGGCTGAGAGGTGGCAAATGGAGTTTAATGGGGACAAGTGTGAAGTGATTCATTTTGGTCGGAGTAACTGGAATGCAAAGTACTGGGCAAATGGTAAGATTCTTGGTAGTGTAGATGAGTAGAGAAACTCGGTGTCCATTTGTATAGATCCTTGAAAGTTGCCACCCAGGTTGACAGGGTTGCTTAGAAGGCATAAAGTGTTTTAACTTTTATTAATAGAGGGATCGAGTTCTGGAACCTTGTGGTTATGCTGCAGCTGTACAAACTCTGGTGCTTCTGCACTTGGAGTATTGCGTACAGGGTCAATGAATTTGAGGAGAATACAAAGGTCATGGATTTGTTGATAGTGACGAAGGATGTTGTCGGTTACCAGGAGACATAGGTCATGTGCAGAGCTGGGCTCAGAGGTGGCAAATGGAGTTTAATGCGGCAAAGTGCGAAGGGATTCACTTTGGAAGGAAAACGGGAATAAAAATCGCTGGGTTAATGATAAGATTCTTAGTTGTGTTGATGAGCACAGAGATCTCACTGTCCAATACATAGATCCCTGAAAGTTCCAACACAAGTTGATAGGGTTATTAGGAAGGCGTACAATGTGTTTGTTCTTCTTGGTAGAGGTATTGAGTTTCAGAATCATGAGGTCATGTTGCAGCAGTACAAATTCTGGTGCAGCTGCACTTGGAGTCTTGCATCCAGTTCTGGTCTCCACAGTTTTTTGAAGGACGTGGAAGCTTTGGAAAGGTTGTAGAACAGATTTACTAGGATGTTTCCTGTATGAAAGGAAGGTCTTACGAGGAAAGGTTGAGGGACATAAGGCTGTTTTCGTCAGAGAGACGATGGCTGAGAAGTAACTTAATGGAGACAGACAAGATAATATGCGTGTAGATAGGGAGAGCATTTTTCCTAGGATGGTGATGGCTGAAGTCGTTACCTTGCACGCTGACGAAACGTCTGAAAACGAATCTTCAAGATTATCGAGCAAACTTACACACATCTAAACAGAATAATTATATAAAACATAACAGAATCAGAAAATATGACCATAATAAAATAAGAGCATAAGACAGTAAGAATATAAGGGAATCCGAAACTACGAACAACATGAAATAATAGAATAAGAAAATTCACGATTGAACAGTAATGAATAAATGAAAAGGAATATCAAAGGATAAGAGCATAATGTCAAAAAAACAAATAAGAAGTGAAATGCATAGTAGAATAAGAAGATAAGAGAAAAATAACTAGAGGGAACAAAAACTGAGGAGAATAAATAATTAGGCAAAGGAGAGTAAGAGAATAAGAACATACAGAATAATGGCTGAGAAGAACATAAGAATATAACAGAATAATAACATAACAGATGTCAAACATATTATAACTTCCCGTCGATCATAAGCCTCTCGGAAAGAGAGATCATAGTACGATCGAATTTCAGACAGCAATGGAGGGTGAAATGAAGGCATCTCATACCAGTGTATTATGCTAAAACACGGGAGGTTCAGGAATGAGGAAGGAGGTGGCTAAATTAGACGAGGAAAACAAGTTATACCGTGGAATATCTGAGGAACAATGGAGGACTTTAAAAGAGATATTTCACGATGCTTATCGTTAGTATATTCTGGTCTAAAAGAAAGATAACAATTGTACGAAGAGCCAGCCTTCAATAATCAAGGAAATAATGAAAGGGATCCAATTAAATGTCCAGGCTTACAAAGTCGCCAAGAGTAATGGGAAACAGGAAGATGGAGAAAATTAAAAAAGAACAATAAAGCAAGTAACAAAGAAAGGAAAGCTAGATTATAAACATAAACCAACACAGAATATAAACAGGTGAAGGAAAACTGTTCTTTTTATAAATATTTGAAACTGAAAATGGTTACTGAAGTGAGTGCCATGCAGGATGAGAAAGGTGATATGATACTGGATCATAATGAAACGGCCGAGCAGTTGAAAAATTACTTCGTGTCAGACTTCACGGTGGAATATATGCATAACTTGCCAAAGAATAACTTAAAGGACACGATGGGCGGTGAGGACTTTAATTCAATTTTTTATCATTAAAGATTTTAGTATTGAACAAACTTGAGATTCTAAATATGGCTAAGTTTCCTGATCCTGATGGAATACATTCCGGGGTGCTGAAAGAAATGGTAAAAGTTACAGTAGATGCGTTAGTGATAATTTACCAAAATTCACTGGACTGCGGGCCGGACCTATCATACGGGAAGACGCCGAATGTCACGCCAATGTCTGAAAAAAGGTGTAGACAAAAAAGAGATAACTGTATGCCAGTTACCTTAACATCTGTAGTTGGGAAAATGCTGAAGGATATCATGAAAGAAGAAACAGTGAGACATCTAGTGTAAAGGTTTCCATTCAGACAGACGCAGCATGGATTCAGGAAAGGAGGCTTATGTCTGTTATACTTACTGGAATTCGTTGCGGATGAAGCAAGCACGACAGATGGGGAGGAACAGGTGGATGTTATACACTTGTATTTGCAGAAGGCCCTCAAAAAGGTTGAGAGTGTAGTGCTGCAGGTCAGGCTGCATCTGAGAAGTTGGACATTCGACGTGTCGTCATAAGCTCTTCATCATTTAACATAAGATTTTGAAATACATTGATAACGTAGAGGAAGCCAAGATTTTTCCATCGATGGATGAGACTTGGACTAATGGACATGCCCTCAAGAATAGGGGGCTCAGGTTTAGACAGATGTGAGGAGGACCTGCTTTCCTCAGAGAGTTAAGAAACTATGAATCGTCTGTTGCTATGATGTCGGAGAGGCACCTTCATGAAATATATTCAAGACAGAGTTTAAATTATATCGCATGATCGGGCAATTAAGGATTATGGGGATTATGCAGGTACGAGGAACTCCGACGATGGAAAAATCAGCCATGATCTTAATGAATGGCAGAACAGGCTCGACGGGCTAATAGGCCTACTCTTGCTAGCATTCCTGTGAATCTATGAAGCTAATTAACTGTGAATTAAACAAGAAGGGAATAAGAGAACAAAAACGTAAGACAACAAAAACGTTAGAGTATAAGAAAATGAGATCATAAGAGACTTAGAAAATAAGAGAATGGAAATGAAAAGGAGATTACGAACATAAGAAAAGACGAACAGAAAAGAATGAGCATGTAAGAGAATAAGAACGTAAGATAACAATAGATTAGAATAAGCGAATGAATACTTCAGAGATAATCAACGCCAGAGAATTTGAAGGGAGATGAGCCAGAGAATGAGAATATAAAATTGTAATAAAAAAGAGAAGAACAGAATACCAACATTAGACAAGGGAATAGGAGCAGAATATAATTACACCAATACAGTGTAAAAAGAGAAGAGAGTAAGAACATCAAGACATCAGTGTTCGATAAGAGATTGAAAACGTGAGAATAAAATAACAGAACAGAATAAGAAGTTAAGAGAATAAGCACATAAGAACAATGCAGAATAAGAACATGAGAGGAGAAGAACTTAAGAAAAAATAGAATAAGAACATAAGACAATAAAAAATATAAGAGGTTAAGGACCTGAGACAACAATGCACATAAGGTAATAGGAACATACGAGAATAAGAATATTATGAATAAGAACATAAGAGAATGAGAATTAAAAAAGAAAATAGAATAAAGAAATGAGGGAATCGGGACATCGGAATGAAAAAGCATAAGGGAATAAGAACATAAGTGATTAAGAATTCAAAAGAATCAGAACATAATCAGTTACTATTGGGGTACTGCAAGGATCAGTGTTTGGTCCACTGGTGTTCGTCATTTGTATAAATGTCCTGGATGAGGGCATAGTAGGGTGGGTTAGTAAATTCGCAGATGACGCTAAGGTAGGTCGAATTGTGGATAGTGACGAAGGATATTGTAGACATAGATAAGCTGCAGAGCTGGGCTGAGATGTGGCAAATGAAGTTTAAGGCGGATAGGTGTGACGTGAATCACTTTGGTCTGAGTAACCGGAATGCAAAGTACTGGGATAATGGTGAGATTCTTGGTAGTGCAGTTGAGCAGAGAGATCTCGGTGCCCAGGTACACAGATCCTTGAAAGTTGCCATCCAGGTTGGCAGGGTTGTTAAGAAGGCTGTCAGTGTATTCGCTTTTATTAATAGAGGGATCGAGTTCCGGAACCATGAGGTTATGCAACAGCTGTACAAACTCTGGTGCGGCCGCACTTGGAGTATTGTGTACAGTTCTGATCACCACATTTTAAGAAAGATGTGGAGGCTTTGGAAAAGGTGCAGAGGACATTTACTAGGATGTTGCCTGGTATGGAGTGGAGATATTACGAGGAAAGGCTGAGGGACTTGAGGCTGTTTTCGTTGGGAGAAGAAGGTTGAGAGGTGACTTAACAGAGACATAAAAGATAATCAGAGGGTTAGATCGGATGGACAGGGAGAGCCATTTTCCAAATATGGTGACGGCATGCATGAGGGGGCATAGCTTTAAATTGAGGGGTGATCGGTGTAGGAGAGATGTCAGAGGTCGTTTCTTTACTCAGAGAGTAGTAAGGGTATGGAATGCTTTGCCTGCAACGGTAGTAGATTCGCCAACTCTAAGTGTATTTAAGTCGTTATTGGACAAACATATCGACGTACATGGAACAGTGTAGTTAGATGGGCTTCAGATTGGTATGACTTGTCGGCGCAACATCGAGGGTTCTATGTTCTATGTTCTATAAGAGAACATAAGAGAATAACGACATGAGAGATTAGAAACAGCATGAATGACAGAAAAGAGCATAATTGAAATAGAACCGAAGAGATCAACTCTGTAAGAACAGATGGGAAAATACAATCGAATAAGAGAAAAAAAGTACAAACGAGAATGACAACAACAGCGAACAAGAACAGTAATGAATGGGAGATTATGAACGTAAGAGAATAGGAACAAAAGAACGAAAAACAACAATGAGAATGAGAAAATGAGAAAATTAGTAATTACAGCACATCAGATCCAGAATATCATGGAATTTGAATACAAGAGAATAAGAACATAAGAGTTTAGGGGCAGACATTAATGAGAGAGTAAGATTATAACAGAATCAGAACATAATAACATAGGGGAGCAAGAAAATAAGAGATAAAAGAGAAAACAATAAGAAAATAAGAACATATGACAACAGCGGCATACTTGAATGCGAACACACATGTAAAATAGATTCTGAATATAAGTGAATAGGATCATGATTGAATAAGAGAATATGATCAGAAACCAAGAAATAAAAGCGAGGATGTGAATATAAGACAATAAGGTCTTAATTGAATAAGAGCAGAAGGGAATATGGGAATAAAAGGATAGGAACATGAGAGAATAAAATTGTAAGAACATAAGACAGTACGAGTCTAATAGAATAACACATGAATAAGGAAATAAATTACATGCAAATCGGCATAAGTGAACAATAATACAGGCCAAGAAAAGCATAAGGAAATAAGAACATAAGAGAATGAGAGAAGAAAAGAATAGAAATATTTGGATTAAGAGCATGCGATTACAATAGAGTAGATCAGAAGAGGGTAAGAACAAAGCCAAATGAGAAAATAAATAATTAAGAGAATAGGAAAGCAGAGAATAATAGGACATGAGAATGAGCACATAACAAATGTGCACATAACAGTGGGCGGCACGGTGGCCCAGTGGTTAGCACTACTGCCTCACAGCGCCTGTAGACCCGGGTTCAATTCCCGACTCAGGCGACTGACTGTGTGGAGTTTGCACATTCTCCCCGTGTCTGCGTGGGTTTCCTCCGGGTGCTCCGGTTTCCTCCCACAGTCCAAAGATGTGCGGGTCAGGTGAATTGGCCATGCTAAATTGCCCGTAGTGTTAGGTTAAAGGGGTAAAGGTAGGGGTATGGGTGGGTTGCGCTTCGGCGGGTCGGTGTGGACTTGTTGGGCCGAAGGGCCTGTTTCCACACTGTAAGTAATCTAAGTAAATATGTACATAAGAGGAGAAGAAAATAAGAACGTAAGTTAATAACAACATAACAGAATGAGAACATGACGATAAAACAGAATGAGAGCATCACAACCCAAGTACACAAGACGATAACAACACAAGGAATGAAGAACAGACTGAATAAAAACAGAGGAGAATTGGATCAAAAGATCGAAATCGCAAAAAATAATAAGAACTTGAGTCCATAAGAACATAAGAGAAGTACCCAACAGAACATCAACATAAAAGTATAATAACATCAGGAACTCAGTAAAGGTATGAATGACAGAATAAGAACATAACAAATTATGAAGGGAAGAAGGTAAGAGAAAATAACGTCAGACAAAAGAATAGAAGAGAATAATAAAGGAGAAGAATAAAAACAACAGAATAAGCAAACAAGAGTATCAGAGAATAAGGTCATGAAAGTGTAATCAAAAAGGGAATTCCCCAAAAGCAACAAAGCAAAATCTTAATAAAAACAGAAGAGAATACGCCATTAAGATAGTCAAAACGTAAGAGAAAAAGACTAGGGGAATGACGAAACCCGAGTGTCGAAGCCATTTTCTTGGCTATGGTTTTCCTCTTAGTTCGGGAACTATTTTTCTGAAGTGCCCCTCACCAAGCAGAACAATAGTTCTTTGCAAGTCGCTGTGTGAGTCTGTCTCGCAGGATCCCTGGCATAGCTTAGTTCCTCTCTCACTAGGAGATAATATCAATGTGCAGCTTCTCTGTTCAAGCCGCCTCGGTTTGCCTGCTCAATGTTTCCCCACTGTCATGTATTGGGAGGGTATGTAACTTCGTTGCTTGAACATGCTTAGCTCCATGCATTAGTTTATGGTTTATTGCCAATACTTGTGGATTTCTCTCCGACATGTGTAATGGATCTCTGCAAACAGCATTTTACCTGATAAATTTCATTTCGCTTCACGGTTTTAATATGCAGCACCAGATAGGGCTGATGCTGATAGCTAACCCCTGTTTCAGTAACTGCTGAGATCATCCTGACAGTTTGTAAGTAACGGTCAGCCTGTGTCTTAACCTGGTTTTTGGTTCTTATATAGACCTGTAACTATCTGCTGTATTTCGGAGTCCTACTGAGCCACGGTTAGGACAGAGGCTCTTCCCATGATTCAGCTGGGAATAAAATTGTTGATGCTCGAAATCTGCTTCTCGAGATTTTTTCAACAACTGGCATTTTCGCCTTCATTACAGGATCTTGCATTCGTGCCTTCAATAACTTGAATTGGTGTTTGAGAAAGTGTGAGTATTGTGTGGAGCTAATCAAAATGCTAAAACTGATTAAGGGAATGATCCTGACCTGAGCCTGCAGGCTGAGCCCCTAAAGCAAGAAGAAATAATGAAATCATCACATTAAATTAGTGCATTTGGTTAAGGATTTAATCCTGACCTGAGCCTGCAGGCTTATTCCCTGAGACAAGAGAGAAAATGGTCAAAGAGTGTCTCTAAATTTCTAAATTTGCAAACTCCTGGTCTGAGGCTGAAGGCTCATTCCTTGAGGCACGATCGAAGATGTGCAGACGTAATACCTATGATTGAAAACATTGCTGATTGCCAATCTTGGGGAAGCCTGGAGGAATTTACCAGTATCTTGTCGTATTGTTTTGTTTGTTTTTATTTGTCTTTGGTTATGTATTCTTTGTTTGCCTGCAGGTGACTGCTCTGCATCTGGGACCTCCAAGGTGAGGAAGGAATCGAATCAGTCCACAAGCGCGGCCCTCGGCTCCGAGACAGTCTCGTGCAGGCGGAACGCCGTCCTTTTGCACGCTCAGAGGAGACACTGAAATGCCACGGTAAACAGACGAAGTGCAGCATTTAAGGTCGACAATTGCGTTGTTGAGTTTAATCAAGTGGCTAAGAGCTATCAGCCCTGTGGAAAGACAATCGAGGTCAGGGTGCAGGGAACTCTTTCGTAAACCCTCCCACCATACCAGCATCCGAATCCCCTATGTTCCACACAATTACCGTCCCAGATGGGATTGCCGCTGTTATCGCTTCACAAACGAACAGGAGAGATGGCCGGGGACAGAAAGCTGGTCGAAATACTGTTACAGTTGAAGATACTTGACCAGAAACTCCTCGAGTAAATACTCCACAGGGCCCTAGTGTCCGGACAGTCGATAATGGTGCAAGCATCTTATGAATTACAGTGATTGGCAATAAAAAAAATACATGCTTGTCCGAGGATTAAGAGAGAGAAACCCCAACTTGACCAGCCTTGGACGCGCTCCAAAGTCCTTAGCATGATTCAAAACGCACTGATATGCTCCAGTAATCAACAGTTTTTTTCAATTGGCGAGTACAAATCTGCAGTGATTAAATTTGCCTGCCTCAGGATTTCCAAACATTAATGAATGTACTCGAGGCGACATATTTGGTGATCATTAAAGACTCCAGTATACTTCCCCCGGCCATGGATTAAAGCAGAAGCACAGACAATGTGGCGTGAAAATATTGTTGGAATTGAAACTCCCTAATTTTGACTGTTCTGAAATGTGAATGTTTCATTCCCCTTACGAGAAAGGAAGGAACAGATGCTTTAAAAAAAAAACCGGAATAGAATCGAAGTTACCAGAAAGGGAAAGATACTGTCTCAGCCTTGGGTCACTGAAGCTTGCAGAAAGGTTAACATTTTGTGGTTTGTTTTGAATGAACATTTGCTTGTTGGTGATTAAATGTTTATGTTTTGTTCCCTCGAGCTCGAGGTCTGAGAATGTGCTTCTCACAGGTCATGTCTGCAGTACTGCCAATTTCTAAATCGCTGAAGAATTTCCATTCGCAAATAGGGGGAGCAGTATCATCTATTGAGATGGCAAGAATGAGATCATGCCACGATCTAAATTACACGTAAAACAGAATATGTCCAACAACCTCGCGATCCATGCACCCCGTGTGCCAACACTGAAGAGGTTGATTGAGACTACCTACTCATTGGGGATGGAACCAAACTCAGATTTCGGCCCAGCATCCACTGTTGAGCAACCCATTCCAGACAGGACCCTAGAAAACGAAACAGCGTGCCCAAGTACAACACCTTTGGGACTGGGATTAAGTCAGCTAAAACCCCAGGGCAAATGGCAGGCCCTTGCTTTTACTTTGAAAATGTGGTCACTGAGGAGCGGTGAGTCCTTGTGGCTGCATTGGTGCTAACGCCAGGACCAACATGCTTTCATCCGAACCAAAAGAAAATTTGCCAAACTGCTGACTGACTCGCGTTGAGTTTGGTGTGTCCCACCATTACGGAGCCTTGTTGAAGCATCCTGCCTACTTTAGCTGATTATGAGCGTAGATGTACACACTTGGGCAAGCGGGGTTCTCGAACCACTCCCTTGCGTGGTTGGCCGTTTCACTTGTCCGCAAATTGATATTGTAGAATTACATCTAGTACATTGTTGCAAATCTTGTCTATTAATAACAAATGTATTTAGTTGATAAATGGGAACCTTTCAATGTCTGATATTACTTCCACAGCAGTCGTGGACAATTAAGAAATATCTGTGCAAGTTAACCCAAACTCTTCAAAGTTCACATTCACAGATACACCCAGTCGAAGCCTTAGGTCCGAGGAAATTTGCAGCAGTGGCGACAAGGCAAGCTATCTGCACATTAGTTGAAATCAAAGCAATATTCGAGTGAATGCACAAAAGTTGTTACAAGACAATACCGCCTCAAAGGGAGCCCTGCTCCCGGTGGGACTTGTGGAGTTGTGTGGGCTCATCGTTCTGGTTCTGCAGCAGCGCCCTCGGACAAGGATTTATTCTCCTTGATTTTTTTTTTACTTCTCACGGTTCTTGATAGCTCCATTAAGCAGGGTTGTGGATGCTTTGTTTCTCTGCTGCTGCCCTCCGTCCCATTATAAAGTCAGCTGATCAGCATCCCTCTGGTTGGCAAAGGCACTGAGCCCCAGACTCCAGACCTAAGAGCACTAATCCTCTTATTCTGATGACTATCTGCCCGATTCTGAGCCTCCCTGTCCAGGCAATCTCCTGGCTCTGATTACATTCCGCCTTTTACTCAAGCTCCTGGCCTGCTGAACTGATTATGAAAAGAAAAAAAAAGTATTTGTGGAAGACATTTTGCTGTTAATGGCTTCCCCACCGGTGAAGCAACCAGTTCGCTGAAATGCCACTCGCCCCGCAGAATGTTAGTCCTTGGCATGTAGCTTTAAGAAGCTGTCTCACATCCTCTCGTACATAGCTTAGTTCCTCTCTCACGAGAAGGTAATGCTGAAGTGTAGCGTTTCTGTTCAAGGCGCCTGCTTAATGTTTCCCCATTGTGATGTATTATTCGACCATGTAGCTCAGTTGCTCAAGTGGTCAAAACCCCGCCAATTAATTTACAATGTTCTTCTAATAAAGAACATCTGTCATAACTTTGTTATTGACTTTTGTAAACAGTATTGTAGTTGGTAGCTTTCATTCCTGTTCACTTCTGGAATGCATAGCATCAATTAGAGCTCACTCCGAGAGCTGGGCCTTGATTTGGGACCACCTCGTAACTATCCTGCCACGATTTATTTAACGATCAGCCTGTGGCTCCGCCAGAGCTTTTATACCATGTAACACTTTAACTTGCTGCTGTACTTTTGTGCCCTACCGAGCCACTGTTAGGACGGAGAGGCTTCGCATGATGCCTCGTGTAATAAGCTGGTTAAGGCTTGAAGTCTGCCTCTCGAGATTTTCTTCAACAGAAAGGGACAAAGCATAACTGACGAAACGATAAACCAGTCATTTCGTCATTGTAGTTAGTAAACTGATGGCGGACCTAACACGGGAAAAGGGAAATATACAGTTAGAGAAAACTAAAATAATTCCAGACAGTTAACATGGCATTGGGAAAGGCATTTCATGGGCAGCACGGTGACACAATGGTTCGCCCTGTTGCCTCACAGCGCCAGAGGGCCGCGTTCGATTCCCGCCTCAGGCATCTGTCTGTGTGGCGTTTGCATATTCTCCCCGTGTCTGCGTGGGTTTCCTCCGGGTGCTCCAGTTTCCTCCCACTGTCCAAAAATGTGCAGGTTCGGTAAGTTGGCCATGCTAAATTGCCCGTAGTGCTAGTTGAAGGGGTAAATGTCGGGGAATGGGTCTGGGTGGGTTGCTGTTCGGAGGATTGGTGTGGACTGGTTGGACCAAAGGGCCTGTTGCCACACTGTAAGTAATGTCTGAAAAATTTGGTTCATTTCATTGACGAGGTGACCCAAGCAGCAAATCACGATCATGCTATGTATGCTGTACATTTGGACTTCCACAAATGTTTTGATACGGTTGTTCATGGCAGGTTAATTAAGAAAGGAGGAATGATTACGATTGGCATGTCTTTGGCAGCATGGAGTCGATGTTGGCTAAAGGAAATGAAACAGGTGATAGTTACAGCAGGTTATTTCTCACATTGGAGATGAGTTTAAAATGGTATTCGCTTGCAAACTGTATTGAGACCTTGCTTTCCTCTGAATTGGAGTTGCTTATTGATGTCAAAACTTCCACATTTAAAGATGAGACTGAGCCAGGGAGTGTTGTGAATTGTGAGAATGATGCTGAGTGACTTAGGAAGGACGTTAAAAATTTGTTCAAATGAAGAGTTGACTGGCAGATGAAATTCAATGCAGAGAAAGGTGAGGTACTCCATTTTGGTGTCAGAAACATAGAAAAACAAAATAGGCTCAATAGTGCACTTCTGACTTTCGAACAGGAGCGGACAAGAAGGGGATTCATTCCATACAACTTTCTTAAGGTGCACAGTTAATTTGAAGTATTAGTTAAGAAAACTTGCAGGATCCTTGAATTTGTGAACACGGATATAAAGTATAAAAACAAGGAAACGATGCTACATCGCTATAAATCACTGGTGAGGCGACGTTTGGAGTATCGTTTTCAATTATAGCTCCTAGCTTAAGGGGAGATGTTGAAGCCCTGGAGAGAGTACAAAGGAGGTTTCGTACAATCGTACCAGAAATAAATGTGTTTAGATACAAGAAAAAAATCGGAGACACTGGTCTTGTTTTCCTCGAAGCTGGGGAGTCAAAGAGGTGATCTTAATGCGTTAATTAAATTATGTATAACTTTAACCATGTAAAAAAAAATTTTTTTCGACTAATTAGTATGTCAGTGACGTGTGGTCGTAACTTCAATATTGTGAGCAAGACAGCGAGGAGTGAGATGAAGAGACACGTCTTTACACAGAGAAATGTTATGCGTTAGAATCCATTGCCTGGGAAAGTGTTGGAGGCAGGTTACATAGAATATTTCGTAAGAGATTTGAATATATGTTTGAAAGGAATGAGTTTAGGGGACGACTGTGACAGGGCTGGTCAGTGGTACTACCTGAGGAGCTCTTTCTGGAGTCGGTGCAGACATGGTGCCCTTCTGTACTGCAAAACTCTCTGATTGTATTATTCTTTGCCCTTCAGTTCCTCGACAGTGAGTTTGATCCATTGTTTAATAATGCACATCAACAAAAGCAATAAATTTCTCTTGGCCCAACCAACCCAACTGTGCTTCATCATACTTTATATCAACTAATCTGGAATTGTGTTACTGGAAAAAGTTCTGCCTCTCAGGCACCTTCTACGGAGAAACAACATTCGGGGAGTGCTAGGGGTTTCGAGAATAGAAACGTTTAAGGGATATATAAGTGTAGAATTCTTCACACAGATGGTGGAGTGTGCCTGGAATGCATTGCCAGTGGAGGTAGTGGGACGAGAATAAGAGTTGAAACTTTATTGCTGGAACAGCACAGCAGGTCAGGCAGCATCCAGGGAACAGGAGATTCGACGTTTCGGGCACAGGCCCTTCTTCAGGAATGAGCAGAGAGTGTTCAGCAGGAGAAGATAAAAGGTAGGGAGGAGGGACTTGGAGGAGGGGAGTTGGAAATGTGATAGGTGGAAAGAGGTCAAGGTGAGGGTGATAGGTCGGAGTAGGGTGGAGGCGGAGAGGTCAAGAAGAAGACTGCAGGTCAGGAAGGCGGTGCCGGGCTGGAAGGATCCGGCTGAGACAAGGTGGGGGGAGGGGGGATGAAGAAACTGGTGAAGTCCAAGTTCATCCCCTGCGGTTGGAGGGTTCCCAGTCGGAAGATAAGACGCTCCTCCTCCGACCGTCGGGTTGTTGTGGTTTGGCGGTGGATGAGTCCAATGACCTGCATATCCTCGGTGGAGTGGGAGGGGGAGTTGAAATGCTGTGCCACAGGTTGGTTGGGTTGGTTCGTCCGGGTGGCCCAGAGGTGCTCCCTGAATCGCTCCGCAAGTAGGCGGCCTGTCTCCCCAATATAGAGGAGGCCACACCGGCTGCAGCGGATGCAGTAGATGATGTGGGTGGAGGTGCAGGTGAATCTGTGGCGGATATGGAAGTTTCCCTTGGGGCCTTGGAGAGAAGTGAGGGGGGAGGTGTGGGCGCAAGTGTTGCACCTCCTGCGGTTGCAAGGGAAGGTGCCGGGAGTGGTGGTTGGGTCGGTGGGGGGTGTGGATCTGACAAGGGAGTCGCGGAGGGAGTGGTCTCTACGGAAAGCTGATAGGGGAGGGGAGGGAAATATATCCTTGGTGCTGGGGTCTGTTTGGAGGTGGCGGAAGTGACGGCGGATGATGCGCTGTACATGGAGATTGGTGGGGTGGTAGGTGAGGACCAGTGGGGTTCTGTCCTGGTGGCGGTTGGAGGGGCGGGGCTCAAGGGCGGAGGAGCGGGAAGTGGAGGAGATGCGGTGGAGGGCACCGTCGACCACGTCGGGGGGGAAATTGCGGTCCTTTGAGGACCGCAATTTCCCCCCCGACGTGGTCGACGGTGCCCTCCACCGCATCTCCTCCACTTCCCGCTCCTCCGCCCTTGAGCCCCGCCCCTCCAACCGCCACCAGGACAGAACCCCACTGGTCCTCACCTACCACCCCACCAATCTCCATGTACAGCGCATCATCCGCCGTCACTTCCGCCACCTCCAAACAGACCCCAGCACCAAGGATATATTTCCCTCCCCTCCCCTATCAGCTTTCCGTAGAGACCACTCCCTCCGCGACTCCCTTGTCAGATCCACACCCCCCACCGACCCAACCACCACTCCCGGCACCTTCCCTTGCAACCGCAGGAGGTGCAACACTTGCGCCCACACCTCCCCCCTCACTTCTCTCCAAGGCCCCAAGGGAAACTTCCATATCCGCCACAGATTCACCTGCACCTCCACCCACATCATCTACTGCATCCGCTGCAGCCGGTGTGGCCTCCTCTATATTGGGGAGACAGGCCGCCTACTTGCGGAGCGATTCAGGGAGCACCTCTGGGCCACCCGGACGAACCAACCCAACCAACCTGTGGCACAGCATTTCAACTCCCCCTCCCACTCCACCGAGGATATGCAGGTCATTGGACTCATCCACCGCCAAACCACAACAACCCGACGGTCGGAGGAGGAGCGTCTTATCTTCCGACTGGGAACCCTCCAACCGCAGGGGATGAACTTGGACTTCACCAGTTTCTTCATCCCCCCTCCCCCCACCTTGTCTCAGCCGGATCCTTCCAGCCCGGCACCGCCTTCCTGACCTGCAGTCTTCTTCTTGACCTCTCCGCCTCCACCCTACTCCGACCTATCACCCTCACCTTGACCTCTTTCCACCTATCACATTTCCAACTCCCCTCCTCCAAGTCCCTCCTCCCTACCTTTTATCTTCTCCTGCTGAACACTCTCTGCTCATTCCTGAAGAAGGGCCTGTGCCCGAAACGTCGAATCTCCTGTTCCCTGGATGCTGCCTGACCTGCTGTGCTGTTCCAGCAATAAAGTTTCAACTTTGATCTCCAGCATCTGCAGACCTCACTTTCTCCACGAGAATAAGAGTGGTCTGTGAAATGTACCTGGACAGACACATGAATGGTCATGTACTAAGGAAATAGATGCTTAGTAAATAAACAGCAGGTTTAGAGAGAGTGTCTGGATCCATGCAGCTTGCAGGGCCAAAGGACGGTTCCTGTGCTGTAAGGTTCTCTGTTCCTTGTCTTTTGGGCGTAGAATTCATCTTCAGAGTTGATTGCACTTAGGAAACGTATACATGTTAGAGACAGTCTGGGGCGGGGTGCAGCAGTAAACGATAGGTGGAAGTGTGCTCAGAGAGTTCGACGTGTGTGAAGACAATCCTCACAGAATGAATAGTTCGTAATTGGGATCGTTGTGGTCTGACAGCGCAATGCGGTTTTCATAGCTGTCCGTGCAAAAACGAATTCTCCTTGTAACATGAACAGTTCATAAACTCATACAGGATTGCAAAAATACAGTGAACATTACCTGTTCCAAGTATACCAAATCAAATAGAATTACAATAATGTATCACCCAATGACGTACGTGTTAGTGTACATCTTCACTTCGTCAAGGATAGAGGCGATCTATTGAATCTTAATTAGATCGCAATTAAAAATCTAAACCTTTAAATTTAGTCCCTGTAAGATAAATGACCAAATCATAATTCCAAACACGTTTACGTTTCGGTGCAGAGATTTGTGAAATAATGCATTTTCGTAGAAGTAGCACTGAGAAGCAACACAGATTCAATATAGGTGTAACACTGGGGGGAGTACAGCAACAGAAAGCCCCCTGCGTTCACATATATAATTCTCTGAAGTTGACCCTAAAGCTTAAACAATTGTTAAGAAGTCGTTTTGGATCCTTGTATTTATCAGTAGAGGTAAAATTCTTAAAACGAATAAGTGCTGCTACACCTCTAAAAACCATTTGTCAGAACCAGGACTCTGGCTCAGTTCCTGGTACCTTAATGAAAGAAGAATATCAACTAACTGGACAGTGAACAAGGGATATTTCCGACAATGGTGCCAGAAATGAAAATATCCGTTGGGAGGGAAGGGTAGAAAGGTTTATTCTGCTTGGAACAGAGAAAAGTAAAAGATGACCTTATTGGACAGTTCAATATGACAGATAACCTTTACAGAGTACGGAAGGACGTTGTGTTTCCACAAGACGGTGTATCAGAAAAAAAGGAGTAAAAATATCAAGACTGTAAACAAGAGAGCCAGAAGTGAGAAGAAGAAAGAGTTCTTTACTCACACAGTTATTCGTATTTGGAGTGTGTTGCCCAGGAAGGTGGTTAAGACAGATTGCATATGAAGTTTCAGAAGAGAATTGGATACATGTTGGAATGTGACGAATTCAAAGGGCTCCGTAAATCGGCCTGGAGAATAGGCTTCGCTGATTCGCTCTTTTGACAGCCACTTTATTCACATTGTGTTTAATAGTCTTCTTCTGATCTGCGAAGTTTTAGCATTGTATGTTATTTTAATCTTTATTGTGGTGCAGATCTAAACATAATCTCGACATTTTTCAATTACAAATGGCATAAAACGTGTCTTCTTCTGTATTATATTTGCCCGTGGAACTGGTATAATTTATTCGTCATTTGCATGAAATGGCGCATGTTCTTGACTCTCCCCACATAACATGTAACAATTGTTTTAATCCTACTGTTCCAGCCGATCATCTAACTGTTTCGATTACCTGAGATTATCTATTTGTCATTCCAAAACATTTGACAGACAATTGATTATGTTTTTTTTTTCTGAGGTTCAGCAGGACTTTCACAACAACATGCACAGAATCACATATAATAATTGATAAAAGCACAGAAAAAATGACTGGTTTCAGTGCTGACAATGTCCGAGCAAATATCTTGTGAAGGAGCTGTGGAGATTGTTTCCCATTCTATTTTGAAAGATGAACGTCATGGCGCCTTATTTACGTTTGAGACAGTACTCACCGATCGAGGCTTTCCATCACATTCCATCTTATTCGAAGTTTTCAAATCCTTCTACACAGATATGCTGCACTATAGACTTTGCCTCCTTGAATTTCTGCACAGACTCAATCTGCAGGATATGGAACACGACGAGCATTTCTTCCTTCTCACTTTTTCTGTTCAAATCCAACAGTGCACGTGCTGAAAGGACATGTCAGCCACATCTTTTATCTCCTCTCGGAACTTGCTCTGGGAGATTACGAAGAAGAAGATGTCGTTGCAGCACTGAGCAAGTGAAGCATATTAACCGTCTCTTGAACGACGTACCGTGGGTCATTAAAATCTAGGCCAGAGAAGTAGCCTTCACCTGTAGCCAGCACGTAGAGAAAATGCAAGAGATAGCTTCCTCACAAGCGAAGGAAGCTGGTGGTGACTGTGAAGAGCAAGACTACGGAGTTCTTGCGATTGGCATCTCCATATCACCACGATTATCGGCACCACGGAGCCTCCTGCATGCTCTGCTAGCTGCTAACATGTGTCTTACTGTCAAGTTGATTAGAAGCAGCATGAGCAACAATGGTAGAATAGGTGTGGTTCAACCAGTCATAGACCTGCCAGATTGACGAGGTATAGATCACTCGAACGTCACAAAACCAGCCCCCTCCATTCACAGGGTGCAAAGGTTGATAGATGAAGCAGAAAGGGACGTTCCTGATACAGCTCAAGGCACACATTACTCCAATCAACAACGATGCCCTTTTCTCCTTGCAGAATCTGGCCTACAAGCTCTCGCAACAAACGGCTCCAAAGGGGCCGAAGGTGAAGGCTACAGTCAACCAGACTGAAGCATACCCAGCGGCAATGGATCAGTCTGCAAGCAAGCGTGGTGGACAGGTAACTGTCCCGAAAGTAAATGCGTCCAATCCAGTTCAGGGCAACAGTGGTAATGATGACAAGGACATCACTCACTGCTATTGCACCAAGAAATAGGGGATTCACTAGAAGAGTCCACACCGTCCTTGGGAGAGGATTACAATTGCTATCACGTTTGCATTGAAAGATAAGGACTGAGAGAAACTATGATGCACATGCCACTAGATTCCAATCCATCTGATGTATTGCTCAAGTCACCTCGTTTTGGCTCTGGCAATTCCGTTGCTCAATGTTTGACATCCAATGTTGGATTAATGAATTTTCTGCACATGGAGTCAATGCAAACTGCCCGTTCATAAATTCAAAGCCACCCCGCCCCCCCGCCTCTGACAATGAACCAATCCTCACGTCCAGCTATCCAAAATAAGCTTCTGCAAAATGAAAAATATTTGCTGCCGACGTTTTGATGCGTACCATGTCCCATCCATCCAGCAATACTATTTATGTTGACGTAAAATATGTCCACATCCAACAGCGTTTCAATTTAACTTTCTAACTTGCCAAGTCATCTATCCCCTCATCACATCCAACGGATTTTACAGTTGATCGCCAAATCTGTCATTTCTTGAATTCCTGATATATGTCCAAAAGTGGCAGTGATGTCTTCCACTGCCCATGCCATATAATTGTGATTTCCAGTCTCAACTGCTCCATCATACCTTCTTATTCCCGATTATCTGTGAAACGTTATGAAATATTCAAGTTTTCAGTACTGTATTCTATCTTCTCCTTATGTCATTCATTTGTTTAAGGTCTCATGAAAGACACCTTCGTATTAAGGCAATTCTTTATGAATCAAGTCAAACCCAATGATTTCAAATAGAAGTCAAAGATAAGCAACCAACATTCATGATGTTAGTGTCAACCGCACCGAACGCAAGTAGAAGATGCTGACCCAAAACAAGACCCATATAGTAAACACTCTATTGGTAATATTTTGAATGCATAATAGATTTTAAATAAGATATTCAATTTCCACTGAATTCTTCAGCCCTCCCCAAAATTCAATGGTTATCAGCAAACGCTGCGATGACCACGTGCCATGAATGAATAAAGGAAGTCCCTAAAGCTCATTGAAAATGTCCATTGTGAATGTACTAGACTGTAATATTTGCATCGGTCCAGTAGTCAAAATGTATATAGATATGCCAATAAACTAAATTATATTTGATCTTGAAACCATCAAATGGAAATATTGTAATATAATAATCGCACAACCACGTCGTAATACTTGTTTGTCCATTGCGATGGAATTTCTCTGTACAGAACTAAAAATCAAAACGGAATGCTCCAAAAATAATTGAATAATGTTTCAGAACCCCAGTGATTTTAATTTATATTTCAACGTTAAACTGCATTATATCGTAGAATGCAATCAAATAAATTGCTAAGTGCTCACACTAACATAAAATTGAAGAATGTTCAACAGATATAAGAACATGCTTAAAAATAAACAAAGTTTTGTCGGATACTTTATTTTCCAGGGACACCAATAAGAATGAGAATGGGGTGGCAAATGGCAAAGATTGGTCCATTCGCTGTGCCGTGCATTGTCTTTCATAAAGTCGAAGTACTTCCGAACCTTCACACGTTATCTCTGAGACGCAAACAAATCATCCCTCATTTATTTAGAATAAGGAAGTACAGAGGGGCAAATGATCGACAACACGCGCATTCATAATATTACATGGATCAAACATACAAGCCCAACCGTGGGGCCCAAAGAGATCTTGGAATCCATGCCCATAGATCGATCGAAGCTGCCACCCAGATTGATAAGGTGATTATGAAGGCATGCGGTGGATTGGCTTTCATTCGCAAGTGGATTGAATTAAAGAGGAGAGAGGTTGTTCTGCAGTTATACAAAACTCTGGTTGGGCCGCGCGTGGAGAATTACATACAGTTGTGGTCACTGCATTCGCGAAAGGATGTGGAAACTTTGGAAAGTGTTCAGAGGAGATTTACTAGGATGTTGACAGGTATGGAGGGCTGGTCTCATGAGGAAAGGCAGAGGAGCATGAGGCAATTTTCATTAGAGAGAATAATTTTGAAATTAAACTTAATTGAGACATATAAGATAATCAGATAGTTGGATAGGGTGGAGAGTGATAGCGTTTTTACTCTGATGTTGATGACTAGCACGAGAGGACGCAGCTCCAAATTGAGGGATGATAGATATGCGACAGATGTCACAGGTATTTTATTTGGTTAGTCAGTGAGCAAAAGGTGGGTGGAACGCCCTTGCTGCAAAAGTTCTTGACACATGAAATCTAAGAACATTTAATTGCTTTATATGGTAAATATGAATGGAGGAAATAGTAAATATATGGAGGAAAGTGGTATAGTTTAAGATAAGATGGCTTCAGATTGGTTTCACAGGTTAGCGCAACATCGAGGGTGAAGAGTCCGTTCTGCGCTGTGATGTTCTATTTTCGAGAGCTCTGGTTAGACCTCACTTGGACTGTATTTTCATTTCTGCTTGTCTTAAGGTAGGAAAGATGTGGCAGCTTTAGAAAGGGTGCAGACGAGATTGTTCATGATACTTCCTGGAGTGGAGACCTGGTCTTATGAAGAAAGGTTGTGGGAACTAATGCTTTACTCATTGGAGCGAAGAAGGATGAGAAGTGACTTCATAGAGCTGTACAAGATGTTGAGAGGCGTAGATAAAATATATAAACCCAGAGACATTTTACTACAGCGGAAATGTTTCTCACATTTGGCCATACATTTAAGGTAATTAAAGGAAGGTTTAGCGGATATCTCAGTGGTATGTTCTTTACACAAAGCGTGGTGGCTTTGTGGAATGCACTGTTAAAAGTGGTCGTAGAGTCAAATACATTCGGAACATTTAAGCGATCCTTGGATAGGCCCATGGAAAGTAGTACACTGAACAATATGTCAGTTAGTCTGATTTTTCCATGAAAGGCTGGCACAATACGGAGAGCTGAGGAATCTCTATTATGCTGTATGTTGTATCTGCTGTAAACTGCCAACACGGGGAAGGGCAGATTGTTTACGTTTTGGAGCATTCGTGTGAGAAATAGATAACAGGAAGATGCAAGTCTAATGTTTGGAGAGAGAGACTGAACTTCTCCATCAGAATAGAGTGTCCCAGCAGCTCACATTCAAATTGCAGGTTGGGATGTCGGGAAGTGAGTGGTTCAGGATAAAAGCAGAAGAATCACTTTGGCTCATTTTCGAGTTGGGGGTTGATTTATTTTTCTTAGATATTTTATCTTTACTTCTCTTGATGCTCCCGTACAATCTCACAAACGGTACCGTCTTATGCACTTCACACGTATTGCACCTACTCTGATGAGCAAAAGAAAATACCCTTTCCCTTGACTCCCTCTGGTCTCTCCCCTGTGCGTGGACAGACTGGTTTTACAATGTTGGAGCTGCTGTATAATGCACTTCCTCACAGTCTATTGCAGGATAATCAGCTGCAGATTCACAGAGTGCTGGGAAGCAATTGTTTAACATTGTGTCTCCAAATAGTCACTTGAACAGATCCAAAAACGAATGCTTCATCAGGTAAGTAATCTATGTCTACAACCCAGTTTGTGAAAATCCACAAAACCATTTGTGAAATGTCCAACATTCTCCAGTCAAGAAGTGGACGAAAGTAAACTGTTCCTACATTGAGTCGAAGGCTTGGCGAATGGAAAGGTAACCCAGAATCACAGCAGTCCAGAGAAACCCTTTGGAATTGCCAGTGCAATATCTGAGCTACTCGGTTGTTGTGCTGGAAGTAGGCAGTGTCCAGCACCATGCACCAACCCCTGACAATGCACACTTTGATAGAAGTCTGCAAATCCACCAAAGAAAAAAAGTGGATATTGACTTGAAGAATAACCTTTCCCTGACAGCATTAATACCCTGTCGCACAATCTGTTGAAATTATTTAAAAATTGCATGTTACTCTGATTTATTGAGAACCTATTTACCTGGAAGTAGAATTATTTAACGAACAGCTGTGAGCTCTGTTGCATCAATGTTTTCGTGAGGTATTATATGGTCAATTTCATTTATCAATTTCATTATATGGTCAATGCCATTTCATGCTCCACCACCCACCTCAAACAATTCTACCAGCCTTCTCTACTTTCTCTGGCAGCTCATTCCATAGATGCTCCGCACACTGTGTGAGTTCTTCTTTCCTGTTTCTGAGTTCAGCCCATCCTACTTCAGGAGATGAGTCCTTAAACGTCTTTTCTGCCACCGTAATACTCCCATCGTTCACAACGGCACACTCTCCGCTCCTTTCCTATCTTGTCTGTTCTTTCGGAAACATTTAAGTGCACGAATATGCAAGAATCAGTCATGTACCTGTTCCATCCATGTCTCCCAAATGACTACAACATCAAAATCCAAGGTACCAACCCATGCAGCAAGTTCACGGACCTTAACCTAGATGTTCCTGGCATTGACACAGAACTACTTGAAGCCACATTCCTGGTTTCTGGTGCACTCTTGCGACCTTGAAACCTCATTTCTGATCTCACGACTCTCAACCTCCTATACACTGGAACAACAAATTCTCTTGTCATCGTCCTCCTGAATTATTTTAAACCCTCACGAGCTGCATTTGCAAATTTCTTTTCGAGGATATTGGTACCACTCTTTTTCGTGTGAACCATCCTGTTTGGAGATACACCACCGACTCCAAAATGAGGCCCAATTATCCAGGTATCCGAGATCCTCCCACCTGCACCGTAATTGTGCCACGTCTTCAACATTTCTCTCTCCAGATTTCTTGCATTGCTTGCACGTGGCACGGGCACCCAACTCAATGATAACAACGCTGTTTGGTCTCACAATATGACATAAGAACAACTTTTGTACAGAGAGTGGTTCGTGTGTGGAAGAACCTCCCACGGGAAGTGATGGATAAAGATATAGTTGCAATGTTTAAAATATACTTGGAGAAGTACATGACTACGCAAGATTTGGAGGGATATGGGCCAAATACCAGAAGGTGGGACTCGATTTGTCTGGGATCAAGATCAGTGTGGACTAGTTGAAGTTATGGTTATGTTTCCCACACTGTATGATTCTATGGTTCTATAACTCAACAATTTCACTCTGAAGTGGAAATGTTCTTCCTCTCACAGCCCTATTTGAAATTCACGCTCCTCATAGTGTCCCCAGATGTTCCCTTTGAGTTCACTGAGTGTATAGACTTTCCAATAAAAATTTGACAAAAAACAATTTATCAATAACAAAACTCCTATGATTTCAGGATTGAAATTGGGAAGAAGCAAGCATTTCTCATGGTTTAAATTTGTTGTGCACGCATCATTATTTTTAATCCAGGTCTTATTGAAAGAACCGTTGCGCACGAGTGCTGTGCATATTGCTCCCAATCAACATGGTGGCCTTCAATCCGGCCACAGCACCTGCTTTAGACACGCTTCCTATTCCTGGTCTGAATCAAGCCAGAGCCTCAAGTTTTACATTACGATTTTCAAGGATGTTCGCTTGTTTAAAAGACATCTCAATCTCTGTTCTCTCCACTCCAAGGATACACACGGCATATTCTCACCTTTTACCAGTACCAACCACCCGCAGCCAGCCTCAGTTACAACGACAATGCGCCTGCACAGACGAAGAGCGGCGTCATACATACACCGCCCCATATCCACTCCGATTGGTTGGAGGACCAGTTTCCCGGCTTCGTCTTCCATGTCTGGCCTGTGATCCTATTGATCTGGTGTCACTGTCACTCACTCGGGCCACATTGTGACCAAAACCATGTGCAATTCATGGTGAGACGGTAGGAGCCTCAGCGCGGATACGGACTCACAAATCAAACCAGGAACTTGATTCCCGTCCCCAGTCCCCACTGTGTGGCATCTGCTTCGCTCAGAATCTCTCAGTGTGACTTATTTAACACAGCGACAAGGAATTTGATCTATCAGAAGGCAGTGGAATTGTGGAATGTATTACAGCAGAAGGTTGTCAAGGCGAGCTAGTTTAGTATGATCACGGAAGCAGTTAAAATTGTAGGTGATATTCCAACAGATTTATTGGAAAGCAATAGCTTTCGTGTCGCTTCCCCTTCTTCAGTTCGCTGACAGCTACCTGAGGAAGGAGTAGCGGTACGAACGCGAGTGATTCCAAATACATCTTTTGTATAATACCCTAGTGATGTGTGATTTTTCACTTTGTGCACCATAGTCAAACACGGGGACGTCCTCATCATGGAAGCACGAACAAGGCGAGATAATTCAGCCCTGCGAGCGTTCATTGTGATCACAGCGAGTTGGACATTCCTCACGTCCACTTTCCTGCTCTTTCCCCACAACCCTCTATTCCCGGAGATATCATGAATCTGTCCCACCCTTAAATGTCTACAAGAACTCTACGCGCACATTTCATTGGCGAGGACTTCCAATGTCTCACAAACCTTGAGAAAAAAACATTTCTCCTCATCTCAGCCTTCGTTCAGTGTGCTTTATTTTCTGAGACTGTGCCCTCTGATCATAGATACGTCCATAAAGGGAAACATTCTTTCAAAATCAGTGCTTTGGCCATAACATTTCTTCACGACCCTTTGAAGGGTTATCCCCAAAAAGTCCACACTCTTGCTCCTCAGATGCTACCTGACCTGCTGTGCCTTTTCTAGCGCGATAGTTTATCGACTGTAACTCGCCATTATCTGCAGTCCTCACTATCCTGTTGTGTTTGAGAGAGATAAGGATAGGCAGACTTTGGGAGAGACAGAGTGATGTGCACACTGGGAAGTACCGCTCTCCTTGGAGCACTCCATCAAATTGTTAACTTACATTCACCGTCAGGGAAATAAATGTTTAAATACAGCAGAAAATGTTTTGCTGCAATGATACGTTTCCGAAGTGTTTTCAATCCTGTCCTCTAATGACAGAGTCTGATAAATGCAAGACCACTGGTGCGAGTACATTATCTCTCCCACCTTTAGCCGCGAAGGTCATAATTTTCAGTCTATTAACTAACTTTACTGCCTAATTCCAGTTTGAGTTTCTCGGATGGTGGCGGTGTGAGACTGATTGGAAGTGCTGAGGTCTTCGGCCAACAACTTAAAATGATAAGTCCACAGCTTCAGTCCGCACTGGGGGTTCGTATTCTTCAAGAAGTTGGCATCCCTTCATGCTGAACAAACTACTGTTCGCATTTATTTCAAAATATTGCATGTTGATTACAAATAAAACGGGGTTTTTATAGAGTGCCAGCCACCCTTCAAAGCCAAATCAAAGCGTTTCAGTTTCATTGTGACTCTTTCCAAATTGCAGACTCTTGAGGAGATTTGGAAGTCCATTCCTGCACACTGAGACAACTCAGACAGAGACCTGTCGATGACCAGTTCACCTGTGTTCGTACATGATGGCTGAAGGATTAATATCGGGTTGCAGGACACTATGGTTAACTTCTCTTCTTCTCACTGTTCTTCTAATTGTGATAATTTAATATCAACGGTTATTTTGTATACCGGTATATTATCTCTGAAAAGACATTTTGCGCAGTGGAAATCCTTTGAAAAATATAAAATATCTGAAATCCGCTGGAATGAATTCCAATATAAGCTGCGTCCTGCTGCATGGAATGCTATGTTATTCGCATGCCTAACACAATATTTCAAAAACCAAACGCGTCTATGTCTTGGTGATCATAAATGTGGGTAGTGATGTCCAGGAGGGCAAAATAAATTGTTAAGGATGTAGAATGATCGGATCCCAATGGCGCATTGAGTACACATCAATCCTCCAAATAGCAACCCAGCCAAATTCAATCCCAAGTTGTCCCTCTAACTCTGCATTTCCCATGGCTAAAAAAATCCTTAGTTGGATATCCCAGAATACTACAGGAAAGTTAGCAACCACGCAATCCACCCGACCTATATATCTTTGGACTGGACAACGAAAGCGAAGATTCTGATGGAAACCCACGCAGACTCGAGAAGGATGTGCAATCTCCACAGAGCCCGTGGATTGAATTGAACCCAGGTCTGTAGCGCAGTGAGGCTGCAGTGCTACACACTGATCCGCCATGCCCAAGAATTTAAAAACTCACTAAAAATAATGCAACATCCCTACCATCACGGGAGAATCTCTCGGTAAATGCCGTCTAATTTGGAGAAGAAGCATCTGTGAAATATCCAACCACTTGGTGCATCTATGCCATTCACAACTGAAGAATGATTAATTTCATAGGTAGGAGGATGTGAGAACTGAACATCAGGTAGAATCATCTCAGCACTTGCCCAACCAAAGATAGAGATTGCAAATCCAAAATTGAACGACTGAATCCATTCAGAACCGACAAGACTGCAGTGAATGAAATTCATCTTCAATTCCCAATGAATTCCAAATTTGACAGAGGAACTAAGTGGACTAAAAGGGGTCATGAGATCATGAGGTCGTTAGCGAGCAGGGTTCAGGAAAATCCCAAAGCATTGTAATCATGTATCAAGAGAAAGAAGGCAACTTGAGAAAGTTTTGGTCCGGTAAAGGACAAAAGAGTAAATATATGCGTGTACTGCAGTTAATTAGGTGAGATTCTTAATGCGTTAGTATTCACCGAGGAGAGGGATAATGCAGGTACTGATGTTTGGGAACGATCTTTGATGATGCCAGGTCAGGTCGGCATAAGGCGGAACGACGTGTTAGGTATTCTCAATGCCATGAAGGTGGATGAGTCCACAGATCTCATCCTGGCTACTGATGGAAGCGAGAAAGGAAATAGTTGGGGTTTCACAGATATTCTTGTGGCATCAATGAACATGGGGGAGGTCGCAGAAGACTTGTAAATTGCAGATGTTGTCCCCTTGTTGAAGAAGGTTAGCAGGCATAATTCAGATAATTAAAAAGCTTATGAGCCTGACCTCAGTGGTAGCTAAGCTACTAGACAGGATAATGAGGGATAGGATATATACACATTTGGAAGAAAATGAACTTGTCAGTGATAGGTAGCATGGTGTTGGGCATGGAAGGTTATATCGTACAAATCTAATCGTGTCTTTGAAGTGGTGACAAAGTTATTTGAGGAGGGAAGGGATGGCGATGCCATACATGGACTTCAGTTCGGCGTTTGGTAAAGTTTCCACATGATACGCTGATGAAGAAGGTGAAGTTACAAGGGGTCCAGGGAGTTCTAGCTGGACGGATAGAGAACTGGTGAGGCAACAGGAGACAGAGAGGAATAGTGGAAGGGGGCTTCTCAAAATGGAGACCTGTGACCAGTAGGGTTCCGTGCTAGGACCACTGTTGCTTATGAGAGACATAAATGATTTGGAGGAAGGTGTAGGTTGCCTCCTTAGCAAGTCTGCAGATGACAGCAAGATTAATGGAGTAACAGATAGTGTAGGAGTCTGTCAGAGAATGCAGAAGAATATAGATGTATTGCAGAGCTGGGCAGAGAAATGGCAAATGGAGTTCGGTCCAAACAAATGCGAAGTGATGCATTGTGGAAGTTCCAATTAATGAGCGAACTCTACGCTAAATGGAAATGCCTTCGTGAAAATTGAAGAACGGACAGATCTGTGTGTTCAGAATCATTGTCCCCTCAAGCTGGCAACGCACGTAAGTGGATTGGTAAAGAAGGCATACGGTATATTTCCCTTCATTGGACGGCGCACTGAGTACAAGAGATGGAACGTCATGCTATAGTTGTACAATACTTTGGTTCGGCCACATTTGGAATACTGTACACAGTTCTGGTCTCCACATTGCCAAAAGGGTGTGGATGCTTTGGAGAGGGTGCAGAGGACGTTTCCCAGATTTTTCCTGGTATGCAGGTTGCTAGCTATGAGGAGGGGTTTCGTACATTAACAATATTTTCATTGAAATTGAGGAGGTAGGGCGCGACCCGATTGTGGCCCACAAAACCACGAGATGTGTTGACGGTGTGAAAAATAAGAAACCTTTCTGCAGAATGGAAGACTCATTTACGAGGGGCCACGAGATCAAAGTGTGAGAAAAAAAGATTATCTGAGGAATGCCTGAAATTTGTTTTCATGTAGAGGGTGGTAGGTGCCTGGGAATCGTTGCCAGCTGAGATGTTAGGGACAGGAACGATAGAGCCATTTAGGATATACTTAAACAGCGACATGAATGGGCAAGGAGCAAAAGGATACAGATCCTTATAAAGAAAGGTAACAGGTTTAGATCGTGGATCTGAATCGTCACAAGCTTGGAGGGCCGAAGGGCAAGTTCCTGTGCTTATTCTTTGTTCTTTGAACAGTAGGGTTTAGCCAGACGTATCATTGGAAGTACAGGTTGGATATTTAGAACATATTATTAGAAATTTTGTGAATAAACCATTGTCTGCAAAAGTATACATATGCACATGCTTCTTCTTGATCGAGGTTTGGAATGCTGATCTGTCAGACTGTGCTCCTGCTTTTCCCCTAAATCTCTTTCAGAGAAGATGCAGAGTTTAGGGTTCAGCTTCACAATAACTTAACATAATAATATTGTAACTCCGACCTTGGTCGGGGTGTGGGAGATCAGCCTTCAACACCACTCCAACATTGGAGAAAGTGATGAGTGACCTTAACTGAACCCAACTGGCATGTCCTGAAGGAATTCTACAACACTTCAAACCAAAGTTAATTCAAAACCTGCCTCTCTTCGTTTAATTTTATCTGTGCATCACCCAGATTTGGGGGAGTCACTTCCACAGATCCCCAACACTTTTAGACAAGGATATGTCTCCACAGGTCTGGCTTAAGTAAGTTTTCCCATATTCCGCTCTCCCTCATAGATGGCTGAATCTTTATTTATGGTGTCAGAAAACCTTTTTTTGACTCAGGGTGTCTCAGAGAACTCCAGTGATGACCCAGATCCCTGAGTGTCTGAATCGAAATTCTGTTCCTACCAACCTCCACCCAACACGTTTCACCAAAAAGAAAGAGCTCCAATGAATTCTGGGGACTAAAGCTCTCACAATCGCCGAGGCAGGGAAACTGGAAACAGCGCCTGGCGGAATTTGTTCCAGGCATTGAACGAATGAGAGAAGCTCTAATGATTGGATTAGCACGTGCAGCCTCTTGAAATGAATGAATGAGTGCAGTTTGACTCACTAAATAAATGAGTGAAATATTTTTCATTGAACCAATGAATAACGTCTGATCCTTAAATCAATGATTGAAGTTTGATGCAATGGTTGAATGACTGCAGTTTGATTCATTGACTGGAAGCGTTAAACTCGAGACATTGAATAAATGAGTGAAGATCTACTCATTGAATTAACACGTCCCGTCTGTTTCTTTGAATGATTGTTTGCAGTTTGATTCATTGAATCAATGCGTAAAACTCGTGGCATCGAATGACTGAGAGAAGCTGTACCCATTGAATTAACACGAGCAGTTTGTTTCATTGAATAAATGAGTTAAGCTTCACACATTGACGGAATGAGAGAAGCTCTACTCATTGGGTTAACACGTGCAGAGAGTTTCATTGAAAGAAAGTGTGCTGTTTGTTTCATTCAATCAATGCGTTAAACTTTTGAAACTGCATGTATGAGAGAAGGTCGACTCATTGATTAACACGTGCAGTTTGTTTCATTGAATGAATGAGTTAACCTTCGCACATTGCATGAATGGCAGAAGCTCTACTCATATAATTAACACGTGAAGTGCAGTTTGATTTATTAAATAAACTGCACTCGCTCATTCAATGAAACAGACTGCATGTGTTCATTCAATGAGTATAGCTTCTCTCAGGTATGCAATGCGTCTATCATAACACCTTCATTCAATGAATCAAATTGCATTAATTCAATCATTGATACATTCGTCAATCATTGATTCAATGAATGAAAGGTTATTAATTGATTTAAAGAAATAAACTTAACTCATTCATTTAGTGAATCCAATTGGTTAGTTAAATGCATGGGGTAAGTTTGTTTCAAGGAATCAATAAAACACGTTTAAATCATTGAATGTATGATTGACGTTTGATTCAATGAATGAATAAATGCAGTTTCGTTCAGTGAATGAATACGTTATGCTAGAGACATTGTATTCATGAGAATAGCTCTCGGCATTGAAATAAAACGTGCAGCTTCTTTCAGGGAATGAATGAGTTCAGATTGAGTCACTGAATAAGTGAAAGAATGCAATTTGTTTCAGTAAACAAATGAGTGCGCTTCGATTCATTAAAGTATTTGAGTTGCGTTTGTTGCATTAAATCAATAAATCACGTTTGAATCATTGAATATACGATTGACGTTTAATTCAACGAATGAATTACTGCAGTTTGATTCATTGAATGATTGTATGCAGTTGGATTCATTAAATGAATGTATTAAGTTTCTTTAATTGAATCAATGAAAAACGTCTGATTCAATGTGCAATTTATGCTTGATTCAATGAATGAACGAATGCAGTTGTTTCCTTGAATGAATGCGTCAAGTTCGAGACCTTGACTTCACGAGATAAGCTCTACTCCTTGAATTAATACGTGCAGTTTGTTGCAGTGAGTTTAGTTTGATTCAATAAATAAACGAATGAATGCAGATTGTTTAAGTATGCTCATGAGTGCGCTTTGATCCTTTAAATATTTGATTTATGTTTGCTTCATTGATACAATAAATAACGTTTGATTCATTGAATGTGTCTTTGAAGTAGGATTCATTGAATGAAAGAATGCACTTTGATTTTTTGAACTAATAAGTTAAGCTCGATGCATTGAATGAATGAGAGAAGGTTTATTCATTGAATTAATCCACGCCGATTGTTTCTTTGAATTCAATGTCTCCAAGTTAACGCATTCATTCAATGAAACAAATTGCATTCCTTCACTGAATCAAGCTTCAATCTTACATTTAATTCATCAAACATTATTCATTGATTCACTGAAATAAACTTAACACAAGATTTAATGAATGCAACAGCAATAATCCATTCAATGAATCAAACTGCACTCAATCATTCAATGAAACAAACTACGCGTGTTATGTCAATGAGTTCATCTTCTCTAATTCATGTAATGCCTCGAGCTTAACTCATTCACTCAAAGAATCAAAGTGTATTCATTCATTCAATGAATTCAACTTCAATCGTACATTCAATGAATCAAACGTTTTCTTTGAATCAGTGAAACAAACTTAACTCATACATTCATAAATCAAATTGCACTCATTTATTTACTGAAAAAAATGCATTCATTCATTAATTCAGTGAATCAAACTGAATTCATTCATTCAGTCAATTCATTCAATGAAACACACTGCACATGTTAATTCAATGAGTAAAGCTTCTGCCATTCATTCAATGTGTCAATCTTAAATCATTAATCAATGAGTCGAGCTTCTCACATACCTGCAGTGCCACGAGTTCAACGCATTGATTCATTGGAACAAACTGCACACATTCATTCAATGAATCACACTACGCATGTTAACCCAATGAGTAGAGCTTCTCTCATTCAATGTGTCAAGCTTAATTCATTCACACAATGAAACATTCTGCTCGTGTTAATTCAATGAGTACAACTTCTCTCATCCATTCAGTGCCACGAGTTTAACGCATTGATTCAATGCAACAAACTGCACCATTCATTCAATGAAACAAAGTTAATTCAAAGAGTAAAGTTTCTCTCATGTATTCAATGCCTCCTCTATAATGCTTCCCTTCAATCAAACCAGTTGTATTCCTTCAATCATTGATACAATCTTCAGTCATTGACTCAATGAAGCGAACGGTATTAATCAATTAAAATAAATAAACTGAACTCATTTATTTAGTGAATCCAACTGCACAAATTCACTCAATGAAACACACTGCACGTGTTAATTGAATCTCTCATTCATTCAATACCACGAGTTAAACGCATTGTTTCATTCAAACAAACTCCACACATTCATTCAATGAAACAGACTGCACGTGTTAATTCAAGGAGCAGAACATCTCTCACTCATTCAATGCAACGAGTTTAACGCATTCATTCAATGAAACAGACTGCATTAATTGTGTGAAGCTCAACACATTCATTCAACGAAACAAACTGCACGTGTTAATTCAATGGGTAGAGCTTCTCTCTTTTATTCAATGTTTTATTCATTGAAACAAACTGTATTCAATGCAATAAAATCGAGCCATTGAATGAATGAAACAATCGCAACTAATTGGACGTGCAGTCTCTTTCGTTGAATTAATGAGTGCAGTTTGATCTACTAAATAAATGAGTTAAGTTTGTTTCGTTGAATTAATTATTCTAGTTTGATGCAATAGTTGAATGAATCCAGTTTGTTTCATTGAATGAATGAGTTAAGCTTCACACATTGATTGAATGAGAGAAACTGTACTCATTGGGTTTACGCGTGCAGTTTCATTGAATCGATGTGTTGATCTCGTGGCACTGCATGTATGAGAGAAGCTCGACTCATTGATTAACACGTGCCGTTTGTTTTATTGAATGAATGCGTTAAGCTCAATATATTGAATGAATGGCAGAAGCTCTACTCATTCAATTAACACGTAAAGTGTGTTTCATTGAATGAATGAGTACAGCTTGATTCATGTGTTAAGTTTGTGGCATTGAATCAATTAATAACCTTTGCATCATTGAATCAATGATTGAAGTTTGTATCAATGATTTAATGAATGTGGTTTGTTTGATAGAATGAAATCGTTAAAGTAGTGGAATTCATTACATGAGAGAAGCTCTAGTCATTGAATTAAGCCATGCAGTCTGTTTCATTGAATGAATGTGTGCAGATTGTTTCATTGAATGAATGAGTTAAGCTCGAAATATTGAAAGAATGAGAGAAGCTCTGCTAATTGAAATAACACGTGAATTTTTTTCATTGAAAGAATGCGTGAAGTTAGTTTCTTTGAATGAACGAGTGCAGTCTGAATCATTAAATGAATTAATGCAGTTGTATTTACTAAATAAATGATTGAAGCTGGAAACATTGAATGTATTAATTACGTTTGATTCTTTGAATCATAGATTGAAGTTTAATTCAATAAATGGAGTTTGCTTCATTGAATGAAAGCGTTAAGCTCGAGACATTGAAGAAATGAGAGATGCTCTACTCATTGAATTAACACGTACAGTCTGTTTCTTTGAATGAATGGGTGCAGTTTGTTACATTGAGTCAATGCGTAAAACCCGTGGCATTGAATGACTGAGAGAAGCTGTGCTCATTGAATTAACACGAGCAGTTTGTTTCATTGAATGAATGAGTTAAGCTTCACACACTGACTGAATGAGAGAAGCTCTACTCATTGGGTTAATACATGCAGAGTTTCATTGAACGAAAGTGTGCTGTTTGTTTCATTCAATCAATGTGTTGAATTCTTGGCCTTGCATGTATGAGTGAAGGTCGACTCATTGAATAAAACGTGCAGTTTTTTTCATTCAATGAATGAGTTAACCTTCACACATTGCATGAATGGCAGAAGCTCTACTCATTTAATTAACACATCGAGTGCAGCTTGATACTCATTCAATGAAACAGACTGCATGTGTTAATTCAATGAGTATAGCTTCTCTCCTGAATGCAATGCGTCTATCATTACGCCTTCATTCAATGAATCAAATTGCATTAATTCAATCATTGGTACATTCTTCAATAAATGATTCAATGAATGAAAGGTTATTAATTGATTTAAAGAAATAAACCTAACTCATTTATTTAGTGAATCCAATTGGTTAGTTAAATGCATGGGGTAAGTTTGTTTAATTGAATCAATAAAACACGTTTAATTCATTGAATGTATGATTGAAGTTTGATTCAATGAATGAATGAATGCAGTTTCGTTCAGTGACTGAATATGTTATGCTCGAGACATTTTATTCATGAGAATATCTCTAGGCATTGAAATAAAACGTGCAGCATCTCTCAGGGAATGAATGAGTTTAGTTTGAGTCACTGAATAAGTGAAAGAATGCAATTTGTTTCGGTAAACAAATGAGTGCGCTTCGATTCATTAAAGTATATGAGTTGCGTTTGTTGCATTAACTAAATAAATAACGTTTGAATATACGATTGTCGTTTAATTCAACGAAAGATTTAATGGAGTTTGATTCATTGAGTGATTGTATGCAGTTGGATTCATTAAATGAATGTATTAAGTTTCTTTCATTGAATCAATGAAAAACGTCTGTTTCAATATGCGATTTATCTTTGATTCAATGAATGAACGAATGCAGTTGTTTCCTTGAATGAATGCGTCAAGTTCGAGACCTTGACTTCACGAGATAAGCTCTACTCATTGAATTAACACGTGCAGTTTGTTGCAGTGAGTTCAGTTTGTTTCAATAAATAAACGAATGAATGCAGATTGTTTAAGTAAACTCATGAGTGCGCTTTGATCTGTTAAATATTTGATTTATGTTTGCTTCATTGAAACCTTAAATAACGTTTGATTCATTGAATGTGTCTTTGAAATAGGATTCATTGAGTAATAGAATGCACTTTGATTTTTTGAAATAATAACTTAAGCTCGAACATTGAATGAATAAGAGAAGATTTACTCATTGAATTAATCCACGCTGATTGTTTCTTTGCATTCAATGTCTCCAGGTTAACGCATTCATTCAATGGAACAAACTGCATTCCTTCACTGAATCAAGCTTCAATCGTACATTCCATTAATCAAACATTATTCATTGATTCACTGAAACAAACTTAACACAAGCTTTAATGAATCCAACAGCAATCATCCATTAAATGAAACAAACTGCGCATTTATGTCAATGAGTTCATCTTCTCTAATTCATGCAATGCTTCGAGCTTAACGCATTCATTCAAAGAATCAAAGTGTATTCATTCATTCAATAAATTCAACTTCAATCGTACATTCAATGAATCAAACGTTTTCTTTGAATCAGTGAAACAAACTAAACTCATACGTTCATAAATCAAACGGCACTCATTTATTTACTGAAAACACTGCATTCATTCATTCATTAATTCAGTGATTCAAACTGAATTCATTCATTCAGTCAATTAATTCAATGAAACACACTGCTCGTGTTAATTCAATGAGTAAAGCTTCTGCCTTTCATTCGATGTGTCAAGCTTAACTCATTTTTTCAATAAGTCAAGCTTCTCACATACCTGCAGTGCCACGAATTCAACGCATTGATTCAATGAAACAAACTGCATACATTCGTTCAATGAATCGCACTACACGTGTTACCCCAATGAGTAGAGCTTCTCTCATTCATTCAATGTGTCAAGCTTAATTCATTCACACAATTTAAACAATCTGCTCGTGTTAATTCAATGAGTACAACGTTTCTCATCCATTCAGTGCCACCAGTTTAATGCATTGATTCAATGCAACAAACGGCACCCATTCATTCAATGAAACAAAGGGGACGTGTTATTTCAATGAGCAGAGTTTCTCTCATGTATTCAATGTCTCTTTTATAATGCTTCCATTCAATCAAACAAATTGCATTCCTTCAATCATCGAATCAAACTTCAGTCATTTATTCAATGGAAGCAAACGTTATTAATTGATTCAGTGGAACACATTTTACTCATTTATTTAGTGAATCAAGCTGCACTCGTTCATTCCATGAAGCACACTGCACGTGTTAATCAATAAGTCGAGCTTCTATCGGCCTTGCAATGTCATGAGTTCAACTCATTGATTCAACGAAACAAACTGCACACATTCATTCAATGAAACAGAGTGTGCGTGTTAATTCAATGAACAGAGCTCCTCTCATTCATTCACTGTCTCCAGCTTAACATTATCATTCAATAAATCAGTCTACATTCATTCAATCATTCAATTAAACCTCAATCATTGTTTCAATGAATCAAACGTTATTCATTTATTCATTGAAACAAATTTAACTCCTTTACTTAGTGAATCCAGCTGCAGTCATTCATTCAATGAAACTGAACGCATGTATTAACTCTAAAAGCATGGCTTCTCTCAATGTCTCGAGCTTAACTCTTTCAATCAATAAAACAAACTGCATTTATACATTCATTGAAAAAAACTTCAATCTTTGATTCAAAGATGCAAACGTAAATAATTCATTCAATGGACAAACTGCATGCATTCATTCACTGAATCTAAGTGCATGCATTCATTCAAAGACACAGACTGCACGTTTTAATTCAATGAGAGCTTCTCTTTTTCATTCAATGTTTCAAGCTTAACTCATTCATTCAATGAAACAAAATGCACGTGTTAGTTCAATGAGTAGGGCTTTTCTCATTCATTCAATGTTTCAAGCTTAACTCATTCATTCAATGAAACAAACTGCATGTGTTAATTTAATGAGTAGAGTTTCTCATGTATTCAATGTTTCTATCATGACGCTTTCATTCAAAGAAACAAGCTAAAATCATTCAAATATTGTTTCAAACTTCAATCACTGGTTCAATGAAACAACCTTAACTCATTGATTTAGTGAAGCAAACTGCACTCATTTATTCCAGGAGTAGAGCTTCTGCCATTCATTCAATGTGTCAAGCTTAACTCAATCACTCAATGAAACAAACTGCACGTGTTAATCAAAGAATCGAGCTTCTCTCATACATGTAGTTCCATGAGTTCAACGCATTGATTCAATGAAACAAACTGCACACATTCATTCAATGAAACCGATCGCATTTGTTATTTCGTTGAGTAGAGCTCCTCCGACGTATTCAAAGCCTCTATCATAACGCTTTCTTTCAATGAAACAATCTGAATTTGAATCATTGACTCAAACTTCAATGACTGTACCAATGAAACAAACGGTAATAATTGATTCAATGAAACCAACTGCACACAATCATTCAATGAAACAGACTGCATGTGTTATTGGAGTGAGTAGAGCTCCTCTCATTCATTTAATGTGTAAAACTTAACTGATTCATTTAATGAAACAAACTGCACAAATTCATTCAATGAAACGCACTGCATGTTTTAATCCGATGAGTAGAGCTTCTCTCATGTATTCAAAGCCTCTATCATAACGCATTGATTCAATCAAACAAGCTGCACACATTCATTCAATGAAACATACTGTACTTGTTAATTCAATGAGTATCGAGCTTTTGTCATTCATTCAGTGTGTGAAGCTTAACTCATTCATTCAATGAAACAAATTGCATTCATTCGATCATTGTATCAAACTTCAATCATTGATTCAACGAATCAAACGTTATTCATTGATTCAACGAAACAAACTTAACTCATTTATTTAATGAATCAAACTGCATTCATCCATTCAATGAAAGACACTGCGCGTGCTAATCTAATCAGTAGAGATTCTTTAATTCATTCAATGCTCCGATTTTAACGCATTGAATGCAGTTTCTTTCATTGAATGAAGGAGTTTTGGTAGAATGCATTGAATACATGAGAGAAGGTCTACTCATTGCATTAACACATGCGTCTGTTTCGTTGAATGAATGTGTGCTGTCTGTTTCCTTGACTAAATAAGAGAAGCTGTACTCATTGAATTAACACATGCAGTCGATTTCATTGAATGAATGTGTGCAGTTCAGTTTGAACGAAACAATGCGTTAAACACGTGGCATTGAATTAATGAGAGAGGCCCTACTGATTCAATTAACACGTGCAGTGTGTTTCATTGAACGAATAAGTGCAGTTGGATTCACTAAATAAATGAGTTAAGTTTGTTTCTTTAAATCAATCAATAACGTTTCATTTATTGAATCAATGATTGAAGAATGAATCAATGATTGAATTAATGCAATTTACTTAGTGAATCCAGCTGCATTGAATGAAGACGTTATGATAGACGTATTGCATACATGAGAGAAGCTCTACTCATTGAATTAACACATGCAGTTTATTTAATTATCAAGCTGCACTCACTCATTCAATGAAAAACACTGGGCATGTTAATTATATGAGTAGAGCTTCTGCCATTCATTCAACGTGTCAAGCTTAACTCATTCATTCAATGAAACAAACTTCACGTGTTAATCAATGAGGTAAAAACAATGACTGCAGATGCTGGAGACCAGATTCTGGATTAGTGGTGCTGGAAGAGAACAGCATTCCAGGCAGCATCCGAGGAGCAGTAAAATCGACGTTTTGGAGCAATAAGTCGAGCTTCTTTCCTACATGCAGTGGCAGGAGGTTACCGCTTCCATTCAATCATTGTATCAAACTTCAATCATTGATTCAAGAATCAAACGTTATTCATTGCTTCAAAGAAAAGGACTTAGCTCATTTATTTAGTGAGTCAAACTGCACTAATTCATTCAATGCAAGAGGCTGCACGTGCTAATCCAATCAGTAGAGCTTCTCTCATTCATTCAATGCCACGAGGTTAACGCATTGATTCAATCAAACAAGCTGCACACATTCATTCAATGAAACAGACTGTACGTGTTAATTCAATGAGTACAGCTTCTCTCAGTCATTCAATGCCACGTGCTTAACGCATTGATTCAATGAAACAAACTGCACACATTCATTCAATGAAACAGACTGTACGTGTTAATTCAATGAGTAGAGCTTTTCTCATTCATTCAGTGTGCGAAGCTTAACTCATTCATTCAATGAAACAAACTGCTCGTGTTAATTCAATGAGTACAGCTTCTCTCAGTCATTCAATGCCACTAGCTTAACGCATGGATTCAATGAAACAAACTGCACACATTCATTCAATGAAACACACTGCACGTGTTATTTCAATGAGTAGAGCTCCTCTCATTTAATCAATGTCTCGAGCTTAACGCTTTCATTCAATGAAACAAACTGCATTCATTCATTGAATCAAACTTCAATATGTGATTCAAAGAATCAAACGTAATTGATCGTTTCAACGATACAAACTTCAATCAGTTATTTAGTAAATCAAATTTCATTCATTGTTTCAATGAATCATCCTGCACTCGTTCATTCAATGAAACAAACTGCATGTATACTTTCAATGAAAAAATCTTCACGAGTTGATTCAATGAATAGAGTTTCTCTCATTCATTCAATGTATCAAGCTTAACTCATTTACTCATGAAACAAACTGCGCACATTCATTCAATGAAACAGACTGCATGCGTTAATTCAATGAGTAGAGCTTCTCTCATGTATTCAATGCCTCTACTATAATGCTTTCATTCAATCAAGCAAACTGCATTCATTACTCATTGATACCAACTTCAATCAATGATTTAATGCAACAAACATAACTCATTTATGTAATGAATCAAACGGCACTCATTCATTCAATGAAAAACACTGCACGTGTTAATTCAATGACTAGAGTTTCTGCAAATTCAGTCAATATGTCAAGATTAAGGCATTCATTCAATGAAACCAACTGCACATGTTAGTCAATGAGTCGAGCTTCTCTCAGACATGCAGTGCCACGACTTCAATGCATTAATTCATTCAATGAGCTTAATTCATTCGTTCAAAGAATCAAAATTCATTTATTCATTAAAGAATCAAACTTCAATCGTATACTTAATGAATGGAAAGTTATTCATTGTTTCAATGAAAGTAACTTAACACATCCATTCAATGACTCCAACTGCACTCAGTCATTCAATGGATCAAACGTTATTTCGTGATTCAAGGAAATAAACAACTCAAGCTCGATGTGTTGCATCCATGAACTTAGCTTTACCCATTGAATTAAAACGTGCAGTTTGCTTCATTGCAGTAATGTGTTCAGTTTGATTCACTAAATGATTGAATGAAAGCAGATTGCTTCAGTAAGCGAGTGTAGTTTGATTCATTAATTGGCTGAGTTAACTTTGTTTCATTGAATCAATAAGCTGGACGCATAGAATGAATGAGAGAAGCTCTACTCTTTGAATTAACACGTGCAGATTGTTCCATTTATTGACTGAATGCAGTTTGATTCATTGAATGAATGCAAACAGTTGGATTTATTAAATGAATAAATCAAGTTTGTTTCATTGAATCAATAAATAATGTGTGATTTATTGAATGTACGATTGAAGTTTGATTCTATAAATGAATGAATGCAGATTGTTTCATTGAATGAATGCGTTAAGTTCGTGACTTTGTCTTCATGAGATATGCAGTACTCATCAAAACAACACGTGCAGTTTGCTTCATTGAATCAGTGAATAACGTTTGATACATTGAATGTATGATTGAAGATTGATTCAGTGAATGAATGCATGCAGATTGTTTCATTGAATGTCTGAGTGCAGTTTGCTTCATTTAATGAATGAATGAATGCTGTTGGACTCAACAAATGAACGAATGCAGTTTGTATCATTGAATGGATGCGTTAAGTTCGAGACATTGAATTAATTGATTAAGGTCTACTCATTGAATTAACGCGTGCAGTTTGTTTCATTGAATGAATGAGTTCAGTGTGATTCACTGAATAAATGCAGTTTGTTTCAGTCAATAAATGAGAGCAGTTTGCTTCATTAAATGGATGAGTTAAGTTTACTTCTTGGAATCAATAAATAACGTTTGATTCATTGAATAAATGATTAAAGTTTGATTGAATGAATGCTGTTTGATTCTTTGAATGAATGTGTTGAATTCAATGCATTGAATGAATGAATGAATGAAGCTCTGCTCATTGAATGTATGAGTGCAGTCTGATTCATTAAACATATGAGTTAAGTTTGTTTCATTGGATGAATAAATAACGTTTCATTCATTGAATGATTGATCGAGGTTTGATTTAATGAATGGATGCAGTTTGTTCTATTTAATAGATGCGTTACGTTAGAGACATTGAATGAGTAAGAGAAGCTCAACTCATTTAATTAACACGTGCTATTTGCTTCATTGAATGAATGAATGCAGTTTGATTCATTAAATTAATGTATTTAGTTTGTGTCATTGTATCAGTGAATACAGTTTAATTGATTGAATGCACAATTGAAGTTTGATTCAATGAATGAATAAATGCTGTGTGTTTTTTGAATGAATGCCTCAAGCGCGAGGCATTGATTTTCTGTCATAAGCTCTTCTCATTGAATTAACACATTGCAGATTGTTTCATTGAACGAAGGAGTTCAGTTTGATTCACTGAATAAATGAATGAATGGGTGTAGTTTGTTTCAGAAATTAAATAAATGCAGATTGATTTACTAATTTATGAATTAGGTTTAATTCACTGGATCAATAAAACACGTTTGGTTCATTGAATGAATGATTGACGTTTGATTTTTTGAGTGAATGAGTTCATTTCGACGACTTGTATGAACGAGGTAAGATCTACTCATTGAATTAACACTTGCAATTGGCTTCATTGAATGTCTGAGTGCAGTTTGATTCATTGAATTAATGAATGCAATTGGATTCATTAAATGAATGTTTAAGCTTGTTTCATTGAATTAACGAATAACTATTGATTCATTGAATGTACGATTGGAGATTTATTCAATGAATGAAAGCATGCGGATTGTTGCATTGAGTGAAAGCGTTAACTTCGAGATATTTATTTTGTTGATGACGCATTGAATTAAAACGTGCAGTTTGTTTCATTGACTGAATGCTTGCAGTTTGATTCATTGAAAGCATGAATGAAAACAGTTTTTTCAGTAAATAAATGAGTTTTTTTCATTGAATGAAAGGGAAATGCTTCACTCATTGAATTAACACATGCAGTATATTTCATTGAATGACTGAGTGCAGTTTGATTAATTGAATGAAGGCAGTTGGATTTATTACATGACTGTATTAAGATTGTTACATTGATTTAATGAATGACGTTTGATTCATTGAAAGTACGATTGAAGTTTGATTCAATGAATGAATGCAGTTTGTTTCATTGAATGAATGAGAGAAGCTCTACTCGTTGAATTAACACGTGCAGTGTGGTTAATTGAATGAATGACGCAGTAAGATTCATTGAATGAATGTATGAATGCAGCTTGATTCGTTCAATGAATGAGTCCAGTTTGATTCATTAAATGTTTGAGATTAGTTTGATTTATTGCATCAAGGCATAACATTTGATTCATTGCATGAATGAATGTAGTTTGATTCTCTGAATGAATAAGCTTGAGACATTGAATTTTTGAGAGATCTCTACTCATTGAATTAATATGTGCATTTTGCTTCATTGAATGGATGAGTGATTCATTAAATATCTGATTTAAGTTTGTTTCATTGAATCAATATATTCATAGAGTCATAGAGATGTACAGAATGGAAACAGACCCTTCGGTCCAATCTGTCCATGCCGACCAGATATCCCAACCCAATCTGGTCCCACCTGCCAGCACCCAACAAAAATCTCTCCATACCCTTCCTATTCATATACCCATCCAAATATCTCTTAAATGTTGCAATTGTACTAGCCTCCACCACATCCTTTAGCAGTCATTCCAGATACATACCATGCTCTGTGTGAACAAGGTGCCCCTTAGGTCTCTTTCATATCTTTTCCCTCTCACCCTAAACCTATGCCCTCTAGTTCTGGGCTCCACAACCCCAGGGAAAAGACTTTGTCTATTTATCCTATCTATGCCCCTCATAATTTTGCAAACCACTATAAGGTCACCCCTCAGCCTCCGCCGCTCCAGGGAGAACAGCCCTAGCCTGTTCAGACTCTCCGTGTTGATCCTCAGATCCTCCAACCCTCGTTGAAAATCTGTTCTGAACCCTTTCAAGTTTCATAATAAATGATTGAAGTTTAAATCAATGAATGGATGAATGCAGTTTTATTTTTTGAATGAGGGAGTTAAGTTCCGAGACATTGGAAGAATGAGGGAAGCTCTTCTCATTGAATCGTGCAGCTTGTATCGTTAAATGAATGATTGCAGTTTGAATCATTGAATGAATTAATCAATGCAGTTTGATTAATAAAACAAATGTATGCAGTTTTCATTGAATCAATGAACAACGTTTGATTCATTGAATGAATGATTGAAGTTCGATTCAATGCATGAATGAATGCAGTTTGTTTCATTGAATGAAAGCGTTGAGCTCTAACGTTGAAAAAAATGAGAGAATTAACACGTGCACTCTGTTCCATTGAATGAACGCGTGCAGTTTGTTTCATTGAATCAATGCGTTAAAATCGTGGCACTGAATGAATGCGAGAAGCTGGACTCATTGAATCAACACGTGCAGTTCGTTTAACTGAAAGAATGAGATAAGCTCGAGACGTTAAATGAATGAGAGGAGCTTTACTCATTGAATTGACACGTGCAGCCAGTTCCATTGAATGAATGCGTGCAGTTTGTTTTATTGAATGAATGAGTTAAGCTCGTGGCATTGAATGAATGATAGAAACTCTACTCATGTGCCTTGTTTTTCATTGTATGAATGAGTGCAGTTTGATTCATTAACAGTATGAGTTAAGTTTGTCTCATTGAAGCAATGAATAGCATTTGATTCATTTAATGAATGACTGAAGTCTTAATCAATGAATGAATGAAAGCTGTGTGCTTCATTTAATAGTGTTCAGCGTGAGATATTGAATGAATGAGAGAAGCTCTACTCATTGACTTATCACGTGCAGTTTGTTTCATTAAACAAATGAGTGCAGTTTGATTAATTAAGTGTCTGAGTTTAGTATGATGCATTGACTCAATGCATAACATTTAATTCATTGCATGAATGACTGTAGTTTGATTCAGTGCATGATTCTCTGAATGAATGAGTTAAGTTGATACATTGAATGACAGATCTCTACTCGTTGAATCAACACGTGAAGTTTGCTTCATTGAATGTATGGGTGCAGTTTGATTCATTGAATGAATGAGTTAAGCTTGAGACATTGAAGGAATTAGAGAAGCTCCACTGATTGAATTAACACGTGCAGTTTGTTTCATTGAATAAATGAGTGCAGTTTGACTAATTGAATGCATGAGAGCAGCTCTTCTCATTGAATTAACACGAGCAGTCAGTTTCTTTGAATGAATGTGTGCAGCTTGTTTCATTGAATGAATGCGTTAAGCTCGTGGCGTTGAATGAATGGTAAAACTCTACTCACTAAATTAACATGTGCAGTGAGTTTCATTGATTGAATGTTTTTAGCTCGTGACATGGATGATTGAGAGAGGCTCTACTCATTACATTAACCCGTGCAGTTTGTTCCATTGAATGAATGAGAGCAGTTTGATTCATGGAATGAATAAATAAATGCATTTTGATACATTAAATGAATGAGTGCAGTTTGACTTATTAACTGTACGAGTTTAGTTTCATTCGTTGAATAAATTCATAACATTTGATTCTTTGGGTGAATGAATGCACTTTGTTTCATTGAATGAATGATAGAAGCTCCACTCATTGTGTTAGCACATGCAGTTTGCTTCATTTAGTGAATGATTGCAGTTCGATTATTTGAATGAATTAATGCAGTTTGATTAATTGAATGAATGAATGCAGTCCGATTCACTAAATAAATGAGCTAAGATTGTTACATTGAATCAATGAATAACATTTGATTCATTGAATGAATGATTGAAGTTTGAATTAATGAATGAATTAATACAGTTTTATTCTTTGAATGAACGAGTTACTCTCGAGACATTGAATGAATGAGAGAAGCTCTGCTCATTCAATCGTGCAGTGTATGTCGTTGAATGAATGACTGCAGGAGCTCATGTAAAGCAAAAGTGTCAAAGCCAGATAGCACTCAACGCTTATGTGTGGACTTTCGCAAAGTCAGTGCAGATACAAAGACCGATGCATACCCAATTCGGCGTTTGGAAGACTGTTGAAAAGTTGGAGAACCAATTACATTTCTTAGTTGGATTTGCTCAGAGGCTACCAGCAAGTACCCTTATCAGAAAGAGCAAAAGCAATTTCGGCTTTTGTAACGGATGATATCATTTTAAAGTATGAAAAGTTTGGTATGAAAACTGCTCCAGCTACATTTCAGAGACTAAGTAATAAGGTCATTGCTGGATGACCCAGCGATGCTGTGTATATTGATGACCTGGGGATTTTCAGTCACTCATCGAAGAAGCATTTACAATATTTATCAGACTTGTTCGATCGAATTCAGAAGGCAGGCTTGGTGATAAACCTAGCTAAAAGTAAATTTGCCAAAGCCCAAGACAACTTTCTGGGCCATGTTAATGCGCACGGACAAACTGCCCCACCACGATGTGAAAATAAACGTAATTTCCCGTATCTTCATCAAAAATAGCAGTCCGACTGGGATTGAGTTTATTTTATCAAATGTTTGAACCGAATTTTAGCAGTGCGGCTGCTCATTCACTGTTTTGCAAAAAAGAAAAGGCACGATCTTTCAGTTGTAAGCAGACTGTCATGAGATGTTTGACAGCCTGAAGTCCATGTTAAATGCCAGCCTAGTATTTGCCAAACCTGATTTAAAGTGGCTAGCGATGTCAGTGATATGGGTGTCAGTGCTGTGCACCTACAGGGGAATGACGAGATCTATTCGGCATTTGTCCAGGAAGTTGAACGTTCATCAGCAGAAACATTCGTCAGTTGAAAGACCTTTAGCTTGGTGTTGGTACTACAATATTAAAGTGTTTATATTACCAACAACGCAATCATGTACTCCATTCATAACCCATTGAAATTTGTGAAGACAATTAAGGACAATAATGCCAGACTGTTTCGATGGATCGTGTTGTAACAGCCATTAAACTTGAAAATTATGCATGCGGCAGGTCGTGTAAGCGTGCTTGCCGATGTAATTTCGAGATTCGAATGTAATGATGGAAGTAGGAGAAACACAGGCTGAATCTGAATGCAGTTGTGCGTGGTTTACTTTTTTTTGTCAGTGAATGTTTACGTGTAATTTTGGGAGACGTGTTAAGGCGAGGACAGCTGATATAGACAGGGAAAAGTGCCAGGGTTAGGAACAGTTGTATAGATACAGTGAACGGTCAGTGTATGAGAGGCTTTATAGATATGGAGAAGTGTCACGGAAGGAGAGGTTACATAGATCAGGAGACGTGTCAGCATTAGGACAGGATAAATACATGGGGAGGTGAGTCAGGGTTAGGAGAGGGTTATATACATGGGAAATTTTCCGGTTAAGAAACATTATCCAGATACGGAAAGGTGTCCGGTCCAGGAGTGATATATAGATGGGGTGGAGCGTCAGGGAGACGAGAGATTATATAGATAGGGAGACATGTCAGAAATAGGAGAGTTTATACGTAGGGAGAAGTGTCAGGGTAAGACAGGTTATCCAGATACGACGAAACATCAGGTCCAGGGGACGTTGTATGGGCAGGGAGAAGTGTCAGGGTTTAGGAGAGTTTATATATAGGGAGAAGTGTCAGGGCCAGATTAAGTTACATAGATCTGGAGAAAAGTCAGGGTTACCACAGGTTGTATAGATAGGGAATAGTTTCAGGGTTAGAACAGGATATATAGATAGGGAGATGTGTCATGGTTGGAGACGTTATATAGACATGGAGAAGTGTCAGGGCTAGGATAGTTTATGTATATAGGAAGAAATGTCAGGGCTACAATAGGTTATATAGATAGGTAGAAGTGCCAGGGTTATCTCAGGCTATATCGATAGAGAATAGTGTCAGAGTTAGGACAGAATATTAAGACAGGGATAAGTGTCAGGGGTAGGTCAGGTTATATAAATAGGGAGAAATGTCAGGTTTAGGAGAGTTTACACAGCTAGGGAGAAGTATCAGGGTTAGGAGAGGTTATACAGATAAGAGGTTTTAGGGCTCGATAGGTTATGTAGATAGGGAGAAATGTCAGGGCCACGAAAGGTTTTATAGATAGGGAGAAGTGTCATTGTTGGAGTCGTTACATAGATAAGCAGAAATGTGAGGGTTAGGAGAGGGTAAATAGATAGGGAGAACTGTCAAGGCTTGGAGTGAGTATCTAGATATGGCGAAGTGACAGGCCAGGAGAGGTAATGCACATAGTAAGAATTGGCAGGGTAAGAACAGGTTACATAGACAAGGAGAAGGGTCAAATTTAGGAACCGTTATATAGATAGGGAGAAGCGCCAGGTTTAGGAGAGGTTATATAGATAGAGAAAAATGTCAGGCAATATAGATAGGGACATGTGCCAGGGTTTGGAGAAGATGTATACACGCAGGGAACCTCGATTAACCAAACAAGATGGGCTGCCACGTTTTCAGATAATCGATTATTCGGTGAATCGGTTTAATGTCTTTACTCCGCGGCTTGGAAGTTTTAATGTCTGCTCCTCGTTAAGGAGACTGCAGCAGCATAGAGCCCTGACCCCAACACTGCACCATCCCGGCCCTGCCATGTCCGACATCGCCCCATCCGCCCCAACCGTGCCCAAAACCGCCGCATGCTCTCTCCCCAACCCCATCTAACAACCCCCTCCGCCCGCGTCCCTCACCGCCCACCCTGTGCGCCTCACCCTCTACCCCACCCTCTCCCCAGGGCAGCCAGACTGGATACCAACAACACCACTGCTGCAGCACCTGCCTTTGTGGGGTAAGTCTCCAAATAGTGCACACACAGCTACAACCACACACAAATTTTCACTGCAAGATTTGACAGGTTCCACCTTTGCCCTGTTCAGGACAATGTTGGAGAAATTATCTGGGGAAGTTGGGTTTAGGTTATACACCTGTGTAGAACTCCATGCAAAGTGTGTGAGGAGAGAGAGAGAGAGAGAGATGAGTGGGGATAAGTCACTTGGAGATGAAAGCTGACTAATCAGTGTATACAAAAATCGTGATCACTGTTGGAAACACGTCTTTGATGTAATGTTTCTATCAGGACCTCGAGCTCTCCTTCGGATAATTCGATTTTCTGATAATTGGCATTCGTATAATCGAGGTTCCTCTGTATAGGAAAAAAGTGTCAGGGTAAGGAGACGTTTTATAGATAAGGAGAAGTGGCAACGTTTGGATAGTTTATATCGATGCAGATCAAACACCTGACACGAAAAAAACCTGCTGACTGCCCTCCATCAGCCTCATGTTGTCAGATCAGACATTGAGACAGAAAGCTCCAGCTGACTCCCCTCCATAGGTGTCATGGTATCAGATCAAATATCGACACACAAACCTACTGACGACCTTTCCTCACCCTCTTGGTGTCAGTTCAAACATCGAACATAGAACATAGAATATTACAGCGCAGGCCCATTGGCCCTCTATGTTGCGCCGCCCTGTCATACTAATCTGAAGCCCATCGCACCTACACTTTTCCATGTACGTCCATATGCCTGTCCAATGACGACTTAAATACTCTTAAAATTGGCGAATCTACTACCGTTGCAGGCAATGCATTCCATACCCTTACTACCCTCTGAGTAAAGAGAAACACTAGCATGAAAACCTCCAGCTGACTCTCGTCCCTCAGGCTCATGGCCTCTGAACAAACAGTGATACGGAAACATCCGGCCGACTCCGCTCCATCAGCCTCATGACCTCTGATCACGCACTAACACGGAAACCTCCTGCTGCATCCGATCCCTCAGCTGCATGGTGTGAGATCAAACAGTGACATGGAAACCTACTGCTGATTCCCTCGTTCAGCTTCATGGTGTCAGAGCAAATTCTGACAGGGAAAGCACCTGCTGACACCCCTCCCACAGCATCATGGCCTCTGTTCGAGCAATGACACGGACAACTACTGCTGACACCCCTGCCGCAGCCTCATGGTGTCAGATCAAACACTGTGACAGGAATCTCATGCTGCAACTAGCCCTTCAACCTCATGGCAAAGATTAAACAATGACACAAAAAATCGTCTCACTCCTCTCCCTCAGTCTAATAGTGTCAGCTCAAACACTGACATGGAAATCCCCTCCTGACTCATCTCTGTCAGATTCATTTTGTTAGATCAAGCGCTGAAACAAATTTGTTCCTCTGAGGCAGGCATTTTATAAATGACCTGGAAGAGGGGTTAGAAGGTTGGGTGAACAAGTTTGCGGATGATACGAAAGTCGGAGGAGTTGTTGACAGTGAGGAAGGATGTGGCAGGTTACAGCAGGATATAGAGAAGCTGCAGAGCTGGGCAGAAAGGTGGCAAATGGAATTCAATATAGCTAAATGTGAGGTGATTCACTTTGGGAAGAATAACAAAAAGATGGGGTACTGGGCTAATGGTCGGATACTTGGTAGTGTGGATGAGCAGAGGGATCTTGGTGTCCATGTACACAGATCTCTGAAAGTTGCCACCCAGGTAAATAGTGCGGTGAGGAAGGCATATGGCGTACTGGCTTTTATTGGTAGAGGAATTGAGTTCCAGAGTCCTGAGGTCATGATGCAGTTGTATAAAACTCTGGTGCGGCCGCATCTGGAATATTGTGTGCAGTTTTGGTCGCCATACTATAGGAAGGATGTGGAGGCACTGGAACGGGTGCAGAGGAGGTTTACCAGGATGTTGCCTGGTATGGAAGGAAGATCGTATGAGGATAGACTGAGACACTTGGGGCTGTTTTCATTAGAGAAAAGAAGGTTTAGGGGTGACTTGATTGAGGTGTACAAGATGATTAGGGGGTTAGATAGGGTTGACAGTGTGAACCTTTTCCCGCGTATGGAGTCGGGTATTACAAGGGGGCATAGCTTTAAATTAAGGGGGGGTAGATATAGGACTGAAGTTAGGGGTAGGTTCTTCACTCAGCGAGTCGTAAGTTCATGGAATGCCCTGCCAGCAGCAGTGGTGGACTCTCCCTCTTTATGGGCATTTAAGCGGGCATTGGATAGGTATATGGAGGATAGTGGGTTAGTATAGGTTAGGTGGGCTTGTATCGGCGCAACATCGAGGGCCAAAGGGCCTGCACTGCGCTGTATTCTTCTATGTTCTATGTTCTATGTAAGAACAGGTAAGATTAAGGAACCTTGGATGACGAGAACAGAGGAACCTTTCATCAAAGGGAAAAAGGCAGCTTTTAAAAGGTGGAGGAAGCAAGGATCTAGCACAACTTTAGAGGATTACAGACTTGCTAGAAAGGAGGTTACAAATGGACTGAAGAGAGCCCGGAAGGGTAAGAAAAAGGTTTGGGAAGAAGGATTAAGGAGAACCCAAAGACATTTTACTAGTATGTGAGGAATAAGAGAATGATCAGAGTGAAGATAGAGCAGATCAGGGATAGCGGAGGAAACTTGTGCAAGTAAGTCTGAGCAGATAATGGAAGCCCGAAATGAGTTTTTTGCTTCGGTTTTCACCAAGGAAGGGAAACTTGTTATAAATGAAAACTTGGAGGCGCTGTGATACAGTCTTGACCAGATCAAGATTGATAAAGTTGATGTGCTAGAAACTTTGGAAACATTACGATAGATAATTCCCCAGGACCAGACCAGATCTGTCCTAGGCTGCTTCGAGAAGCGAGAAAGGAGGTTGCTAAGCCGCTGGCGAGAATATTTACCTCCTCACTCACCACGGGAGTCGTACCGGAAGATTGGAAGGAGGCGAATTTGTTCCTTTTTTCAAGAAGGGTACTAGGGAAATCGCTGACAATTGCAGACCAGTCATTCTTACGTCTGTGATCAGCAAATTGTTGGAAAAGATTCTGAGGCATAGGATTTATTACTACTCGGCAACGCATGGTGTGATTAAAGACATTCAGCATGGCTTTGTGAGGGGCAGGTCATGCCTCACAAATCTTATTGAGTTCTTTAAGGAGGTGTCAAGACAGGTCGGCGACGGTCGAGCCGTGGATGGGGTGTATATGGATTTCAGCAAGTCATTTGATAGGTTCCCCGTGGTAGGCTCATTCATAAAGTCAGGAAGTATGGGATACAGGGAGATTTGGCTATCTGGATTCAGAATTGGCTGGCCGATAGAAGGCAGAGAGTGTTTGTAGATGGAAAGTATCCTGCCTGGAGGACAGTGTTGAGTGGGGTCCCACAGAACTATCTAATTGGGCCTCTGTTCTTTGTAGTTTTTATACATGACTTGGATGAGGAGATTGAGGGGTGGGTTAGTAAATTTGCAGATGACACAAAGGTTGGAGGTGCCATCGATAGTATAGAGGGCTCCTGCAGGCTGCAGCGCAACATTGGCAGAATGCAGAGCTGGGCTGAGAAATGGCAGATGAAGTTCAACCTGGATAAATGCGAAGTGATGCATTTTGGAAGGACGAACTGAATACTGAATATCGGATTAAAGACAGGTTCTTGGCAGTGTGGAGGAACAGAGGGATCAGAGTGGATAGGGTTGTTAAGAAAACATATGGTGTTTTGTCTTTCAGGGGGATAGAGCTTAAGAGCCTGGAGGTTTTGCTGCAGCTCTAATAGTCCCTGTGAGACCACACTTGGAATTTCGTGTCCAGTTCTGGTCGCCCAACTATAGGAAAGATACAGAGGCTTTGGAGAGGCTGCAAGACGGATTACCAGGATGCTGCCTGGACTGGAGGGCATGCGTTATGGAGAAAGGTTGAATAGGATCAGACTTTTCTCTCTGGAGAGAAGGAGGAAGAGAGGAGACATGATAGAGGTGTACAAAATAATGAGATGAATAGATAGAGTCAATAGCCAGAGCTTTTTTCCCCAGGGTAGGATTGACTGGTACGAGAAGTCATAGTTTGATGATATTAGGAGGAAGGTGTCAAGGCGATGTTAGAGTTAGTTTTTTTTTTACCGAGAGAGTTGTGAATGCATGGTGGTGGAAGCAGAGTCATTGGGGATATTTAAACCACTGCTGGACATGCACATGGATAGCAGTGAGTTGAGGGGTAGCATAGGTTGTAACTAATTTTATATTATGATTAAGTCTCGGCACAATATCGTGGGCCAAAGGGCCTGTTCTGTACTGTACTTTTCTATGTTCTATGTTCTATTAAACGGAAATCTCCTGCTTACTCCACTCCGTCAAACCCATTTTGTCAGATCAAACAGTGACTCAGAAACCTCCTAAAGACTCCCCTCAGTCAAACTCAAGGTGTCAGATCAAACATTGACATGACATCTCATGCTGACCTCCTTCCCTCAGCCTCATCATGTCAGATCAAACACTGATAAGGATACTTCTGTTGACTCTCTCCCTCAGCTTCACGCTGTCAGATCAAATACTGAGACAAACATTTCCTTCTGTCTTCCCTCCCTGAACCTCATATTGTCAGATCAAACACTGACAAGGAAAGCTCCAGCTAACTCCTCTGTCTCAGCGTCATTGTATCCAATAAAATGCTGAGACGGAAGCATCCTACTTACTCACCTACTGCAGCCTCATGGATTCAGATTAAGCACAGAAACGCAAAACCTCTGCTGACGTGCCTCCCACAGCCTTACGATGTCAAATCAAACGCTGAGACGGAAGCCTCCTGCTGACTCCCTTTCACTGAGCCTCGTCGTGTCAGATCAGACACCGACACAGAAACCTTCTGCTGACTTTCTTCACTCAGCCTTATGGCATCAAATCAAACACTGACACAGAAACCACCTCCAATCTCCCCTCGATTTGCTTCAAAGTTTCAGATCAAATGCAAAGGCAGAAACCTTCTGCAGACTACCCTCATGGGCTCACGGTGGCAGATCAAAGGCTGAAACGGAAAACTCCTGATCACTCCCCTCCATCAGATTCATGGCGTCAGACCAAGCGCTGATATGGAAACCTTCTACTGACTTCCCTCACTCAGACGCATGGTGTCAGATCAAACACTGACACAGAAACCTCTTGCAAACTCCCCTCGCTCTGCCTCAAGATGTCAGATCATAATGCTGACACGGAAATGTCCTGTTGATCCCCTTACCCCAGTCGCATGGTGTCAGGTCAAACACTGATAAGGCAAGCTCCTGCAAACCTCCCTCGCTCAGCCTTAAGGTGTATGATCAAGCGATGAAACAGAAGTCTCCTGCTCACTCTCCTTCGTCAGATCCATGCTGTCAAATCAAATGCGTAAATGGAAGACAGCTGCTGATTCCCATCCGTTCAAATTCATGCTGTCAGATCATACATTGACACGGAAAGTTCCTGCTGACTCCCTTCAGTCAGACTAAGGCTTCAGATCAAACATTGACGTGGAAATCACGTGGTGACCGCCCTCGCTCGAGAAGTAAGTGAGGAATGAAAGGATGATTAGGGTAGGAATAGGGCTAATCAACGACAGAAGGGGGAAGTTGAGTGTGGACCCTGTGGAAATCGGAGATGTGTTAAACGAACATTTCTCATCTGTTTTCACTCAGGAAAAGGAGAATATTGTAGAGGAGAAGAATGAGCTACGATATTATAGACGAGAAAGGATCTAGGTTAGTTACGAACAGGTGTTATCATTTCTAGAAGATGTGAAAGCAGACAAGTCCCGTGGGCGGGATGGGATTTATACAAGGATTCTCTGGGAAGCTCGAGAGGACAGAGACTTTGGCTTTGATATTTAGGTCGTCATTGTCTGCAGGTTGGGTACCAGAGGGCTGGAGGATTGAAAATGTTGAGCCCTTTTCCAAGAAGAGCAGTAGAGATGACCCAGGTAATTATAGACCAGTGAGCCTTACTTCTGCTGTTGGAGCGGTTTTGCAAAGGATTATAAGAGATAAGATTTATAATCATCGAGCAAACAACAATTTGATTTCAGAGTGTCAACATGGTTTCGTCAAGGGCAGGTTGCGTCTCACAAACGTCATTGAGTTTTTTGAGAAGGTGACTAAGCATGGAGATGACGGTAGGACAGTTGACATGGTATACGTGGACTTCTGTAAAGCCTTTGATAAGGTTCCACATGGTAGGCTGTTAGAGGCATGGAATTGAGAGTGACTTAGCAGTTTGGATTAGAAGCAGGTTTTCTGAAAGAATGCAGCGAATGGTGGTTGATGGAAAATATTCAGCCTAGAGTCCGGTTACTAGTGGTATGCCACAAGGATCTGTTTTGGGACCACTGCTATTTGACATGTTTATAACTGACTTAGACGCAAACATAGCTGGATGGATTAGTAAATTTGCAGACGACACTAACGTCGGTGGAGTAGTGGACTGTGTGGAAGAATGTTGCAGGTGGCAAGGGGGACTTGGATAACCTGCAGAATTGGGCTGATAGATGGCAAATGGAGTTCAATGCAGCTAAACGTGAGGTGATGCACTTTTGTAAGCATAAAAGGAAGGCAGAGTACTGGGTCAATGGAAAGATTCTTGGTGGTGTGGATGTGCAGAGGGATCTTGGAGTCCATGTACATAGACCCCTGAAAGTTGCCACCCAGTTGTATAATGCTGTTAAGAGGGCATACGGTGCGTTAGGTTTTATTAGTAGAGGGATTGAATTCCGGATTTGCAATATCATGCTGCAATTATACAAAACGCTGTTGCGGCCACACTTGAAATATTGTGTACAGTTCTGGTTCTCATATTTCGGGAAGGACGTGGAAGCATTGGAAAATGTGCAGAGGAGATTTACCAGGATGTTGCCTGGTCTGGAGTGAAGGTCTTATGAGGAAAGGCTGAGAGACTTGAACCTGTTCTCATTGGCAAGAAGAATGCTAAGAGGGGATTTGATAGAGACATACAAGATGATCAGAGGATTAGATAGGGTAGACCGTGAAAGGTTTTCTCCTAGGATGATGACATCAGCGCATATGAGGGGGCATATCTACAAATTGAAGGGTGATAGATTTAAGACAGATGTCAGAGGTAGGTTCTTTACACAAAGAGTGGCAAAGGCGTGGAATGCCCAACCTGCAAATGTAGTCAACTCAGCCACATTAGGGAGATTTAAACAATCCTAAGATAAGCACATGGATGATCTTGGGATAGTGCAGGGGGATGAGCTGAGAATAGTTCACAGGTTGGCGCAACATCAAGGGCCAAAGGGCCTGTTCTGCGCTGTATTGTTCTATGTTCTATTAAACCCTTACACAAAAGTCTCCTACTGACTACCCTCACTCAGCCTTACAGTGTCATATCAAACAATGGCACCGAATGCTCCTGCTGTCCCGCCCTATCAGCCTCGTAGTATCCGATCAAACATGAACACGGATTCGTCCTTCTCACTCACTTGCTTCAGCATGATTGTGTCAGATAAAACACTTACGCTGAACATTGCTGCTGACTCCCCTATTACAGACTCACGGTGTCAGATTGACAAAGAAGCAAGGAAACTTCCCTCACTCAGCCTTATGTTGTCTGATCACACTGACAGCGTCATGGTGCCAGATCAGACTCTGACACAGAACCCTCCTGTTGACTCCCTCCCTCGGGCGCATGTTGTCAGCTCAAACATTGGCACGGAAACCTCATGCTGACTCCATTCAGTCAGCCTCATGGTGTCCGATCAAAAACTGACATAGAAAGTTGCTGCTGATTATAATCTATTAGCCTCAACAGGTTCGATCAAACACTGACAGCGAAACCTCTTGCTTACTCCCCTCGCTAGGCCAGATGGTTTCAGATCAATGTCTAATACGGAAACTTCCTGCTGTGTCTTCTCTGTCAGCCTCACGGTCTCAGATCAAACACTGACATACACAACTCTTGGTCAATCCAATCCTTCAGCCACAGTGTGTCAGACCAAGCATTGACATGGAAACCTCCTGCTGACTACCCTCCCTCAACCTCATGGTGTCAGATCAAGCGCTTATTATGGAAACCTCCTGCTGATTCGCCTCATTCAAACTCATGGTGTCAGATCAAACCCTGTCTCGGAAACCTCCCGCTGACTCCGCTGAGTGAAACTCGAGGTGTCAGATCAAACACAGGCACGGAAAACTTCTGCTGACGTCCATCCCACAGACTTTTGGTGTCAAAGCAAACACTGACATGGAAACTTCTTGCCGACTCCCCTCCCTCAACCTCACTGTGTCAGATCTAGAGTTGAAATGGAAATCTCCTGCTGACTCCCCTCCTCCAAACTCATGGTGTCTGATCAAGCACTGACTCAGAAGCCTCCTACTGACTCCTGTCAGTCAGACTCAAGTTTCCAGATCAAACATTGACATGGAAATTTCTTACCGACTGCCCTCGCTCAGCCTCATGATTTCAGATAAAGCATTGACATTAGATTTAGATTTAGATTAGATTACAGTGTGGAAACAGGCCCTTCGACCAACAAGGCCACACCGACCCGCCGAAGCAAAACCCACCCATACCCCTACATTTACCCCTTACCTAACACTACGGGCAATTTAGTATGGCCAATTCACCTGACCCTGCACATCTTTAGACTGTGGGAGGAAACCCACGCAGACACGGGGAGAACGTGCAAACTCCACACAGTCAGTCGCCTGAGGCGGGAATTGAACCCGGGTCTCTGGCGCTGTGAGGCAGCAGTGCTAACCACTGTGCCACCGTGCCGCCCATGGATTCCTTCTATTTATTCCCTCCCGCAGCTTCACCTTGTCAGACCAAACACTGAAACAGAAATCTCAGTAGTCTTCCCTCCATCAGCCTCATGGTGTCACATCAAACACTGACACGAAAAGCTCCAGCAGACTCCACACTCCCTCAGCCTCGTGGTATCCAATAAAACACTGACACGGAAAACTCTGATTAATCTCTCCCACAGCCTCATGGAGTCAGATCAAAAGTAGTCACAGAAAACGTCTGCTGGCTATTGGTGACAAATCAAACACTGAGTCAGAAACCTCCTGCTAACTCCGCTCTCTCAGACTCATGCCGTCAAATCAAATACTGCAGGAGAAAGCTCCAGCTAACGTTCATCCGTCAGGTTCAAGGTGTCAGATCAAACATTGACTCAGAGATCTCCTGTCGGGACGCCTCCCTCATGCTTCATCGTGTCAGATCAAACAATGGCACGGAAAGCTCCTGCTGACTCACCGCTCTCAGGCTGATGGTATCGGTTCAAACATTGATGTGGGAAACTCCAGCTGACTCACCTCCCTCAGGCTCATGGCGTCAGATCAAACACTGGCTCGAAAACCTCCATCAGATTCCCTCCCCTCAGTCTTATGGTGTCAGTCGAAACACAGACATAGAAAATTCCTGCCGACTCCCCTCCTTCAGCCTCATGGTAAATGATCAAACACTTATACGGAAAACTTCTCCTAAAGAACTTTCCACAGCCTTATGGTGTCAAATCAATCACTGAGATGGAAATCTCCTGCTGACTCCCCTCCTTCAAATCATGGTTTCCATTCACACACTGACACAGAAACCTCTTGTAGAGCCCTCTCCTTCAGCCTTATGGTGTCTGATGAAACCCTGACACGGAATCCTCCTGCAGAAGTCCCTCCCTCAGCCTCATGGTGTCAGATCAAACTTTGACACGGGCTCCTCCTGCTGACTACGCTCCTTTAGATGCATGCTGTCAGACCAAACACTGACTTAGAAATCTTCTGCGAACTCCCCTCGCTCTGCCTCAAGGTGTCAGATCAATCGCTGATGCGGAAATTTCCTACTGATTCCCCTCACTCAGACGCATAGTATCTGATCACAAACTTACACGGAAAGTTTCTGCGGACTCTCTTCACTCAGCCTCAAGGTGTCACATCAAACTCTGGCACGGAAACCGCTTGGGGTCAGGTCAAACACTGACTCGGAAACCGCCTGCAGACTTCCCTGCTCAGCCTCAAGGTGTTAAATCAAGTGCTGAAACTGAAAACTCTGCTGACTCCCCTCTGTAAATGTCATGGTGTCAGGTCAAACACTGACTTGGAAACGTCCTAGTGACTCCCCTCAGTCAGACACAAGATGTCAGATCAAACATTGAATCGGAAAGCTCGTGCTGACCTCCCTCACTCAGCCTCTTGTTGTCAGATCAAACACAGACACGGATACCTTCTTTTGACTCCCTCCCTCAGTGTCACGGTGTCCAATTAACACTGAGACAGAAAAGTCCTTCTTACTCCCCTCCCGCAGCCTCATGGAGTCACCGACAGAGAAACTTTCTGCTGACTTCCCTCCCACAGCCTTAAGCTGTCAAATCAAACACTGAGACGGGAACCTCCTGCTAACGCCGCTCTCTCAGACTCATGGCATCAAATCAAACACTTCAGGGGAAAGCCCCAGCTAACGCCCCTCCTTCACGCGCCAAGGTATCAGATCAAACACGGAGTCAAAAAATTCCAGCAGGAACGGCTACCTCAGTTTCATGTTGTCAGATGAAAACCGGATACGAAAAGTTCCTGCTGACTCTCCTCCCTCAGCCTCGTGATGTTGGTTCAAACATTGACTCTGGCTTACTCCTACCCACAGTGTCATGGTGCTAGATCAAACACTACCACGGAAACCTCCGGCAAAAATCCCTCTCTCAGCCTTATTGTGTCAGATGAAACACTGACACAAAAAACTCCTGCTGACTCCCCTCCCTCGGCCTCATGGTAACCGCTCAAACACTGGCTCGGAAAATTTCTGCTAACATCCTTTCCACAGCCTAATGGTGTCAAATCAATCACTGAGATGGAAACATTCTGTTGCCTCCACTCTATCAGCCTTATGGTACCAGATCAAATACTGACACAGAAACCTCCTTTTGACTCCCCTCGCTCTGCTCATGCTGTCAAAACAATTCTGACACGGAAAACTCTTGTAGGCTCCCCTCCCTCAGCATTTTGGTGTCTGATGAAACACTGACACGGCAACATCCTGCAAACTCCTGTCCGACAGCCTCATTGTGTCTGATCATACTTTGACACGGAGACCTCCTGCTGACTCTTTTTCACTTAACATATTGGTGTCAGATCAAACACTGACACGGAAATCACCCCCTTAGTTCTCTCACTTCGTCGCATGGTGCCACATCAAACGCTGACCATAAACCTCCTGCTGACTCCCCTCACTGAGCCTCATGGTGTCAGATCTAAGATGGGCACGAAACGGGCTGCTGACTCTGCTCCTTGAGACGGATGGTGTCAGATCAAACAGTGACACAGAAACCTCCTGCAAACTCTCCTCGCTCTGCCTCAAGGTGTCAGATAAAACGCTGACACAGAAAACTCCTGCTGACTCCCCTAACTCGGTCGTATGGTGTCACGTCAATGACTGACACTGAAACCTCCTGCAGACAGCCCTCCATCAGCCTCAAGGTGTCAGATCAAACACTCATACGGAAACATCCTGCTACCAACCCTCCCTCAGACGCATGGTGTAGATAAATCACTGACACTGAGATCTCCTGCAGATTCCTATCGCTCAGCCACAAGGTGTCACACAAAACGCTGACATGGAAACATTCTGCTGACACACTTCCCTCAGACCCATGATATCAAATCAAGCACTGACACTGATACCTCCTGCAAACTCCCCTCGCTCAGCCTCAAGTTGTCAGATCAAACACTGACATGGAAAGCTACTGCAGACTCACCTCGCAATTCCTCATGGTATCAGACCAAGCACAAACACGGAGACCTCCTGCTGTCTTTCCTCCGTCAGCCTCATGGTGTCATATCGAAAACTGACATAAAAACCTCTTGCTGTCTGCGGTCCCTTCGCCACAGTGTGCCAAATCAAACACTGACATGGAAACGTCCTGCTGACTCGCCTTCCTCAGCCTCATGGTGTCACATCAATTGCTGAAATGGAAACCTTCTGTTGACTACCCTCCGTCAAATTCATGGTGTCAGTTCAAGCGTTGAAACGGAAAACACCTGCTGACTCCCCCTCCGTCAAACTCATGGCGTCAGAATCAAACGCTGATACGGAAATTTCCTACTGACTCTCCTCTCTCAGCCTCAAGGTGACTGATCAAACAGAGAAAAAAGAACAAAGAACAAAGAAAATTTATAGCCCAGGATTATTCCCTTCGGCCTGAGGCGATTCAAATTTACTCTCCAAACCTGCCGCCTAATTCCTCAGCATCTATATCCCTCTGCTCCCCACATACTCATGATCTGTCCTGGCTCATTTTAAATAAATCCACCGTGCCTGCCTCGACCACCTCTGCTGGCAACGCTCACCACCGTCTGTGTAAAGTACTTGTCGCGTATATCCCCATCAAACCTTTCATCTCTCACCTTGAAAACGTGACCTCTTGTTATTGAATCTTTCGCCCTGGGAAAAGGCTTATCTCTATCTATCCTATCTATGCAATTCATGATTTTGGAAACCTCAATCAGGTCTTCCCTCAATCTCGTTTTTTTCCCATTTTGCCCTCCAGATTTCTATCTTGTATATTCCCCTACTGGTCTTGTATTCCTCGATGGACTCATTCGATCCCTGCTAATGACAACTATCATATGGTCCCTCTTTTCCTTGAACAGAACCTCAATTTCGCTGGCCATCCAGCATTGCCTACACTGACCAGCCTTACCCTGCTCATGAACAAATAACCTGTCGCTAGACTCTGTAATCTCATTTGTTAAGGCCTCTTACTTTCAAGCCACTAGCTTCTCCCGAACAGCTTTTCAAAATGATTGCCCAAAAATTTCAAAATTGACCTCACTCAACTTCGAAATTTAACATTTATATTAGCACTATCTTTCTCCATAATTATTTTAAAACTAACAACAACTACATAACGGACACATGAGGCTGAATTGCCTCCTTCTGTTCACCTGTAACAGACTCGAGAAGCTGGGTGACCTCCTCTCCTTCCTGTATAACAGGTGCGAGAGGATGAATGGCCTCCTTCTATCCCGCTGTAACTGGCACATGGAGACAGAACTACGTCATCCTGTTCCTGAGCTGCACTCTCGATGTTCCTAATAATGTGCAAAGTTTATAGAAGGATTTAACAAAAACAGGAGCAGCATTGCATAAAATCAATGGGCAATAAATATTGCACCCAGGATTTTGAACTCTGGAAATTTTCTCACAGCCATCTTTTGAAGCTGCCCTGTTACTTTATCACTGGTTTCTTTTATAAAGAACATGGAATATGCACGGTTCTGCCGCGTACTTGCTCTGCTCCCACATATACTTAAGCAAGAATAAAATGATTTTTGGTCCATCCCTCAGCAACCTCCATCCATTCCATCCAGACCGAGTAAATGTTGCCTTTTCGTGGGAAATGAGCTGTGATATAACAAAGGGATTAACTGAACCTGTTTGCGCAGTGACTGTGGTTAAAGTCAGTCTTCATGAATTCCAATTATTCCAGTGGAGGTTTCCATCCTTTAATAATAAAAGCGCTCCGTCAAAGTGTTTTGCCAAAGCATAGCGGAAGCATCACTGTCAGCACTAACAGGGGTCAGCAGCTCCAGAGAGAGGGAAAGGAGAGATCAGACTTTGAGAACGTCAGACTGCAATGTTCCGACAATAGATCTGAATCTGAGAACAATAGACTGGAATGTTCCAACAATGGAGCAAAATCTGAGAACAATAGACTGGAATGTACCAAGAATGGACATGAGTTTATACTGGGATGTTTGGAGGCTTTCTACATGTTATGATCAATGGTCATTAGCATTGCGGATCGAATATGCACTTTACATTCTTCAATATTTTTATTATCGAATCCTGGCTTTCGTTGGTGTCCCTGGTAAGTCTTACTGTACGTTCATTACTTCTATAAACCATGTCTGACAGTAATACTGTTCTTTCATTGACTCTACTATCCTTGTATCTTGTTCCTGCTAAGACTCGAAATCCACATATTTATTTTACAAACCTCTGCTAAGTGCATTCATGAACTTACTAATTTACTCTCTCCCTCTTTGCTTCTGGCAACGTTACTCATACGTCTCTGTGTTGGCCTAAATTTCAGCTGTGAGTCACGAATCACTTGTTATTTAAATATTAGGAGCATGGAGGTTACTTTCTTCTGTTCTGATTACAAACTCCATTTCCTGCCACTGATTCCATCCCATCCCTGGCCAATTTCTGATACTGACAACTATGGTCATCCCTTTGGCCATGAGCCTATTCTGACACCAAGCCCTGCTCATTCGTAATTGTAACTACTGGAACCTCTTGGATATACTTCACTAGCTCATCCTATCTATTATTTGAACCACGGGCTGTGAAAAACTGTCTTAAAGATGGCAATAATCTGCTACTGACACTCCCAGCTTCAAACTTGCAGGAACACATCTGAGTCAAGACTGCACAGCTCCTGCCTGAACTCTCACAAAAAATCCCCATTCATCCATCATTCCTGCGCGCAATAATCTATATGATTATTATCCATTCTTTATCTGTTTTCCACATATTTCAACCACATGTTGTGTTTCTATGTTAATTGACTGCTTCTTTCTTGAATGTAAATCTCTCTGTCCTTCTGTATCATTGCCTGGCCTTGGTTTCTGGCTCCCTCACTTTCTGCTGTGCCCCATGTGGTGCCCTATAGTCAGGGGCGTGTGTGCTGGTCTCCTGTTCACTTCCTGCTGTGTCTCATGTGTGTGTTCCATGGACAGGGATGTGTGTGCTGGGCCATTGTTCACTTCCTCGTGTGTCCCATGTGGTATTCCATGGACAGTGGGGTATATGTCGGGCTGTTGGTCACTTCCCGGTGTGTCCCACATGATTCTGTATGTTTGACAGGGAGTTCCAGCAGGTTTGACTCACGTCGTTGAAAGTCTCCCTGTCCACTGAACGCCTGTGTTGTTCTCTCTCAGCTGCTCACTGGCAGTAACACGAGGAAGTTCCTCGAGTATTATTGTAAAGTTCAAGGTATCTAACTTTTAACGAAAGGGCCACTGACTTCTCCTGTTATTGAACTGTTTATGGAGGTGCAGGGGATGGTTTGCTGGAGATTGTGTAGTAGGCTGCCTCAGAGATTCATGGAGACCTGAGAATTTCGTTACCCAAGTCTAGACTGAGCATGGGGACTGTCGTTACAGCATCTCGGTCTGCAGCGTGAACAATAAATGGTGCAGAGGCTGCGGAGAGGGAAAGGTGTGTTTGTGAGTGTGCGCTTGAAAATGCATCTATTGTACCTGTCTGCATCTTTACTCGGACAAAGACTTTCTCACTCATCATTAAACACACACACACACACACACACAATCTCTCTATGTCACGCATCCACGTCCCCACATACACACACTCCGTATCTCTCACACGCACACATATAAATCTGTGGGGTGAATTTGAATTTGCAGATTTGTATTTGCGGATGGATTCTATTTCGTTTAAAAACGCATTTAATTTGTAGGCAGTCAGTCAATGTGACACCTTATAAAGTATTGCTTTGGAAATAAAATGAGTCTGACTCCCGGGTAAGACACAGACAGACCCCAAACAAGATCTTCGCTGGTTTTGTGCATGGAACGCCACATCTTAGCAAACATAATAGAATTATTTGAGGGAGTGGCAAATTTGGTAGTGAGGAAGGGGCTATTGATGTCATATACATCGATTTCGGTCAGGCATTTGATGTAGTAGGCGGTTAGAAAAGGTTATGTCGCATGGGGTTCTGTCTGTTCGAGCTAGATGGACGGAGAACTGGCTGGACAGCAGGAGACAAGAAAACAGTAGTGGAAGAGAGTTTCACAAAATGGAGAAATATGACCAGTGGTGTTTCACAGGGATCCGTGCTGGGACAACTGTTGTTTGTGATATACATATTTTATTTGAAGGAAGGTCCACCTGGTCTGTTTACCATTTTTTCAGATGACACTAAAATTGGTGGAGACGCAGAAAGTTGGGGGAGGACTGCCAGAGAACGCAGATGATTATAGATAGATTGCAGAGTTGGTCGGGGAAATGGCAGATGGAATTCAATCTGGACAAACGTGAGTTGATGCATTTTGGAAGATCCAATTCAAGAGTGAACTGTACGGCAAATGAAAAAACAATCCCTGCGGAAAATTGATGTGTAAAGTGATCTGGGTGTACAGGTCCATTGTTCGCTAAAAGTGGCAGGTTGATAGAGTGGTAAGAAGACATACAGCATACTTTCCTTCTCAAATCTTCTCAAAACTCGCTAACTTTCCTTTCTGCTAGTTTACACAGAACCCCATGCGACATCACCTGTTCCACCCGCCTACTTCATCAAATGCCTTACCGAAGTCCTTACCGATTTCGGAAGGGAAGAAAAGGGAAAGTGGAGAACGACAGATCAGTTGACTTGTCATCCACAGGAGGGAAGATATTGGAATCGATTGCATACAAGAGTAAGCAGGTCATATTACAGTTGAGCAGGAGTTTATTTCGGCCACTTTTGGAATACTGCATACAGGTCTGGTCGCCACATTACCAAAATGACTTGGATGACTTGGAGACAGTGCACAAGAGTATAATCAGGATTTTGCCTGGTATGTAGGGAACTAACTATGAAGATATCTTTGGCATATTAAGATTATTTTCATGAGAAGGACTAGAGTTTCAGTGAGGACTTTACTGTGGTCAAAATCATGAGAGGTATAAACCGGGTGGATAGCAAGAAGCTTATTCCCAGAGAGGGGGACTCAGTTACGTGGAGTCACGAATTTAAGGTGAGAGAGAAATGCTTATTAGAAATATCTGCGAAAAGTTCTTTACACAGAGGATGACGAGTGCCTGGAATGCGTTGCCAGTTGAGGTGGTAGAAGGGGCCACGATAGAGGCATTTAAGACATATCCAAACAGGCACATGAATGGACAGAGAGCAGAGGGATACAGATCCTGAGAAAATAGGCGACAGGTGTGGATAGAGGATTTGGATCGCGCAGGCTTGGAGGGCCGAAGCGCCTGTTCCTGCACTGCAATTTTCCTTGTTCTTTGTAAATAATGGCGAAAAACATTTTTTGATACTTGAAAGAAAAATGAAGGCAAGGTCAAATGTGGAACAGTGAATGTGTGAACAGGATAATCTTTTATTGAGAACAGATAAATGTCAGGGAGATGAAACAGTTACATTGCTTCTGTCGTCATGGAGAAAGATCCTTCAATCTTCTGGAAATACAAAGTGAACATGGAACCTTTAGAACTGAAGACTAAAATCATTCATATCAGGAACGGGGATCATTTTTGGATTTTTGGATCATTGGAATCGCTTTTGGCGTAGAAGTGACCTGTACAAAAGGACGGATTGCACCTAAATTGGAAGCGGACTAATATACTGACAGGGGAATTTGCTAGAACTGCTTGGGAGGATTTAAACTAGTAAGGTGGGGGTGGGGGGCAGGGAGATAGTGAACAAAGAGATCGATCTTTGACTGGTACAATTGAGAACAGAAGTGAGTCAAACAGTCAGGGTAAGCAGGGACAAGGTAGGACTAACAACTTAAACTGCACTTACTTCAATGCAAGGGGCCTAACAGACTGCTTAGCCTGCTTGGCACACAATCCTCATTCCTGAAGAGGGCTCATGCCCGAAACGTCGATTCCCCTGCTCCTTGGATGCTGCCTGATCTGCTGCACTTTTCCAGCAACACATTTTCAGCTCTGAGCTCCAGCATCTGCAGTCCTTACTTTCGCCTAACAGGGAAGGCAGATGAACTCAGGGCATGGTTAGGAACATGGGATTGGGATGTCATAGCAATTACAGGGACATGGCTCAGGGATGGGCAGGACTGGCAGCTCAATATGCCAGAATACAAATGATCCAGGAAGGATAGAAAGGGAGGCAATAGAGGAGGGGAGTGGCATTTTTGATAAGGGATAGCATTACAGCTAGCTGTGGGAAGATATTCCTGAAAATACATATAGGAGTGTTATTTGGGTGGAACTGAGAAATAAGAAAGGGATGATGAACTTATTGGGATTGTATCATAGAATCCCCAATAGTCAGAGGGGGTCTCTGATTATTCACAATTGAGAAATAAACTTGTACGGAGATCTCAGCTATCTGTAAGAATAATAGGACAGTTATGATAGGGGATTTTAACTTTCCAAACATAGACTGGGAGTGCCATAGTGTTAAGGGTTTAGATGGAGAGGAATTTGTTAAGTGCATACAAGACAATTTTATGATTCAGTATGTGGATGTACCTTCTGGAGAAGTTGCAAAACTTGAGCTTCTCTTGGGAAATAAGGCAGGACACGTGACTGAGTTATCAGTGGGGGTGCACTTTGGGGCCAGCGACCATAATTCCATTAGTTTTAAAATAGTGATGGAAAAAAGATAGACCAGATCTAAAAGGTGAAGTTCTAAATTGGAGAATGACTAATTTTGACGGAAATAGGCAAGAACTTTCGAAAGCTGATTGGAGGCAGATGTTTGCACGTCAAGGGACAGCTGGAAAATGGGAAGTCTTCAGAAATGAGATAACAAGAATACAGAGAAAGTATATTCCAGTCAGGGTGAAAGGAACGGCTGGTAGGTATTGGGAATGCTAGATTACGAAACAAATTGAGGGTTTGGTTAAGAAAAAGAAGGAATCATATGTCAGGTATAGACAGGATAGATCGAGTGAATCCTTAGAAGAGTAGAATGGAAATAGGAGTGCACTTAAGAGGGAAATCAAGAGGGCGAAAAGGGGGAATGAGATAGCTTTGGCAAATAGAGTTAAGGAGAATCCAAAGGGTTTTTCACAAACACATTAAGGACAAAAGGGTGTCTATGGAGAGAATAGGGCCACTCAAAAATCAGCAATGTGGTCTTTCTGTGGAGCCGCAGAAAATAGGGGAGATACTAAATGAGTATTTTGCATCAGCATTTACTGCGAAAAAGGATATGGAAGATATAGACTGTGGGGAAATAGAATTTGACATCTTGCAAAATGTCCATATTACAGATGAGGAAGCGGTGGGTGTCTTGAAACGGGAAAAGGTGGATAAATCCCCAGGACCTGATCAGGTGTACCCGGGAACTCTGTGGGAAGCTAGAGAAGTGATTGCTGGGCCTTTTGCTGAGATATTTGCATCATTGATAGTCACAGGTGAGGTGCCGGGAGACTGGAGGTTGGCAACCGTCGTGCCACTGTTTAAGAAGGCCCGTAAAGTCAAGCCAGGGAACTATAAACCGGTGAGCCTAACCTCGATGGTGGGATTAGATTACTTACAGTGTGGAAACAGGCCCTTCGGCCCAACAAGACCACACCGACCCGCCGAAGCGCAACCCACCCAGACCCATTCCCCTACATTTACCCCTGCACCTAACACTACAGGCAATTTAGCATGGCCAATTCATCTGGCCTGTGGGAGGAAACCGGAGCACCCGGAGGAAACCCACGCAGACGCGGGAAGAATGTGCAAACTCCACACAGTCAGTCGCCTGAGCGGGAATTGAACCCGGGTTACTGGCGCTGTGAGGCAGCAGTGCTAACCACTGTGCCACCGTGCCGCCCACGGGTTAATGTTCAGATGGACCGATGTGGTGAGCAATGGTAGATGGAGTTTCATTTCGAATCCTGAGGAATAGAATGTACATGTTTTTGGTAAGGCAAGGACTGATTAGCTGAAACTTTATTGCTGGAACAGCACAGCAGGTCAGACAGCATCTAGGGAAAAGGAGATTCGACGTTTCGGGCACATGCCCTTCCTCAGGAAGGGCATGTGCCAGCTGTTCCAGCTGGCACATGCTGTTCCAGCAATAAAGTTTCAGCTTTGATCTCCAACGTCTGCAGACCTCACTTTCTCCTCAAGGACTGATTAGGGCTAGTCAACATGGCTTTGTGCGTGGGAAATCATGTCTCACAAACTTGATTGTGTTTTCTGCAGAAGTAACAAAGGGGATTTACGAGGGCAGAGCAGTAGATGTGATCTATATGGTCTTCAGTAAGGTGTTCGTCAAGGTTCCACATGGGAGACTGGTTAGCAAGGTTAGATATCATGGAATACAGGGAGAACTAACCATTTGCTTCCAGAACTATCTCAAAGGTAGAAGACAGAAGGTGGTGGTGGTGGTGGGTCGTTTTTCAGGCTGGAGGCCTGTGACTAGTGGAGTGCCACAAGGATCGGTGTTGGGTCCTCTACTTTTTGTCATTTACATAAATGATTTGGATGCGAGCACAGGAGGTACAGATAGTAAGTTTGCAGATGGCACCAAAATTGGAGGTGTAGTGGACAGCGAAGAGGGTTACCTCAGATTACAACATGATATTGACCAGATCGGCCTATGGGCTGAGAAGTGGCAGATGGATTTTAATGCGGATAAATGCGAGGTGCTGCATTTTGTGAAAGCAAATCTTAGCAGGACTTACACACTTAATGGGAAGGTCCTCGGGAGTTTTGCTGAACAAAGAGACCTTGGAGTGCAAGTTCGTAGCTCCTTGAAAGTGCAGTCGCAGGTAGATAGGATAATGAGGAAGGCGTTTGTTACGTTTCCTTTATTGGTCAGAGTATTGAGTACAGGAGTTGGGAGATCATGTTGCGGCTGTGCAGGACATTTATTCGGCCACTGTTGAAATATTGCGTGCAATTCTCGTCTCCTTCCTATCAGAAAGATGCTGTGAAACTTGAAATGGTTCAGAAAAGATTTACAAGGATGTTGCTAGGGTTGGAGATTTTCAGCTCTAGGGAGAGGCTGAACTGGCTGGGGCTGTTTTCCCTGGAGCGTCGGAGGCTGAGGGGTGACGTTATAGAGGTTTACAAAATTATGAGGGACATGGATAGGTGTAATTAATCAAAGTCTTTCCCTGGTGTGGGGTAGATCAGAACTAGTGGGCACAGGTTCAGAATGACAGGGAAAAAATATAAAAAAGATCTAAGGGGCAACTTTTTCACGCAGAGGGGGTACGAATATGGAATTAACTGCCCGAGGAAGTGGTGGAGGCTGATACAATTGCAACATTTAAGAGGCATTTGGATGGGTGTATGAATAGGAAGAATTTGGATGGTTATGGGCAAGCTGCTGACTGGTGGGACTAGATTGGGTTGGGACATCTTGTCGGCATGTACCGGTTCGACTAAAAGGCATGTTTCCATCTCTCTGACTCTCTATGAGGTAGTATGTGGAATCACAATTGGCTTGAGGATTGATAAGTCTGACAGACGAGATCTACTTCATACTGACATATCAGAGACATCAACAATACACAAATTGATTGCATTGGGGACCACTGTATCTTTCTGTATTCACTTTGGAAGTTTATAAATGCGATTGAACATGTGAAGAAATGGGAGAGTGGAGAACTACAGACCAGCTAATTGTCATCCACAGTCGGAGTGTGTTGCAATCTATTATAACGAATGTGATCGTGGACACTTAGAAGGTAATACCAGACGTCAAGAGTATTGTTCTGAGTTTATAAAAGGGAAACCAGGGAGAAGTAGTGATTCTGGTATCGGTAGATAGTCAGGAGGATTTTTAATCAGTACACACAGTATGTAACCAGAAAACATTAAAGAAAAGGATATTGTGAGAAACATATTCAAAAATAGGTACGTAACCGTTAGTTTTGCCTTCATTTACAGGGAATCCGAATACAGACAATGAAGAGTCAACTCCACTCAAAGCGTTAGCTTGCACTATGTCCATGGATGCTATCTGACTCACTGTGATATGTACAGTTCAGATTCCAGCATCTGCAGTAGTTGCTTCCTACTAGAAGTAAAGGCATTCTGCACTAGTTACACGGAGTGTTGGTGCGACTGTATCTGGAGTATTGTGTATAGTTTTGATGTCCTGATATAAGTAAAATGTACTGATCACATGTACCGAATGAATATTCTCCAGATTAATCTCTCAGATGGCAAGATTGTTTGCTGAGGACAATTGGCCTGGGTTCAAGTCAGGAATCTGTGTGTGAAGCTGGAGAACACTGATACGTTGTTACAGACTAGAGTGGTGCTGGAAAAGCACAGCAGTTCAGGCAGCATCCAAGGAGCAGTAAAATCGACGTTTCGGGCAAAAGCCCTTCATCAGGTTGTTACATGAGAGCTTCATATCTGTTTTACTTGGGGGGGGGGAGACAAGCATGGAGGAAGGAATTCGTGAAGATGGTCTTGGAAGCTTTTCAGCATATTGATATAAGATGTGAGCAGGACTTAATGGCTTTGTGTATTATAAAATTGGACAAGTCCCCAGGTCCAGATCAGTTGCATCTAAGGCTGCTGTTAGAGACAAGGTACGAAAGGCGCTGATGCAAACATTAAAATAGAATCTGGTCACAGGTGAGTTGCCAGAGGACTGGAGAACACTCTTTATAGGAAGGTTGGTGGAGGCAGACCAGGGAACTATATACTAGTGGGTATGAGAACTGTGTTTGATACAGTATTGGAAAAGAATAGGAGGTGGTAGAAGCCTAGCTGAGTGACTGGAGACTAGTGCACGCTGATGTACCACAGGTTTTCAGTGGTGTGTCCCCTATTATTTGTGGTATTCATAAATTATGTGGGCATGAATGTGGAGTGGGAAGTCGGTTGAGTTTGAAAATAAGTGTAGGTTTGACACAAAGATTGGCCGGGTGGTTGGCAGTGAGGAAAAGGTCTTATATTCGAGGAAGATATAAATGGAATGGTCAGACTTGCAGAGCAATTGCTGATGGAATGTAACCCTGATAAATATGAGGCGATGCACTTTGGAAGAAGGAACCAGGCAAGGGAGTACTCAACGAATGGCAACACATTATAAAACTCAGAGGGTGCTTCTCGACAGATCCCTGAACGTGGTTGGAGAGGGTAATAGGTTAGTTAAGAAGGTATTGGAGGGGGATCCAAGATGGCGGCAACCCAGCAAGTCTGAGTCTATAGTGCTCCTCCCAAGATCGGGTAAAGTGGGTCACCCACCCCCACCACACTCACTAAATCATTTATAATAGCTGTTTAATTTAATTAGTTGTTTGGTATTAAACTTAAACAATCTAATATTTAGTAAAAATGACCAAAGGGAAGGGAGCCTGCAGCTCTCAGCAAGCAGGACCCCCTCCCCCACACTCTCCAGCTGCAGCTGAGCATCCGCAGCCGCCCCGGGGGACTTACCTACAGTAACAAGCCTTGTAGAAATGATCTCCAAACTGGATGAGAAGATCGACGCTTTTATCGAAGAATCCCGAAATCGATGGGACTCACTCTCGGCCGCGCTGCAGAAGCACGACCGAGACATCCAGGAAATCGAGCGCCGAGGTGGAGGGGCGGAGTTAAAGGCCGCGACCTCCGAAACGACAGCGCAATCGGCCGTGGATCAGGTCCGGACTCTCGAACAGCGAGTCCAGACCTTAGAGAATTACATTGACGACCTCGATAATCGAGGTCGTCGAAAAAATATTCGTTTTCTGGGCCTTCCCGAACGGGAAGAGGAAGGCCAGCTTACAGCATTCCTCGAACAGTGGCTGCCACAGCTTTTAAATCTGGAAGCTGGATCAGGCCAGGTAAGGGTGGAATGGGCCTACTGGGTCGCAATACGCGGGCCTTGCTCGAACCAGCGCCCCCGCCCGGTCCTGTTCTGGCTTCAGAGCTACAGGGCGAGGCAGATACTCCTAGAACCTTCTCGAAATCTTGGAAAAGATCCCCAAGATATGATCTACAGAGGATCCAAGATCATGTTATTCCAGGACTTTTCCCCAGTTCTGGTCCGAAAGAGGAAGGCATTCGACGAGGCGAAGAAGCGTTTAAGGGACTTAAATATTCAGTGTTCCTTACCCTACCCAGCGACGCTATGCTTTAACCATGAAGGATCCGTGTATAACTTCGGGTCGCCAGAAAAGGCTAAGGAATTCTTGGACTCTCTTAGATAAACTGTAAGAGATAATGGATGTTGGTTTGCCTTTCCCCCCGCTTTGGTTTATATCCCCCCAACCTTTTTTTCTTGCCGTACTGTTTAATATTATCATGGGGCGTGGGGAGAGGGATTTGATTTCCTCCCCCGTTGAGCTGTTTTCTTTTATTATTTTATGTTTTTATGTGGATATATATGTATATGTGTGTATATATATATATATATATATATATGCGTATGTATGTATGTATGTAGTGAAAAAGTGAGGTCTGCAGATGCTGGCGATCAGAGCTGAAAATGTGGTGCTGGAACAGGGCAGCAGGTCAGGCAGCATCCAGGGAACAGGAGAATCGATGAACCGAAACATCGATTCTCCTGTTCCCTGGATGCTGCCTGACCTGCTGCGCTGTTCCAGCAACACATTTTCAGCTATATAAGTAGCCAGGGGGTTTGGTTAATGTTAGTGGGGGAGGTGGTTACCTTATTCTATTTTACCTCTGTCTTTAGGAGCGGGGTTGTTCCTTCCTTGTTATTTTGTATTATTATATTTAGTTATTATTTGTTGAGGTTGTAATTTTATAGTTATATATTTATATATGGTATTAACATTACCAAATATATCCAGGTGTTCGTGTGGGTGGGGGTAGGGTGCTCACTGTTAACTCTAGCTTTGTATAATATCTGAATTCTCCTCATTTTAATGAGGAGTGCCTTGGTAAGGGTGGGGCATTGGTTGGGAGGGGATATGATGAATTTTTGGAAAGGAAGTGACACCGCCTGTGAACAAGGGGGAAAATCTCCACATAAATACGTTTTAGATTTTTCTTATTATTTAGAAATAGTTTTTTATTATACTGTTGTGAGTGTATTAGAGAGCCTTTATTTTTGTAAATTTTATATGCTCTATGCTCGGGATGTTCTGGATAGGGTTTCCCCTCCTGAGGGGTCTCGGATTTGCCCGGATGATTATGGTTGATCAGTCGGTTAATTGGTGCACCTGAAATGTCAAGGGGAGTAATTCGCCAGTTATAAGGAAGGGAATATTATGAAATCTTAAGAAAGAAAGAGTTGATATAGCTCTCCTACGGGAGACATACCTGTCGGATAAAGAACACTTGAAATTACGATACGTTGGATTTGATCAGGCCTTTTTTTCTTCTTTTAGCTCAAAAAGCAGGGGAGTTGTTCTTCTTGTTCGGAAGAATTTTCCTTTCAAAATCCTAAATCAGATAAAAGACGAATCTGGACGATATATTTTGATTAAAGCCCTTATAAATGGAGAGGACTATGGGATTTTAAATTTATACTGCCCCCAGGCACACCCCTTTAAATTTATAACGGAAGCCTTTTCAAAATTGATGGCTTTTGGTGCCCATCATACAATTATAGGGGGAGACTTTAATTGTATTATGGATCTGGAAGTAGATAGGATTCGCAAGAGTACTGCAGGAGTATCTCCCAGATCTAGACAATTGGTGGATCTGAACATAGAATTAGGATTAGTAGATGTATGGAGATGTCTTCATCCACAGGGCAGAGATTTTTCTTTCTACTCCAATCCACATAGATGTCATGCCAGAATTGATATGTTTTTTGCCCCCTCGATTTTTAAAAATTTCATATCATCCTGTAAAATAGGTAGTATAGCAATTTCCGACCACGCTGCTGTATATAAGGAAACTAAGGCGAGGAACAATGGGACATCCCCTCGGCATTGGCGTATGGACCCCTTCCTAATGAAAGATAGTAAATTTGTAAAGTACTTCTCTCAAGAATTTAAAACTTTTTTAGAAATTAATTCAGGTATGGCTAGCAACCCATCAATGATGTGGGAGACCATTAAAGCTTACACGCGAGGTTTGATCATCTCCTACTCAGCGACCCAGAAAAAATTGAAGGGAGAACAACAGCATCTGCTTGAAGCTCGCTTAAAAGCAACTGAAACAACATACATTGATCGACCTTCTATTATTTAATTGCAAAGGATTACGGCTCTTATGACAGCTCTAAACACTACGCTTACTCAAACGGCTAGGAGGTAAATATTATTTGCAAAACAAAGGTTATATGAATATGGCGACAAACCGGGTAGATACTGAGCATTTCTTTCAAAGAAAAAAAAGGCCCCTCAGACTATTACGTCTGTCCAGGAAAGTACGGGTATTTTGACTCATGATCATAAAAAAGATTAATGCGTTCCTTAAAAAAGGAAAGGATCCAGAAGATTGTACATCATACAGACCAATATCCTTGCTAAATGTAGATTTTAAAATCCTTTCTAAAACGTTAGCATTGAGACTAGAAAGGGTACTGCCACATATTATAAAAGAGGATCAGACGGGGTTTATTAAGGGCCGTAGATCATCCAATAATATTAGAAGGGTTTTGAATATGATTCAAGCCTGCCATCAGGGAAAGATACCAAGAGTAGTAGTTTCATTAGACGCGGAAAAGGCATTTGATAGGGTTGAATGGTCATATTTGTTTGACACATTGGAAAGGTTTGGCGTTGGACAGGGGTTTACCAAATGGGACTCAACATTGTATAGTGATCCCAAAGCAGTTGTGGTTACCAATGATTTAGTTTCGGATAGCTTAAGTGTGGGTAGGGGATGCCGTCAGGGATGTCCTCTCTCGCCATTGTTATTTACACTAATAATTGAACCACTAGCAGAAGCTATACGAGCTGATCCTAATATAACGGCCCCGAGGATTGGTACAGGTAAACATAAAATTACCCTTTATGCAGATGATGTTCTTCTATTCCTCAGTAATCCTCTGATGTCCGTACCTCGCCTAATCTAAGTTATTAATACATTTAGCACATTCTCAGGCTGATACCCCACTTAGTGGATGGATCACTTTTTCCCTTTCGTTGGTCCCTGGAGGGCTTCTTATATTTAGGCATTTTTATTACCCCAGTATTTGGTCAGTTGTATAAGGCTAATTTTGTGCATTTACTGGAAAGGATAAGGCAGGATCTCCAGCGATGAGGAGACGTTCCAATTTCCTGGTTGGGTAGAATTGCACTAATTAAAATGAATGTCCTGCCCCGTCTCCTATATCCTATGAGAATGCTTCCGGTGATGCTGCCGATGATGGCTCTACGTAAATTATATGGCTGGCTGGGCTCCTTTATCTGGAATCATAGACGGCCCCTCATTAAGCTGAAGAAGCTACAGCTTCCACAGGCAAGGGGAGGATTGGACTTCCCATATTTTAGGAAATATCAGTTAAGTTCCCTATTAAGTTACATAGCTGATTGGGTCTTGTCTGATCCACAATCAATCTGGTTGGACATCGAGGCCTCTCACGTAAAATACCCACTTATTAAGCTTTTATTTTCAGACAAGAGGAAAATCATTACAGATCACTGTAAAAACCCTATAATACTAAACACAATTAAGGCTTGGAATATAATTCGGCAAAATGAGGGTAATTCACATAAAACATCCCCCTATGCGCTGATAGTGGGAGAATGGGGATTTCAACCGGGGGTTACAGATGCCACTTTTAAACTCTGGATATCCAGGGGTATCTCATGTCTAGGGCACCTATTTAAAGATGGAGTCCTGGTGTCTTTTGAACAGCTGCGTCAGAAATTCGGATTACCTAATGGGGACCTCTTTCGATACTTCCAAATTCGAGACTATATACAGAAGAAGACTACGTTATTAGATAGTCTTTATAAATCAGACAGAGAATGTAGTGTCTTACGACCAGTGGGAGTATCTTCCGTCAGTACTATTTATCATTTACTACATGATGAAGTATCGGGAGATATGGATAATCTGCTTAAAACATGGGATCAGGATTTGGGACTAGAAATCTCTATAGAAACATGGAATGATATTTGTGAAAACGCTAAAATAATTACTATCTGGAGCAGAACTCAGGCTATTCAGCTGAAGATACTTCATCGGGCCCATATTAAGCACCGGTTCAATTGGCAAAATATAAGGCAGGAGCATCTCCAATGTGGCCCAAATGTAAAATAGAGGTGGGCACTCTTGTATATTGCCAATGGAACTGTCCTAAGATCCGTAGATATTGGACTAAAGTAGCAAGTACCCTGACAGAAATTTTAGAAACGGAAATTAAAATGGACCCTGTATCTCTCCTTTTGGGCTTTTCGAACTTTCTCTCCCTGGACATGTACGGGAAGAGACTATTTTCTATTCTCTCTTTCTGTGCAAGGAAAACATTTTGGTGAACTGGGTGGCTGAAGGCCCCCCTGGACTTTCAAATTGGCACAGACTAATTATGGAATGTATTCCCATTGACTTTCTTACAAATATGGTGCACCGAAAAACCGAATTATTTTATAAAATATGATGGTAGCCCTTCTTGAATTACATAAATACAGATAATTCAGCTATCCTAACAAGGGCTTTTATTTAATTGAGATTACAAACCTGGCGGGCCCGGGGCCCCTTGGGAGAGGAATCCCGCACGAATACGGGTTTTATTACATTTGATATTAACACATTCCGAGCACGTAAGAGATTTAAATATACACTCTGGTTAGTTGTAGGTTAGATTAATAGACAGTTAGTTTTGTTTTGTTCTTTATTTTTTCGGTATTTTTTTTCTTTTGTTAAATTTTGGCTATTGCTTATTTGATTTAATTGTATATCAATGTTTGTATTTGAGAATTTTGTTTATTTTTGTAAACTTGTAAAAATGTTAAATTTCTAATAAAAATATCTATTAAAAAAGAAGGTATTGGAGGCAGTTGGCATAGCCTTTACTCATCGAGGCATAGATTATAAGAGCGACAGAGGCCAAGATGGAATGATGTGTGCAGTTCTGGCGGCAACATTGCAATAAGAATGCGATTGCACGGGATGGATGTGCCGATTATAATCAGCAGGCTGCAGAAAAGAGTTTGGATATGATCGGGATGTTTAATTTGGAGCAGGGAACCCTGAGGGGGACGGAATTCAGAAGGATAAAATTACAAGGGACATGGACAGGGTGGATAGACAGCAACCTTTTAGTCAAAGGGTCAAGAACAATGGAGAACACTTTTAAAGTTAAATGTTTGAGTTTTAGTTAGGATATGAGGATTGTTTTTCACCCTGAGAATGTTCGGGTCTTGAATGCACTTCCTGGGAGTGGAGTTATCACGATTCACCTCACAACTGTTTAAAGGTATATGGACAAGCACTTGGAGTGTCATAACATTCATGACTACAGTCTTGTGTCAGAAAGTGGGGCAAATGTAAATGGTGCTGTATTTCTGCTTCAGTGCATGCTTCTGTGATTGTACGATTGTGAATGGTCAATCATTAAGCAACTGAAGACAGGAAATGATGGGTTTCTGAAGAGTACATTAGCAGCAGTGAAATGTCAACTTCTCAACGTTCAGTACACTGAAGTGAAATGTTAGCTAAGATATTGTAGCATTCTTACAACCTGAAACCAGAGGGTGGAGAACAGGGAATAGGTAGGACTATGAAGCAACTACTTCAGTTCTGCCTTCACAAATAATAAATTTGAAAAATAACTTCCAAGCAATTTTAGGTCGACTGAGAAAGACAAGAAATGGAATCAAATCAGCAAATAAACAGCTTTGGAGAAATTATTTGGACTGAAATCAGATAAGTCCCCATGTCCAGATAATCTACATCTATGACTCCTAAACCAAGTGGCCATGGTAATAGTGAATACTTTGTTCTTATCTTCCAAATTCATGATGGTTTTGGAACTGAATTGACAGAATTGAGAGCAGCAAATGTACCCCAATATTTCTAAAGGATGTAAGGAGACAGTAGGAAATTACAATCCTCTTAACACCGAAGATTCAGTCGGGACAAACCATAAGTCTATTATGAAGAATGCACTGCCAGGTAACGTTTAGATTTAAAATAATTTAAAAGTAATGAACAAGGATCAAGTCAATTCCCATTTATTAAAGGTGAATCATATTTGAGAAACCGATTGGTATATGAATAATGACAAATGAATGGATGCGGTGAATTTGGATTTTCATAAATATTTTTGATGAAGTCCCTAGTCTAGTGTTGTGACCACGCTACTCCTTTAACAAGCAGTCCTTGTTTTTTATTTTCATGGAGGTCTTAAAAGCAGCGAATCCAATATGTCTAGGTTTTACTAATTGAGAATGCTTTCAAGTCTAAAATTAAAGCATGTACAATGAAGAGCAAGCTATCTTAGATCTCGTCCTGTGTAATACGACAGAAATAATTATTGATATCATAAATAGGGATTATTTTGAAGGAGTGATTACAGTATAGTTGAATGTAGAATTCAGATGTAGAATGTGAAGATAATATCTAATACCAGGATCCTGAGCTTATACAAGGGTCACTTCAATAGAATGAGGAAACAACTATTTTATGGTGTGACAGTTGACGACTAAATGTCCTTAGTAAAAGTATGTTCCAGTGCAAAGGAAAGACTCGAAGAACAGACGTAATCTGCCATGTGTGTTTCAGCAAATAAGGGAGGTGATCAAATTAAAACAGAAGGAATGCAAATTGACCAAGAAACTATTAGATTGAAAACTTTAAAGGTCAGAAGAAATCCACTAAAAAGTACGATACAGATCGAATAGTAGGAAAGAACACGTGAAAAGGAAAACTAGTACAGAATATAAATAGGATAGCAGATGATTCCGTAAGTACATGAAATGGAACTAAGTGCCTAAAGTAAAAGTTGATCCTCTAGAGAATGACAAGGCGCATTTAGTTACAGGATATGATGAAATGGCCGAGTCGTTGAATATGCATTTTGTATCGGTCTTCACTGTGAAGGAATTAATATCATACCAGTAATTGACAAAGAAACGAAGGTTGGTGAGGACCTGGAAACAATCATTATTATGGAGATAGTGCTGAGCAAGATAATGGATCTAATAGCAGACAAGTTTCCTGGCACTGATGGAATACATTCCAGAGTGCTAAAGAGATAGTGTGAAAATAGCAAGTGCTGAAATCTGGGGCAGTCCCAGTAGATTGGAATACGGCAAATGTGACTCCACTGTTTAAAAAGACAGGTCGATAAAATATGGGAAATTATAGACTAGTTAGTTTAACATGTGTCTTGGGGAAGATGCTTGAGTATACAATCAAACAAAGCATTTCGATAGAAATCATCCCATTGCGTAGATGCAGCATGGATTAATGACGAGCAAGACATGCTTAGAAATTCTTTTGGAAATCTGTGAGGTCATTACGACCAAGGTGGACAACTAGGCCCCAGTGGAGGTGGTGTACCTAGATTTCCAAAAGGCCTTCAACAAGGTGCCGCACAGTAGGCTGCTGCATAACATAATGGTGTATGGTGTTATGTGTAATGCATTAGCATGAATAGAAGATTGGTTGACGAACAGGAAACAAAGAGTATATATAAATGACTGTTATTCTGACTGGCAATCAGTGATTAGTGGTGTGCCTCAGGGATCAGTGTTGGGGCTGCAATTACTCACAATCTGTAAAGTTGAGATGGAGTTGGACACCACATGTAGTGAGTCAAAGTTTGCAGTTGACGCTAATGAGAGCGCCAGAGCAAAGTATCCAGAAGACTGTGAAACTTTACAGAGGAACATGGATACATTGAGTGAGCGGGAAAAGGTCTGACAGATGAAATACATTGTTAATAAATATGAAATCATCCGTTTTGTTAGGAGTACCAGTGAAAAGGATTATTACTTGAACACTAAACGATGCAATATGGCTCTGCAGAGGGACTTAGGTTTCCTTGTGCAAGTATCCCAGAAGTATGCTCTGTAGGTACAGCAAGTACTGAGGAAGATAAATGGAATGTTGCCCCTCATTACGAAAGGTGTTGAGTTTAAAAGCAGTGGTGTTATGTTGTAGCTGTACGCGGTGCTGGTGAGGCCAAACCTGGAGTACTGTGCACAATTTTAGCCTCTTTACTTGAGAAAGGATGTACTGGCAGTCGGGATGGTGCAGAGCTGGTTCTCTAGGTTGATTCCAGAGTTGTGATTATGTTCATTGGAATTTAGAAGAATGAGGGGATGATCTTCTAGAAACATGTAAAGTTATGAAGGGAATTGATAAGATAGAGTTTCCACTTTTTCCACTGGCATGTGAAGCTAAGACACGAGGGAATAGCCTCAATATTGGAGGGACCTGATTTAGGATTGAATTGAGAAGGTGGGTTCTAATTTTATGGAATTCCCTGCCCAGTGAAGTAGATCACCCTATTGCAGTCAACGTTTTTAAAGCTAATTTGGATATTTGTTGAACAATAAAGTAAATAATGGATACAGTGAGAGAGCGGATAAATGAATATGGGTCCAGCGATAGATCAGCCATGATCTGATTGATTGGCAGAGCAGGTTCGAAGGACAACAGGGCCTATTCCTGCTCCTCGTTCCTCTGTTCTTATGAAAGGGCAGGGGCCAGTTCTCCTCGCGCAGATCCACTGCTTTGGTTTGTTTCGTATCGTGGGTAGCAGTCTGGCTGCTTACGGAAAGCAGGCAGCTAGTTGTGAAGCTGCTGGAGCAAACAAGGCAGGTCCATACTGAACCTTCCCTCTCTCTGACAAGACTCCAGTAAGAACCTATCTTAGATTTTTCAGTTCGTTTTTGCCATGGCGTGTTTATGGGTATTGGATTAGAGTGGTGCTGGAAAAGCACAGCAGTTCAGGCAGCATCCGAGGAAAATCGACGTTTCGGGAAAAAGCCTTTCATCAGGAATAGAGGCAGTGTGCCTGCAGGGTGGAGAGATAAGTGAGACCCCATCTCCATCCTGCAGGCACTCTGCCTCTATTCCTGATGAAGGACTTTTGCCCGAAACGCCTTGGTGATACCCCATCTCGAGCATTGTGCAGTATTGTGGACAGCTTTGGTCTCCTTACTAATAAACAACAAACCTGACTTTGAGGCAGCGAAGGATGACCAGACTGATCTCTAGGATGACAGGCTGGTTGATGGAGTAGAGTTTGGTGCGACTTGGCCTGTATTCGACGGGGTTCAGGAAAAACTCTGACAGTGTGAGACAGATTGGAAGCAGGGATGATAAATCCCCTGGCTGCGACGTCTAAAACAAGCGGCGCACAGTACAGTTCAGGCCACTCTGCATTGCGATGCGAATAAATGTCTGCACTCAGAGATTGGTGACCGTGTGAAATTCTCTCCAACACAAGGCTGTGTTAGCCAAGGCACTGAATATAATTACTGAATAATGGCTTATGCCCGAAACGTCGATTCTCCTGTTCCCTGGATGCTGCCTGACCTGCTGCGCTTTTCCAGCAACACATTTTCAGCTCTGATTTCCAGCATCTGCAGACCTCACTTTCTCCTCACTGAATATAATTAAGCATTTATGGACACGAAAAGAATAAGGGCGCAGCTGCGTTTGGTGTGGAGATAGATGGTCAGTCATCGTTAAATTGCATGGGAGTGGAAAATTGATGGACTGAAGTTCCTACATCATATTTAGCTGATAGTTAATCACTTCAAAAGGATATATATTACGCAGTGCTTTTAGAAAAATAATTGAAAGATATTTGGCCAAACATTTGATTGGGGAGGCTCAATGTGTTGAATGACCTACTCATTTCCCGATGTTTCTGTGCAGTCTGCGAGAAAGCCCTGTAAACATTGTCACAAACTTTCAGATGTAAGGAAGGACGTCTCTGCACAGTCGACAGGACTGTGTTTTCTTCTCCCTTTTCCAATAGCGAGGGTGGTGTCTGGTGTTCTGTCCGGGTTTATCCTTTAAGACCTTGGAGCAGTTTGATACAATTGAATGTCTTGCTTGGCCGTTATTTTATTAATTGTTCTTAGCTTCCACCAGCTGCCAGAATATTAGACCAGTCTATATTAGCAATCCAATCACAGGGTGTGATAATTAGTCAGATTATAAATATTCTCCTCTGGGGGACAGGGCAGATTTGAGTAATTTTCAACATTGTCAAGGAAATGTCAGAGTTAGAGCTGGAATTAAACAGCTTCCAGAGCGACACGGTTTGTTGAGCAGGGCAAATCGTCAGCCCTATTGCAGGAATGGTGTTAGGGTCCATTATCTTTGTCGTATCTGCTGTTTCTTACTGTCACGTGCAGTGAATTGGATTGGCTAAAGACTGGCATGTTTGCTTCTGTTGATATCATCTCCGCAACACTTCCGAATGAAGATGGTGCAGATACTTCATCCTTGTATTTTACACTGATGTGCAGGGAGCTTCGGGGAATGGGTACAGCATTAGGCCAGTTGTGTTGCTACTGAGCTGTTCGTCTAGCAACCCAAGTAATGTTCTGGTGACCTGCGTTTGAATCCTGTCACAGCAGATGGTGGAATTCGAATGCAATAAATTAAGAAACTAATAATGGTATAGAATCAATTGCTGCTTGTGGGAGAAAGCCATCTAGATCACTGATGGCCTTCAGAGAAGGAAACTGGCATCCATACCTGCTCTGGCTCACATGTAACTCTCGACACACAGCACTGTGGTTGACTCTTGATTTATTGCCCGTGGGCAATAATGATGATCTAGCCTAATACCATTGAGCATTTAAAAAAAATATAGCATTTGTGGATTCGTCTTGTCTTGTCAGCTGTTTCATATTTCAACCCCATTTCTGACGGGGTGCACAGCTGCAGAGTTTCGATCCGATCTGCTGTTTGTAATCATTTCGTCCTCTCTATCAGATTGTAGTCCTGCTGTAGAATGTTAATACAGTAGTCAATTGCAGTAGCTTTAAATGGGTTGTCATCAGTTATAGGTACACATGGCTGCCACCCTGGTCAATTCGCACACACTCGTCACTGAAGCATCGATCAGGTTAATGGGTATGGTCGACAGTGATAATCCTAGGCAATAAGTTACAGATTGTGAATCAATACAATTCTCTCCAGCTGTGATCTGCATTAACACATGATTTATCGGTTTTGAGTAGCAATGTCTGCGATGCAATTCTGCTGTCTGACCCCCAGGTCACACCGAGACCCATTCACCCATCACCCCGTGAACTACCCTGGTTTCTGTTGTAGTAACACGTCCATTTTAATATTCTAATTCCTCTGAGCGTCTGTCCATGGTGTCACACCTCTTACTTGTCACGTTTCTGAAAACTTCTAAACATATTTTCTGGGGCGGCACCGTGGCTCAGTGTTTGGCGCTGCTGCCTTACAGCGCCAGGAACCCTGGTTCGATTCCATCTTCTGACAACTGTGCGTGTGGAGTTTGTACATTCGCCCCGTATCTCCGTGGTTTTCTTCCGTGTGCTCCCGTTCCCTTCCACCATCCAACCATGTGCAGGTGAGGTGAATTCGCCTTGTTTAATTGCCTACAGTGTTCAGGGATGTGGAGATTAGGTGCATTGATCAGGGATAAGTATGGGATGGGGAATGGGTCTGGTTGGTTAGCTCTTCAGAGGATCGGTGTGGACTTCTTCAGCCGAATGTAGCAATTCTAATACTCATCCGAATGCTTTCCCTTCCACTCGTGCTACTTTTGGTGTTTTAAATTGAATCCGTTTCCCTCTGTTTCTCTCCTTGGCCTTGATTAAGAGCTCTGTAGAGTTAATTATGCTAGTCTTAATTTCGAACAAATAAATTTATGCATCTTGCGTTATTGTTCACTTCCCGGTGAATGTCCTTCCATGTTTGAGCAGCTTTGACACGTCTTTGAAATTGTTCAAAACCCGAAATTGATAGAGAAATTCAGCAAATGTGGCAACATCTGTGGAGACAGAGAAAAAGAGTTAATGTTTCAAGTCCAGCCTAACGACCCTCGATCAGAACTGAAAATGTCTTCCTTCACTTGACCACAGTGGACGAGGAATGACCAGAAGCAGATCATGTGGAGGTGCAATATCACAGAGGAAGAGGTTTTTAATTGTGTTGAAAGTGAAAGACATGCAAAATGGGTGTAAATTAAAATGTAAATGGGAGAAATGGGTTGGCTCCACTGAGTGCAAGATAAACAAGGTCACGAGGTAGCAGGAAGCAGAATGTATGAAAAATGGAGAACAACCATAATGGGGTCAGGCTGCACAGTTATGGAATTCAATATTAACTCCTTCAGGCTGTAACGTACGAAAGCGTGAAGTGAGGTGTTACTCAAGCTTGGGTTATGCTTCTTTGGAACATTGCAACAGCCCAGTGCCGATATGTTAGTATGAGAGTAAGGTAAGATATTGAACTGGGTAGCAATGGGAAGGTCAGGGTTATTCCTACAGACGGAGTGGGTATGTTCCTCAAGGCAGTCTCTGTTTGTTCTCCCCAACGTAAAAGAGACTGCATTGTGAGCAGCAAGGACAGGAGGCTGGATTGAAATAGTTGAAGGAAATGCTGCATCACCTGGAACTTGTGTTTAGGGCGTTGGACAGTGAGGAAGGAAGAGGTGAACGGGCAGGTTTGCAGCTTCTTCAATTGCAATGGAATTTGCCATGGGGAGTAGAATTGTTCGGAGTGATAGAGAGTATCCTGGAAGGAATGGACCCTGTGAAATGCTGACAGTGGACAGGAGAGGAAGATATGTCTGAAGGTGCTGTCCTACTGTAGGTGGTGGAAGTGGCAGAGGATGATTCTGTGAATGTAGATTCTAATGCAGTGGGAGAATACAAGGGGAGGTAGAACATAGAATATAGAACAATACAGCACAGAACAGGCGCTTCAGCCGACCATTGATCTTCATGTAAGAATAATCCTAATGTACGAACCCTCCAATTTCTGTGACCATATGCATGTCCAGCAGTCTCTTAAATATCCCCAACGACCTCGCTTCCACAACTGCTGTTGGCAACGCATTCCATGCTCTCAACTCTCTGCCTAAAGAACCCGCCTCTGACATCCCCTGTATACTTTCCGCCAAACAACTTAAAACTATGACCCCTCGTGTTCACAATTTCTGCCCTGGGAAAAAGTCTCTGGCTATCAACTCTATCATTATCTTGTACACCTCAATTAGGTCCCTTCTCTTCGTTCTTTTTTCCAATGAAAAAAGTCCGAGCTCAGTCAACCTTTCTTCGTACAATAAGCCCTCCATTCCAGGCAGCATCCTGGTAAACCTCCTCTGAACACTCTCCAAAGAATCCACATCTTTCCTTTAATAGGGAGACCAGAACTGGATACAGTATTCCAAGTGCGGTCTAACCAATGTTTTATAGAGCTGCAACAAGATCTCACGGCTCTTAAATTCAATCCCCATGTTAATGAAAGCCAAAACGCCATATGCTTTATTAACAACCCTTGGGTGGCAATTTTAAGGGATCTATGTACCTGCACACCAAGATCCCGCTGCTCCTCCACACTGCTAAGAGTCCTGTCTTTAATTCTGTACTCAACTATCAAGTTCGACCTTCCAAAATGAATCACTTCGCATTTATCCAGGTTGAACTCCATTTGCCACCTCTCTGTCCATCTCTGCATCCTGTCAATGTCACGCTGGAACCTACAACAGTCCTCTATACTATCAATGACACCTCCAACCTTTGTGTCGTCTGAAAACCTGCTAACCCGTATATCAATCTCCTCATCCAAGTTAATAAAAATTAATAAGAGTAGAGGCCCAAGAACAGAGCCCTGTGGAACACCACTCACCACTGACCTCCAGGCAGAATACTTTCCTTCCACTACCACTCGCTGTCTTCTGTCGACCAGCCAATTTGTATCCAGACGGCAAACTTGCCCTATATCCCATTCCTCCTGACCTTCTGAACGAGCTTACCATGAGTAACCTTATCAAATGCCTTACTGAATTCCAGATACACCACATCCACCGCTCGACCCTCATCAACTTGTCTAGTAATATCCTCAAAGAACTCAAAAAGATTTGTGAGGCATGACCTACCCCTCACAAAGCCGTGCTGACTGCCTTTAATCATACTATGCTTTTCCAGATGGTCATAAATCCTATCCCTCAGAATCCTTTCTAACACTTTGCAGATGACAGACGTGAGACTGACTGGTCTGTAATTGCCGGGTATTTCCCTATTTCCTTTCTTGAAGAGAGGAATTACATTTGCCTCCCTCCAGTCCTCAGGTACGACTCCGGTGGAGAGCGAGGATGCAAAGATCTTCGCTGCGGCGAAGCAATCACATTTCCCGCTTCCCAAAGCAGCCGAGAACAAATATGGTCTGGCCCTGGCGACCAGTAAACCCTAATGTTTGTCAAAATGTTTAGCACATCAGCTTCCTCAATCTCTATCTATTCCAGCATGCTTACCTGCTCCTCAATGGTTTCATTCACTACAAGGTCCTTTTCTTTAGTAAAGACAGAAACAAAAAAAAACTGATTTCAGGCTTTCCGACCTCCTCAGACTCTATACACAATTTCCCCATGCCATCCCTGATCGGCCCTACTTTCTTTGATCATTGTCTTATTCCTCACATACGTGTAAAATGCCTTTGGGTTCTCCATAATCCTTCCGGCCAAGCCTTTTCCGTGCCCCCCCCCCCACCCCCTCCGGCTCTCCTCAGACCATTTTTGAGCTCCTTCCTCGCCTGCCTGTCATCCTCTAGAGCTGAGCAAGACCCTTGCTTCTTCCACCTTACGTAAGCTGCCTTCTTTCTTTTGCGAGAGGCTCCTCCGCTCTCGTCATCCAACGTTCCTTTGCCTTGCCCCTTCTTGCCTGTCTCAGAGGAACACATTTGTCCATCACTCGCAACAAGTGTTCCTTAAACAGTCTCCACATGTTTATAGTGCCCTTTCCATGGAACAATTGTTCCCAGTCCATGCTTTCCAACTCACGTCTGATAGCATCATTTTTTTCATTTTCCCAATTAAATGTCCTCTCATTGTGCCTGCTTCTCTCCTTCTCCAAAGCTACGTAGAACGTGAGGCAGTTGTGGTCTCGATCATCAAAATGCTCTCCCGTCGCAAGATCTGACGCCTGCCCCGGCTCATTGCCGAGCGCCAAATCCAAAGTGGCCTCTCCAGTTAGGAAACCCTCCTGAACACATCTTACAAAAACAGTTCCTTTCAAACCATCTGTTCGAAGGAGGTCCCAATCAATATTGGGAAAGTTATAGTCACCCATGACAACAACCCGACTACATTCACACTTTTCCAAAATCTGCCGACCTATGCTTTCTTCAATCTCCCTGCTGCTATTGAGGGGCCTGTAAGTAAACCCCTAATGAGGTGACTGCTCCCTTACTGTTCCTAATTTCCAGCCCTACTGACTCAAGGCAGACTCTCCTCGACAGTTGTAACTTTTGTCGCTGTGATACCCTCTCTGATTAGCAGGAATACACCCCCACCTCTTTTCCCCCTCACTATTATTCTTAAATGTTCTAAACCCTGGAACATCCAGCAACCATTTATTCCCCTGAGAAACCCACGTCTCTGTTATGGCCACAACTTCACAGCACCAGGTACTGATCCTTGCTCTAAGTTCATCACTTTTATTACTGATACTCCTTGCATTAAAGTAAACAGACTTGAACCAATCCCTTGGTTCTTTCCCAGGAAATTCCTTCCTACCTCTTGCTATTGCCTCATCTCCACCAACTCTCATCACCGGTATATAGTTCAGGTTCCCACCCCCCTTCCATCCTAGTTTAAACCCTCCTGAGCCACTCGAGCCAACTTTCCACCCAGGACATTGCTCCCCTTCCAGTTCAAGTGCAATCTGTCCTTCATGTACAGGTCCCATCTTCCCCAGAAGGCATCACAATTATCTACATATCTGAAGTCCTCCCTCCTACACCAGCTGCTCAGCCACGTGTTAACCTGCGCCCGCTCCCTGTTCCTCGTCTCGCTATCTCGTGGTACTGGTAGTAAACCCGAGAACACTACTCTGTTCGTACTGCTCTGCAGCTTCCACCCTAACTTTCTGAAATCACTTTTGATATCATCAATCCTTTTCCTGGCTATGTCATTGGTGCCAATATGTAACGCGATTTCTGGCTCTTCGCTGTCCACTTTCAGAATCTTATTGCCCCAATCGGAGACGTCCCGGATCCTGGCACCAGGGAGGCAACATACCTTCCGGGAATCCCGATGCTGACCACAAAATGTCCTGTCAATTCGCCTAACAATCGAGTCTCCTACAGCTAGCGCTTTTCTGTTCTGCCCCTTCCCTTCTGGGCCACAGTGTCAGGCTCATTGCCAGAGAACTGACAACTATGGCTTTCCTCTGGTAGGTTATCCCCCCCAGCAATATCCAAAACTATATACTTATTGCTGAGGGGAATGCCCACAGGCGATCTCTGCACCGTCTATCTGCCCCTTTCCTCCCGCGACTGTATCCCATCTATCCTTACCCTGAGCCTCAAGACTAATCAACTGTCGGTAACTCCTCTCAATTATCTCCTCAGTCTCCCGAATGATCCGCAGTTCATCCAGCTCCAATTCCCTAACACAGTTTTCAAGGAGCTGGAGTTGGGTGCACTTCCCGCAGATGTAGCCAACGGAGACAGGTGTCATGTCTCTCACCTGCTACATTCTGCAGGAGGAGTAAGCAACTGTCCTAGCATCCATATCCCACTTATCTGAACGCCGACACAACACAAGAAAGCTTAATTCAATTGCTGTAAAATCAAGCAATAAACTTATATTCAATAAAGGAAGTTTAGAAATAAACCGTACCTTATTAACTTGATTAGAGGAGGAAGGTGGGTTAGAGACACTACACTTGTAGTACCACGGGTGTAGCCGCCTTGCTAATATATGTGGTGACTTACTTTCCTTCACGGCAGCCCCGCTGGTCCGGGTCACTCCGCCGCTGATCCCGCTCCTTCTGTGGAGGAAACATACACCACCAGCCACTACCAGTAAGTAATTTTTATAAATCTCCCTTACCTTAGCTGCAGCCTTCCTGGTTCGCCTTACCTCCACTGCTGCTTCCACTCAAAAAGCCTGCTTCCACTCAAATCTATCATTGTTCTGGAAAGGAGGGAATGAAGTGAGGGCAGAGGTGAGGGAAGTCACAGCTTAAAGTCCTGTCCACAGTAGTTAGGGGATTTCTGGTTTGAAGGAAAAGGAGATCACATCAGATACAGCTCACAGGAAGATGGCATCATGAAACAGAAATGACAGAGACGGAGAAACAGGGAGAATGGAGTCAGCCTCCGCTGATCATGCGTTCAGCCACGCTCAGACAGTCCCCCACATGATTGAAAAGAACCAGGCATTTAATTGAGGATTTCTGTCTCACATCTGGTCTGAAGCGAGACGTGGAAATAGACAAAGAGGAAGGTCAGTGAGTATACATAAACAGACATTATCAGGCAGTCCATAACGCTCAGCGATGATTACTGCTGTTCGAAAAGAAGGACTCGATAAGGAGATGAGCCAACCATGGTTGAAAAAAGCTGTCAAGGATACTATTGAATCACAAATTGATGAGCAATAGTTAAGGCCAGATTTAGTACATTTATTTCATGAACCATAAGCAGATGCACGGCAAGAATTTCAGCCGTGCTTCCTGAAATATCCCATGAAACCCCTGCCATTGCTGCTCCATTGCTGCTCTTCTCTCCTCGTCTCTGCTTCCTGTTTCCAGGTTCTCCTTCTCAAATTATACAGCGCATTCTCTCACATTATGCTCCCTACCCATTTCACCTTAAACTCTTTGATCAAGGCTACCTTCCATGCACTAGTATCAAGTTGCATTTTGTACCGCGGATTTGCCTCTGGTCTCAGTGTGAGTCGGAATCCCCATTCATGCTGTTATCCACCTCCCACTCACATCTCATTTCGGAAACTTTGCTTCTTGTAGTAAACCTTATTGAAAACACTTCTCCCCCTTTGCACTGAATTCACACTTTAATGCAAATTGCAAAAAGTATGCTCAGACTTCATCTCAATCTGATTAAGGCAACTGCACGTTGCCCACGTGGTATGAAAATTCCATTTCGTACATACATCTGGCCAGAGCTACGTTTTCACTGTCGAGATCAACACTCCCTTTCGACAAAGGATTTAAAGTGTTTGTCTTACTATTGTCATTAGTAAAAGCTTCATCATGTATTGTAATCTTGAGAATAAATAAATCATAGTATGAAGTTTGGGCTGAGTGTTGGTTACCTGTCATTTTGAATATTGTTTCAAATTTGCAGTGTTTATCTTTAAATGCTTGTTCTTGAAGTTAGTACCAAACGGAGTGTGGGAGGTTGAGGGGTAACACTATAGCATTTTATAAAATCATCAGAGGCCTGGGCGGGGTGAATAGCCAACATCCTTTTCACAGGAAAGGGAAGTTCTAACATAGAGGACATAGGACAGTTACAACATTTGACAGAGGCTTGGATAAACATATGAATGGGAAATGTTGAGAGACATATATGGGCCAAGTGCAAATAGATGGGATTAATTTATTTTGGAAACCCTGGCCAGCATGGACAAGTTGCACCAAAGTGTCCGTTTGTGTGATATGACCGTATGAATCTCGAACGCGAGGAAAATGGAAGACAATATATGAGGTAAGTATATTGGAAAGAATATATTACAAACAGCACGAAACTTTCCGTCTGTGTGTATATCTATCTATCTATCTATCTATCTATCTATCTATCTATCTATCTATCTATCTATCTATCTATCTATCTATCTATCTATCTATCTATCTATCTATCTATCTATCTATCTATCTATCTATCTATCTATCTATCTATCTATCTATCTATCTATCTATCTATCTATCTATCTATCTATCTATCTGTCTGTCTATCTGTCTGTCTGTCTATCTATCTATCTATCTATCTATCTATCTATCTATCTATCTGTCTATCTATCTATCTGTCTGTCTGTCTGTCTGTCTGTCTGTCTGTCTGTCTGTCTGTCTGTCTGTCTATCTATCTATCTATCTATCTATCTATCTATCTATCTATCTATCTGTCTGTCTGTCTGTCTGTCTGTCTGTCTGTCTGTCTGTCTATCTATCTATCTATCTATCTATCTATCTATCTATCTATCTATCTATCTATCTATCTATCTATCTATCTATCTACTTTCTTACATACATACATTTGGCAGAAAAGATGTCAGGAAAGTATAGTTACGATATTTGGGGGGTGTGACGAGGAAACTGGTTAGAGCGGGCAGGCAGATAATTTACACCAGGATTTACACCACAGAGGCAGGTAAGAATTTCAATGACATAAAGAAAATGGTAACAGGAGGAAAGTTCTTGAACTGTCTCTAAAAAAGGAACAACGTTTTTAACAAACAAGTCAGACCAAACGTAGACAGGCCAGCAGCAATGCATGGTTTGTTTTAAAACAAGTAGTTTTAGAGTGACTGGTGGCATTGTCGGCATTATTTTGTACCTCTCTGGATTACAAGAGTGTTCCAACGAAGCTGGAGAACCTTCAATATGGCGCCTGTCTTCAAGGAAGGAGCGAGACGGAAAGCCGGAACCATTTAACCTAATGTTTATTCAAGGGAATCTGCGAAATCTGTTATTAAGGAAGGAATTGAAGGGCATTTAGAAAAGATTAACGCAGAATCAGCCCGATTTTGTGAAAGGGAAACTGTATTTTGTCCAGTGAAATCATGCAACATTTTTTTGTTCTGGAGATCCCTGAGAATGCATCAAGTGGACCTGATGAGGGAGAACAGTGTGGAAACAGGCACTTCAGCCCAAGACGTCTACACCAACCCTCCGATGAGCAACCCACCCAGACCCATTCCCCTACGTTTACCCCTTCAACTAACACTCCGGGCAATTTATCGTGGCCAATTCACCTAACCTGCACTTTTTGGACTGTGGGAGGAAACCAGAGCACCCGGAGGAACCCACGCAAAAAGGGAGAGAATGTGCAAACTCCACACAGATAGTTGCCTGAGGCAGGAATTGTGCCCGGGTCTCTGGCGCTGTGAGGCAGTAGTGCTAACTACTGTGCCACCGTGCCGCCCGAGGTATCACAAAATAAACGTTCTCACACAAGGCACAGGCTCACAGTATGACAGATGACGTTTTAACATGGGATGACCATTAGTTAACATATAGAAATCGGAGAGTCAGGAATAATGGATCTTTATGATAAAGATGTATCTACTGGAACTCCACAAATATCAGTTCTATGACATCAGCTATTTGCAATCTATACTGATCGCCTGACAGCGGGAGATGAGTTCAATATATATACGAGTTTATGGATGTTACTGAAAACCGAAATTCAGGCTGTTATTTAATGAAGAGGACTCCCAAAGAAAGGAACAGTCAAACGAATTTTAATGTTCCTGTGTATAAAACATAATGCCAACATACTGATGCAATAGGTAACACGGTAGTTTCCTGGGATGGAAGTGTTGAGTTATTAAACACCTCTCCAATGATGAGGCTTTTATTCATGGTAATTTAAATGTGCATTGATCGCTAAACACGGACCAGACATCTGTCCGGCATGGGGTGTTATGCAGAACACAGAAGTGCATTGATCTATACCCGGACCAGGTATCTGTCCAGCACTGGGAGCTATGCAGACCACAGCATTTTATTGATCGATAAACCCGGACTAGATATCTGTTCATCATTGGGAGCTATGCAGAAAAGAGCATAGTGTTGCTCTGTAAACCCGAACTAGATATCTGTCCAGCACCGGAGCTATGCAGACGACAACAGTTTACTCATCTATAATGTTGGACTATGTATCTGATCAATACAGGGAACTGTTGCAAGCCACAGCAATGCATTGATCTATGAACCCCGGACTCGCTAAGTGTCCAGCACCGGGTGGTATGCACAACACAGCAGTATGATTGCATCCAGTCGACACTTAGTGAAGCACTCTAGAAGAGGTTGAGATGAATTGTATTTCATATTTTCGACCTTACAATGTTTTTGGATGTACTTTTACAAATTGCGGTGAGATCAGATTGCAAAGTCCTGAAACAAAGCCAATGGCATCATAATGGGCATGTTCATCTCCTATGTTAATATCTCAGGGCTGGCATTGCAAGGAAACTGACAAAACTACTCTGAGTTTCCGAAGTCTTTTTTTAAAGAAGTAAACAGCGTGAAATGTCCTAACGATGGCGACAGGATGGAAATATTCCAGGTGGAACTAAGTTGCTCCACCGACTCTTTGTGTGGCTCTTTTTTATTCTGTTTTCTGGAGGCGTTTTCTTCCCAAACTTATAACTTTTTAAAGTGACTTCGACGGGAATGGAGGAAGTGCGTCCCTGGCCGGAGAGGGGAGCCAAGGCCTCGAAATGTAAAGGACAATGCGGACTGGAGACTGGGTTTGTTGCGGAGGAGAGACTGGGCTCAACGCCGTCTGGAGACTTGGCCTAGTACAGGTCTCGAGAGTGGGCTCAGTGTGGTATAGAACCTGGGCCCAATGCGGCCTGGAGACTGGTCCTGCTGTGGTATGGAGACTCGGCCAAGTGCGTTATATGGACTGGGCCCGGTGCAGCCTGCAGACAGAGCCCAGCGTGGTCTGGAGATTGTGTCCAGTGCAGTCTGGAGACTGGGCCCAGCGCAGTCTGGAGACTTGGCCTGGTGCGGTCTGAAGACTTGGCCCAGTGCGATCTGTAGACTGGGCCAGGCGCAGCCTGGATACTGAATCTTTGCAGTCTTAATACTGCGGCCTTCACAGCCTGGAGAATGGGCCTGGCGCAGCACGGAGAGTGGGCCCGTATGGCCTGGAGACTAGATGTAAGATTAGACCACTCAAGGACAGTCGTGGAAAGTTATATGTGGAATGTGAGGACATAAAATGAATGAAAGAGAATATTTTAACAATTTTGGAAGATCTGGAAATGGATCGGATTTGATTTATCCTTGGATTCTCCTGGAAGCCAGGGAGGAGTTTGCAGAGATGTTGTTATCATTGTCGACAGGCGTAGTGACAGAGAACTGGAGGACAGCAAATGTTATTCTCTTGTTCAATAAGTGGAGTCAGGACAATCTTGGTAACGTGTTGGAAAATGTTATAAGAGTTTAGATTTATAATCACCTGGAAAGGAGTAATTTGATTCGGGATAGTGAACATGGATTTGTCACTGGCCACTGCATTTGTTTAGCCACTTTGTCAAATGAAATTACACAGACTTCTACGTCCCTCTCATCAAACGTCGACAGTGTCTGGATATATTTAACCAGATCCCCCATTAGGTCTTTGGCTGCCTCAGGATCCTCAGGATCTTCTTCATTCAGGAGAAAGTGAGGTCTGCAGATGCTGGAGGTCAGAGCTGGAAATGTGTTGCTGGAAAAGCGCAGCAGGTCAGGCAGCATCCAGGGAACAGGAGAATCGACGTTTCGGGCATAAGCCCTTCCTGAAGAAGGGCTTATGCCCGAAACGTCGATTCTCTGTTCCCTGGATGCTGCCTGACCTGCTGCGCTTTTCCAGCAACACATTTCCAGCTCTTCTTCATTCAGCCTACCTTCTACTTTCATCTCCACCCTTCCACGTCGATTTTCCTCTCTAATTACTAACTTTTTAAGTTGAAACGCTCTCTCTCTTTCTGCTTTTTTCTCTTTCTTCATCGTTTCGTGTTTTTTTATCTCCACTTTTCAGCATAATTCAAACTTTCAAATCCTACTCACGTTCAAGCTCCCTCATCTGAAACTGAATTCTAGCTATTTCCACAGATTCCGTTGATGGTTCCAACAAATGCAATTGCCGAGCTATTGCTGCAGTTAACTCTCCTTTTTCAGAGACAAGCGCTACTCCAACTCCAGCTTGGCCGCCAATTCCAACAGCTTTGCCATGTCACCTTTTAAAAAAACATATATCATTTCTTCCACCAGAGAAAACTCTTGGCGATTGAAAGAGGAATTGCTACAAAAAGCATGGCTTAAACCAAACGACTTCAACACCCGGAGGAAAAGACACTGAGAACTACCATGCACCACCATTGAACCCAAACCCCCCCCCCCCCCCCCGAAGTATATTCTCCAATGACTGCATGAGTTTCCTGTGGGTGCTCAGGGTTCCTCCTACAATCCAAAGATATGCACTTTAGGTGAATTGGCCATGCAAAATTGTTCCTAATTTTCAGAGATGTGTAGGTTAGGTGCCTTAGTCGGGGTAAATGTAGAGTAGTACTGTAGAGGAATGAGTCTGCGTGGGTTACTCTTTGGAGGGTCGGCGTGGACTTGTTGGGCCGAATAGCCTGTTTCCACAATTTAGGGCCTCTAATCCTTTACCCAATTTGGAATTATCGATTTAGAACTGGTCACATCCCTTTGAAAAAAGGTGCACTCAAACATACATTCTAGCATGCAGTTTTTTTGATTAGATTAGATTACATTACATTACAGTGTGAAAACAGGCCCTTCGGCCCAACAAGTCCACACCGACCCGCCGAAGCGAAACCCACCCATACCCCTACATTTACCCCTTACATAACACTACGGGCAATTTAGCATGGCCAATTCACCTGACCCTGCACATCTTTTGGACTGTGGGAGGAAACCGGAGCACCCGGAGGAAACCCAGTTGTCCAGGAGAAAACAGCATCAAGAGACATTTCAGAGAGAGTAGCAACTGGGGACAATTTACTAAATCTTCCTAACATTCTGGGATCCGAAGCACCCGATGACGGTTACAGCCGGCTATTATTACCACTATTTATAAAATAAACCTTAACAGCCTCCTAAGTTAGTTACTTGAGCTGATTGTAGGTGGCAGTTAAGCCATTAAGACCTCTCTTTTTTAAAAGAATAGAGAAAATAACCTTTTTTCAAGTGACAGCATGATGACAATATTTCGATACCTGGACCTTTACAATAATACTCAAGGTGGTTTCTTGTGTTACTGCCGGCAAGATCAGCCAAGATGGACAAGCATAGCCACAGATCAAGTTACATAGACGTGTCTCATAGATTCTGAAACTCCCATGTTGATGGGAGACATGGGACAGACGGTGGAGTGAACAACAGCCCGACACACACCTTTTCATTGTTTCTCAGCTTCACAATGCCAGACTTGGTACATTAGGGAGTCAAAAACCATGGCAAAAGAAAGATACAGAGGGACAGAGAGACTCACATTAAAGATAGAAACAGATAATTAATTTACTGATAACATGTTATGGAAATATTGTGAAAAAGACAGAGCAGTGGGACGAAGTGGACGAGTAAGACCTTCGAGAGTAAGATTACACGAATCAAACATTGAAAAAAGGCATTGTCAGACCTGTTGAAATGGTTTGTTACATCAAATTCTGAATCGGCTTCACAAAACATCTCTCGAACATAAACTGGGACAAGATGACAGCCCAGCATGGAGAGCTGTGCAGATCATACCAGTCTGTTGCTCTGTAAACTGGACTATCTGCCCAGCATGCAAAGTAATGCAAACCTTTCCTATCATGTGGGGACTATGCTCGTATTAGATTACTGTCTACCACGGATGATTTGCTGCTCTTGCTGAGTGACAGCAAAAGGGTCCTCCGATTAATTTATGTCTCTCTATTTCCATTGGAGCATTATAACGCAAAGATGTGTGTGTCTGCCTGTGTGTGTGTATGTGTGTATCTGTGTGTGTTCATCAGATAGAGAGAGTGCGTGCGTGTGCGCAATTGGGGTGGTTGAATGCGAAACTCATTGTTTGTGAAAGAGTATATATAGAGGAAACTACTTTAAATATGAACAACTGGCAGGCTTTTGAATAATCGACAGAGGGAGAACGAGGGGGGTTTCATGGAACGATGAATTAACGTGTTTGAGAATGTTAAAATAAAGGCACTTGCAGACACATTAGCAATATATATCAGTGTGCACCGGAATGACAGATGGATAGGATTTTGGTGAGAGTTCGAATTAGGTTTGTTTCGGGAGTCTTGAAGATAGGAGTGTCAGCAGCCGACTATTAGCATCGTGACACTGCATTTCACAGATCAATGTTCAACTAGCAGGTGGAATATGCCAGTGTGATATATTCTGGAGTGATGAGTAATTAAAGTTAGAAATAGTCAGGACACGGTGTCACGAATCAGCTCCTGATCAAAGGGATCATCACAGTTGTGACTCATCTGCTTCAACCTTAGATATTGGCCTGGGATGGGATGGAAACAGAGTACGAAGTGGTGTTTGTAAGCATAACGGAAGACAGTGACCGCCAAACTCCCAGTATTTAAATAACAAAGGCAATGATACCATGAATCGTGGTTAACCAACGAAACTGCCTGATGCAGGAAGGGAGACAGTAATCAGTATTCACTGAGGAGAGGGGATTGATGAATGTCGAAACTAAATATTGCAGATTGATTACCCTGGCTCACGTTGACATAGCTAGGGAAGATGCGTTGGGAAGGCGAAAGGTTATTAAGGTGCACCTATCCCAGTTTGCTGAGAGAGACGAGAGAAGAACTAGATGTAGATGTAGGGTAGATGTAGGGGAATGGGTCTGGGTGGGTTGCGCTTCGGCGGGTCGGTGTGGACTTGTTGGGTCGAAGGGCCTGTTTCCACTCTGTAGGGAATCTAATCTAATCTAAAGAAATAACTGGTGTCTTTTTAGCATCCTTAAACACAAGTGAGGTGCTGGAGGACTGGATGGTTGCTTATGTTGTCCCGCTGCACAAATAGAATAGTTGGAATATTTCGGGTAACTACAGACCAGTGAGCCTGACGTCAGAGGTGGGAAAGTTGCTGGAGAAGGTACTGCGTGATCAAATCTATTTATATTAGAAAATGAATGGGCTTATCAGTGATAAACAACAAGGTTTTGTGTGGGGGAGATTGTGCCTTACCAAATTAGTAGAGTTCTTTGAGGAAGTGACCAAGTTGATAGATGAAGGAAGGGCTGTAGATGTGATATACATGGACTTTCGTAAGGCGTCTGATTAGATTTCCCATGGTAAACTAATGGAGAAAATGCAGTCACATGGTGTGCAGGATCTTCTAGCTAGTTTAAATGCTGTGGTCTGCATAGTTGCCAGTGATGAACAGGTAGGCTGTGGTCTACATAGCTCTTCGTGCTGCTCAGAAATCTCGTCCGGGTTTAGGGATCAATGCACTGCTGTGGTCTGCGTTGCTCCAGATGCTGGACAAATATTTCGTGGGTGTTTCTAGAGCAACGCATTGGCGTGGTCTGCACAGTGGTCCACACTCAGGAGATTGCTGATTTGGACTGCGAAGAGCTTGATCTACACAGTGCTCATTGCTGAACTGACATCTCCTCTGGCTTATTGGTTCTCTGCGCTGGATTGACAATTTGATATAACTAACCATATCCGCTGATCTGGCAATGCCTTCAGTTCTCATCCTTGTGATTGGACCTTCCATCTCTCTATTAGCGTTGTCGTTTTTCCATGAACGATACAACATGTTAGTGCATAACCACTATCTGGCAGCAGCCAAAGCCTCTTCATACAGAAGCAGTCAGTCATTCCCATCGCCTTCAGGTCTCCACTTCGGAAGAAAAGATGGCCTCCCGATAAAGGTCTTGGTGCACGACTCAAACAGCAACCCCCTTACTACTGTCCATCGCCAACCAACCACTTCAAAATATCCTGTATGTACTGAGAGCAATGGGGCCACTGCAAACATCAGGGAGCATACCTTCAGGGAGATGGAACAACACCTCCCATGTCTGAACGGATCAGAGCGAACCCTCCAGTACACACTGTATCACTACGTCCTGCATTCACTCCACGTTTATGTAATAAAAAGCCTTTTATTCTTCCTGAAATAAATCACCGGTTCACGGTTACCCAAGTTATATTCCAGCTGTCAGTTTAAAGAACAAATAATAAAGAGAATTTACAGCCGAGGAACAGCCCTTCGGTCCTTCAAGTCTAAGCCAATCCAAATCTACTGTCGACACCTGTTGCCCAATTCCTAAGCATCTGTATCCCTCTGCTCCTCACCTACTCATGCATCTGTCCAGGTGTCTCTTAAATTAATCTACCGTGCCTCTGCTGGCACCGCGTTTCAGGTACCCACCACTCTCTGTGTAAAGTACTTGCCGCGTGCGTCCCCCTTAAGCTTTTCACCTCTCACCTTGAAAGCGTGACTTCTCATTATTGAATTCTTCACACTGAGAACAAAAGCTTATCTATATCTACCGTGACTATGCTCTTCTTGATTTTGTAGACCTCAGTCAGTCCCACCCCCCCCCCCCACCCCCATCGCCTTTTTTATAATGGAAACAAACTTAACCTACTCAGCCTCTCTTCATATCTCGTGTCTTCCATACCAGGCAACATCCTTGTGCACCCGCTCCACATCTATTTGGTAAAGCGGTGACCAGAAATATACACCATGTTCTAAACGCAGCCGAAACATCACGTGTATAATTTTAAAATGACTTGCCAGCTATTATACTTTAGATCACTGTCCGATGAAGGCATGCATACCATATGACTTCTTGACCATTCTATCCACCTGTGCAGCAACCTTCACGGTACAATGGACCTGAAACCCCTGAACACTCTGCTCATCAGCTTTTCGTTTACTCGATAATTCGCGCTGGAATTAGATTTCCCAAAATGCATCACCTCACATTGGCCTGGATTGAACGCCAGCTGCCACTTCTCCGCCCACTCTTTAGTCTATCTATATTCTCCTGTATTTTTCTGACAGTCCCCGCAACTCTACCAATCTTTGTATCATTATGTTAGATTCCCTCCAGTGTGGAAACAGGCTCTTGGGCCCAAGCAGTCCACACCAACCCTCCGAAGAGTAATCCACCAAACCCATTTCCCTCTGACTAATGCACCTAACACTATGGCCAATTTAGCACGGCCAATTCACCTATCTTGCAGATCTTTGGACTGTGGAAGGAAACCAGTGCACCCGGAGAATGTGCAAATGCAACATAGACAGTCACCCGAGGCGACAGTCACCCGAGGCTGGAAACAAACCTGGGACCCTGGTACGGTGAGGCAGCAGTGCTAACCACGGAGAAACCGTACCCCCCGCAACCAAAGTTTTCTTTAGAAGTTTTCTTGCTGACCATACCAACAGTGCCCTCTTCCAGACCAAATGTATACCACAAACAACAGTGGCCCCAGCACTGATCCCTGTGGAACACCACTAGTCACCTTTCTCCATTTCGTTAAACTCCCTTCAACTACTACTCTCTCTCTCCTATTGCTTAACCAGTTCCTTATCCATCTATCTAGATCACACTGCACACCACGTGGCTTCAATTTCTCTATTAGTTTACTGTGTGGAACCTTATCAAACGCCTTGCTAAAGTCCATGTATTTGACATCTACATCCCATCCTTTATCGATCAACTTGGTCACTTCGTCAAAGAACTCCATTAAGTTGGTAAGGCACGATCTCCCCCGCACAAAACCATGTTGCGTATCACTGATAATCCCATTCTTTTCCAAATATAAATAGAATTTATCCCTCAGTACCTTCTCCAACAACTTTCCCACCACTGACGTCAGGCTCACTGGTCTGCAGTTACCTGGAATATCCCTGCTATTCGTCTTGAACAGGGGCACAGCATGACAACCTTCCAATCCTCCGATACCTCACCTGTGTTTAAGGATGCTACAAAGATATCTGTCAGTGCCCCAACTATTTTCCAGATTGTTTTCCATTGATTTTCTAACTTCTCTTGATAACTTCAGTTCCTGTCTATCTTAGTTCGAACACATTTTTTCCCAATTATCGAAATAGTTTGCTAATACTTGAGGCCCCAGCACTAGTCACTGTGTCACTGCAGTCATGAATTTGTGTATAACTGATAAAGACTGATTTCTCCCTAACTTATCCCTGTATCCAGCTAAGTTTTCGGTCCTCCCCGTAATACTTTGCCAGGCTGAATGATCCCTTCCATTTCCTGTATAACAGGTCTGAAAAATTAGCAAATCTGCTCCAATTGCTGAGTGATAGCCTAGATTGGCTGACTTGCTTCATTTTGTTCTTGTTTAAAACTCTTGATGGGCCGAATGTCCTTCTTCAGTGTAGGTTTCGTTTTGAACAGTGCTGAACATGTTGGATCCATCATGGAACAGCCCACTTCTGACTTAATGATAGCGGGAAGGCCATTCATTATGCAGCTGCTGATAGCCCAGAGTGTCTCATGGATGCCCAGTTTTCATTTGCTCCCTACTACAGAAGTACGTCCTACTTCACACGAAGTACTGCCACATAACAGTGGGCAGTATCTTCAATATGAGGCTAAAGCGTTCCCTCCCCTAGTACTGTGCGCTCGGTGCTCCTACAGATATTGCCAGGGACAGACCCATCTGTGACAAGGAATATGATGAAAGTATTTCCCTCTTGTTGGTTTACATATCACTTCCCAAAATCTGGCAACTCTGTATGTGAGGCCCTTCCCCGTTGCATCACTGGTTGGATTGTGGACACTCTCATGCTGATGGACATTAAAGCTTCACACTCCGAGTACATTCTGAGTCGTTGTCACCCTCAGTGTTTCGTCCTATTTGTTTTAAACATCAAGGGTAACTGAGTTGCCATCGAGGGGTGATGTGAAAGGCAGTAGATGTTCATCATCAGGCGATTTCTTTGACGATCTTTGACCTGTTCCCATGAGATCTCACGGGTTCTGGAATCAATGTTGGAGTATTCCAGGATCATTCCTTTCCTGACTGTACCGCACGGTGCTCCTACCGCTGGTGGGTCTGTCCTTTCGTTGGGAATGGATGTACCCAGTGATGGTGATGGTGAATCATGAAACATTACTTTTCAGGCCTGATTCTGTACGTAAGACAGTGTCAGACCGTTTCCTCATCGGCGGTGAGGTGTTTAAAATGCACAGCAGATCAGGCAGCAGCCGAGGACCAGCAGAATCGACGTTTCAGGAATGAGGCTTGTGGGTTGAGTAGTTGAGAGGCAAATGGGAAGAGGTGAGCTCGGAGCAAGGTAGCTGAGAATGTGATGAGTAGAGCAAGGTGGGGATAATAGTGATATGTCGGAGAGGAGAGTGGAGTGGATGGATGAGAAACGCAAAGGACAGATCAAGAGGGCATTGCCAATTTGGAGGCTTGGGATTGGGTTAAAGGTGGGTGGAGAGGAATGAAGAATCTGGTGAAACCACAATGACCCCATTTGGCTTCATGGTCCCAAGGTGGAAGACGAGGCATTTCTCCCCCAGGGTTAGCGTTGTTGGTTTTGGCAATGGTGGAGGTTCAGGTCTTGCATGTCCTTGGTGGAGTGAGAGGGGGAGTTGACGTTTTCTGCCAAGGTGCGGTGGGGTTGGTTGATGTGGGTGACACAGAAATGTTCTCTGGAACGATCTGCAAATTGTCATACAGTATCCTTGATGTCCAGGGCACTACATTGGGTGCAACGTATACAGTAGATGACATTGGTGGAGGAATATCTATCGGATGCAGAAGATTGTTTTGGCGACTTGCACGGCGTTTGGGAGGAGGTTATGCAATCCTTGCAGTGGCAGTGGAGATTGCCGGGAGTGGGGTGTGAGATGGTTTGGAGGGGGTGGGGGAGGTTGGGAGCGTGGATCTGACAAAGGATTCGCATCGGAAATTGTCTCTCCAGAACGCTTTAATGCTTGGGGAAAGGTTTCTTTGTCACTAGTGGTGGGATCCGTTTGGAGGTGGTTGAAAGTGGTGGCGGATGATGCGAATTACCCGGAGGTTGGTGGTGTGGAAGCTGAGGACCAGGAGGGATTGTCCTTGTTGCTTTGGCAGGAGTGGGTTCAAGGGCAGAGGTGCGGGAAGAGCGACCACATGGGAAGGGAAATAGCGATCTTCGAAGAAGGAGGTTATCTGGATTGTCTAAGTTGGAATTGGTCCTCCAGGAAACAGATGCGCCCAGACGTAGAGCAATTTGGAATAAGGGACAGTGTTTGCACTGGATGTAGGAGGTGAAGAGGTGCAATCCAGGCAGCTGTGGGAGTCGTTGGTTATGCAGGAAATGTCCGAGATCAATTGGTCACCAGAAATGGAGATGGAGTGGTGCAGGAAGAGGAGGGAGGTATCCACGATGGTACGGGAAGTGGACAGAGGTATCGGAGATGGTCCGCAAATAGGACACGGGTGCCAAAGATCGTCTGGGAAGGGATTGGAGGTGTCTGAGTTGCCCCACGAAGGGAAGGCGTATTTCCGAGCGGCCCGGGAAGTGTCTGAGATGGTCTGTGAAGGGGAGGCAGGTGTCCAAGCTGGTCGAGGAAGGGGACCGAAGTGTTCAAGCTGGACCAGGAAGCTGAGGGAAGTGTCTGTGATAGTCCAAAAACTGGAAGGAGTTGTTTCAGGAGGTTCAGGAAAGGGGGGGGGGGCTGTCCGAGATGGTCCTGGAGGAGGTGGAGGTGTCAAGGATTGTCCTAGAACTTGATGGATGTGTCGGTTATAGTGCAGGACTGAGAGGGAGGTGTCCAAAATGGTCCAGGAAGCTAGAGGGAGGTGTTCACGTTGCTCCAGGAAGGGGAAGAAGGTGTCCAAGATGGCGCGCGATGAGGAGGGGGACGTCAGAGATGGTGCAGGTGAACGTGAGTTCGAGGTGGAAAGTGTTGCTGAAGCCGATGAAATGTTCAACCTTCTCGTGGGAGCACAAGATAGCGCCGATAAAGTTATCAATGTTGTGGAGGAAAATTTGGGGAATGGTGCCGGTACAGCAACAGAATATTCCCCAGGACATTCTGTACTAGCTATTCGAGCACTGACATTCCCCGGAACATTCTGTACCCGACATCCTGTAGTTGACATTACCCAGAACATTCTTTACGCAACGTTTTACAAGTGATATTCCCCGGAACTCCCCTGAAATTCTGTGCCAAACATTTTATAAACAACATTCCACAGAATATTCTATCCCTAACATTATTTGTGAACGGCTGGACGTCAGTGAATTGTGCAAACAATAAGATACCGAGGGGAGGTACCCCATTCCAGGGAGAAGGACACACTGTTCAGAAGTCCCCTCTGACAGTTCAATGGTTGCATACATTTTCCCTGCGTTTGCATTTTTTCATGGCAAACGTTCCACGACACGAGAGACGAAGACACAGAAATTTCCTACCTCCGTTTGTCGTCAATGAACTGGGAGAAAATCGTTCATATTTTGAAATTGAAAGAAGTGATGAATGCCTGCTTTCAAGTAATCGAGTGTGTGGAAATGTTCTGGACTCCATCTGTTCTATGTGTGTGTTTGGGGAAGGAGGTTTTCTTGTATTTTAGGTTAGATTACATAGAGTGTGGAAACAGGCCCTTCGGCCCAACAAGTCCACAACGTCCCTCCGAAGAGCAACCCATTCCCAGACCCATTCCCTTACATTTACCCCTTCATCTAACACTACGGGAAATTTAGCATTGTCAATTCACCTAATCTGCACATGTTTGGACTGTGGGAGGAAACCGGAGCACCCGGACGAAACCCACATAGACACGAGGAGAATGTGCAAACTCCACACAGACAGTTGCCCGACGTAGGAATTGAATCCGGGCCTCCGGCGCAGTAGTCGCAGCGGTGCTAGCCATTGTACCACTGTGCTGCCCATAAACATATTTATGACACATTTTCCTCTGTACTTCCCATTTATTATATCAGCTCCAACTATTTAAAGAAGTCTCTAAATACATTTGAAATTTTTACTGGGTCATCAACGAATCTTGTCACTATGCCTCCAGGCTGATGTATAATTTGTTTAATTTCCTTCCTCACAGTTAACATAGTGGCGATCTACGTCATGCTTTATAAAGATTGTGGATTGTCTCTATGTGTCAGACGTTACATGGGGTCAATGGCAGTGGCGGATCTAATGGTAATTATCCTTGATCTGATATTAAGACACATTCCCATTGTTTATAAGGAACAGTTTTATTTCCTGTGGGATATCCCCGTGTGTAATATCCACGCCGTCCTGCTTTATACAGCTACTGACTGTTCTGTCTGGTTCACTGTCACTTTCACCTTTGATCGGTTTGTGGCCATTTGAAACTGAAAACTAAATATTGCAGAGAGAAAACGGCGGCTGTGGTTTTGGGAGCAGTGACTGCGCGGAGCTGTTTGAAGAACATTTCATGGTATTTTATGTTCACAATACAGTATCAGATGGCGAACGAGCCCTGGTTTTGTTATGTAACACTCGCTGTTCAATACTCCCATGTCTGGGTCACAATCGAGTTCCTCCACCACATTCTAACCCCGACTCTCCCATTTCCCCTGATTCTGCTGCTCAATATTTTCACTGTTCGACACATTTTAGTGACCAGCAGATTCCGCAAGAGACTCCGCGCTCAATCCAATGGGGTCGCTCAGTATGACAAAGAAATGAGAAACCGAAAAATATCCGTCGTTTTACTGTTTGTGATCTCGGCCAATTTCATCATGTTACGGTCAACGTTCATGGCGTTTTCGACATGGAACTGGTTGGATTATATTTTGTATAATCATGTGTATCTCCATTTGTTTGTGCAGGAATTGGGCTTCATGCTGCAGCTCCTCAGTTGCTGCACAAACACCGTGATTTATGTCTTGATCCAGACGAAGTTCAGACAGCAGCTGAAGAATGTGCTGAAATATCCCATCACCCAAATTCATCAATCAATGAAATTCACTCATATTCCAATCCATCTGGGATTTTCTCATTTCAGTTCAGCGTCTCACCGATTAAGCAGCCTGTCACGACGATAACAGACTGAGGATAACGCTGGTGGTCCAACATTCATCAACTGTGGGGTTACAGGGGCACTGCTCAATGTTTCACAGAATTCAGGTTCCAATGGGAAAAGACACCATCCCACGGACTGTATTTATCACTTCAACTTGTAAAAAGTAAAAAACGTTCATTAAAAAGTGCTGACTAGCAGAATGTAAAATATTGTTGTTTGTCTTCGTGTTGAAGAAGATGAGCTGGAGAAAGTCTCAGCCCCAGGTCCAATTTCTTGGATTTAAGTCCGTCTGCCCTTGCTTGACGGGAGGTGAGTGCAGCACAGTGGGTGTGATGGTTGGGGAACTGTGCAGGGGAATTAGCTGGATGATGAGGGAGTGTTCGGTGGAGTGAGCATGATGATGGGAGAGTGTATGGGGGAGGACAGCGACGGTGAGAGTGTGCGGGGGAACTGTGGCGATAGGGGAGTGTGCAATGCAAAGGGCGTGATGGTGGTGGAGCGTATGGCGAAGGAGTGTGACGGTGGTGAGGTGTTCAGGGGAGTGAGCGTGGCAGTCGGAGAGTTTGAGGGAGCGTGTGTGAGACAGCGGGGTAGCGTGCGGGGCAGTGAGCTTCACAGTGTGGTTGTGAACAGGAGAATGTGCATGATGGTGGGGAAGTGTCTGGGGTAGTAAGTGTGATGATGGGGGAGTGCGCATGGGAGTGAGAGTCACGGTGGAGGAATAGGCGTGGGAATGAGTGTGACAGAAAGTGTGTGGGAGAATGCGCATGATGGTGAGGAGTGCGAAGAGGTATCAGCATGAACTTGAGGGATTGTGAGTGGGAGTGAGCATGATATTGGGGGAATATGCGGCAAAATGAGCGTGGTGGTGGACAAGTGTATGGGGAGTGAGCATGACGTTGGTAGAGTGTGCAGAGGAGTGAGCGTGATGTTGGGGAAGTATGCAGGAGAGTGAGCATGACTTTGAGGGAGCGTGCATGGGAGTGTGTGTGACAGTGGGGGAGTGTACGGAGATAAGTATAACACTAGGAGAATGTAGCTGGAATGTGCATGGTGGTGCAGGATTGTGCATTGGAGTGTGTGTGGCAGTGGGGAAGTTTGCGAAAGAGTGAGAATGACATGGGGGAATGGGTGGGGGGACTGACTATAACAGTGGGGGAGTGGGGGGGCGAGTGAGCAGGATGACGCACTAGTGTGTGAGGCAGTGAGCATGATGATGTGGTATGGTTATTGGAGCAGTGAGCACACCGGTGGAGTTATGTGCAAAGGAGCGCGCGTGACGATTGTGCAGTTAACAGGGGAGCGAGTGTGATGTGCGGGAACGAGCTTGAGGGGGGAATGTGTAGCCGAGTGAGTCTGATGGTGGGGGAGTGAGGGTGATGGTGGGGGAGTGTCCGGAGGTGTCAGCAAGAGAATGGGGAAGTGTATAGGGCACAGAGTGTGGCAGTGGACAAGTGTGCAGAGCAGTGAGTCTGACAGTGATGTGCTGTGTTGGCGACAGAACATTATGCTGTGGGAGTGTGCTATAGAGTGTGTGGCACAGTGAGGGGAGTGTGTGAGGGAGTGACCATGATGGTTTGGGACAGTGCAGTGTAGTGTCTGTGATGTTGGGGAGAGTGTAGGGGAGTGAGTGTGATGTTGGGAGAGTGTGCCGTGGTGTGAAAATGACAGTGCAGTAATGTGCATGGGAGTAAACATAGCGGTGTAGGACGATGCAGCGGAGTGAGAGAGATGGTCTGGAGTGTGCGGGGGATTGAGCGTGACGATGGGTAATAGCGTCTGATGCAGTGATCATGATGGTGGACTGAGAGCGCGGGTAACTGAGTGTGATGGTGCGGGTGTGCACGGGGGCATGAGGATGACGGGTAGAAATTTTGCAGTGGAATGAGCATGACTTTGGACGAAAGTATGGGAAAGTGAGAGTGGTGAGTTGGGTGGTGTGAGGGAGCATGGGTCTGACGGTAGTAGGTGTGTGCAGGAGTTATTTTGACAGTGGGGGAGTGTGTGGGTTGTGTGTGTCAGTGGGGGTGCGGGTGGGGAACTGAGCGTCATGGCGGTGGACTGTGCAGGGCAGTGAAAGTGATGCAGGCAGGGTGCGGGTGGGAATGACTGTGATGTGGGCAAGTGGTAGAAGAGTTAGGGTGACAGTGGAGAGAGTGTGCAAGGGACGTGAATGTGATCGTGGGAGAGTCTGTGAGGTAGTTAGCATGACGGTGATGGAGTGTGCAGGGGAATAAGAGTGATGATGTTGGAGTGAGTGGGGCAGTCAACGTGAATGTGGGGCAGTGAGTGGCGGAGTTAGCGTGACGGTGGGCGATTGTGTGGCGGAGTGAGCGTGACAGTACTGGAGTGTTTGGGCGAGTGAGCGTGACAGTAAGAGAGTGAGCGGGGGAGTGAGCTTAATGGCGGGGGCGTGCGAGGTAGTGAGAATTTGGGAGAATGAATGTGATGGTGGGGTAGTCTGCAGGGGTGGAATGGAGAGGGTGTAGTGAAATGAAAGTGGCAGTGGTGGAGTATGGGGAGGAGTGAGCTTGATTTTGGGAAGTGTGTGAGACTGTGAGCGTAATGGTGTGGCAGTGTGTGGACGAGTGAGCATGACAGTGTTGTGTGGTGTGTGGGGCATTCAGTATGGCAATGGAGAGAGTGTGCACGCAGCTGCATGTGCTGGTGGGGATGTTGGCTGTGGAGTGAGAGTGACAGTGGTGGAGTACGCACTCAAGGGAGAGTTAGAATATGTGAGTGTGTGGGCGAATGAGTGTGACAGTGGATGTGTGTGCAGGAGGTGAGAGTGACGGTGGGATGTGTGCTTGGCAGTGAGGGTGACGATGAGGGAGTAAACTGTGGATCGAGCATGACTATGGGGGAGTGTAGGAGGACAGAGTATGACGGTGGGGGAGTGTACAGTTTAGCAATAGTAATGACGCTGGGTGTGCGGGCGACTGAATTTGACAGTATCTGGGGAAGTGAGACTGACAGTGGGATAGTGTGCAGGCGATTGAGCATAACACTGGGGACTGAGACTGAAGGTGGGTCTGATGTGCGGGGAAGTGAGCATGATGGTGGAGCAAATGTTTGGTGGAATGTCCGTGTGATGGCGAATCTGCCGTGGAGAATCGTCACCAACCCAGGACAGTATGCGATATATTGCACATGACTTTGGAGCAGTGTGCGGGAGATTGAGTGTGACCACAGGGTGGTGTGCAGGGGCTGAGCGTTTCGGCAGTGAACCGTGCGGTGGAGTGAGAGTGACAGTAGGGTTGTGCGCAGGGGGGTGAGTGTAACAGTCGGGGATGAAACAGGTGAGTGGGTATGACAGTGGGGGAGTGTGTGTGGAAGAGGAAGTGTGGGTGGCGGAGCTTGTGTGGGAGTGAGTGTGACCGCCGGGCTGTGTGTGGTAGTGTAGGAAAACCTTTGGGGGACTGGACATGGGGACAGGTGTGATGGGAAGGGAGTTAGTGTGATTGTGGAGAGTGTGCAGGGGAGGGAGCGTAACGGTGGGGGAGTCTTCAGGGGAGTCAGTGTGACAACGGGAGAGTGTGTGGGGACGTGTGTGATGGAGGATGAGTGCGTGAGGGAGTGAGAGTAACACTGTGTGTTTGTGTGGAGGAGTGAACATGACATGTCAGCAGTGTACTGTACGGTCCGGGATGTTGTCAAACGGGTTTACAAGATTCTGAATGGGGAGGGTAAGTATCCAGAAATCGTGGTGCATATTGGCACAATGATAAAGCCAGGAAAGAGATTGAGTATCTGAAAAGTGTTAGGTTGGAAGCTGAAGAACAGGACGAGTAGAGTTATGATCTCAGGTTTATTACGGGTACCACGAGATAGTTAGATGAGGAACAGTCATCGGATGCAGTTTAACATGTTGCTGCGAGGCTGCAGAGGGCTTCAGATACATAGACTATTGGGATACCTTCTGGGGAAGATGGGAGCTGTACATGAAGGACGGGTTACACCTGAACTGGAGGGACACAATTGTCCGGGGTGGGAGATTTGCTCGTTTGATTCGGGAGGGTTTAAATTAGTTTGGTAACAGGGTGGGACTCAGAACTACATATCTGAGGCGGGGGAATCAGAGCCACGTGTCTGAGAGGGGGTCATTTGCAGATGGGGCAGTGCCAGGATGTATTATATCTATCAGGAAGGTTTCTCACGCGATGAAACCAAGGGAACCATCAAGTGTGTCTGCATTAATGCAGCGAGTATCCAAAATAAGAATGACGAACGTATAGTAGTTCTTGGGGCTGTGCTGTTGCGGCAAAAACGGGGACGTGGGTTTCACAGGGGCAGGAATGGTAGCTTGACGTTTCAGGGTTTAGAACGTTGATTAAAAAAAGAGGAGGGAGCGTAACATTGCTAATCAGAAATAACATCACCGCTACAGAAACCTTTTGAGGAAGGTTTGTCTACTGAGTCAGAATGGTGGAAGTTAGGAACAGCAAGGGAACAGCCACGCATTGGGGGTTTTCTGCAGACCACCTAATAGCAGTAGAGACATTGAAGAGCACATAGGCTGGTAGATTCTGGAACAATGCAGAAGTAGCAGGGTTGTTGTTATGGTTTATTTCAACTTATCCAATATCGACTGGAACCTCCGAAGTGCAGATGGTTTGAATGGAGCCATTTTGGTCAGGTGTGTTCAGGAGTGTTTCCATACTCAATATGTGTACAGATCGATGAGCGGAGAGGCCAATTTGGCAAAGAGCCTGGACAGATGTCAGATCTCGCGGTGGGAGAATACTTTTGTGACAGTGATCACAACTGCCTCACATTGAGCATAGCGTTGGAGAGTAAAAGGAACAGTTACCGAGGGAAGATATTTAATTGGGAAAAAAGGAAATTATGACGCGATCAGACATGAGTTGGGAAGTTCCGAATGGGAGCAATTGTTCCACAGAAATCCACAGCTGACATGTGGAGACTGTTTAAGGAGTAATTGTTGCGAGTGATGCACTAATTTGTTCCTCTGACAGTTAAGAAGGGGTAAGATTAAGGAACGTTGGATGACGAGAACAGAGGAACCTCTCGTCAAAAGAAATAAGGCAGCTTACGTCAGGTGGAGGAAGGAAGGATCGAGCAAAGCATTAGAGGATTACAGGCTTGCTAGAAAGGAACTCAGAAATGGACTGAAGAGAGCCAAGAGGGAGCACGAAAAAAAATTGGCAACAAGGATTGGTGGGAACCTAAAAGCATTTTACACATGATCAGGGAGAATGATCAGGGAGAATGATCAGGGAGAATGTAGGGCCGATCAGGGATAGCGGAGGGAACTTGTGCGTGGAGTCTGAGCAGATAGGGGAAGCCCTAATTGAGTTTTTTTACTTCGGTTTTCACCAAGGAAAGGGAACTTGTTGTAAATGAAAACTTAGAAGAGCTGGGATACAGTCTTGAGCAGATCAAGATTTATGAAGTTGATGTGTTGGAATTTTTGTAAAATATTGATATTTCCACAGAGCCAGACCAGATTTATCCTAGGCTGCTGCGGGAAGCGTAAAAGGAAACCGCTGCTGAGGATATTTGCTTCCTCAGTCTCCACGGGAGATGTACCAGAGGATTCGAAGGAGGCGAAAGTTGTTCTTCTTTTCAAGAAGCGCAATAGGGGAATCCCTGGCAACTGCAGAGATCAGTCAGACGTACGTTGTGTTCAGCGAAGTTTTGGAAAGATTCTAAGGAATAGGATCTATTGCGTGGGGTCCCGCAGAGCCTGTGCTCTTTGTAGTTTTTATAAATGACTTGGATGACGAGGTTGAGGGGTGGGTTAGTAAATTTGCAGATGACATAAAAGTTGGAGGTGTCGTCGATAGCATAGAGGTCTACTGCATGCTGCAGCACGACATAGATAGATACAGATTTGGGCTGAGAAATGGCAGATGGAGTTCAACCTGGATAAATACGAAGTAATGCATTTTGGAATGTCGAACTCGAATGCTGAATATAGGATTAAAGACAGGATTCGTGGCAATGTGGATGAACAGAGGGATATGGGTGTACAAGTACATAGATCCCTGAAAGTTGCCACCCAAGTGGTTAGGGTTTTTGGGAAAGCTTACCGTGTTTTCGCTTTCATTAACAGGGGGATCAAGTTTAGGGGCCGCAAGGTTTTGCTGCTGCTCTACAATCCCTGGTGAGACTTCGAATATTGTGTCCAGTTCTGGACGCCCTACGAAAGGAAAGATCCAGAGGCATTGGAGAGGGTGCAAGACGGATTACCAGGATGCTGCCTGGACTGGAGGGATTGACTTATGAAGGAGGGTTGAATAAGTTCGGACTTTTCTCTCTGGAGAAAGGGAGGAACAGAGGCGACCTGATCGAGGTATACAAGAAAATGAGTGGAGTAGACAAAGTCAATAGCCAGAGACATTTCCCCAGGGCAGGATTGAATGGTGCGAGGAGTCATGATTTGAAGATATTTGGAGATGTCAGAGGTGGGTTCTTCACGCAGAGAGTTGTGAATACATGGAATGCGTTGTGGTGATGGAAGCAGGGTCATTGGGGACATTTAAGCGACTGCTGGACGTATACATGGATTGAGTGAGTTGAGGGATGCGCAGGCTAACTTAGTATATTTTATATTAGGATTAACCTCGGCACAAAATCGTGGGCCAAAGGTCCTGTTCTGAGCTGTACATTTCTATATTCTATTTTCTAGACAGCCACACCATCATGCTCACTCCCCCGCACATTCACGTTCACTCCCTCACACTCCAAAACACCATCAGTCTCACTCCCACGCAAAGACCCCACTGTCGGTCACACTCCCCCGCACACTCTCCCGTCGTCAAACTCACTCCCGACTCTTACTACCCACTTACACCACCCCACCGTCACTCTCGCTCCCCCGTAAACTCCCCTGTGATACGCTCACTACTCTGCACTCTCTGCCAACGTCACGCTTACTCGATCACACTCTTATCCAGCTTCATATTCAGTGCCAGGTACAGTGACTCACATCACGCTCACTTCTCTATGCAATCCTTTGCATTCACTCTCAATCCGCCGACATGCCCTCACCATTATTCTCCCCACCATTATTCATCCAACGTTACCGCTCCTCTCGTGGAGAAGTGAGTGTGACGGCGTGTCAGTGTGTTGTATAGTGGGTGTGCTGGTGGAGGAGTGTGTGAGGAGCCAGATTGATGGTGGGGTAGTATGCAGAGGACCGTGTCTGATGGTGTGTGAGAGTATGGGAAGTGTGCATGACGGTGGGGGAGTGTGCGAAGGAGTGAGGATGACAGTTGGGGCGTGTGTGGAGGAGTGAATGTGACGGTCGAGAAATGTGCATAATAGTGGAGTAGTGTGAAGGGGAGTGAGGTAGATGGTGTTGGAGTGTGCGGGGACTGGGTGTGACTGTGGGGAAGCATGCAGGGAGTGCGTGTCACAGTTGGGGGAATGTTAGGGAGAGTGAGCATGATGATGGAAGAGTGGGTGGGTGAGTGTGAATGACGGTGAGCACGTCTGTGGAGGCGTAAGTGTGGCGGTGGGGTTTTCTGCATGGGATTGAGTCTGTAGGTGGGTTGGTATGTGGAAGAGTCATGGTAATGGTGGGGGAGTATGCTGGAGTGAGCGTGACGCTGGGTAATTTGCGGGAGAGTGAGCACAATGGCGCGATAGTGTGCGGGAGAGTGAATGTGTCTGTGGGAGAGTGTGGGGGGAATGAGCATGGTGGTGGGTGTGCGCAGGGTGGTAAGAGTGATGGAGGAGGAGTGTTTGGGAAAGTGAGCGGTTCAGTTTGTTGATGTGTGGAGGAGTGAGCTTGACTGTGGGGGACTGCGCGGGTGACTGAGCGTGACGGTGGCGTTAGTGTGTGGGAGAGTGGATGTGATGGTGGTGGATTGTGCGGGGGAGTGAACATGATGGTGGAATAGTGTGCAATAGAGTGAGCGTGACAGTGGAATAGGGCGAAGGCAAGTGAGCATGATGATAGTATGCTTCCACGGGAGTTAGCATGACGGATGGGGATTGTGCAGGAGTTTGAGTGTAACAGTGATTAACTGTTTGGTGGAGTATGCCTGACGGTGTTGGATAGTGCAGACGAATGCACATGACGGTGTGTGAGAGTACGGGGAAATGTGCATGAAGATGGGGGAATGTGCAAAGGAGCGAGTGTGATGCGGAGGTGTGTGCTGAAGAGTGAACATGTTGATAGGTGTGTGTGCGGCAGAGTGTCACATAGGAGAGTCTGTAGGGCATTGACTGTGACAATGGTGTGGTATGCAGTGAGTGAGCGTGATGCGTGGGAGTGTGAGAGCAGTGAGCGTGACAGAGGGGTGCTTGTGGGGAATTGTGTACGACCAATTGGGTGTGAACGGGGAGCGAGTGTGACAGTTGGGAAGCATGCGATGGTGTGAGCGTGATGTTGGGGGCTTGTGCGAGAAAGTGAATGTCACTGTGGATGAATGAGTGCGGCGGAGGGGGCGAACAGGGGAATGAATGTGAAAGTTGGGGAGTGTGCTGTGGTGTGAGTGTGACAGTGGGGGAGGGTGCGGGACAGTGAATGTGACATTGGGTGAGTGAGTGGCAGAGTGAGAGTGATGGCGGGGAGAGTACGGGGGAGTGAGTGCGACGGTGGATGAGTGAGCGTGACAGTATGGGGGTGCTGGGGAGTTATTATGACAGTGGGGCAGTGCACAAGGGAGTGAGTATTATAGGGGGAGAGCATGTGGGCGATTGCATGTCAGTGTGGGGCAGTGGGTGGAAAGGTGGGGAGTGCGCGGGGCTGTGAGCATGATGTTGGTTAGAGTGAGGAGGAGCGGGTATGATGGTGGGTGTGTGCGAAAGAGACAGTCTGAGGTGTGGGAGTTCAGTAGCAGTGAATAAAAGAGTGGGGGCGTTTGCAGGGGACTGAGTGTGACGCTAGGGGTGTGCGCACGATCATGGGAATGCGTGTAGGCCAGTGAGTCTGATGGTTTAGTAGTGTGCGGGGTGTGAGCGGGACAGTGAGTGTTTGTGTGCAGGAGTGAGGGTGTCCGTGTAGGAGCATGCGGGGGAGTGAGTCTGTTGGTGTGGGAGTGTGCAGAGGAGTGGGCTGTGTGTCGGGATCTGAGTGTGACAGGTGGATGGTAGGAGGAGGAATTACTGTGATGGTGTGGGATTGTGTGGGGGAGTTAACATGACAGTGGAAGAATTTGCGATGGCGTGAGCCGAAGGGTGGGGTAATGAGCACGACAATGGTGAAATGTATGGAGGAGCGAGCATTAGGGTGGGGGTGTTAGTGGGGGAATGGTTGTAATTTTGGGTGAGTGTGTGAGGGAGTGGATTGTGTGCAGGGATATGAGTGTGGCAGGTGTGTGGTGGGAGAAGGAATGAATGTGATGGTGGGGGTTGTGCACTGGAATGATAGAAATGGCGGAGAAATATTCGGGACGTGTGGCGTGTGAGCATGACGATACGAAAGTGTGCAGGGGAGTGAGAGTAATGGTGCGCGAGTGTTCGGGAGAGTGAACATGACAGTTGGGCAGGATGCATGAGAGTGAGAGTGATGGTAGGGTATTATGTGGGGTAGTGAGAGTGATGATGGGAATGCATGCTTGGGAGTAAGACTTATGGTTGGTTGATGTTTAGAGGCAGTGGACGTGACTCTGCGGGACTGCATGGAGGTGCGAGCATCACGGCAAGGCTGTTGTGTGGGAGACTGGGTGTGATGGTGGGTGTCAGTGTTGGGAAGGGTGTGTGAGTGAGTGAACGTGACGCTGGGTGATTGTATGGGGAAGTCAGCATGATGGTGGGATCGTGTGCATGGGAGTGAAAATGACAATGATACGGGGTGAATGAAGTCATCATAATGGCAGTGTGGTTCCAGGGGAGTGAGCATGACGGTGGGAGATTGTCCAGGGAATAGGTGTGACAGTTTTGGGGGGTGGGGGGTTGTGCGGCAGATTGTGTGTCCGGATGGGGATCTTAGTGGGCAAGTATGTGAGGAAGAGAACGTTACGTTGCAGGGTGTGTGTTAGAGTGAGAGTGATGGTGGAGAAATGTCGGGGACGGAGAGTGACTGCAGTGGATTATATGGAGGAGTGAGCGTAGCATGGGGCAGTATGCGGAGGAGTGACAGTGATGGCGATGGAGTGTGCCGGGGAGAAAGATTGAGTGCAGGTGTGTGAGTAGAGTGCAGGTGCGTGAGTTTGACAGTGGGGGAGTGTGTGGAGGAATGAGCGTGACGGTGAGGAAGCGTGTGTGGAGCGAGCGAGTTGGTGGGGGAGTGTGCGGGGGAGTGACCCTGATGGCGGGGAGTGATTGTAATGGTGGGAGAGTGTGTGGAGGAGTGACTGTGACGAATCGGCTGTGTGCAGTGGAGTGAGCGTCACAGTGGTAGAGTGCAGGAGAATGTGCGTGACAGAGGGTGATTGTGCGGGAGTCTTAGTGTGTCGATGGAGAATTGTGCAGAACAGTGTGCATGACTGTGCGGGATAGTGCAGAGAGTGTGCGGGACAGTGTGTGAAAGTGTGGAGAAATGTGCATGACAGTGCGGGAGTATACGAGAGAGTGAGTATGACGTTGGGGGAATGTGCAAAGGAGTGAGTGTGACGGTGTGTCAGTGTGTGAAATAGTGGGTGTGATGGTGGGGTAGTGGGTGGAGAGTGAAATTGACGATGATGGAATCTGCAGGGGAGTGAGCGTGACAGTTGTGTAATGTGCAGGGGAGTGAGCATGATGGTGAAGTCGTATGTAGGGGAGTGTGGGTGATGGTGTTGGAGTGTGAGGGGTGTGACCACGATGGTGGAGGATTGTGCGGGGATGTGGACCGTGATGTTGGAGCAGTGTGCAGGAGATTGAGGTTAACAGTATTGCAGTGTCCGGGGAATGAGCATGATCGTGCGGGAGTGTGGGAAAGTCAATGTCATGGTGGGAATGTGTGTGGGCCGTGAGCATGACGATGTGGAAGCGTGCAGGGGATTGAAGGTGATGGCGTGTGAGTATACGGCGGAGTGAGCATGACAGTTAGGGAGGGTGCATGGGAGTGAGAGTGTCGGTGGGGTAGTGTGTGAGAGAATGAAAGTGACGGTCATGGAGTGTGTTTTGGAGTGAGCACGATGCTGGGGGATTCTGTGGAAGAGTGACCGTGATGAATGGGCTGTGTTCAGGGGAGCGACCATCACGGAGGTGGAGAGTGTGGGGGAGTGTGCATGACAGAGGGACATTGTGCAGGAGTTTTCGTGTGATGTTGGTGAAGTGTGCACGGGAGTATGCATGATTGTGTTGGAGTGTGCGGGAGGGAATGTGAAGGTGTGGGTTGGGTGTGGTGTTAACATGACGATGGGGAAACGTTCAGAAGCGTGAGGGTGACGGTAAAGCAGTGGCTGTGGGAATGAGAGTGTTGGTCGGGAATGTGTGGGGACGTGAGCATGATGCTGGGGGATTGTGTGGGGGAGTGTGCATGACGGTGTGATCCTGTGTAGTGGAGTGAGGTGACAGTGACATATTGTGAAAGGAAGTGAGCATGACGGTAGCATGGTTACAGGGGACTGAGCGTGATGTTGAGGAGGAAGTGTGATAGTGCAGGGTTTTAGGGAGAGTGTGTGACGGTGGACAGTGGGGGGGGGGGATGTTGTGGGACTGTGTGGTAATTTGAGCGTGATGGTGTGTGAGTATGTAAGTTATGAGAGTGATGTGATAGGAGTGTGTAGGAGTGTGTGGGAAGCGTAATGGTGGAGAATGTACATGGTGATGAGCATGCGTATTGGACAGTGTGCGGGAAAGTAATGGTGAGTGAGACAGTTGGGGAGTGTGTGGGGAGAGAGAGTGAAAATGATGTAGTGTACGGGGGACTGAGCGTGATGTTGGGGGAGCATGTGGCGGAGGCCACGTGAAGGTGGGGGAGTGTGTCAGGGTCTGAGTGTGACATTGAGGGAGTCTGTTGGGGATTGAGCGTGGTACTCAACAAGTGCATGGGGGAACGAAGGTGACAGTGGAATGGAGGAGAGAGCATGACGGTGTTGGAGTGTGCGTGAGTCAGTGTGGGTCAGTGTGCAGGGGAGTGCTTGTTGGTGGAAGAGTTTGTGGAGAGTATGCGTGATGATGGTGGACTGTAGGGGTGTGTGGGGAAAGTGAGAGTGACAGTGGGTGTGTGATAGTGTTGTCTTGCGCTGGGAGTGAGGGTGACAGTGCGTGAGTATGCGGGGAGTGTGTTGTTGGTGTTGGAGTGAGTGGAGAATAAACATAACAGTGGGGCAGTTTGCGTGGGAGTAAACGTGATGGTGGGCGAAGGTGCACGTCAGAGAGTGCGATGGTGGGGGAGTTTGTGGTGACTGTGGCAGTGATAGAATTTGCAGGGGCATGAGTGCAACGGTGGGGTAGCGTGCCAGGGAGTGTGGATGATGGTGTTGGCGTGTGCAAGTAGTGAGTGTGACGGTGAAGGCGTTAGTGTGATGGTGGGGGAGTATGCGGGAGTTTCAGTGGGCGGTTGTGTAGTGTGTGGGAAGTAGGTATGATAGCGGGGGAGTGTGTGTGGAGTGAGTGTACGGTAAGGAAGTGCATGGAGTGTGAGTATGATGGAGGGGGAGTGTGCGGCTATTTAAGCGTGATGGTGGGGGAGTGTGCAGGGGAGTGAGCATGACATTGGGGGAGTTGCGGGCAGTGAGGTCTATGTTTGGGGAATGAGTGTGATGGTGTGGGAGTCTGCGGGGAGTGCTCATTACAGTGGTGGAGTGTTTGGGTAGTTAGCATGATGGTGGGGGAGTGTGTGGGAGTTTGAGAATGATTGTTGGGGAGTGTGTGGAGGAATGACCGTGACGTTGGGGGAGTGTGCGCGAGTGAGTCTGATGATAGGGGAGTGTGCGGCAGTAGAGCGTGACAATTGGGATGTGTATACGGAGTAACGATGACGTTGGAAGAGTGCACAGGGGGAGTGACCTTGACGGCGAGGTAGTGAGCGTGACACTGGAAGAGTGTGCAGGGAACTAATGTGATGGTCTGTGAGAGTGCGGGGTTTTAAGCATGACGTTGGGAGAGAGTGTGTGTTAGTGAACATGATAGTTTGGGAGTATGCAGGGCAGTGAGCGTGACCTTTGTTGTCTGAGCAGGGGAATGAACATGGTGTTGAGGAAGAGCATGTGAGAGTGAGCATGACTGATGTGGAAAGAGCGAGGGTGTGATAGTTACAATCGGCTAGTGGGCATGTAGGTGACGATGTGGGAAATTGCAGGAGAGTGAGCGTTATGGTGGAATTGATGTGTCGGGAAGAGAGAGTGACATGGAGTTGTTGTGTGGGGGAAACTGTGTTGGTGGGCGAGTGTGTGGAGGAGTGAGAGTGACGGTGGGGTAGTGTGTGGGGGATTGAGTGTGATTCAGAGTGTTGTTGTGTGCGGGGAAGTGAATGTGATGGGAGGCATGGAGCGGGCGTAACGCTGCAGGAGTGTCGACTTATTTAAATGTGATGGTAAGTCAGTGTGCGATGAGTGAGTGCAATGGTGGTGCAGTGTGCGGGGAAGCGAGTGCGAGGTTGTGAGTGTGACAGTGAGGGAGTGTGCAGAAGAATGAGCGTGATGGTGGGGTAGCGTGCCAGGGAGTGTGAGTGACGGTGTTGTTGTGTGCAGGTAGGGAGTATGATGATGAAGGGGGTTGCAGATGAGATAGTCTGATAATGTGGGAGAGAACGGGGGAGTGATCATGTTGGTGCTACATTGTGTGGAGAAGTGAGCGTGAATGTGGTTGAGTGTGCAGTAGAGTGAGTGTGACTATTTAGGTTTGTGGGGGGAGTGAGTGTGGCAGTGGGGGTGTGATGGTGTTGGAGAACTCTAGGAGTGAGCGTGACAGTGGGTGAGTATCCGGGGAGTGTGGTTGTCGGTGCTGGAGTGAGTGGGGAATTAATGTAACGGTGGGGGATTTTCGTAGGAGCAAGCGTGACGGTGGAGGAGGGTGCAGATGAGAGACTGCGATGGTGGGGTAGTTTGTGGGTAAGTAAACATGATGTGAGGAAGAGTGCGGGTTAGAGAGTGCAAAGGTGGAGGAGTTCGTATGAGAGTGATCATGACGGTTTTATGGTGTGCAGGGGAGTGAAAGCTATTGTGGATTAGTGAGTGGCTGAGTGACAGTGTTGATTTTGGAATGTTCAGGGAGGCTGTAAGAAAGTGAGCATGTCAGTGCTTCTGGGGAGTGACTGAGATGCAGGTAGTGTGCGAGGGAGTGTGGGTGATGGGATTCTAGTGTATGGAGAGTGAGCATGATGGTGGGGACGTGTGTGGGGGGTGACTGCGATGGTGTAGGAGTTTGTGGAAGAGCGATTGTGACGATTGTGTGGTGTGCGGTGGAGTGAGGTTGTTCGTGGGTTACTGAGTGACCGAGTGGCATTGACGATTATGGAGTGTGCGTGAAGAGGGAGTTACAGTGGGGACGTTTGCGAGGAAGTGAGTCCGACGGTGCAGGAGTGTGCGGGGAGTGATTGTTAAGCAGAAAGCATGTGACAAAGTGTGGGTGACGGTATTGGAGAGTGTGGAGAGTGAGCGTGATGATGGAGAAGTGTGTCTGGAGTGAGTGTGATGGTGAGGGATTGTGCACACGCTTGAAGCGTGATGGTAGGGGATTGTGTTCACAGTGTGCATAATTGGGTGGTGTGTATTGGAGTTCGTGCGTCATAGTGGTGGAGTGTGTGGGCGTTTGAGCGAGATAGTGGGGTAGTGTTCTGCAGAGCGTTCGTGACGGTGGTGGAATGTGTGGGGAGTAAGTATGGAAGCGGGGAAGTGTGTGGGGAGTGAGCATAATGATGGGACAGTCTGCGGGGAATGGGCATGATGGTGGGGGAGTATGCGGGAGTCTAAGCATGAATGTCAGGACGTGTGTGGGGGAGTGAGCGTGATGTTGGATACGTGTGCTGGTTGTTTGCGGGAGTGTGAGTGTGACGGTTGGCGTGTTTGCACGGAGTGAACATTTACTCCTTATGCACTCGCCCACTATCGCACTCGAATTCCTACACTGACGCCACCATCACGCTCACGCTCCACACACTCCCCCACTGTCATACCGACTCCTGTGCACACGCCTCCACCATCATGGTCACTCCTGCACACAACAACTTATAATCACACTCCTCACTACCCCACAAACTATCCCCAACTTCATGCTGACCCCTGACACACTGCCCCAACGTCAGGCGCACTCGAACACGTACACTCTCAAAGTCAAACTCATTCCTCAAACACTGCCCCACCATCACGCTCACTGCCACGCACCCTCCCCTCTCTCACCCTCAAACTCAAGCACATTGCAGCACCGTCACACTCTCTCCCCCACAATCTACAGTGTTGTCTTACTTCTGGCATGGCACTATTTTGCATCACCACTCTCACTCCCCTGCACACTCCACACCTCACATTCACTCTCCCGCACTTTCCCATTTCGTAACAAACTATCCGCAGCACATGACTCCACTGTAAAAATCCATCCGTCATGGTCATTCCCACCTACCCTACCATCACGCTCACCACTGAGCCCATTACAAACCGTCATGCGTCCAACCTCACACAATCTCCAACTGTATTATCACTTCCCCCCACACACTCCCACCCTAAAACGCACTCTGCCGCCGACTAGGCCACCAACATGCTCACTTGACAGAGTGCGTGGTGAGAGAAAGCATGACAGTGGAATAGAGAGCATGACACTGTAGGGGTGTGTGGGGAATGAACGTGATAGCGTGTGAGAGTACATGTGCATAAGCGTGGCATTGGAGGATTTTATGGGGTAGTGAGCATAACAGTTTCGAGATGTGTGAGGGCGTGAGTGTGATTGACGTAGAGTGGGCATGGGAGAGAGTATGATGTTGAGTTAGTGCGGGTGGGAGTGAGCATGACGGATGCGGAGTGAGTGGAGGTGTGATTGCAAAAGCTTTATCATATGTAGGACCGTGTGCGCGATGATGTGGGAAATTGCTGGGCAGTGAGCGGGACGTTGAAGAAGTTTGCGGGGGAGTGAGAACGATGGTGCAGGATTGTGTGGAAGAGCGAGCGAGAGGGTAGTGCAGGGTATGGGGCAGTGAGGGTGATGGTGTGCGCGCATGTGTGGGAGTGTGCATGTCTGTTGGGCAGTGTGTGGGTGAGTGAGCGTGACAGCGGGTGAGTTTGACATTGGATAATTGTGTCGAACAGGGAGGAGGATAGTGGGGGAGTGAGTGTCATGGTGGGTGAGGGTGTGGGGGAAAGAGAGTGACAATGGAAGAATGGGTGTGGGAGTATGCGTGACAGTGGGGAATGTGTGGGAGTGTGAAGTATAGTGATAATGAGGGGGTCAGCGTGAAGGTGACGGAGTGAGTGTGAAGGGGGAGGGTGACAGTGACGGTGTGAAAGTGAGCTGGTAAGGGTGACGTGTGAGGGGATAAGGCGTGATAGTGGTGGAGTGAGTGTGAGGGAGTGACAATGAAGGTGACAGAGTAAGTGTCTTGAGGTCAGGGTGATGGTGACAAAGAGAGTGTGAGAGGGTCACAGTAATGGTGATGGAGTGAGTATGAGGTGTCAGGGTGACAGTGACAGAGTGATTGAGAAGGGGTAAGGGTGACGGTGACGGTGACAGAGTGTGTGCGGGGTGACTGGGTGACAGTGACGAAGTGATTGTGAAGGGATCAGGGTGACGGTGATAGACTAAACTTGAGGGGTTCAGGGTGTGTTTGATGTAGTGAGTGTGAGGGGGTCAGGTTGATGGTGTTGGACCGAGTGTGAGGCGCTCAGGGTGAGAATGATGGAGTAAATGTGAAGGTGTCAGAGTGACAGTGACGGAGTCCGTTTGAGGGGTCAGGGTCTCAGTGATGTAAAGAGTTGCAGGGGTCAAGGTGATGGCGACGGAGTAAGTGTGAGGGGGTCTGAGTGATAGTGACTGAATGGCTGTGAGCGGGTCAGGGTGATGATGAAGGAGTGAGTGTGAGTGAGTCAGTTGTGATGTTGACAGAGTGAGTGTCAGGGCTGCGCAGTGATGGTGACAGAGTCAGTGTATGGGGTCCATGGAGTGAGTGTGAAGGGTCAGGTTGAACGTAAGAGAGGGAGTGTGAAGGGAACAGACTGATCCTGATGGAGTGAGCGGAGAGGGATTCAGTGTGATGGTTTCAGGCAGGCAGTGTGAGTTGTTTGGGGATCAGGTTGATTGTGACAGGATGAGTGTGAGGGGGTCAGGGTGACGGTGACAGAATGAGTGCGAGGGGGTCAAGGGATGTTGACAGAGTGAGTGTCATGGAGTCAGGGTGACACTGACCGCGTGAGAGTGAGGGAGTCATGGTGATGCTAATGGAGTGAGCATGAAGGGAAAATGAGTGTGATGATGTCAGGGTGACAGTGATGGAGTGAGTGTGAGAGGGGCAGGGTGACGGTGAGAGAGTGAGTATTAGTAGGTCAGCAACTAGTAGCTTCCAACTTTAAGTAAATTTAAGTCGTCACTGGACAAGCATATGGACGTACATGGAATAGTGTAAGTTAGATGGGCTTCAGATTGGTTTGACAGGTCGGCGCAACATCGAGGGCCGAAGGGTCTGTTCTGCGCTGTAATATTCTATGTTCTATATAACGGTGTTGGAGTGAGTGTGTTAGGGTCAGGACCACGGTGATGCAGTGATTGTGTGGAGGTCAGGGCAAAGGTGAAGGAGGAGTTTGAGGGGAGTCAGAGTGACGATGATGGAGAGAGTCATGGGGGATCAAGTAGACAGTGACAGGGTGACCGTGAGGGTGCCAGGGAGACGGTGACAAGTGAGTGTGAGCGTGTCTGGGTGACAGTGATGGAGTGAGTATGAGGGGCTCCGTTTGGCAGTGACGAGAGTGTGTGAGAGGGTCAGGATAACAGTGACGCAGCAGTTTGAGCGGGACAATGTGATGATAAAAGAGCGAGTGTGAGGGGGATTAGAGGGATGGAGTGAGTGTGAGTGGGTCAACTGCGACGGTGATGGAGTGAGTGTGAGGGCTCCAGCTGATGGTGATGTAGTGAGTGCGAGAGGTTCAGGGTGATGCAGCAAGTATGAGGGGGTGTCAGGCTGATGGTGACAGAGTGAGTGTGAAAGGGTCAGGGTAATGGTGTCGGAGTGAGCATGATAGGGCAGAGCGATGGTAACACAGTGAGTGTGAAAGGGTCAGGGTGATGATGGAGTGAGTATGAGTGGGTAGAATGACAGTGGCGGTGTGGGAATGAGCATGTCAGGGTGACACTGACAGAGGCAGTATGAGGGGGTCAGACATGATTGTGATGGAGTGAGTGTCATGGGGTTACAGTGAAAGTGACAAAGTGCGAGTCATAGGGTCAGGGTGAAGGTGACGGGGTGAAGGTGAGGTAGTCAGAGCAACGGTGACGAAGTCAGTGTGAGGGGATCAAGGTGTCAGTGAGGTAGAGAGTGAGGAGGTTCGGGGTTACGCTGGCGGAGTGAGTGTGAGGTGGTCAGGCTGACAGTGATGGAGTGAGTTTGAGTGAGTAGTTGTGATGATGATGGAGTGAGTGTGATGCATCAGATTGAAGGTGACAGGGTGAATGTGAGGGGATCAGGATGACACTGATGGAGTGAGCGTGAGGGATTCAGGGTGATGGACTGAGTGTGAGCGTGTCAGGTTGACTGTGACGGTGTGAGTGTTTGGGGGTCCGGGTGATTATGATAGAGTGAGTGGGAGGGTATCTGGGTGACGGTGACAGAGTGAGTGTGAGGGTGTCAGGGGACAGTGATAAAATGAGAGTGAGCAGAAGAGGGTGACAGCGACAGTCTGAGTGTGAGGGGTCAGGGTGATGATGACGCAATGAGTGTGAGGGGGCTAGGTGACAGTGAGACAGTGAGTGTGAGTGTGAGGGGGTCAGCATGATGGGGTTTGAGTGCATGCAAGGGGGTCAGGCACGGTGATGGAGTAATTGTGAGGAGGTCATGGCAAAGGAGAAGAACTGAGACAGGGTGACCGTGATGGAGAGAGTAACGGGGGCATCAGGTAGAGACTGGCTGTTAGTGTGAGAGATTTAGGGTGACAGTGACGGTGAGAAGCGAGTTTGACGGAGCCAGGGTGATGATGATGGAGTGAGGGTGAGAATGTACGGGTGAAATTGACAGTGAGTGTGAGGGGCTTCGTGTACCATCGCGAAAGTGTGTGAGAGGGTCAGAGTGACAGTGATGGAGCAGTGTGAACGGGTCAGTGCGACGATGACAGAGCGAACATGAGGGGTGTTACAGCGATGGAGTGAGTGCGAGGGGTTCGGTAGATGGTGACGGAATGAGTTACAGAGGGTCAGGATCAACCTGACAAGTGAGTGTAAAAGAGTCAGGGTGATGGTGATGGAGTGAGTGTGGTGAGGTAAGGTGATGGTGACACCGTGAGTGTGAGGGGAATCAGGGTGATGGTGATGGAGGGAGTGTGAGGGGTTAAGCATGAAGGTGACAAATGAGTGTGAGGGCGTTAGGGTGACAGTGAAACAATGACAATAAGCGAGACAGGGTGACAGCAGCAGAATGTGTGTAAAAGGTCAGGATGACGGTAACGCAGTGAAGGTGAGACGGGCAGGGTGACGGTGAGAGAGTGAGTGTTAGTGGGTCAGCATGACGGTGATAGAGTAAGTATGCGAGGGTCAAGGCCACAGTGATGGAGTGATTGTGAGGAGGTCAGGGCAAAGGTGAAGTTTGAGGGGAGTCAGGATGACGGTGATGCAGAAAGTAATGCGGGTTCCTGGTTGAACGTGACGGAGTGAGTGTGAGGGAGTCAGCATCACAGGTGATAGTGACAGTTTGAGAGTGAGCGGGTCAGGGTAACGGTGACAGCGTCAGTATGAGTGGGTCACGCGTGATAGTGATGGAGTAAACGTGAGGGCGTCACAGTGAATGTGAACGAGTGAGTGTCATGGGGTCAGAGTGATGCTGACCAAGTGAGTGTGAAAGGTTCATTGTGATGGTGATGGAGTGAGTGTGGGGGTCAGGTTGATAGAGACAGACTGAGTGTGAGTGGGGCAGGGTGACAGTGACGGTGTGATTGTTTGTGTGTCAGAGTGACAGTGTTGGAGTGAGAGTGAGTGCGATTAGGTGATGGCAACAGAGTGAGTGTGAGGGAGTCAGCAGAAAGGTGATCCAGTAAGTGTGAGGGGGCAGCGTGATGTTGAGAGAATGAGAATGAGGGGGTAAAGTTGATGATGATGGAATGAGTGTAAGCGGGTCAGAATGAATGTGACAGAGTGAATGTGATGGCGTCAGAGGGATGGTAACGGAGTGGGTGAAAGTGCATTACAGTGAAGGGGACAGAGTGATTGTGAAGAGTTCTGGATGATTGTGAAGGAGTGAGTGCGAGGTGGTGGGCTGCACAGTGACAGATTGATTGTTTATGGTTTATGGTGAGGCTCTCGGAGTGAATATGAGATTTTCATTTTGATGGAGTGAGTGTGAGGGCAGAACGGTGACAGAGACGGAGTCAGTGTCAGTGGCTCAGGGAAACAGTGACGGAGTAAGTGTGAGAAGTTCAGTGTGAAGGAGCGAGTGTGAGGAGGTCCGGGTGACGGTAACAAATTTTGTCTGAGGGAATCAGGATGACGATGACAGATTGCGAGTAAGGGTGTCGGGTCACGGTAAAATAATGAGTGTAAGGGGGTCAGGGTGACGGTGAAAGACGATGAAGGCGTCAGTGTGATGGTGATGGTGATTGAGTAAGTGTGAGGGATTCAGTGTGATAGCGACAGAGTTGGATTGAGGGCGTCATGGTGTCAATGACAGAGTGAGTATGAGGGGTTCAAAATGATAGGGACGTATTGAGTAAGAGGTTTTCAGAGATTGACGGTGACAGAGTGAATGTGAGAGAGTTATGGTGATGGAGTGATTAAGAGGGAGTCAAGATGACAGTGACATAGTGAGTGTGAAGATGTTAGAGTGATGGTGATTGAGTCGGTGTGAGGAGTTCAGGGAGCGATGGTGACTGAGTGAGTGTGAGGGCGTCATGGTGGCGGTGATGGAGTGTGTGTGTGTGAATCGGTCAGGGTGAAGGTGGCAGAGTGATTTTGCCGGTGTCAGGGTGACATCACGGAGCGACTATGAGGGGTATGGGTGATGGGAAAAATGATGTGAACGAGTCAGGGTGACGGTGACAGATGAGTGTGAGGGTGTTAAGTTTACCGTGATGGAGTAAGTAAGAGATCGTCAGAATAATTGTGATGGTTTTAGCGTGAGGGTGTTAGAGTGATGGAAACAGAGTCAGTGCAAAGATCAGGGTGAGGAAGAGAGTGCGAAGTGGTCAGTTGGTAGTGATGGAGTTAGTGTGAGAAGGTGAGGGTGACGGTGTTGGAGTGAGGGTGAGTGGGTCAGAGTGAAGGTGATGGAGTGAGTGTGAAGTGGGCAGGGTGTTGGTAACAGAGCGAGTGTGCTGGGGTCAAGGTGATGGTGATGGAGTGAGTGTGAGGTAGTCAGGTTTTGGGTGATGGAGTGCGCGCGAACTGGTCAGAGCGATGGTGTAGGAGTGAATGTGAGACATTCAAGAGTGACAGTGATGGAGTGAGTGTTGGAGTGTCATCAAGACGGTAACATAGTGATTGTGAGGTGGTTAGTGTGATGGCAATGGAGTGAGTCTGAGTGGGGCCAGGGTCATGGTGATGGAGTGATGTGAAGGGTGTCAGGGCAATGGCGAATGAGTGAGTTTTGAGAGGGTCAGGGTGGCGGTGATGGAGAGATTAATGGCGACGTCAAATTGACGATGGCAGAGTGAGTGTGAGGGTGTCAGGGTGATGGTGCCAATTGAATTTGAGTCCGTCAGAGTGACGGCGACAGGGTGAGTTTGAGCGAGTAAGGGTGATGGTGTCGGAGGGAGTGTGAGGGGGTCAGGGTGAGTGAAAGAGTCAGTGTGAATGGGTCAGTTGTGACAATGATGGAGTGATGTGAGGGGTGTCGGCGCTTTGATGAACGAGTTAGTTTGAGGGTGTCAGGGAATGTTGATGGAGAGATTACTGGAGGCGTCGGGTAGACAGTGACGGAGTGAGTGTGAGAGAGTCAGGATGATGGTGCCAATTAATTTGGGGCCGTCAGAGCGAAAGTGACAGAGTGAGTGTTAACGAGTAAGGGTGATGTTGATGAAGTCAGTATGAAGGCGGCTGGTGACAGTCAGAGTCAGTGTGAGTGGGTCAGTTGTGATAATGATGGAGTGAGTGTGAGAGATTAAGGCTGCCTATGATGTAAGTAGGTCAATGATGGAGCAGTGTGAGCGGGTCAATGTGACGATGATGGAGCGAATATGAGGGGGTCAGGGGGTAGTGTAAGTGAGAGTGATTGAGTTGTGACATTGATCGAGTGAGTGTGAAGGCTAAGGGTGACCGTGACAGTGTGAGAGTGAGAGGGTCAGGATGAGGGAGGGAATGCAGAGGGGTCCGGGTGATGATGATGGATTGAGTGTAAGGTGGTCATAGTGAAGGTGACAGAGTGAGTGTTACGTGGTTAGAGTAAGGGTGAGAGTGAGTTTAAGTGGGTCAGAGTGAAGTTGACAGAGTGAGTGTGAGGGAGTCAGGGTTATGGTGACAAAATGTGTGGAGGGTGTCAGGGGGATGATGATGGAGTATGTGTGAGGGGGTTAGAGTGATGGTGGTGAGCGTGAGGCGGTCAAAGTGACGTTGACAGAGTGACTGTTGGGGGTCAGGTTGGGGGGACGGAGTGTGAAAGGGAAAGTGAGAACTGCAGATGCTGGAGATCAGAGCTGACAATGTGTTGCTGGAAAAGCGCAGCAGGTCAGGCAGCATCCAAGGAACAGGAGGATCGACGTTTCGGGCATAAGCCCTTCTTCAGGAATGAGGAAATTGTGTCCAGCAGGCTAAGATAAAAGGTAGGGAGGAGGGACTTGGGGGAGGGGCGTTGGAAATGGGATAGGTGGAAGGAGGTCAAGGTGAGGGTGATAGGCCAGAGTGGGGTGTGAACGGAGAGGTCAGTAAGAAGATTGCAGGTTAGGAAGGCGGTGCTGAGTTCGAGGGATTTGGCTGAGACAAGGTGGGGGAGGGGAAATGAACAAACTGGAGAAATCTGAGTTCATCCCTTGTGGTTGGAAGGTTCCAAGGTGGAAGATGAGGCGCTCTTCCTCCAACCGTCGTGTTGCTATGGTCTGGCAATGGCGGAGTCCAAGGATCTGCATGTCCTTGGTGGAGTGGGAGGGGGAGTTGAAGTGTTGAGCCACAGGATGGTAGGGTTTGTTGTTCCGGGTGTCCCAGAGGTGTTCTCTGTAACGTTCCGCAAGTAGGCGGCCTGTCTCCCCAATATAGAGGAGGCCATATCGGGTGCAGCGGATGCAAAAAAATGATGTGTGTGGAGGTGCAGGTGAATTTGTGGCAGATATGGAAGTATCCCTTGGGACCTTGGAGGGAAGTAGTGGGGGAGGTGTGGGCGCAAATTTTGCATTTCTTGTGGTTGCAGGGGAATGTGCCGGGAGTGGAGGTTGTGTTGGTGGGGGGTGTGGATCTTACGAGGGAGTGGTCTTTTCGGAACGCTGATAGGGGAGGGAAGGGAAATATATCCCTGGTGGTGGGGTCCGTTTGGAGGTGACAGAAATGACGGCGGATGATTCGCTGTATATGGAGGTTGGTGGGGTGGTTGGTGAGGACCAGTGGGGTTCTGTCCTGGTGGCGTTTGGACGGGCGGGGCTCAAGGGCGGAGGAGCGGGAAGTGGAGGAGATGCGGTGGAGGGCATTGTCGACTACGTCTGGGTAGAAATTGTGGTCTTTGAAGAAGGAGGCCATCTTGGTTGTTAGGTATTGGAACTGGTCCTAGTGGGAGCAGATGCGGCGGAGACTAAGGAATTGGGAATATGGGATGGCGTTTTAACAGGGGGAAGGGTGGGAGGAGGTGTAGTCTAGGTAGCTGTGGGAGTCAGTCGGTTTATAGTAAATTTCCGTGTTGATTCGGTTGCCCGTGATAGATATGGAAATGTCTGGGAAGGGGAGGGAGGAGTCTGAGACGGTCCAGGTGAATTTGAGTTCGGGGTGGAAGGTTTTGGTCAAGTGGATGAACTGTTGAACCTCCTCGTGGGAGCACGAGGCAGCGCCGATACAGTCATCGATGTAGCGGAGGAAAAGGTGGGGTGTGGTGCCAGTGTAGCTGCAGAAGATGGACTGTTCCACATATCCTACGAAGAGGCAGGCATAGCTGGGGCCCATGCGGGAGCCCATGGCTACACCTTTGGTTTGGAGGAAGTGGGAAGATTGGAAAGAGAAGTTGTTCAGGGTGAGGACCAGTTCAGTCAGTCGAAGGAGGGTGTCAGTGGAAGGGTACTGGTTGGTACGGCCGGAAAGGAAGAAGCGGAGGGTTTTGAGTCCTTTGTGATGGGGGATGGAGGTGTACAGGGACTGGATGTCCATGGTGAAGATAAGGTGTTGGGGACCAGGGAAGCGAAAATCATGGAGGAGGTGGAGGGCACCTGCTGCGCTTTTCCAGCAACACATTTTCATCGCGGAGTGTGAAAGGGTCAGGGTGACAGTGACGGAGTGATTATGAGTTTGTCCGAGTGTTTGTGGTGGTATTCGTGTGAGTTTGCTGGAGTAATGGTAGCAGAGTCACTGCAAGGGATTCAGGGCAACGGAGTGAATGTGAGACAACCAGAGTGATAGTGATGGAGTGAGTGTGAGAGGGCCAGGGCGATGGTGACGGAGTGATTTTGGGGGGTGGGGCGCAGGGTGCCAGTGATGGAGCGTGTGCTGGGGTCAGGGTGATGGCAACAGAGTTAGTGTGAGTGGGTCAGGGCAGTGGTCACAGAGTAAGTGTGAGGGAGTCAGGTTGACAAAAATGGAATGAGCGTAATGGGGTCAGGGTGAATATGACAGAGAGACTGTGAAGTGGTAAGGGTGAAGTGGGTGAGAATGTGTAAGAATGACACTGATGGCGTGAGTGCAATGAGATCAGGGTGATGGAGTGAGTATGGAGACGTAGGCTGACTGTGATGGTGTGAGTGTTTGGGGGTGAGGGTGGTCATGACAGAGTGAGTGTGAGGGGGTTAGCATGACCGTGATGGATTGAGAGTAACAGCGTCAAGGTGAATGTGATAGAGTGAGTGTGAGGATGTCAGGATGTCTGCGAAAGAGTGAGTGCGAAGCAGCCGGCAGTGATGGAGTGAGTGTCGGTTATGTTGAGAGCTTTGGAGTGAATATGATTGGTTTCAGGGTGATCGAGTGAGTATTACGTGGAGAGGGAGACATTGACTGAGTATCAGGGGGTCAGGGACAGAGTGACAAAATGAGTGAAAGGTGGTGAGGTTCATGCTGTCAGTGATGGAGTGCGTGGGAGAGGATCGGGTTCTCGCTGATCGAGTGAGTATGAGGTGGTCAGGGTGTTAGCGATGGAGTGAGTATGAGCGGTTCAGGGAGACAGTGACAGTGACAGTCACAGAGTAAGTGTGAGAGGGGTCAGCATGAAGATGACAGAGTGAGTGTGAGGTAGCCAGGGTGACAGTGTTGCAGTAAGTGTGAGCGGTCAGGGGTGACGTTGACAGAATAAGTGTGTGGGACTCAGGGTGATGATGATGGAATAAATGTAAGGGTGTCAAAGTGAAGGTGACAGAGTGAGTGCGAGGTTGTCAGGGTGACAGCGATGGAATAAGTGTGAGCACGTCACTGCAAAGGTGACTGAGTGAGACTGTGGGAGTTAGGACTTCAGCGGCACTGTGAGTGTGAAGGGGTCAGGATGACTGTGAAGGAGCGAGTGTAATATGGTGTGCTTAACAGTGATAGAATGAGAGTCAGCGGGTGGGGATGACAGGGACAGAGTGAGTGTTTGTGGGCTATGGTGAGTTTCTCTGAGTGAATGTGAGGGTTTCAGGGTGATGGAGTGTGAGGGCGAATGGCAGACAGTGACTGAGTATCCCGGTGTTGGGGAGAGAGTGATGGAATGAGTGTGAGAGGTTTAGTGTGAAGGAGTGTGTGTGCGGAGGTCAGGGTCAGGCTGTTGGTGATGGAGTAAGTGTGAGGGGATCAGGGTCTCGCTGATGAAGTGAGTATGAGGGTGTCAGGGTGACCGTCATGGAGTGAGTGTGAGTGTGTTAGGATGATGGAGATAGTTTGAATGTGTGGGGTCAGAGTGACTGTGACGGCATGAGTGCGAGTGATGGTGTGTAAGAGCATCAAGATGATGTGGATGGAGTCAGTGTGCGGGTATCAGGGTGACGGTGACGGATTTAGTTAAAGGGTGAGCGTGACGGTGACAGAGTGAGTAAGGCGGCTTCAGGGTGACGGTGATGGAGTGCTTTTGAGGGAGCCAGGGTGACAGTGATGGAGTGAGCATGAGGTGGTCAGGGTGACAGAGACAGTGTGAGTGTGTTGGGTTCCGAGTGACCATTACAGAGTGAGTATGAAAGATCACAGGGCTGGTGTGTGATGGTATCAGGGTGATGGAGACGGGGCGAGTGCAATGTAGTCATGGTAATGGTGACGGAGAGACTGTTTGAGGCTCAGGGTGATGGTGCTGGATTGAGTGTGAGGGGGTCAGGATGACGGTGATGGAGATAGTGAGGGAGTTATTGTGTCAGAAATGGAGTAACTGTGATCGGTCAGGGTGACGGTGACAGAATAAGTGTGAGGGGATTAGGGTGACATTGATGCGAGGGTGTATAAGGGATTCAGGGTGACGTAGACAGTGTGAATGTGTGGGGCCCGAGTCACGATTATGGAGTACGTATGAGAGTTTCAAGGTCACAGGGTTGGGCTGTGAGGACATCAGAGTGATGGACACGGAGAAAGTGCAAGTGCATCATGCTGACGTTGAGAGAATGAGTGAGAGGTTATCATGGTGGTGGTGACAGAGTGAGTGTTTGTGCGTTAGGGTGAGTGCTTTGGAGTCAGTATGAGGGTTTCAGGGTGACTGAGTGACTGTGCTGGCAAATGCGAGACAGAGAAAGAGTGCATGTAAGTGGTTCAGTGTGAAGGTGTGAGTGTAAGGTGGTCCGGGTGTTGGTAACAGAGTGAGTGTGAGACGGTCAGGGTGTCAGTAATGGAATAAGCGTGATGGGTCAGGATGACAGTGATGGAGCGAATGTGAGGGGCTCAGGTTGACGGTCATGGAGTGATTGTTAGTCGGTCAGGTTAATGGAGACAGTGTGAATATGTGTGCATCAGAGTGACCATGATAGATCGGTGCGAGGGGCTCATGGTCACAATCATGGAGTGTGAGGGGTCAGTATGCTGGAGATCGAGTGAATGTGAGGGTGTCATGGTGATGATGATGGAATAAATGCAATGTGGTCAGTGAGTGTAAGGGGGTTAGTGTGACTGCGGTTCATTGTAATGATGGCAGAGTGCGTGTGAGCGTGTCAGGATGACTGTGAAAGAGTGAGTATGAGGGCGATGTGCTTGTTAGTGACAGTGTGGGAATCAGCTGGTGGGGATGACAGTAACAGAGAGAGTGTTTGTATGTTGGAGTGAGTGTCTCATAAGTGAATGTGAGGGTTTCAGGGTGATTAGTAAGTGTGAGGGTGATATGGAGGCAGGGACTGAGTGTCGGGAGGTCAGGGAGAGTGTCACAGAATGTGTGTAGGAGGTTCAGTGTGACGAGTGAGTGTGAGGGAGTCAGGGTCAGGCTGTCAGTGACGAAATGCATGTGAGGGGATCAGGGTGTCACTGATGGAGAGATCGTCAGGTGGTCAGAGTGATTGTGCTGGAGTGTGAATGAGGCAGTCAGGATGAAGGTGACTGGAAGTGTGAGGTAGTGAGGGTGAAAGTCATGGAGTGTAAGTGGGTCAGGATGATGGAGACAGTGTGGATGTGTGAGGTCAGAGTGACTGTGCCAGAGTAGTGTGAGGGATTCAGAGTCACATTAATGGTACGTGAGGGGGTCAGGATAATGGAGACGGAGTGAGTGTAAGGGGGTCATAATGGCAGTGATGGAGTGAGTGTGAGCGGGTCAGGGTAACAGCGACACAGACTGTGAGGGGTTCAGTGTGACGGAGTGAGAATAATGGGGTTAGACTGATGGTGTTAGAATGAGTGTGAGGAGGTCAGGATGACGGAAACAAAGTGGGTGTTAAGGGGCCGTGGGCGATGGTGGATTGAGAGTGAGGGAGTCAGGATGATGGTGGCAGAGTGAGTATGAGTCAGTATGGTTGACGGTGGTGGAGTGAGTTTGAGGGAGTTAAAGTGATGGTAACAAATGAGTGTGAGGGATTCAGGGTGATCATGACAAGTGATTTGATGGGGTTAGGGTGACGATGATGGAGTGAGTGTGACGGACTCTGGGTGGCGGTGACGGAGTGAGTGTAAGGAGGTCAGAGGGAAGTTGACAGAGTGAGTGTGATGGGGTTATGGTGACGGTGACAGATTGATTGTAAGTGGGTCACTGAGTGCACGGCAGTGGACTTGACCGTGGCAGATTGAGAGTTAGCGGGTGAAGATGATAGTGACGGAGTGAATCTGAGGGGGTCGGAGTGATGGTGACAGAATTAGTATGATCGTGTCAAGGTGACGGTTACAGAGTGAATGTGATAGGTCACGGAGACAGTGACAGAGTGATTGTGATGGGATCAGGGTGATAGTGATTGAGTGAGTGTGAGGGTTTCACAGTAATGGAGTGTGTGTGAGGGGTTCTTGGCAAAGGTGATGGAGTGAGCGTGAAGGCGTCAGAGTGATTGTGCTGAAGTGTGCATGAGACAGTCAGGATGAAGGTGACGGGAAGTGTGAGGTGGTGAGGGTGAAAGTCATGGAGTGTGAGTGGTCAGGATGATGGAGACAGTGTGATGTGTGAGGTCAGAGTGACTGTGACAGAGTGAGTGTGAGGGATTCAGAGTCACATTCATGGTATGTAAGGGGGTCAGGATGACGGAGACGGAGTGAGTGTAATGGGGTCATGGTGAAAGTGATGGAGTGAGTGTGAGCGGGTCAGGGTGACAGCAACACAGACTGTGAGGGGTTCAGTGTGACGGAGTGAGAATAATGGGTTTAGACTGATGGTGTCAGAGTGTGAGGGTGTCAGGATGACGGGAACAAAGTGAGTGTTAAGGGGCCAGGGGTGATAGTAGATTGAGAGTGAGGGAGTCAGGGTGATGGTGGCAGAGTGAGTATGAGTCGGTAAAGTTGACGGTGGTGGAGTGAGTTTGAGGGAGTTAAGGTGACGGTACCAAATGAGTGTGAGGGATTCAGGGTGACCATGACAAGTGAATTGAGGGGGTCAGGGTGACGGTGATAGAGTGAGTGTGACGGACTCTGGGTGGCAGTGACGGAGTGAGTGTTAGGAGGTCAGAGGGAAGTTGACAGAGTGAGTGTGATGGGGTCATGGTGACGGTGACAGAATGATTGTAAGGGGGTCACTGACTACACGGCAGTGACTTGATCGTGACAGATTGAGAGTTAGCGGGTGTGGATGACAGTGACGGAGTGAGTCTGAGGGCGTCGGAGTGATGATGACGGAATTAGTATGATCGTGTCAAGGTGACGGTGACAGAGTGAGTGTGGTATGTCACGGAGGCAGTGACGGAGTGAGTGTGATGGGATCAGGGTGATAGTGATGGAGTGAGTGTGATAGGGTCGGGTGTGAGTGTGAGGGATTCACAGTGATGGAGTGTGTGTGAGGGGTTCTTGACAAAGGTGATGGTGTGAGCGTGAAGGCGTCAGGATGGCGGTAATGGAGTGAGTGTGTCGGGGTCAGGGTCGTGGTGATGGAGTGATTTCGAAGTAATGGAGTGAGTATGTTGGAGTGAGGTTGACGTTGATAGAGTTAATGCATGGGGATCACGTGACGGTGTAAGAGAAAGTGTATGGGGATCACGTTTACTGTGATGGTTTAAGTGTAAGGGGGGTCAGAGTAACGGTGATGGAATGATTGTAAGGTGGCCAGGGTGACAGTGATGAAGTGAGTGTGAGAGAATCAGGGTGATAGAGACAGGGTTAATGTGTGGGGATCCGGGTGACTGTTACAGAGTGTGTATGAGAGTTTCAAGATCACAGTGTTGGATTGTGAGCGGATCAGGTTGATGGATTTGAAGTGAGTGCAAGTGCGTCATGGTGAAGGTGAAGGAGTGAGTGCTTGTCTATCAGGGTGAGTGTCTTAGAGAGAATGTGAGGGATTCAGGGTGATTGAATGAGCATGCAGACGAAAGAGAGACAATGAGGGAGTGAGCGTGAGGGGGTCAGGATGTCGATAACGGAGTGAATGTGAGAAGGTCAGGGTTATGGTGCCAGAGTGAGTGTGAGGGGGCATGGTGTCCCTGACGGACTGAATATGAGAGGTTCAGTGTGAATTTTTGAGTGTAAGATGGTCAGGGTGTCGATAACGGAGTGTGGGGGTTCCCGGGGTCAGTAATAGAATGAGTATGAAAGGTCAGGGAGACAGTATGAAGGGCTCAGGTGACAATCACATGTCAGTGTGAGTTGATTCGGGTGATAGAGTCTGTGTGAATGTGTCGGGGTGAGCGTGACTGTGACGGATGGGTGCAAGCGGTTCAGGGTCACAGTGATCGATTGTGAAGCAGTCAGTGTGATTGGAATAGAGTGACTGTGTGTCATTGTGATAATGGCAGAATGAAAGTGAGGAGGTCATGATGATTGCGAGTGTGCAGTGCTGGTCTTGACAGTGACGGATTGAGAGTTAGCGGGCAGGGGGACAGTGATGGAGTGAGCGTTTATGGGTCAGGGTGACGGTTTTGGAGTGATTGTGAGGGTTTCAGGGGATTGAGTGAGCATGGGGGCGTCAGGGAGACAATAATGGAGACCGCGTGAGAGTGTCAGTGTGATGTTGACAGAATGAGTATCAGTGTGACGGTGAAGGAGTGAGTGTGGTGGGTCATGGAGACAGTGACAGAGAGGGTGTGAAGGGGTCAGGGTGAGAGTGATGGAGTGAGTGTGAGGGGTTATCGATGACAGAGTGAGTGTGATGGGGTCAGAGTGACAGCGATGCAGTGGTTGTAAGGGGTTGAGAGTGCGCGGTGGTGGTCTTGTCAGTGACAGATTTAGACTTAGCGAGTGTGGATGACAGTGACAGAGTGAGTCTGAGGGGGTCGGAATGATGGTGACGGAATGAGCATGATGGTGTCAAGATGACGGTTATGGAATGAGTGTGGTAGGTCAAGGAGACAGTGACGGAGTGAGTGTGATGGGGTCAGGGTGACCGTCATGGAATGAGTGTGAGTGGGACAGGATGATGCAGACAGCGTGAATGTGTGGGGTCAGTGTGACTGTAATGGACTGAGTGCGAGGGGACCAAGGTCACACTGATGGCGTGTGAGGGGTCGGGCTGATGGAGGTGGAGTGAATGTGAGAGGGTCATGGCGACAGAGATGGAGTGAGAATTGGGGAAGGCTGATGGTGATGGAGTGAGTTAAACGGGTTCAGGGTGATGAAGTGAGTGTGAGGGTGTTAGAGTGATGGTGATGAAGTTAGTGTGAACGGGTATGGGTGACAGAGTGACCATGATGAACTTGGGTGCCATTGAAAGAGGGAGCGTGAGGGGGTCAGGGCAAAGGTTAAGGTGTGAGCGTGAGGGTTTCAGGATGTCAGTGATGGAGTGAGTGTGAGGCGTTCAGTGTGATGGTAACGAAGTGAGTGTGAGGAGGTCAGTGTAGCAGTGATGGAGTGAGTTTGTGTGTGTGTCAGTGTGACGGTGACTGAGTGATTGCGATGGCATCCAGGTGATGGTGAGAACGTGAGAGATCTGAGTGACAGTAATACCATGAGTGTGAGGGAGTTAGGGTGATAGTGATGGAGTGAATGTGAGGGCGTCAGGGCGATGGTGATGGAGTCAGTGTGAGCATGTCAGGGTCATGGTAATGGAGTGAGTCTGAAGGGGTCAGGTTGACGGCGATGGAGTGAGTATGAGGGGGTGATGGAGTCAGTGTAAATGAGTCAGAGTGAAGGTCACAGACTGAGTGTGAGGTGGTGAGTGTGACAGTGATGGAGTGAGTGTCAAGGTGACAGTGACAGAGTGAGTGTTGGGAGTCATGGTTATGGTGAACTTATGAGTGTGAGGGGGTCAAGTTGACGGTGATGGAATCAATGTGAGTGTTTCAGAGTGTCTATGACAGGATGTGGGTGGATCAGAGTGACGTTGACTGAGTGAGTGAGACGGGCTCACGCTGATGGTGATGGAGTGAGTGTAAGGGGGTCAAAGCGGAGATGACAGGGTGAGTCTGAGGGGATCAGGGTGATTGTGAAGGAGTGAGTGTGAGATGGTGGGCTGAGGAGGGAAACAATGAGAGGTAGTGGGTGGGATGACAGGAATGGAGTGAATGTTTGTGGGTCTGGGTAAAGGTTTCAGTGTCAATGTGAGGGTTTCAAGGTGTTAAAGTGAATGTGAAGGCAAACATGAGGCAGTGACAGATGAGTGTCGGGGTCACGTAGAGAGTAACGGAGCGACTGTGAGAGGCTCAGTGTGATGGAATGAGTGTGAGACGGTCAGGGTGTCAGTGGCTGACGGAGCGTGAGTTATTCAGGGTGATGGAGTGAATGACTTACTAGGAATACAAACTATAGCGAGAATAGGATAGTAACCACATTGTGTAATCCAAAGAATTTCCTGGACCCGCGATGCAAGTGAAATCCAAGGCTGAAAAAACAGTAAAGACCTTCCATTACACTCCTGTCCGTAATTGTAACATTCCAATCTATCATTCTCAGATTCTGGTCCATTGTTTGAACATTCCAATTTGATGTTCTCAGATTCTGATCTCTCCTATCCCTCTGACTGGAGTTGCTGATCTCTGTTAATGCTTTCAGTGATGTTCCTCATACTGTGAAGCCCATTTAGCATAAAATGATGCAAACCGTCCTCTGGGATAATTAGAATTCACGGAGATTAACATTAATCACAGTCGCTAAACAAATATCTCCTGTTAATCCTTTTGAATTCAATTCTGTTTTTATTAAAATTCAAAAGAGCGTTTAAATTTTACACATTCGACACACATGGGTAGATGGGGAGAAGAGGGATATAGATCCATAGGATTTAGGTGATAGGTTTAGACAGTGGATCTGGATCGGCACAGGCTTGGAAGGGTGAAGGACCTCTTCCTGGTTTGTAAATTTTCTTTGTTCTTCTTGGTTCTTAGACGATATCATAGACAGTGTGGAATGTTATCAGAAACACAGCAGATCTTACATCAGTTATAGCGATCCTGGGTGTTTTCAGTATGCAGATAGACTGAGAGAAAGTTCGGTAGTGGATTGCAGGAAAAGGAACCTGTGGATTGTGGACACGATGCTGTTTTGGGAGCAGCTTGTATTGGACCCCGCTGCGGAACAGGCGATATTAAATTTAGTGTTGTTAATTCAGGCAGATGTGATAAGGGGACTCAAGGTGAAAGAATGCTTCACGGCCATTGATCATAACATGATTGAACTTGCTGTGCAATTTGAAAGGATGCAAGTAGAATCAGTGGTCATGGTATTACAGCTGAATAAAGGAAATGATTCGAAACATAATGGAGTAACTGTGTTAATATAAATCGTAGAGGAGCCTTGCAGGAAAATAAAACAGTGGAATAGCAATGAAAGGAGTTTGTGGGAGTGATTCAGCAGACATGGTAGAGATTCACCCAGAGGAAAAATAAGCATGACTCAGGGAGTGTGAGGCAAGTATGGCTGACCCGTTAAGCCAGGACAATGACTAAATCCAAAAAGCAAGTGTATAATGTTGGGAAAGCCCATAGAAAATGAGAGCTTTGGGAAGCCTGCAAAGAACAATAGACGGCAACAAATAAATAAAGAGGGAGAAGATTAAATATGAGAGTAAGCTAGCCAGTAATATAACAGGAGACTTCAAGAGTTTCATGATATATATAAAGGGCAAGAGAGGCAGAAGTGGACATCGGGCCGCTGGAAATCAACGCTCGAGAGATCGTTGTGGGAAACAAGTAAATGGCTGAGGAACTGAAAAATAACTTCGTGTCAGTCTTCATTGTGAAAGACACGGGAAATATCCCAAAACTTCAACAGAGTGAGAGGACAGAGCTGAGTATCGTGGCCATAAACAATGAGAAGGAGCTAGAAAAGGTGAATGGCTGAAAGGTGGATAACGTACCTGGGTTAGATTCACTACAGACGTGAGTCCTAATGGAAATTGCTGAATTGCTGAGACAGTGGAGACCTTCGTGGTTTTTTTGAGAAATCGCTCAAATCAGGCAGGATCTCAGAGGACTGGAAAGTCGCTAACGAGACTCCACTGTTTAAAAAGTGAGTAAGGCAAAAGATGGAAAATTACAAACCGATTAGCCTCACCTTGGTCACAGAAGTGAAGAATGAAATTTTTGAATACTTCGAAGTGCATGGTTTCATCAAGGGGAGGTGATGCCTCAAAGCTGGTATAATTCTTAGAAGAACCAACGAGCAGCTTCGACCAAGGGCAGTCAACGCTGGACTTCAAGAAGTCTTTTGACAAAGACCTGCATGGAGCCGACTGAGTAAGATGAAAGGCCCATGTTAATAGAGCCAAATTACGAGAATGGATAGGCGATTGGCTGTCTGGCAGAGAGCAGAGAGTGGTGATGAAAACTGTCTTTCTCAGAAAGGCTGCAGCTAACAGGTGGTGTCCTGTGAGGATTTGTGTCAGGACGACAACATTTCACTTGATACATTAACAAGCCATATGAAGAAATGAAGGGCACTCTTGCAATGTTTGCAGATGATGCATCTTATAACCATTCAAATCGCCTTGGAGGGAGTTGCGTATTCGGACATCTCAGCTGGTAGACAAGAGATTTTCAATCCCACGTCTAATTGTTTACAAATGTACCTTTGAATCCTTGCTTTTTGAGCCTAACCTTGGTTACTCATTCCAGCAGTAGCATCATCGCATTTAAAGTGAGACTTTCTCTTGTTTGGCTTGATTAATGTTGCAGTAATATATTGAAAAATCAACACCCACCACCAGAAGTAGTGTCATTTGTCATTTTGCGTGGCATAACGTGTACTGTTAGCTATTTTGGGAACAACAGCTGAATTGTTGTTTGGACTCAGAAAGGAAATGGAACTCTGTAGTGGTTATAAAGTAACATAATGAGCTAAACTTAAAATAATTAGTAAAAATGGACACGGGAGTCTGAGGCAAAATCAGAACACAACGTACACTGACTTATTTAAAATGTTCAAATAGATAAGCGCTGCACATGGTCAACGTCAAGATATTGAAATTAAACAAATATGTACTGTGATAAAACACATACAGGAAAAATACTCTTTTGTTTTATAATCCGAGCAATCTGCCACATTATAATGATGATGAACAGAAGATCTACCATTTGGCATTCATAACGATATAATATGACGAACAAGAGAACGGAGGCAATGGGTAAGACATGTATTTACCAATTTAATAACGTCACACTCCGTCCATAGTTACAGAAAAGCAAATTAATACAATACGATTCGATCATTCAAGGGCTTCATCTAAACCCAACGTGCTGCTGAACGTCTGCTATCTACAAAATAGTAAAACAATGTGCAGGTGTAATGTTGAAATGTGGAGAGAACATACGCAGAAAGATGAATGACAGCAGAGAGATGATCAACATTTTCGTTTACAAATGTTAAAAATTATGGCATGAGGAGAGACCGATGGATCTGGAGAATGTTCTTCAGACTGTCTAAACATGTTGCGTAAGTCTGTTTCCAACCCCAATCAAGAACTTATCTCTCCCTTACACGAAGTAAGGAGAGCGGGATCTCATCTTCCATGTTGGGTTTTTGCTAAAGGCAGCCATCCTACTGAGGCACAAGGAGGTGTGATGAACTCTAACGCAACTATTTTGGTAGCGAAGAAGAGACTCACCAGCTCAGAAGAATCATAAACAACTGATTGCTCAGAATTATCACAATTTCTAAACCAAACTGATGAGGTCTGACATCTTCTTGATTAGTCAGTACTAAAGCAAAGATTGAAGGATAAAATACCAAATATTGACAGAGAAACAATAACTCCTCGAGTAAAATTAGGGACCGATACAAACTATGGAGAGAAAGCAGGTACAGATTTAAGTCTAGTGACCCTTCTTAAATCTTGCACTCACTCGACGTTGATCTCCAAATCTGCAGTGCTCACTTGCTCTACTGTCATAGTCGGTTGAAACTGTGTAAATATGTTGGTTGTGGAAAGCGAATCAATACCCATCTGACCTGGACACATATCGGCGCAGTCACACTGTAGAGAGGCGGTTCACCTGCGCAGAACATGAGTAGGGATTTACTAAGTTACCCCACCTGACAGCAAATCAGAAAGTTCACACTGAGAACAGAACATTCACTGAATCAGAGTGTGGGAAAAAAAAGTACTCAAGCAACACACTCACTAAAACACCAGCGGGTTCACATTGTGGAGAGATCATTCATGTTTTCCGAATGTGGAAAGGGATTGACTCAGCCATCCTACCAACTGAAACACGGACAGGTTCACAGTAATGCAAGACAACTTTAACTGTTGTATTTCGGGAATTGATTTACATATTCGGCGGAACTTGTAAGCCGTTTGGATGCTTCCACTGGAACTGGTTCACCAGCAAGTTCACACCATGTAAATGCCAATCAGCCGCCACAAATGCAGAAAACATTACTTTTTTTTTTCTAATCTGCTAAAGCACCAGCATATTCTCATTGAGGAGAGACACTTCGCCTGCTGCAAGTGTGGAGATTGTTTCTCTCAGTCATCAAATGTTCAGACATGAGCAAGTAACCAAATAATTACCATGATTGAATTTTGTTGTCACTGGCAGCCTGGATTGAACCTTGTTAACCAGGATATATCTCTGCTGATTATTACTGCCTCTCGACGAGCTATTTGTGTTAACATTCTGGATAATGAGAAATCAGTCTGCTTGTTTTAAAATAATGCAGATGATCCAGGCCTGAAAGAAAAATAAACAGCTTGCCGGAAAAACTCAACAGGTCTGATATCATCAGTGGAGAGATAAAACTACTAAATGTTTTAAGTCTGATCCGATTCTGCTTTTGCACTGAAGTGGAGTGGAAATTATTATGGTGTAACAAAGGAGGAGGTAGAGGACGTGAAATATTGTAAATGTGCAGAGAAAGCTAGTGGTGGTATTGGGATGTACAGATTGACAGGCACTGCGAGAGGTCAGTTTACAGAGAGAAAATGGGTTAGTTCTGCTGAGAGCAAACGTAATATCCATGACACTGGGTAGCTCGCAGGTTGAGTGTAGAGAGGGGGTATCAGTAGAGGGAAGTTGCCGAGGGGGAGCGTTGAAAGAGAGGTTAGTGGTAACTCAAACAGGGTAATTCAGAGTGGAGGACAGAGTTCATGGTGTTTAGTTTTTGAACTCAGTGTTGAGTCCTGAAGACTGTTCCTCCAGCTTGCCTGTTAACTGTAGATGATGCCGAGTTTTCTTTTGGTATCTCAGATGGCAGGTTGTCTTTTTGAATTGTTCGCCTTGTCTCCTCCATCGTCACTTCCAGCAACAAGAGCGAGGAGCTCATGGAGCTTTTCTGAAAGTGAAATGGAAGCGATCTGATCAGCTGCTTCCCTCCAACCACCCATCATTGGAAAAGTCCCTAAATTACCTTTTAAAAATACGAAGTCCTGAGAAAGACACCAGGTCCCACAGTATCTGTAGAGTAACGTAATTCCAAAGAAAAGTCATGCTCAGCACAAAATGATCACTCTGTTTCTCTCATCAGAGATTCTGCCACACCGAATTTCTCCAGTATCAGTGTTTCTAGTTTAGATTTCCATTATCGGCAGCATTTTGCTTTCATTTGAGTCTCTGGATTTTCATAAAAGACCTGCACATGTAACTTTATCCAGCAATGTCAGAGCTCATCTTGAACAAATTTACTGATTTGCCTTCTTCCCACGACACTGCTAGGAAGTGGAGGAGGCTGGTACAATTGTAACATTTAAGAGGCATTTGGATGTATATATGAATAGAAAGTGTTTGGAGGGATATAGGCCGTGTGCTCGCAGGTGGGACTAGATTATGTTGGGATATCTAGTCGGCATGGACGGGTTGCACCGAAGGGTGTGTTTCCATGCTGTAAATCTGTATGACTCTATGTCTCTGTGATCCAATTCCCCCATGTTCACTGATATTGTAATTGTCCTCTCTCTGCCTTCTGGTACAGTCCTCCTCTCTTCGAGTTTCACAGTCAGCATCCATCCTCAGAAATAACTGCGTTCTCTCTCGTCCACACAGAATACTGACACATCTGCGACCTCCCTTTCCACTACTTGTAAATGGTGTCGCCAAGGATTAAGCCTTTGTTTGTCCTATTCCTCATTAACACGCTTCCACTGTTTGAATCACACAATGCGCTGCTCGTTTTCACATTACCACTGAAATGACGTAGATATACCTCACCATGCTCCATCTCCATTCTGGTAATTTATGAATATCTTCCACTTAAAACTCAGCGAATCAAAGCTGTCTTCTTTGTTTTCTGCTGAATGTTCCTTTCGCTAATGTCCAAGCCTTCTCCCATCCTGGAAACTGTCTAAAGACGAATCAATTTGTTCACAATCTTGCTGTTGTATTTGCCACCAGGATCAGTCTGTGATAATTTGTTCCAAAGGCAGAAAATGAGGACTGCAGATGCTGGAGATGACAGTTGAGAGTGTGGTGTTGGAAAATCACAACGGTGCAGGCAGCATCTTAGGAGCAAGAAGAGCTTATGCCCGAAACGTCGATTCTCCTTCTCCTTTGATGCTGCCTGACCTGCTGCGCTTTTCCAGCAACACATTTTTAAGCTCTGATCCCCAGCATATGCAGTCCTCACTTTCTGCTAGGACTATAAAGTTTCGGGCATAAGCCTGCATTTCTGGTAAAGGGCTGATTCCCGAAACATCGACTCTCCTGCTCCTTGGATGCTGCCTGCCGTGTTGTGATTTTCCAACGCCACACTCTCGATAATGTGACCGATAGCAGACACGGCTCAAAGTGCCTTCTCTCTCACAGAAACTATGGCTCCATTATCTTATATCCCCTTGATGTGGAGAACAGAGGGGTTAGTGTAGTTCAAGCAAGTTCCCCCCATACAGTCACCCGTTCCTATCCCTATGATGTGAGGAATAGAGGAGTGAATACATACCATGCAGCATCATCCTATGGTCCCATCTCTCCCTATCCCCGTGATGTGGGGAATGAGGGATAAATGGTCTTTCTGTAACATGAGCCATGGACTAATTTCAATGACAGCACGCACCAAATTTAAAGAAAATTGTGCATCAAATCAAGGACTGAGGGGGAGGGAGCAGATGTGGTTTCCACATGTCTTTGAGGTTTAATTTGGTTTCAAATATTGTATCAGCATGCCAAACATAAACTGGTCAGGGAAGTATCGTATCAAGGGTCTTAGATTGGAGTTAATTTTCTGTTGAAACTTCCCGAGTTGGTGTAGTGCGCAGATAGGACGCAGAAGATGTCCAATGCAGCATAATATGAACACTGAAAGGTAATCTAAAATATGAGGTACAATTCCAACAATGGTGTAGGAGCGCAAGGACGTGGGTGTATACCTGCCTCACTAAAGGTGACAGGACAGTTCGAGAGTGATACATTAATGAAACATCCAGTGTGTGCAGCTTTATCACGGTGGCACAGAATACAAGAGCATGGAGATAACGTTGAATTTGTTCACCTTTGCTATTCATATAATTCATGCCTCACATGATTTTATAAACCCCTGTATGGTGACCCCTCAGCATCGTACATTCACAACCAGAACAAAAAAATAACGCAGCATATTCAGGCTTTTCCTGTCGCTCAATCCTGCCTTTCCCGCCAAAACTCTTGTAAATCTTTTCTGCAACCTCTCAAGTTTAGGCAAATCTTATGTGCAACAGGGAGAACATCACGAAATGCAATATTCTGACCATGACACCCAAAGTTTCATACTCTATGTGGTGACCAATGCAGAGAAGCGTGCCAATTGCTTACTTCACAACGCTGTCCACCTGCAACTCCAATTTCTCGGAAATATGTACCAGCGCTCCATAATCCCTTTTTTTAGTAATATACCCGATGTTCCAACCATTATCTGTAAATGTCCTGTCCTGATTTCACTTACCAAAATATAGCACCTCACATTCATAACAATTAAATTGCATCTGTCGCTCCTCGGTCCATTTGCCCATGTGATCATATTCCGTTGTTCTCTCAGATCACCTTCCTCGCTGTACACTGCACCACTTATTTTAATGTCAATTGTAAACTTAATATCGATTCCTCTTCTCTTCTGATCCAAATCATTTATATAAATTCCGAAAAGCGATGGATCCTGCACTATCCTTATAGCTTAGGACTGGTTCCAAGCCGGGAGACCAAATCCCAATCCTCTACCACCACCATCTCCATTCTGCCTTCAAGCTAATTGTGAATCCAATTTGATTGGTCCCTCTGGACCCCATCAAGTCTGAGGTAACTAACCAGTCAACCATGCAGATCATGACTGGTCATTTGCTGAAATCAATAGATAATGTCTACAATTATGCCCTTTAAATCATAATTTTTACCTTTTCAAAAATGTCAGTCATGGCAATAACTTCTTAAGGGCAAAGCTATGCTGGCTATCCTTCATCAGTCTTTGCCTTTCAAAATGCATGAAATTCCTATGTCTCAGAAATCTCTCCGACAATTTACCCACCACTCATGTTCGGCTCAGCGGTTGACGTTTCAGTGGTACTTCCTTACTACCTGTCCTAAAGAATGGCATCATATTCGCCAAATTTCAAGCTTCTGGACGCACAGCCGTGTGTATTGAAGATAAAAATCTCTCACAAAACGCGCAACCATCTGTGAGCTTGAACTTGAAGAACTAAGAGACACTTTATCATATAAATTAGTTAGAAGCTTGAACTGTTCTTCCCCAACAGAATTTAAAGTCTACTCAATGATAATTGAACATCTGGTGCTGAAGGACCTTTGCTAACTTAAGGTATTCGGGGACATGAGGTACAGATGAACCTGACAGCTCGAGATTTCCAGATCTCAACAACTCTCTGTTTTGGTCCAGAAACATCTGAGCTCAATGTTGTGTCCAAAGTTGTAAAATGCTCTATAAAACTATGAGCTGCTGTTCTGACAGCTCCGATTTAGGTTCATTGGTATAATATCTGGAGATCGTGGATACACAGGTCAGAGTGAGAGTGGCAGAGAATTAAATGACAAGGGAACAGATGCTAAAGCTCATTCCTGACGAAGTGCTTATACCTGGAACGTCGATTGTGCTGCTCCTGGGTAGCTGCCTGTCCTGCTGCGCCTTTTCAGCACCACAATCTCAACTCTGATGTCCAGCATCTGCAGTCCTCACTTTCTCCTAATTGATTTCAAACTGACTGCGAAGCCTCTTGCAAGGATGCCGACCGTGAAGATGTTCTCCTCCCCTCTCTACAAGCAGATACATAATGAAGGGCTAATACTCGAAACATTGATTCTCCTTGTCCGTCGAATTTCCGCGACATGCTGTGTTTTTTTCGAGCACCACTCTCTCGACCAGAAGCTAAGGGTCAGCCGGCAGAATAAATGTAACTTTTCCACAAAGTGATCACCCAACCACTATTTGATCTTCCCAAGACAGATTATAAGCATTAATACAGGTCAATAAATTACAAGAAGTACAGACAAATCACGCATTTCTTTCAACTCCAAAATTTTGGTAAAATGCCCTAGGAAAAATCCTTTATTGACAGTGTGGGTTATATAAGCATGTTATGATTTGTTAGGCTATAGGATTAATATCATACGAGGTAAAGAAAAAAAAAACGTCGAAATGGTGAGTTCTATGCCAGTTAGTTTTGTTTTAGTATTAGCAGAATTTAACGTGAATCTCTCAGTGAAAACTTGATTCAGTCCTAGAAATGATTGATAGGAAAATCCCATCATGCAGTCACAGCAGATCACCACTGATTTCTCTGTGAGGTGGATGTTTGATGAAACTATTTCGCAAATGCTCTGAGAAAGCGAAGAGCCTCTCTGCAATGTGAATCGTTGGTAAATATCATGGGAATTATGGTTTTTCCCATGGACTAGCTGCTGTTGACCTTCCGGCAGTTGGGGATTTGGGAGAAGGAGAGGCGATAATGAGCAATCCAATCTACTGACACATCACTGCATTCACACTCGGGAGAAGCTATTTTCTGTTCCATATGCAGAAATGGATTTCCTTGGTCATCCCAATTTCAAACACATCAACACGTTTATACGGTATAGACACCTTTTCAGTGCTCTAACTGTGAAAACATATTTATTTTTTTTAAAATCAGCTGATATCATAGTTCTAACACTGGACAGAAACAATGCTACTGTTCTGTGTGTAGGATGTTTTTCGCACAGTTAACCAGCTGCCTGATAAACCAGCGAGTGGACAAGTGATCACAGGTGTTTGCTGCAGTGGCTTTTGTCACTGATCATCACGGTAAGTATTGAATTCCTTCATTCTCACAGGTTAGGTTCATATCTAATGACTTTGAAATAGATATACGAGTTGCTGCTTAATATTGTGGTTTACTGCCAAACAGAATGTCACCATTATTTCAAACACATTGATGCAATTTTGTAACACTTCCACCCGAGTGTTTGACACCATCAGGAGTGAGATCAGAAAAGACAAACTTGCGGAATGATCATACACAAAGAACAGAAATTCAACCATGCCATGTTCTTTCAGCGGAACACTGAGAGCGACAAGCAGCATTTTATGTTGATAAAATGTTGGATAGCCGATATGTCCAATACGTTCTGGCGTTGTTGAAGGTCAATTTGTATGATGTGAAAGGGCAGAATGGCTCGAACAGTTATTCCAGATCCTTTGTGAATCAGTGTCTGGTTTCTGTTCAGTAACCATCATACCATTACAATCTCCACGTCACAGCTGTATTTCTAGGCAAGGAGAATGGATACAATCTGTGAAATCAGAGACTGGTACAAAGCTGTGTTTTGTTCTTCACGAGAAGTCCATACGTTATATGAGCAGGGTGACGCCATTTGGCCACCATGTCTGATCCACCATTTAATGGTCGTTGATATGTTTCCCAAACTCATTCTCCTTCTTTCTTATCATGACTCTTAATTTCCATTCCAATCCACAACTATCTGTTGGTGCACTGATCACGCTGAATGAATTGATGTCGAAAAGTTTCTGTCGCAGTCAATTCCACTGATCAATCACACTCTGACTTCCTTGTTAAGTATCATCTGCTGCTTTGTAAAGCTTACCAATCTTCTCGCCTCCACTGACTTCCACCACCTTTTCTGCTTCAGTGTTTGCTTTGCCCCTGACTTTCATTGTCATGGTTGCATCATCCTCCCGTTATTTATTTTCCTTCTGTGGAATGGATGTCTGTTGTGTGTCTTCAATTATCGCAGCAACTCCTACCATTGGCGCTATATTCTCTTCCATGTTAGGCGCCCATTACAATCAACGCTAGTCAACTCCTCTCTCATGTATCACCACTACCTCTGATTCAGTTGTTTCTCCCAAACTGTAAGGTGAATTCTATCATCTTGTGGCAATTGCCCCGCCGGGTCTCCTGCACCTTCAGTGCCCAATTCAAACCAGTTCCTTAGAGATCACTAAATCCAGAATTGCCAGTTCCAAGGTGCTCTGAAAATAACATCTTGTGCAAGTTCCACAAATTCGCTTTCCTGAGAACTGATAAAAACGTAATTTCCCCAATTCACCTCCATTTTGAAGACGGTCATAATTATTGGAAAAGTGAATGTTCTGAATTGCAAAAATTAAATTTGCAGCTTTAACATGGCAGTGATGACTTTTGTGAAGACTCTAACATGTTTTTGTGACAGTCCAGAGCAACCATTTTTGACAACCATCAAAATCTACTAACATAGCACTTTTATCATCCAGTAATAACTCGTCAGAGGCTGGCAATTCCTCAATGAGCGACTCATCTCCAAACCTGTAACATCGACCTTTCGGAAGGACAATGGCATACGATCCATGCAACCTCAGCACCTATATGTTGCACTGCAAGAATTTACCATCGTGAGTTAGAAGATATATTGCCATTTCTTTGTTGTTGCTATGTCGAAATCCCTGGAACTCACTTCCCGTCAGCATTGTGAGTGTCAATATACTTCATGGACTTCTGAAAAGCAACATATTGTCACAGTTTGCAGACCAATTATGAATGGACGATAAAAATGGCTGAGCCAGGATGCCGACATCCGGTGAATGAATAAGAAAACGTGACTAACTAATGCACTTAAATCGCCACCCGAAGAGTTTATAGAATCTGGTAACTGTTAGTACAAGTACAACAAATGTTTGATGTCCAAATAAGACAGGATCTGCAGCGTGTTATGAGGAATCCCCCGTATTATTGATGTGTGCATGTCAGTTATCATATAGTCGCAGTAGTCCTTCGTTACCTTTCAATTTGATCATCAGTCCATAAAGAACTAAAGCAACTGACGACTTCCTCATGTCTTCTTCAGTCAGAAAATGTTTCCAAGACTAAATGAGTTTTTGTAACATATTTGTTAAAGTTAAGTTTCTATTTACAGTTTATTGCGAGTCTGTTTCAAGATTTAAAATTGCAGTTCAGATTTCTCATACCCAAGCTCGTATAAATTATTAAGAAAGTAGGTTCAGGCTTACTCCTCGGAGAGCATCACTTGCTAACATTTGGCTGTCTTGTCTAGCTGAGCTTAATTGCTACACACTGATTTATGTATTGTATAACACTTGCCATCCATCACTGTATGGCTAATCCGCAGTCTAAACGTAGTCAGGCTATGTCAACTGAACAGCCAGACAGCAGATTGTGTGGAAAGCTCAATAAAAAAATCACAGAATTATTTCGCTGCTGAACGTGGCCTTTTGGACCGTTGCATCTGTCTCGCTTTCCAAATGAGGAATATGACTTAATATCATTCTCATGCCTTCACACCTAGCCCTGCATATTGCTCCTGTTATCATGACTATCTGATCCAGTCTTGAACATCTTAGTTACAAATTCTGCCACCACACGTCCAGGCAGCACATTCCAAATATTTGCTGTCGCAAAGCTTAACCCAACTTGCATGTTTTCCTTTCTTTGTATTTTAGTCTGAAGTCATTCTCGTTGGTTCTCGAGCAACATATGAACAGAAAACGTCCCCCTACCTCCTGAGTGTAGACCCTCATAGTTTTGAAAACTTCAAAAACATCTCATTTCAGCCAGCTCTTCTGTAATAAAAACGGTAGCAGTTTCTTCACATTATCCGTATTAGAAATTCCTCCCCCTTCGAATCATTCCTGGAAAAAAAATTCACTCTCTCTAACGAGTTATCATTCGTCCTGATATGTGGTACCCAGAACAGAAAAATATATCCAGCTAAAGTTTCATTTATGACTCACAGGAGCTCAGCATAACTCTTCGAATCTATGCCACTAATAGCAAAGTCTAGAATTCTGTGGGCTTCACCAATGACTCTCTCTACCTGTCCTGCTGCCTTTCATAGCTTGTGCACATCTACATCCATGTCGCTCTGCTCAAGTTATTTCTACAGTTGTCGTGCTTTATTTTATACTTCTCATGTTCTCTCTGCACTTTATCTGTTATCTATCCGACTACTTATCCAACTTGTCAGTGTCGTCACAGCTTAAGCAGTAAAATATTATAAAGCAGTATAGAAGTAGAGGCTTTGACGCAACCAGTCTATTTTGACAATGATCACATACCGAATGAGTCCCACCTGCCTCTATTTGTCCAGGACCTCTCCAGTCCTTTCCTATCCATGGATTTATCGATTTTTCTACAAAACATTGTCACTTTACCCCCATCCAACACTTCCTCTTGAAACTGTGCCTTGGCCCGGAAGTTCTACATTATTCTGGGAAACTGAGATCGTTTTACCAATTCCTGTGTTACCGCAATAATTTATAAACACAAAACATTGACCTGATTGAGGTCCCTGTGCAGAATAGCAAAATTTAACCTGATGTTCCTAACTTACTGTGCAGAGATCCAATGAGTAATTGCAAAATACAGAATTACTGAAGTACAGAAACGGGCCATGCAATTCTTTAAATGGACTTTCCGACGTGTCTCCATTTACCTGACTTTTCCTGGCAACCTTGCAATTTTAAAATCTCAAATAATTGTCTCATGACCTTGGTAAAACCTACCAAATTCACAGTTCCCTGATTTTTATTCTCGATGTATCTGCTTACTTTTTGAAGGCTTTTTCTCTCCTCACATTTCCGTCTCTGTAATTTAGTTGAAAACTTACCTTTTATGCTTTTAACACGGTGAACAATTTCACACTGTCCACCTTGTACAGAACATTTCTGATTTCGAAAGCTTCTTTTAAAATTCCGTTTCGTCTTCTCTATTTTAACTTTACTGCTGAAATGTCCCCACTGCTAGAGTCACTTATATAAAGATGGTTTCTCCAAACTTCCTCGTGTTCACTTTTTTGGCACCTCTCCCGCTGAAATTAACTTCAACCCGGAATAATATATTTTCTGGTTCCTGACTGTCTTTGTGCTGCACAGTTAATTTCAATTAAACAGTGGAAAGAATTGAACCAAAGTCTCCAGTCCATGTTCCAATCTGAATTCCTAATCATTTCCTCCATCCCACTCTCTTGTGACATTTTGAGATTCAGCTAGGCTGCCCAGAATTTGGTGCTGAATTTGATTCCGATGACAGCTTCTGATCTCCTTTCTATGTCAACACGAAGACCACCTGGATCCACCTCTGTTATTAGGCGACACGGTGGCTCAGTAGTTAATACAGCTGCCTCACCGCATCAGGGATCCAGGTTCGATTCCCGCCTCGGGCGACTGCCTGTGTGAAGTTTGCACAATCTTCGCGTGTCTTGCTTGGGGCTTTATCCACGTGCTCCAGTTTCCTCCCGCAGTCCAAAGAAATGCTAATCAGGTGAATTGGTTATTCTAAATTGCCCACAGGGTTAGGTGGATTGGTAATTGGGAAATGCAACTGGGCGGGTTACTCTTCAGAACGTCGGTGTGAACTTACTCGGCCGAAGGGCCTGTTTCCACAGTGTAGGTGATCTAATCCAATCTAATCTCATTGCAGCCTGTCTCTCTCTCTCAGTGCATCTGCTGCTGCAACACACATTCATTTGTTTCTTACCTCTAGGCTCGACAGCTGAAATTCCGTGCTCAATGATCGTCCATATTGTTCTCTCCAAACTTGATGTAATCTAAAATTTGCAGTTATTACATTCCAACAATTCTCAATCCTCGATAACTACGCTGCGGACTGATTACACTAACTCCAATTCAAGCAACATCGAGATTTTAGAACGCTCAGCCTTGTTATCAAATTACTCCCATGGATCCTCCGAACTTTATCTCTGTAATATTAATTTCCGATAAATGTGGTATTTTCCCATGCTGGCCTTTTGCACATCCCGTGCTTTCATTGTTGCATAATTGGTGACTGCACCTTAAGTTGCCTCAGCCCCAAGATCTGGAATTCTCCCTCTCATTCTCACTTTCGTCTTTCACACATAGTTCTTTTCCAATGTGTTTGTTCAACGACCCTGCTGTGACCACATGTAGGCTCCATGAAAGAACTCGTTTTACCTTCTCCCTCTGAAATGTGTGAGAATTTTGATTCAGATCACAGGTGCAATGCAATTAGATTGTTGCTAACTTCAACCGTGGCCTCCTGCTTAATTTTCCCACACACTCTCTGTTGCTTATTTTTCTAGTCTGTTCTTGAGCCGGGTTTGTTAACACCTTGAAGACGAAAGTTGTGCTGGCACGCTACAGGACTGTGCCCTCACCACAAAGCTGGTTGCAGACAAAAACAAAACACTGCAAATGCTGGAGGCTGAAAGAGACAGGCAGGAGGCTGGAACAACACAGCAAGCCCGCCAGCATTAGGAGGTGGAAAACTGGACGTGTCAGGTGAAAAACTTCTTTGGTGTAGAGCAAGTGCCATATAGAGGGGTGTGGCTTGGGCAGGGTGGTGAATTGCAGATAGTTGAAGACAGGTTGAGGTTACGATCTGATCTGTCATTTAGAGGAATGAATCTATTGGTGGTAAGGAGCAGTGGAATGAAAGCAGAGTCGGAGAGTGGAAAGCGATTATGTGAAATTGGAGTCCTCCGAGCTGCAGGCTACAAGGGCGAAGATGAGGTGTTGTTCCACTAATTTGCACTGTCGTTCGTTTTTGGGAATAGCAGAGAAAAATTGTTGTCATGTCAGAAGGGAATGGTGGGGGAACAGAATTGGACGATGACTGGGACGTCGATTGGCTCCTGTAGAGCTGGCAGCAATGCTCGTTGAACTGTTAGCAATGCTTAAATACGGTACTTCCATATAGAGAGGGACTCACTAGAGCACTTGATGCAATAACTAGTTTGAAATAGAGCCAGATGAATGATTGCCTCACTTGTAAGAACCCTTTACGCCGCTGAATTGAGGTGAGGGTGTATACATAGCTGGTTTCACATCTTTTCCATTTGCAGGGGAAGGTACATGGGTGTTCGGGAAATTCAATGGGGACACCTGCGCAAAGCAAGGAGTGTCGAATCAAATGGTCCTTGTGGAATGAAATGAGTGGTGGGGGAGTGCAGGATGATCTTGTTGGTGGGTTTAAGTTGGAGTTGGTGAATGTGTGTAATGATGATGCATTGGTTGCAGGGACTTTTGGAGTGCTAGTTGAGGACCGGGGTCTCTATCTTTGCTGTGTTGAGAAAGGAGAGCCTCAGAGCGGTGGAACGGGGAATGGAAGTGGTGCAGCAGAGGGCTATCTGGATGACGGGGCGAAGGAAAAACACGTCGCTCAAAATAGGTGAACGTCTAGCAGGCGCGGCAGAGGTGGACGAATTGGGAGAATCGGATGGAGCTCTTGAGGAAAATAGGGTGCGAGGAGGTGTAATCCAGGTAGTTATGTGAGTATGCACGTATGTAGTAAACGTCCATCTGGAGACTGTGGCCGGAGATGGAAACGATAAGATCAACAAAGCGGACGGATGTGTCTGAGATGGACCAAGTGAATTTGAATGTGGGATGAAAGTTGACAGTGGAATCAAAGAACTGCTCCAATTCAGCCTCAGTCCAGGATGCGGCACCGATGCATTCACCGACTGCTCCATCTCACTCTCCACTCCAGTAATGTGTGTCTCTGCCACCATGAGCACCGTGTCTCACTTCAGTTATATACAATGCAAGATCAGCTCTCTCTTAATTGACGCAATTCTGACCAATAGGAAAAGACATATTGAAAGTCCATAAAGCAAAGGCTGGTGCTTCAATTAATCAGAATTATTGGATGACGAGGCTGAGGCCTGTTGATGGTTTGAACTGGTGAGGGAGACGTTTCACTCTGTCCTCATTCAGAACAAAACAGATTGGAAAACAACTCGTCCCATAGACTATATCTGTGAGGTGTGAGGTGGAGCGAGTCAAACATAAACAGTGCGATAGATTTCCAAGAACCTTCAAGGGGATTGTGAGAGGATTATCCAGATACTGATGCTATGAATTGGTACGACTTTCTCTGTGTCGTAGCTCTCGCTGAGTCAAAATTGGTCTCCGCGTTCGATCGCCCGCATCGCAGCAGGAACAGAGTACTTGGCTCGTTGAGCCTGCTCTGTCACTGATATGATGAGGAATAATCAGTCTTCTTCTTTCCCTTTTCCCACTTTCTCCCCACCCAATTGGTTCCCGTTCAGCTGCAAAATTTCCATTGATACAACAAATTAAACAAAAAGTTGTCCAGCTCTGTTGTATCCAAAAAAAGCATGATACTTATATTACTTCCAGTTATCATCCTTTCTTTCTACTCTCCATAATCACTGATGGCAGTGAAAACAACCGTACCATCAAACCGTACTCACTCGGCAATAACCAGCTCACGGATGCTGTGTGTTCCACCAGGGCCACACAGCTATGAACCTCATTACTCCATTCGACTAACATGGGCACAGCGCGGAAGTCGGGTGACATCATGAGATAACCGTTTTGTTAGCAAGGCAGCATTTGTCTGGTTAATTCAGACCTAGGAGCTCTTGCTAAAAATTCAATCTGTAGCAATCAAAGGAAACCTCTCCATTGGAGATTGCACGATCTGATGTTGGGGATGATGCGTCGATGTGTGGTAAGGGTAACTGAAGCTATGTAAAAATGTGTAATACTGAATCAGAAACGTTTACAACATTACAGGAATGGAAAAGATGGGATGGGGTTTGTGGTGGTTCTGAGCTGGATCAAGTTAATGAATGTATGAAAACGCACATTGTGGCTTTATATGATATCACATAGCGCTAGGATCCAGATGGGAATAGAAAGGGCCAGGGACAGATTTTTGGGCGACACCAAGTTCCAGCCGTTTGGAGAGGAAAACGAGGTCATAGATGAGTTCAAGATTGGTGTGCAAAAGAAGGATTTCCAGTCAGAGGGCCCATCACTTGAAAATCATGAACGACTAACAACTTCAGTGAACAGCCATCTCCTCAAGGCCATGAGAATCATTAACCCTGTTTTGATTGAAATCTGCGAGTTCCTGACCCTCAACAGGATGTCATCTTCCAGCCTTAAAAGACTTTGGTTAGGCCACGCTTAGAATATGGCATTCAGTTCTGGTCACCACAGTACAGGTAGGATATGGAGGGCTTGGAGTCTACCTGGATTGAAGTGTTTGAATTAGTTGTTGTCACCTGAGCAGCGGAGGCTATGCGGAGACATGACGGAAGTATATAAAGTTATGAGATGCCAAAATAGGATTGGCAGTCACAATCATTTTCTCAGAGTTGAAATATCTCTAAACTAGTGGACATACATTTAAAGTAGGAGTTAAATGGAGATGTGAGGTCCAAGTTCGTTTTTACACAGAGGGTGGTAGAAGTGTGGAATGCATTGCCAAGGTTGGTGGCAGAGACAGATACAGAAATGACGCTTAAGAAACATTAAATAAGCAAAGATTATGCCTGAAATGGGAAAAAAAATGAAACAAGTGCAGGCAAAAGTCACTAGATAAATTTAGCGTCAGGTTTGGCAAAACCTTTTGGGTTGAAGAGTCCGTTCCTCACCTGTATTATTCTGTGTTCGATAGCTACAGTCCTCGTCGCTGTGAATGATGATATCCTTTCATTTTCGAAATCCAAAGATATTCAGGCTGCAAAAAAACTGTGCGACTCTGTCAGATGTTGAAGTTATGTCTGCTTTCTAGTCTTCAGACAGAAAACCTTATTGCTTTAATGTCCTGTGAAATTGGTTGAAAATAGACAAAGGAGAGCGAGCGAGAAACCAACACAAACAGGGCAAAAAGTATGCAGTTTCATTCATTAAGCGTGGTCTCGCCATTCAATGAAATCAGGGCTTAGCTGGTAAGACACGACTTCCCTTTCCTCTCCTATCCCCTAACCTTTGACTACCCTACTGATTCAAAATATGTTGACCTCAGCGTTGTATATACTGAAGAGCCAGTCTCTACCGTTCTCTGCGGTTAATAATCTCACGGAATCAATAGCCCCAAAGAAGAAGTTGTTCCGAATTTCAATCTTAGAGAGGTGAACATTGAGTTTGGTCCTCGCCTCTGAAACAGTGAAAAACAATTAGCATGAATCTATCCAGTCAAGCCCCCAAGAACATTTTATCATTTAATATGTTTTCCTTTCATCCAATGAGGATATTTTTCCATACTCTGCAACATTACCGTGAACCTTCTCTGAACCATCTTGCCCAATATCGGGGACTAAAGCTGTCCTGAGTTTTCGAGGTGCGATCTGACTGGTATTTGCACAGTTTTAGCAAGACTTCCTTATGTTTACGCTCTATCCCTTGAAGTGATGAATATTAGAACATTTGACTTTCTTGTGAACTGCTGAACGTGAACTCTTTCATTTTGTCTTTCAGACACGACTATCCACAATTCGCTCTGTGATTTGGATTTCTGTATTTTTCTCCACAGTTACATGATATTCATCATTCCGCGAAAATGCATAAACCTCCGTCTTTCTCACGATATTTTTCAGCTGCAGAGTCTTTGTCGACTTGTTTAAGATACCTCTTTAACAGCAAGCTCCTGTTAGCATCCTCATGACTAGGCTCCCCATCAGTATTTCCTATCGCCAAACTCAGCAACATTACATACACTGGTAATTAAGGATATTCGTATGTATTGTAAATAGAGTCAGACAGATGTCCTCGACGAAAGCCGACTCTTCATTCCAACTCAAGCCTGCCAATCAGATATTCTAAATTAATCTAATTCCATTTGCCACCATTTGAATCGTAACAATTTAAACCTTTCCTGTTCATGCATCCATTCAGAAGCCGTGTAAACGTTGTTCTTGTACTAGCCTCCACGACTACATCTTGCTGCTCATTCGATAAATGCATCAGTCTGCCTGAAAATGTTGCCTCTTTGGTTCCGCTTAATTTTTTCCTCTCTAACTTTAAACCTATGACTTCTAATGTTGGACTGACTCATGTGGGGAAAACATCTTGGCTGTTCTCTCTTTCCAAGCCCTTGTTGATCTTATGAACCTTTATAATGTCACCACACAGCCTTTGAAACAACAGAGAAAAGAGTCCGAGCCTATTCAGTGTTTAACTGTAGCTCACACCCTCCAATCCTAACAACATTGCTGTAAACCTTTTCTGCACCGTTGAACGTTTCACAACATCTTTCCCATAGCTCAGGAATGAGAATTGAATGCAATATTCGAAAGGTGGTCGAACTAATCTTCTATTTCATAGCTGTCTGATGTCCCAACTCCGAGACACAGTGCACTGACCAATAAAAGCAAGTGTCCCAAATGTCTACGAAACGACTCTTTCTACATACGATTCTACAGTTCAGGAAAAATAAACATGTAAACGAAGACTTTTTTGCTTCGTATCTTTCCCCAGGCTTATTTCATTACGCATATAAATTCTGCCGTGATTTACTTTATCAAAATGCAACACCTCAAACTAAATGAAAATCCATCTGACACTAATCGGCCGTCCTGATCAAGGTGCAATGTTTTCTTTTGAGATAACACTGTCCACCACACTGCCAATTTTACTATAATGGAGAAATGAACTGACTAGACAAGCAATATTCGCATTTGAATTATTAATATAAATGACAGAAGCAGTGAACCAAATAATGATCACTGCATTGTATTGCTGTTCCCTGGACTACAGTCTGAAAAGCAACACTCCCCTTTCACACGCTGTTTTCTATGTCAAGCCAATTCTGTAAATGGTGGCGAATGCTCCATAGATTCCATATGATCTAACCTTTCTTCAGTTTACTATGCGGAAACCTATTGAACGCCTCGCTGACATCCATGTATTTCACGTCAACAGCTCTGTTCAAGCTCCAAGATTAGATTAGATTGCTTACAGAGTGGAAACAGGCCCTTCGACCCAACAAGTCCACACCAACCTGTCGAAGCGCAATCTACCCAGACCCATTCCCCGGCATTTACCCCTTCGCCAAACATTACGAGCAATTTACCATGGCCAATTCACCTAACCTGCACATTTTTGGACTGTGGGAGGAAACCGGAGCGCCTGGACGAAACCCACGCAGACACGGGGAGAATGTGCAAATTCCACACAGTCAGTGGCCTGAGGCATAGAATTGAACCCGGGTCTCTGGCGCTGGGAGGCAGCAGTGCTAACCACTGTGCCACCGTGCCGCCCACTTTTCGTCAGATCTTCACAAGAAATCTCATTAGTGAGATAAGATTTACGATGTTGACTATCAGTAATGAGTTCTTTCCTTTCCAAAAATATGAATATCCAGTTCCTCAGAATCCCCAACAATGTATCCACCATCTATGTCACATTCACTGGTCAAGAGGTATCTGAATTTTTCTTATGAAAAAAAGGCACTCTTCCGTCTTCCAAAACCTCACTCGTGACTATCAATGACATAACTGTCTCCCCAAGGGGCCCAGCATTCACTTCCCTTGTTTTACACAATGTTCTCGGAAACACCTGGTCAGGGTCTGAGTATTTATTCGATTTTGAAGGCATCCCGCGCCTCCTCCTCTCTAATGTGAACACCTATCAAGTTTGCACTATTTATTTCTCCAAGTTCTCTTGTTTCCATAGCATTCGGCACAATAAGTACTGACGCAAAATATGAGTTTACAATCTCATCAATCGCACGTATTTCGATACTTAGAGAGCCTTTTTTAATTTTTAGGGGCCCTATTCTGTCAAGTTACATTTTTGCACATAATGCAATTCTATAATCCAGTGAAATTATTTTGAATGTTATTTTCCTAAGATATCTCATGTCCCATTTTTTCCAGCTTACTGTCCCTATTATCATTGAGTGATTCAATCAATCCCGCTGGCCACAGCAAAAACAGGCCTCCTTCATTTTCTTGACCAAGACCTCAATTTCAGTAGTCATCCATTACAGTGAATGGTGATAAGAGGGGAGGAGAAAGGGGAGAGTGGTGTGGAGAAGAGGGCTGGAGACCCCTCCTAAATACAGACCAAGTGAGTTACATTTTCCCTGGGTGAACCCGCTAGTTTTTCTGCAGGTCACTGGACCATTGATCTGCCTCTCTGCGGTGTGAACTCACTGGTCTTTCAGCAGGTTGTAGAGCAGGGAAATGGGCTTTCTCCAATCTGAAATTGCATGTGTTAAGTGAATTTGAATGGAGTGTGGAACCAACTGTAGTAGTGGCTACTCGTTCTTTAACACATTATTTTCCAGGGACGTTTTAAATATTTCCCACATTCTGGGATTTTGAAAATTCTCTCATCCACGTAACCACGCTGATGTTTCAATAGGATGAGTGGCATAATAAATTCTCCCACACTCCAGGCAGGGGAACAACACTGGCTTCTCAGTTGGGAATGCATATGAATTCCTACAATCCGCACAATTCCACGCTTTCGCGTGGCTGTCAATACAAAGATGTTCTGATAGAACAACTGACTGATTGAAGCCTCTTGCACACACACAGCATGTATGTGTTTTCTCCCCAGAGGGAGTGGTGCCCTTTCCTGCCAGGATCACAAACTGAGTGCCCAGCTTACAGCAGATTGGGCGATTCATTAATATAATGCAATGTTTCTTGAATGGAAATTGCTCACTGCACCTCCAAGACACAAGTCAACAGTGCGATGATTAATACCACAATTTTCTGGATGAGGGCAGCTAGAGTAACACTCAAGAATCTTGACAAAATCCAGGTCAAAGCAGCCCGCTTAGTTTGCATACATCCACACGCATCAACTCCCTCCATCAGTAGCAGCAGTGTGTACCATCTAGAAGATGTTCTGACGAAATTCATCAAAAGTCTCCAGAGAGCGCCAGGCAAACGCACAACCACGACCATCTAGAAGGACGAGGGAAGCAGATACAGGGGTACACCATCACATTCAATTTCCTTTCCAAGCCACTCACCATCTTTACTTGTACATATGCTGCCATTCCGCTGCGTCAAAATCCCGGAATCACCTTCACAATGGATTGAAAACACGCTTAGAATCCGTTTTTGTAACCCTGCAACATAGCGACAGTGGTAAGGGAAGTAATTCCCAGAGTAGCGCGAGTGTAAGCTTTGCCCGTACCAGCACAATTTGAAACGAGGTGAAGTGAGCAATTGCCATTCCAGAAACATTGCATATTATTAACTATCAGCGCGAGGAGAAGTGAGTTCAGTCGCAGTGCAACTTACCTTGGTTCAGCTGAATATCTGGCTGAACTGACTGGAGGCATGGAGTGGAGCGAATCTTTTGTTGGCTTTGGACTTGGCGTGGGCGGTCAGACCATCTGGTCTCTGTGCTTGGACAATGCGGTTGTAATAATATCAATCTGGAACTATTTACTGGTCTGCAATGTCGATCATTCAACATTGATATGACGATTGTACCTTACTTCTAACCTATGCTACTTTTTTAAAACTTATATTCCTCTTTTGTATCTGAGATGCGCACCTGTAAATTTACCACTTCCAAATTGAGATGCAGTACTCTTTTGAAACGTCTGATGAAAGCCAATGACACCGCTCTCCCCCAGGCAATGCATTTTAATCTTAACATCTTTCTAAATAAAGAAGTTCTTCCACATCTTACTCATAATTCTCTTGCTGGCAATCTTGTAACTGAAATTCAAATATCCACTTGTCCTGGATTGGCATCAGTGTTGTTACACAGGGAACAGGACATTCAGCTACTCTCAGTGTGGGAAGAGATTTGCTCAGTCGCCCATGAACTGAAATATCAGTGCATTCTCATTGCGAATAAACCTTTTAAACGTCATAATAAAGGAAAGTCATTCAAAAGGTCCAGAGACCTGATATGCCATCAAAGTTTTCACATGATCATAAAACTTTTAAATGTACAGACTGTAGGATATTCTATAAACATTCAAGGGATCTGATGTCTCATCAATGTGGTCAGACTGACAAGAGGATGTTCAGGTTTTCTTTGTGTTCGACTCAGTACACGCGATCAATCCAACTTGCAGTTCACCAGCGAGTTCAGACAAGGGAGAAGACAGTCATATCTTCTTTGCAAGTTAAGATACTCATTCAAACAATGATCCTGCTGAAACGTTACCGCGTACACACTGACAACACATTATTCAACTGCTCCAAATACAAAAAGCGATCCATCTTCCAAACCATTGGCCAGGTTTCTTGGGGTAGAGACGGTTCACCTGCTCTGAATGTGGTAAAAGATTCGTACAATTTCCCAACCGATCTGCAACGACTTCACGCTGGAAAGTGGCCTTTCAACTATTCTGAGGCCTCCTACCATCCGGAACATCAGCGATTTCACATTGACCAGAGAGCATTCACCTGCTCCGAGTATGAGACAAGATTTATTGAATCATGCATCAATAATGTCGCACTGGAGAGAAATCATTTGCCTGTTTGAAATGTGTGATAGCACTTACATAGCCAAACCAATGACCATTCTTTTACTTTCTCCACTTCAGTATTGAACTTGAAAGGGGTTTCCAAGCCAGGTCGGTAAGATGGTAAGCCGTTGTGAGGATCAAATTCTTGGATGATCCACTGGAATATTAATATGTGGTGGAGTCACGAAGAAAGGTGTGGAATCTGTCTTGATGACAGTTTTCTGTTTGATATGAGCTCTGTATTCCCAAATTGATGACATGCTCATTCAGGAAATTCAGAAACAATGACCGTGCATTACTATTCTAAATTCGATAATGAAGCCTGTTTGTTTTTCTTCATTTCTATGGAATCCTGTGGATTTATTCTCTTAACAGATGCTCATGATCTGAACTTTCCGTCTACTTTAAAAAAAACTGGAAATCAGAGTGAAGTACTCAAAAGAGTTTTCCTGAATAAAACTACATTGTTTGAATCTGTTCAAATTTCTGACACAGCCATCATGGAAAGGTAAAACCGTAAATTTGTTTCCAAAGTAATTTCCACTGCCCCTAATTACAAATTCTTCAGTGCATCTTATCAGTCTCAGTGGATGCTTAGCATTAAATGATAAGATTCTATCCAACACCGCTCCCCTATCAATGTTGAATTCTTTTTGTGACTGAGTTCCACTTTATAGTCACAGAGATGCACAGCATGGAAACAGACCCTTCGGTCCAAACCGTCCATGCTGATCAGATATCCCTACCCAATCGAGTCCCACCTGCCAGCCCCCAGCCAATATCCTTCCAAACCCTTTCTATTCATATACCCCTCCAAATGCCTCTTAAATGTTGCAATTTTCCCAGCCTCCACCACTTCCTCTGGCAGCTCATTCCATACGCATAGCACCCTCTACGTGAAAAAGTTGCCCCTTTGGTCTCTTTTATATCTTTCCCTTCTAACCGCAAACCTAGACCCGACCCCAGGGAAAAATACTTTGCCAACTTACCTATCCATGCCTCTCATAATTTTGTAAACCTCTATCAAGACACCCCTCAGCCTCCAACTCTCCAGGGAAAACAGCCCCAGCCTGTTCAACTGCTCCCTGTAGCTTAAATCCTCCAACACTGGCAACATCTATGCAAATATTTTCTGAACTCTTTCAAGTTTCACAATATCTTCCCGTTAGAAAGGAGACTAGAATTGCACGTAATGTGCCAACAGTGGCCTAACCAATGTCGTGTACAGCCGCAACATGACCTCCCAACTCCTGTACTCTATACACTGACCAATAAAGAAAAACATACCAAACGCATTCTGATATGTCCTATCTGCCTTCGACTCAACTTTCAAGTAGCTATGAACCTGCATTCCAAGTTTTCTTTGTTCAGTAACATTCCTGAGCACCTTACCATTAAGTGTATAAGTCCTGCTAAGGTTTGCTTTCCTAAAATGCAGCGCCTCGCATTTATCTGAATTAAACTTCATCTGCCACTCCTCAGCCCATTGGCCCATCTGGTCCAGATACTGTTGTAATCTAAGGTCCCTCTTCGCTTTCCACTACACCTCCAATTTTCTTGTCATCTGCAACGTTACAAACTGTACCTCTTTTGCTCCCATCCAAATCATTTATGTAAATGACCAAAAGTAGAGGACCCAGCAGCGATCTTTGTTGCACTCCACTAGTCACAGGCCTCCAGTCTGAAAAACAACCCTCCACCACCACTCTCTGTCTTCTACCTTTAAGCCAGTTCTGTATCTAAATGCCTAGTTCCCCCCGTATTCCATGAGATCTAATCATGCTCATGAGTCTCCCGCGGGGAACCTTGTCGAACACATTACTGAAGTCCATATAGATCACATCCACTGCTTGGCCCTCATCAATCTTCTTTGTTACTTCTTCAAAAAACTCAATCAAGTTTGTGAGACATGATTTCCACGCACAAAGCCACGTTGACTATCCCTAATGAATCCTTGCCTTTCCAAATACATGCACGTCCCGTTCCTCAGGATTCCTTCCAACAACTTTCCCACCACTGAGGTCAGGCTCACCGGTATATAGTTCCCTGTTTTGTCTTTACCGCAATTCTTAACATTGATGTTATTTTGGACTCTTTCGACTCTAGAATTTCTCTCGTTGGTCAAAGAAAGTTGGTCAAAGAAAGTTGGTAAAGGACACCCATGCTCTTAACAGTGGCACCAGATGGACGTGATAATGACTGGAGGCTCCCACCTAAGGAACGTCATCACGATGCACTCTTTTCGGAGTGCCAACTGCGACACAGATCACTCTCTAGTTTGTCGCATGGTCAGAAGTTGGCCAACCAAAATGCACTACACCAAGAATCCAAGAAAATAAAAATAAGTGCATAGATACCAGTAAGATTCAACACCCAGATAATACGAAGGTGTACATCACGTCAATGGAAGATCCATTCCTTGCAGATCCACCCGAAAGGAGATTCTCAGCAGAGATGGCAGTGTCTCAGCGACATTATCCACAACACGTGTTGGAGTTGGCCTTTGAGATTTCATACCTTGGCTTCACCATCACAGACAGTCTCTCCCTAGACTGAACAGACGGATCGTAACTGCAGCTTCAACATTTGGCAGTCTAACAAAGAGAGCCTGGGAGAACAGAAAGGTGATGACGGATACCAAGATTGCATTCAACTGGTCCTGCGTCATCGGCACGTTGTTTTATGGCAGCGATAACTGGAGCCTGTACTCCAGACAAGAGTGGCGTCTCATAGCCTTCCATCGTTGCAGCCTGAGACGCATCCTCGATTTACTAAGTCACCAGCACTGAGTTCCTGGCCCGCGCCCAGAAACAGCAATTTTACCCTGCTCCAACAACACCGTCTCCGATAGCAGGGCCACTTAATCTGCATGTCAGAGAGGAGGCTGCCGAAAAACCTGCTGTAAGGGGAACTGGCCTCCAGCAAAAGAGTACAAGGGCGTCCATATCTTCATTTCAAAGATGTCAGCAAGAGAGACATGAAGTCATTGAACATAAACTTAGAGAGGTAGGACGACATTAAAAGCGGTCTCTCTCGCTGGAGGCTGGAATTATGCAGCAATCTAAAAAGAGGAAAAGTGAAGCTGAGGACTATTGCGGAAGAAAACTGGACTGGCCAAAATGGAACATCACCATGACAACACCGGAGAACAGGGCTTTGAAATCCAGACACTGCACGTGAGACTGCCATTCCTGCGTGGGCTCCCATAGCCACAACAATGCTCAACAATGATTGGAGCAAGAATCCCAAGGCACAGATCCATGGTCTTGCGAGAATAACCAATGCCATCAAGTGACAGCGCAAAATATTAATTTAACACCACACACACGTTCCTTTTCTGCCGGACTAAATTCACTATTTTCTTTCTTATCAGTGTGACTACTCTACTAACAGCCGTTTGCCATTGAACGGTGGTAGACGTTTTTGAGACACCCCTTTCCATTAGTTTTCAAACTTTTTCCCATAAATGGTCTTTGCTGCATTTATCTGATTTTTCGCTTCCCGTCGGAACATTAGACATTGTCTTCAGGGCTCAATTTTGGAGTCGAAGACGTCATCAATCACTGTCACTGCGGTTTCGACTTGGGGACACTGCGGTACATTGTTCAGCATGGTGCGGTTCGAGGGTTAGGCTTCGGGGATGGGTAATACTGTCACATAATATTTTTACAGAAAGAATAGTATGGGAATTTGTGGAAGCTCGTGAGGTCGACAGAAAGGACAAGACAAAAAAGCAACGAAGATTCAGGGCTGTCACTTGATTACCAGTCCCCGGCCGTGTTTGCCTCTGGTAAATGTGAGCTACATTGGCGAATATTCTTTCTGTGAATCATGAATATAATCTGGAATCGGAAGTGGCTGCAATTCATAATCTGAGAGAATGCATTTAGTTTGTTTTTTTTGTAGGAATTCCCAGAATCAACGTGTGAGCAAGGCAAATATATAACAAATACAGTCCAACGCCTCGCAACATCCTGTATACCCTTTTGCGTGAGTCTAAAGCCTCACAACCTACCTTTAATGCTGCATCCAGAACTGGACGCAACTGTTCAATCGTGGCCTGAATTAAGATTTCTAAGAGCTGTAAGTCGAATTCCAAAGTTTTCTGCTGAGTGTGTTGTTTGGTGAATGCAGTCATGGCATATATCTTTTTGAACACCGTATTCACTTCTGTTAACACCTTCAGAGAGCAACTGACATGCACCTCAATATCCTCTGCATATTAATGCACCTCAGGGTTCTGTCATTTCCAGTACACATTTTATTTTTGCATTACGTCTCCCAAAATACATCACCGCATACATGGAATCACAGAAATGTAGTGTGGAAGAAGACCATTCAACCATCGAAGTCCACAAGGACAATCCAATAAGCATCTTAAACAAAACTTTGTCATTAAGGTATCCTTGTATTCCTATCTTTCTCATGGCTAATCCACCGTGCGTTTACATATTTGGACTGTGACAGACAGCCTGAACAACCAAAGACTCCCCACTCAGACTTGCGGACTATTATGCAAACTCCAAACAGGCAGTCGCTCGAGGGGGTAATCGAATCCTGGTCTCTGGCACTGAGGCCAAAATGATAACCATTTCGCTTGTTCAAACTTTAACTACAATTTTCCCCCCATCTTACAAACTGATCGGTATCCCATTACATCCTTTGACAAGTCTCCTCACAATTGACTGCTGTTCATAGAATCATGGAATACCGGCAGTGTGAAAGCAGACAATTCAGCCATCCAGTCCACACCGACATTTCTAAGAGTATTTTATTCAGTACCACATAATTATCCTATTGCTGTACCATTGCATTTCGCATGGTTAACGAACGTAACCTATGCATCCCCTGCTCCCCTTATTAAGCTAGGCATCGACAACTTCACTTCTTGTACGTCCCTGAATTCTTCTAACTTCATGTTAAAAGTATTTGGGCTGGGGGAGGGAGAGGTTGCACTTGAAGTAGACGGGCACGTGGTGTTTTGGAGGTGGAGTTTAAAGAAGGGGCGTGCATGTTTAGCGGAAGCGGTGAAGGGTTTCTTTGTGGGAGAACAACTATGAGTTGGTGAGGGGGAATTCTGTCAGTATAATGTTATTGATTGACTGGGACTTGCTACCACTTATTATGAATGTTTCCAGTGTGATTTCAGGACTTTTCTGAGAGTGGTGGGTCGGAAATAAATGCTCAGCATCTTCGCTGCAACGATTAAACGACCATAACCGGTCACTCAGGTTCTCTGCAATCAGTTTGAGTAGATAACTTTCTCTGCTGTATAGACGCAGGACTTTAGATCTCTGATAGAATTTCACAGAGATGCCAGCTGAAGACGAACCGATCCATGAGAGTTAACTAGTTACTTTCACTGCCACTAAACTTTCCCCAACGCCCTGTACGTTTATTCGGTTGTCTTCAAATTTCTATTTGAAACTATTTCCATTGCCTTGGGAGCTGACGTATTGAATTTCAGATTTTTGTTCGTCATGTTGCACATCAGTGCGCAGAAGAAAAATGTTCCTTCATCTTATCTCTGATACTTTAGACAATTGTCTTAACCTTACAGCAACTAAAATGCTTTCTCCCTATTCATACTATCCAAACCCATCCTGACGTTGAACATCTTGATTTAAAATTCTGCTTCTCCTTCTCTGTTTTGAAGAGAACAAGCCAAACGTCACCATTCTCTCCAAGTTCCTCCCATCATTGTAGGAAATATTGTGCGCAACCACTGCAAGCTATGATCATTCTTGCTGTACGATAATGCTGAGAATTGACTGACTAATCCACCAAAAGTCCAGCTTGTGCTTATTAAGATTTGACATAACGTCTTTGGTTTTGTGTTGTATATTTTCTGTTATGATTTCAGGGATGCTGGTGGGGAATCATGAGCTACTCGCTGAGAATGTCCCAAACTCTTCAATGGTTCATGTGAACACCCTAACACCAAAATCTCTCGCTCATTCTCAGTCGCACTTTCATGTCCAGCAATACATGAATTGGGAGTTGAAAGAGACTTTAAGTGTTACTGCTTATTATACCTGCAATAGATGCTGTTGGTTGCGAATCATATCAGATCTAATGGACCGGTTGGAAAGACAGTTAGCGGCAATGAAGAATTTGCAACAGCAACAGTATGTGATGGATGACAGTTCTAGGAAGGGAGGGAAAGTCTCAGATACAGTCACATAGATGGGTTAGCTCGAGGAAAGTTAAGCGAGGTAGGCAGCTGGTGCAACAGTTTTCTGTGGCTATCCCCATTTCAAACAAGTATGTTGATTTGGGAAGAGTAGGGGGTGATCGATTCACAGGGAACGTAGCACAAACACTCAGGTTTTGGTCATTGAGACTGTATCTAATGCAACGAGGGGCACGTCGGCTTCCAAGAGATCAATTGTGTTATGGATTCTCTAGTTGGAGGTACAGACAGATGTTTCTGTTGCCAGCAGCAAATAAAAAAAGATCAGAATGGTGTTTTGCTTCCCTGGGGCCAGGGTCAAGGATGTCTCAGAGTGGATGCAGAACGTTCTCAAGGGGGAGAGGGGCCAGCATGAAGTTATTTTTCACATTGGAACCAACAACAAAGGAAGGGAAAAGGTTGAGGTGCTGAAGGGAGATTACAGAGAGTTAGGCAGGAATTATAGAAGGAGGACCTTGAGAGTAGAAATATCTGGATTACTCCCAGTGTTACGAGCGAGTGAGGGCAGGCATAGAAGGATAGGGCAGGTGAATTGCTGACTGGGGAACTGGTGTATGGGAGAAGGATAAACGGTTTTAGATCATTGGAATCAGTTTTATTGTGGAAGTGACCTGTTCAAGGAGGACGAATTGGACCTAAACTGACAGGGGAATAATATGCTGACAGGGAGATTTGCTAGAGCTGCTCGGGAGGATTGATATTAGTATGGTGAGATGGTGGGAGCCAGTGAGATAGTGAGGAAAGAGATCAATCTGAGACTGGTACAGTTGAGAACAGAAGCGAGTCAAACAGTCAGGGCAGGCAGGGAAAAGATATGACTAATAAATTGAACTGCATTTATTTCAATGCGAGTGACCTAACAGGGAAGGCAGATGAACTCAGGGCATTGTTAGCAACACAGGACTGGAATATCACAGCAGTTACAGAAACATTGCTCAGGGCTAGGAAGGACTGGTAGCTTAATGTTACTGGATACAAATGCTGCAGGAAGACTAGTAAGAGAGGCAAGAGAGGAGAGGAAATGGCGTCTTTGATAAGGGATAGCATTCTACATGCATTGAGGCAGGATATTCGTGGAAAATACATCCAGTGAAGTTAATAGGGTGGAACTGAGAAATAAGAAAGGGATGATCACCTTATTGAGACTGTATTACATATACTCTAATAGTCGGAGTGTAATGTGAAACAAACTTGTAAGTAGATCTCATCTGACTGTAAGAATAATAGGGTGGTTATGGTGGGTGATTTTAACTTTCCAAACATAGACTGGTACTGAATAGTGTTAAGGGTTTAGATGGAGAGGTTTAGAAGAAAGTTTTATGTATCAGAATGTGAATGTACCTACGAGCGAAGGCGCAATAATTGAACTACGTTTGGGAAGTAATGCAGGGAAGGTGTCAGTTGGAGGGTACATTGGGGCCAGCGACCATAATTTAATCAAATTTAAAATAGTAAAGGCAAATGATAGACCAGACCTAAAAGTGGAAGTTCTAAATTGGAGAAAGGCCAATTTTGATGATATAAGGCAATAATTTTCAAAAGTTGCTTGGGGGCGGATGCTCACAGGTAAATGGACGGTTGGAAAATGGGAAGCCTTTAGAAATGAGATAACGAGAATCCATCGAGTATATATTCCTGTTCGGGTGAAAAGAAAGAATGGTAGCTTTAGATAATGCTGCACGACAAAAGAAACTGAGGATTGGGTCAAGAAAAAGACAGAAGCATATGTAAGATATAGACAGGGCAGGTCAAGTGAATCCTTCGAAGTGGATAAATGCAGTTGAAGTGTACCTAAGAGGAAAATCAGACTGGCAAAAAGGGGAAATGAGATTGCTTTGGCAAATATAATTGAGGAGAATCCAAAGCATTTTTACAAATACATTACGAGCAAATGTGTAACTAGGGAGAGAATAGTGTCCCTCAAAGATCAGCAAGGCGGACTTTGTGTGCAGCTGCTGAAAATGGGGGAGATACTAAGGAGTATTTTGCATCAGCATTTACTGTGGTAAAGAATATGGAAGATATAGAATGTAGGAAAATAGGTGGTGACACCTTGAAAAATGTCCATATTACAGAGGAGGAAGTGCTGCATGTCTAGAAACACATAAAGGTGGATACGTTCCCAGGACCTGATCTGGTATAACTTAGAACCCTGTGGGAAGCGAGAGAAGTGATGGCTGGGAGTCTTGCTGAGATAATTGTGTCATCGGTAGTCACAGGTGAGGTCCCGGAAGACTGGAGGTTGGCTAACGTGTTGCCACTGTTTAAGAAGGGTGGGAAGGACAAGCCAGGGAACTATAGAATACAGAACATAGAACAATACAGCGCAGAACAGTCCCTCATCCCTCGATGTTGCGCCGACCTGTGGACTTTTCACAGCTCGTCCCCCGATACTCTCCCAAAATCATCCATGAGCTTATCTAAGGATTGCTTAAATCACCCTAATGTAGCTGAGTTGACTACCTTAGCAGGTCGGGCATTCCACGTTCTTACCACTCTCTGTGTAAAGAACTTGCCTGTGACACCAGTCTTAAATCTATCACCCCTCAAGATGTAGTTATACCCTCTCGTACAAGCTGACGTCATCTTCCCAGGGAAAAGAAAAGTTTTTCTCTGTCTACCCAATCTAACCCTCTAATCATCTTGTATGTCTATCAAATTCCCCCTTAGCCTTTTTCTTTCCAATGAGAAAAGATCCAAGTCTCTCAGCCTTTCCTCATAAAACCTTCCCTCCAGACCAGGCAACATCCTGGTAAATCTCCTCTGCAACGTTTCCAACGTTTCAATATCCTTTTTGTAATGGGGAGACCAGAACTGTAGACAATATTGCAAGTGTGGCCGCACCATCATTTTGTATAGTTGCAGCATAATATTGCGGTTCCGGAACTCAATCCCTCTACCAATGAATCCTAACACACCGTATGTTTTCTTAAAAGCAGTATCCACCTGGGTGGTAACTTTCAGGGATCTATGCACATGGACTCCAAGATCCCTCTGCACATCCACACAACTAAGTTCTCTGAAATCCTCTTATTCTTCCCAAAGTGCATCTTCTCACATGTAGCTGCATTGAACTCCATTTGCCACCTCAGTCCAATTCTGCAGTTTATCCAAATCCCCATGCAAACTGTAACATTTAGGGAGTCTGACGTTGATGTTGGGCAAGTTGTTGTAGGGAATCCTGCGGGACAGGATTTTATATGTATGAAAAGGCAAGGACTGATGAGGGAATGTCAACATGGCTTTATGTGTGGGAAATCATGTCTCACAAACTTGTTTGAGTTTTTAGAAGAAGTAACAAAGAAGATTGATGAGGGCAGAGCGGGAGATGTGAACTATATGGACGTGAGTAATGCGTTCGACAAGGTTCCCCATTGGAGATTGGTTAGCATGGTTTGATTTCAAGGAATACAGGGAGAACGAGCCATTTGGGTACAGAACTGGCTCAAAGGTAGGAGGCAGAGGGAGGTGGTGGAGGGTTGCTTTTCAGACTGGAGATCTGTGACCAGTGGAGTGTCACAAGGAACGGTGCTCGGTCCTCTACTTTTTCCTCATTTATATAAATGATTTGAATGCGTGCGTAATGGGCACAGTTAGTAAGTTTGCAGATGAGACCAAAATTGGAGGTGTAGTGGACAGCGAAGAAAGTTACTTCAGATTGCAACAGGATCTTGATCAGATGGGCCAACGTGCTAAGGAATGACAGGTGGAGTATAATTCAGATAAATGAGAGGTGCTGTACTTTGGGAAAGCAAGACTTACACACTTAATGGTATGTTTCCAGGGAGTGTTGCTGAACAAAGAGATCTTGAAATGAAGGTTCAAAACTCCTTGAAAGTGGAGTCGCAAATAGAGAGGATAGTTAAGAAGGCGTTTGATTTAATTTCCTCTATTGATCAGAATATTGAGGACAGGAAATGGGAGGTCATGTTGCGGCTGCACAGGACAATGGGTTAGGCTTCTGCTGGAATATTGCGTGCAATTCTCATCTCGTTCATATCGGAAAGATGTTGGGAAACTTGAAAGTGTTCAGAAAAGACTTACATAGATGATGTCAGGGTTGGAGGAATTGAGCTATAGGGAGAGGCTGAACAGGCTGGGGCTATTCTCCCTGGAGCGTCGGAGGCTGAGGGGTGACCTTATTGAGGATTACAAAATTATGAGTTGCAAGGATAGGATAAATAAACAAAGTATTTTCCCTGGGATCGTGGAGTCCAGAACTAGAGGGCATGGGTTTAGGGTGAGAGAGGAAATATATAAAAGACACTGACGGGGCAACTTTTTCACGCAGGTGGTGGTACCTGTATTAATGAGCTGCCAGAGTATGTGGTGGAGGTTGGTGCAATTGCAACATTTAAGAGGCATTTGGTGCTGGCAGGTGGGACTAGTTTGAGTTGGGATATCTTGTCGTCATGGATGGGTTAGACTGAAGGGTCTGTTTCCATGCTGTACATCTCTATCGCTCTATGACGTCCTCTCATGTTACCACATCGTTCCTGGAGAGCAGAGAGCGAAACTGCACACAGCCGCAGCCTGATTAACGCTATGCAAAACACCAAAAACTCCTCCTTTCTCTTACGTAATGACACAATTGATTATGTCAAGTATGGCCTATGCCTCATTATCTATCATATCCACGTCCTCTGCTGACTTCAGGAAAATGTGAATAATTAACCCAAAATCCCTGTATCCCTCCAAGCTTCCCAGCGTCCTGCCTTGCATTAAATTCTACGGCATCTTTATTTCCGAAACAAGGCTTCAAACCATTTGCAATTGGCCTAGCAAACTGATCAACACTTCTATGCTATGGTTCGTATTTTCGCAGATGACACCAAAATACGTGGGGTTGTTTACAGTGAAGAACATTCCCTCTGAATGCAACGGTACTTTGAGGCAGATCGGCCACTGGGTGGTGGAGTGCTCAAATATAGCTTATCTTAATTGCATGTAAGGTAATGTATTTGGAAAGTCAAAACACCCAGACATATACACTTCGTGATGAAGGGCTTTGCCCGAAATGTCGATTTCCCCGCTCCTCGGATGCTGCCTCGGATATGCTTTTCCATCGCCACACTCTTGACTCTGATCTTCAGCATCTTAAGTGCTCAGTTTTCTCTATAGACTTAATGGTAGGAGCTGGGATGCGTTACTCTGTAAAAAGACATTGGAGCGCAGGTTCATAGTTCCTTGAACGTGCAGTCGTAGGTAGATAGGATAGTACAGAAGGTGATTTGTAACTCTGATTTTATTTGGCAGCGCATTGATGAGAAGATTGTGAGGTTGCAGGTGTGCAAGACATTGGTGAGTCCATTTAAAAAAACGTGTTCGAAAATGATCTCTTTGCTATCGAAAGGATAGCATGAAATTTCAGAAAAGGTTGCCTGGAATGCTGAATTTGGAGGCGTCAGGGTCTCTGAAGCGCAACAGGATGACGGGTGAACCTTTTGAAATTTATAAGTCATGATGATCATGGGAAGGGGGAGTAACTCAGGTCTTCTTCTCACTGCAGGAGAGTACAAACCCTGAGAGCATAAGATTAATGTGAGAGTCGAAAGAAATAAAACGGAAAAGAAGGAACGTTTTCTCCCAAGTAGTGATGCACGTGCAGGGGAAGTATTGGAGGCGGGTACAATTCCAACATCTGAAAGGCATCTGGATGGCTTTCATGAATTGGAAGCACTTGCAGAGATATAACCGAGTTCTGGCAAATAGGAGATCAGTTTAGGATGTCTGGTTGGCATGGCCACATTCAGTCAAGCATTTTTTCCATGCTTTTGTAAGGCTATGACTCAATGATGGATTGACTCTCATACTCCGTCCTTCTGGTCACCTCAGTGGATTTATTAATTTGAAGTTATAATTTGCCGGACAAAGTCGGACATCAGAGTGAAATCCACTTCGTGGTTCAAAATTTTTATTTTTGCTCATCGTTTTATGCGTGGGCTGCTGCCTTAACATATTAGCCAGGTGCTATGAATGCACTTTGTGCAAAAAAAAAGATTATTTTAATGTAATCGAAAAAGGTAGCATCCCTGCATAGTCAGTTGGCAGTTGCTGGAGCGAATTTTGTGTGAACATCAGAAAGGAAAATGTAATGTTTTTTTTCCAATCGATAGCCCTTCAGAAACTCAGAGGCCATGACGATTTCTCGTTATCGATGTGTTAATTATCGTTGACAGTTCGCAAGACTGCAATCTACCTCCTTTCCGGAAATTCATGTGTTACCATGCATTGTAAACTTATTCGGAAATAGCTACCAGATTATTAAAACAACTTCATACTCAAATCAATCTCACTGATCATGGGTCAGAAATGAATATTCAGCTCCATGTACCTCCACTGTAAAGCCAGCACTCAGACATTAGAAGATAAAATATCAAAACTTCATAAAAGAAGGAAAAGAAGTGGAGCTTTAGCTCTCTGCTGAAACATGTCAGATGTGAAATTCTGTGGACGCCCGTCCGAATTCTTTGTCATGTTGAGCTGAGCATACGATATCAGTGCAAATATTTAAAAATCACACGACACCAGGTTATTATCCAACAAATTGAATGGAAAGCACTAGATTTCGAAGCGCTGATCCTTCATCAGGTTGTTGGGGACTATAAGTTCTTAAGACATATAATTTATGACAAGGTTTAAGACTGATACAATTGAAATGATTTATTGATAAAGATCTGAATTATTTGTTAACTCTTAGCTTTTCGAATGCCGATGTGGCTTACAGTTCTTTCATATGTAAAATCGCAGAAAATGTTTTAAAGTTACATTCTCAAATGAACTTTAACCACAGGTGCCATGTCAGCGCAGAAAATGCATCAAAGGTTTGAGGTGCCCTATGTGAGGCTAGCTGAGTCGCAATGTTCATACGGAATCTAATCATCAAAAGGGGTTCACAGGATCTTATATGGATTCATGCTGTTTTTGAGCAAAATAAAATATGATTCTGCAAGTACAAACTCGCCTCACAAATTAATGTGTGTGTGTGAAAATGTGGCTACGTACGTTGGGCGGTAGCATGACTGTCTGTGAAAGAGAGTGTGTATGTGTATATGTGTGAGTGTGAGGTCAAGGGGTATACGTGCGTGAGAGATTTCAGTGTGGGTGTAAGTATGGGAGTGTATGTATGAGGGTATGAGAGAGGGTCTGCGTGAGTGTGTGTGTCTCAGTGTGTGTGTGTCTGTATGAGAGAGACAGAGGGACAAAGAGAGTGTATGTGAGTGTATGTGTGCAGTGCAATGGGGTCACCTATTGTGTATCATGAACCCAAGGTCCTGGTTGAGGCCATCCCCATCAGTACCGAACTTGGTTAACAGTCACTCTCCATTGAAAGCAATGATTTGGCGATGTCGTCACACAACACCAGGTTATTGTCCAACAGGTTTAAGTGGAAGCACTTGATTTCAGACCGCTGCTCCTTCGTCAGGTGGTTGTGGAGTAAACGTTTGCAAGACACAGAATTTTAGCAATATTTTGCAGTGTGATAAAACTGGAATTATATATTGACAAAAAAGCTGGATTACTTTTTAAGTCTCTTTTCTGCTAGAATGACCATGTTACTTTAAGTTATTCCACATGTAAATCGCAATACGTTTTTTAAAAGTTACATTCTCAAGTGAACTGTAGCAATTGGTGTCATGACACGGTGAACACTGCTGCCACCCAGACTCGATTCTGACCTCGGGCGATTGTCTATATGGAGTTTGCACACTCTCCCCACGTCTGCGCGGGTTTCCTCCGTGTACTCGGGTTTCCTCCCATAGGCTAAAGATGTGCAGGCCAGTTTAATTGGTCTTCCTAAATTGTCCATAGAGTTAGGTACATTAGTCAGAGTGAAATTGGTCTGGCTGGGCTACTCTTCGGAGGGTCGGTGCGGAGTTGGTGGACCGAAAGTCCTGTTTCCAATCTGTAGGGAATCTAATCTAATATCTAAAAAAACGATGGCCCATGTAATGATTAAAGGTATGAGTTTCCTTGTGTAAGGCTATCTGGGCCACATTGGTCAGACTGATACGAAACTAAAAAGGGGACAAAAGGAATCTTACATAGAATCATACAGTTTTTGAGCAAAGTAAAATGTAATTCTGCAGTCCAAATAAACCCCACAAATTTATTTGTGTATGTGTATGTGTGGTGGAGTGTGATTTTTATGTATCAGTGAGAGAGATTTTGTTTTTGTGTTTGATTGTGAGTGTAAAGGGGTATAACTCTGTGAGAGGGTGCGTGTTTGAGTGTGGGAGTGTATGTGTATGAGAGAAGGTCTGCGTGAGTGTGTGTATCTGTAGCTGGGTTTGAAATTGATTTTGCCTTAAATTTAAGGGTAATTTTTCAGTCCAGAATTGTATCGTGTGAATAAAAGATAGTTTGAGGAGAAAGGAGTTGTAAATAGTTGTTGGTTTTAATATTCTCTGTTGGGTGTGCAGAATAAAAAAAAGTTACTTTTTACTTTAAGTTGTGCCTTCTTGGATGATGCATTTTCTCTTCAAATTTCACAGATTACGGTGAAAGGTGAGGTTCTTTGTGTGCATTTTTGAAAAAAAATAACAGATGGTTTGTAGTGTGGAGGTTCTCGCCTGTGATTTCGAAGAGTTTATGCAGATCCAGTCTGAGATTTGGAATTGACTTGGAGATGCTGGTGTTGGACTCGGGTGTACAAAGTTAATAATCACACAACACCAGGTTGTAGTCCAACACGTGTAATTGGAAGCACACGAGCTTTCGGAGCGACGCTCCTTCATCAGGTGATTGTGGAGCTCGATCGTAACACAGAATTTATAGCAAAAATTTGCAGTGTGATGTCACTGCAAATATACATTGCAAAATTGATTGTCTGTTAAGCCTTTCATCTGTTAGAATACAGTGATAGTTTCACTTCTTTCATGAGTAAATCACAAAACCCGTTTTTTTAAAGTTGCATTCTCGGGTTAGCTGTTAACAACGGTGATAGCTAGACAATATGTTCAACATATTGTCTAAATGCTGGCATTAGACCATGAAGACCAATTTGAGAACATACTGTCAGGATTACCCGTATGATGAAGATAAAAGTATCCAATCGTATTTTTTCCCATCACACATGCGCCAAATGAATCTAATCAGCTTACTTCCTTCGAGTTAATATTCGGACATGAAGATGACGCCTCACGAAATTATTTAAAGAAAAATTGACGACACCAAAGCCCACTACCTCACAGTTAGATTATGCATCTCGTGAAAGGAAGAAATTAAGTCGATTAGGTAATTTAGCTAAAACGTACTAAAAGGGCCCATAGCATACAATTAAGCAGATGCAGATGAAAACACAGACTCGGCCGTTGCCTTGAGGTTATGAGGATACAATTTAAAGCCATGTTTAATAGCACCGGATAAATTTGGAAAAAGTTGAGTTCGGTGAACTACCTCATAAACTTGTGTACATGTTGAAATCGTATTATACTGGAAAGAAAGAACTGAAGAACCAGATGTTAGTTACTGCACAGCAGAGGAGGAATCAAATCCAGATGTTGTGGATTTTGATGTGACTCATTATATCTTTAATACTAAGAAGGACTTGAGTAGTGGGAACAGGTTAATACACTATCTTCATCAGGTGCAAATATCACAGTTGAAAGTTTTTTACTGTATAATATGGACATAAGTATCAATCAGAACAATGGGAAGAATGCGATTGTACATGAAGTAGAAGTAGGGACTGCTGTTCCGATAAAGAAACACCCCCATTAGCTTCACACTTCCAAAGCCAGCTAGGTCAAGAAGGGGGTGGTAGCCAAATTCAACGAGGATGGCCTTGAACTGAGCCGGAGCGCATGACGTTCAATGATGCTCTCAATTACCAATTCCTGCATGTAAAGAATGTTTCACACGGACTTTGAATCATATTGACAGACCCTTGCCAGGAAATGAATGTGGGAAACAGCCATAATGGTTGTGTCTACCAGATTTCAAGAGTCAGTTCCAATCACGAGAATTAAGGCAAACAGAGCGGACTCAAGAACAGACAGGACTCAACGATTCTGTGTGGATTATCGGAAGGTCCACACCGTTACAACATCGGTCCCGCATCCAATACCGAGATTGGAGGTCTGTATGGTGAAACTTTGACTAGAAGCCATATCATCAACTTGGACTTACTGTGTGGTTGTGGCAAGTACCTTTATCAGAGACAGTGAAATAAATTTCTGCGCTTCCAATCCTAAATGAGCTATATCAAATCAAAGTGATGCCCTTTGGAATGAATAACACACCGGCCACATTTCAAAACCTCACACAAGAGTGTGCATCGGTTAACAAACTGTGCAGTCTGTTTGGGCAATGTAATGATGTTTCTTAAGCCCTGGTACGATCTTCTTGTGCAGTTGGTAGAGCTGTTTGAACGACTACGAGATGCAAAATTGGCAATAGCATTAAATAATACAGAAGACACAAAAGCAGAGGTGACGTTCTTGGGTCATAGCACTGGACCTGGAAATCCGACCCCACGGAACGCAAAGATGAAGGCCATCGAGGAAATTCTACCTGATAAAGTAGAGATAAGATTGGTATTTGTTCAATTCTTAAATATATTTATCTGGCAAGAAGTTAATGTGAACATAGAGTAAAGTCATACACATGTCGTGGTAATGCTGTATAGGCAAAGAAGAAATGGAGCCACTGTTTTCATCATGATGGTCCTCTTTTTCTTCGGGGAAGGTGTCGTGAAGGTTTATGTGTGTACTGTATTTTCAAAGGAGAGAAGAAGTTAGCGCGGACATACAGAAGCACACAGTGAACAGAAAGACTTAATATGTAACATTTGGTGGCCACAAATACTTTGCACGGTGTTGCAATGTAACTAATACATTCAAACTCCCGAATTAGTTTCAATCATACTCTTGCTAAGAAAAAACAATCGATTTTGAATTTTACTATTGGGGATAACATCAAACCAATGAAATGATACCATGTGTTGGGGAATAAAATCAAACATTTTGAAGAGATCGGTAGAGAATAGCCACGACACCAACAAACAAACTGATAGCTATATACTTCTCTGAACTTTACGTGTCTAAAATCAAATTTGTGCAGCAGAACACGAAATTCGAACGAGAGAAATCTACAAAGAAAGATCGACATCTGGAGATGATAACACATTTTCAAATTGATTTTCCCGTAAATTGCAGAGTGAATTTATCGGCCCATTATTGCTGAATGATAGCTAAAAAATAGCTTTAAGCGAAAGTAGTAAATAGTTTTTGGTTTTAGTATTCTCCTTCAGACGTAAATAATGTTTTTTTTATTTTTACTTGAAATGGTAACTTTTTGCATGATTGTTTGCCTCTCGAAATTGTACACTTTGCAGCAAGTGGTGAGGTTCTCTTTGTGTCAGTTTTAGAATTATCAGAGCATTTTACCCTGTGTCATAACAAAGACTTCAAACATAGGGAAGAAATATTCATTGAGAACCACTTACATTTCCTTCAGTTCCACAAAAATATATACTCTCGCGAGGCCACATTCTTTCTGTAATTATTCTTTTCCTTTAATGTACTGAAGGATTTCAGGAAATCTCATCCTATTTCTCTGAGCCAAAGATACCTCGTACCTCTTTTCCCTCTCCTGATTGCCTTCATCAATAAACTCCTTTTTCCACTGTAAACCTCTCGGGACTCCCTTGATCATAACCGCCTTGACGTGGGACATAACGCCTTTTTTCCTTTATTGCTGATCTTCTGTTCAAGAAAGTAAATAACGATATTTAAGATAACTAAACAACAGTAAGCTTTGTATTGGCATTTAGAAAGGTGTTGGAGAGAATTCTAATGGACCAGACCTTTGACGTTTCAAACCGCCTGGTCTAATTAGACACAGTTAGCATTCCTTTGTGCAGGCAAGGTCATGTCTTACTAACATGATTGAATGTTTCGAGGAGGTGATGATACTGTTCGTTAACGGTAGAGATGTGGGTAATATCTACATGGATTTTACTGACACTTTCAACAAGGGCCCTCATAATTGAGTCATTCAGAGATTTAAATGCATGGGATCCACGGTGATTGTGTCGTATGAATTCTGAATTGGTTTTGCCGATACTAGGCAGAGGAACGTGGTGGAATGGCGGCTTCTTTTTTTCTGAATGGAAGTCCATGACAAGTAGTGGTCCAAAGTAATCCCGACTGCCAACTCTGCTTTTTCTGGTTTACATTATGGACATGGATGAAAATTCAGATGAGTGAGTTTGTCAGTTCACAAATAAGATAAGGTTCAGTGGAGTCTGGGATAGTATAAAAAGATGTCAAAGAATAGAGAAGGATTTAAATCTGTTCCAGGAATGCATGGAGACTTTGCAGATGGTGTTTAATCCAGTGCTGCATTGCGCAGATCAAGTGTTAAGAAGATATATATATAATTGTAGGAACCTGAATAACATTTATTTGAAAAGGGATCTTGGTTTACAGCCCAATGCTCCCTGGAAGTGGCCACGCAATTCGATAGGGCGGTAGAGCAGGTGTATGACATGCTGTCTTTATTGTTCGGTGAATTGTGAGTAACAGTCAGAATATCATGTTGCAGCTTGATAATACATTAGTTCGGCCAGAATTAGAGATCAATTCTGTTTGACATGCGACGGTAAGGATGAGGGGGCTTTAGAGAAGGTGCAGCAGAGTTTTCCAGGCTGCTACCAGCATTTGAGGATTTGAGCGATAAGGAAATGCAATAAAAAAAAACTCGGGTTGTTTTCTCAGGAGAGGTGGAGGATGAGGTGAGACTTTACAAAAGGCTATAAAAGTGTGGAATTAATGGATAGGGTTATTAGCCTGAGTCGGTTCCCCACAGTGAAGTGTCTAATATTAAAGTGCATGCATTTCAGATGAGCGTGGCAAAGTTTAACGGAGATGTGAAGGACACGTTAATTTAATGCAGTGAGTGTCTGGAGTCTTGAACGTACTGTCGGGATGTCAGAAGTGGCGCTTAGGAAACATTTAGGTATGCACATTTGAATGTCAGTCATGTAGGAATATGGAGAAAGGGCAGGCAGAATGAATTAGTTCAATTTGGAATCATGTTCAGGGCAACATCGTCAGTCGAAATGCACGTTTCTGTTCTGTCCAGGTCCAAGTTCCATGTTCCAAGATCCGGAAGTTATGAACTTTTGTATCTAAGATGACCCGACATCGAGGGAAGAGTAAAGTTTTAACAACACGCATGTGAGTACCTGTGACAATTGATCTAACTCAATTGAAGTCAATTCAATCATTACTTCTACTCCTTTTCTTCAGAGCACTGCTTTACCCATGTTGTTTTATGGGAAGATGTGTGTTTTCCTTTGTTTTGTGCGAAACCGACAGTGATCAATTAATGACCTAAATTAATATGGATGTCGTAATAAGCAGTCTGGTGTCAAAGAGTAAAGTGATTGTTCTATAATTAAAGAACATGGCTTTCATATAGCAACGAAACAAGTTTCAGACAACTATTCGAATTTCTGTGATCGTCCTTCTGCAGTGCTTGTTTATCTCCTCTCCAGGTGTGCATCAAATTCTCCCTTCACTCTGAGGCAAATCATTCCATTTTCCAAACCCTTAGCTTCAGGAAATGCCTATATTGTATGTTCCATTCAAACATCTGAGCCATCTGTACTCTAACGAAACCTCCCATAAATGATAAGAAGTCTTAAACATGTACACTTAACTCTTGGTACTTCAGTTTCATTAGATTGTTGATTTTCCTTCCTTCAATTTGGGTATAAATGCAATAATAGAACAAAGAACATAGAACATTACAGAACATGACAGGCCTTTCAGCTCTCGATGTTTCCACGACCTGTGAAACCAAGCTGAAGCCTATTCAGCCTACACTATTCCATTTTCATCCATCTGTTTACTCAATGATTATTTAAATGCCTTTAAATTTAGCGGGTCTACTAATGTTGCAGGCGGGGCATTCCATGCCTCTTCTAGTCTCTGAGTAACGATAATACCTCTGACATCAGACCTATATCGGTCAGCCCAAAATGTAAGGCGATGCCCCATCGTGCTGGCAATCACAATCCGAGGAAGAAAGCTCTCACTGTGCACCTTGTCTCACTCTCTGTTAATCTTACATGTCTCAATTAAGTCACATCTCAACTTTCTTCTGTGTAAAGAAAGCAGCCTCAAGTCCCTTTGCCTTTCCTCATAAAAAACTTCTCTCCATACTCGGCAACATCCTAGTAGATCTGTTGTGAACAGTTTCCACAGTTCCCGCGTCCTTACTGTAATGCAGTTACCAGAACTGCACACAATACGCCAAGTATGACCGCACAAGAATTTTGTTTCGCTGAATCATAACGTCATGGCTGTGAACATAAACTCCTCTACCAAGAAAAGCCAGTACTGCATATGTTTTCTTAACAGCCCTATCAACCTGAGTGGCAATTTTCATAGATCTATGCACATGGACACCAACATCTCTCTGTTTATCTGAACTATCAAGAATCTTTCATCGAGCCCACCACTCAGTATTCTTGTTGCTCTTTCCAAAGTGAATCGCCTCACACTTTTCCACTGTAAAGTCGATTTCTCACCTCCTCTGTAGCGTGTCGATGTCACATTGTAACCAGCAACATCGTTTTTCGCTATCCACCACTCTACCAACTTTAGTGTAATTGGCAATTTTCCTAACCCCATTCTTCTACGCTCTCATCAAGGACCTGTATAAAGATGACACAATGCAGTGGCCGAAAACAGATCCATTCATTACACTGCTAGTAACTGAACTCCAGGATATACACCTCCCATTAACCACAAACCTCTGTCTTCTTCCAGCTAGCCGATTTCTGATGCACACCCCAAATCACCCTCACTCCCATGACTCTTAATTTTTGTTAAATAACCTCCGTTGAAGAACTGTTTCGAACAACTTCTTGGAATCAAAACCTTCACCCTTATACACTGGTTGTTTGCCTTCTGAAAGAACTCAATAAGGTTTTTGAGGTACGAAATACGCAACACAGTGTTCCACGTCTCCAATCAATTTCTTCCTTTCTCGATGATTATAAATCAATCACTTTTCACCTTTTCCAACACTCTACCCAAAACTGAAGCAAGGTTCACTGGTCTATATGTTCCAGTGGTGCCTCTACTCTCCATCTTGAACAATATGAAAAACATTTTGTCTCCTCCTGTCTTCTGGCGCTGTTACTGTCGAAAATGAGCCACAAAGATTAAAGACAAATGCTCTCCAATTTCAATTCGCAACTGTGATGTCGATGACAAAATGAGTAATGCAAAGAGTCGGGTAATCTCCTATGGGACTGCGCTTTATTCCCACCAAATGTTTAATGTTGGTCATATCTCTATGGTTATTAAAATTGCGTTAAATCTGTCTTGGACTGGACCTCATGCGAAATAAAGCACCTCGCTTGATTGGCAGTGCATGTGCTCCCTGCAACATTGAGGGCTAATTAAAGCACTTGACACGATCCACAACATACACGTTAGAAAAATCACAGTATTTATGAGAAATCACCTACTTTTCTGAAAAGGTACCACCTCATGTTTCCACGACCATTTACACGCATGGAACAGCGCATAAATAGGAACACCTCCCACTGAAATCTCCTCTGTGCACCACTCAGCACCTGATTGATCATTTCTCAAAGTTCCTTCACTGGGAAGAATTCTAGAATAGCAGGGTGAGTTTACCAACAGCACAAGGACAGCAGGACAATTATGGATAACTAAAGAAAACGCTGAATGAGCAATAAAACTTCACATTACTGATTTGTTTTAGTAAAATATGTGACAAATACTGACTAAAGCTTCTGTGAACCGACCAACCGTTAATTTTGTATCGTGTCGTTGCCTATTTCAACAATGCAGCCAGTGCAGGCAGATGAACTGAGACCGAATAATCCCATGTAACAGGCATAACGGATACAGAAATACCTTTTCTGGACAAACTGTTCGAGCAGACTAGTGTTCTCCTTTTTAACCTATACAATAGTTTTTGGAAACTCCTTCCATTTGAGTGCGATGTGCTGAAATGTACTAATGGACGTGCTTGCCCTGTCATTTCTTTTTCTAAAAAATAAATCGATATGTTACCTTGGTTGCTTCTTGAAACATCAGATGTGTTCTAAATTCAGCACGAAGGTTTATGCATGTGCTTATATATTCTCAAATTCTCTTTCAGGTATTAGTCCAACTGAATCAATTAAAAACCTTGCAAACGCCTACTTAAATGCAGAAACGTGTATTAAAAATACTGGTTTTATTGTTGCATCAATTTTTCCAATTGCCTGACACGTATGACATTTCTGGCAAAATTTGAAGACATCTTCATGCAGTAAAAACAGGCTTTCTTTTTACATTAGCATGAGTTTTTCTCCTACTAGTAATTCATATGTTACCTGCAACACCTCCTTTCATTGAACCATTTGCAATACACCTTTTTGAACTTCTGCCCATCTCTCATCTATTTAACATGGTCTCTATTTCCTCATCAAGATTTTTTTAAGATGGTCGCATGCCGAAATACATACAGTTTCTTCTTCTGTGTACGCATTTAGATACAATTATTTCAGTCCTCCATCTTATGTTGTAACTTAGTTATTTTTTCTGAATGAAAAACATTATCTTTGTCCTCCACCTGTTCATGAGATGGCTCAAACATCCCACCAAACACGATTACACACAGCTGTGGTTCTGTTGGCCGAGCTGGAAGTTTTTGTTGCAAACGTTTCGTCCCCTATCTAGGTGACATCCTCAGTGCTTGGGGACCTCCTGTGAAGCGCTTCTGTGGTGTTTCCTCCGGCATTTATAGTGGCCTGTCCCTGCCGCTTCCGGTTGTCAGTTTCAGCTGTCCGCTGTAGTGGCCGGTATATTGGGTCCAGGTCGATGTGTTTGTTGATGGAGTTTGTGGATGAGTGCAATGCTTCTAGGAATTCCCTGGCTGTTCTTTGATTCGCTTGCCCTATAATTGTAGTGTTGTCCCAGTCAAATTCATGTTGCTTGTCGTCTGCGTGTGTGGCTACGAGGGATAGCTGGTCGTGTCGTTTCGTGGCTAGTTGATGTTCGTGGATGGGGATCGTTAGCTGTCTTCCTGTTTGTCCTATATAGTGTTTTGTGCAGTCCTTGCATGGGATTTTGTACACTACATTAGTTTTGCTCATGCTGGGTATCGGGTCCTTCGTTCTGGTGAGTTGTTGTCTGAGGGTGGCTGTTGGTTTGTGTGCTGTTATAAGTCCTAGTGGTCGCAGTAGTCTGGCTGTCATTTCAGAGATGTTCTTGATGTATGATAATGTGGCTAGTCCTTTGGGTTGCGGCATGTCCTCGTTCCGATGTTTTTTTCTTAGGCATCTGTTGATGAAATTGCGAGGACACACCAGAACTGCAAAAAGAGGAAGAGGAACACCTATACAAGGTATTCGCCGAAAACGGATATCTTCGCAATTTCATCAACAGATGCCTAAGGGAAAGACAACGGGACGAGGACATGCCGCTACAAATCTTCTCACAAACTTTGAACGATTACACACAATTCTACTTTAACATTTTTATCTTCATTGTTTGATTTCTCATCCTTTTTTTTCACTGGTGATATTTTGACCTTGTTATCACATTGTTGGGAAAAATCACATGGTTGACCTTCTGTAATACCGCAGTATTACAGAATTCTGCTTGTCCACTGCTTGACCACAGTTGGCAGCAAGCCTGCCTGTTGCCCAGGTATATTGTTACGAAGCACGAATTGTCCTTCAGGTGCCTAGAGCTTCTCCAGTATTCCTATCAATACTTCTCCACTTTTCCTTTCATACTCCAAGCCCACTACATATATGGAGCATTTCTCGGATCACTGGAATTCCACGTGCTAGCACGTTTTCCAGCAATATTATTTCCGCGTTGCATGTCTCTTTATCCGTCAACATTTCAGATTGATCTGATCACGTATTTCTGAATACTAAATCTTTAGGTATTTTTCCCAGTCTATGCGAAGGACACAAATTTTCGTGAGTAAATAGTTGATGAAGAAGTACCACTTGCTTCTCAATTAAAATCCATCTGTGAAGTACATTCTGCTGCAACATTGTCGCAGCCATTGTGATTAATTTTGCAATTTTAACAAAATTCCCTGGTTTATGCTGTTTTCCGATATCTTCTTCCCAGTGCTTTTACTGAACCACAAACACTGTGAACTCATGCGGCCTATTTTATTGCGGTGAAAGGACGTCAGCCTTTTAAGTTATCTTCCCCCTTCATGGGTTTCCGTTTTACCCTGTGGTAAACTATCTTTATTAACTTCAATAACATCTAGTTTTCCCTTACCAGCTGAGGATTTCTCTTGAGCATTATTTCAATCTCACATGAATTGAAATTAATGTCAGTAGCTAAGTTTTATCCTTTCAAATTCAATATAGGTTCATAAGGTGTCCATTCTTAGATTGTCTGTGATCTTCGGATAGAATATCATATGCACTTAAGCATTGCTTCCTTCACCTCGTGACCTCCCCAACTCCCTCTTTTGGTAGTGATGCTGATACACTAGTAGCTCTGCTTACTAAATGTCTTTGCTTTAGTAAAACCCGTATCGTGAGTGGCCACTTCATTTGTTTAGCCTGTTACTGGAATAAAATGAAAAAGGCTCAGGCACTCCTCTCATCAAATGTATATACTGTCTGGATACATTTCAACCGACGTCCACCACGACTTTAGCTACGATGAATTTGCTCAACATCACTAACTTCTTAATTAAGTCTATCTTTCAACTTCACTTTCACCTATTTACGTCAACTTTCCTTCCAAAGTGCCAAATTGTGAAGACCAAACTCAATCCCTTTCTCCCCATTCTTTCTCTCTCTGTTCTCTTTCTTCTGTGAGGGCACTCTTCTCTTCTTTTCTTTTGCTGTGAGAGTGATTCGTTCCTTTTACTTTTTCTCCTGCCTTGAACTTAAGGCAAATTATTTCAGTTCAGGTTAATGTTCAACCTTCTTCATATGCAAGTGAATTCTAGTCAATTCCAAAGTTTCCAGCAAATTTAAATTTTTGGCTATTGCTGTAATTACCTCTCCTTTTCTCACAGACAAATGTGAAAACATTCCACCTTGTCTGTCCATTGCAGTCAGCCAGTTTCAGTACCTTTAATTTTATCTTTACCTTCTGTAACATCACCAAATCACTTCATTCTCCCAGCAGAAAATTCTCACTGACAGAAAGAGCCATTCCAGTGCAAAGCAGTATTTAACCTCCGCGCATTGAAAACGCAGATCAAAAGAAACCATCATCTACCACTCGCCTTTGAGGCCAACTACTCGAAAACCAAATTGAAATTAACAACACATCGCAACAAAACCACCCAAGTGCAATGCACCATGCTTGACCCCCTCGAAGATTTTTTCGAAGGTGGTCCTGACTCGTTTTTTTTTTATAGCTTGATGTGAAGTGGTTGTTACAATCTGATACAAGTCTTCAAAGCACTCGTTATTAAGAAAAAAGAAGTCATTTAAGCATAACAGTTGAAGCCCAAACAAAGGGAAACTGAATTTCGAATAACTTAACTGTTGAAAAACTTCTCCAATCCGCTCCAACAGGTCTGAGTAATTAACTGCTCTAATACTTTAGCAGCCCATAAACATGCCCAAAACCTTCAATACAAAGTCTGAAAAATCCTTTCATGATGTTTACAACTTCCCTGCACTCCACCATCTTGTGCCTGCTGCAGCTGAAACAAAGTTAAAAAAAAAAGGCATGAACTGAGAGAACCGGCAACTCCTTTTCCAGTGTTAAACTGAATGCTAATGCATCCAAATAAATCTGTTGGACTATAACCTGGTGTTGTAGTCCAACAGAAACCCCTCCACCTCTGCCTTTCTGACCACTTTAGACAAAAGGACAGAATATAATTTATAAAGTGACAGCATTGTCACCAGCACAATATGTTTTTTTTTCTGATTCTGCTTCTCTCGCAATGGTATTGGTATTTAATTCCAATACCATATACTTTATGATAAATAGTTTGCTTGAAGATTGTAGAACCCATGTATGTTTTCAGAAAGGAAAGTTGATATTCATTCAGTGCTCTGTGTCCACTCCCAGGCCTTCAGATGAGCCATAGTAAATTTTCAGCTGGTATGGAATATGCTACTGGCTACGAGCATGGCATTCATCACATGTGATGCATGAAAAAAGTCTCCAATATGGTAAGTCAATCTCTTCGTGTTCATTTTTCCTCTATTCGTCACTAAGTATGCAATTTCAAAAACCTGAGAAATGTTCGAATTTGATGAGCTACAATACACGTAAGGATTCAGCGATTGGCAGCTAGGAAGAGCAGAGTACAATTGATAAAAGTGTTAATAACAAAAGACTCAGGAGGCAGTGTTATTTTACACAAAATACATCTGCCTATATTCTGCAATAATTTGATATACATGACATCTGGCGTCCAATGCATTGAGAAGACAACGAAAGTGAAGTCTGGAATGTCAGGGCCAGAAATTACTTTGTTTCGTTTTGTTATGCAAAACAAAAACATTCTCAATTAGCGGAACTAATGTAAGTGATGATTGACGTAATTTACTCACTGGACGTCTGATGAGTGCCTAAGTACAGGTTACCCTTATCATATGTTGGTCATACAACAGCCAGCGAACTTCAACACGCACAGCAGTCATTCATTTTCAGAAATTAGGAAACCACCGGTTTTGCTGTTGAAAGAGATTTACCATCCACTTCTTGCAGCTGTTAGTTTTCCAGGTAACCCCTTGATCTTGTTTATTTCTGGTTGATTTTGTAAGCGTCGAATACTCTAATTTTCCACGGTCAGTGTTCACAGAAGATTATCAAACTAGTGTCTGAACACCTTCGACTTCACCATTTTATATGGAAGCATAACTAGTGTAACAACAATTGTCCACGAAGTGCTTCCTGCAAAGAGTCCTGTTGTTCTTCAGACATTCTGATAATACCAAACAAAATGATGACTCCAGCAACATATTAGACATTTGCGTCAATTTAATGTTTTGTAAATCACTCAGAATGTTTTCACTTCTTCTTAATAAATAACTTCACCTCTATTTCAATCATGCATTACAATATTGCCGACACTGTCTCTTATATATTTCTCTATTGCAACTAACATGATGACTGTTTTAATTCTTTTACGAGGAAACTGTGGTCTTTCCAAATGCATCTCTGCTTATATAGTGGCCATAGCGACATCGGATCTATTGGTCGTTATCAATAATGTCGTATTATATCGCGTTTTCAGTTATAACTTTCCATTTTCCTTCTTTTCCCATACGCCTGTTTGTACTCTCATTATATACATGACTGCCATCAGTCTCGATTTAACTGTTTGGTTCACTGTGTCCTTCACATTTGACAGATTTGTGATGATCTGCTGCCAGACGTTTAAAACATTATATTGTAACGAAAAAAGTGCAACTACTGTATTAATAATCATTTCGGTCTTGATCTTGTCAAAGAATATTCCAGTCTTGTTTGCATATGAGCCACAACAAATCATCAATAAAATCCAGTGGGGCTGCTGATCAAATATAAATTCAACTGCATGGATAGCGTTTAACTGGTTTTAGACCGTCTGGATTGGTTGGCTTCCATTTCTTTTAATTTTCTCGTTTAATTCTCTCACCATCCTTTGTATTGTGATGGCGAATAGAACTCGCGTTAGACTCCGTGGTCACAGAAAGAACAATGAAAGCAATGCAGAGACGGAGAACTGGAGGAAGTCCATCGTTTTATTATTCTCAGTATCTGTCAGTTTCATGTTGCTTTGGTCGACATATTCTGCTTCTTTGGTCATTACCAGACTGTTAAACCCGAATTATTACAGAGGTGACTTTAACGACTCTGAATATATTGCAACAGAAACAGGAAATATCCTCAAGTTGTTGAGTTGTTTCCTGAATCCCTGTATTTATGCCACAACCCAGAAAAAGATCAGAGCTGAACTGAATAATAGAATGGAATCGCTATTGGAACCAGCTCTCAGATTAGTCATAAAAACTTCGGACAGGCGAAACATATTTTAATGGAATCCCTTTGTAGCTGAGGATGGATTTCACCCTGTATTCCGCAATGGGACACCCTTACTTCCCCGGGCAGTTCAAAATGTTTTTCATTGTTATTTCTTAGATTTTCAATCAGACATTTGATGTGTGCTATTTTCTGTTTTGTCCGATTTTTGTTTGAAATATACAGATTGCATATCCATTGAAAAGTGCATTCAGGAGTCAATGTTCTAAAACATCTCTTGAGCAGTGATATTTTACACATAATTACATGAAAATAAAATGGGCACAGTAATCAAATACGTCATTTTAAAATCGTACTCATGTTTACTGCTGTCAGTAGAAATAATCAAAGATATTGTTGCTTCAAATTTGAAACTGGCTATTTTTGTTTAAATTTTGCAAGAAAGAGAATTGATATTCTGAAAAAAATTATACATTGTAAGGCCATAGTCGACAACATCAAACAGATAAAAAGAAATAAAGGAAATGTTCGTTCGTGTGGTCGTGGCTCTTGTATGATACAGAACGGAGCATGAATTCATAAACAGACGGACCAGATAACCTTTGTCAATCAGTCCACTTTGTACACAGGAATGGTGCCGATAACACTCAGTGATGAGTACACTAACGTAGATTCATAGAGATATCAAAATTAAGGGAGATCATCCCTCTCAAGTCTGCTTTTTTTTCGTAGTCTGTGCATGCATAAGCATCCCTGGAGCCCTCAGAAATACGCATTGCTATTTCTTTAATATATTTCATGAAATGACCACAACTGGTCTCTGGGACAGAGAACTCCACAGTCTCTGTTTGAAACCTCGCTCTAGATCCAGGGTGGCATGATGGCAGAATGGTTAGTACTCCTGCCCCACAGTGCCAACGACCCGGGTTTATGGCCCGCCTAAGGTGACTCTGTGTGGAGTTTGAACATTTCCCCCGTGTCTGCGTGGGTTTATTCCAGCTTCCTCCTACAATCCAAAAAATGTGCAGGTAAGAATAATCGGACATGCTAAATTGCCCATAGTGTCAGGTGAAGGGGTAAATGTATGGGTCTGCGTGGGTTGTGCTTCGGTGTGGACTTGTTGGGCCGAAGGGCCTGTTTCCACACTGCAAGTAACCTAATCCCAGTAGTGAATATTCTGTCTCATCTTCAGAGACTGTGACACATGGCTCCAGCTCGCAGTAGCATTGTGGAATCTGATGGACCCTCCTTTTTTTGTTCTCAAACATAAAGAAAGGGTATCTAATGCAAACCCTAATACTTGATATTTTAGTCAAGTAGGCGAATTTCCAATCACTGTCTAAGACAAATGTAATTTCTCACGTTTTTTGCCTGCCTGAAAGTACATTGTACATTCTTCTTTTACTTCTGAAATTGTTATGGGAATACCAAATATGCTCATGCAGGGTCTTCAGATGGAGGAAAGGCATTTAGCGTTATTTCCCTTTATCTTTACATGCAGATAAAAATATCAATGAACGGTTGCTCTCAGACCATGAAAACATGATCACATAAATAATGCATAGTATCAGTCATATAGCACAAACGCAGAATCGTTCATCCAGCCAATTCATGCCAACCATAATCAAAACTAAACTAGTGCCACTTGTCTATGCTTGGCCCATCTACCTTCAAACAATTGTTATTATCATACTGACATAAATGACTTTCAAAAGTCGTCACTAGACGTCCAACTCTCCATGTCGAAGTTAATTCCACAAACGAACCACTCTTTGTGTAAAGAAATACCAGCATGTAATTTTAAATTTTACTCCTCTCACCTTAAGAATATGCGACGTTGTCTTAAACTTCCCCACATGATGGAAAACGCACCTGAAATTCTCCTCATCTATGCACCTCATGATTTTATAAACCTCTCTAATGTCATCTCTCAACGGCACAAACGTGATTGAAAATATTCCTGCATATTCCGTGAATACCGAGAAGTTAAACCCTTCATTTCCAGTAACGTCCCAGTTAATCCCTTCTGCCCACTCTGCAGCTGAGCTGCTAATCATACCCGGGTGCTTTGACTGGCTGAAACTGAGTACTCATTCTCTCAACATTACAGTCGTGGTAGACTTGTCAAACGAAGATTGTGAATTAATCGGTACCCAATTTCACGTGATGTACGTTGGCAGGACCAACCTCGACCCTCCTGAAAATAAGGTAAGGGGTCTATTCTGCTGTGATTCTAGTCAGCATTAACGGATCATCTCCAGTTGTAAATTTTAACACATCCAGGGCTACATTGTTAACCAATCGCATGATGATTTCGGGAAGATGACAGTTCACTTCCTCATTCATTGATGGAACTTTCTATGATGGATTGGGAATTGGTTCCCCACATCCTAACTTCTAAAGAAAGGGGTATCTCAGGTATTGATTGGAGAGGAATTCTCCTTCTTTTGACGAAAATGCTATCAATGTTGAAAGAGACTGAGTAATGTTTCCTGATTTCTTTCTGTCATTTGTGGTAAAACTGCAATTCCTTACTTTCATACCTGACTCCTCATCGATCAATCACCTCTCTCCGCAGGGAGAGGAGATGCTGAAGGATTATCTCCCTTGCAAGAAACTGTTACGAAAACTCCACATAAAACAGGAAGCAGGAACGGTATTGGCCAATAAACTGAATAATATTGAGTGTTTGGTGGGCTCTCAGAATTGGATCAATGAAAAGTATGTTGTTGAGGTACGTTACTGTTGGTGTAGGGTCGTGGAAATTGTTTGGTTGAAGTTTTTTCTGTGTTGGCGAAAGGATTTTCATGTTATGTGGAGCGTGAAATATCGCTTTTAATATTGTATCAGTTATGGGTTATTATATTGGTGAAGGGGCATGTGACATGGCGTAGGGAGAAGGGTCTGTCCTGTTCGTTTGAGTACTTTGCATAACACACTTTTGCAGCAGAGATGTGAACAGGGCAAAACTCGGGATCTCAAAGAAGATCAAAGCAAATTTTCGACAGAGAACAAGGTAATCACAAGGTGTTGCCTTCATAAATAAAAAAAAATCACGCCGAATTCTTGATTCATTCTGTCAATGGATAAGGCCGAGGAATGGACGAATTCGTCTCTGTTAAATTACTTTGGAAACATATTATAATATGGGTCGAATGGCAGGTTGTTTTGAAGAAAATATAGGGAATATATTTAATGTCGTTCTCCAGAAGAAGATCATCTTGCCTCGTCTTTCAACTAAAACAGGAATAAAATGTATTTTTATAACTGTTTTGAAGGCATGAAACTCAACAGAGAATTCAGAGAGGATTTTATCCTCTCGGAGCTCACTGAGACTGTGAGGTTGGGAGACTGCAGAGGGAATAAATTTGATATATCTGTATTAGAATGTTGCCCCGTATGTTGAGGGAATATAATTGGAACAAGGGCCTGAATCATGAAGATTGTCGCATAGTAGCGCATAACTGGAAGAGGGGGTTCTGGATGAAGTCTGAATAAGCTCGTGTTTCTTGCCATGGAGCAACTTGGTGGAGAAATAACTGTCTATGCGAGGCATGGTCATGGTGATAAGGAAGTCGGTGACTCCTTTCGATCAAAGGACAATACAAAGGGGCACAGTTATCTTGGAAAACAGAATGTTTACCGGGAAATTGATGGCTAATCATTTAAACCCAGAAATTCTGGTATTTTCGAAATGATTGCCTCGGAGTTTATTTCAGAATGGTATCATTTAAACTTTTAGGGATACTTGCGTGAATACTTACAGTGCCATGACGTCCATGCCTGTTGACCAGGTCCGTAAGTTGGATATCTGTAGGTATGTCATAGTTAAGGTAGAGTTGAATCGATGGTCCGAAGTGACTCTTCTGCACTATGTTATTCCAAAATTCCGTAGAAGAGTTTGGGAGACATGGGATTGTGCATGAGCAAGGACTCACACTATATCAACACAGGTTGGAACATATTTGACGAAATTGTTGTTGTAAATTAAATGATGTTTGAAGTGGTAATACAATACAAAACCAAGAGTTTGAATAAGCAAATAAACAAAATATCTTCTGTAACACAGAAAATGACATAAAGCATTCGGCTCACAGATATTAAAAGTTATCATAAAAAAACGTTGCACAGAGCAGTCACGTGCAAATTGCTCGAAAATTCAATTCAACTTTTCATTTGTTACAAGCTAGACTCTGGAAATGAAAATAAAGCTAATCAGAAAAAAATGCATTTTTCTCGTTGCTGAGATACCACAAGGGCAAAGGAATTTGACAATTCATTCTGAAAGGCAATCTTAATTGTTCAGACGCTGTATCAATACTTTTAACTGTATCCTTAACATTATCTTTACTAAGACGTTGAAAGTCATAGATGCAATAGATAGACATAGACTGTTTCCCAAGATAGGCATATCTATCAAGAGGGGGAATTCTTATCAGGCATTTCCACACAAGGAAATACTTCAGCCAGATGATGACCTTGAGATCATTGCCGATTTTCAGGCGAAAAAGAAACCAATTAAATCCTATTGACTGTTGTCCTTTAGGAAGGCATTAGCTGTTCTTGCCTGCAGGTTATACAAGATCATGAACACTTTACTTAATTCTAAACACATCTATTGGCAAAATGGGTCTGGCAATCACTTCTGGAATAGGCAGCGACACACATGTCAGAGCAATAAGTAACAAGAAAAAGGAAACCATGGAGTGAGAATTCATGTAAGAGGCACGGCAGCACTCCAGATGTGACATGAGTTCTTCACTCGTCCCATGCGCTCCAATGTTATCGCATGTAAAGAAATCATACTAATATTTTCAATCAATGTCAGGTTTGGACCTCTGCGATCCGGTTGGCAATGCATTCCAAACACCCATGATACTCTGTGTGAAAAGTACTTTTCTTCAAAGCCCCATCAAATCTGCTGCCATATTAAACGATGGTCCCTTGCTAAGCTCTCTTAAAATAAGATGAACAGCTGCGTCTCATGCACTCTGCCGTTGCACCTCATAATATTATATTGTTGTATCAGGTCTTCACACTCTCAACTTCGCTTTTCCATAGAAGGTTATCTTGTGCCATCTCTGATGATGAATGACCTGTGCAACACATGGCTGAATTTGGTGTACACCAACTCCAGTGCAATCACATCCTTACCGTCAAGGTGTTATCAGCAATGCACGAAATACTCCAGTTGTTGTCTATTCAAAGTCCAATGCAACTCAAATATAATATCTCTGCTGAAAGTCTATGTCACATCTGAGTGTGCAGAAAAGGTTTCAACTGTGTAAGATTGGAGGAATTGAGTTATAAGAAGAAGCAGGATAGGTGGGGATAGCTTTCCCTTGGGGAGCAGAGACTAAGGGAGGGTTTTATAGATTCGAAGAAATGATTAGATTTTTAAATGGCCAAGATATTTAAATTAATTATGGCATTCTTATCCTAGATGTCACGGAGTTAAGGGGAGAGAGGAGAAAATTAAGATATCTAAGGGACCAAGACGGTGGTCTGTATGCGGAACGAACTGATAAAGGAAGTGATAAATGCGAGTACAATAACAACATCTATGGAAAACAACTATACACATACATGGATAGGAAAAGCCTAGAGGAATTTTGGCCAAATGCAGACAAGGCTCGGTATGGAGTTGTTGGGGCGAAGGGCCTTTTTTCTACTCTGCATGTAATCTAATCTAACCTAATCTAAGTACGAATATTTCAGTTGAGATAGCCTGGAAAATCTTGTCTGAACAGTCTGTTTCCAAGTTGTATGAATCTGGGACTGTACTATTCTAAATGTATATGCAAGTTATAGCTGACAGCAAACTAGACATGCGACCAAGTAAGATGGCACTCATGAGCACAACTGTTATACATTTTCTGATTCAATACACGCATAGTGGCTGTCAAAGTACTGCATTGTCTATTAGAGTCATACAGTGACAGAGGTGTACAGCATGGAAATATATTAATGATATTGACTGCAGTCACAAGGTGTATCTGACGAATGTGATTGACATGATTTGGACATGCCAGTGTTGGACTGGGGTGTACAAAGTTAAAAATCAGACAACACCGGGTAAAGTCCAACAGGTTTATTGGACGCACACTAGCTTTCGGAGCGACGCTCCTTCATCAGGTGATTGTGGAGGGCTCGATCGTAACACAGAATTTATTGCAAAAATTTGAAGTGTGATGTAACTGAAATTATACATTGAAAAATTGATTGTCTGTTAAGCCTTTCATCTGTTAGAATACAGTGATAGTTTCACTTCTTTCATGTGTAAATCACAAAACCCTTTTTTTAAAAGTTGCATTCTCGGGTTAGCTGTTAACAATATTGATAGCTAGAAAATATGTTGAAGGTGTTAAACCCCTGTGTTCTCTGTCTATGACCTGATGTTTAGATTGATTCTAATCGAAAAAGTGAGATAACAGAGTTTTACATAAATTCATGCAGTTTTTGAGCTCAGAGTTCTACATGAATGTATACAGTTTTTGAGCAAAGTGCAATGTAACTCTGTAAGTACAAATTCACCACACAAAATATATGTATGCATGTGGGTCTTTGTCTGTCTCTGTGTGTGCGTCTGTCTGGGGTGGGGGTTGTGAGTGTGAGAACGTGTGTGTGTGTGCGTGTAATGCAGGGAGTGCAGAGTGTCTTAAGTCTGTGAGGGGGTGCATGTATGAGTGTGGGCGTGTGCGTCTATAAGGAGAAAATGAGGACTGCAGATGCTGGAGATCATAGCTGCAATATGTGTTGCTTGAAAAGCGCAGCAGGTCAGGCAGCATCCAAAGAGCAGGAGAATCGACGTTTCGGACATTTTCAGCTCTGATCTCCTGCATCTGCAGTCTTCACTTTCTCCTCGAAGATTTTAACCTACTGTGAATTCTCTTGCAAGGATGCCTTCCTTGAAGAACTTCTCTTTCTCCCTCTACAAGGATTAAAAAAACTTCATTCCTGAAGAAGGGCTCATGCCCGAAACGTCGATTCTCTTGCTCCTTGGATTTTGCCTGATCTGCTGCGCTTTTCCAGCAACACATTTTCAGCTGTATGTCTATAAGGGTGTGTGTGGGTGTCTGTGTGCGCATCTGTGTGTACCTGTGTCCGTGTGTATGTGAGAGTGTTTGTGTGTGTAGGAATATCTGTGTGTTTGTAGTGCAATGGTGTGTAGTGGAATGTGACATGAACCCAAGGTCCCGGTTGAAGCCCTTCCTATGGGTAACGAACTTAGCTATCAGCCTATTCATGTAGAACTCTGAGCTCAAAAACTGCATGAATTTATGTAAAACACTGTTATCTCACTTTTTAGATGAGAATCAATTGAAACATCAAGTCATAGACAGAGAACACAGGGATCTAAAACCTTCAACATATTGTCTAGCTATCACCATTGTTAACAGCTAACCCGAGAATGCAACTTTAAAACAAAAGGGTTTTGTGATTTACACATGAAAGAAGTGAAACTATCACTGTATTCTAACAGATGAAAGGCTTAACAGACAATCAATTTTTCATTGTATAATTTCAGAAACATCAGACTGCAAATTTTTGCTACAAATTCTGTGTTACGATCGAGCACACGACAATCACCTGATGAAGGAGCGTCGCTCCGAAAGCTAGTGTGCTTCCAATTAAACCTGTTGGACTATAACCTGGTGTTGTGTGATTTTTAACTGTGATTGACATGGTTAGAGTAACATAAGGACACAAGAACTGAGAGAAGAAGTCGGTCATCAGTCACCCGCGGATTCTGTGATTTACATTGAAAGAAATGAAACCAACATTGTCATTCTAAAAGATGAACGACTTAAAAAAAACAATCCAGATGTTTTTCAATATATCATTTCATTTGCATCGCACTGTAACGTTTTGTAATAATTTTTTTCCATTGCGATCTCAAACTTCACAGCCACCTGATGAAGGAGGAACGCTCCTTCTTGGAATGCTCGTGCTTCCTAATAAAGGTTTGGGAGTATAACCTTGTATTCCGTGATGTTTAACTGAGTAAACCGTGGTCAAACACTTGCACCTCCAAATCATGACTGCACGGTCACGTTGCGTTCTTGGTTGTTCTGAAGTTCACCTTGGATGGTAATCACCCGAAAGTCTGAGACTGAATGTCGACTGGGAAGAAACACCTCTGCCTCGTGATTGTTGTGCGGTGTTCATTCATCAGTTGTCTGCTCCGTCTCACCAATGTACATTCCTCTATCGCAAATTGAAACAATCGCCAAATCACAAGGAGATCATTGTTCACAGCAAACTGCTCAGCTTTCAGGACGACATCGACCACAAAATCTTAAAAGACTGTCAGGGCAGACGCTGCAAAACGTGTCAGGATGTCGATACAGATCCCACAATTATACATGGTGACCTTCGCATCACCAACGTCCAAGGCACTCTTTGGAGGAAAAAAACAACCACGTTAAGTAACCGAGCAGAGGTTGATAGCCAAGTTGGTAACCTCAGAATGGCCTCAACAGGCAGTTTAGGTTCATGTCACACTACAGGTGACCCCACTGCATGATACACACACTCTTTCTTCTCTCTCTCTCTCTCTCTCTCTCTCTCTCTCTCTCTCTCTCTCTCTCACACACACACACACACACACACACACACACACACACACACACACACACACACACACACACACACACACACACACACACACACACACACACACACACACACACACACACACACACATAAGCTCACACACTTACTTACACACAAATGCTTACCACATGGAAACACTCAGATGCACACTCTGTGCCCCATGCACGCACACACGTGTAAGTCTATGGGTTGTATTTTATCTTTGCAGAATCTGTATTTTATTTTGCTCAAAATGCATAAGGGACTATCAATCCTTGTAAGATTCTATAAATTCTGACTCAAGATTTGAATTCAAACAGACTATAACGTCACACCTTTAATGGATTGTCTGAACTGAGATTACACTATTTGTTAGAAAATTTGAAGTTATCTTGAGAATATGACATAAAATGAGTTTTGGAATTTGAATATTGATGAACAGAAACTAGAAATCCTATTCCACATGCGATCAATATTTTTGAGCTGGATTTCAATTTTGTGTCTTTACGTGCAGCTCCACAAATACCTGAAGAAGAGATAGCGCTTCGAAAGCTCGTGCTTACAAATACATCTGTTGTACTACATTCGAATGTTGTGTGATTGTTAACGTTATATGGTGACCAAAACTCTACGCAGCAATCCAGATGCAAATAAACCAATCCCTTGCATAGTTCAAAGAAAATTATTTGGTTTATGTTTACTTTCTTCTGCAATAATTTTATCTTCTTTCCTTTTCATCCATCGGACGATAATAATGTCGTGAACACTGAGAAATTCAGTATTATATTTCGGCAGACTTTGGCTGTTTCACAAAATGCGTAACCAAAAAGAAGATGACTGTTTTAACCTGGTTCTACATGTACGTAATCGATGGAACGTCGGAAAGAAATGCTGCAACTTCAAAAAACAAGAGAGAACAGGACGTCACGGGCCAATATCAGCCTTTGCCAGGCATGTAGGAGGAAGTGAGGACTGCAGATGCTGGAGATCAGACTCTTTGTCCATCATACGACTGGTCATATTGAAAAAAAGATAAAATGAAACATTCAGGATTTTTTATAAATATAAATAGTAGAAAAATTAAAATGTATGGTAATTCTGGATCGTTATTCTGAAGCTGTGTGATATGCTGCTGAAGGTTCTGTGATCTAACTCCAGAGCTGAGGAACGAATCTTATTGTCAAGTAATTAAATATTTTAGGCCCATACACTCTTGAGTTTTGAAGAATGAGAGAACATATAATTGAGATGATTAATGTGCTAAAGGAGTTAGCATAGTTCATAGTGTGTATTGACTTCATGTCTGGTAACCAGAACAGTAAGGGTTAATGGGCATGACAATGAATATTTAATACATAGTGGAAAATTCACAAAAGTAGAACTGCTGAAATAAATAAAACATCCTGTTTTCAATAAGGTGTGGTTGGGGAAGCAAGTGCAACTGTATAATTTTGATAATCCATCGAAGTATTTCTTTTCATACTTTTCACAGAACCAACTGGAGTTAGTTGCACCTTGATTTCTGCAAAATAGAATATTCAAAATGGACTATAAGTGCAAAGAAACAGTAATACTGCACATATCTTGGTCTCAATAGAGTTGCTGTCGAAGGAGTGCAATGAATGTTTGCCAGTTTGTTTCCAGGGAGGCTGGCACTGATGTATGAGGAGAGATTGTTTGGTTAGGATTGTTTCACAAAGGTTCAAACGAATGAGGGGGGGATGTCTCACAGAGTTATAAAATTCTACTAGAACTAGACAGGATAGATACAGGGAGGATGCTCCCGATGTTGTGTGTATGTGTTTCGAAAACACAGAGATCACAATCTGAGGGTCCAGGGTAAACTGTACCCCATCAGAGTAGAACGGTTTATATTCTGTTTGTGGGAAGTTATTGTCTGTCTGTATCCAAATCTTGAGTCAGACTAGTTCTGCTTCTAAAGTGGAACTTACAGAATGTTTCAAGCATTGACGAGGACATAGACCCTCACAAGTTTGCACGATTCTCCTTGCATGCATTTTGTGAAAACCTTAAGGAACCCATTCAGTCTGCCAGTACAGAACGTAAACATGTGAAAAAAATGGAGGAGGATGGCAGCCTGAAAACTAAGGTGAGGATGAATTGCCGTTCCAAAATGGTTGTAAAATTGCGGAATTCACTGGACCATATTGAGGTGGCTTGTGCAATATTGAGACAATAGAAGGAGGAGTTTGACAGAATTGCAATTCGCAATTGGTTGAGGTGTTGCTAAGGGTGGTGAGGAAGGTGGACTTAGGTCTAGGGAGGAAGTGAGGACGGCAGATACTGGAGATCAGAATCGAGAAGGTAGTTCAGGCAAAGCATGGCAGCTCGGCCAACATCCAAGGAACAGGAGAATGCATGTTTCGGCAATAAGCGCTTCATCAAGAATGAGCTTTTGTTTCAGGGCTGAGAGATAACTGAGAGGGTGTGGTGTTGCGGGGAGGTAGTTGCAAAAGCGATTGGATGGTGAAGATGAAGTCAGATGGGGAGTGATGGACTGGTCTGGAGGGTGGTGCCGATTTAGATACTTGAGACTGGGATAATGTCGGGAGTCGGGAAGTGAGGAAGCTGTTGAAATCCACATTTATTCGTGTGGTTGTAGGGTCCCAATGCCAAATTTGAGGCGTTGTTCTTCCAGGCCTCGGATGGTAATGATTTGGTGGTGCAGGAGGCCAGCACCTGCATGTCATTGACAGAGTGGAAGGGGGAGTTCAAGTGCTCCATCTCGGGGCAATGGGGTTGCGAGTTGCGGGAGTGCCATTGAGGTTCTCTGAAACGATCCGCATGAAGGCTTCCTGGCTCCCCGATTTAGAGGAGACCACACCAGGTTACGTTTCGGTATCACGCCCTTTTGCAGAACTTGGCTGCCTCAGATACTCAAGAACTGGTTTGTGCATTCAGCAGACACAGGAATAGTCGAGCAGAGAGGCAACTACATGTAATGCATGGCAGCTCGTAAGGTTTAGAACCCGGTACTGAGACTTACCGTGGACGCCAAAAACAGCGAGAGTGTAATGATGAAAAAAAGGATAATCAGACGAGCAAACTCAATGCCATCTTCTAGCGTCGACCCATCTGCCCACACATGATCAGACAAACAGGATACACTCCAGTATATTTCCTTGGAACTCGAGTTAAAGTCTCAAACTCTGACCCCTCGTGTAAATGTCTCAGTTTATGGTTCTCAGGTTTCAATACCATCAAATCCCAGGAGCTGATAACTGACACGACACAATGTGAGATATTATTGCAAGAATTGCCCACAAATGTAAGAGTAATACATTACGTGACTTAAGTGGAATGCTACAAGGTTAATTGCAACATGTTTTCTTGAGACCAGTGAATTAGTTTATAACTCATGCATCCACTAAAGTTCACGACTGTTGTAAAATGCAACATGTGCCACCTACTTGTGAAATCTAATTAGATGATTTTGTCAATGAATACTGCCAATTATGGAAGTAATAGTCAACAATTTCCAATTCTGATTAATTGGTGGAGAACGTGCAAGTGCATAAAAAGTGCAGGAGGGAGTAACCCTGTACATGGTGGTCGCAAATTCAAATTGAAAATGCACCCATAGTAAGTTAAAAGGGAACATCTAATGAGAAATGCTGATTTAAAATGTATTACAATATACTATTGAAATGAATATTGCACTCATTTTATCAGGGATGTCATAAAAGATCAGGATGAGAAATCAGAAAGTGTAAAGAGGCTGTCATGAAATAGTGTTCCCAATGGAATCGCTGGAAATATGTTGGATGTTATTATCAAGTAAACCTCAGCAAAACTCTATGTTCCGAAACAAGTGATACAAAGTCCTTCTAATTATGCGAACATAGTTTAACAGGCTTATAAGAGTATCTGTTGTTTTTATGGGGAAATAGCTTACCATACTTGCAAAGGTGTCCTGTGATCTTAGTTTGTGGGCGGCACGGTAGCACAGTGGTTAGCACTGCTGCCTCACAGCGCCAGAGACCCGGGTTCAATTCCTGCCTCAGGCGACTGACTGTGTGGAGTTTGCACGTTCTCCCCGTGTCTGCATGGGTTTCTTCCGGGTGCTCCGGTTTCCTCCCACCATCCAAAGATGTGCAGGGTCAGGTGAATTGGCCATACTAAATTGCCTGTAGTGTTAGGTAAGGGGTAAATGTAGGGGTATGGGTGGGTTTCGCTTCGGCGGGTCGGTGTGGACTTGTTGGGCCGAAGGGCCTGTTTCCACACTGTAATCTAATCTAATCTAATCTAGTTTGTATCATAATTATAAATCGCATTCAAAAAGTCACATCGATTAGTTGCTGGGTCATTAACAGATCTCGGTTTTGATTTTGCTGTAAATGTCAATGATGTCTATGACGTACTTGCAGAATATGAATTAAATGAACATTCCACAACCCTTACAAATTGTACGCTTACGGTAATATATGTTTACAATCAACGATGGACTATAACATTAGCAGAAAGGACAGAGTACCTTATCTTGCAATCATCACTTCTTGGATGCAAGGAAATAAAATTAGAATTTCCAATTTGATTCATGAACTATGAGATATTGGTGCAGAATAGATGTGTCACGGTTGACCCAGCGATGCGTTAGAAGACGAAAACGGTATATCCTAATTACAGAAATGAAAGTACGACTGCTTTGATAGGGGACTGTATATTTTGTGCATGGCTTTCTTGCTTCTGAATTCTGAATCCTGCTTTGTGTGCGGTCTTACTCATTTTCCAAACTCTTAAAAACACGAGGCTTGTTTCATTTTGTTCCATTTCTAGTGATAACTTTAAATGTGGAAATTGCATCGCTTCTCCACAATCTTTGACCCAAATGTAACCTCCATGAAATTTCCTATGCCATTTCCACGTTTTATTTGGTCGCACGCAAACAGGTTTCTGGGTCCGAATACAATATTATTATTAAGTTGCTTTGATGAAATTTCTCTCTTTGATTCATCAGCTGTTCTACTATCTAATTCAGACGCTAATCTAATTCACAAATGTCACTGTTAATTCTCTGTCGTTTTTACTTTCTTCAGTTAGGAAGCGTACTTTTGATTTCTATAATCAATGCAAAAAGTAATATCAGACATGGGATACCGGAAACAATGTTTTAAATGACATCTCTGTACTGTCTGGTTCGGATCATCAGCAGCTATTTTCAATGCTTTATTCTATACTCCCTACAGCATGACCACCAAAACAGACAACAAAGAACTGATGCAATCATAGCTGGAGAAAACAGATCCTGACACAATGTATGCAATGATTTAAGCATTCAATCTTCATCTGAAAACAGTAAGCTGGAATTTGCTGGCAATAGGAGCTTGGACATTGGTTTATACTCAGTTCATTTTTTGATTTTTAAAATTTTAAATAATAATACCAAAAACTACGACGATTAAGTACTTAATCGCATCAGGTCTGCCTTGTGTGCCCCTTTCAAATATCACCTGAAAAAAAATTAACAAGATCCAAACATTCTTGTAATTTGCTTCGACTCTACGTCTTTGTGATGTCATTGTGAATATGTTTTCTGGTCGTTAATTGCATTTGAAAACAATATACAAAAAATGTTGCTCCAAACCCTTTGCAAAGACGGAAACCATTCAGATTTGTCCCTGTCAGAAGCCACGCAAAAGCCACCCACCCAATGATGAAGATTTTCACAGGAGGAAACCAAAACATTCAGAAACTTAATGATCTGTTCGACAGTGTCCTGAATTCCATGTTCTGTCCTGTTCAGAATTAATGCTGCCTTCTCCCATCTCTGTATTCTCGCACCCCATCTCAATTCATGAGGTGCATAAAGCCGCAGGGACGCCTTAGTTCAGCAGAGCTGAGAGGTAATGGTATTCCAATGATCTCCAAACCAAATTCCCATTTAACATTCCGTTTATAATTGCTAAGAAATTCATATCAGTTATGAAACATGTGTTCCTTGATCGACACAGTTTTTAATCCTGATCAAACGTAATATTCGGATGCTTGTAATGACGTTTCAAATTGACATCAACTTCAGTTTGAATTCTTATGTATTCTTTTCCATGTCTATTTCACATCATATTGCGTTTGAGAAGAAATTGTGGTATTACATGTTGCTTTGCCCACTTAATTTCTATCCCAAGTTATGCCAACCCGAAACAGATTTTTAACTATACTTGTTTGTAATTCGGGGGGTTTGGAAGATATTTGGAAGGGTGGAAACGTTGCTTCATCTGCTTTAGATCATTTATTCTGCGTGGCATGACACTGATGCCCTTCAGGTCTGATCATATATTCTGAAGAACGGAATCGGTGTTCAAAACATTAGGGGTGGCTTCTCTCCAAAGAATTTGCTAGAACAGCTGAGTTTCATCAGGTGAACTTGTTTTTTTGTTTCGCCTATGTCCCCAACCATGCAGCAAATGCAATCAAAATCATTGATTTCACTGTAATGTGCCACACAATTATATCAAACTGACACACCTGTGTGCGTGTGCTTGCCTACTTTGATTCATTGTAAAGCAAGGTACTGTTTTACCAAGAAGTCTTTCACTTTAAAAGTACGCCATTGTCTCATTGACATTTCGACGAAGGAGAAAGGTTTTTGTTTAACCGAGTCAATGCCATTCAAAATCGTGCATGCCTCTATCAGAGTCCCCACTCATGCTTCTCTGCTGCATTTCCAACCACAGATTACCCAGTACAAACCTTACCTGTGTCTCATCTAGCCATACATCTTACTTATTGCACAATATTAAATTATGTGGGAAGATCACAAGTTAAGAGAAGTTCCTTACCTTTGATGCATCAGATATGAGTGCTCGGTCCAATTTGGCAATGTCATATCCTGTCATTCCTGCATCGATTCCCATGTCGTGACCCATGCAGAGAGACTTACAAAGTTGGAATCACATTCCGTAGATTGGTGTGTATATTCAACGATTTTTCACTAAAGGGAAAGAATCGGAAAGCCATGCTCACTGCTCACATATCAGTTGACATGTTTCTGAGATGCATAATGTCATGGGTAAAAGAGCAATGAAAATGAACTTCCGAAAATGTTCCTGCACTGTCCTATTGTCACTAATCCCACATTCCAACACTTGTCTGCCATCAGAGTTCAAGTGTTCCTGCTATAATTTTTAATATTGGTGAGGTTAAGCACTTTGAATGACCCCCACAATTTGGGGCAGCCACTTTCAGATATCCAAAACCCTTTGGCTGCGAAAAACAATCCTTGATGGCCTCTAAACACTTAACGTAAAATTATGTCCTCTTCGTTATTCACCCAAAAGTTGAATAAACAGCTACTTCATTCCACCACTCCCTTGCCTCTCATAACCTCGTAACCGTCAATGTGGAACCGCACAGCTCTCTCTGCTCTAAAGAAACCCCTCACGTCTATCCAAACTGTCTTTCTGGCTAACTTTCGTCTGTCCAGCTAATCCTTGGTGAATATGTGTTGCACCCCCGCCAGGGAATTCAAATCATCATAAAGCATGGCTAATGGAACTGCATACTGCAATCGAGCTCTGGCATATGCGAAGATTTGTACAATTCTAATAGAACGTCCCTGCTCTCTGCATTGACGTGCACATGGCAGGAAAATGCAGCAGCTTTTTTGTTTTCTGAAATACACTTTCAACGTTTGGTTCAACTCGGAGAAAGTGAGGACTGCAGATGCTGGTGTACCACAGTTGAAAAATGTGGTGCTGGAAAAACACAGCAAGCCAGGCAGCATTCGAGGAGCAGGAGAATCGACGTTTCGGGCATAACCCCTTCTTCAGAAATGAGGCTGGTGTGCCAAGCGGGCTGTGATAAAAGGTAGGGCGTAGGGAATTTGGGGGTGGGACGCTGGGAAGACGATAAGTGGAAGGAGGTGAGGGTGAGTGTGATAGGCCAGAGAGGGGGTGGGGTCTGAGAGGTCGGGAAGAAGATTGCACATCAAGAAGGCGGTGCTGAATCCGAGGGTTGGGACTGAGATAAGATGGCGGGAGGGGAAATGAGGAAGCTGGAGAAATCTACATTCATCCCGTGTGGTTGAAGGGTTCTGAAGCGGAAGATGAGGCACTCTTCCTCCAGGCGTCATGTGGTCAAGGTCTGGCGATGGAGGAGGCCAAGTACCTGCATGTCATTGGCGGAGTGGGTCCCTCGACAGGTCCACACCCCCCACCAACCCAACCTCCACTCCGGGCACCTTCCTCTGCAACCGCAAGTTGTGTCCACTCCTCCCCCTCACCTCCCTCCAAGGCCCCAGTGGATCCTCCTATATCCATCGCAAATTCACCTGCACCTCCACACACATCAATTACTGTAACCGCTGCACCCAATGTGGTCTCCTTTACCTTGTGGAGACAGGCGCCTACTTGCGGAACATTTCAGGGAACACCTCTGGGACCCGCACCAACCAACTCAACCGCCGCGTGGCTGAACACTTTAACTCCCCCTCCCACTCCTCCAATGACATGCAGGTCATTGGCCTCCTCCATCGCCAGACTCTGGCCACACGACGCCTGGAGGAAGAGTACCTCATCTTCCGCCTAGGAACCCTCCAACTATAAGAGATGAAAATAGATTTCTCCAGCTTCCACATTTCCCCTCCCCCCACCTTATCTCAGTCCCAACCCTCGGACTCAGCACCGCCCTCTTGACCTTCAGTCTTCTTCCCGACCTCTCCGCCCCCACCCCCTCTCTGGCCTATCACCCTCACCCTCACCTCCTTCCACCGAGCGTATTCTCAGCGCCCATCCCCCAAATTCCCTCCCCACCTATCTTTTATCTCAGCCCGCTTGGCACACCAGCCTCATTCCTGAAGAAGGGCTTATGTCCGAAACGTCGATTCTCCTGCTCCTCGGATGCTGCCTGGACTGCTGTGTTTTTCCAGCATCACATTTTTCAACGTTTGGTGCCAATTTCAATTATCAATGGACAAGGACCCCGAGCTCCCTTTGTTACTCAAAGCTTTCTAACGTCCTGCCATTTATTGAGTAACTGCTTGTCGTGTTACATCTTGCCAAGTGTATTATCTCACAGTTTTCATGGCAAATGTCGATCGCCTACAGATCTACCCATTTGACCAACCCGTGTAAAACTTCCTTGAACCTAACATCTGCTGCTGCACATTTGACCATCCACAACGTCCTGCCATTTGCAAACCCATTTATTATCCCCATCCTCGAACTTATCTATATCTTCCAATAAAATATTTTGTGTACTGTTTCGAAGTTGCACAGAACTATGCATCTGTGCAAATTAGTTTGGCATATTTCACTTGGTTGCTGGACGTGCAGGCTGAGTGATGCTACAAACGTCTCTGAACTATTCACCTTACCATTAAACACGGCACTAGCTGAAAACACATAACTAGTTTTCTTTCTTCATCAAGTTATTGCTTTTGAGAGAGTTGAAGCAACTCTTGCTTTTGTGAAGATCTGATTACCTCTGAACGCTTTGTTCACAACCCAAGCAGTTTAGCTTTTCACAGCCATAACATAGTTACTCTCAGCCAGAAGAATTTTGTCAACAATATATCCGAAATCCTCCGTTTAATCAGTTCTTACTTGTAAGGAGAAACTCCACATGTGCGCAGACTCAAGTTCCTCCCCATCGTAACGCTATCATGAACCAGGCACTGCAAAACACAGGGCTGACAACGTGTCTCAAAAATGTGCATCAATCGTAACCTGAAGAAGGCTTCTTTTATTTTGATTTAATGATTTGTTTTCCCAGTTCATCCGATAAACAAAGTGCAAATTAATATAAAATAGCTAGCTTTTCAATGAGGGGAAGTTCAAGCAAAATTTCGGAGCTGAGGATGGAGTATAGAAAGTTGAAAGATCTGTATGGAGAACATGACTGAAGCTGGAGAGCATCCAAACGCTCCTCTCTACTCCTCTACGAAAAGGGTATTACTGAAAGGTATTGACCATTCTTTGTTGTTCTGCTGACGAGGCATATCGAATTGGAAACGTTACCTCATTTCTCTTTGCATTGATCCTGCCACATCTGCTGTTTCACCAACTTTCCCCACGTTTCATCTCTCTGTTATCTGCTGTATTTCATTTAAATTTTCTTAGTGTTGCTTAGCTAATGCTTGTCTTATGGAAGGGAACCAGACGTGTTACATCTGTTTTCGGATCGTGATAAAAATCTCAAAATCAAATTTGAGGAATAAACATTTTCCTACAACTTACTCACGCAAATAATATCCTTTTCTCATAAATAAACACTGTTTTGGATCAGATCAGACACTTTCAAAGCATTTGAAGAACGTGGCCCAAGCCCTAACTTTGTGACTTGTTTTAAGGAGGTTTACGGCGGACATCCCAGGAGGAATGCAGCTGGTTAAACCACTTAGTTTTAAACAAAACATAATTTATTTTTATAATTACTGAAGGAAACAAAAAACAAAAGAGAACAGAACACAGAAACTCCAAATGTTTATCACAACATTCTCTTGTTGTTTCAATTGATTGCAACAATACCTTACATACCCCTTGACATAAAAGATAAAATCAAACAAAAGATCTCACAGGAGATAGGGCACAGAGAGTTGACAAGAATGGACCAGCAGCTTTTAATCTGTCTCACTGCTTTTAGCGAACAACGACACGACCAAACACTAAATGAAACCAGAGAAAAGCCCAGCTGGATAAAGAGGAACAACCATTTACTCCACTTTCGTTGTGCAGGTGTTTGTTCTAAATTCAAAGCATTTTTGCGTTCGGTGGTATCTGTTAGCTGTGGCCCTAAAAACCTTTAAACTTAAACGTTTTGTAGTCTATGTCCATGACAACCTCTCACTACCTTGTAGCCATGGCAGCAGCCGATCTCTTTGTTATTGTCACTGAGGACATCTTGAGTTATGTTAGTAATGATTGCGCCCCATTGTCTTTCCTGGATATCACTCTTGTGTGAGGTTTATTGCAGACCTTCTTCCTGCAGCCGCAGGTTGTTTACTGTTATGTTTTCGTTAGAATGATTTGTTGTCATTTGTTGCCAGCAACTAAAAACAAGATATTCCAAGGCGACAATAGTAGCTGGTGTTCTCGTACCAACGAGTGTTCTACACTGTTTGAAACACTTTGCTTTCTACTTTATATTTGATCTTCGGGTGATAATCAAAAATGTACACTGGTTCTGTTCTGCAAGCCAAGCTAATATACTAAACGTGGACGGATGTTTTTTTTTTCCGTTGCTTCTTTTTAAGAATTTAACTCACTCTCTACCATTCAATTTGGTGCTCTCGATTAATGCTCTGACAGTCAAACATGTTTGAGTAAGCAGTAGAGCCCGTAAGGGACTGAAGGGTCTAAGCAATGGAGTGAATCGTTGTGAAACAGAGATGGACAGAAGAAGAAAATCTGTGAATTTACTTTTCAGCAAAATTCACATTGGTACCTTCTTGTGGTATATGTATGCAACAGAAGTCATATAATAGTACATAGATGGAAGAGACCCCAGGGATTACTCACAATCTGAAATTAAATTTCAACATGTCAGAGGGATGGTGCTGAATTTGGACAACTGTACAAATATGTTTATTTATACAGTGACACAGTTACGTTTCGGGAATTGCTCCAGTGTGTACTGAAATGTCCAGTCACATCTCTTTTTGAAATACAAAATAAACATCAAACCTGAACAACACTTCGTGGCATATTCCACCGTTAGCGAGCTAGCTCAAATGATTTGTTTGCAACCTCGCCGAAACATAAATCTCCTCCTGTTGACTGACAGTTGCATCAGCAAATCAGGTACATAAGTCAATTCACGTTTTCTTACTGGGCTTACTTAGGAATCCATTCGATCAAGTTGTGATCGAACAAATGGAAAGTGCCATATTTGAGAACACATCTTCCCGATTGTTTTTTTTTAATCCTCAATGTGTGCGTTCGAACTGACCGAATGAATGCCTGATCAAATGAATGGTTTGAAACTTTACTAAAAGTTCTGGAATTAAGTAAAAATAAAATCAAAATCAAAATTCCGAATTGTGGCTGAGCGTTTCACTGGATCACCAAAGCCCATGCCTGCCCAATTTGTTACAGATATTCCATTCAATCCATCGACGATCTTTCTTACTTATCTTTGATAAATCGCACTGTTCTGATGCTAAATCTGTCCACAGAGTCTTCTTCGTTGTCTCTGCATCTGGTTAGCATCCGTTTGTGTTGTTGCTGTCTCTGTGTGCACGTTTATAATCATGACGAATTATTTTGACTCTGCATTTGTAAGTGCATATCTTTGTCTTACTATGTGATTTTACTTTATATTTATGTATGAGTTTATATCGCTGGTTCAATATTTACATGTCTGTGATAATGTAGCTTTGCCTGTGAATATACATATATATTTCACATTTATTGATGATTAATACTTTGCATATATCAGTATTCGATGTGAGACTGCGTGATATTGTCTCTAGTGTTTTATGTTTGTCTATGACTGTGTCTTTTTTTGAATGTTTAATAATGTTTATGCATATGTCTGTGTGTATCTTTGTTTCTCGCTATTTACATCCATGTATGTTTGTTCACACATATCCTTGCATATACTTGTGGATCCGTGTGTTTTCAGAAGATTTGTAGCTCAGTTTGAAGGTCTGGATGTCCGTTTGCTTGCTGAACTCGACGCTTCGTATTCATACGTTCTGTCACCATACTCGGTAACATCTTCAGTGAGCCTCCGAATAAAACACTAGTGGTGTACCCCGTTTTCTATTTACATGTTTGAGTTTCCCAGGGATGGCGATATCATTTGCAGTGATGACATCATTTCCTATGGTGATATCATTTGCTGTTCTTTTTCTCAACGGGTAGTAAATGGGATCCATGTCAATGTGATCGTTGATAAAGCTCCCGTTGGCATTTCCGAACGTGTCTCTATTTGATTTGTCCAACAATGGCTGTGTTATCCCGGTCGATGTGGTGTCCATCCTCATCTGTATGTAAGGGTAGTAGTGAGAGTGAGTATTGCCTTTTTTTGGACATTTAAATGTTAATTTTTTCGTCTGCACACATACGAAAGTGTCTGCATTTTAACACACTTTTTCTTGTGTTTGTGGGTTTATACACAAAGGAAGAGAGAGCTGAAATCAGTCAGCCTTTCTCTTTTTGCATTCACAACACCGTCAAATTACAAAATTTCGCTATCCTCAACCACACCACATTCAGCTGGGTAAAATTAAACAACAACGTCACCTAATTGGTCAATGCAATGAACCAAAAAGGCTTTATTATCAGCAATATTCATTCAAGACAGGAACATACACAATCATGTCAATAGATGAATGAAATAAAAGTATGCACAAATTCGAACTCAGTACTTGGCCGTTTTGCACGATACATCATTCCGCAGGCATAGATAACCGTTTCCTGGTTGATTTTCTGAAGGAAATCTTTACAGTTCAACCAATACAAAGGGCATAAAACAAATATGGTAATTTTCTTTTCTCTGAAACTCCAAGAGACGTTCGGGGGATGTCAAACAAGGATCTTTCAAGGTTTTATGCTGCATCGATAGCAAGGAATTGCTCTTATTAGAGGAACATATCCAAAAATCGTTTAAAAGCTTGCCGACTTACTGAGAGACTGACCATCTTCTGCACGAGTTTTCTTCCACCATTCATCATCTGTCATTTCCTTTATAATAAGGTCTTTTCTGGACGCAATTCCTGCTTAGGTCTTTTGTACAGGAAACAATCCGTGTTGGACGTTCAGCATGCACACCCAAATAGGCAAAAGCATGTTTGGTCTCTGTTCCTTTTAAGAGTTGCTGTTGTACATAGTCCAAACAGATCTTTAGCTTATTCTGTCGAGTTATCAGCTGCAAACCAAAATTGATTTTAAAAAGGCCAATGAGTTCTCTAAAAGTATGTTTGTTTCCATTTCTGTTTCGGCATGGCTCTCTTTTCCTGTGAGTGGATGTATATTTTTGTGAATGTGTGTTTCTGTTGCTGAGTATTGCCCGTTTTCTGTCTGTGAATCTTTGACGCTGATTCTTTGAGTGTGTGTTAATGTGTGTGCAATTACATGGATCTTCATCGTGCTGTCTCTGTGTATGCATCTGGTCTGTCTGAGTGTGGGAGTGTGTAAGTTTGTGAATGAATCTATGTCTCCATATCTGCCAGTGTCTGTGCCATGAGAGATAATGGGGATGATGGAAGAACACAAGCGAGACAGCATCAGCAGGCAGATAATTCAACTTTTCGAGTGTAACCTTTCTTCTGGACTGGCTGTGGGTGAAACGGGCGTTGCACATAACGGGTTTGGGGTGGGCAGGATGGTGAAGTGGGGATGGGTGACCACGGGTAGAGGACATGACATCTTTGGCCGCTTAGAGAAAGAATCAGGATGGTTCATGGAAGGGAGAACCGATGAGACGAATGAAAGTGAGGAGGAAGAAGACCCGGTGGGTATTGGTTTATGGGAAAGGACGTTATTTGAAATTGGAAAACTCAGCTGTGTGTAATCCTGACTGAATGATGCCGATGTGGAAGATGAGGTGTTGTTCCCCCAATTTGCGTTTGATTTGTTGTGGCAATGGACCAGGTCAAGGATGGTCATGTGGGAAGATAAACTAAAACTGGACCTGATTTGGAGATCATATCGGCCCGTGCAGGCCTGGCTGAGATCTTTGTGAAACTTTCCGATAGTTTACGTTTTGTCCTCCAACAGAGAGAAGACGACATCGGGAGTGCCTGATGCAGTAAATTAGACGAGAAGAGATGCAGGTGAACCTTTGTCTAACTTGGAAAGGCAGTATCCGTCTCTGGATGAAGCAAATGGGTGTAGTGTGCTGTCTAACCATGCCTTACAGTCTATGGTAGTGGGAAGCAATGGTTCAGAGACACTTTCCTGGTAAAATGTGATAGCTCTAAAACAGTGAGGCTAGAGGAGGTACACGCATTAGCAAAGTACATGCGGGACGAATGTTGGATGGTGAATCAGACTGGAAGTTTCTAAAGCAGTATAAAGCATCTGAGCAATTGTAGATTTATCACAGATGAACTCCTTCTCCCAAAGTATCAGAGATCTGTGGAATTCGCTGCACCAAAGTGCGATGGATGCTGGGACAGTGAGTCAATTTAATGACGAGTTAGACGTGTTGTGCCATGGTAATGGATTGAATGAATATGGAGAGAATGCAGAAAAATAAGAGTGGTGAAGGTATCAGCCATGATCCAATGGCGGAGCAGACTGGATAGGCCGAATGGCCTAATTCTTCTCCATTATCTTATGAACTTATGCACTTATGTGAGAAGGGATGAGAAAAAATTGAAATATCGAGTGAATGCCTGTCAAAATGGACTTTTCTTTTGGAAAGGGGACGAACAGACGGGAAAATACATTCATTTTAAAAAATTCTCCCTGTATACCGTTCTCGCCATGACTATACAATTAAATGTTGGAAAGTACAAATCCCTTGTTTTCACAAACCATTTTGCTTTAACATTTGCCTCAAATTTGACAACAGGTCTGTTCTTCCATTTCTCACGGGCTGTTGTGGATGTTTGTAATTCATTGCTGTTTCCTTTTTTTTTCAAACTTTTATGTATATGAGTTCAGCTGAGGAAATTTCAAAGATTCATCCCTTTGCTTTGCTGACATAAATTGTCTGATCAAGTTGACGTCACCTCATCAGATACGTTACGACATATTCTCACAGCTATTAAACTAATAGTGGCTCAGTGGTGAGCACTGCTGCCTCATAGCATCAGGTTCGATTCCAGACTCGGTTGACTCTCGGTGTGAAGTTTGCACATGCTCCCCGTATCTGCGGGGGTTTCCTCTGGTTTCCTCCCACAGTCCAAAGATGTGCAGGTCAGGTGAATTGGCCATGCTAAGTTGCTCATAGTGCTACGTGCCTCACTCATAGGGAAATGGGTCTGGATTAGATACCTTTCGGAGATTCAGTGTGGACAGATTGTGCAGAAGGGTCTGCTTCCACACTGGAGGGAATCTAGCCTAAGTGGAATTGGACAGTGCGAAACAAAAGAGTTGACATCTAGCAAATCGTGTTTGAAAGGGAAGTGGATTATTTAAATGCATGTGGGGAGTTTCTCAAAGCACATATACAACAAATGCAAGCAATCGCAAATTCTTGACACAAAATACAGTTGTACCGCCCATTCAGAAGCATAGACGGAATAATAGAATCCCCAGAGCATGCAAATAGGCCATTCAGCCCCAAAATCCACACACACTATCCGGACAGCATCACACCCATGATCATCCCCACACTTCATCACAGTAAAGCTGCATTTCCACTGGCTGTAGTACCTAATCTACACAGCCATGAACACTATTACCAACTTTACATGGCTAATTCAACTATCTTTCACCTCTTTAGTCTGTGGGAGTAAAGTGGAATTTCCATTCAATCTGCTTATGACTCTCCCTGGTGAACGCATTTTGCAACTGCGACTTGAAAAATTAAACCTGTCTATTGAGGAGCCTTAAACACCTTAGCATATGACGACACTCCTGATATTAACGGATAAACTGAAATATTTCCATACGGGATCACAAAGCCGATCTGAAGGCCGACATTTCTCACCAGCTATCCTGAAACTTTAGTCCCCATGTGTCTGAAATTGAAAGCACATCCATAACCTCACGAATTTGACGTAGATGGACCAAAATCTTCAACAGAAGCCCGAATTAACTTAGTTTTGTATTTATAACACGCAAAGACGACGCCACATTTCCCCCATCCCCCGCAAAATCTGCCTGATCAACCGCCCTGAAATTAGATGTTCATTGTCTTATTTCCCTTCTGTCTGGCCAGTTTACCAAAGTTGAAAGTGTCATTCATAATGTTGTGAATTTCTTGCTCTCAGACATCTATCTTAATTGAATACTTAAGATGCAAGCAAAGAACGCTCTGTCCCCAGGAGCCTATTCCACGACTCAATATGATTATGGCTGTTTAACCAATACGTGAGATATTCAAAACATATAAGACCTGATTGAATTGGTGGAACTGGACAAAATGTTTCCTATTCTAAGGACAAAAGGTTCCATGAGCACTTGTTTTAAATGGGGCGACCATTTAAGATAGAAAAAAGGCATGTTCTGGTTGTTATATCATAGGCCAGTGAGTCTTCGTTTTATTCCTTCCTCAAAGGTGATTGGATGTAGGCAATTTCAATATTTTGTTGAATGCTTATTGAATACTGAATGGATGAAAGATTACCAGAGGAATTTTGACCTGAGGTTAAAATCAGATCCGGGGAAAACATTGAATTGTTCAACAGGCTCAATTGACATCCTGGTTTGTTCGCTGGTTTGTTAAAATGGCCATCCATGTTCAAATGCGGCACATGATGCGGAAAACATACTCAACAGTAGAATAATTAAGAACTTTCCTATTCAAATCAGAACCCATTACTAATTGTTTGCTCTGATTAGGTCGGAAGTGTCAAGGCCAATCCAATGATAACAACTCTGTGATTATCGTGGCAAGGTGATTCCCGGGTTTCAGGGACTCATGAATACGCTCAGTTTACTTCAGGTTCTGAAGCGAACACAGCCAAGCAATATGGCTCATCATGGACCAATTCCACATCGCGAGCGGCTCGCTCATTGATGATCTACTTAAGTTGCAGTGCACAGTGAAAAACAAGGTGTTTATATCCAGGATAGGAGATGAAGCAGAGTCAGAGATACGGTCAAAAGGAGGCGGGGGTCGGGAGGGGAATAAGGTAGGTTGTGACGCTGAAAGTGTGATCTGGTATGAGAGACTGAGACAAGGAGTGTAGAAGAAAGAGAGGCAACGGCAGGATTTCGTAAAATCAGTGATTAGCCAAGAAACATGCTTGAGAAACATGCAGAAGTGGTGAGCGTGACCATAAATGCAAGATAAATAGAACACAAGAGGTGACGGGGGATTTAAAGCATCAAAACAAAAGAAAAAATGAATGACATTTAGCTCTCCTCTCGATTCAGCTCCATACGAAAAGTGCTGTTGCATGCAGCCATATCAACATCTTCAGCCTTAAGGAGGACCTTCGAACCCTCGAAGGACAGTACCTCTTTTGCTCAATCAATGTTTGGATCCGTGTGACGCAAACGTACGACACGTTTATAATTGCTGAGCCCCTGCCTCCAAACAGTGATTGTGTACTGTGGTTGGAGGGAGTGTGGGAGTGCCACCTTGTGGGGTGGCACTGGGTGTGTTGAATCTGTGCTGCCCTCTTTGTTTGTGAAATCTCTTGCATTCATCATCGCGAATTTCTTCAGCACTTTAATGTCAATCTCTGCCTCCGAGGTGATCACCACATTAAACCACTGATGCGGAGTACCGAAATGCAATATTTACAACGTCAAACAAATCACACGCACACACATAGCTCAGGTCAGGGAATAGCGCTGATTTAAACGAAAGTTCCTCATCTGATTTGATTCACTTTCATCCTGCTCGGGAATTGTTTCTTCTCTCTGTATATCTGTATATTGTTACTCTGGCTTCCATTCAATATTCTTATCTCCTCCTCTCTAATCTCTCAATTACTATTCTTCACTCTCTGCTTCTAAAGGGCTACTTTTCATTGCTTAAATTTCACAAGCATTTTATTTCCATCTGTACAATTCCTGACTTCAGTTTTTTCCCCTCGTCTCGTGTTTGGAGTGATCAATAAAAGACACATGGGGTAATGGAGACACAGTTGGAGAGAGAAATATAAAGATGGGAAGACAAAGTACGGAGGATTTCTAAAGAAAGGACAGAACGTGGCTTTTGACATTAAAGACAAAGCTTCGTGCACCGTTTTTAACGTTCTACAATAACCGTTCCACACTGCAGTATGTGCCCCAGTCAATATATTTGATTCTATACGTTCGTAAAGGAACTGGATGCATTGCATTGATGTTCCAGCAGTCATTGCAAGGATACAGATGATACAAATGAATCAATGATTGTCAGAATGCAACCTCAGTCACTCCACCCTGGTACATTGGTGAATGTTCAAGAAACCAATGAAAAGAGCAAATCATTGGCATGAAAAAACACTGGTGATCCACTTACAGGTTAATCCAAAGATATTCCACAAATATATCAAGATGAAGCGAATAACCAGGGAATGATCAGTCCCGAATATGGAACAAATTGACAACATTTGCGACAACGTGGCACTCACCGGAAGGGTGTTAAATGAAATATATTTTTTGAATATGCAAGTCCACATAACCTTGCGAGCTGGAAGTCATGGCTAAGAAAGCTGGTTAATTATTTTCAGTAGGAAACCAAATGTTTGGCAGTTAATCGATTAACCGACATTTCAACAATAAATCTGATACAATACCAAATGTAAGAAAGGCAAGAAGCTAAAATCGCAGAGGATCCAGAGGTCTTTGGGAATATCGATTTTAAAAAGTTCAGAATCAGACGCGATGGTTATGGTAAAGGACAGTTTATGAAACTGGCATTAATGGATACCACAGTGGTCATTTTTGTGTCACTTAATCTTCGTGATATTCATAAATAACTGACATGTGGAGATGAGAACTTCGGATTTGGATTACACTGCCATGCAAATTAAGCTTGCAGAGTATACAAAGATTAGCCAAGTAGCTGACAATTAATATAGTTAAAAAATTATTAGATGAATCGATTTTGCCTGTTTGAATTTAAACCTGATACACAATGACGAATGAACAGACAAGGTGTTATGTATTGAATGGCAAGACAACTGGTTTCAGAGAGGCGAAAGTTCATCTCGGTGCTCCTGAACACAGATCGAAGAATATGACAGGAGAGTTCACGAGAGTAATTGAGAAGGGGTATAAGATTCTTGCCATTTTGAGGCGTGCCACTGTTAGAACAACACGTTGGTCAATTTGGAGCTGCAAAAACATTTGCTTAGGTCATTGCTGAAGTTTGTGTGCAGATTTGGAATCTGTGGGGGGTGAAAAGAATATGTTTCAGGAATATGTTGCCTTTGATGAAACTACATATGGATAATGAAATGTTTTTCTTTGAGCGTCGGTGGTCAAATGGGGACCACGGGCAGGTGGATGAGCGTAGCACAGGCATGAACAGGGTGAAGTCAAGGACGCTGTTTCTCTTCGTCGAAATATAAACATCAAGCGAAATAAATTTTTAAGTGTGAGGCAGAAGGCTGACAGAAACCTAAAGCTATCTATTGGTATGCGAGGAATTAAAGAATGACTCATGTAGGAATATGGCCAGCCAAAGACAGAAGTGGGGAGTTGTGTGTGGTCACTGTGGAGATCGCAGAGCTGCTAAGCATATATTTCTCATCAGATTTCACCCAGGAAAAGGAGCATATGGTAGAAGACAAGACTGTGATACGTGCTATTGAACTACAAATATTTGAGGTTAGTAAGGAGGACGTGTTATCGATGCTACAAGGTGTAAAAGTGCATAAGTTCACTGGGCTGTAAGGGATTTATCCGAGGATTCTCTGAGAATCAAGGGAGGAGATGACGGAGCCTTTAACCTTGATATTTGTGTCGTCATCTTCTGCAGGTTTCGAGGACTGAAGAACTGCAAATGTTGTGACCTTGCACAAGAAGTATGGAGAGATGGCCCAGGCTATTATAGACCAGTGAGCATCACTCCTGTTGTCGTGAAAATGTTGGGAAGCATTACAAGAGATAGGATTCGTAATCATCGAACAAGCATCAATTTGATTGGAGACAGTCAACATGGTTTCGTCAAGGGCGGTCGTGTCTCACAAACTTCATTGAGATTTTTCAGAAGGTGACCGAGTATATGAATGAGGGTAAGGTAGTTCATGTGCTGAACATGGGCTTCAGTAAATTCTTTTATATGGTTCCACGTGATAGGCTTTTGGAAAAAATGCGAAACCATGCGATTGAGCGTTATTTAGCAGTTTGGATTAGAAACTGGCTTTCCGTAAGAAGGCAGCAAGTGGTAGTTGATTGAAAATATTCATTCTGGATTCCGCTTACGAGCAATGTGCCACAAGGATCTGTTTTGGGCCCAATGATGTTTGTCATTTTTTTGTAAATGTATTGGCCGCTTGCCTATGTGGATGGATTAGTAAATGTTGCAGATGACACGAAAGTCCATGGAGTAATGGACAGTGTGGAAGAATGTGGCAAGTTGCAGGGTGATTTGGATAAACTGCAGAATTGGGCTGAGAAGTGCCAAAAGGAGTTCAAATGCAGATAAATGTGAGGTGATTCACTCTTAGAAGGACAACAGGAAGAGAGGTACTGGGGCAATGGAAAGATTATTGGGAGTCTAGATCTGCAGACGGATTTTATTGTCTAGGTACAGAGGTCTCTGAAAGTTGCCAACCAGATTCATAGTGCTCTTAAAAGGCATACGATGAGTTAGGTTTTGTTAGGAGAGAGATTGAGGTCATGCTGCGACTGTACGAAATACTAATGCGGCTTCCCCTGGAATATTACACCCAGTTCTGGAAGCCCCATTACAGGAAGGATGTGGAAGCATCGGAAAAAGAGTAGAGGTGATTTACGAGGACGTTGCCTCGTCTGGCGAGAAGATCTTATGAGTAATGTCTGGAGAGAAGAAGGCTAAGAGGGGATTTAATAGAGACATACAAGATGATCAGAGGATTCGTTAGGGCGGAATATGAAAAACTGTTCCCTCGGATGATGACGTCGGATTGTACAAGGCGAAATAGGTACAAACTAAGGGATGAAAGATTTACGACAGATGTCAGAGGCAGGTTCTTTACTTAGATACTGGTAAGAACGTGGAACGGCATGTCTGTCAGTGTAGATAACTCAGAAACATTAGGGGTGTTTAAACAGTCCTTGGATAAGCATATGGATGACGATGGGACAGGGTAGGGAGATGGACTACGTTTCGTTCAAAGGTCGGCGCAACCTCGCGGGTTAAAGGGAGTGTTCTGCGTTGTATTGTTCTATGTTCTCTGTTCTGTTGTCCATGTTCGACGATTAAGACGGAATATAGTTTTCACCGGAGTGTCATTGCCGATTTGATTGCACTGTCAGATAAGATAGTACTAGTGGGAAACGTAACAATCATTCGAAAGTACTTAGAGGATCACTCAAAGTGTCAAATGATTCAATACATGCGCCTTGTGCGGGAACGTTGCACTTGTGAAGTTGGTATTATTACTATTGTTAGTACCGATTTGAAGTGTCAAATAGGCTCTTGTATAATCTTTCATTCCCGTCTCCACTACTCTGAATCATTACTTTCTACACGGCTCAAATAATACTTATCAAACTGCTCAGTCATTGAATCGAACTGCACTTAGTCACTACATCCTACTTCCCTCAGTCACTATCCAATCACCTTACTCACAACTTTCCAAGTCAGTTCAGCCAGTCAAGGAATCACTCTGGTAAAGTCACTGGCACTGCCTTTACAGCAAGTCCATCCTTTATCAGTTAAGTAGACCAAAACTGCATGCAGTATTCATTCGTGATCTCTTTTAAGCCGTATGCATTTGGCGCAAGATGTCGCTGACACTGCATTCGGTACTGTTTGCTCTGAAAGCCGACGTTTCATTTTCCTTCTTCTTGTCCTACCTGCATGCTTTGCTTTTGCAACAAGGACAAGTAAGTGTCTTTGGACATCACACTTTCTCAATTTATCGCCATTTTGATTTAAAACTGTCTTCCCCCGTTTTGTTACCACAATGGATTTCATTCTGTATTCTTTTGTCCAATCATTCAACTTGTGCAAATGGTACGAAAGCTCTCTGCATCTTTTCCACAGGTCTTCGCGCCTCACAGCTTTGGTGTTCAGATACTTTCCCTGAATTTTTACATAATCCAAAATTTCCTCAACTTGCTCAGAATCAATCTGAAGATTATATGCTTCTGCTGTGTTAGGTTGAGGAGTGAACGATTTCAAAGTCAAAGTCTCAGATCCTGTACAGACAGTCGAGGCAATGTCAATCAAAAATGTTGTCAATATGTCCTCGGATCCCTGAGTTCGGAATGGGAATATTTGGCGTCGCCAGTTTGGCGCCGATCATTTGGCTCCGCCGTTTTGCCTCTGAACTGTTTTCGTGCTCTTTACTTTGGCGCAGAGATGTTTTGGCGCCAATACATTTGGATAACCATCATGTGAAAATATTGGTTGTCTCTCTTGCTTAGAATGTTTTCAAAGTTAAGACAGATGAACTTAAGTATCGTCAAGGCAGTAGATGACTATTAACAACAGTTAAATGAGAAAATGATTACATAATGAGACTTGAATCTAGAGCGGGCCATTACAGCTTTGACTATCAACTCTTGCAATTTGAGAAAATCACATCGGGTCTCTTCTTTAACTAAACAAGACGTATTTTTTAATTCTGAATTGGCGCCAAAGTAATGAGCGCCCAAAAAAGTTTACAGCCAAAACGGTGGGGCCAAATGATCGGCGCCAAAAGGGCAGTACCAAACCATACCCGACCCCCTGAGTTGTCACTGTATCTGCAATGGAAAGAAATGAAGGTGGCATATCAGCTTTAAAAAAGGGTACAGTGTACGATTTTAGAGGAACACAAAACGATTATGTACTGCATTAATTTCTCAAAGAAATGCATCGTGTGTCTCATTAATGCACTGTCTGTGGGCGGTGTGATAGGATCTGATGAGTCATCACAACAGCACAAGTTGACAAGAAGTTCCCGGAAGCAAATGAACGCCTAAACAATTAAACGCTCGATAGATAAGTAAGTAAAGAATTTACAGGGTGAGGCAAGTGGATAGAATAACGCTGACGGGTAGCATTAAGGAGAATATTCACGTATTTTACGATTATATCAAAAGGAACATTCAGGGAGGATTTGGTCCTGCTGAGTTCAAAGAGCGCAATTGTTGCTTCAACTGAAGCACATTTATAAAATGTGAAGACATTACTTCGTAGATGACTTTATTTCCAAGAAGAACAGCAGGTCAGGCAGCATCCGTGGAGAAGGAAAATCGATGTTTCAGTCCAGACCCCTTCATCGGGTCTTCTTTATAGAGAGAGAAGGAGAACTTCTTCAAGGTAGGCATCCTTGGAAGAGGCTTGGCAGTAAGGTTGAAAGCGACTCGGAGACGATGGGGTCTGCAGATGGTAGAGATCAGGGTTCGGAGTGTGTTGCTGGAGAAGCACAGCAGGTCAGGCAGCATTCGAGGATCAGGAACATCGACATTATGGGCCGGAGCCCTTCATCAGGAATATCAGCCTGAAAAGTCGATTTTTTTTGATACTTGGATGCTGCCTGACCGGTTGTGCTTTTCCAGGAACGGACTCTTAACTGTAATCTCCAGCATCGGCAGACCTCACTGTCTCCTCCTTTATTCTGGATAAGTAGGATGCAAGCAGAGAATGTTGTTGAATGGACTTCCCAGTTATTGATCAGATTTATGTTAAGATTGCGGAGGTCCAACGATTGGCCAAGTAACTACAGTGACGGGCAAGCTATTTGGTGACAAGTGGATACAAATGATTTCTCAGGGGGACGGTTGTGTACCAGACGAAATGTTACACAGATATGTGTGTAATGATACAATTTCGAAGAAGGAAGAATGAATGGCTGGAAATTCGAAATCAGAGAGGAGCTGACATGTCTTGCTGTGGGTAGACACAGATTCGTGAATGTGCCAAGGCAGGTTCAGAAGGCAATTGATGAAACACTTCGGATGATTCCATTTCCCATGTGTCCTTTTCGCTCATAAACGCAGGGAAATCAAGTTTCGTTTGCAAATAACTTTGCTTGGGACATTCCTGGAGTTCTCAGAACAGCCTGGTCAATGCACAGCAGAAAGATTTGACAACAGTGGAGGGAGTGCACAGAATATTTACCACGAATTTGCCTGAAATGGAGATTTGAAGGAGGGTGGGAATTGTCCGAGTCGTCTTCTCTGGAGAGGAAGATATTGCTTGTAGGCCTGGCAGCGGAGTAGAAATTAGAAAGAGCATGGACATGCTGAAAGAATAAAACAAAACTTGTTTCCATTGATCGAAACTAATATAACAAAAACGCAATTTTGAAGGGAAAGATAGGAGTCTCATGAGGCTTTTCGAGTAAAAGCATATTTGCAGAAGCGGTATTGGTGTTTGTGCTGCATTAGCTGGGAGGACAGTTCAGGTGGGAAACATTTCAAACAGTAAAATATAGTGAAGCAACACTTAAAGTATCATAATATCCAAGACTATCGGTTTATTTGGAGAAAGTGAGATTTATGAAAGTGGTAGTATACCGTTGGTCGAATGGCCTCTGCATTACGACTGGAATCTAAAACTCTGTGTTCTCTCTCTTGAGTCATTACATTCAATTCACCCTTTTCACTGCATCCCGATCACCTCAGTCATTAATTTCCACTCCATTGGGACACTACATCGCATTTCTCTCAGACGTGACTTCCCACCATTACCCACTCAGTTAAGTTTGCTCGCTGAGTTGGTAGGTTTGTTCTCAGAAGTTTAGTCACCATTTGAGTGAACATCATCACTGAGCTCTGTTGAAGCGCTGGTGTTCTGTCCTGTCTTCTATTTATTTATCTTCGTCTGTTAAGGTGGGTGATATCTTTTCTGGTTCTTTTTCTCAGAAGGTGGTAAATGGGATCCATTCAGATATATTAAATGATGGAGTTCCGGTTTGAATGCCAGAGCTCAGAGAATTCCCATGCGTGTTACTGTTTAGCCTGTCCGAGGATGGATGTGATGTCCCAGTTGAAGGAGTGTCTTTCTTCGTCTGCGTATAAGGATACTAGTGATAGCTAGTCATGTCTTCTCGTGGCTAGTTGGTGTTAATGTATCCTTGAGTTTAGATGTCTGACTGTTTCTCCAATATAACGTTTCATGCAGTCCCTACAGTGCTTTTTGGAAATGGCATTCGTTTTGCTCGTTGTTGCTCAAGGGTGCTTTAGGTTCATCAGTAGCAGTTTCATTTTGTTAGTAGATTTGTCGCTACCAGCACGCTATCGGACAGGCGGGAAACTAGCCACCAGGATACATGAACACTAAGTAGCAATCAAAACGCATGATCAGCTATCACTACTTTCCTGAAACAGAGATGAAGTCGGACATCACTACGATTTGACATCACATCCCATTCGGGGACAGGCTAAACAGAGACATGAACGGGAGTGCCTAATGGGCATGGCATTCAAACAGCAACTCCATCAATAAACACATCGATTTGGATCCCATTTACCAACCTCTGAATAAAAGAAAACGAACCGGAATTTGTATCACTCACATTGGCAGACCAAGAGACAGAAATAAATAGCGCAGGTTATCACGAGCGTTTCACCTGAGGGTCACTGATGATGTTACCTAACATTGTGACGAAACGTCTGTGGACAAAGCCACCCTTTCAGCGAGCAAGTTACAACCTTACCCTTTTTCTCTGCTGTAATCTGTAGTGTGCCTCGGAGATGGAGTGTGAGTGACATGGAGAACAAATTATTTCCTCCGGAAAGTAGGAATAGGTTCATATCGTGACTAATCTCATTTTCGTGTGCTCATATGCAGGATGAAGGGTGTATGCAATATTGCAATGGCAACACGTGATATCTCAGAATCATAGTGTGGGTGATTAATTTGATACGATGTACTTGCAAAATATCGAACATTACAGAACGGTGTCGGCTTCAACTCACACACAATGGAAGTGGAACAGTTCTTAATGATAATGTGAGAGACAGAGCTCATAGTATAATAAAATTCAGTCCGAGTCAAAATCTGAAGCAGCGAATTTTATTGAAACCTTCTTGCAAGAAGGGGTGACCAGTGGGCACACACATTCAGGGATTGCTTTACAATTTATTCAGTTTTAATTTTTGGTAGTCTCCCTTTACCTCATAGGTCTTCATAGCTATCAATCTCCCTTATTGTGTTCTGCCACTACATAGCTGCGCTTCGCACTTATTTCTTCCCCTTCTCCAAGTTAGCGACCCTCCCCTCTGTAAGTGCTGACATAAGGGAGAGTTTGCTAAACTTGGATCTTGATGTTCTTTTCACTTTGTCTGTTTGCTTATACCATCTTCCATTGTTCATAGGTACATTGCATTCGTGAATATGCATTTGAACAATGTGTCTTTTCTTGCCTCGTTTATGCGTTTCAGTTATCTCAGCTAATTTGCTGAGACTGTAAATTATTTAAACTACTACGATGAAAGAAATTATTTGCTAGAATAATTATGCACTAAAGTTAGTCCCCAATTATCCAGTTATACACGAAAGTTAGTAAATATTTACCTATATCCCACAATTATACACTAAAGTTAGTACTCAACTATACTTGCAGAGGTAACATTGTTTTACCTATATCCCACAATTTCCCCCTTTTTTTTTATTATCTTTTGTTATCTTCTGCATCGTTGTTTTAATATGTTGCTTCCAAACTGACCCACAAATTTTCCCGAAATTTCATTTATTCTGGAATTCTTCCCGGGGTCACTTATTCCCTCATTGTTCAACAGGTAGAGCCCTTCCACCCGATTGTTCTTTAAAGGCATTCGTGTGGCTAAAATTGTTTCAATCAACCTTAGAATTAACCCCCGTGCGCAGGGTAAGATACAGCACCCTAGTGCGATTAGTACTCCCACCACTACGATCAAAGAGGCAAAGAGGTAAGGACTGAAACCACCACACCCTTCCATTTTCCAAACAACGATTCCAGCCACCCAGTGAATGATGTGCTCACTCCTGAACTTTCAGCTAGTTCTTCGGCTAGTGTTGTCAGACATTGCAGGGCTCGAGTAATCGATCCATCTGGGGCTGCGTTATTTGGAATATAAGTACAACAGCTTCCTCCTAACATTACACTTTTTCTGCTAGGAAGATATCAAGGGCCATTCTATTCTCCCATGCCATTCGTCTGGTTGCATCAAGTTGTTCAGCTATTCATTTAATTGCATCTCTCGTGTGATTGATAAACCTTTGCTGATTATAAAAAATATAATTTATCCAATCCACATTTTTTGTTAACCGTTACCCACCAAAAGAGAACTGATTCAAAGCCTGCTGTGATCTGGTTATGAGCCTTGAACTCATCAGGTCACCCTGTTGGGACTCCTATAGGGTTTGGATATACCTGATCATCAAACAAAGTACCCAATAGTGAGCTCTTACTTCGTCCCCCTCCCTTTGCTATCTCTTCCTTTTCAAATGCCAGGGTGAATGGAATTGCCAATTGTACAATTGCACACATGCCCCTCCAATCTGGAAGTAGGTTGGGTCTCAATATTAGGTAAAAACAATGACTGCAGATGCTGGAAACCAGATTCTGGATTAGTGGTACTGGAAGAGCACATCAGTTCAGGCAGCATCCAAGCAGCAATAAAATCGACGTTTCGGGCAAAAGCCCTTCATCAGATCTCAATATTATCCCTCCGCAGTCCCACCACAGATCCGCTCAGGGAATCCTTGATGCTGAGTAGTTCCCTGCCTCTTCCGTCACGTACTCATTCTCGGTACATGATTTAACTCCGCCAAATATCTGGATCGGTCGGTTCCTCGCCTGTTTACACACGATGTGTGATTTCCGACCACGGCGGAAAGCATGGGGTGAGGCGTCTTCAAGACTTGCTCCTTTAGAGGAAGGAACTTTAATAAAAGGGGCATGCAATCTTTATTACTTCATGTAGTTTCATCCTGATAAGGGCGATCATGCATGTCATGCCCCTCCTGTCTCGCTTCCACCAGAGCAGAAAGGGGAACACTTGGGCCATTGGACTCTCAGAGGCACATGCAAAACAATTGATTTTATTCAAACTTTACACAGTGTACTTTACCCATTGAACCCAGATATTTGTATCCCCATATCATGTTTCTACTTCAATGGTCTGCTTTAAGTCCTATACCTCTACAATTTTTATCACCTTTAGGTCAGAGTGAGGGACTTTACTATTCCTTTCTCCTACTCGGGTTCTGTCTTTCACCTGTATTTTAAAACAACATCCCAGGAAATTCTTCCCGTCTGCTTTCATCTCTATCCCAAATATTTGGTCTAATTGGACCTAATGGGTTTCTCCCATAAAACTGTTTCATTCCATGAGGTTTTCTTTATTGTTAAATATATTGGGTTATACTTTTAAGCGGGACAGTCAAGAGCTGGCCGGAAGAGTCCTCGGTGTACTGTAACGAATGGATTATTTAAGAGATCACCTCTGAGATCTTCCTGCCTCCGCCATTCTTTACATTCTTAATCCCAAAGATATCCCTTACACTTCTCTCTCCGGGACACTTTCATCCCGTTAGTTTTATCCCATGCACCCCAACCCCCACCTTTCGGGACCTTTTTCATAGAACCTGAGATGTATCTCTGAGTTACTGTGTTCCCTTTGATTTTTTCCACATCTCCACAATCCACCGGGCTGCAGGCATCTGTTTCTACGACTTGTGCATTTGTACTTTGTGGAAACGTTATCACCAAGTAAGACGACCACACCATGGTCTGACAGAATCCAACGACTAGAAAAGCTAATATAGTGTACGTAAAGATTCTTCCCATTTTACAGTGGTATTGAAGCACCGAGAGAATTAGCATACAATAGTTCAGAAACTATCCCGCGCTCGCACCGCTACTGTATAATCAGTTATTTAAAGTCTTTACAAATTAAGTTTAAGTGGCTCTTCTGTCGATTCAGTTGTCCAGACTTCTGTCTCCACTGGAGATTCAATCAGATCATGGCTGATCATGCTCAACCTCACTTTTCTGTCTGGCCTAGGGGTCCGAGTCATACAGCATGGATACAGACCCTTCGGTCCAACCAGTTCACACTGACTGTGATCCCAAAATAAACTAGTCCTACCTGTCTGCACATGGCACATATCCCACCAAATCTTTCATATTCATGAACTCATCCAAATGTATTTTAAATGTTGTAACTATATCTACATCCACTCCTTTCTCTAGCAGTTCATTCCACATGTTGTCTAAAAACGTTGCCCCTCATATCCTTTTCAAATCTTTCTCCTCTCACCTTAAATATATGATTCTTAGTATTGAATTCCCCCATTCTAGGGAAAAGACCCTAGTCATCCACCTTATCTATGCCCCTCATGATTTTAAAAAAGCTCTATAAAGTCACCCCTCAACCTCCTGTGAAAGAAGTCCCAGCCTTTCCAATCTATTTTTATATTGCAAATCCTCCATTTCCTGCAACATCCTGGTTAATGGATGGTAGAAACTGTTGTCTGTCGACATTTAAAGTTTCACACTTCTCACCTCTTGGTGAGCTGTGCAGCAGAGGAGTTCTCTGAAAGTGTTTTAATAGCTAAAAGCTGAGCCAGTAATTTCACTAGAGTAAGTTGAACCCTCTCCCAAATACCAGCCTTGGTTGCTCCCTCTCTGAATGTCATGTGACCCATCTAATGTCATTCTAATAATATACAAGCCAGAAACAGCTCCTTTCTGAATCCTCTGCAGTTTAATATCCTTCCTATAATAGGGCAACCAGAACTGCATACATTAGTTCAGAAGAGGCTTCACCAACATCATGTACAACCTCAACATGACATCCCAACTCCTGTACCCAAAGGTCATATATCCCTTTGCATCCATACTTCCTTAAGACTAAATCACACATTGCTTGCACTCTCCAGTGACTCCTATGTTGTGGCGCAGCCATAATCTCTTGCATCATCATTTTATTCAACATTTCCCTCCCGTCGGGTAACATCCAGCGTCCATCTGCTGTCTTTGCAGCTCCTAAATCTTTTAGTTCCTTTTCATCCTTTGCAGTAAACAACAGGGTACCCTGAAGACCTGGAATTGCAGGAATGAGGGAGTATATCACTGCTCCCTGTAAATTCAGTACCGCTTCTTTAACTACCTCACCGGCCAGTCTATTTCCCCTTACTTCTGGTTCATTCCCTTTCTGGTGTCTGTTTGTATGAACTGCCGCTATTTCTGTCGGGAGTAACAGAGGTTCCAGCATTTGTTTTATCAATTCCTCATGTGCTAATTATTTTCCTCTGCTATTTATCAGTCCTCTATCTTGCCAATTTTTTCCGTAGATATGTCCCACTCCAGACGCATAATTGGAGTCTGTATATATATATATCGTTCCTATTTTTGTTTCCTAAGGTTCTGAGAGCTCTTTCTAGGCCAGAGCGTTCACAATTTTGGACTGACCAGCCGTCAGGTAGCATTTCAGCCTCAATAACGCTTCCCTCTATCCCATCTACTCTAGCATATCCATTGTGCCTTTTCCCTTTAATCACCCAGGAGCACCCGTCGATAAACAACCAAGCTCCTGCATGCAACGGTAAGTCTCTTAAGTCCATTCACACTTTAGTCTGATATTCAATAATACTAAGGCAGTCGTGTTCTGGATTGTCAAAGGCCACCCCCTCTCCCCAAAACAGAAATGCAGCTGGATTCAAGCAACTGTCTGTGACTAGCACAAGGTCATCCTGTTCTATTAAAATTGCATCATATTTCAAGATCCTAAAGACTGTGAGCCATCTTCCTGCTTTCTGATTTCATATGATCCGTACCTGATGTGGGGTGCTGAATACTAAGGCTCCCCCAAAAGTAAGTTTCCGACTCACCACGACCAGTAAGGCTGTTGCTGCCACGGCCTGCACACATTCCGGCCTGGAATGTAGCTTTCCATTCTTTAATTAACAGTGAATTAAAGCAGTTAATGTTTTAAGTTAATCATGAATCAATATGACAGGTCACTGAGAATGTGTGAAAGAATCCTGCCAATTAATATTGATTCAGCCTAATTTAATTGATTTATTATATATATCAATTAGCAATTATATATATTAAATAATTCATGGTGGAAACGCAACAAGTGAGCGAAACATTTTAAAAACTATAATTGCGCAGTTCTGTTTGTTTATCAGTCACTTGCGACTTCTCATTCTGTTTCTGTAATCGTTTTGCTCGAGCACATTCATTTTTAAGTACCTCAACAGATTTCCTAGCACCATTTGCATTTAATTCAATTCCCAATTTGGTGGCAGTATCTTGCCATGAGCGCAAAACACATTCTTCGTGCTGCTCATCTCAAAACTGTCACCATAATCCAATTAACGTTTTTGTTCCCGCTCCCTTGGGCTAAAAATTTAAGGATTACATTGCTGCCCCCGTATCGATTAGGAAAATTACGGCCATTTTGTAAGATCCCTCCTTTAAACTTATCAAGGGTTCCTGGTGGGTCCCCGGGGGGCAGGAACCTCTGATACCCCTTTTCTACACCAAGGTTAATAAACAGCACTGCCTTTTCTTCCTTTTTCAGATCTGGGAACTCTCTCTTAAAGTTATCAGTTCTTCCACGGGAATAATATCCCGCCTGTGGGGATTTCCACTTTGATCCATGTTCCTGTCTACCAGACCCCTTAACATCTCCTCCACGATCTGTCCTCCTCCCTTTATTTTCAACATGTTGCCCACCACCATTCCGGTTTCCTTCTCCTTTTAGTTTTGTCCTTTCCTTCATTACCTCATCAAGCATGGCTATATTTATTTTTGCCTTCTGTTTCTGCTTCTCATGTTACGTTGCTAGATCAATTGCTGAGCCTATTTAACCAATTGAACAGCTTTAGGACCACCTAATGGCCATTCCCTATCACCCAATGTTTTATTTAGCCTTTGAGTTTTATAAAAGAAATATTGCAATATTTCTTGCTCCCTGTAACCTCAAATACGACGAGCCTCTTTCCCCTTGTAATCTCACATACAATTTTTCAATTTATGCTTGTCTAACGTTAACGCATGTTCCCAACTATATATTTTGGAATTTTACTTGTAAACACATATTTATATATTATAAACTTATTTATTCAGTGTTTAATATTTAAAATGTAAAATGCACACAGTTCCTAACTTTGAAATCCACTATAATTGCCCGGACTTAGTCCCTTGATTTAAATCCAAAATTAGTTTTCTTAAATAGACCTGACCGGTCATTGCTCAATTACAATGCTATAAGTCGTGAAATAACCAGAGCTGCCTTAAAAAGGATTTCTCTATTCAAGTTTTTAAAAATTCTAATGCATAAATAATGGCCGAATCCAAGATCACCGATATTAACCATAGATTTTTTTTTGATTTATTACAATCTAATGTTGAACTGAGACTTTAACTGTCGTCCATAAATCGCTTTTATGTGAGGATAAAATAGATTAGTTAGAAACTGATATTAAGGCAGTCATGACCTTTAAAAGAACAGGAGCTAAGATTTTATTTCATAATCTGCAAAATCCTTAACGTTAAAAGAAATCGTGTTAAAATTTCCATACTAGAAATTAGATACAAAATAGTCCTGGATCTCAAGCTCCAGGGAACAAAGCACAAACATTCAATCACCAACAAACAAATGTACATTCAAACCGAATCACAAAGGGTTAAACTTTATTTTAGCTGTACAGCTCTTTCTCTCACACACACACAAACACACACACACAGACACCATATCTCACAGACACTTTGAGTTTCCCGCAACAACTCCTCTAGCTTTTGAATATTTTTTGTGAATGTCTGTCCAGAAGTTAATTGCGAAGTGTACACTCAGTAGCCCTTCAGCTACTAGCCCTTCAAGACATGAAGCATAATCTTATTCCACCAGACTGTAAGGTTGTTTTCCATTGACACACCGAGTCTTCATCTGACCCGTACTTTGGCCAGAAGACGGCAGGACGAAGAATGGATTGCTCAGTGTATACAAAGCAACAATATTTAATCATCTTTTTCCTATCTTTTCCCCTTGTAAAAGTGCTATTTTTTTCCAATTCCACAATATCCTGCTCAACGGACTTTCTGGTGGTTTGTTGTCAGGGACCCCGCCTCCGTTTCCATTTTATTTTTCTTGGAGGCTTTTTCCTTACCCACGGCACAGCCCATATTGAGTTCCTTCGTTAGTCCCTTACTAACTACTAGAATTCAATCCCAGCCACCAAGGCAGTACTTAAAAGTCAATTTTCTTACAGAGTTGCCTGGCTCACTATGCCTACTTACAACCTTTCGTCTGGTTCACGTAGACAATCATCGGATCTCGATCAGTCAACCAGAAGGGGGAGCCCACTGCCGAGGAACACGGGTCCATTCTAAAAGGAATGGGACGCATCTTCCCAGCCGTCAATGGTGCTTTACCCTGCCGTGATGAAGGACATCCCGGACGAAGCCCCCAAATTGTGAGAAGCAGAGCTCACAGTATAATAACTTCCAGTCCGAGTCAAAATCTGAAGCAGCGAATTTTATTGAAACCTTCTTGCATGAAGGGGTGACCAGTGGGCACACACATTCACACAAATTGCTTTACAATTGTTTCAGTTTTAATTTTTGGTACTCCCCGTTTACCTCATAGGTCTTCATACCTATCAATCTCCCTTATTGTGTTCTGCCATTAACCAGCTGCGCTCCGCCATTATGACTTCCCCCCTTCTCCAATTTGGCGACCCTCCCCTCTGTAAGTGCTGACATAAGGGGGATTTTGCAAAACTTGGATCTTGATGTTCTTTTCACTTTATCTGTTTGCTTGTAACATCTTCCATTGTTCATAGGTACATTCCATTCCTGAATATACATTTTAAAAATGTGTTTTTTTTCTTGCCTTGTTTATGCGTGTCAGCTATCTCAGCTATTTTGCTTAGACTGTAAGTTCTTTAAACTATCATGATGAAAGAAATTATTTGCTGGAATAATTATGCACTAAAGTTATTACCCAATTATCAACAATTAAAAACAAACATTAGTAATTATTTACCTTATTCCCACAATTATACACTAAAGTTAGTACTCAATTATACTTGCAGAAGTAACACTGTTTACCTATATCCCACAATTTTGTATTGGTTGCTATAGCAGTTAAGCTGATTCCAATTAAACCAGAAGTTCCTGCTTACCTACTCTTCAGTCACACAGGGTTGATGGCTTGCAAAACAAGGCAAGGAAATGATGGAAAGTCCTGGATGGAGAACTGCATATGATAGTTTAATATGTCCTTAAGCCATTTAACAAGCCTGTACTCCATTTGTAGCAGTGATCAATTGGGATAACATTCTTTGGAATCATCCATCCACCAAAACTAAGATAAAAATCACACAGTCAGCTCCTGACCTGATCACATATGCTACTTGATTAATAGAATTGCCGAGAGATCCAAAATCTGTGCCCCTTTTGTGTATGTCCACGCAGTGTGAAATAATGCCCTTCATCCCGGGTATCTCTTGCTCGTCCTTGTCCCAGTTTCAAATATTTTCAGGTTTTTACGGAGCATTTAGTGCATAGAAAGTGGTCATTCCTTCCACTGACTTTTTTAAACTGTTTATACTCACAGGAGCTTTCAAACATGAACTACAAATGTCCACTCATCGATATTAATCTCTCATATTCTACCTCAAATCTTTATCGAGCTTTATCCAATTAAACACATAAGAGAGATTCACGTCAATATCCGTCCATGTGGTTGTGATACCAACATTCAGAGTATTCACTTGATAGAAAAGTCTGTCGAGAATAATACATTGCCTCATAATTAACTCTCTCACATCGAATAACTCATTCACGTTTGGCTGAATCACTTTGAAATAGGACACTGTCCTATTCGTGTTGATTAATAGATTAACGCCAATACCAGAGTAGAGCACAGTGCTCCTCGTTTGCATAATCAGAGTGACAAATGGTTGTGCTGCAAATGCGGATTATTGTTGGTGAATAGTCACCAGATTGACACAAATATTTAAAACCAGAAAACAAATATTTGCATCGATTGACAAATAATGACATTCCAAAATACAGATGAATTGTTCTCCCCAGCTATTGGCTTATATCAGGAATATTGGCCCAGTCGTCTGATGTGGGCAAAGTCAATCCAGGTATTCGAGGTGGAATTGGATTCGTATCGGAACAGGAAAGAGGTGAATGGTTATGAAGTGATTGCAGAAAATCGATACCTGGCGAACGACACATTCTGAGCAGAAGAGAGTCAAAGTATGTTTGCTGGCCTCCTCCTCTTCTATAACGATTCTATTGGCACCTGTGCACAGGATGCATATGAATCTACGAACAACATTTTTAATGGATTTGTTTCATTCAGAAAGGCCACTATTGTGTCCTTTCTGAAATAATCAAAATCATTGTACGAACGGTGAACAACAAAGGAGATCATTCGATAGAGTTGTGCCCATTCCGTATATTACGCCTGTTGTTTTTTTTCTCTCTGTAAGATGATATCTTCCAGGTACTGCAAATAGAATAGCCTTTTGAATAAAGTCACAAAAGCACCACGGGTGGTGTTTCTGAGTGATTAAAATAGCTAAAACAGGATGAAGTCTGAATGAATGTCAAAGGATGTAGTCATAAAACTGACATCCAGCAGTGGAGACCACATGCCACTGTACGATATTCTGGAACTGGGAACAGAGAATTACTATTAGAAAGCGCCGATAGAAGAGGGAAAGGATAGAAGATAAATTAAGAATCAGCCATCCTTGGACATTAATGATGTTGAGTGTGTTCCCGCACTGGAGCAACTGCAGAAACAATAAGATGCTCCTCTATGTCTGGCGTGGACTTCCACAGACTGCGTGTGATCGAACTTTCTTTATGACTGTTATCATCAACGGAGTTACCACTAACTCTCTGACAGCATAAAGTCTGCGTATGCACGTCCTTACATCTTCCATCTTATGTGTACAAATGTCGTTTTTTTCTCGGTAATTGTTTTCCGAACATCGCATAATTACAAGAACCCCAACTGACTTGAATGTTATGCTCTGAATAGTCAAACAGCTCCTTCCCTTGCATCATTACCTGGTAATCCGTGAGAACAGGTACAATTGCTAAGACCTCAAACAGGATAGGGCAAACGGTTCACCCATAACCAAATCAAACGAACATAAGTGACACATTTCTGAGCTTCTTGACAAATTCCTCTAGTTCCTCCCCGTTTACCTGTCGCTTTGAAGTCGGTTTCGCTCTCGTGGATTCCAGTTCAGCTGCTACCTTTCTCGGCTCATCTAAGCTCCTCTATGCGTTGCGCCAGTTGACCAGATGCTCACACAACATCTTCATGAAACTCTGAACAAAGTGATGGTTTGCTGCATAATTTTCATTCATCAATTCTATAAATTGCAGCAAAATCAATGCAAGTTTAATATTTTCCATGAAATAGCAGACAGAAAGAGAACAAGGAAACATCTTTCGTGGCGTTTAGAACTGGTTTAATGGCTGTGGCTGTTTGGTTACATTTGTTTGAAATGGTCCCTGCATTTTGCAACACCCACACTCCCCACACCCTTCCACAAATGGTGCAGGAATATTATTATTATTGGCAGAGTATATGACCATGCCGTACACGGCAATGTCAATGCATCCTCGATTTAGTGGCTCCTATTCTGGCACTTACAACGGATTTATAGCTCCAGCAGCAGACCTGAATACTTGCTGCGTTTGAGAGACCAGGGGCCTGACAAGGCCGACCAGGCTGTATACTGGTGATAGTCAATAAACACTGCAGCCCGGGCCCATGATGTTGTAAAGGGCAACATCACATTCGTTCCATGTTCACTGTTAGACTCGGAGACGGTCTTCATGAATGTAACGTCGTCTAGTCCAATTAGGTTCTCAAATGGTGATTGCGTCTGAATAAGCATAATAGTACTATTCGTGTCAAGTTACAAAATAGTGTAAGAGGGCGTTTCCCGTTTAAGGTCTTTATAATTATCAGGAAACATGTTATTACCCGGTTATATATTAATTTAAGGATGGTATAAATTTCTGGCTCTGTCCTCGAAGCATGGTCGATACAGATTCTAAAAATGTGTTGCTGGAAAAGCGCAGCAGGTCAGGCAGCATCCAACCTGCTGCGCTTTTCCAGCAACACATTTTCAGCTCTGATCTCCAGAATCTGCAGTCCTCACTTTCTCCTCGATACAGATTCTGTAAGTTTCAGCACCTGTCTCTGGTTTAGGGTCGTTGTCATTTTCACAGTCAACATTTGTGCAAGTTGTACTTTAATTGAAAAGCTTGCATTACCTTTTGGCTTTGTATCAATTTTAAAGCCCGTATTAATTCTGAGTCTGGATCAGTTTCAGGATCAGTAGGATTTTTACAGTATCCACATTATTTTCTGTACCTGCATCAGATTCAGGGACGCATTCCTTCCAGGACTGTATGAGTATCAGAGTCTGCATTTGGAAGCGTATAGGATTTAATATGTGCATTAGTTTCAGAGTCTGTATCAGGTACAACGTCTAAATGTGAATCAGGGACCATGTCAGTTTCACGATCTGTTCTCTATACAAGGCCTGACTTGCTTTTAGAGTGTTTATTGCAGGGTTTACATCACTTTCAAGTTTTGTATTAGTTTCTGTTTTATGTTGTGTATTAGTTTCAAGACCTGTGCCACTTACGTTGTAAGTTTCAGTTGTTATTCGATTCAGTAATGTATCAAGTTCAGCTAATTTAATTGCGTCAGGATCAGTAATATATTTATATCTGTATCAGTTTCAGGTTTTGGATTCGATTCAGGCTGTTCCTTAATTTCAGGAACGGTATGACTTTCAGGTTACCTAATCGGGTAAGGATCTGCATTACGTTCAATGCATATATCTATCTCATAGTATATATCAATTTGACTGGCTGATTTCGATTCATGTGTATTAGTTTCATACTGGGTATGAATATTACCTCATCATTCCCTCAGGTAACGTGCTGCCAATTAAGCTCCACTCCTCGAACTACTCCACACGAAAGTATAACTGAATCCTTCATATCCTCTCCGTTTGTTACACAGCAAGTGTTCATTTAAATATACTCACAATTTTTCGCGACTTTATATTTTCAATGTTACTCAATGCAGTGCAGTCAGTATTTTAGGCTTTGCGTTCTGTTCACGATTACCACAAACCTGCATGTTCTGAAAAAATCAGACACTATAGCAGCTCTTTCACTCTCTGCTCTTTTATTTGAATTTGTTGCTGAATGTGTTTTCTGCAATCCTTTATTCATTAATACCATATGAATTCACAATTGTTCTCATTCTATCAATATTCTGTGAGCAAACATAAACTAAATTCCAATATTGACTGAGCAAGTGTGTCTTTAAATCCTGAGCTCCCCAATCAACGAAGATTAACCCTCTTACCTTTCTTTACTTTCAGAGTGTTTATTGCTTTCAGTGTTTCATTTTTAGGGTCTGCATCACGTTCATGAAATGCAAGTTTCCAAGATTTTCCTTACATTTATGTTTTGTATTATTTTCTCTTTTTGGGCCTGTGCTAGTTTCAATACCTATGTTACTGACTCTGCAAGTTGCGCAAAACCTATTGAACTCAGGAGTGGAATTACTTTGAACATCTGCATAGGTTTCAGAATCAGAAACAATATCAAGCAGAGAAGTTCCAAATTCTCTAGTAGATTAAAAAGCTGCATTAGTTTCATGGAATAGATTAATTTCAGTGCGGACATTAATTTCACTGTCTGATAGATCTTTAATATCCGCAGGAGTTTCCTGTTCTGGATAGTTTCGCCGTCTCTGTTAGAATTGTGGAGATTTATAGTTTCGGAGTGTGTATCAGTACAAGGGTAACCACAAGTTAGGAAATGCGCTCGGTCCTCTATGCACTCAACACCCGAACTGAAATTTAAAATTCCATTAATTATTCGTTGGTGACACAGTGAGTTTTGATAAATAAAATGACCGCTTCACAAGAGATTGTATTCCCAGTATTATTCAGTGCATACCAGTCAGTGTGTTGGTTTGTGCATTTTGTTCAGGAGTTCCACAACTTCACAAGTTCTGAACAAATAATCTTCGAGCTCTTTCGCTTTCTCTTCTTTTACTTACACTTGTGCGTATTACGTTTTGTAAACTCCCTCAGTTCAGAATTCCATGTCAATTGAAAATTGTTCTCGAATTCTCAATATTCTGCCATGATAAATAAAAAGGCAAAACCCAAAACGTACACAACAATCACATGGTTAAATCCTGAGCTTCGAGATCAAGGAAGGTCGACTTTCTTCTTTTTTGCCTTTTTACTTTAAACCTTTTCGGCTAATTTCTACACTTCAAAACAAAGAAGAAATACGGAGCCTGTGACGATTGTGACATGTCTTCTGACTATTTGAATACGTTCTTTTCAAGTCTGTGCTCTGCTATCTCTTCCCACTTCCAAACAACGCCTGTCCCTCAAAAGGAGCAACTTCAGATTTGAATAAAAATAACAGCATCTCATTTGTTACACAATGGCCCGGAGGGGCTACTTATTTGCTTGTTTCTCCGAGCTCGGTCTCTCTGCACCTTCTAATTTGCACGAGTGCGACTCATTCCGACTTTCAGTCGTGTTGCCTGTCAAAAATTCAATGACGTGGGTAGCGATGGAAGCATTGTACCTGATCTTGACTGTGATGGTTACACAGGCATGTGTACCCGGATGGGCCCCAGCTACGCCTGCCTCTTTGTTGGCCATATCGAACAGTCCCGCTTCAGCACTTGGATCGGCACGGCACCTCAACGTTTCCAACGTTAAATCGATGACTTGAAGGTGCAGCGTCCTGCACACAGTCTGAACTGGAGCATTTAATCGATTTCACCCACATCTCCCTCAGCACCCTCAAATTCTCGGAAACCTCCTGCCAATTTCCTGACTTCACCATTCACATTACTGGCGAGAGAATTCAAACGGACATCTACTGCAGACTACCTGAACATTCCCTCATTCCACCCCATATCCTGCAAGAACTGCATCCCATTCGCCTAATTGCACCGCCTCCGTTGTTTCCGCTTGGACGAGGTGCCATTCCAGTCGAAATCATCACAGTAGTCAACCTATTTTGAACATCGTGCTATTGCTGACTCCATCATCCGTCCAGCCCTTCACCGTACCGATTCTATTCCCAATCGACCATTCTGAATGCACGCACTCCCTACGTAATAAGGAGAGAGTCCCACTTGTCGTCCTATCACTCCACCAGTCTTTGCATGCATCGCATCATCCTCGAACACTTCCACGAACCACAAATGAACCTCACCAACAAGAACATGTCCCGACCCCTGTCATATTTCCGCAAGGCCTGTTCCCTCTGCCGTGCCTCAGTTAACGGCACCCCCGCCACTGTACCTTCCCCTGCAACCAGAAAAAATGCTTAAGATGAAAGTATACAACCAACAGCAGGTTCATCCAGGACCCAAAACATACAAACGTTCATCTGTCTCTCTCCCAATATAGATTAATGCATCTGGAGCTCCCAGCGTGATCTCAACACTGGAGAGACAGAAGCAAAATTAGTGAATGGCTCACCAAGCATCCTCATGGTTAACCCCCATTTCAATTCCCCAAACCACTCCGTTTCTGACATGACTTTGGCGTCCTCCATTGCCAAACAAACCAAAGCGACTGTTGGAGAAAAAACACTTTATCTTCAGCTTAAGCACTCTATGGACCGGAGGACTCCACTTTGAGTTCTTCAATTTCAAATAACTTCGCTCGCCATCCTCCACGCTCTGCCCTGTCCCTCGCACTTCCTGACAATTGTCCCTGCCAACTATTGTATTAATTCATCCCATTGACCAACCAGGTCGCGCCCTCCAACTTTCTTGCCCTCTCCCCAAATCACCACTCTGACCTTGCCTATTCCTTCATTTGTAGCTCTTCCAAACCCACACTCAGTCCTGATGAATGGTCACACCCGAAACATCGATGTCTCCACCTCTGTGGCTGCCTGGCTTGCTGTGTTCTTCCAGATTCCTGCCTGTCTACTTTGGATTCCTGAATTTGCAGAGTTTTGTTTTTCTTCTCTTGACTGCGAGGACCAAACGTTCGACCCAGAAATGAGGAGGGAATAATTTAATTAAATACACTGTCCCTCAGATTTTGTAACTTGGACGAATATCACTGAAACACACGCTCAGTCAGATGTTTTTGGTACTGAATTAAAATGCCAGCAATTTTACATTCTTAAGACAGACCCAACAGAGTTGAAAGCATAGACAGATTCAAACAGAAGGAAGGTGTCTGTGAATCTTCAACGTGGATTCTCTACAGTTAAAAAGTCTAAGTTCATCAGGTGAACGGGAATGTATCTGAGATATCTAATTGCCATCAATTGCCGACTCCTTCATACATCTGTCTCAATGGTAGTTCGGTTAGGATCAATGTCCTTGCTCCGACCGTGTGTGTTATATGTAATCAAGTTCTACCCAAATGAAGAAACGTAAGGCTAAGGATGATGAAACGGTTGTGGTGTCGGTAAACAATGAGGAGAGTAACTTGAGATCACAAGAGGACGTAGACAGCGGGTCAGAATGTCTGTTCCATGGCAAATAAAACTCAAGCCTAGCAAGCGTGACATGATGCACCTGGGCAGACAAACAAGGAAAGGGATTGCATGATGAATAGAAGACATGTGGAAAGTATGCCCACCCATCCAAGGTGTCCACGGGCAGGTAGGAAAGTGGTGAAGCAGGCATATAGGACAATTGTGATTAAGATGTTTAAAATTATGAGGGACATAGACAGATTTGATACGATTAAAGATTTCCTTTGGCATAGAAATCAATGACGAAAGCGTCAAAATTTATAAAATGAGTAGAAGGTTACAAGACAATCGCAGAACACTTTTTTTAAAAAAAAGCAGACGCTGATCGGAATCCAGAACTCTCTGTCTCTAATTCTGGACAAGACAGGCGACCGAGGAACACTGAACACAAAGTAAATGTGTACTTATAATGCAAATGCATGCAAGACAATGTGCCAAATGCTGGACATTCGGCCAGAATAATTTGATGGTTGATGTTTATCAGCTACGATTCAATAAGCCGAAAGGCCACCTGCTGTTTTCTTCACATCTCTGAATTTTTGACACTTTAATCCCAAATACTGGCTGACCAATCAATTTTCCTCCAGGTTTAGCCTTACAGGATAGAATATCCACCAAATATAGCCTCAGTGAGAGAATGCAGTCTGCATCAATGTTGAGTTTATATTTTTTGCACGGAGACTAATTGTGCCCTGATGAAGTTAGAATAACGAACTAAAGAAAAAATATCTAAATGGTCAGTGTAGAATGAGATTGCTGATTGAAAGGCAACTTATGTGATCGAGACTTTGAAATCGTGAATGCAACAGCTGTTGAAACCTACTTAATTTCCCCAATTAATTTAAAATTTAAACAAGAAGCCAAACTCAGATGAATGCTACTTATGTAAAAATATCTGTTAACGTTATTACAGTCAGAATACGCATTAACGTCGGCTTTCATGTTAAATCAGAATATCTAACAGTTTCAGAATGTTCCGTTGTGTGACGATTTCTGTAAGTATCCAAATTTCTGTTTGAATTAGTGCCTCTGTGGTCTGAGCCTCGATGGGCATCAGTATATGAATTCAGTGTTATGTATACTATTGTGGCTAGACTCTGTAGCAGCTTCAGCATTTTGTTGGCTGTACCTTATTATTCTTCAATCAAATTCTGAGTCTTATCAGTGACTACTGAAAGAAAATGCCAGGCAACAGTTTTTGCAGTTGTTTAATTACTGTACCACTTGATCTTCCAGTAACAGCAACGTGAAATTCCGCAAGGTTAATTTCATGGTGCACAAAGGCTTTAGCTTTGAATGTGTCACACGGAATAGATCTGTTTGTTGGCCATTGTAGGGGCATGGTTTAACTTAGAACTGATTCTCCCGCTTCGAAGTCTAAGAGCCAAATGTCCTTCTGCACTAATGCAAATACTAAGTCAATGTCAAAAAACAGTGTTATAATTTATTCTTTTCACAATCTCTTGTCACAAACCGATTCGCTGATATCCACTTGTTATGAAACTCTGTCCCGTTCCGTTCTTTTCTGCTTCACCTACATCCCCATGCTCATGTGAGTCTTGACATATTCTCTTTGGATTTGTAAAGTTCATTTCACTTGAACCCGGTACCAACATCTTTTTTCTCTCCTTGGAGCCCGTCTGCAAACCTATGGATATGTTTGGACAGGACACTAGTCCCAGCATGGTTCCAGTTGCTTTTAATTGATGCTTGGGATGTGGGTTTTCCAATTGACCAGCATTCATTGGCCGTCCCTCGCTGCACTTGAACAAAGTGAATTTCTCGGCCATTTCAGAAGGCAGTTGAGAGTGAACTACATGCCTGCGAATCTGGAGACATATGGGCAGACGAGCTGCCTATAACATATTTACTTTCTTAAAGGATATTAGTTAGTCAGATGTGTATCTGAGAATGTAGAATTAGTGTCTGGATTAACAATCTAGTAAGAATAACATCAGGCAGAATAACACCTGCCCCACTCATAGCTCACTCAGCCCTAAGTACTGATGACAGCGCACCATTATTCAAACCCTTTCCTCCGAACAATTATGTGATCCTGATACCTGCACGAACTCTGGGGATATCACTCGGATAGTCTTCACTGTGTATGACTAAATGCTGCCACTGACTGCATTTTGTATTTACTCCAGATCCAGAGCCAATACAATTCTATGAGGCAGCACGGGCCACAGTTAAAGACTGGGAATGTCCAGATCTCGTTGGGACTCAATGCCATTCTCCATCTGTCCCACTCATTGCACCAGTCTATTTTGAGTTTTTCTCCTGTGGGTATTCAGGAATTTCCTGAAGCAGCAGTATTCCTAACCACTGTCCCCTCCATCATCACATTGAAGATAGTTTAGCAGCCACAAAGAAAGGGCAGGGAGATGTGGGGACTTCAATAAATCCTGCAGCGTGATATGATCGCTCACAGATAACAGAACAGAGAGCATTTAAAGGACGAGATAATTCAGCCCTCAAGACATGACAGAGATATCGTGCTGAAGGGTGAACACAGAGCGTAAACATCCCAGGCTGAAATGCTACCCTCTTGTAAGAGGATTGTTCTACAGTTGTGATACTGATCCTTCCCGTGACAGCATTGCAAGCTCACGGTTATCAATCCAGGCATGTGCTGCCTTAGTGTGGATCAAGAAACAGAGGTGAATGAATGTTTCCATTTAGAAGGTGGTAGAAAACATTAGATCTTTCTGTTCTCTATTCCATCTTCAGGACTCTCTGTGTTCATGTCACAGAGTCACACGGCAAGGAAAAATACCTTTTGCTCCACCTCATCTGCTCAAGCGCCTTGAATGTTTCCAACTCCCTGGACAATCCCTTTCTCTTTAACCTCCTATCCCCACAGTCCCTCCGTATATATGAAACGTACTCCAATGCGACTTGTACTCCCTGGCTCTGTAAATTGCTCCAGTCTCAAAAACATGCACAACCTCAATAACCTTCGACTCCAGTCACTACTATAACCGCTATTTCTCTACATTTTTCCAATACATCGAGCCCACTGTTTCTCTGTAACATCCTCCAGCCCGCACCAACCTGCCCATGTGTGCCACTTGCAGAAGTCCCTCTAGAATTTGGTACCACTGAAACGATCTCCAGGCGCTATAGCTGTCTGATGTCCTACAGAATTGTGATTTCCTCGAATCCCAGGGGCGGCAATTACTGTTTTATATGCTGTTGAATTATGTTGGAACGTTGTGGAAAAGAAGTCAAAACACCAGCAGTTTAAATAGGAGAAGCACAGACAAAGGAAGCATATGCAGGGGTCAGTGCAGGAGAGAGAGTAAGAGTGAGATAGAAAGAAACTGACACCACAGTGAATCTGCACAGTTACTGTCTCTGCTGTTTGAATTCATGTATCGCTGGACATCGCAGTGCATCTGGGAAAATTAAGAAACAGTGAAAGTTTCAACTGATCTTGTCGGAACTGTTTGGGCGAAGTTTACAGCACAGAATCAGATAAGTTAATTGTTTTAACTGGCCGACAGAAAGCTTGCTGTAGTGAGTAGAGTTGATTCTTTCTTGATTTTGTTTTATATATGTTTCTTGATTAAACTTAAAATAAAAGTCAAAACTATTAATTTAACCTGGGGCAGTGTTTTGTAGATGAAAAAGATGGTGTTATTTTCTGGGTCAGTAAACTGTGAAGGATCAAAAATGTTCTTTAGTAGAGTGATATGTACTTCTTGTGAGACGTGGGAGTGTAAAGAGAGTTTAAGGTTTACTGCGGATTATATCTCCAATAAATGTTGTTGGTTGCGAATCTTATCAGATCGAATGGATCGGTTGGAGAGACAGTTAGAAACAATGAGGAATTTGCAACAGCAACAATATGTGATGCATGGCAGTTATACGAAGTGTGTGGGGGTAAGTCCCAGATACAGTCACATAAATGGTTTAACCCCAGAAAAGGTAAGAGAGGTAGGCAACTCGTGCAGGAGCCTACTGTGGCTATACACATTCCAAACCAGCATGCTGTTTTTTGTAAAACGCACGAGGTGATGGATTCTCATGCCAGTGGAGCAGGAACAGCCAAGTTCCTGTTATTGACAATGGCTCTAATGCAACGAGGAGTACGTCGTGTTCCAGGAGATCAATTGTGTTGGGGGATTCTCTAGTTTTAGGTACAGACAGACGTTTCTTTGGCTAGCAGCGAAAAACTGGAACGGTGTTTGCTTCCCTGGTGCCAGGAGCAAGATGTTTCGGAGAGAATGCAGAATGATCTCACAGGGAAGAGGGCACAGCAAGAGGTAATTTTCCATATTGGAACTAAATACATATGAAGGAAAGAGGTTGAGATTCTGAAGGGTGATTACAGACAGTTAGGCAGGAATTTAAAAAGGAGGTCCTCGAGAGTAGTAATATCTGGATTACTCCCGGTGCTGCGAGCTAATGAGGGAAGATTAGGAGGATACAGCAGATGAATGTATTGCTGAGGAGCTGCTGCACGGGAGAAGAATTCACATGTTTGGATCATTGGAATCTCTTTTGGGGTAGATGTAATCTGTAGAAGAAGGGTGGATTGCCCCTAAATTGGATGGGGCGAATATATTGGCAGGGAGATTTGCTGGAGCTGAGTGGGAGATTTTAAACTAGTAAGGTGGGCAGAGGAGCGGTGGGACCCAGGCAACTAGTGAGGAAATAGATCAAGCCTTCAGAAATGAGATAACAAGAATCCGGAGAAAGGAAAAGCCATTAGTTAAAGGAAATGCTGGATGACTAAGAAATTGATATTTTGGTTCAGAAAAAGAAGGAAACATATGTAAGGCAACATCTGAATAGATCGGGTGAATCCTTAGAAGACTATAAAGGCAGTAAGAGGTTGCTTCAGATGGAAATAAGGAGGGGAAAGGGGGACATGAGATGACTTCAGACAATATAATTAAGGAGAATGCAATACGTTTTTACAAATACATTAAGGACAAAATGGTAACTAGGGAGAGAATAGTGCCCCTCAAACATCAGGAAAGCGGCCTTGGTGTGGAGCCACAGAAAATGGGGCAGATACGATACGCATATTTTGCATCAGTATTTACTGTGGAACAGGAGATGGAAGATATAGAAAGTAGGGAAATAAATGGTGACACCTTGCAACGTGCCCATATTGCCGAGGAGGAAGTGCTGAATGTCTTGAAACGCATAAAGATTAGATTAGATAACTTAGAGTGTGGAAACAGGCCCTTCGGCCCAACAAGTCCACACCGACCCGCCGAAGCGTAGCCCACCCATTCCCCTACATTTACCCCTTTACCTAACACCTAGCATAGCTTATTCACCTGACCTGCACATCTTTGGACTGTGGGAGGAAACCGGAGCACCCGGAGGAAACCCACGCAGACACGGGGAGAATGTGCAAACTCTACACAGTCAGTCGTCTGAGTCAGGAATTGAACGCGGGTCTCTGGCGCTGTGAAGCAGCAGTGCTAACCACTGTACCACCGTGTTTGATAAATCCCCACTGCCTGATCAGGTGTACACTAGAACTCTGTGTGAAGCTAGTGAAGTGATTGCTAGGCCTCTTGCTGAGATATTTTTATCATTGATAGTCACAGGTGAGGTGCCAGTGGACTGGAGGTTGGCTAACGTGGTGACACTGTTGAAGAAGGGTGGCCGGGACAAACCACGGATTTATAGACCATTAACCCTGACGTCGGCGGTGAGAAGTTGTTGCAGCGAATCCTGAGGGACAGGATTTACGTGTAATTGGAAAGGCAAGGACTGTGAGGGATCGTCAACATGGCTTTGTGTGTGGGAAGTCATGCCTCACAAACTTGATTGAGTATTTTGAAGAAGTAGCAAAGAAAATGGATGAGGACAGGGCGAAAGATGTGATCAATGTGGACTCTAGTAAGGCGTTCGACAAGGTTCCTCATGGGAGACTGGTTAGCAAGGTTTGATCTCACGGAATACAGGGAAATCTAGCCATTTGGATACAGAGCTGGCTCAAAGGTAGAAGACAGAGGGTGATGGTGGAGGGTTGTCTTCAGTCTGGTGGCCAGTGACCAGTAGAATGCCACAAGGATCGGTGCTGGGTCCTCGACTTTTTTTCATTTACATAAAGGAACTGGAAGTGAGCATGTATGCATAGTTAGTACGTTTGCAGATTACATCCGATTTGGAGGTATAGTGGACAGCGAAGACGGTTACCTCAGATTAAAACAGGATCTTGATCAGATGGGCCAATAGGCTGAGACGTGGCAGATGGAGTTTAATTCAGAAAAATGTGAGGCGCTACATTTTGTAAAAACAAATCTTAGCAGGATTTATACATTTAATGGTAAGGTGCTCGTGAGCGTTGCTGAACAAAGAGAACTTGGAGTGCAGGTTCATAGCTTCTTGGTCGTGCAGTCTCAGGTAGATAGGATAATGATGAAGGCATTTGGTATGCTTTCTTTTATTGGTTAATGTATTGAGTACAGGAGTTGGGAGGTCATGCTATGGCTGTAGAGGGCATTGCTCAGGCAAATGATGGAATATTGCGTGCAATTCTGGTCTACCTCCGATGGGAAAGATGTTGTGAAACTTGAAAAAGTTCAGAAAAGATTTCCAAGTACGTTGCGAGGGTTGGAGGATTTGCACGAGAGGGGGAGGCTGAAAAATCTGGGTCTGTTTTTCCTGAAGTGTCAGAGGCTGATGGGTGACCTTGTAGAGATTTACAAAATCATGCCGGACATAGATAGGATAAATAGGCAAGGTCTTTTTCTTGCGCTTTGGAAGTCCAAAACGTAGAGGGCTTCGGGTTCGGGTGAGAGGAAAATGATATAAAAGAGACCTAAGACGCAACCTTTTCACGCAGGGGGTGGCACATGTATGGAATGAGCTGCCCGAGGAAGTGGTGGAGGCTGGTAACATTGAAGCATTTAAAAGGTATTTGAATGAGTATGTGAATAGAAAGTGTTTGGAAGGATATTGGCCGGGTGCTGGCAGGTGAGTCTAGATTGGTTTGGGATATCTGGTCCACATGGACGCGTTGGACCGACGGATCTGTTTCTATGATGTAGATCTATATGACTCTATAAGTACATGACCTCTCTAACTATCTCCCATTCCTCCCGACTTCTCTATCTGTATAAATTCATCTCGTCCCTTTCCCAGCCACAACGACACTCCACATTTCTGTTTGATCCTCCATGACCTGTAGCTCACCCAAAACCTCAAAGATTCTCTCCTTGTGAACGTCTACAACGCTTCCTTTGCCGATCAAGGTATTCCTCTGTCCATAAACAGTTGCAAATCATCCAAACTTCCCTATCTCCGTAAACTCCTACAGCTCCAATATCACTGCATTTTTATGTTGCCTCTTCCTGTTCTGAAACTCTCTCAAAGTGTGAAGACTCGACGATGATCCCTATCTATGTAAACCTTTCTGTAGCCTGCAACCCTCCAGACCTGAAGCACCCACTCCAATGCCTTTGACTCTCCCGTTTCAGTTCCAACAAACTCACAATTTACTTAACATCCTCCCTGTGCTATCACGAATCCTGTCAATGTCAGCACCTACAGTATCCTCATCCATCTGCTCACCTATACAACCTTCTCCAGCTTTTATACCTCGATTTGTGTAAACCTCATGCGCCCCTCCAACGATCCCTACCGCAGGAAACTCCTCCAGATTTTGCAATGCTCCATAACTGTGTAGTTCTCTCCAGCCGCAATTGCTGTTGCTGTGCCGATCAGCTGTGCCAAACTCGCCCGCCTTCCGCTCTGTGCAACCTTCAGAATGTAAACATCCGATGTCAGCAAATACAATCATTAACTGCAAATTCCATATTCCTGATAGTCCCTCACTACTATATAGCCCTCCACATCTCTGAAATTCTTCAATCCATAAAATATTCCATGTCTGTGTAAAGGTCATCCATCCGAAACCACAGGGCCTCACTGCCGTTTTTATCAGCTGCAATCCCTTCAGGTATCCCTGTATCTTCCATAACTCCATTAGAACAGCTTCTTTCATGTTACAATGCTTCTCTCTCATGTCAGTCGCCACCTTTGTGATATTCTTCAGTCACTGCGATTCTCGTTTTCTCACTCCAGACCTTCCAATCTGCCTGACTAATGTCAGGCTATTTATCCCTTTCAACATTTTACTACCTGTTGCGAACTCCAACCCTTCAACCCACCCTGTCTCTGCAACCTCCACAACTACTATAGCTCACGGTGTATTAACATTTGGCAACATCTGCAAAACTCTCGATTTCCATAACTCCCCCCTCCAACAGCACTTCACATCCCAGCAAGACTGATAGCAATGCAGCAGACATTACTTCACAGCCCTCACGAATACTCTGAATTCCTGCAGTCCAACAACCCTCAGACTCTCAGGCTCCTCCAATCCGCACACCTCTTCCTGGCTGTGTGAACTAATTCAGTCTTTCGGAAACTCACTACCACAGTCAACACCTGCAACTCCACCAACCACCCCATCTTTGTAATCTCCAGCCTCGACAACCCACTCTATCTCTGCAACTCTAACGACAATCACTCTCCTTGAATTATCCAATCCGTCCAATCCTCCCTATCTCTAATTCCTGAAATTCCGCTTACCATCCGTGCCTGTGAGCTCTTCAGTCCTTACAAATTTCGCTATCTCTAACGCCTTCAGCTCTAAATACCATCCCTATCTGTGTAATGTCCAGTCGCTTTAAAACTCTATTTCTTTGTACGTCCTTGAGAACTGCGAACCCTGTACTTCTACATGACATATATCATCCTAGCAACCTATGTCATCTCCATCCACCAACAGTCATCTCAAAACACCCGATCTTCCCCCGCTCTCTACAATCCATCTATTCTATGTAACTTTCTCTAATGGCTGCAGTCGCTTTATCTCCGGTTATAGGTCCTTGTTCAGAGGAACAATTGTCGTAGCACCGATCCTGTAAGAAGACATGGATTTTCGTGTATCAGTAAACTTGCCTCATCTTCTAAGTTCTAATGACTTCAAGCTCGATTTTTCCACCTCTTCAATTCAATATCAAGGCATTGAGAATCAGTCTGGTGAGTTTTTTCTCTGCTGCCTTCAAAACAATCATATTTTCCTGCTAGTTCGATGACCAAACCTGTTGACAGTATTTCGGTTTGGGCAGACTGGAGCCCTCTCAATTATTACAAACGTTCCCAATTTTATTCTCCTTTCCATTTGTAATCAATGCCAGCATTCCAGTTACCGTCTTTATGACCGTCTTTCTGAGATTTATGCGCACGGTTTTGAAGTTACTTTATGGTGTGTTTTCGGCAGTTGATCGGAAACCAAGAGGTGACAGTAAAAATCAAGAACATGTCGGAATGAGTCATACGTGATACGCCAGAAACAAAAATGCACACTTATAAACCAATGAAATAAGCAAAAACCGTAAGAACATCATTGTTTCAACAAAGCAGTGCGGTGGCTGGTGGTGGGGCGGGGGGGGGGGCGGGGGGGGGGGGAGGTGAGTACTGCTTACTCACAACGTCAAGGACGCGGGGTCGATTGTCCGAGAACGTTCTCCCCATGTCTGCGTGGGTTTCCTCTTAGTGTTCTCTTTTCTCGCCACAGGTAGATGATTTGGCGAAGCGGATGGAACCTTGCTAAATGACCCATAATGGTCAGGATATCTGTGCGTGGACACATTCGTCGGTGAAATATACAGTAATAGCGTGGGGGAATGGGTTTGTGTGGTATTCTCTACGGACAGTCAGTAAGGACCTGATTCTGTGATGCTATGGTCAGATATTGGAGTAGGTCATTTGGACCATCGAGTCAATTCGGCCATTCGATTATGGTTAATCTTTTTTCTCAATCTCATTTCCCACTCGCTCCGTCTAAATTTTGATCCCCTTAATTGTCAACAGCCCATCTATCTCTGAGATAAATACATTGAATTAATCAGCATTTAGTTGCTAGTTGGTATTGGTGAATGCGGATTGGTAATTGTCTACCTGTTTGTTATGCTACCTTGAAGAAAATCTCGGAACGGACAGACAGAATTCTCTGACCACTGGGACTCATGAAAACCCATTAACCGACAGACACCCTCAGGCAACAGCACAACAGGTCAAAGACAAATCCTATACCGATCATGTGTAAGAAACTCAGAATTTACAAGATTCCATGGAAAGATATCATATAATACTACATGGGACAAACAGGGAGACACCTCGTAATCCGAGTCCACCACTAAACACTAGGACAAGCTGTCTCTCGTCGCCATATGCACAGATGACAGGGACCACAAATTCGACTCGGGAAACACAACGATCATAGGACAAGATAAACAGGGACAGCGAGAGAAGATCTAGATGCCTGGCACTAACCCGCAGTTCTATCAACGAACACATTGACCTGGACACAATATCAGCCATTACAGTAAACAATCGGAACCAGAAAGTGGAAGAAGCAGTAACGTAACCAAATAAAATCCAGAACACACGGTACAGGAGCGCTTCACAGATGGCTCCTAAGTATGAAGATGTTACCGAGACTGGGACGAAACTTCCCAGCTCAGCAAACATAACCACAAACATGTCAACTAGCTCCCGTGCCACAATATTTGCACAAACCATGAACAGAGAAAGAATTTGGAATTTGCCTGATTGGTTCTGTGTTTCAAGATGGATAATAAAGCATTTGAGATGCAAACACATCAGCCTATGACCGAGCCTGGTATCTGGTTGTTTTGGCTACGGGGCCCAGTACTCTCCACAGGCTGGGGAGACAGTCTATGATCTTCCTGGTCAGATTTGGAGCACAGTTCTAGGATAGATGAGAGCAGCTGACCATGCCCCGGTAGGAGAGAGAACCTGGGATCTTACAGATCTCCTTGTGGGTCTCTTTTCCAGACTGGATATGCGAAGCTGCAAATATCTAATTTGCTGGTGCTTGTTCAGTTCTGAATGTATTTACCAGTTCTACGTCGATGTTTCAGAATATGATTCTGAAATGAAACTATTACACAGGCAGGAATAAATGCAGCAACAACTCCCAGATATGAATTCCAGACCAGTGTTTTGCTTAACAGAGCTTCTGATCAGAATATTTTTTCACTCCCTGAAATGTTACAATTCAAAAGCTAAGTTATTTCAGCTGGTGAGAGTTGCATGTACATCAATGACAATAATCTGTAAATATAGACAGTTCACCTTTCCAGTCAGATTGTGGGATACATCTACACGCTTCATGTACCCGTTTGCCCTTCCACTGCCTCCCATTTTATATCTTCTGTAGATAAATACAGGGAACTAAGTCACACGGCATTTTGTCCCGGTATCATGTTAATTAAGCGTTTCCGTTTAAAATGCTCTTATTCACAGAATATTCATGTGGCTGGTCCAGCTCCTTTTTCACTTCAAACAAAACGTAAAACCCTTGTCGCTGTAATCTCCTTCAGCCCAGACAACAAGCCCTATCACTGTAATATCCACAAGCCTTAACGCACATTCATATCTCTCTCAGCTCCGCTGGACCCTACCGCCATCCCCATCTCTGGCACTTGCTGCGATCATTCAATTCCTTCCTAATTTTTCAATAATGCAAACGAATTGATAGCTTTAACAGGAGAAACCAGGTCAGATGCAGCTGTCATTTTGGAGATGTGCCTGCAATGTGACCAAGACTGAGCACTGAATACTCAAGGGTTTTCAAAATTTATGCAGGAAGGACAAATTGTCCAACACAGTGAAGTAGTATAGCGTAAAAAGGATGGGATCAGTATTGTTTTGATGTTAATCAATTTACACACTGCTCCGATCTGCACTCTCCGCTCTGCCCTGCATATCTAAGCAAACAGATATTGGCAACAGTTGAAAAATCAGAATATAGCAAATACAGATGAAATCATTCTGAACACTGCCTGCATTGGACAAAACATACTGCTGTTTTCAAACCCTCGTTGTGACACCCTCGAGACTACTGGAGTTCGGTGCAGATGTCGGCACCTTTTTAATATGATTTGAGAGTTTCTGCCTCTACTTCGCATCCTTGCGTTACTTCCATGTCATTACGATACACTGGACGAAATAACAACTTGCCTCACCACATCTCCAACAATTCAATCAATTACATGAAACATTTGCCGCTGGTAACTGAGCCCTCCAACATGAATAATGTATTCACTCCCTCTCTACCCCGGCACCTGACAACATGTACACCCCAATTAAAATACCTCTCAGCAACTTCCAATCAAATCTTTCCATGTTGCAGGGTAATGAATCTCCTCTGTACATATTCCAGTCCAATTTCATTCTTCCGCGTGATGGGGTGACCAGACATGCACACAATACACAAGCTGTGACTGAACTCGTTATTTATATGGTTCCAGCATAAGCATCCTGCGCTTATATTCTGACATTGGCAGATATAGGGAATGATGCCATGTGCTACGTAATGAGATTATTGGTGTGTCCGACTACCATCAGGCATCTGTGCACACTGACCGTAATTTCACTTATTTTGCATTTCTCTCGGTTGTTGATGTCACCAAATGCCTTGCATTGCATTTTTCAGCGTTTCATGCTACATTCACCTGTACCCTGTAGATTCTGCTTTTAAAATATATGTCACGTGATCTATTGTTAAATCCAAGAAAGTCACATTAAGTTACAAGTTACTGCCTTAATCCATCTGAGTCAGATTAATTACAAACTGTCTTCGTTGAACAAATAAAGATACACTGTACTGGAATCCGCGAAACTTCCGCACTGACTGTTTTCCTGCGTCTCAGAATTGCAGCCTCAATCAATTCAGTAACTTCCTGTTCCATATTAAACAAACCTCCGGTGTTTGCCATTCTCAGTTCCTCTGGCACCATCCCTGTATCCATCAAAGAAACGATAATGAATGACTGTTATCTGAGACTCCCGTTGACTCACTGTGCAGGGAAACCTGATTGACTCGGAGCAATGATATCAAGCTTCCTGGTTTTGTGGCTGTGCTAGATCACAAGGCAATACAGCAGTTGGATGAGCATGGTAGCTGTGGCTAATTGGAAATAATGCTAAAAGCAGGGTAAGACAAGGCAATAATTCCGTGAGCATTCAAGTGAATATAAAGTGAGTGTGCAGACTACAGGTGCAGTCCAGGAGCCTGGTGTATATGCTTTAGCACAGTGTTCTTTCAGCAGCATTACAAAAGAGTTGTCCGTGCACCCTGAGCTGCAGCATTGAAGTACAGAAGCGTAATCTCAATGGGTCGGAGATGTGCTGCGATGGCATGGCGAGGCTACCATATGACAGATGCCAGCATTGGTGAGTGTAGAGAACCTGCCGCTTCTATCTGTTCAGTGTCCCCTGAGACATTGATGACCAAGATAGAAGTCTGCATGAGCGAAGGGCGAGATGGAGTCACCAGTTACCAGCTCTGACTTTCAAGTCAAATTCTCAATATTGAGTTTCCTCACAGTGGGAGGGATGATTTGAAGCTACAAATTTATGAGGAGATATCTACATTCATGCGTCTGTTGATCATCAGTAATGAATCAATCAGCAGCTGACCACTATCTTGCTGAAATCCTGTCATAAAGAACAGTACAGCACAAGAACTGGCCATGCAGCCCACCAAGATGTCAACTGAAATATGATGCTTTCCGGAAGGTATAAAAAGACCTATCATTTTATTTCCATTTTACTTCTGTTGTTGTCAAGACATCTCTTCGCCATTGCTATTGTATCTTCTTCTACAACCTCCATTATCAGTGCATTTCAGGCTCTTTCACATTCTCTCTGGAACAGAAAAAAAAACTTACTTCTCCTATATCCTTCAAACCTTCCCACTTTTACGTACAAACTATGCCCCCGAATAATTGCCAAATTTAATCTGAAAAAAAGTCTCTCACTGTCTATTCTATCCATACCTCTTAGGGTTTTGTGAACCTCTAGAAGTTAGCCCTTAGCCACTGATATCCAATTGAGAACAAGCCAATTTTGTTCAGTTTCTCTCAGGACGAATATCCTCCCAATTACAGAACATCTTAGTAAACGCTTTTTAAAAAACCTTCTCCAACACCTCTACATCCTTTTGCTGATCTTGGTACCAGTATTCTACATAATATCCCAAAAATAGCCGAAATAAACTCCCATCCAGCTGCAACATGACATTCCGATTTTGATATTCTATGGTATGATTGATGTATGCAAGCATGTGATAGGTCTTCTTAACCACACTGTTCACTTGTGTTGCCACATTCAGGGAAATGTGGACCTGCATGCCCAGGTCTCTTCGGATGTTGAAGCTACTTGGAGTTCTTTCATTTACTGTATTAGTTTCTCCTGCAGCAGCCCTTCTAAACTGCATCACTACGCAGTTGTCCAGGTTAAATTCTATTTGCATTTTCCCCAAACAAGTCTCCAGCCTAGTTAGATCCTGTTACATTCTCTGCCAATCATCTTCACAATCCGCAAATCCGCAATCTATTTAAAAGTTTACAGTTAGAAAAAACACCCTTACATCACTCCACTGTGTTCTTTGATCTAGCAGTTCTGGATCCACTTTACCAACGGACCGCTAATTCAATTTTACTTCGCTTTATGTATGAGCCTGCCATAGGAACCGTATCATTGGACTTGAAAAGACCATATGGCGAACATTCAGCTCTATGCCCGCATCAATTACCTTTGTCACTTTCGCAAAATATACAATCTATTTTGTGAGGCACGATCTTCCCCACACAAAGCCATGTTGCCTTCCGCGAGTCAAACAATGTTTTTCGCAATGTGAGTCAGTCCTATCTCCATGAACCTTCAATAATGTTCCTAACACTGACGCGAGACTCATACCCTGAAATTTATTCGCTTAACCCTTTTGCCCTTCTTCAACTAAGGAAAGAAGATTAGCTATTCTCCAGTTCTTTGCAACATTTCCTGTCACTGAAGAGCATATAAACAGTGCACACAAGGCCCCAGCAATTCACTCGCTCGCTTACCGCAGTATCCTTCAATTTATTGCGTCACATTCTGGAGACTTGACTACTTCAATGCTTTTTTTCGAAACGGACAGCATATCCTCCATTTTTAAATGTCGCAAGGCTCTGGAATGTCAGCATATCCTTCTCTCCACTCACCATCCACCATGTCCTTCTTCCTTTTTGAAAACCGGTGCAAAGTGTTCATAAAGTACTTCACCTTCTTCCTCCACGCATGAATTTCCTCATTTATCCATCAGACGGTCTGCTCATTCCTTGGCTACCCTCTTAAGCCAGATAAACCGGTTTAGGAATTTCCTGAATCCTGTTTACCAAAGATATATTATGTTGCCTTTTCGCCCTCCTAACCCCTTGTTTACTTATTTTCTATTTTTATTTCTGTTTTTGAGGCCTTCAATTGTCTTCTGCTTCCAAACGTTTAGATGCGCTTCCTTTCTCTATTGACTGAGCTCATCGTTTCTCCAAAGTCCTGGTGTTTTTAAATCTTGTCATCCTTACCACTATGTCTCAGTGACTAGATGTATATCGGAAACGGAGTAATATCACGGATGTTCTGATGGACATCTCAGTCAATTCTCCCAGACTCATCATGACAGCCCACATTGGTGAAGTCCCTTTAATGTTCAATTCAAATTCAGAATCATATACAAACCTTCTGCATCTACAGGTGGCTTCTATTGTTTGCCTTTTATGTTCCTTCCTCTACTTATTTTAGTTCTCTGCATTGAAAATAAATCTGCTAAATATTGTTTGATGTACCTTGCCTACATCATTTCACGCACACTATTTGCTTCCTAATTTCGTTTTTAATGTTACCCCGCCATATTCCGCACTCCTCTCGGCTTTCTGCAGTATTGAGTTCCCACAGTCTGATAGAAATTCTCCCGTTCTGTTTGCTTGTGTCTAAACTTCCGGGGAGCTCTGCATTTAACAGCCTACCATTTCATATGTGAGAATACATTTTCTCGGAACGACTTTATTCTCCCTTCATAATATCAGCCAAGTCTCTTATTCTGTTTAATCTTCTCGTTATTGTTTCCTGTTCACTTGAATGAAATCTTTTCTCAGTTAAATAAAATGGAATTCGGTTATACGAAGACTCCAGCTTTTATCTAAATATGTTCTTGACATACTTCTGTTTGAATGAAATGAATGATGACTACTATTCCCCACTTACTGCCCGTTTTCTTCCAGGTGGCAGTGGCAATGAGTGTGAATATCCCCTGTGAGATGTACCACGGTAATCACACCTGCGGGTTAGTGTCGGTAGTGGACGGAGGGCGTGATTATAGACGGGGCCCATTCAACTGTTTTAGCACTATTGGAGTTGCATTCATTCAGTTATTCCAACGTATTCCTGACGTGGTGATATTGGACAGGCTTTGGCAAGACAGGAGAAAATTTGCTAGCAACAGGATTCCCAACTTCTGTTCTCATGGTTTCACCCTAGCAGAGATATGGTCTTGAGTATACCTGAGAATGTTAGTGCCAATGAATTCAGGAATGGTACTATCTTTGATTGTTGAATAGCGATGATAAGATGCTTTATTATGGTCATTGTTGGCGTTTGTGTCGCACAAATGTTAATTGTCACTTGTCAACCCAAACCTGGCGGTTGTTCGAGTATTTCTGTATTTGGACTGAATTTGTGATCTGAGGAGTTGAAAGTTAAAAACACATGAGGAAACCTCATCACATCTGACAATGCGAAGGAGTCAGCTTGCTGATACCTGGTGTTCCACAGTGCCTGATGCCCGTGTTCCTCCCGATGGCAGTGTTTTTAGAAGGTGCTGTCTCATAAGTTGTGGTGCAGTGAATATTGCAGATGATACGTACTGATTCGACTGAGCGTCAGTGGTCGACGGCATGGTAGGTCGTACAACTGATAGCAATTAAATGGGCTCCTTTTGTCCAGTATTAGTCCTGGGATGTAAACCGTCAAAGGCTTTGGGGAGTCAGCATGTGAATTACTCACTGCAGAATTACTGGCTTCTGACCTGCTCTTGAGAACAGTGTTATTTGTATGCCAAGTGCAGGACAATTTCTGGTCATTGATAACATCCAGAATTCTGATGCTGATAAATACTGTGGTGGGGTCTCAGTGATGTTAATGCCATTGAAAATCAAAGAAGGAATGGTTTGCTTCTTTATTATCTTATTTGACTGATATTTATGCGGAGTGATCATTACTTGCCATTTGTAAGACTAAACCTGAATATTTTCCATGTCTTGTTGTATTTGACATGGACAGTTTCAGGAATTGTATAATCAATGAACATTCCCACGTCTGATCTTATGATGGAGAGCGGGTCATTGCAGCAGCTGAAAATGGTTGAGCTTCGGATAATCTCTTCCCTGAGGAATGGCTGCCGAGTTGTCATGGAGTTCCTTTTACTGATACTGACAACAATCATTTTCTTTTGCTCATGAAAATTCCAACCAGTAGTGTACACCCCCCAGATTCTGATTAAGTATAATGTTACCCCGTTTCCTATTGTTACACACTGTTAAATGGTATTTTAGTGTTAAGAGTAATTACTCTCACTGCTCCGTCAGAGATCCATTTTGTTGATCAAAGCTTGCAATGGTGTCAGATGCTGAGTGAGCTTGATGGGACAATAACTGAATGACACTGCTCAGATTATTGCTGATTGGTCACATTATTGCTGACAACCTCCTTCATATTTACATGCTAGACTGTACACCAATGGTTCATTGACTGGCTGCAATGCAAGTGCCCAGCTTAATTGTTTAAATTACATACTTGGGCATGATATCACATTGTTGACGTGAGAGTTTTTGCTGAAATGGAACTGCTTGGCATGAGATGTGGTAATCTCTGGAGTTAAATCACAATGGCCTCCAGCCACTGATATTGACATCGTGTGGAGTGAATCGAATTGTCTGAAGACTGAGGTCTGTGACGCTGGGGACTACTGAGGGAGGCGGAAATGGATCATTTGCACAGCCCTTCTGGCTGAAGATTGTTACAAATGAAGCAGCTTTATTTTCTTTTTCCCTGATGTGCCACGGTCCCCCATAACTGGGAATTCCATTCCTGGAGAGCAGCCTGCTCTTCCAATGGTGACTTTCATTGTCCATTAACTTTTATGACTAAATGTGGCAGGACCACACCGATAGATCTGAACCATTATCTGGGTGATCACTGAACTCTGTCCATGTCCTGCTGCAGAGCTTTCTCGCAACCACTGGATGCATAATCAATGCCGACTGTTATATCTACTATATATCATGGAGCTGACCCCTCTGCCTGGCTGTGTCGTGTCAGTGGGATAGAACCTACGAGAGAGTGTGTGACGTGGCCTGGGAAATAGTCCTTCCCACAGAATACTGCTTTACAGACAATGGCTGACTGATGCTTGATGAGTCAATAGAAAATACATGTTAGATTCCTTCACATTACATACCTTTCGCACAACGAAGATTTAATACCACTTTATTTCTTACACAGTTTAAAATAAACAAAACATAATTGTTTTTCAATTGAAAAAATTGTGGCGATCAACAGTTAAATTATCAGAGTACACACCTAACTGTTGCGCAGTTCAGTGACTGCAATAAGCACTGAGTCATGTTCAAATCGGTGAATGCAAGCTGTTGAAATGACTTTGAAAAAACAAACTCTGAATTCAGACACAGTGCTACTGGGCCTCACCTCGACCTTCAAAATCTGTCCTGGCAGCTTTCAAACTGGAGCTGGATAGTTATTCACACAATCTCTCACAACACACCACTCAGAAACATACCTGACCAACATGGAAATGTGTGGGGCAGACTGTACAATGGACAGGCACAGGACTCTGTGCTGGCCATAAAGCAGTTCAACCTTCAATAATCACTTGACAATAAGTATATCCTGCAGGCTTGTCTATTCTTTTGTGCAACCTAAACACTGTAATTCTACACCTTGAACAAAATCCTGAATTAAAGTGTTATTAAGGAGATGGACTCCTGCAGCCCATAGAGTCTGACATTGAATCCATCATTAACCATATCCGGTGCACGCGAGCTCCACAACATCACTATCCAAACAGAATTATGCATCTCCATTAATGGCCAGCATATTCCCAGCCCAGCGTCCTTTTTACATGGCTCAGGATACAAATTTCTGTGTAAAAGCTTTCAACATTGTTCAGACCATTAATGTTAAAGTCATCCTTTGCTTATGTACACTTTTTGATTTTCCAATAAGCTCAAACTCCACCGATGTTTTCAGTTCATTCTAAGGCAACAATATAATGAAAACAGTGCACAAATAATGGTAAAGTTCTTTGAAAAGATTATTCTTATTGCCACAGCCCAAACCATAATATTATCAAATGCAAGTGATTGGAAAATGTGCAGTTATTTTCGCTTGTACTAATGTAGCATTCTAATATTCACACAATCATTTAGATAGCAACAATATTACCGAGTGTCTCAGCATTCTCCAGTCAGATATGAGTGCATTTTCAATTGCTTCTGTCTATCTCACAGCTCAGTAATGTGATATGTGAATATGAGTGTCTGTGTGAAACTAGGTGGGCAAATGATGCCTCTGACAGACTGACAGATTGCTTCAAACAACGTACGCTTCAACTGTTCACAACAAGCAAGGCACTGACTGGACCCAACCAGCCTGTGCTCACAAAACCCAAAACTCTGTGCCCAGTTTTCGGCATGCAGAGTCAATATTGTTCGTTGTAATTTATTCATTGAATGTTATTGGGTCAGTATTCATTGACCATCCCTTGTTGCCCTGCACTTCTTCCTATCTCTCTCACGCCTGCTTCAGCCTCTCCACCCCTCACTATCACAATGACCGCATCCAGCCGTGCCATTCCTCCTTTTATCTGTCACCTCTTCCAGAAACTCCAAACCTCCTTCTCTCTCTCTGACATCCTCCAGCCTCTGCGCCATTCCCTATCTCTGTAACATACCTCCAGCAGTAACATCCTTCCCAATTACTGTAACCTCCAGCAGCTACACCTCACCACAATCCTGTGAATGAATAAAAACAATTTCAGTGGCGTGTTCCAACACGCGTATGCCTTGATGTTTCTGAAACATCCTCCAGTCAAAATCAACGATTACCTCCTCAAGATTCCATTCCAGTTTGTCTCTGTAAAACTCTCCAGCATCTACATCGCTCCTCAATGCTTTCTTCATCCCTACTCTGTTGCAATCATCTCCCAGGAAAATCCTCTCGCATTTACTTCGCTTTGTGTCACTTCCAACCTTCATATCCATCCCTATCTCTGTAATATCACTAAGCCTCTACAATCTTCCTTATCTCTGTATAGTCTTCCAGACACGACACAACACGCTGCCTATATTGCCTCGCCAAAATCAATGTGCCTCCTTATTTTTGTAAGTTCCTCCAGTCCCACACACCTCCCTATCTCTAAAACCTCCAGCCCCATGCACCCCTTCCTATTTCTCTGACTTCCTTCAACCCCTTTACCCTTCTCTGTCTCCCTGTCTCCAGAAACTCTACCTGTCCCTCCACCTCTTCCGATATGTCTGATCTCCTCCAGCCTTTAAAAAATTCCTATAAATCTAAAATCCAGAACAGACAATGTTCCCGATCAATCTCAACTCGTTTAGACCCCACACCTCTTCCGATCTTTTGAACATACTCCAGCCTCTACACCCCTCTCTATCTCTCCAATGTCCAGCCCCTACCCCCTCCTTCTATCTGGAGCATAGCAACAGAGGAGATCAGTCACTCATCAAATCAATCACGTATAGTTTGGTATGGATTGGACAATGCTCATGAAAAATACGCCTGGGTACAAAAGATTCTCCTCCTTTCAATTTACAGAGGTTCCCCTCTCTGAAACTTTTGCTTCATCTATTGGCATTGTTGCAGACCCAGATCCACTGTCAGTACAGGCCCGACATCTCACCCAGAGGTGGTTCACGAAATCCTCCGGTCCCCCTGACTGCAATATTTCCCAGGAGAAAGTGAGGACAGCAGATGCTGGAGATCAGAGCTGAAAATGTGTTGCTGGAAAAGCGCAGCAGGTCAGGCAGCATCCAAGGAGCAGGAGAATCGACGGTTCGGGCATGAACCCTTCTTCCTGATTGCCCAAATCGTATTCTGAACCTGAAAGTTATTTTGCTCAAACATTCTGTTGGCAATGGGATTTCCTCCTTGAACTTATGGATTTGGCCGGATTTACTTTGATTCAGACAGTGGGGAATTTCCACTGAATCTTCAATAGGAATCCTCTACATGTGGTAAAGAAAATGAAAAGTTTTCAGTTCCCCCAATTTGGGGTGAGGAGGAACAAGGAACGACAGAGCGAGCAGTAGACCATTCCCTCTCAATTTTCACACTCTTTGAGCTGAAACATACAATAATGTTACTCAACCCCCAAATTGGAACATGTTGAGGAAAGCGGGGGGAGTTATTACTGCGCCACAGTTTGGAATGTTTGAATGGCTTCGTCTCTTGCTTTGTAATTACGTAAAGAGTTGGCTCACTCATGACTCGTAGTTAGCATCTGCATACAGTACTTAAGTTCAAGTACCCAATTGATCCAAGCTAGGCACGTCAAATGGAAACCTCACTCAATCACTGGCATGTATCCACTGGTAAGCATTTCATGTGTTGCCAAGTTTTTCATGCGGTTAGTATGCACATGGGTAGCTCAGTAATGCCAGTGGCGGTACACCGAACCAGGTACCATAGGTACTTGCACACACTAAATTTAACTCAGCTTCCAAAGTACGAATAATCCGTTCCACCATACCCCGCGACTGAGGATGGCACACATAGCCGAACCTCTGCTTAATCCGCAAAATCTGCAGAATCAACTCAATCATCTTTTGGATAAAGGCAGACTCTTTATCTGATGTGATGTCAGACGGCATGCCAAACGTCGGAATAACTTAAGGTGATAACATCTTCAGTGTCTGCCCCTGAATCTCTCGACGGGGTCGGTTCTACCCATCTACTAAAACTGTCAATGACGACCAACATACATCTCTTCCTTCGCATTGTCTTTATAATGTCCACATAGTAAATCATCAAATGCTTAAATCGCCCCTCAGGTACAGGTATATGTCCTATCGGCGTCATTATCACCGTTCTGACATTAGATTGAGCAAAAACGTTACTTTGCAATAATGTGTAATCCACTGAATCCCGCAAGTAACGTGACCAAAAGTCATCCCTCCTGACCTTCCGCAGTATTTCGCCTCAAGCAGTGTTCCAACCCATGTGCCTTTGAGGTACAAATGAGCAATGAAGGGGTAAGTGCCACGCACAAACCTTCCGCTGCGCACCACACGCCTTCCTGGTTATGCCGGGTCCCTTTTCGTCCCTGCAATAGCTGCTCAGCAATGATCACTTCACCCTGCATTGCAATGATGAGGACTATAGGTGGCTCCGGATGTAAATGACAGGTGCAATGACAGATAAAGCACACCCAGAAACAAGTGTAGCTGCTTCATCTGCAGCATGATTAGCCGTGACCACGAAATGAATACCTTTCCTGTGTGCCTGACACTTTATAATAGCTATAGCTTCAGGCATCAACAGTGCAGTCGTCAACCCGACAATCAGCTGACAATGTTGTAAGGGATCCCCATTGCTCGGCCAGAAGCACCTGTGCTTCCTTATCAGTATAGTTAGCCTCTGTAAATGCTGCGGGTGACAATCCCACAGTGACAACACTCGCCCATACTATGAACTCGCCTAAGACTTCCCGCGGCATCTCGTCAAACATCACTGTTCAGTACAGCTCAGATAAGAGTGGCTCAGCCAAAGACAATCAAGCTAAAACATCATTCCTCCATTTTTCCCAAGTTTCCTAAATATAGCCACCTATGTCACCTATCCAATATACATCGACCTTCCTTGCACCTTGCAACACCAATTGATAATTCTCTCTGTCGACAGTAAACCTCTTTTATGTACAGTACAATTCTAATTCAAATTTAAATAAAGCATCCCTACCCAGCAAATTAATTGGTGTCCCCTTCGAGACCAGTACAAGGAAAACGACTATTTTACTATCCATTTGCCAACTTACTGGAGCGGTGAACCTTGTCAACTGCTGTCTCCCCAAGAACCCACTACTCTTAATAAATGTACCTGGTGTGATATGGTATGAGGCATACTATGATTTGACACATGTATACGTAGTTCCAGTATCTATCATCACAGGCTTCAACTGACCTTCTGCACTGGTATTCGATCTCCTGTAGAACAGATTCCTGTTAGCCTGTTATCATAGGGTATAGTCCATTCCAACTTGAGTGCTCTGAGCAACCCTCACACATCCTATATTAATTTAGAGGCTCGTTCGGGACTGGAGGGATTTGTGACGAGACAACCGGTCATTGTTGACTCAGAGACTTACCCTGGGGCCAGGAGGGCCAGCGCCAATATAGAAAATCTATCCTTAAATGGCCAACTCTCAGCACCCTATTCCGGATCCTCTCTGAATCTACCGTCTCACCATATTATTTGGCCCTCCCACGTCTTTGTTCCTGTCCATGGCGACCCCAGTTCCGCCTCGGCTATTAGTTTATTTCATATTAGACTTGGCATGGTATCTGTGGAAAACATCCTCCAAAAATAGTTATCATCGGCATGGGGTTCTGTGGCTTTTGCCAAGTGTCTTTCCAAGGTTCTCTCTGTTCCTTCGTGTCGATCAACCAAATGGCACAGACAAGATTGTCTTGCTTTTCTCTCTTCCTTTCTTGGAAGGTTCGTCAAGCTGGAGTAATGCCAATATTGTTTGCACCTCCTCCAGCTATTCACCAAGAATCTTTTTTGTCCTTTTATTATCTTACTACCGCATGGACCACATGATCTCTAAATTTCTGGCGGGTTACAGACGTTAGCCACACTACCTCCTCTAACTTAGATTGAAGGCACATTACCTAAATGATAGCGGTCCGAAAAATTGTGCTGAACTGCTGACTATCTTCCACATCTTGTTCCAGTTCAAGTTGCCACCTATTCAACGGAATTTCCAAAGGCTGCTGTGTTTTCAATGTCTCCCCTCTCAAAGCTTCGGGATCGTTCTTAGGCAGATGACAATAGCTATGTGCCCACCATACGTTTTGCTTCACTCGATCAAACACAGTGCCATCAATCATCGGATTACCCACCACATTCTTCTCGCGAGCTGGATCCATTATCTCTCTTAGTTTCGAGATTATCGTCAGCTTTATAAGAAGTACCTCCAAATCCCATATCGCCAACAAACTGAAGTCTCGTCCTCCACGGCTCGAATCCACTTTCCAGCTCCATCATGTAAACTGGGCAATACATTTGTCCGCCTTTCCAGAACCGGGATTCCTCAACTAATGTGTTGCAACTGTCTCCCCCCTTTCATAAACAATGACAGCATCTTCCCCTGTGGGAGCTTCTTTCCCTTACTAAAATTGTTACATTGGATTCCTCATCAGACTCCAATTCTATCCTATCTTGCATTTTCTGCCGATGTTACTGCCTCCTCTGCTCTCTTCCCCCATCACTCTCTGCCTCTCTGCTGAATATTTCTGGAATAACTTAGATGTGCCTCATAATGTCTGTGTTCTCTTAACGTGCATAACGTCTGAATTTCACCTCACAAGCTCTCTTTTTCCAATTGAAAGTTTTCTAATTATGTTTGCCTCTTCGCCTGTCCTGCCTCTCGTTTCCGTTTTAACAGTCTGCTCTGGGCCAGTTACATTCAAATCCAATTCCCCCTCTAAATCTACTGTCCACCTTATTACAGCACATTGTTCGATATTCTCTTCACCCGGTTTGGGGGGACGTGGATGGTGAGGATGTACTTTCAAATATCGAAATCGGGTTTCATAAGTATTTTGTTTTACTGAACTTTCATACCCAAAGGCTCTTTGCACTGCTCTAAACACGAGGAGACTTTCAGTTCCAAAATCTTGGTTTCCAAAAGCTGCTCATTCTGCTCTGTGGAACCTCCCTGGCCATAACTGTTGCCGGAAAGGTTTTTATTTCCCTATTACATTATCTACAGCCCTTCAGCCCAACAAGTCCACACTGACCCATTCCCCCACCCAACATATACATACCCGACCAATGTGCCTAACGTTATGGGCAATTTAGCAAAGCCAATTCACCTGACGTGCACATCTTTGGACCGTGGGACGAAACTGGAGCACGCAGAGGAAACGCACACAGACATGGGGAGAATGTTTAAACTCCACACAGACAGCCGCACAAGTTTGGAATTGAAACCAGTCATGAGTTTGGAATTAAACCCGGTCACTGGTGTCATGAAACAGTAGTGCTAACCACTGAGCCCCCCAGTCACGCCAATTAATTGCCAATTATTTACCACCATTATTAATTCCACAGATGCTGAAGAGTTACCATTATAATTGACATTCATGTCACAAACAAATGTACTGCATTATAGGTAGTCCAACCAACGTACCAATTTCTAAATACCTCAGAGACACGATCGATCCAAAGATGAATCTGAAACACCATGCAAGTACCGTAACTATTGTAGCAGGTAATAGGTTAAGAATATTGCAATGAGTAAAACATTTCCTGACTCCCACATCTTGTCGATCATCTACAATGTACACATCCATGGAATTATCGTAATTGTCTGCGAGACTTAACTCAAAAAAAGTCAAGAATTTGGAAAGCACCATGCAAAAGTAGCCACATTAATGAACAAAATAACGCACATTTAAAATATAAAATCAAAGGAGAACGTGCTGGCGAAATGCAACATTCCTGGAAGAATCTGTGGTGAGAGATGAAGTGTCAACATTTCAATTCCAACATAAAACTTCTTCCAAATAGTTATACATGACTCATGTAGGAACAGAAACTTCGATTCTCTTTCTCAATTGTCAGATTTTGACATGCCTGCTAAACTTCCCGGAGCGTTTCTATGTCATGATTAAAGAGCCAGTTTGTTTGATTGACACCATACATACAAAAACGTAAGTCATCCACTATCAACACAACTGTGAACCAGTGACAAGTTTCCCTGCAGGTATTCATCAATGCTTTTAGGGTGTAGGTTTGCTTGCTAAGCTGTAGGTTTGAAATACAGACGTTTCATTACCTGGCTCGGTAACATCATCAGTGGCGACATCCAAGTGAAGCGAAGCTGTTGTCTCCTGCTTTCTTTTGAGATCTTTCCCCTGGATGGGGTTCCTGGTGTTTGTGGCGATGTCATTTCCTATTCGTTTTCTGAGGAGTTGATAGATAGCATCGAGATCTATGTGTTTGTTTATGGCATTGTGGTTGGAGTGCCAGGCTTCTAGGAAATCTCTGGCATGTCTTAGCTTAGCCTGTCCCAGGATAGATGTTTGGTCTCAGTCGAAACGGTCGCTTTTTTCATCCGTGTGTAGGGCTACGAGGGAGAGGGGGTCGTGTCTTTTCGTGGCTTGCTGGTGTTCGTGCGTGAATCCCAGTATATTCAGACTTCCAATGCAATCCGATCCAATGTGGGAACTAAAGCACAATGACGTTGATATTCTGCATCACAAACCAACTATCTAGCCAATTGTACTTCAATGGCGAGATCAGTTCATTTTGCAGCTCAGTTTGTTAAATCCAGAGAGGTATGTTGAAAGGAAAAGAGTTAAACTCACCATCAGTTCTCTCTCACTCTTTCTCTCTCTCTCTCTCTCTCTCTCTCTCTCTCTCTCTCTCTCTCTCTCTCTCTCTCTCTCTCTCTCTCTCTCTCTCTCTCTCTCTATCTCTCTATCTCTCTGTGTATTTGTGTGTAAGAGAATTGGCATTTCAGACGAAGTTGTTTCCTTTGATCCATCTTGGTCAGAATTGTGGATGCTTCACGCCCTGTTCGCCTGGCAAGTGCATGGTACATGTTGTAACACTGCAAGGAATGCAACTGCACAAGAAGACAGCATACCGCTACATTCTCAAAGGCCATTAATGATTGGCAGTAAATTTTGGCAGGGGCCGGCCCTGAATGATTTTCATTGAAAAGGGCCTAAATTGTGAAGCAATTCATGACTGCAACATGAAGAACTTGCTTCTCGATATAACAGGCTATGAAATCCACGGTCTGACTAGTAGGTATGACTGCTTTTCATCCGAAACAATTGTCTTGTATTTGGTCAGTCCTTATTTCTCAGACACACATATATCGCCGGAAGTCCAACATTGCTAAATTCATGTAGTCGAAAGAAATAAAACATTGTGATCACAGTAACAATGCAGCAAGTTAATCAACAAACATAGCAACAAGAGTGTGTTCCAGAAGCAGTGCTGAATTTCTTTTGTCTCTGGTAGAACCGAGGGACACATCAGCAAAATTTACGGTCAGCATTTTCAAACTAGAACCAATTAAGTTTAATAACTGTATGGAGAATGGTCAGACATAAATGAGAGGAGAGCTCTTTGTATTTTGGTTGCTCTGTAAAAGCAGATCAGCCGATGGTCTACGCTTTCATGTTCTTAGAAAACTACAAAACTCAGCAATCGAAAACATGCCAAATGAGCATGTGTCGGTAAGTGGCAAGTAATGAGCGCAAACATCTGCATGTAACCGAAGTTGCAATTCATAATGTTAAAGTCGAATTGATTCACAAATTAGAAACAAATATCCACATTTTTAACTCAGTGAACGTCAGATAAATTGAAAAAAGAAGAAATTACATTTTATCCGTTTGAGAAATCTTATGGATGTTTACCTCAGTCGTTCAAATTTTTAAAAAAGCAAATGTGTCATAAAATAGTCATCAAGGCAGCATATAATGCTTATGATTTGCACGGAAAATTTAGCAACAAAAACAGTGAAATTCATAAACATTTAAACATTCAGTAAGTTTTTCCCCAATACGATTCAGTAAACCAAATCCTAGGGGGCTGTAGGTCTGAGGGAGAAAAAAATCTACATGAAGTTTCTCCTTTGGAGAGATATGTTACCTTTCTGTCATAGATGTTAAGTACCCCATGAAACACAACACTTTATGCGATCCAGAACTTTGCTTCGTTTGGCAACTTTTGGTAAACTCGTTAAAAATCTAAAAAGATGGCATGGCTTGCTTTAAAAAACAACAGATGTTTTCATCTGTAGCTTTACAAAATTAGGAAGTATTTTCTGCATCTCAAAGAGGGGATGTCTTCAAATACATTCTTAGAATTAGATTTATGACTATGTAAAATCGTCATGGATTAGATATCACATTCCTGGAAACGGGGGGTAGGTGGACAATACCTCAGTCAAGCAAAATAAAGTTGTATTTCACAGACACGAGAAAATACAAGTATAATTGTGATACAACATATCTATGGTTCTTTAAAATTATCGTCGTCCTACTCCTACCAATTATCAGCTGCTCTCTCACTGAAGAGAGGTAACTGTTGATGGTTAAACCTGAGAGTCACTATACCTCAGAAGAGCGGACAATGACGACTAAAAGATCAAGGCCAAAGGCTCCAAAGTCTCTTCCCTAACTTTCCATGGACTCCTCAGATTACTGTCATCCAGCCGTGGGCACTTGCCTCATTTCACTCCTTCTAGAATTGGTATCACCTCCTCCTTACTAACTATGAACATTTCTAGTATAATATTCCATATCACATTCTTCTCTTCTACAGTATTCTGCTATTCTGACTGAAAAAAAAGATGAGAAACATTCGTTTAGCACCTCTCCGATTTCGACAGGGTTCACGCACAACTTTCCACATCTGTTTTTGATTGGCCCTATTCCTAATCTTGTCATCCTTTTATTACTCGCATATCTATCGATAGCTTTCGGGCTCTGCATCTTTGTAATTGCTAAAGACTGCTCATGCCCTCTCCTTGTACTTCTAACTCGCTCTTTCAATCCTTCCTTGCTAATCTGTAACTCTCTGTCGCTTCATCTGAACCATCTCTTCTCAAACTCTCATAAGCCTCCTTTTTCTGATAAACAAGTGATGCAATTTCTTTATTAAACCACTGCTCCTTTAGCTTTTCACTTCCTCCCCGCTTGACAGGGACATACCTGTCAAGGACACGCAATATCAGTTCCTTAAACGAGCTCCACATTTCGATTGCCCCGTCCCCTGCATTTTCCTACCCCATTCTTGTGCATGCTAAGTCTTGCCTAATGGCATTATACTTGATTAGATTAGATTACTTACAGTGTGGAAAAAGGCCCTCCGGGCCAACAAATCCACACCGACCTCGCCGAAAAGCAACTCATGCAGACCCGTTCCCCTACATTTACTCCTTCAACCAACAGTGCAGGCAATTTACATAGCCCGTACATTTCGGTACTTTGGGAGAAAACCGGAGCAAACCCACGCAGACACGGGTGGAATGTGCAAACTCCACACAGACATTTGCCTGAGTCAGGAATTGAAGCTGGATTTCTGGCGCTGTGAGACCGCAGTGCTAACCACTGTACCACTCTTCCCCCATGTATACTTCATGCCCTGTGGCATCTACCTATCCCTTCCCATCGCTAAACGAAATGCAACTGAATTATGATCACTCTCTCCAAAGTGCTCACCTACCAGCAAATCAAACACCTGGTTCATGACCAAGCACCAGATCTGGTGTGGCCTACCCTCTTGTCGGCCCATCGACATACTGTGTCAGGAAACCATCCTGCACAAATTGTACAAAAACTGATCCATCCGACATACCAGAGTGATGGCATTTCCAGTCAATGCTGGGGAAGTTATTTTCCGCATAATGACCACTCTGTTCCTTTCTCTGTGGAGGCACTTTCAAAAACCCGCCCAGCAGTGTGACCCCTATTGTCCTGTTTCTAACCTCAGGCCATACCACCGCAGTCGTCGAATCCTTGTCAAATGTTCTTTCAGCCACCGTTATTCTGTCATTGACTGACAAGGCCAGGCCTCACTCTGTTTTACGGCCTAACCTGTTGTTAATGGAAGATCTAAATACTGGAACCTGCAACAGGCATTCCTGACCCTGCTCTATCCATGCCTCTGGAATAGCTGATGCATCGAAGCCCCTTCTACAATCCATGCTGCCAGCTCACTTACTTTATTTCAGCTACTTCTAGCGTTGAAGTAGACACACTTCAATCCAGCTTGTAGTCTGCTAGCACATTCCCGTGACCGTGAAATCCTGCCCTTGCCCTCCCTACTCTCATCCTCCTGTGCACTGGAACGATACCGCAGGTTCCCATCCTCCTGCTGAGCTAGTTTAAACCCAGCCGATGATGAAATGATGAAAACAGTCGACCCAGCACCGCTGAACAGAGATCCTGTAAATGAGCTGCCTTGTTGACATTGCTGCCATCCTGATCACGGATTGTACATGTGGATGTAAGTATCTGCTCTGCATGATTGCAGACATTGATCGTGCGTTTACAGGTAGTGGGAAAGTAATGATACACTGTTATGCATTAGAGCAAACGGCCTCATGATCGTTTATGAAAGTTGCTTCGGCCCTATCTTCGGATTTTTAAAGACAATTGAGCAGTTGCTAAAGATGCAACGCAACTGCTGCATCTCGTCGACATTTAGCAAAACACATTTTATTTAAACACTGTGGTCAAAATACAACAAACGATAAATGAATATCAAATAACAATTCGTTTGGAAAATCTTACTATGTAATTAATGATGCACCTGTCACGAATTAATTGTTTCAACATTGAAATATCCCTAAGACACAATCTTTGTAACAAAAGAAAAAATGAAATCAGGCACAGATTCCCACATGCATCATCATTCAAGGAGAAAAGAATATAAAGAAAAATCCAGACATAGAAGCTGCCAGAAGACATTCACTGCAGCTTCCAAATCTGTGGAGAGCGCAAAGGTTTCTGATGCTGCAGTTAATGAAAAACAATCTCTCGCAATTCTTGTCTGTGAGATGTGGCTTTAATCATTCAGGTCATTGGAAATGAAACTAAACTCTCCGAAGCTGTAGAGTCAATGGTCTTAAGTAACCAGACCTTCACTTTCGTACAATTTCTCTTAGAGGAAATAAGAACATAATAACTTATTACAGTCACAGAATTCTCACCGCCCCCCCCCCCCCCCCCCCCCGCTTCAAAAATCTCCAGCACGACACAGGATGGCTGCATTTTTAAAAACATGTCGTCTTACTCTGTCAGGACATTGCAACACATTTATATTACTTTCACTCAAAGCATGCAAACATTCGCTACTACATTCTTTTTCAGTCCATTCTTTATCCCTGACATCGAACACGTTTGCCTTTCTTCATCAGAGTCACAAAACGCGTTTATAATTGTATGTTTTCTTAGCCTGCCACGTATACAGCTTGCAATGTGAATTGCTGGAACAATAAGATACATTTAACCATTCTGGGAATTGTTTCGGACACATTTCTCGCAAGCTAAATTTTGAAAGGTTGGAACGGCAGCAACAAGCTCAACTTTACCTTCGGAATCGTGGGAAAGTTCCATTAATGATCATTCAGCTTTCTGGAAAAATACCCAATCGATCTTTGAATCTTTATGCTATCTTTATGCAAGATGAAAGCATCGACATCCGCTTCACTTGCATCGATATTCACCTTGAAAACCGTTATGTAATTCGTTGTCTTTAACACTGGGGCAATAGTTCACACTGAGGCGTTGATTAACGCAGCTTTCTGGCTGTCGAATGCCTTCTGACAGTACACTACCCTTTTTAAATTTTGTGAGCCTCTTTCAAGAGTTACTGAGTGGAATACTACTAAATTTCAATACAAACTTTCAAAATAACCACTCGATCTTACGAATCGCATCACTGTTCTCCGCATCGTTGGCATGTGAAATTTCCCAAGAATCCTTCCTTTCACATCCCGTGGGGGCATTTGAACATGCCTAAATGCGTGTATCTGGAAGGTGAACTGGGATTTTGCGACTCATTCTTCGCCAGTTTTATTCGAAAGCATGACCCAATAATTCGATCAAACAATTCAGAAACATACTGCAAAAAGGTCCTTGCATTTGTGATTAAAAATCACCAGGTCATCCATATACACCACACAATTGGGTAATCCAGAAATTACTTTATTGGTTAGTATTTAAAATGTGTCTGGCCCATGCTTCCAACGAAAGGGTAGGAGTTTAAATTTATACAGCTCATTCAAGATCACAAAAACCAAAATTAATTTCACTCTTTCAGACAAAGGTTCCCAGCAGTATGCTCTGCAAAAGTTCAACTTAGAAATGTAAGTTGGTTGTCTCATTTTCTCAGTAAAATTTTCCAAACGTGGAAAAACACATGCATCAGAAATTCTGACTGCCCAAACTTTGGAATAGACCACACATAATCACTGTTATTTGGTGCCATTATCATGGCTGAGTCCCAGTCACTGCAACTCATGCCACTTGTGTTGCAATTGTAATTTGGTGAATATGTTTTTGATCTGCGCCAAATTTGGAGGATTATTCAGGAAGAATGTTCTATAAATTGTACAGCTATCCGGATATCCCCAACCTGCATATCTCGCCTGTTAATTTCAATAACTCTGTCAGATAATTTCGATTTTCCTCTGAAAAATAGCTCAATATTTTATTCATCCTTTCGAGGACTTCCTCATTTTCTAATATATTTTGAGGAAAATCCAATGCAGAATCGCCTGAACTCGACAATTCACTTTGTGTTGTAGCAATCAAATACCTTTTGAGCAAATTCACATGGCGCACCCGATGAGATTTCTTCCTATTTGTCATTCTTAACAAATATTTAACATCAAACGATTACCTTTCGACTTGATAAAGCGTGCCAAACATTGCTTTGAAAGGCTCGTCTGTCGCTGGATGGATCACTAACACGTTATGGTCATTCGCAAAATTCCAAACCACCTTCCTGCTTGCCGGTGTAATCTTGTGATCTTGGAAGGTCATTTCTGACCTCAATGCTCTCAAAACCCTGCATATTAGAACTACAATTCAGCATCACCCTGCTGAATTAGTTTAAACCTTCCCGAAGAGCATGAACAAAATCATCCTCGGATCCCGTTATCACTCTGATTTAGGTTTTGGCCAGTCCTGGTTGTAGTCGTCCCACCTGCCCCAGAATGAGATGCAATTATCCAGAATAAGACCAGAAGCGAATTACAAAATATGATAATGAGATTATAACAGAATACAGACACAACAGAATAGGATAATATGAATATAATTAATAAGAACATAAGGGAATGAGAACATAAGAACAAAACAGATCAGCACCATAGCACATAAGTGAGCAAGAAAACAAACGGAGCAAGAACATAAAATAGTCAGAACAAAAGAGAAGAATGACATAAGCTGACAAAATAATAAGAACATAAGTGAATAGGAACTTAGGAGCATGGGAACATGAAGTCAAAAGCGAACAAGAAGATAAGAACATCAGTGAATCAGAACATAAATTAATATTTGAATAAGAATATCAGAGCGTAGGAGCGTATAAAAATATAAATGCATAGCAGGATAAGAGCAAAAGAGCATAAGGACATAAGAGTATTTTCGAATATGGAAATAAGAACAGAAGACAATAATATCACAATAACTCAAATAGAAAGAAGTAAATATGAATAAAAACATGAGAGACGAGGAACAAAAGAACATGAGTAAATGGCAAGAGAAGAGAATAAGAACATATGTGAACATGAACATTACGCATAAGAGAATATGAACATGAACAATAGCTTTCGAGAACAAGAGAAAAGTAATCGAAGTGAATAAGAACATAAGCAAATAAAACATGATAGAATAAGAGAATAAGAGTGTATGATTAACAAAATAACTGCACAGCAGAATAACAACGAAGCGAATACGATCATAAGGATAAGAAAATAACAGAATGACAACGAACAAAAGAGCAGAAGAGAATACGGGAATAAGATTATAACTGATTAATAACGTTGGGGAGTGAGAAAATAGACCAAAAGAGATTAAGAACATGTAACATAGAACAACGCAGTACAGGTCTTTCGGTCCAAGATGTTGCACCAAACTGTGGAAACAATCTGGGTTGGAAAGAGACACACAAAGGAGGCCATCCCAAGAAGTCTTTGAGGTCCATCGGGCACCATTCCAAGCCTAACAGACTAAGGGTTGGCCAGAAAAAAGCATTTTACTGATAGCTCGAATTAAATTCGGTCGAGTGAGGGAGGGCATGGGGACACAAGAGTGCAGTAAAGTTTCTGAAAGGTTTCTCCAAGCCAAAAACCGAAAAGTCTGTTGATAAATTGAAATTTGAGGATACTCAGATTGGTCAAGAAAACAGCGCAGTTGTGTCACTGGGAATAGAAATTAGTAATTTTCTGAAATAAATTTACATGCTGTGTTGGCAAATGCCTCTGCATACCGCCTCGCAGGTAACGGGGGACTGTACAGATTGTACAGAATAGAAGGGCAGGTTAGATTTTCCTGCAGATACAATCCTGGAAAAGTAAAAGTCTGTACAGGCAGAACCGATAAAGGTAGATTGTCTTTATTGTCTTTATTAATTGGTTGTAACCTGGGAAGTTTGGAGACGGAGAGATTAATAAGAGAAAAATACAAATAGTCGAGTTAACGAATGCTGATAATAAATGACGAGGTGCGAGCGGAGATTTAAGACAATGGGGAGTGAAACTTGAGAACAAGGACAATACATTGCTGGACTGAAATATATGTCAGGATGAGTCAAAGAAATGCAGTTGAAATATGAGGTATAAATTCCCAATATCAAAAAATGGCGTTTTGAAAGTTTCCGGAAACTGGGGGGAAAACATATTCAAAACGTATTAAACAAGTGGCGAAATGAAGGTAGTTTTGGCATAATTATGTCTGATGAGATGGAAGGATTAATTAAAACAAGCAAACCAAAAGATAATTCGAAAAAGTGGAAAATTAAACGGGAGCAGCAGGCAGAAATATTCAATCTTTTCAGACAAAAGGGAGAAAAATTGATAAAAGCATACAAAGTACTTGTTGTGACCAGACAGGATGCCAAAGAACAACAAAAGCACCTGTGCAAACTGAAGGTCAGGGAGACAAACTTGTTTTCTGTACAGACTTGCAGAAGCTGGGCAGACCTGCTCCCTACTCGAATACAGAAAAACCAAAGCAGTGTCCTTGGTTAAAAGGGAACGGTGGAAACAGAAGGTGAAATTGAATGCGTTGTGGACAAGGCCGTGAAAATTAAACTGAACCAGAGAATGAAGGAAGTGAAGAAGTTAATCTTGGAAAAGCAGAACGAGACAAAGATGTTGCGGGAGGAAGTCGAGAAATAAAACACAAGGGGAGAATTAGGAGGAGGAACTCAGATTACTGCAGACAATACCAGAATAAAAACAAATCGAAGAGTTTCGAAGCTACAAAAGGGTATCGAAGGGAGTCAGATGGAAAGTGACCCATGGAAGGGGCAAAATGGAGTAGAATGGCATGTACTGAGGAGGGCCTGCTGGAAATATTAGGGGACGGATAGGATGAGTTGGAGATGGAATGGTGGTTAGAATCGGATGCGGAATCGCTGGATAAGGATCATAGCAGGGAAAAAGCCCCCGAATGGCAAAAGAATGATGCATTTCCTCATAAAAGTTGAGGGGGGAGTCAGGAGAGTCACTTGTTTCCCAGACTAATGCAGAGGCATGAAGGACTTGACTTGAAAATATTGTTACAGTTGCAAATGGAATGACTGAGAGAAATTCAGATTTTGTCTAGTTGGTTAAGCAGCTATGATTCACAACCAAGATCAATGAGGCTAAATTTCCTAACTTCGACTGTCTTGGAATATAATTGCCTCATTACCTTACAAGCACGGAATAAACTGAAAAGAAAACTGAGGTCGTGAGAAAGTTGAAAAATGATCTTCTTTGTGTGTGTGTTTGCGTATGTGTGCCCTCTTCATGATGTCCACAGAATCACCCATGACACTTTCAAACCAATTCCAATCGCTACACGAGAATTCAGAAAACACCACAATAGAATACATGCAACAAAGGCAATGGCCCTGACTTCCGACATGCAAAAGGACTGAATGCTTTTGCTGCACAAATAGCCGCGCCTCTGGAGAAGCTGTTCCATTCCAACTCCAACTCAAACATCTACCAGACAATTTGGAAAATTGCTCAAATATATCCATTTCTGTTAGTGGAGAATAATTAAAGTCTGATCAATTGCCACACCCTCAGTCGTATCATGAAAATCAAAGTTCCTTTGACAGAGCTGTCAAACACGACAGAAATAATCTGTTTTGTGTGGTTTCCAGTAGCTTCCCCTTGCAGAGATGGAGCCTTTGTGGAAATGTCATTGGATTATACATTCAGACCAGGCCAATGACCTGGAAACTAGTGGAAGTTAAAAACAATTAATTAAATATGGAGATCTAAAATCTGGTATCAGTAAAACTGACCTTGACGGCAATGGTGTTAATTGTAACACCAATGTATTTCACAAGTATACTTTCAGAAGTGAATTCTACCGCAATTCCCTGGTTAGGTTGGAAGTGACTCCAGACAATTATACATGCGATGAACTCTTCAATGGTATCTGAAATGGCCAGCAAGGCACTCAATTCTATAAAACTGTTCCGGGGTTTTAAAGGATGAAACCGGACAGAACACCCGGAACCAGACTCTGATTTAGAAAACAGAATGGATAAAACAGTCCTGGCGACATTTCAGAGGCCTCCTTTTTAAAATCTGAGAACATGTGACAACATTTACAGAGCTTTCCCACAAACTGGACAGAAGCTAGCGAATGAGGTGAATAATCCAACACATTGGGATTCCACCATTTCGAGTTCATGGCAAACATTTCCTCAATGACTTTATACCCACAACGTGCATATAACTAAATGTGATTAACCGTCAGAAGGATATCAAATACAACCTTGAGAAGTCTCTTCGTTCCATCAATTTTTCTCCCCTGTTCAATACAATAACGGGCTATCCTTTATCTCCACATTATACTCCTTTCCATCGTCATCACTTTACTGTCCAAAAATGCTTACTCGTATTCACTTCCATGCCTTCAACAGTCTATATAATAGTGAACTCCAGAGTTTCAACAGTCTTTGAGTGCAGACCTTTATTCACATCGCAATGCAGAGTGGCCTGCCTGTACCTAATTCTGGCTCCTTAGTTCGACGTCCCAGCTAGGGGAATTATAATCCGTTCTTCTAATCCGTTTCTTCTTGTCAGAGTTTCATATATTTCACTGAGATGCTCACTCATTCTTTAAATCGTCATGGAATACAGGTCCAGTCGACTGAAACTCAGCTCACAAAACAAGCCTGTCATCTCAGCAATCAGTCCGACCATCCTTCGCTGCTCACAAAGTGTATTAAGGACGTGGAATGCCCTGCATGCAACAGTAGTAGCTTTGTCAAATTTTACGACATGTAAATGGTCATTAGATAAATAGATGGATCATTAATGAATAGAGAAGTTTAGATCGACATCGTATTGTTTTCACATGTCGGCAAATCATCGAGGGCCGAAGGTCCTGTACTGTGTTGGAATGTTTTGATGATATCACATCTGGAGAAGTGAGTACAGATTTATTCTCCTTACTGAAGAAACGTCAATGTTTCATTGGGAGCAGCTCACAGATAGTTCCCTCAAGTGATTCCAAAAATGGAGAGTGTTAACCTATTTGGAAAAATTGACTAGGTTGATCCAATAACCACGGGATATTATAGGATGAAAGATGATCTTCTTCTTTCCTGGTGCACTAAAATGAGTCAGCAACAGACGTCAATTACACTGGAAATGGAGGAATTCGTTCTGCTTCTCCAGCCCGCTACACAGAAAAATCAGCAATCAGCTTCGACAATGTTATGCCGGAACAGCATGAGGCTATCTAGATCCTTGAGCCTGATTACCGTGATAGGAGGAAGTCAGTCAACAACTTAAATGTGTTATGGAGGTACGTGAGAAAACCTCAAACTGTTAGGCAGCAAAAGAAAATTCCGTCAGCCCTCAAGCCTCTGACACGTCAACAGGAAGAGGACGAACAGACCTTGAGACTCTTACTCAGGAACAGGTGCAGCAAACTCATGCCATGAAGCTATATTGGACGAATATCAGGAGAACTTTCAGCCCCATTACTTTGTCAACCAGGAACACAACGAGTCCTTTCGGACATTCATATCTGTTACACAGCAATCAGGACATTTGTGTTACACTGTTAGGCCCATTACACAGGAAGTGAAAGAAAACGTAGAGTTTAAAGAAAATTAAAAAAAACACAGAATTGTCATCTTCACTCTGCAATGCAATTAGTGAGCAAACTATTAGTTTCCAAGGCATTTTGATAATCTATGATCGAGGAATTAATGTCAGTAGTATTGCGAAGTAAAACCGCAACCCGTTAGAACAGTGTGGCTTTATGAAAATAACCCGTGCTTGAATATTTTACTCAAGTTCATTAAAGATTGACATTACACAAGATTGATAATGGGAGCCTGGAGATGTAAAGTTTCTGGACTTCAGAAAACATTGAGTAAGGTGACGCTCTTAGACTAATTGGCAAAATAAGAGCACGTGCGGTTTGGACAAATGTATCAGTTTGTATCGAGGATTGGTGAATCAACAAAATACAATGAGATGAAATAGATGGATCGTTTTCTGATTAGCAACTTGTGGGTTGCAACAGAGTCCAGTCCTCAGGCCCCAACTATTTGTAATCTAAATGATCACTTCCAGTTAGAAAACAAATTACAAGCAAATTTTCAGATGGCACTAAAATGGGGGGAGCAATAGTTTGCAAAATCGATACAGGAAATTTCAAACGGTTATGAATAATTTTGGTGAATGGGCCAACATTTAGAAGTGAAATTTCATGTGTATAAGTGTGTTGTCATCCATTTTGATCAGCAAAATATAAAGGCAACATATGATTTGGATGGTGAGAAACATCAGACTATTCGGGTGCAGAGGAATCTGGATGTCACTGAAATTTTACATGCAGGTACAGCAGGTAATAAAAAAGGCAAGTGCGATTTCTCAATGCATGTGGTATAAAAGTATAGAAGTATTGTGCCAACCATCAAGACATTTTTTGGGTCTGCAGCTGGAGTATTCTGTACAACTGCAATTGGGTATCAAACAGGAAGCAGACACTTACGGTAAATCAGTCTTAATCCATTTTACTCAATGTATCCACTGCAGACTATTGAGTAGCTCGGGATCCACAACAACCCATATCAATGATGTCAAGGAGCGGACTGGAGGCATTGTATGATGACACTGAGATAAGCAGGATATTAGATTAACAAGAGACTATGGAGAGAGTGCGAATAGATATAAACAGATAAATTCAATGTACCGTAGTTCGGTTGCTGGAAATTTCATATCTTATACAAGCACTATCTGTTTTTCAGGAAGAATGGGAAGACGTATGCTACTGAAAAGGAGAGACAGAGCAGGACTTACTAGAACAATGTGCACTGGGGAGTTCACTCGAACACGTTCACCCACTCGGACGTGTTACTCCATTTCCCTGATCATCTGCTACCTGCCGTTCCCAGTGAACACAAAGCTGTCAGTACGCAAGGGATTATTGTGATGTAATTGGTTGGAGGTGGAAAGTGGCCAAGGAGAGGGAAGTTTAATGGGAGGCCTTTATCCAAGATGCTAAGCATTCTAAAGATGTAGAAACTCGAAGACGATGGGAAAGGCTGATTGCTTCGGATCGGAGATGCTGTGGCTACTGTCAGGCAGCCGATATTAAACAATATAATGTACTGTGCATGGTAACACTGCAATATCTGTGGAGGGACAGTTCATTCGGGTCCTCTACGAATTCCCACTGACAGACGGAAATCACAGAGTCATTAAAACCATCAGTAATCCCTCTACATTGCGAAAACAAGGATACATACAACAGATGCACGTTGAGGGCGAAAACATCATGTATATCTCATCCAACATATATATATATAGATATATCATCCAAAACCGATTGCTGATACGGATGTCTACATACTGCCAGATGATGGGTATGTCAACCACGCCTGCGTGGAAAGTTCTATATCACAAAACCTGAAGAAAACCCAACCCTAATAGCCACTGGTCCAATCGTGCTCCATCTGCTGTGAGGTTTCAGATCATGTTGAAGGAGGTGACACAGCTCTATGTCCAGCTCATTGTTTAATCAACGTCCCTCACACTCTGTTCCTGGGTTAAGAGTAACTTGTGAAAATGTCTTGGAAAATCCCAGTGGTTATGGCAGATCACTTTCCCAATGTTTTTAGAGCTTCCCCCGCTGTTGCTCATGTTGCAGACCATGGTGCTACAATTATAGAGGCCATTATCCTTTCAGAGTTGGTTACAAATAATGTCTGAGGCGAATCACAGCACAAGTCCCAGCAAAAGATCTCCAACACATCTGCAAACATTTCAAGAACAGGAATCAGTCAAACGCCCCTCAGCTGCAAGTATTATGGGTAAGGCCAGCATCCTCTAAATGGTTTCAAAAGTTAGCTCGGCACTAACGTTTTCTTATTGAAAGATAGAGGGGGAAGTGACGACGACCAGAGGGGCAGCCGAGACCCGGAAGCAGTTAGTGTAAGCTTACCTGGGTAGGTTTTTCCCCCTTTAAAAGCGCGAAGGAGAGGAACCCGAGGCACTACACGGGTAGTGCCTCCCACCCGCCCTCCTCCTCTAACGTAATAATAACATCTGTTGTGGTAAGTAGGTAAGTGCTGAATTTTGCTTGTTTTATTCTTTAGACCCAGTTTTTTTTAAATAAAAGTTAGCTTTAGAGGGATGGCAGTGAAGGCAGTGCAATGTTCCTCCTGCAACATGTATGAGGTGAGGGATGCCATCGACGTCCCTGCCGATTACACTTGCAGGAAGTGCACCCATCTCCAGCTCCTCCAAGACCGTGTTAGGGAACTGGAGCTGGAGTTGGATGAACTTCGGATCATTCGGGAGGCAGAGGGGGTCATAGATCAGAGTTATAGGGAAGTAGTAACTCCAAAGATGGCAGATAGATGGGTGACAGTGAGGGGGACTGGGAGGAAGCAGCCAGTGCAGGGACCCCCTGCGGCCGTTCCCCTCAAGAACAAGTATACCGTTTTGGATACTTGTGGGGGGATGACTTACCAGGGGTAAGTAACGGGGCTCAGGTCTCTGGCACGGAGCCTGTCCCCGTTACTCAGAAGGGAAGGGTGAAGAAGAGCAGAGCAGTAGTAATTGGGGACTCGATAGTTCGGGGCACAGATAGGCGGTTTTGTGGGAACGAGAGAGACTCACGTTTGGTATGTTGCCTCACAGGTGCAAGGGTACGTGATGTCTCTGATCGTGTTTTCCGGGTCCTGGAGGGGGAGGGGGAGCAGCCCGAAGTCGTGGTCCATATTTTCACCAACGACATAGGTAGGAGGAGTGCCGAGGATGTTAGACAGGCTTTCAGGGAGCTAGGTTGGAAGCTCAGAGTTAGAACGAACAGAGTTGTTGTATCTGGTTTGTTACCCGTGCCACGTGATAGAGATTCGAGGAATAGGGAAAGAGAACACTTAAATGCGTGGCTACAGGGATGGTGCAGGAGGGAGGGATTCCGGTTTTTGGATAACTGGGGTTCTTTCTGGGGACGGTGGGACCTCTATAAACAGGATGGTCAACACCTGAACCTAAGGGGCACCAGTATCCTTGGGGGGAGGTTTTCTAGGGTTAAACTAACTCTCCAGGGGCATGGGAACCCAGATTGTAGCTTCAGGGTGCAGGGCCTGGAGTGTAGGGAGGTTAGGAACATGGCATCAATTTCAAAGGAGAGTGCCTGTAAACAGGAAAGTGGCTTGAAGTGTGTATACTTCAATGCAAGAAGTATACGAAATAAGGTAGGTGAACTTGCTGCGTGGGTTGGTACCTGGGACTTCGATGTTGTGGCTATTACGGAGACATGGCTAGAACAGGGACAGGATTGACTGTTGCAGGTTCCAGGATTTAAATGTTTTAGTAGGGTCAGAGGTGGGGGTAAAAGAGGGGGAAGTGTGGCATTGCTTGTCAAAGATAGTATTACAGTGGTGGAAAGGACGATGGATGAAGACTTGCCATCTGAGGTAGTTTGGGCTGAGGTTAGGAATAGGAAAGGTGAGGTCACCGTGTTAGGAGTCTTTTACAGGCCTCCTAATAGTCCTAGAATCATTGAAGAAAGGATAGGGAAAGTGATTCAGGAGATGAGTGACAGTAATAGGGTGGTTGTTATGGGGGACTTTAACTTTCCTGATATTGATTGGGAAAGCTATAGCTCAAGTTGGTTAGATGGGTCAGTGTTTGTTCAATGTGTGCAGGAGAGTTTCCTGACACAATATGTAGTCAGGCCAACAAGAGGTGAGGCCATACTGGATTTGGTTCTGGGTAACGAACCAGGCCAGGTGTTAGAATTAGAGGTAGGTGAGCACTTTGGGGATAGTGACCATAATTCGGTGATTTTTACTCTCGTGATGGAGAGGGATAAGTGTGTACGACAGGGCAAGAGTTATAGCTGGGGTCAGGGAAATTATGATGCGGTGAGGCATGACTTAGGATGTGTGGCTTGGAAAAGTAGACTCCAAGGCAAGAGTGTAAATGATATGTGGAGCTTGTTCAAGGAGCAACAATTGAGTGTCCTTGATAATTATGTACCTGTCAGGCAGGGAGGAAAGGGTCGTGCGAGGGAGCCATGGGATAATAAGGAATTGGAATCCCTTGTTAAATGGAAGAGGGCGGCCTATATCAACATGAGGCGTGAAGGTTCAATTGGGGCATTCCATGAACTTACGACTCGCTGAGTGAAGAACCTACCCCTAACTTCAGTCCTATATCTACCCCTATATTGAGAGTTATAGGGTAGCCAGGAAGGACCTGAAGAGAGAGCTAAGAGCAGCAAGGAGGGGACATGAAAGGTCCTTAGTCGGTAGGATTAGGGAAAACCCTAAGGCTTTCTATAGGTATGTTAGGAATAAAAGAATGACTTGGGTAGGAATAGGTCCACTCAAGGATAGCAGTGGGAAGTTGCGTGTGGAGGCGGAAGAGATTGGGGAGACACTGAATGAATATTTTTCTTCAGTATTTACTCAGGAACAGGGCATTGTCGTCGATGTGAATACTGAGTCACAAATAAGTAGAATGGATGGCTTTGAGGTATGTAGAGAAGAGGTGTTGGAAATCCTGGAAAAGGTGAAAATAGATAAGTCCCCTGGGCCTGATGGCATTTATCCTAGGATTCTCTGGGAATCAAGGGAGGAGATTGCAGAGACATTGGCCTTGATTTTTATGTCCTCTTTGTCTACAGGAGTAGTGCCAGAAGACTGGAGGATAGCAAATGTGGTTCCCTTGTTCAAAAAGGGGAGTAGGGAAACCCTGGTAACTATAGGCCGGTGAGTCTCACTTCTGTTTTGGGCAAAGTCTTATAGAGAATTGTAAGGGATAGGATTTATGCACATATGGATAGGAATAATGTGATCAAGGATAGTCAGCATGGTTTTGTGAAGGGCAGGTCGTGCCTCACAAACCTTATTAAATTCTTTGAAAAGGTGACGAAGGAGGTTGATGAGGGGAAAGCGGTAGATGTGGTATATATGGATTTTAGTAAGGCGTTTGATAAGGTTCCCCATGGTAGGCTACTTCAAAAAATACGGAGGTATGGCATTGAGGGTGAGTTGGAGGTTGGATTAGGAATTGGCTGGATGGAAGAAGACAGAGGGTAGTAGTTGATGGTAAAGGTTCATCTTGGAGTGCAGTTACTAGCGGTGTTCCGCAAAGATCTGTTTTGGGACCATTGCTGTTTGTCATTTTTATAAATGACCTGGAAGAGTGGTTAGAAGGTTGGGTGAGCAAGTTTGCGGATGATACGAAAGTCGGAGGAGTTGTTGACAGTGAGGAAGGATGTGGCAGGTTACAGCAGGATATAGAGAAGCTGCAGAGCTGGGCAGAAAGGTGGCAAATGGAATTCAATGTAGCTAAGTGTGAGGTGATTCACTTTGGGAAGAATAACAAAAAGATGGGGTAGTGGGCTAATGGTCGGATACTTGGTAGTGTGGATGAGCAGAGGGATCTTGGTGTCCATGTACACAGATCTCTGAAAGTTGCCACCCAGGTAAATAGTGCGGTGAGGAAGGCATATGGCGTACTGGCTTTTATTGGTAGAGGAATTGAGTTCCGGAGTCCTAAGGTCATGATGCAGTTGTATAAGACTCTGGTGCGGCCGCATCTGGAATATTGTGTGCAGTTTTGGTCGCCATACGATAGGAAGGATGTGGAGGCACTGGAACGGGTGCAGAGGAGGTTTACCAGGATGTTGCCTGGTATGGAAGGAAGATCGTATGAGGAAAGACTGAGACACTTGGGGCTGTTTTCATTAGAGAAAAGAAGGTTAAGGGGTGACTTGATTGAGGTGTACAAGATGATTAGGGGGTTAGATAGGGTTGACAGTGTGAACATTTTCCCGCATATGGAGTCGGGTATTACAAGGGGGCATAGCTTTAAATTAAGGGGGGGTAGATATAGGACTGAAGTTAGGGGTAGGTTCTTCACTCAGCGAGTCGTAAGTTCATGGAATGCCCTGCCAGTAGCAGTGGTGGACTCTCCCTCTTTATGGGCATTTAAGCGGGCATTGGATAGGTATATGGAGGATAGTGGGTTAGTATAGATTAGGTGGGCTTGGATCGGCGCAACATCGAGGGCCAAAGGGCCTGTACTGCGCTGTATTCTTCTATGTTCTATGTTCTATGTGTTCAGGCCAGATGCGACTTCTCAAACTATTCAACACAGGCAGGTGTAGCCGATTTAAGCATGATAAGATTAGATTATTTACAGCGTGGAAACAGGCACTTCGGCCCAACAAGTCCACACCGACCTTCTGAAGCGCAACCTAGCCAGACTCAATCACTACATATACCCCTTCAGCTAACACTACGGACAATTTAACATGGCCAATTCACCTAACCTGCACATCTTTGGACTGTGGGAGGAAACCAGAGCACCCAGACAAAACCCATGCAGACACGGGGACAATGTGCTAACACCACACAGTCAGTCGCTCGAAGCAGGAATTTAACCCGTGTCTCAGGCGCTGTGAAACAGCAGTGCTAACCTCTGTGTCACCGTGCCGCCCATTATTATTAGTTAAAATAAAAACAAAGGGAATAGGAACTTATTATAGCCTAACTATTATAAAACGTAACACAGTAACAGATATAGCATCTTGTATGCATGAATGGTTACATTATTGTAACATTCCAGAATCAAAAATTCACATTCTAACACGGATCTGTATATGCAATTCTCCAATCCAAGAGGACGTAACATGATACTGAAGCTTCCAACCATTCTTTGACCACAAACAGCTTCTGACTACTATAAGTAATGCAGAAAAAATTAAGCTGAGTCTGTGAGTGCTGGCAATTCCCCTTCCATTGTTATCACCATTTTAAAACAAACCATAAGATCTTACAAGGTATTTACTGAATCCATTTTCAGTAGCCAGTTTAGCAACTCGACATTTATAACGTCTATTCATAAAAAAAGGATCGGTCAAAAATATTGTTTTTTTAAAGTGACAACATCCTGACACAATTTAGTTGCCGGGTCCTTCATAATAATACTTAAGAGTCGTCATTGTGCTACTGAACACACCGTCTGCTGAGAGCGACAAACACAGACGTTAAGTGGACAGAGAGAGGCCATATTTGAAATAAAAGTCAAATCTACTGGAACCCACCGTCTAACATGGAGCATCACATGAGACTCACAAGGATTTGAACAACGACCCAACGCAAACAATGTATTTGCTTTTAAGAGTGAAATACCAGCACTTGAAACGCTACTGATCAAAAAGCAATCCCAGGGAAAGATGGAAAAGGAGAGAAAGATTCACATTGAAGATAGAGGCAGCCAATTAATTAACGAAGACCATGTTGTGGAAACATGGTGGGACTGACTGGAGGAGTGAGACCTTACATGGTCAAATTGCAAGAATGACAACATTGAATGAATATATCGCCAGAACAGCTGAACTGTTTTTTCCATCAGTTTTGAAATCGCCCTGACGAAACCAGCCCAGCTACCATAAAATGCTACAAAACGACATCCCACCATGGAGAAATGTGTATACCTTGTTAGTTTGTATTCATATAACTGGAATACCGGCCCAGTTTGGCAGCATTGCACACCGTTGCTAATTTAGCGGGCTACACTGAGGTTCGGGAAATAATGAGGACCGCAGATGCTGGAGTTAAGAGTCGAGAGTGTGGTACTGGAAAAGCACAGTCAGTCAGGCAGCATCGAAGCACCAGGAGGATCGAAGATTCGAGTTTCCTGATGAAGAGCTTATTGGGTCTGGCAATGCCTTTATTCTAACATCTCCAGCGGATTATCACATCTGTCAGTGAAATGTCACTCAATTTCTGTCCCTATTGATTAGCCAACCTCCTGCAAAATGTTAATATTTAATCTGATGTCATCTATGTGTGTTCCTTCTTAAACAACAATTTTGAAACACGCATTCCCCAAAACAATCATACACACACACACACACACACACACACACACACACACACACACACACACACACACACACACACACACACACACACACACACACACACACACACACACACACACACACACACACACACACACACACACACACACACACACACACACACACCATTTTCCCTTCTCCTTGTCCAAAGGAGACGCAGCGGCACAAAGTTGTGGGAGATCTATTTAGTGTCACGGACAGCAATGGCTGCAAATCTTCCCGTTATCAACATTTAGCTATTGCAATTGTAGTCGAAAACATGGTGCTGGAAAAGCACAGTCGGTCAGGCAATGTCAGACGAGAAGGGAAATCGACATTTGGTGCAAAAGCCCTTTATCAGCACTTCGTTACCCACTATCTATTGGAAACCACTAACTGTCCCAATTATCATCTATTTACCCTCTAACCAGATCCTGTCAACTACTTTATCTGTCCAACCGTTCTTCTCTCTCTTTCGACTCTGACCCCATCTACCATTTACTCGTTACCCCCTCCCGCACCCCACATTCTACATGTAAACTGTCATTTTCCCAGCTGCCCTGGGTTCTGAAGAAGGGCCATCGGACCCGAAGTGTTAATATTGCTTTCTCTTCAGAGATGTGCCAGGCCTGCTGAGGATTTCCTGCAACTTCTGGTTTTGTTTTAGTTGATTTTGTTGATACGTTCAGCTGATTATTTGTACATGGCAAGAAAATGATGCATTTCAATCGGTATCTTCAGACGTGATTGCTAACTGCGAAGAATCAAGTGAAAGAAGTCAATTGCATTTTTTAATGGACTTGAAATATGTAGCTTTAGTTACAGTAGAATAAGTTAATGTATAATTACATTTTTCGTAATTAGAAATGTGCATGTGACCATCAATGAAACACGTTCTATGACAGTGGGGAATTAACTGCCTTCCATAACATGTTTACTTGTGTCAATAAATTTAAATATTTAGCAACATTAGCATCCCACTCGAGTTCCAGCAAGGCACGAACACAGTCCGATTGCCTGTAGCACGAAGGCAAAGCTCACTTCAGAGAGAATGCATTATCCAATTGACAATGTGTTAAAAATATACTATAATACGCTTGCTGTTATTGGTGTCCCTGGTAGGTTACATTTTTTTCATTTTTCATTGCAAACCTGAATTTGTATCAATCCTTTGGTGCCTGGTGATATCCATTTTCATTCTGTGGATGCTTATGTTGATATCTAATGCAAAGTCACACATATGCAGGTACTAATTCAGTGATATAGTTCCGTTCAGCCAAATGACTTCAATGATACTGCAAGTTGCAGTTATTTCCTCGTATGCACGAAAAATCATGCTTGACGCCTGTTGGTTGTCTAAATTATGAAGTTGATATCTTCACTACAGTTAATAATATCAGGAAAGTCTCTGAGGTAAACTACAATTTGGAGCACCTGTCAGTGCAATTTTGAATTGATATTAATTATAAACTCAACAATGATAGTGGATATCAGTAAACTCTGCAAACGGAAGCATTGTTCCCTGAGGAAGTGCACTAAGTGTAGCTTAGTGATCCTAATTTTGATGTTATTTTGGCAGTATTTGTTATTGCAGAGTTATATGCAGTTTGCTTTGCTAACGGGAAGTTGATTGTAATTTTTCAAAATAATTGTTTGAGAAACTACATATTATCCAATGTACAAAACAGTATTAAGTTGAAAACGGAGAGACTGGTCAGTCTTCTTTTTTGTCCATTTCAAGATAAATGCCTTGTTGCTGTTCTTTCGATGTGATCTACTGAAAAAGACGATTGTCAACTGTTTATTGTCAGAGAAACACTGGGATAATGTTGTTAACAAACTCATGACCTCCATACATTTGATGGATGAATAATTTGAGGGCCTGGGTGTTACGTTATGAATTGTCATGCCGCCAAAAATTGTCTCCTTTGCGTAATGAATGAGCTCCAGCTATTGTTAGGGTAAAACATGGTGAGGCAGAATTAAAACTGCATAAAACGGTAATCAAAGATCCAAATTAATTGAATGTTTTCAGATTATAACTCTTTCAAAAAGTGAACATCTGCAGACCACTGTATGAAGTTTTAAGCTCAGAACTTGTCGAGTATTCGGTGTGTTCAAGTCAGAGTGGAGATAGGATTCAAAAGAAAATTAACCAACCCCACATCTACCTCTATTCCAAACAGTATTTGGAAATTATGAACCCATTTTCTCTCACACAGTTAATATAGTCGCCATTGCGATCTTATCCAAGGGAAAGTGCGGTCTCTCAAAGTGCACCACTTACTACTTGGTGGCCATGGCAACAGCGGATCTGCAATTTATGATCACCGAAGTCACACTATGGCGGATCATTTATTACTACTTCCCGGGATCTTTCATTTTCATTACTCCGGTCTGTAGTGTTATCAATGTCTTGCGACGTGTCACCACTGAATGCTCTGTCTGGTTCACGGTTACTTTCACTTTAGATCGATGTATAGCCATTTGTTGTCATAAATTAAAACCAAAATATTGCACTGAGAAAATTGCTCATATGGTTCTAGCAACAACCTCGATTGTGCTCTTTTTGAAAGATGTCACCTACTACTTCACGCAAGAACCTGGAAAGATAATTAACAATATCCCATGGTTCTGTTACATCAAGCCAAGCTACTACAATGAAATTGGATGGATAATTTTTGATTGGTTTGATAATATTATGACTCCATTGCTCCCATTTGCATTCATTTTATTGCTCAATGCTCTGACAGTGAAATACATTTTAGTGAGTAGTAGAGTCCGTAAGGGACTAAGAGGACATAGTACCGCAGAGAATTGCGGTGACCCAGAGATGGAAAGCAGGAGGCGGTCTGTGGTTTTACTTTTCATTATATCGGGCAGCTTCATTCTTCTGTGGTTCGTGCATGTTGTCGATTTCCTCTATTACAACTTTACAGGAGCAAATGCCAGGGCTTACAACAATTCGGATTTCATATTTCAAAGAGTTGGGTTTATGTTGCGAAACTTAAATTGCTGCACGAACACGTTTATTTACCTGGCGACTCAGTCTAAATTCAGACAGCAAGTCAAGAATGCCGTGAGATTTCCTGTTTCAGCAATGTTTCAATTCTCTCAGAAGTAGCTAAATTAGAACATTGCACAATTGAGTTCCAAGGTTCAATTTCACAGATATAATATTTCACACCCGGATCTCAGGATAGAGTCCAGCACAATTCCATGACGAATTGCTGGTATAATTAATGTCAAAGGAGAAGGATGGTCGATACTGTCACACCTGAACGACAAGAAGAGGATCATCAGTCACTATCTCATTTCCACAGCCATGTGTATAATTTCCTGTCTCCTGTTATATTGTTCAGAAAGCTGTAAACTACATCGTGCAAAAGAAATACTGCAGCGTCTTTGTTCTTATTCATATCGGTTGATTGTTAATGCATTGATTCTTCATTCTTTATTATTCGGTCCCTTCAATTCTGTCAATCCCAAAACGCAACACTTCTCCATATCTCTGTCCGTATCTGTGTTTGTGTGTGTGTGTGTGTGTGTGTGTGTGTGTGTGTGTGTGTTTGTATGTGTGTGTGTGTGTGTTTGTATGTCTGTGTGTGTGTTTGTGTGTGTGTGTGCTCGGAACATGAATCGAGCTGTTCAAATTAGGAACATCTTGGCTTTGGACAGTGGTACCAGGCACTTATTACTGAGGCACTTTAGGCCAGCAGCACTAATTATCTGAAAATAATTCATGGACTGCAGGTCCTGCGAATGAATTATTCGATCATTTTTACTCAGTTACAGTGAAAAGATTAGACCTGCTCAGCGAAGCGCAGATGTGTGTACCAGTGGAATCACCATGCAGCCATGGAAACGATGAATACACCGTGTGTTGCTTCATGCTAATATTTCTTACACGTCAACATTCAGCAATTATTGGGTGCACTCAGTAATCCTACAAAATACGGGCTCAGACATAAATTCTGCAGATTTATCCAATTCGTTCATTCGAACATCAACACTTGCCAACAGATGATGAGGCAGCCATCATTTATCAAACTTAAGAATTGTAAATCACGGAGTTTTATTTCAGAGATTTGACCATTTGACCATCATGTCTGCACCACCTCACTGAATGGTCATCGTGACTTAGTGTAATTTCTATTCCTCGTCTTCACAACGTAGAATATTATTTCTATTGAAATAATCATCCAATGACCTCTCTAATACATCAACTGTACCCACTGAATCGACATATTCCTCCCCCTGAATTCCAGATGATAAATGCTCGATGTGTTAGAAGGAACAATCTCATATTGCCTCTGTAGCAAGAAGCATAATATCTGTGCACGCACATTAGTTAACGTTATGAAGAGTTTCAAGATCTCATTGTCATATCAATGCTCGAGCTATCAGAATACATTAGATGCTCGGGCTTCTGTGGCGAGTAACTCATCTCCGATCCCCAAAATGTATGACCAGCATCTAAAAGGGAAATGAGAATTGCTTGGATCAGTGAAGATCAAAGAACACCGTAAGCTTCTCAATGCACTGCAGCAAGAATTGAAGTCGTGACTCTTCCTCACGTTCCATTTGCAAAATAAGACACTAATTCTCACCGGACTTTAAACAAAAGATACCTGTGAACAGCTTATTTAAGCATGAAGCTTCTGATACGACATGCATCTATTAAACCACAGAAAATATTCTCCAGAATAGAGCCCTAAATAAGGTCTTAAATAAGTTTTTTGTTAATCTAACCATTACTCCTTAGTTGGAGACTGACTCGTCACAAGTCTGCGGAAGACAAGAATCATCAAATTTGCAGTTAGTAAGGGAGACGTTCTGTGTGGTGGTTTTTTTTCTCTCTCCATATGAGAGAACAACTGAATGAATAAATTGGAGCACTTAGTGAATTAAGAGTTCAGTGTTCTGAGGGAAGGCGTGCTTCATTTAACATTTATTGTCATGCGTTTATTGATTTGGGAACGGAGTTCAACGAAGGTGGTGGACTTTTTTTAAGCCTCGAGCATTTCGTTTCCAATTTTGTTCATCAGTACGATCACGTAAATCTGTATCTGCTATTATTAGAAGCAGTAATACTACGGATCGCATTGTATCATCAGTAATGTGAAATGAACCCACTGCGATTAGATAATTTGTGCATTGAAGATTTGTTAATGAAAACTTAATTCATTAGAAAAAATGTTTAATTAGTACATTTCAGAGATGTTCTTAAGATAGTGGACGTTAAATTTATAAATTGACGGTCATGGATGATATTATTATTCCGGGATAACTCAAATATAATTAGCGTTTTCAATCGTTGGCTCTTCGGCTTAAAATTGTTAATCTGGACACCAAGGTGGAACATCAAAGACAGGAAAATAATCAAAGCAGTGATTTGTTTTTTTTTTCTTTTACGGCCGACTTTTCAGATTTGCACAATGGTCATTGAAACTAAGGTATCAATGCACATTCAGAATGCAGGAGAATCCAGATGGCAGAAACGCAGAACGTTCAGTTTTGTCAAGGTCCAATATTTTTGACTCCTTGAATGTGAAAGCAAAAGGCCGTGGATGTTGGAAGTGTTTAACAAATGCAGAAAATCGCTTTACAAATGTTTCTAAAATGGCTGCGCTTTGCCAGTCTTTTTTCTAATGCATTCGTTGCATATCTGGCTGACATATATTTAATATCCTTTTCGAAGTGCGTTAATAAAATGTCAGTGAGGTGACATCTCGGACCATTGCAATCCGTTTGCTGGAGGTAGACACAAAGTGCCCTGAGGGATGCATTTTCCACGGTTTGACACTTGGCAATAGTGAAAGAACAAGGCATGATCTCCACATCAGGACTGGAAATACTTTGGGGAGGTACAGGGAGGTAATGGTGTTCCCATTAGACCAAAGGTTCTGTGACATGGAAAATCCAAGATATGGATTGGACAGAACTATAGATTCAGAACGAGGAACACACCACCGAAACTGAGGCAAAAGAAATAGTGAGAGCAAACAGTGAGGCGACGGTTGTGGTGAAACGAATACAATGCAAGCACAGAATAAGTGGGCAATGATCAAATGTGTTACCAGGATAAATGAAAAGGTGGAACCGCCAGAGAATAGTGGAATTATAACTGCACAATGGTAATAGTTACGGTAAATATAAACAGTGATTTACGAATTCACAATAAGAACCTCTCAGTTTCGGAATGAACCTACTTTCACAGTTTTAAATGATATTGAAGTGCAAATATATGGCCCCAGCAATAGTAGATAAGTATCCAATTTAAAAGCATTTTTTATGTTGCATAACTATTTTTTGCAAAGAAATATACAGAGCAAATCAATGTAAATGATTTGTAGATATGAGCTGGTGTTTAAAGCTCACATTGTTAACATTACCTGAAGAATGACGTCTTATACTGATGCTAATACTTATTTTATCTTACTTCAACTTTATTAAATAAGAAGTCCATTAAACGTTCATGTGACTAGAATTGGTGAATACCATGAAGGTATTTATGATGTGAGTATTGAAGAAATGCTGACATACTGAAATTATTGGAGGACAATTCCATGAAATCAAGATACGTATCGCTTGAAAGAAGCAACTCGTTGAAATCGCTGAACATTTGTGGGAAAATAACCTGTAAGTTGCAATACTCATGGGGAGTTTTCACTCCAGTCATTGCTTGCACGGACCTCTATTGTTCACCATCTCATGTCCTTTTAAATCGAACAAAACGTGCCTTTTTTGGTTAAAAGGTGACATGATGTTATTCACTGCATGGACTTACATGCAGGTTTGAACAGATTACTTATTTCTTTACAAAATCTTCAAAATGCAGAGGTGGGAGAGCATTCAGTTATTCTTGCCTGACACAAACTCCATGCAATTGAATTTTAAAATCAACAATTCTTTATACAACACTGATGAGAATGAGCAAGTGTTGGATTCAGAGTGAACTTTATTTTCCAAAAGGTAGTAACGGTAAGGCTGAAGATCATACTTTTACTTATATTAATCAATGATATGCATCATCGTAAGGAAAGTGCACACTACACTACGTTACCAAACATTCAGAAAACTGAAGTAAGAAACAGAGCACAAGCTAATGGTACTGAATTTACTCAGATGAACAAGTAAACTAATGGCCGTGTGAGTGGAGAGTCAATCTTTTATTTTCACGTTTGCATTGTACAAAATTGAGGAAGGAATCAAATGATTTCTAAATTAAATTCATGACATTAGCACCATTGTGATATACACGTTTTTAAACATTAAGACCTTTTCTTTTTTGTTACTGATTATGTAATAAAATTCTAATTCCAGTGTTTGAAGTACTGACAATCATATATGTAAAAAAATGCATATCGATTATCAGTTTCCATTGAATGTGTTGTGTATGAAGAAGCTAGTGAGAGTTGAGCTCATTTAATTCGTGTTGCGTCTTGACTTTGTTTATTTTGTATTATAATGTTCTCAGCATTTACCAGGGTGGCACAGTTCCACAGTGGTTAGCACTGCAGCCTCATAGTGCTGCGGAACTGGTTCCAATTCCTGGATTGGGTAACTGCCTGCGTGAGTTTGCGCATTTCCCCGATGTCTGCTTAGGTATCTTGCGGGTGGATTGGATTAGTTTCTCGTCAGTTTGTAAACAGGCCATTCAGCCCAACAAGTCCACACCGACCGTCCGAACAGTAACCCACCCAGCCCCATTTCCCTCTGACTAATGCACCTATCATATGGCCAATCCATCTGGCCTGCACATCTTTGGATTGTGGGAGGAAACGCGAGGACCCGGAGGAAAACAACGCGGGCAAGGAGAGAACGTACAAACTACACACAGACAGTCTCTCGGGGCTGGAACTGAACTGGAGCCCCTGGCGTTGTGAGGCAGCAGTGCTAAACACTGAGCCACCATACCACACCACCGTGCTCTGCTTTCCTCGCAATGATGTGCAGTTTGACGAATTGACCATGCTAAATTTCCCATATGTGTTCAGGGATGAATAGGTTGGAGTAAATATAGAGTGTTGGGGTGCAATACATTTTGTGGACTTGTCGAGCCGAAGGCCCTGTTTCCACGCTGCAGGGATTCTATGGTATTAAATAGGATTCTGGACCAACACTTCTCTTCTAAAAGACAAGGTCTGATGCTTCAGGCAAAATAAGAACTAAATGGCCTTGAGATAATTACTGGTGTGCGTGCATTTACAGTTGACACGTGCTGATGGCATCGATAGGTAGGTCTGAAAACTGGCTGAAAAATGAACATGAGACATTACCGAAGCAATCTGTTTCAGCCTTGATTTTCAGCACCAGCTGGTCAGACACACAACTTACACAGTCTTTTCGTAACGTTATTATTGCAGATTATGGAATTTAAGTTTCAGCAGATGAGGGCATCTTTTATTCACAACTCACAGAGTTTACTGCAATTTGCAGTAACAGTACTATTTTACTATATAGAACATTGACATGTGTTGAGGGCATATCGAAACTCTGAGGGTTGTAACCTTCCAAAAATGTTATCGAAGATCATCCTCACAGTACGTTTCTTGGAAAATGACACGTGCAATTCGGAGAATCACAAAAATATTACAGTGGAGAGGGACGCTATTCGGCGCATTATGTACGTTACAATATTAGAAGCGAATACAACACACGCTTGACAAACAACATATGATTTTCTGCTTTTACTATGCATAGCCTGGACATCTCAATATCGAATTGAAATGAATTCAGAAACCATAAGACCATAAGACAAAGGCGTGAAAGTAAGGCCATTAGGACCATCGAGTCCACTCCACCATTCAATCATGGCTAATGGGCATTTCAACTCCACTTACCCTTGTGACATCAATAATTTATCAATATCTGCCTTGAAAACATTCAGTGTCCCGGCCTCCAATGCACTCCGTGGCAATGAATTCCACAGGCCCACCACTCTCTGGCTGACGAAATGTCTCCGCATTTCTGTTCTGAATTTACCCCCTCTAATTCTAAGGCTGTGTCCACAGGTCCTAGTCTCCTCGCCTAATGGAAACAATTTCTTAGTGTCCACCCTTTCCAAGCCATGTATTATCTTGTAAGTTTATATTAGATCTCCCTTTAATCTTCTAAACGCCAATGAATACAATCCCAGGATTCTCAGCCGTTCCTTATATTAGACCAACTATTCCAGGGATCATCCGTCTGAACCTCCGCTTGACACGCTCCAGTGCCTGTATGTCCTTCCTGACGTGTGGGGAACAAAACTGGACACAGTACTCCAAATGGGGCCTAACCAGAGCTTTATGAAGTCTCAGTAGCACAACGGTGCTTTAATAGTCCAACCCTCTTGAGATAAATGACAACATTGCATTCGCTTTCTTAATCACGGACCCAACCTGCGTGTTTACTTTTAGAGAATCCTCGACTAGCACTCCCAGATCCCTTTGTACTTTGGATTTATGATTTTTCTCACCGTTTAGAAAGTAGTCCGTGCTTGTATTCTTCTTTCCAAAGTGCAAGACCTCGCATTTGCACACATTGAATTCCAACAGCCATTTCCTGGACCACTCTCCCAAACTGTCTAGATCCTTCTGTAGCTTCCCCACTTTCTCAGCAATACCTGCCTGTCCACCTAACTTCGTATAATCAGTAAACCTCGCTAGAATGCCCCCAGTCCCTTCATCCAGATCATTAATATACAACGTGAACAGCTGCGGCCCCAACACTGAACCCTGTGGGACACCGCTTGTCACCGGATGCCATTCCAAAAAAGAACTTTTTATCCTAACTCGCTGCCTTATGTGAGACAGCCAATCCCCAATCCATGCCAGTATCTCACCTGAACACCATGGGCCCTCACCCTACTCAGCAGTCTCCCGTGTGGCACCTTATCAAAGGCCTTTTGGAAGTCTAGGTAGACCACATCCACTGAGTTTCCGTGGTCAAACCTACTTGTCACCTCTTTAAAGAATTCCAACACGTTTGTCAGGCAAACCCTTTCCTTACTAAATCCATGTTGACATGCTCTAATCCGACCCTGCTCTTCTAAGAATTTAGAAACCTCATCCTTAATGATGGATTCTAGAATTATACCAACAACCGAGGTTAGGCTAATTGGCCTATAATTTTTCATCTTTTGTCTTGATTCTTTCTTGAACAAGGGGGTTACAACAGCGATCTGTCAATCTTCCGGGACTTTCCCTGACTCCAGTGACTTTTGAAAGACCTCAACCAACGCCTCCACTATTTCCTCAGCCACCTCCCTCAGAACTCTAGCCCATCAGGGCCCGGAGATTTATCAATTTTAAGACCTTTTAGCTTTTCTAGTACTTTCTCGTTATAATGGCAACCATGCTCAACTCAGCCTCTTGACTCCCGTTAATTGTTGGGATATTACTCATGTCTTCCACTGTGAAGACTGACGCAAAGTACTGATTAAGTTCTCCAGCTATATCCTTATCTCCCATCACTAGCCTTCCAGCAACAGTTTGAAGTGGCCCAATGTCTACTTTTGCCTATCGTTTGCTTCTTATGTGTTGAAAGAAACTTTTACGATCATTTCTAATATTACTGGCTAGCCTACCTTCATATTTGATCCTTTCCTTCCTTATTTCTCTCTTTGTTATCCTCTGTTTGTTTTTGTAGCCTTCCCAATCTTCTGACTGGGAAGGCTACAAAAACTGACCACATTTGTCTGTTCTCTGTACATTATACATTCACTACTAATCTCTGTATATCTTGCTACTTTGTTCTTACGAATGGTTACCCATACTACCTTTCATAACTTCATTTGGATGCCCTTTACATTTTGTCTCTTTCACCAGCGTCAACGATCACTTTAACTTTCTTTCTCTTTTTTTTCTGTTTTCTTCTTCAAGATCCGCCTTTATTAATGGCATATAAAATGGGAAAATCATTCAGTATCTTCAGTTATGAAGAGAAATCACATTGTACTCGAAGCGTGAACTTGGTTTTTGTCTCCACTGACGCGGTCAGATCTGCTGCGCTTCGTTAAGAGCATCTGTGATTTAGTATTCCCGCATTCACTGTGCTGAGCTGTCGCGAGAACATAAAATGGCCACATTTTCAATGTTCAAGTATGAATTTCTCAGACAGTAAATGCATTTTAGAAGTTAAAATGAGATTATTTATGTAATTAAATAAGGAACACGACCTGCTTTAATGTGGAACGAGAATCATTTGTTTCGATTTGATTCATGCTTTATGGTGAATGAACACACAGCTATATTCAGGAAACACTTTGATGTCAGTATTAGGGTCTGGTTTGGAAAAGGTGAACAGAACAGACATACTGAGAGTAAGAAAAGGGTAAATGGGCTCCTCGCCCACCCTCCACCCCGGTCGAATCGAAATCCATAGATGAGAAAATAGGGACAAATTGTGGATTTCATCTTGCAGCAAGTCAGTAAAGTCTAAAATCTCACATAAAATGGAAGGGAAAATGGAGGACTGAAAAAAAAAACGGCGTGGAGAATTAGGAAAGAGCACTACATACGTAGGCAATAGTAAGGATTTATAAAAGTTCTTTAATTGCATTGAACTCAGAGGCAAAATGTAAATTAATTTAAAATAACAAAACATCCACGTGTAAACATAAACGACATTGTCTGCCATGTTTTAAATGAAAGGAAATTGACGAGTTGCAAAATCAACAAGCAAAACTGGATATCTGACTTGAACTCTGGTTTCTCTTTACAGATGCTGTCAGACCAGGTTAGCTTTTTCACCATCTTCTCTTTGTGTTTGTGGCCTCTCTTTCCTCAATGTGTACCTCATGTCCCAAAAGATCAAACCTGGTTTATCTTATTGATCATTTATGTGTTGCCACTGACAGAATAATCGAAAAGTGCTGTTAGCTCTCACGGCTTCCACTGACAGCAACCAGCTCGATATCATCACTCTCCCTCTTCATTTCATCATTTCACGAATCTCCTCTAATTAAAATGTATCAAACCAAAACCACCGTCTTCGATTGCTGCTGAAAATCCAATTACCCAATTTCGATGTCGTCTACTATACAGAAACTGCATCAAGATTGACCATTTTTTTGAATATTTGCATTTGGAAGGATTCTGTGCAATTTGAGATTCAGACGGGAAGAATTGTGGCGGTAAGAACTGCCCTATTTATAAATGTATTTTAGAAGTTGGACTTGACTATCTGCGAATTTAAGGAGCAGTAATTGCTTTTCCATAAGTTGCTGCATTTTTTTAAACTTTGGGGAGAAAGAAAGACAAAGGTAAATGGGCTCCTCGCCCACCCTCCACCCGGTCGAACCGAAATCCATAGATGAGAAAATAGGGAAAAATTGTGGATTTCATGTTGCAGCAAGTCAGTAAAGTCTAAAATGTCACATATGCACTCTAGTTCTGGCCGGTCAATCAAATGAGAATGAACCCTCCACTGCTGACAACACAGCTGTGAATTTGCAGAGCTGCTACCCTTTTAATTTGAATTCACATAATACTGGAGATTGGAGTGAGTCTAAAAGCAATTTCTAAATAGGGAAATACACCGCTGACCTTGGAGGAACCTATGTGCGAAAACTCAAATTACGAAAGCAATTAAGCCCATAGTTTTGAATATAACCATTTTGTGTTTAATCTACAATTGAGAACAGCCTCTTGGTTAAATCTTTAATCACAGATAACCTGGGCGACGTAAACTGGGAGCAGTATTTGTTTGAGAAGTAAGATTCAACTATTTTTTGTGTCTGTAGATTGTTAAGGTGCAAATATGACCCTGAGTAGCATAATGCATCATGCTATCGAATGTAGGACAAGAGAAAGAGTTTCCATGTTACTGAGGATTGCATCTGCACTAATTTTGTATTGTTTGCGAATTCTATCGTATCACAAGGATCAGTTGGAGTGGCAGTTAGAGGTTATGAGGAATGTACAAGAGGGAAGGGGTGTAATGCATGGCAGTAAAATGAAGGAAGAAAATCTCAGATGCATTCAGTTATAGAGATAGAGATGTTCAGCATGGGAACAGATCAGGTAAAAACAATGACTGCAGATGCTGGGAACCAGAGTCTAGATTACAGAGGTGCTGGAAAAGATCAGCAGTTCAGGCAGACGATTCGGTCCAACTCGTCCATGCCGACCAGATATCCCAACCTAACCTAGTCCCACCTGCCAGTACCTGGCCCATATCCCTCTAAACCCTTCCTATTCATATACCCATCCAAATGTCTGTTAAATCTTGCACATATACCAGCCTCCCTGAAGCTCAAATCCTCCAACCCTATCAACATCCTTGTAAGTCTTTTCAGAACCCTTTCAAGTTTCACAACATCCTTCCGATAGGAAGGAGACCGGAATTACAAGGAATATTTCAACAGTGGCCTAACCAATGTCCTCTTTAGCCGCAACATGACCTTCCAACTCCTGTACTCAATAATCTGACGAATAAATGTAACAGACCAAACACCTTCTTCACTATCCTAAATAACTGCGACTCCATTTTCAAGGAGCTTTGAATCTGCACTAAAAGGTGTCTTTGTCCAGCAACACTCCCTAGGACCTTAGATTAAGTGTATAAATCCTGCTAAGATTTGCTTTCCAAAAATGCAGCACCTCACATTTATCTGAAATAAACTCCACCTGCCCCATTTCAGCTAACTGGCACATCTGGTAAAGATTCTGTTGTAATCTGAGGGACCTCTCTTCACCGTCCACTACACCTCTAATTTTGGTGTCATCTGCAACCTTACTTACTGCACCTCTTATGCTCGCATCCAAATCATTTATGTAAATGAGAAAAAGCAGATAACTCTGCACCAATCCTTGTGGCACTCCACTGGTCACAGGCCTCCAGTCTGAAAAGCAACCCTCCAATACCACCCTCTGTCTTCTATCTTTGAGCCAGTTCTGTATCCAAATGGCTAGTTCTCCCATGGTTTGCCTTGTCGAAAACCATACTGAAGTCCATATAGATCGCATCTACCGCTCTGCCCTCATCAATCCTCTTTGTTACTTATTCAAAACTCAATCAAAATTGTGTGACATGATTTCCCTCGCACAAAGCCATGTTGACTGTCCCAGTTAAGTCCTTGTCTTTCCAAATACATGTACATCCTGTCCCTTCGGATTCCCTCCAACAATTTGCCCACCACCAGAGTCATGCTCACTGCTCTATAGTTCCCTGGCTTGTTCTTACCACCATTCTTAAAAAGTGGCACCACGTTTGACAACCTCCAGTCTTCTGGCACCTCACCTGTGGCTATCGATGATACAATATCTCAGTAAGAGGCCCGGCAATCACTTATCTAGCTTCCCATAGAAATCTCGGGTACACCTGATCAGGTCCTGGGAACTTATCTATCTTTATCCTTTTCAAGACATCCGGCACTTCCTCCTCTGTAATCTGGACATTTTACAAGATGTCACAATCTATTTCCTTACAGGCTATATCTTCCAAAACCTTTACCACACAAAATACTAATGCAAGATACTCATGTGGTATCTACACCATTTTCTGTGGCTCCACACAAAGGCCGTTTTGCTGATCTTTGGCGGGCCCTATTCTCTCCCTAGTTACACTTTTTTCCGTAGTATATTTACAAAAGCCATTTGGAATCTCCTTAATTCTATTTGCCAAAGCTCTATCATGTCCCCATTTTGCCCTCCTGATTTCCCTCATATGAATACTCCCACTTGCTTTATGCTGTACTAAGGATTCATTCGATCTCTCTTGTCTATATTTTACATATGCTTTCGTCTTTTTTGCAACCAAACCCTCAAATTCTTTAGTCATCCTGCATTCCCTATACCTATCAGCCTTTCGTTTCACCCTTACAGGAATATACTTTTTTTTGATAGGTCAGAGTAACGTCGAGAGTCGAAGGGCCTCTACTGTGCTGTAATGTTCTATGTGTTACATTTTATGTGTTTGTGTGTTTTCAATCGTGTGAGCGTACTGCAGAATGTTGTTCGCCCCTTCACAATGGATGTATCAGCGTGTGAGTTTCACCCTGAGCATCCACAATACGAATGTCATCCACCAACCTGGCTCAGCATTGCAGAGCGAACACCGTATCATCAAGATCCACGCGACGCCCTGTCAATACCGCAAGTGAGTTCTGTGGTTAAAAGCAGATATTGATGAAGATATCCAGCACTGCTAGTGTGCGAGCACAGGTTTCGACCGTATGAGGGCAAGAGTGTCGAGGACAACAACATCAGAGCTGTTACCAGGCTCATGGGAGACAGAGATGTAGTAGTTTCCATACTCTTGCATGTCTCAGCGACATGGGATATCCCTTACGAATACGCTGGGAAGACAGACGCACTAACACCACTATCCCCGACAAGGCCAACATCTCAGCATCAAGGCACTGACCACTATGCCCTTGATCGGCTGTGAAAGAGTGAGTACGTCATCCCCATGATTGGCACAAGACTCCCAGATTATGTACTCTACTTCCAGCTCCGAAACGGCAGGCGTGCCTCGGGTGGACAGAGGGAGCACTTCAGTGATATCTCCAAGGCCTCACTGTTGAAGTGTAACACTCCTACCAACACCTGTGAATCACTGGGCCATGGCCGTGCAAAGTGGTGAAGAAGCAATGGGAAGACGTCAGCACTTCCAGACTTGCTGTAGGGGAAAAGTGGAAGTCAGGCATAAATAGCAAAAGAAGCGCGCAGACCAACCAACGCCGCACTGACACCCTTCCCACGGCCATTTTTTGTCTCACGAGAAACAGAATCTGTGTAAGCCACATCCGTTCATACAGCCACCCACAGATTTACTGAGAGAGTCGGGGAGAGCCATCCTCACATTTAGCACACCGCCAACGAGTTGCTTAGACAGGAAGAATCAAGACCCTCACAATTTTCCAACTGCCTTTTGTAACAATTTCAAATATTTCCCTGTTAATGCAGGTTCTAACAATATGTTGCTGTAAGGGGACCTAAACACTGCCTTTCCATTTCTGTGTTCGGTCAATTATTACACAGAAATTGCAATCATCCTTATTCATAATCTGAAGCGAAGTATTTTCTTGGTTATCCCAACTATGAGGGTTCGCATCATTCCTTCCAATCCATCTGAATTTCCATAATGTTGTGCAGCCATGAATGTTAATGCCCCACCTTTATGTCCACCCTGCGACTACGGCTCCCTGAGGGAATTAGACAGAAATAATGTACCTCTATGTGACACAAGATCATCTCCATTATCGTAAATGGTTTGTGCATTCAAATCAAGAACTTTCAATTTACGTTTTAAACCAGAACTTCCTGTCACAAATTTATCTTTTGTTGTCCGATTTTAGTTAAACTCAGGCCCTTCATTTTCCTTTCTGCTTGTCTTCAGCCAAATTCTCGTGGGATTTCAACATTTCATATTTACATTTGCCATAAGACATTTTTTTTCCAACTGCTGTCCTTGTCCCTCCTCATCTGTCTCAAGTTAAACCATTCTGCATAATCCTGGTCATAACATTTACTAGAACACTGATCCCAGTACCGTTCGTCCCAACATAATTGCTCACCCTTCCTGGAGTCCTGGTAACAGCGCCCGTTCAATCAAACCTCTTCTTCTGACACGATTGTTTAATCATGAAATCTTCTTGTTGCTACGACACATGTAAACCCGCCTGCTTAAGTTAAAATCAGAAACACAGAAAAGAGTCTTCCCACGCAGTAAGCTGTAAAAATTCGATTGGTCAAGAACTATTTAAATAAAAAGAACATATTTTATTTCTTGAAGTGTGGCAGCGAATAATTAACTATCCACTATTTATAATTTCTTTCTTTCACCTATCTTTCATTCTACCTTCTATAAAAGTAGTTGCATTAAACTCCCAATCAAAATTCACAAAACAGCACTTCTTATCTCAAAACCAGACAGCTGGATGTTATTGTATTCGTATCCTGCAGTGTCTTCTTTTCTGCTTGTTCGGAATTTCTGCGTTACAGGTGACTGATAGAAAAAGGACTTCCAAGAGAGATATTTTTCAAGTAGTCTCTTCCATGCTAGGACTCGGCATATCTTCTCTCAACTGTTCCATTTTCCACCTCTTACACTCCAGAGCAACGGATTTTGTCATTGGCTTTAAGATTGTCACTATACATAAGTCAAACTTGATTGGAGTTTGATGTATTCTGGGAATTATGTAAACTGATTGGCTGAATTCGAATTTACTTTTTTTTCTCTAAGCAATGAACTAATCGAGTAGTTCGACGCATGGTTACATTGTTACCTTTTTGTGTACACTTGGCGTTGTCTATCTCATATTCTGCAGGTAAGGATGCCCTGAAGCATGGGACATTGACGGCACCAATCAGAGGCGTCGCAAACGGATGAATGGACAACACAACAATCAACAGACAGGAATGTTCCCAGCAAGTCGGAGAACACGACAGCGGTCTGGGGACATTCGTTTGACCGTCCTCCAATGCGGACTTCGGGACAAGCAACAGCAAAAAGTGGCGGTCATGCACACAGACACTCCTACACGCACGCACACTCCAACATACACGCACACAAACTCATACCCACACATACACACACTGCTCCAGTCACACTCTCGCAGACCCATGTCATTAAATCTCGACAATGTTTCCCCTTCCTACTGCCCTCGTCCTGCGAGGAGACCATGTGTAATCCCTTTAACACTTACTTCTAAACACTCTCTCGCTTCCGATTTGTTAGCAGCTTTTGGTGATCTTCTACACCTAACAATCAAATATGATCAACTTCGTCGTGAGGAACGAACGGGTGGGGCCTTCATGCTGAGTGTTTGACAGATTCAATATAATGTCCCTTTTTGAATATTTTACACTGTTTCTTCAAATGTTTTCCACTATTTCCTTATAGCCATAGATTTCAGTCTGTTTACCCTGTTTATCTTGATCAATTATGCTCTGAATCTCATGCAATTGACTATTCGGCTTCGAGTTCTAGATTATTCATTCGTCAGTTCACCTTAAAAATTTATAATTCATTTAAATTTCAATTTTGCACGATTTCTCGGGGGACCTCTCATTGTGGCATTACTCACTCACTCAGCTTCATCACACTGCTGTCCATCTGAGATCGTCAGTCGAACAATATGTTACTCAAAGAAACACTGCCCAAAATATGCTCTGAACTCCTCTTTGAATATCATTCTTGACAGTGTGATTGTTTCAAATTATATGAAGACTGAAATCTCCCAAAATTAAAAAGTGTCTTTGTTTCAATTTCAAATGTATTTCGCCTTAATGCAGTGATGATCAATGAAATTATTTTTATAGCTTTAATCTCTTCGCATGCCTTTGTGTTTGACACGTTGTATCGAGCATTTGCATTCAGGCTGATTGTACTCCATAACCTGAGGCCAGATGTATTCGTTGTTATGCCATTGTTACCCATTGCTGTCAGGGTTATCTCTACAGTTTTCCCATTCTGACTGTGTCCCCGCAAGTTTGTGCACCATTGAATACTAATTTTCCAAATTTCCTTCACCTTGTAACCATGTCTCTCTTGTGACAAAATCTTATTTATTTTTGTACTCCAAGTCCATCTACATTATTAAACATGAATTGTCCATTTAAAAAAAAATCATAATTTGCTTTTTACCACAAGTTCCTGTCACAAACCTATTCTCTGGTGTACAATTTTAGTTAAAAGCTGACCTTTCATACATGGCTTCAATCACAGCCCCATGCTTTTCAAATGCTTCTCATTTTCTCCTTGGGTTTTCAAAGCTTCTTTCACCGGTCAGTTTAAACTCTCAGTCAGTTAAAAGCCCTGCCGTAAAGCTGTAAATATAATTGACCAGGACACTGATACGTCCAGGATATGGGTGTCTCTGAATCATCAGCAGTCATTGCCCACCCCGAGCTGTTCTTGAAATGAACAGCTTTTTAATTCTTTTCAGAATGCACTTGAGAATCAACCATATCGCTGCGGTTCTGGAGTCACAACATGACGTCCACACCAGGTGACGTTGGAAGATGCACTTGTACAAAGGCATAAAAGTAACAGCTGGATTTTAGATAACAACTGTAATGATGTAACTGCAATTTATAAACTGTTAATTGCATATTTTTCAAGAATTGTTTAATTCAAGCGTTTCCATTGGTGCGGTTTGAATCAGGGTCGCCTGCACTTTAGACAAGCTTTTCAGATAACTTGACTCATGATAACAGCACTCAGCTATCAGTTTGCCTGCTAGCAAGTGACCCACACCTGAGTACAGATACCCGTGCATCATGATTCAAAACCCCTTCATTCTATAAAACTGTTTGATCCTGAAATCTTCCTGCACACGGCTGACATCACTCATTGCCTCTCCATATGGCATTCCTCACTCTCGATGCGTCTGTCAGCACATTGTGCAGCTGCTTCAGAGCCTGAGCTAACAGAATTCTCCACTTCGACGGGATGAGGCAACACGGGTCAAAGCTGGAAATTGGGATTTTCGACACCACTGTGGGACTCAGTAACATTCAACATATGTAAACCTCATAACATCAGTTTACTTTGTGATTCACTCTATGTTTCTAACTCCTGTAGGTTATCAGGAATTGTGTGACTCAATAGATCTCCCATATGCTGGGTTTCTTGTCCATCATTCATTGAAGATGGTAGGTCAGGCAAAGAATCAAAGTGTAGGGAGCTCTGGAGCGTTCAATAAATCCTGATGTGGGGTAAGAACACTCACAGTGAACAGAGTAGAGAGCAACGAGAGGACTCCAAACAGCATCTGACAAGACATGACATAGATGCATTATTTGAGGGTGAGCACAGTACAGAAACACATCAGGCTTAATCACAACACCCACTTTAAGTGTTGTACTAACACAGCAACGAAAGTTAACAGTTATCAATCCAGGCGTCAGCTGTCTTAGTGAGCAACAGTACAACAGAGGTGAAAGCAGGCCCACCACCGAAGAATGAGCCTCTGCCTCCAACTGTCAACCCAGTTTTGTACCCAGTTCCCTCGCGGCCCCTGACCCCATGTTATCTAACTGTATCATGGTAAACCCTGTCCAAGGCCTTGCTGAAGACAGAAACGACTTCTTTTGCTTTGACTTGCATATTCCTCTTCACATCTTCATTAAATTCAGTCAAAGTTTTAGACATGATTTCACACGCACAAAATCCTACTGAGTATCTGTAATCAGTCCTTATATTTCCAAATGCATGTAAATGCTACCGCTCAGAATCGTTTCGTAACTGACGCTGATGCCTGGCCCTTTCGTCTGCTGTTCTCTGGCTTTCCCTCGCAGCTTTCCTTAAGTAATGACACGGCATGATATTCATGCTCACAGAGTCGTACAGCGATATAACTGACCCTTTGTTCGATGCCGACCATAATCTAAAAATAAAGTTGTCCCACCTGTCGGTTCCGAGCCAAAATCCATCCAAACCTTTCCTATTCTTTTGTTTATGCAAATTACTTTTACATGTAACTGTACCGTTTTACATGTAACTGTAACGTGCACTCTTCCTCTGGAAGTTCACTCCACATGCTAAACATCCTGTGTGAAACAATTTACAAATGACGGCATTATATATTTCTATGACTTCGTCTGTCCATCTCAAGGCTCGAGTGAACAAATTTGCAGTCTATCCAGCATGTGTTTTTTTCTAACTCAAATCTTCCATATCCAGCAGTATCTAGGTAAATCTCATCTGAACTCTCTCCGATCTCGTAAAATCCTTCCAGGTTATCTTGTCGCTATTATATTAGAGGCCTCAACAATGCCCTGGGCAACAACAACATGACTTCATAATGCTTCTACTCAAAGATCTGAGTCATGAAGGCAAGTGTGCCAAGCGCTTTTTTACCACTGTGTTTGCATATGATGCAAACTTCAAAATCATATGTATCTGGTCCTGGAGGTCACAAATGTCCCGAAAACTCCAAAACGCGTAACCATTGATTGTATAAGCCATACCCTTGTTTGTTGCACCAAAGTGTGTTACCTCACATTAATTCAGATCGAACGACATCTGCCGTTTTTCAGCCCATTCACCCACTTCATCAAGATCGCTCTGTAATTAAAAAAAAAAAAATCTCCTACACTGTTCGCTCTGCCACCCTCACGTCTTGTAGCACAAAAGGAAAGACTCTCAATGGTGCAATTACTGCTGCAATTTCGTCCCAAATTTCCCACATTGTTCTGAGATAGACGTGTTCTGGTCCCGGGGATTTAGTTACCTTTTCTTTCAAAACCTCCGGCAGCTCCTCTTCTGTACAGTGATTATCTCTTTGCACAGCACAGAAACAGACCCTTCAGTGCAAATCATCCATGCTGACCATAACGCTAGATCCATTTGGCAGCATTTTGCCAGTATCCCTCCAATTCATGTACCTATTCATAGGCCAGCAAAATATAATTTCATCAATCTCCGCAACTTCATCTCTCAGCTCAACCCATACATGCACCGCCATCGATGAGAAAAGGTTGCTACTTTGGTCCCTTTTAAATCTTACCCTTCACATAAACCTGTGCATTCCAGTTATTCTATCCAAGACCATTATGATTTTACAAAGCTGTGTGAAGAAAATCCTCAGACTCCGACCTTGATGGAAAATAGTTTCAGTTATTCAACATCTACATATATCTAAAGCCCTCCACACTGGCAACATGCCAATCCCTTCTAAGATTTACAATATCTTTCCAGTAGCAAGGTGACCAGAACTGTATGCAATATTCCGGAAGTGGCTTAATCTATCATTGCTTGTTTTCCTGACATCCCAGACATTCTCCACACTAAGTTCTGAATTGAAATATTTATTCAGGATTTTACCCATCGACTGTTCCACACAGCGATGGTGTCATTGATCATTAAGACTGCTAAATTCTCCCGAATATCTTTGGACACCACGTTACCTTATTTGCCAAACCTATCTCATGTCCCATTTCTTTTGGATTTCTGATCTCCATTTTAATTGAATTCCTACAGCAAATGTTCCTCGAGAGATTCACGTGATCCAGCTATCTATATCTGACATGTGCCCTCTTTTTCTTCACCAGAGCTTCAGTAGTCAGCCACTGTTTCGAACTTGGATCAGCATTGGCCTTCACATTAACGTGACCTCTCACTTTATCTCACACTTAAAATATTCTCGCATGCCAGACTTAACTTTCTCAGCAAGCAGATTCCACAATCATCTTTTAACAGTTCCAGCGTATTACCGTCAAAACTGGTTTTGCCCCAATTTACCACTTTAACTTGTGGACTAGCCCTGAGAGTTTCACGAGTTAATTTCAAAATTATAGAATTGTGGTCACTTTGCGAAAGTGCTTCCCCACTAACACCTCAGTTACCTGCCAGACCATGTTTGCCCCTTTATCCAGTCGGGCCATCTGTGTATTGATTGATATTTTTTTTCTCGAACACACAGAGCAAATTCCTCTCATTCAAGCAGTTAACATGACGGCAGTCCCTATCAAGGTTGGAAAAGTTAGGATATCTTCCACCTGACGGCAAGGTGACCCAGACGTTTGCACAACTGTAGTCTAATGTCAGAGACCCATGTCCGATTCCAACCTGGGACGACTACCTGCATGAAACTTACGTGTTCTTCCCTTGTCAGTTCGGGTTGCGTCCGGGAGTGCTGGCTCCCTCCAACAGTCCAACCTTGTGCAGGTTATAAGAGTTGATCATTTTAAATTGCCGTAGTGTTCAGGAATATGTAGGTTAATGCACTAATTCTGGAGCTGTGTCTAGGGGAGTTACTTTGCTGAGGGCAAATGTAGGCTTGTTGGGCCAAATTGGCTGTTTCTGCAGCGTAGGGATTCCATAAGAACAACACTGGCATTTTGTAGATTTTTGAGGTCTCCCCTATATTTCCTTCTCAATCTCCCACTGATGTTTGGGAGTTCAGTCCCGAAAACCTTCTAAATCTTGGTCGTCTGCTCCAGATCAATCCATTCTTGACCCTGTAAACTCCTTCGTTCACGAAAACTCTTTACCTTTGTGCAACCTTGTTAATGCCCATACATTTCACGTTCCTGAATCTTCTTCCTGTCATGGCAATCCCTCCATGTTTATCTGAAATCCTCCAATGCTTGAAACCTCCCCAAAACAGTAAATTCTTTAGTCCCTACAATATTCCCAAAGTGTAAAAGTTATTATGTCCCTGCAATCCTCCCTCCCTCTGAAACCGCTTTTTTCTTCATTATAATGAACCGTCACAATTACTGGAGCGTAGTTTTGCCAGTGAGACCTTATAAGGTATGTACAACGCAGCCGCCCTGATATCACTCCCTATCTCTGTAATATCCACCATCATCCAGTGTACATCTGGGAAACATTGCTGTGATCGGAAGGGTTGTAGAGTCCGGGACACTTTACAGACGTAGGAAGCGCTGCAGATCACGGTGGATGGTAGAAATGTAGGAAGGAAAGTGTATCCAAAAGGACGTTGATTAGATTAGATTACTTACAGTGTGGAAACAGGCCCTTCGGCCCAACAAGTCCACACCACCCCGCCGAAGCGCAACCCACCCATAACCCTACATTTACCCCTTACCTAACACTACGGGCAATTTAGCATGGCCAATTCACCTGACCTGCACATCTTTGGACTGTGGGAGGAAACCGGAGCATGGGATTGGACCATGGGATTTAACAGAAAAATTGTCTGTAACTGTAAATGCACAAGCCTAAACTTTTGCTGAGCTGATTCTGGAGATCTTTACTAGAACGGGTGAACACAGTTTCAGATTCCCACCGTGGGAGTTGTGAGCTCAGATGTGAATCTTTTTGCCTATTCTGTCTGTGTGCCTGATACTGAACTTGTGCTGCTCTGGTGGAAAACACTCTCCGTGCATCTGCTAACCTCGAGATCTGCATGATTGACCAGAGCTCACCTCAAAAAACCTTCGTTTGGAATATCATTTTTCACTAATGTATTGTGTCGTTTTGTGAGATGCAGGAAATGTTCTGCAAGTGGAGTGAATGAAACTTTTCTCACTGACTCTCGTAATTCTGTGGGCTTTCGTGGATTCTGTCATTCTGTGCAGACTGTCATACAGGGGATTTTCTTCCCAGGGAATCTGAGTGCAGAATTACTTTGCTTGTTAGAATAGTCATCATGTGAATGCAAAAGAGATGGCGTATTTGTGGCTGTTCTGTAACAGTGTAAACACCTGTCCAATGGCATCTCAACAACTGGGTCAGAGTTGAGTGCACTGGGACCTGCAGGCGAGGAGTTGTGAAACCTCATGCTCCTTCTATGTGGGACATAACACGAGGCTGGGTGAGAGCGGCTCACAGAGTTAATGATGCGTACGGCACTTGGAATATACTCTTGGGGTTTCAGATGACATTGTGAAAGGCGTGTAGTGAATAGGGATAATTGTTGGTGCTGTGGATAGTGAGGAAGAGTAGCGAAGGACGCAAAAGTATGGATATCAACTTTAATAACTTTACAGTGAGGGGAGATAGCTATAAGACAGGTTTTTTTTTTACTCAGAGAGTAGTAAGGGTATTGAATGCTTTGCCTGCAATGGAAGTAGATTCGCCGAGTTTAAGTGCATTTAAGCCGTCAATAGACAGGCATATGGAAGTACATGGAATAATGTAGGAGGGATAGGCTTCAGATTATCATGACAAGGCGTTGCAGCATCGAGGGCCGAAGGGCCTGTACTGTGCTATATTCTATGTTCTATGGACAGATGGGCGGAGAAATGGCAAATTGAATTTATTCTCGACAAATGTGAAGTGATTTATTTTGGGAGATGAAATGCAAGAGGAAGCTATACTGTACACGGCTGGACTCTGAGGATCATTGATATACAGAGGGATCTTGCGGGCAAATACTTAGCTCCCTGAAAAGAGGAACACAGTCTTGGAACTGAGTATAAAGTTTGCTCGTTACGCTCTAACTGCACAAACTTTAGTTCTGCAACATTGGGAGTACTGTGTGCAGCTCTCATTGCCACTCCACGGCAAGTGGAGTCTTTGGAAAGCGTGTGTCACAGGTCTTGAATGTTGGCTGGTCGACAATGTATAGGCTGTAAGGAGAGGTTCGACCGACTTCATATTTTTTACAAGAGTGTCAGAGACAGAGGGGCGACCAGCTCTAGGTATATAACATAAAAACTCGGGAGCACAAGTTGAAGGTGAGAAATGAATGTTTATGGACGTTGCCCAAGGAGGTGGTCAAATCAGAAATATTAGCAATGCTTTTTTCAATAAGCATTTAGATAGGCACGTGAACAGGCATTGAATGGAAGGATGTGGATCATGTGCAGACAGATGATAATAGTTCAAAATAACAGTATTGTCGACGCAGCCATGGTCGGCCAAAAGGCCTATGCTGTGCTGTACTGTTCGATTTCCTAACTTCTCAGCACGTACCCTTTCAAACTTCCTCAGAATTTTGGATATTTCATTCAATTTCTCTCTCATTCTTCGAAAACCCAATGAGTCCGACCTCAATCTCCTAAAACTCTTTCCATTAGAAAATCCCTCCATTCTCAAGATCAAACTAATTAGCCGTAGCTGGCCAGCCTCCATGAATACCTGTCTTTTGGGCTGGCATACTGTTCATATTATTCTAAATGTGGCATGATTCATATCTAGCCAATGCAGCACCTCTGCATTTCTACATACACTCCATTTGCAATAATTGCCAGCATTTGATTTTCATTGTCAATTACCCACTGACGCTTTAAGCCACCACTTCCAGATTAATACACAACGCTTCCCAGAACCTTATGTGCCGTCAATCTGAAAAAAAAAAACAGTATTTGCATGACAGTAAATAGGGATCGTGCTGGAGTGTATTATAAAGGATATGACAATGAACAGTAACGGGGTTCTTTGAAATAATGCGAGATATATGATTTTATAAAAGTGAAATATTTTTGATGAGCACGCTGAATCTTACTTGATAGTGTGTCCTATACATGGCAGAATTGAAGAAAGTGGCGGTAGAGGGATTTGATTTTTGAAATTCCAAATCAGTTTCACACATGTCAATCCGACCAAAATAACCACTCGGCAGAGAATAGGGCCACTTAAAGTTCAACGAAGTTATTTGTGTTGGCTATGCACCACTGCTGATGAGTGAGAACCTAAGCAAAGATTTTACGTCGGTATGTACTGTGGACAAAGATGGAAACATGGGAAAATAATTAGTGATGTTTTCAAAAGAGTTAGTGTTATTGAACAGGAGGTGGTAGATTTCTTAAAAAGCGTAATGGTAGATAATACCTCAGAATTTTCTAACTTGTGCCAAGGTAAACAATTGGGGAGGGAAAACTATAAAGGTATTCGGAGGGAGCTGTGGTGTAAAAATTGGGAATAACTGTCCTACGGGAAATGCACAACTGAAATGTGGAGGCAGTTTAAGGAGCACTTGTTGCGACGAAAGGATAATGTCGTCCCACTCAGACAGGCAAGGAATGGTAAGGTGAAGGAAACTGGGATAGTAAGAGAAGAGTAACGTCAAGTCAAGAGGAAGAATGAAGCGTATTAAGGTTGAGAAAGCAAGAATCTCGCATTATTATAGAGATTGCAGGTTAGTTAAGAAAGAACTCGACATGGCCTGAGGGAAACTAGGAGTGGGCATGAATAAGTCTCGGTGGGAAGGATTACGGAAAACGCAAAGGTGTTGTTCTCCTACGTGAGGAATAAAAGAAAAGTCAGAAAGTCGTTGGGCCGATCGGGGATCGTGAAGCAAGCTTATGGCTCGAGTCCTAAGTTGTAGGGGCGACCATAAATGATATATTTGTTTCAGTATTCACAAGAGAGAGGGGCCTTGTTGGTTATCTGATCACTGTGGACCAGGTGAATAGGTTTAAACAGATTCATATTAAGAAAGCGAATGTGCTGGAATTACAGAAAAGTATCAAGATAGATCAGTCACCAATGCCGGAGCAGATATATCGAAGGTTAATAGAAGAAGTGAGAAATGAGATTGCTGAGTCTCTGGTGATGATCTTCAATCACTTTCCACGGGAGTAGTACCAGTAGATTGGAGGAAGAAATTGTTACTCCTCTGTTCAAGAAATTGAATAAAGCAATATCTGGAAATGACAGTGGTAAGCATCATTCTGGAAAGGATTCTGAAAGACAGGATTTATGACTATTTGGAAAGACACGGTTGAAATAAAGGTAGTCAACATTGCTTCCCTAGGGGCAGGTCATGCCTCACAACCCTTATTTAGTGCTTTGACGATGTGATGAGAAATGTTGATGAAGGTCGAGCAGTGGACGTAGTGCATATGGATTTCAGTAAAGCATTTCAGAAGGTTCTCCGTGGTAGGGTTATTCAGATAATTATGAGGTATGGAATGCAGGGTGATTTGATTATCTGGATACAGAATTGGCGAGAAGAAAGCAGAGAATGAGCAGCAGTGATTTGAAAGCATACTTCTGGGATGTCAGTGAACAACGGTGTCGTACAGTGATTTGTTCTTGGGCTTCTGTTATTTGTAGTTAATATAAAGGAATTGGATAAATAATTACAAGGGTGGATGAGTAGTTTGGCCGATGACACAATAGTCCATGGTGTTGTCGATACTGTTGGGCATAGCCAGGTGAGAAGTGACAGGTGGATTTCAAACAGGATTAATGCGAAGTGATTCATTTTGCAAGTTAGAATTTGAATGCTCACAAGGCTAAAGATCGGATTCTTGTCAGTGTGGAGGATAAGCGGTATCTTGGGGACAATGCACATAGATATATCAAAGTTGTCAGACAACTTGCGAGGGTTGCTAAGAAGGCGGATAGCATTTTGCCTTTCATTGACGGGGAGATTGAGCTTCGGGGCCGCGTAGTTTTTGCTGCAGATTTTTCAAATACTAGAAAGACAACATGTGGAATATTGTGACCAGTTCTGATCGGTTCATTACGGGAAAGTTGTAGATGCTTTCAAGATGGTCCAGAGGAAATATACCTGGATGCTGTCCGCATTGGAGTGCTTGTCTTATGAAGCGAGGCTGAGTCAGCTGAGGCTTTTCTCACTTTCGAGAACATAAGGAAGATAGATGAATTGATTGAGGTGTAGAAGCTAATGAGAATCAAAACTTAATATGCTGGAAAAGCACAGTCGGTCATGCAGCATCCCCAAGAGCATCACGGCGACGTTTCGCATAAGGTCGTCATCAGGAATATGCTTATGCTCGAAAAGTCGACTTTCCTGCTACTCTGATGTTGCCTGACAGGCTGTGCTTTCTAGTACCTCACCTCTGACTCTGATCTCCAGTATCTGCAGGCATAATTTTCCATAAATGAAATGAGATAGATGGGCAGAGTCTTTTCACCATGGCAGACATGGCTGTCACACGGGGTGGAAATTGCATGGTGATTGGAGGAAGTATAGTGGAGATGTCAGATTTGCGATCTTCACGTAGAGAGTGGTGGATACATGGAATGCACTGCCAACTGTGGTCGTTGAGTCAGGGACATTAGGCACATTTAAACGACTGTTGGACAAGCCCATTAAAGGTATTAATTTGATTGGTGTGTAGGTTAAATTGAACTTTGGTTAAATTAAATGCTAAGCACAATATAGTGGGCAGAAGGGCACTCTGGTGTACTATTCTATGTTCTAATAATCCCAGTAACCCACAGGCGGGTAAACGAATGAGTCAAAAAGACATGAAGATCTACAGCATGAAAACAGGCCATTGAGCCCTACTTGTATATGTTGACGACTTTTTCATATATTAGACTGGTCATATTTGCCTGGGATTGGTTCTTATCTCTCTGTAGCTATCCAAAAAATATTGTTGTCTAAACGTTCCTTAAATATCAAAATTATATTAACTTCCATCAATACCAATGCCAGCCCATTCCACCACCGTCGATGTGAACAAATACCACTCTTGGCCCTTTAATTTCTCTCTGTTTCCTCCCCACACCCGACATTCAACATATACCTTTTCGTTTTAGACCTCCCTACCATGGGGAACAGTTGTCCATTATCCTCCGTATCGCTGCCTGTCCTGATTTTATACACCACTGATAAGTCATCGCTCAACCTCCTACGATTTAGGGAAAAGAGTATCATCCTATCGACCTTCTCCCTATGACACCAACCTTCCACTCCAACCACTGTCCACATAAATCGTTGCTGCACTCTTTCTCAAATTATAATATTCTTTCCATAGTTAGAAGAACAGCAATGCACACTTTACTCGAATTTTAGCTTCACCAGCTGCAATATGACGTTCAATTTCCTATATGCAATGTTCTGACCGATAAAAGCTAGCATGAAGAAAAGCTTCTTCATCAACCCGTCCAATTGTCAGTCCATTTTCAAGAAGATTAAAAACTTGCACCGGAAATCTCTCTGTTATCTAACACTCCCCAGGCCCTACCAATGACTGTGGAACTTCTATCCTCGCTTGCTTCTCCAAAACGCAATGCTTTGCAATTATTCAAAAGAAATTCAATCCACCATTCCTCAACCATTGGCCCAGTTCATCAAGATCGCGCTGCGTTTCTAGAAAACCGCCTTCAATTTCCATTATACGACTAATCTCAGTGTCATCTGAAACATTCCAAAACATATCTCCTGAATTCTCATGCAGATCATTGATATGTAAAATTGCAGCGGACCAGCACTGATCCCTGTAACATACCGTTACTCATTGGTCACCAGACTGAAAAGCAGACCTCTACCATCACTGTCAGCCTTCCACTGTCAAGCTACGTTTGTGTCCAATTTGCTAGCTCTCCCTGGATCCCGTGATACATAGCGACCCAATTTGTAGCACCTTCTCAAAGACCTTGCTAAAGTCCATATAAACAACATATGCCAAACATCACCCAAGCTGATTTCCCTCATGTTTATTTTGGACTAATTTGTTAAATAATTCGGACGAAGTATATTCGAAGTTAAGATATGGTAGCACAGATTGGACAAATGCAAGATGTGGTTCGTAGTTTTGAGAAGTAATCGGTCCTGTCTGCCTCGAAAATGCAGATTAGACAGTTACTGGATACTCTGTGGTACACCTGTGATGCTGAGAATTAGATAGCTAGCACATACAGAGAGGGGATTCACACTGCAGCCATAACGGCCTTAAAGAATAAAGGGAATGGGCAAACAGTCAGTCCAAGAGAAAGACTGCGGGAATACAGGAAAAGCTCAGGGTCTCAATCACAAAATCGGTATTCCAGTTTGGAAGCTGACTCCTCAGGGATGTGCAATCACAGCTATGTTTGCAGCACCACATGCAGGCTGACTGTACAGGAAAGCAGGGAGAATGAATGAGGAGCAATAGTCACAGGAGATTAATTAATGAGGAGAAAATGTTGATGGTGACTGAAATATCCACGTAAGTGCACGATGTTGGGGTCAAGCATGTCATAAAGAGGCTGCAGAAGCTTTTTTTTCCGGGGGGAGGATGAACAGCAGCAGGTCGTGATCCACATTGTTAGAATGCTTCATTTGGGAAGGGTGAAGTGTTCTTTGCTCGGAACTTCGGGAGCTATGGAGAACGTCAGCATGCAGGATTTCCAAAGCAGTAATCTGCACAATACTCCAAGTGCCGCATGCAAGGAAGGACAGTAAAGGGAAGTGAAGGGAGATAAAAGTATGATGAAACAGAGTACGGGAGAACAAGCTTTAGAATTCTAGAAAATAGAGCTTGATCGTGAGCAAGGTGGAAATTATATAAAGTTGACGGTGTAGCACATGAAAACAGCTAAAATTGAGTGGGTGTGTTGCTCGTGCTATGGGGGAGTGGTGCTTGTCCTAACTTGGCAAGACTATCATAATCAAAAATGGAACGACAGAGGAGATCACGAGCTTAGAACGGCAAGTCAACGTTGTCGCTGGAATAAGAAAGAAAGAAAGAAAGAAAGAAACGATGTCTCAATACTTGCAACAGTGCATGTGTGTGAATGCATGGACTACAGTAAAGAACACTAACCAGATATTGGTACAGATTGAGAAATGGAATTCTGAAGCTGTGAAAACAGACAGCTGCCTCAAGGAATGGCAAAGCAGGGTGCTACATATTCCTGGTTGCAAAGAGAGATAATAACAAAGAGTTTGCAAATTGATTAATAATAACAACACAGGTGTGATTATGGTTGATAAATTCTAAGTTCCAAGGACAGAAACAAATTGCTTACAGATATTGAACAAAAGGGGAAATAGTGATAATTCCAGATGTAGTCTATAGCTTGGCAGCTAATGGAAATGAAGTAAAGAATAAATCTGCAGGGAAATTACAGAGGTGCCAACGTTATCGAGCCAGTACATAAAGTCATCATAGAGTCCATCCCTCCAATTTGGTTTCGGGAGTTGTTGATTACACTATCTCGATTAGTTAGGTTTGTGTGTGTGTAAAGCGCAGTGAACTTGTTTTAATGTATTGTACTTTGGTTCGTTGTCTGGTTGGAGATTGGCTTTTTTATAGCTCTGTGCATGGCGAACGCTCCATTCAAAGTAGGGATGAAAGTGTTATTCTGTGGACTGCAAGGGATAGGTTCTCTGTGACAGGGGCTGAATTTATCCAGTCGCGTATGTGGTTACTAGTTGTGAACTGGGTATTAGTCTCTGGATTATAGTCGGTTCCGTGTGGCGAACTTGTTTTTATTCTGTGCGCGTTGGTCATTTCTGTCTGACGAGCTGTGCTTCAGTTTATGGAATCTGGTCAGTTACGTTACCCAGATGGTTTATTCCCGCAGTTACTGATTTCACACAGTAATTTCTTCCTGGGTAGCTGAGCTTTATCCTTGGATACAGTGCGTGTCTCTCTGCCAGTTTATTTCATTTCTGAAGAACCTACCTGCTGTGCAGACGCTGCAGACCTGGTTATTTCTATATCGATTGTGCTTTTGTTTCAAATGTTAAGAATATACTGTTGGTTATTTTTATCGATCTTACATTTAAAATTAACTAACAATACATATTTCAGTGTGGAGGCGCTCTGACAAAACTTGTGAATCCCAAATAATCAATGATCTGACGCGACTTTTAATTTATTCTGTGGGGTCATGCACCTTGTTTGGAAAAGAGTCATGTAATATTTTCTAAATGGAGAGAAAGATTGTGAGTCTGAAGTACACAGAGATTTGTCCGTTCTAGTGTGGGATTCTCTCATGGTAAATGCACAGGTTGAGTCCGTAGTTAGGAATGCAAATGCAATGTTGATATTTGTTTTTATTGGACTTGAACATAAAAGAAGGGATGTACTTCTGAAGCTATTCAAGTCTCTGGTCAGACCACCTTTGGTGTATTGAGCGCCTTTTTGAGCCCCATATTGCAAGAAGGATGGCAGTGTGCCTGGCAGTGTTTTCATTGGAGCTTCACAGCAATGGTCCGAGGAATGAAATGCTTAACATGTGAAGAACATTTGAGGACGATAGGTCTATAATCGATGGAGGTTAGAAGGATGACGGGGTATCTAATTGAAACATACAGAATACTGAATGGTCCGGACAGAGTGGATGTTGGGAAGATGTTTGTATTTGTATGTGAGACTGGGCAGAGCTTCGAGTGAAGGGAACACCTTTTACAACGGAGATACCGCAAACCTCTTCAGTGATGGAGAAGTGAATCTATGAAATGCATTGCTACAGAAAGCAGTGAAGTCCAGATCACGAAGTATATTTAAGACTGAGGGAGATAAGTTCGTGATTGTCAAGGGGAACAAGCATGATGGGGACCAAGCTGAAGAATGCGGTTGAAAAAGCTTTCAACCATGATTGAATGGCGGATAAGTTTCAACGGGCTGAATTGCCAATTTCTCCCACGAGGTCTTATGATCTTATCCTGTGGACTCTACGTTGTGCAAGGTGGTGGTTGTTACCAAATAACTTGTAAGTGATCCACGTGTGTGGTCAGTGGGTCTTTAGTTTGTGGAGTAAACATAGAATGCTGGACATCACATCGGTTCAGGCAGCATCCGTGGACAGAGAGCAAGATAATCTGCTGAGTCGAGGTGCCTTTTTACTCAGTGCTCACCTGTTATTTAATGGAGTTTTCGATAGCATTTCCACACACTACTGAAACAAATGTGAGTGTTTGGTTGCCTGTGGATGTGTCAGAGAGAGACAGAGAGAGAGAGAATGCGCTGGTGTGAATATCCCCTCAATCCCGATTGACACTTGTTACCTTTATGACCTGAACTGGACTCCACAGCATACTCTGTATGTTTAAGTCTTCCTAGGCTCCATAACCGTCGAGATCTATTGAACCAACTTTGGGACATATTTCCCTCTGTAAATCTAGGAACTCCTCCTGCCCCAATAGTTCATACTGGCTTTATAATGTCGTTCAGTCCCTTATCACACTTCATATGTCTGACATCACTGCCAGCACCTTCAAGGATGCTTTATCATCTCATTAAGGACAAACAACCTTTCAACTTCCTACAACACTCTGCTTGCGATGAGAAACCTTGTTCTTGCTTTAAAATCTGCTTCAGCATTTTGATAGCCTTTTGTCAGTTTCTGAAACACTCTGCCTTTCGAATTGCTAGATTTTTTAGTGGCTGTATTTGAAGATTGTTATAATCTGATATAATCGTTAAAATCCTGAGTGAGTCACTGATTGGCCCTTCTTGCTGAAGTTTTGTCCGTGTGAATGGAATGTTCTTTTATTGAATATTTTGCCGTTACATTATTGCATTGTAGTCTGTTTTCTTTGTTATCTTGGACAGTACTCCTCTCATACTAATGTAATTTGCTTCGTTTGAATTTCAGATTTCTGTGTATGCTTGGAGTGGTCACCGTTAAACGTGATAATGCATTTAAATTCCATTTTATCCCCCAAACGCCCAAGCGCCCAGACAACTGCCAGCCAAGGATGGAGTGACCTTTACGAAAGAAAAGGAAACCAACAAAAAACACACTTCAGAGGCCTCCTCAAAAATATCTCTGTGATCTATCCGAGCGTTGTTGACCATATACATTACACACCGTAGGCTCAGTAATGCCCGAGCCCCCCACCCATTAGAGAAGGCAATCCACCAGCTCAAGGCATTGTAGCAGACGGTAGTCCGGCTGAGGCATTCGAGTGAGGAGGCACTGAGATCCTAGTCTAGCTACACGTTATTGTTTATCTTACCTGGAAGGTGGAGGGAATCCCAGGAGAGCTCCAACAAGTCACCGTGATAAGTATCTTCAGAAAGGGACAAGTCCAACTGTGACAGTTGAAGACGAATCTCCCTATTGTCATGTATTGGAAGAGTCAACTCAAAGCTCCTTCTCAACGATCTTCCCGCTGTAGCCGAGGATCTCCTCATGAAATTGCAATGCGGCTTCAGGCCAAGGAGTGGGGCAATGGACATGAGTTTCACCGTGCAACAGCTGCAGGAGAAATGCAAATAACAGACCCTCCTCGTGTACATGGCCGTCTTCGAAATTAGAAAGTCATTTGATACCGTCACACCCAGGAAGGATTATTGAGCTAAAGCAAGAAGTGTGTCATTACACCCTGCTTGTTTCACGAAGACATTTATTTGTGGTAATGACAAATGGCTCCCCACGGATTCGTTCCCCGTTCCGACCGACGCCAGACAGGGCTGTCTCATTACCCCAGCACTGTTCCCGATTTTCCTCGCTGCAATGTTTCACCTCAGCGCCAACAATCTCTCAACAGAACAAGCAGGAAATTAATAAATCTTTATCCACCTTCAAACCAAAAACAAATTCAGGCCAACCAGTGTCATCAATCTGCAGTACGTGGATGGTGTTTCTGTGTGTCCAACCTCAAAGAGTGTTCACTGGAGCATTTTCAGTGTCTTTGCAGGAACACATGCGAGCGTGGATCGTACCCTAATCGTCCACAAGAAAAAGGTACTCCAACAAATTGGCCCTGCATTGCGGAGAGAACCCCTGATCAACAAGATTGATGAGAAGGCCTTGGACCATTCAATATGTAGAATGCGTCCTGTCGAATAAAATAGATGTTAATGAAGAAATCCACCACTGCTTCCAGTATGCTAGCACAGCCTTCGGTCATCTGATGTGAAAGGTGTTCCAGGACAACAACGTCAGTTCCAGCATCAAGTCCATGGTTTCCAGAGCCATTGTGGTTCCCACCCTCGCATATTGCTCTGAAAGAGATACCTCAAGGTCCTGGACCTGTCTCATCTTCGCTGCCTGTACAAAGTCTTGTGATTCTTCAGTGAAGACAAACCGAAGACGAGCGTCCTCGACCAGGCCAACATCCCCAGCATTGAGGCAACGACCCAAACCTCCTTGGTCGGCAGCAAAGAGATGGGTACGTCGTCCCCTTGACCAACACGAGACTCCCCAAGCTGGTGCTGTACTTCCTGATTGGAGGTGAGCCCCAGATGGCAGAGGAATTGTCTCAGGATCACCTTCAATGCTTCAGTGGGCTGGTGAAACATTCCCACAGACACTTGCGCACTACTGGGCTGAGACTGTCGAAAGTGAAGGAGGAGCATTGGGACGGCGTGGAGCAACTTGGGACTTGCCGTCGGGAAAAGCGGAAATACAGGAGGAAACTGCTCGAGGGGCGCACTCTTACAACAGCGCTCCACTTCTCCCCTTATCACGGCCAGCCGCTGTCCCATGTATAACAGAGTCTGTGGAAGTGACATTAATTTGTACAGCCACCTACAGACTCACCCTAAGTGTAGGAGAGTTTCACCCTCGTCTGTGACCCACCGCCAATTACATGATGAAATATGAAGATTGCATTTCCTAATAATTATTACAAATTCTAATAACTGCCTGTATTATGCGGTACCTAACAATGTAATACTGTTAGCGGGACTGAATGCTGTCCTTGAACTTTATTTTTCTGGCCCTCATTCCCAAGAATTTGGATTCGTACTCATTCATAATCTGAGACACTATATTTTCTTGATCATCGCATTGGTATCCCTAACTACGAGAATACCCCATCCAGTTTCTCATTCTGCCTGGCTTTCCACAATGTTTTGTCGATGTGAATATCAATTAACAGTATTTCTCTTCACAAATTTTAACGATCAGATCGAAATCCTAAGTTACAAGTGCATATATCTCATTGCAAATTCAAAGTGCATTGAAGTAAAGAACCAGTAATTTATTTTTTTAATCACAATTTCCTGTCACAAACTTATTTGCTGATGTACAATTTTTGTTCATGTCTGTGCCTTCTTGTTTCTTTCTGGTTGTCCTTAGCCACATCCCAAAGGTGATCCAATATTTTAACCTTTCTCTTTGGACTTGAGTCTTGCCATTCACCTACGTCCTGTCACCCCTCATCTGTGTCTTAAATCATACTGTATAATCCTGGTCATATGAGTGACCAAGAGACTGCTCCGGACACGGCATCATAGGATCCCATCCCAGTATAATAGCTCACTCACCCGGAAATCTGGTAACAATGCCCACTGACTCAAAACCATTTCTGACACCATTGTTTGATCCTAAAATCTTCCAGAAGATAGTTTGTATCGTTCTTGCAGAATTTAGTAGCATTCCCTGTCTTATGCCACACTGTATGGGTCTAATCGCTGCCTCTGCACGGTCCTCATGTGCTTGTCGCAGGCCTGAGATCCTGAGTCAACAGAACTCCTCACGCCAAGGAGATACAGCAGCACAGCACAGGGATTGAGACTAGGCTTTCCAAGCAATCTGGTGGGCTCAGTTTGATTATACATGTGTAACTTTCACTGCATCAGCCTATCCTCTGAGTATGCCCATTTCTCTGACGCTTGTAGTTGATCAGGAGAATCCTGACTTAGAAGAATACCTAACTCCGGTTTCATCCCTCACCTCATTGAAGATGGTTTGTCAGCCAGAGAGATGGAAAGTGATATTTGGAACCGTCTGTAAATCCTGCAACCGGTAAGATTATAGCCCAGGGAGAAGCTCGATATTCAGACCCACAAGACATGACAAACACAATGTGCTGGACAAGGAACAGAGAAGTTCTCGGCTTCATTAGGTGTTGGTCATCTTGTGAGGGTCCTGCTTTTGCCTCTGCTGTACCAGTCCTCAATGCCACATCCCAGGATACCCGTGTCTTCAATCCTCGCCCATGTTGTCTTCGTGATCTTTGTAATATACGCCAGTTCCTATAAATCGTTTTCTGTTTGTATCCACCACGTCCATAAGAAGATCCCTATCTCTAACACGTTAATCCCTAACACGTTAATACCTGAACTTCCCCAGTTGATGCAAACTATCTTTATGCCTAAAATGCCGACAGTCATGTCTATCCCTGTTAGCGTCTCCTACCAGGACAGTCATCGAGGTCTGGAATGTTGTCTTTAATCCCGACATTGTCCCGACCTGGGTGATCTTCTCCAGCCACTACTGCGTCCCTTGTCTGTGAAAAATTTCAGTCCCTTGAGCCGTCCCGAGCTGCACCAACGCCTTCAATGCCTCCATCATCCCCTCCTTCCAGAAAGTCCTCCCTTTCTGGTAATCTCAATCAAACTTGACAGCAATCGATGGTGCCCAAAAATTCTTCCCGAGTTGGGTAGTCCCATCAAATCCCTGCCGAACTCCTGATCTGTTGCAGCAACCCCAATCATTGTGACTCTTCAGTTCCTATAGGACAAACGTTCAAAGCCAGCTCATTCACTCTCCATATACATCTATAAACTCCTTCTTTTTCTCCAAATGTTTGATACTTAACTAAATAAACCTCACCCGTCCCGACAACCCACCCTACCAGAGTATCAATTTCAATCTATGCAATGGTCCGTTTCTGTATAAATGTCTCCAAACCAGGAATCCTGGTAGACTCCATAGTCTTTTTATGTATACAAACTCCAGAATTTATAAGTTTTCTAACAGCTGTAAATGTCTTCAGTCGCGACAACCTTATATATCTCTGTTAGTTTCTGTGGTGTATGCAATGCTTTTCTCCCTGAAAACCTTTCTGTCTGTGCCGCTCATTCTATGTACCTTTCCTGACATCCATCCATATCCAACACTCTTGTATCGAATCTATCTCCCTCGATCTCTGTAAATTTCTCCAATTCCTAAAACCCTTCCACCCTCTAACATTATTGACGACATATAGCTCTGTCTAACTCTGATGTCCTCGCGCACCTGTAAGCCTCCCTAACTCTGGAACGTCAATCTGTCTGTTTAATCACTCCACTATCTCTGAAAGACTCTCTGCAATTGACAGAGGCAATTGGAATAAAAGTATTAATTGAGGTGAACAGATATGATAGACCTGTTATGACAGAGATGTGGCTGCAGATTAGCCGTAGTTGGGAAGTGAACATTGAAGGTTGTTGAGGTCTAAGAAGGACAGACAAAAAACTAACAGGTTGTGAAGTAAGAATGAGACTAATCTAGTGAGACAGCCATGTGTATCTGCAGATCAAAAGTTGGAATCTATTTGGGTGGAACTAAGAACAAGCAAGTGGCAGCAATCGTTAGCAGGAATATTTTTATGAGCATCAATCATGGGAATGTAAATATGTTTACAATCAGGAACTTGAATGCACTTTGAACAAGGACAGTACAGTAATTATATGTGACAGTAGTCTATATCTCGATACCAGAACTTATGAATGTCAGGAGTGTAATCGATGGAATCCTGGATTGTATACGAGATGGTTTTCTCTTATAACATGAGAAGGAACCATAAATAGAATGTCTAATTTTACATCAAATGTTGTGCCATGATCAATATCTAATAAACTCATTGGGAAGAAGCCTTCTGGGCAGAGTACCATAATTGAGTTCTCTTTATTGAGTTTCAAACTGACTTAGTGAAGACCATGAAACTTTGGAGTGGAATTCGGCCAATTGGCCCGTTCTGTATTTTTGCTATTCAATGTGATCATAGCTGATCTGATCATCCCCAACTTCAATTTCCTGGTGTTCCTTTTCCAGATTATCATTGTTTCCCTGATTGATTAAACCTCGACCATCTTTGTCTTAATTATACTTAATAACTCAGCCTCGACAGCTCTTTGTAGTAAGGAATTCCAGAGATTCACTACCCTCTGAGTGAAGAGATTCATCCTCATCTCCATTTTTAATGCGTGACCCCTTGTTCCGATGTTATGTCCCCAGGTTTCGACGTTTTCGTACAAGGGAAACCATTGGAAGTGGCAAAAATATTTATTGCAGAAGACATGAAAAACCGTGAAGCTGTGGATAACGAGTAAGGACATAAACGCTTGTGTTGGGATACAGAGTACATGGAAAGGTGGGCGGAGAGATGGTAAATTTAGTTTATTCTGGACAGGTCTGATATAATGCATTTTATAAGGTCAAATGTAAGAAGAAACTTCAGATATGGAAGGACAATCATGTACAGAGGGGTCTTGGTGCACTTCCATATCTGCCGGACAGTGACAATACAAGTGGGTGAAGGGGGAAACAAAGCACATAGCATGATTGCCTCCATCACTCGCAGGAATGAGTACAGACGTTTGCCTGTCACGTTGCAACTGTACAAACTTTGGTTTGGCCACATTTGGAGTACTGTGTGTAAATCTCATTTCTGCACTACAGGAATGATGTGGAGTATTTGTTCAGGGTGCAAAGAAGATGACGAGGATTACTTTGAGAGTGTGTTCACAAGAAGGTGAGATGGAGCAAACTTGAATTTCCTTGCGAGAGTGTCAGAGCCTAAGGGGCGAGTAGGTACGTATATGGAAACTTAGAATGGTCAAGGATAATGTAGATGGTCGAAATAATTTTTTTCCAGTGTGCAGGTTTTAAATATTTTTTTTAAAAAAGGGTGCTTCGGATCAGGGTAAGATGCAGAATATTTAAATGAGATGTGTGAGCCAAGTGTTATTTTTACGTAGAGTGTAAGGTGCAAAGGGAAGTTGTACAAGTGGAAATGTGAACACAGTTTTTTAAGTGGTATATGAACAGACAGAGAATAGAGGAAGATGAAACATGTTCAGGCAGATGTTATTAGTTATGATTAACATTATGTTCGGCACAACCATGGTGTGTCTACTGAAGTGCTGTGATATTTTAGTTTCTAAATTCATAGCACCTACGCTGTCCAAACACCTCAGAATCTTGGGTTGTTTCATTCAATTTCTTTCTCATACTTCGAAAATCCAATGACATCCAGCTAAATCGACTTCATAGCTTCTGTTTACAATATCCCTATATTCTCAAGACGAGCCCAGTGAAACTTTTCTCGCCTGTCGTCAATGCAAGAACACCTGTCCTTCTGGCACTTATACTCTTCGTTATATTCCATTTTTTTTTATTCGGATCTTGCACAGATTGCAGAGACCTCACTATTTTTACTCTCCAGTCACTTTGTATTAAATGTCAGCATTTTGATTTGCCGTCTCCATAACCTGATGACCCAGTAAGCTATCTTTTTCGCATTCACGAGCAAGAAATGCTAAAATTCTTTGTGCAGTCAGTCTGAAACCAAACGATATTATCCTGACAGTATATCGGGAACGTGCAGCAGTGTATTGTAAAGTTTCTAATCATAAATAATCACGAGATCCTGAGAGACAATGTGCGACGCACTTCATGAAAGAAAGTTTGTTTTTGAGCCTCTTTGATTTTATTTCTTGGTATGAATATAATTGGTAGAAGAGATAAGGGTGACACAGGGCAATTGTTGTAGTGAGATATGGATCTTTAAATAATCAGAACACTTTGCACAAGTTTCAATAAGAACGAAAGAGTCACTCGGTAGAGAGCATGAATTATTTTAAAGATCGATGAGGACGTTCATGTTGAAAACAAAGCAGATGGGTGAGATATTAAACGATGATTTCCTGTCAGTATGTACTGTGGAGAAAGATATGAAAATTCGGGAACTTGGGGAAATAAATAGTTCTGTCTTGGAAAGAATCCACAACGGAGAAGAGAAGGTGCTGGAATCTTAAGACGAATCAAGGTAGGTCGATCGTCAGCAGCCCATCAGGTGTAACCCAGAATATTGTGGGAAGCGAGGGAAGAGATTGCAAGGCCCCCATCAAAGCTATTAATTATCAATTAAGTGAGGTACCGGAAGGCTGGAGGTCCACAGACGTTGTTTTCTCACATAAGGGCTGCAGGGAGAAGCCAGGAAACTACAGATCAGTCAGACGAATAATGGGTTAATCGTTGTCGGAGGTGCTAAGAAAAAGGCGCTAACGTCCATTAGGAAAGGGAGGGTCAGTTAGAGATAGTCAGCATGGCTTTGAGAGTGGAAAATCGAGTCTCACAAAAACGATTGATTCTTCAAGGATGTTGTCAAGAGATAGATGAAGGCAGAGCAGTCAACGGAATTACAGAAACGCGTTTAACAAGGTTCCTTATTGTAGATTGGGTAATCATTTCAAATCAACATAAAATTTTGTGGGAGTCAGGAAGATCTATTCAGCTGGTTAAAAAAATTACTTAATGGTATGAGGCAGAGAGTGGTAGGAGATGTTTTCCGTTTCTGACTGGAGTCATGTGACCAGCAAATGTAGTGGATCCAGTGTTTGCAATTTTGTCAAATGATTTGAATGAGAATCTTGGTTTCATTGTAAGTAAGTATGTGAGTGATGAGAAAAATATTACTTTCGCAGGCAGTGAAAATGGTGAATATAACAGGATTAACAGTACTGCCGAGATAATGGGTTGATGAATAGCAGATGGAGTTTAATTAGATAAATGCGAGGGTTTGCATTTTAGTAAGACAAACTAGATCGGGACTTGTACAATTCATGTTAGGGTCCTGGGTAGTGTTATTAAACAGAGATTTAGGAGTCAGGTAAACAGTTATTTGAGTGTGATGTCCGCGTACACATGGTGGTTCAGCAGGCATTTGGGACCCTGGCCTTCATTGTTCAGACTGTTGAGAATAGGAGGTGGATATCATTTTGCAGTTATGCATAACATTAGTGGGGCAACAATAAATGCATTATTGATCAGTAGGAAGAACTCATCTGATTCATTCACATCCTTCAGTGAAGGACATCTGACATTCCGGTCTAGTCTGACTCACAATTGACTGGAGTTCCTCCTATCATGGTGAGCTGGTTCAACCGCAGAAACTTTCCTGCCTGTCTACGCGATCAAGTTGACACACCGCTCGTCATTTCAGTCGTGTCATGCAGCCACGGAATTCATTCCCATCACGGTCAATTCTGCTTGCCATTAATCCTCCCCATATGTGTGCAACCATGGTAAATTCACACTCGAACAATCACTAACAAGTCTGAGTGCAGATTCTATGATTATACGGGGTGACCGCCGAATTCGCGGAATCATTTTCCACGGTTTCAGTTAACCACAGTTTACAGCAGTCTGATCAAATAACCTCCTTTCCCGTTTTGCACAATTCAGCCATCGCTATTTGTGCAACCATTTTCATTCCCATATCCTCCAACATGCTGAAACCTGCTCTTAACATTGCAACCCTTCTTATTTCTTGTCATTGTACAGTCTCTGAAACTATTTCTATCAGTGTAATCTCACCCAATGCCCCCAACAGTCCCGATCTGTGTCGCCTCATCAAATACCAACAGTCCTCCCTATTTGCGTAAAATCATTCAATTGCTCTCCACTTCACTATCAGTGTGACTGCTTTGAGGCCATCATAACCTCCGTTTACCTGTTAACCACTTCTCTCCTGATAACACATCCTATTCTCATCGGTAAGTCAAGTGTCTCAAACCTTCTCTATTGCTGTCACCACCACCTTTCTCAACAAGCCTCCCCATACGTATCACATCTTCCAGCATGCCCAACACTCAATCTCTCCGAAATACCTACCAATGCATAAAATTATCTTTATGTCGAACATATGGCTCTGGTCCATCCTGCTCTTCTGTTCATTAGGATCGTGGCTGAGTGTTCACCCTTGTATCTAGTTCTCAGTATTTTTCTTATGACCTTTGGTTCTCCTATTGATCAACAATTTGTCGATATCTGCCTGAAATATGGTCCTACAGCTTGGTACCAAGGGCTTCCAACTCTGAAAATAAATTCCTCCTCATCTCTGTTTTGATTTGATCCCATTTGTTCTGAAACTATGATAACTGCCCTTGACGCTCCCATAAGTGTCAGCATCCTTTCAACATTTTAACTCTCTCGCCCATTAGGATTGCTGTATGTTTCAATGAGATCATTACAATTTTGAATGTTTTAACTCCAGTGAGTAGTGACAGACACACTAAATCTGTGCTGCTGGTTAAAGTTCGTTCCAGTCAGCGCACTGCAGTAAATCCTTTTGTCTTTTTTTAATTCATGTATCATATAAGTCTGGGAGCTGAACAGTGGATTTTGGTCGATGTGTAGTTGGCAGTTTCATAGAAGAAACTAAAATAAAAATACATAGTTTTGAGGCCCGGTCTGGAACTTGACTGTTTCTACATTCTTTTAGACGCTGGAGTATGACAATGCGCTTAACCAGTCAGTGCATCTTTGACCATTAATCAGATCAGGACCTGTGAACTGTTGCTGACTAGTCTGGAAGAGAACATGATCGAGCAGAAGGAAGGGCTGCAGCGTTTTGAAGAAGGGCATTCCGGGAAAAAAGAACATTCGGCCTTTGATGCGACAGCATAAAGATAAGTGAGGACTGCATATGTTGGAGAGTCAGAATCGAAAAGGTTGGCGCTGGAAAAGCATATCAGGTTAGGGAGCAACCGAAAATCTGGAGAGTTGCGGGTTAAAGGTTTTATCAAGAATAGTGGCGGAGTTGGAGGAGGAAGCTGACAGTTAAACGGGAGGACGTGGGCAAGGTCGCTGTCAACGTGATAGGTAGAAGCAGTTGGGTTTGTTTGCGATAGTTTGCCGGGGCGGGTGGAGTAGATAGGTGGGAAGGAAAATGTAGAGGTAGGAGAGATCAAGGAGGCTGTGCTGTGTTGAAATGTTGGACTTGGAATGAGTTGGAGGGAGGGAAGATTGGAAACTAGTGAAGTCAGTTTTGATGCCGTATGTTTGAAATTTCGCAAGGTGGAAGCTGAGGCGTTCTTCCTGCAATTATTAGGTGGCTTGGATTTGGGCTTTTGATGAGGCCCAGTTATACATGACCGTGAGGGAATGAGGAAGAAGTTAACGTCGTCGGCCACAGGGCGGTGAGGTTGCTTGGTGAGTATGTACTATAAATATTCCCTGAAACATTCCATGAGTTAGCGTCCTGTCTCCACAATGTAGAAAGGCCCACGGTGAGAACAACAGACACTATAGATGAAGCTGGGTAAAGTGAAGGTTCATGTCTGCCTGATGTCAAATTATCCTTTGGGGTCTTTGTCAGAGATGTGGGCCGAAACTTTACAGTTCTTTCGGCGGCAAGGGAAGGAGCTTGGTGTGAAGAATGGGTTGGTGGGGGGACGTGAAGCTCACGAGAGAGTCTTGGATGGACATCTCTCTGTGGAACGAAGATAGGGTGGCTGGACGGATGTGAGAGCATTTGGCTGGAGACTCTCAGCGCTGGAAATGATTAACTAGTTTCTCAACGTATTAGAAATATTTATACTAGGACCTCAAACGATTCCAGACGTTTAGTCTGGCCATCAATGACTCGAAACGATAACTGGGAACCCAGCGTGTGCAAGAGCATTCACCTGGGTTCTCAAAAGATTTGAGTAGTTTATGCCGTGTCCCAGAGTATTCGAAACGTTTTGGCTGATGTCCCAAAGAGTTAGAGTGGATTATCAGGGGCTGGTGGTCACGAGTGAATATACTTGGAGTCTTGGTGGATTCGAGATAATTAATCAGATGTCCGAAAGCTTTAAGCAGGATTAACTTGTGTTCGTATAGGGTTTTCAGAGGATTCGACCCATGTTCCAAAAGATCTGAAATTATTTTACGGTTGTCCCAGGTGACTGTAGAGGTATGCTTCACGTCTCATTGCATCCAATCGTATTTGCGCCCAGTCCCGGAGGTTTACAGAAGATTTGCCTTGTGTTCCAGAGAAGGCAGATATATTTTCTGGATATCTCGTGTAGTCATGACGATTACCCAGGATCTTCGTAGGTTTGAGCCGACAACGCCATGGACTCAAAGGATTCGAGAATATTGTATCCGTATCTCAGATAATTTCAGCGTATACCTTCTGGTCAGAGATGGTTTGACAAGTTTAGTTTGGGATCTCAGACGGTTGTGTAGAATTATGAAGAAATCTCCGAGTTTTGAGTAAATTACCTTCGGCCTCCACAGAACTTGAGATGATTAAGTTGTTGTCCATTATGACTCATGGGATGAAGTCATCCTTTATGGCGTGGATGTGATTGACGGGCTTACTCGGATGAGAGATGAAATTCGAGGATGGGGTAAAGGGATTAGTGGTGGGAACACTTGAGGCGAGTGTTCAAAGATACGGAAAGACAAACGAAGAGAGTGGGGGCAGAAAATTAAAACAATCAGAGCTGAAGTAGAGCTGAAGTGAAAGACGTGGCGAGAGAGACTTGAGAGACAATTAGAGAATGATATGCCGACTATTTTCCGAGGACGTTTTACCCTCAGAACGTTTCAGAATGCGTTAATATTATGAACTGGTGTCTCTCCTTTAAATTAAGAAAACTTCTATCTAATTTGGCCACAATAGGCCCACACTAACATGTGGTAATGAACTAGAAATCTGATTTTTTGATGCGCGCTGATAGCTGAAGAAGGGGAAGCGGCAGTTTTCGCCATGTCTTCTGAAGTTAGGCTTGGAAGAGCATCTCGGCCTTGAAGTTCAATAATTACAAGAAACACACCGAGAGATAATTGTTCAAAATGAATCGGAGGAAGATGGTGACAATTTTGCAGTTAAGTTTTGATTCATTTCTAGCACATCGCTGTCGATCTGGAGTCACATGGCAACCAGACCAGGTGAGCGGATATTACTGAAATTCGATGTGTCATTCTCCATGTTAACTGGTACTGGGATGGTGATCATCACTAACGCTTCAGTCTGAATTTTTATTGAATTTAAATTACACCATCTACCATATCAGGTTACGAACTCTGCCCCGCCTCCCACCCCAAGGAAATTGCCTGTGTTTCTGGTTGAAAAATCCAGCGAAAATACCAGTTGGCAATTGCCTTCCCATGCTCTGCTCAGTCGTAGAATCTGCTTCCTGAAGACCCAAAAGCAACAAATCCAATCATCACTTTCAATGTTGGGGAATGTGGGGATCGACCACGGATGGGGATGCGGTGTGGTTGAAAATGCATACATAGCCGATCTGCGGAATAGTGGTTGAACAATGTACAAAATGAACGAACGCTGAGTTTTTTTTTGTTTCACGTTTAGCACTTCGGAAGATCAAACATTTATTTCACGTAACAAATGTCCCCAATCCTCGCCATCCGATAAAACTGTCAGAAAAATAATGGATTCCTTCCACACTTCATGAGTTAATTTCTGTACAAGACGTTTTCATTGTTGTTATTGGACCAATACCTTCGGATTCACATTTATTCATTGATGTGTGCTAATATTGATATCAACAACTCATTTTTCTTACATGACCAGAAGCAGTTCACTGAATGTTAAATTAAAAACTTTGAAATGATTCATGAATTGATGTAAAACGCAGCCCTGAACCCATCATCACATTGCCTTTCTGAGGAGCACTTGAGAAGACGTGGAAAATACTGTTCTTGGTTCTCGGGTTTCTGCTGATAGTACTGTCCTTTCGACATTACTTGAAGCTAATATGTTTGGAGATCGCTGAAGAGCCGATTTCAAGGAATTCTGAACGGAACAGAAGGAGTCTATTTTTCGGTTGAACTCGACTCTTTCACGGCGTAATCTTAATGAAAATTTTCTGAATTTAAAACAAAAAGCAAACGCAACGGCAGTCATGGGAAAAATGTTGATTGTGGCCAAAAAAATGCCTGACGACTTACTGATGTAGCGTGGACAGAGAATTTGCCGTGGTTACCTAACAGACGCTACATTTAATACAAGACTCACGGTAATGTGTTGAACACTTAACGGACCTCTGGCCATTTCTGGATTGACGTGAATGTTGCTTATATTCCAGTGCAATTGACGTTTGTCTTTTCTACATACTACAGTCGAAGCCTCTTGTCAATCATTGATCACCTTGTAACTAAAAAAGCAAAGACAAAGGTTATGGACCATCAAGCCAGCAATTACTCCGGGATCTGATTTCTTCTGTGTAAGCAAGTGTTCGAATCAGAACATGAGTGAGGGCAGACTTATACATACTTATATCAGACAGAAAGAGTGAGTGAGAGAGAGAGCATAACACACATTTCTTTTTCTTCCGAACTGCGCAGCTGAAATGTCCCATCAGTGCAGGACATTTATGAACTGGCCATTGTAAGGATGGTGAATACTGTGACTACTCCTCCGAATTTTCACGTTCATAGAACTACTGCAAGCATAGTTATGAAAAGGGGATATGCGGCACTAACATACATGTCCCATTGTGTTAATGCACAATTCGAGTTCCACACATCGAGAGCAGTGTACCAAATTTACCATTGTCAGACGCATGTGAAAGGCACAAAAATGGTTAAGACTAAAATTGAGCCCTTGAAGACAGAAACAGGGGTATATATTACGGGGAACAAAGAAATGGCAGAATAATTGAATTGGTACTTCAGATCTGTGTTCACTGGGGAAGACACAAGCAATCTCCCTGAGGTAACAGTGGCTGAAGGACCTGAACTTAAGGGAATTTATATTTGCCAGGAATTGGTGTTGGAGAAACTGTTAGTTCTGAAGGTTGATAAGTCCCCGGGGCCTGATGGTCTACATCCCAGGGTACTGAAGGAGGTGGCTTGAGAAATCGTGGATGCATTGGTAATTATTTTCCAGAGTTCGATAGATTCGGAATCAGTTCATGCGGATTGGAGGGTTGCTAATGTCGTACCACATTTTAAGAAAGGTGGGAGAGAGAAAGCAGGAAATTATAGACCACTTAGTCTGACCTCAGTGGTGGGAAAGATGCTGGCGTCTATTATAAAGGATGAAATTACAACACATCTGTATAGTAGTAACAGGATTGGTCAGAGTCAGCATGGATTTATGAAGGGGAAATCATGCTTGACTAATCTTCTGGAATTTTTTGAGGATGTAAATCTGAAGATGGATAAGGGAGATCCTGTAGATGTAGTGTACCTGGACTTTCAGAAAGCCTTTGATAAAGTCCCACATAGGAGGTTATTGAGCAAAATTAGGGTGCATTGTATTGGGGGAAAAGTACTGACTTGGATTGAAAATTGGTTGGCTGACAGAAAGCAAAGAGGAGTGATAAACAGCTCCATTTTGGAATGGCAGGCAGTGACCGGTGGGGTACCGCAGGGTTCAGTACTGGGACTGCAGCTTTTTACAATATATGTTAATGATATAGAAGATGATATTAGTAATAATATAAGCAAGTTTGCTGATGATACTAAGCTGGGTGGCAGGGTGAAATGTGATGAGGATGTTAGAAGATGACACGGTGACCTGGACAAATTAGGTGAGTGGCCAGATGCATGGCAGATGCAGTTTCATGTGGATAACTGTATGGTTATCCACTTTGGTGGCAAGAACAGGAAGGCAGATTACTACCTAAATGGAATCAATTTAGGTAAAGGGGCAAAACAGAGAGAACTGGATGTTCTTGTACACCAGTAAATGAAGGTAAGCATGCAGGTACAGCAGGTAGTGAAGAAGGCTAATAGCATGCTGGCCTTCATAACAAGAGGAATTGAGTATAGAAGCAAAGAGGTTCTTCTGCAGCTGTACTGTGCCCTGGTGAGACCACACCTGGAGTACTGTGTGCAGTTCTGGTCTCCAAATTTGAGGAAAGACATTCTGGCTATTGAGGGAGTACAGCGTAGCTTCACGAGGTCAACTCCTGGAATAGCGGGATTACCTTACACTGAAAGACTGGAGCGACTGGGCTTGTATACCCTTGAGTTTAGAAGACTGAGAGGGGATCTGATTGAGGCATATAAGATTATTAAAAGATTGGACACCCGGGAGGCAGGAAACATGTTTCCGCTGATGGGTGAGTGCCGAACCAGAGGACACAGTTAAAGATACGGGGTAGACCATTTAGGACTTCGATGAGGAGAAACCTCTTCACCCAGAGAGTGGTGGCTGTGTGGAATGTTCTTCCCCAGAAGGCAGTGGAGGCCCAGTCTCTGAATTCATTTAAGAAAGAGTTGGAAAGAGTTCTCAAGGATTGTGGAAACAAGGAACAGGATACTGATTAAGGATGATCAGCCATGAACATATTGAATGGTGGTGCAGGCTCGAAGGGTAGAATGGCCTACACCTGCACCTATTGTCTATTGTCTATTGCATTCCAATTGATTTACGGTGGGGGCTTGGTTTGGATGGAGTCAACATGTACTTCAGTAAGCCAGTTGATAAAGTCCCACATGGCAGATTGTTACAAAAATATAAATTCACATGTTGTTCGATGTGGGCTGGCTTGATGGATAAAAAGCCTACTTGGTCATACAATTTAAAAAAATTAACGCCTGTTTCTAGTCCAACAGGTTTAGTTGGAAGCATTAGCTTTCGTAGCGCTGCTCTTTCATCAGGTGGCTGTGGAATGGAAACGTAAGATCTGTTAGACTGTAATCTGTAGCAATGTGATTTTTAATTTTGTCCGGCCCAGTCCAACCACTTTCTCCTCCTATGTTGCTCAGAGTAGAAACAGGGTAGAGATGAAAAACTGTTTTTCAGAATTGAGAATGATAGCTGGTGACGATCCATATAGATCAGTTTTTGATTGTCTGTAGTTTGACAGATATTTTAATGATGTAGAGGAAAATATTGGTGACATAATTAGTAGTTTTTCAGATGACACAATGATTGGTGAAGGTGCTGATTTGGCAAACGATTGTGTAGTGATAAAACATGATGAAGATAGATTGACGGCTTGGGCGCAGAAATGGCAGATGGAGTTTAAGAGAGGAAAAAGATAGGTGGTGTATTTTGGAGAATCAAATTTACGTGTGAAATATAGTATAAATGTTAAAACTGGTCGGAACGTTTATATTCAGACGGATCTGGGCGTGCATGTCCATAGTTCACTGAAAGTAGCAAAAGAGGTGGCAATGCTGATGAAGAAGGCATGTGGCATACTTGCTTTCATCAGTCAGAGCATTGTTTGCAAGAGTTTCCAAACCATTTCACAGCTATATAAAACACTTGTTCGGCCACATTTGGAATAGTGTTTTACAGTTTTGATTGTCACACAAGCAGCGGAACGTTGCCCGTTCTTAAGGGTTCAGACTATGAGGGAAGTTAAAAAGTTTAGGATTGTTTCCAGTCGGAAGGTACTGGCTGAAACAAGACCTGATGTCTCCAAAATTATGGGAGGTATAGACAGAATGGATAGTCAGAAGCTTTTCCCCAGGGTTGAAGTTTCAATTGTAAGGGGGCACAGGTTTAAGGTAAGATGCTGGAAGTTTAAGGGAGATATGTGATGGAGGATTTCCATACAGAGAGTGGTACTAGCCTGGAACACAATACCAGAAGAGGTGGTGCATGAAAATGTCGCCTCTGTGGCGACTTTTAAGAGGCATCTATGCGTTAATATAAGTAGGGAAGTAATAAAGGGATACAGATTATATAAGGACAAAAGGTTTACTTTTTAGTTTAACTAAGGAAGATGATCAGGACATGCTTGAAAGGATGAAAGATCTCTTCCTGAGCTGTAATTCTCTTTTGCTGATTTCTCCTTTGATCACGTTGGATTACGCACGATGCCTGATGTTGCATGATATAGAAATAAATCCATATCCCTCTCAGTTGCATTTCCCTTCAATAAGTAGCGTTCTGTTTCCATTCCTAATTAATTGTTTCTTCGAAATAGCAACATTCCATACTTAAAGTTTTAGGGCACTCTGGTCTCTATGTACCGCAGAATTTTGGAATCAAACTGCATTTACGTGAGACAACTTTCCAAATATTCCAATGTGAACAGACTTATTTACTAACACTAAACTCGTTTCTCACGCAACTCTCATTTCTGTATCTTTCTAGACGCCCACTTTATTGTTCTACTATCCTCTCTGTCCTGGAGCATTGATTCATTTTTCGAGGCCATGATTCAGGAAAATAAAAGCAAATGTGACTAATGTCGCTATATTATTTAATTGGATAATTTCATGATAAAAATTTGTGGTTATTTGGTTGGTCAACTGATTTTTTTTTCTCTCTACAAAACTAAAGTTGAAGGCATGTGCGGTAACGATGTTTCAGAAAGAATTGAGAATTAAGATATAACGCAAAAAGAAAAATAATCATCTTTATTGATATATAGTAGTCACATGCAGAATGTGATTGATAAAAGAATTTGTAATTAACTGATACGAGATGTGTGTACAGACATTTTGCAATATATTTTATAATGGGAATGATTAGAAGATTAAAACAAAAAAAAATGTTGGTTGGTGAATGACCAAATAAGTGGAACTAACTAAGGGCGACACGATGACTCAATGGTTAGCACTGCTGCCTCATAGAGTCCTGGGTTCAATTCCCGCCTGTTTGTGTGGATTTTGCACGTTCTCCCTGTATCTGCGGGGGTTTCCTCCGGGTGCTCAAAGATGTGCAGGTCAGGTGAATTGGCCATGCTAAATTGCCCACAGTGTGAGGTGCGTTAGTTAGGGGTTAATATAGGCTAGGGGATTGGGTGGGTGTCTCTTCGGAGGGGCGGTGTGGACTTGTTGGGCCGAAGGACCTGTTTCCACACTGTAGATAATCCAATCTAATGTATAAATTGGATTAACCTATTGAAAAAAGGTCACCTTACAGTTGGATACAATTCTTTAATTCTGTGGTCGTGGGGAGTTTTTCCGTAGAGGTTCGTTACAAAACTGATCACATGTGAGATAGATGGTTTCCTTGTCGCATGTGATGACACGCGAGAATTTTGCCAATGCTGAATCGTTGCTAATGACTTTTGCGTGTGTGAAGAGATTCACTAACTTCACTACAACTTATATTAACTTGAAAACGAGGAGATACAGACCGGGTCCTTGTATGTGATGGAGATTTTCCTGTGGTTCTGTCAGCTTAAAACACCTGCTTTTTCAGTCTGACCAGATACTTTCCAAAGGAAAAGTGCAGAAATCCCATTAAACTCTGAGATTTAGTAAAGAATTGTGCTGAGATGCTGTTAACACGCAGTGCTCTGAGAAAGAAGCCAATCGCATGTGCAGACGTTCGAGAGAAATATAGAGCCATTAGTCATTCCACATACTCAGACTTATAAATGTTGCATTCAGTGGAAACATACGTCACGGTTAGAGTTAGCACATTTCCTTAATGAATTGAATGGCTTTCACTTTGTTTGCCATTGTAATCGCATCCATAAGTGCAATCTGCTCACTCTCACCGAGATGTATCATTGTATTGAATCAATCATCTGTAAGTGGGAGTCTAATAAGTACTCGAGACAGGTTGGGAAAAAGACTTATTTATTTGATTCATTTTTGTGACTGTTGATTTTGATAATGATGTTTCAAAAAGACTATATGCTAATTTATTCACCTCCGCGGCAGAGCCTCAGACAGGAACAGATATTCTACTTTCAACACGGAGAACAAGTGTGTTGATTTTATGTGGAAACCAGTGTTAAGTTACTTAAACATAACAGTACATCTATCTCTCGTTATTATTGGTATTGCCTGCATTCCACAGATCATGGAAGTACGAGAATATTGTGTTTACTTCTTGTGAGCTTATAACGAATACTCGAATAATGAATGCACGAAACATCGATTTTCCTGCTCCTCGGATGCTGCCTGACCTGCTGTGCTTTTCCAGCACCACTCCAATTCTGACACCATTGTACTCCCTCTGCAGCACACTCACTCATCATCACACTCCATCTCGCTCACACACTCCCACCGTGACTATAATTCCCCCGAACAACCCTGCATCATCCCACTCACTCTCCCACATGGTTGTGCACTACCACACTCACTTTCCAACACACTTCCCACCGTTATTCCCTCTCCTACTCATTCTGTCCAAAATCTGCGCCCTGTCTACTTCCCTCACCATCACTCTCAACCCCCAATTTGAACACAGCAACCTCCCCCACTCTCATGCACATTCGCCCATACACTACCCTGCTCACTCTCCCACTATCACGTTCAGCGCACTGCGCACTCCACTGCCATCCCACTCCGTCTCCTGCACACTCCTCAATTTTCAAATACATTCCCTCATACACAGAGCAGTACAATGCTCACGACCACGCAAAATCTGCCACCATCACGCTCACTCACTGGCATACCCAATAACCGTCACATTTAACATTCTGGACACATACTCCATTGTCACGCCCAGTCCCCCTCACAACTCAGCAACATTTCAAAGACTCTGCTGCACATTCGACCAGCATCACTCCCATTCCCTCACATGCTGTATAATCCCCCTGTCTCTCTCTCTCTCCCACACACATTCTCCCGTTCATTCCCTCATACTCCCCACCGTCATTTTCTCCTTCCCGCACACTATCACATTAACACACTCCATCGTCCACAAACAACCCCACCTCATCACACTTCTCCGTACATTCGGAAGACTTTATTATCAATCGAGGCACACTCATTCCACGTCACGTTCACTCCTCGGCACACTCCCCCACCGTTAAAGTAATGCGACCTGCAAACGACCACACCATCATTGTTATCACATGCATACTCCCACATTGTCTCACACAATACCCCGCACGCTCCCACACCATCACACACTGCCAGGTTTACTTCCCTGCTCACTCATAAATGATAGGGCACACTCCTAAGTCACTCTCTCTCAATATCACTGACTTCACGCCAACACACGTACTAACCTGCTCACTCCCCGCTCATTACTCTTCTATCACAATCACTCCTCCATACATCCCCCCACAACCCAGTTCACTTCCCTGCACATTTGCACACCATCACGCTCACCCGTCCTCGCACACCCCCAACGTCACACTCACTTGCTTAGACACCCCCCCCCCAATCGCGCTTACTGCCCTAATCTCTCCATCACTCATGCACACTGCACTGGTCACTCGTCCACCATCACACACATGCCTGACTACTCCCCCATCATTATGCTCACTCCACAAAGAGAACTAGATGCCAGGTTCATTTCCCCGCTCACTCATCAATGATAGTGCACACTCCTAACTCACTCCCTCACAAGCTCACTGACTTCACGCCAACACCCATACTACCCTGGTCAATCCACCGCACAGATGCCCACCGTCACGCTCATTCTTCTGCCCTCTCCGCCAGCATTCTGCTCACTGGCCGACACATTCTCCCAAAATCATGCTATCTGTGCCATACACTCTGGTACCGTCATACTCAAACTGCCACACACACCCCTACCATCAAGATCAATGCCCCTCAACTTCCACGCCATTACGCACAGTCCCACACACACTCCCAAAAAATTATGCTCTTTGCCCTTTATAATCACCCACTATCGTCCTCTCTACTCTGCGTATAACTGCACACCATCACGCACACTCTCCCAGACACACGCACAGCAACACACTAACTCCCCTGCACACTGCCCCAGCATCACACTCACTCCTCACTTACTTCCCTATCGTCACACTCAGCTCCTGCACATTCTCTCGCCGCCATATCCCTCCCGCACAGACTCGCACACTGTCAATCTAACTCGACCGCACACTCCCCCACCACTACGCACACGCGGCTGCACATTACTCATTGTCAAAGTCGCTCTAGAACCAATATGCACACTCCCTCACACACAGCCATCGCATCAAAGAATACTTTTTGTCAGTATTCCCATTGGAAGAAAGACGATCGTGTCATGTAAAACTCTGGGATACCGGCTACTAGACCAAATGAGATTGAGGATCACAAGGAGGAGGTCTTAGCAATTCAAGAAAGTGTGAAAGTTGGTAAGTCCCCTGGCGGAATGGGATTTACCTGGGATTGTCTGGGAACCGAGGGAGCGGATTGTAGAGCGGTTGGCTTTGTTATTTATGTCGTCATTGTCTTCAGAAATAGTGCCAGATGAGTGGAGGATTGCAAATGTTGATTCCTTGTTCGATAAAAGGGAGTAGAGTCAACCCTGGTAATTGTAGACCAGTGAGCCTTACTTCGGTTCTGGATAATGTGTCGGAACAGGTTACCAGATATAGGATTAAAATCATCAACCAAGAAATAAGAATGATTAGTGATAGTTAACACTGCTTTGTGAAGGGTAGTTTGTGCCTCACAAACCTTGTGCAGATCTTTGAGAAGGTGAGCAAACAGCTGGATGAGGGAAAGCGATTTCTGAGTTACATATGGATTTCAGTAAGGCGTTTGATAATGCTCCCCACTGTAGGCTGTTGAACAAAATTCTGAGTTATCGGATTGAGGATGACTCAGCGGTTAAAATCAGAAATTGGATAGCTGACAGAAGATAGATTGTGGTGGTTGATGGGAATTTTTCATCCTGAAGATTTAGTTTTGAATGATGTACCGCAAGGATCTGTTTTGGGCCCACTGCTGTTTGTCTTTTTTATACATAACCTGGATGAGGGTGGAGAAGGATGAGTGAGTAAAATTGCGGATGACACTGAGGTCGGCAGAGTTGAGGATAGTGCTGAAGGATGTTGTAAGTCACAGAGGGACAGAGATAAACCGCCGAGGTGGGCTGAGAGGTGGTAAATGGAGTTTAATTCTGAAAAGTGTGAGGTGATTCACTTTGTAAGGAGTTACAAGAAAGCAAAACACAGGGCTAACGGTCTGATTCTTGGTCGTGCAGATGAGTAGAGATATCGGTATCCATGTACAGAGATCCCTGAAAGTATTTACCCAGGTTGCTAACTTTGTTAAGATGCCTCTGGTGTGTTACCTTTTATTAGAAGAGGGATTGCAGCCTGAGGTCATGCGGCAGCTGCACAAAACTCTGGTGAAGCTACAGTTGTAGTATCTGGTCACCGCATTATGGGAAGGGTGTGGAAGCTTTGGGAAAGGTTCGGAGCAGATTTACTCGGATATTGCCTGGTATGGAGGGAAAGTCATACGAGGAAGAACTGAGGGACTTGAGGGTCTTGACCCTGCATTCGTTAGAGTAAAGAAAGATGCGAGGTGGCTTAACTGAGACATATACGATAATCAGAGAGTTAAATAGGGTGGGCAGTGAGAACCGTTTTCCTCAGATGGTGGTAACTAGCACAAGTGTACATAGCGTTAAACTGAGGTGTGATAGACGGAGCATAGATATCAGAGGAAAGTCTTTTTTTACAGAGAATAGTAGGGACGAGAAACAGCCTGCCTGCAACAATAGTGGAAACGCCAAATGTAAGGGCATTTAAGGAGTCATTGGACAAACATGGAAGACTGTCATTTGGATAGGCTTCAGATTAGTGTCACATTTTGGAGAAGCATCGAGAACCAAATAAACACTCCTGTGCTGTTTTGTTCTATGATCTATCACACTCACTCAGCCACAAACTGCCATCCCATCGAACTCAATCCCCTGTACATTCTCACATCTAAAGTCTCAATCCACCACATAATCTGCCACTATCACACTCGCTCGTCCGCATACTGTGACACCATCACACTTACTTCCCTGCACTCTCCACCACCGTCACGTTCATTCCCCAACACTATGTCATCCAGTTTTGCTCACTCGCCTGCAAACGTCCCTGATGCCACATTCTCTCCCACATTCAATCCCCTGTCCATTCCACTCTCCTCACATTAACTCCGTTGTACATTCCAGCACTATCCAGCTCACTCTCCTGCACACTTCGACACCATCATGCACAGTCACAATACACTCCTCTATTTTCACTGTCACTCCCACACACACTATCCCACGATCACACTGACTATCTCTGCACATTCCCCACTTTTGCACTTTGTTCCCAGCACTCTACCCCACTATCATGCTCATTCCTCCACACACATCTCCACCAGCACCCTCACTTCACTGTGTTCTCAGCCACTGTGAAGCTCAGACCTGAGCACACTTCCCCACTGCCACTTTCGCTCCACTGATAACCGAACTTATGTCACACTTACTCACCCAAACAAGCACCCTCATGCTCACTTCCCCGCATGCTCTCTCTCTTTCATGCACACTTTCCCACGCAATGACCCACCATCATACTCACTCTTCATGCACATCCCCAACCATCACACTCACTCACCCGCACTCAACAGAATTTCACGGCACATCTGCTGCACAGCCCACCACCACCACAGTCACTCCTGTGCACACTTCCACATTGTCATGCACGCTTGCTATAAACTCCAACACCCTGATCCTCTTTCCCCAACACAATCCCCTACTGTAAGCTTCACTCCATGCACAGGAAGACACCGACACTCTGTTGCCATGCACAGGACAACACGGTCATGCTCACTCCCCAGCAGTAACGCCCACTTCATGCTAACTAACCTGCACACTCTCTAACCATCACACTCACTTCTCCACACACTAGCATACCAACAAAACCACTCACTTGCAAACACCCTTAACGTCTTTCTGACTCCCTTATCACACCACCATCCATACTGTACCGCACATTCATTCACCGTCACGTTCAGTCCCACATTCGCTCTCCCACGGTCTCGTTAATTTAACTGAACACTCACCAACTCTCACAGTCACTCTCCCGAACACTACCCCACCATCACACTCACTTCTGCACACACTGTCACTCCATCACGCTCACTCCCCCGCACACGTCTTGACCCTCACACTCACTGTCTCTGCACCTGTCACCGTCACTCTCACTCCATCACTGACTCCCCGACCTCCATGATTACTGCTCAGCGCACTCTACCATAGTCATGCTCACTCCTTCGCTAAGTACCCCATGAATATATACACTCCCCCAGTTACTCCACTAACACCACACACACTCCCCTGCTCCGACTCCAACAGTCATGGTCACTGCCCCGCTCACTCCCCCTCGATCATGCACACTCCTCCACTAATTACTCCACTATAATGCTTATTCTCTGGAACCCTCACTCACCTTCACGCAATCTACTCTGCTCACTTTCCCCAGTACACTCATTCGCCCATTCACTTTCACACCATCAATCCAAATACCCCTCATGCTCCCCTGCCAACAGCCTTACTCCCGCACTATCACGCACACTCCCCTGCACACTCTCCTCCATCACACTCACTCTCTGGCCCACGGCCCCAATATCACCATTTCTCCCACACAAACATCTCCAAAATCAGGTTCAGTTCCCTGCACACTTTCACACTGTTTTTCACAGCCTTACACACCACTACCATCATTCTCAATCACCGCACATTCCCCCAATGTCCCGCTGACTCCCCCTCATACTACCCCTCCGTCATGCCACTAGTATCACACTCCCCTACTGTCACACTCACCCTCTCTTGATATACCCCTCCCAGAAACTCACACATCTGCACACACACTCTCATTCACACTCATTGCCCTTCACTCACCCCACTGTCAAGCTCATGCTGCTGCACTCTTCGCCATCGTCACGCTCACCCTCCGTGCACACAACCGCCCATCAGGATTACTCCCCTGTACACTTGCACACCCTCATACCCACTCGCTGCTCACTCCCCCGGCGTCAATCTCACTACATGCCGGCTCCATTATCACCATACCGACTCTCTCCGCAAACTAACTCACTGGCACGCTCACTCCACGCACACAACTCAACAGTCACACAAACTTCCTCACAGAGTCCCCCACTGTTGCCCACACTCCCCTGCACAAGCCCCCACTATCATCCTCACTCCACGAAAAACACCTCAATGACATGGCAACTGCCTCACATGCTCCCATTCCATCAAATACACTCCCATGTACACTCTCCCGTCGTCATTCTCACTCCACACTCTACTACAGCGTCGTGCACACTCCCCCGCACACTCCTCCACCGTCAAGCTCACATCATGGCACACTCTATCATCATGCTGACTGTCTTAAGCAATCCTCCACCATCTCGCTCACTTACTCGCACATACTTCTACCATCCTGCTGTCAGCACTGCCGTATTTACTCCTTTCTTCACTCCCAGACCGTCAGAATCACTCCCCGCACAGTCACCCACCTTGATGCTCACTCCCTTGCACTTTCGCTGAATGTCACTGTCTCACTCCCCCACTGTCAACTAACTAACCTGCACAGACTCCCACTGTCACGCCCACACCACTGCACACTCACCCACCATTACACCAACATTCTTTGTACAGTACATCACCATTTCTCCACACACATCTCCACTCATCCGCAGACTACCCTCCGTCTCATCATTCCAGTGCACAATCCCTCACCATTTTGCGAACTAACTCGCACACTCTCCCTCTATCATACTCAGTTCTCCCCTCACTCCCACAAATATGGACATACTTCCACTGTCAATCCTCCACCATCACACTCACTGCTCTGCGAATCTCACACCACCGCTCACTTTCCCACCATTATGCTCACCGTCCCGCATAATCACCCACATTCAGCACACTTCCGCACTTTCTCCCACACCGTTACACTCATTCTCCCTTCACATCCTCAACATCATGCAAATGCACCCACACAATCCCCCATCATCATGCTCACTTCCCCGCACACTCCAACACTGTTACAATCACTCCCCTCTCATTTCCCTAAGATCACACACACTCCCCGCTCACTTCCGACCATCCCGCTCACTCCTCTGCACAATCCCTCACTGTGATGCTCATCCCCAACACTCTCTGCCACTGTCTAGCTCACTCTCCCACCATCATGCTGACTCTTCCACAAACTACAGCACAGTCTCTCTCCTTGGACACTCTTCCACCCTCAGGCTCACAAACGCTGCCACTTCGTGCTAACTCTACTGCACACACCTTTACCGTCTTACCCACTCGGCCTCTCACTCACCCAACGTTACTCTCACTTCCAACACTACTACTCCACCATCACACGCACCAACCTGCTCACTGCGCCTCCGTCAAGCTCACTTCCTCTCACACTCACTACCCTGATAACGGGCCTGTAAACCCGTCCTTAGTGAATCCGCTATAAATGACCTTCGATCTCATCCCCACACAATGCCCTATTGTCCCAACCCCAATGTTTTACCCTGGCCACAGCCTATGGTGCCATTCAGACATTTACCCCCAAGTAACGTTCAGTGTCCTCACACCCACTGTGTCCCCTGTGATTGGCATTGTCCCCATCCCCAGACTTTTACCCAAGCAACGGACTGATCCTCCAAAACACTCCCTTTGTTGCACTATCAACGACCAATGATCCAGAGCGCCATCAATCTCTGTCTCTGTTTCATTGCAATGGAAGGTGTGGGAGTTTTCGAAGAAGGGGGGTTGAAAAGAGGGATATTGGGAGATAGAGAGTGCAAATCCGAGAGAGACGGTGAACGAGAATGGCGAAGGAGGCAGTGAAATTGAGTGTGTTAACGGAAATAGAAGAGAGAGAGAGACAGAAAGACATAGGGGCAGTGTGAGCGTTGGAAGGAGATATGGATAGAAAGCAACAAAGCGAGTGTGTTAAATTCTGCCGAAGGCCAGATCGAACCGAGTGAGCCAGAGATAAAGTAAGGATGGAGTGACTTAAATCTATTACCTGAGTTCGGACCCAGTACCCTTTCATTCCCTAAATTCCAGGACCTGGGGGTGAGTCAGTCTCTCTCCAGCTCAGCTTCTTCAATACAAGCAGAAATAACGATGTCGTTCACTCTGCTACTTGGAACTTTCCATTTAACAAGTTTATTGTTTATAAATTGAAGGTGATCAATACAGATACTGGGATGCTGCTTTTAGCACTGACCCCTGAGTTGTGAGAAGCTTTGAAATGTGACTCTATAACTCCCTTTGGGGTAAGATTTCACAAAACAGCACGATCCCCAATCGGTTACCACAGTGACGGGCTGTTTCATTGCTGAAACAATGAACTCAATCGAGAAAGGCCTTAATGCATTGATTATTTTTGAATCTAACTTATTTTTGAATTTGGACAAAGGGGTATTTCAATACAGTCTTTAGCTGCTTTCTGAATTTTTTTCTGGGTGACAGCATAAATCACGGTGTTTGTGCAGCAACTGAGGAGCTGCAGTATGAAGCCCAATTCCTGCACAAAGGTATGTAGAAATATAGACTTAAACCCAATATGATCCATCCGATACCATATGGAATACACCATTAACGTTGACCACAACAGGATGAAATTGGCCGAGATCACAAACAGTAAAATGACAGATTTTTGCCGATTTCTCATTTCTGAATCACAATGAGCGTTCGCATTATTGTGAGTTCGGAGTCGCCTGCGGGCTCTGCTGGTCACCAAAATGTGTCTGACGGTGAAAACATTGAGCAGCAATATCAGAAGAAATGGGATAGCTGGGGTTACAATGTGGTGGAGGAACTCGATTGCGATCCAGACTCGGGAGTAACGGACATCTTTTATTACATCACAAAACCAGGGGGCGTTCTCCAGCCAATACTTAGCTGTGAACATAAAATACCAGAAAATGTTCTTCAAACAGCTCAGTACAGTCACTGTTCCGAGTACCACAGCCGCCGTTTTTTCACTGCAATATTTAGTTTTCAGCTTCTGGCAACAAATAGCTATAAATCGATCAAAGGTGAAACTGACGGTGAACCAAACAGAACAGTCAATGGCTGCATAAAGCAGGACGGCGTGGATATTACACACGGGGATGTAATACATGAAATAAAACTGTTCATAATAAACAACAGGAATGTGTCTCAATATCAAGTCAAGAATAATGACCAGTAGATCTTCCACTGCCATGGCACCCAGGTAACGGTTGACACACGGAGACAATCCACAATCTTTAGAAAGGAGGACATAGATCGTCACTATGTTAACTGTGAGGATGGAAAACAAACAAATTATACATCAGCCTGGAGACACATTATCCGTTTGTTTGATGACCCAGTGACATTTTCGAAAATGTCACTGCGTTCAGAAATTTATTAAAATAAATGGACCTGAAACAACAAATTGGAAGTTCTGACTTAATGACAAAATTGTGTCATTAACCGCAAGAAACCTTCACTCCCCAAGCACACGGAGACACATTCATATAAAAAAGATGCTTTCTAGAACATTCCCACATACCTGATCACTCGAGAGTTTAATTACGGAGGGGGAAAAATTTGCCATCTGAAGGATTCTCACCCAGTTCATTAAAGACAACCGCACATTAGACATTTCTGTCTTTTAGACTAAATTGTGATCGATTCTCTGTCGTGTAGATATGTACACGCAGGGAAAATGTATTCACCTCTTTAAATGCCCGAACTGTACCTGCTTTCATTTGCAAAAGGATATCTCCCCTCGGGATCTTTTCTATTGTTCAAATCACTGACGTTCATCAATACTGTCAGTGAAAGAGTATTCCTGGGAATGTCAGTTAGAGGATGTTTTGGAAAATGTTGGTGACAGAGTTTTTCAGAGAATGTCAGTTATTGAATGTTCTGGGAAAATCATTTATAGATTGTTTCAGAAAATGTCGGTTGCAGAATGCTCTGTAGAATGTCGGTAATATAATGTTCTGGTGTATGTCAGTTGCAGAATGTTCCGCGGAACGTCGGGTATAAAATGTTCTGGACAATGTCAGTGATAGAATCTTCCAAAGAATGTCTGTTACAAAGTGTTCAGGGGAATGCCAGCTGTGGAATTCTGTGGAATTTCAGATCCAGAAGGTAATAGTGTCATGAAGATCCACATCACAAACGCCTTTCTGCCTACTCAGTTTACTGAGACTCACTCACCTTCACGGTGGGAATCTCTCCCAAAACTCAACAGGCACATTGCTACAAAAGCTAAACGGTGAAGACAATATCTCGATCATTTGATGAAAAATCCTTTTTTACAATCATGCAGACGCCATCCCTTATTCCGAGATCTCCCCCACCTCCTTTAAGTTGTTTGTATAATACTCCAAAATATGAAATGTTTTCGATGTTCGTTTTCCAATAACAGTCATCCTGCAATCAGGTCTCGCTAATGCCATTAAATCATATGAATTTCCCCTCAAAGTATGAAGTGGATTACTTGATCTATTTTAAGGATACAACACAAATTTTGATATACGACCTTTCGTTCAGCTTTTTAACCCAATAGTCCCTGCTTCATTGTTCCCTTTATTCCTCATAATGACCAATCAGTAAAAAGGATGAAATTCTCATATTCACAGAATCAATACTGATAGGCAGTGTTTCATGAATCTCCATCACGATCCCTGGGCAGAAGCTGTACCACTGATAGGGCAGACCCACCACTGGGTGTACCGTGGTCCGCATTCAGGGTCTCAGTTATCTTGGATTTGCTGAAAATTGATTCCAGAACTCGAGAAATCTCATGGTAGCAGTTCTCGGAAATATCCTGAGGATGGACATCCATTGTCCTCCACACCAGCTTTTGTTGACCAATATGTCACTGTTGATGTTTAAAATAAATCAGAAGAATCGCTGATTGTGGCAATGACACAGAGCGTACTGTGGGTCTGGGACTTCAATGTTGATCACCAAGAGTGTCTCCAAAATCTCACCAATGATTGAGTAGAGCAAGGACTTAAACACATAGCAGCCAGAGTGTGGGAACTGATGGATGAGCCAACAAGAGGAAAACATTCTCACCAAACTACTTTTCACAAATTGATCTGACCAAAACAATATCTGTAGGAGCAGCCAACACATAGACCTGGCGCTGTGAATTTCTCAGCCTCATATTGAAGATACCGCCTACTCTGTTATCTTGCCAAGTTGGACATACCTCCAAAGGACCGAGCAACTGGACACTCGGCATTCATGAGGCACTGTGGGCTACCAGCTGCAAAATCAATGTCCTTGTCTCCATAATAAAGTCAGAGGTGGGCTGTTTCAAAACGTTGGTTTCAAAACGTTCGGCACCACCCACAACTACACCTACACTGAAGCAGACCATTCAGCCAAACCAAGAGTTTTAAACAGCAACAGAATAATGCCATTCAGCCATTCGAGGCTGTTACTCAGCAATTCGAGCAGATTATTTAACCCGTCATGTCTGTCACATAGGGAATGTAAAGAAACATTTAGACTTTCAAAGCTGCTACATAGGAGGGTTAGTTACAGAATCGCAAGACACGATTAAATGGACAATTTACTCTCTATGAGTTTAACGCACATTAGCAACTACAGTGACGCAGTGATCAGTGCTGGGTCCACATCCAAACTTTCACAATGATTTTGATAAATGGAAGAAATGCGTTCTAATTAAATACATCAGAGATGCTCCGATAACCAGGAAACGGAGTTGTCAGCAGGACGTGGAGAGTCAGTAATTCGATAAGCAATAGCAATTTTGCAGATGGAATATAACGTAGTTCATTGTGAACCTGTGATTTTTTCAGGAAAAATAAAAGAGTGAATATTTTCTAACGGAAAAATCTACGGGACTTTATAACAGAGTGTTTACTGGAAGGTTAACTCTGACGCGTTCAGGCACCAGATGTGTTGTTCCATCTGCCTGATGATCACTTTCCTTAATGTTCCCACTGGCATAATTGCTGTCAGTGCACACAGGATATTTCATGTAGTTAGTTGGTGGTGGGGAAATGTGAGGGGCAGTGTGTATTGGACCGTTTATCAAGGCCGTTATCCGAAATGCCATTCTTCCTTTTGTCGTGGAGACCCGAAGACGATGGCACAGTGGGTATTTACCAACGTGATGTACTGTGCATGGTCACACTGTAACGTCAATGGAGGGAGACGGGTGCTCCAATCACAAGAATAAAATAGACATTTCCGTATTAGCAGAAATGGATTGCCTTATCACATTCTCAGTTCGCCGCACAGGACCAACCCAAACACCATAAACCCAAAGAAGATATCTACTCAGCCAGAAGCACTGTGTACACCATGCTCTGTTCTGTCCAATTAAGCAACCTGCTCAGAGGCGAACACTGTATTGACCACACAATTTGCAATGATCTATAAACCCGGCCGAGATATCTGTCCAGTATGGGAGCTGTGCAGACCGCAGCACTAGAGTCTTTTTCCATACCTTACTGAGTGGAGCACTATACAAAGGATTGAGATGGATTTCGTTTCAATTTTTCTTACTTTTAATGGGTTTTGATGTGCTCTTCAAAATTATAATGAGAATGAGTTCTAAATATTTACCGGATTGATGCACATCCCCTACACATTCCTTGAGTTTATGAGCAACTTAGCATGACGAATTGACCTGCACTGCACATCTTGAATTGCGGGAGAAACTGGGGCACCTAGAGGACGGCCACACAGACATGGGGAGAATGCGCAAACACCACACGGACAATCGCCCGAGGGTGTAATCAAAACGGGTTCCTCAGCGCTGTGAGACAGCAATGCCAAGAAGTGAAGTTCAGCGCTGCCTAAACCTTAGACATAACATGGTGCAATAACTGAGGACATCAGAAACGTTTCACTACACTCATCAGATTGCACAGGCAACCAAACTAATTTAATTCAAATGTGAGACAGTCACTGTGTTTGATGCCTTTTCCAAACAAAGCTGCTGTTTGGAATGGAGCGGCCATCAGAGCCTGGTTTAACATCCCATTAAACAGGAGTGCGTGAGACAGACTGAGAGGGGAAAAGAGTGAAATGGGGCATTTTTATTCCCGTTTCAATGAATTCACTCTCAAAACGACAGAATTCCGAATGCTCAGAGATACAGATGCAAATTAATACAATAAAAACACACACACAAAGACAGAGGAAAACACAAAAACAAATGCATACTAACACAACAAATACTTAGTCACATGCAAACATTCACACGCTCAAGCCAATAACCTAATTAAATATGACCATGGATCATCTGAAGTAGACCTCTACGTTGTTCCCTCTTGGGAGGACGACAGGGCAGATGGCTGAGCTGTGAGAGGGAGAGAACTATCGGACCAGTGACCGTAATTGTATTAGTTTGAGAACACTTCTGGAAACGAATAGGCCAGGTGGACAACTAAACGTTATACCTTGGTACAAGGATAATTAGGACAGTATGAAGCAGGAACTTTCAAAAGGTGATTGGGGAAAGCTGTTTCCGGGTAAATGAGTGGCTGATATGTAACATTCTTTCAAAAGTGAGACAACGAGCATTCACGGACAACTTGTTCCTCTTAGTATGAAGGGTAATGCTCGCAGAAGTGGTTTCCAGTACGTGACGGGGGATATTGCCGTTCTGGTCAAGAAAACAATGTAGAATTTACTTGTTAGGTCTCGGCAAGTGGGATCAAGTGAATCAATTGAAGAGCAGACGGAATGTAGGAGTACACTCAAGAGGAAAATCAGGAGAGCAAAAAGGGTGTGACAATGCTGCTCTTTGAACAAGGTAAAAGACTTCTTGGCTTTTTATCAGTGTCGTAAATGACACACAATCCGAAAAACCTGGGCATGGAAGTTTTTCTTAATGGAACTTTGATTGTAGTTAACTGATAACCTTTCAGGTTGAAGTCATTCAAGCTTTTTCAAAAAGAAACTTGCAATTTGAAAGGGGCGTGGTCACTTCTCGCAGCTCAGGTTACTCTGGTTTGGTTTATTGTGATTTGGAACATAAGAACATAACAGAACATGAGAACTAGGTGCAGGAGTATGCTGCCCAGGCCTTCATGCCTAATCTTTCATTCAACAATATAATGGCTGACCTTTTTCTTGGACTCAGGCCCACATACTCGCACTCTCGGCGAAGCCCTTAATTATTTTATTTTTCATAAATACGTTTACCTTAGCTTGAAAAACGTTGACTGAATTAGCGTCAACTAGGCGTCAAGGGCACCCAGGTAGCTGCATGATAGCATGCTATACCTTCATTTCCCATTCAAGTGACATCCTTTTTTTTACTGATTTTCCGACAATAATGTATGACCACTGGCTTATTAACGTTGTATTACATCTGTCAGATCTCTATCCACTCAGTCAATGTATCTACGTTCCTCTGCAAAGTCTCCCAGTCCTCTGCATATTTGGCTATGCCGTCCATCATAGTGCCATCTGCAAACATTGACACTGTGCACATGGTACCCATTTTGAAATCATCTATGTAAATTCTGAATAATTTCGGTCCCAACACCGATCATTAAGCCACACCACTCGTCATGGATTGCATCATTAAGTTGGTATAATTTATTGTGTATTTGTACAGTTAAGTTATTTTGTATTCTGCACTATTTTATTTGTTTTTCATTTGATAATGTGGTCTATAGATTCCGTATTATTTAAACTAAGTTGTTTGTCCAGTTGAATCACTCCTGGAATATGCACGTTAAACCCGCTTAAAACAACTGACAATGTTATGGTTCCCGCTGCTTTTTTGAAATGTTTTGAGAGGGTCTTGCCTTGTTCCTGAAAGATAGAGGTTCTTTGCAGGTTTTGTTTTGTTTGATACTTGCGAATTGGGATTGCATAGTTAGACTAGAAGTCATTGCGTCGCAGCTCGATAGATCCACATACAGACGAGCATGAAATAGTGTAGATTAGATTGACTTCAGATCGATTCCACTCGTGAGCGCAACATCACGCGCCTGTACTGCACTGTGATGTTCTATGTTCTATGGTCAATGTTGCTTCTTGTGTATTTTGATCTGGGTGGTGATTTCGGTTCGTTTAAACAGTGCTTCGTATAACATTTGCCCTTTTAGTCACCATTAATTTACCGGAGGTGGAAGAAGTTACCTTGGGATTATTAAAGAAGGTAATTAAGACCAAGCGGCTGGAGTTAGCAGACAAGTTGGAATTGGAGATGCCTCTTCCCGTGAGGAAAGGAGAGATAGTTACAAAGATACGTCAGCATTTAAATTTGTTGGACGCGGCATCAGAACCTTGAGAGACAGCTAACATTCAGTTGAACATGTCGCACCTTGCGTTTGAGGGAAACGACATGGAATTATGATAAAAAGCAGAGAGATGAGAAAAATCAATAGAGATAGGGAATAGAGAGAAAGAAAAGTGTAGGGGACGAGAGAGAGAAGAAAGGAAGAAAGAGGGGGTTTGAACTTCACAAAGTGGCACGAAGAAAGGCGATCAAAACTTCACTTTCTGAAGCAATGAAGACTCACGTGGAAGTGCGGAAAGATGAAACGGCAAGATCAGCAGCTGGAATGGCTGACATTTATTAATTGGTTCAAAAGTCAAAGATTGCCTTTCAAGGACAATTTCATTCCCTCAGCGATAGAAATTGCAGAAACGGAAAGGGAAAAATAAGTCTTGGTGAAGATCAAAAGGATTATCGACCACAGGGTAAAAAAGGAAACACTTCAAGTGGAAAGAGAAGTTAAAAAACTCTCACACGTTTTCCCTGCAAAAAAGTAGGCCACGTCAAATCACAGTGTTGGTAGGTTAAGAAAAATATTGGGAATTAAAAGAAAGAACAAGCCAATGAATTTGGTTGGAGCCGCATCAAAAAGCGCAGTGAAGGTTAGAAAGCTGCACCAATATGTACAAGCTGGTCAAGAGTTGGTTCAAGAGCAGATACCACATCTTCTTAAACCATTTACTGTAAAGGAAAAGTTTATTCGCACTTGCCAGGAGCAGTAGTTTAAGAGGTTACAATATTAAGAGTTAGAGTTTGCTCTCAATCTGTGATGTTGAAAGATGAAGACATAAGTACTTCTGATGGCTTACTTCCAAAAAAGTTCAGCGTAACGAGAATTCAAGGTGAGACAAAAAAAGCTTAATTATGTAAAGTGAGGTTAAAATGTCCAGTGAAGAATGGAAAATTCGCAGAAGAGCAGAGACCACTAGAAATGTGGCATCAGAAATTAAAGACCATGTTGAAGTCTAATTGTTAAATCTATCCAGATGATGGGAAAAAGGAATTCAGTTTGTGTGTTTTGTGATCAGCGAAACAACAAATAAATCAACGAAATTTCAGTCCATTTTAATTATTGTTTGGGCATGAAGTGAGAAGATCGGAAAAAATTATTTGTGGATAAGTTGGTAATTCAGAATTCACAGACCACGTATTTGGAGTAAGCATAAAAATTTTGATCATAACTAAATAGAGTGGGGAGTTGGCTAGACAGCGTTTGAATGTATCACACCATACAATGGAACAGAAAGCATACATGAAATAAAAACTGCCGTTTTGCTCCCGGGCATAAGGTGTTCATAGTATTTCCAATGTTAGGTGAACCTTTACAATTAAGGTTTAGCGGAAATGATCAAGGCAATAGTATAATTCAGTGTGGTGATCTCTAGACAGAAAGGAATCTCACAAAGTGTGTGATGTGAATATGTTCAAAAGGTGTTTGGACAGGGAAGGAAAGCAAAAGGAGACTATGGTATCCATTACAACACAGAAGGGAAACCCAAGTCCAGATGATTCTAAATCGAACATACCTGAAATTAAACTGGGCAATGACGAAGTTGTCAAAACTAGGATAAATTATTCAGATACCTTCCAGTGGAAAATCGAAATGACCTGAAAGTGTTATTACGATCATATGGGGTGATATGTGGAAATAACATGGCAAGTACTAGACGAATTATTTTTGATTGAGGACGTGAGGACTGGAGATGGTGGAGACAAAGTCGAAGGGTATGGTGATGTAAAATCGCAAACAATCAGGCAGCATCTGTGGAGCAGGAGAATCGAAGTTTCTCGAAGAAAACATCTCCATCAGAATTGGTTAAATGAGTATAGGAAGATAGTCTACCAGAATACTAATTGCAAAAGGAATCTTGTTTTTGTATTCTTCCCCTTAAAAATGGGTGGCACGGTGGCTCAATGGTCAGCACTGCACCGGGAACCCGGGTTCGATTCAAGCCTCGGGTGACTGTGTAGAGTTTGCACATTCTCTCCGTGTCTGCGTAGGTATGCTGCAGTTTACTCCCACAGTCCAAAGATGTGCAGGTCAGGTGAATTGGCCATGCTATATTGTCCCAGAGTGTTAGGTGCATGAGTCAGAGGGAAATGGGTCTGGATGGGCTATTCTTAGGTGGGTCGGTGTGGACTTGTTAGGCAGAAAGGCCTGTTTCCACACTGTACAGAACCATGAAAATAAAAATCAAAGATCATCTATGAGCGTAAGCTCTGCAGTATAACTTACTTTTTCATATTTATTGTCAAATGTCCTCACTCAAAGGTTACAAGTTGCAACACACCACACAACCTGAGGCACCCACGCTAACCGCGCCCTCCTCATAGACCAGCATCGTTTCACAAAGTAGAAATGTTGTTAAATGTAAAACACTGTTGTTCTTTCGCTGAAAGTGTAATAATAAATAAATACGTTTCAACTCCGAGCTCATAAGTGCCTGGTTATGCTGGGTTCACACTGATCACAATGACTCGACGTCCCTTGATTCTCTGTCGTACAACCTGTACCCGCTCCATGTTGAAATCCGACATGAGTACTTACTGTGAATAAAAACATGGAAGCTCGGGAACTCGGGTAAATAAATACATGTCGTGATGTTTTGAAATTAGGCCACATGACGGAAGAGGAATTCTGGAGGTCTGTAATATGTTAACTGGAGATGAATGTCCGGAGGTTTACAGGTTTGCCCCAGGTCATTGTGGGAAGCTAGGGGAGACATTTTGGACACCATAGCTGAGTTATTTGCATCGTTCCTCGGAGTTCTGGGAAAGTGTCACTGGATCCAAAACGTTAACTATCATTTCTCTGCACAGATGCTTCCAGACCTGCTGAAATGTATCAACAACCTTTGTTTTTGTTTCTGCTTCACAGTGTCTGCAGTTCTTTCATTTTTTATTTGTATCATTGACAACCCCGGTTGCGGTGCTGGAAGAATGGAAGACAGCTAATGTTGTGATAGGGGTGCTGCTGATGTCAGGCATGGGTAACTGTTGGGAGGAAATTCTTAGAGACAGGACTTACATGCATTCGGAAAGGAAAGAACTGATTTGGGATAGTCAGCATAACTTGGTGTGTGAGGGAAAAGTCTCTCAAAACTTGACTTAACTTTTCCAAGTGGTGACAAAGCAAATAGATGAAGGTAAAGCATCATACGTTGTCGACGTGGACATCAGTGAGGCCCAACATGGCTCTGCATGGTAGACATTTTAAAGGTAATCAGCAAGAGTAGCCAATTAGATACACAATTCGCTTGACAGTAGGAGACACAGGTCGCTGGCAGTGGTTCGTTGTTTCAACTAGACGCCTGTGAGCAGCTGTGTATCACAAGAATCGGTGATTGGTCCACTGATGTTCGTTATTTTATCAATAATTTGGACGAGAAGATAGGATGCACGCATAATAAGAGTTTAGACGACAGAAAATTGGCGATATAATGGACAGTAAAGAATGTTATCTAAGCGGACAATAATATTTTAATCAACAGGGTTCGTTGAAATGGATTCGCAAATTGACAAGGAAGGTATGCATTTATTAGGCACTTCATAGTCCATCGGTCAGAGCACTGAGAATAGTGGTCGGAACGTCACGTTATGACTGCATAACGGTAAATACAATTCTTGTCGACCTGCTATATGAAGAATGTCATAAACGGGAAAGGATACAAAATATTTAAATTGGTGTGACGGAGACTGGAATATTTGAGACAGAATGATAGGATGGGCAGCGTCGGACTTCTTCTCGTTTGCACTGGAGGATGAGGGGTAACCTTCTGGAGGTTTATAAAATCATGTCAGACATAGATAGGAAGAACAGCAAAGCTCTTTACCCCAGGGTAGAGATCTCCAAAAGCGGAAGGCAAAGGATTACGTTGACAGGGAAGAGATTCAAAAGAGATCTCAGTGGCAGCTGTTTTACACAGAGGGTGGTATGTACTTGTAACGAGCTAAGAAACAAAGTGGTAGAGGCGAGTACAATTACAACATTTGAAAGACAGTTAGACGGGTAAATAAATGGGAAAGTGTCAGAGGGTTAAGTGCCAAATGAAGCTAAATCGGACTAGTTACGCTTCGGAAAACTGATGAGCATGAACGATTTGGGTTGAAGTGTCTGTTCATATATTGCACTACTTCAAGAGTCTATGACTTTGCAACTCATCTTTCATCAAAACTTTTTCATTACAGTCCAGTCATTTCCAAGTCAAATGCCCTTTGTAAATGCTTTCAGCGATCTAGCTCTCCCAACTGGCTTTAATAGAGAATTGCTAATATTGATGAGGCCGTGTCGACTTTCGGTTCTGCAGAAGCAGAATTGTATTTAACCATAATCTATAACTTTATGTATGGGTTAATCCCTCAGTCTACCATTGCCATAAACCTGATTATGGTTCAGTGACGAGTGTGGGTGAACATGTTAGGGTGAGAACCATGTTGTATCCAAAACTGATGATTACCTGCCAAATCTGGCGGCTTGACTCCTTGCATTCCAAACAGAAGAACTAGCATGTGGTACAGAGGGAGAAATCATCCCAACAATTGCAGATAAGATCCAAGCTTTGCAGTCCTGCCTCTTTCAGTCACAAATGGTGATGGTGAATTAAGCGGCACACTGGAGGAGCAGGTTGCACGAATATCCCCATCCCAAGTAAAGGAACAGCTGTTCATTTCTGTACGTAAGAAAAGGATGTCGGATCCGCGGCAACCTCAGCCAGAAACGTTGAGTCCATGATCTACCTCACCGTCGTCATGATGACCTTAGCTTCAAAGATGCCAGTCATTTCGATCCGCTGCACGTAACATGGAGAAACAACTGATCGCAGTAGATATGATAAAGGCCCTGCCACCATTCCTGCCAAAGGAATGAAGTCTTGTGCTGCATCACAAACGGTGCCGCTGTGGAAGCTGTTTCATTCCAACTCCAACTCTGACGTCGACCCACAGCAACTTGGAAAATGACTTAACTGTGCCCAAGAGGAGGTTAATTACATTCTGCACAACTGCCATCCCCATCAGGGCCATCATGATAATCAAATAGGTGCGATTTATTTTTGACAGAACTGTCAGGAAACACAGAAATAACTTCCTCAGTGTGATTTCTGATAGGTCCCTATGTGGAGGTGGAGCCGTTGTGGAAATTTCGCTGGATTACTAATCCCAAAAAGGCTAATGCTCTGGCAGTTGGTGGAAGTTAAAAACAATTGATAAACTATTGAAAAGTAAAATCTACTCTCCGTAATAGTCACCCTGAAGCGAATGGCTTGTCTAAACCCAGATTTGCTTCACCAATATACGTGCAGGAAGTAAAATTCCCGTGATTTCCTGACCGGGCCTCGAAGTATCGCCAGACACACAGACATGTGATGAACTCTTCAATTCTCTCTGAAAAGACCAAATAAGACAGTCAATTGTGTCAACTTCTCTGAGTTCTTCAAGTATAATCCCAGAGATAACAGCCGGCAGCAGCCTCGTTTTTAGAAAAGGGAATGGGAAACACAGTCAGTCCTGCAGAAGCCGCATTGCTAACATCTCAGAGCTTGCGACAACACTTCCAGAGCTTTACCACTGACTGCAAAAAACATCAAGAAAGAATAAGGCTTTTTCATATCATTGGGCTGTCCTATTCTAGTTATTGGGCGAATATCTCTTCAGTGCAATTTTTCCACACAACATGCACACTTCATAATATGATTATAAATATAAAATATGTATTATTAACGGCAGTGGTCCCTTCCGCCTATCAGTTTTGCTCCAACTTTCAACATTCTGTTTTTCCACACCATTGTCGTGCTCTCCCCCCATACCTTCAGAATCGAGAAATTCTTATTTATATCAAGTGTTTTGGCTTCCACATCCTCATGTGGTCGAAAATTAGTCAGGTTCATCTGTCAACATTTGTTCTCATCTCAATGCAGAATTGCCTGCCTGCATATAATACTGTGACCACTTAGAGTCAATGGTCAACAGATGGTTCTCTCATACAAGACAGATGACCAGACATTTTGAACAATATTCAAGGGGCTTCCCCATGTAATTGAGCGCACGACCATCTGAGAAGGACAGTCACAGGCATTCAGTGGCCAGGAACAGGCCAAGTGCCAACGACTTGAGTCAATAATGCTGAAACCTGGCCAACGTGAAACACCACGTGGATCACACTGTGAAGTGAACAGGAGCGCGAGGTGAACATGTTTTCCTTTCTTTGTGAACCTGATCGACCAAGGAGACAAACACGAAAAGGTAGTTTAAGATACAGAGGGACATATATTTGCGTTATAATTGGATTATTACTTAATCGAAACATAGCTTCACAGTAATAGGGCTTGGCACAAGAAGGGGAATGGCTGGGTTGAGAGTTTGCCAGATCCAGTCACAAGAATGAGAACAGAAATTAAGTGTGCTTCATGATCAGCGAAATAGATAATTATATCACACACGCAATTCACCTAACAAATAGCCTAGATACCAGAAACCGAAAGAATATCTGTTCTGATTTTAGCACTGTGCAAACAAGGGTATGCAACTGCACAATACAGCCCGTCAAAATATGCAGAGAGCAAATCTCTGCATGACATAGCAGTGCGTTGATTTTAAAAAAAAGGTGGAATAGACGGCGTGGTGAGCTGTGTTGATGACAACACTGATTTTGTAGAATCACAGAGATTACCGCACTTAAACAGACCCTTCTGTCCCACTCGTCCATGCCGACCGGATATCCGAACCTAATCTATTCCTATTTGCCAGCACTTGGCCTATATACAGCTACACTCTTCCCATTCAGACATCCATCCAGATGCCTTTTAAATGCTGTAATTTGAATATTTTCCACCACCTCTTTCATTCGATACACTGACCACGAGGATGGATGTGTTGTTACAGTCGAAGTATTGTCCTTCCTCATCTGTATCTAAGTATATCAGTGAGAGTGGGCCATACCTTTTTGAAACGAGTTGAAGCTCATGTGTTCTGATGGTTAGTTTTCTTTGTATTTATCCAATGTCGTATTTGTTACAGTTCATGCAGCATATTTTGAAAATGATATAAGCTTTGCCCGATGCCTCTATAGGGTGTTTCATATTCATTAGCTGCTGTGTTAGTGTGTTGGTGGATTTTAGGGTTTTATGATGCGAAAGGTCTGAGTAGTCTGACAGTAATTTCCGAGATGTCTTCGATGTATTGGAGATTGACTCGACTTTCTGGACGTGTTTGGTCTGCTTTTTTTGGGATTGTTGCTGAGAAACCAGCGGTTTGTGATTAGTGGGTACTCATTTTTTGAATACACTGTCGAGGTGATTTACCTCTGCTCTTTGTAGTTTTTCTTTGCTGCAGTGTGTGATGACTCGTTGAAATAAAATTGTAATACATCTTCGTTTACGGATGTTGGGATGCTTGCTTCAGTAGTTCAATATTTGTTTCGTATGCGTTGTTTTCCTGTAGATGCTGGTTTGAACTTCCACATTGGCTGTTCGCTCTTCTGCGACATTTGGGAATGTCAGATTGTTTTTGTTTTCCTCCTCATTCGTGAACTTAATGCTGGTAAGCTTTTTATTGAAGGCTTTGAAGGTTTCTTCTAATTTGCTTCGTTTAGTGATGGCAAATGTGGCATCCACAAAGCGGACCCAAAGTTTGGGTTGGTTTGACGGCAGAGCTATCTGTTCGATTCTCTGCATTATTTCCTCTGTTAAAATTCCTAACATTGGAGATCCCGTTGGTGCTCAGTTGGTTTGTCTGTAGTTTTGTTTTGTTGAAGGTGAAGTGGGTGTTAAGGGATAGGTCCAGTGGTTTGAAAATATTGTCCTTGCTGATGAAGTTGCTGGAGTTTGGTGTACGAATGCCTAATGAAACAGGTGTTGCATAAATGACTTAAATAGTATCTTAGTATCCATCTGAGTAAGAGGATTAAATATAGACCTCATTGAAGACCCTACGTGCCAAAAGAATGACAGAGTAAAATTGCAACAGAATGCTTCAGGATATGCTATTAATATGGCCCACAACAGACTCCATAAATACAACCGGGAAGATTTGCGACAAAAATCTTCACTCTCCAATGTAACGGGCTATGAATGGAGAGACAAAGTTGAATACGCTATCGACATTTGACAACGACAACCACAAAAAAAATGGAAAACTAGATCTGCAGAAACACATAGATAACATTACACAAAATAACACAGAGAGCACTGATGCATGGATTTAAAAACACTTATCTTAACAATCCTGAATACACATTGACAACAACCATCTTAGTAACAGGATTAGGATGCAGACAAGAGCGATTTATATAACAACATTAGAAACCACATTGAACAACAGCCAACTCAAATAATCAACCCAGCAAACCATCGGACAGACAGTCGCTCCAACACGAAGCTGGAAAAGGAAGGAAACACACTCAATACACAAGAAAGGAGCGCAATAGAAAAATGAGAATAAAGATAAAATCATTACTATTCCAACTGCACAAAAAAGACGATTGACAGTCATTTTAAATCAAAGATCCTACATTGACAAAGCGAACGCACTAGTTCAGATACCAACACTTAACAACAAGTGCCGATAGACACGACCCCACAACTAGAGAACCGAATCACAGCCCCATACAAAAACCTTCTAAAATCTGGAGAACTAATTAAGACCGTCTTCCAAAAAATGAAACCAGACGGATCCAACACACCATGCTTCCACGGATTACACAAAATACACAAACCAGGAGAGTTCTGAGACCCATAGTTTCGCTACCTGGAACAGCAACTTACCGGCTGGCCAAAGAGCTACAATAACATCCAAAAAACTTAGTAGAAGACACTCGCCATTCCATCCACTCCACCCAAAACCTCCTGAAGACTATCAAATATAACAAGATAGATGAGGATGAAAAATGGTCTACTTTGACTGAACCGCCCTGTTGACATCCATCAAAGTCAAACTGGACAAGGAAACACTAACGGCACCCAAATGAACAGGGTCCACGTTTTCTCATCAGCAACGTTTTCTATTTCATACACAGTAACAACCCAATCCCTTTGTGCTGCAATTTTCTTTGATTTCCTCCACATTAAATACTAGCTTGACTTGCGGCTCTCAGTGCCAACTTACATGACCTCATGCTTAGTTTTTACAATAAACTCCATCTGTGAATTATTTGGCCACTCACTCAGCTTACCTACGTTCACTTTGAGATTCCTCACATCCTTTCTACAACAAGCCTTCCCTCATATATTTTACTCAAAGGCAAACTTAGATATTTATCGCACTAATCCCCCACTGATGCCATCGCAATGATATTTGTGATTATCCAGGACATACATTATCCGTCATACTGGGAGCTCCAGTCTTGTGTAGGGACCTTTATTTTGTAGTACCTGAAGATAGTCTCTTGAAACCCCAATGAACTGTCTGCAAGGATTTCAAGTAAATTATCGCAGGGCAAACATCACCTCCTTTTCACAAAACCATGTTGATTCTGCCTAAAGCTTGTCGAAACGCCCTGGAAATCCTTAAAAGAAAAACACGCTCTAACATGATTCCCTGTTTTCTGTCTCGCTGTCTTGTAGAAGGCAGGTGCGACATTGGAGATTCTTCAGTTTCGTTGGAATACTCATGTAATCTGGCCAGTTATGGAATATTTTACGCAGTGCCGTCAGTTACTCTGTAACCACTTCTTTGAAAACTGTGTATCAGTTGCTGCCAACTTGTCTACCTTTAGTTTCACCATTTTATCAAAATCATTGTTCCTTTGTGAGGGACCATTTGAGTACTTGCCTCCTATTAACACCTTGCTTATATCATTGAAATACATAGAGATTCCCCCTGTGAACAACAATGTTAAGTAGGTTTAAATTCTCCACTTTTTCCCTTTTAACGAATTCCCTAATCATATACTCCAGGTCTCTTGTATATACTTTCCTGACTTTCTCGCTTCCAAGTGTCAAACATTAATCTTGAACTACAACTATTGGAAAATCTGTCCGACACTAGTTCTCAACAAATTGTGATTGAGGAGAATCCTTGACAGCCTTTCTGAACTGTGGGTAGTTCATCTTCTGATCAAGTCTTTCTTTTCAAACAGAAACAATTATTGCTGAGCGTTATGCAATGTTTGCTTAAGTGTCCGCCTATCTACACACACGAATATTCATCTGGCTATATTTTCACATCAAACATAAGGTAGAAAACTGCAATTTCGATATCTGATTGTTTTCAATCATTTGATTGCGGCTGAACACTTTATCATCTGAAAGTGATAAAATTATCCCAGTTTCTGTTCTCTCTGTCATTTCCATTTGATGATTCCATATTTCACGAGCAAGCGTCCTACTTGACATCCTTTTCTGTCAATGACAAATCCCCGTAACCCTAGTGGACATGACCTTCAGCTGTTCCTGTCCTATCTTCTTCTACTAACCCCTCAGCCTTCCCCGCCTGCCCAGAACAATGACAGAGATCCCCTTGTCCTCACATTCGACTGCACTAGAATCAACATTCAGAGGATCATCCTCCACAACTTCCTACTCCACCAGCAGGACAGCACCATCAAACACCTCTTCCCGTTCCATCCACTGTCGGTAATTCACAGGGACCATTCCCTCTGTGACACCCTCCATCCTGGCGAAAGAGAGGACTGCAGATTTTGGAGATTAGAGTCGAGAATGTGGCGCTGGAAAAGCACAGCAGGTCAGGCAGCATCCGAGGAGCAGGAAAATCGCCGTTTCGGGCAGGAATGAGGCTGAGTGCTTCTGGGGTGTAGAGATAAAACGTCGATTTTCCTGCTCCTCGGATGCTGCCTGAACGGCTGTGCTTTTCCAGCACCACACTTTTGACACCTTCCACCACCCCAAACACTTCCCTACTCCCCCATGGCACTTTTCATGCAATTGCAGAAGATGCAACGCTTTCGTATTCACCGTTTCCCACTATCCTGTCCAAGGCCCACACCTTTTAGATGAAGCAGTATTTCATTTGTACTCTTTCAATCCAGTCCACTGTAATTGCTGCTCACAATGCAGTCTCCTTTACTTTGCTGAGGCTGCGAAAAAAGTCTGCTTGAGGAGCAATTCCACCTGTCTAAAAGAAAAAACCTGGCCATCTCATTGCTTCACACTTCAATAATCTACCTTGCTCTCATGCTGACATTTCGGTCCTGTTTTCCATTTAAGCACAACCCAAGCTCTAGTAAGACATCACTTTACATTTAGGTACGGTCCAGCCTGACGGGGTTAATATTGAATTCTGTAACTTCAGGGTTTATTCCCATCATGAATGTTCTCCATTTTTTTACATTCATCCTCTTCATGTCCCTTATAAATTGATGTGGCTGAGTCTTGTTTATCTTTCATTCAAAAGACAGAATGTCTTTGCCCCATTCATTCACACCTTAATTTATATTAATCTAACATCTATATGTCTTTCACCACAATTGAAAGCCCATTGGTTTGTGGCATTGCTCCTCCACGTGTTGTGTTTCCTGCCATCCAACCTTCCCCCCTCCCCCGCCACCTCTGTGAAGGCATTAAAAAGCCGATTTTCCAATATTTTTTTTTCATTTCTGAAGAAGTATTACACTGGATGTGAAATATTAAATGTATTTCTCTGTCTCTACAGATGCTGCCAGACCTGCTGAGCTTCTGCAGTCTGCAATGGGCACAGAACAAAATTTCAATTAAACAAGTAGCTATGGATATCGGAAATGAAAATGAAAATAGCTGGAGAAACTAGAAGCGAAGAGGAGTGCTGTCTGGATTTTAAAGACTAACTCTGCTTTTACTCCACAGATGCGGCCAAACTTGCTTCGGTTCTCCAACAATTGTTGCATTTGAACAAGTTTCAAAGGCGTGTGTCAGAACTGGTAAAACACCCTGTTCGACATGGAGTGTCATACAATGGGAAGTGAGCGATAACACAAGGTGCACAAATTCATTGATTCTGAATTTGGTATCACTGACAGCGCAGAGCTCTTAACCACGGGCGAGAAGAGAAACAGAGGGAAATACATTCACATTAATCTTCTCACAAACTTTGAACATTCACATTAAATACAGAAGATGTGCCTCCTGGAAGGGAAAAGATTCAGATGATATGTCAATGATATGTTTTGAGGAATGAGTCAAACTGGATGTGTGACACCATGGCGAGACGCTAACAGAATTAGAATATTAGAATAACCACATCAGAGTCCAGAGTAGGTCACTGAGCTCAGGGTTAATGAGTGAAGGGCTGTTGGTCTAAACTGGGGACAGCCAGCACAATGGTATTACAGGTATTGCAGCTCAGAACTCGGCATTCATGTGCTGCTGTAGAAACCATCAGCAGCAGCAGAATTGTGTTCAATCACAATCTGTAACTTCTCCCCCCCCCGGATAATTCCTCAGCCTACCATTAACATCAACTGATCTATTCTTCAGCGATGAGTGTGGCGAACATGCATGTGTCAGAACCATATGTACTTAGAAATATTGACATTTCGGTATACCTAACGCACTTGATTGCTGATATTCCAAGATGCAAAACCAACATCTGTTGTGCTGGGCCTTTCAGCCAATTGTATGGATAAGCAATGGGGAATGACCACATTTAAAAAAAAATCTGATCAGATCGAAGCTGTGCCGTGCTGCCAGATACAGTCATAAATGGAGATGGACTATGTAACATCTGACTGGAGAACAGGCGTCCATGTCGTTTTGTCCTACTCAGTGATTTACGATACCGCTGGTTGTACAATAATTTGCTGCCCATATCCAACTGACAAGAGGGAAATTCAGAGTCAAACACATTGTTTAGATTAGACTACTTAAAGTGTGGAAACGGGCCCTTCGGCCCAACAAGTCCACACCGACCCGCAGAAGCACACCTACCCAGACCCATTGCCCTACAATTAGCACCTGCACCTAACACTATGGGCAATTTAGCATGGTCAATTCACCTAACCTGCACATTTTTGGGTTGTGGGAGGAAACTGGAGCACCCGGAGGAAACCCACACAGATCCGGGGAGAATGTGCAAACTCCACACAGTCAATCCCCTGAGGCGGGAATTGAACCCAGGTCTCTGACGGTGCGAGACAGCGGTGCTAACCATTGTGCCACCGTGCAATTTTTCTACCAACTTGCTATCTGAGTTCTCTAAATATTCCTCCTGAGCATCAAACTATACCACATCCACCAGTTCCTAATTGTTAATGTCTACAACATATATCTTCAAAGAATAATAATATAAACTATGATTTTCCTTTCATAAAAAGGCAGTCATTCTCTTGAAGTTTGCTTTTACTTTCTAGGTGAAATTGAGGACTGCAGATGCTTGAGAGTTAGAGTCGAAAAGTGTGGCACTGGAAAAGCACAGCTGGTCAGACAATCACCAAGGAGGAGGCGAGTATAAGTTTCGGGCAAAAGCCCTTCATCAGGTATATGGGGTGAAAGGGGAACGAGGCTGAAAGGCCCTCTTTACCTGTCGCTGCATCCATCTTCCTTCCCACCTATCTGCTGCTCAATCCCCTCCGACCTGTCATTGTAAATTCTCATCTGTATCTACCCATCACCTTCTCAGATACCTTGCCCCAGCTTCACCCCACGCCGTATTGATCTCTCAGCCTCTTGACACCTCTGCACCAACATTACTGATGAAGTGAATATGGCCGAAACATCGTCTCTCCTGCTACTTGGATGTTGCATGACCTCTTGTGCTTTTCCCGCCCCACACAGTTCTACTAGCATTTTCTAAGTGTGCAATCATACATTTTTTATAGTAAATTCCAACACATTCCCTGGCGTGGATGGCAAGGCAACTGGTGTGTAGTTCTCGACTCAACATTTTCTTCCATTGTAAAGCCATTGGAATGCAATTCTATACTTCCAGTTTTAAAGTAGAAAATGCATGCTCTCTCAGGCAATTAATATGTTGATTTCTGCTTGCTCTGATATTCCGGTATCTAGTGTATCTGGTCCGTTAGACTAATCAATGCTCAATAAAGCTATGTTTCCAATTACTACCTCGTCAATGATATAAATGCTTGGGTTTTAGTTAAATAGGTTCCTGCGCCATACGTTATTCCTGGAAGATTTTCTAGATCTTCCTCCATGAACAAAGTCACAATGTAACTGTTTAATTGCTCTGTCATTTTTCTGTTCACCATAATATATTATCGTGCTCGCACATTAACTGCACCTCTCATTTCAAGTTGCTTTTATTCTCCTCTTAAGTATTGATAGAAGATTTTCGTCAGTCTTTATGTTTCTTGTTATTCTGCATCTTTGTTTTCAGTTTTTGATTTCCTTATCTGTTTCTTGATCCTTCATTGTTGTGTCCCAAATTTCACTGAATTCACACTATCTGACATTTTTCTGAGCCATTTCCTTTGATCTCATAACACTTTCAGCTTTTGTTGTTAACCATTATTCCATCACCTTTCTCTTTTGCTATTTGCACCCTCAAGGGATATATGTACACTTTGTACCCTGGAGTGTTTCAGTAAGTAACAGCCATTGCCTGTCTTTTTGAAACCTTTTTCAAGTTCATATCCAATTCATTGAAGCCATCATGTTCTTCATTCCTTCTTGGCTGACGTGACTCAGGCACTTGCAATTGAAAAACAAATCTGGTTTGTGTTCAGACGTCATGCCAATTTCTCTACTCCCAATAGCTCCTTTACAGCAAGGTTTTCAATTAGTTCTTTTCATCAACAACAGCAATTTCAAAACAGCCTGATCTGAAATTTCCTGCTCAACAGACTGTGAACGGGAACTATTTCATTCATGCTCATGATATCCATTTCTCCCTGCATTAGCATTCCCATGGTTTAATACAGGCTTGACGCAAATTGAATTGCTTCTTCATTTCTGTTGTACCCACAAACTGGTTTATCTAATTTCCTGATTTATACCATGCCCAACTTTCGCATTGCAGCTTTTTTTACTATGCATCTCCCCTCAATGTTTGCTTCCTCTTGCTGTTTCTAATCTCCATCTTATCAGATTCAGTGGAGTCTGAGTGACGTGAGCTCTGGGAGATTGACAGTAGATACAGGGAAGGTGATTGGCAAGTCTGACCTCAGCATTGATATCATGTTGCAAGAGGAGAAAGTGAGGACTGCAGATGCTGGAGATCAGAGCTGAAAATGTGTTGCTGGAAAAACGCAGCAGGTCAGGAGGCATTCAAGGAACAGGAGAATCGACGTTTCGGGCATAACCCCGCCCCCACGCCGTTCTCCATTACAACGCCCGTCCCCGTCCCCACGCACAACCCCGCCCCCACTCCCAGCTCCAGCACCACACCAGGTCCCAGGTCCCAGGTCGTAGCTCCCAGCCCTGCCGTGTTTTCACCATCCCTCCAGAACTACCCCTCTCTGAGGATGAAAGATCAGTCCTCAGCCGAGACTTCACCTTCATTCCCCTACGCTCTCGGATTAATGAGTACAACACGCGGAGTGACATCAAACAATTCTTCCACCGCCTTTGCCTCCGTGCCTACTTCTTCAACCAAGACTCTCGCCCACCCTCTGACGACCCCTTCTCCCGCCTCCAACTCACCCCATCCACCTGGACACCCCGTGCTGGCCGGTTACCCGCCCTCGATCTATTCATAGCCAACTGCCGCCGCGACATTAAATGCCTCAACTGTTCCACCCCTCTCACCCACTCCAACCTCTCACCATCGGAACAAGCAGCCCTCCACTCCCTCCGTTCCAACCCCAACCTCACTATCAAACCAGCAGACAACGGAGGCGCGGTAGTAGTTTGGCGCACCGACCTTTACACCACTGAGGCTAAACGCCAGCTCGCGGACACCTCCTCCTACTGCCCCCTAGACCATGACCCCACGTCCGACCACCAAACCAACATCTCCCAGACCATCCATAACCTCATCATCTCAGGGGATCTCCCATCCACAGCCTCCAACCTCATAGTCCGACAATCCTGCAAAACCCGTTTCTAATTCCTGCCCAAAATCCACAAACCTGACTGCCCCGGCTGATCCATTGTCTCAGCCTGCTCCTGCCCCACCGAACACATCTCTGAATATCTCGACACGGTGCTGTCCCCCTTAGTCCAATTACTCCCCACCTACGTTCGGGACACCACCCACACCCTCCACCTCCTCCATGATTTTTGCTTCCCCGGTCTCCAACGCCTTATCTTCACCATGGACATCCAGTCCCTGCACACCTCCATTCCACATCACGAAGGACTCAAAGCCCTCCGCTTCTTCCTTTCCGGCCGTACCAAACAGGACCCTTCCACTGACATCCTCCTTCGACTGACTGAACTGGACCTCACTCTGAATAACTTCTCTTTCCAATCCTCCCACTTCCTCCAAACCAAAGGAGTAGCCATGGGCACCCGCATCGGCCCCAGCTATGCCTGTCTCTTCGTAGGATATGTGGAACAGTCCATCTTCCGCAGCTACACTGGCACCACCCCCCACCTTTTCCTCCGCTACATCGATGACTGTATCGGCGCTACCTCGTGCTCCCATGAGGAAGTTGAACAGTTCATCCACTTTACCAACACCTTCCACCCCGAACTCAAATTCACCTGGACCGTCTCAGACTCCTCCCTTCCCTTCCTAGACCTTTCCATTTCTATCTCGGGCGACCGAATCAACACGGACATTTACTATAAACCGACCGACTCCCACAGCTACCTAGACTACACCTCCTCCAACCCTGCCCCCTGTAAAAACGCCATTCCATATTCCCAATTCCTTCGTCTCCACCGCATCTCCTCCCAGGAGGACCAGTTCCAAAACCGTACAACCCAGATGCCCTCTTTCTACAAGGATCGCAATTCCCCCCCAGACGTGACCGACGATGCCCTCTACCGCATCTCTTCAACTTCCCGCTCCTCCGCCCTTGAGCCCCGTCCCTCCAACCGCCACTAGGACAGAACCCCATTGGTTCTCACCTACCACTCCACTAACCTCCATGTACAGTGTATCATCCGCCGTCTTTTCCGCCACCTCTAAACGGACCCCACCACCAGGGATATATTTCCCTCCCCTCCCCTCCCCTATCAGCGTTCCGAAAAGACCACTCTCTCCGTGACTCCCTCGTCAGGTCCACACCCCCCACCAACCCAACCTCCACTCCCGGCACCTTCCCCTGCAACTGCAAGAAATGCAAAACTTGCGCCCACACCTCCCCTGTTACTTCCCTCCAAGGCCCCCAGGGATGCTTCCATATACGCCACAAATTCACCTGCACCTCCACACACATCATCTATTGCATCTGCTGCACCCGATGTGGCCTCCTCTATATTGGGGAGACAGGCCGTCTAATTGCGGAACGTTTCAGAGAACACATCTGGGTTACCCGGACCAACAAACCCAACCACCCCGTGGCTCAACACTTCAACTCCCCAACCCACTCCACCAAGGACATGCAGGTCCTTGGACTCCTCCATCGCCAGACCATAGCAACACGACGGTTTGAGGAAGAGCGCCTCATCTTCCGCCTAGGAACCCTCCAACCACAAGGGATGAACTCAGATTTCTCCAGTTTCCTCATTACCCCTCCCCCACCTTGTCTCAGTTAAATCCGTGGAACTCAGCACCGCCTTCCTACCCTGCAATCTTCTTCCTGACCTCTCCGCCCCCACCCCACTCCGGCCGATCACCCTCAGCTTGACCTCCTTCCACCTATCGCATTTCCAACGCCCTTCCCCCAAGTTCCTCCTCCCTACCTTTTATGTAAGCCTGCTGGACACACTTTCCTCATTCCTGAAGAAGGGCTTACGCCCGAAACGTCGATTCCCCTGTTCCTTGGATGCTGCCTGACCTGCTGCGCTTTTCCAGCAACACATTTTCAGATCATGTTGCAACATAATATCTCTTTTCTGAAGTGTCCATGTGAAACGTTTACCAGATCTGCTGTTATTCTGGTGGAGCCGGCAAGGACAATGACCTTTCAACAACGCTGTGTGTTCCCCCAGAGAGCTGCTATTGTTCTAACCTGTCTGGTGGAAACCTTTTAGTAGGCTGGCGAAATATTGCTGCTGCTGCACAGGATCGTAGTGAAGTCACAATTTGAGCAGTTTGTACAGATTTAACAGCCTCACTGAGGAATGGGCATTTGAATTAACTCAGAGATTATTCCCTCAGAGTATTTCTGAAACAACGCTGTTCATTATAGAATCATTATAGTTCAGAAGCAGGATATTTGACACACCTACTTCACACTAATCCTCCACAGGCAATTCCGTGCACACTGATACCCTAAAAAATCTCTATCACTCTGCATTTTCCATCGTTAATGCACCGAGCCTGCACGTCCCCGGATATTGCAGACAACTTAGCTTGACCAATCCACATGAGCTGGTCATCTTGGGATGGAGTGGGGAAGGCGGAATGACTTGCGGAAACCCACGCAGGCAAGGCGAGAATTTACAAAATCCACTAAGACTGGAATTGAACTCAGGTCTTTGACATTGCGAGGCAGTAGAGCTAACCACTGAGCTACCCTGCGTTGACGAAGGAACGCTCCTGCACAATGAGGCTTCAGCAAAGCCTTGTTTCTGCCCAGTATCGGAAAGAAAAACTTTCCTCTCTGAATTGAATGTGACAACCACTACACCAGAGAAACACAGTGTGGCTGCTGACATTCAGACGCTTCTGCGCTGTCACGCATCATAGATCCATTTGCACGAATCAGGTTATATTTTGTTGCATTCAACTTGAACAGAACTCACCTGCAACAAGATGCAACTTAACAGAATAAATGGTAGCAATGGGATACAAACCCACACCTACTTTGACACTAACGCCTAAATCCAGCACCTTAGCCAACTCAGCCACGCTACCACGTTGAACTGAATCCATGAGAGAGATTTGCAACAAGCTATTGAGGGGTATTGCTACATATTTCGCTGCACAGGGAAGTGACAAAACCAGTGAGCCATCATTTAACACTTAACACGAAATTCTCTGTCTGGGAGAAAACCCAGTGGGAGTACTGTTTCCTTTAAACACGGGAATCACGTTCAGTCAATATCTGTCTCCTTCAACATCGCCAAGTGGGATCAACATCCTGATGGAACAGCAAGATAGGGTTGTGAGGAGTTTAAGCAAGAACTGATCCATGTGAGGTGTCGGCACAGCTAAGGTTTTAAACCCCGGATATCTGTGTTTAACGAGATGGCACTTTAACCAACTAAGCCACAACGCCATGTTAACGGATGAGAGAGGGATAGGCAAGTTGATGCAATATCTGTAAATATTTACAAGATTTTGTTTTAAAGCTCACCAATAGAAGACAATTGCACAGCAAATTGAGGAGTCCAATTCAGATATCGAGCCTGGAACATAGGAACAGCAAGAGAAACGTCTTCAACCCTATTGTAACAGATAGGGAGGAGGCTGTTCAATTCTTGTATCCTCATACACTGTTTCATATAGAAGTAAATTAGCCCATCCACACTACAACATAGGACCCATAATAGACCAGGTAGCACTTGTATCGTGTTACACAACAGAACAATGAGACCATTCAGCCTTCTCAATGATGCAAGGTGGCATGGTGGTGTGGGCGGCATGGTGGCACAGTGGTTAGCACTGCTGCCTCACAGCGCCAAAGACCCGGGTTCAATTCCCGCCTCAGGCGACTGACTGTGTGGAGTTTGCACGTTCTCCCCGTGTCTGCGTGGGTTTCCTCCGGGTGCTCCGGTTTCCTCCTACAGTCCAAAGATGTGCAGGTCAGGTGAATTGGCCATGCCAAATTGCCCGTAGTGTTAGGTAAGGGGTGGGTGTAGGGGTATGGGTGGGTTACGCTTCGTCGGGTCGGTGTGGACTTGTTGGGCCGAAGGGCCTGTTTCCACACTGTAAGTAATCTAATCTAATCTAATCTAATCTAACTGAAAGAAGCCACAAAGTGAGGTGAAATTGTTAGCTTAAGGCAAGGCTATTTTGCCCATTGAGTGTGTTGCACAAGAACAGCAGAAAGACGTGAAGCCCTTTGAGTTTGTTTTTACGTAAACATAAGGAGGTAATTCAATCGCATTTCTGTTGAATTAGAACGGGAGCAAAACAGTCACTTTCTCAAACTCATTTTAGCGATGAAGGAGGAGACTGTTCAGCATCTCGAGCCTGTTGTGGAAGTATTTGAGAAGTCACTTGAGACTCTTGAAATGTTGCACCATGGCAGGAAGATTCTGTAAGTCCCCAAACGTCTCCATAGCGTCACGAGGAGAACATTCAGATCTTGAGCGGCTTGGTCAGGAACAGGAACAGGACATTCTGAGCATCGAGACTATAAAGTCGGAAAACCCGGAGTACATTCAGCCATTGAAGTAAACCAGGTCACAAATGAATCTACTCAGCCAGTCATACCAATACACAGCGATCGGAGCAGATCTTTGAATATTTTGTGTCTGTTACACAGGAAATGAATTGGAAACGCAGAGGTTATAGAAGTTGAAGCACTTAGAATAACCAGCTCTACGAGGGAATATAAAGCATGCGCAATCTATCGGAATTGAAGCTATTGTTGAAACCTGTTATTAAGAGATTAATAATAGGGGATTGTCAAAGTTCAAGTAAAATCCATCACAATCAAAATGATTTTAAGAAGGACAAATCGAGTTTGAATTGTTTGTCGGAGTGTATGTATAAATGTGTCAAACAAAGTGAATGAAGGGCATCCTATCTATATATTGCAACTGGATATCCAGATGGCATTGGCTTAAGGTAGCCCACAAAAATGACCATGCAATACAAGCGTCTACCGGCTTTGTAAAAAAATTATTATTTGCTTGGGGAGATGATTGGCTAACCAATGAATGCCATGCTATGGATGTACTCGTGTTGGATTGGCTTGTATAATGCCAAAAAATCACATGACACTAGGTTATAGTCAAAAGGGAGTGTTTTGAAAACACTAGCTTTTGGAGCGCTGCTCCTTCCTCAGGTGTTAGTGAAAAATTAGACCAGAGAAAGATAATTTATGAGGAAAAGATCAAAGGGTCATGCAACATATGCACATGGATTCCATACATTTAAGATGGCTCTTACATCTTTACTCAGTGAGAATGGAGGTGTTGGTCTTGATACATCAATATGCAAATCTCAACTTTATGCCCAATCACTGCTGGGAGATAACTTAATATATTATCGATGTAAAGGAGGGGACCCCTCTGGTTATACAATGTATTTTAGGCGTGAGGACTGGTTTTGAGTCTGTCTGTGTCTTCAACTGGTGTCAGACTCGTTTTGGTTCCGACGTAGGAATGTATAAAATGTCACATTATCTGTGTTCTATATATTTTATGATTTTGAACAAAATATAATCTATCTGCAAATACAAATTTTCAAATGCTCTTTCACAACAAATATTTAAATATGTGTGTGTGTGTGCAAGAGAGTGTAAATGTGAGTGTGTGTAAGGAGGAGAGTGAGAGTGTGTGTCCATTTAAGACACAAGTAGATAGAGCAGATCCCTATCCCGACACGCTCTCATTCCATTGTTTCAGAGCTTCGCCTCTCTGCGCCTCTGCTTCACTTCTTCATGTTGCAGACCCAGTTGTTACAGCATCCATGCTCTGTCCAGAATTGAGTTACAAAGTCCTCATTGCCCCATGATTGTCTGAGATGGATTATAGCACAACCTCTATCAAACCATCCCCAGCAACGTTTCAATAAGAAGAGTCAGTGAGAAGCCCGTCAGCTTCAAGTTAGATGCCTGGTCCGATACAATAATATTTGGGCTCTTGCCCGAGTTACTGACCGCACGATCAGCTGAGAGGGACAAACAAAGGCGTTCAGAGGACTGGCACAGAACAAGTTTCAAAGATGTGATTCTGATACCATGACCAGGGAAAGAGAAAGATGGACAGAGAGCCTCACAAATAGATAGAAGAAGATAATTCATTAACTGAGTACATGTTGTGGAAATATAGCGGAAAGAAAAGACAGAGGTTTTACGCTTTGAGGGGTTTAATTCAAAAGAATGAGAATATATAAAAAAAGAGGCATTGCCAGGTCAACTGCTATGGCACGTTACATCACATTCTGAAACTGCCTCTCAGAACCAGCCCGGGCAGTCGAAACCGAGACAAGGTAACAGACAAGCACAGAGAGCTGTGCAGACGGTGTTAGTGCATTGGTCAAGCTATGAACCCTACATTGGGAGTATTGCAAAGCTTTGTCAGTATATTGCTGTGATACGTGGACTAGATATCTGCAAAGACGGGAAGATTTGCAGCCCATACTGCGAGTGACAGTAATTGGGGTTCCCGCAAATCTATGTCTGTATCTGTACGTACCAGCTCAAGGCACGGTGTTTCATGTGTGCATGCATGCATCTGATGCGGTAGTCGATGTGAAAGTCATTGTCGGGCAAAGTACACCAATGGAGGAAGTCATTTTGAATATGAGAAACTGGCAGGTGTTTGGGTAATGGGCAAGGGAAATATAGACGAACAGATATGATGTCGTGTTTGCGAATATTAAAATAATGTCATTACGACGCCCAATAGCAATATACATCACTGCACACAGGAATGCTGGATGGGTCAGATTTCGCTGTGATTTCAGATACGAGTCATGGAGTGTCAACCCAAATTTGCTTCTGCAGGTTTGATGCTGGAATTGCCAGCAGGAAATTATCGACATCAGTAAGACTGTAGGTCAAGGTTCCAGATGGGCTGAGTGAGTGAAATGTATTCTTGAGTTGTTATGAATGAGAAACGAAATGGTCAGTTATGGTGACAGGAATCAGTTCATGGTCAAAGCGATCACCACAGCTGCACTTTGCCTCTTTCAGGCTCAGATACTGGCTCGCAATCGGATGGACTGAGAGGAAGGAAATGAGGCTTGTAACCAGAACATGAGAGAGTTACCTCCACACTCCCAATACTAAATCACAAGGGCAGTGATACAATAAATCCTGGTTCACAGCTGAAACTGAATTGGTCAACAGAGAGACACACAAGGGACTCTGCTTGAAGGAAAGAGGGAGAGAGAGTGCATCAACATGTTGACTGATGTTGGTAGTACTGGTTTGTGGATTGGATATCTGGGTTCAGACTCTCACCTAGTACGATAGCAGTAGCAAGAAGAGTCGAGTAAATGAAAATAACAGTATTGTGTTCAAAAACGTTATATAATTAATAATTGAAAAGTAAGACTTACCAGGGACACCGACGATAGCCAGGATAGGATAATAAATATATTGAATAATGTAAAGTACATATGCAATCCGCCCAGACAATGGCAAATAATGGCAAATAATCATAATATGTAGATAGAGCCCAAATATTCCAGGCTAAATCCCTGTCCACTGTTGGAACGTTCCGGTATAATGTACTCAGATTCTGATCCATTATGGAACACTCCAGTACAATTCAGTCAGATTCTGATCTGTTCTCCCCTTCTTTCTGGAGCTGCTGATTCCTGCTAATGCTTCAGTGGCTGCCACTCATGTCTTGATATAACACAGTGAATGGAGCGCATGTTTCATTAAAACGATTCAAACCCTCCACTGAGATAATTAGAATCCAATGGAGAATCCCATTAATCACAGTCACTGTACAAACAGTTTCAGTTAACCCCTTCCTTTCATCACTTTTCATGTCCTAATAAAAGGGAACAATTACTCAGGGGGTATGGTTAGAATGGAAGAGGGTTTTTGAAGGATGGACCATAAATCTTTCAATGTTTTAATTCTTCTTCATTGTATGTGGGAATAGTGCCATGCCACAGCAGAGTTGTACACATTCCACCCTGTTTATAAGAAACCAGCCGCAGAAGGTGACTGATGGGGAAATTAATAGAGATCATAAATCAGGGTAACAATATTTGTGGCTTATTGACTTCATGTAATGCTGCACCTATCGTAAAGTGAAATGTTTTCAAATCGTGTCGTCACATTTGGACATCATTTAGAGCATTGGGTGGGTTTGTCTGGAACAGGGCGTCCAAACTTTCACGATATTTATGTGAGAAAGTTACAGGAGGAGACCATTCAGCCTTTCGTGCCTGTTGCAAGAAGTCTTGTGCTTATTATGCCGTAACTGTTAGTTCTAAAAGAGATATGGAGAAGGATTATCCTGACATAAATATTAAAGTTCTGAATTTGGTAAGGCCAATAATGAACGTTTTAGCTAAGCATTTTGAAAAACTACTTAGGAGAGATTATTCGCATAATAGTGGATACCTTCAGAAACGAGATTACAGAGTCTAACAGCAGTATATTCCTGTTCATAAGTAGGGCAATGTTGGCAGTTGTAACGTATTTTGCATGGGTAGAAGGTGAGGCTCTGCTCAAGAAACAGAAGAAAGTATAGGATAGGTTTGGAGAGGAATGATCACGTGAATACATTGAGGGGTACAACGACAGCAGGTTTATGCGCAAGAGGCAAACCAGGGGGCCAAAATGGGGATAAGAGAACTCTTCAGTAAATAGTGTCAGGGAGAATCCAAAGGGATTCTACCAATTCAGTAACTGAAAGAGAACAGTTGGGGAGAGAACTGCAACGCCACCTCTCTGTGGAACCACAGATGTTGTGTGAGATACTATATGAATACTTCATATCAATATTTGTTGTGGAGAAGTTTATGGAATCTAGAGAAATTGTGGAAATACATAGCGTTATCTTGGGAAGTGTCTGTACTAGAGAAGAGGAGGAATTGAAGTATTAAAATGCACAAAGGCGGATATAGCCCGGGGAACTGATCAGTTATAACGCTGAACCCCTTGGAATGCTAAGGAAGTGATTGGTTGGGCATCTGAATGAGATATCTGCATCATGGATACCCACAAATGCGGTGGCAGAAGATTGGAGTTTGGCAAATGTCGTACCATTATTTCGGAAAGGTGATAAGGAAACGCCAGGGAAAAACACACCGGTGAGCCTGACGTAAGTGTGGGCAAGATCTTGGAGGATATTCTGAGGGACTGGAAATACTTGTATTTGGAAAACAAAGGACTGAGTAGAGGTAATCAACAGGGCTTTGTGCGTGGGAAATCGTGTGTCACTAAGTTCATGGATGTTATTAAAGAAAGGATGAAAAAGAATGATGAAGGCACAGCAGCAGATGTTGGCGACATGCACCTCAGTAAGATGTTCGACAATTTTTCACATGATAGTCTGTTAGCAAAGTTAGATTATGTTGAATCCGTGGAGAGCTGGATGTCATTAGCTCGAAGATAAGAAACGAAGGTGGTGGTGGCAGGTTGTTGACAATGAAGGTCAGCACATCATTTATCATCCTCATTGCTTTCTTCACCTGAAATATTGCTTTCACTGACTGGTGATAAGGATATCCAGATCGCTTTTCAATGTTACAGCTGCCCACCACGTGGGTCTATGTACATTGCTCGGCGTGAAAAAGTCATTCTCGTATTGATATCAAGCTTAAGACCACACTGTACTGCATTGACGTCAGAGGTCTGCGCTGAAGAAAACAATAAAAAGCAGATAAATCACTTTATAGATCAACATTTTTCAAACAATCCTTTTTCAAATATCGGCTGCTGTTTTCTATCTATCACCACAGTGCGCAAAGTCCAAATCGCCCTTTGTCTGCCATGTATTTCCTGCTTCACTCTACTTGTCTAAATCAAATTAGAGCTTCTCTAAACTCCTCCTCATCTTCTCATAACCAGACATTGTTTTGTGACATCAGCAGGCTTGGAAACATTAAATTTGAATCCCTCAATCAAATGTTTGATATGTATCGAGATAACTGGGGCCGAAGAACAGATCCTTGCGATACCACTTAAGCCTTCGGATGCAAAAACATATTGCTTTCTGTCAGCTCGCCCATTCTGAAAACATAGTGATAAATTAGCCCCAATTCCATAAGGTGTGATTTTCTCCACTAAGCTTGGGTTTCTTGATTCTTTTTTCCCGATAATCCAATGAGTTGAATCGATCGTTTCTCCATAATTCATCTACAAGTCAATTTCTCTTACATGAGTCCAATACCATAAATCTATCTAGGCTTTCATTCCCAATAATTTCCCTGAAACCACTTCTTTCCTAATTAATTCAATTTTTTTCTCACCATACTTAGAATTTCGAGCACTACTGATTTTTTTTTTTTGCTGTCTTTCTGCCCAGGGGTTCGTAGGCAGGCGACATGGATTTGTTTAAGAAGGATCATGCGAAATTAACCTTTCTGTTTCGGTTCGAGACAGTAACTTGCAACTTGATGTGATGTACTTGGATTTGATAAGAGAACACACAGCATACCGTTTAAAAACAGAATCTACTGGGCCCAGGTGAATGAAGCACACAACCAAGAGAAGTGCAAGACAAAGCATTTGGGGGCAACAACGATAGAGAGGAATACACAGCAACTGAGAGGATTGACAGCGTGTGCTGATCCCAGAAGGTAAAACAACACTTCAATAATATCTTTCAGTGAGAGAATGGCTTCATTTTCTCGATCATCCAAAGTGCAGGACATAAGATCAGGAAGGTTATGCTGGAACTGTATACATAATAAGTTCATTCGCAGCTTGCGGACTGTGTGCAGTTCTGCGCACAGTGTCACAATGAAGGATGGAATTGAACTGGAGAGAATACAGAGGAAATTCGTTATTCTGTGAAAGTGAAAGTGCAATTATGAGGAAAGTTTGGAACAGAGGATACTGAGAGGAGATTTGATCAACAATATTGATCAACATGGTGTCCTCAGCAATGTTCTCTACAGCCACAGCGTGACATCTCAACTCCGACTTTCAACGTTTTCATTGTGACATCTCGGAAGAGGAAAGTGGGCACTTCGAATGCTGGAGATGAGATTCAAGATTAGAGTGGTGCTGGAAAAGCACAGCATGTCAGGAAGCATCCGATGAGCAAGAAAATCCATGTTTCGGACTAAAGCACATCGTCTGGGAAGGGGAGTCTGTTTTTGTTCTCTTCCTCTTGATGAATATTATACCAGTAAATATGTTGTTTATGAGATTGCAGGTTTCTTCGAATTTGTTCCATTTCGGGATGCAAAAACGTGTCATTCAACTAGCGGATGCAAAGAATGGTTTGGAACATGTGAAGGGCTGTTTGTAAGAGTTTCCGGATAACTGCTTCTGCTAAGAATCCTGGTATGGGTAATCCCATGCGTTTCCCGTTGACTTGTTTGTATGGCTTGTCGTTGAAAGTAAAATTGGCAGTGAGGCACAGGACTCCTACCTTAAAGATGCTGTCCTTGCTGATGGAGTTGGTGCTTTTCGTTACTTGTGTCCTTGGTTCCGTCTCTTAGTGTGCAGTTTGTGTTTCTTTGGCCAGGCTGATATTACTTTATTTTGTTACGTCGAAGGTAACCATGACTTCGTCTTCCCCTAGCTTGGTGCATGGGTGATGTTCAAGAATTGTTGGGTGGAGTGGATGAAGTAGCGTCAGGCTTCGAATACCTGTTTTGAGTTTTTGGTGAAGTTTCTTTGCTCGTCTGTATTTTGGTGTGCCAATGAGTGCCCCCCAAAACTATGATGGATACGTCCTAGGAATAACACTGTTTAAAACCAGTCCGCATGATTACCATCCATCCCCCTCCGCCACTGATGCTCATTCGGAGCAGTATATAACATCTACAAGATTCACTGCGCCAAGGCTTCATAGACATAACCTCACAAACCCACGGATGTCCACAAGGACACAGACAGCTGATACAAGGGAGAAACGCTCATCTAAAAGCTGGCTCTTTCAAAAGGTCAGAGGTGATGAAGTTCTCTCATGATTTCACAATTCCAAACTCGTAAGATCACTAAATCAATCCAGGTGCGAATGCAGCAAGACTTGACCAACAGCCAGGATTGGGCTGAAAGATAGGAAGTAACATTTGTGATACACAAGTGCTACAAAATTACGATCATAAATCGTGCCACCATTCCCATTTGGCATCCAATGACATTCACCTGCTGAATCCATTGGAACGGACATTCTCGCGTTAATCCAAGACCATATAGCTTCTATGATGAGAACATGAGATCAGAAGCTAGGAACCCTGCAGCTCGTACCTGTTCTCCTATCTTACGAAAGCCTGCCCATTAATTCTGAGTCCCAAGTCAGGAATATGATGGTCTAATATCCACTTCTCTAAACGAATGCAGCTCTAACAGTACTTAAACAGCTTGTCACAATCACGGAATAAGGAACCTAGTTGATTGGCAGCAATCTTCAATCACTCACTCTCTCCAATACAGACATTCAACAGAAGGTGTGCGTACTGTATTATTAGTTAGGCAGCATCTTCCACGGTCATTACCACTGCCATTCCGAAGGAAACAGTCATGATTTAGAGAATAGTGATCATAATTCATTTGATTTTGACGTAAGTATTTCAAAGGACAAAGTTAGATTAAGAGTTGGCTTCTTAGCATGATCGATGCTCATTTCAATAACCTGGGAAAATGTCATTCAGTTGAATAGGAAACAATAACAAATAGAATAATCAGAATCAGAACAGTGTCGAGAATGTGGTGCTGGAAAAGCATATCAGGTCAGGCAGAATCCGAGGAACAGGAGAATCGACTTTTCGGGCATGAGCCCTTAATTGGGAATTGCATCTCACACATGACCTGTCCTACCTGTACAGATTCCATTCCACCTATCTGCTCCACCCTCCTCGCTGACCTATCACTACCACCCCCATATCCATCAATCGATCACACTCTCAGGTAACTTCTCCCCGTCCTAACCCCCCCACACACACCTATTTATCTCTCTACTCCGTCCGCTCACAGCCTCATACTTGATGAATGCCTCATGTCCGAAATGTCGATTCTCCTGCTCCTTGGATGCTTTCTGATCGGTTGTGCTTTTCCAGCTTCACACTATTGACTCTGATCTCCAGTCTTCATTTTCTCCTAGAATCAGTACAATAGCAGGTAGCTAAAAGTGGTTCTGAGAAAGCGTGTTCCCAAAAATAACAAGTGTCAGGCTGCTAAATCCAGAGTTTCCTGGAAGCCTGCAAACATACAGACTCACAAAGGCTTCGGTAATGTCATGCAGAGTGATCTCTTTACTACAGAGGAGTATGGAATATGGAGGGGTGGGACCCAAAAATAATTTATTAAGGAAACAGTGTGTATGAAATGATGCTGGCAAGAAAGAGCAAGCGATGTTTAGCAGACGTATTTTCAAAAAAGAAAATGAAAATAAGTAAAACAAGGAACATAAAAGGCAAACAACAGAAACCGCCTCTAGCTGTAGATGTTTTGCATGTGATTCTTAATTTGAATTGAAATGTAAAGACACATCAACAATGTGGTATATAGTGATGAATCGAAGGGAATTGTATGAGAAGCCCGTCACAACCTTTTCGATAAGACCATAAGAAATACGAGTGGAAGTAACGCCATTCGGGCCATCGAGTCCACTCCACCATTTAATCATGGCTGATGGACATTTCAATGCCATGTACCCGCACTCTGCCCGTATCCCTTACATACTTGCAAGATTAGGAATTTATCAATCTCTGCCTTGAAGACAATTAATATCCCGGCTTGCACTGCACTCCATGGAAATGAATTCCACTGGCCCACCATCTCTGGCTGAATACATGTCTCCACATTTCCGTTCTAAGTTGACCTCATCTAATTCTAAGACTGTGCCCACAAGTCGTAGTATCCTCACCTGACGGAAACAATTTCCCAGCGTCTTCTCTTTCTAAGCTATGCAATGTCTTGTAAGTTTCTACTCAGTCTCCCCTCAACCTTCTAAACTCTAATGAATACCATTCCAGGTTACTCAGCCGTTCATCGTATGTTAGGTCTAACATTCCAGGGAACATCCATGTGAATCTCCGTTCCAGTGACACGCTCCAGTGCCACTTTGTCCTTCCTGAGGTGTGGGGCCCAAAGCTATACACTGTATTCTAAATGGACATAAGCAGATCTTCATAAAGTCTCAGTAGCACATCACTGCTTTTACATTTCAACCCTCTTGAAATAGATAGCAAAGTTACATTTGCTTTTTTAATCATGGACTCAACCTCCAAGTCAACCTTTAGATAATCCTGGGCTAGCACTCACAGATCCCTTAGTACGTTGGCTTCAAGAATTTTCTCATCACTTACAAAATAGTCCATGCCCGTGTTCGTTTCTCCAAAGTGCAAGACCTCGCTTTTGCTCACATTGAATTACACCAGCCATTTCCTGGAACGTTCTACTAAACTGTCTCAATGTTACTGCATTTCGGAGTATGAGATCCGATCATCGATACAGAGTGATCAGGATGGCACGATTTGGGAACCTTTGGTGACATGAGAATCTATGAGCTCTTTCAAAAAATGAAAAGAAGGAACTTGTAAGAGTGTGGAAACCGAAGACACTCAAAGGACTCGAAAAGTATTTTTAAAGCACATCAAAAATGTGAACACGGAACTCGGAGAGCTAAAAGACATTCTGGAATGTATTTGGGAAACGGGATTAAGGTAAATCCCAAACTGGTTTATCAGGAGTAAGGGAGTAGTCAAGGAAAGAGGATTCCATGCCTGGACAAGGGAGGGAATTAATGCGTGGAAATGGAGGAAGTGGTTGATGTCCTTAACGAATATTTTGTATTGGTATTCACAAAGGAGAAGGACACTGTGGATGGTAAGTCGAGAGAAGGATATGGTGATATTCCAGAGCACTGCAATTTTGAAATATTGGGGAATGTACTGGTCGTTTTTGCAAGCATAAAGTTAAACACGTCTGTTGGATATGATTCGATAAATCCCATAGTATTGATGGAAGTGAAGGAACAAAATGTTGGGGCGTTGTGGACTTTGTTTTTATGGACTTCCGATCACTGGAGAGTTTCCAGAGAATGGGAGAAGAGTAAATATTGTTTCCTTGGTGGAGAAGGGCATTATAATAAATTGGAAGAAATTTCCGTTCGTGAGCCTTACGTCAGTGGTAGGGAAATTACTGGAGAACATTCTTACAGATGCAGTTGACGCACATTTGGAACACAAATGGCCTATGCACTAAAGGAATGGCTTTGTGTGGGGACGTTCATGACGCACTAATTCAATTGAACCTTTTGAAGAATTAAAAAATGTGATTGATACGGGAACGGGACATGATAGTGGACATATGGACCTTAGCAAGGCCTTTGATGGAGCTCCTTATGGTAGGCTCACACATAAGGTGAAGTCAAACGGGATCAGCAGTAAGTCAGTAAAATGGATCCTTAACTGCGAGATCATCGGAGACAGAGTATGAGTGGAATGGTGCTTCTGTGACTGGAGATAAGTGATTAGAGTGAGGAAGTTGTGGATCGTGAGTATGATTACGAGAGGACACAGCATGATTTAGGTCGTCTAAAGACTTGGAGAGAGAAATAAAACACATGCAATTTAATCTGGACAGTTGCGAGATGATGCATTTTAGAAGGGCGAATGCAAGAGAGAAGTTTCAGTAGAAGAAAATAACTATTAGTCATATCAACATCGGAAGGGATATCAGGGCACAGCTCCACAATTCCCTGAAAGCGACAACACGGGTAATTACAGTCATTATGAAGACTTGGGTACATCCGTGGGAGCAGACAGTATAAACATTGGCGGATCATGTTGCGGCGGTGTAGAAATTTACTGTGGCCATATTTGGAATATTGTGTCCAGTATTGGTTTACAGACCAGCAGAATGAGGTATTGGAGAGCGAGTGAAACGCTTTACCAGAATTTGATCTGGTTTGGAGGATATTAATCTGAAGGAGAAATTGGACGATATGGTTGGTTTTCACATGGCCATCAGTGGCTGAGGCGCTACCTGATAGTCATTTACAAAATTATTAAAGGCACAAGTAGATGGGGAGCTAGAGGTCATTTTCATCTGGGGTAGAAATGTTTAAGTAAAAGTCGGTAAGTTTGACGGAGATATGACAGGTTTTTTTTCTTTTCTGGAAAAATATGAAAGTGCTTGAAATGCACTGACAGTGGAGAAGAAAATACTTTAGTAACGTTTTAGAGGAATCTTGAAACAGGGATGAGTCGGCGGAAAATAGAAAGACATGGGATGTGTCGACGCAAAAGCTTTCTTTTTTACTTCGAAAGGCATCATGTGCCGGTGCAGGCTTGCTGGGATGGAGGGCCTATTCCCTTGTTAGTATGTTCTTAGTATTACGACATAGGGTACAATCTCCTACTTAATTTAAAACCAGTAACACAGAAAAGATTTACCCGTGCAGTAAGCTGTAAAAATTCGAGTGGACAACAACGATGTTGACAACATTAACAACATTATTTCTTAAAGAATAAGAGAGAATAATTAACTAACCACTATTTGCAATTTATTTCTCGAACCTATCTTTTCCCTTCCCTTCTGTAAAACTAGTCCGATAAAACCCCCAATTAAGATTTACCAAACAACACTTCTTATCACTAATTCAGGCAACTTTAGGTTCTTCTCTTCAGATCTTCCTGTGTCTTTTATTCTCCCTTTTAGGAATTTCTGCGTTAAAGGCTAATCATCGAAACGGTACTTTAAAGATATATATTTTATCAAGTAATCCGTTACATACTTGGACTTGGCTGTTCTCTTCTTAACTGTTCAATTTTCCCTGCTCCTATATCCGCAAAGCATCAGATTATGTCATTGGCTTTCAAGATTGTCAATATACTTAATTCAAACAGGATTGGAGTTTGGTAGTGTTCGGGATATAATCTAAAATATTTGGCCGAATTCGAACCTGTTCTTTTTTTGGACCCAGGCAACGAGCTGATCATTTTGTTTGACCAAGTGTTCCATGCATTGTTGCCTTATTGAGCACACTTGTTCTTGTGTCCGGAAGTTCTGTGCTTTTAATAGTTCCCCGCTTATCAAAAGAATCAACCATCATAATGAAAAGATTGCTTCATTTTCTTTCTCTACTTTTTAAACACGTTATCCTAACATACAAATAACTTTAGTATCAGTTCACCTTAACTATTTCCCTAACACCTGTGTGTGTGTGTCATCTAAACTCTATCAGTTAAATCTGCGATAACACATCTGTGATTACATTCTTCCGACTGGACATGTATGTTTTTTTTTTATTTAACGTCTGTAATATAAGACTCCAACGAAATAGTCTAACATTCTCAACTTTAAAACATTCTAAGTATAGAAGCGGATTGTGATCCGCGTACAAATCGTCTAAGAAACATTGTTCATGAAATACAAATTTAAATGTTGTAAAGTCAGTACCAAACTCAATGGTACATCTTTGATTGTGGCGCATTTCCTCTGTTAGATGTTTATCTTTTTCGAAAAGTAACCAACTGGCAGTTCAATTCCATCTTCACTCCCTGTAGGAGTACAGCTCCAACTCAAAAATCAATAGCATCGATGGCCACTATAATAGTTTTGAAACGTTTGGTGTTGCTAAAACTTGTTTGTTGTGAATATCGATTCAAATGGTTGAATGCCTCTTGGCATGGCTCTGTCCACCGAAACGTTGTGATCTTCTTCAGAAAATCTGTTAACAGTGCAATTCACTGCTCAAGTTTGCAATAAACTTCCGTCAGAATTCGCTGAGTCCGAAAAGTCAAAACACCTCTTTCTTTGAGGTTGGTCGTGGAAATTTATCGACAGCCATCGTTATGTGTTACAAGGGAAGGGGGTCATCCTTCCATTACCGATTTTATGTTCCAAGATCATCACCTCCGTTTTCACAAATTCCGTTTTATTTACTTCATCACCAGTTTTGCTTCTCGCAGTCATTCAACCAGTTCTGCCAACTGTACCAAGTGATCTTTCCAGAACTTATTAAAGATCACGACATTGTCCAAATAGACTGCACAGGTTGTTAACCTAACCAAAGCTTTGTTCATGAGTCTTGGGAATGTGGCAGCAGCATTCTTCATTCGAAAGGCATCACTTTAAACTAATGACGCCAATTTGATGTCAAAATGGGAGAAATGTATTTTGCCGTCTCTATTAAAGGTACATCCCTGTAACCACGCATTAAGTCTAATTTTGGTAAAGTAAACGGCTTGTCCGACATTCTTGATACAGTCCTCCAACCTCGGAATTGGATATGAGTCCGATTTGCTAATGGCGCTGACCTTCTGACAATCCATAGAGAATAGTTGGTTCTCGTCGGTTTTGGGAACTAAGACGATCGGCAAACACCACTCGCTTTGTTCTCATCGATCATGGCCTCCAACTCTATTTCGACCTGTCTGGCTTTGAAAGCAAAAAAGCTGATAGGCGTATTGTTTCATAGGAAAAGTATTCCTTACATCTAATTCATATACAATAGCATTTGTCCTCCTGATCTGATTTTTACATCGTTCCTTATGTTTCAAATATTTCAACACCATTCTATGCTCCTGAGAAATATAGCTTAGTAATCTATCCCATTCCTCAAGGACTTCTTCATTTTCAATCTATTCTGAGGTACCTCAAAATCCATCTCATCTAGATTTAATGCCTCACTCTGGGGGAAGAGACTAGCCTCGTTTCTCCAGTTCTGTCTCTCTACTATATGTTTTCAACATCTTCACATGACATACTTGATACACGCGTTTCATTGATAGCACCTTTACTAAATAATTCACCTGACTCATTTTTGTTTTCAATTTGATATGGACCACTAAACGTGGCTTTGAAGATATTTGCTATAATTGGAAACAGTAATACCAATTTATCCCCATAGGAAACGTCCAAGTCTCAGAAGTTTTAATATTCCACCTGCTTCAATCTACACTGTGCCCTCTTTAACTTCTGTAGAGCTAACTCTCCTACTCGATTTAATCATTCCATCACGTCCGATACATAATCGAATTCTGAGATCTCTGACTTTGGCCCTGTAATATTTTCTTTAATTTCAAAGGGTTTCTCACTTCATGATCGAAAATTAACTCAAAGGGAATAAACTGAGTAGATTCGTTTGTGACGTTACTAATAGCAAACAATAGGAATTTGATGCATTTATCCCAATCATTAGACTAACCCTGACCATATCCTCTTGACATGGTCCATCATAGTTTCTCCTGAACTTTCACACATGTCATTTATAATGTCCGTTGCTCCTGATATGGTCACCTCTTCATTGGGGAGACAGGACGCCTTCTCACAGAGGGCTTCAGAGGACATTTCTGCAACACCCGCACAAATCAACTCCACCGCCCCGTGGCCAAACATTTCATCTCCCCCTCCAACACTACCAAGGACATGCAGGTCCTGCGCCCCCTCCATCGCCACTCCATCACCACCCGCCTGGAGGAAGAACCCCTCATCTTCAACCTTCGGGCCCTTCACTCCCAGGGCACCAATTTGCATTTCACTATTTTCTTTATTTCCCCTCCAAACATCTTACCCCAGTTCCAACCTTCCAGCTTAATACCATCCCCATATCCCACCTGTCAATCTACCTTTCCATCAATCCTCCGCTCCAACCAATCACCTTCATCCCCACTTCCATACACTTATTGCAATCTCAGAGACCTTCTCTCCTGCGTCAAATCCCTCTCATTTAACTCTCCACCCCCGAGGCTGCCAACCCCATTCCCGACGAAAGGCTCTTGTCGAAACGTCGATTAACCTGGTCCTCGAATGCTGCATGATCTGCTTTTTCCATCACCACACAATCTTGTTACCCTCTCCATCTCCGTTCCTTTTACCCATGATTCCCTCAGCCTCGTGGATGTCCCGTTCTGAATGTCCACACCTCCTGAAGAGTGGACAGGAGATTCTTACTGCTTATATGCTGAGTCCCAAGCGCCGTAAATATTCCCAGATATCTCCTCATTGATCTGGGGCGGGGATGGATCAGCGAATAGCTTTGAGTGAAACCGCCAGTTACCCAACTGTGGATTAACCCTTTTAAAGCGATCTTCAAATCTAATCATATCGATGCTGTAGAGTTCGTTCTTTTCTTGACCGACCAAACAATGAGCCCCTAGATAAACAGCTCCCAAACTCTGGTCTCTAACAGTTGCACGAATGCTCAACATCCTTGCTCCGACATTCTGAAATTTCCAATTGCTTCACTGCACTGTACATCCCTCAGGATCTCTGTACTTTTACAAATCTTTAACGTCCCGTGAATGGGGTGAATAGCCTAATTCTGCTCCGATGTAACAGACGTAGCCATGCTTTGAATTTGTCAGTGCTTTCAGTGCTCCATTCTGTAACTCCAGCAGAGGTTCCATATCAACTCCGAGTTCGAACTTCTTTTCCATCCTCTCTGACAATTTCAAATGAACGGGCAACACAGACCTGCATTCGCGAGTGCGGTCACAATGAAGACAATAATGTGTGGTGCTGCAGGTAGTTCTCAGTTTGCAAGTACGGTTACACATTCAGTTGGCTGAATGTTACATTTAAATATTTTCCTCAGAATTCGGAAAGCGTTACAACGGCAAGGTTGTGACAGAATATGCATTGCTTAGCAGTTGATATAGCCTTAAATTCATTATCCCAGACTGCAAAGTAATAATCACACGACTGAAATATAATGCTGAAAAATTTTTTCCAGGGAATTATATATTCTGAAATTCAATGCATACATTGCAAGCTGTCTAAATCGCTGCGTATTATGTGCCTTTGCAAATATCTAAATGAATGTCGTCCGAATTGCAAATAAAGAGCAGAGAGAGAATTTGGCCACGCATTCACACCGCTTACAATTAAACGTCATGCATTATTAGTGAATGTGATGGCTCTTCTCATCGAATCAGAAATCATTAATGATCTCAAGGGATCAAACAGCTAAATGGTGAGTGGGACACACATTTTCTTCGTGGAGCAAAGCGAGCCTTGGTGAAAAATACAGCCCTGAAATCGAATGTGAAATGGATAGGGGCAAGAAATACTTGACACATCATTGTGGGACATAATGCTTGCATCTGGAAGGATTTAAAAAAATCAGGTTTGGCAATTCATTCAGATGATGAGAACACCACCACCACACCCCGCCCCACCTCAGTTTAAAATGCTAGCCTCATTAAATGGATTGAAAATCGAGGCCTTGGATGTTAAATGAATGTATTAGAAATACTGCAATAAAATTATGAGAATACCTTGCTCTCATAATATGGTACAATCCATCATATTCACACAATATGACTTTTTGCAATTAAAATAAAATTTATCATCATTTTCCTTCATGGCTGATAGAATATATATTGTGCAGTGATTAGTCAGTTCAGATAAAGAATGTTTTTTTTCTGTGGACGGAATACTGTGATAGAGCACAGCACATTAATTTTCCATGTTATTAAGTAAATGTTGGATTTTAGACTGAGTAAACTGAATTTGCTTCAGAATGAGATTCTCAAGCTGTAGTTTCAGTAATATTTTCAACCTGTGTTAGGGCTGTCGAACTTTTGAAGGTTTCAGGATCACTGTAAACGCAAGTTCTAAAGCATGGATGCAGTCACAGTTGCTAATTTTCCCAAACACTCCCTACATGTGTGTCGAATTTCTAGCTCGCAGAATTGCTTGCTTTTATTTGATGTCAGATGGAACTCAATTAAAATGTCATAGGAAACTGCAATTAATGGAACTTAACTAAAATGCCACAGAAAACTGAAAGAGTTTTGAAATAACCTCAATGCATTTACAAAATGCGTCAGATGTGAGCCAGACCTACAGGACGTTAAAAATCACTTCAGATTTGTGTTATGAAGGTGGAGGCGGACTGTTGCCTCAGTGCATCATGCCACCCAGGAAGGCCAGAATGAAGTTGTTAGTTAATACTCCCTGTTTAACTTATGTAATAAACTTGTACATTCTTAGTAAAATAGTGACTTTTGGTATAAATCTTTGCCTCTTAAGTTTGAACAGGTTGCATCACGGGTTGAATCGTTCCTGTGTTGTTGGTCTAAATTAGCTGAGGAGTTTTCACCGAGTCATAACATTTTGGGGGATCGTCGTCTGGATTTGAACAGTTTGGGTCTCGGATTCGTGGTCTGAACAGATTTTGACAGATCCAGTCTGAGATTTGGATAGTTTTGAATGGATTTAGGGTAAGAGAAAAGCCAAATCGACTTAAAACCTTGCAGGTTAGTGTCCTGGATCACAGAGTTATAGACATGTACAGCATGGAAACAGACGCTTCATTCCAACTCGTCCACGCCGACAAGATATCACAACCCAATCTCGTCCCACCTGTCAGCACCTGGCATATATCACTCCAAACCCTTCCCATTCATATACCCATCCTGACGCCTTTTAAATTTTGGAATTCAACTCGCCTTCACCATTTACTCTGGCAGCTGATTCCATAAACGCCTCACGCTCTGTGTAGTCTCTTTTATATCTTTCCCCTCTCACCCGCAACCTATGCCCTTAAATTGTGGATTCCACATGTCAGGGAAGAGACCTTGTCTATTTCCCCTATTCATGCCCCTCATGATTTTGTAAACCTCTATCAGGTCACCCCTCATCTTACAGTAAAACGTAGTGAGACGATTTGTTTAAATTCAGTGAGTTGTGATTGAGTTAATTAAAAGCAAGAGGAGTAGCTTCTAAATTGTCGTAGACTATCTGGGATTTAAACATTTTTGTCAAATTTTCTAACTGTTTAGAAGGAAAGAAAAAGGCCAACATTTTAGATTAGGCAGTTCTCAGTGGGCAACGTCTTAGAGAGTATTGTTTAGGGATAGGATTTATGAAAATCCGAATAGGAATAATGTGATCAAGGATAGTCAGCATAGTTTTGTGAAGGGAAGGTCGTGGTTCACAAACCTTATTGAATTCTTTGAGAAGGTGACTAAGGAGGTGGACGAGGGTAAAGCGGTAGATGTGGTGTATATCGATTTTAGTAAGGCGTTTGATAAGGTTCCACATGGTAGGCTACTGCAAAAATACTATGGTATGGCATTGAGAGTGAGTTGGAGGTTTGGATTAGGAATTGGCTGGCTGGAAGAAGACAGAGGGTAATAGTTGATGGTAAAGGATCATCTTGGAGTACAGTTACTAGCGGTGTTCCGCATGGATCTGTTTTGGGACCTTTGCTGTTTGTCATTTTTATAAATGACCTGGACGAGGGGCTAGAAGGTTGGGTGAGCAAGTTTGTGGATGATACGAAAGTCGGCGAAGTTGTTGACAGTGAGGAAGGATGTGGCAGGTTACAGCGGGATATAGATAAACTGCAGAGCTGGGCAGAAAGGTGGCAAATGGAGTTCAATGAAGGTAAGTATAAAGTGATTCACTTTGGTAAGAGTAACAGAAGATGGGATACTCGGCTAATGGTCGGATACTTGGTAGTGTGGATGGGCAGAGGGATCATGGTGTCCATGTACACAGATCTCTGAAAGTTGCCACCCAGGTAAATAGTGCTGTGAAGAAGGCATATGGCGTACTGGCTTTTATTGGTAGAGGAGTTGAGTTCCGGAGTCCTGAGGTCATGTTGCAGTTGTATAAGACTCTGGTGCCGCCGCATTTGGATTATTGTGTGCAGTTTTGATCGCCATACTATGGGAAGGATGTGGAGGCACTGGAACGGGTGCAGAGGAGGTTTACCAGGATGTTGCCTGGTCTAGTTGTTAGATCGTATGAGGAAAGGCTGAGGCACTTGGGGCTGTGTTCAGTGGAGAAAAGAACGTTTAGGGGTGACTTGATAGAGGTGTACAAGATAATTAGGGGTTTAGATAGGGTTGACCATGAGAACATTTTTCCACGTATGGAGTCAGCTATTACGAGGGGGCATAGCTTTAAATTAAGGGGTGGTCGGTATAGGACAGATATTAGGGGGAGATTCTTGACTCAGCGAGTCGTGAGTTCATGGAATGCCCTGCCAGTAGCAGTGGTGGACTCTCCCTTTTTATGGGCATTTAAACGGGCATCGGATCGGCATATGGAGGATAGTGGGCTAGTGTACGTTATGTGGGCTTGGATCGGCGGAACATCGAGGGCCAAAGGGCCTGTACTGCGCTGCATTTTTCTATGTTTAAGTTAGATTTGGTTTTAACCAAGCAGAAGAGCAAAGCAGATAATGTAATGGAGTTATTCAAACTTATGTCTGTCAGAGACCCAGAAAAGTGCAGTAAAGTTATAAAAAAAACCGTTGAAGAAGATTGAGTCTGACAATAAACAAAGGAAGAGAGAAGGAGAAAGAGTGAGAACAAAGAGAAAGATAGAGAGTAGATAGAGAGAGAAAAATGCAAGAGACAGGGAGAAAGAGAGAGTAAGAAGGTTCTTACCTGAGCAAAGAGAGAGAAGAAAGGGAGAGAGAAAGAGAGAGTAGAAGGTGAGTATCGGAACCTCAGCCTTTCAGACCTCTGTGAAAAAAGCCAAGGACATCATTTCCTTGTTAAAGGAGCAGCATTGTCAAAATAGAGGTTCTTGATGAAAAGGGTCAACTGAAACTGCTCGTAAAGTGAGGGTAAGTAATGTCAGTCTCCTTGGATTCTAATTCTCTCACTAGCGGGATTCCGTCTTCAATGAATAAGAGATGCCTATCACTGTGTGTTCCCAAAGTTACAGCGTGAGCATCACATGCGACACGATAAGGAATCATCATCCTGCGCAGAGATGGAGCGAAAGTTCAGAATCTGACAGCAACAGGCTGGAATTTTAAAGCAATGGATCGATGTTTTATGGGGGGGATTTACAAGTTTTCTCAAGGTTGGTTATCATTAGCAATGTGGATAAGATTTATACTTTGGGTAATGCAAGCTGGCTACTATCACATCCGCGCTATTATTGGTCTTCGTGACAAACGACTCGTCTATTATTTCAATAAAAATTTTGAACTACATTAATGACATAGTTATTAAAACTCTGAAAACATGGAAACAATTGCCATCATTTCGATATGAAATCCCCATTATTTTTCAAGCAAATGGAACTCCATTATCTGAAGAGTAACTGGACTGTTCAAACGTGATAAGTTTTCAACTGATTCGAACACTGTTGCCATATTGTAGCCTGCCCCGGTCCGTTTCGCTTCCAACTCTTTATTACACAAAGGCTCAACTTCAGTCTCACTCCAGCTGCTGACTAAATTTTCTTTTCTATTTTCGTTGAGTCAAGACAGGAATGTTCCGTTTCTCTTCTCATGACACTTCCAATTATGCGTAAATCGACTGAAAGCTTTAATTTTTATTCGTCCACCAGATAATGTTTTCAGCAGATTGTGTTAATGTTGCTTTCCTCGTAATCCAGTTTGCAAGGCTAATGCAAGGGAAATGGACTCAAACTCGCAATCCAATTGCTAGCTATATCTAGTTATATGTATATAATTATATGTATATATGCACATACACACACATATACACAGCTACATATATTATATATGTGATTAAATATGTATGTATGTGTATATGTGTATGTATATATATCAGCAGTTTCCATGACTGAGGGTTAACATTGCAGGATTTACTTCACAAATGCAGCTGTTTAAATGCTCTTTAGAGTAGGCCTGTCTTCCTTAGTCTGACCAATATGTGAATACAGGACCACACCAATATCATTCATAGCTCTTAACTGTCCTCTAGTTTGGCTGAACAAGCCACACATTTGGTCGAATTCGGAAAAGAGAAAAAAAATGATGGCGCATTGATGTTGTCCATAATGCATTCCGAAAGACAACTAAAAAGATGCACCAGCACCTGTCCTCTGACGTTACCATACTATTTAAAAGAAACTTCAACTTCCAAATGCATTGAATTCGCTGCCTCAATTGTCTGTTTTTTTCCTCTGTTTGTGTATCCCACCCCTAAACCTGATGCTCAGCTTCACAGGCAAACTTTCGCAGACATTAGAATTTCTGATCTGCAGAAGATCGTGTGAGCTACACTGCCAATCAAATTTTTGGAGAAATGAACTGTCCATTTTGCAGTTTCAGAGAAGAAAGTGGTCATGTTTCTTTGGAACAGATTATGAGGAGAAGAGGGGGAAGGTAGATCGGTGAGTTTCTACTAATTTCTGATATTCTATTCCGTGCATGTGCAGCAGTTTATGTCTTATCACATTGGAAATTTCGTGGAGATGCAGTGAACGCTTTCCTGCATTTTTGTAGAGCTGTTACGTCGATACAATGAAGATCTGGAAGTTAACTGACAAATTCAGCAAACAATGCTCCTGGGACAAACATCGTGTTAAAATTGAGGAGGACGAAATGTGGGCGCCGATGTACGCTATATTTTCCAACTACATTTTTCGAATTTATCGATAATCCAGGAGTCCACTGTATCACAACTGAAATCGAAAAAAGAGGTGCTTCCAATGGTGTGCCACGCCATTCAACAATATTTGAGTCTCACTCATTTTTCGAATTTATCGATAATCCAGTCGCCCACTGTATCACAACTGAAATCAAAAAAAGAGGTGCTTCCAATGGTGTGCCACGCCATTCAACAATCTTTGAGTCTCACTCCGCGGTGAGGATGTTGGGGTCCATGGACACAAAGGTCACTGTTCCATTGAATTTCCATGAACCCCAACTTCCAAGGCAGAAGGAGGAATTTCCCAGCATGTTGTGCAATAATGTTTCTAAAGTTTGGTGGTCATGATACCTGGGCGAGGTGAAAATATTATTTTTATCTTCATCAAGGGCAGTACAAAACTTTCCAACAACGTCAGTGAACTAAGTATTTTTTTTTCCTTTCTTTTCAATTCGGTTCTGGAATGTGAGAGACGTTGTCTGGGCCAGAAGTAATCTTCATTCCCCAGTTGACTCTGGAAAATGGCATTTGCTGCGTTCATGATCTGCTGCCCTTGTCCTTCGGGTGGATGTGTTTGTCAGTTCAGACCGCGTTGTCACAGGACGCCTCATGATATTTTTGTAGCACACTTGGTCAACAGTACTCGCGAGGAACTACCTGAAGTTAGCATCAATGGAAAAAAATGTCTTAGAATCTTAGAATCTTAGAATCTTAGAAGAATCTTAGAAGAATACAGCGCAGTACAGGCCCTTTGGCCCTCGATGTTGCGCCGATCCAAGCCCACCTAACCTATACTAACCCACTATCCTCCATATACCTATCCAATGCAATGTCGTTGAGAAAAAACTCGTGTCAGAATACGCATAGACACTGGGCAATTTGGCCCTTGAAATCTGAAATTCTTTTGCATTTAGATTTTAGACTTTAGATTTAATTGTCATGTGCCCTGAAGTACAGAGGTATGGGAGTGCAGTAAACGAGGGTGCAATGTTATAAGACAAAGCACCGCCTCAGGTAAAGGTACATTGGTACAAAAAAAAGTAGTCACAAAACAGTCATTGACATAGAGTTAAAACGTGAAACATTACTTCATGCAACAGATAGAAAAACCGAGGAAACAATGTAACAGTTAATATTAAAGTTTTTCTTACTTTAAACTGGAAACTGAAAGAAGAGGTTGAAGTTCAACATATTTTAATGAGTCCTCGTTTCATACAAAAAAGCCTCCTCTGTTTCTGTTATAAATGCCACTGTTTTCTACCTCCAACATAGTTTCTTCACCTCCTCAACAAGTACCTATCTACATCACAATAAAAACAAATAACGAATGCATCTCAATCAATCACAGAAGTTTATAATAAAAATAATCAAATATCAGGTGAGTTGAAGAAGGTATAAGAAGTAGAAGATTGTGCGATTTAGTGTGAATTTATTCTTGAGGAATTATACAGAATAGATGAGAGGTCACGGAGACATAAAATGCAGTAGGATCCGGGTGTTCTCATGCACTAACTGTCAACCATTTTTGTACACATATATCAAGTAATAATGAAGTTTTTTTTCAGTTATGATAAGCAGAATTGAATATAGATTTAATGGGCATGTTTTATTATTCAGGGCTCCAGGGATTTGGTGAGCTCAGTTGGCTGGATATCCGATTTGCAGTACGGATTGATGCCAATTGTATGGTTTGAATTCTCACATTAGTAAAAGACTTTTAGTGCTGACTTTATTGAAGCAACCAGCCGCAAAATATTCTTACCAAAGAAAAGAAAGCTGTGATCAAGGTAGCACATCTACATTGGCGTCCTATCACTGTAGAAGTGCCAGAACGGTCGATGCTGTTGCTGATATTATTTGCAATAGAATGGCAGGGGTGACAGGAAGCGATTGTACTCAATGCATGTTTGCAAGTAAAACACAAATGATTCACGAATTCAAGTCGTGAGGGTGTTACATGAAATTGATGATGGGATGCAACACGAAGACATTGGACAATGAGTTGGCTAATGGAAAAGTATGTTGGAATAAGAACAGAACAGCTCTGTGATGTTCAATTGAGAAAATCCATCAGAAACAGCTACACCAAGTAGTTTGTGAGTCCTCGAGTTGGAATTACAAAAAATAATCTTGTTTCCAAATTCCATCAGAATTTGGAAATGTGAATTCTCGGTTAGTCATTAATTCTGATGTGCACAATATCACATCAGAAATACACTAATCTCTATATGACCACAAATGCAACACCATGAACAGTTATGGCCATCGTTTTGGAAGAAACATGTCCAGAGATATGCCAGAAAAGGTTCAGGATGTTTACCACAGGAATTGATGTGCTTCCTCGGAAATTGAACTTGAATAGTTTGGGCTGTATTCATTGGTGTTTGTAACATTGTGAGAAGACCTTCATGAGGAAATGAGATATAACATTATTTCTGGGCTTGACAGGATATTTATCAAAATATTATTTCTCCTTGCGGGAGATTCTCTGACCAGACAAAATATCTTCTGATTAAAAGATCACTATTTTTGACAGAAACATCAAATGCTTTTTCTTTCCAAGCTGTGTCTGTAGTGATATTCCAGGGTGATGGTCGACAGATTTAGAAAGTACTAAGTGAATGAAGTACTGTGAGGATAACATAAAGAGATGTATTTGAGAATACAGTGATTAATATACCCAGCACTGAAGCTGGAATTGTCGCTCAGTTCCCCAACGTGAAGTCCAATCTTTGCTTCTACAGATGGCTGTGGAGATAGGGCTCGGGAGTGGGATTTGACTCGTAGCACTTGAGGGAACTGATACAGACAGGATGGATCGAATGGCTTTATTATTTACTGTTAAATTCTATGATACGCTTATCATATACGCCACCATGTCATTGAATGGTGGAGAGCCGACTTATTCGCCTGAATGGATTAGCTCTGCAGCTATGTCTTATGTCTTACTCTGATACTGTGGGATCTTGACGGGGTAAAACTGAAGGGAATGCTTCCATTTACGTACTTTAATATCCGGAGAAAACAGCGATTACTTTCTTCTTTTACAAGGCACTGGTATTTTCGAACATTCTGCTTGAAAAGATAGTGGTGCAAATATTTTCATATTTTTAAGGTACCATTTGATCCGTTGTCATAAGACAGGCAGGAATGCTAATTGAAAGTTGCAGTCAGTTCAGCTATGATCTTATTAAATCGGGCGCAGGCTTCAGAGACTGAATGACTTACTGGTCGTTGTGATGCTTATGATTGTCTGTACTGAAGCAAAAGATTCAAAACTGCCATAAACCTGCAAGAAAATAAAGAAAAATGAAACCTTTCATCTCTGAAATAAAGAAACGGATGACTCTTACATTAAACAAACTCGTGTGGGACTTGTCACAAGACGACAACTCATTTTAATGGACGCAGATTTGGGATAGTGGAGAAATTTGCAAACATTAATAAATGCAACTCCCTCACTTCTAAACTCCCATGCAAACGCTGTGCACTTTAATCATTAAATAGGTCACACATGCCTGGCATGAATTAAGTCAATTTCCTCTGGATTGCATTCAGCACATGTATGTAATTAAAAGAATTATTGAGCAAAACTGCACAGGCGATTCATGATGTAGTCTCACTGATGTCCTGCATTTCGATAGCATAATACCTTTACTCTAATATACAAAACACAGCCCATACAGAGTCAGTTATGGGTACAGACTATATTATCTTCCTGCTGTTCGGTTACTTTGACAATCGTTGCGGTCAACGTCATATCATTATCACAATGGTATGGTCCTTTTCCCAACCGTCAAGTAAGTGATTTAACTAACGATAGTATGTGTCGTTTTAAATTAACTTCGTTTCTGCCTCCTAATGGAACCCATGCTCCATTAGAGCTTCCAATCTGTATTAGACAGAGATGAGTTTCTGATCATATTTGAAGTCTAGTAGCACAACCACATAATTCGAACTCGATTACATCTCCAACCTCTGTCGATACCTCAGCTCCACGGCGACTGGAACATTCATGCACCTTGGTTGCATGACTGCAATGTCTGTTTTTCCAATACTTGTCTCAATGACATTACACCTAACACCCTCCAAAAACTTCAGCTCTTCAATAACTCTGCTGCCTGGACGCCAAATCACGCAGCGTCCTGCATACCCTTCACTTCTGCCCTCACTGACCTACACTGGCTTTTGTGGGCTGAGGCGTCCATATTAATACTCCCTGCCTTTGTCGGGCCCATCTAAAACGTCACTCTACCAATCACATTCCCACATCGTTTTCTTACTCACTCTGATTATTTTCCTTTCGTGAATTATTCAAACCGGCTTATTTTTGAATGAATTACCTTTTCTTATTTCTCTCCCTGAACAAGAATTTGCGTTCTGCAGAGTGAGTGGTGCTGGAGTTACGAAGTTCCGAAACAAAGAAATAGTGTAACTTACGCTGCAGTCACTTCCCATTGTATGCAAAGGAGTTCTCTGTTGAATAGGGCATTTGAGTCACTTTGACTCTCGTCTTTGCAAGATGTTCTTCTTCTGTTATTTGATCGTCTGCTTGTCACTTTGAGTTAATTCTGCGTTCACCCAAATATGTAAGCTGCCAAACCGTACCTCTCAGCTTGGATGATTGGCAAGAAACATTAGTTAAGCAGACACAAATGTGCATTTGAATTACCTCTTGATTAAAGTAAGCTGGGAATATAGATTAAGGGGAATGTCAGTTGATGAACATCAACATATCTGTGAAGACATATCACATAACTTTTAGTGTAAAAGATGTCAAAAGAGTTCAATGAGATGACAGATCATCCACAATTATAGGGTGTGTTCATCAGTATCGAATTTTTTAAAAATACAAACATCTGATAACTGGTGGTAGACCAGAAGAATGTAATTAGTTTTAGTATCCAGCAACCAATAGCTGTAAATTCAATAATTTGAGTAAACGCTGTTGAAGAAAACAAATTGTCATGAGCTATATAATAAAACGACAAGAGAGTTTCCGTGTACATCAAAAAAAATCAGAAGCAAATACTTGTGGAGGGCATCTGGAGAGTGCGACCAGAAATTTGCAAATTATAAAGCGGAAATGGGAGATAATTCAAATCAATATTTATATGTAAACAAAAATCACAAATGTATTAAATACTTTAAGATTTGGAAAGATGATTGTATTCAATGGCAGGATGTGAGCGTTGCTGGCTAACCAGTATTTATTTCCCATCTCCGGTTGCCCTTCATAAAATGGTGGTGAGCTGTATTCTACCTGCTGTGAGTTGACCATAACGAGATTAGTGTGGGAAATACAGGAATTTAACAGATTACCCAGCGACAATGCAATTCGGGAGATAGACTTTCGATTCAACATGGTAACTGGCCTGATGGGGGTCTTGCAAATAATCGTCTGTCCATGAATATGCTGCCATTTCCCATCTAGGTGGAAGTAGTCGGGAGTTTGGAGGGTATTGCTTGAGAATCTTTGGTGAAATCTTACAGCGTCCTCTTGTATTTGTTGCACAATACTGGTAGTGTGCATCAGTAGTGGAGGGAGTGAATGCTTGTGGATGCATTGTCGATCAAGCCAGCTGCTTTGTCTTGCATGGTTTGAAGCTTCTTAAACGTTGCGGGAAATGCACACATTCAGCCTAGTTAGATGTATTTTATCACACTCCTGACTGTACGTTGTACATGGACCTTTTCTTGCGGATGGGGCGGAAGGAAGGGTAGGACGTGCAATACTGGCCACAGTATTCTTATCATCTGATCTGTTCAGGTAGCCAATATGTTTATATGGATTGTCTTTTGAGTTTCCATTTAATGATAACCCGCAGGATGTTGATAGTAGAGATTCAGATTTGGTAACAACACAGCATGACGAGTGGGTCAATCTTTTCTGACTGATGATGGTTACAAGTGTTACTTACCACTTTTCCACCCAAGTCTGTACATTGTCCAGATGTTGCTGCATTTCAGCATGGATATCTTACGGCATTTGAGTATGGTGTTGTCATATGTTGACAGAGAGAATATATTCGACAACAGAATGGGAGCACAGACAGACTGTTTACTGAGAGATGTTGGCCTGTTCCCAGAGTTTAAAGAAAGTTGCTGCAAATATATTTCTGGCATTCTTTGGAATATTGCGCCATTGAATGGAGTCCAACATGGTACTACGGATTTTTAAAAATCGCTAAATGTGATATTGTTATTACATGAGCTACGGAGACAGAAATCAGGAGCACACGATCCAGTTAGCCTTGTATTGAACGTTTGCAAAGTGCTGGGGCCCATTATTATAGAACAAAAAAAAATGACATTTTTAAAAACAAAGAAATCAAACACAATGAGCATCGATTTGGGGGAAAACATTTTTTGACAAATGCGTTGATTGATTTGAAGATATGACAAGTCGATAGAACTAAAAGTGAGTCGTCCAGCAGTGAATTTGGATTCGCATAAGGCATTTGGTAAGGCATACACATAAACATTTATTGCACATTTCTGGATCTGATGGCAATGCATATCCTTGTACTGAACATTTGATAAGACACAGAGAAGAGAAAGATGATTAATTGATTTAAATCTGGTTTGAAATACATATCATGTGGCATAACTTTGGCAGGAAAAGGTAGATCATGTTGAATTGTGCAGCAGGGACTGAAGGGCATACTCCTGATCCCTTTCCTTACTTTCTTATTCTGATATCTGACATTGAGTGGTCGTTTTCCTGGAGGTTAGCTATAATACGTTGTATTCAGGGTGATCCTAGCGCATGCTAAACTAAGCCTGGGAATTCACAAATGCTCCGTCCAGAAAAACCTTGGTCTGGCGGTATGACCAACAAATGAATTGGAATTGGCAGGCGGGTATAGCTGTATAAAGCAGGATGTTTGAGCTGTTCGTCAAGAAACCCGCATTTCCCATTCACAGTTCCTCAGTCTATAGGTAACAGTAATTTACAATCTTTAGAGGCTCTAAATGTTTATTCCCTGTTTTGATGCGCAGGTTCGGGAGATGAAATGGTCTCCCTTTGCACCAGTGAAGCAGATTCGAAGGACTGATTAAAACAGAGGCACGTAGGACTGGGAACAGGAGTAGAATATTTGAAGATTTGATGAATTTCGTCCAAAACCTAGACAATGGCTGATCCGTTTATGATCTCAACCATACTATTATGTATATTAATGTTATGTATCATTCGCTCATTGATCAAAAATGTAACTGATCCTCTAAATAATTTATAGACATAGAATGCGTGAATTTGTGTGCCACAGCATTTTACATTCCAACGATAATTACAAGATATTCTTCAGACATGACTTACTGCATTTTGGAATGATTACTCTTTCCTTTTCAATACACATCCACTGGTCACAAAAATTTTCAATGCAAGATGTTCTGCGACATGGCCACATATATACTTGAACCTACTGGAAATCACAAGCCAGGCAGCATCTTTGCTGAGAAAACAGATTGAAACTTTCAGGTCCATCTTCACAACAGAATGGTGTTACGGCCAATTATATAACCGTGTCAGGTTCAGTGTGAAGAACAAGTCAGCTAGGTTTATTTAGTCAGCAGTAAATAACTAGTTTATTCTGAAGATCAACTTCTTCAAGAAAAGCATCTGATGAACATTTTTGAATATGCAAGTATGCTAATGTGTGTACAATTCTATAAATTACTGATTCATTGCCACACATTGACAGGATACAGACAACCATTCTGACACAGACGCATTCATTCACACACATTTATTCAAAAACATACTGACACAGATTCACACGCAGATACACATACATGTATACAGAGACACGCACAACATATTACCACACTTATACAGATACACGTACACCTATACAGAAGCGCACAAACATATTAACGCACTTAGATATAGAAAAAGACAAACGCAGACACATTAAGTCACCCTGAACCAGCCACATACACACCGGTATACAAACGCAGACACAAACACAGACACACGCACACATGTCAGTGCAAGCACAGACATAAAGATACTACAAAGTAATGATACAAATTACTTTGGAAAAACATTGCACAAAGTACTAATTGTAAAAAAAACCTAAGTGACAGATTGTCACGAATGGTAGTGCAAAGTTGTTAATTTCAGACAAGATTCTGCTTCTGCAGGTGCATTCTCGTACAGGACATTCGGCTCACTTCCACTTTGCCGCATTAAGTGGGGAGATTTCATTGAAACATCTACAGGATTGATAAAGAGGTTCCAAAAATGTGACACGTTTTCAGCTCACCGAGCTTGTTGTGTGGAGTAGCAAAGAAAGAAAAAAAAGGAGCATTCGACCGCTGTTTCTCTGCATTGTTGTACTTTCTCTCTCTGTCTGAGTTGAAACATACAATCGTACTATTTGTTCCTGGAGTCCAGATTAGAGTTGTGCTGGAAAAGGTCAGTACTTCAGGCAGCATCCGAGGAGAAGGAAAATCATCGATGCGGGCAAAAGCCCTTAATTAGGAATAGAGGCAGAGTGCCTTCACAGTGGAGAGATAAATCAGAGGTGGGTGAGGGTGGGGAGAAAGTGGCACAAAGTACAATAGGTGAATGGGGGTGGGGATGGAGATGATAGGTCAGAGAGGAGATCGGGGGAAGGTAGCAAAGACAACAATGGGTGAACGGGGGTGAGGATGAAGGTGATAGGTCTAGAGGATGGTGGAGTGGATAGGTGGGAAGGAAGATAGTCAGGTAGGGCAAGTCATGGGGACCGTGCAGAGCTGGATGTTTGGAGCTGGGGTGAGGTGGGGGGAGGATAAATGAGGAACCTTTCCGCAAAGACCTTTCCCTCCGTGACTACCTGTTCAGGTTCACGCACCCAACAACCCACCCTCCCATCCTGGCACCTTCCCCTGCCACCGCACGACTTGCAAAACCAGTGCCCACCATTTCTCCCTCATCTCCATCCAAGTCCACATAGGAGCCTACCACATCCATCAAAGTTTTACCTGCACATCCACCAATACCATTTATTGTATCCGTTGCTCCCGATGCGGTCTCCTCTACATGGGGGAGACTGGACGCCTCCTAGCAGAGCGCTGTAGGGAACATCTCTGGCACACCCGTACCAATCAACCACACCGCCCTGTGACCCAACATTTCAACTCCCCCCCCCAACCCATCCGAGGACATGGAGGTCCTGGGCCTCCTCCACCGCCGCTCCCTCACCACCGGACGCCTTGATGAAGAACGCCTCATCTTCCACCTCAGAACACTTGAACCCCAGGGCATCAGTGTGGACTTCACCAGTTTCCTCATTTTCCTTTCCCCCACCTCACCCCAGCTCCAAACTTCCAGCTCAGCATTGTCCCCATGACTTATCCTACCTGCCTATCTTCCTTCCCACCTATCCACTCCACCCTCCTCTCAAGCCTATCACCTTCATTCCCACACCCATTCACCCATTGTACTCTTTGCTACTTTCCACCACCCTCCTCCCTGACCTACACCTCCATTCCTACTCCCATTCACCGATAGCACTCTATGCTACTTTCTCCCCATATCCACCCTCCTTTGATTTATATCTCCACGCTGCAGGCACTCTTCCTTTATTCCTGATGAAGGGCTTTTGTCCGAAACGTCGATTTTCCTGCACCTCGGATGCTGCCTGAACTGCTGTGCATTTCCAGCACCACTCTGTTTACCTAGAACCTGCTTTTCAGTATGCGCAGCCCTTGTTTTTACCTAGTATTATTTGATCCCAAAAGTCGACAAAGTGAACGTCCTCCAGTCCAAATCACTCTATCTCAACACTTTCCTTCATGCTGGTTGGTCCTAACTGCTGTTATTCACAATGCTATTTCTTTTGCCATCAATAAAATCTCCTCCTTTAGTTTGAAACTTATGTTTATGCGTTTCTTTTTTAAGGTAATGTCCTAGTGATGTCTGTAGTAAAATGAAAACACATTATTCTGAATCCATCTCGAAAATGTTCCGCATTATCTTAAATATTTCAAGTAGATTATGCTTTAACTGAGGTCTAAAATTCTGATCTGTCAAAGCAGAAGCTTTTCATTCCAAGAAAGACTGAAAAGAAAAATCTTTAAGAAGCTTCAAAAGTAATTACATTTTTTGTAAATGAGGAAATCATACCTGCACACCACCTCACCACTGACCTGTATAAATTCAGTAAAAATATCACTATGTTTAAATTCAGTATCTTTTGCTTCAAACATCATGATCTTGTTTACGGTTCTAATCATTTTCTACATCTGCATTCCAATTTATATGTGATCCACATATCGGATACAACTCCCTTCATGTAACTGAATTCTACAAACACTCTTCTACAAACTATTGAGTTTACACTTATTTTATACTTTCTGCCAAAATGGACTCACAATATATTATTTTTGGTCAATGTTTGCTCATTTGTGTACCATTCTGCATCCCAGTTTGGACTCTTGTGGTGTAAAATTCCAAGCAGTGGAATGTGGTGAAACGGTTAAAAATTATGTCCCAATACATGTGTGAATCTAACCGTAATGGAGGTGTTGCTTAGTCCCGTGTGAATCTTCTTATCTGTATGTAACCAGAATGGAATGTGTTTTTTAGCCTTGCTCTGCTGTTCACATGAATATTTATATCTGGAAAAGAGTATATCAGCTGAAAAAGTCTCCAGTTCGGTGAGTCTGCTCCGGGGTTACGTTTAACCGCCGATCGTGGGTTGTTGGCAACCGCTCTACGAGAACTGACGGCTCCCAGTTTTGGTAACATGTAGAGTGAGTAAAAGCCAGACCCGTTGTTTGGACCTGGTTGTGGCGACGATGCGGGGAATAAAATGCCCATATTCTAGCAGACTCGCCTCTTGGTCGTTTGTTCTGTGTCAGACTACTCTCCTACGAACCTGACCTTGAGAATTTTTTAAAACAACTCTCGACGTCCAACTGACAATCTATTTAATGACTGCCTTCTTATGTTAACGAGTTGAGCTCTAGTCCATGCATTTCTCTGATGCAAATGATTAACACAGATGCAAATAGTTGATGATCCATTCTTGGAAACCATCTACTAGTTATCCTGTTTAGATTACTTTCAGTATGGAAACAGGCCCTTCGGCCCAACAAGTCCACACCGACCCACCGGAGTGCAACCCATCCATTCCCCTACACCTAACACAACGGGAATTTAGCATGGCCAATCCACCCTAACCTGCACATCTTTGGACTGTGGGAGGAAACCGGAGCATCCGGAGGAAACCCACGCAGGCACGGGGAGAATGAGCAAACTCTTCCCATCAGAATTTAACAATTTATCAATGTTTTTTTCTGGTTGTTAAACAGGCGTGCCCCTTCCTGTGGAGAAGCTGAGAAATTTTGAATGTCCTCTTCCCTTTTTTGTGAAACTGTTTGAAGGGTTTGTATCATCACATCCTCTCTCATTCTAATAGTCCAGACTGCTCCGATGATATCTTCATGTGCCTCTGCAGCAGCCTCAAGCGAGTGAGATAATATCGCATGAGGTAAGAACTGCCATTGCGAATTCGGCCCTGAGAGCATATTCAACAGTTTGGAAACATTCTGGTTGACCAAAAAACCATGCCCTGCCTGTTCACATTAAAAGCTCCATCGAAGATCTTTCAAACACAATTCTGTAATCTTCAGTAACCTTCACAGCTCCCTGAAGAAGAGAAGGCTGACAAACAGCGCAGCACGCAGATTAAACAGTCGTACTAATTTCAAGCTTCTCTGGAAATACCCTTTCATTTAAAGAATGGTCCTTAGCAATACATTACTTCATTTTTATAACACGAGGGAAAAAAATGTTGACCATGCATCTCCTCCAACCTTTCCACCATAACATTTGAATTTCTCAGCAATCAAATATCTGAAATTACTGAGTCTTCGCTGATGTCTGTGGAACACATTTCCTTATACCTCCGTATCTCAACAACACATAAAGAAACATCCTCTCAGTATCCGCCCTGTCAAGCTCGATCAGGGTCTGCTATATCTCAGTAACATCAACTCTCACTCATCTAAAGTCCAATTGTTATCGGCCCAAACCGCCCGACATTTCCACATAGGATAAATTCTTATTTCAAGAACTGGTGGGGGTAAACGTTTCAGGACTGCATCCAATATAATTATATCCTATCTTAGTAAAGGAGTCAGACGATTCCAATTGAAGCTCCGTGATGAAGTTGCAGTTGTACTGGGTTCAGATGCAGCAACACTTCTTTCCCTCAAACTTGATTCCTCAGAATAAAGCCCAACACTGAGACCACTCTTACGATGCACTCTTTGTTTCTTATGAAAGATGTCCACAATTTATTACTGCGATGAGAAGATTTTCTTTTTCCTTCATACTGTGAGTCTTTGGAACAATCTTGCCCAGAGAACAGTGAAGGCAGGCTCATTGATTATCGTTAAGGCACGGACATCCATACACATGAAACACAACTGAGTCAAGGGCTACAGGTGAGTGGGGAGGAATAGGGAGCTCGGTGTGCAATCATTGAAAGATGGCGCAAGTTTGGAGGGATGATGACAGACTGCTTTATCTTATCCCGATGAGCTGTTTGTAAAAACTGAACCGTTCCTCCTCATGTACAATATATTGGAGATGAGGGGCTTGGAGCGGCCGTGGGAAGGGTAGTTGGTTGTTGAGCCATGTCGTGAATTGACTTCGATTCGCCTTATCTTGATACTCAACTTATGGATCATTCTCCAGAATATCATCAGAAAGTCATTTGATTCTTAGAGGAAAGATAAAAGAGAATATATTTTATTGCAATGAGAAAGATGCATTGTTTCAAAGGCCCTTCAGGAAGGCAAAGGGGTGAAAATAGGTTCGCTATTTTTGTGTTAATTCAGCAAAGAGGGAATGATTACAGCTTGGTAGAACTGTCTGATTTTTGCACCTTCAAACTGGTTTCAAGTAATGGAGAGAATCGTTGAGGACAACAACGTCTTCAGCCTCGCTTCTGGGACATGTCCCTGTTCTCGACTGATCAAGTGCATTTGAATTTCTGAGAATTTGTCTGGTCTTATGCATGCGTGTCAGCATGATTGGGAGACTATGTTTCTTCTGAGTTATGTAGTGTTTGAAAAATATCGTTTTATTTGTTATTGTGGTCCAATTATTTGATGCATTTCGAAATTTTAGTAGGTCCTCAATCGAATTAGTAATTATTCCCCCAAACTAATTATTTTCTTTTTGTTTATTTTCTTCTTCACAGTTAACACTGTAAAGATCTTCGTCATAATTTGTAAAAATTGTGGATTGTCTCTATTTGCCAGTCGTTAGCTGTGAACTATGGCATCGGCGAATCTAATGGTCATTATTTTTGATGTTGTATTGAGGCACATTCCGATTGCTAATAATGAACAGTTTTATTCCCTGTTTTGTATTCTTGCCTGAAATATTCTTGCCATTCTGCTTAATGCAGCCACTGATTGTTCTGTCTGGTTCACAGTCACCGTTAACCACTGATCGATTTGTAGCAACATGTTGCCAGAAGCCAAAACGTAAGTATTTCAGTTAGCAAAGTCAGCTGTGGTGCTAGGAGCATTAACGGCGCTGAGTTGTTCAAAGAGCGTTTTTTTAACATTATATGTACTCAGGTCGATATACTCTCAGGAACATTCGTTGGGTTTATTTTATTGGAAACAATCTTTATTAATCCCAAGACCGGATCATGATTGAGTTCAACTAGGCAGAAATGAGGACTGCAGATGCTGGAAATCAGACTCGAGATTAGAGTGGTGCTGGAAAAGCACAGCACGTGAGCAAGCATCGGGGGAGGATGAATATCGATGTTTCGGGCAAAAACCCTTAATCGGGAAAGGGCTCTTGGCCAAAACATCGATTTTCCTGCTCCCCGGACGCTGCTTTTCCAGGACCACTCTAATCTAGTCATGATTGAGCTCCACTACCAGATATTAACACCGATTTTTTAACACCATTTCTCATGGTTCTTTTGCCCAACACGTTCACTGTCAGATACATTTTATTGACCAGCAGAGCCCGCAGGAGACTCAGGGACAGAAGCAGTGACCAGACTCAAAAAACACTGAAATGGAGAGCGAATGAAAGTCCATCAGTTTACCTTTTGTCATCTCGGTCAATTTCATCTTGCTGTGGTCAACGGCAATGCTGTATTCAGTATGGAAACGGGTGTACAGTTTTAGATATCCGTCCCTCTACCTCCAACACATTGTCGTGGAATTGAACTTCATGTTGCAGATCCTCAGCTGCTGCAAAAACACTGCAATGTATGCAGTGGTGTAGAAGACGTTCAGAAAGCAGCTTTATAATTTGCTAAAATATCCCTTCAATCAAATTAATCAGTGCAAAAATTTTACCAAATAATGAATAAATGCAAGTTCATCGCATTTCAAATCGCAATTCAGCTGTTACGCAGCCTAACCGCTTGGAAGCAACTGATGGCCATTAATGGAGGATGCAAGGGCACGCTTGCCTTTCTTTTCAATAAGATCATTCTAAGTAATGCATGCATAATTTAATAAAACATACAAAACATACAATGTATAAAATTGAATGCGTATATATATATACATATATATATGTATTATATATATATATATATATATATATATATATATATATATATATATATATATATATATATATATATATATATATATATATATACACACAAACATTTAAAACCGAAATCATTGCAAAGTGGCAAATACCAAAGATGAATAATTATTTTGCCTTTTAGTTTGGGAAACTGAATTCGAGCGAGACATACTCTGCCCCAAATCTGCTCATGCTGGACACAGAGGGGGCAAGATTGAACTGAGGCGATAGCTTTATTCAACTCTGCTCTTGATTTCGCATCTGGTTATCCACACTCCAACCAGGATTCAGCGAAATTCCTCTCTCTTGCTGTGTCTACCTTCTTTCTTTTCACTCTTCAGAGACCTCCCGTCTATTTTCTAGCGTTCTTGCCATCAACTTCTTCTTCTTTCATTTTCGACCCTTCCAAATTCATTACCCCTCTCTTCAACCAAAATTGTGCGTACCCATTGACAAATTGAGAGCTTGCATGCTCTAATTTAATTATTGAAACCATTGTCTGATTTTTTCTTCTTTCCTGGCAGACCATTATCTAATCTTGGTGAACTGTCTTTCATTTCCCAAAACTCCATATTCAACCACATTCTCATTCATTGCACACACGCACCCAAATGCAAAATGCAATATATATATATATATATTTGTATTGTGTGTGTTTGCGTGTGCGTGTGTGCGCGCCCATCTGTATAACATACACACACACACATACCCACAAACACAAACATCATGTTTTTCTATCTCGTCCGAGTTCTCAAAAAGGGTCACTCCAGCAGAAATCCACACAATTCGTTTTCTCCACAGATTTTGCATTAACTTTCTATATGTTTCAGAAAACATTTCTTGCTTTCTTTTCTATGTTGTCTTCAGTGCTGCAAGCATCATTGGCTTGAACAGCAGTTAATTCCTGTCGCTACTTTCTATTGAGATGGTGATATTGAGCTGTCTCTTTGAACAACTGTTACTCATGTGAAACAAGGACAATCTGTGTAATCGGTATGAACAGGATATATAAGAAGTTCGTTTAACATGTTTGCTTTCATTACACAGCCCTTTGAGTGCAGGCAAAGGGACATTATGTTAAGTTTGTACAGAACATTCGTGAAGTTTCCACATCTGAAATACTGGTTCCAGTGCTGGTCGCCCAGTTACAGGATATCTATTATCAAGATGGAGATGGTTATAAAGAGATTTATGAAGATGTTGCCTGTAGGAAGGATTGAATTGTATAGAAAGGCTGCATAGTTTTGTAATCTTCTTCATTTCGCTGGAGCGTAGGAGGTTGAGAGGTGACCTGTTAGAAGTTAGAAAATAATGAGGGCAATAGACTTTATGGTGGTTGACTTCTCCCTAATACAAGAAGTGTCAGGACAAGAGGAGGCACATTATTACTTTGCTGCTGGTTTCTTCAGTGTCACCATCTGACATCATCACAATACTGACGTCTACTTTATAATTTAAAAAAAACAGGGTGGGGAAGTGGGATTTCATGTCCTTTTGAGTGCAGTGGAGATTAATCAGAATGATAGCTGGATGTCAAGGGTTATTGACGAGGGACTGTAATGACAATAACCAAGGTTTATATTCCTAAAATTTAGAAATATCTGAGGCGATTATACCTTTACAGGTAATAATGGAAACGGCCATTTTGGTTAGGGACAGAGATATTTCTTGTTTCTTCCTGAATTAGAACATTAGCTTTCAACATGAGTGTGGTGGGGCTCTGCAATTCACTCCGTTGGAGGATAGTTGAGGTGGAAATGCTCAGAAACTTTCAACGGTTCTTGGAATTACTTGAAGTGTTATGGCATTCACTGTTTTTTTTCAATGCTGGAAATTCAGACTTGTATCGGTAGCAGTGTATTATATTGCACTACAGACTTGATAGGCTAAAGGACCTCCTGCCTAAAGTCAGATTCGAGTAAATGATTGAATGTACAAGAAGGAAAAGATTAATTGACTTTAAAATGTCCAGAAGGCCATGATAAACACTTTCAAACGCTCATTTCAGGAAGAAGATCCAACAGTCTTCCTCCATAATGTATGAATCATAGCTGAAGACATTTCCACGCCTGACATTCAATTAATGATTAATCATACCTTTTCCTCCAGTTTCAAGCCATGGATTGTCTTTATCTAAATAAATGTTTAATGCAGTAAACAAAATATGACATTCACGAATACTACTCACGTTGTGATCTGGCAACTGTTAACTTCACGACATCTGTTGTTTTCATTTAAAGAGCTACCAGTGGAACAGAAAATTAGCGGAGTGTGAGGGCTAGCGTTTTCTTATTTATTCAGGTCTTTCCTCGTATTTCTAAAGGAGGATTGGAACCATGGGCACTTAATGGAGGCGAGTCCACCTATCCTAGAAACAACATATGAAAGCATTCAGATTGAGTACATTAATTCCCTGAAGCTGAATGTCAATTCATTTGCATTTAGGCTGGCTGGTGGCGTGAACCATTTATGACTGAAATAAATCAGTTGACATATACAATGATCATTGATGTCATTGGAATAGCCAGTATTTGAAGACAGTTCCTCATTGTTCAGAGGGGAGTCAACGGTCAAGAACATTGATGTATGTTTGGAGTTTCATGCAAACAAGAAAAACTTAAGGACGGCAAATCTACGCACTTAAAGGATATTAGGACACTGTTTTTTTCAAGATTGGACAGAAATTACATGTTTGACACTGGACTGCTTATTTTGCTCCCTTAATTTAATTCTAATTTCCACATTTGGCATTGTGAAATTCAAAGGTGGTTGAACATGACCTTTTGCCTTTTGGATTACAAACCCAGAGAAAAGGCAGCCCACCCACCCTCTTCACGAGGAGGTTTCAGACATAGAATCTTAGCGTTTTAGATTCATTTAGGGCATAAATAGACGCTTCACTCCAACTCGATATCTAAAGCTGAACTCGTTCCATTTTACTGCGTTTTACCCACATCGCTCTAAGCTTTTCCAGCAGATATACCAATCCAGATGCATTTGATGTATCACAATGTAACTGTCTCTACAAATTTTCGAGCAGCTCATTCTAACCTCGTATTTCCAAACAGGGACTAAACTAATTCGTTTTCAACAATTTGATATTTTGAACCAATAAACCACAAATTGGATTCCTGAAAATCACGCATCATCAATGAATCTCCACTTTTGTCCTATTCCTTTATTGCATCATTTTTGCAACTGCCAACATGTCTCTCAGGGATATCCTTTGCTTATTCTAGATACTGTTCATAAAACTCAGCGTGATTTCGGCAGCTCCTTCGTGTTAGTTTTCGAAGCTGGAAAATAAGTAATCAAATCGGATTTTCCCCTGTCATTGATTCATGAACATTGCAAAATGTTGGTAAATTAACATTACAGTCAGAGCTTTCTGTTGCGTGGTGTTGAAAGCTGAATGATTCCTCTATCATCCCCTTTGACGTGCTAGCAAAACATTGTACGCAGCCTTTTAATAAAATAAATCCTTCTGTGGAGCACTTGAGCCACTTCCTTTTGATGGCGGCTTCTGAAGCTCATTATCATTTTTTTGCATTCCATCTGCTATAACTAAGAACATTATAATTTCGTCTGACGTTTCAGGTATGGTACACTTTGAGGAGGCGTTGTTTCCATAAATTTTGTGCACCTTGCACCATTTCAAAACCCAGTTATTTCTGTTAACGCAGCAAATGTATCATGTTCCAGACTCCGCATCAGTATATGTTGTTAAGACATTTGGAAAACTCTGCACCATTCCATGAAAGAGATTAATGTCTGAGACAAAACTTGTGACACTTCTGTACAGCTCATGAACGAATTTCGCTCAGTTGTGCCTTATCTGTCCAGATTGCGGGCATCCATTAATTTATCATTTTTGCTTTCCAGTTGTTACCGTACAATGCAGTAAAACTGTAGTGTTATGCAATTTTGAGGATGCCATTCAAATGAATTTTCGTTAGCAATAAGTGCATGAGCATCATCCAACTTTCCTACCAACCAGTGGCTCTGAAGTGCATAATCATGAACTGCTTGTACTGGTTGGTTCGGGCCCAAAACAATTCTTGCCATCCAGCTTGCCTCATTCACCTGCAATTTGCATACCGTTGTAAAAGGAACACAGAATTCACCATTTCCCTAACACTGAAACTGTTCCTGGAGAATTTGCACATCAGGACTCATAATCATCGACTTTACGTCCGCTTTCAAAAACATAATCTCCACCAGACTAATCTCAAAATTCTCGAACAAACTCTTGAATCTGCCATCTGCAGCTCGATCGTCAGCTTCACGTTGAGCACATCACAATGCGGAAAGATAGTCAACTGCACCTCTTGGACGATAACCATCAATAGTGGGAGTGGCAAGGTGGCTCAGCGGTTTCCTTTGCTGTCTCACATCGCCAGGCTTTCGGATTCGCTTTCCACCTCCGGCGTCTGGCAGGGAGGAGCTTGCACATTCTCCCCACTTCAACACAGTTTTCCTCTGGGGGTTGCAGTTTCCTCACACAATACAAAGATATGCAGGTTAGGCGAATTGGCCACTCCAAATTACTCATTGTGTTCAGCGATATGCAGGGGATGGGAATCAAAATTGGAGTTAGAGTATGGAAAGGTGGAGAGTAGGGAGGTCCAAAATCAGGTTTCAGGGACGCAAGATGGCACTGGCAAGCAAGAAGTTGGTTTTATGTGTGTCAACTTCAACGCCAGAAGCATCCGGAATAAGGTGGGTGAACTTGCAGCATGAGTTTGTACCTGTGACATCCATGTTGTGGCCATTTCGGAGACATGTTTAGAGCAGGGACAGGAATGGTTGTTGCAGGTTCGAGGGTTTAGATAATACAGTAAGAACAGAGAAGATGGTAAAAGAGGGGGAGGTGTGGCATTGTTGGTCAAAGACAGTATTAAGTTGCAGAACGGATGTTTGGCCACTCTTCAAATGAGGTAGTATGGGCTGAAGTTAGAAACAGGAAAGGATAGGTCACACTGTTGGGAGTTTTCTTTCGGCCTCCAAATAGTTCCAGAGATGCCGAGGAAAGGATAGCAAAGATGATTCTCGATAGGAGTGAGAGAGACAGTGCCGTTGTCATGGGAGGACTTCAACTTTCCAAATATTGACTGGGAACACTATAGTACTAGTACTATAGATTGGTCAGTTTTTGTCCAGAGTTTGCAGGAGCGCTTCCTGACACAATATGTAGACAGGCCTCAAGGGGCGAAGCCACATTAGATTTGGTGCTGGGTAATGAGTCCGGCCAGGTGTTAGACTTGGTAGTAGGTGAGCACTTTGGTGATAGCGATCACAATTCTGTTATGTTTAATTTAGTGATAGAAAAGGATAAGTGTAAACCACTGGGCAACAGCTATAGCTGCGGGAAAGACAATGACAATGCGATTAGGCAAGAGTTTGGATGCATCGGATGGGGAAGCAAACTGCAGCGGACAGGCACATTAGGAATGTGGAGCTTATTCAAGGAAAAGATGTAGAGCGCGGGAGCCGTGGTTTACGAAGAAAGTGGAACCTCTCGTCAAGAGGAAGAATAAGGCTTATGTTAGGATGAGATGTGAAGGCTCAGATAGGACGCATGTGGATTACAAGGTAGCCAGGAAAGACTGAAAGAGAGAGCTCAGAAAAGCCAGGAGGAGACATGAGAAGCTGTTGGTGGATAGTATCAGGGTAAACGCTGAGGAAGTTTACAGGTATTTAAGGAAGAAAAGAATGACAAGAGCATGATTAGGGCCAATCAAGGATAGTAGTGCGAAGTTTGTGTGGAGTCAGAGGAGATAGGGGAAGCACTAAATGAATATTTTTCGACAGCATTTACTCTAGAAAACGACGATTTCTTTGAGGAGATTACTGAGATACAGACTACTAGACAAGGTGTGATTGAGTTTCACAAGGGAGAGGTATTTGAAATCCTGCAGAGTGTGAAAATAGATAAGTCCCCTGGGCCGGATGGGATTTACCTAGGATCCTCTGGGAAGCCAGGGAGGAGATTGCCGAGCCTTTGGCATTGATCTTTAATTCGACATTGTCTACAGGAATAGTGCCAGAAGACTGGAGGATAGCAAATGTGGTTCCCACGTTCAAGAAGGGGTGTAGAGACAGTCTTGGTAAGTAAACACCAGCGAGCCTTACTTCAGTTTTTGTTAAAGTGTTGGAAAAGGTTATAAGAGATAGCATTTATAATCGTCTAGAAAAGCATAATTTGATTAGGGATAGTCAGCACGGTTTTGTGAAGGGCAGGTCGTGCCACACAAACCTTAACGAGTTCTTTGAGAAGGTAAACAAACAGGTAGATGAGAGTAGAACGGTTGATGTGGTGTATATGGATTTTAGCAAGGCGTTCGATAAGGTTCCCCACTGTAGGCTATTGTACAAAATGCGAAGGAATGGTATTGTGATAGATATAGCAGTTTGGATCAGTAATTGGATTGCTGAAAGAAGACAGAGGGTGGTGGTTGATGGGAAATGTTCATCCTGGAGTCCAGTTACCAGTGGTGTATCGCAAGGATCGGTATTGGGTCCACTGCTGTTCGTCATTTTTATAAACGACCTGGATGAGGACATAGAAGGGTGGGTTAGTAAATTTTCAGACGACACTAAGGTCGGTGGAGTTGTGGATAGTGACGTAGGATGTTGTAGGTTACAGAAAGACATAGTCAAGCTGCAGAGCTGGGCTGAGAGGTGGAAAATAGAGTTTAATGCGGACAAGTGTGAGGTGATTCACTTTGGTCGGAGCAACAGGAATGCAAAGTACTGGGTTAATGGTAAGATTCTTGATAGTGTAGATGAGCAGAGAGACCTCGGTGTCCAGGTATACAGATCCTTGAAAGTTGCCACCCAGGCTGACAGGGTTGTTAAGAACGCAAACAGTGTTTTAGTTTTTATGAATAGAGGGATCGAGTTCCGAAACCATGAGGTCATGCTACAGTTGTAAAAATCTCTGGTGCTGCCGCACTTGGTGTATTGTGTATAGTTCTGGTCGCCGCATTATAAGAAGGATGTGGAAGCTTTGGAAAGGGTGCCGAGGAGATTTACCAGGATGTTGCCTGGTATGGAGGGAAGGTCTGACGAGGAAAGGCTGAAGGACTTGAGGCTATTTTCGTTAGAGAGAAGAGGTTTGAGAGGTGACTTAATAGAGAAATATAAGAGAATCAGAGGGGTAGATAGGGTGGACGGAAAGATACCTTTTCCAACAATGGTGACGGCGTTCACGATGGGGACATAGCTTTAAATTGAGGGGTGATAGATATACGACAGATATCAGAGGCAGTTTCTTTACTCAGAGAGTAGTAAGGGAATGGAATGGTTTGCCTGTAAAGGTAGTATATTCGCCAACTTTAAGTACATTTAAGTCGTCATTGGCCAAGCATATGGACGTACATGGAATAGTGGAGGTGAGATGAGCTTCAGATTGGTATGACTGGTCGGCACAACATTGAGGACCGAAGGGCCTGTACTGCGTTCTAATATTTTATAATATATGTTCTATGTTTTATGTATATGTTCTATGTGTGTAAGTCTGGGATGAATATCGAATAGTAGCGTCATGCGCGAAGTTGTTTACTCTTCAGAGGGTCAGTGTGGATTTTTTGGGTGGAAGATCCAGTTTCCACAGTGTAGGCATTCAATGAATGGAGACCCCCTCCCCACGGATGCATTCGCTGCCTCCGACTATAATCTTTGTACTTCCACGACTGTGCCGACAAATTCGGAATGAACGCCATCTAAAAAGGTGCTGACCACACCAAGGATATCAATCAATTATCAGTGAGAATACAGAAAGGAGGCAGAGGGCTTGGCGTCGTGGTGCAGTGATAACCTCTCTCTGAATGTCCCCAAAACAATACAACTGATCACTTCCTCCAGGACGAATGGGGGAGAATATGCACCATCTGCATGAACGGAACTGACGTTGAGAGGGTGGTTCGCGTCAAGTACCGTGGAGTGTCGAAAACCAACAACCTTTCTTGGGCTTCCCACATAGATGTGATGGTCAAGAAGGCACAACATCGCCTCTTCTTCCTCAACTAATTCGGAAATGTCGCATCCCCACAAGGACCCTCACCAACATTTACAGATTCAGAATGGAAAGCATACTGTCCGTGTGCAGAACGGCCGGGTCCGACAACTGCTCTGTCCAGGTTCAAAATAACAGACAGAAGTTTGTGTGTACAGCGCAGACCATAACAGAATCAACGTTACATCCATGGTTAAGATTTACACTTCTTGTTGCAAATTTTGCAAATTTTTCCAGCAATGTCACACACTTGAGAGACAATGTACATTTATTTTTTCATGTTTCTTATTCATTCCTCATCAGTAAACGCTCTCATTTTGACTTCTAACAATTGTCTGACAATACTGTGCCTTCTAGAGATGTGTTCAGTTCTGTTTGGTTTGCAGAACGATATTATCTCAGTGGTACAGATTTTGTATTCCTTCAGACAGGCAGTCGTTAAACATTTTTGAGTTCTCTATGGTTGACTTTTAAAGTAAGATAGAAGAATCAGGAGGTGGGGTCAGATTCACACAGATCCAAAGGGACTTCGCATTTGCTTTCAGTGAGTTGGTGATTTTTGCCATCTTTGGAGCTGAATATTTGAGTTCCCTGTTCTGAGAAGGAGGACGTCAACAGAGTGACTTCCTGTTTAATGTCAAAAGGGGGAGATTGCTTCTTATTATTTGCCTTTACCAATGGTATGTTTATTGAATGCTGCGTAAATTGCAAAAGTTCGTAATTTGTGATAATATTTGTCATGAATTTTAATATAACGCAGGTACAGGCCCTTGAGCACTTCACGTATGTACTGACATATTTTGTGCTTCCATATTAAAGTTGTGTTCACTTTCCTCTATCCCCTTCTTCTTCGTGTATTCGTCCACGTTCATGTTTCTTCACTACTGATACTGTGTCTGCTTCCAACACTTCTTTTGGCAGCCCATTCCACACATTCACCACGATTTAAGTAAAAACAAATGCTTCGCACATCACTTTTAAACTCCCCCACCCCACGATCCTTGAACCTGTGTCCCCTGGAATTTGCCCTTACACCATGGGTAAAAACCTCATAAGTTCCACTCTACCCATGCTACTGAGAATATTGTAAAAACGTATTCTGTAGTTCCACAACATCCTGCAATCCGTGAAAGCAGACCGGTTCTATCCAACCATACTTCATAGTTAAAATCCCCACAACAGAGAATCACTACATTCTGGTTATTTTTTCTCGTATTCTGTCCAACGCATTCATACCCATCTGACACTGTGGCGACCAAAGTGCACGCAATATTCAAACAGTGGCCTCACTAAAATTCCATAAAAATGCAGCAGAACTTGGTCATTCTTTTATTCAATGCCACTTCCAATGAAGGCAAGCGTTCCACGGTCTTTTATCGACCTGTGATACCACCTTTGGTGATCCGTGGAACTGCACACGTAGATCACTATGGAGATCTATATTCCTGATGTTCTGCCATTCCATGTGAAATATCTACCTATTCTTGAACTTCCAAAATGCAGCACTTCGTCTTTTGTTCCAGTAAGCCATGACTGAATTTGGCAAAGGCTTTGCTGAAGTTCATATCGACAACAAGAATTGGTTTGCCTCTTCAATCAAATTTGTGACCTACTCAACCGTCTGTATGTATTATTGAAGCATGACTTGCCCTGTTAAAAACCATGCTATGTCTCGCTAATATGACCATTCGTTTCTATATGCAAAAGAACTTGTCCGACAGAATGATTGTCATTAATTTTCCTATCACCGAAACTTTCGCCTGTAGTTTCCTTGATAATTCATTCCACTCTTGTTAAACAATGGGACAACACTGTGGATTATCCAGTTTTCCTGGACTTCATTGTCGGCCAAAAAGGATGCAAAGTGGGCTGTCAATGTTCCAGCAATTTTATCTGTTGCCTTCCGCAATTTTCTCGAATAGGTCTCGTCAGGAACAAGGGACATTCCTACATTCATACATTTTTAAAAAGATGCATAACATCGTTTCCATTTTAATCGAAACTTGACTTTGAATTTCGACACACAATTCCTCGCCTAATTCAGTCTCTTTGATGAACCCCAACATGAAGTCTGTGTTCGGGATGTTCCTTACCTATTCTGGTTTGATAGATATATTCCCTCCTTTTACTTTTAGTGGGCCAAAGTTTTCCAAAGCTGCCCTCTGCAAAGTTTTACATGTTACGTACTTCAAGGGCTGGAACAATTCCCATCCTCCTGGACATTCCATATGTTTAGTTTTCCTTGTGAATAATTTCACAACGTACGTAGTCATAGAGTCAAAGAATCTGAGCGATGTACAACACGGAAACAGACACTTTGTTCCAACTCGTCCATGCCGAACAAATACACTAAACTAATCAACTCCCATTTGCCTGCATTTGGCACATATCACTGTAACCCCTTCTTCTTCATTAAACCATCCAGATGGTTTTAAAGCTGTAATTGTACTAGCTTCCACCAGTTGCTCTGGCAGCTCATTCCATACACGGACCAGACTCTGAGTGAAATCTTTGCCCCTCATATCCCTTCTATATCTTTCCTCTCTCTCTTTACATGGATGATTTTGGGATAGTGCTGGAGGACGAGCTGAGAATAGTTCACAGGTCAGTGCAACATCGAGGGCCGAAGGGCCTATTCTGCGCTGTATTGTTCAATGTTCTATGTTCTGTGTTCACACTGAACCTATGCCCTCTAGTTGTGTACTGCCACCTGCCCCCCGCCCACCCCACCCCCGCTAAATGAAAGGACATTGTCTATTTCACCTACGCATCCCCGTTGTGATTTAATTAACCTCTATAAATTTACCCTCAGCCTCCGTCTATGCAGGGAAAACAACCACAGCATATTCAGCTCTCTATACACCTCAAACACTCCAACCCTGGCAACATCCTTGTAAATCTTTTCTAAACGCTTTGATGTTTCTCAACATTCTTTTTTTAGGAAGGAGAACAGAATTGCACGCAGTATTTCAAAAATAATCTGACTAATGTCCTGTACACCCACAATATGACCTCCTAACTCCTCAACCCAGCTTCACGGACCTTGTTCTTGCAAGAGTAGGCCTCTGTTGAAGTCGTAAAACTGCCATTTGAAACAAATTCACATGCCCAATGCGAACTTACCCTCTAACAGCCGCCTTCAATTAAAATTCTCCCGTTTTTTTCATAACATTGTTGTAATTTGCCTGTCCTCAATTTTCCATCTTCACTAAGGACTGCAAGCATCCTTTTCAAGAGTACCTTGTAACGTACGGTATTATGGTCAATCCTCTCGAATTCTCCTCAGTGCACATCTGGATAGCAGTTACAGCAGAGATCAGAGTCAGCATGGATTGATGAAGGGGAAGTCATGCTTGACCAATCTTCTGGAGTTTTTTGAGGATATGTCTCTGAAGATGGACAAGGTAGATTCAGTGGATATCGTATGCCTGGACTTCCACAAAGCCTTTGATAATGTCGCACATAGGAGGTTAGTGAGCAAAATTAGGGCACATGGTATTGGGGGGAAATGCTGACATTGATTGAAAATTGGTTGGCTGACAGGAAACAAAGAGTACTGATAAATGGCTCCCTTTCAGAATGGAAGGCGGTGACCAGTGGTGTGCTGAAAGGATCAGTGCTGGGACCGCAGCTTTTTACAATGTAAAATAATGATATAGATGAAGGTATTAAAAGTAAAATCAGCAAATTTGCGGATGACACAAAGCTGGGTGGCAGGGTGAAATATGAGGAGGATGTTAGGAAAATCCGGGGTGACCTGGACAGGCTAGGTGAGTGGACGGAAGCATGGCAGATGCAGTTTAATATGCATAGATGTGTGGTTATCCACTTTGGTGGCAAGAGCATGGAGGCAGATTACTACCTAAATGGAGTCAAAGTAGGTAAAGGGGAAGTACAACGAAATCTAGATGTTCTTGTACATCAGTCAATGAAAGCAAGCATACAGGTACAGCAGGCAGTGACGAAAGCTATTAGCATGCTCGCGCTCATAACAAGAGGAATTGAGTACAGAAGCAAATAAGTCGTTGTGCGGCTGTACAGGGCCCTGGTGAGACAGCACCTGGAATATTGTGCGCAGTTTTGGTCTCCAAATTTGAGGAAAGGTATTCTGGCTATTGAGGGAGTGCAGCGTAGGTTCAGGAGGTCAATTCCCGGAACGGCAGGACTATCTTACGCTGAAAGATTGGAGCGACTGGGCTTGGAGATGCTTGAATTTGGAAGGCTGAGAGGGGATCTGATTGAGATATATAAGATTATTAAAGGATTAGACATTCTGGAGGCAGGACGCATGTTTCCACTGATGGGTGTGTGCAGAACCATAGGACACAGTTTAAAAATAAGGGGGAGGCCATTTAGAACAGAGTTGAGGAGAAACCTCTTCACACAGAGAGTGGTGGATGTGTGGAATGATCTGCACAAGAAGGCTGTGGAGGCCAAGTCTCTGGATGCTTTCAAGAAAGAGTTGGATACCGCTCTGAAGGACAGTGGAATCAAGGGTTATGGGGATAAGGCACGAACAGGATACTGATTGAGGATGATCAGCCATGATCATAATGAATGGTGGTGCTGGCTCGAAGGGCTGAATGGCCTACTCCTGCACCTAGTGTCTATTGTCTATTGTCTACAGAGTTGAAATTTCGCACACCTGTTCGGGTTCCCTTCCCAGATCCAAGTCCAGCATAACGGCCACTCTGATTGGAAGGCATACGTCCTGTGGGGAGAAAGTGAGGTCTGCAGATGCTGGAGATCAAAGTTGAAACTTTATTGCTGGAACAGCACAGCAGGTCAGGCAGCATCCAGGGAACAAGAGATTCGACGTTTCGGGCACAGGCCCTTCTTCAGGAATGAGCAGAGAGTGTTCAGCAGGAGAAGATAAAAGGTAGGGAGGAGGGACTTGGAGGAGGGGCTTTGGAGATGTGATAGGTGGAAAGAGGTCAAGGTGAGGGTGATAGGTCGGTGTAGGATGGAGGCGGAGAGGTCAAGAAGAAGACTGCAGGTCAGGAAGGCGGTGCCGGGCTGGAGGGATTCGGCTGAGACAAGGTGGGGGGAGGGGGGATGAAGAAACTGGTGAAGTCCAAGTTCATCCCCTGTGGTTGGAGGGTTCCCAGTCGGAAGATAAGACGCTCCTCCTCCGACCGTCGCGTTGTTGTGGTTTGGCGGTGGATGAGTCCAATGACCTGCATATCCTCGGTGGAGTGGGAGGGGGAGTTGAAATGCTGTGCTACAGGGTGGTTGGGTTGGTTCGTCCGGGTGGCCCAGAGGTGCTCTCTGAATCGCTCCGCAAGTAGGCGGCCTGTCTCCCCAATATAGTGGAGGCCACACCGGCGGCAGCGGATGCAGTAGATGATGTGGGTGGAGGTGCAGGTGAATCTGTGGCGGATATGGAAGTTTCCTTTGGGGCCTTGGAGAGAAGTGAGGGGGGAGGTGTGGGCGCAAGTGTTGCACCTCCTGTGGTTGCAAGGGAAGGTGCCGGGAGTGGAGGTTGGGTCGGTGGGGGGTGTGGATCTGACAAGGGAGTCGCGGAGGGAGTGGTGTCTACGGAAAGCTGATAGGGGAGGGGAGGGAAATATATCCTTGGTGCTGGGGTCTGTTTGGAGGTGGCGGAAGTGACAGCGGATGATGCGCTGTACATGGAGATTGGTGGGGTGGTAGGTGAGGACCAGTGGGGTTCTGTCCTGGTGGCGGTTGGAGGGGCGGGGCTCAAGGGCGGAGGAGCGGGAAGTGGAGGAGATGCGGTGGAGGGCACCGTCGACCACATCGGGGGGGAAATTGCGGTCCTTGAAGAAGGAGGCCATCTGTGTTGTACGTATTTTGAACTGGTCCTCCTGGGAGCAGATGCGGCGGAGACAAAGGAATTGGGAGAATGGGATGGCGTTTTTACAGGGGGCAGGATGGGAGGAGGTGTAGTCCAGGTAGCTGTGGGAGTCGGTTGGTTTGTAGTAGATGTCCGTGTTGATTCGGTCGCCTGAGATAGAAACAGAAAGGTCTAGGAAGGGGAGGGAGGAGTCCGAGACTGTCCAGGTGAATTTGAGGTCGGGGTGGAAGGTGTTAGTGTAGTGGATGAACTGTTCAACCTCCTCGTGGGAGCACGAGTTAGCACCGATACAGTCATCAATGTAGCGAAGGAAAAGATGGGGGGTGGGGCCAGTGTAGTTGCGGAAGATGGATTGTTCCACATACCCTACGAAGAGGCAGGCATAGCTGGGGCCCATGCGGATCCCATGGCTACTCCTTTTGTTTGGAGAAAGTGGGAGGATTGGAAAGAAAAGTTGTTCAGGGTGAGGACCAGTTCGGTCAGTCGAAGGAGGGTGTCGGTGGAAGGGTACTGGGTGGTACGGCGGGAAAGGAAGAAGCGGAGTGCTTTGAGCCCTTCGTGATGGGGATGGAGGTGTACATGGACTGGATGTCCATGGTGAAGATGAGGCGTTGGGGACCGGGGAAGCGGAAATCCTGGAGGAGGTGGAGGGCGTGGGTGGTGTCACGAACGTAGGTGGGGAGTTCTTGGACTAATGGGGACAGGACCGTGTCGAGGTATGCCGAGATGAGTTCGGTTGGGCAGGAACAGGCTGAGACAATGGGTCGTCCGGGGCAGTCAGGTTTGTGGATTTTGGGCAGGAGGTAGAAACGGGCGGTGCGGGGTTGTGGGACTATGAGGTTGGAGGCGGTGGATGGGAGGTCCCCTGAGGTGATGAGGTTATGGATGGTCTGGGAGATGATGGTTTGGTGGTGGGGGGTGGGGTCATGGTCAAGGGGACGGTAGGAGGAGGTATCTGCGAGCTGGCGTTTGGCCTCAGCGGTGTAAAGGTCAGTGCGCCAAACTACTACTGCGCCTCCCTTGTCAGCTGGTTTGATGGTGAGTTTGGGGTTTAAACGGAGGGAGTGGAGGGCTGCGCGTTCCGAGGGTGAGAGGTTGGAGTGGGTTGGAGGGGTGTGGGAGTTCAGGTAGCGGTTAATATCGCGGGGGAAGTTTGCTATGAAGAGGTCGAGGGCAGGTAGGAGGCCAGCACGGGGTGTCCAGGTGGATGGGGTGTGTTGGAGGTGGGAGAAGGGGTCGTCAGAGGGTGGGCGAGAGTCTTGATTGAAGAAGAAGGCACGGAGGCGAAGGCGGCGGAAGAATTGTTCGATGTCACTCCGTGTATTGAATTCATTGACCCGAGAACGTGTGGGAACGAAGGTGAGACCTCTGCTGAGGACTGATCTTTCATCCTCAGAGATGGGGCAAGTCTGGAGGGATGGTGAACACATGGCAGGGCGGGGAGCTAGGACCTGGTGTGGGACTGGAGCTGGATGTGGGGGCGGGGTTAAGCGTGGGGGCGGGGACAGAGGTCGGCGTGGGGGCGGAGTTGGACATGGTGATGGAGACCGGCCGGGGAGCGGAGTTAGGCGTGGTGGCGGAACGCGGCGTGGGGGCGGAGTTAGGCGCGGTGACGGAACGCAGCGGGGGGGCGGGGTTAGGCGTGGTGACGGAACGCGGCGGGGGGGCGGGGTTAGGCGTGGTGACGGAACGCGGCGGGGGGGCCGGAGACACATGTGGCGATGTGGTCCAAATGTAGGTTGTTGACGTCACTGGGGGCGGAAGTAGCTGCGGCGACCACGGAGAAAGAGTTCTTCCCCATAGCCGCGGAGGTCGCCAATCTGTTGGCGATTATCTTCATGACGATCGCAGAGCAGGTTGTCTGTGCGGCGATCCCGGAGGCGGTTGTTTGGGCCGCGATCATGAAGGTTGCGAGGTCGGTGGGGGCGGAAGTGACGTCATCGTCGGCGGCGTCTGCGGCTATTGCCGCGGGCGCTGTAGCGGCCGCGTGTGTAATGGCGCCGGACTGGTTTCGGAGGCCGATTGAAGTTTCTGGAACGGTTGAGAAATCCGGAGTTTGGGGGTAAGTGCATGAAAGTTTTTGGCATACGTCCTGTGCCAAGAAACCCTCCTGGATTGTCCTTCCAAGTTCTGCCCTATTCAAGGCCCCAGAATGAAGAGAGGCCAAACCATTGAAGGGAAAGACTAAATCACCCAGCACAACAACTGGAATATACTTAAACCTGGAAAATGAAACATAATGTCGTAGACCTGCTTTTTAAAGGAACTGTCAATGCTTAGGATCGAGAATGTGACAACAACGTACTTTTGCAGTTTGTGTTTACTCTGATCCAAAGCAATATAAACGGACAATTAAGTTGTGCCTTGGAAGTAAGTCCTACTGATATAATCACTTGACCAGAGCAGACACAGGGAAAGCGATTAATTTAAAGTTATTTGTGTCCCATTGCAAATATGTTATGTATAGTAAGGAAAATGATTGCTTCAACAGTAGACTGTCAGACGTCCAAGTGAATCCTTTACTTACTCAGGCACTAGCCAGAAAAGCTCCACAAATGACTTTAACATATGTGACTGCGACTTCAAAAAAAATCCTCAACTATTCTAAATGTGATGAAATATGGAAAGGTGCTCCATTCAGAATGCTCTCCATGAATACTATCACTCCTTTTCGCCTTTTTCTTTTCACACAAATAATCTTCATCCTGGTTGGTTCATCTGTCAAAGTATATATGTAGAAATGCATGCAACGCATTGTAATTCCCTGAGAGAGTGACAAACCAGTGCAGAGCGTTGGCGGTGACAGAATATAAAGGGATGGAATTCTGTTTGAAGTTAACGGTAAATTTGACACAAATTTAAAATTGTTACTTGGATGAAGGCAAATATACTTTTAAGGAACAGGATACAATTGGAACTCGGTTTCGTTTTTTGGACTTTAGTTAAATCGCAGTTATGTTTAACTAACATCTAGCTTTAAGTTTTGGATGGATTTACATTTCAGAAAGAATTTCCAGCTATTCTTCAGGGATGTTTCAGTGTTCGCTCACAGTTGGAATTACGCATTACTTAATTAGTATTTATCAAATTTGAGAAGTTCCATTTGATGAATGGACGGTTTCGTTGGTTTTCGTGCTGCATTCTTTTGAAGGTGACCATTGAGCAAAGGAGGGAGACGATTACTTGGCCATGGTGACATTAGAAATTTCTGCGTTAAGAAGGTGTGAAGATTGTTGGATAATATGTTCGTTGTATATTTGAGACCGACTCTGAATGAAATGTATTAAAGGATTTTGAGAGCATAAAGGGTGTAAGAGCACTGGACACAATCATTCCATTTTCTGAGATGCGGGGGAGAGGAGTCAGTGTCAGAGAATATAATGTTGCAACCAGAAGAAAGTGAGGACTGCAGGTGCAGGAAATCAGAGTCGAAAAGTGTGGTGTTGGGAATGTACAGCTGATCAGGCAGCATCCAATGAGCAGAATAGGAGAGAGTGAAGATCGCAGATGCTGGAGATCAGAGTCGAAAAGTGTGGTGCTGGAAATGACTCATTACTGATGGAGGGCTTAAGCTAGAAACATCGATTCTTCTGCTCCTCGGATACAGCCTGACTGACTGTACTTTTTCAACACTACATATTTCGGCTAATATGTTGCAACTACCTTATTCAAGGTAGATTGCAAAAGTAAGTTTAAACATTACAGACTAAATTGATAAACAACCTTCAGTAGCATTTGGAATTTTTCATTCAGTACAGAATTGTTAATCACATGGACTACAACAGCTTGAATAGAAAGAACGGATTTACAAAATATAATTCGTGCATAACAAAGTTTCTGAAGGTTTTACAAGTAATTATATAAAGGCTTGATGGAGGTACCAGTTTTGATTCGTTGTTCACCAGAAACAATGATTTTGCATAGCTCTCTGTCACACATTTAATTGTGAATGTGCAGTGTATTTGATGCTCATGGACTAAAATCTCTGGGGAAATAAATCATTTGGAGCCTCACAGTTGCCCTGTTTGTTTATTCAGTCAAAGCCTTGATTCGATGGGATTCTCCATTGCACTGATTAGCTGCTCTCTAAATTTGGACTGAGTTGTTCCATACAAACGAGTGTTTGCACTGCAAATTAAATTGCGCAGCATGAATCCGACCCTTTGCAATACGAATCTGTATCTTTTTATGATTCCTTGTATTTGATCCTGTAATGTAATAATAAAAGAAGTATATATGCATGCACCATCCACAAAAGAATGAAGCTGCTGGATATGCTGGAGAGTAAAATCATAGGCCTCCTCCTGCTCTCCATTTCTGTGTCGTTGTAGTTATCTTTGATGCTCTGGCATCTCAGTCTCTTACGGATGTGACTACTCACTGACGTGTGTCACAAGGTCAGAGTTCTCTGCAAAAACAAACGAATAGGAGCAATGGACTTAAAACCATTTAAAAGTAATTAAATAACACCCAAACAGAATCAATATAATCGCTTGGCTCTACATAACAGAACCATGAAGGATTGATTCATATCTCTCCAGGTTCCTGTCTAAAGTAGTGAGGTATGTTTTGTTTAAATAGAGAGAACACCCGTTGTTGCTCGAACCACAACTGTTGTTCTCTCAGTGCACTATTTTTCCCCTTTGACACTGCCAACAAATGGCTACAAATCGATCAAATGTAAAATTATCGGTGAACGAGAATGAATATTCCGTTGCTGCACAACGCAGGGTATGGTTAATACTGCACACTGCGGTAATGAGAAAAAAAATCATAGGCAAAAATAATAAGTGATCCGCCACAGTATGACTACTGTGGTGACAAATACTTCATCTGCTATTGCTAAAGGTAGCACATAACGAGTGGTACAATCGAAAGGCCAGATTGTTCATGGGACAGGATCAATGCAGCCACTAAATATACTGTAAGTGAAACAGCACAAGAAGAAACGTGTGGTAAACCGTTCAACATGATAATGGTTCACCACTGTTACTTGGCTTTGGTTGATCAGTACTTACACATTCCAAAATCTCTGATGCAGGAGAAGCTTCAGAAGAATCAGGAATTAACAAAATAAAATGAAACAATTTCAATTTTCTTATGTGGAAGCCCCAGATGGTGAAAACTGGCTGATCCGTCTCTGATGTCATGGTCTTCCAAGCAACGTTTTAAAATTGATCACCTGAGGGTAGCTTGCTCAAAATAGACAGAGCTCGTGCACTGACATAGAGTCATAGAGTCATAGGGTCATCGAGATGTACAGCACACACACAGACCCTTCGGTCCAACTCGTCAATGCCGACAAGATATCCCAAACCAATCTAGTTCCAGCTACCAGCACCTGGTCCAAACCCTCCCTCCAAACCTTCCTATTTATATATCTGTCCAGATGCCTTTCAAATATTGCAATTGTACGAGCCTCCAGCACGTCCTCTGGCAGCTCATTCCTCACACGTACCACCCTCTGTGTGAAAACGTTGCCCCTTCGATCTCTTTTACATCTTTCTCCTCTCACCCTAAATCTGTGCCCTCTAGTCCTGGACTCCCCCACCCCAGGTAATAGACTTTGTCTATTTAACCTAACCATGCCCCTCAAGATTTTATAAACCTCTTTAATGTCACCTCTCAGGCTCCGACGCTTCGGGAAGAAAAACAGCACTTGCTCTTTCAACCTCTCCGTATAGCTCAAATCCTCGAAACCTGGCAACATTCTTGTAAACCTTCTGTACCTTTCCAAGTTTCACAACATGCTTCCGATAGGAGAGTTGCACGCAATATTCCAACAGTGGACGAACCAATGTCCTGTACAGCCGAAACATGATCTCCTAACTCCTGTACTCAATACTCTGACTAATAAATGAAAGCATACAAAACGCCTTTTTCATTATCCTATCTACCTGCAACTCCACTTTCAAGGGGTTATGCACATGCACTCAAAGGTCTCTTTGTGCAGCAACATTCACTCGGACCTTACCATTAAGTGTATAAATCCTGCTAAGATTTGCATTCCCAAAATGCAGCATCGACTAAATGAACAATTGCGGAGCAGCTTCAAGGTCATGAGGCATTAAGTCGCTCCTGTTCTGGGACATTCTTGATAGAATGAGGCAGTGCTTAAGTTGTGAGAGCCTGTAGAATGGAAAGATCTACTTATACTATTTCGTTGATCATTATAATGAGTTGATATAAGCGATACAATAGTTGTAGTTTGTTTTTGCTTAACCCTGATCAATTACATCAAAAGAATGCGAGAGAGGGCGTCCGTTGAAGAATGGATTGATAGCTGATACAAAACATGGTTTAGTGAAGTGGGTTTTAAGTGTATGCAAACACCTTGACAGAAGGTGGGAAATTCCGTTCTGAAGGAATCGCGACGAGTATATTTTCCTTTACAATTCCCATAAACAGTGAATTTTAAGAGCAGATGCACATTTTCACAATAAATGCAGTCAGTTGAATTGAAATTATGTTTAATTCAGAGCTTAAATGGGACAATGTGTCTGCACAGCCAATGAATTTTCAGAAGAAGCGTTTGGAAAAAACAATTGAATTAACTTAATCAGTTACGTTTTACTATAGTCTGAAGAAAGATTTTTCCTGTTCCACCTTGAGAGTTACATACATGTGAATCACAGTAAGTAACATAATACTTCGATCGTACATGACATTCCATCGGTACATTGCTGATTTGATTGTATCTCAAAACCACATTTCAAACTCCCATGAAAACATTCACTCACCTGCTTAACTCGAACTCATCTATATTTCCATTTTAAAAATTAAACAATGCGCTGAAACCATATTTGCAGAAGGACAAATCCAAAGATTCCCGTTAATCAATGGTAACAATTTCACTTATTTCACCCTAATTTTCAAATATGTGTCATTCGGTTCAAGATGCTTTTGTGAATATAAACGTCCTCAATACTTTTATTCTTTGAAACTCTCCTCAGGATAATATATGCTTAAAGTAAGACTCCTAAATCGCAGGTCGCATCTTACTGCAGCAAGTAGAAAGTTAACGTGCAAGACGTTTCTGAAACAGACAACAGCTCGGTCCCCAACTCCCCCGTTCCCATTTCAGGTGTTAGTCTGAAGAAAACATATTGATCTGTCTTCAGTATGCCTTTTCGTTCCTTGAATAAGTTGAACAGTATGAGTGCAGTATTCCCAATGCACTTTCAGTTATGCCCCCTATAACTATAAATTTTCGTATAATTTCAATACATGATGCGTCACAACTAATTGGATACAACTTTGGAAATCAAGCTCTCCTAACACCAGAGTCATAATATGATTTATAGAATTTAAAGCATACAAACAGTTCCCGAAATGTCCTTACTTTTAGACTCAGGTTGTTACAAATTACCAACCAGCTTTCTCTTGAGACCGGGAATCATTTATTTTATGGGTGGGTGCTCTGGACGGCATAATGCCTGCTGTCCGACAGCTCCGCAGGGGCACATCCTCAATTAAGCGAGACTGTTACTGACGTTTATATGTTTTTGCAGAGGCGTCCGCTGTCTGTCTAGTCCTCTTGTACATTAAAATGATATGCAGACTCGGTGGATTGGTTAAACAAAATTGTCCCTCAATGTCCAGGGTTGTGCAGATGCATTTAGCCATTGAGATGGGCGCGATACACGTTGGAGGTTCATTCTTGACAGACAGAGTAATTGTGCAGTCGCGATCCGATGAATTGAACACTAACTACAGGTAGGCAAATATAAATAGTCGGCAATTAAGATAATGAATTGGCACCATAGCCACTTTGAAGCTCCTATTTTCTCCACAGCCAAACATATAGTCGAGAAATAGGTTGCGAGAGGAAATGCAGTTCAGTTGTTTTTGATCTTCCATTCTGCTTTTGAGGACGTCTTTATGGTTCTTCTGCTTGAAAAGGATGATGTTTCAGTCGTCTTTTCGTAAGTGCTACCACTGCTTGGGAGGAGAAACGTGGTGGCTGCATCAATCATAAAAGTCCCTGCCTCTGTCACTGAAAAATGCAAGTTTACAATAATTTTGGAACTTATTTTCTCCCCATTTCCAGTGACTTTTGACAATAGTAATTAACAAAAGTATTTTCCAAGCTAAAGATTAACTGAATACTTCTGTCGCATTGTGACCTCTTTCCAGCTCAATCCCGCGAGAGCCGTCGGGAACCAAATACAATGCTGTTGGAAGGCAACGAAAATCATTATAAGTTATAAGTGGTCACTAGTCCAGATGCCAATGAGCATGTTTGCAGACATTGAAAGCTGGAGATGCACACTCCCTCATCCAAATAGGCTGCAACTCAAACTTCGAGTATTACTTTCTCGAACTATTGTCCATGCATTTCCCGCAGGGGATGCTCTGTTTTTTTACTTATAAAGTATACAATTTCTAGCTCTGTGTTTTAAGATAGCCGTTTCTCTCTTTCAAACACAGTTTCCAAACTTGCAAAAAATAAAACCAGACACGATCTATTCGCTAATATTCTCGCACCTCGATGTTAACCTTTCGCAGTTAAAGCGACACAGCTGGAGACAGGCCCTTTGACCCAAGCTGATCCATGCTGACCAAAATGTCAATCGACTCTTACCCATTTTCCTGCATTCGGCTCATATCCTTTTGAAGCTTTCCTATCCAAATGTTTGTCCAAATATCATTTACATGTTGTTAATATACCCGCCTCAATCTTTTTTCGGTGGCAGCTCAATATATAGGCGTACCACTCTCTGTTAATAAAAAGAGTTACCCCTCGAATTATATTCTTTCTCCTCTGACCGAAAACTGATGCAGTCTAGTCCTCGATTCCCCAACCTTAGGCAAACAAAGACTGAGTGCATTCAACTTATCCATGTCTATTAGGATCTTATACACGTGAATACGGTCTGCCTTCAGTCTTCTCTGCTCGAAACAAAGAGACCTAGCTTTTCCACCCTGAAGATTTAACTCAGACCATTGAGTCCAGGCAACATCATTGTAAGTTTCCTGTGCAATATTTCCAATCAAATACCAAATTTTCTATAATAAGGTGACCAAACCTCAATGCAATCCTTCAAATACAGACTCACCAACGTCCTGTGTAAGTGAAACATAACTTGCCAAATTCTGTTCTGAATGCCATGAGTGAAGACTTATTGGTCTGTTCATCACTTCATTTGTATGAATTATTAACAGTTCAGAACACGATTCCTGTAACAACTTCGATCTTGCAACATTGAAAGACAAACACAAATAAACTCGACATTTGCTCATTTTATCCAGCCAATTATCATAGACTACAGTGCCTGAGCACTCACAACGTCAGTGTTTAATTTGGCAATAAATTATGATGTCATACATGTGCTTATCAAACGCATTCTGGAAATCAACGTTCACGTGATCAACTTGGTCACTATGACCACCGAAATTGTCACCATCGCAATGAACTCAAATTGATTGGTCAAATATACATTAAACGTGAGAAAATCCAGTCGGCTGCTGTCGAGCCAATGGCACTGTAATGTCTCACACCATGCTCACTATTCAAATGAATGAGGAACATTTGCTTTCTCCTCATAAATTGTTTCCATCCGTGACGAAATGCGTTTTGGAAAATAGAAAACAAAACAACACAGATCACACAAACCATTCCCCACCCCCACCCCCAAAACACACACACACTTGAACTGGTGCTTAAGACTTTTCTCAATTCCTCAATGGCTTAACTTCCTGTTTCACGGCTTTTTCTTCGATTGAATGTCGATTGAATGTCTATCCCTAACAGGGAAGACTAATCCAAACTATCTATTCAATGCCTTTTCGATCTTAACTATTATTAACTTTCGAGTCTCACGCCAGGATGGGCCAAAGATCACATTGTTTTACCGTTTCTTCAATGATAATTTTTGAATAGAATCTCTCATTATCTGTTTATATATGATTGATTATTTTCACTTCTATAGTCACGTTCCTTTCTTTTGTTTAGGCGTGTTTTTTTTTAAAGGTCTTGTCCAATCTTCGAACCACCTGTCAATTTTTGCACAATTGCATGAATTTCCCTTTATTTCCCTCATTCTTTAACTAAGCCAGTAGGCTTAGTTAAAGAATGAGGAAAATAAAGGAAAATTGTGAATGATTGTTCCATCACTTGGGCTCTTCTTATTCGGTGGAGTTAATAATTCAGATTGTCCAGACCTTCAGCACGCCGGTATTGATAGGAACTGTACTTGAGAATGCAACAGAGTGCACGCCATAGCACACTTTGAAGCAAACGTAAATTAAGAAGCAACAGTATTGCGATGCAATAGTAGGATCCAAATTCGCGGCCGCCTAGCTTCACATTGTAGTTGTTCCGGTAGTGTGTGATAGCATTTCAGACCAGGCTGATTCGAAAATATTCAAAAGAAATCGAATTCCCTACTGCACAGGCACTCCAAGCCTGTACGATTCATCTAGCTGCATCGAAATTAGTTGATTCCCATTAAAGTACATGACCAAAATTCTGCACAGGGAAATTTAGACTGTTGAGCACATAATCGAACTCAAGGATAATTCCTCAATCGATACACTGTATACATCGTACACGTGCCACTACACTTCTCTCAGACACCTTTTATGTTCGCCCAGACATGGAAACGCTTTCCTGTCTCTCCAAATAACCCAGACCCGAACTTCTGGTCCAGGAAAGGGCCCTAACCGCCGTAGTCCCATGGTGGAGCTGATCATCATATCTGCCCTCTGCTCCTAAACATCTCCGCACAGGTGGAAATGTCATAACAGCCCATCCTTCCTTCCAAAGGTGAAGGTCAACACGATAACAACACTAACCATTTGGTTTATCTGTCATTAAATCCTGAACAGGTTTCTTTAATGCACGTGAAGAGGAGAAAAAAATCTTAAGGAAACATGCATTTCACTCAGTATAACTAAACAGCAGAAATGTTCATCTCTGCACTTTTTATCAACTATGAAACACGCAGAGTCACATGAATTGACTGAGATTACCTTAAGTTTACTTTGGCAATAGAGCTGTTTAATTCCCGTTAGCAATCCACTTTCAAGAACATGTTTCAATAACAGATGCTTCAAATAAAATGTGTCTTCTGAGTCAGGGGCATATACTGTTTAGTGATGTATTCAGTGTATTGCTGAAGACAGTGGTTTCCCATTCCTGTATGCTATTCACATTGCTGAAAATGTGTTGCTGGAAAAGCGCAGCAGGTCAGGCAGCATCCAAGGAGCAGGAGAATCGACGTTTCGGGCATGAGCCGTTCTTCAGGAATCCTATTCAGGAACACGTTTTCAGCTCTGATCTCCAGCATCTGCAGTCCTCACTTTCTGCTATTCACATTGGCTAACGTGGACGTTTTAGCGATATACAGTTAATATAACTTAAACATTGCTAATCCTTTTGCAAACCTACTATCAGAGGGTTTCTTACACTGACGGCTGCTTCACATGTACATGGCATTTCAGGAAAATTAGTCACTTGATGATTCAGACAACCTATGAGCTGAAAACAAATGCTCATATTTTGACCGCACACAATTAAACATGAAAAATAAACATGACGCTTTTCTCCACTAAGCAATGCCATTTTTTAGATACCTGACTAATGTTTAAGTATTAGAACAGGATGCAATCGTACCCATCACAGAATTGTTGCGATAATGAACATCCCTCTGCGAGTTAAAACTATAATTCCAGTAAAAATTCGCCTTTCCCCATAATCTGCTGACAGCGTGAATGAGTGAACGAAAACACCGCATTTCCACTGTTGCAGGAAAGAAGTCTTATTTCCTATCTCCAACAGGGGGCAATAAACAAAAACTAAGAACAAATACGGGCCACTTTATGTTAGATAATCAGTCTGACTCCAATTGACGCTCCGATGACACAATTATTCACCATTAAATTAACTTGATCTCTCAAAGTCCACACAGTCTCATATGCTCTCTTCCTTCTTGTCCTGTGAATCTTTTTCTTCCGTCTGTCCCTCCAAAACCGATGTCTTCTACCTGAGTCGCCTTCTGACTTTCTGTTTATTGTTATAACTGGAATAGGAATTGTTGATAGAGATTGCCTTCTGTGATAATTCTTTTGGAAAGGCCCATTCACATGACGTGCTCTCTTACTCAATGAGAAAGACGGCAGCTGAGACGAGACCTTAAGGAAGTGTACAAAATTATGAGTCATATAGATTGAGTGGATAGTCAAAGGCTTTTTTTAACGGCCTTGAAGTTTACTTCCGAGGGGACACAGATTCATTGTGGAAGGGGCAATGTTTCAGAGAAATGTTCGAAGGTCGTTTATCACGCTGATTGGTAGGAGCCTGGAACACACTGCAAGAAGAGATGGTGGAAGCAGGCATTTTGGCGATATTTAAGATATCTGGAAGGTTACGTGAATATGGAGGGAACACCGGGATATGGAACAAATAACAGCAGGTTTTGTTTTAGTTTACTTACAGAATGATGTTCGGCACTGGCTTCGAGGGCCGCATGATCTGTACCTCTGCTGTGTTTCTATTTATGCTTTGTTCTTCGTGCCACTGCATCATATTTAAAAAGAGGTTCAGCCAGAGTCAGATGAAGGGAGAGTGATTTTGACCCCCAATTCGTTGATTCGAACACATTGCAAACAGATTAGGATGCAGAGATACAAACATACCTTAGTACACTAATGTAGAAACAACCATCACACGCATGTGGAGATAGACACAGACAGAAATGCACACAGACATATATAGGCACACAGAAATTGAGACAATCACAGTCAGGGACATGCTGATGCATACACAGACACACAAACACCCATAGAGTCAAAGAGTCATACATCATGGAACCAGACTCTTCAGTTCAACTAGTCCCTACCGAATATAATCCCTCACTAAACCAGTTCCAGCTGCCTGTGCTTGGTCGCTCTCCCTCCAAACTCTTTCTTATTCACGCATCTACCTACCCGTCTTTGAAACACAGGAAATTTACACACATCCAGCACTGCCTCTGAAAGTTCAGACACTAAACTGTGTGAACTATTTGCTACTCGTGTCTCTTTAAACCTTTCTCCTCTCACAATAAATATCCTCAGAATATTAAAATCCCCCATCCTCGGTCAAAGACACTGATCCATACTCCTACTGATTTTTCAAACCATGCGAAAGTCATCCCTCATCCATGCCCCCACCCACCCTCAACGTTCCAATGAAATACGCTTGCCTAACCATTTCATTTTCATAAATCAACTCCTCCGTTCATGGATACATCCTAGTAAATCTCATCTGAATCCTCTCCAACCTAATAGTATCCTTCCTATAAACGGGGGGGGGGGGGGGGGGGGGCGGCATAACTGGATACATGACTTCAGAAGAAGCCTCATCAACATTCCTGTACAACCTCAATATGACATCCGAACTCCTCAACTCATAGGTCTGAGGCAGCATGCTGAATGCCTTTGTAGCAACCAAAATGAGCAAGCATCAAAGATTTATGACTGGACCACGAAACATCTGTTCTCCAACAGTACCACAGACTCTATTTTAATTGTAAATGTACTGCCCTTGTTTACTTTACCAAAACGAAGTACCTTGCATTTCTCCTTGCTTTTAAATGCCCTTGAAGTTGTCGTGTGTACTGCTGTTGCAGGCAGTGTGTTCCACATCCCGAATACACACCGAGCAAAGAAACTACCTCTGACATCTCTCCCGTATACACACACACACAAACATACTCATACACAGAGGGACTTCGATTATTCAAATATTGGATTATCCGAAGGAAATCTCAGGTCTTTCCCGAAAGAAACGTTACGTTAAAGAGCTGTTTCAACGCTGATCACGTCTTTTATTTACACTGATTAAAGACGATCTCGGCTCACTGAAATGCTGCCGAGAACATTCCTGGACATCAATCCCATGTATCGACTTCAACTGACTGACCTCCTATCCTCTCTCCATTGGCCCACACTTTGCATGGATTTCTACAAAGGGATAAACCTTAAACCCCAACTCTTGCCCAGACATTCTTTCAAACATTGTCCTGCACAGCGTAGAGATGGAACTTGTCAAAAAGTTGCAGTAAAAATGTGCGTGCGTGTGGCTGTCTGTGTGTGTGTGTGAGAGAGAGTGTGTGTGGGTGCATGCGTGTGCGCGCAATTTGGAGACTTACACCCTAAAAAGCAGCAGCTGTCGCATTTGTGCTGCCCACTCTGGCTGCCCAGGACTGGGAGGGGTGAAAGGGGCGGGGGCGCACTGGGGGCCAAGCGGCCGGTGGCGTGGGCGCGGACGTGAGTTGGATGGTGAGTGCCACGGGTGGGGGACGGTGCTGGACTGGTTTGGGGGGCGGCTGGCGAGTGGTGTTAGACTGGTTTGAGGGGATAGGCGGTGGGCTGTGTTGGACGCTTTTGGGAGCACATAGGGCTCAACGTTGGACGAGTTTGGGGGCGGTGGTGGACTGTGTTGTGTGGCGGACAGGAAGCAGTATTGGACTGCTTTGGGGGCCGTGTGGTGAGTGTTGTTCTGCGGTATTTTGGGGCGGGCGGGGGGAAGTATTGGACGGGTTTAGGAGCGGCGAGAGCGCGGAGTTGGACGGGTTTTTGTGTTGGATGTGGGCTGTGTTGGGTGCGGGTGGAGCGTGGTGTTGGACGTGTTTTGGGACGGGCGGGGTGCAGTGTTGGGGGCGGGTGAGTCACAGTGGAGGGCAGGATTGGGGCGGGCTGCGGGTGATGTTGGACAGGTTTTAGGGCGGATGGGGCGACGTTTGGCGCGAGCGGGTAGGGGTGTTGGACGAGTTTGGGGACGGGCTGTGGGCGATGTTGGACGTGAGCAGATGTCAGTGTTGGACGATGATTGGGGGCGGGCAGTGAGCGGTGTTGAAGGCGGGCAGGGGGCAGTGTTGGATGCGTTTGTGGGAGCGGTGGGGGGGATTTTGTGGGTGGGCTGGGGAGCGGATCAATGGCGGTGTTGGATGAGTTTCGGATCGGGCTGGGCAGTGATGGACGGCGTTTGAGGGCGGGCAGGAATGGTGTTTTTGGGGTGGACGGAGGGCATGGTTCGCGCGCGGTATACTGTTGCTTTGTGTGCTGCATGGTGAGCAGACTTTACAGAAATCTCTGAGCCCCAGAGGAGAGGCATGGAATCGATTAATTGTATAACCAATTATCCAAATGAAGTAGTGCCCACCCATCTCGTTTAGATAATCGAGGCGCCTCTGTCTTTATGTGTATGCTTGTATGTATGTACATGTATAAATATCACACCACAATTTAAGGCTATGTCCCCTCGTGCTGGCCATCGCCATCTGAGGAGAAACATTCTCAATGTCCAATGTATCTAAACTTCTGATTATCTTATATTTCTCAGTTCAGTCACCTCTCAACCTTCTTCACCGTAACGAAAACAGCCTCAATTCCCTCAGCCTTTCCTCATAAGACCTTCCCTCCATGCAAGGCAATATCTGAGTAAATCTCATTTGAACCCTTTCCAAAGCTTCCAAATCCTTCGTCTAATGCTGTGAGCAGAACTATATGCAATACTCCTAATGTGGCCACACCAGAGTTTTGTCCAGGTGCAGCATGATCTTATGGTTCCGAAACTCAATCCCTCTACCAATAAAATATAACACACCGTATGCCTTCTTAACAACCCTCTCAACCTGGGTGGCAAATTCAATGATCTATGTACCGAGACAACGACATCTCTCTGCTCATCCAATCTACCAAGTCTCTTACTGTTAGACCAATACTGTCTATTTCGTTTACTCCTTCCAAAGTGAATCTCCGCGCATTTTTCCGCATTAAACTCCATTTGCCACTCTCAGGACAAGCTCTGCAGCTTATCTGTGTTTCGCTGTAACTTAAACTATTCTTCATCACTATCGACTCCTCTACCGACTTTTGTGTTATGCACAAATTTACTAAAACATCCTTCTGTGCCTTCATCCATGTCATTTCTAAACGTTACAAACAAAATTGGACACAAAACAGATCCTTGCAGTACCCCAGTAGTAATTGAACTCCAATTTGAATATTGCCATCATCACCAACCGATGTTTTATTTCAGTGAGTCAATTTCTGATCAAGACCGCTCAATCTCCCTCAATGCAATGCCTCCGTAGTTTGTGCTATGAATCACCACGGGGAACCTTATCAAACGCCTTACTTAAATCCATTTCAACCATATCAACCGCTTTGCCCTCACTTGCCTGTTTGGCCACCTTCTCAAATAACTCACTAAGGCACGACCGACCCTTCAGAAAACCGTGAGGACTGTTCCTAATCAACTTATTCCGTTTTTAGATGATTATAAATCCTATCTCTCACAACCCTTTCCTACACTTTACCCACAACCGAAGTAGGACTCGCAGGTCTCTAACTTCCAGGGTTGTCTGGAACGAGGAAGGGGAGTAGAGACAAGGAGGATTTGCTATCCTCCAGTCTTCTGCCACTATTCATGTCGACAATGACGACATAAAGATCAAAACCAGAGCCTCACCAATCTACTCCTCAACTTCCTAGAGAATCGTAGGATAAGTCCCATCTGGAGGAGTGGACTTACATATTTTTACAATTTGCAGAATTGCTAACACCTCCTGCTTATGCCCCTCAATCCCATCTCGTCCAGTAGTCTGTATCTCAGTATTCTCCCCAACCACATTGTCTTTTCCTAGTTTGAATACGGGCGATATACACCACATCAATCGAATTACACTCATGCACCTATTCGCTCACCTTCTCAAAAACCTCAGTTAGGTTCGTGAAGCAAGACCTACCCTTCACAAAACCGCGTTGACTATCCCCAATCAACTTATTCCCAGCAATAGCCTATTGCTTCCTTTATCTCCGTGATCCGCATCGCCGTAATTTGCTTGAGCTAAAAAAAAACACACTCAGCTTTACCACTCATGGAGGATTCCTGACGAGGATTCACTGGAATCTCCCCATTTTGAAAAGCAAAAGGAATTCAGCCAAATCTAACTGTTCCGGAAGTGATCCGATTGACAGCAGCTTGTATGAGCATACTAACTGCCGAAGCAGAATGACATTTGGGAAAACTCTCTTCTTTCTTTTTTTCTTCAGGCCTAGTAATATTTGAATATACATTATTTGGAGGTGCAGGTGTTGGAACGGGGTGTACAAAAAAAACCAGCAAGCTTTTGCACAACAAAGTTATTTGGAAGCACTAGCTTTCGAAGCGCTGCTCCTTCACCACCTGACGAAGGAGCAGCGCTCGTAAAACTCGTGCTTCTAAATAGACCTGCTGGTCTGTAACCTGATGTTGTGTGACTTTTATATTTGGACAGAGTTCCTTCAAGTTAACACTACGGAGGATTTGGTTTTCAGTTTGTCATCAAACGTGTGTGTGTGTGTGTGTGCATGCGTGCATGTGTGTGCGTGTATTATTATGGTTGTGTGTATTTGTTTGCGTGTGTGTGTGTGCACATGCGCACATGGGTGTGTTCCGCAATATTTTTGGAAAGGGAAACATCCGTGTGCATAGTTGCATATTCACACGGTTTGTCATTTCCTTACAGTTAACAAAACTTTGTTTAGTCATGATTCAGAGATGCCGGTGTTGGACTGGGGTGTACAAAGTTAAAAATCACACAACACCAGGTTCTAGTCCAACAGGTTTAATTGGAAGCACACCAGCTTTCAGAGCAACGCTCTTTCATCACCTGATGAAGGAGCGTCGCTCCGAAAGCTAGTGTGCTTCCAATTAAACCTGTTGGACTATAACCTGGTGTTGAGTGATTTTTAACTTTATTTAGTCATAAACTTGTTATTTTAGCGGATTAAAACTTGCTTGACCATTTGTAGGACCTACATCATTAGCGATACCAGCAACCTGCTTGATCCTAAAATTTCCGGTGTCCAGAGATGGAATGGGACCAGAAAAACAAACAGAAAATTGAACATCCAGGGAACTATGGACAAATGAGCGTGACGTCAGTCGTGACTTGGATGCTGGAGGGGAATCCGAGTGATAGGATTTACATATCAGCAAGGATTGCTTAGGATAACACAATATGTGTTTGTGCTCTGGAAATCATGTCTAATTAACTGAACTGTGTATTTTGAAGAGGTGACGAAGAAAATTAATTGAGGCATTGCTGCAGACATTGTCTACATGGATTTCAGCAAAGCCTTCGAAAAGGATCTAAGTGGTCAACAGATCAGTAAAGTTAGGTCACATTGGAGCCGGGGTAGCTAGTCAATTGGATTCAAAATTGCCCCGAAGGTCGGAGAGAGACAGTGATGTTTCAGCTATGGTTCCAAACTGGAGCTCTGTGACCAGCGGGGTGCCACAAGCATCACAGAGTCATAATCAGAGAGACGAACAGCATGGAAACAGACCCTTGGGTCCAACTTGTCCATGCTCATCACGTGTAATAACCTAATCTCGTTCCATTTTCCAACACTTCGCCCATATCCCTCTAAACATATCGTATTCATATACAGATCCAGATGCCTTTTGAAGGCTGTAATTGTGCCAGTCTCCACCACTTTCACTGAAAGCTCACTGCATACACGCACCACCCTCCGTATGAAAAGGTTATCCCTCAGCTCTTGTTTATAACTATATCCTCTCACACTGAACCTATGCCCGCTTGATCTGGAATTCCCCATCACATGGAAAACGAACTTTTCTGTTGTTTCTATCCCTACCGCTCATAATATTTTACATTTGTGTAAGGTCAATCCTCAGCCTCCGACGTACCAGGGAAAACAGCCCCAACCTATTCGACCTCTCCCTATTGCTAAAATCTTCCAAACCCTGTCAGAACCCGCATAAATCTTTTCTTAACCATTTCAAGTTTCACAAAATCCTTCTGATAGGAAGGGGACCAACTTGAGCCTGACATCGCTGGTGGGAATTCTTTTGGACGAAATCCTGAGGGAGAGGACTCATATGTGTTTGAAAACGCAAGGACTGAAAAGTGAGGGTCAGCATGTATGTGTGCGTGGGAAATCATGTCGAACGAACCTGATTGCGTTTTTTTCAAGATGTAATGAAGAGGATTGGTGAGGGTAGAGCCGTGATCTATGTGAACTTCAGTAACGCGTTCGACATGGTTCCTCATAGCACACTGGTTATCATAATTATATTGCATGAAATACAGTGACAACTAACTATTTGGACACATAACTGGCTCGAATGCAGAAGATGGTGGTGGAGAGTGGATTTTCAGACTGGAGGCCTGTGACGAGTTGTGTGCCAAAAGGATCGGTGCTGTGTCCACTCCCTTCGTCAGTTACACAACTGAGTTGGATGTTAACACAGGAGGTATGGTTCGTAAGATGCAGGTGACACCAAAATTGGAGGAGGAGTGGACAACGAGATCAACGCTGACTCAACTGTATTTCATCATTGACAAAAGGATTGGATATGACTATCATAGGTATGTCCAATAAGTTTGCAGATGACATCAAAAAGATGGTTCAGTGAAATATGTTGAGGAATATCTCCCAGTACATCTCGACTATTATCAGATGGACTAATGGGTCAGGGAGTAGCAGTGGGACGATAATTTACATAAATGCTTCGTTTTGTATTTTGGTAAGGTAAAGCAGTACTGGGCTTATGTAATTAATGGTAAGGTCCCGTGGTGCACTTCCAAGAGAAGAGACATGGTACTTAGTTTCTTGAAAGTGCAGTCGCAGGGAGAAAGGATGATCAAGACTACGTTTGGCACCTGTGACGTAATTCGTCAGAGCATTGATTCTCAGAGTTAGGGTGGGATGTTGCTCCTGTGGAAGACATTGGTGAGGTCACTTTTTTTTACACATTCGTTTGATCTGAAAAGGAAGAATGTTGTTAAAATTGATTGGTTGCAGAAATGATTTGAAAAAAGGTTCCAGGAGTGGAGGATTTGTCCTACAGATAGTGGCTGAATCAGTTGAGGCTTTTTTTTCCGATCGAGAAATAATAGAGATTATAAAATCATGAGTGGCAGAGATAGTATGAATACTCAAGGTATTTTACCCAGGATAGGGGAGTACAAAACAAGAAAGCATACGTCGAAGATGACTGGGGTAAATTTTAGAAGGTATCGTGGGGCTACTTTTTTCACGCCATGTGTGGTGTGTGCACGGAAAGTACTATCAGAGGAGGCAGTGAAGGCGATTACAACTATATTTTAAAATACATTGGCATAATACAAAACTAGAAGGACTTATACGGAAATGAACCAAATGCTTGTAAATAGGAAAAAATCAGATGAGGATATCTGGTCGGTGGGGACAAGTGGGAGAAAAAGGCTGTTACCGTGTTGTTCCACTCTCTGCGTCTGCAAGAGCAATGCGAATAAATTTTGAAAGACACTTTTGAATGTGAATCTTCTTTCGCAGATGTTTGTGCTGTCGTTTTTGCATTTATTCAAAGCTGACTTAGCTAAATATTTGGAAGAGAAGTGAGTCACGGATCATAGGATATAGTTAGGATCGTGGGGCTGAGAGCACACACAGCTCAGCCACAATATAGTGCCTGATGGAGAAGGCTCAAAGTGTATACAATCCCACTTCTGCTTCTCAGTATTATGTTCCTACGTTCCATTCAGTCCCTTGAACCTGCTCGACATGAGCAGTTGGAGGCTACTTACTTCTATAACCTGGTGCATAGAAACAGGGTGGACCATTCAGACCTTCAAGACTGTCACACACAGTTCGGGGACGTTTTTAAAATGTAATTGAAAAATCCAAGCTGGTACGAATGAGGCTCATCATCTCTCTTGTTATAGACGTTCCCCTCGCTGCAAATTGCGCTTTGATTGTTGGTCATTTTGGTGACGATGATTCACTGTGAATAGAGTCCCCATAACTCACGCAAAGATGTCTCACAGAATCCTTTGTCCACCCTGCCTGCAACATTCAGTGACAGAGCCTTCAGGTAAATAATACGCTCGAATGTTCCAATGACTGATTGTGAGAACATAGGAAACAGGAGCAGGTCATTCGCCCCGCCAATCCTGCCTTGCATTTCTTTACGATCATGCCGAATTTTCCTTCCGTCTCAATTCTCTTTAATGCCCAATGCTTCATCGCCCTCAACTCTCTGACAGGTCACAGTTCATCTCCCACCTTTTAAAGTACTTCCAGTAATCTCGCTGCACTCATACTCTGGAACAGAGAATTCTTGGCATTCAGTAACCACAGTTTGAAGAAAACATTCCCTGCTCCGACATCTGCTGATATGAACAAAACAGGTGAGCACTAAAGGCTCAGGTAAAAGTAACTGACCCTGATATCAAGGCACTGTTTGGCTGTGAATGACGTCCAGGCGCTGAACAATATTGGACATAATGGCATTCAATGCAACTTCCACATCGTTAGAGTCACTCGTAGCACAAAGGAAGATATTTGTGGCTCGTGGTAGTCCATCATCTGAATCCTTGAACATCTGTAAAGGAGATAATCAGGGTAGTTTCCTCAGCATAAATATTTTCAGCTGCTTCATAAATGCCTTTCCCAATCATCAAACCAGAAATAGATATGGCTACTGAGGATCACACAAAGTTGAGAACAGTTTGTCGCCCCTTAGCTCGATCAAGTCATCACTAATCTTTCTTTACTCCAATGGGAAAAGCCCTAATTCCCTCAGCCTTTCATCATAAGACATGGCCTACAGACTAGGCAGCATACTGGTATATATCTTCGGCTCATCTCTGCAGATCCGACACTGTGCCGACGGAAGGGTGTGGTGTGGTCAGACCTGAACAGGATGTACCAAATGGGGTCAATCCAGGGCTCTACACAGATGCAGCATAACCTCACAGCACTTACACTAATCCCCTGCTGCAGAAAGCAGAAAAGAACATGCACCTTTTTAGCAACCCTGTCAACTTGTGGGACAAATTTAAGGGACAGGCATCACCCCAAGGCTTTGAGTACCGCCAACCCGTTTTTCGATGATATCTCCAAGCGCCTGCCTGCTGAGGACTCCCACCTTGTTCATTGCAGCCAATGACAGACCCTGTCTACCCGAGAGATCCGGAGCACATTCCGCCTGGTGCTGCTAGTAGAATGGCCAAACACAGCGTCTCTGGTGGTATCACTGGTACACCAGCTCCAAGTCAGGTAGTCTGTCCGCTTGCCCCATGTGGGTTATGCACTCACATCTATTACATCTACGCTAAAAAAAACAGCTCTTCTAAGAGCCACGCAAAAACAAAGAGGGGGAGGTTATCTGCTAATGCAAATTAGCGGAAGAGGGTCCTTGGACGAGGAGATGGTTCTGATGGACGTGAGGAGATCTGGAGATAGGACAGGAACTGGAGAAAAATAAGAGTTCAGGGCTCAGATAAAATGAAACTTCAGAGAATGATACAGGGTAAGGAGGGAGGCAGCTGCTCAGATCGGCTCAATCTGAATGTGAAAGAAACTTCATGATTATCTCCCAAGAGAGAGGGGATAGAAAGGGAAAATACTTCAAATTAAGATGTTGAGGATACTAGCGAGCCTCAGCAAGTTGTGTGTTGACCACAAACCTGATATAACTGCATATTGTCATTTCATTAACACCTTGAATTTATAATAATCAAAAGAAAAAAGTTCCCAATGAACGCAGTTGTGCCCTGGACATGATTAACAGCAAAATCTTGCTCCTGCAGTCAGAAACAGATCACCTGTAGAAACATAACCATATGTTGGAGATTTCGAAAATAATAATGGCAATACATTTAACACAAAGTGGATTTTTCTCATTGTCGTCCAGACCTTCCACCAGAGATGGAGGGAGTCTATGAAACTTCAATATGTTCACAATAAAAAAAAACTTTATCGGTCATAAGCTCGCTGGTGTTTTCTCATTTTGAATTTCACAGTGAATCTATTCCCACACTCAGTTCAGATGTTTAGCCTCTTCCCGTTTGCGATCGCTGGCTTTTCAGCAGTTTGGGTTTCACAGGGAATCCCTTCCCACACTCAGGTTCAGGTGTACAATCTCTCCCCAGTCGCTGGTATTTCCGAAGGTTGGATTCCGAAGTGAATCACTCCTTACACTCAATGCAGGTGTCCAGATTCTCCCCAGTGTGAGATCGCAGTGAATTGGAATCACCATTTGAACCCAGCCCAACAGTGAGAGCACCTGAACTGTCCTTTGTCTCTTTGAACACGTTGATGTGCCATGAGGCTCACAGATCTTTCTCTTACGATGCAGAAATCGATCCCATCTGCTAAGTAAAACCAAAACACGCAGAAAAGTTCGCCTCACCTCAGAAACTGCTGGAGGTTTGAGTGAGTGAAAGAACACTCCTTGTTCCCATTTTAAAAGACAATATAACTATTCTACCGAAACAGTGAAATCTACACAAAAAGTATTAACAAATCCTCGCTCCCTTCGTCTTAACTAATTATTATCTGACTCCAACTCTGTTAAAATGCTGCCTCAATAAACCAATTATTAAACATTAAGTCATCTTCATCTCAGAAATCTCATACCGTCCCGTATGATGTCTTCCTTCTGTCCGAATTCTTCCACTGTCTTCTACCTTGGTAAACTGCTGACCTTTTGCTGCTTTTTCAGGAGAAGGTACCTTATGATAGATAGTGCCTCCTCGACGTCTTTGAGAATAAAATGTTTATTTCCTCGGGTTGCACCTGCTCTCCATTTTGATGGGCAGTTAGCCCAATTCTCAAGTTGTCTTGATAGTTTAGACTCCCAGCATTGTACCCTCTCATTTTTTTCAGTGTTGTCAATAGAATAAATTCAAATTGAATTTGATTTTGGTATCCTGGGCATGACTTAAATTATTTGGCTATCAACAATCAAAACTCAGGTATCTATTTAACTGCCAATTGTCACATTTATCTATGTTGAAACAGACTGTCTCTTCGTTGTTCTCCACTCTGGCTGCCGTTGTTGTAATTTAAATTCAGAAATTAAAAAAAACTTCTTATTTTTTACTGACTGTACACTTTCAACTTTGTAACACTTCGGAGCACTCCACACAATGTGGACAATTAAACAGTCCTCTTTGTCAACTTGCTGAACGGCCTCCCCCTAATGCGACTGCATTCATGTTGTGACAGGGCAGATGATCTGCTGAAGCCTTGTGCACGCGTACTACAAGTGTATAGTTTTACCCCGCCGTGAATGATGCGATTTCCGTCCATGTTCAAAATCCAGTCACATTCAGTCTACAATAAACTCGGCAACTCCGTCAGATCATGAAGTGATATTTGGTTTCAAGTCTTCTCGTTGCAAATCTTCCTATTCTTTACCCTGTGAAATGATTTGAAAGTAGAAAAAAGTGAGGAAGAAATCAGAAACACAAAAAAGTCATAACACATAGGAACAGCAGTACACGATTCAATTCATCAAGTCTGACTTGAAAATCCTTCATTTCGCTTTTCTGTCTTAACATATAACGCTTGATTCCTGTACTAATTTCACAAAAAAAAACTGTTTATCTCTGCCTCGGATACACTGAACAGCCGCCTCTATAGCCCTCTACAGTGAAGAATTACCCAGATTTAGCAACAACTGAGAGAAGGAATTCCTCCAAATCTCAATCCAACAGAGGTGACTCCTTGCCTTACAATCATGTCCACTGGTCATAATTGATCAGAATTGATGTTTTCGAATCTGTGTTTCAAACACAGCGACACAGCGGGGAAATTTACTTGGACGTTTTGTTTCAGGAGGTAGTCACACTCGCTAATGTAAGTAACTCAAACTCAGTTTATGATCAGGGAAAGCAGGGTGTGACTGAAATTGAGGCAGAATGGGTTTCTGAGGTCTGGCACTGACCTTTTTCAACAGGTATAAGATTTTACTCCATGCATGGATGAGGAAAAGGGCTGTGGACAGGAAGACCCGGCTGACCACTCACAATTGGGCAGAGGGCCATACAAGTGTGGGGATCAAAAATTCAAGTAGTTGCTTTAGGGGATTCTATAATTAGCGGGACAGCTAGTATCCTTTGCAAACTGTTTCGGAAATCCCGCGTGGTATGTTGCCTGCCGAGTGCCAAAGTTTTGGATATCTCCAACTGGCTTGGATAGAAATTGGAGCGGAAGTCGGGTAGGATCCAATTGTTGTGGTTCACGTGGGCACTAACAAAATTGGCAAGGGCAGGAAGGAGGACCTTTTTGCGGATTGTCAAACATTGGGAAGGAAATTGAAGATCAGGTCTTTAAGGCTAATACACTCTGGATTACTGCCTGAACCACGTACTAATTGGCACAGGGATAAGTAAATTCTGGAAGTAAACACGTGGCTAAGAGTTTGGTGTAGGAAAGATGGATTCCATTTTATGGGACTTAGGCATCAACGTTGGAACTGGAGGGATCTGTACCGATGGGACAGTGTCGACCTGAACCGATCTGGAATCAGTGTTCTAACGAAAAGGATAAATGGGGTGTTCACTCGGACTTCAAACTTGTGAGTCGGCGGGAAGGGAACGGGAAAGTAACAGGGAGTATGGAGCCAAGTAGAAAGATAAACAGCAGGTTAGCATGTGTGCAGGGTTTAACTTCAAGGCAAGCTAGCAATGCAGCAAAAAGGAACGACACCTTAGGGCAATTCAGTAGAGAGTTAAGAAATCATGAGGATAAAAAAAAATAACATGAAGGTGCTTCATCTAAATGTTCATAGTATTTGTAACAAAGCAGATGCATTAATGGCACAAATCATCGTGAATTATTATGATGTGATAGGCATCACAGAGATATGGTTGAGTGGGTTCAGGACTGGCAGTTAAACATTCAAGGATTTACAACTTATCAAAAACTCAGGCAGACGGGGCGGAGTTGCCTTCTTAGTTAAGAATGAGATTAAATGCATTACACTGAATAACATAGGGTCAGATGATGTGGAGTCTGTGTGGTTGGGGTTGGGGGACCACAAAGTCAAAAAGGGGCGGGGGCGGGCGTTACGTACAGACCTCCCAGCAATGCTCAGGACCAGGGATGCAAAATGTACCAGGAAATACATCGAACATGTCTGAAAGGCAACCTCACAGTGATCATGGGGGACTTCAGTATATAGGTCGACTGGATGAGTGATGTTGTGGATGGATCTAAAGAAACTGAATTCATGGAAAACATGCAGGATGCCTTTTTGGTACAGGTTGTGATGGAGCCAAAAAGGGAGCAGGCTGTTCTGGACTTAGTTCTTTGTAGTAAGCCAGACTTTAAAGGAAATCGTAAGGAAGGGAACACTTAGGATGCAGAGTCCATCATATGGTAGCGTTCAGTCTGCAGTTTGAAGGAGAGAATGCCAAATCGGATGTAATGATGTTACAGTTAAACAAATGTAATTACAAGGGCATTAGAGAGGAACTGACGAAAATCGACTGTTAGCAGACCCTCGTGGGAAAGAGAACAGATCAACAATGGCATGAGTTTCTGGGTGTAATTGAGGACACAGTACAGCGTTCCATCCCAAAGAAAATAAAGATGATTCGGGAGGAGTTATACAGCCAACGCTATTCAGGAAATGTATCAAAGAAGAAGTGAGAGCCTGCAAAATAGCCATGAACATTGGGGAATCAGAAGATTGGGAGTACTACAAAAACAAACCGAGGATAACAAGGAGAAAAATAAGGAAGCAGTGCATCAAATAAGCAAGAAAGTAAGATTAGAAATGGTAGCAAAAACATTTTTCAATTCATAAGAAACAAACGAGAGGCAAAAGGAGAAATTGGGCCGCTCCAAGTTGATGGTGGAATGCTAGTGCTGGGGAATAAGGAATTAGCTGAAGAACTTAATAAGTACTTTGCGTCAGTCTTCACTGTGGAAGACATGAGTAATATCCCAACAATTATGGACAGTCGGGGGCAGAGTTGATTGTGGTAGTTATTACAAAAGAGAAAATCCCGGAAAATCTGAAAGGTCCAAAGAGCGAATAATATCCTGGCCCCGATGGTGGCATTCGAGAGCTCTGAGGGAGCTGGCTGAAAATGTAGCAGAGGCGCTGACTGTGATCTTTCAAAAATCACTACAGTCAGGGAAGGCCCAGATGATTGGAAAATCGCTTTTGTAACCTCCTTGTTCAAGAAAGGATTAAGTAAATAGTTGGAAATTTATCGACCGATTAGCCTATCATCAGTTGTCAGTAAATTTCTAGAATCCATCATTAAGGATGAGATTTCTAAATTCTTGCAAGTGCAGTTTCGGATTACAACAAGTCAGCATGGATTTAGTAAGGGGAGGTCGTGCCTGACAAACCTGTTAGAATTCTTTGAAGAGGTAACAAATAAGTTAGACCTGGGAAATCCAGTGCATGTTATCTATCTAGAGTTCTAAAAGGCCTTTGATAAGGTGCCTCACAGGAGGCTGCTGTGTAAGATGAGGGACCATAGTGTTCGAGGGATTAGCTGTCTGACAGACGGCACAGATTTGCGATCAAAGTTTCTTTTTCGGAATGAGAGCTGGTGACAAGTGGGGTCCCGCAGGGTTCAGTTTTGGGGCGCAGCTGTTAACTTTATATTTTAGTGAACAGAATAAAGGGATTGGGGGCATTCTGGCGAAGTTTACGGACGATATGAAGTTAGGCGCACAGGCAGATAGTTCTGAGGAGGGGTGGAGTTTTCAGAAAGATTTAGACAGTTCAGGAAAGTGACCCATGAATTGAATGATGAAATTCAACGTGAGCAACTGCGAGGTTTTGCATTTTTGAAAAAAGGAATACAGGCATGGAATATTTTTAATTCGTTAGAAAATTCATAAAGCCAAAGTACAAAGGCATCTGAGAGTGCTAGTCCAGGATTCTCTAAAGGTTGATTCGCAGGTTGAGTCCGTGATTAAGGAAGCAAATATAATGTTGTGATTTATCACAAGAGGGTTGGAATATAAAAGCAGCGACGTTATTTGAAACTTTATAAAGCTCCAGTTAAGCCCTATTTATAATAGTGCATCCAATTGTGGACCCCTTACTGAGGAAAGACATACTGGCACTGAAGCATGTCCAACGGAGATTCGCAAGCTTGATCCCTGGAATAGTAGTCCGAAAATACGATGAACGGTTGTGGATCCTGGGATTGTATTCATTAGAGTTTAGAAGGTTGAGGGACATCTAATAGAAATTTACTAGATAATGCATGGCTTTGAAAGTGTGGACGCTGGGAAGTTGTTTCCGTTAGGTGGAGAGACTAGGACCCTTGGACACAGCCTTCAAATTAGAGCGGGTCAATTTAGAATGGGAATGAGGAGACATTTCTTCAGCCAGAGAGTAGTGGGCCTGTGGAATTCATGCCACGGAGCGCAGTGGAGGCAGGACTTTGGGTGTTTTCAAGGCAGAAATTGATAAATTCTTGATCTTGCAAGGAATTAGGCGAGACTGCGGGTAAGTGGAATTGAAACACCCATCAGCCATGATGGCAAAATGGACTCGATGGGCTGAATGGCATTGATTCCACTCCTATGTCTTCTGGTCTTTTGGTCCTAGACTCTCAAACATAGTACATTACAGTGCAGTACAGGCCCTTCTGCCCTTGATGTTGAACCGACCTGTCATCCCAATATGAAGCCCATCTAACCTACACTATTCCATGTACGTCCATATGCTTGTCCAATGACGACTTAAATGTACTTAATGTTGGCGAATCTACTACCGTTGCAGGCAAAGCATTCCATAGCCTTACTACTCTCTGAGCAAAGAAACTACCTCTGATATCTGTCGTATATCTGTCACCTCTCAATTTAAAGCTATGCCTCCTCTTGTAAAAAGGCCCTCCCTGTCCACCCTATCTAAACCTCTGATTATTTATATGTCTCTATTAATCATCTCTCAACCTTCTTGTCTCCAACGAAAACAGCCTCAAGTCCCTCAGCCTTTCCTCATAAGTCATTCCCTCCATACCAGGCAACATCCTAGTAAATCTCCTCTGCACCTTTTCCAAAGCTCGCACATCTTTCTTATAATGCGGTGACCAGAAGTGTACACAATGCTCCAAGTGCTGCCACACCAGAGTTTTGTACAGCTGTAGCATAACCTCATGGTTCGGGAACACGATCCGTTTATGAATAAAAGCTAAGACACTGTATGAAGTCTTAGCAATGCATTCTTAACAAACCTGTCAACATGGGTGGCAACCTTCAAGGATCTGTGCTCATCTACACTACCAAGAATCTTACCATTAGCCCAGTACTTTGCATTCCGGTTACTCCGACCAAAGTGAATCACCTCACACTTGCGCATTAAACTCCATTTGCCACCTCTCAGCCCAGCTCTGCAGCTTATCTGTGTTAACATGGAAAAACAATCTCTCTGAATCTGTCCTGTAAATCCCCTGCGAATTTTGCATCTTTCCATAAGGTTTTCTGTCGTCTCTTGGGAAAATCCTCCTATGCCAGGGATCAATCTCTTGAACATTCTGTAGACTGCCTTTCCTATAATGTGTAGATGGGACAGTAAACAAGGTACAATAACGTGTCTTCTTCCTGAGGCAGCTCAGGAAATGCAGCATGTCCAAAATGCCCCTCTCCAACTTTAACAGATGTATCATTGAAAGCATACAGTCCAGTGCACTATGGCTCGGTATGGCAACTGCTCTGCACAGGACCGTAAAAACAAAATCACCGCAGGTGGTGTGCACAGCCCAGACCATCAAATAATCCAGCCTCCCATCACTGGACTCCATTTACAAGGCTCGCTGGCACGGTAAGGCTGCCATCATTATCAAAGACCCCCTCCCCCACAGTAATAGTCTCCAACATCCTCTTCCATTAAGAATAAGTTGCAGGAATGTGAACACATTTACCAGAATGTTCAGGATAGCTTCTTCCTTGCTGCTATTAGACTGCCGAATGGACTCTCTTCTTTCAAGAAATGCTGATTTTGTTAATATTGATCCTACTTAGCACTCGGCCTCTGTATTGTCTTATGAATGCCTTTCTCTGTCCAAGTTTATTACTTTTTCATACCCGATGATCTGTCAATTCTGCTTGCAAACAAAGCTTTTCACTTATTTCGTCATATGTGGCACTAAATCATATCCATAAATCAATAAAACTGTTTACAATATTCCAGCTGAGATCGGAATAGTGTCTGTGGTAGTTATTATGACAGTAATGTAGTTAACTTAATGTTGCAATGTATGCCTGGGACCATGGTACAGGGCTCCAGTAACAGATAATGGTAGTGCATTGTGATCGGTTAATTAAATATCTTGGCGATGAGCTAATGCTGAAGATGATAGCGCTATAATATAATAGGCTAAGTGTGGTGGAGGGAACCGGTGTGGCAGATGACGATATGTTTAGAAAGACGAAGCAAACCAGCATTATTGGATAGCTGTTTTCTGATAAAAGCGGGAAAAACAAGTGTGTAAGTTAAAGAAGAGCAAAGATCTTGTGGGGAGTCAGAGAAGACATTTTTCTGGCTCACACAGCTTTGATTTTGCAAGATTAAAGTTTAATTTCGTGAGGGATTTTCTGCCTCTCCTGGAAATCTTTTATGGAACATTGAATAGTTATTCTACAACAAATTTGTCACTCCAGATGGGAACTGGAAGAAACATTTTCCTCTGAACAGCAGCTGTAGGGCACTTCCCACTTGAACCGTGAGCTCTCCTCAGACAGACGAATAAAAGGGTTGGTCACCCAGCAAAGCAAGAATAAGCGTTTGGCTGCGAATTTAGACTGTATTGTGTCAAATAAGGGAAATTGTTGGGATAGTAAGAATGTAAAGAAAGCTGCTGGTTAGTCTCTCTGATCCAAAGAACCAGAAGGTGAACCACGTTTCAGCAGACGCAGAGAATTGTTCAGAAAATCTGCGTGGGGAGGGATGGGTGAGGAGTATAGAATAAAGAGATTGAGATAAAATTTCAGGTTAGCCCCTGTGGTTACTGCGTCATGAGTCGCGCGCAGGTTTTGCAGATTGCATTGCAGTCTGCTCCGGCAGGGTTGTGTAGTGGTAGAGATTTTGAACCAAATTGAATGCCAGCAGATTGGTAGTTGATGATTAAAAGTGAAGTAGGTGAGAATAGTCATCGTGTTAAAGTGTTCCTTGATGTTGAATGTTTAAGACAATGCCTGGATTAGACTTTATTTTAGAAATGAACAAAGGATCTGTTATCAAGGTTGTGTGTGTGTGTGTGAGAGAGAGAGAGAGAGAGCAGCTCGGCTTGCAACGGACTTTGTCTCTGTCTGGGTGTGAGAGAGATCGGGTGATTTTCCAATTTAACCACTGTGATCTTGTTTGTATGCATACGTGTTTGTTGGTGGTTAAATGTTTGTTTTCCTTTTCCCAGAGATCGAGATCCGTGGTGTTTTTATTTTGCACTGTACGAATTTAAGAATACATTTTTAACAAGTTTTCAATGAACTATCAGTGATTAGTACATTCTTCAGATGCAGTCGTAGAATGGTTCAGGCAGAACAAAAGAGAATAGATTGTTTTTGTTAGTTAGTTGAAACGAAGGAAGTTTATGGACTGTTCGATTTGTCAGGGTTTACATCGAGTTGTAGTTTGAGGGAATATTAATATTAAGCGCAATCGGACTTGTATGGCATAACGGAGAGAGTTGAGAGACCAGAGGTAATAGATTAGTTGGACAGAAATGAATGTCAGGATGAAGTAAGGGACTGCAGTTGAAATTTTGGTGGAGTAATTTCCATTATTAAGACACGATTTTGTAAACATGCCTGCAAAATGGGAAAGAAGAACGAATGATTTATTAACTAAATGGCCAAAAGAGGGTAGTTCTGACGTAAATGTGTGCGATGAAATATAAGGGTAAATTTAGAATTACAGACCTAAGGATAAATCATAAAATAAAACATTGAACAGTGAACAGGAGATAGAAAGTTTACGGCTGTTTGGAATTGTAGGAGAGGTTGAGAACAAATTTTTTTTCAGTCACCATTTATGACGGGAGGGTGCCAGAGAGCAGAACGAGCAGCTTTTGGACACAACGCATAACAAAGAATGCTCAGCAAGAGACATCACGTATGAAACATAGATTTCGATATTGGAAAAGCCTCCCAACCTCACCCCATTGCCCCCGTCCCCAATTCGGGTGAAGAGAATATCGCACACAGTCAGGTAATAAGGGGAAGAGTAGAGATAGAGGGGGAGCTGGAATGGAAAGTAGCTGACCCAGAGCAGAATGTGGTAATGAATAAAATGAGAGGCGGGACAGGCGTGGAAGCAAACAGAATTAGAAGCTTTACAACTGGAAAAATAGAGATTGCGAAGTGAAAATCAGATGTTATGCATGTTAAGAGAACAAAGCGATTATTAGGCACATCTAAGTTATTCCAGGAATGCTATGCTGAGACAGGCAGAGAGTAATGAGGGGAGGGGATCAGATGAGGCATTACACAGGAAGGAAGATGGGAAGGAGTGCAAGTTTGGTTGGAATTGAAATCTGATGCCGGACCACAGTGTAGCAATTTTACTCAGGGAATGAAGCTCATATGGGGAAGATACCGCCATTGTTTACAAAGCGGGGAGACAGCTGCACTATATTCCATGGGGAACCCAAAGTCTAGAAAGTCTGAGGAATGTGCTGCCCAGTTTTCATGATGGAGTAGGAAAGTGGATTAGAGCCTTTGAAGACGAAACTGCGGAGCGCTTGTTGGCCATGGGGGTTTGAAGGCACTGCTAACACTTATGGTGGAATTCCTGAAATTATGAGACATAATGGACTGAACCCACCTGAAGAATGTTGTGAACAATCCGATGATTGATGGTGCTGGTTTTGATCAAGTAATACAAAGGGTATGGTTGGCTGTTAGGCTGTTACCACTTAAGGTAAATCGAAAAGCCTTGAGAAGCGTTCCATTGGGAAATACTGAAAACCCAGCAGCCTATTTGGAAAATCAGTTGAAATGGTGAAGACTTGAAACAAAGCTGTGGAAGGTAGTCACCTCTTAACCATAATGTTCCAGACAGCTACTGTCGAAGCAAAGCCCCTCATGGTGAATCTAAGCTTGAAGAGGTATTGGGTGTAACGTCCGTGGCCAGCCAGGACTTCAGACGTCATGTACACCACGCGGTCTTAAGACAGTAGAAAGTCCAATAGAAGCTGGCTGAACAAAAGGAGGAGGTGCAAATGCAGTTGACACAAATGCAGCTCGGCTAACTTAAAAAGGCACAGAGAGTAAAATCCAAAATGCCGTTGCCAGTGACTATTCGGTTGGTTGGCACTAATTAAAAGAATGACGTGCTCGTGCAGGCAGAGCTGTCTATCGACACCTGGCACGGGCCAGACAACGCCATGCCAATGATGATTTGTTTTGGAGGTTCCTTTACACAGATAACATTCCAAGCCAATATAAAATTAACTAACAGCCTAGACAGAACCTGTGTCACCAAGGACAGGGACAGGGAAACACAGGTGTGGAGGGCGCACAGGGTATGGTGAGAACTCAGAATCAAAAACCATCAGGCATAGTGTGTTGGTGTGTTACCAAACAGCCCACTTGAGAATATTGTCCACATTAACCATGGCGCTCCTGGCCCCAGGTTAGACTGATGAGTCAAAAACATCTGGCTGTCGCCCACAATTCCCTATAGGCCAACGGAGCCTGTAAATCCATACATAATGTGTTCGGAGTGCCCAGAGAATCCAAGTGGGAAGGGACAATAACGTATGATGATTCGGGAGGGTGAACAGGTACCTATTGTAGAGATTAGTGTAGAAGGACTGTTCAGAACCATGGTGATGAATACTGGAGCTAGCTATACTTGCGTTCAACCGCAGTATGCCTTTCACCTTCCCATTTCAGTTAAATTTATTGAAACTGTAAGGTTCGTAGGTAAACAAAAATTGACAATGTTAGAGCTCCAGTAAGTTTACACTTTGTAGTTAAATAGTCATTTTACCTTTATTATTCTTTAAGGAGACGCCAATTAATTTGTTAGGTAGGGACACTTCAATGAAGTTAGAATTAGAATTGGAGTGTACTAAAAAGGGTATAATGTAGATAGAGCGAACTCTCAGTTGATGTTGCAGGACGCCAGGAAGGCCTACGTATATTGGACAGGCGACATAGATGGTAATACTTGCAAAACTGGTAAATAATGGAGGAAAGAAGATTTAGCATTCCTGTCTTTGGCTGAGCCACCCTAGTCTGAGCTACATTGTACAGTGATTTTTAACAAAGTTCAGAGTAACGTCTTCGACGAGTAGTGGCACTGTAAGGTTCTCACTCCGCAGCATTTACAGAGGGCAGCGATAGTGATAGTGAGGCAAACGGGCTTCCGGAAGAGCAATGGGGCACCGAAACAAATGTGCCAGCGGATTGTCGAGTTGAATATTGCACTAATTATGCCTGCGACGTTAGCTTTATAAAGGGTTGTGCATAAAACATAAGTTAGCTTTTAAATGTGTTGCTGGAAAAGTGCAGCAGGTCGGGCAGCATCAACGGAGCAGGAGAATCGACATTTCGGGCATAGGTCCTTCTTCAGGAATGATGCGGATATGCCAAGCAGGCTAAGATAAAAGGTAGGAAGGGGGTACTTGCGGGAGGGGCATTGGGAATGCGGTAGGTGGAAGGAGGTTAAGGTGAGGGTGATAGGCTGGAGAGGGGGTGGGGCAGAGAGGTCAGGAAGAAGATTGCAGGTCAAGAAGGCGGTGATGAGTCTGAGGGTTGGGACTGAGAAAAGGTGGGGGGAGGGGAAATGAGAAAGCTGGAGAAATCTGCATTCATCCCGTGTGCCAGGAGGGTTCCTAGGCGGAAGACGAGGCGCTCTTCCTCCTGGTGTCGTGTTGCCATGGTCTGGCGATGGAGGAGGCCAAGGACCTGCATGTCCTTGGTGGAGTTGGGGGGGGGGGGGGGGGGTAAAATGTTCAGCCACGGGGCGGTTGGGTTGATTGGTGCGGGTGTACCAGAGGTGTTCGCTGAAACATTCCACAAGCAGGTGGCCCGTCTCCCCAATGTATAGGAGGCCACATCGGATGCAGCAGATGCAGTAAATGTTATGAGTGGAGTAGCAGGGGAATTTCTGAGAGATATAGAAGGATCGCTTGGGGCCTTGGAGGGAAGTGAGGGGGGAGGTGTGGGCGCAAGTTTTGCATTTCTTGCGGTTGCAGTGAAAGCTGCTTGGACTGGAGGTTGGGTTAGTGTGGATCTGACGAGGGAGTCGTGGAGGGAGCAGTCTTTCCGAAACGCTGATAGGGGTGGGGAGGGAAAAAATCCTTGGTGGTGAGGTCCGTTAGGAGGTGGCGGAAATGACGAAGGATGATCCGATGTATCTGGAGGTTGTTGGGGTGGTAGATGAGGACCAGTCGGTCGTCCAAGATAGAGATGGAGAGCAGATGCTGCGAAGGCGAAGGAATTGGGAATATGGGATGGCGTTTTTACAGCGGGCAGGGTGGGAGGAGGTGTCATCTAGGTAGCTGTGGGAGTCAGTCTGCTTGTAGTAAACGTCCGTGTTGAGTCGGTCGTCCTAGATAGAGATGGAGAGGCCTACGAAGGGGAGGGAGGAGTCTGAGACGGTGTAAGTAAAGTGGATGAACTGTTCAACGTCATCGATGACTGTATCGGCGCTACCTCGTGCTCCCACGAGGAGGTTGAATAGCTCATGCACTTTACTAACACCTTCCACCCCGACCTCAAATTTACCTGGACTCAACACGGACGTTTACTATAAACCGACTGACTACCGCAGCTACCTAGGTTATACCTCCTCCCACCCTGCCCCCTGTAAAAACGCCATCCCATATTCCCAATTCCTTCGTCTTCACTGCATCTGCCCCCAGGAAGACCAATTCCAATACCGAACAACCCAGATGGCCTCCTTCTTCAAAGACAGCAATTTCCCCTCAGACGTGGTTGATGATGCTCTCCACTGCATCTCTTCCATTTCCCGCTCCTCCACACTTGAACCCTGTCCCTCCAATCGCCACCAGGACAGAACCCCCTGGTGCTCCCCTACCGCCCCACCAACCTCCAGATCTATCGGATCACCCTTCGTCATTTCCGCCACGTCCAAACGGACCCCACCAACAAGGATTTATTTCCCTCCCACCCCATTAGTGTTCCGGAAAAACCACTCCCTCCGCGACTCCCTCGTCAGATCCACACCTCCCACAAACCCAACCTCCACTCCTGGCACCTTCCCCTGCAACCGCAAGAAATGCAAAACTTGCGCCCACACCTTCCCATGTCACTTCCTTCCAAAGCCCCAAGGGATCCTTCTAAAGACATCAGAAATTACCCTGCACCTCCACACATATCATTTACTGCATCCGCTGCACCCGATGTGGCCTCCTATACATTGGGGAGACGGGCCACCTACTTGCGCAACGTTTCAGAGAACACCTCAGGGACCAACCACACCAGCCAACCCAACCGCCCCGTGGCTGAACACTTTACCTCCCCCTCACACTCCGCCAAGAACATGCAGGTCCTTGGCCTCCTCCATTGCCAGACCATGCCAACACGACGCCTTCTTGACCTGCAATCTTCTTCCCGACCTCTCCGCCCCATCCCCTCTCTGGCCTATCACCCTTACCTTAACCTCCTTCCACCTACTGCATTCCCAACGCCCGGCTCCAAGTCCCTCTTCCCTACCTTTTATCTTAGCCTGCTTGGCACACCCTTCTCATTCCTGAAGAAGGGCTTATGCACGAAACGTCGATTCTCCTGCTGCTTTGATGCTGCTTGACCTGCTGCGCTTTTCCAGCAACACATTTTTAAGCTCTGATCTCCAGCATCTGCAGTCCTCACTTTCTCCACACAACATCTGTGGTGATTTGTTGATCACGGGTAATCAGGCAGCAGATGAAGCGGCTGGACTGAATTCCAGGAGTGCTTTAACTGTCATTGCACCCTGATGTGTTTAGATCCGAAGGCAAACTTAGCCGACATCATTGCAATGCAAGATGAGGCGACTTTAGATGAGCAGCTGTTGTGGAGACAAAGGGTATAACTGATGTAACCAGGAATGCATGCACTGCTCAGACTAAGCCTTGTGTGTGACGCCTTTCCCTTTGTTAATCTTTGTCATCTCAGAGGCAAATGGATTGGATCACTGTGCAAGAGATGAAGTGCTGAGGAAGATAATGAGGGATGACTTTTGGCCACCTTACAAGCAGACTTCGGTTGTTCGCATATTATGATGACGTAATGTCTGTGATCAAACTAATGTCAGACGAGGCTAGCGACCCCTATAGGAAATATCCTGTAACTGAGTGATCATTGACACATTTGGTGTTCGACTTTGTGGACATGATATGGACAGTGAGAAAGAAGAGATATATGTTGGTGGCTATTGACTGGTTTACTAGATGAGTAGAAGCGAACCCATTGAAGGATTCAGGGGTAAGCACTGTGGTAAAGTTTTTAACAACTGAAGTTATTCCAAAGTTTGACATGCCGTCTGAGATCTGTCCAGAAGGTGGTTAAGGTGGTGCTGCAGACTTTGCGGATTAAGCAGAGGTTTGCATGTGTGCATCATCCTCAGTCGCAGGGTATGGTGGAACGGATTATGAGCTGTTTGGAAGTTGAGCCAAACATACCTTTTGCAAGTACCTGTCATACCTGGATCGATGCACTGCTGCTGGCATTAATGCGCCAATGTGTGCAGACTAATCGCTTGGGTGACTTCGTGCCACATGAACGCTTACTGGTTGATCCAAGCCAGTGTTTGAGTGGAGGAGTCCGTATGACGGGCCTAAATTGGAACGATAGGAACTTGAAGTTAAACAGTACATTCAACAGCTACCTATGATTCATGAGTCTGTCCACACCATGAAATACTGAGGGAGTCAGTGCCTGGTAACAGGAAGGGGCCTATTGGACTTGAAGACCAGGTAATTGTATGGTTTTCCAAAAAAAAATTAGAAAAGCCGAGGGGAACAGGTCGCATTATGGTAGCATGCGCATCGCTGACTGACATTCAGTGATTGGCGCGATAGCCGTAATACCATCTCAGTCACTGTACCAGGGTGTTCCCACCTGCACAGTTGGACTCCGGGGTTGAGGTGTGTTAGGGCTCAGAAGGGGCTACGATGATTGAAAGGGCGTGCTGGGGCCTGATGCATCTTTATTAGGTCATGATCAGTCGGCAAGTGCGGTTTGTCGGATTGCTGGTGCCTCTGTGGCAGTCGGAGTTGCGCTTGTGAAAGGCGAACTTACCTCTGATTGTGTCGGTAAGGATGGGTTGGGGAGGTTACTGAAGCTCACTCCACTGTCCTGAACCTTTCTAGGCTCCTGTGTTGAACTGGGGGTCCATCAATGTGGCGGACCTGGTGGATTTCATTTCATGCCCTACCACAACCGAATCTGCATCGCTTCGAACGTCCCTGATCCGACAATACACATTGCTAGTGTAGGTTAGCCAAGGGGTTTCCCCACTGTATTCAAGGCCAGGGATGCGATTGCCGCGTGCTGGGCGTTGCTTATCCCTGTCATTCGTGTTACCAAGAATGCTGAGTGGATTAGCTATATCTATAATAACCAGTAGAGATTTATTCATTTCTCTGATGATGCCCTCTTTGTGTTGGGTGAACAATTGGATGCGACCAGTCAGATGGCATGGCGGACTAAGTAGGTCTTGGACAGGGTTGTTGGCTGATAATGGTGGGGTCTACGTACTGTTTGGAGATTATTGCTGCAACACTATTCCCAATAATACTAGCCCAGAGGGATCTTTAACTCAGACGGTAGGTAAGCAGCGGAACTTAAAGGAAGAATCTAAAGGAGAATGCCCTGTTTGGCCTTTGAGTCTTTGGCTGGGTGGATTGTGTCTTGGTTAGATCGGGGGCTTTGTTTGTTTAGATTGGGATGGTTGTGGGTATCGTGTTGCTTGTTGTTGCCTTTGTATTTTACACTGCTATACCTCTCATTAATTCTTTTTTAGTGCGTCTTGAGGCGTGACAATTCGGTGTTGTTCCAGTGGACTCTGGCCAACTCACCTCTTCTTCTATGGGTTTCCCACTCTACTACTATGATCTGACGTCTGCTGTATTGCTGAAGCCTTGTTTAGATGGAAGCGCCTGACTGGCATGTGTTGCATGCGTGTTTAGATTGTGCAGGGACTTTGGAAGTATTTTTCCAGTTCCAGTTATTTTGAGACGGGTTCTTGGCATGTGACTCCACGTGCGGACGGACAATCATTTGAGGATTGTATCCTGGAAAATGTTATCGCCCGCTTTGTGGGCTTGGTCCATCGACTTGGCCTTTGTGCGTCCTGCCTCTTTGTATGATTTCTCTGTGTGAGATCTGTTATTCTGGCAGTTATGAAGTTATCTTAGTGCTGCAATATATGTCCGGGATCATGTTACAGGCCTCCACTAATAGGTAATGATTGTGCATGGTGATAGGCAAGTTAAATCACTGGTAAATGCGTTAATCCTGAAAATGAGCGTGTTGTCATGTGATAGGTTAAGTGTAATGGAGGGAACCAGTGTGGCAGACGCTGTTTAGTTTAGAAAGACAAGCAAATCACCATGTCTGGCGAAGCGAATGTCAGCTGATAAGCGCAGGATCAAACAAATTTATCAACTGGAGAGGAAAGAACTTGTGGGGAGTCTGGGAAAACATTTTACTGGCTCCCACAGCTTTGATTTTGCAAGATTAAAGTTTACGTTGTGAATGATTTCCTGCGTCTCCTGGATTCTGTTTTCATGGAACATTGAGTGATTTATCCACAACACACTCACTCAGATTCCGTCACTGCTCCCCTGACCCCGTCACACTCACCCTGTCATTGTCACGCTGCCCCTCTCACACTCAGCCCCGCAGCATTCCCTGACCCTATCACACTCATTTCATCAACATGACACCCTCACATTCACTGCATCACTTTCACGCTGACCACTCACACTCACTCCATCATTGTCAGCCTGACCCGCAAACGCTCATTCCGGCACTGTCACCCTGACCAAATCAAACTCACTCTGCCACCCCCTGTTCCTGACCCCTTCACTGTTATTCTGTGTCCGTTACCCTGACCCCGTCACGCTCACGCCAACACCATCACCCTGACCCCCTCACACTCACTCTCGCACCGTCACGCAACCCCCTCATTCTCACTCCCTCACCATCACTCAGACCCGCCACACTCACTCCACCGTCCTCATTCTGAATCCCTCGTAGTCTCTCCCTCACTGTCACCCAAACACCCTCAAACTCACGTCGTTACCGTTTCCCTGAACCCCACACTCTCACTCCTTTACGATCACTATGACCACGTTACCCTCAGTCCTTCACCATCACCATGACCCTCTCACAATCACTCGCTCACACTCACGGACATGCTGCCCCCTCATTCTAATTCCGTCACCATCAATCTGACGCCATCGCATTCACTCGCTCTTCGTCACCCTGACCCCGTCACACTCATTTTTTACCATCACCCTGACCCTCTCACAATCACTCGCTCAAACTCACGCTGCCACCACTCATTCTCACTCCCCATGGTCACTCTGACCACTCATACTCACTGTCTTACCGTCATCTTGACCCTCTCATACTCACTTCTCCACTGTCACCCGAACATCCTCAGACTCACACCCACCCCATTACATGGACGCATTGATATTCACTCCATCACTGTCACGCTGACGCATTTACACTCACATCGTGAACCATCACACTGACACCTTTACACTCACTCCTTCACCATCACACTGACTCTTTCACAGTCACACCATCACAGTCCCTCTGACCACCTCTCCATCACCCTGACCCACTCACCCTCACTCCGTCACTGTTGCCCAGACCGGTTATCACTCACTCCATTACCATTGTACTCCTCACACTCACTCCATCATCGTCACTCTCATAGCTCACACTCTCTCTGTCCCCTGAATCCCTCACACTTATTCCATCACAATCACCCTGACAACCTCACACTTACTCTGTCACCGTCTCCATGAACCCCTCACACTCACACCATCTCTGTCACGCTGACCTGTTCACACACCCTCCATCACTGTCACAGTGTCCCTGTCACTTTCATCTCTCTCTTACACCCTCAGCCGCTCACACTCTATCCGTCATCCTGACCCATTCAAACTCACTCTGTCACTGTCAGCCTAACCCCCGCTGAATGACCCCTCCACCATTATCCTGATGTCCCACATTTATTCCCCTCCCATCACACTACCGTCACACATTCACTGCATCACCCTGACAACCTCACATTCACTCTGTCACATTTCCCCTTACCCACTCTCACTCACTCCATCAACATAACCCTCTCACACTCACTCCATCACAATCATGCTGACAACTCACTCTTACTCCATCACTGCCCACCTGAGCCCCTCACACTCACTTCGTCACAACCACGCTTCCCCTCTACACTCAATCTGTCACTGTCGCCCTGACTCCCTCATACTCACTCCATCACCATGACACCCTCACGCTCACTCCATCACCGATGTGTTGACCACTCACAGTAACTCTGTCAGTGTCCCCTGACAAGCACATTCCCCTCCATTACTGTTGCCATGCCCTTCACACTCTATCAGTCACCCTGACACCTTCAAACTCACAATCTCTCCGTCGCATTGCTCCATTTTTTCACTTTACCTCACCATCACACTGACCACTCTCACTCCATGACCCTCACCCTGAACCCCCACACATATTCTGTAACTGTCACCTTTACAACCTCACACTCACGCAGTCATCGTCACACTGACTCCCTCACAGTCACTCCATCACCGTCACCTCGAACTCCTCACGGTTACACTGTCACCAACTCCTGGACCAGCTAATAATTACTCCATCTCCCTAACCCTCCCCTACTCACTCTGTCAACTTCATCCTGATCACCTCACACTCCCTCTGTCACCCTACGTGCCTCTCTCCCAGCATCACCGTCACCCTGACCCGTCACGCTCACTCTGTCAACATCATCCTGTCGCCATCATACACTCTCGATCACCGTCACGCTGACCCCTAACACTGACTCTGTCACCCTGACATCCCACACTAACTCTGTTAGTGTCAGCGTGAGAACCCACTCCAACACTGCTGCCCTGGCCACGTTACACTCATTCACTGACTGCCACTCTGAACCCCTCACATTCCCTGCTTCACCATCATCCTAAAACAACTCACATTCACTCGATTGCTGTCACCCTAACGCCCTCACACTCACTGCATCACTGTTACACTGACGCCCTTGCACTTACTCTGTCACTGTCACTATGACCTCGTCACACTCACTCTGTCACAATCACCCTCACCCCCTCACACTCACTTTGTCACTACCACCCTGAGCAGCTCAGACATCCTCCATCTCAGTCATTCTGATCCCCTCATACTCACTCCATCAACATCACGCTGGCTCCCTCACACCCACTCCGTCACTGCCACCCTGACCCCCTCACACACTCTGCATCACAACCTCGTTGTACCATCACATCGACTCCCTCACCTTGGCACCTCACACTCGCTCGAGCAATGTCACCCTGAAAACCCACACAATCAGTCCATCACCCTGACTCTCTCACACTAACTCCATCACTGTAACCCAGAATACCTCACACTCACTCCGTCACCAACACCCTGACCCCCTCACACTCATCCCTCTACTGTTACACTGAACCCCTCACGATTACTCCTTCACCGTCACACTGACTCCCTCACATTCACTCCCACACCATCACTCTTACACGCTCACACCCATTCTGTCACGCTCACCTTGACCCCCTCACACTCAGAAACCTTCATCTTGACCACCTCACACTCACTCTGTCATCATCTTCCTCAACACCTCACACTCACTCTGTCAACCTGCCACCTCACACTCACTTCACCACCATCGTGCTGACCCGCTCACTCACTCCATCACAGTCATCCTGTCCCCATCACAGTCTCCATAACCATCCTGCTGACCCCTCACACTGACTCCCTTTCCACATTACATTCTTTCCCTCACTATCACCCTGAGCCACTCACGCTCACAGTTTCAAGCATCATCCTGAAACCCCTCTCACTCCGTGTCTGTCACCGTCACCTCCCACATTCAGTGCATCGTGGCCATACTGACCCTCGTTGCACTGACTCTGTTAGTGTCACGCAGACCTTCTCACACTACACTCTTTAACCATTACCCTCACCCCCACACTCATTCTATCACTGTCGTCCTGACCACCCTAACACTCAATTCGTCAGCATCACCATGTCCACCTCACACGTACTCCATCATGTTCAGCATGACCCACCACAATCACAACGTCAACATCACCCTTGCACACTCACACCAACTCCTCCAGTATTACCCTATCCCGTCGGACTCATTCCGTTACAGTCACCCTGTCCCTTCACACTCACTGCATCATCCGGACACACTAACATTCATTCCATCACCGTCACCCTGACACCCTCAAACTCACTCACTCACGCTGACATCTCGCACACTCCGTCACTTTCAAACCTCATACTCACTCTCTCACTGCCACACTGAGCTCCTTACACTGACTCCATTGTCGTCACCGTGAAACCCACACACTCACTCCGTCACTGTCACCCTGGCCCCATCACACTCAGTGCATCACCCTGACACATTCACACTCACTCCATAACGGTCACACTCACCCCCTAACAGTCACTCCATCACACCAATATCTTCACTCTCATTCTGTCGCCGTTTCCCTTAACCCCACACACTCATTCCATCACTTAGATCATCCCACTGTGGCCCCTCACTGTGGGCCTCAATCTGCCAGTGTCACTTTGAAAACTCTCACAATCACTCCATCACCATAGCCCTGACCCCCTCATACTCACTCCATCACAGTCTCCCTTACGCCCTCACAGTCATTCCAACATAGTTATCCTAAACGCCTTACAAAATCGCTCACCGTCACCTTGAGGCTCTCACATTCACTGCTTCACCATTACTCTGAAGCTCCCAGAAAAACCTCGTACACAAACTCACTCTCTCACCGTCACACTGCCCCCACATTCGCATTCCCTCACCATCACTCTAACCACCGTCACTCACTCCATCATCATCTCGCTGACCCCCTCACACTCACTCTGTTACTGTCAACCTAACACCCTCATACTCACTCCATCACAACCACCCTTACCCCATCATACTCTTTCCGTCACCATCACCTTTCCATATTCACACTCACTCTCTCACTGTCACCTCACTCACACTCACTCTGTCAGCGTTCTCCTGACCCCATCACGCTCACTCTGTCATCCAGTCCCCCCTCACACTCACTCCATCACTGTCATTCTAACCACTTCTCACTCACTCCATCATTCTGACATCTGCACCCTCACTTTGGCACTGTCATACTGAACCGGGACAGGATGATCATGATGGAGTGAGTGTGAGAGAGTGAGGGTGTTGGTGACAGAGTGAGTGTAAGGCGGTCATGGTGACAGAGATTAGAATGAAGAATAGAGTCAAGCTACCTGACCTGCTGTACATCACACTCAGTCCAGCACACTCTCCAACATCACGCTCACACACTCACACCATCGAGCTCATACCCCCCCTCACTCGACCACCGTCACACTCCCTCCCCCGGCCACTCTGTCGTGCACATATTCTTGCACCATTACGTTCACTCCTCCCACATTCGCTCACCATCACACTGACTCCACTGCGAACTCCCCCAGCATCAGGCTCACTCCTCCCACACTCCCTGACCAAACCGCTCACTCTGCTACACACTCATTGAGATCATTCCCCCGCTCACTCCCCCATCATCACAGTCAGTCCCTCCACACACACACGCCTGCACGCTCAATCACCATCACACTAACTCCTCCAAGCACTCTCCCTCTGTTACACTCACTCTCTCGCACAGTCCGCATTATCACACACACACCACCACACACGCCCCCAACACCACACTTGTTTCCCCGCACTTTCTATCACCGTCACACTCCTCCACCATCATGTTAAGTATCACACGCACTCCCATGTCGCATTGATCACTAACCCGCTCACACTCCCACCATCACACAAACTCCCCACACACTTACCCACCGTCACACTTAGTCCCCTGCACACCCAAACATTGTCACACTCACTCCATGATACTCCTCCACTGTCACGCGCACTCCCCAGCTCAACTAGCCAACAAAAATACTCCCTGCCACACGCACCCCTTCCGTCACACACATATTTGGACAATTTTCGCACTCTCCATTCTCAGCCCTGCATACTCATCCACTGGCATGCATACTCCCCGCTCAGTCCACCACCATAATGTACTTTTGCCCACGCAGTACCCCCGTCACCATCACTTACCTGCTCACGCTCCCAAAGTTGCTCTCACACCCAGAAAATCCCCTATCGTCACGCTCACTTCCCCTTCACTCGCCACCATTACGTTCGCTCTGACTGTCTCTCCCTGCCATCACATTCAATGTCCCCACACTCCGCACCATCATGCTCACTTCCCCTCTGTCACGCTCAATACCCCGCACACGATCACACGACCACGTTCGCACTCCGACTCTCTCCCAATATAATGATCACTCCCCGCTTATTACCTCACCACCACCTCACACCCCTGCATACACCCCGTCTTGCTCACTCTCCCACACGCTTCCTCGCCATCACGCTCCCTTTCTCGCACACTTCCCCACTATCACACTCACACCCTCGCCATGGCCACTAGCCCACACTATCCCGTTCACTATCCGGTGTACTCCCTCACCGTCACAATCTCTAGCCCCTACACTCCCCGTCTGTAACGCTCACTCCCTTGACATACCACCACTGTTACGCTCACTCTCCCACGCACACCCTATGCTGAGAATGGGCCTGTGACACCCGGCTCAGTTCATTCCCAAGAAATTGTCTTTGACCACATCCATACATTCTTTCCTGTTTAACCGACTTTCTGTCACAGACAGTCTGTTCCGTGTGCAATAGCCTTGTGTCCAACTTCCACACTTTAACCCCAGCCACAGCCTATGCTCCCGCTCGCTCACTTACCCCATCATAATGACTAATGTTCTCACACCCACTTTTGCCACAAGGAACAGCGTTTGGCTAAAGCTCTAGTTTGTTATCCTAGCAATCACCAGAAGCACCGAACCAATATCTTTTCCCGGAACACCGTACTGAAGATCCAAAGGCCTCCTCTGTTGCCACAGCAAAATAAGGTGGGAGAGGATTCAAGGAAAGAAGGATTCGAGCGAGTGAGTTTAGTGTGTATTGAGTTCAGTACGGAAAGAGAGTGATGGAGAATGGTGAAGGGAGGGACAGTGAAATTGAGTGTGCAAATCTGAGCTGGGTCTGCCGAGGCACAGCCGCAGTTTGAGAGTCGGGGCGAAATATGGAGGGAGAGAGTCAAATGGAGATAGATGAATTTCGCCGACGTCTAGGTTGGTGAAGTGAAAGCAAGGACAGAGTTACTTAAAATTTGAGCTTATTCCCCGGTCCCCTCCATTTCCCTGTGAACCAGGATTGGAGCTTGGATGTGACAGTCTCCAGCTCAGCTTCTTCAACACAAAGACAAACAATAACGTTGTTCACTCTGTGGCTCAGCACTTTTTAATAAACATTTTAATCGTTAACAAATTGAAATGGTCGATACTTCCAGTAGGATATTGCCTTTTGTCAGTGGAACCTGAGCTGAAAGAATCATTAAAATGCGTCTCGCTAACATCTTGTGGGATAAGCTTGGACAAACCAACGCTTCCCTCAGTCTCTTACCACAGTGATGGGCTGCTTCTTCGCTGAAAACTTCAACGGAAATGAGAAAATTCCAGATGGATTGATTAATGAGTGAATGTAATTGATTGATGAATTTGGATAAAGGGATATTTCAGCACGTTCTTCAGCTGCTGTCTGAACTTAGTCTGGGTCACGGCATAAATCATGGTTTTTGTGCAGCAACTGAGGAGCTGCAGCATGAAGCCTAACTCCTGCACAAAGCTATGTGGATACCCATACACATACCCAGTCCACGCCATCCGGTGCCACATGAAAAACATCATGTACGTTGACCAAAGCAGGATAAAATTGACCGAGATCACAAACAGTAAAATGATGGATTTTTTCCGATTGCTCATTTCTGTGTCAGACTGAGCGTCCGCAGTGGTATGAGCCCGGAGCCTCCTGCGGGCTCTGCTCGTTACTAAAATGTGTCTGACGGTGAAAACATTGAGCAGTAGAATCAGAAGAAATGGTAGAACTGGGGTGAGGATGTGGTGAAGGAGCTCAATTGTGCCCCAGAAACGGGAGGTTTGAATAATACCTGTTATCACACAAAACCAGGGGGAGTTCATCAGCCAATACTCAGGTGTGTGCATAAAATACCAAATTATGTTCTTTAAACAGCTCAGCACAGTCACGGTTCCAAGAACCACCGCTGCCGTTTTCTCGCTGCAATATTTACTTTTCAGCATCTGGCAACAAATGGCCACAAACCGATCGAAGGTGAAAGTGACAGTGAACGAGACAGAACAGTCAGTGATTGCACAAAGCAGACCAGCGTGGATATTACACACGCGGATGGACATCAGAAAATAAAACTGTCCTCGATAAACAATGGGAATGTGACTCAATATCAAGTCGAGGATAATAACCAGTAGATCCGCTGCTGCCATGGCTCCCAGATAACGTCTGACACATGGAGACAATCCACAATCTTTATAAAGCAGGACGTAGATTGTCAACACGTTAACTGTGAGGAAGGAAAGCAAACGCATTATACATGAGCCTGGAGGCAAAGTGACCAGTTTAATTGAACACTCACTGAGATTTTCAAATGTGTCACTGTCTTCAGAGATGTATTCAAATAATTAGAGCTGGAATAACAAACTAAGTTCTGAATTACTGTCAAAAATGTCATAAAGAACAAGTACCCTTCCACTTCGAACACACATAGCGACATATCCATAAGAACAAAAGGTTTCAAGAGAATTCCCACACATTGGCTTACTCGACAACAGGCACAGGTCACGTGTTTCCACTACTTATTTTGCAGGATGAAAAGGTTGATGTCCTGAAATATTCTCCACCAACTCATTGAAGATAACAGAGTTTGCAAATTTCTGTTTTTCAACCTACATTATGATCGATTCTGTGTTGTGACGAAATGTAAACACCAGGAAAACGTATTCACCACTTCACCTGCCTGAGTGACCTACGGCACAGTGTCTCCTTCTCTGTGGAAGAGGATATCTTCCTTCAGCATGTTGCATTTTGTCCAATCACTGAAGTCCGGCCATTCACAAATACTGTCAGGGATAGAATGTTCTGGAGAATACTGTAAAGAATGTCATTAACAGAATGTTCGGTGGAATGTCGGGTATGGAATATTCTGGATTATGTTAGTTGTGGAATGTTCCTGGGTGTATCAGTTATAGAATGTTCCAGAGAATGGCAGTTATAGGATAGTACGGGAAATGGCAGTTATAGAATGTTCCTAGAAATGTCATATCCAGAAAGTTCCAGAGAATGTAGTTATAGAATGTTCCAAAGACTGTCACATAGAGAAATTTCCGGGGTATGTCGGTTCTAGAATGTTCCAGAGAATTTTGGATATATAATGTTCCGGAGTGTGACGGGTACATAATGTTCCGGTGAATATTAGTTAAATAATGCTCCAGAAAATGTCGCATACATAATGTTCCGGGGAATGTCAGTTAGTGAATGTTCTAGGGAATGTCGAATCCAGAATATTACGGGAAATATTGATAATGGAATGTCCAGGGAATGTCGGGTATAGAATGTTCTTGGGCTTGCCGGGTACGCAATGTGATCGTTTCATAAAGAGCCACAACACAAATGCCATTCTGATACAGTGTATACTGGAGAGATTACTCTGAACGTTTCAATCATCAGAAGTGTTGTTCCATCTCCCTGATGGTCTGCTCCCTGACGATGCCACTGGCCCCGTTGCTTTCTGTGCACACGGGATATTTTCATGTTGTTGGTTGATGGTTGGAATTGGGAAGGGGAAATGTGTCTTGAGCCGTCTGACAAGGGGACGGCCTTTATTCGAGAGGCCAGCTTTTCTTCCTCCATGGAGACCCGAAGATGATGAGAATGGCTGATGGCTCCTGAATGAAGCGGCTGTGGTTGCTGCCAGGATATTGGCTATGCCCGAACATGTTGTACTGTGAATGGGCGACTTCATCATTAATCGAGTGAAAGATGCAGGGTCCAATGACAAGAAGGAGAAATAAAGGCATTGATAGATCAGCTTTAATCGTTAATCTTATCATATTCCCAATCCACCTCACAGAAACAGCCAGATACAATAAACCCAGTGGAGCTGTCGATTCAACACAAAGCAATATACAGACCAAGATATTCTCGGGCCAGTGGGAACGTGGCTTAGTGGTGAGCACTGCCAGTTCTTCCTCCCACAGCAGCAAAGATGTGCACGCTAGATGAATTGATTAGAATTACTTACAGCGTGGAAACAAGTCCACACGAACCCTTCGAAGAGCAGCCCACCCATACACATTCCCCTCAACCTAACACGTTGGTCAATTTAGTACGATCAATTCACCAAACCTGAACCTTTTTGGACTGTGGGAGGAAACCAACCCAGACTCGGGGAGAATGTGCTAACTCCATACAGACAGTCACCTGAGGCGGGAATTGAACCTGGGTTTCTGGCTCTGTGAGGCAGCAGTGCTAACCACTGTGCCACTGTGCCGCCATTGTACATTGTCCGTAGTGCATTAGTCAAGGGTGAATGTATGTGAATGGATCTGGGTGGGTTGCTCTTCGGAGGGTCGTTGTCGACTTGTTGGGCTGAAGGATGTGGTGTGTTTCCACACTGTCGGGAATCTAATCTAATCTTAACACACTAAAGCGCACAGACCCAAACACAGAAACAGACATACACACGCAGACACACACAATCATAAACACACAGACACATGCAGACATTCAGTTCCTTATGTTTGTCTTGCCATTAAGTAAGACCATGGCTGATCTGACGTCGACCACAACTTTATTTCCTCTCTGGAAAATAAGGCAGGACAAATGACTGATCTGTTAGAGTGGGAGCACTTTGGGACCTGTGACCAAAATTATATAAATTTGAAAATAGACCTGGAAAAGGATAGGTATCGTCCACAAGTTAAATTCGGACAAGGCTAATTACGATGGCATGAAGCAAGAACTTTCAAAACACGATTTGGGAGAATCTGTTGGCAACTAGAGGACGTAAGGCAAGTGGGAGTCGTTCAAAAGCGAGGTAACGACGGTGCAGTGACAACACGTTCCTGGTAGTGTGAAGGGCAATGGTAGCAAGAGTAGTGAACAGGACATGACAGGGGATACTGAGGTGCTGGTCTAGTAAAACGAAGGAGCTATATGTCAGGTATAGATAGTTGAGATCAAGGGAATCGCTCGAGGATCATACTGGGTGTAGGAGTACACTTCTGAGGGAAATCAGGAAGGACAAAAGGGATAATGAGATAACTTTTGCTGATAAAATTGAGGAGAATTGATAGAAATTGTGCAAGCATCGTAAGGGCAAACGATTAACTGGGCTACTTAAATATCAAAGTGCCATCTATGTGTACATCACAGGAGATGAATTGGGTTTAATAGGTATATTGTCACATGTACTCACATGAAGACATATGTTTTGAAACGAGACCACATTACAAAAGAGGGAATGTTGGAGGTCATTAAGTGCATAAATTTAGATAACGACCCAGGAAATGCTCAATGGTGGCCCAGATCATTGCGGGAAGACAGGAAAGAAACCGAATGGCGCATGTCTAAAATATTTGTATAATTCCTTCGGATTCTGACAAAGTGTCATTGGACCGAAACTTTAACTCTGTTTTCTCCGCTCAGATACTTTCATACCAGTTGATCTTTCCCAGCACCTTTTATCTTCCTTTCTTATTTGAAGGATCAGCAAGTTTTTTGCAGTGTTTTATATGTACTATCAACAGCCACATGTGAAATGTTAGAGGACTGGAACACAACAAGGACAAGTCAGGGAGGTACTGTCCGGTGATTTTGATGTAGAGGTGTGTAAATGCTTGGAGGAGATTCTGAGAGACAGGATTTATATCATTTGGAAAGGCAAGGATTGAATATGGATAGTCAGCACGGCTTTGTACGTGGAAATAATTGTCTCACAAACGAGACTGTAATTATTCAAGGCCAAAACGACATATGAAGGTAAAGCTGCATACGTCGTCTACGTCGACCTCAGGGAGTCCCACAAAATCCTGCATGGTAACATGTTAATAAACTTAGATCACAGGAGATCAGGGAGAGATAGTCAATTAGATAAGAAATATTAGCTTGACGGTAGGAGACAATAGCGGGTAGTTGCAGAGATTTGTTGTTCCAACCGGTGACCTGTGATCAGCGGCGTGCCACCGAAACAGGCTGCTAATGTTCATTGCTTTTGCAAATGACTTGGAAGAGAATAAAGAAGCATGGAGAGGAAGTTTGTAGACGAAACCAAAATTGGTGATCCAATGGACAGAGAAGAACGTTAACTAAGAGAAAAATAATATTGTGATAAACTGGGCCATTGGGCCAAAGACTGGCAGATGGAATTCATGCGGATAAATACAATGTGTTGTATTTTGTGAGACAAAACAGAACAGGTTTTTACACAGTTAAAGGTGGTGCTGTGCAGAATATCTTTGAAGAGAGAGACGCAGGAGTCCAAGTACATAGTTCATTGACAGTGGAGTCAGAAGTAGGCAGTGTTGTGTAGAAGGCGTTAGGCAAGTTTACCTTCATCGATCAGAGTATTGAATATAGGAATACATCCATCATGTTGTGGCAGTTCAAGAGAATGGTAAGGCCAGATTTTGATTACTGAGTACGTTTCTTGTCGCTCTGCTGTAGGAACTATGTTATAAACGAGACAGCGGACAAAAATATTGACAATGACGTGATGGTGACTAGAAGTATTGAGACATATGGCTAGGTTGTTATGGTTTCCTTTTGCGTAGGATATTTTAGACGTTTATCATACCATTAGGGACAGCATGAATAGCCAATGTCATTGTCCCTAGTTGGGGATGTCCAATATCAGAGAATATAAGTTGAAGGTGAGAGGGAAGAGATTTATATGGGATGGATTGTGAAGTTGTTTCTCTCTGAGGGTTATCTGTAAATGTAATGAGCTGTCCAACAAAGTTGTAATGACTAGTACAATTACAACGTTTAAAAGAAATTGGGATGGGTACCTGAGTATGAAAGGTTTTGGGGGGGGGGGGGGGTATGTGCCTAAAGAAGAAATGTAGGACTAGTTCTGTTTAGGAAACCTGGTGAGCATAGACGATTTGGCTCAAAGGGTCGATTTGCATATTGTATGACTCTAAGAGTCTATGACTCTATGAGTCATCTTTCATCACTAATTCCTCATTGCACTTAATTAAACACCAAGTCAAACAACCTTTGTAAATGCTTTCAATGCTTTAGCTTCCGTATTTCCTTAAATGTAATATTCCTGACAGTGATGCGGTGCTGTAGATCACAGCGGTAGCAGAAGCAGAATTGTATTCAACCACAGTCTGTAGCTTTTCCCCCCGAGACAATCCCTCAGTCTGCTATCATCAACAAACAATTTTGGTTCAGTGACGACTCTGGATGAAGATGTCAGGGTCAGAACCATGTGTACCTAAACCTGATTGCAAACCAGTAAAGATACTGCACTTGGCTGGTTACATTCCAAACAGTAGGACTAACATTTGATTGAGAGGGTGAAATTACCCCATGACCAATAGATCAGATCCAAGTTATGCAGTTCTGTCACAATCAGTCATAAAAGGTTATGGACGGATAAACAACTCACTGAAGGAGAGGACGCCACAAATATACTCATCATGAATACTGGAACAGCCATGCATATCAGTGTAAATGTCAACAATGTAGTCTCTGCACCATGTTCAGCCAGAAGTATTGGTTCGTTGATACACCTTACCCTCTTCACGGTGCCCACAGAATCAAATATGCCAGTCTTAAATCTATTCGATTCGCTGCGCGTGGCATGAGGAAGTAGCTGACCACAATAGATATGACAAAAGCGATGCACCCTGACACCATTCCTGCAATAGGACTGAAGAATCGTGCTGCACAGCATGTCGTATATCTGCAGAAAGTGTTTCATTCCAGCTCCAACTCTCACATCTATCTGACACTGTAGAATATTACTCAATTATGTCCGGTCCCCTAAAAGGAGAATAATTACAAATTACCACGCCCTTAGATCAATCACAATAATCAAAATGGCTGGAGTTATTTTGGACAGAGCTGTCAAGCAGCACTGAAATAGCCTGCTCATTGTGCTTTCCAATAGGCTCCGCTGGAAAAGATGGCGCTGTTGTGGAAATGTCCCTGGATTACTAATCCAGATGTAACTAAATCTTTGCCAGTTGATGCAAGTTTGGAACAACTGAAAGAATATCGAGCTGTAAAATCTTGCATCCGTGATTGTGACCTTGAAGCCAAAGTTGATTGTAAGCACCAATTTGCTTCTCCAATTTACTTCCAGGAAACAAATCTCCCGTGCTTTCCTGATCTGGCCGAGAGAAGATGACTCCAGACACATAGGTATTTGATACACTCTTCAATGGTCTCTGAAACGGCCAAGCAAGACACACAATTGCATCAAACCGTTCTAAGATCTTAAAGAAAGGATGAACATGCACAGAACACCCGACACCTGTCTCTATATTGAAAAAGGGAACAGGAAATACAGTACTGTCGAACCTGCAGACACCTCCTTTCTACCAATGGACAGCTGGCGACAACATTTACAGAGTTTTCACACAGCCTGCACAGAAACATCAGGAAATGAGTTCCCGATTCAACACATTGACCGGAACACATTCTAGTTCATGTGTATTCCTCGCACATAATGGACTTATCCATAATTGTGACTGACTTTTTGAACAATATTAATTATTAACCTCAGCAGTCCCTTCAATCCATCGTTTTGTTCACAAATTCAATGCAATGATGTCTGACTCTTGATCTTCACAACGTAGTGCTGCGTCACTTCTATCGGCTTTCGTATCTGGAAATCAGTATTCATATTCAGTATCTTATCTTCCACAGCCTTATGTGGGAATAAATTACCCAGCTTCATCAGTTTCTGAGAGCAAACATTTATTGTCATCTCAATGCAGAGTGGCATGTTTGTACCTAATACTGTGGCCCCTTGTTTTGGAGGTCCCACCCTTCCCTGTCATCCTGTCAGAGTTTTATATATTTAACTAAGATCTCCACTCATTTTCCTAAAGTCCATGGGACACAGGTGCACTCGCCCCAAACTCTGTTCCCACAACAAGCCTTGCATCCCAGAAATCAGTCTGGTCATCCTTCGCTGTATTCCCTCAACGTCAGGTTTATCCTGTATTCGGTAAGGAGACAAAAAACACATACGGTCCTGGACAATGTTCGCGATGGGATCTCACCGAGGCCTTGCACAGCTGCACAAAGCCCCTCTTACTCCTGGTCTCAAATCCCCTTGCAATCATGGTCAACACAATATTTATCTTCCTCATTGCTTTCTGCTCCGACAATGTCGCTTTCAGTGACTGGTGTACAAGTCGATCCAGATCCTTGTCAATGTTACAGCTAACGATTTGGAAGGTCAGTGTACACTGGTCAGCATTCCAAAGACATTCCCAGTACTGACGCCTGGATTCTGAGCAACTGCCCTGCATGGAACTCGGAGGTCTGCACAGTAGGAAACAAAATCTACATCATAAGTCCCTTTAATTATCAACATTACCAAGCAATCCCTCTTCAAATAGCAGGCTGCTGTTTTACTTTCTCCCTCCAAATTGCACAATGTCACAAATACCCACATTGCTCTTCATCTGCCACGTGTTTGCCCATTCACTACACTTCTCTGTATCACTTTGGAGCTTTTTTACATCCACCTCACCCACTGACAATCAACATCGTTAAGTGCCTTAAGCAGGCTTGATATATCGGAAAGCGCTGGGGCCGAACACCGAACACTTTTATATCCCCCGCGCCTTCCACTGTGAAGAAACATTGTTTTATTCGGACTTAATGTTTCTTGCCAGCTCTCCCATTTTAAAACCAAGGCCAAATATTACCCACAATGCATTAAGTTTTGACTTTACACACAAGGTTTGGGACTTAATCAAACACTTTCTGAGAATCGAAATGTATTGCACTCATTCCTTCACTATTGTTTTCCAAACCAGTCTGATTCCCCATCTAATTCCCAATTCACAAATCTATTATGATTTTATTTTTGCACATTCCTTGCATACTAATCTTTTGTCCAACACTGTAATTTACTAATTTTATTTATTGCTTTCCTTTTTATCACCAGACTTAGGCTTCTTAGTAGTGCTGGGAAGATTTATTACCTTATGTTTTGTTTTGAATTTATTTTTATTTTGTGAAGAAAGAACTAAAGTAGTTTCTACATAATTCTGTCATTTCCCAGTTGTCTACTTCCATTCTCTGGTTTCAGACTGTAAAGAACCTGCACTTGTTCTTTGTTCCTTTTCCCATTGACTTACATTTAGAAGCTATTTACATTCCACACTTACTATCGTGTTAATATACTCAGCATAACCCAAACAATCCAGCCTTTAGCTGTTGAATGATTGACATTCCACAATGTAAGAAACAATTACAGAAGTTTCAACTCCATACCAGCAGCAACACAGCATGGTCTACATTAGTCCCACTTTTTTACAAGACACCCGTCACCGTGAATGTTATGACGTTTCAAGTGCTCCTCCAGGTACCTTTTAACAGTTACATATTTACCCTGACAAGTCACAACTCAGGAAATGCATTTCAGACTCCAAACCCCTCTGGGTAAAAGCAATAATTAATTCATTTCTAAACCTCAAACCTTAATTTTAAAAGTCTGTTTCCTTGATATTGGCCTGTTGACGAAAAGGAACCGCTTCTCTCTATCCACGCTGACCATGCCCCTCGTAGTCTTATCTTCAGAATCATATCCAACTCAGCCTTCTCTGCTCCAAAGCAAAAAATCCGATCTTCTCTAACTTCTCTTTAAAGCTGATTTACTCCATCGCAGGAAACATACTCTACAATCCTTCCAGTGCAATCGCATATTTCCTTTTCTGTGGCTCCCAGAACGTCACACAGTATTCCACCTTGGCCTTACCAAAGTCCTGTATAGCTCTTATAATCTATGGCTTGATGGATAAACTCTAGCTCCACCGTCTCCTATGACTTCTTAACTCGTCAGTTCTCCTGACGAGTCACATTGAGGGACCTGTGGAGAAGGACCCTTTGAGCTCTCTAGTGTGCTGGCTTTCACTGAGTACACCCCTGTCTGGCTCCTTCTGACAAAATGCATCACCTCATATTTATCAGAGTTACATTCCATCTGCAATTGATCTGACGATTCCGTCTATATATTCCGGTAAAATTAGACCTTCATCCTCATGCAAACCACTTGGCCAATCTTTGAGTCAAACACAATTTTACTTGTCACACTCTCCACATACCCCCCAACATTCTCATTTACATTATTTATTAATAACACAAATAAGAAGGGACACAGCACAGAAACAGGTCTCCAGCCACACAAACAGCCTCTACCACCACTCTCTGTCTCCTGCCAAGAGGGTAATTTTTCATGTAACTTGCCACATTACCCAAAATACCATAATATTTTAATTTCTTTATCAGTTTCCCACGTGGGGCTTGTCAAGGGCCTTGCTGAAAAACTAAATAAACGATGTCTTTAAACTAATTAAATCAAATTCATCATGCGTTACTTCTCTCTGATAACGTCGTGACGACTATCAAACATTGCCTCTCAGAGGAGATCAATTTTCTCCTTCCTTATTTTCTCTAACACTTTCGCTAGCACCTACCTCATGCTCACTGGTCTATAAATCTCTGGTCTACCTCTACCACCCTTACAATAATGTGAAACCACCTAAGCACTTCTCCAGTACTCTGGCAGATCCCCTTTGGTGAGATTCTGCTGAACAAATATAGTCAGGGCCTTTCCTCACTTGTCTCCCACAGCATCCTGAGTTACAACTCATCCAGAGCTCGGAATTGGTCAAATCATATTCCAGACCAGACCATCAATCTCTGCTCACATCTTAAAAAAACTGCTCAAGAACTTCCGGCACACCTTCTTGCAATTTGTACCTGCAGTCCCCTTCTCCCAAATAAAACAGATGTAAGGCTCTCATGTCACAATCTGTCAATGTTCCCCAGCCTCACACATGGATTGTCCCTTTGATGTTTCTTCATTGGCCCGAAATGTTCCCTCGTTATTCTGTTTTGCTTGATGTCCTTGTAGAATATCTTGGGATTCACTCAAACCTTGCCTGTCTGCACTTCTTCATGTCCCTGTATTCGTCAGACCCTCTGTGCGAATTATCTAAGTTTCACTGAGATCAACTCAATTCTTTGAAAAGTTAGACAACACAGACCAGGTTTCCCCATCAGATAACCTGCCATTTGAGGGATTAATCTGGAGAATTTCCACTGTAGTTCCTCTGTAGTCAATACATTCTTTCTTAGATTGGGACCCCGGGACAGTGCGGCGGCACGATGGCTCACTGGTTATCACTGCTTCCTCACAGTGCCAGGAACGCAGGTTTGATTCCAGCCTCCCGCGACTCTCTGTGTGGAGCTTGCACATTCTCCCAGTGTCTGCATGGGTTTCCTCCGGGTGCTTCGGTTTACTGCCACAAACCAAAAATGTGCAGTTCAGGTGAATTGGCGTTGCTAAATTACCCGTAGTGTTAGATGCATTTGTCAGAGTGAAATGGGTCTTGGTGTGTTACTCTTCACAGTGTCGGTGTGGGCTTGTTGGGCCGAAGGGCATGTTTCACACTGGAGGGGAATCTAATCTATTCAGACACCACCCAACACTGCAGATACATTCTCACCAACTCTCTATAGAAATGGCACAGGGCATCTTTACTTGTATCTTCCCAATTTCATTTACATTACTATAAATCTACCTTTTACTTTCCCTTAGCACATTTTCCTCCCAATAACTCTCGCTTTAACATTTCCTAATAGCTTGATCTGTGAATTTTTTAAATAAACATCCTGCTGAATATCCAGCTATACCATATCCATTGGTATACAATTCTTTGTGCACACAAGAATAATCTTCAAACCATTTTTAAAACATGCAACCTATGAATTTACTTTGAAAGATGCATTATCATACTCTTCAGTTTTGCCATTACCTTCTAAATATCTAATATCACGTTCTTTGTCTGGAGTCTAACAGACTTCTGACTGCCGAGGGCAAGTTAATTAGTCTGTCGTTTGCCATTCCCGTATTCATCCCATTTTGAACTGTCGGATAATGTTACAACCTTCCAGTTCTCCAGACTGGCTTCCGACCTTTGCAGAATATACGAGAAATTAACACAGTGATTTCCAAAGCAATAAATATATCTGTTGCTGCTTCCTCCAAAATTCTGGCGTGCAGTACATCTGGTCAGTCAGAGTTATCAATACTCAGTCTAGATTTCTTCGTAAATACAACCTCATGACTCATATGAAGGAATTTATTCGTTAGTTAAACAAGTCCCATGGTTACTTGGTATTTCTGCGAGATTTTCTGGATGTTTCTCCATGAAGACAGACACAAAGTAACTGTTTAGTGTCCTTGTCAGTTATTTATTATCCACAATAAATTATGCTATCCAGACATTCTCTGTTTGACATTTGACCTTGCTTTTATTTCACTTCCATATATTGCTAGAAGCTTTTTGGTAGTCGATGTTTCTTACTCGTTTGCATTCTAGTTCCATGTTTGAATATCTTCTCAGTGCCTTGATCCACCTTTGCTAGATCCTGCATTTCACTGAACTCACTGGCTTACCACATTTTTGTTCTAAGCCGCTTCCTTTGATCTAATGGGGAATCTAAGCTTTTTCGTTAACCGTTACAGAATTACTTTGAACGGATTCAATTTTTAGCTTAATTTGTTAACCAAAATTTACTTACCTTTTAATTTTGCACCTGGTATGTATATATGAACAATTTACATATTATTGTGTTTCGATGACAGAAGTATTGAGTTTTAGAGCCGCGGGACTTTGGTGCAGCTCCACAAGTCCTTGGTGAGGCCACACTTTGAATACTGTATCCAGTTCTGGTCGCCCTACTTTAGGAAAGATACAGAGGCTTTAGCGACGGTACAAAGAATGTTTACCAGGATGCTGCCTGGAATGGAGGGCTTGCCTTATGAAGTAAGGTTGAATAAGCTCAGACTTTTCTCTCTTGAGAGAAGAAGAAAGAGAGGAGAGCTGATCGAGGTGTACAAAACAATGAGAGAAATAAATAGAGTCAATAGCCAGAGACTTTTCCCCAGGGCAGGATTGACTGGTACGAGTAGTCATGGGTTGAAGGTATTGGGAGGAAGGTATAAAGGAGACATTTACGCAGACAGTTGTGAATGAATGGAATGCATTGCCAGCTGAGGTGGTCGAAGCGAAGTCATTGGGGACATTTCAGCGATTGCTGCACATGCACATGGATAGCAGTGAGTTGAGTGGTGAGTAGGTTAAGTTAGTATATTTTACATTCGGATTAAGTCTCGGCTCAACATCTTGGGCCTAAGGACCTGTTTTGTGCTGTACTTTTGCTATGTTTATATGTTAAATAACGGGTATTACCTGTCTTCCATAAATTTTCATCATGTATTTTCCAATTTACTGAAACTAACTTGCCCCTCATACGTTCATGGCTTGCATCACTCATTCTTATCACCGCGATTTCAAAAACTCAATAATGCTTTGTATTCAGACCTCATTTTATTTCCAATGCTCTATGACAACGACTCGCAAAATTTCCCTTTTGAACAAGGTTTTCAATTAGTTCCTTCTGATTACATGACATCATTTCCTAACCAACTGATCTCTAGCTCGATGCTGAACATATTGTTACAACAAATCGTTTCGTGCAGTCTCATGATATCCGTTTTCCCAGTATTAACATTTACTTAGATATACCTGGGAACAGTCCATTATTACTGCGGTACCCACAAACGTGTATATCTTTTTTTTTGCCTTATAATGTGCCAAGATTTATGTTGCAGTTTGGTTTTGTTATATGTAAATTCTAACAATGTTAGCTTGCCCTTGCTGTTTCTGAGCTCCACTTCACGTGATAATGTGGTATCCAAGAAACGTGAGCTCGGGTGGGGAACATTTAATGGAAGATGCAAGGTTGAGATCATCTCGCCACATCATATACGCTCTTCTCCTGCGTCATTGTGATATTTTCACCAGATCTCCCTTTACGCTGGTGAATTTGAGAAGGACAATGATCTTTCACCAATGCCGTGTATTCTTTCAGAGCGCTGAGACTTCTCTAACCAAGATGGGCACCTTACAGCAGGCTGGCAAAATATTGCTGCCTCTTCACAGGGTATCAGTGAGATCACATTTGGAGCAGTGTGTACATATTTACTCTCCTCACTGAAGAAAGGATATTCTAATATTGGAAGTAGCTCAGAGATGATTCCCTCAACTGATTCCTTTAATGAACGTGTTAGCATATATGGAAAGGATGATGAGGTTAATCCAGTACCCTTTGGATTATACAAGAATGAAAAATGATCTTGTTTGAACATACAACACTGGAAGGAGTCAAAACAGAAGCCAATAACAAAGCCAATAGAGTAATTCATTCCACTTCTCCAGCCAGTAACACGGGAAAAGTATGTTCAGGCATTCGAACCTGTTAAGGCAGAACAGGGTAAAGCTATTCAACCCTGCCGCCTGATATACAGTTACAATGGGAGGAAAATAACCCTCGAGCCTATAACACTGGACTGACAATAGGCCATGCAGCACCAGTGTCCTGTGACTCAGCAACAGGATCAGAACTTTCAGCCCCCTCATATCTGTAGCACAGAAACTAGAAGAGACCACAGAGAGACTCGAGATTGTTACTTTGGGATAAGAAGATACCATTTAGCCCATTGCGGCGGTAGCATAGGAAAAGGAGAAGGTCACAAACTATCAGACATTTTTATGAGAAAGGAGGAGGTAGTTCACTTGTTTGCTGTATGGGAACAGGAGAAGACCAATCACTCTCTCAATCCCATTTCAGGAATGCAGCAGAACACCTCTCAATATCTCCAGAGTATTATGCAGGAACACAGGAGACCCTTCAGCCCTAGAAGTCCTACATAGCAACAGGAATGTTCGTAATCCTTCAAGCCTGTTTACGAGCAATTGATGAGCTTGGATAGAGGACTTGTGAATCAGCAAAACACAGTGAATTAGAATAAATGGTTCATTTTCGGTTGGCAAAATGCATTTTCTGGGATGCCATGGATTTCAGTTCTCCGACCTCAACTATTTGCAATCCCCATTAGTACTCGGTTGATGGGACAGAAATTACCATCACCAAATTTTAGATGACACTAACAATGGTGAGAATTTGCTTTACAGTGAAGATGTAAGGGAGTTATAAACAGATATGGATGGGTTGAGTGAATGAGCCAACATTTAGCAAAGAAAATTCATGTCAATTACTGTGAGGTTATTCAATTCGGCCAGGGTAAGAGAAAAGAACATTTTTGAAATGAAGGAAAGATTCAGAATGCTAACGGGCAGAGCGATCTTGGTGTCCTTGTGCATATTACAGGTAACTCACATGCAGGTCAAGCAGGTAATTAAAAAGGCAATTGCAATTTCAGTGCAAATGTAGGAAAGAATGGAGTCTAATTGTCGAGACTGTTACTGTATCTAAACAAGGCATATGTGAGACTACAACTGGAGGACCGTGTGATGGCCTCACTTCAGGAGGGATATATTCGCATATGAGGCAATTCAAATGAAGTTGACTCGACTGATCCTCGAGATGGGAAATCTGTCTTATGGCGAAAGATTGAGTAGTTCAGGCCTGTACTCTCTGGAGTTTAAGAGAATAAGAGGGGATCTCATTGAGGGCTGTAAAATGCTAAATGCGATAGACAATGTAGACGTGGCATGGTCATTTCTTCAGGTGGGGCAAACTATCACAAGAGATCATAGTCTTCGGATAAGGCAGAGCAGATTTAAAACAGGGGTGAGGAAAACGTACTTACCTAGAAGTGTTGTGAACCTATGTAATGTACTGTACCGGAGTGCAGTGGATGCTGGGACACTGCGTAGATAAAGAGATATGAAGACCGAGGAGGAAAGTGGAGCTGAAGCCGAGATGACATCAGCCATGACTGCACTATGGAGCAGACTAGAGGGGCTGAATTACAGACGGATGCTCCTTGTTCTCATTCAGCCCTTCAAATGTGCTACACAGCAACAGGGGAGGACTGTTTATCAATCAGGAAGCAGACACTCGGGATAAACCAGTCTTGGTCAGTTCGACAGTACGTAACCAATGGGGTCATAAAGTGAGCAGAGCTGGGTTCTCAACTATTGACAATCTATATCAATGACTTACAGGAGTGGAAATAATGCACTGAAACCATATTTGGGGACGAGATGAAGGCAAACAAGCAACTAAATTATCAAGAGGAGCTGCAGAGTTGGTAAATAGGTAGAAACAAGTAAAGTAGATGGAGAATAGTTAGGCTGGTGGAATATAACATGATACATACCCTATTTTCATTCAGGAAGAATTCAAGGCACTATATTACTGAAATGAAAAGGTATTACAAACACAGTGATACAATGTATACTGGAGGATTCACTCTGATCTGTTCAGAAATTGGAAGTGTTGCTACATCTCCCAGATGGTCTGCTCCCTCATGTTCGCCTTGGCCCCATTCCTCACAGTACGCACGGGATGTTTTGATTTGGTTGGTTGGTGGTGGGGTGTGGTGAGTGGGAGAGTGTTTTGAACTGTGTATCAGACTCGCCAACATTAAGTGCATTTAAATCGTCATTGGATAGGCATTTGGATGGGAATTAAATAGTGCAGATTAGCTGGGCTGCAGGCTGGTTTCACAGTTTGGTACAACATCCAAGGCTGAAGGCCAGAACGTCTCAGGAATGTTCTATATTTTTTGTTCTAAAACCTTGTTAATTGTTAACCTGTGACTTTGTTTTCTCTCAGGATGACAGAAAGCCGTGCATATTTCATATTTGCAAATGGATTACAGGACTGGAGGGTTCACACTTTTCCGAAGACATCGAAAGTTTTGATCCAATTCCCTGATTGTCTGCTCCCTGATATTCCCAGTCGCCCCCTTGCACTCAGTATACACAAAACATTTTGATGAGTTTGATTAGCAGTGGGGAATGATAAGGGGTGCTTTGAACCGTGTAACAAGTGGCTGCCTTTATCCGAGATGCCATCAAGTATTTCTCAGTGGAGACTCGAAGACGATGGGAATGGCTGACTGATTCTGAATGAAGAGGCTGAGTCCGCTGCCAGAAAAGTGGGAATTCACCGAAATGATGTACTATGAATGGTCACCCAGCAACATTAATGGAGTGAGCATTCTACCGGTCCCTCTACCTCTCCCCATTGACATGCCGAGCCCGCAGAACGTTGTATACCATCGGGAATCCCACTAAACTGGGAAATCAACGATACATCTGGCAGCACCCTGTTGAAGGAGAAAACAATGCATTCACCTCATCCACCATCTATATCCTCCATCAGTGGTAACATTAATTTCAACATACTGCTTGATGATGGATATTTCATCCATTCCTGCCTGGAAAATTTCGGACCATAGAGCTGAATGAAACAGTGAACATAACCGCCACTGGCCGCATCGCCCTTCCGCTGATCTGAAGCTGGAGTACATGTTGAAGTAGGTGACACTGCTCTCTGACCAGGTCCTTGTTGAATTAGGGTCCCCTCACACTCTAAGCCTGGGTTAAATGTAGTTTGGGAAGCTGATGCTGGAAATACCGAGGTGGACGTGGCAGACACACGCACTCCGTAGTTTCAGACCTTGCCCTCTCTGCAGCCTCTGCTCAATATTCTGATCATGTTGCACACCCCGATGCTGTAACTACGGACCCCATGCTCCTTCCACAACTGTGTCACCGAATACTCAGGTCTCCCTGAATGTCTGAGGCAACTGACATCGCAATCTCCAGCAAGTAATCTCCAAAATCTCCAATAAAGTTTTCGAACAGGAGTCAGTCAGAGGGTCACCAGCGACAACTGCTATGGACCAGGACAGACCCCCTGAAAATATTTTAAGAAAGGAAGCCTGGACCTTAACGTTTCCTTATTTTAAACGTAGATGTGAAATGTGTGTCGCAGATCATCCAGTACTGCGACTGGTCAAATCACTCGACGTTAATCATAATATAATCAATTTAAACGCTCTAATTAAAATACGATCAAACAGAAGATCAATTTGGGATAGTTTCTCTGTTGGAAATCTTAGCTAACAATAGATGCAATACCATTTACTACTTAAGGGTTCCAATGCAGTCGCATCCCTTGAACAAAATCCTTGTCAAAAAGGTAATTTCAAACACAGAATCTGACATGCAATTGTCCAATCCAGAAGGAACTAATGTAAGTAATAATTTAGATAAAATAGGAAGTAGGGATCAAGAATTGAAACACCAAACCTTCTGGGAAAACAAACAGCTTCGGATTGCTGCACCCAAAAACAAAACCAGAAGACCTGGTCTGTGAGAACTGGCCGCGGCCCATCTATTGCTACCCACTTTATAGTAAAACATAAATGCCTCCGTTTTCAGGCGACAGTTCTGGTTCCCTGCCTTTAACGCCTCTCCTCAAAAACAAAAGCCGGGGATAACAATCTATTTTTAAAAATGACAGTATCGTCAATCGCCCTCTTTATGAAAATGAACCATCAATACACAAAGATTGCTTCATTGTAAATAATTCATTTTTACCGTATTAGTAGACTACAACACATCCATGTGAAATTGACATTAATCATGCAAACATTCATGGATATATTTTGTTTCACTCTGTGTAATCCTGCCAAAGAATGCCGTTGTCTTTCTTCGCACTAGTCGAGATAATGTGTTCGTAGTTCATTGTTCTGTCACCTACATAATTTACAAATATAATGATGGCCAAATGAAATTTGCTTTAAAAAAGCCTGGAGTTTTTGCCTTACATTTCTCCAAAGACTTTAAGGGATTATGATCAGTAAAGAGATTAGTCTCAAACAGGTTATTGGGAATTTAAATGCTGAAATGTTGTAACGTCGACACCAAAATCAAGGTATTCTTCTCAGTTGTGGAATATTTCTGTTGAAGACTTCAACGAACTCTCTAACCACACTTTACACAACAGAGCAATTCTCATGTCTTCAATCGTCATACTGAATAACGAACCTCCTCATTTTTCAAAGATTAATATGTTCTGTATCGCTTAACACTTTAACTTGTTTCGCTGCAACTCCCTCGCTATGCCAGTAAAACTTCGTCTTGCAGGTATATGTTTTAAGAAAATATTGAACATTCTTCACAATCTCCAACAGAAGCCAAACTTTGCTCTGTGCACAACATTTTAATTGTCAGTCATTTCAGCTTTTAACCTTGCCATTTTAACAGTCTGCTTTTCCAAATTTTGAATTTGTCCAAAATAAGAATCTCTTGAAGAGCGTCACAGGTTTGCTTTATTCTTAATGTCCTTGTATACCTAGCAAATTTACTTCGTTTTATCCTTTCAAACTCTATGTACATTCAGTCAGTATCCCTTCTTAGATTTGTCAAACGCTGTTTATGGGATTCTCACACCAACTCGTATGCACTTCAAATGAATTCCTTCACACTCTCAACGCTCCAGACACCTCCTGTGGCAGTGATATAAATGTGTTACTTGTTTTACTGCTTGATTTGGTTAAAATAATCTACATGCACACTGGCCACTGTATTTGTTTCGACACATTCTGAAATGAAATTAAAAAGGCTTCTACCTCCTTCTCATCATATTTTGACATTTCCTGTATATATTTAAACAGGTCCCCATTCAGACCTTTGTCTGCGATGGGTTTGCTGATTCTCACTGCCCTCCCATTTCAGCATACTTTCTACCTTCGTCTCTATCCTTCGAAATCGACTTTACTGTCCAATCACTATCTTTTAACTTTAAAGCTATCTCTTGTTCTGCTTTTCTTCTCTTTTTTCTGTCTTTCTTCTTCTTCTCCTTTTCTTTTAACTCTAATTTTAATCATATTTCAAACTGTTTCAATTGTTCTTCATGTTCAAGTTGCTTCACCTGCAATTAAATTCCATTTTCAATGATTCCGATGGCGTTTCCACCAATATTTGAATGCCGAGCGATTGTTGTAAGTCGTTATTCATTTCTCACAAACAAACACAAACCCAACTTTACCTTGCCTGCCACTTCCAACATGTTTGCCTTGCTCACCTTTTGTAAAACTCCTAAATTCATTTCTTCCACCTCCAGAAAAATTAAGTGACTGGGAGAACCATTCTGAAACAAAGCAATGTTCTAACGAACCGAATGCAGCACCAAGAACAAACGACAGAAACTACTAAAACACGCCACCTTTGAGCCCAAGAACCTCCCCGTGCACATTCCAGAATGTCCGCCTGTGTTACCTCCGTGTTCTCCGGTTCCCTTCTCACAGCGCACATATGTGCAGTTTAAGTGAACTGTCTATGCTAAATTGTCCATCGTGTTCAGAGATATGTCAGTGAGATATATGAGTAACGGTAAATGCAGAGTAATGGGGAATGGATGTGGGTGGGATACTCTTCCTCGGATCGGTGAGAACTTATTGGGTCAAATGGCCTGTATCCACACTGAAAGGAGTCAAACTCGAAATACAATTCGTAACTATGCATTTAGAACGGGACAGGGCCCCCAGTTTGCAGTGGATCAGACCAGCATGCCTTAAATTTTTTTAACCTGGACGCAAACTTTGTCGTCTTTCAAAGGAAGATGTGAAATGGGTGTTTCAGATGAAATGTGACTGATCAAGCTGCTCAGCTTTAAAAAAAAATACATTTTTTAATGCTAATAAAAATAAAAACAAAAAGAAGAACAATTCAGAATAACTTGACGACTGGAACACTTAACCAAATAATATACCCAGAACATTCTACTAGAAACCTGTTTTTCCTGCCTAAGATCCCACAAACGCACCCACTGGTAAAAAGAAAGGCAATCTCAAATATACATTTTTCACGCAGTTTTCGAATCCTGCGGGAAACAGCATCAAAAGAGATGTCAGAGAGATTAACAGTGAGAGATCACTTACTGAAACTTCCAACCCTTCTAGTACACAAAGCTTCTGCTGACTGTGTTATGAAAACGCAAGGTGTAATCATAAGAGACTTAACAGCGGAAAAGCGCTAACCGATACTGAAACAAGATACAATGTAACCTTTCGGTCCAGCAGCTCAACTGACTGTGTGTCGGTAGATAAAAAAAAAATTTAATGCGGCCAATCAGTTTAAATTATTCACCAAAAATTTACAAATTTCAATCAATTTTGAATGTAGTATATTGACAATACGAAACGTCAATGACCCAATGCGACGCTTTGGAATATAAAAAATTACATAGCTCCAAGTTCAAACAGTAGATGTGAAAATCCTGGTGGATGTATTCAGCAGGTGTGAAAAGATAGAAGTTATACTGCTCAGTACATGCTATCAGGGATCGGCTCATGGTCAAAGGGATCAGCACATTTTTGACTGGTCTCATTCAGCCTCAGATATTGGTCAACGAAGAGATGGGGTAACCGGAAGGAAATGGATGTTTTTAAAAAGATCAGAAGAGAATGACCTTCATGCTGCCAATATTTCATTAACAACGGCAATGATACAACGAATCATCGTTCTCATCTGAAACTAAGCCGGTTAACATAGACTCCCATGAACAATACTGCTAGAAGCAAGGACGGAAATAATAATGGAACAAGTTCACTGGTGCAGTTGGTTGTGACCTTCAGAGTGAATACGAGAATTTAGAGTCTTAACAGAACCGATAGTAGTGGCATAAGTGTAGACCATATGAAGGAAGAGCAATGCAATCATAACTGGTTTATAAAAATAATAGATGAGCAGTGAGACTTACCAGGGACAGCGAAGATAGCTAGGATAGGATAATATAAGTGTTGAATAATACGAATAGAATAGTAGATCCGCCATGATAATGAAAGCCGATCATAATTTGTAGAAAGATACCAAACATAAGCAAATAAACTTCTGTCTCTTGGTGGAACATTCCAGTCCATTGTTCTCAGATTTTGATCCATTGTTGGCGCACTCCAGTGTCATGTTCTCAGATTGTGAAACTTCCACCCCCTCTCGCTGCTGATCCCTGTTCGTGCTGTCGGTGATGATCCCGCTCATACTGTGCGGTAACATATTTAACAGAGCCCGTTTATCAATGGAAGATGGAAATACTTTACTGCAAAAGTTAGAGTCCGTGGAGATTTACATTAAACGCAGTCAGTGAACAAACATGGTCAGGTAACCCCTTCGTTACCATCTCTTTACATATCGCAATAAAAGGGATCATTTACTTTTTTCGGGATTGAAAGAATGAGGATAAATAAAGGATGTACCATAAATCTTCCAGTCTTTTTAATCTTTCTTCCTTATATGTGAGAGGTTGCCAGAGGACTGCAGGGTTATTTTTATGTCACGCTGTTTATAAAAGGAAACAGGGATAAAGTAACAGTCCCGCTGCACAATTCTTTGCCCTGGGAAATTCCTGGTCACATTAACCAAGGTAAGATACTTACTGTCAATTCACTTTGTGTTAGGTTAATCCTGTTTTTAAATGCGCTGTTATCGGATCATTTCATAACTTTAATTCAGAGCGCTGGTACGGCTCCTGAAGAAGAGGGGCAAACAATTCTGAACCCATACGCCTGTTACAATGAAATGGGAGGAGTCCATTCATCCGAGACTAACCCAATAACACTTGAAGATATGGAAAGCTGGAATGTTGGAACATTTTCCAAATAGAATGATTCAAAGCATAGAGAAGCATTTCTGCAGCTGTATGAGATATTACTGAGAGGACACCTGGAGTACTTAGTGTCGTCTGTGTTTGGTCAACTGAGAAGGTGGGTTCTCAAGCAGATATAGTTTATCGGCTGCCCATCATACAGGGTTTACTGTGTTGTTTAATGACTCGGGAATGTAACAGAGGAACAGGAGGATAATAATACAGCCGCTTGGGAATGTGAGAGGAACAAGAGGAAGCCATTTCGTCTCTCCAGTCTGTTACAGACAGACAGAGGGAGGCCATTCAGCCTCTCACATCTGGTACAGAGGGTCAAGAAAGATTCGTTCAACAGTTCAAAGTTTCTTTCGCACAACTTATAGTTTTAAAAAAGTTATGGAAAAAGATACACTTGGTAAACAAAAGTTACATTTCTCGCGAATTTTGAGATGGCTTGTTCCTCAGGCGGAGTGTTTAGATGTAGGTTTGCTCGCTGAGCTGGAAATGAACCTTCCAGCTCAGTGCGCGAATCCGCATCAAGATACAGATCTAACTTAGAGTCAGGCCAATTTTGAAAGTGCTCGGTAAGCCCTTTGAACGCTAATTCACAGACGTCATTCACATTTAAAGTGATGGTTGAATCTGAAAGGCCTTCAAACATTGGCCTACAAGAGACCAGAGACAATATATTCCTACCAGTGCATGGAGTGTGGTGCTGCAAAAGCACAACAGATCAGGGAGCATCCGAAGAGCAGGGGAATCGAGGTTTTGAGCATAAGTCCTTCATCAGGAATGAGGCTTTTGGGCCTGGGAGCTGTGAGATAAATTTGAGGGGTGTGGGAATGTGGGTAAGGTAGCAGAGAAAGCGATTGGCAGATGGAGGTGATGGAGAAGATGATAGGTCAAAGAGAAATGTGGAAAAGAGAGACGAGAAAGGTGATGGACATTTCAAGAGAGAGATGCCGAGTTCGAGGTTTTGGACTGGGATAAGGTGGAGGGAGGGAAAATTAGGAAATTGGTGAGATTCTCATTGACCCCGTGTAGTTGCACGTTTCAAAGGTGGAATATGAGAAGTTCTTCCTGTAGGCTTTGCGTGTTAATGTTTTGGCGATGGAGGATCTGCATGTCTTTGGTGGAGTGGGTGAGGGTTGGTGTTGAAAGTTCCAGCCACAGGGGAGTGGGGTTGGTTGGTGCGGGTGGCCCAGAGATGCGTTCTGAAAAGATCCAAAATTGCCATCCTGTCTTCCCGATGTCGATGAGACCAGATCGAATGAAACGGATCCAGCAGACAGCATTGGAGTTAGAACAGGTAAATTTCAGTCATATGTGTCCAGCACCACAGTCTCGACTCTGCTCTTCGGCATCTGCAGTCCTCTGTTTCTCCCTGTTCCTAATGGTGAGCGGGACAATGCTCGTAGGTGCAAACCGTGATCAATGTCTTGCCATATTGAAGTTATGTTCAAGGAATAGAAGGAGGCATATGTCAGGTAAACAGAGCTGGGATGGAGGGAATAAGAGCAGTAGGAGTATAGACAAGGCGCAAATTGCAGCGTAAAATAGTGCCTATTCGATGCGTTTGGACGTCAAGTTAAGAAGACATTGATGAAATTCTACAAATACACTAAAAGCAAAATATTAACTGGGAGCGAATAGGGCCTCTTAATTTAAACAAAGCTGTCTCTGTGTGAAAATGCAGGAGATGACTGGGATCCTAAATGAGTATTTTCCCTCAGTATTCACTGTGGAACAGGCTACAAGAGTAAGTGATCTTTGGGAAATATTTAGTGATACCTTAAATACTGTCTATATCACAAGGAGAAGTGCTGGACATATTAAAATGCATTTCGTTGAATAAATCCCAAAGACGTCATCAGTTGTATCCCAGGACTTTTTTGCAAGATAGGGAAGTAATTGTTCAGTCTTTGTTAATATATTTGTGTCATCGATTGTCACTGGTGAGGTGCTGAAAGACTGGAGACTGGCAGATGTCGTGTCATTATTCAAGAAAGAAAGGAAAAACCAGGGAACTATGGACAGATGCCCCTGACATCAACTCTGGCTAAGTTATTGGAGGGGATTCTGAGGGAAAAAAATTGTCTTTGTTTTAAGTTTGCTCTCTGGTCTGGAAGGTTTGTTTTCAGACGTTTCGTTGCCATACTACGTAACATCATCATTATGATGACAAAACATCTGAAAACAAACGTTCCACTTCAGCAAGCAAACGTACATTCAGAACCTCAAACATAGCAAAAAGTATTTTCAAAATTCGGTAGGATTGATATGTATTTGGAAAGTCAAGGACTGAAGACGGCTTTTTCATGGGAAATCCTGTCTCACTAACTTGATTGAGTTTTGTGAAGTAAAATGAAGAAGATTGATGAAGACAGAACAGTAGATAATGTTTATATGGAAATCAGGAAGGCTTTCGACAAGGATCCGTTTAGTAGTCTGGTTTCCAAGGGTAAGTCGCCGGGAATCCAGGGAGACCTAGCCATTTGGATACAAAATAAGCTTTAAGGTAGGAGACAGAGCGTGACCATAGAATTTTGTTTTATCAGACTGCAGGTCTGTGACCAGCAGTGTTCCACAAGGATCAGTGCTGGGTCCACTGCTTTTGATCATTCATATCAATAATTTGGATTTGAATAATCAAAGTGTAGTTAGTTAGTTTGCACGCAATTGCAAAATCAACGGTGTAGTCGACAATGAGGAAGGTTATCTCAGAGTACAATGGGACCTTAGTTAGCGAATTGGCAGCTGGCATTTATTTCAGATAAATGTGACGTATTGTGTTTTGGAAAGGCAAATCAGGGCAGACGTAAAGGTAGAGTTCCGAGATGAGTTCCAAAACAAAGAGAAATTAATAGAAATTATACAATTCGAACAGTGTGGGAATAGGCCATTCGGCCCATCGAGTCCCCCAACTCTCCAAAGAGCATCACACCAAGCACACCCATAGCCTATCCCTGAGACTCTGGATCTACTCTGTATATCACTGGGCACTATGGACAATTTAGAATGGCCAATTCACGTAAATTTCACAACTTTGGACTGTGGGAGTACCCAACAGAAACATACGTAGAGAGAGAGAGAATGTGCAACCACCACACAGGCAATCTGACAAGAGTGCAATGAACCCTGATCCCTGGCGCTGTGAGACAGCAATTCTAATCACTGAGATGCCATATCGCCTTGCGGTGCAGTTTCATAGTTCCTTCAATGTGCTGTCACAGGTCGACAGGATGGTAAGGAGGGAAGCTTTTACACATGCCTTTATTGCCAAGATTTTTCATTAAAAAAAGTTTGGACGACATGTTGCAGCTGTACAGAACATTGGTTCAGCCACTTTTGTAATACTGCCTTAAATTCTGTTCTTCCTGCTGTAGGAAAGATGTTGCTAATTTTGAAAAGGTGTAGAAAAGATGAGAAAGTATGTTGCTGGTGTTGTGGGTTGGGGAGATGGCAATGAGCTTCAGAGAGAGTTGAAATAGGCTGGAGCTACATTACCTTGAGCGCTAAGGCTGAGGATTGACGTGACAGCGGTTTACAGCAGTGGATCATTTGCTCCAGGGTGAGCAACACCAAAGGCCAGGGAAACATACAGGACAGTAATTCACGTTAAAACTGGACAACTACTTCATTAACAACACGTTATCGAACTGTGGAGATTGTTATGACAGAGTGTGAACACCTCTCCTAATTTAAACCAGTCACACAGTCAAGATTCACTCCATTCTGTAATCTCTTGAAATTGGAGGGACAAAGGACTATCCCAAATGTAACTATTTACGTAAAACTTAACAAGTATATTATTAAAATCTAATGGAAAATGATTGACTAGAAATTCTTCACAACTCCTTTCTCTGAACTTTTCTGTTACCTTCCCCCCTCAAATACTGGTCTGATGAAAATGCCGATTACGAGTTAACAAATATATAATCTCGTATCAAAACCAGTCAGGTTGCCAGGTGTTCTTTGTTAGTTTTAACCAGTCTTCTTTTCTTCTTCTTAGGGATTCTGCTTCACAGGTCGGTGATACACAAAGATTCCTTTCAGAGAGTGGGTATTTCAGCAAGCCATCTCTTTATATTTGTTGGTGCTTGGCAGTTATTTTAGCTGCTGTTTGCCACTTTGAATATTTGTTTAAAATGTCTATTTCTTGTACCTCAAAACATCGGATCGTTTCGTTGCTTTTAATATTGTCAAAATTCGAAATTCAAATTTGATTGGTTTTTAGTGCATAATTTAAGCTGATTGGCCGAATTTGTTTTTGTTTTTGTGTCATAGCAACTCAGACACTGCCAGCCGTTGTTACGAAGCGTTACATTGTTACCGTGTTCCAGATTCTCTGTGACTATCCAAGTCCTTGCCAGCTTTTCAACTCTCGTACATGTACAGCACCCCTTACACTTTCTTACAACTTCCCATCTTAAGAAAAAAATGACCAATTATAATGAAAGGATGGCTTTATTTTTATTCTATTCATTCAACAGATTACTATAGCATATAAGTAACTTTAGTCGAAGTTCAACGTAATGTCTTCCAATATGCACATTATAAAATATTGAATATTGAATAAATTCAAATCTCATGTAAACTTCATCTGTTAAATCGGCAATAATGCAACTACAATTTTATTCTTAGGAGACACAAAATAAATGATTTTCACATTAAAAGTCTGTAACATAAGACGCCAATGAAATAGTCTCATATGCTTAGATTTAAAGCGTTTTAAGAATTACAGAGAATAGTGATCATTATACATCATCGTCTCTTTTTCGATTGCAGAGTATTTTCTCTGCTGGATGCTGAGTTTCTTGAAAAAGTACCAGCTGGCAGTTCAATCCCATCCTCATCCTCCTGTGTCATGAACATGGATGTCGTATTTAAAAAGTTTTGTAACCATTGATGTAGCTGTAACTGGTTGTTAGTTAATATTGATGTCAAACATTCGAATGCCTCCTGGAATTGTTCTGTCCATCAAACCTGTGTGCTCTTCTTCAGCAAATCAGTTAACGGTGCCACTATACTGCTGACATTTGAACAAACTTTTAATAGAATCGACTTAGTACAGAGAATTGAAGCGCATCTATCTAGAGGTTGGTCGAGGGAATTCGTCGAAGGTTTTCATCTTGGCATTCCATGGAGTCAACCTTCCATGACCGATGTTATGTCCCAGGAATGTCACCTCGGCTTTCGAGAATTCTGTTTTATTGAAGATTATCACCGGTTTTGTTTCTCGTCGTCTTGAGAAGAGCTCTGCCAACTGTACTATGTGGTCTATTCAGGACTTACTAAAGAGCACTATGTCGTCCAAATAGACTGCATATTTTGTTAATATAGCCAATGCTCTATTCATGAGTCTTTGGAATGTGACTAGGGCGTTTTACATTCCAAAGGAAAGCACTTTAAAATGATATAGCCGACTTGGTGTTAGAAATACATACATTTCTTTTACCTTCTCTGAAAAATGTACCTGCTTGTAACCACGCCTTAAGTTCAACTTGGTGATGCATGACTTTCTCGACACAGGCCTCCAATCTTGAAATTGGGTATGAGTCTGATTTTGGAATGGTGTTGACCTTCCGATGACCCATGCAGAATCGTTGAGTCCCATTCAGTTTGGGAAATAAGATGATCAGCAAAATGCATGCAAACTGGCTTGGTCCGATGATATTCCCGTCGACCATGGCCTCGACCTCCTCAATCTGGCCCTGTTTGGTTTTGAAATGATTAAACGGGAGGGATGTTGTTTTATCGCAGCAGTATTCCCTACATCTACAGTATGCATAATAGCATTAGTCTTCCCCATCTGATTCTTAAATATATCCTCATACTGCCGTACCAAGCCTTTTAGCTGCGTTCAATACTCATAAGACTGATGGTTAACTAACCTAACCCACTCCTCAAGGACTACCTTATGTTTTAATCTATTTTGAGACACATGGAAATCCACATCATCCTCATTTGAACCCTCATTCTCTGTGGCAGTGATAAACATCTGTTTTTCAAGTTCTTTCTCTTTCATGTAATCCGGTTTCATCATGTTCACATGATATACCCAGTACCTTTTCTGTCTACATGGCATCTTTTTTTCGAGAGTTCACATAACTCAACTTTTCCTCAATTTGATTGGGACCACTAAACTTAGCTACGAATGGATCTGCTATCGCTGATTACGGTACTAACACATCATCCCCTCGGGAATACGTCCGACTCTCAAAGTTTTTATCTGCCACGTGCTTCTTCCCATACTGTGACCCTTTTAAATGCTGTTTCGCGAACTTACCTACTCGATTTAATTTCTCCCACACCTCCAATACATAATGTAAGTGTGGGATCTCTGAATTTGGTCCTGTCAGTATTTTTGCAATTAATTTCAAATGGGCTCTCAGTTCATGCCCAAGTATTGCCTCAAAGGGAGTGAACAATGTGTATTATTTTGGGGCATCTCCAAAGGTAAACAACGCAAGTGGCAATCGGTGGTCCCAATCATTCGAGCAATTCTGACATTATGCTCCCAACATATTCTTAAAAGTCTGATGCCATCTTCGTAAAGCTCCCTGGGATTCAAGGTGATGTGTAATGGATTTAAAGTGCTGTACACCTAAACTATCCATTGCCCCTTTAATCAGCCTAGCAGTGAAATTTGACACTTGGTCCGACTGAATCTCTCTGGGTAACCCAGACAGTGTACTCAAAGTTACTAACTCCTCTACTACCCTTTATGCCTTGATACCCCAAGGTAGAATTGCCTTCTAAAATCTGTTAGACACATCCATTATGGTTAACAAGCATTTACTTCCAATATTAGTTCTTGGTTAAGGAACTCCAGAATCAGTTATAGCCAGCGAGTAAAGTTCTTCAAATATGGGAATTGACAATAAAGGTTTTATTCCCACCAGAGACTTACTTGGAGTTGGCACGTATGACATGTATGGCAAAGGTTAACCACATCCTTGTGAATCCCAGGCCAACGAAAGTATTCTTGTGATAGAGTCATAGAGTTATAGAGATGTACAGCATGGAAACAGACCCTTTGGTCCAAGCTGCCCATACCGACTGGATATCCCAATCCAATCTAGTCCCACCCGCCAGCACTCGGCCCATATCCCCCCAAACTCTTCCTATTCATATACTCATTCAAATGCCTCTTAAATGTTGCAATTGTACCAGCCTCCACCACATCCTCTGGCAGCTCATTCCATACACGTACCACCTTCTGCGTGAGAAAGTTTCCTCTTCCGTCTCTTTTATATCTTTTCCCTCGCACCATAAACCTATGCCCTCTAGATCTGAACTCCCCGACCCCAGGGAAAATACTTTCCCTATTTATATTATCCATGCCCCTCATAATTTTGTAAACATCTATAAGGTCATCCCTCATCCTCCGGCTCTCCAGGGAAAACAGCCCCTACCTATTTAGCCTCTCCCTTTTACTCAAATCGCCCAACCATGGCAACATCCTTGTAATTTTGTTTCTGAATCCTATCATGTTTCACAATATCTTTCCAATAGGAAGGAGACCAGAATTGCATGCAATATTCCAACAGTGGCATAACCAATGTCCTGTACAACCGCAACATGAACTCCCAATTCCTGTACTCCATACTCTGACCAATAAAGGAAAGTATACCAAAATCCTTCCTCACGATCCTGTCTACCTGCGACTCCACTTTCAAGGAGCTATGAACCTGCACTCCAAGGTCTCCTTGTTCAGGAACATTCCCTAGGACCTTACCATTAAATGTATAAGTCCTGCTAAGGTTTGTTTTCCCAAAATGCAGCAATTCGCATTTATCTGAATTAAACTCCATCTGCCACTTCTCAGCCCATCGGCCAATCTGGTCCAGATTGTGTGGTAATCTGAGGCAACCCTCTTCGCTGTCCACTGCAACTCCAATGTTGGTGTCATCTGCAATCTTACTAACTGTACCCCTTATGCTCACATCCAAATCTTTTATTGTAATGACAACAAGAAGAGGACCCAGCACTGATCCTTGTTGTTCTCCAATGGTCACAGGCCTCCAGTCTGAAAAAATCAACCCTCCATCACCACCCTCTATCTTCTGCCTTTGAGCCAGTTCTTTCCAAATGGCTATTTCTCCCTGTATTCCACGAGATCTAACCTTGCCAATCAATCTCCCATGGGGAACCTTGTCGAACGCCTTCCTGAAGTCCATATAGATCACATCTACTGCTCTGCCCTCATCAATCTTCTTTGTTACTTCTTCAAAAAACTCAATCAACTTTGTGAGACATGTTTTCCCACGCACAGAGCCATGTTGACTATTCATAATCAGATATTGCCTTTCCAAATACGTGAACATCCTCTCCCTCAGGATTCCCTCCAACAACTTGCCCACCACCGAGGTCAGGCACGCCAATCTATAGTTTCCTGGCTTGTCTTCACCGCCGTTCTTAAACAGTGGCACCTGGTTTGACAACCTCCAGTCTCCCAGCATCTCAGCTGTTACTATCGATAATACAAATATCTCAGCAAGAGGCCCAGCAATCACTTCCCTAATTTCCGACAGAGTTCTCGGTTACACATGATCAGGTCCTGTGGATGTTTCCACCTTTAACCATTTCAATACATCCAGCACTTTCTCCTCTGTACTCGGGACATTTTGCAAGATGTCACCATCTAATTTGCCTACAATTATATCTTCCATATCCTTTTCCACAGTAAATACTGCTGCAATATATTCATTTCGTATCTCCCCCATTTTCTGTTGCTCTACACAAAGGCCGCCTTGCTGATCTTTGAGGGGCCGTATTCTCTCCATAGTTACCCTTTTCTCCTTTATGTATTTGTAAAACCCTTTGGATTCTCCTTAATTCTATTTGCTAAAACTATCTCATGTCCCCTTTTTGCCCTCCTGAATTCCCCATTAAGTATTCTCCTACTTCCTTTATACTCTTCTCAGGATTCACTCGATCTGTCCTGTCTGTACCTGACATATGTTTCTTTGTTTTTCTTAACCAAACCATCAATTTCTTTAGTCAGCCAGCATTCCCTATACCTACAAGCATTCCCTTTCACCCTGACAGAAATGTACTTTTTCTGAATTCTTGTTATCTCATTTCTGAACGCTTCCCATTTTCCAGCCGTCCCTTTACCTGCGAACATCTGCCTCCAATCAGCTTTCGAAAGTTCTTGCCTAATACCGTCAAAATTGGCCTTTCTCCAATTTAGAACTTCAACTTTTAGATCTGGTCTATCATGTTCCATCACTATTTTAAAACGAATAGAATTATGGTCGCTGGCCCCAAAGTGCTACCACACTGACACCTCCGTCACCTGCCCTGCATTATTTCTCAAGTATAGGTCAAGTTTTTACACCTTCTCTCGTAGGTACATCCACCTACTGAATCAGAAAATTGTCTTGTACGCACTTAAGAAACTCCTCAGCATCTAAACATTTAACACTATGGCAGTCCCAGTCGATGTTTGGAAAGTTATAATCCCCTACCATAGCTACCCTATTATTCTTACAGATAGCTGACACCTCGTTGACTATTGGGGGGTCTATAATACAATCCCAATAAGGTGATCACCCCTTTCTTATTTTTCAATTCCTGTATCTTAGCCCGAGTCTTTCATACTCCTAGGTGACCTCCTACAGGTAGTTCGTAAGCTACCTGTAACACCATCTGTCTGCACGCTACAGTCAACACAACCTCGTGCACTTTGATCCACTTCTCGTCTGCACAAACCTTCTGTGATCTCTATCTTCCTTCTTAGGATTTTATTGTTGGCATGATAACCCTCAGGAAAGACCTCTTCTTCTTTTTCAAAATAAGTCTCTTTTGTCATCTTGGCTTGCTATTGCAAGTCTCTTAGCACTTTATAACTATACACTTCGTTCCGACCCCCTGCCTTCTCAGGTTTTTCTTGCAACATTGCGTCAAACAGGGTTTCCACTAACTGAGGAGAAAGTGACGTCTGCAGATGCTGGAGATCAGAGCTGAAAATGTGTTGCTGGAACAGCGCAGCAGGTCAGGCAGCATCCAGGGATCAGGAGAATCGACGTTTCGGGCATAAGGCTTCCTGAAGAAGGGCTTATGCCCGAAACGTCGATTCTCCTGATCCCTGAATGCTGCCTGACTTGCTGCGCTGTTCCAGCAGCACATTTTCAGCAGTTTCCACAAACTGAACCTCATGGCCTTCATCTTTCTCTTTATGTTTGCTTCGTGATGTGACATATGACGATGTGATGTGGCTACTACACTGAGTAAGTAAATGCACCATACCTCTGTTTTAACTTCTCAGTTTCTTGGATGTCCTTGAGCTTCTCCACAACAAGGGGAATCACTCCAATATTGGATCTTGCCAAATCATTCCCTGAACGAACTGGATTCCTGGAGCTGTCAGTCTGTCAATCACTCTCACTGTAACTTCAACAGTCTTAGGTTGGCTCTCCAACCTGATCTTACATTGGGGAACACAAAATTTCTGTGCATCTATCGCACAAATTACCACACCCTCGGTAACAGATCGGAAAGAATGCATGTTCGCTCATCGTTGTTTTCAGCGACTGGTTAGATCCTGTGTCTCTGGAAATTATAAATTCGTGTCCTTCTCCCCTTGTCCTTTTTGAGTAAACTTCACCCCACAGGTGAGTGCTTTGCAAAGATCAGTTACTACGACCATGCCCAGTCTTGCCGAGCCTATGCACTGTCCAGCATCTCTTCTGCTCTTCCTGCAGGTTATATAGAAACTTCACTAAGGCCCCTGGATTCGGTTCTTTTACTGCATCTTTCCTTGGTGCCTTCCTTTAACGCTTTGCGGCTTTACTTGTCCAATTTACCACAGTGAAAACACCTAATTTCCGCCTCTTGGGTTTTTTTTAAATCCTGTGATAAAATCTTACCAGTGATCTTCTTTGTTTATTAGATTACGATCTCATCTTCTCCCACCTTTAGACTTAACAACATAAAATTCAGGCCAGTAGGTTGTCTAATGTGCCAAAATGTATTCACCTGCTAATCCTGTTGCCGTTATCACTTCCTGAGCTGCCTGTTTTCCACGTCGATTCTTCCCATCTCTGGAAGTGAGTTTCTAAACTCCTCCCGCAGAGTAATCCCTCTTTGTGACTCAAAGGTCCTATCTATCTTTAAAGCATGAACCCATCTATCAAAATGACTATATTCAATTCATCCGAACTCAACATAAGCCTGACTTGATTCCTTCGTTGTTTTTTTCTGAACTGCTAACTTTATGCATCCGGTACCGATTCGTGAGCACTCACAGTAACATCCTTAATTTCTTTATAATTTTTTGTTCCTTCATCTCACAGCGTGGCCAATACCCCACTAGTTATGTCGCCTATTTAGTCTGAACCAGCTAAACCCATAAAGCAACGATCCACTCCATCTGCCTAGCTAATATTTCATATTGAGTGAAGATGGCTTAGATATCTTTCCCGTCAAAATATGGCATAACTTTGACATACTTATGGATATTACTACTTTCTCTTCGAATTTTCACCCTCTTAACTTGACTTTGCACATTAAGTCACAACGTCTTACATTCAAGTTGTCTCTTTTTGCTTAGTTCAGAACATTATCTCTCCTTCTTTTTCCTCTAATTAATTTACAGACGACACCGAAATTGGAAGTGATGTGAATAGCGAAGAAGCTTACCTCAGAATATAATGGAACCTTGATTAGATGGGCCAATGGAGCGAAGAGCGGCAGATGGAGTATAATTTTAATAAATGTGTTGCATTTTGAAAAATCATATCAACGTAGGGCGTATCCACTTAATGGAAAGGTCCTGGGGACTGTTGCTGAACATAGAGACCGTGGAGTTCAGGCTCATACTTCCTTGAAGAAGTGGTTGCAATTAGATGAGCTAGAGAAGAAGGTGTTTGATATGCTTCTCTTTATTGTTCAGTGCATTGAGAACATGAGTTGGGAGGTCGGATTTCGTCTGTACAGGACATTGGTTAGGCCACTTTTGGAATGCTGTGTGCAATTCCGGTCTCTCTGCTTTAGGACGAATCTTGTGAAAATTGAAAAGGTTCAAAAAAAAGTAACAAGAATGTTACCATGGTGGAGTGTTTGATCTGTACGGACAAGTTGAATCGGCTGGGATTATTTTCCCTGGAGCATCAGATGTGACGATAAAAGTTTGCAAAAACATGAGTGACAGGGACACAGTGAATGCCCAAGATCTTTTCCCATGGTAGTGCAGTCCAAAACTAGAGGTCACAGGTTTAAGGTGAGATTGGAAAGTCTTAGAAGGGACCTAACGGACAACTTATTCGCTTAGAGGGTGGCAAGTCTGCAAAAAGTTACCAGGGGAAGTCATGGCGGCTGTTACATTTATATCATTTAAAATACATCTTGATTTACAAATGAATAGTTATGGTTTGGAGAGATATGCATGAAGTGCTGGCAAATATATACAGTAATACTGTAGTGGAATGGTTTGAGTGGGTTACTCATCTGTGTGTCAGTGTGGACTCGTTGAGCCGAAGGGCCTGGTTCCACACTGTAAGAATTTTCATGATTCTCTGAAATGGGACTAAATTAATTTAGGATATCTGCTCTCTCAGGAGAGTTGGGACGAAGTGTCTGCTTCCACGCTGTTCATCTCTATGACGGTATGTCTTTCTAAAAGCGTTCACCCCTCATCTAAATATGAACTCCCAGTTTTGAAATACTGCACCCTCCGGGGAGAAAACACCTGCCATTCAACATTATCTGTACTCCACTTGGATTTATAAAAGTCTCTTGGTCACCTGTCAAACTCCCCTGCTCCGATGGGAAACGTTTCAGCCTATCCAGCCTCTCCTTCGACCTCAAACCCTCCATTCATAGCAAAATCCTTGTAACTCTTTTCCGAACCACCGCAGCTTAAACCACCCTCTATACAACAGTGTGACCAGAATTGCACACATTACCGGAATAGAGGTTGCATGAATGTCCTATAGCATGAACATAATGTGGCACGTCCTCAACTCAAAGGTCTAAGCAATCAAGACAAGCAATCCAAATGTCTTCTTAATGACCCTGTCTGATGATACCCAAACTTCAAAGAATTATACCTGAACCACAAGTTCACTCTGTTCTACGGCACTACCAATTGACCAACATTTAATTGTATATGATCTCTCCTTTTTTGCTTTGAAATTGCAACACAAAATTATAATTTAGCCCAATGAATGTTATTATCGGGGAATAGACGGTTCAATATAATCAGCTGCATTGATGGTTTTAGAAAAAGCCGAGTCACTCGTTAGTTGCGGGAAACAGTGATCAGATTTCCGTAGCCTAAAAATATTCCTTTTCTGTGTCTCTGGTTTTCTGTAATCATATCTATTCGAGATACTTTACAGTGCAGAGTGGTCTGCAGGTTTTCATCCCTAATAGTGCAGACAACTGATAACAAGCTTTGAATCGGAGCCAAGCAATTAAAGATGTTCATTGTTTATCTCATTGGTAAAGAGTATTTACGCAACATCCTTCAGTTGAGGTGCGTACCTTGCACTTCTTAGCAATGTAATTCTTTTAACTGTATTTTTCAGTGGTGTTAACCAGATGTTAATGAATATATACCGAGTTGAAAGCTGGCGTTGAAAATGTGAACCAGACTCTGGGCATGGTTTAGGTCTATTTCCTGGGTAGTGCCCATGCCTCAGAGCCAATGCTCTGGATTTTATTCCAATTCCAGAACATATGGTAGTGTCCCTAGGTCTGGTCCAGAATTCAAGTTCTGCCTGTTGTGGAGGTGAGTCACAGCGTGTAAAACAGGTTGATGAACAAACACTCAGAGAAAAATGATGCAGTTTTAGTGGCTATTGCTGAGTGATGGTAGGGCCCCTACCGCTGGGCGTAAAGGTCAATGTTCAAAGCCCACGGAGGTGTTAAGTAATATAAATCAACACGTTGATGAAACTGATTTTAGAACAGTGATTTCATGAAGAAGGAAGCAGTGTCTGCATGGGGTTTCAAAAATTAGGTCCAGCATGACGGAAAGCACAGCCTGGACGTTGGTACAATTACAATATTTAAAAGGTATCTGGATGGATTTATGATTTGATAAACAGGAAGGGTTTAGAGGTATGAAGGGCAAATGCTGCCAAATGAAACAAAATTATTTTTGCATGTTTGGTTGGCACGAATATTTTGGACAAACGTGCCTGTATCCGTGCATGACAACTCTATGACTTACTGATCTAATTGATGAAGATTCCTTTGTAATCATATATAATTTTCTGTCGAAAGTGTTGTGCTTGTAAAGCACTGCAGGTCTGGCAGCATTTGAGGAGCAGGAGAATGAACATGTCATGCAGAGGCCCTTCATCAGGAATGAGGCTTATGGGCCTGGGGCAGAGAGATAAAAGGGAAGGGGATGGGACTGGAGGGAGGTAGATGGTAATGTGGTACTGAGGTGAAGGTGGAGGTGATAGTGATAAGTCTGAGAGGAGAGTGGAACGGATTGATTGGAAGGATGATGGACAGTCAAAGAGGTTGGTGAAGAGTTGGAGGATTGAATCTGGGGTAAGATGGGCGAAGGGGAAATGAGGATAATGGTGATCTCCACAGTGATCCCTTGTGGTTTGACACTCCTAAGGCAGAAGACGGCGTTCGTTATCCATGCTGCAGATGGTAAGCGTTTGGCGATGGAGGAGGCCCAGGACCTGCACATCCTTGGTGGAGTGGGAGGAGTAGTTGTAGTGTTCAGTCATGGAGCGTTAGATTGGTTAGTGCGGGTGTCCCAGAGTCGTTCTCTGAAACGATCGCAAGTTGGCGTCCTATCTCCACCATATAGAGGAGACCACATCTGGTACAATAGATAAAGTAGATTGCATGCATAGAACACAGGTAAACTTATGTCGAAATATGGAAGTATCCTTGCGGCCTTGGACGGAGGTGAGGGGGAGGTTTGGGCGAAGTTTTGCACTTCTTGAGGTGGCGTGGAGAGCTTCCCAGCATGGAGGATGGGTTGGTGTGGTGCGTCGACGTGCCAAGGGATTCACGGAGTGAATGGACTCTCTGAAACGCAGATCGGGATCCTTACTGAGGTTGGATGGTTGGGATTCAAGGGTAAAGGTACGGGAAGTGCAGGAGATACGCTGGAGGGCATCTTTGACCACATGGGAGGGGAAAATGTGGTATTTCAAGAAGGAAAAATCTCTTCCAGTTCCCATAGCTCCGCCTACGCGTGTCTCTATTTGGCTTGATATAGGGTGGATGTGTTGTTCCAGTCACACTGGCAGAAAGGTAGCCATCAGGATACACGAACATCAACTAGCCACGATCATCAGTACACTTACTTACAGGGAGAAAGGACGTCACTTTGAGGACTGCAGATGCTGGAGGTCAGTGTCAAAACGTCTGGTGCTAGAAAAGCATCACTGCTCAGGCACCATCGGAGGAGCAGGAATTTCAACGTAGCAATCATGAGCTCTTCATCAGAAATCATTCCAAGTATTGACTTTTGGCGTCTGAACTGAGAGTTCGGAAACTGGAGCAGTCAGAGGTCTCGAAAAACATTTTAGAATAATTTGGGAAAATGAAAACATTGAGTAAGGTGAAAAGGCACCATGAAATATTTTTGCCAACCAAGATTAAAGAAAAAGAAAGATTGGTTTATCAGGATTCAGAGGGCAACGGTGGAAAGAGTAAGCCCACTCAAGGACAAAGGAGGCAATTTATAAGTCGAGCTGAAGGAAGTGGGCCTTTGTAATTTCCTGCCTCGTCTGGAGGCCATGCCTTATGAAGAAAGATTTGCTTAGTTTTGCTTTTCTGTCTTAATCTCTAACACTTGATTCAGATACTAATTACAAACCAGTTTATATCTGCCTTGGACACCCTGAACAGCCGCGTCTACAACTCTCTGCAGTGAAGAATGCCACAGAACCAGTACCAACTGAGAGAAGGAATTCCTCCTTATCTCATTCTATAAGAGGTGACTACTTGCCTGAGATTATGTCCTCTGGTCATCATTGATCAGGATTGATGTTCTGGAATCTGTGTTTCAAACACAGCGATACATTCGGGAATGTTATTTGGATGTTTTGCTACAGGAGGCAGTCACACTCGCTAATGTAAGTAACTCAAACTCAGTTCATGATTAAAAATCACACAACACCAGGTTATAGTCCAACAGGTTTAATTGGAAGCACACTAGCTTTCGGAGGTTGAAAAAAAGAATACAGGCATAGAGTATTTTTAATGGGTTAGAAAATTCATAAAGCCAAAGTACAATGGGATCTGAGAGTTCGAGTCCAGGATTCTCTGAATGTTGATTCGCAGGTTGAGTCCGTGTTTAGAGGGTTGGAATATGAAAGCAGCGACGTGCTTTTGAGAGTTTATAAAGCTCCACTTAAACCCCATTTCGAATAGTTCGTCCAATTGTGGGCCCCATACCTCAGGAAGGACATACTGGCACTGAAGCGTGTGCAGCGGAGATTCACAAGCCCGATCCGTGGGATAGCAGTCCTAACATACAATGAAAGCCTGAGGATCCTTGGAATTGTATTCATTTGAGTTTTGAATGTTGAGGGGAGATCTGATAGAAATTTACACGATAATCCATGGCTTTGAACGTGTGGACACTGGGAAGTTGTTTCCATTAGGCGGGAAGACTAGGACCCGTAGATACCGCCTTCAAATTAGACCGGATCAATTTAGAATGGAAATGAGGCGATACTTCTTCAGCCAAAGAGTAGTGGGCCTGTGGAACTCATTGCCATAGAGTACAGTGGAGGAATGATGTTGGGTGTCTTCAAGGCAGAAATTGATAAATTCTTGGTCTCTCAAGCAAATAGGGGCTATGGGCACACGGCGGGTAAGTGGAATAGAAAAACCCATCAGCTATGAGTAAATGGCAAAGTGGACTCGATGGGCTGAATGGCTTTGTTTCCTCTCCTATGTCTTCTGGTTTTATGGCGCTGGACTCTCAAACATAGAACAATAATCTCTCTGAGTCTAACCTGTGAATCCACAGCGAATTTGCATCTTTCAATAAGGTTTTCTTTCGTGTCTTGAGAAAATTCTCCTATGCCAGGGATCAACCTCTTGAACATTCTCTAGACTGGCTTTTCTATAATAAGTAGATGGGACAGACAACAAGGGACAATAACGTCTCTTCTTCCTGAGGCGGCTCAGGAAATGCGGCATGTCCAAAATGACCCTCGCCAACTTTAAAAGATGCATCACTGAAAGCATACAGTCCAGTGCATTACGGCTCGGAATGGCAACTATTCTGCCAAGGGCCGTTAAAGAAAAAAGACACCGCAATCGGTGTGCACCGCTCAGATCATCAAATAATCCAACCTCCCATGTCTGGACTCCATTTACAAGGCTCTCTGGAATGGTAAGACGGCCAACCTCATCAAATACCCCTTCCACACCGGTAATAGTTTTCAACATCCTCTTCCATCAGGAAGAAGTTACAGAAATGTGAACATATTCGCGAGAATGTTCAGGAATAGCTTCTTCCTTGCTGCTATAAGACTGACGAATGTTGATCCTTCTTCGCACTCGGCCTGTGTATTGTCTTCTGAATGCCTTTCTCTATCCACGTGTTTTATGTTATCTCAACCGATGATCTGCTAATTCTGGTTGCAAACAAAGCTTTCACTTGCTTTGTTATAAGTGACACTAAATCATATCAATCAATCAATAAAACTGTTCACAGTATTCCAGCTGAGATCGGAATTGTGTCTGTGGGAGTTATTATGGCAGTAATGTAGTTTCCTTAGTGTTGCAATGTATGCTCGGGATCACGTTACAGGGCTCCAATAACAATGGTAGTGCATTGTCATCGGTTAATTAAATATTTGGGAGATGAGCTAATGCTGAACATGATGGCGTTATAATATAATAGGCTAAGTGTGCTGGAGGGAACCACTGTGGAAGATAATGATAAGGTTAGAAAGAAAAAGCAAGTCAGCATTATTGGCTATGATAATGTTTTCTGATAAACGAGAGAAAAACAACAGTGTCAGTTGGAGAAGAACAAAGAGCTTGTGTGGAGTGTGAGAAGACATTTTTCTGGCTCTCACAGCTTTGACTTTGCAAGATTGAAGTTTAATTTCGTGTAGGATTTTTAGCATCTCCTGGTAATTTTTATAGAACATTTTTAGTTATTCCACAACAAATTTGGCATCGAGATTGCACCTGGAAGGGACCTTTTTCATTGAAAAGAGGCTGATTTTCCCAATTCTCCCGATAGCTCTCCTCAGATAGAAGTACAAAAAGGGTTGGCCACCCTGAAAAGAAATGATAAGCGTTTTTCTGCGAATTTAGACTGTATTCTGTCATTTAAGGGCGATTATCGGGAACGCTGGAGTGCAAAGAAAGCTGCTGGTGAGTCTCTCCGATCCAAAGAACCAGAAGATGGATGGTTTCCGAACGTTTCAAGAGGCGCAGAGGATTATTCTGAAAATCTGTGTGGGTAGGAATGGGTGAGAAATATACAATAAAGAGATTGAGACAAAACTTCACGTTAGCCCCTGGGGTTAAGGGTCATGACTCGTGCGCAGGTTTCGCCAACTGCATTGCAGTCTGCTCGGCCACGGTTGTGTCGTGCTCGAGATTTTGAATCATTGTGAAAGGCGGCAGATTGGTAGTTGATGGCTGAAAGTGAAACAGTCAAGAATTGTCATATCTTCAAAGTGTTAATAGACCGTTGAATGTTTAAGATAAGGCATGTACTTGATTTTATTTTAGAAAGGAACAAAGAATCTATTTAGGCCAGGTTGTGTGTGTGTGTGTGTGTGTGTGTGTGTGTGTGTGTGTGTGTGTGTGTGTGTGTGTGTGTGTGTGTGTGTGTGTGTGTGTGTGTGTGTGTGTGTGTGTGTGTGTGTGTGTGTGTGTGTGTGTGTGTGTGTGTGTGTGTGTGTGTGTGTGTGTGTGTGTGTGTGGTGTGTGTGAGAGAGAGAGAGAAAGAGCAGCTCCGGCTTGTCAAAAGACTTTGTGTGTCTGTGTGTGTGACAGATAGGGCGATTCTACAAGTTAACCATTGTGATCTCGTTTGTATGCATACTTGTTTGTTGCTGATAAATGTTTGTTTGTTTTCTTTTCCCGCAGATCGAGATCCGTTGTCTTTAGATGTTATTTTGCACTGTGTGAATTCATGATAGCTTTTTTAAACAGGTTTTTCAAAGAACTATCAGTGATGAGTGCAGCCTTAGAATGGTTCAGGCAGACCGAACGAGAATAGATTGTTTTTGTTAGTTAATTGAAACTGATAGATTTGTCAGGGTTTACTGCGATTTGTAGAGTTAGGGAATATTAACATTGGGCGCAATCGGACTTGTATGGCATAACGCAGAGAGTTGTGAGACCAGAGGTAATAGATTAACTGGACTGAAGTATATGTCAGGATGACGTAAGGGACTGCAGTTGAAATTTTGGTAAAGTTATTTCCACTCTTTAGACACGATTTTGTAAAAGTGCCTGTAAAATGGGAAAGAAGAACTAAGGATTTATTAGCTAAATGGCTAAAAGAGGGTAATTTGACATAATGTATGTGATGAAGTGGAAGGGATTAATTAAGAATTACACACCTAAAAGGTAATTTTTTAAAAAATCAGAATATTGAAGAGTGAACAGAAATAGAAATTTTACAGCAGCTTGGATTTGGAGGGAAAGATTGGGAAAAATGAACTTTTCAGTCACCAGTTATGTTTAGGGGAATGCCAGAGAGCCGAACGAGCAGCTTTTGAAACTGAAGACTTTGGAAGAGAACATCTCCACGTGTACAGAGCATTACAAAGATCATGAAGGCTCAGCAAGGGAAATCAGCTCTGAAACCTGGTTGTCGATATTGGGAAAGCCTCCTAACCTCACCACACACACCCCACCCCAATTTGGGTGAAGAGAATATCGCACACAGTCAGGTAATAAGGGGAAGAGTAGAGGCAGGGTGTGGGGGGGGGGGGGTAGATTTGAGTGGAAAGTAGCTGACCCAGAGCAGAATATGTTAAGAATAAAATGAAAGGCGAGACAGGCGAGGAGGCAAACAGGTTTAGACGTCTTACGACGGGATAAAAGGGAGATTGCGAGTAGAAAATCAGACATTATGCATGTTAAGAAAACATAGAGATTATTCAGCCTATCTAAGTTATTCCAGGAAAGCTGTGCTGAGACAGACAGAGAGTGATGAAGGGAATGGAGCAGATGAGGCAGTAATACAGGAAGGAAGATGGGAAGAATGGCAAGTTAGGTTGGAAAAGGAAACTGATGAGGAATCACAATATAGCAATTTTAATCAGAGAATGAAGCTCACACAGGGAATATTCTGTCATTGTTTATAAAGAAGGGAGATGCACTACCTTCTTTGGGGAACCCACGGCCTGGAAAGCCTGACAAATGTGCTGTCCAGTTTTCAGGAAGGTGTAGGAAATTGGAATAGAGCTGTTGAAGCCGAAACTACGTGACAGCTGTTGGCCATGGGCTGTTTGAAGACACCGCTAATGCTTATGGTGGGATACCTGAAATTCGGAGACATAATGGACTGAGCCCACCTGAAGAATGTTGTGGACAATCCGATGATTGATAATGCTGGTTTTGATCAAGTAATACAAAGGGTATTGCCGGCCCTTAGACTGTTAACACTTAAGGTAAGTCCAAAAGCCCTGAACGGGGATCAGTTGGGAGATATTGAAAACCAAACAATCTATTTCGAAAACTAGTTGAAATGGTGCAGAACTGAAACAAATCTGTGGAAGGTAGTCAACTGTTAACCACAATGTTCTCGACAGCTATTGTTGTATCACTGCCCCTCTAGTCAAACCTATGCTCGAGGAAGCGGTGGGTGTAACGTCCGTAGCTAGCCACGGATTCAGACGTCATGGAGTTCACGTGGTCGTAAGACAATGGAAATCAAAAAGAAGCTGGCTGAGCAAAAGGAGTGGTTGCAAAGACAGTTGACACAAATGCAGCTTTGGTAACTGAAAAAAACAGAGTGAGTGAAAACCAAAATGCAGTTGCCACTGACTACTCGGTTGGTTGGCAATAATGAAATGAATGAAATGCTGATGCAGGGAGAGCCCTCGCTCGCCACCTGGCAAGGGCCAGACAACCCCATGCTAAGGTTTACTGTTTTTGAAGGTCTTTTCCACAGATAACATGCCAATGCAATATGAAAAGAACAAACAGCCTAGACATGACCGGTGTCACTAAGGACAGGGATAAAGAGGTGAGGAGAGGGTCACAGCGTATAGTGAGAAAACAGATTTAAAAAGCATCAGGAATAGTGTGTTTGTGTGTTACCAACCAGGCCACTTGAGGAGAGATTTTCCACATTAACCCTACCGCTCCTGGCCCCAGGTTAGACCTATGAGTCAAAAACGTCTGGCTGTACCCCCACAATTCCCAACACGCCAACGGAGACTGTAATCCCGTACACGATGTCTCAGGGGTTCCCAGAGAACCCAGGTGGGAAGGCGCAATAACTTATGATGTCGCAGGATGCTGAACAGAAACCTATTGTTGAGGTTAGTGTAGAAGGAAATCTCACACCCATGGTGATGGACACCGGAGCTACCTCTACTTATGTTCAACCGCATTATGCCTCCCACCTTCGCATTTCAGTTAAATTGATTGAAACTACAGGGTTCGTAAGTAGACCACAGTTGACAATGTTTACAGATTCAGTAAGTTTACAACTGGCAGTTAACTAGTCATTTTTCCTTTGTTATTATTTAAGGAGACATCAATTAATTGGCTAGGTAGGGACCCTTTACTGAAGTTAGAATTAGAATTGAAGTGTGCTAAAAAGGAATTTAATGGAGATAGAGCAAATTCTCATTTGATGTTGCAGGACACAGGGAAAGCCAAGTATATTGGACAGGCAACACAGATGGAAATATTTGTGAAAATGGGGAATAATGAAGGAAAGAAGATTTAGCATTCCTGCCTTTGGCTGAGATACCCGAGCCTGAGCTACATTGTACAGTGATTTTTGTCAAGATTCAGAGTAACGTCTTCAGCGACCAGTGGCACTGTAAGGTTGTCACTCTGCAGCTTTTACAGAGTACAGCGATAGTGATAGTGAGGCAAACGGGCTTCCGGAAGAGCAATGGGGCATCGAAACAGCATTGTCAGTGGATTGTCGAGTTGAGTACTGCATTGGTGATGCCTGCAGCGTTAGCTATTATAAAGAGTTGGGCATACGTCATATGTGGTGATTTGTTGGTCACGGGGTAATCTGGCGGCAGATAAAGTGGCTAGACTGAATTCTGGGAGTGCCTTAACTGTCATTGCTCTGTTTAGATCCGAAGCCCAACTTACTCAACATCATTGCAATGCAAGCTGAGACCACCTTAGCTGAGCAGTTGTGCGGACAAAGAGTATCACAGATGTAACCAGGAATGCATGTACCGCTCAGACTAAGCCTTGTGGATGACGCATACTCCTTTGTTGTCTTTCTCATCTCAGATGCACATGGATTGGATCACTGTGCAAGAGGCGAAATGCTGAGGAAGGTAGTGGGGGATGGTTTTTTGCCACCTTACCTGCAGGCTTTGGTTGTTTGCATATTATGACAATGTGATTTCTGTGCTCAAGCTACTGTCAGAAGGGCCAAACGACCCCATAGGAAACATATCTGTATCTAAGTGACCATTTAGACATTTGGTGTTCGACTCAGTGGACATGATAAGGATGGTGAGGAAGAAGAGATATATGTTGGCAGCTATTGACTTGTTTACTAGTGAGTGGAAGTGAACAAATTGAAGGATTCAGGGGTAGGCACAGTGGTCAAGTGTTTAACAACTGAAGTTATTCCGAGGTTTGACATACCATCTGAGATCAGTCCAGAAGGTGGTTTAGGTGGTGCTGCAGACTTTGCGGATTAAGCAGAGGTTTGGTTGTGTGTATCATCCCCAGGCCCAGGATAATGTGGAACGGATTATTAGCTGTTTTGAAGCTGAGTTAAACATATGTTTTGCAAGTACCTATCATACCTGGATCAATGCACTGTTGCTGGCATAAATGGGCTAATGTGTGCATACTAATCGCATGGCTGACTTCGTGCCACATGAATGCCTACCGGTTGACCCATGCCAGTGTTTGAGTGGACGGGTCCGCATGACGGGCCGAGATTGGATCGATAGTACCTTCAACTTAAGCAGTGCATTCAACAGCAAGCTATGATTCATGTGTCTGACAAGAATTACTGATGGAGCCAGTGTCTGGTAACAGGAAGGGGCCTATTGGACTTGAAGATCAGGTGATTGTATAGTTTTCTGGAAAAAAAAGTGGAACGAGCCGAGTGGAGAAGGTCGCTTTGTGGTAACCAGGGCGTCGCTGACTGCCATTCCTGTGTTTGGCACGATCCTCGTAATACCATCTCAGTCACTGTACCAGGGTGTTCCCACATGCACAGTTGGACTCCGGGGTTGAGGTGTGTGAGGGCTGAGAAGGGGCTATGATGATTGAAAGGGCGTGCTGGGGGCCGTTGCATCTTTATGAGGTCATGAGCAGTCGGCAAGTGCGGCTTGTTGGTTTGCTGGTGCCTCGATGGCAGTCAGTGTTGCGTTTGTGTAATGAAAACTGACTTCTGATTGTGTAGTTGAGGATGGGTTGGGGAGGTTTCTGAAGCTCACTCCTCTGTCTGAAGCTCACTCCACTGTCCTGAACCTTTCTAGGCTCCTGTGTTGAATTGGGGTGCATCGATTTGGCGGACCTGGCGGATTTCATTTAATGCCCGATCACAACCGAATCTGCATCGCTTCGAACATCCCTGATCTGGCAATACACATTGCTAGTGGAGGTTAGCCAAGGTGTTTCCCCACTGTGTTCAAGGTCAGGAATGCAATTGCCGCGTGCTGGGCGTTGCTTATCCCTGTCATTCGTGTTACCAAGAATGCTGAATGGATTAGGTATATCCATAATAATCAGCAGAGATTTATTCATTACTCTAATGATCCCCTCTTTGTGTTGGTTGAACAATTGGATGCGACCAGTCAGATGGCGTGGCGGAATAAGCAAGCCTTGGACAGGGTTTTTGGCTGATAATGGTGGGGTCTACGTACTGTTTGGGGATTATTGCTGCAACAATATTCCGAATAATACTAGCCCGGAGGGATCTTTAACTCAGGCAGTGGGTAAGAAGCGGAACTTAAAGGGAGAAGCTAAAGTAGAATGCCCTGTCCGGAATTTGGGTTCTTGGCTTGTTGGATTGTGTCTTGGTTAGATCGGGGACTTGGTTTGTTTAGATTGGGATGGTTGCGGGTATTGTGTTGCTTGTTGTTGCCTTCGTATTTTACAGTGCTATACCTCTCATTAATTCTTTTTTTTAGTGCGTCTTGATGAGTGACAATTCCCTGTTGTTGAAGTGGACTCTGGCCAACTTCCCTCTGCTGCGACGGGTTTCCCACTCTACTAATACGATCTGACGTCTGCTGTATCGCTGAAGCCTTGTTTCGATGGAAGCGCCTGACTGGGATGTGTTGCATGCGTGTTTCGATTGTGCGGGGACTTCGGGCATTTTTTTAGGTTCCAGTTATGTTGAGACGGGTTCTTGGCATGTGACTCCACGTGTGGAGGGACAATCATTTGAGGATTGTATCCTATAAAATGTTATCGCCCGCTTTGGGGGCTCGGTCCATTGATTTGGCCTTTGTGCGTCCTGCCTCTTTGTATGATTTATCGGTGTGACATGTGTTATTCTTGAAGTTATGGAAGTTATTCTGGCAGTTATGAAGTTATCTTAGTGTTGCAGTGTATGCCCGGGATAATGTTCCAGGCCTCCACTAATAGGTAATGATAGTGTATTGTGAGAGTTGAAACTTTATTGCTGGAACAGCACAGCAGGTCAGGCAGCATCCAGGGAACAGGAGATTCGACGTTTCGGGCACAGGCCCTTCTTCAGGAATGAGCAGAGAGTGTTCAGCAGGAGAAGATAAAAGGTAGGGAGGAGGGACTTGGAGGAGGGGCGTTGGAAATGTGATAGGTGGAAAGAGGTCAAGGTGAGGGTGATAGGTCGGAGTAGGATGGAGGCGGAGAGGTCAAGAAGAAGACTGCAGGTCAGGAAGGCGGTGCCGGGCTGGAGGGATCCGGCTGAGACAAGGTGGGGGGAGGGGGGATGAAGAAACTGGTGAAGTCCAAGTTCATCCCCTGCGGTTGGAGGGTTCCCAGTCGGAAGATAAGACGCTCCTCCTCCGACCGTCGGGTTGTTGTGCTTTGGCGGTGGATGAGTCCAATGACCTGCATATCCTCGGTGGAGTGGGAGGGGGAGTTGAAATGTTGTGCTACAGGTTGGTTGGGTTGGTTCGTCCGGGTGGCCCAGAGGTGCTCTCTGAATCGCTCCGCAAGTAGGCGGCCTGTCTCCCCAATATAGCGGAGGCCACACCGGCTGCAGCAGATGCAGTAGATGATGTGGGTGGAGGTGCAGGTGAATCTGTGGCGGATATGGAAGGTTCCTTTGGGGCCTTGGAGAGAAGTGAGGGGGGAGGTGTGGGCGCAAGTGTTGCACCTCCTGCGGTTGCAAGGGAAGGTGCCGGGAGTGGAGGTTGGGTCGGTGGGGGGTGTGGATCTGACAAGGGAGTCGCGGAGGGTGTGGTCTCTATGGAAAGCTGATAGGGGAGGGGAGGGAAATATATCCTTGGTGCTGGGGTCTGTTTGGAGGTGGCGGAAGTGACGGCGGATGATGCGCTGTACATGGAGATTGGTGGGGTGGTAGGTGAGGACCAGTGGGGTTCTGTCCTGGTGGCGGTTGGAGGGGCGGGGCTCAAGGGCGGAGGAGCGGGAAGTGGAGGAGATGCGGTGGAGGGCACCGTCGACCACGTCGGGGGGGGGGGAAATTGCGGTCCTTGAAGAAGGAGGCCATCTGTGTTGTACGTATTTTGAACTGGTCCTCCTGGGAGCAGATGCGGCGGAGACGAAGGAATTGGGAGAATGGGATGGCGTTTTTACAGGGGGCAGGATGGGAGGAGGTGTAGTCCAGGTAGCTGTGGGAGTCGGTTGGTTTGTAGTAGATTTCCGTGTTGATTCGGTCACCTGAGATAGAAACAGAAAGGCCTAGGAAGGGGAGGGAGGAGTCCGAGACTGTCCAGGTGAATTTGAGGTTGGGGTGGAAGGTGTTAGTGTAGTGGATGAACTGTTCAACCTCCTCGTGGGAGCACGAGGTAGCGCCGATACAGTCATCAATGTAGCGAAGGAAAAGATGGGGGGTGGGGCCGGTGTAGTTGCGGAAGATGGATTGTTCCACATACCCTACGAAGAGGCAGGCATAACTGGGGCCCATGCGGGTGCCCATGGCTACTCCTTTTGTTTGGGGAAAGTGGGAGGATTGGAAAGAAAAGTTGTTCAGGGTGAGGACCAGTTCAGTCAGTCGAAGGAGGGTGTCGGTGGAAGGGTACTGGGTGGTACAGCGGGAAAGGAAGAACCTCCCACGAGGAGGTTGAACAGTTCATCCACTACACTAACACCTTCCACCCCAACCTCAAATTCACCTGGACAGTCTCGGACTCCTCCCTCCTCTTCCTAGACCTTTCTGTTTCTATCTCAGGTGACCGAATCAACACGGACATCTACTACAAACCAACCGACTCGCACAGCTACCTGGACTACACCTCCTCCCATCCTGCCCCCTGTAAAAACGCCATCCCATTCTCCCAATTCCTTCGTCTCCGCCGCATCTGCTCCCAGGAGGACCAGTTCAAAATACGTACAACACAGATGGCCTCCTTCTTCAAGGACCGCAATTTCCCCCCCCCCCCCCCCCCCCCCGACGTGGTCGATGGTGCCCTCCACCGCATCTCCTCCACTTCCCGCTCCTCCGCCCTTGAGCCCCGCCCCTCCAACCGCCACCAGGACAGAACCCCACTGGTCCTCACCTACCACCCCACCAATCTCCATGTACAGCGCATCATCCGCCGTCACTTCCGCCACCTCCAAACAGACCCCAGCACCAAGGATATATTTCCCTCCCCTCCCCTATCAGCTTTCCGTAGAGACCACTCCCTCCGCGACTCCCTTGTCACATCCACACCCCCCACCGACCCAACCTCCACTCCCGGCACCTTCCCTTGCAACCGCAGGAGGTGCAACACTTGCGCCCACACCTCCCCCCTCACTTCTCTCCAAGGCCCCAAGGGAAACTTCCATATCCGCCACAGATTCACCTGCACCTCCACCCACATCATCTACTGCATCCGCTGCAGCCGGTGTGGCCTCCTCTATATTGGGGAGACAGGCCGCCTACTTGCGGAGCGATTCAGAGAGCACCTCTGGGCCACCCGGACGAACCAACCCAACCAACCTGTAGCACAGCATTTCAACTCCCCCTCCCACTCCACCGAGGATATGCAGGTCATTGGACTCATCCACCGCCAAAGCACAACAACCCGACGGTCGGAGGAGGAGCGTCTTATCTTCCGACTGGGAACCCTCCAACCGCAGGGGATGAACTTGGACTTCACCAGTTTCTTCATCCCCCCTCCTCCCACCTTGTCTCAGCCGGATCCCTCCAGCCCGGCACCGCCTTCCTGACCTGCAGTCTTCTTCTTGACCTCTCCGCCTCCATCCTACTCCGACCTATCACCCTCACCTTGACCTCTTTCCACCTATCACATTTCCAACGCCCCTCCTCCAAGTCCCTCCTCCCTACCTTTTATCTTCTCCTGCTGAACACTCTCTGCTCATTCCTGAAGAAGGGCCTGTGCCCGAAACGTCGAATCTCCTGTTCCCTGGATGCTGCCTGACCTGCTGTGCTGTTCCAGCAATAAAGTTTCAACTTTGATCTCCAGCATCTGCAGACCTCACTTTCTCCTAGTGTATTGTGAGAGGCAAGTCAAAACACTGGTAGATGCGTTAATGCTGAAAATGAGCGTGTTGTCATGTGATAGATTAACTGTGATGGAGGGAACCAGTGTGGCAGACGCTGCTTCGTTTAGAAAGTCAAAGCAAATCACCATGTCTGGCGATGCTAATGTCAGCTGATAAGCGCGGGACCAACATATTTTATGAACTGGAGGTGAACAAAAAAACTTGTGGGGAGTCAGGGAAAACAGTTTGCTGGCTCCTACAGCATTGATTTTGCAATATTAAACTTTGCATTTGCGAAACATTTTCTGCGCCTCCTTTTTTTTATTGAGCATTGAGTGATTCGACCACAACACACTCAATCACACACCATCACTGCTCCCCTAACCCCCTTACACTCACACTGTCATTGTCACGCTGCCCCCTCACACTCACCCCCTCAGCATCCACCTGACCCTATTACATTCATTACATCAACCTGATACCCTCACGTTCACTGCATCACGGTCACGCTGACAACTCACAGTCACTCCGTCATTGTCTGCCTGACCGCCCAAACGCTCATTCCGTCACTGTCACCCTGACCAGCTTAAACCCACTCCACCACCCTGACCCTGAGTCCCTCACTGTCCTGAAGAAGAGCCTATGCCCGAAACGTCGATTCTCCTGTTCCCTGGCTGCTGCCTGACCTGCTGCGCTTTTCCAGCAACACATTTTCAGCTCCCACACTGTCAGCCCGTCTCCATTATCCTGACCCCGTCACGCTAACGCCATCACCATCTCCCTGACACCCTCATAATCACTATTGGACCGTCACGCTGTCCCCTCATTCTCACTCCCTCACCGTCACTCTGATCCATCACACTCACTCCAACACCATCACGCTGTGTCCCTCATAGTCACCCCCACTGTCACCAAAACACCCTCACACTCACGTAGTTACCGTCTCCCTGAACCCCACACTCTCACTCCATTACGATCACCATGACCACGTTACACTCACTCCCTCAGAATCACCCTGACCCCCCCACAAATTTACTCACTCACAGACACGCTGCCCCCTCATTCTCGTTCCCTCAACATCACTCTGACCCCCTCATACTCACTCTCTCTCCGTCACCCTGACACCGTCACGCTCGTTTTTCACCATCACACTGATTCTCTCACAATCACTCGCTCATTTGTGACAAGGGACTGACTCGGAACTGGCTTCCCATATCCAGTGGGTACTGCTCCTGTTGGTTTCTGTTTGCTTTTGGAAACATGAACTACAAAGCCAGTTTATTTAACTGGTATTCATTTCTTTGTATTGAGCATTGATTTCAAAACTGCCTGATCTACACAGTCAACGTGTTTCAGTTGTAACTCAGGCCTCAACAGGGAATTATTGTTTCACTGGCTGGTTATCGCCTGTGTGTTACGCTTTTCCATTTTACTTTGAAAGAAAAATGTTAATTTTGTGGCAGGCGTTACCCCTTGCATTCTGGTTTTCTTTCTCAACGTGTTTTCACTTTTTTGTGTTTGGAATGAGCCGCTGTGAGTCATGATAATGAGCTGTTTCTGTATGAATAGTACTGGTCCGTTGTTGATGTCTAGGATTTGTAAAGAGTGAACACGTGTGTGTGTGTGTGTGTGTGTGTCTGTGTGTGTGCTGGAAGCAGTGATACGCAGACAACAAGCAACATGAATTCGACTGGGACAACACTACTATCATAGGGCAAGCCAGACAGAGAACAGCCAGGGAATTCCTAGAGGCATGGCATTCATCCACAAACTCCATCAACAAACACATCGACCTGGACCCAATATACCAACCACTACAGCGGACAGCTGAAACTGACAACCGGAAGCTGCAGGGACAGACCACTATAAACACCGGAGGAAACATCAAAGAAGCGCTTCGGAGGAGGCTCCCAAGCACTGATGATGTCGCCTAGCCAGGGGACGAAACGTTTGCAACAAAAACTTGAAAAACAATCCTCCACCAATACCCTCTGTATTCTACGTTTGAGCCAGTTTTGTATCCAAATTGCTAGTTTTCCCTATATTTCATGAGATCTAACATTGCTAACGTGTCTCCCCTGGGGAACCTTGTCGAACGCCTGAATAAAGTCCACATAGATCATATCTACCGCTCTGCCCTCCTCAACGCTCTTGGCTACTGTTTCAAAAAACCCAGCCAAGATTATGAGACATGATTTTCCACCCACAAAGCCATGTTAGCTATCCCTAATCAGTCCTTGCCTTTCCAAATACCTGAACATCCTGTCTCTCAGGATTCCCTCCAACAACTTGCCCACAAGCGACTTCAGGCTCACTGGTTCATAGTTCCCTGGCTTGTCCTTACCACATTTCCTAAATAGTGTCGCTACGTTAGCAAAACTCCAGTCTTCTGGCACCTCACCTGTGACTATCGATGATACAAATATCTCAGCAAGAGGCCCACCAATCATCTTCCTAGCTTCCCACTTTGGGCATCCCTCCACAGGCATTGTTTTCAAACATCCACATGGTATGGAACAGGAGGTACCTCAAAATACACTAAACAATGCAGATGTGCTTAGGAGTGGGATAAGTCAGTAAAATACCTATTCAGGAGCAAAGACCACAGTTGAAATGTGTGTTATAGCAGTGTATGAAGATATTCAAGAATAAGATTGCGAGGACTAAAACATTTGTGCAGACGGTCGACATAGGGAATGCTGTCTGGCAAAACAACACCCCTATTGGCTTATTCCTTTCAAAGCCAGAGAGGTCCAGAAGAAAGGGAAGGCGATGTTCAATGAGGATGTAAGCAAACTGAGCCAGAAAGGCAAATATCACTATGTTGTCTGTGAATCCTGTTCAAAAAGGTTCCTGTTATATGAAATGTGCGCAGCAAAAGACTGAAGGAAAGGTGACCGAGGAAAACATCTACAGAGGAAGATACAAAAGGAAGCAATAACTGAGTGGTGTAAGATTTTGTCAGTGTTATTTAATGGGAACAGTATATTCTTGAAGATTGGGAGGTAGATAATCCAATCAAACAAAGGAGGCTTACAGTGCAGACATCTTTTGTTTGATATTCCCCTTGTTTCCTTGGAGTTGAAGAATAACTTTTTTTAGTTTGCTTGATAGATCTTTGTCACTCAGACTTCAACAAGTTACGAGGCAAGTTGAGATTTTCCGTATGTCTGGTTTAAATTAGCAGGAGGACTTACCCCACGCGTAACAAATTGCACCTACAATAGATGCAAGAGTATCCTAAGTATTCGCAGAGAAAGGTTTTCATTTATAAATCCTCTTTCTCGTTTCGAACGAGCTTTAATCCATCTTTGAATTCACAAATCTGTGAGGTGCCCACAGAAGATTCTGGGACAGCTCCATTTGGACTCACAGTATTCTCATAATTGTAGTCTGCGATGCCATTTCGCCCTCCGCAACACCGCCTGTGCTTTCAGCATTCCTCCTGGGTCGCAATTTGATTCTCTATCTGATACCAATTCTATTTTATTTCTCCGTCATCCAGGTAGCATTGGATTTTACTTCTACTGCCTTCCCTATTTGAGGGACCATTCGTCGACTGGACTCAAACCACTGTTCAGTTCTTTTCTTTGCTGAGCAACTTGGTGTTCCAGTCAATCCTTCCCAGAATCATTCTTGCCCAAATGAAGGCTGTTTTCAGTCAAATATTTTTTTCTCACTCTCACTTATTGTATATCATTGTCGACCATCATCATTAATATTACAATGAAATGATCACTGTCCCCAGAACGTTCCCCTACCGACTCTGCATCCACTTGCCCCACCTCGTTCCCAACTACCAGGCCCAATAGTGAATGACCTTTTGTCTGGGCACATACTCCTGCAGTAAGCACTCCTCCATGTCATCTCGGAACACCCGGCCCTCATGACCCTGCACCACCAGTACACCAAACCATATCAGTATAAGTTAAGTTTCTCAGTATAACTTCTGTGTACTATTATCATCGCTCTCACATGTCACTGCACTTTTATCTCTCCAACCTTTCCAATGGTTGGGAGCCTACAGACTACACCCCACAATGTAACAGTACACGTTTTGTTCTGGTACTCCAGCCAACTCCTTTGACGTATCCTCTGACTCTTGGGCTCCTTAGCTAACACTAATCTGAAACAATATGTATACCCTTCATCCTTTCCCGTCTCTTCTGCTGTTTCGGAATACTTTCTATCCGACAATATTTAACAGCCAGACCTGCCATTCCTTCAGCAAGCTCTCAGTTTTCCACACAGCAATCTGCATCTGTAACTCTCCAAACTCCAAGTGTTCACGTCCATGCAGAGTACTGAAGATTTAGAATTCCTTTCTAACTCCATCTTCTATTTAAAACTTGTTATTGTAAATTAGTACCAGCGGTATATCCAATTATTTTGTGAATCCTTATCGTCTCTTCTACTATTCCTTTTCCGATCCCACATACATGATAACTTATTTTCAAAAACTTCCACACATCCTGCAACGAATTCAGTCTCAGCTCTGCCATTTGTTACGCCTCCGAACTTCCGCAGAAAAAGGCACAATGTCCCAAGAGTCTGAAGAGCTTCCTCCTACATCATCATTCCAGTCACATTCGCAGATACCTAAACCACCGAGTTCTGTTCTCACCTGAACACGGCACAGAGAGTATTCCAGGGATTGCTACATTTGAGGCCCTGCTTGCGAACCATCCACCTAGCTCCCTAAATTCTGATTCCCAGACAATTTCACACTTCCTACCCATGTCATTTTTGCCAACGTGGACATGACCTTTGAATGTTCACTGCGCTAAAATGAATGTCCTGCAGACACAGTGACATTCTTGATCCCACGACCCTGGAATTACACTGACAGTGACAGAAACATCTTCTTCAATTTCCTGAAGCCTCTCTGGCGACTGCTCATAGTTCCTTCGTTCTCCCCTCCTGCACGGTCAGGGTGCTTGAGGTCGCAGAGGCAGGTAACCTGAGAGCGAGCAGCACAGAGCGGGAGGATCTAAAACAGTAACGGGAGTCGAGGGCTATTCGGACTTGGAGTTTGAGAAGCAGCAGCGGACGCATCTAAACTAGTAAAGAATGATTGAGGCTCTGACTGCACTCTCCGAGAGTCCCGCACCTTCATCAGCTTCCAAAGTGGAAAACTGAATTTTGAGTGGGACATCAGGTTATTTCTGTATTAGTTGACTATTTCTCTTCGATTGACTGGACACCCATTCACCTTCCTTCTTCCAGGCCGTCAAGTCTGCAGGATAAAAACCTTTTTTCATGTGCTATCCACACAACTGTCAGCATCTCAGATGTCCCACAGAGTCTCCAGTCACTTTCTGAACTATAATACCCAGTGTTTATACAAAGCATCAGCAGGGGCTATGACTTCCCCGTGTAACAGAACACATTTCACATTTCACACAGATATGCTGCCAAGTCTTATACATACCTTAAACAACACGTTACCTCGTCTTACTTAATTCATTACTTAATATAAATTTAGTATCATTTAATTTGCTTAGTACAAATTTAACATCAAGGAAATAACATTTAAGTCCCTGCTCGAACTGTGGGTGACTCTGACAAGTTTATTATATTGACTCAGACTTTCACTTATTCCTTTTATTTCGGAGTGTAATGCTTCTTTCAGTAGTTCAAAAGCAAGTTTGCGAACTTATAGCAATTTACTTTAAGTCGCAAGCAACGGTATATTATCAGCCAAATGATTTAAGCTTTTTCTCTGATGTATCTTACACTTCTTTCATACTTAGTGCAGGAAGGTCCGAGCAGCAAAAATGTATCTGTGCGACTCCAGGTACCTGCAAGCCTCCCGCTCTCACTCCACTCTGCTCCCTCACGCGTTCAACGTCTCATATACTCGCAAATGCGTGTAATCCTCGATCTCCCAATCCACCCTGCTCACTCGCAGGTTCACTGTTTCTGTGACTCCCGGGTGTAACTAGGCGTCACTTTGCTGCCTGTATAACTCCCAGGCGTTAGTTAACGACAGGTCCACTCTCCCTTACATGGACAGTCCGTCTGGAACTCGATAGTGATTGAAAGCCAGTCTCCCCCCTTCCCCCGCTGCTTCTCCCACTACAAGCGCCAGGCAGCTTCGACCGTCACTGCTGATTTGTATTTTCCAGTCTTTTCTGCTCCCTCTCAGGTTCTTTGCCTTTGTGACTCCCAGCTAATGGTAGTCCTCAAGCCAAAGCTGAGATTTATAACGTCTCATTTCCCCCTGCTCCATCACAAGATCACTGTTGGAACGGGAAGACAGCAGTAAAGTTTTAAGTAGAGGTGACAGAGGGTGTTATAGTGATTGATGGGCTGTAGCGGAGGGAACAGTTTATCAGCACAGGTCGGCACACGTGTAACGCCTAAAGGAGGTTACTGAAAGTTGCAGAGAGAGTTTCAGGCACTAAAGAATGAAAAAGGATTGGGAGAGATGGTCGCTTTCGGATGATAGAGTTCTTAGCGTCTAAAGGACTTGTTATGATATGTTTACATAGATGTGAACACGTCAACAAATGTAAAAGGAGGAGTATTACTGGTACTGGAGACTGTTGGATGTTACAGAGTTAGAAGACTTACAATAACTGAAGGGACAGAGAAATTTTTCCAACATTGGTGTTGTTCAATGACCCTCAGGACATAAGGAGGAACCGAGAATGGGAGCAATTCAAAATATTGGAATTGTAGCGGCTGGAAGACCTGGGATGCATAAAGAGGGTGAGAAGCGACTATTTAACACATCTAGCCGCTGTAATTCATAGATATTGAAGGAGGGAAACCTTTGAAATATTTAGTTGCAATGATAGAGAGGGTTACGAATACAGAGGGTAATATATTTAAAATGAAAGAGTTTACAGGTGGTCAGAAATTTAATCAGAAATAAAAACAAACCGAGAGATAAATAGTGCAGTAGGGAAAGGAGGAGTTGAGATATTGTGAGAAATTAGAAGAGTTGGAGGTAGACGAAAATGTCACTTATAAAAGGAAGAGCTGCATTTTCTGTACAATGTTACAGATATGAGGAATGTTGTAGCACCTGCAGGAGTGTACAAAGATAACAAGAGGTCAAACGGCTGGCGTAGTGACTCAAGAAGGCAGCTCTCCACCAACGTCTTAGGGACAACTCAAATTCAGAAAACTCATGTTGGCTCAGCCAGCAATGCTCATGTCCCATGAATGAACAATAAATAAAATACCTACAAAAACACTTGGGGTCACTCAGGTTCTTTCAACAGCGCTTCACAAACCCAGAAGCACGCTCACCTGGAAGGCCAGGAGTGACAGGCGCACGGGAGTACCAGCATTTCCAATGGCCGCTCCAAGCCACGCTCCATCCCATCAACACTGTACCTGCCCCGACACCCAAAAGATTGCAGTGGGTCAGGAGGGCAGCTCCCCACCACCTTCTTCAATTACTTACAGATAGGTAAGAAATGATGGCCGAGCCAGTGATGGTCAAATTCCATCAATGAATTTTAAATAAAGGGAAACCTATGGACTCTTCATAGGTGAGGTCGCTGTCCACAGTGAGGCAGATTGCCTCAGGTTACAGTCTGATATAAATCAAAAGATAAACTGAGCATGTAATGGCAGATGCATTTTACATCTGAGCAGTGTGGCAGGTATGAATAGCAAAGGACAGACATAATGAACGGCTGTACTTTTAGAGTACTGAGGAATGAAGGGTACTCTGTGTACCAGTCCATAGATTGCTGAGAGGGTCAGCAAAAATAGATAGGGTGGGGAAGACACCTGAAATGCGAGCGCGGGAATCAATATCATAGATGGGAGAATTGCTGGAGGTTGTTGAGAGGAATTAAAGTAGTCTGCGAGGGTGACGCCAGAAAGAATTTTGAGGCAGGTAGACAAGTTTAAGAGAGCGATTTGAATAAGCAAGGGAGGCAAGAACCCCGCAATCAATGGGGAAATGTGGGCCTGACAGCTAAAGCAGTTAAATGCAGTGCATGGCCGGGACTTTGAGATTGGGTCACCACAATTATTGAAGAAACACAGCTGAGGGAAGGACAGGACTTGTAGCTCAATGTTCCAGGGTAAAGATGATACAGGAAGGATATAACGGGAGGTAAGAGAAGAGCAGGGCTAATGGGTTTCATTGGATGAAACACCATAACACAACTTAGAGAGGACACACATGCAGGATGGTCCAGTGAAGCTACATAACCCGAAATGAGGAATAAAAATGTGTCTTTGTTAAGATTGTACGACTGACTCCTAATAATTAGTGGTAGGTTGAGGATCAACATGTCAGGAGACCTCAAATTTCACTAGGAATAATAGGGCTGTAATGGTAGAGATTTTTAAACTTTCCAAACCTCGACTGGGTCTGCCACAGTGTAAAGCTTTCGAATGGGAGGAATGTTCAAGGTTTGTGAAGGTTTGTAGCTCAGGTTGAGGTTTCGGGTGCATGTTTGCTCGCTGAGCTGTAGGTTTGACATCCAGACGTTTCATTACCTGGCTAGGCAATATCATCAGTGGCGACCACCAAGTGAAGCGAAGCTGTCGTCTTCTGCTTTCTATTTATATATTTCTCCTGGATGGGGTTCCTGGGGTTTGTGGTGATGTCATATCCTGTTCGTTTTCTGAGGTGTTGATAGATGGCATCTCGATCTATGTGTTTGTTTATGGCATTGTGGTTGGAGTGTCAGGCCTCGAGGAATTCTCTGGCATGTCTCTGCTTAGCCTGTCCCAGGATAGATATGCTGTCCCAGTCGAAAAGCTGGTTTTCTTCATGCGTGTGTAGGGCTACGAGGGAGAGAGGGTCTTGTCGTTTTGTGGCTATCTGGTGTTCGTCCATCCTGGTGGCTAACTTTCTTCCGGTTTGTCCTACGTAGTGCTTGTGGCAGTCCTTTCATTGGATTTTGTAGATGACGTTGGTTTTGTCCATGGGTTGTACATGGTAATTTAAGATGGTGGTACCACTGATGATGTCACCTAGCCAGGTAATGAAACGTCTGGATATCAAACCTACAGCTCAGCGAGCAACTCTACACCCAAAACCTCAACCTGAGCTACAAACCTTCACAAACCTTGCAAAAACCTATGGGCGCAACACGCTACAACTTGCCTGAAGATGGGAAAGGAATGCCATCAGAGAGAGTTCCACCCGTGATAACTGTACTTCTTGCATGAATGTTTAAGAAAACAGGTACTGCCAAAATGTCTCCAATATAAACCGCGGTTAAAAACACCTCAAGCCAGAAGTTTAACAGAACAAAACGGCCGCAGAATGCTCCGAGAACTAATCAGTTGCACCCACCACAGACTCCGAAAATGTAACCCGGAAATTGCGTGCCAAAAACCGTTATTCAAACAAACCAAGATATGGACAGACGTGGTAGAACGAACCATGAACACCAAACAACGACAAACACAGATAAAGAAAAATCGGGACCTGAAGCAAAAAACTTGACAAACTCACAAAAAAGACAAAACCAATAACACAGGGGCATGGATAAAGAACTTATCAGACCGGACACTATCAGACACAGAAAAAGCGGTACTTTAAAAAGGATTAACTTTCAATAACCGAGACGCTGAAGGATTTCCTAGCGGCATTAGAAATCACATTGAAGGACAACAATCTCATGGAAGAAACACAACAAACGATCAGACAGACAATTGCACCTACTCTGAGCTGAAAGAGCGAAGGAACCAAACTGAACACACAAGAAAAGAAAGCCCCAGAAAACCTCAAAAAAGACAAAAACATTGTTATATTATCTGCAGACAAAGGTCGGCTCACAGTCATAATGAAAAGAAGGGACTCCATAGAGAAAACCAATGCACAACCAATGCGCAGCCACCAACACCTACCAGCAGGTGACGCTAGACCCGACACCACAACTAGGAAACAAAATTGCATATCTCCTAAGAAAATTACACAATTCCGGACAATTAAACAAGACGGAATTCCAAAAAATGAATCCCGACTGGACGGATATCCCACGATTCTATGGACTACCAAAAATTCATAAACCAGGAGCCCCCATCAGACCTTTTGTCTCACTACCCGGAAGACCAACTTACAGACTGGCCAAAGAACTACACGCAAGACTTAAATACCTAGTAGAAGAGTCACAGCACTCCATCCACTCCACCTAGGAATTCCAAAAATCATCAAAAACACCCAAATAGAGGAAGAGAAAGCAATTATCTCATTTGACGTAACAGTACTGTTCACCTCCATCAACATCGACCTGGCAAAGGAAACACTTACCATACTTTTAGAAGACTCCATCACACACACACCAACCACCATCAATCACATTACCAACGAAAACATCAGGAAGCTAGTGGACCTGTGCCTCACCACCCACTTCACCTTCAACAATATAATCTACAAACAAACCAACGGCACACCCATCGGATCTCCGCTATCACGATTCAGAGCAGAAGCAGTAATGCAAAGACTGGAACAAACAGCCCTCCCAATTATCAAACCAAAAATCTGGGTCAGCTACGTAGAGGATACCTTTGTCATCACAAAACGAAACAAGATAGAAGAGACGTTTAACATCATCAACAAGACCCTCACAGGCATAAACTTCACCAAGGAGGAAGAAACCGACAACAACCTCGCATTACTGGACGTCACAGTTCAAAGAGATGACAAGGGAGAACTACAAACCTGCGTACACATAAAACCGACAAACACTGAACAAATACTTAACTACACCAGCAGCCATCCCAGCACACACAAACAAAGCTGTATCAGAACACTATTCCAACGAGTCACCACACACTGCAGCACAGACGAACTTCGGAAAACAGAGGAGAACCACATATACAACATATTCAAGAAGAACGGATACTCAAAAAGTACAGTCTGCTGATTCCTCAAGAACAAACCACGACAAGCAGACCAAACACAGCCAGAATCCCTAACCACCTTACCATACATCAAAGAAGTTTCAGAAATGACAGCCAGACTACTAAGACCCCTCGGAATCCTAGTAGCACACAAACCCACCAACACTCTCAAACAAAAACTAACAAACTTAAAAGACCCAGTACAAGCCATGGACAAAACCAACATCATCTACAAAATTCCATGCAAGTACTGCCACAAACACTACGTAGGGCAAACAGGAAGAAAGTTAGCCACCAGGATACACGAACATCAGCTAGCCACAACCCTCTCTCCCTCGTAGCCCTCCACACGGATCGAAGAAACCAACCATTTCGACAGGGAAAACACACCTATCCTGGGACAGGCTAAGCAAAGACATGCCAGAAAATTCCTAGAGGCCTGGCACTCCAACCACAACGCCATAAACAAGCGCATATGTCTAGATGCCATCTGTCAACCCCTCAGAAAACGAACAGGAAATGACATCACAACAAACCCCAGGAACCCCATCCAGGAGAAAGATATAAAGAGAAAGCAGGAGACAACAGCTTCGCTTCACTTGGTGGTCGCCACTGATGATCATACCTCGCCAGGTAATGAAACGTTTGCATATCAAAGCTACAGCTCAGCGAGCAAACCTACACCCGGAGGAATTTGTTAAGTGCTTTCAAGAAGATTCCCAATCAATGTGTAAGCGGCCCGACTGGAGAAAGAGGCAAAACCTGCTCTCCATTTAGGAAACAATATTTGGAAATGGACTGTGGTGTCATTGGGAGAACACAGGAAGAGTGACCACAGTCTGTGAGTTTGAAAATACTAACTGAAAAGGGCAGGCTTAGTCCACAATTTAAATTACAAACTGGGGCAAAGTCAATTTTGATAATATTAATCATGAACTTTTAGAGATTATCTGCAGGTAAAGGGAGGTGGTAAGTGAGAATTATTAAATCTGAGATAAAATGAGTGTTCAGAGCCAGCATTTTCCCTGTTGTTCTGCAGCTCAATGCTGATAGAAAGGAAACACTGGCTGACAACTGAGGCTTTGGTCAAGGAAAAGAGGGCACATGTCACGTAAAGTGAGCTGCATCAAGTAAATTCCTTGAGAAGTATAGGGATTGTGGGAACACATTTTGGATGGAAGTCAGAAATGCAAAAAGTGACATGAAATAGCATCAGCAAAGAAGGTTAAGAAATATCTAAAGTGATTGTACAAGTACATTAAGGGCAACCAATAACCAGGGAGAAAATAGGGGTCTTTAATAATTATTAACGCCATTGATGTGTAGAACCGCAGGAGCTGGTTAAGATCCTCAACATTTTATTTCACTCCAGACGTTACTGTGGGGAAAGACTGGAGAACCCAGGGAAATAAAGATGATAATTTTGGCCACTGTTGGGAAGCTGTGTGCGATTCCGGTCTCCCTGATATCAGACGGATGCTATGAATCTAGGAAGGGGCACAAGAGATTGACACGATGTTTCGAGGGTTGGAATGTTTGAGCTTTCGTGAGAGGCTGAAATAGCTGTGGATATTTTCGCTGGAGCATCTGAGGCTTCGGGTTGATCTTACAGATGTTGATGCAAACATGAGGAGCATGGATAAGGAAATAGTCAAGGTCTGTTCCCAGGTGTTGTGGAGTCTAAAACTCTTGCACATAGTTTTCACGTGAGAGGGGAAAGACTTAACACGGACCTCATGGACATTTTTTTTTCACGTACATGGCGATGCATTTATGGAATGAGAGAGGAAATAGTGGAGATTGATACAATTGCAATATTTCTTATGGGTGTATGAATAGTACGGGTACAGACGGATATTGGCCAAATGCTGATATATGGGACTAGATTTATCCAGGTTATCTAATCATCAGGAACGAGTTGGACTGAAGGGTGTGTTTGCATGTTGTACACCTATGTGCCTTAAAAAGAGTTCATGTTATAGAAGAGGTAGTGCTGGAGGTTTTAAAACACTAAAGTAGATAAATGCCTAGAACCGGTTCAAGGGTATCTCAGGACATTGTGGTCAGCTGGGGAAGAAATTGCGGGACCCTAGCAGAGATAGTTGTACCATTGACACTATGTATGATGTGCTGTAAAGCTGGAGTGGCACAATGGACAGTGAAGGAATCTTTCTAAGATTACAAAGGGATCTTGATGAAATGGGTGAAGTAGCTGGAAACTGTCGATGAAGTTTAATCTGGATGAATGCGCGGTAAGGCATTTTGGTTCAACCAGCAAGCATCGTGCTTATACATTTAATGATAGGGCCTTTGGTAGTATTGTATAACTGAGAGATGTCGGGTATCAGATACATAATTCGTTGAAGTTTACATGACAAGATCGATAAGATGGTGCTTGGCATGTGTGACGACTTCGTTCAGTCCATTGAATAAAGGAGTTCAGATCTCATGTTGAGGGTGTACAGGACGTTGATTCGATCTATTATGTCATACTAAGTCCAGTTCTGAAGCCCAGTTATAGGAATAATATTGAGGTAAAAACAATGACTGCAGATGCTGGAAACCAGATTCTGGATCAGTGGTGCTGGAAGAGCACAGCAATTCAGGCATCATCCGACGAGCAGCAATAATATTATTAAGTTGCAGAGTGTTCACACGAAATTTATCAGGATATTGCTGGGTTTGGAAGAATTGAGTCATGATGAGAGTCTGGATAGGCAAAGTATTGGTTTTCAAGAGAAAATTAACATTGAGATACGACCATATAAAAGTTTATAAAATAAGCCGTGGTATAGATAGATTTAATTTCAGGTGTCTTTTTCCCCAGAAAAAGTGTGTTCAAAGGTGTGGCCACATTTTTTACAATTAGAAGAGAGAGATTTTTTTTAAAAAGGACATAAGGGTTAAAATTGTTACACAGTGAATGGTTTGTGTGTAATATAGCATTCCCAAAGAAGGGATGAATGTGAGTACATCTTTTGTAAGACATTTGGTTAAGTACATTAATTAGAAGGGTTTAGAAGGATTTGTGCCAGGAAGAGGCAGGTGGGGCGACTTAGTTTTATATTATGATTATTATCAACCAAAGTGTTTGCTTCCATGCTGAATGCCGCTTTGAATATGTATGTGGTGCTGTACCATTGTGGAAGAAAGACTGTGGTGGAAAGCCAGGGAAGTAAAGATCAACTAGCCAGATATCAGTGGTAGTAAGTTGTGGAAGTAATTCTGATGACAGAAGTTATATGCATTTGGAAAGGCAAAGATTGATTAAGGATCGTCAGCACGGCTTTGTGCATACAAAGTCATGTCTAAAAAATGGAATTGAGTTTATTGAAGAGGTGACCGTACGTTGCCTTTACTGACTTCAGCAGCGCCTTTGACAGAGTTTAGCATGGTACACTGGTTAGCAAGGTTCGATCACATGGGATCAGGGAGAGCTACCAACTGAATTTAAAAATTGGCTTGAAAATCGGAGACAGACCGTGGGGGTAGAGTGTTGGTATTCAGACTGTAGATCCGTGACCAATGGTGAGTCGTTAATATCGGTGCAGGGTCCATTGATGATCGATTTGGTTGAGAATACAGGATTCCATGTTAGTAAGTGTGTGGGTGACAAAATTAATGGCATGGTGGGCAGTGAATACAGTTATCAAAGAGGATCTTGATCAACTCCAACATTGACCCAAGGAATGAAAGATGGAGTTTAATTCACGTGTTGGATTTTGTTAAGATAACAAGGGAAGGCTCACACCTTTAATGGTAGTGGCCGGAGCAGTCTTGTCGAACAGTGAGAGACCAAATGGTGCAATTACATTTTTCCTTGGAAGTGACATCACAGGTGGTTAGGGAAACGAAAACAACATTTGGCACACTAGGCTTCATTGGTCAGAGCATTGAGTACCTGAGGTGGAGTTTTAAGCAACTCTGTCTTCCATATTTCCCTTGGACATAGGAGATTACGGGGTGACATTATAAGGGGTTTTAAATCCATACGGGGCCGAAGTAAGGATAATAGACGAGGAAAGGTGAGTCAAAAATTAGAGGACATAAAAATGAGATATGAGAGCAAAGATTGAAAGAGGGACCTGAGAGGCAATATTTCCCACAGCGCATGGTGAATAGATACAATGGACTACCAGAGGAACTGTTTGAAATAAGTACAATTACAACATGTAAAAGAAATTTGGGCAGGTCCATGGAGAAGTGAAGTTTTGATGCGATATGGGCCAATCAGAGGCACATGCGACTTGTTCAGTTTCGGAAAGCTGGGCAGCATTGATGAGTTGGGCCAAAGGGTCTGTTTCTTTGCAGCATGACTATATGTCTCGAGTTATTGGAGGAGTTTACTATCAAGGTAAGGCATGTTGTAGAGACTGAAATAAATTACAGAGATATGGATGGTAGTCTGGATTGGAGCAAGTATGAAATATTCGTACAGACTGTAGCGAGGGGAGAGACTACCGAGATAGGAACTATTACAAGAGTTAAAATGACTGAGGGCACCAATCCATGAGACATCCCATTGATACAATGTTGGAGAGGGAACGGAGAACAGAAAGATGTCAGGCTGCATTACCATCCTCTCATACGAGACCTGCTTTCACCGCTGTTATAATGATGCTCACTAAGACAGCAGAGTCCTGGATTGATACTGTCAACTACCTAATATGTCATAGGTCAACAAAACTTGAAATAGAGGTGGTGATTCAGCTTGGGGTATGTCTGCACTATGCTCTCATCCAGCACTGTATCTATGTCATGTCTTATTATCCGATGTTTGGAACCCTCCCATTGCTCTGTTCTCTGTTCACCTGAAGTGATCTTACCTCTCTGAAGGATTTATTAAAGGCTCCAGATCGTCCTATCCTTTGTCTCTCTGACTGACCAACTATCGTCAGTGAGGTGATGGACGTGACAGCCCCGTCTAACTATGAAGCCACTGTCAACAAACTACGTACCTGAAGCTCTGAGCTTCAGTATCTTACAACACTAGGCAGGACCCGACCATGAATGATTTATGTCCTGCCCTCTTTTTTTCCAGATTAGAACGCAAAAATTCGTATTTCCTCTCAGATAAGCTTCATCTGCTTTCCCCAGCTCACTGACCCAGCTCATCAACGTCCCCTTGGATTCTGAGAGAACCTTCTTCACTGTCTACTATTCCATCATTTTTTGTGTACTCCGACAAACTTACTGACCATGCCTGATATTCTCATCCAAATTAGTTATATAAATTTTAAACAACAGTGCACCCAGCACTGATCCCGTTAGCACACTGCTGGCAGATGTCTCATATCAATACAACAAACCTATCCCACCACCCTCTGTCTCTTACCAAAAAACTAAATTTTGTACCGAATTGGCGAGCACTTCCTTGATCCCATGTGATCTAACTTTAACAATCAGACTTATTTGTAGAACCTTGTCAAAAGCTTTGCTGACGTTCATGTAGACAACGTCAACGAGTCCGCCTTCATCTATGTCTTGACCACCTCCCTAGACACATCAACAGGCTTATGAGACAAGACTTCCCAAGCACAAAGCAGTGTTGACGATGCTGAATCAGGCTTTATCTTTCCAAATGCATGACGATCCTGTCTCTTAGAATCCCTTCCAAAAGCATCCCCACACCTGAGGTTAGTCTGACTGATCTGCAGATTCTTTTTTTCATTTATTTGCAGCCCTTTAGCGATGGGCTAACATTGACAGCCCTCCACACGTCTGCTACCTCAAGGTGATTGTCAGTGATGAAAATATTGCGACTGGAGAGCCTGCAATTTATTTCCTAGTTTCCAACAATGTCCTGGGACTTAATCACAGCCTGAAGGTTTATCTATTTTTATGTATTGCAATACCTGCAACACTTCCTGTTCTCTATTGAGGACTCTATTCCAAGACATCACTACTTATTTGCTCAAGTTACCGGTCTTCCACGTGTTTCTCCAAGGCAAGTACTGAGGCAAAGTAATTGTTCAGGATCTTACACATCTCCTCGTCAAACACATAGGCTGCCTCCCTGATCTTTAGTGAACCCTGTAATCTTCCGAGTTACTCTTTATCCCTTGTTAAAACTTATCCAAAGGCTTCTGAAACTTCAAGTAAAGCACATTCTTCGACCAACACTCGCCTCCCCCCCATTCATGCATTCAAAAATTTAGATTAGATTTGATTAGTTTAGATTACCTACAGTGTGGAAAAAGGTTCTACTGCCCAACCAGTCAACACCGACCCTCCAAAAAGTATTCCACGCAGACCAATTTCCCTCTGACTAATGTACCTAACACTATGGGCAATTTAGCACGGTCAATTCATCTGACCTGCACGTCTTTGGACTGTGGGAGAAAACCGGAGCACCCGGAAGAAGCCCACAGACGCGGGGAGAATGTGCAAACTCCACACAGACAGTCGCATGAGGCTGGAATTGAACCTGGGACCCTGGTGCTGTGAGGCAACAGTGCTAATATCAACCCCAACATGTAAAATCGAACAGGCTTACAAAAAGCATCTTTAAAAAAAAAATGTATTTTATAAAATTGTGCGTCTTCACTTGCTTCTATGGGTCCAGTTATTGTTTATTGTCATAATTAGAGGAACAAATATGCAGGACGATTGGTGAGACTTGCCAGCATAATACGGTTGTCAAAGTAAGGGTCAAAGTGGGCACACAGGCTCATATTTTTGCGTGATCGTTAGTAAAAGTTTAAGTCCTGGAAAAGTGGAGTCAGCGATTGCCGTGTCCTTATTCAAATAGGGCTGCAAAGAAAAACCTGGGCACTGTGCACCAGTAAGCCTAACATCGGTGCTAGGTACGCGACTTGAGAAGATTTTAAGAGAAAAGGAATGTATGTCTTTGGAAAAGCAGGGTTTGATTAGGACGAGTCAGCTTAGCTTTGTAAATCGGAGATCATGCCTCACACATTTGTTCGAGTTAATTGAGGAAGTGACCAAGAAGGTTGATGAGGGCTGGGTGTTCGAAGTAGTCTACGTGGAGTTCAGTATGGCCTTTGAAAAGGTTTCAAGTGACAGGCGCATTGGAAGGTGAGATCTCATGGATTCCAGGGGGACCTCGGAAATTGGATGTACAATTGACTTGATTGAATGAAGCAGAGTGTAAAAGGGAAAGAATGCAAATCAGATTGGAGGCCTGTGAATAGAGGCGTGTCTCAGGGGACTGTGTTGGGAACATGACCGTTTGTTATCAATTGTTTGGACGATAACGTACAAAACATGTTTAATAAGTTTGCACATAACACTTAAATAGGCGGTATCGTGGACATTGACGAAGGTTATTAGAAATTGGAGCAGAACCTTGATATCCAGGAAGCAGGCCAAGAAATTCCACATGTATTTTAATACCGTTAAGTGTGCGATCTTGCAGTTTGCAAAATGAAATCGAGGAAGGCGTTTCATGGTGAAAGGTCGGGCCTTCGGCAGTGTCATGGAACAGAACGACCTTGGGGTTCAGATGCTTGTTTTCTGAACAGTAGAGTCACTTGCAAACAAGGAAGGGAAGAAAGCTTTTGGAACACTGGCCTTCACCAGTCAGGGTATTGAATAAAGATGTTTGCAAGTTATTCTACATTTGTACAGGCTTAGGGTGTAGCTTTGCTCGCTGAGCTGTAGGTTTGATATCCAGACGTTTCATTACCTGGCTCGGTAACATCATCAGTGGCGACCTCCAAATGAAGCGAAGCTTTTGTCTCCTGCTTTCCATTTATATGTTTGTCATGGATAGGTTTCCTGGGATTTGTGGTGATGTCATTTCCTGTTCGTTTTCTGAGGAGTTAGAAGATGGTATCTAGATCTATGTGTTTGTTTATGGCGTTGTGGTTGGAGTGCCAGACCTCTAGGAATTCTCTGGCATGTCTTTGCTTAGCCTGTCTCAGGATAGATGTGTTTTCCCAGTCGAATTGGTGTTTTTTTTTGTCATCCATGTGGAGGGCTACGAGGGAGAGAGGGTCGTGTCTTTTTGTGGCCAGCTGGTGTTCGTGCATCCTGGTGGCTAACTTTCTTCCTGTTTGTCCTACGTAGTTTTTGTGGCAGTACTTGCATGGACTTTTGTAGATGACGTTGGTTTTGTCCATGGGTTGTACTGGGTCTCTTAAGTTTTTTAGTTTTTGTTTGAGCGTGTTGGTGGGTTTGTGTGCTAATAGACTTTCGAGGGGTCTTAGTAGTCTGGCTGTCATTTCTGAAACTTCTTTGATGTATGGTAAGGTGGTTAGGGTTTCCGGCTGTTTTTGGTCTGCTTGTCGTGGTCTTTTGTTGCGGAATCTGCAGACTGTACTTTTTGAATATCTGTTCTTCTCGAATGCGTTGTATAGGTGGTTCTCCTCTGTTTCCCGAATTTCATCTGTGCTGCAGTGTGAGGTGGCTCGTTGGAATAGTGTTCTGATACAGCTTCGATTGTGTGTGTTGGGATGGTTGCTGGTGTAGTTCAGTATTTGTTCAGTGTTGTCGGTATTCTGTATACGCTGGTTTGTAGTTCTCCTTGGCCTTTCTTTCGACTGTGCCGTCCAGAAATGCGAGTTTGTTGTCGGATTCTTCCTCCTTGGTGAACTTTATGCCTGTGAGGGTGTCGGTGATTATGATTTTTTTATTTTTTGAGTGCGAGCAGCAGCCGAGTTTAAACGAACCTGGAAGGCTTCAGCAAAGAAGGAGCGGGAGAAGCAGGGGAAGTGACGACGACCAGAGGGGCAGCCGGGAAGGAAAGCAGTGAGTATAAATACTCACCCTTCGACGCCAACGGTCATTTTGAGTGCGAGCAGCAGCTGAGTTTAAACGAACCCGGAAGGCAACAGCTAAGAAAGAGCGGGAGCAGCAGGGGGAAGTGACGACGACCAGAGGGACAGCCGGGAAGGAAAGCAGTGAGTATAAATACTCACCCTTCGACGCCAACGGTCATTTTGAGTGCGAGCTGCAGCTGAGTTTGAACGATCCTGGAAGGCTACTGCTAAGAAAGAGCGGGAGCAGCAGGAGGAAGTGACGACCACTAGAGGGGCAGCCGGGACCCAGAAGCTGGTGTAGCGCAAGCTTACCTGGGTAGATTTTTTTTCGTATAAAAGCGCTCAGGAGGGGAACCCGAGGCACTACAGATGTAGTGCCTCCCACCCTCCCTCCTCCTCTCTCCTCATAATAAGACCCGTTGTGGTAAGTAGGTAAGTGCTGCAATTTGCTTGTTGTATTCTTTAGACCCAGTTTTTTCTTCAAAAAGGTTACTTTTAGAGGCATGGCAGTGAAAGCAGTCCAATGTTCCTTTTGCAACATGTTTGAGGTGAGGGATGCCATGGTCGACCCTGCTGATTACACTTGCAGGAAGTGCACCCATCTCCAGCTCCTCCGAGACCGTGTTAGGGAACTGGAGCTGGAGTTGGATGAACTTAGGATCATTCGGGAGGCAGAGGGGGTCATAGATCGGAGCTTTAGGGAAGTAGTAACTCCAATGATTGTAGACAGATGGGTGACAGTGAGGGGGACAGGGAGGAAGCAGCCTCTTAGATATGTCAGGCTAGGTTAGTAAAATTTTCACTGGAGCCAGGAATATACGAGCCACAGTCGGAGGCAATGAGGGCGCATGTGTCCCCTTTTTTGGCCAGCGGATAGTCCAAAAGCCATCCTGTTTTGTGAAACTATGGAGCAGATGGCTCCGCATTCAGCTGCGTGAGCGCTATGGCTGTGGCTTTCGCAACCTCTAACAACGTGTGTGCCAACTATGAGTTCCTATTTACAAACGGATAGCTGCTTAGGTAGGTGAGAAGTTCGAGCGAATGTGGTCAAGAATGGTGAGTGTTCGCCTTCTGCAAGTTAGTGGTTTTGTGAAGAAAGAGGACTGGGAATGAAAGCGAAATGGGACCAAGTACCAACATTGTAGCTTCGAGTCCAAGAAAACTAGCCAGAGTTATGCTTTGTGGACACAAATGAATTATGTGACATTGTTTATCCGTGGATTGTTGTGGTGAAAGTGGCATTCAGGCTGACCTCCAAGTTTAATACTCGCCTTCTGATGTGGACGAACTCGCTGATGGGGTGAGGAATAGGGGCGAAGCACACCTGCTGTTTCCAGCATTCCATCCGGCAGATTTCTGATTTTGAGACAGATGGAGACTTTGGGGGCACCCTGTCCATGAAGAGTAGGGCTGGGGGTTCGTGGGAGATATTGCACAAGTGGTAGAATCAACTCTTACATTTCTTCAGTGGGTACCCTGTTGATTTGCAACAGGCCAGACAGTTACCTACGTATTTTCCCATTTCAGCTTTTAGACTGAGAGTGTACACTACGGGGAACCTGTCCCGTTCCCACGAACATTCAGCTCTCTCTAATTCATTAAAGGGGATGTATTGTAGAGAATGTGCCCATGGGAGTGTTTGGGGACCTGAGCACAAATCCAGCAGCTACTACGGTTGATCTTTTAAGTAATGTATTAATGCGAAATTCACGAATGATTAAGTTCTCCAATACTTGCCCTCGAGTATAGTCATTTGGTAGTAGCGTAATGAGCGTAAGAGGAAACAGGATGTCAGCTACTACGGTCAGCTGGGACTTTCCTCAGTGTGGAGAGATGTTGCTGCCTGTACATCTTGCTTGTCGTCTTTCAGGTGCGGAGCTCGCTTATATCGGGCTCACTTGTAATTGCATCTCCCTTCTACTATGACAGCTGTCCAGGGTTGCTAAAAGTACCAGGGACAGAGCGTTCCATAGAGGAAAGAGAAAGCCTTATTCTAATGATTTGATCATTACATAGTTCCCGTGTTGGAACGGGTGAAGAGACTCATGTTGGTTTCTGGGCATGGCTGCTTCCACCAGATCATAATTAATGGATATAATTTTACTGAGTGCTAGGACGGATTCCAGCAGAGTTCCTTGTGTCTGAAGTAGCGCAGTATCTATAGAGAGTGTGGGGGGCCAGGTCCCTGTCGACATTGGTCTCCCCATATGCATTTCGAAAGCGGTAAGCCCCGTGGTCCACTTCACCTGGCTACATAGGGTTTGCAGGGCCAAAGGCAAGGCATCTGGCCATGCTAGCCCTGTTTTCTAGGTCATTTTGGTAAACGTGGTTTTAATCGCGCCATTATTCCGTTCCACCCTACCTGATGACTGCGGCAAATAGGGAATGTGTCATTTTAACACAATGCCAATTGATTTACTAAAGGCCGCTGTGATGGTTGAGGTGTAGTGGGTCCATTTGTCACTCTCATTTTTCTCCGGGATCCTCAACCTGTGAATACCATCCTTCATTAGACACTTAACCACTGTTCTATTGTCATTCGTTTTTTTGTGGTGCATGTTCCACCCATTTTGAAAACATGTGAAGGACTATGAGGAAATATTTGAAGCCCCGCTTAGCTGTAAGGTGAGCCTCATTGATCTTGAAGTGGGTGAAGTATTGAAGTTGGTTGGGCAAGTTGTCGTACATGGATATTGGTTTGCCTGCACTGATATGCTCGCATATGACACAGCGTTATCGTAAGGCTTTGGACAGCAACTGCAAACCAGGCTTGTCTCAAAACAAGTGTCATTCCCTCTTCCCTGTCTTCCGAATGCCATGTGCTGTTAGTGTCAGGACGTTTAAATGGGCTTTGGGACAAGCAGTCGTAAAGTAGGAGGGGTTCCTTTGTTCCGAGGTGAAACCAACTGCCCTTGTCAACTTATCGAGCAGCAGGCCATACTCCTTCTGTGATGTCAGTGGCCGCTGGAAAATCACGTATTCTCGGGTTTTGCTTAATACATGTGGTGAGATTTAAAGCAGGTTGTCGAGCCTCTGCATCAGCGCAAATATTCCCGCGGATGACACAGTGACTGTCAGTGGAGAATAGCTACAGCAGAGGGCAGGAGCTTGGCTTCTAGGAAATTGCCAACCAGTTGAAAATGGTGCAGAAGTCATAAATCCCCTCTGTTGCCAGATAGTGACAAAAACGTGGACGATTCGGAAATGATACCTGGAGTCTGTGTAAATATGAGATGAACCCCTTGCGATAATTGCATTTTCAAGTGAGGACAAATCGCTCCACAGCTTATGCGGATGTTCCATCCGATAGCACAGCATTCTCCAGGGTCTAAAAAGCGGGGTACACCACCTATTCTATTAGTGATTGTCGGTCTTAGGGTTTGAACAAAGACCCGTCTATTTGGCTGATCTGGTTAGGGATGTGTAACGGTTACTGATAAACGTCAGGGCGCGGGTTTTCAGCTTGTTGAACTAAGTGTCAGCATCCATGGTCTTCCTGGGTGACAGAAAGGAGGGTGGCAGTGTTTAAAGCGGGGTAGTGCTAAAGGGACAGGTTGACACGGGAGAGCAATTTCAACCTTGTAGCCTGTTCTCCGACTGGCTTGAAAATGTTGAGTTGCTGACGACTTAAGCAGAAGGGAATCAGAATGGGGAACCAAAACACTGCATGGATAATCCAGCACAATTGAGGTCGACTTCTTCACTGTCACCATGGTTGCCACCACAGATCGCAAACAGGCCAGCATTCCCCTTACACGAGTTAGAAATTGTACAGTGTATAAGGTGAAAGAACACCGGAGATCCCCATGCACTTGAGTCAAAATGCTGAATGCATAGCACTGTTTTTCAGTCACTTGGAGATGAAAGGGCTGCGTATAATCAGGGATCCAGAGAGCAGAAGTGGGGATTAACTGTTGTTTGAGATCTGTGAAAGTGTAATCGATTTCAGGAGTGCCGCGTAAGTTTGCTAGGTGTTTCAGCAAGAATGCTTCGCGTAGGAGTGCATCGTAGGCACAGTGGCAAGGAATCCACTGCCTGAAATCTTTAATCATGCCCAAAAAAATGTAGCAGCTGAGTTCGTGTGGAAGGGAGGGGGCGACCTTATTAATGGCTATTGTCTGCTCCCTAGACAGTGCTCAAAGGCCATGCAAGAGTTCCTATCTGAAGTAGTGTATTTTCTATTGACAGAATTTCATTTCCTGTATGGAGGGTTTGTGTATATCCTGTGACAGGCAGTGAAGTCCGGCAATAGTGTTCTCTATACAAGCATCAATGGATTGGAGGCCACTCAAAAATCATCGGTGAACTGAAGCAAGATGCTTTGACATGTCAGGTGGAGGGTTCTGAGCGTCCAGTGTACTGTGACAGCAAATACAGTGGGGTTCTCCATGTACCATTGAAGAAGCCGTGTTCGTGTATACTGGCAGCCAGAGTCAGTAAAGGCAAACAGGCCGTGGCTGTTTTCGGATAATTTGATGGTGGAAATGTCTGAACAGAGGTCAGTTACAGAGACACAATTGGATGAGGCAGGGACGCTGTTAAGGAGTACCCAGAAGCATTGATGGCATTGATTGCCCGTATGTCATGAACGAAACGTCATGTCATTGGTCTCCCAATCTTTGGAATGGGCAGGATAGTTGTATTGCAGCGGCTGGTCGTACGCACTACGATGCCATTTTGTAAAAGGAATTTGGTAAGTGCTTGATTTCCCCGATGCCGCTGGTGAAAGGGGGTACTGTCGTACTGATGACAGCACACCTCCCTGCTTGAGTGTGACTGCATATGATTGGTAGACAGTACTCGGCCTGCATGGTTTGAGAACTGTGCCAACAGCGAGGCTGGAAATTTGGCAAATAGGAAAGGGATTTCTCAAAAGGGGGCAGTTGCTGTGCTTAGTTTAGTGAAAGTGGTCTGTACCAATATGGGAGGGCAACGCATGTGGAGCTCATTCTGTCCTAGCTGGGCAACCTTCGTTGAGAGCGGACATACAGGGTCAAGGGTCGCCAAATGTACTGGTCATTGTTGTAAACGGCTATCACAGGTCCAATGTCCTGGGGAGCCAAAGGCTCTTGACGATGATGGGAAAATGTGGAGTCGAGTCCGTGCCGTGGAAGAGCAGTGTCGCCTGTTCTGTGCTGAACAGGACTTCTGAAGCTATGCCTTTAGAGCCCACAAAACACAGTGCAGTCTGCGCCGGATGGGGAGGTCAGTGACAGATAGTGATCTGCAAGCGCGTTCTAGGGTGATGTCAGCTCCGGGGGGCCTGAGGCAGTGCAGTGAAATTGACAAAGGAAGCGTCATGTCAATAACAACCAGCGGAAGAAGGACGTAGTGGGAATGGAGAGGCTGTGTCAAGTGGAAGAGGAGGGGGTCACGTAGGACACGCACAAGTGTGTGCACCCATGATCAGGTACAAATCTCATTGGGTGGGGTTGAAGACTCGCTGTTACTGGTAATGGCTGCCTGCAGCATGGAGTAATAAGGGTCAGGAGTTTTTATGATGACAGCCAAGGGAGTAAATTGAATGCTACCGTTTAATTCACACAATGTTTATCGAGCCGATATGGCAACTGGACATGATGAGGACATCATTGTTGTGTCAGGGAGAGTCATGGTTCCGATGCCAAATGTAACTGGGTTTGATCGTGGCTCAATCATGTGCACTGCGGAGGCATCCACAGTTTGAACAGTTTGGGTTGTGGGGGAAGTTCTCCAAAGGCAGGTACAGACCGGTGAGTAGCCCTGGAGTGCACCAAAACTGAAATGAGATAACCCCCATCTCCACGTTCATCATTTGTTTTCGGCTGTCACGGTGGAGTGACCCGATTCTATTGTGTATTGGAAGGATGGGGTAGGGTGAAAGTATTCAGCTGGTAACGAGTGACTGTCACCCAGCAATCTTTTGCCGATTGGCCTCTCTTGCCGTTGATTCTGCACTGATACCTAACCTTGTAACTACTCTTCTGCATCTGCCGGCATCTGCTCCGATGGATATCAGGCTGTATGGGCTTTGGGGGTTGGGGTGCGGGGGGGAGGGCTGGGGGCGTATGCTTCCTTCTCTTCCTGCACCTCAAGAAATCCGTGTATGCCTAAATTATTTAAAATAGTGAATGAGTTCCCACATTCTGTTGTCTACCAGGTCAGGTTCTGTGATTTGAAACTTGAGCATGTCTCTGCAGGAAATAGCTAACAAGAGTTTAAGCCGCCACCTTCTCGTTCTCTAACAGGGTATGCCTGCTGAGGAGTCCCAGACATCCTTGAAGCGGGTGATAAAGTCAAGAATGGGTTCATCTGAATTCTCCAAGCAACGGGAAAATTCCCCAAAGTCAGCCTACTGCCTCGCAGCTATTTTAATGGCTTCCAGTCATAGAGATGTACAGCATGGAAACAGAACCTTCGGTCCAACGCGTCCATGCCGACCAGATATCCCAAAATAATCTAGTCCCACCTGCCAGCACTCGGTCCACTTCCCTCCAAACCCTTCTTATTCAAATACCCAGCCAAATGCCTTCTAAATATTGCAATTGTGGCAGCCTCCACCACTTCATCTGGCAGCTAATTCCATACATGTTCCACCGTTTGTGCGAAAAAAATATCCTTTTGGACTCTTGTATCTTTCCCCTCTCATCCTAAACCTATGCCCTCTAGTTCTGGACTCTTTCACCCCAGGGAAAAGACTTTGTCTATTTCGCCTATCCACGCCCCTCATAATTTTTTAAACCTCCATAAGGTCACCCGTTAGCCTCCGAAGCTCCAGGTAAAACAGCATCAGTCTGTTCAAATTCTCCATATATCTCAAATACTCCAACCCTGGCAGCATCCTTGTAAATCTTTTCTGAACCCTTTCAAGATTCACAACATCTTTCCGATAGGAAGGAGACCAGAATTGCACGCAATATTCCAACAATAGCCTAACCAATGTCCTGTACAGCCGCAACATGACCTCCCAACACCTCCCAAGTCCTGCTAAGATTTGCTTTCCCAAAATGCAGCACCACGCATTTAGCTGAATTAAACTCCATCTGCCACTTCTCAGACATTTGGTCCAACTGGTCGATATCCGATTGTAATCTGAAGTAACCTTCTACACTGTTCACTACACCTCCAATTTCGGTGTCATCTGAAAAATTACTAACTGTACCACTTATGCTCGCATCTAAATCATTGATATAAATGGCAAAAAGTAGAGGACCTAGCACCAATTCTTGTGACACTCCACCAATCACAGACCTCCAGTCTGAAAAACAACAATCCACCGCCATCCTCTGTTTCCTTCTTTGAGCCTGTTCCGTATCCAAATGGCTAGTTGCCCCTGTATTCCGTTAGAACTGAACTTGCTAACCACTCTCCCATGGGGAACCTTGTCGAACGATTTACTGAAGTCCACATAGATCACGTCTACAGCTCTGTCTTCATCAGTCATCTTTGTTATTACTTTAAAAACTTAATTAAGTTTGTGAGACATGATTTCCCACGCACAAAGCCATGTTGACTATCCCTAGTCAGTCCTTGCCATTGTACATACATGTGCATTCTGTCCCTCAGAATTTCCTCCAACAACTTGCCCACCACCGACTTCAGGCTTACTGGTCTGTAGTTCACTGGCTTGTCCTTACCACCGTTCTTAAATAGTGGAACCACGTCAGCTAACCTCCAGTCTTCCGGCACCTCACCTGTGAGTATTGAGGATACAGAGAGTTAGCCAGGAATTTGCTAAAGCAGGTCCTCAACTTTTGATATATCTGGAGTACTCCCGGTGCTACAAGCTACTGAGGGTCTCAATAGAAATATAATGCCGATGAATGTGTGGATGAGGAGCTGGCGCACGGGATAAGGTGTTGACTTTTTTTTGGGTTATTAGAATTTGTTCTGTGTTAGAGATGACCTCTACAAGAAAGATGCATTTCACCTGAATTGGAAAGGGACAAAAATGCTGGCAGGAAAATTTTGCTAGAGGTTCTCTGGAGGATTTAAACTTGTAGGGTGGGAGGGTGTGACACAGGGTGATAGTGAGGAAACGAATCAATCTGAGAATGGTACAGTTGGGAAAGAGCTAGTCAAACAGTCAGGGAAGGCAGGGACAAAGCAGAGAAAAAGTTAGGACTGATAAATTCAACTGCGTTTGTTTCCATGCAAGAGGCTGAACAGGAAAGACCCATTTGGGGGATATGGGAATGGGATATCAGAGCAATTACAGAAGCGTGGCTCAGGAGTCGATAGGACTGTCCGGTTAATATTCCAGACCTTTAGGAGGTATAGAAAGAGTGGCAAGGGAGGAGGGGCATTGGCGTTTTTAATCAGGGACAGCATAACAGCTGCACTGAAAGAGGATATTTTAAGGTATACATCCAGGGACGTATTTGAGTAGAACTGAGATATAATAAAGGAATTGTCTTTTTTTTCGTTTGTATTGTAGACCGTTAATAGTCAACACAAAATTAAGAAACACATTCATCTGGAGATTTTCGATGCCTGTAAGAATAATATGGTGGATATGTTCGGGGAGTTTATCTTTCTAAAGATAGGCTGGGACTGCCATCGTGTTTAGGATTTAGATTGAGAGAAATTCGTTAAATATGAAAAAGAAGAAAAAAGTTCGGATAGAGTACATAGATTCACCAATTTGCGAAGGTGCAAAACGTGGTTGACTCTTGGGAAAGAGGTCAGGGAAAGTGACTGAGAAGTAGCTTTTTGGCAGCGACCATAATTCAGCTTTAAAACAGTGAGGAAAAAGAATAAACCCGATTTAAAAGTTGAAGTTCTATTTTGCCAGAAGGTCAGTTTTGACCTTATTAGGCGAGAACTTTCAAAAGCTTATTGGAGGCAGATATATGCAGGGAAAGGGGAGGCTGGAAAAATGAGAGGCCTTCAGAAATTAGATAAGAAGAGTTCAGAGACAGTTTTTTTTATTCCCGTCAGTGTGAAATGAAAGGCTGGTAGGCGTAGCGAACATTGGATGACTCGAGAAATTGAGGCTTTGGTCAAGAAAATGAAGAGATAAAGAGAATTCTTCGAAGCGTATGAAGTCAGAAGTAGTATGCAAAGGGAAATCAGGACGACAAAAGGAGGACGTGGGAAAGCTTTGGTCAACAGGGTTAGGATAATGCAAAGGTTTTTTTTTTATATAAATGCTTTTAGGACAAAAGGGTAACTAGGGAGACAATATGGCCCCTCAAGGATCAGAAAGGTAGCCTATGTGTGGAAATGCAGAGATGGAGAAAATACTAAACGAGTAGTTTCAATCTGTATTTGCTGTGAAAAAGGGCAAGGAAGACATAGAATGTGGAGGAATAGACTGCGACAACTTGAAAAATATCAAAATAACATGGGACGCCGTGCTGGACGTCGTGTAACACATCGAAGTATAAAATCTTCAGTGTACCCGAGAACTCTGTGGTAAGCAAGAGAAGTGATTGCTGGCCCAGTTGCTGAGATACACGTATCATTGATTATCACAGGTGAGGTGCCAGAAGACTCGAGGTTGGCTACTGTGCTGCCACTATTTTCGAAAGATGGTAAAGAAAAGCCAGGGAACTATAGAAGGCTGAGCCTGAAGTCGATGGTGGGCAAGTTGTGGGAGGGATTCCTGAGGGGCAGGATTTACATGTATTTGGTAAGTCAGTGAGTGATTAGAGGCAATCAGAGTGGCTTTTTGCGTGGGAAGACATGTCGCACGAATTGGTTCAGTTTCTTTTGTAAAGGTAGAAAGCGGGTTAATAAGGGCAGAGTGGTGGGCATTATGTATATGGATTCAGTAAGGCGTTCGAGAAGATTACCCATGGGAGACTGGTTAGCAAGACGTTGTTTCAAGGAATGCAGCAGAAGCAGTATTTGGTTGCACAACTGGTTCGAAGGTTCAGGACATAGGATGATGCTGCAGGTCTGGAACCAGTGCTGTTCCGTGTTTTCAGACTGGATGCATGTAACCAGTGGATTGGCACAAGGATGGGTGCGGGGTCGCTACTTTTCGTTAATTATAGAAATAATTTGAATGTGAACACAGTCAGTAAGTTTGCAGAAACCACCAAAATTGGATGCGTTTGAAGGTTAACTCAGATTACAATAGAATCTTATTCAGATTGGCCAATGGGCGAAGGAGTGCAGACGGAGTTTAATTTAGATAAAAACGAGGTGTTGTGAAAGCAAATCTCAGCAAGATATATACACGTTTGGTAAGGTCCTAGGGCGTGTGCTGAACAAATAGACCTTGGAGCGCAGGTGAGTAATTCCTTGAATGTGGAGTCTCAGATAGATCGGTTAACGAAGAAGGTGTTTGCCATGCTGTCCATTATTGGTCAGGGTAATAAGTATAGTAATTGGGAGGTTTTGTTGCGTGTGTGCACGGCAATGATTCGGCCACTTTTAGAATATTGCATGCTATTCTGTTCTGCTTCCTATTGGAAGAATGCTGTGAAACTTTAAAGGGTTCAGAAAATATTTAGAAGGATATTGACCCCACATCCAAAAAAGTTTTACCTGCACATCCACTAATATCATTTATTGGATCCGTTACTTCCGATGTGGTCTATTCTACACTGGGGAGACTGGACTCCTCCTAGCAGAGCGCTTTAGGGAACATCTCCGGGACACCCGCACCAATCAACCACACCGCCCTGTGGCCCAACATTTCAACTCCCGCTCCCACTCTGCTGAGGACATGGAAGTCTTGGGCCTCCTTCACCGCAGTTCCCTCACCACCAGACGCCTGGAGGAAGAACGCCTCATCTTCCACCTCGGAACACTTCAACCCCAGGGCGTCAATGTGGACTTCAACAGTTTCCTCATTTCCCCTTCCCCCACCTCACCCTAGGTCCAAACTTCCAGCTCAGCACTGTCCCCATGACTTGACCTACCTGCCTATCTTCTTTTCCACCAATCCACTCCACCCTCCCCCCGCCCCGACCTATCACCTTCATCCCCTCCCCCACTCACCTATTGTACTCTATTCTACTTTCTCTCCAACCCCACCCTCCTCTAGCTTATATCTCCACGCTTTCGGCTCTCTGCCTTTATTCCTGATGAAGGGCTTTTGCCCGAAACGTCGATTTTACTGCTCCTGATGCTGCCTGACCGGCTGTGCTCTTCCAGCACCACTAATTCAAAATCTGGTTTCCAACATCTGCAGTCATTGTTCTTACCTAACCTGAAGCCCATCCCACCTACACTATTCCATGTACGTCCATCTGCCTGTCCAATGACGATTTAAATGCAATAAAACTTGTCTACAACAGCAACAGTGACACCTGAGACAGGATATGGTGCAGAGGAGCATATGGAGCGAGGGAGATGGAGAGGGAGAGAGAGATGGAGAGAAGGAGAGTGAGAGGGAGAGAGATAAAGAGAGAGAGAGAGAAGGAGAATTCATAGCTTCTGAGTAGAGAATAACACATTATAATACTACAGCATTCTATTGAAATTTGGCAATAAATAGGTTGGACACATTAAACGCTGAATTCAAATCCAAAAATAATAGACTGGTATAGGACAACAATGGATTGAGATGTCATAACAATTGATTGGAATGATATTACGATGGATTTACAAATTACAGCAAAAGACTGTTTCGACAATGATTCAAAATGGGAGATCTTCAGTTTGGAATGGTAGAACAATGTGGAGAGTTTTCTTTCAGGTATTGAGGAATGCTTCTACTGGATTTGATCGGGTGCCAATGGAACATCGCATTCGAACGGTTCTTTGGATCATTGAATTCATTGGTTATTATATTCTTACTATTGTTGCAGATTCTGGTAAGTTTGTTTGTATTCCTATAAACCCTCGTATTCCGCTGCAACCCTCGTTGATCTTGTATTCTTCCTTCTCTGTTGCTTATTCTGCAAATCACTGATAAGAGTTGTATTATGTCTGGTATTTATTGTCATATTTACCCCTTCTTGTTGACATCTATGACCCACTATTAGGCCTGTAATCTTTACTGACTGAGTCTTTTATGAAATACTCACTGATTCAGTATCCATGTATTCATGGACTCGTCCAGATGCAGTTGAGGTATTTGATTGATTCAAACTTTCGTGTCCGCTTCCAATTGCAAAGGTCTTTGTTTATCCATTGTATCCATTACAGACATACATTAAGGTAGCGCCTTTTAGATTGTACTCATTTCAAATGTTCATTCATTGGCATGTCCGTTCTACCACGCGACTAATCCTAGCCATCACTCATGCCCTTCATATCTCATTCTATCGTTCCAACAGCAAGCAGAAAGAGATCGAACAGCCCAGCAGGTTGGTGAAATCTGTAGAAAGAATCAGTTGACATTTCGACACAGATACGAATAACTCGCCATTTTTACAGTACCTCATAACACACGTAACTTTTTGCTACACTGTCCTGCACATTGCAGACAATGGTTATTGTAAGGCTTGATGCAAAGACACTAGATCAGAGGAATCAGAAGCTTTCAGAAAGGATTGGTATTAAAGACGGAAAGAACAGTGAAAGCCATAAATCAGAAACAAAACAGAAGTTTTGGAAAATTTGTCTGACAGCATCTGTGGAGACAAAGAAGTCTTGATACTTTGGATTGAGTCACTCTTCCTCAGGCGCTCAACCCAAATCGTTTACTCTGATTTCTCTCCATAGACGCTGCCAGGCCTGATGGGTGTTTCAAGCAATTTGTTTTTTTGCTGATGTCGGTCATTGGCATGTTCTGATATACCTACTGTACTTACCTTTTAACAGTAGTAGTCAAACATTAAAAGGTTGGTATTTAAGGAATCCTGTTGAGCTGCTGCAGTACAACTGACGGATGGTGGACAGAGTAAGAGTTTCATGTTTTAGCTGGGTTTTAATTGGTTGGACCAATTTGTGGTGGATTTTATCTATCACTCCACTCACTCGAAACGTTTGCATTGTCGATGGTGAACAGGCCTCAAGTACAAAGGTGGTGAGTTAATTTGTGCAGGATTCCAAATAACTTCAGTGATAAACCAGTCACCAATGGACTTCTCAGTATCTTGTTGTCCCCTTGGCGTGACTTGAACAAAATCCTGACATCCATTGACCAAACGCAGTCTTTGGCTGTGCAAGATTGCAGCTCACCACAATGAATACAGGGAATAGTAAATATTGGCACAGTCACTGAAAGTTACACCGCTGAACGAACGATACAACTATGTCCTATAAAATACTGTAAGTACTCTCAACAACAGTTTCTGGTGGAGAAGAAATGGTGGAAACGGATTAGCGTGTTTGTCACAGTGCAACACAGAGTCATTGCGGACTCAACAGGGTTGGGAATGCCTGTTGAATTATCCACGTAAATCCAACAGTGTTCTGAAATTATCAGGGGAGAATAGCCCCGCCAAACGCACATGAACCAGAAAATGTGCACATCATCAAGGCTGGGACACAAATCCATGTTGCCTGATATCAGTGCTCTCTGCCCCAAATTATTTGGCCTGAAGTGGGAGCTTCTATGATGGTGCAAACTTCATTGCAGCAAAAATGATCATTCCAGTCAACAGCAATTTTATCTGATTTCATATTTCCATACTGTGCTCCTTTCATTGCATATTCAAACTTGAATCCAGCAAGTGACCTTTATGCTGATACAATCATTTGGTACAGTCGTCGCTCTAGAATAATATTTGCACCGCATAATTTGCTCATAAGACTAATAATATTATGAGAAGGTGAAAATGTGAGTTATTTGTTTCATTTCCTTACATCTAATACATTGACATTTGTCATCCTATTGTGAAGAAATTGTGGTCTCTTCCCAATGTGTCACTCACGAACTGATGGCCATGATAATGGCAGATCTCTTAATAATCATCATTGACCTCATATTGTGACACCTTGCATTTGTCTACAAGGAGGACCATCATTTGTCCAAAGATATCCCGTGAGCAATACTCATGCTGTCCTGCTGTATGCAGCCACTGACTGTTCTGTATGGTTCATTGTCACTTTCACCTTTGATCGATTAGTGGCCATTAATGCTCAAATATGAAATGTAAATATTGAACTGTGAAAACAACGGCTGTTGTTCTTGGAACAGTGATCGGAATGAACTGTTCAAAAACATTTTCGAGTATTTTATGTTCACAAGTAAGTAAAGTTTTAGGAAAAGACCCTGGTTTTGCGCGCTGAAATAGAAGACCCAGTTTTCACCGGTCTGGGGGGCAATTGAGTTTTTTTTGTTATATACTAACTCCGGAGTTGCCTTTATTCTCATTCTGCCTCTCAATGTTTTAACGGTCAAACTCTTAATTGTGATCAACAAAAGCCCGAAGGAGACTCAAGCTTCCGCGCAACGAAAACAGTAACAAGGATCCAGAGATGAAGAGTCATAGAACATAGAACATAGAACAATACAGCACAGAACAGGCCCTTCGACCCACGATGTTGTGCCAAACCTTTGTCCTCGCTAAAGCACCCATCCATGTACCTATCTAATTGCCACTTAAAGGTCAACAAAGATTCTGATTCTACCACTCCCAGGTTTATAAGATGATCAGAGGAATAGATAGAGTAGACAGTCAGAAACTTTTTCCCCGGATGCAACAGAGTGTTACAAGCGGACATAAATTTAAGGTGAAGGGTGGAAGGTATAGGGGAGATGTCAAGGGTGCGTTCTTTACCCAGAGAGTGGTGGGGGCATGGAATGCGCTGTCTGTGGGAGTGGTAGAGTCAGAATCTTTGTTGACCTTTAAGCGGCAATTGGATAGGTACATGGATGGGTGCTTAAGCGAGGACAAATGTTCGGCACAACATCGTGGGCCGAAGGGCCTGTTCTGTGCTGTATTGTTCTATGTTCTATGTTCTAACTACACTATCAGCGATCAGTGCTGCATCAGTTTCTATGCAATCTACACTCCCGGTGTTTGATTTATAGATATCTTTGAATCAGGATTCTATCCGCTGGGGTTTGCATCTCTGATCTTTGTCTCTCTAACCTGATAGACTGCATTGGTGCATTTTTTCCCCTGTATGTCTAACCAAGTGTGTGCTCGGGTCTGTGTACGTGCATTACTACAAGCATAAGATTGTGGAAAGAGGAATAGTTTCAGAAACAGATGTACTACTGAAGGATGATGAGAACATTACGGAATGTTGTTCAGTTTGAGGGGATCAATAGAGAATGAAGCTGACACTTAAATCTGATTTATAAAGTGGACACCCGTGAAAGCACAGCTTCTTGTAGTGGACTGTAATTTAAAAATATCAATATGTGAAATTGTAACATGGTAAATGTGCAGTACAATGCGTTTAGGGAGACATTTTGTAACTCTAAAACAGGATTGTTTTCACTGAAATACAATTGAACGAGGAGGGCGGCTGCACCTTTCGTGATTAACTGTTGGACCAAGATGAAAGAAACTGCACCATACTCTGAAGCTCATTGGGATAACATTTTCTTTTTACCAGCAATGGATGACTTTTCCAAAAATGGAAAATGTGGAATAAAAAATGTCAAACAGTAACGAGTGCTTCGAAAAGAAAATGTTCAGGACTTCTACAAGGGTAGGTGAATAGATGGGAGTTGTTGAATGAAAGCTCATTCCTGTTGAATGAAAGTCGGCAATTAGAAATGGCAAAGTAGGAAATTATGTGAATTTTGAACAAATAATTAGCATCACTTTTTTGAATAGGTGAATGTATTATAATAATAGAAACTTCTGAAATAAAGCAGGAGGAGGAAGAAAAGATTGAAAACTATCTTTGCACCAGCTGTAAAGAACATGTATTATACTGTTTTGGAACAAAGAGCATGCACTGCAGAGGGGTCAGGGAAAGCATGAGCTTATTGTTTGAAAAATATTCTATTTTGAATAGTCAATGCGGTTACACTGGCCCAACTGAATTCTAACTATGCTGTCGAAATTGTCTGATTCGATTGGGAAGACTAAACGGTCTAATATATTTTGGAGTTCCGAAGCATGAGCTTTTGCATTGCAGAATATTTGAAAGAAGTAACAAGTGCTGTCGTTGAAGATTGTCTGCAGTTTTGCTAAAGTCCTCTGTACTGGGAACGTTCCAGAGGATCATGAAACCAACGCATCAGATGTATCCATATTCCAAAACGTTTAATTGAAGGATCAAGTTATGGCAGTTGAGATCAAATCGTGCTATGTTCCTTGTGATCCATATGGGAATTTCATTTCCTGTGTCCGGGACCAGGATGAGAGCAGGAAACGTCTCCAACTGAAATTCCTGGAAGGCCGCGTTTAGCAATTGTATTGGCTGCTCACAACACTCCAGAGCATCTGCAAAGCTTTGGGAAGTGTGGATAGTATGAATAGGGAGGTGGACACACCCAGCAAAAAAAATCACAGGCAAGACGACAACGGCTGGCCACCACATTTCTTCAGAAGACTTAAAAGACAATGCAAGAATACCCTTTCGCAATTCCCCCTAGAAACATATTTAACACCTGCATCCTTCTGAAGGAAATGGCCTCCAAAGGGGAAAGTAGAAATTGCCAATTTTGAGCCAACCCCATTGGCTCTTTTGAACAGAGGAAGGACGAAGCCAGTGGAAGTACAATAGTAATTTAATTATATGAAGAATTCAAAGGCATTTCTGAGACAAAAATGACTCCGGAATGCCATGATGCTTCTGCAGTGTCAGCAAAAAGGAAGTCTCAGAATGGCTATAGAACGTCCTGAAGGGGAAGAGTGAATAACCTGTGATCATGGTACACTTTGGTAACAACAACATCCGTACAAAAAAGAGACGCGATTCTAAATACAAACAATTGGCTGTTACGAAGCACACTAAACGTAGGGCGTCCAAAGCTGGGAATTCAAGTTTGCGACCTGTGCAACATCGTGTGAACGAAGAGATTACAGAAAGGACCAAAGAACACGTAGCTAACACTGATTCGGTGAGGGGGAGGTTTTTAGATTCATCCTGCATTAGGAGTTCTGGTAGACGTGGGAATAGCAAAAACTGGATTGGCCCCACTTCCGTTCAGAGTCAGTGTCAGTGTATTCCAGGTGGCAGTGATATGGTGAGTGTCAGAGGGTCAGAGTGGCAGTGACACTGTTGGAGGGTTGTGTGAGAGGGTCAGGCTGACGATGATGGAGAGAGTATGAAAGGGTCATGGAGAGAGTGAGTTAGTGAGTGTGAGACGGTATGGGTGACTTTGAAGGTGTGTATTTGTGACCGGGCCAGGGTGATATTGACAGTGAGTTTGAGGTGGTTGGGGTGAGAAGACGGAGTGAGTATGAGGTGGCCACCATGGCAATGAGGGATTGAGCGTCTGGGTGATGGGGACAGGGTGAATGTGAGTAGATTCAGGGTGGCAGAGATGGGGTGAGTGTGAGTGGGTCGCGTTGACGGTGATGAAGTCAGAGTGAGATGATCAGCGTGACGGTGACGGAGATCGAGTGAGAAGGTCATGGAGGCGGCGATGGAGTGAGTCTGAGAGTATCAGGGTATTGGTGATGGTGTCAGTGTGAGGGGGTCAGAGTGGTGGGCATAGCGTGAGTGTGAGGGGGTCAGGAAGGTGGTGACAGAGTCATTGTGGGAGGGTCAGTGTGACAGTGACGGAGGGAGTGTGAACGGGTCATGGTGGCGGTGATGGAGTCAGTGTGAGGTGATGGTGAGGGAGGGATTGCAAGGAGGTCAACGTGTCGATGAGGGACCAACTGCAAGGGGCTCAGCGTGATCATAACCGAGTGATTGAGCGTTAATGAGTGTGAAAGTGTGAGTGTGAAAAAGTTGGGGTGACAGTTGGACGGTGTGAGGTGTGAGTGTGAGGGAATCAGCATGACAATGACAGAGTGAGTGTGAAAGTGTCAGGCTAATAGTGATGGAACATTGTTAAGTTCTTTGAGAAGGTGACGTATCAGGTGGATCAAAGTAAAGGAGCTGATGTGGTGGATTTCAGGAAGGCGTTTGATAAGGTTCCCCACTGTAGGCTATTGCACAAAATACAGAGGCATGGGATTGCTTGTGATTTTCCGATTTGCATCAGAATTGGCTAGCTGAAAGAAGGCAGCCTGTGTTTATTGATGGGAAATGTTGATCCTGGAGTTCAGTTAATAGTGGTGTACACCAAGGATCTGTTTTGGCTACACAGAAGAGTTTCATTTTTTATTAATGACTTGGATGAGGGCGGAGATTAATAGTCAGTATATTTGGGGATGACACTCAGGTCGGTGGAGTTTTTGACAGTGCCAAAGGATGTTGAAGATTGCAGAGGGCATAGACAAGCGACAGAGATGGGCTGAGATGCGGCAAAGGTAGATTAACGTGGGAAACTGTCAGATAATTCACTTTTGAAGGAGTTGCAGGAATAAAGAGAACTGGGCTAATGGGAAGATTATTGATAGTGCAGATGATGAGAGACATCTCGGTGTCCATGTAAACAGATCCATGAAAGTTGCCACCCAGATTAATAAGGTTGTTAAGAAGGTATCCGACATGTTAGCTTTTATTTGTCGAAAGACTGAGATACAAAGCCACGAGGTCATGTTGCGACTGTACAACAGTCTGTTTTGCCAGCAATTGCAGTATTATGTACAGTTCTGGACACCGCATTGTGCAAAGGATGTGGAAGCTTTGGGCAGGGTTCAGAGGAGATTGACTGGCACGTTATCTGGTATGGAGGGAAGGTGTTATGACGAAATGCTAACAAATTCGAGGCAGTTTTCGTTAGAGAGAAGAAAGGTTGAGGATTGACTTTATGGAGACATACAAGATGATCAGAGGATGAGATACGGTGGACAGTGAGAACCTGTTTGGTCGGATGGTGATGACAAGCACGAGGGCACATACCTTTGAATTGAGATGTGACCGATATAGGATAGATGCGAGAGGTAGGTTCTTTACTCAGAGAATAATGAGAGCGAGGAAATCTCTGCCTGCAACAGTAACCGGCTCGCCAACATTAAGGGCATTTAAATGAGCACAACAAATAGATCATAATGGAATAGTATAGAGCAAATAGGATTCATATTGGTCTCACTGGCCGGCGCAACATTGAGGGCCGAAGGCCTGTACTGCACTGTTAAGTCCTGTGTTATACGTTCTATTCAATACTCCCCCTTTCTACCTTCTTCTCATGTCTCTCCTTACCCTTCATTTACTCTCTTTCTCTCTGCCCCTCGTGCTCACCCCAATCTCTTTTTCTCACAACTTATCTATCCCCAGTCTCGCTCGCATTGATTCGTCCTCTCTCTTTGTCTCCTCTCCCTCTCTCGCCGATCTCTCTCTCTCCCCCATTTCTTGAGATCTACCACCTTTATTTTACTATCTCCTTCTCTCTCACATCTCTAACCGCTCTCCTTCTACCATTCTCTGTTTCTCCCATTTTCTCTCCTTCCCACGTTCTGACTCCCCTTCCTAATCTCTTTCGTCCTCTTTTCTCCACCCTACCTCTCTGTCCCCTTTCTCTGTACCCCTTCCTCCCTCTCTCTTACTTTCTCTGTCCTTCTCACTCTCGCCCCCTTTCTTCCTCATCACTCCTCTCTCAGACAACTACCCCTCTTCCACAGTTGCCTCTCCCCATCGCCTGCTTCTTTACATCTGTCACTCCGTTCCTTCATTTATTCTCCTCGATCTTTCTCTCTATATCCTGTCTCTTTCAGCTTCCCCACGCAGTCTCTCTCTTTTCACTCATCCCACTCGTTCGCTCATTCTTTCTCCACACTCTGTCTCCCTCTCACGATCTTTCTCGCTCGCCCTACTTCTCTCTGTTTTTCTCTCTTTTCATTTCTTGCACATTCGCCCTTACACTCTCAATCCTCCAATCTCTATCTTCCTTCGTCTCTCCATCTTTCTCTCTGCCCGCATCTCTCTTCCCATCTCTCACACTCCCTATATCTCTCTTCTGCCATCACCTTCAAACCATCTCTCTCTCTGTCTCTGATCCTCTCTCTCTCCCTCTCTCCACCTTCCTTTTCCATTCTTTCTCATATTCCTCCCTCTCTGCATCTCGCTCTATTTTCCTCCGCACAACCTCACCTCTTTTCCCTCGCTTTTCCTTCCCTCCATCTCTCTTCCCACTTGCTCTCTCTCTCCCCCATCCTTGTATCTCTCATTCACTTCTGAACCTTACACCCTCTCCCTGAGGATAGCAGACTGTCACTACTTTGTCTCTATCTCTGACACTGGGAAAATAACACTGACCTCGGTATGTGTGAATCACTGACCCCAGAGGGAGCAGACAGATTCCCTTGTATCTGCATGATGGGTTCCACGGAAATAAGGTTCCAATCTTTCAAATAACCAGTTTTGATTCTTCTAATATCTGGAGTACACAGATGCACATTGAGAATTTCGCAGCAACAGCTTTATTCACGTTCTTTATAGACTTTTTTACTTTTTACCTACTTTAAAGTAAAGAACCAAGTATTATGAGTACATTCTGTTGATCTATTTTCTTGTCAGCTCTTGCCCACATTCCATCCACAAGATGTATTCTTCACATCTACCCCTGTTTGCTTCGGATCTGCTACAAAATAGACAGACAGGAGGCTGGAAGAACACACCATGCCATGCAGCATAAGGAGATGGAAACTTCGATGTTTGGGACGCAGTTCTTTTTCAGGACTGGGAAGAGAGATGCGGCCAAAGGGAGAAAAAAAAGGAAGAGGGCGAAAGTGGAGTGAGACGGTTGGAGAAAGTGGGGGAGAGTGTGAATGGTAGTGTGTGAGAGATGGAAAGAGGGAAAGGGAGTGGAAGTACAGAGTGAATGATAGAGAGAATGTCTAAGGCAAAGGGAAGAAGAAGTTCACACGACACGTCGACTTCTCCACCTTATGATTCTGACTGGCTTGCTGTAATCTTGCAGCCTCCTGCCTATATATTTTAGATTCCAGCATCTGCATTTTTAAAATTTCGAATCAGTTTCAATCGCACGTTTAACTCTGCCCTTTGCAAAAACATTTGTAAATTTAACCCTTCTTATGCTGAAGGCTAATCACGCAATTTTCAATGTCCAGGCCCAGCTAATAATTGGGAGGTGACCTTATGTGGTAAAGAGCAGTAAAATACCAAACTTTTGACTTCAGAATTTACTGAATACAATATTTAATCAAGGATTCAACAAAATACAGATTGATAACTCAAATAATATCAAGTAATACAACAACCATGTCATATTGGGCAATTGTAACAATTCCTGTCAAGTTGCAAGTTCAGTCATTGGTTTCTCGTTGATATCATACATGTGTAAAGTTCCCCAGTTTTCGTTTTCGAGGTATCTGTGCATCGTGATTACTGTGTACTTTCACTCCAGCTCTCTATCATTGTTTCAAAGTCGTATCCTCTGTGGATTATGTGTCAGCGTCTTTTCATTTAAACCGTGCTCTTTGGCTTTTTCAAGTCACACTAATCCGTTTTTTCAAGTAGGTGTACATGCCTCAGTCCCATTATCCAGCTCATTTTGTTTTTACCATGTATTCCCTTATCTTTGTTACTTCTGAAACATCACTCACTTTTGATCAATGAAATCGCATTTCCAAGAACATGTCGCGCATCCTTGACTCTCGTATTACCTTATCAACCGATCTGTGAAACTTTACTGATCTCTCCATGTACAGAACCAATAGCTTGGGTAGTAGTTTGATCAAACAGTTCACCAAAGGAAGACAAGGATAGAACATCATCAAGAAATGTAAAACGCAATTTAATTTCAGTTCCAAGATTTAAAATCATTAATCTAATTTGTCGCCACTCTCCTTCTCTAATTTTTAAATTTTGCAATTCTCTCCTATCTAACTCCAGAGATTTGGACAGATTTGTAATCTGTGGCAAATTATCTTTGGTTGTTTTAAAACAGAATTCAAACGCTTCGGTTTGATTCAGGCAAAAAAAAAACTTAGCATGCTCTTTCTCTAATTTGACTCCACGTATAAAACGACTTGATATTTTATTCTAGATGTTAGTTTGTACAATTCAAATTTCAATATTCTCCGTCAGTCACAATTTTTTTTATGAATTGTAATTCCTGATATTCGAACACAATTAATGTTTTTACAGCAATAATCCAGTACGAGGATGTGTTGTTAACGAATGGCTTGATCCACTGGGCTGTGATGGTGAAAGTCTGCTAACAGATTCAGAAGTTCATCCTCTTATCTGAATTCAAAAAAAAAACTATCTGTTCGTTCCACTTCAAGCAGAATGGATAAATTAGCAATGGTTTATGGGTTGGATTCAAAATATTTGGACAGAATTACATCGACTGACTCTGCCTCTCCTGTACTGAAATAAGTGTGCTAAGAATTTGTTCAGCATTGCAGCACGGAGAACTTCTCTCTCTCTCTCTCTCTCTCTCTCTCTCTCTCTCTCTCTCTCTCTCTCTCTCTCTCTCTCTCTCCACCCTCTCTCTCTCTTCTCAACTCTCCCCCATCTCTCAACCTCTCTCTCTAGCTCCATTTCATTTTGATTTTAAGCCTTCCGGGCGCTCACATGAATGGGCTTGGAGTTGCTTGGTTTGCATTGGTTCTTAGCACGGCTCCACATCATCGCTGGAGGCAGGGGACGATTCTGCTTTGTCCCTGTCTTTCTCTTTCGTATTTCACTTATCAAATGGCATTGTGAAGGTTAAACTGGCCTTGGACTGGGATAGTAGATTTAGGAATTGTTGATTGGGTATCTGGATTCTTTTCTGCCGGATTTCCTTTGGTCCATCCTGGCTCTTTTCAGTGCATTTCAATTTCTCAGACAACATTTAATTGGCTTGTCCAGTTCTTCTCCAACCCGTCATTAATTAATTTCTGTATTGTCATTCAAATTGTCGGTGCTGTGCAATGAGGACAAGGGAACATCTTTCTACCAGTTTGGAATAGGGAGGCCTGTGCTCTTACGATCGTATTTCTTCCTATTTAATGACAACCTTCTCGTCCTTATTTTGCCTTCTTAAAGCTCATGACCTGCACTTGTCGTAAATTAAATGGCTGGTCTGCTTCTTCAGACTGACTGGAGCTGAGACCAAAATCTTTGCCCCCACTTCCCAGAGCCCGCACTGAATCCGTGTCGTGGAGTGTCCCAGAGTCGGTAGATATGAGAGAGCTTACATAGGGTAAGGGTGAAGGACCAGTAGGACTCAATATTAGTCAAGGTTGAGATGGAGAGGAATTTCTTAAGTGCATATAAGACAGTTTTCTGATTCAGTTTGTGGATGTACCTACTACAGAAGGTGCAAAACGGGACCTACTCTTTGGAAATAAGGCAGGGCAGGTGAGAGTGGGAGAGCACTTTGGGGCCAGTGACCATAATTCTATTCGTTTTAAAATAGTGAAGGAAAAGGATAGACCAGATCTAAAAGTTGAAGTTCTAAATTGGAGAAAGGTCAATTTTGACGGTAATAGGCAAGAACTTTCAAAAGCTTATTGGAGGCAGATGTTCTCAGGTAAAGGGACGACTAGAAAATGGGAAGCCTTCAGAAATGAGACAACAAGAATCCAGAGAAAGTATATTCCTGTCAGGGTGAAAGGGAAGTCTGGTACGTATAGGGAATGCTGGATGACTAAAGAAATTGAGGGTTTGATTAAGAAAAAGAAGGAATCATATGCCAGGTATAGACAGGATAGATGGAGTGAATCCTTGGAAGAGTATAAAGGAAGTAGGAGTATTCTTAAGAGGGAAATCAGGAGGGCAAAAGGGGGGCATGAGATAGCTTTGGCAAATAGAATTAAGGAGAATTCGAAGGGCTTTTACAAATATATTAAGGACAAAAGGGTAACTAGCGAGTGAATCGGACCCCTCAAAGATCAGCAAGGCGGCCTTTGTGTGGAGTCACAGAAAATGGGGGAGATACTAAATGAATATTTTGCATCAGTATTTTCTGTGCAAAAGGGTATGGAAGATATAGACTGGGGGGAAATACATGGTGACATCTTGCAAAATGTCCAGATAACAGAGGATGAAGTGCTGGATGTCCTGAAACGGTTAAAGTTGGATAACTCCCCACGAGCTGATCAGGTGTACCCGAGAACTCTGTCGGAAGCTAGGGAAGTAATTGCTGGGCCTCTTGATGAGATATTGTTACCATCAATAGTCACAGGTTACGTGGCTCAAGACTGGAGATTGGCAAAGGTGGTGACACTGTTTCAGAAAGGCGGTAAAGACAAGCCAGGGAACTATAGACCAGTGAGCCTGACCTCAGTGGTGTGCAAGTTGTTGGAGGAAATCCTGACGGACAGGATGTACATGTATCTGGAAAGGCAAGGACTAATTAGGGATAGTCAACATGGCTTTGTGCATGGGAAATCATTGAGGAGAAAGTGAGGTCTGCAGATGCTGGAGATCAGAGCTGAAAATGTGTTGCTGGAAAAGCGCAGCAGGTCAGGCAGCATCCAGGGAACAGGAAAATCGACGTTTTGGGCATAAGCCCTTCTTCAGGAAGGGCTGAAGAAGGGCTTATGCCCGAAACGTCGATTCTCCTGTTCCCTGGATGCTGCCTGACCTGCTGCGCTTTTCCAGCAACTAATTTTCAGCGTGGGAAATCATGTCTCACAAACTTGATTGAGTTTTTGAGGAAGTAAAAAGAAGGTTGATGAGGGCAGAGCAGTAAATATGATCTACATAGACTTCAGTAAGGCGTTCGGCAAGGTTCCACATGGGAGACTGATTAGCAAGGTTAGATCTCATGGAATACAGGGAGAACTAGCTATTTGGATACAAAACGTGCTCAAAGGGAGAAGACAGAGGGTGGTGGTGGAGGGTTGTTTTTCAGACTGGAGGCCTGTGACTAGTGGATCGGTGCTGGGTCAGCTACTTTTTGTCAATTACATAAATGACTTGAAAGCGATCATAAGAGTTACAGTTAGTAAGTTTGCAGATGACAGCAAAATTGGAGGTGTATTGGACAGCGAGGAGTGTTACCTCAGATTACAACAGGATCTGAACCAGATGGGCCAAATGGCTGACAAGTGGCAGATGGAGTTTAATTCAGACAACTGCGAGGTGTTGCATTTTGGGAAAGCAAATCTTAGCAAGACTTATACACTTAATGATAAGTTCCGAGGGAGTGTTGCTGAACATAGAGACCTTGGAGTGCATGTTCATAGCTCATTGGAAGTGGAGTCACAGGTAGATAGGATAGTGAAGGAGGCGTTTGCTATGCTTTCCTTTATTGATCAGAGTATTGAGTACAGGAGATGGGAGGTCATGTTCCGGCTGTACAGGACTTAGGTTAGGCCATTGTTTGAACATTGTATGCAATTCTGGTCTCCTTCCTACTGGAAAGATGCTGTGAAAATTTGAATCGTTCAGAAAAGGTTAAAAGGATGTTGCCAGGGTAGGAGGATTTGAGCTATCGGGAGAGGCTGAACAGGCTGGGGCTGTTATTTTCTGTAGCGTCGGAGACTGACGGGTGACTTTATCGAGTTTTACAAAATTACGAGGGCCATGGATAGGACAAATAGACAAAGTCTTTTCCTTGGGGTCTTGGAGTCCAGATCTGGAGGGCACAGTTTTGGAGTGAGTGGGGAAAGATATAAAAGAGACCTAAGGGGCAACTTTTTCATGCAGTGCGTGGTATGTGTGTGGACTGAGCTGACAGAGGATGTGGTGGAGAGTGATACAATTGCAACTTTTAAGAGGCATTTGGATGGGTATATGAATAGGAAGGGTTTGGAGGGATATGGGCCGGGTGATGGCAGGTGGGTCTAGATTGGGTTGGGATATCTTGTTGGCATGGACAGGTTGGACCGCAGTGTCTGTTTGCATGCTGCACATCTCCATGAGTCTATGACTCTAAGTCACAAATTGGAGTGAGTCTCTCTTTGCTCACTAAGGATGTGTGTTAGGAGACATAAAGAGTTAATGCACTCGTCAGCTGGTCTGTTGTCATCGGCTGTTCGTGTTGGGGGTGGGATGGGTTGGTGATGGGGAAATCATTCTTTATGCCGGGAAATGGGGGCATTGATATTACTTCCTCTGATGCCGACAGACATCTGGAAGTATGTGGATCCAGTTGGAGATCACGGACGGATCCAGATCACGTCAGACGAAGTTGGTTTGAGTTTATGATATCAGGTGAGAACATTTAGAATCAAGAGCAGTCGTTAACAATGGGTGCTGTAAGGATGTGAGCCGTCTTAAGTGATCCAGCATTCGTTTTTTTGATCCTGTTCCTCTGCCAAGGTGTTGAGTTCCTTAAAAATAAGTATCAAGCCCACGATCTTTTCAAATATCAGGCTTTATTTATTTTATTATACGTTGACTACAAATTTGCAACTTTGGACTTCCGCAGCGATAGTTTTAATCATGTTCTTTAGATTATTTTAACTTGATACTCCATGAAACCGGAACAAATGTTTGGTAAATTTTATTATGCTCCTTACTTGCAAGCTGTCCCCAACATCATAAATACACGTTCTTGACAATAGTCTGTTTTATCAGGTACATAAAAGATATAACATATAGCAGTACAGCAAAGCAAATGCCCCTCATCCCTCGATGTTGTACCGGCCTTTGATCCTGCACGAAGATCAGATTAACCTACATGCTCTTAACTTTACTAGATTTCTTGGCACTATCCAAGAGTCCATTAAATGTTCCATCTTATCCTATTATCACTATTGGCAGAGCATTCCATGCACCTACAAACCTCTGACTAAAGACCCTACCTCTGACATCTCCAATAGACATTCCTCCAAGTTCCTTCAAATTATGCCCCATCATGACAAACATATTCGCCATGGGAAAAGAAGCCTCAGTTTACCCACGCGGTCTCTGCCTCTCAACATATGACATAGAATACTGAAATCTTCTGCACAGAATATGCGTTTTGACCCACGATGTTGTGCCGAAGGTTAAGCTTAATGTAAAATAAAATAAATACAATAACCTACTCATCCCTCAACTCACTGCTATCCATGTGCATGTCCATCAGTCGCTTTATTGTCTCTAATTACTCTGCCACCACTGCGACCTCGGGCAATGCATTGCATGAATTCACAAATCTCTGCATAAAGAACCTTCCTCTGACGTCCTCCATATACCTTTCTACCAATATCTTAAAACTATGACCCCTTGTACCAGTCAATCATACCCTGGGGAAAAGTCTCTTCCTATTGAATCTATCCATTCCTCATATTATCTTGCATACATCGATCAGGCCACATCTCTTCCTCATTCTCTCCTGAGATAAAAGTCCAAGCCTAAGTCTGGCAACATCTAGTACATCTCTATCAAGTCACCACACATGTTTCTTCAATCCATTCAGACAAGACCGAAAACCCTCAAACTTTCTTCATAACACATGATCTCCAGGTGCAGCCAGCATCCAGATAATCTACTGTGCACCCTCTTTAAAGCTTCCACATTTTTACTTGAAGAGCCTATCAGAAACGGAAACAATTTTGCAAGTGTCATCTGACCATGACTCTATACAGCTGTAGTGTAACCTTGTGGCTTTTAAACTCAATCTTCCGGCTAATGAAAGGCAACACTTTATACACCTTATTAAAAACACTATCAACCTGGGTGGTACCTCTGAGGCATCTATGGACATGAACACCAAGATCCATTTGTTCATCCAAACTGCCAAGAATCTTCCGTTCACCTGTATTCCGCATCCAAATTCGAACTTGCAAAATGAATGAATTCAGACTTGAAATCCATCTACCACTTACTGACGCAGTTGTGCATACTGTCAATGCCTTATTGCAATCTATTGCATCCCTCCACACTATTTACACCTCCTCCAACCTTCAAGTAATTCGACACCTTACTAAACCACTCTTCCACTTCCTCATCAAGCCATTTGTAAAAATCACAAAGAGCAGAGCTGTCAGAATCGAGCCCTGTGGAACAACACTCTTCACCAAGCTCCAGACTGAATACTTTCCATCGACCACCAGACTGTATCTTCTTTGGGCCAGTAAATTTGTATCCAGAGAGGTTGGTTTCTCTCTACCCCATGCCGCCTCAATTTCTGCAAGAGCATAACAGGAGGAAAATTATCAATCGCCTTTCTAAAATGCATGTACACCACAACCACTGCTGGACATTCATCAACATGTTTTATCATATCATCAAAGATTTGAATAAGTTTTGTGAGGCATGAGCTTTCCCTCGAATAGCCATGCAGACTATCTTTAGCCTAACAATGGTTTTCCAAGTAATCGTAATTTTGTGCCTCTCAGACGTCTCTCCAATACTTTAACTCTGCACTGGCGTAAGATTTCCTGGTCTATAATTTCTATGAGTATCCCTATTTCCTCCTGGAACAAGAGAATAACATTTGCTAAACACCAATGATCTGACACTACTCCAGCGACCAGAAAAGTCTCAAAGATTTAGCCAAAGGCGCAGGACTCTCTTCCCTCGATTCCTGTATTCAACTAGGATATATCTCCAATGTCCCATTCGATTTATGTATCCTGACGTTTTTTTCAAAATTTTCAACATATCCTTCTTCCAAACATAAACCTACTCATGCATAACAGTCTGTTTCACGCCATTCTCAGAAACGTCAATGTCACTCTCAGTAGTGACTAATAAAGCAAAATATTCATTCTGGACATCGCCGACCTCCTCTGAAACCGGTCTTAGATGCATTAGTCAGAGGTGCATGTGCAGTGATGGGTTAGTGGAATGGATCTGTGTGGGTTACTCCTCGAAGAGGCTGTGTGGACTTGTTCGTCCAATTGGCCTCTTTCCACCCTGCAGGTATTGTATTTTATGATTCCTTCAAACTACCATCTCTTCCTTGCCTCAGTGGGACAAACCTATGGTGCACCATCGGCACGTGCTTCGCAAAAAAAAATCGATATTTTCGTTATGCATTTCCCTGACAACATCTGTTCCCAAATTAGGCGCCTCAGTTCCAGCCTAATAGGATTGTAATTCCTCCTCTCCCAAATAAATACATTCTTATACCTTCTGCTCCCATGAGTATAGAAAAGCTCATAGTGTTGTGGTTTCTGTCAACAAAATGTTCTTCCCCCGAGAGATCTGACACCTGGCATAATTCATTGTTGAGCACCAAATTTAATATGGCCTCCACTCTGGTCGATCTATCTACATGATGCGTCATGAACCCTTTCTGGGCATACCTAATAAAAACTGCTCCATTCAAACCATTTCAGTTAAGTACATTCCAAACAATATTAGGGAAGTTGAAGTCACCCATGAGAATAACCCTGGTACTTCTGCACATTTCTGAAATCTGCCTCCCAGTCTTCTCTTCCTTGTCATTGTTAGTATTCCTCGGCCTGTGTAAAACGCCCAAAAAGTGACAGATCCTTCCTTTTTGCTGATTTCCACCCATAATGATTCTGCAGACAAACCCTCGTCGACGACCTCCCTTTCCGCAGCTGTGATACTACCCCGATTCGCAATGCCACTCATCCATCTCCTTTGCCTCGACCCCTCCATTCCGTTTGAAACATCATAACAGTGGAACATCCATCAAGTATTCCTGCCCCTATGATATTGACGTCTTTGTAATTGCCCAATTTCATATTTCCAAGTATTGACCTATTCTCTGAGTTCATCACGCTTCTTAAGGCTACTTAGTGCATTAAACTGGACACATTTTAAACCATCATACTGACTACACGTTTGCCCGATCAAGTGCCTGTCCCTCCTCATTGACTATCTGCACACTGTGTCTGTGTGTTCACTACCAACTCCATCATCTCATCCATAGCTCAGTTTCCCTCCCGACCACACCCACCCGTCAATTTAGCTTCAACCCTATCGAAGAGTTCTAGCACGTTTCCCAACTTGGATATTGATGCCTGTTACAGTTCAGGGGCACCTCATTATTCTTGATTAGACCCCACCTTCCCCAGACGGTAATCCAATGATCCACATACCTGAAGACGCCTCCCCACACCAGTCCTGCAGCCACTTGTTCATCGGCACTGGGTCTCTGTTCCAAGTCTCATGAACACGTGGCACTGGTAGAAATCTTGAGACTACTCGTCCTACTTTCTACCTTCCTACCTAACTAATTCCATTCTATTTTCACTTTCTCTCCCTATGGAACTCCTACAATTCGTACCATGAGTTCTGGCTGCTCTCCATGTCCATTAAGAATTCTGTAGACTCGATGAGAGACATCCCTGGTCCTGGGATCTGGGAGGCAGCACAGCATCCGGGATTGTCGGTCCTGACCTCAGAACCTCTTGTCTGTTTCTCTCATGATTGAATCACCTATCATCATCGCTGTACAATCCTTCCCATTTCCATTCTGAGTCACAGCGCCAGACTCTGTGTCAGGAATCTGGCTGCTGTTTCTTTCCCCTGGTCGATCGCCCCTCCCGAACAGTCTTCAAAAAGGTAGACTTATTATTGAGGGATCGTCCATAAAGTGGGTCCTTGTACTGTCTGCCTATTTCCTTTCCTCTTCTGATGGTCACCCAGCTACTGTTGTGCTGGAACCTAGACGTGACTATTTGCCTGCAACTCGTCTCTATGATGCCCTCAATCTGCCGAATGATCCGAAGTTCATCCAACTCCAGATCCAGTTCCATAACATGGTCTGTGAGGAGCTGGGTTGAGTGCACTTCTTGCAGTCAATGTCAGGAGCAAAACCTTTGGTGACTATTACCTCCCACATCCTGCGAATGGAGCATGCAGCTGCCCGAGCATCCATCCCTAGGATCTCAATTATCAAGAGAGATTGAATAAATGAAGAAAAAAATCCTTATCTTACCAAGCGTCCATATGTTGTGTTTTCTTCGGTTCAATGAAGAAGTTCGAGCAGGAGACACTACGCATATAGTGTGTCGGGTTTAACCACAGCCCAAATGTATCAGTTCACGTGTCAACTCATTTTGAGTCTTCGCTCTGCCTATTCACGCAGTAAGTCTTTGAGAGAACAAACGACTTTCCTGTCTTCCCCCAGTCATCACACCATTCCCGCTGCTTCTACAAAGGGAGGCTGCTGATTTTAAGAAGTAGGTCTTTCATGGAAAACGTCTCATGTCTGCTTCAACCTGATTTATAACTGCACTTACAAATCAGCTTTTTGCAACATCATTTGAAAATGTAATTCTTATTATGCTGAAGCTTAATGACACAGTTTTAACTATAATTCACAAGGAGAGATTAAACAAATACATAAACATATATGCTTTCCTTTCTCTGGAAAACAGCTCTCTGGTTTGCCAGAGGACTTCACACCGTTATACCTTCAATGAACTCTTTGATGCGATAACTGAACGTCTGGGTGTCAGGTGAATGCTTTGGTCAGCCGTAACCACCCACCCCGCCCCCCAAACCCCAAGGGGTCAGCATATATGAGTCAATTGATTTACTTAATTTATTGGAAGGAGGTGCAATTTTCTTTGCTATATGGCCCTGATTCAATGACTGAACTTCCTCTGTATAAACCAAGATGGGGGCCTGGAGTAGGCAAGTTAATGTTTTTTTCCGCACAAGCTGCAGTTTCCCCAACAATTCCTGTTTTCGTCTCACACCTTGAGTATCCGCATTTCTTTGTTTTATTTAATCTGTTTTCTAAATGGGAACACTCCTGCACCCTATCTCCCATACAACATTTCGCAACCAGCGAAATACTTCTCTGCATCCACTCTGTGTTTCCCTTTCATAATGTCTAGATACCAATGAGCACCCCTCTGCGATAGAGCAGAGCAATGAAGGGATTAGACTTTACACAGTGTCCTTCCCGTCCGAGACCCTGAGCTGGAGCCCGGGCGAAGGGAATGAGGGAAACTGGAAGCTGCCCGAGTGGCTTATTTCTCTGAAGAATTGAAGCTGTAGCAAAATACAGCTGCAAACAAATTCACCTAAGATCACCTGATGACACGGACCCTCATTTGAAACTGTGATCGAACAAGCCCACTCAAAATCTGGAGCTGCAAAAAACTTTTACGATGATATCGTTGTACCTGAAGCTAACACTGCACTCGGATTCTCAGTATGAATCTTGAGATCCATATGGCTGTGAACTGATCCATATTCGGTTACCAAGCAACCGGTTGTGAATCTATCCTCATTATGTTTCTCGGCAACAGAATGTGAATCAAGTCTTCTCTATTCCCATAGCAATGCCCTGTAAACCCACCCACGCTTTGCTGTCCGAGCAACGATCGTTGAGCCCACAGCCGTTCAGTACACTGAGTAAAGGTTTTTTGAAACTGTTTGCACTCTTATCCTAGCCAACGCTTGTGAACCCAAACCGTTCTGTTCTCCTCTCACCTTTCGTTAAACCCATTGTTACAATGCACTTCTAGCTATGCCCTGTGAACATTTTTCCACTCTGTGCCCGTAACTATAGTCTGTGAACTCTATCCGGCTGGAATCCCAGAGGAATAGCATGTACACCAATCACCCATCACGGCCTCATCCTCTGCACTTCCCACGCTGTGATACTCGCATCAGCTGGCGATACCATTCACATTCTGTTCCTCCTAGCAACAGCCTGTGGAAGCAACTCCACTCTATCCTCCTCTCAAAGGCCTGTAAAATTATCCCCATCATGTTCCGCCAACAAAGGCCGATGTACACATCCCTACTCTGTGGTGCTTGCATCGGCCTGTGAAACGAGTTCCACTCTGTTCTTCTCGCAACGGCCTGTGAACACATCCTCACACAACGCTTCGAGTAATTGCCTGTGAACCCATCACCATTCTGTGCTCCACGCAACGGCCTGTGATCCCATCTCTACTCCATTCCCCTAGAAAAGTAGTACGAACAAATCACAGCGCGGTGCGCCTCGCAATGGCCTTTGAAACCGTCCTCAGTTTGTGCTTCTGGCAACGAGCTGTGATCGCATCCACACTCTGATCCCCTGGCAACGACTGCAAAACATCCCCACTGAAGGAAAGTCGACCATGAGCCGAAAGGTAGAGAAGGTGTTTGGAAGGGAGGGAGAATGTATGAGGGACAGAGAGTGAAGATAATAAAGCAGAGTAGGTAAACCCAGAGGTGAAAGAAAGGACAGAGTGGCCAATTCCAATTCCTGAGTATGGATGACCAGCATTTAACGCCTAAACTGTCTCTCTCTCTCTTTCTTTCTCTCTCTCTCTCTCAACAAAGACAAAGAACAATATATTTCACTTTGCTCGTTGGCATTTTTAATGAACATTTTTATTATTTACAAATTTAAGTTAGTGATAAAGTCAGTGCACTGGTGCCTTTTCGCACTGGCCCTTGATTTGAGACAAACCTTGCAGTGTGTCGTTGTAACCTTCTTCAGGATAAAGTTGCAGAACCCAGCCCGACACTCAGTCTGTTTCCATACCAACACACTGCATCACTGCTGAAACATTGAAATGAGAATATTCCAGATGGATTAATTCAAGTGTGAATTTGACTGACTGATGAATTTTGGAAAAGGGATATTTTAACACACTCTTCAGCTGCTGCCTGAACTTAGTCTGGGTCACCGCATAAATTGCTGTGTTTGTGCAGCAACTGAGGAGCTGCAGCATGAACCCCAATTCCTGCAAAAACCCAATGAAGATGCACAGCGTAATACCCCAAATCATTCATCCGGGACCATATAGAATACACCATTAACGTTGACCATAGCAGGATGAAATTGGCCGAGATCACAAAGAGCAAAACAATGGATTTTTTTCGATTCCTCATTTCTGTGTCTCACTGAGTGTCCCCATTGGTGTGAGCCCGGAGTCTCCTGCGAGCTCTGCTTGTCACTAAAATTTGCCTGACTGTGAAAACATTCAACAGCAGGATTAGGAGAAATGGTAAAGCCGGGTTGTGAATGTAGTGAAGGAACAGAATTGTGACCCAGACACGAGAGAAACGAACATTGTACAATACATAACAAAACCAAGGTTCGTTCTCCAGCAAATACTAACCTGTGAGCATAAAATACCAGAAAATGTTCTTTAAGCAGCTGAGCACAGTCATTGCTGCCAGAACCACAGCCGCCGTTATCTCACTGCTATACTTACTTTTCAGCTTTTGGCACGAAATGGCCACAAATCGATCAAAGGTGAAAGTGACGGTGAACCAGACAGAACAGTCCGTGGCTGCAAAAATCATGACAGCATGGATGTTACACACGGGCATGGATCCCAGGAAATAAATCTGCTCCTGGTAGACAATAGGAATGTGTCTCAATAACAGGTCAAGTATAATGATCAGTAGATCCGCCACTGCCATGGCTCCTAGGTAACGTTTGACACATGGAGACAATCTACAATCTTTGTAAAGCAGGACGTAGATCGTCGCTATGTTAACTGTGAGGAAAGTAAACAAATCGTACATCAGCCTGGAGGCGAACTTAAATGATTGATTAACGACGTAATGAGATTTTAAAATATGTCACAAATATTCAATGATGCATTGGAATAATTCGAGCTGAAATCACAAATATAAAGTCTTAATGATTTACAAAAATGTGACTTACAATACAAGAAACACTCCTCCCACAAAAAACACCGATGTCCATCCATAAGAACAGTTCATTTCTAGAACATTCCCAAACATTTGAACTCTCGACAATAGACAAGAGTTCAGAATGCATTGTGAAGAATTACGTTTAAACCACTGGCTCAATTTCTTCAAAAAGTGTGACAACTTGAATGGATAACGGGATCCCGGAGATGTAATTCAACTGGACTTACAGAAGGCATTGAGTAATGTGCTGTAAAATGATTAATCCTTAAGCTAAAATAAAATTAGGTTTGAAGGAATTTATTCGCTTGGACTATACGTTTTCTGGTTTGGAATCAGTAATTTGGTGATTTTCAGGTGGCTCACCTGAATTCCAGATCCATTGTTCTGACAATGGACTTACTTAGACAGTGAAAAAGAAAGAAGCCAGTCGACAGCTACTTCAGTGGCAAAATAACCTCTGCATTTATTAAATATGAGAATGGATAGGTAGAACAGAATGAACAAAAGTGAATGTAAGTAACAGTGAAATTGAAACAGGCAGCTTCACAAAGCACTGTAACTAAGTGCACTCTTAAATCAAATGCAGGTTAAGTACTGTTAAGACTACACAATTGTCTGAACCACAAAAAACATTTGTCCGGTTTCACAACCTTTGGGTTCGGTGGACTGTCACCACTGAACGTCCCTCTCCCTGTGAGCAAGATGGGAAATTTTGGGGTCTCCTGAGTATAAGTACACCAGTGTGGAGAAGTGATTTTGAAGTACAGCTGGCTGTTCCTGTTTGCGGTCGTCAGTGTCTCGATGAAGTCTTCTGTCTGGGTTGAGTCCACTGATGTTTTATGACCAGTATTGGATTACCAGGTGATTACATGGTTTCTCTTACTTTCTGGTGGTTATGTGAGCCAGAGTGCACTTCACAATGTGCCTGAGGCCTTGTGGGGTCTGTCAGATCTTTAGTTTTCAGAGTATTTTAGTTCTCAGGGCTACTGGTCATGGATGTTGCCATTGATTCCTCGGGTATGGACAAGCCTGTATCATAGATTTTGAGGTTGATATTAGGATCCCACTTCGGGATTTCTGTGCAGATAGCTCTTAGTAGAATCATTTTGGGAACTATCTTCTGGTGGTACCTGCAGGGATAGCTCACTCGGGGGTAACTGTCTTCGGACAAATCAGTCTCTCAGTTATGGCTTAGGCCTGCAATTAGTATCTGTTCTTATGTTCACTCCATTTCTTGCTTGTCATTGCATTCCTTTTGGTAACGTTTGAGGTGAATTGCATTCCTGATAGTTTTGAGTAAGTGCAAACATAGGTTGAATAATCGGAATGTCCAGTACGTCTATGCATGAATATTGATTGAAGTTGAATACCTTGCTATATTTGTCGGCTCCATAATGTCTGGATTGGGGTATCTCCAAATGGTGGACGTTATTTTCGTCTAGAGTATTAGGTCTGACTAATTGTTCTTTTGGAATGAAGGTGTAAATCGAATTTTCAGTCCGAACTCCAAGAAGTCTGAATTCCAAAAATAGCTGTCTCTGTATCTGTACATTTTCCAAAAGAATAGCTCAGCTGCGTTTCTACATGAAAGTGTTTTTGAAAAGTCCAGCAGTTTGGTTTTGTCTGGAGATTTTTATGTCTGTATCCAAATTGCAGCACGATGAATATGCTGCACAAGAATAGGCGACGATGAGTTACCATACAGTAAGCAGACGTTTTGAATACGTCAGTTTCGATCAGTTTGCCAGTGCGCTATCAGCGTAGCCAGACAGTGATTAGTGCTGTGTCCAAAATTGTTGACAATCTGTATCAATGAGCAAGAGGAGTGGAAGAGATGTGTGGTAACAAAGTTTGGCGAGGACGTTAACTAAGCAGAAAATTGAATCATCAAAACAAAGGGAAGAGTCTGAAAATGGATATTGTCAAGGAAACAATTGTTTGGCAGGGGCATTATGACGTGACTAAATGAAGACCTGCAATTATTTTCTGGAAGAATAAAATATAATACATTAATGAAATGGAGAGTTGTGACAAGACTTACTGATACAGTGTATGCTCGAGGGGTCATTCTGAACTGTTCAGACAGAGCAAGTTTTGCTCTATCTCCATGATGGTTTGCTCCCTGATTTTCCAAGTGGCTCAATTGCTGTCGGCATACATGAGATATTTTGATGTTTTTTTTTTATGGTGATATATTGGAAGGGGTAGAGTGTTTTAATTGTGTATCACGCGGATGGATGGCCTTTAGTTGAGAGACCTCATGGGAGACATCGGGAAGTGAATATAACTACGGCACACATCGTAGCATTGTTTCTGAACTTCGCAACGCCAGAAATCGGTGAAGTACAGAGCCAACAATAACAACGCCTTCGTAACATACAGAACAACATGAACATTTCTATTCAAGATTGAATCAGTCAAATAATTAATTTACAATATGATGTAGAAGTGCTGGGAAAAGACAGGGTTGTGGGGCGAACTGGCGGGAAAAGACCTTGGAAAGTCCAACTCACAAGACTGACGACATTGAACAAAGGCATTGCCAGGTCAGTTGAAAAGGGTTGCTGCATCAAACCTGAATGTGCCTCACAGAACCATCCCAGATGCCATAAAATGACACAGGTTAACAGACCAGCATGGAGCATTGTGCAGACCATGCTGGTGTCTTGCTAAGGAAGCTGGAATTCATGCCCAGCATGCAGAACATTGCTCCCGTTGCCAGGATATTGGTGCGAGATTTACACTAGATGGTATGGAACTGGATCTGGGTCATGGAATTGAGGGAGATTTTGAAGTTTGAATCAGAAACTAACGAGATGTAACAAGACAGAGGGTGTGATTGATAGGAAATTTCATCCTGGAGTTGAGTTACTAGTGGTGTACTGCAAGGATCTATTTTTTGGTCGCTAGTGTTAGTAATCTTTATAAATGAAGTAAAAGTGGCTGCAGAAGAATAAGTTAGTCAATTTGCGTTTGACGTTGAGGTCGGTGGAGTTCTGGACTGTCATCAAGAATGGTGCAGGTTACAGAGGGTCATCGATAAGTTGCAGATCTGCCATGTAAGTTGCCGAATGAATTCAATTCAGAGAAGTGTCAGGCGATTCATTTTGGAATGCATAAGAGTAAGGCAGAGTACTGGGCTATTGGTATGATTCTTGATAGTGTAGTTGACCAGAGAAATATTCGTGTCCACGTACATTGATCCCTGAAATTCGCCAAAAATGTCAACAGTTTTATTAAGAACTCATACGGTGTGTTAGCTTTTGTTGGCAGAGGGATTGAGCTTCGGTACCACGATGTTATGCTGCAGCTGAACAAAACTCTGGTGCAACCCCACGTGGAGTTCTGCATACAGTTCTCGTAACCTTATTTATAGGAACGATGTGGAAGCTTTGGGAAGAGTTCAGAAGATATCAACTAGAATGTTGCATGGTATGGAGGAAATAACGTATGAAGAATGGCTGTGGGACTTGAGGCTGTTTTCGGTCCAGAGAATTAGGTTGCACGGTGATTAACTGATAAGTACAAGAAAATCAGAAGTTTAGATAGAACGGATTGATGAGAATTTATTTCCTCAGCCGGTGACAGCTAACGCGAGGGGATGTAGCTTTAAACTGAGGTGTGGTAGGAATAGGACAGATATCAGAGTTATTTTCTTTACTCAGAGAATAGTAGTGGCGTGGAACGCACTGCCTGTCACCGTCGTAGGCTCGTCAACTTCAAGCGCATTTAAATGGTCATTGGATAGACATTTGTAGGAAATGGAACACTGGAGGATAGAAAGTCATCAGACTGGTTCCACAGATCAACGCAAGATCGAGGGCGACGAGCTTGCACTGCGCTGTAATGCTGTAATTTGCATAAGTGTCTCGAACGGGAAAATGTATTGAGGTTTGAGGGAGCAGTAGTGTATTCGAAATTTATTGTTTAAGAGAGAACATGCTTGAAGAATCTGTTTAAATATGAACAACTGTCGGGGGTTTGGGAAATCAACAGAGAGAGACTGGTGGAATTTCATGGACAGATGTGATGATATGTTTGAGAATATTAAAATAAATAATTTTGACATGGCCCATAGCAATATAGATCAGTGCACACAAGAATGATAGGGGGATGGAATTTTAGTGTGAGTTGTGAAACGAGTCATTAGGTACCAACGCAGATTTGCTTAGCGGGTTTGAAGCTGGCAGCGTCAACAGTATATTATTGACATCATTAATAGTGTATTTAATAGCTCACAGTTAAAATAGCAGCTGTGATGAGCCACTGAAATATTTTCTGTTTGTGTTTGTAGTTCAAATTGTGCATGCTCAGGTTCTGCAGTGATGTATCATTCATGATCATTGTATCACTGGAGATATGACTCGTTTATTTCAGTCCCAGACATTGGGCTGGAATGGGACAGAGTAAGAGGAAGGAAATGGCATAGAAGACAGTGATCTCCATGTTTCCAATATTGAACCAGGCAATCCTAGTTCAGAGCTGAAACTGTATCGGTGAAAGGAGCAACCTGGAAGGCAGACTGCGAGAAGCAGAGAGGGAGAGAGTGAGTAAACGAGTACGCTGATGCAGTTAGTAATGGATATTGGAGAAAATATCTGGCCTCAGAGTCTCAGCAGGAGCAATAACTGCAGCAAGGTATGTGATGTTCATTAAAGAACAATAATACAGTTTTAACTGGTTTATAGAAATAATTAAAAATTATTTATATGACATGAACGGCAGCCAGAATAGGATAACGAAAATATTGAATAATCAAAAGTGCAAGTTCACTCCACAATTATAATGACTATCATAAATTGTAAAAAGAGCCTAAACATACCCTGATAAACCTCTGTCCATTGTGATAATGTTGCTGTCTGTTGCAAACAGATTCTGACGCACTGCTGTAACTTAACAGTGAATTATTATCAGACCCTGATCTCTCCTCCCCCTCTGGAGCTGCTAGTCCCGGTTTAATGTGAGCATTTCAAATAGCAGGCAATTATACCATAATTTGTCGACGGGGGTACACAGATGTCATGTTGGATGCGCTATTACAGAGAAGTACAGTCTTCTTCCAAGAGGAAGACACGACACGAGTTTGATCAAAAATGGTCGGAGCTCACCACCGAGCTCAGTGCAACATCTGCACTCTGAAGAAGTGTCCAGCAATACAGTTCAAACATCAATAACCTTCCCTGCTCTTCCATGAGATGCGTCACTTGATTCTGCATGCTTCCTCACTCACACTGTATATATTCTTTACAGCACGTACCCCCAAACAAGGCTCACGCTCCACCACTCTCACCACAGCATGAAACACCTTCCAACCCCATTACCGCTCGGCGAACACACACACAATACCCCGACTCTAATAGCATTCACCAATCAAACATTGACTCTCTCCGGGCACCTCAGCTGACCCCCAACTTCACCAGCATTAACAGCGAGCCATCCACTCCCTCCCTTTTTCTCAATCCAGGAGAAGTATAATCGGACAGAAAGGGCCATTCCCGATGGTGTATAGGACAAGTTCAGTTCCCTCATTCCCCTCCCCTGATTATGGGCAGCGGATCCGGCCAAGATATTCTAAAACATTCATTTTCCACCAACCATGTAGGAGCAATGTTCAGAAAGAAGTAATTCTCAATTTAAACTCACTGTCATTCTGTTTCCACCAGGCATAACGTAGAAACTGTCAGAACAACACCATTACCCTTTTTTTGTCGAGTCAGGTCAAATGGAATCTCGATGGTGTCTCTTGGAAGGAGGATGGGCTCAGAGAGCGCTGTGCGAAAGTGAGTACTGCTGATGCTGGAGCTCAGATTCAAGATTAGAGTGGTGCTGGAGAAAGCACGGCCGGTCAGGTCGCATCCGAGAAGCTGGCAAATCAAAGGCGTTGCCTGAAACGTCGATTTTCCTGCTCCTCAGATGCTACCTGACCTGCTGCGCTTTTGCATCACTGCTCTAATCTTGATTTAGAGAACACTGTCTCTATTACCATGAAGGAAGAGAGCACGGAAGTTCCCTTCGACACCCTCTCCTGCAAACAGTTCAGATACAGAAAAATACTGAAGCACAGACACAATCCTCGTGTGAATAAGTGAATTACTAATAAAATGCTCATAAACTAATTTGGCAGGGGGATGGGATCTGGACTTGTAGTCCAGCAAGTAGGCTAGCTGTTTGTCAGGATGTCCAAGTGTGTGGGGAGGCTGTGAAGAAGGTAGCACTGACAGGGAATACATGCGGACACAGAGATGGGTTCAAGTGCGTATACTTCAACGCAAGGAGTATCAGAAATAAGGTCGGTGAACTTAAGGCGTGGATAGGTACCTGGGACTACGATGTTGTGGCCATCACGGAAACGTGGATAGAAGAGGAACAAGAATGGTTGTTGGAGGTTCCTGGTTACAGATGTTTCAGTAGGATTAGGGAGGGTGCTAAAAAAGGAGGGGGGTGGCGTTGCTAATTAGAAATAGTATAACAGCTGCAGAAAGGCAGTTCGAGGGGGATCTGCCTTTAGAGGTAGCATGGGCTGAAGTCAGAAATAGGAAAGGTGCAGTCACCTTGTTGGGTGTTTACTATAGGCCCCCCAATAGCAGCAGAGATGTGGAGAAACAGATTGGAAAACAGATTTTGGAAAAGTGAAGAAGCCACAGGGTAGTAGTCATGGGCGATTTCAACTTCCCAAATATTGATTGGAAGCTCTTTAGATCTAGTAGATTGGATGGGGCTGTGTTTGCGCAGTGTGTCCAGGAAGCTTTTCTAACACAGTATGTAGATTGTCCGACCAGAGGGGAGGCCATTTTAGATTTGGTACTCGGTAATGAACCGGGACAAGTGATGGGCTTGTTAGTGGGTGAACATTTTGGTGATGGTGACCACAATTCTGTGACTTTCACCTTGGTTATGGAGAGAGCTAGGTGCGTGCAGCAGGGTAGGTTTTACAATTGGGGGAAGGGTAATTACGATGCTGTAAGACAGGATCTGAGGAGCATAAGTTGGGAGCATAGCCTGTCGGGGAAGGATGTCGTGGAAATGTGGAACTTTTTAAGGAACAGATACGACGTGTCCTTGATATGTATGTACCGGTCAGGCAGGAAAGAATTGGTCGTGTGAGGGAACCTTGGTTGACGAGGGAGGTTGAATGTCTTGTAAAGAGGAAGAAGGAGGCTTATATAAGGTTGAGGAAACAGGGTTCAGACAGAGCAGTGGAGGGATACAGGATAGCCAGAAGGGACCTGAAGAAAGGGATTAGGAGAGCTAAGAGAGGGCATGAAAAATCTTTGGCGGATAGGGTCAAGGATAACCCAAAGGCATTTTATGCGTATGTGAGAAACATGAGAATGACGAGAACGAGGGTAGGTCCGATCAAGGACAGTAGTGGGAGACTGTGTATTGAGTCGGAAGAGATAGGAGACGTCTTGAATGAGTACTTTTCTTCAGCATTTACGAATGAGAGGAACCGTATTGTTGAAGAGGAGAATGTGAAACGGACTGGTAAGCTAGAGGAGATACATGTTTGGAAGGAAGATGTGTTGGACATTTTGAACAACTTGAGGATAGACAAGTCCCCCGGGCCTGATGGGATATATCCTAGGATTATGTGGAAAGCAAGAGAGGAAATTGCAGTACCGTTGGCAATGATCTTTTCATCTTCATTGTCAACGGGGGTGGTACCAGGGGACTGGAGAGTGGCGAATGTTGTGCCCCTGTTCAAAAAAGGGAATAGGGATAACCCCGGGAATTATAGGTCAGTTAGTCTTACTTCGGTGGTAGGTAAAGTAATGGAAAGGGTACTGAGGGATAGGATTTATGAGTATCTGGAAAGGCACTGCTTGATGAGGGATAGCAAGCACGGATTTGTGAAGGGTAGGTCTTGCCTTACAAGTCTGATTGAATTCTTTGAGGAGGTGACCAAGCATGTGGATGAGGGTAGAGCAGTGGATGTAGTATACATGGATTTTAATAAGGCATTTGATAAAGTTCCCCATGGTAGGTTTATGCAGAAAGTCAGGAGGTATGGGATAGAGGGAAATTTGGCCAATTGGATAGAAAACTGGCTAACCGGTCGAAGTCAGAGAGTGGTGGTAGATGGTAAATATTCAGCCTGGAGCCCAATTACAAGTGGAGTTCCGCAGGGATCAGTTCTGGGTCCTCTGCTGTTCGTAATTTTTATTAATGACTTGGATGAGGGAGTCGAAGCGTGGGTCAGTAAATTTTCAGATGATACGAAGATTGGTGGAGTTGTGGATACTGAGGATGTCTCTTGTCGGCTGCAAAGGGACTTGGATATGATGCAGAGCTGGGCTGAGGAGTGGCAGATGGAGTTCAACGCTGCCAAGTGTGAGGTTGTCCATTTTGGAAAGACAAATAAGAATGCGGAATACAGGGTTAACGGTAGGGTTCTTAGTGAGGTGGAGGAACAGAGGGATCTTGGGGTCTATGTTCATAGATCTTTGCAAGTTGCCACTCTGGTGGGTAGAGCTTGTAAGAAGGCCTATGGTGTATTAACGTTCATTAGCAGAGGGATTGAATTCAAGAGTCGTGAAGTGATGTTGCAACTCGACAGGACTTTGGTTAGGCCACATTTGGAGTACTGTGTGCAGTTCTGGTCGCCTCACTTTAGGAAAGATGTGGAAGCTTTGGAGAGGGTGCAGAGAAGATTTACCAGGATGTTGCCTGGAATGGAGAATAGGTCGTACGAGGACAGGTTGAGAGTGCTAGGCCTTTTCTCGTTGGAACGGCGAAGGATGAGGGGTGACTTGATAGAGGTTTATAAGATGATCAGAGGAATAGATAGAGTAGACAGTCAGAAACTTTTTTCCCGGGTACAACAGAGTGTTACAAGGGGACATAAATTTAAGGTGAAGGGTGGAAGGTATAGGGGAGATGTCAGGGATGGGTTCGTTACCCAGAGAGTGGTGGGGGCATGGAATGCGTTGCCTGTGGGAGTGGTAGAGTCAGAATCTTTGGTGACCTTTAAGCGGCAATTGGATAGGTACATTGATGGTTACTTAATCTAGGTTAGAAGTTCGGCACAACATCGTGGGCCGAAGGGCCTGTTCTGTGCTGTATTGTTCTATGTTCTATGTTCTATTTCACATGGAGCCAGTCAAATAATGACATGCTGTGAACCGAACAACAGAAATACTGACTAACACAAGGTGGAGTATTTTTTGACAAACTCCCTACAGAGCAAGAAAAGTGCTGATAAACTCTCCATGTTTCTATGACTGTCAGAGCACTAATCAGTTTCTCTATGTCTGTATTAGTTGTTGTCAATTGGTTTGGTGTCAAGATGGTTGCAGTTTAGGATGCTCCTATTGGAGATCCAATGATCTGTCTGTGTTGTTTTCTCGGTTTACTTCTATTTTACCTTTTCATCTTTCTAATTTTACCTTCCTCTCTCCCCTTGTACCACAGGTGATCCAAAAAGGAGCAGCAGGCACCGGCAACAAATCCCTGGAAAAGTGAGGTCCGGAACAATACGTGGAGCATGAACCTGGAGCAGCGGATCAATGATGAGCACAGGAGAAGCGTGTGGGAGCTGTTTCCTGGAGCCACGTGAAGGCCCCGATCGCTGGTGCAGTATGCCTGCCACGGGCTCCAGAGCAGCGTGTGCCCCGCGTAGTCGGAGCAGTATCGGGCTCCAAGACCTTGAACTGTTCAGGGGCCCTGACCTCCAAAGCAGAGTGTGGGCCACAGGATCTGGCGCCATGCGTGGGCCATGAGACTTGGAGCAATTTGTGGGTGATCCACGGGCCCTGAAGACATGCATGTGCCCCGAACCCATAGCAGTATGTGTGCAACGGGCCCGAGAGCAGTGTGTGGGCCAACAGCACTGGAGCAGCATATGCACAACGAGCTGTCGAACAGTGTGGGACATGGGGCCTTTAGCTGTGCATGGGCCTTAATCCCCGCACCAGCATTTGCGCAGTGTGCGCACCATGGACATGAAGCAGTGTGTGTCACGGACCGTGTGGCAGTGTGTCTGGCAAAAGCTCCAGAGCCTTGTGTGGTCCACTATCCCTGGAATACTGTGTAGGCCCCTATCCCCGGACCAGTGTGTGGGCCACTATCCCCATGCAGTGTGTAGGCCAAATGCTCTGGAGCATTGTTTGGGCCACAGGGCCTGGAGCAATCTCTGGGTCATGAGCCCTGTAACAATGGTAGAATACGGAGCCTGGGAGAGTGTCTGGGCCACAGGTCCCGGAGCAGGGTGCAGTCCACGAGACCAGAAACAATGAGTAGACCACGAGCTCTGGAGTGGTGCGTCTGACACAAGACTCACAGCAGTGTGGGCATCGGGCCCTGGAACAGTGTCTCGATCATTCGCATCAGGGAAGAGTTTAGGCCATGATATCAGGAACGAGGAGTGGGCAACAAGCACCAGAGCAATATGCCGGCCACGCTGCCTGGAGCAGTGCATGCACTTGGAGCCCTGCAGCAATGTGTACGCCGTGAACACTGGAGTGGTGTGTGCTCCATGAGCCCCAGAGCACGCTGTGGTCCTCGAGCGCTGGAACGTCTGTGTGTCATGAGCTCCGGAGCAGTATGTGGGCCAAGGGCCGTTGAGCAGTGTTCGGGCCATCGGTCGTGCAGCAGTGATAAGCCACAGGCCCTGGAGCAGCAGATAGTCCTATAGCCCTGGAACAGCGTGTCTGCCACTGGCACTGGAGAGTAGTGGGCCAAAGTTTTGGAGAAGTGTGTGGGCCACAGGCCCGGGAGCAGTGGTGTGCCACTGGCCCTGAAGCACAGTGGGGGTCATGAGCCTTGGAGCAGTGCGTGGGCCACGAGCTCCAGAGCAGTGGTGGGCCACAGGATCTCTAACAGTGTGTGGGCTACAGGGTATGCAGTGAGCTATGGGCGACGGGACCTGGAACAGTGATGGACCACGTGGCCTGGGGAAGTGTTTGGGCCACAGGGTCGAGCGCAGCGTGTGAGCTACGGATTCAGGAAACAGTGCATGGGCCATGGGGCATGGAGAATTGTGTAGGGCTCCGGGCCTGGAGCAGCGTCTGGCCGACAGGGTGGAGCGCAGCGCGTGATCCACAGGGTCTGGAACAGTGTGTGGACCACAGGGCCTGGAAAGTGTGTGAGACACGGGGCCTGGAGCAGTGTGTGAGACACGGAGTCTGGAGCAGTGTGTGAGCCACGGGCCTGGAGCAGTGTGTGGGCCACCGGGCCGGACGAATTGTGTGGGCAATGGGCTTTGTCGCAGTGTGTGGGCAAAGACACCCGGAACCATTAGTGGGCCACGTGACCCATAGTAGTGTGTTGGCCTCAAGCCCTGGACCAGTGTGTACGCCGGGCGTCTGGAGCACTGCATCGGCCACAGGCCCTGGATCAGAGTGTGGGACTCGAGTCTCAGAGCAGTGTCTGAGCCATGGGGCGTGTGACACATGAGACCTGGAACAGTGCCTGGGCCACGGCCCATAGAGCAGAGTGATGGACACAAACCTCAGAATCTCTTCTGTGCCACTTGTCCTTGAGGAGCGTGTCAGGAAGTGTCCTGAGATTATCATGTGGGCCATGATCCTCGGAGCAGCATCTCTCCACAGGAGCGTTTCGGCAATGCGTCCTGGAGGTGATAAGGTATGTGGATCCCCGAGCTGTCAGTGGGCCGTGAAACACTGGAACAGATGAAAAATGCATGAGCCACAGCAGCTTGGGGATGCAGCTCCATCGACGCGCAAAGGCAGAGAATCGCAGATGGCACCAGGGCAGGAAAAGCACCAGTGAGCTTACGTTGCACAATTTGTATTCTGGTAACAGATTGGTGCTTAGAGCGGGAGCAGGGATGACCTTGGGTGCTGGACTCTATCTGCTGCAAGCGGTCAGACCACGTGCAGAGACCGTATATTGAGTTTATTTTAATCTTTTACTTGCTTTTCGCCTCTGAATAGTAATGCAGCGTCTTGCTCCCCCCCCCCCCCCCCCCCCCGCCCACACCCCCCCCCACCCCTGTTGGATTCATGAATTGTACCTCGGTATTCGTTCATAAGAGTTGGTTACACCTATAGTGGAGTACATATGACAATAAAAGGCTATTCCATATTCTGTGTGTGTGAGTGAGTGGCAGATGAGACAGTCTATGTCTTGATTAAACGAATATAATGCCACACTCCGCTGGCTTCCGCATGCCATGCATTGGAGGTGGCAGAGGGCTAAAACGATCAGCAATTCAATCACAGAGAGGGAGGGCAGGTGCTCAAAGCTTTACCCAAATTGAGAAAAACATCGGCACACACACACACACACACACACACACACACACACACACACACACACACACACACACACACACACACACACACACACACACACACACACACACACACACACACACACACACACACACACACACACACACACACACACACACACACACACACACACACACTACAATTGCAATGAGCTCCCCAGAGTGGAGCATGCTCGTGTGGAGTAATGTTCGTGCTTCATTTGCAATTTCGAAGTAGTTTGTTCAGGCAATATTCCTGAAACAGAATGGCACATTAAATAGTGTTTCCCGTGCATTTGAAATCATGCCCGTCAGAGCGAAGCAATTTGAAAAAGGTTGAGATACATATGTTGCACTTTCTCCAATTGCATTTTCTCTTGATGCACTCTTTCTAATTGTAAGGGAGAAAGGACTCAAAAATTCTAAAATGTACCTAATGCTGGCATCCGGTTCAGCAATATGAATGTTAATCTCGTTCTGTGAATATCACAGGCAGAAGTCTGCATGGAATGGGATAAGAATTATTCTGTGTCTCCAACGATATTCTTTGAATAACCAAAGACTTTGAAATAACTGAATTTCATAGCATTTGATGACTTCTCAAAATGATTTTTAAAAATCTGTACATTAGTCCGGGGTGTAGGGCTTCCAGCAACGGAGGGATCGCACACATTGAAACAAAAAGCAGAGCGACAGAAAGAGAGAGACCAAGGGAAGGCATTGGATTCCCATGTCAACTAATTCGCCCCCAATACAACAGATACCGAAGTGCAAAGAGATGAAAAAACAGAGAGATACACATTAATGCGTTAATCAGAGAATGCATGAACAGGTACCAGCACATTGAGGCAAACAGCGCTGATGGAATCGTTTCTTTAAGGCAGAGATAGATGTGTTGTTGAATTTTAAGTTGATTAAAGATTGAAGGAAGAAGGCACGAATAAAGTGTTGAGAAACATGATCAAACAGTAGAACACATTTTTTGGCTATTTAGCTGAATTTTACTCGTAATGTTAATGGTCTTACGCGAGCTTGAAAAGTATTCTGAGAGTCCAGTGGAGGCTAAGGTTGCGGAATATTTGATTGGAAAGTGTATTGCCATAAGGGAGAGATATGACTGTCTGAATCGACTGTTTGTTCATAGAAAACCTACAGTATTGAATCAGGCCATTTGGTTCCACAAATTCACAGCAACGCTCCAAAGAGCTTATCACTATCCTATTCATGGAACTCAGCATTTCCAATGGATAATCAGCCTCATCTGTACATCCATCGTCTCAAAGAGAAAACCAAAACGTCCGCATGAAATCCACATGGAAACAGGGAGAAATTGCAAACTCTGTATACTCCCTCAAGGCTGGAATTGAGCTCGGGTCCCTGGTGCTGTCAGGCAGCATTGCTAAACACAGCCATCATGACGCCCATCAATTCCTAATGGTTGCGCCGTTGTGTTCCCAAATGTGTTGATTTGGAGCAAGAGCAAAACACTTAAAAAATAATGGGTCCCAGATTGAGATAAGAATATCTCTCTCTCCTTATTATTGTGCTGTCTGCTGAGTTCTCACATCTCGGGAATAGTGAAGACTCGGTAATTGAAGACGTTCAAGGCAGCGATTGACTGACCGTTGGTGGGCAACGAAGTCAATGCTTATTTGGAATAAATATGGAAGTGTGTCAGCCACACTTTAATCAAACATGGGCATTCTGAATGGTACGCCAGGCTCGAGGGGCCGACTGGCAGACTGCATACTGTTGGTCTTCCAATATACCCCACGAGGATGTCAGAGAGAGAGAGAGCGAGAAAGAGAGAGCGAGAGATAGAGAGAGCCTGCGTGCAAGAGAGAGAGACAGATTAAGGTCCTGTTCAGACAGTCAGGATCTTCACAATGAGACTGGAGGAGGCCAATGTTGCTCTCTAAGGATTCATACAGTGATAGAATGAAGAAAATGGGAAATTGGAAGCCTTCAGAAATTAGATAACGAGAATCCAGAGAAAGTATATTCCTGTCAGGGTGAAAGGGAAGGCTGGTAGGTATAAGGAATGCTGGATGACTAAAGATGTTGAAGGTTTGGTTAAGAAAAAGAAGGAAGTATATGCCAGGTATAGACATGATAGAGCGAGTGAATCCTTAGAAGTGTATAAAGAAAGTATGAGTATACTTAGGAGGGAAATCATGAGGGCAAATAGGGACATGAGATAGCTTTGGCAAATATATTTAAGGAGAAGCCAAAGGTTTTTTTTACAAATATATTAAGGACAAAAGGGTAACTAGGGAGAGAATAGGGCCCCTCACAGATCAGCAAGGTGGCCTTTGTGTGGAGCCACAAAAAATGGGGAGATTCTAAATGAATACTTTTCATCAGTATTTATTGTGGAAATGGATATGGAAGATATAGACAGTGACATCTTGCAAAATGTCCAGATTACAGAGGAGGAAGTGCTGGATGTCTTGGAACGGCGAAAGGTGAATAAATACCCAGGACCTGATCAGGTGTAACCGAGAACTCTGTGGGAAGCTAGAGAAGTGATTGCTAGGCCTCTTGCTGAGATATTTGTATTATCGATAGTCACAGATGAGGTGCCAGAAGACTGGGGGTTGGCAAACGTGGTGCTACTGTTGAAGAAGGTCGTTACAGACAAGCCAGGGGACTATAGACCGGTGAGCTTGAACTTGGTGGTGAGCAAGTTGTTGGAGGGAATCCTGAGGGACAGGATGTACATGTATGTGGAAAGGCAAGGACTGATTCGGGGTAGTCAATATGGCTTTTTGCGTGGGAAATCATGTCTCACAAACTTGATTGAGTTTTTTGAAGAAGTAACAAAGAAGATTGATGAGGGCAGAGCGGTGAATGAGGTCCATATGGACTTCAGTAAGACGTTCGAAAAGGTTCCCCATGGGAGACTGATTAGCAAGGTTAGATCTCATGGAATACAGGTAGAATTAGCCATTTGGACACAGAACTGGCTCAAAGGTAGAAGACCGAGGGTCGTGGTGGTGGGTTGTTTTTCAGACTGGAGGCCTGTGACCAGTGGAGTGCCGCAAGGATCGGTGCTGGACCATCTACTTATTGTCATTTACATAAATGATTTGGATGTGAGCATAACAGGTAGAGTTAGTAACTTTGCAGATTACACCAAAATTGGAGGTGAAGTGGACAGCGAAGAGGTTATCTAAGGTTCCAACAGGATTTGGACCAGATGGGCCAATGGGCTGAGAAGTGGCATTTGGAGTTTAAATCAGATAAATGCGGGGTGCTGCATTTTGGGAAAGCAAATCTTAGCGTGACTGAAACGCTTAATGTAAGGTTCGAGGGAGTGTTGCTGAACAAAGAGACCTTGGAGTGCGGGTTCATAGCTCCTTGAAAGTGGAGTCGCAGGTAGATAGGATAGTGAAGTAGGCGTTTGGTATGCTTTCCTTTATTGGTCAGTGTATTGAGTACAGAAGTTGGGAGGTCATGTTGCGGCCGTACAGAACATTGGTTAGGCCACTGTTGGAACATTGCGTGCAATTTTGGTCTCCTTCCTATCGGAAAGATGTTTTGACAATTGAAAGGGTTCAGAAAAGATTGACAAGGATGTTGCTAGGGTTCGAGGGTCTGAGCTACAGGGAAGGCTAAACAGGCTGGGGCTGATTTCCCTGGAGCGTCAGAGGCTGAGGGGTGACCTTACAGAGGTTACCAAAATTATGAGTGGCATGGATAGGATAAATATACAAAGTCTGTTCCCTGGGGTCAGGGAGTCCAGAACTAGAGTGCATAGGTTTAGGGTGAGGGGACAGATATAAAAGAGACCTAAGGGGGAAAGTTTTCACGCAGAGGGTGGTACGTGTATGGAATGAGCTGACAGAGGATGTGGTGCAGGCTGGTACAATTACAACATTCAAGAGGCATTTGGATGGGTATATGAATAGGAAGGGTTTGGAGGGATATGGGCCAAGTGCTGGCAGGTGGAACTATTTTGGGTTGGGATATCTTTTTTGGCATGGACGGATGGGACCGAAGGGTCTGTTTCCATGCTGTACATCTCTATGACTCTATTCGGCTGTCTGAGCACATTGCATAGCACAGGATGAAGTCAATTGACCTTTCCAGGCTGTTACACATGAGGATGGGCGCCCTGGTTAGCGAACAGCGAATAGAGAGTAGAGATTAATGTCTATTTTCCTTTTGGAAAACAACAACTAGTGACTTGCTGTAGGATCAGAGTGATGTCATCAACGATTTGAAAAATATATAAATGATTTGGATTAAGACTGAAAGGATTGTAGCTCAATTAACTCACATACTAAAATACACATTTAATGAATTTTCAAGTGGAGGCAGAGCTGGGATGTCGGCCGGGGTAGTTATTCCGTAGACGTCCATTTGAAAACGTGACGGGATGACATAATAACAATAAACACAGAGAGATGTGGCAGAACTCTGGTACAGAAAGGAATAGCCTGTCGTCACACATGATTCACATAACGTTTGTCTTTAGTTTCAACAAGTGATTTAGAAAATATATTGAATGGTATTTTCATTTTTTGCAAACATTACCAGGTATAATCGTTGGAAAAATTTATTACATCAGTTGAGAGCCTTGCTGAGACCTCAACTGATTCACTGTGTGCAGCTTTGATACGAAGACAAGGGAACAATGCAATTGTTTTAGAAGATTTTCAAGAATGATTCGCTTTTCTGGTTCCTGAAATGAAGGCTTTATGGTATGAAAGATATATTTATTGATCCATATATAATCTTGAGAAGATGGTATAGGGAGCAAATCTGCTAATTAATTATCTTGTACTACAGACTTAAACGAGGGTTTAAAATTTAATAACGAAGGATGCATTAACACATACATTATGAAATGATGCAATTTCTAAAAGAAAAATACACGGCACCAAATTCAATAGCATTCAAATTATAAAGTGGGAAGTTTTGTGTTAAGAAAGAGGAACTTGTTTCAACAGCAACAATGACACATCTGCGCAGAGCAGGAATCAGGAACGGAGTCACACAGTTTCCTCGATAAACAAGGCGACCTGACATGGTCCAGAATGGTTTTTGGATAACATAATTATATATTTCATAACGTGGGAGAAAATGTGAACAGCTTGAAGTTCTGTGCAAGTTCACAATGCAACTACATAGCCGAGTCTCTTCAGAACATCTGTCAATCGATATGGAGATGTCGCAGTGGCGTGTAACTTATCAGGAATCATATGTCTTGTATGTGTGATTCGCTTCTGTTAAGGAAATAATGTGCTTGCCCATAACCCACATGTTCCAATGCAGTTACCTCTTATTGTCCCGCTGCAATGTCAATTCAACAACGATTTCTTTCACACACTGTTCATGATATGGTCATCCCAGATTTAGTTGGGCAGAAGTCCTTTGCACTCTCTCTGGGGAAGGACATCATTTCTCATAAAGGAGACTAAATCAGGACACAATGTCCAAAATACTCTCTCACCAAGACCTTTTCCGTCATTTTTTCCCTATTTTTAGTTCTTATGTTTTACTTAAAACTTAAATCCGTCTCTGCACACGGCGCATTGGGCGGCACAGTGGCTCAGTGGACAGACTGCCGAGTCGAAACGTCAGGGATCATTTAGAACGTCTGGTAAATGTCTGTGTGGAATTTGCACATTTTCCCCATGTTTTTGTGGTTTTCCTCTAGTGCACCGGTTTCCTCCACCAATTTAAAGTTGTGCAGTTTGGTGATTTCGCTATTCTAAATCTTCCTTCATGTTCTAGAATGTGCAAATTGGTTTGTTTATCAGAGGCAGACGCAAATGAAAAGTGTCGGAGAATGGGTATTGGCGGTTACTCTTCAGAGGGCCGGCGTGGACTTTATTAGGCCAATTGACCTGTTAAAACACTGTTGGGGTTCTATGATTGACATGCCTCTTGCACCTTGCACCATTTTCCACATCTCCGCATCAATGCAAACAACACTAGAGGTGCGATCCGGAGACAAGGGTGCTCACGGTGGAAACTGAGAGTGAACAAATCCTCTCGAAATAGTGAACTGTTACATAACTGAATGAAAATAAGTTGCAGTGTTACAAATCAAAATATGCCAAGGAGATAGCTTAGATACTCTTCTCTCTCTGATTTCAAGGCAAGCGTGATGTGTTGCATTCGGGATACAATTCGATGGGTTAAACAGCAGGGCTTTCGGGAAAGGCACACTTTATCACTTACACTACGATTAAAATACAGACATAATAAAACTAAATGAATTGTTTTAACTATGACTGCATCCATATTAAATAACAAAACTATATATCATTTGCCTAAAACTAATTGAGTATTCCAATGCAGCTGTATCTTCCAAACAGCCGTTCCAAATGCATATACACAGGATAACTCGAAAGCACAAATCCAGCACGAAGGAGAGGACCGTTTTTACAGACAGAGAGGTGGATATCCTGCAAATTCCCTGTATCCAATGGTAAAGCAATACAAACGAACATCAAATGTGCTTAACTCCACCCACTCATGCTTTTTTTCTCAGAATATAAGTGAGCTACATTGCAGAGCAGACGGCTTGTCTCCAAATTTACAACACTTGCTTTCAAAGAAATATAACAGAGGAAATCTTTCTGAAAGGCCTATCTCATAGCAGACAGAGGAGGAGGATTAAGTATATTTTGCCACATTTTCATGCGATGTGTGCATCCCAAGCAAGGTCAGAACTTTACACGCAACATGATTTTTCCCTTGAAATGAGTGCCTTGTTCGTCTATTCTACAGAATAGGAAAGAATCAAACACATTTTTGCGGGTCTGCATTTACGCAGACACTTGACCAAGGGAAGAATAACACATTGCCTTCACTCAATGGAAAGAATAGAGCACGTTTTTTTTTTTTCTCCACAGCAAATGCCTTCATAGTATCTCTTTAAACTCCTCCAATTTCCTTCATGGAATATGAATTAATAATGACACCATATTATAGTCCATGGCTTCCATGTTGCTTAACAATGTCCTGACTAACGTGCAAATGTTTACCATTCACAGATGCTGTGGAAATATAAACACTTTCCGGAGTAAATGTTTCGTGAGTGGAAGATGGGCGAGAGAGTATTGTAACAATTGAATACAGATTTAATAAAGGCACAGTACAGTAACTGCACTGAAGCTCACTTGGAGACTGCAATATTATGGTTCTGGTCGTTAAGTGAAACAGAAAGCAGTGCAGAGAGAGAAAGGATCATAATTTTTTTTATAGTCTGAATTCCTCTAATACATTTGGTTATTTTGTAATGGGAGTAATGAGCAATCAGCAATCAGTGTTAAAATTTTTATTTTGAAATTTTCAAGGAATTACGTTTTGATTGGAGCTGAAGATATTGACGACCATCCTTGCAAAACTTCAATATAATGAGCAGAAATTCAGTTCTACCCGATTTAATAAACAGATAGAGTGACTTACCAGGAATCCCAACAATAGCGAGTGTGGGATAATAACCACTTTGGACAACATAACGTATACCCAAAATCCGTGATGCTAATGACATCCAATCCTGAGAAAGCAAGTAAAGACCCAAGGATAACCTCCTGTCCATTCTATGAACATTCCAGTTCAATATTCTCAGATTATGATCCATTGCTGTAACATTCCAGTCTATCGTTCTCAGATTTTCTCTCACTCTCTCTCTCTCGATGCTGATCCTTGTTGGCATAGAAAGTGATGGCGACACTGAAACGATGGTAGAACACATCGAAAGGAAGCCTTTATTTACTGACAAGGGAAACCTTCCAAGGCATATTGAAAATCCATGGAGACTGACATTAAACACGGCCACTAAACAAACAAGTTCAATTAATCCCTTTCGATTTAATACTTTTTCGTTTAAAAGTCAAAATAATATAGGTAATCTACATATTCAGGGTGAAGTATATTTTTGGGACACTGAGTACAGGAATGCTGAACATAGTGGAGTGATTATGTATCATTATTCACTCTAACTTGCACAAGAAATGTGGAGGGGCCGATGTTGGACTGGTGTGTTGAAACGTAAAAATCACAAAATACCATTTCCTCGTCTAATCGCTTTAATTGGAAGTGCAAGCTTTCGGAGCGCTGCTCATTGTTCAGTAAGCTAGTGGAGCAGGACCATTGGACAATAAATGTACAGTAAAAGATCAATGTGTCATACAACTTCAAGATGTATTAACCGAACTAAAATCGCTGTGAAGGTTTCAATCATTTAGAATGGGTTGCATGTTTTAATTCATTTTTATGCAAATTCCAGAACTCTTTTCTAATCACATTCCCGAGATAACTTACGGTTCCTTTTCTTTGAAAAGCAAATATGACATCTCAAAACAGGTAATTCATTAATGGTGTAAGATTAGCGTCGGTCTGTATTCGAACCTTAAGTCAGACCGTTTATATTGCCAAAACAAGAATTTGTGAAATGTCACATGGACTGACTGTCAACAAGTTGTATAAATTTTGAACAAAATAGAATGTCTATGCGAATACAAGTCTGCAAATGCAAATTCATCACGAAACATGTATATTTTTGTGTGTGCACATTGGAATGACGGTGTGGCCGAGTGATGAACTGTGTGTATGTGTGTGTGTCTGTCTGTGTGGGTGAGGAAATAGAGAGTGTGTGTGTGGCATTGTGGTGTAATAGATGCCGGTGAAATTGTGTTGGCATGAGTATGAGTGTGGGTGTTTGAGTGAGCCTGAGAGACAACGAAATTCTCTCACAAAACTCTCTCTCTCAGACTCACATATTCCCACATCACACTCATTTGCACATCTCCTTCCAGGCGTCCACTCCATCAAACTCGTGCACACACGCACTCACACATTCCCCACCTCTCTATCACTCTCACTCTCTCAGACATTATCTCTCTGTGTTTTTGTCTCATTCTGTCCCGTCCTCACAAGTATGCATGCGCACATATGGGACTGTGGTGTGAATTTGCATTTGCAGAATCTTATTCGTAATTGCTCAAAGCAAGTTAGACAATTCAATGCACTCTGTCTGTGGGAGGTTGTGGGAGATTACAAAACAGCAAGTGTGATCCCACAGTTTCAAAAGGAGATGGGCGAGAAACGGGTTACTACAGCGAGTTAGCTCAACTTCAGTCGTGGCGAAAATGCTTGAATGTACCATCAATGGACAGAAATCAAATATTGGGAATAAAATGGCATTTATCTGATTCGCCATCAATGGCTTGTAGTGTGCCTCAGGGATCAATGTTGGGACCATAACCGCTTGCATTTTAAGGAGATAATTTGAAGTTCTGCACCAAGTGTGATGTGTCAAAGGTCAGAGCGGACACGAAGATGATCTTATCCACGCTGCTGGTTGCACCATAGATGAGGCATTTAATCAGCTGGTCACACCGAAGGTGCATTTAGAGATTGGTTGGGTGATCACAAGGAAAGCCAAAAGGAGTGTAGATGAGCAGAGGGGTGTCGGTGTCCATATACAATGACCTGGAAAGTTGTCAATTACATTTATGTAGTTGTTAAGAAGGCATATAGTGTGTTAGCTTTTATTGGTGGAGCTATGTGTTTCAGAGCAACGAGGTCATGCTCCAGCTGTACAAAACTCTGATGCCGCCTCAATCGGAATATTACGGACAGTTCTGTTCGCCCAATTACATGAAGATTGTGGAAGTATTGTATATGGTGCAGAAAAGCTTTACTGGGGTGTTACCTGATATGAAAGGAATGTCTTAGGATCAAAGGCTGATGCTATTGAGTCTGTTTTTTTCGGAGTGGAAAAGGTGGAGGGTTGAATTAATAGAGACATACAAGATCATGAGACAATTAGATAGTGTGGACAGTGAGATCCGATTTCCTCGGATGATGATGGTTCATATGAGGGCGCATCGTATTAAATTGAGATGTAAGAGATCTCGGGAACATGTTAGAGGTAGGTCCTTCACTCAGACAATAGTAAGGGCGTGAAACGTTCTGCCTGCCACAGTAGTAGACTCGCCAAGTTTTAGGGCATTTAAATACTCATTGCACAAACAAATCGATGATGATGGAGTAGTGCAGGTTATATGGACTTTCTAATGGTTTCACAGGTCGGTGCAACAACGAGGACCGAAGGATCTAGTTTCTTTGTTATATGTGCAAATGCTTTTTCAAAGACAAAGCCATCGATAGCAATATATACCAACCATTTCATCAAAAATATTTAGGTTGAAAATAGAGGTTGGCTGATGCTAAGCATGTGCAGGAATCCAACTGCGCGTTGAAACATTATGCAGTTCGAACTGCAGGGAAATGTTGAAAAGAAGAAGAAACTGTGGAAAGAGAGACGTTTGTGGAAAGAATCAATGACTTTAGACGAGATTATTTGCATGCAAAGTCTTTTTGAAATCCTTATACGTTGCTTAATACAATATGCAATTCACTTTTAATGGACATGTGTACATCACCACCAACAGCCCCTTCAACACGCGCCAACTCCCGAAAGTCATCCTTCTAAATTTGCTGTCTGATAAGCCGCTTCATTCCTGGAAGGACGCAGTTACTGCCCTCTCATTATCCCTTTTAAAATTTTGCCTTCTCTGTGTTTGTTCATATTGACGTGCGTCATTGCGAGGGATAGAGTAAAGAGCTATCGAACCACAGCATGGAGAACAGCCCCTTGGCCGAAACTGATCAATACCAAACAAAATGTCCATTCATGGTCACCGTATCTCCCTGCCCTTGGCCTACATCCTCCCAACCCTTTCGTATACATATATTTGTCCAAATTCTTTGAAATGTTGTTCATGTACTTACCTCACAACTTCTGCTCCAGTTCATTCCATATTCAGGTCATCCTCTTTGCTAAAAGAAAAAGTTGCCCTTCGGATTCCTTTTTAGTCTTTCCCCTATAACTTTAAACTGATGGCTTCTCGTACCCGATTCCCCAACAGGATGGAAAAGACTCATTTCATTCAACCTATCCATTATTCTAATGCTCTTATATGTTTCTATAAGATCCCCCGTCAGTCTCCTATGCTCAAAAGAAAAAAAAAGAATCCTTGCTTGTCCAACGTCTCTCTACAAATCAGACACTTTAGTCCTCCAAATTTACTTTTCCATTTCGTCAGCACTCTTTCCAGTTTCGTAACATAGTTCTTCCAGCAAGGTGATCAAAACTGAGCACTGCAATCCATTTCCCGCCCACCAACATCCTGTAAACATGCAACATACCTTCCCAACATCTGTACTCAATGTCCTGACTGATGTCGGCTAGTGTGCCATTAGTCTGGTTCACTACCCTGTCTACTTATGATTCCACTTTCAGAAAACTGTGAACCTGAACTCCAAGGTCCCTCTGCTCCACTACATTGCTTAAGGCCCTACCGTTCACCACAAAACTCCAACCTTGGTTTTATTTTGTTCGAAATTCAACATCTAACATTTATCTATTTTAAACTCCAAACGATACCGTCTATTTGAGTGTCATCAGCAAACCTACTGATTATGGAGGAGAAAGTGAGGACTGCAGATGCTGGAGAACACAGCTGAAAATGTGTTGCTGGAAAAGTGCAGCAGGTCAGGCAGCATCCAAGGAACAGGATAATCGACGTTTCGGGCATAAGCCCTTCTTCAGGAATTCCTGAAGAAGGACTTATGCCCGAAACGTAGATTCTCATGTTCCTTGGATGCTGCCAAACCTACTTATTATGCCTTGTACATTCTCATCTAAATTAGTGACATACACAACAAAGAGTAATAGGCGAATCACCAACCTCTGAGGCACTCCAATAGTCACAGACCTCCACTCCTATAAGCATCTTTCTAGTATTATTGTCTGCTTCTTTCCATCAAGACAATTTCGTATGCAATTGGCCAACTCGCCCGACATTTCTTCCGATCGAACCTTCCAAGGCAGCATACCATGTGGAACCTTATTAAAGGTCTTAGTGAACACCATCCAGACTACGTCTAACGTTCTGCCTTCGTCAACTTTCCTATTCACATCATCAATGAACTCTCATAGCTTTGTGAAATGCGAACTCCCACTCACAAAGCCATATTAACGAATCCGAATCAAATCTGGCCTTTCTAAATGCATTTGTAGCTTATGCCACAGAATTTTCTCAAGTGACTTACCCAAAATAGATGTTAGGCTTACTAGTTAGTAGTTCTCAGGTCTTTCTTTGCAGCCCTTCTTGAATAGCGGCGCAACATTCGCTACCCTCCAGTCTTCTAGGGTCTCACTTGCTGGCTAACGATGATGAAAAACATCTGCCAAGGCGCACGGAATTTCTTCTTGTCGTCGATGTGAATACTGAGTCACAAATAAGTAGAATGGATGGCTTTGAGGTATGTAGAGAAGCGGTGTTGGAAATCCTGGAAAAGGTGAAAATAGATAAGTCCCCTGGGCCTGATGGCATTTATCCTAGGATTCTCTGGGAAGCAAGGGAGGAGATTGCAGAGCCATTGGCCTTGATTTTTATGTCCTCTTTGTCTACTGGAGTAGTGCCAGAAGACTGGAGGATAGCAAATGTGGTTCCCTTGTTCAAAAAGGGGAGTAGTGATAACCCTAGTAACTATAGGCCGGTGAGTCTCACTTCTGTTGTGGGCAAAGTCTTAGAGAGAATTGTAAGGGATAGGATTTATGCACATCTGGATAGGAATAATGTGATCAAGGATAGTCAGCATGGTTTTGTGAAGGGCAGGTCGTGCCTCACAAACCTTATTGAATTCTTTGAAAAGGTGACGAAGGAGGTTGATGAGGGGAAAGCGGTAGATGTGGTATATATGGATTTTAGTAAGGCGTTTGATAAGGTTCCCCATGGTAGGCTACTGCAGAAAATACAGAGATATGGCATTGAGGGTGAGTTGGAGGTTTGGGTTAGGAATTGGCTGGATGGAAGAAGACAGAGGGTAGTAGTTGATGGCAAAGTTTCTTCATGGAGCGCCGTCACTAGCGGTGTTCCGCAAGGATCTGTTTTGGGACCATTGCTGTTTGTCATTTTTATAAATGACCTGGAAGAGGGGTTAGAAGGTTGGGTGAGCAAGTTTGCGGATGATACGAAAGTCGGAGGAGTTGTTGACAGTGAGGAAGGATGTGGCAGGTTACAGCAGGATATAGAGAAGCTGCAGAGCTGGGCAGAAAGGTGGCAAATGGAATTCAATGTAGCTAAGTGTGAGGTGATTCACTTTGGGAAGAATAACAAAAAGATGGGGTACTGGGCTAATGGTCGGATACTTGGTAGTGTGGATGAGCAGAGGGATCTTGGTGTCCATGTACACAGATCTCTGAAAGTTGCCACCCAGGTAAATAGTGCGGTGAGGAAGGCATATGGCGTACTGGCTTTTATTGGTAGAGGAATTGAGTTCCGGAGTCCTGAGGTCATGATGCAGTTGTATAAGACTCTAGTGCGGCCGCATCTGGAATATTGTGTGCAGTTTTGGTCGCCATACTATAGGAAGGATGTGGAGGCACTGGAACGGGTGCAGAGGAGGTTTACCAGGATGTTGCCTGGTATGGAAGGAAGATCGTATGAGGAAAGACTGAGACACTTGGGGCTGTTTTCATTAGAGAAAAGAAGGTTTAGGGGTGACTTGATTGAGGTGTACAAGATGATTAGGGGGTTAGATAGGGTTGACAGTGTGAACCTTTTCCCGCGTATGGAGTCGGGTATTACAAGGGGGCATAGCTTTAAATTAAGGGGGGGTAGATATAGGACTGAAGTTAGGGGTAGGTTCTTCACTCAGCGAGTCGTAAGTTCATGGAATGCCCTGCCAGTGGCAGTGGTGGACTCTCCCTCTTTATGGGCATTTAAGCGGGCATTGGATAGGTATATGGAGGATAGTGGGTTAGTATAGGTTAGGTGGGCTTGGATCGGCGCAACATCGAGGGCCAAAGGGCCTGTACTGCGCTGTATTCTTCTATGTTCTATGTTCTATGTTCTTCTCTTGCCTCTTGCAGTGGACTTGGATATATGTGGTCAGGACCATGAGATGTATTCATCTTCATACGTTCTAATATAACAAACAACTCATTTACGGTGATATGGACAGTACTCAAGATATTAACACTCATGTTTGCAAGTTCCCAAGTCTTCATGTTTTTCTTCGTGGTAAACACAGAGTAGAAATATTCATTCAGAACATCGCTCATCTCCTGTGGTTCTGTACGTGTCCACGTTGGTTCTTTCCGCACCCTATTCTCGATCTGAATATTCTTGGTCCTTCAATATACTTAAATTACCTGTTTGGATTCACCCAAATGTTCTCTTACAAGGGTTTCTCGTGACTCCTTTTCGCCCTCCTGATTTCCTTCGTCACTGATCTCCTGTGTTCCCAGTATACCTCTAATGATTCCCTTGATCCCAACTGCTTCATGCTGAGTTACCCATCTTCCTTTTTTGGGTCATAGCCTCAATATATCTTGTCATCCAAAGTGCTCTATTCCTGCCGTCCCTGCACTTCACCCTCACAGAAACATATCGACCGTGAACTATAGCAATCTCTCTTTCAGAGGCGTTCCATTTGTCGGTGGTCTCTTTGCCTGCTTTTAAAGTACTCCAGTCAACCTCCCGCTCTGCAAGCTCCTGGCTGATTCCATCGGCATTCGCCTTGCCCCAATTTAGATCTTGAAACGATGGGCCTGTTTTGCTTCCCCCCCTCCCCCCACCCCTCACACCCCCAGTTATGTCATCCATCACTTGTACTGTCCCAATTCCCAAGAGTTGTTCTAGCTTGGCCCTTCTCCAGTAGTACCTCTCATGTACTGCTTTAGGAAATGTTCCTCGACACACTTAAAACCTTCGACCCCGTCTATGTCAAGAAAATAAAAATAAAATCTCTGACTCCGGCACGTCTGTTTCTCCTACTAGTCTCCCCCATCTCCCTGCAGATTTTATTTTATTCTTATTGCCGTTGAGTACTTGGGCGCCTGTCGTACAAACTCAATAACGTCCCCATCACCTTCTGATTACTTATGCCATTCACAAGACCTCGCAGGCTGATTCTTCAGTTATTTCAGATCCTTGTGTTAATCAAAACTGCAAATCCCCACCTCTTCCACCACCTCTCGAACACCTAAAGCAAATGGAGTTCGTACCCTGACACATTCCTGAAGAAGGGCTTATGCCCGAAACGTCGATTCTCCTGCTCGTTGGATGCTGCCTGAGCTGCTGTGCTTTTCCAGCAACACATTTTCAGCTCTGATCTCCAGCATCTGCAGTCCTCACTTTCTCCACGAACATTAAGCTGCCCGTCCTGTCTCTTCATTAGTCGTGTTTCTGCAAGGACATAATTTCGCAATCCAACGTACTTATCCACGCCCTGAGTTCATCGGCCTAACCCGTAATCACTTTTGAAATGAAATAAATGCAATTCAATCAAACCAGCATTCCGTGCTCCATGCCATGTTCCAGCCTGACCTGTCTCTTCGACCTACTGTTTGCGATTACTGTATCTCATTTTAGCCTCGCACTTGCCTCTCTGCTGTTGAGAATTTCACCCCTCTGCCAATCTAATTTAAACTCTCTACAGGACGAGAAAACCTGACCGCCAAGATATTAGTTTCCCTCCATGTCAGGTGCAATACGTCCCTGTTGAACTGTTCACCTCTGCCCCATAAAACATTTCATTGATCTAGAAGTCTGAATCGCTGAAACCTGCATCACTTCTTTGTTCCTCTGCTATATGCTCCTGTTCTTAACCTCAGGAGCACATGGCACTGGAATTCTTCCAAGATTATAAACAACGGGATCCTGATTTTTTCCTCGATTTTTATAATCACGCTGCAAGACGTTATCCCTATTTCTACCTATGTCATTCGTGCCGACAAGCACAATGACTTCATTCTGCTCCACCTCCCCCTTGGGGACGTTCTGCCAACACTCTAAGTCTTTGACCCAGGTACCTTTTCGGTAAGATATCATCCTGGATTCCCGTTTGCACCCATAGAATGTGCTGTCTGTCCCCATAACTATCGAGTCCTCGATCACTAATGTCCTGTTAACCTTTAACGTTTCCCGTTGTGCTCCAGAGCCAGTCGCGGTGCCATCCATCTGATTACTGCTGCTTTGCCCGAAGTCATCCCCCCATGCGTAACCATACATGTATACGTGTTTCCGAGGGGAAAGTCCACAGGGGATTCCTGAATTCTCTGCGAACTCCTTTTGACTTTCCTAGTGGTCACCCAGTTACTATGTTTCTATACCTTCGTTGTGGCCACCTCACTAAAAGCCGTGTCTATGAAGCTCTCAGCATCTTGGATGATACTGAGTGCATCCAGCTTCAACCCCATCACCCGGTCTCACAATAACTGCAGCTGGGGGCACATCCCATAAGTGTAGTCTTCAGGGGCAATGGACGTCTCCCAGGGTTCTCACATCCTGCGGGAGGAGCGTGCACCTGCCACATCTGTGGAATTTACTGCAGTAAAACTAAAAATGTATAGTGAAAATGACTTTACCTGTGCTTACACGTGTACGTTTTTTGGAGCTGCTGTTTTCCAAAGCCCTCGAGCCAAAAGCTTACTTCTTCCTCTGCTGTCAACCAGTTTTGCAATGGCACATCTCTCGACACCTCCACTTCCCTTTTCGTTCAGAGCAGGAAGGAAGAAAAGTAACACTACTGTGATGGCCTCTTTGGGCCTTAAGTACTCTTTGCCACCAAGCCCACGATAACCTGCTCAGTATACGTGACTGTTTGTTCTCGGAAAGGGTCTTCCTGAGGTCCTTCTTCTGTTAATGGTGAATGCCCTGGTGCAATTCTTCACCCCGATAGCCAAACACAGTTGTCACAGTCCTCTGCTTGTCTTCGTGGACATCACTCTTGTGTGATGTGTGAATGGCATTCTGCTTCACACAATCGAAACTGCTCTGATTTATTCATTATGAAATTTTTTTTTGATCAATTTATAACCTTTGCTTACCAGAATATGAAAAAATTTGAAGGTTCTGTGAATGCCAACTACCATCATTTCGCTCTTCTTTAAAAACACCTTACAGCAAATTGCATATGAGCCTGGGGGCAATAGTTGATAAATATCACGGTTGCCCGACAAAAAGTCAAGCTGGTAGTATAAATGACATTTCACTGGCGACTTTAAAGCATTGGTCCCATTCGTGTTAACTCTGGTACTCAACGTGCTCGTATGTTTCAATAATCAGTCTTTTCCATAAATGACTAAGAGTTCAGGGCAGTAAACAAGATTGCCATGATGCAAAAATATAAAGTAAAACGATATCATATATACTATGCTTAAGCATATCTTGTAGCTTAACAGAACTCCTACAGTGTGGAAACTGGCCATTCAGCCCAGTAACCCGCCCCCCATGCCATCACACTATCCTTTCTCTGTCATACTCCATTTCCCATGGCAAATGCACCTAATCGATACATCTCTGAATTCTATGGATAAACTAGCATAACCAATCCACCTAACCTGTACATGTTTCGGCCGAGAGACGAAACAAGATCTCCATGTGGAAACCCACAAAGCTATGGGGGCACGACAAACCCCACACACGCAGTGGAATCGATTTAATGTCACTTGTATTGTGACTTAGAAGTACGAATCATTGCATCACCGTTCCGCCTCCCCCCCCCCCCCCCCTTTGATCAGAGACTGCTGTATTTTATTTTGTTTGCAACACCATCAACTCTTCAGATCGCTAGGATTACGTTATTTCTGAATTTACTTTTGAAAAACTCAGAATTACGTTGAGGAATCTTAGTTGCTGCACAAATGTGTTTTTTTATGACGTGGCACAGTCCAAGATTAGTGTGTAGTTCAAATGGATAATGAACTGCCTAGTCATGACCAGCAGTCGTTTCATGAGTAAGCAAAACAACGCACTGCAGACCAGATTGAGGTCAATCAGGGAGTTTTTTTTTCCCAGTGACTGAATTACACCCCAGATAATTATTCACCTTTGCCAATCTTTGGCACCTTGTGAGGCACTTCGAACTTCAGTGTGACGACACTATAATTGACGGGTTAAAAAACAAATTTATTTTTTTCATGTTTTCCTTCTCAACCCTACTGAAACCGATGGTCATTGTTACATTGCCTAAAGCAATCATAACGCTCGAGCAGTCATTGCTTGGCCAGGGGAAAAAAAAGTAAAACAAATATTGTTTCAAATTCAGGTCAATGGTAGAACTTCTTTTCCAGATAGTCAACTATAACAGAAACTTCAACAAAGCCATGAAAATTTGATTTACTCATTGACCAACTATAAGGTGCCACGTGTGGGGAGGTGCCTGTTTGGATATTTCTGCCTGCATGTGTTTGTCAGCGCGGGATTTGTTAGCCTGTGTGAATATATCGTTTCCTGTATATGCCATTGTGTGCTTCTGTGAATGTTGTCGTCGGTAGCTCACGTTTTGCTTCCTCAAAGCTCTCCTCTTATCCACAATATAGAAGTCGTGATTGTGATGAAACACACTTCATGTCCCTCTGTTACTGCAATTCTAATGACACTCAAGTATTTGCACACCATCCAAGAATCCACAGGCCACCTGATTGCCAGAAAAGCCACGGAACTTCACTGCTCTGAACAATGAAGCCCAATCTGTCATCTCAGAGTCCATGAACTATCTCGCTCCGCTTGGAACAATGGATATTTATAATAAATTCAAGAAGCAGAAACAGAGGGGAATTCTAATTTTCTATAATTATACTAACATTGTGATTATCGTGAAACAATTATAAACTGAAAAAAGGTCTTAACTTAGAATGCGAACAGAATGGAAAAAGAGAAAAAGAGAACACTGTCATAGAACAAACATTGTTCACGCATTGGTTGGCGTGAAAAAAAAAACATGAGCATCATTGAGGTTCGACTTCCAAGGTGCGCCCATACCAATTATGGAGCAGGATATATTGATCATGTCTGTTAGATAATTCATGGAAAAGGCCAAAAACTTGGAACGCGGGAAGAGTTTTGGGGCATTGAACAGGCAGTAAATGTTATGTATTTTGGGAAAATGCGCATGTATGGCGAGATATCCAAGGCAAATAATGATATCGAAATACCCAATTTTCCAGTGGTTGAAAATTTTATGTGACTCGGAGCATGGAGATGGCAGCAGTAAGAGGGAGGCAGTGTGCGGGAGAAGGGCACGGAAAATTTTGCCAAGACTATTTTTCAAGAGTGGACGATGTGAATCTGAGGAAGGTGATACTGTGCATGTGCCCACCAGAGGAAGATGTGCAGAAGAGACTCTTTGGGGTCTGTGTGCATGTCCTTTTGATTATATTTGTGCTTTTCGGGAAATGTGGATGACCGTACAAGGAAGAACGCAGCCTTCCGAGCCTGCCCCACCATTTACAATGATCATGCCTGATCATCCCACTCAATAGCCTAATCTCGCTTTTTCCCCATAAGCTTTGAACCCACTCGCCCCAAGTGCAATACCTCGCTTCCACTACATTGCATTCAATGTTTTGACATCAATTACGTCTTGTGGTAACGAATTCCACAGGCTCAGCACACTTTGAGTGAAGAAATGTCTCTTAATCTCCATCCTAAATAGTCTACCCTAAATCCTCAGGCTCTGACCCCGGTTCTGGATGCATCCACTATCGGAGAAAAAAAATCTCCCTGCACCTAACCGACCTCGAACCATTACACTGTTATATATCTCTATGTGATACCCTCTCATTCGTCCGAAATCCAACGAAAACCATTCAAGCCGCCTCAATCACTCCTCATTTCTCAGTCCTGCCATCCTCCGAATCATCCTGGAACACCTTCACTGCACACTCGGAAAAGCAAGAGCACCCTACATCAGAAAAGGAGGCAAGAAGTGCACACAATACTTTAAGTGTGGCCTGAGGACGGCCCTGCATAACTGCAACAGCATATCCCTGCAGGAATCACGTAAGATCGGTGTGCACGTACAGGAAGTAGTCACAAAGATAAAATGAATGGTATTGTTTCTCACAAAATTTGCTTTAAGAAGAGGAGTTAGGCAAAAGAAATGTAACAAAACAATGCCAGGAATGATTTGCTGTATCTCTACACTGCATTCGAGTGTGAAAATCTGACGCAGTGTATGCATTTCTGATCGCCAAACTGATAAAAAAGCATAATTGCATGATAAGCAGTTATAATGTGTTCCAGTTTCTTTTCATAATCGATTTTTACCTCTGTTGCTTGTTGTCACTTCCCGTCTTCAACTCTTACATTTCGGTTGGATTTTCAAATGCAAGTTCTCACTGTCTTAAGCACAGTTTTAGTTATATGTTTCAATATAGACTTTTTCTGTCTTTCACCTTCCACAGGATTCAGCATTTGTTTGTTATATTTTATCATTGTTAGTGGATATAATTTAAATGGCCGTTCGCCATCTCTGTTATTGAATGACCAAAATGCGCAGTTCCAACTTTTCACAGGAATATCGCTATCCATTCCTACAGCAGAGTTCCATTCGTGATGCAAAAGAAATTCCCTTTCATGCATGGGATCTGTAGCACATTATATTTTGTTATTTTCTATGTCCCACGCTCATCCTGAAGAATATTTTCCCTAACTCATTCCTAAGTAACGCTTCCAGAAAGAAGATAATTTCGGCATTTTAGAAATCTTTCCCGTACAAAGCATTCTATGTTTTGCCCCACTGTGCCTTCACAGATATGCACAGCCATGATAAATTTGTCTCACTTCCTTTATCCTCTGCACAAAGCAATGTAATGTATAGTAGTTCTTGAAATTTCTGGGTCATAAATTTGAATGACACTTAAGCATTCTGTGAATAATCAAGTGGTACCCATTATCAGTGATTTCTAAAAAAAAAACAATTTTATCGCCGAGGTAGATCAACCATGAACGAGAGAGGTCGTCATTTTTTATAGTAATTACCGCATGGCCATGGTCTCAACAGCAGGTCTCCGAAGCAGTATGAGACACAATGGTGCATGTATTGGGGCTGAATGAATGACTCCCTGTTTTGGAAATTGAAATTAAAGTAAGACAAATCATTCAACTGTTCTGATCAGAATTTTGCAGCTGAACGTCGTCACTTAATATGTTACATAACAGCAGGGAATTGATTGCCATGACATGGTTAGTCTTTTCAAAGCTTCATGTTCTCACCTGCTGTAACATATTGTGAAGATCTAACAGCACATAACTTGAATGCCCTGAGATTACACTGAATCAGGGTTTAACATCGTGAGTTCCTCTCCACCAAAAAAGGAAAACCTTGAGATAGAAATGCATTATCGAATCGACACCTTCTTGAAAAGTTACTGGAATGCACGTGCTGTTATTGGCGTGTCTAGTAAGTGGGTCATAATCAATCAAACTTCTGCAAAAGTGCACAATTCAGTCGTGTATTGCATTCTGTTACGTCGTCGAAAAAGTGAATAGTCACTTTAAGACTGAAAGTGCTTTTCTGAGTTTAAACTGCAGCAAACACTGCCAGTGTACAGAACAGCTATGGGATAGGCTGTTCAAAAATTGGCTGATGAATGAATGCCTGAATGTTAGTTGCTGTTTTGCCAACAACTTAAGCCTGACTAATTTGCTTCAAACAAATCACTCAGCTCTTCAAAGCCAATCAAATTTAAATTCAGATGCTGTTGATGAGCTGAAACCATTCAGATTTATGAATTTCACGTGCAAAGAAATGAGGGCATTTTGAAAATATGTGACAGCGATTGCCATCGAGGAAGAGAGCACGCCATATGAATGAGGCTCTCCAAAAGAATTATCTCAGAAGGCACTCTCTATCAACGGTAACTATTCCAGTTACAACAGTAAACGGAAAGTCAGAAGACGACTCAGGTAGAAGACATCGATTTTGGAGGGACAGACGGAAGAAAAAGATTCACAAGACTGGAAGGAAGAGAGCATATGAGACTGTGTGGACTTTGAGAGATCAAGTTGATTTAATGGTGAATAGCTGTGTCATCGGAGCGGCTGTTCAATGCATTTGGGGTCAGACTGATTATCTAACATAAAGAGGCCCGTATATGTTCATAGTTTTTGTTTATTGCACACTGTTAGAGATATGAAATAATACTTCTTTCCTGTAAACAGTGGAAATGGGGTGTTTTCGTTCTCACTCACGCTGTCAGCAGATTATGGGGCAAGACGACTTTTTACTGGAATTATAGTTTTAACTCGCAGAGGGATATTCATTATCGGAACAATTCTGTGATGGGTACGATTGCATCCTGTTCTAATACTTAACATTATTCAGGTATCGAAATATGACATTGCTTTGTGGAGAAAAGCGACATGTTTATTTTTGGTGTTTAATTGTGTGCCGTCAAAACATGAGCATTTGTTTTCAGCTCACAGGTTGTCTGATTCATCAAGCGACTACTTTCCCTGAAATGCGTACACATGTGAAGCAGCCGTCAGTGTAAGAAACGCTCTGATAGGAAGCATTGCAAAAGGATTCGTAATAGTTAAGTTATATTAACTGTTAATCGCTAAAATATCCACGTTAGCTAATGCGAATAGCATACAGGAATGGGAAATCCCTGTCTTCAGCAATGCATTGAATACATCACTAAACAGTATATGCCCCTGACATAGGAGACACATTTTATTTGAAGCATCTGTTATTGAAACATGTTCTTGAAAGTGGATTGCTAAAGGGAATTAAACAGTTCTATTACCAAAGTAAACTTTAGGTAATCTCAGTCAATTCATGTGTCTCTGCGTGTTTCACAGTTCACAAAAATTGCAGAGATGAGCATTTCTGCTGTTTAGTTATACTGAGTGAAATGCATTTCTTCTTAAGTTTTTTTCTCCAACTTCAGGTGCATCAAAGAAACCTGTTCAGGATTTAATGACAGATTAACAAATGTTGTTATCGTGTTGACCTACACCTTTGGAAGGAATGCTGAGCTGTGAGAGTGTTATGTCATTTTCACCTGTGCAGAGGTGTTCAGGAGCAGAGGGCAGATATGATGATCAGCTCCACCATGGGATGATGGGAACTTCTACCCTTTCCTGGACCAGACGGTAGGGTCTGGGTTATTTGGAGAGAAAGGAAGGCGTTTCCATGTCTGGGCAAACATATTAGGTGTCTGAGCGGAGTGTAGTGGCACGTGTATGATGTATACAGGGAATCGATTGAGCAGTTATCCTTGAGTTTGATTATGTGCTCAACAATCTACATTTCCCTGAACAGAATTTTGATCATGTATTTTATGGGAATCAACTAATTTCAATGCAGGTAGCAGAATGATACAGGCTTGGAGCGCCTGTGCAGTAGGGAATTCGATTTCCTTCAAAGATTTTCGAATCAGCCTGGTCTGAAATGTTATCACTACGGAATAACTACAATGTGAAGCTAGGCAACCGAGAATTGGAATCCTACTACTGCATCGCAATACTTAATTTACGTTTGCTTCAACGTGCGCCATGGCATGCACTCTGCAGCATTCTAAAGTACAGTTCCTAACAATACAGGCCTGCTGAAGGTCTCGACAATGACCAATCTGAATTATTAACTCCACCGAATAATAAAAGCCCAAGTGATGGGACAATTATTCACAATTAAATGGCTTAGTTAAATAATGGGGAAAATAAAGGAAAGTTCATGCAATTGTGCAAAACTTGACCCGTGTTTCGAGGATTGGACAAAACATTTAAACAGCAGACCAAAAAAAAGAAACGTGACTATATAAGTGCAAATAACCAATCATATATAAACAGATAATGAGAGATTCTATGCAAAAAATTATCAAGGAAGAAAAGGTGAGTTTTGGCCCATCCTGGCGTGAGACTCGAGAGTTAAAAACAGAAAATATGGAAACGGCAGGTGAATTGAATTGATAGTTTGGATCAATCTTCCCTGTTAGGGATCGATAATCAATCGAAGAAAAAACCGTGAAACAGGAAATTAAGGCATTGAAGAATTGAGAAAAGTCTTAAATATTTGTTCAAATGGGGGAAAACTGGCGTGTGAGATCTGTGTTGTTTTGTTTTCTATTTTCCAAAATGCATTTCGTCAGGGATGGAACCAATTTATGAGGAGAAAGTAAATGCTACTCATTCATATGAAAAGTCAGAGAGGACGTGGCACATAACAGTGCCGTTGGCTCGACAGCAGCCGACTGCATTTTCTCACGTGCAATATATGTTTGACCAATCAATTTGAGTTCATTGCGATGGTGATAATTTCGGTGGTCATAGTGACCAAGTTGATCACGTGGCCGTTGATTTCCAGAATGCGTTTGATAAGCACATGCATGACATCATAATTACAGCCAAATTAAACACTGACGTTGTGAGTGCTCACACACTGTAGTCGATGATAATTGGCTGGGTAAAATGAGCAAATGTGGAGATTTAATTGTGTTTTTCTTTCAATGTTGCAAGATCGAAGTTGTTACAGGAATCGTGTTCTGAACTGTTAATAATTCATACAAATGAAGAGATTAACAGACCAATAATTCTTCAGTCAGGGCATTCAAAACAGAATTTGGAAATTTACGTTGCAGTTACACAGGACGTTGGTGAGTCCGCATTCGAAGGATTGCATTGAGGTTTGGTCACCTTATTACAGAAAATGTAATATTAAATTGGAAATATTGGACAGGAAACTTACAATGATGTTGCCTGAGTCAATGGTCTGAGTTACATCTACAGGGTGGAAAAGCTCGTTCTCTTTGTTTCTTGCATAGAAGACTGAAGGCAGATCGTTTTCACGTGTATAAGATCCTGAGAGACATGGATAAGTTGAATGCACTCAGTCTTTTTTTTTCCCTAAGGTTGGGGAATCGAGGACTAGATGGTATCAGTTTTTTGTTCGAGGAGAAATAATATAACTCGAGGGGCAACTCTTTTTATTAACAGAGAGTGGTACGCCTATATATTGAGCTGTCACCAAAAACGGATTGAGGCGGGTATATTAACAACATGTAAATGACATTTGGCAAACATTTGGATAGGAAAGCTTCAAAAGGATATGGGCCTAATCCTGGAAAATGGGTTGGAGTGGATTGACATTTTGGTCGGCATGGATCAGCTTGGGCCAAAGGGCCAAAGGGCCTGTCTCCAGCTGTGTCGCTTTAACCGCTAAATATTAACATCGAGGTACAGCATGTAGTTCGGGAATGATGCTAGAATATTAGTGCATAGATCGTGTCTGGTTTTATTTTTCGCAAGTTTGAAAACTGTGTGTGAAAGAGGTCAATGGCTATCTTAAAACGTAGTGCTAGAAATGTTACACTTTTTAAGTAAAAAACAGAGCATCCCCTGCGGGAAATGCATGGACAATAGTTCGAGAAAGGAGTACTCGAAGTTTGAGTTGCAGACTATTTGGATGAGGGAGTGTGCATCTCCAGCTTTCAATGTCAGCAAACATGCTCATTGGCATCTGGACTAGTGACCAGTTATAAATTATAGAGATTTTCTTGGCTTCCAACAGCGTTGTATTTGGTTCCCGACGGCTCTCGCGGGATTGAGGTTGAAACAGGTCACAATGTGACAGAACTATTCAGTTCATCTTTAGCTTGGAAAAAACTTTTGTTATTTACTGTTGTCAAAAGTGACTAGAAATCGAAAAAAAAGTTCGAAAATTATTATAAACTTGCATTTTTCACTGACAGAGGCAGGAACTTTTATGATTGATGCAGCGTTTCTCCTCCCAAGCTGTGGAAGCATTTACGAAAAGACGACTGAAACAACATCCTTTTCCAGCAGAAGAACCATAAAGACGTCCTCAAAAGCAGAATGGAAGATCAGAAACAACTGAACTGCATTTCCTCTCGCAACCTATTTTTCGACGATATGTTTGGTTGTGGAGAAAATAGGAGCTTCAAAGTGGCTATGGAGCCAATTCATTATCTTAATTGCCGACTATTTATATTTGCCTACCTATGGATAGTGTTCAAATCATCGGATCGCGACTGTACAGTTACTCTGTCTGTCAAGAATGAACCTCCAACGTGTATCCCGCCCATCTCAATGGCTAAATGCATCTGCACATCCCTGGACATTGAAGGGTAATTTAGATTGACCAATCCACCGGATCTGCATATCATTTTAATGTGCAAGGGGACCAGACACCCAGCGGACGCCTATGCAAAAACATGTAAATGCCACTGACAGTCTCGCTTAATTGAACATGTGCCCCTGTGGAGCTTTCAGACAGCAGGCATTCTGCCGGCCAGAGCACCCACCCGTAAAATAAATGATTCCCGGTCACAAGAGAAAGCTGTTTGTTAATTTGTAACAAGCTGAGTTTGAAAGTAAGGAAATTTCGGGAACTTTTTGTATGCTTTAATATCTATAAATCATATAATGAGTCTGGGATTAGGATAGCTTGATTTCCAAAGTTGTGTCCAATTAGTTGTGACGCATCATATATTGAAATTATACCAAAATTTACAGTTGTAGATGGAATTACTGAAACTGTTTCGAGAATACTGTACTCATACTGTTCAACTTATTCAAGGAACGAATAGGCATACTGAAGACAGGTCAGTATGTTTTTTTCAGACTAATACCTGAAATGGGACCGGCTGGGGGGTGGCTGTTGTCTGTTTCAGGAACGTCTTGCACGTTAACTTTCTACTGGCTGTAGTAAGATGCGACCTGACCAAAAGGTCTATGCCATTAAGGAGTCTTACTTTAAGCATATATTATCCTGAGGGGAGTTTCAAAGAATAAAAGTGTTGAGGACGTTTATACTCACAAAAGCATCTTGAACCAAATGACACATATTTGAATATTAGGGTGAAATAAGTGAAATTATTACCATTGATAAACGGGAATCTTTGGATTTGTCCTTCTGCAAATATGGTTTCAGCGCATTGTTTAATTTTTAAAATGGAAATATAGATGAGTTTGAGTTAAGCAGATCAGTGAAAGTTTTCATGGGAGTTGGAAATGTGGTTTTGAGATACAATCATGTATCGATGGAATGTCATGTACGATCGAAATATTATGTTACTTATTGTGATTCACATGTATGTAACTTTCAAGGTGGAACAGGAAAATTCTTTCTTCAGACAATAGTAAAACGTAACTGATTAAGTTAATTCATTTTTTTCCAAACGTTTCTTTTGAAAATTCTATAGATATGCAGACACATTGTCCCATTTTAGCTCTGAGTTAAACATAATTTCATTTCAACTACCCGCATTTATTATGAAAATGTGCTTCTGCTCTTAAAATTCACTGTTTATGGGAATTGTAAAGGACAATATACTCGTCGCGATTCCTTGCAGAATGGAATTCCCCAGATTCGGTCAAGGTATTTGCATACATTTAAAACCAACTTCACTAAACCATGTTTTGTATCAGTTATCAATCCATTCTTCAACGGACGCCCTCTCTCTCATTCTTTTGATGGAACTGATCAGCGTTAAGTAAGAACAAACTGCAACTATTGTATCGCTTGTATCAACTCACTATAATGGTCAACGAAATAGTGTAAGTAGATCTTTCCATTCTACAGGCTCTGACAACATAAACACTGCCTCATTCTATCAAGAATGTCCCAGAACAGGAGCGACTTAATTCCTCGTGAACTTGGAGCTGCTCCGCAATTGTTCATTTAGTAGATGCTGCATTTTGGGAATGCAAATCTTAGCAGGATTTATACACTTAATGGTAAGGTCCTAGGGAGTGTTGCTGAACAAAGAGACATTTCAGTGCATGTACATAACTCCTTGAAAGTGTAGTCGAAGGTGGATAGGATAGTGAAGAAGGCGATTTGTATATTTTCATTCATTGGTCAGAGTATTGAGTACAGGAGTTGGGAGGTCATCTTTCGGCTGTACAGGACATTGGTTAGTCCCCTGTTGGAATATTGTGAGCAACTCTGTTCTTCCTATCGGAAGGATGTTGTGAAACTTGGAAAGGTTCAGAAAAGATTTACAAGGATGTTGCCAGGTTTAGAGGATTTGAGTTATAAGGAGAGATTGAAAAATCGAGTGCTGTTTTTTCCATGAGCGTCGGAGGCTGACAGGTGACATTAAAGAGGTTTATAAAATCATGAGGAGCATGGTTCGGATAAATAGACAAAGTCTGTTCCCTGGGGTGGGGGAGTCCAGGACTAGAGGGCATAGGTTTAGGGTGAGAGGAAAAAGATATAAAAGAAATCTAAGTGGAAACGTTTTCATGCAGAGGGTGGTACGTGTGTGGAATGAGCTGCCAGTAAACGTGGTGGAGGCTAGTACAATTGCAATATTTGAAAGGCATCTGGACAGATATATAAATAGGAAGGTTTGGCGGGAGTGTTTGGACCAGGTGCGGGTAAGTGGTATTAGATTGCGTTGGGATATCTTGTCGGCATGTACGAGTTGGACCGAAGGGTCTGTTTCTGTGCTGTACATCTCGATGACCATATGACTCTATGACTCTATGTCAATGCACCAGCTCTGTCTATTTTGAGCAAGCTACCCGCAGGTGATCAATTTTGAAACATTGCTTGGAAGAATATATCATCAGAGACGTATCAGCCAGTTTTCACCATCTGGGTCTTCCACAGAAGAAAATTGCAAATGTTTCATTTTATTTTATTAATTCCTGATTCTTTCTGAATCTTCTCCTGCATCAGAGATTTTGGAATGTGTAAGTTCTGATCAACCAAAGCCAAGTAACAGTGGTGAAACATTATCATGTTGAAAGGGTTACCACACGTTTCTTGTTGTGCTGTTTCACTTACAGTATATTTTGTGGCTGTATTGAAACTGTCCCATGAACAAAATGGCCTTTCGATTGTACCACTCGTTATGTGCTACCTCTAGCAATAGCAGATGAAGTATTTGTCACCACAGTAGTCATACTGTGGCGGATCACTTATTATTTTTGGCTATCATCTTTTTTTTATTACCCCTGTGTGCAGTGTTAACCATAACCAGCGTTGTGCAGCAACGGAATATTCATTCTCGTTCACCGATAATTTTACATTTGATCGATTTGTAGCCATTTGTTGGCAGTGTCAAAGGGGAAAAATAGTGCACTGAGAGAACAACAGTTGTGGTTCGAGCAACAACGGGTGTTCTCTCTATTGAAACAAAACATACCTCACAACTTTATACAGGAACCTGGAGAGATCCTTCATGGTTCTGTTATGTAAAGCCAAGCAATTATATTGATTGTGTTTGGATGTTATTTAATTACTTTTAAATGGTCTTAAGTCCATTGCTCCTATTCGGTTTTTTTTCGCAGAAAACTCTGACCTTGTGACACACGTTAGTGAATAGCCACATCCGTAAGAGACTGAGATACCAGAGCATCAAAGATAATTACAACGACGCAGAAATGGAGAGCAGGAGGAAGTCTACGATTTTACTCTCCAGCATGTGCAGCACCTTCATTCTTTTGTGGATGGTGCATGCACATATACTTCTTGTATTATAGCATTACAGGATCAAATACAAGGAATCATAAAAAGATTCAGATTCGTATTGCAAAGGGTCAGATTTATGCTGCGCAATTTAATTTGCAGTGCAAACACTCGTTTGTATGGAGCAACTCAGTCCAAATTTAGAGAGCAGCTAATCAGTGCAATGGAGAATCCCATCGAATCAAGGCTTTGACTGAAAAAACAAACAGGGCAACTGTGAGGCTCCCGAATTATATATTTCCCCAGAGATTTTAGTCCATTAGCATCAAATACACTGCACATTCCCAATTAAATGTGTGACAAAGAGCTATGCAAAACCATTGTTTCTGGTGACCAACTAATCAACACTGTTACCTCCATCAAACCTTGCTGTAATCATTTTCAAAACCTTCAGAAACTTTGTTAGGCACGAATTATATTTTGTAAATCCGTTCTTTCTATTCAAGCTGGTAAGTTAAACATAACTACGATTTTAACTAAAGTCCAAAAAACGAAAACCTAGTTACAATTGTGTCCTGTTCCTCAAAGTTATATTTGTCTTCATCCAAGTAGCAATTTTAAATTTGTGTCAAATTTATCGTTAACTTCAAACAGAACTCCATCCCTTTATATTCTGTCACCGCCAACCCTCTGCACTGGTTTGTCACTCTCTCAGGGAATTACAGTACGTTGCATGTATTTCTTCATATATACTTTGTCAGATGAACCAACCATGATGAAGATTATTTGTGTGAAAAGAAAAAGGCGAAAAGGAGTGATAGTGTTCCTGGAGAGCATTCTGAATGGAGCACCTTTCCATATTTCATCATATTTAGAATAGTTGAGGATTTTTTTGGAAGTCGCAGTCACAGATATTAAAGTCAATTGTCGAGCTTTTCTGGCTAGTGCCGAAGTAAGGAAAGGATTCACTTGGACGTCTGACAGTCTGCTATTGACGCAATAGTTTTCCTTCTTCTCCATAACATATTTGCATTGGGAGACAAATAATGTAAAATTTCTCTGTGTCTGCTCTGGTCAGGTGATTATATCAGTAGGACTTACTTCCAAGGTACAACTTAATTGTCCGTTTACATTGCTTTGGATCAGAGTAAACCCAAACTGCAAAAGAACGTTGCTGTCTCATTCTCGATCCTAAGCATTGACTGTTTTTTTAAAAGCAGGTCTACGACATTATGTTTCATTTTCCAGGATTAAAGATATTCTGGTTATTGTGCTGGGTGATTTTATCTTCCCCTGCAATGGTTTGGCCTCTCTTCATTCTGGGCCCTTGAATAGGGCAGAACTTGGAAGGACAATCCAGGAGGGTTTCTTGGCACAGGGCATATGCCTTCCAGTCAGAGTGGCCGTTATGCTGGACTTGGATCTGGGAAGGGAACCCGAACAGGTGTGCGAAATTTCAATTCTGTAGACAATAGACAATAGACACTAGGTGTAGGAGTAGGCCATTCAGCCCTTCGAGCCAGCACCAACATTCATTATGATCATGGCTGATCATCCTCAATCAGTATCCTGTTCGTGCCTTATCCCCATAACCCTTGATTCCACTGTCCTTCAGAGCGGTATCCAACTCTTTCTTGAAAGCATCCAGAGACTTGGCCTCCACAGCCTTCTTGTGCAAATCATTTCACACACCCACCACTCTCTGTGTGAAGAGGTTTCTCCTCAACTCTGTTCTAAGTGGCCTACCCCTTATTTTTAAACTGTGTCCTATGGTTCAGGACACACCCATCAGTGGAAACATGCTTCCTGCCTCCAGAATGTCCAATCCTTTAATAATCTTATGCATCTCAATCAGATCCTCCTCAGCCTTCCAAACTCAAGCGTATATCAGCCCAGTCGCTCAAATCCTTCAGCGTAAGATAGTCCCGCCATTCCGGAAATTGACCTCCTGAACCTACGCTGCACTCCCTCAATAGCCAGAATACCTTTCCTCAAATTTGGAGACCAGAACTGCGCACAACATTCCAGGTGCTGTCTCACCAGCGCCCTGTCCAGCCGCACAACGACTTATTTGCTTCTGTACTCAATTCCTCTTGTTATGAGCGCTAGCATGCTAATAGCTTTCTTCACTGCCTGCTGTACCTGCATGCTTGCTTTCATTGACTCATGTACAAGAACATCCAGATCTTGTTTTTCCTGCCCTTTACCTAATTTGGTTCCATTTAGGTAGTAATCTGCCTCCCTGTTTTTGCCACCAAAGTGGATAACCACACATTTATCACATTAAACTGCATCTGCCATGCATCCGTCCACTCACCTCGTCTGCCCAGGTCACCCCGTATTCTCCTAACATCCTCCTCATATTTCGCCGTGCCTCCCAGCTTTGTGTCATCCGCAAATTTGCTAATATTACTTTTAATACCTTCATCTATATCATTGTTGTACATTGTAAAAAGCTGCGGTCCAAGCACTGATCCTCGCAGCATACGACTGGTCACCGCCTGCCATTCCGAAAGGGAGCCATTTATCAGGACTTTTTGTTTCCTTTCAGCCAAACAATTTTCAATCCATGTCAGCATTCCCCCCAAGACCATTTGCCCTAATTTTGCAAACTAACCTCGTATGTTCGACATTATCAAAGGTTCTGTGGAAGTCCAGGAATACTATATCCACTGGATCTCCCTTGCCCATCTTCAGAGACATATCCTCAAAAAATTCCAGAAGATTGGTCAAGCATGACTTACCCTTCATCAATCCATGCTAACTCTGACCTCTCCTGTCACTGCTATCCAGGTGTGCACTGAGGAGAATTTCGAGAGGATTGACCATATTACCGGACATTACAAAGTACTCTTGAAAATGATGCTTGCAGTCCTTCAGTGAAGATGGAAAATTGAGGGCAGGCAAATTACAACAATGTTATGAAAACAACGGGAGAATTTTAATGCAAGGCGGCTGTTAGAGGGTAAATTCGCATTGGGCATGTGAATTTGTTTCAAATGGCAGTTTTACGACCTCAACAGTGGCCTACTCCTGCGAGAACCAAGGTCCGTGAAGCTTGTTTGAGGAGTTGGGAGGTCATATTGTGGGTGTACATGACATTAGTTAGATTATTTTTGGAATACTGCGTGCAATTCTGTTCTCCTTCCTAAAAAAAAGAATGTTGAGAAACATCAAAGCGTTCAGAAAATATTTACAAGGATGTTGCCAGGGTTGGAGTGTTTGAGGTATATAGAGAGCTGAATATGCTGTGGCTGTTTTCCCTGCACAGACAGAGGCTGAGGGTGAATTTATAGAGGTTAATTAAATCACGACGGGGATGCGTAGGGAAATAGACAAGGTCCTTTCATTTTGCGGGGGTGGGGTGGGGCGGGGGGCAGGACGCAGTCCACAACTAGAGGGCATAATTTCAGAGTGAACACAGAACATTGAACAATACAGCGCAGAACAGGCCCTTCGGTCCTCGATGTTGCACCGACCTGTGAACTAGTCTCAGCTCGTCCTCCAGCACTATCCCAAAATCATCCATGTAAAGAGAGAGAGGAAAGATATAGAAGTGATATGAGGGGCAAATATTTCGCACAGAGTGTGGTCCGTGTGTGGAATGAGCTGACAGAGCAACTGGTGGAAGCTAGTACAATTACAGCATTAAAACCCATCTGGATGGCTGAATGAAGAGGAAGGTGTTAGAGTGATTTGTGCCAAATGCAGGCAAATGGGATTAGATTAGTTTAGTGTATCTGTTCGGCGTGGTCGAGTTGGAACAAAGTGTCTGTTTCCGTGTTGTACATCGCTAAGACTCTTTGACTCGATGACAACGTATGTTGTGAAATTATTCACAAGGAAAACTAAACATATGGAATGTCCAGTAAGATGAGAATTGTTCCAGCCCTTGAAGTACATAACATGGAAAACTTGCAGAGGGCAGCTTTGGAAAGCGTTGGCCCACTAAAAGTAAAAGAAGGGACTATATCAATCAAACCAGAATAGGTAGGGAACATCCTGAATACAAACATCATGTTGGAATTCATCAAAGAGACTGAATTTGGTGAGGAATTGTGTGTCGAAATTCAAAGTCAAGTTTCGATTAAAATGGAAACGATGTTATGCATCTTTTTAAAAAAAGTACTAATGTACGTATGTCCCTTGTTCCTGACCAGACCTATTCGAGAAAATTGCGGAGGGCAACAGATAAAATTGCTGGAACATTGACAGCCCACTTTGCATCCTTTCTGGCCGCCAATGAAGTTCAGGAAAACTGGATAATCCACAGTGTTGTCCCATTATGGAAGAAGGGTGGAATAAATAATGAAGGAAACTACCGGCGAAAGTTTCGGTGATAGGAAAATTAATGACAATCATTCTGAAGGACATGTTCTTATGCATATAGAAGCGAGACAGTGCATGGTTTTGAACAAGGCAAGTCATGCTTCAATAATACATCCAGACGGTTGAGTAGGTCACAAATTTGATTGAAGAGGCAAAACCAATTCTTGTCGACATGAACTTCAGCAAAGCCTTTGCCAAATTCAGTCATGGCTTACTGGAACAAAAGACGAAGTGCTGCATTTTGGAAGTTCAAGAATAGGTAGATGTTACACATGGAATGGCAGAACATCAGGAATATAGATCTCCATAGTGATCTATGTGCGCAGTTCCACGGATCACAAAAGGTGGTATCACAGGTTGGTAAAAGACCATGGCACACTTGCCTTCATTGGAAGGGGCATTGAATAAAAGAATGACCAAGTTATGCTGCAGTTTTATGGACTTTTAGGGAGGCCACTGTTTGAATATTACGTGCACTTTGGTCGCCACAGTGTCAGATGGGTATGAATGCTTTGGACAGCATACGTGAAAGATTGACCAGAATGTTAAGATTGCCTGTTTTGGGGATTTTAACTATGAAGTAGGGTTGGATAGAACCGGTCTGCTTTCACGGATTGCAGGATGTTGTGGAACTACAGAATAAGTTTTTACAATATTCTCAGTATCATGGGTAGAGTGGAACTTACGAGGTTTTTACCCATGGTGTAAGGGCAAATTCCGGGGGACACAGGTTCAAGGATCGTGGGGTGGGGGAGTTTAAAAGTGATGTGCGAAGCATTTATTTTTACTTAAAACGTGGTGAATGTGTGGAATGGGTTGCCAAAAGAAGTGTTGGAAGCAGACACAGTATCAGTAGTCAAGAAACATGAACGTCGACGAATACAGTAATAAGAAGGGAATAGAGGAAAGTGAACACAACTTTAATATGGAAGCACAAAATATGTCAGTCTAAGATCAGGGAACTCAAATATTAAGCGCCCAAAGATGGCAAAAATCACCAACTCACTGAAAGCAAATGCGAAGTCCCTTTGGATCCGTGTGAACCTGACCCCACCTCCTGATTCTTCTATCTTACTTTAAAAGTCAACCATAGAGAACTCAAAAATGTTTAACGACTGCCTGTCTGAAGGAAACAAAATCTGTACCACTGAGATAATATCGTTCTGCAAACCAAACAGAACTGAACACAACTCTAGAAGGCACAGTATTGTCAGACAATTGTTAGAAGTCAAAATGAGAGCGTTTACTGATGAGGAATGAATAAGAAACATGAAAAAATAAATGTACATTGTCTCTCAAATGTGTGACATTGCTGGAAAAATTTGCAAAATTTGCAGCAAAAAGTGTAAATCTTATCCATGGATGTAACGGTGATTCTGTTATGGTCTGCGCTGTACACACAAACTTCTGTCTGTTATTTTGTACCTGGACAGAGCAGTTGTCGGATACGGCCGTTCTGCACACGGACAGTATGCTTTCCATTCTGAATCTGTAAATGTTGGTGAGGGTCCTTGTGGGGATGTGATATTTACGAATTAGTTGAGGAAGAAGAGACGATGTTGTGCCTTCTTGACCATCACATCTATGTGGGAAGCCCAAGAAAGGTTGTTGGTTTTCGACACTCCACGGTACTTGACGCGAACCACCCTCTCAACGTCAGTTCCGTTCAGGTCGATAGGGGTATATTCTCCCCCATTCGTCCTGAAGTAAGTGATCAGTTGTATTGTTTTGGGGACATTCAGAGAGAGATTATCACTGCACCACGACGCCAAGCCCTCTGCCTCCTTTCTGTATTCTCACTGATAATTGATTGATATCCTTGGTGTCGTCAGCACCTTTTTAGATGCGTGCATTCCGAATTTGTCTGCACAGTCGTGGAAGTACAAAGATTATAGTCGGAGGCAGCGAATGCATCCGTGGGGAGGGACTCTCCATTCATAGAATGCCTACACTGTGGAAACTGTTCCTTCCACCCAAAAAATCCACACCGACCCGCTGAAGATGAAACAACCTCGCGCATGATGCTACTACTCGATATTCATCCCAGACTAACACACATAGAACATATACATAGAACATAGAACATAGATTATAGAATATTAGAACGCGGTACACGCCCTTCGGCCCTCGATGTTGTTGCCGACCAGTCATACCAATCTGAAGCTCATCTAACCTCCACTATTACATGTACGACCATATGCTTTGCCAATGACGACTTAAATGTACCTAAAGTTGGCAAATATACTACCGCTGCAGGCAAATCATTCCATTCTCTTACTACTCTCTGAGTAAAGAAACTACCTCTGACATCTGTCCTATATCTATCAACGCTCAATTTAAAGCTATGCCCCCCTCGTAAATGCCGTCACCATTATTGGAAAAGGTATCTTCCATCCACCCTATCTACCCCTCTGATTATCTTATATTTCTCTATTAAGTCACCTCTCAAACTTCTTCTCTCCAACGAAAATAGCCTCAAGTCCTTCAGCCTTTCCTCGCAAGACCTTCCCTCCATACCAGGCAACATCCTGGGAAATCTACTCAGCACCCTTTCCAAAGCTTCCACATCCGAGTCGTGAGTTCATGGAATGCCCTGCCAGTAGTAGTGGTGGACTCTCCCTCTTTGTGGGCATTTAAACGGGCATTGGATAGGCATATGGAGGATATTGGGCTAGTGTAGGTTCGGTGGGCTTGGATCGGCGCAACATCGAGTGCCAAAGGGCCTGTACTGCGCTGTATTTTTCTATGTTCTGTGTTCTATCCTTCTTACAATGCGGCGACCAGAACTGTACACAATACACTAAGTGCGGCAGCACCAGAGTTTTTTTACAAATGTAGCATGACCTCATGGTTCCGGAACTCGATCCCTCTATTAATAAAAGCTAAAACGCGGTTGCATTCTTAACAACCCTGTCAGCCTCGGTGGCAACTTTCAAGGATCTGTATACCTGGACACCGAGGTCTCTCTACTCATCTACACTACCAACAATCTTACCATTAACCCAATACTTTGCATTCCTGTTGCTCCGACCAAAGTCAATCACCTCACACTTGTCTGCATTAAACTCTATTTTCCACCTCTCAGCCCAGCTCTGCAGCTTAGCCATGTCTTTCTGTAACCTACAACATCCTACGTCACTATCCACAACTCCACCGACCTTAGTGTCGTCTGCAAATTTACTAACCCACCCTTCTATGTCCTCATCCAGTTCGTTTATAAAAATGACGAACAGCAGTGGACCCAATACCGATCCTTGCGGTACACCACTGGTAACTGGACTCCAGGATGAACATTTCCCATCAACCACCACCCTCTGTCTTCTTTCAGCAATCCAATTACTGATCCAAACTGCTATATCTATCACAATACCATTCCTTCGCATTTTTTACAATAGCCTTGTGTGGGGAACCTTATCGGACGCCTTGCTAAAATCCATATACACCACATCAACCAGTTAACTCTCATATACCTGTTTGTTTACCTTCTCAAAGAACTCGTTAAGGTTTGTGAGGCACGACCTGCCCTTCACAAAACCGTGCTGACAATCCCTAATCAAATTATGCTTTTCTAGACGATTATAAATGCTATCTCTGATAACCTTTTCCAACACGTTAACAAAAACTGAAGTAAGGCCCGCTGGTCTATACTTATCAAGACTGTCTCTCCTCCCCTTCTTGAACGTGGGAACCACATTTGCTATCCTCCAGTCTTCTGGTACTATTCCTGTAGACAATGACGAATTAAAGATCAATGCCAATGGCTCGGCAATCTCCTCCATGGCTTCCCAGAGGATGCTAGGTAAATCCAATCCGGCCCAGGAGACTTATCTATTTTCACACTCTGCAGGATTTCAAATACCTCTTCTTTGTGAACCTCAATCACACGTCATCTAGTAGTCTGTATCTCAGTAATCTCCTCAACAACATCGTCGTTTTCTAGAGTAAATGCTGTCGAAAATATTCATTTAGTGCTTCCCCTATCTCCTCTGACTCCACACAAACTTCGCACTACTATCCTTGATTGGCCCTAATCTTACTCTTGTCATTCTTTTATTCCTTAAATACCTGTAAAATTCCTCAGCGTTTACCCTGATCCGATCCGCTAACAGCTTCTCATTTCTCCTTCTGGCTTTTCTGAGCTCTCTCTTCAGGTCTTTCCTGGCTACCTTGTAACCCACATGCGTCTTAACTGAGCCTTCACATCTCATCCTAATATAGCCTTCTTCTTCTTCTTGACCAGAGGTTCCACTTTCTTCGTGAACCACGGCTCCCGCGTTCTACAGCTTTTCCTTGAATAAGCTCCACATTCCTAATGTGCCTGTCCGCTGCAGTTTCCTTCCCCATTCTATGCATCCAAAATCTTGCCTAATCGCATTGCAATTGCCTTTCCCGCAGCTATAACTCTTGCCCAGTGATATACACTTATCCTTTTCTATCACTAAATTAAACATAACAGAATTGTGATCGCTATCACCAAAGTGCTCACCAAGTCTAACACCTGGCCGGACTCATATACCCAGCACCAAATCTAATGTGGCTTCGCCCCTTGAGGCCTGTCTACATATTGTGTCAGGAAGCGCTCCTGCAAACTCTGGACAAAAACCGACCCATCTATAGTACTAGTACTATCGTGTTCCCATTCAATATTTGGAAAGTTGAAGTCCCCCCATGACAACTACCTCGTCTCTCTCACTCCTATCGAGAATCATCTTTGCTATCCTTTCCTCGACATCTCTGGAACTCTTCGGAGGCCGATAAAAAACTCCCAACAGTGTGACCTCTCCTTTCCTGTTTCTAACTTCAGCCCATTCTACCTAATTTGAAGAGTCCCCAAACATCCTTTTTGCAACTTAATACTGTCCTTGACCAACAATGCCACACCTCCCCCTCTTTCACCATCTTCTCTATTCTTACTGTATTATCTAAACCCTCGAACCTGCAACAACCATTCCTGTCCCTGCTCTAAACATGTCTCCGAAATGGCCACAACATGGATGTCACAGGTACCAACTCATGCTGCAAGTTCAACCACCTTATTCCGGATGCACCTGGCGTTGAAGTTGACACACATAAAACCAACTTCTTGCTTGCTGGTGCCATCTTGCGTCCCTGAAACTTGATTTTGGACCTCCCTACTCTCAACCTTTCTATACTCTAACTCCAATTTTGGTTCCCATCCCCTGTATATCGTTGAACACAATGAGTAATTTGGAGTGGCCAATTCGCCTAACCTGCATATTTTTGTATTGTGTGAGGAAACCAGAACCCCCAGAGGACACCTGTGTCGAAGTGGGGAGAATGTGCAAACTCCTCCCAGGCAGACGCCGGAGGTGGGAAGCGAATCCGAAAGCCTGGCGATGTGAGACAGCAGAGGAAACCGCTGAGCCACCTTGCCACTCCCACTATTGATGGTTATCGTACAGGAGGTGCAGTTGACTATCTTTACGCATTGCAATATGCTCAACGTGAAGCTGTCGATCCAGCTACAGATGCCAGATTCAAGAGTTTGTTCGAGGATTTTGAGATTAGTCTGGAGGAGATTATGTTTTTTGAAAGCGGACTTAAAGTTCGATGATTATGAGTCCTGATGTGCAAATTCTCCAGGGCCAGTTTCAGTGCTAGGAAAATGGTGACTTCTGTGTTCCTGTCACAACGGTATGCAAATTGCAGGTGAATGAGGCAAGCTGGATGGCAAGAATTGATTTGGGCCCGAACCAACCAAAACAAGCAGTTAATGATTATGCAGACCAGAGCCACTGGTTGGTAGGAAAGTTGGATGATGCTCATGCACTTATTGCTCACTAAAATTCATTTGAATGGCATCCTCAAAATTGCATAACACTGCAGTTTTACTGCAATGTACGGTAACAACTGGAAAGCAAAGACGATAAATTATTTGATGCCCGCCATCTGGACATGTAAGGCCCAACTGAGCGAAATATTTTCATTAGCTGTACAGAAGTGTCACAAATTTTGTCTCAGACATTAACCTCTGTCATGGAATGGTGCAGAGTATTCCAAATGTCTTAACAACATATATTGATGCGGAGCCTGGAACATGATACAAGTACTGGGTTAACAGAAATAACTGGGTTTTGAAATGGTGCAAAGTGCACAAAGTTTATGGAAACAAGGCCTCCTCAAAGTGTACCATACCTGGAACGTCAGACGAAATTATAGCAGATGGAATACAAAAAATTGACAATGAGCTTCAGAAGCTCAAAAGGAAGTGGCTCAAGTGCTCCACAAAATGATTTATTTTATTAAAAGGCTGCTTAAAATGGTTTGAGAGCATGTCAAAGTGGATGATAGAGGAATCATTCAGCTTTCAACACCACGCAACAGAAAGCTCTGACTGGAATGATAATTTACCAAAATTTTGCAATGTTCATGAATCAATGACAGGGGAAAATCCGACTTCATGACTTATTTTCCAGCTTCGAAAACTAACGCGAAGGAGCTGCCGAAATCACACTGAGTTTTATGAACAGTATCTAGAATCGGCAAAGGATATCCCTGAGAGACAGGTTGGCAGTTGCAACAATGATGCAATGAAGGAATAGGACACAAGTGGAGATTCATTGATGATGCGTGATTTTCAGGAATCCAATTTGTGGTTTATTGGTTCAAAATATCAAATTGTTGAAAACGAATTAGTTTAGTCCCTGTTTAGAAATGCGAGGTTAGAATAAGCTGCTCGAAAATTTGTACAGACAGTTACATTGTGATACTTCAAATGCATCTGGATTGGTACATCTGCTGGAAAAGTTCAGAGCGATGTGGGTAAAATGCAGTAAAATGGAACGAGTTCAGCTTCAGATATCGAGTTGGTGCTTGCAAGTTTGAATGAAGGGTCTCTTTATGCCCTACATGAATCTAAAACGCTAAGACTCTAAGCCTGAAACCTCCTCGTGAAGAGGGTGGGTGGGCTGTCTTTTCTCTGGGTTTGTAATCTGAAATGTTAAGGTCGTGTTCGACCACCTTTGAATTTCACAATGCCAAATGTGGAAATTAGAATTAAATTAATTGACCAAAATAAGCAGTCCAGTGTCAAACATGTAATTTCTGTCCAATCTTGAAAAAAACAGTGTCCTAATATCCTTTAAGTGCGTAGATTTGCCGTCCTTAAGTTTTTCTTGTTTGCATGAAACTCCAAACACACATCAATGTTCTTGACTGATGACTCCCCTCTGAACAATGAGGGACAGTCTACAAATACTGGCTTTTCCAGTGACACCTATATTCCATCAATGATCATTGTATATATCAACTGATTTATTTCAGTCATAAATTATTCACGCCACCAGCCAGCCTAAATACAAAAGAATGGACATTAAGCTTCAGGGAATGAATGCACTCAATCTGAATGCTTTCATATGTTGTTTCGATGATCGGTTGACTCGCCTCCATTAAGTGCCCATGGTTCCAGTTCTCCTTTAGAAACACCAGGAAAGACCTGAATAAATAAGAAAACGCTAGTCCTCACACTCCGCGAATTTTCTGTTCCACTGGTAGCTCTTTAAATGAAAACACCAGATGTCCTGAAGTTAACAGATGGCAGATCGCATAGTGGGTAGAATTCGTGAATGTAATATTTTGTTTACTGCATTAAACATTTGTTGAGATAAAGACAATCCATGGTTTGAAACTGGAGGAAAAGGTATGAATAATCATTAATTGAATGTCAGGCGTGGAAATGACTTCAGCTATGATTCATACATTATGGAGGAAGACTGTTGGATTTTCTTCCTGAAATGAGCTTTTGAAAGTGTTTATCATGGCCCTCTGGACATTTTAAAGTCAATTAATCTTTTCCTTCTTGTACAATCAATCATTTCCTCGAATCTGACTTTAGCAATATATTACACTGCTAACGATACAAGTCTGAATTCCCAGCAATGAAATATAACAGTGAATGCCATAACACTTCAAGTAATTCCAAGAACTGTCGAAAGTTTCCGAGCATTTCCACCTCAACTATCCTCCAACGGAGTGAATTGCAGAGCCCCAACACACTCTTGGTGAAAGCTAATGTTCCAATTCAGGATGAAACAAGAATTATCTCTGTCTCTAACCAAAATGGCAGTTTCCATTATTACCTGTAAAGGTATAATCGCCTCAGATCTTTCTAAATTGTAGGAATATAAACCTTGCTTATTGTCTTTACATCCCCTCGTCAAGAACCCTTGACGTTCAGCTATCATTCTGATTAATCTCCACTGCACTCAAAAGGACATGGACTCCCACTTCCCCACCCTGTCTTTTTTTTAGTTATAAAGTAGACGTCAGTATTGTGATGATGTCAGATGGTGACACTGAAGAAACCAGCAGCAAGGTAATAATGTGCCTCCTCTCGTCCTGACACTTGTATTAGGGAAAAGTCAACCACCATAGAGTCTATTGCCCTCATTATTTTGTAACTGCTATCAGGTCACCTCTCAACCTCCTCCGCTCCAGCGAAATGAAGAAGATTACAAAACTATCCAACCTTCCTATATAGTTCAAACCTTCCTTCAGGCAACATCTTCATAAATCTCTTTATAACCATCTCCATCTTGATAATAGATATCTTTTAACTGAGCGACCAGCACTGGAACCAGTGTGTCAGATGTGGAAACCTCACGAGTGTTATGTACAATCTTAACATAATGTCCCTTTGCCTGCACTCAGAGGACTGTGTAATGAAAGCAAACGTGCTAACCGAACTTCTTATATATCCTGTTCATACCTATTACACAGATTGTCCTTGTTTCACATGAATAACAGTTGTTCAAAGAGACAGCTCAACATCACCATCTCAACGGAAAGTCGCGACAGGAATTAAATGCTGTTCAAGCCAAAGATGCTTGCAACACTGAAAGCAACATAGAAAAGAAAGGAAAAAATGTTTTCTGAAAAATAAAAAAAGTTAATGCACCATCTGTGTAGAAAACGAATTGTGTGGATTTCTGCTGGAGTGACCCTTTTTGAGAACTAGGACAAGCTAGAAAAACATGATGTTTGTGTTTGTGGGTATGTGTGTGTGCGTGCGCGCCCACACCCGCATGTGTGTGTGTGTATATGTTGTACAGGTGGGCGCGCACACACACACAGAGACACACAATACAAATATATATATATATATATATATATATATATATATATATATATATGCATATAGTTTGCATTTGGGTGCGTGAGTGCAATGAATGAGAATGTGGTTGAATATGGAGTGAAGGGAAATGAAAGATAGTTAACCAAGCCAAGGGTTAGATCATTGTCTGACAGGGAAGAAGAAAAATCAGACAACGGTTTCAATAATTAAATTAGAGCATGCAACCTCTCAATCTGTCAATGGGCACGCACAATTGCATCTTCCAATGATTCCTGACCGTCCTAGTAAAACAATGTCATTCCCATTGTCCACACTGAGTAAGCATCCTATGTTTTGTTCGAGATATGAAGGATACATTTCTGATTCAGTGAGAGATTCGAATGGATATTAATATCTGCCCTTCCACAGAGGAGTTGGAACCCCTGAGAATGAAAAATAAAGACAGGAGAGCAGCACTCCGGGCCCACCATTCTTATTGAATATAATGGATGGATAGTGGGAGCTCAAGGGAGAGAAAGGGTTAGTACGAGAGATGGAGTGAGACATCGAAAGTGAGAGAGGAAAAATGAGAGAGGAAAAAAGGAGAACTGGTGATGGAAGAATCGGAAGGAGAAAAATCAACAGGAGGAGATTGCAGATTGAGGAAATGAGGCAGGGATAGAAATGGACAGAAAGGAAAGTAGGGAAAGAAAGAAGACAAAATGATGAGAGAGATAGTATGAGGACAATGAGAGAATTTCGAGTGATGTAGATCAGTTTGGAGATTTAATTTCGGTTGAAGAGAGAGAGAATGAATTTGGAAGGGTCGGAAATGAAAGAAGAAGCAAGTTGATGGCAAGAACGGTAGAAAATAGACGGGAGGTCTCTGAAGAGTGAAAAGAAAGAAGGCAGACACAGCAAGAGAGATGAATTTCGCTGAAGCCGGGTTGGGGTGTGGATAACCAGATGTGAAAGCAAGAGCAGAGTTGAATAAAGCTAACCACTCAGTTCAATTTTGCCCCCGCTGTGTCCAGCATGAGCAGATTTGGGGCAGAGTATGTCTCGCTCGAATTCAGTTTCCCAAACTAAAAGACAAAATAATTATTCATCTGTGGTATCTGCCACTTTACAATGATTTCGGTTTTAAATGTGTGTGTATATATATATATATATATATATATATATATATATATATATATATATTCACATTCAATTTTATACATTGTATGTTTTGTATGTTTCATTAAATTATGCATGCATTACTTAGAATGATCTCATTGAAAAGAAAGGCAAGCGTGCCCTTGCATCCTCTAATAATGGCAGATAGTCTTGCACAGCCATCAGTTGCTTACAAAGCGGTCAGGCTGCGTAACAGCTGAATTGTGATTTGAAATGCGATGATCTTGCATGTATTCATTACTTGGTTCAATTTTTGCACTGATTAATTTGATTGAAGGAATATTTTAGCTCATTATAAAGCTGCTTTCTGAACTTCTTCTACACAGTTCAAGCTGTCCGTTGCAGTGGTCGGTATATTGCAATGTTTTTGCAGCAGCTGTGGACCTGCAACATGTAGCCACAGGAAAGCCATTCACACAGACCAAGTCCTAAACTACGAAAGCAACCACCCCAACACACACAAAAGAAGTTGCATCAAGACACTATTCAAAAGGGGCACAAAACACTGCATTATACTAGAACTGCAAAAAGAGGACGAAGAACACCTATATAATGTATTCGCCAAAAACGGATAACCGTGCAATTTCATCAACAGATGCCTAAGGGAAAGACAACAGAACGAGGACATGCCACAACCCAAAGGACTAGCCACACTACCATACATTAAGAGCTTTTCCGAACTGACAGCCAGACAACTGCGACCACTACGACTCATAACAGCACACAAATCAACATCCACTCTCAGGTAAAAACAATGACTGCAGATGCTGTAAACCAGATTCTGGATTAGTGGTGCTGGAAGAGCACAGCAGTTCAGGCAGCATCCGAGGACAGTCAAATCCATGCTGCCTGAACTGCTGTGCTGTTCCAGCACCACTAATCCAACATCCACTCTCAGACAACAACTCACCAGAACCAAGGACCCGATACCCAGCATGAGCAAAACTAATGTAGTGTACAAAATCCCATGCAAGGACTGTACAAAACACTACATAGGACAAACAGGAAGACAGCTAACGATCCGCATCCATGAACACCAACTAGCCATGAAGCGACATGACCAGCTATCCTTCGTAGCCACACACACAGATGACAAGCAACATGAATTCGACTGGGACAACACTACTAGTATAGGACAAGACAAACAGAGAATAGCCAGGAAATTCCTAGAGGCATGGCGCTCACCCACAGATTCAATCAATAAGCACATCGATCTGGACCATTGCAATGAACAGCTGGAACTGACAACCAGAAGCGGCAGATTCAAACCACTACAAATGCCGGAGGAAAGATCACAGAAGCGCTTCACAGGAGGCTCCCAAGCACTGATGGTGCCACCAAGACAGAGGACGAAACGTCTGCAACACAAATTCCCAGCTCGGCGAACAGAACCACAACAACGAGCACCCGAGCTACAGATCTTCTCACAAACGTTGAACTGAGTAACTGTGAATGGGAAACGCCGGTTTCCTGACAAACAGCTCAAACATCCTGCTTTATAGAGCTATCCCCGCCTGCCAATTCCACTTCAAATGTTGTTCATACCGCCAGACCAACATTATTCTGGACCGAGCATCTGTAAATTCCCAGACTTAGTTTGGCATGCGCTAGGATCACCCTGAATACAACGTATTATAGCTAACCTCCAGGAAAACGACCACTCAATGTCAGATATCAGAATAAGAAAGTAAGGAAAGGGATCAGGAGTATGCCCTTCAGTCCCTGCTGCACAATTCAACATGATCTACTTTTTTTCTGCCACCGTTGTGCCACCTGATATGTATTTCAAACCAGATTTAAATCAATTAATCATCTTTCCCTTCTCTGTGTCTTATCAAATCTTCAGTACAAGGATATGCATTGCCATCAGATCCAGAAATGTGCAATAAATGTTTATGTGTATGCCTTACCAAATGCCTTATGCGAATCGAAATTCACTGCTGGACGACTCACTTTTAGTTTTATCGACTTGTCATATCTTCAAATCAATCAACGCATTTTTCAAAAGTTTTCCCCCAAAACGAGCTCATTGTGTTTGATTTCTTTGTTTTCAAAAATGTCAAGGTTTTTTTTTTGTTCCATAATAATGTGCCCCAGCACTTTCCAATCGTTCAATACAAGGCTAAGTGGATCGTGTGCTCCTGATTTCTGTCTCCGTAGCTCATGTAATTACAGCATCACATTTAGCGATTTTTAAAAATCCAGTAGTACCACGTTGGACTCCATTCAGTGGCAGAATATTCCAAAGAATGCCAGAAATATATTTGCAGCAAGTTTCTTTAAACTCCGGGAACAGGCCAACGTCTCTCAGTAAACAATGTGTCTGTGCTCCCATTCTGTTGTCGAATACATTCTCTCTGTCAACATATGACAAGCCCATGCTCAAATGCTGTAAGATATCTATGCTGAAATAAAGCAAGATCTGGACAATGTACAGACTTGGGTTGAAAAGTGGTAAGTAACACGTGTAACCATCATCAGTCTGAAAAGATTTAGCCACTCATCATGCTGTGTTGGTACCAAATCTGAATCTCTATTATTGACATCCTGCGGGTTATCATTAAATAGAAACTCAAAAGACAATCCACATAAACATACTGGCTACCTTAACAGAACAGAAGATAAGAATACTGTGGCCTTTATTGCACTTCCTACCCTTTCTTCCGCCCCACCCGCAAGAATAGGTCCATCTACAACGTACAATCAGGAGTGTGATAAACGACATCTAACTCGGCTGAATGTGCGCATTTCCCACAATGCTTAAGAAGCTTCAAAACATGCAAGGCAAAGCAGCTGGTGTGATCGACAATGCATCCACAAGCATTCACTCCCTCCACTACTGATGCACACTACCAGCATTGTGCAACAAATACAAGAGGACGCTGTAAGATTTCACCAAAGATCCTCAAGCAATACCTTCTAAACTCCCAACCACTTCCACCTAGATGGAAAATGGCAGCATATTCATGGAAGGACGATTATTTGCAAGACCCCCATCAGGCCGTTTACCATGTTGAATCGGAGGTCTATCTCCCAAACTGCATTGTCGCTGGGTAATGAGTTAAATTCCTGCATTTCCCACACTAATCTCGTTATGGTCAACTCACAGCAGGTAGAATGCAGCTCACCACCATCTTATCAAGGGCACCTGAGGATGGGAAATAAATACTGGTTATGCAGCGACGCCCACATCCTGCTCATGAAAAAAGCATCTTTCCAAATCTTAAAGTATTTGATATCTTTGTGATTTTTGTTTACATATAAATATTGATTTGAATTATCTCCCATTTCCGCTTTATAATTTGCAAATTTCTGGTCGCACTCTCCAGATACCCTACACAAGCGTTTGCTCCTGATTTCATTTTATTTTTGATGTACACGGAGAATCTCTTGTTGTTTTAGTTCATAGGTCATAACAATTTGTTTTCTTCATCAGCGTTTACCTACATTATTGAGTTTGCAGCCATTGGTTGCTGGATACTAAAACTAAATACAGTCTTCTGGCTTCACCAGTTATCAGACTTCTGTATTTTTTAAAAATTCGATACCCATGAACACACCCGTTAATTGTGGATGATCTGTCATCTCATTGAACTCTTTTGACTTCTTTTTCGCTGAAAGTTATGTAATATGTCTTCACATATATGTTGTTGTTCATCAACTGACTTTCCCCTTAGTCTATATTCCCAGCTTACTTTAATCAAGAACTAATTCAAATGCACATTTGTGTCTGCTTAGCTAATGTTTCTTGCCAATCATCCAAGCTGAGAGGTATGGTTTGGCAGCTTACTTATTTGGGTGAACGCAGAATTAACTCAAAGTGACAAGCAGACGATCAAATAACAGAAGGAGAACATCTTGCAAAGACGAGAGTCAAAGTGACTCAAATGCCCTATTCAACAGAGAGCTCCTTTGCATACAAAGGGAAGTGACTGCAGCGTAAGTTACACTATTTCTTTGTTTCGAAACTTCATAACGCCAGCACCGCTCACTCTGCAGAATGCAAATTCTTGTTCAGGGAGAGAAATAAGAAAAGGTAATTCACTCGAAAAGAAATAGGTTTGAATAATTCCCGAAAGGGAAATAAGCAGAGTGAGGAAGAAAACGATGTGGGAATGTGACTGATTGGTAGAGTGACGTTTTAGATGGATCCGACAAAGGCAGGGTGTATTAATATGTGCCTCAGCCCACAAAAGCCAATGTAGGTCAGTGAGGGCGGAAGTGAAGGGTATGCAGGACGCTGCGTGATTTGGCGTCCAGGCAGCAGAGTTATTGATGAGCTGAAGTTTTTGGAGGGTGTTGGGTGGAATGTCATTGAGACAAGTATTGGAAAAACACACATTGGAGTCATGCATCAAGGTGCATGAATGTTCCAGTCGCTGTGGAGCTGAGGTATAGACAAAGGTTGGAGATATAATCGAGGTCGAATTACGTGGTTGTGCTACTAGACTTCAAATATGATCAGAAACTCATCTCTGTCTCATGTAGAAGACGGAGTGCTGCAGACTCATTGGTCCAGGCTCAGACTTCCACTGGGAGACGGATCGAAAGCACACTCATCACTGACAAGATTGGAAGCTCTAATGGAGCATGGGTCCCATTAGGAGGCAGAAAGAGAAGTTAATTTATAATGACATATATTATCGTTAGTTAAATCACTTACTTGACGGTTGGGAAAAGGACCATACCATTGTGATAATGATATGACGTTGACCGCAACGATTGTCAAAGTAACCGAACAGCAGGAAAATAATACAGTCTGTACCCATAACTGACTCTGTTTGGGTTGTGTTTTGTACATTAGAGTGAAGGTATCATGCTATTGAAATGCAGGACATTGGTGAGACTACATCATGAATCGCCTGTGCAGTTTTGCTCAATAATTCTTTTAATTACGTGCATGTGCTGAATGCAATCCAGAGAAAATTGACTTAATTCATGTCAGCCATGTGTGACCTATGTTATGAGGAAAGTGCACAGCGTTTGCATGAGAGTTCAGAAGTGAGGGAGTTGAATTTATTAATGATTGCAAATTTCTCCACTATCCTAACACTGCGTCCATTAAAATGAGTTATGACAAGTCCCACTAGAGTTTGTTTAATGTAAGGGTCATCCGTTTCTTTATTTCAGAGATGAAAGGTTTCATTTTTCTTTATTTTCTTGCAGGTTTATGGCAGTTTTGAATCTTTTGGTTCAGTACAGACAATCATAAGCATCACAACGACCAGTAAGGCATTCAGTCTCTGAAGCCTGCGCCCGATTTAATAAGATCATAGCTGAACTGCCTGCAACTTTCAATTAGCATTCCTGCCTGTCTCATGACAACGGATCAAATGGTACCTTCAAAATATGAAAATATTTGCACCACTATCTTTTCAAGCAGAATGTTCGAAAATACCAGTGCCTTGCAAAAGAAGAAAGTAATCGCTGTTTTCTCCTGATTTTAAAGCATTCCCTTCAGTTTTACCCCGTCAAGATCCCACAGTATCATAGTAAGACATAAACACATAGCTGCAGAGGTAATCCATTCAGGCGAACAAGTCGGCTCTCCACAATTCTATAACATCGTGGCGTACGTAATAAGCGAATCATAGAATTTAACAGTAAATAAGAAAGCCATTCGATCCATCCTGTCTGTATCAGTTCCCTCATGTGCTACGAGTCTCATCCCACTCCCGAGCCTTATCGCTGCAGCCATCTGTAGAAGCAAAGGTTGGACTTCACGTTAGGGAACTGAGCGACAATTCCAGCTTCAGTGGTGGGCATACTAATCACTGCATTCTCAAATACATCTCTTTATGTTATGCTCACAGTACTTCATTCCCTTAGTACTTTCTAAGTCTGTCCACCATCACTGTGGAATATCGTTACAGACACAGCTAGGAAAGAAAAAGCATTCGATGTTTCTGTCAAAAATGGTGATCTTTTAATCAGAAGATGGTTTGTCTGGTCAGAGAATCTCCGGCAAGGGGAAATAATATTTTGGTAAATATCCCGTCAAGCCCACAAGTAATGTTATATCTCATTTCCTCGTGAAGGTCTTCTCTCAATTTTCCAAACACCAATGAATACAGCCCAAACTATTCAAGTTCAATTGCTGAGGAAGCACATCAGTTCCTGTGATAAACATCCTGAACCTTTTCTAGCATACCTCCAAATCAGTTGGACGTTTTTCTTCCAAAAAGACGGCCATAACTGTTCATGGTGTTGCATTTGTGGTCACATAGAGATTGCTTTATTTCTGATGTGATATTGTGCTCATCAGAATTAATGACTAACCGAGAATTCACGTTTCCAAATTCTGATGGAACATGGAAGGAGGATTATTTTTTGTAACTCAAACTCGAGGACTCACAAACTAGTCGATGCAGCTGTTTCTGATGGACTTTCTCAATTGATCATCACAGAGATGTTCTGTTCTTATTCCAACATACTTTTCTATTATCCAAATCATTGTCCAATGTCTTCATTTTGCATCCCCTCATCGACTTCATGTAACACCCTCAAGACATGAATTCCTGAATCATTTGTCTTTTACTTGCAAACATGCAGTGAGTACAATCGCATCCCGTCACCCCTGCCATTCCATTACAAATAATATCAGCAACAGCATCTATCGTTCTGGCACTTCTACAGTGATAGGACGCCAATGTAAATGTGCTACTTTGATCACAACTTCCTATTCCTTGGTAAGATTATTTTGCGTCCGATTGCCTCAATAAAGTCAACACTGAAATTCTTTTACTAATGTGAGAATTCAAACAATTCAATTGCCATCATTCCGTACTGCAAATTGGATATCCAGCCAACTGTGCTCACCAAATCCCGAGAACCCTGGATAGTAAAGCATGCCCGCTAAATTTATATTCAATTCTGCTTATCATAGCTGAAAACAATCTTCATTATTACTTGATATATGTGTACAAAAATGGTTTACAATTCTTGCATGAGAACACCCGAATCCGACTGCATTTTATGTCTCCATGACCTCTCATCTATTCTATATAATTCCTAAGGAATAAATTCACACTAAATCGCATAGTCTTCTACTTCTCGTACTTCGTTCCACTCACCTGATATTTGTATGTTTGTGTTATAAACTTCTGTGATTGATGGGGATGCATTCGTGATTTGGTTTTTATTGTGATGTAGATAGGTCCTTGTTGAGAAGGTGAAGGAACTATTTTGGAGGTAGAAAACAGTGGCATTTATAACAGAAACAGAGGAGGCATTTTTTTGTATGCAACAAAGACTCATTAAAATATGTTGAACTTCAACCTCTTCTTTCAGTTTCCAGTTTAAAATAAGAAAAACTTTAAAATTAACGGTTACATTGTTTCTTTAGTTTTTCAACCTGGTGCATGAGGTAATGTTTCACGTTTTAACTCTATTTCAATGACTGTTTTGTGACTACTTTTTTGCACCAATTTACCTTTACCTGAGGCGGTGCTTTGTCATGTAACATTACACCCTCTTTTACTGCACTCCCATACTTCAGTACTTCTGGGCACATGACAATTAAATCTATAGTCTAAATATAAATGCAAAAGAATGTCAGAGTTCAAGGGCCAAATTGACCAGTGTCTATGCGTGTTCTGACACGATTCTTTCTCAACGACATTTTTTCCATTGATGCTAACTTCAGGTAGTTCCTCGTGAGTTCCGTTTACCAAGTGTGCTGCAAAAATATCACGAGGCGTCCTGTGACAAGTGTCTTTATGCAACTTATTTTGTGTGGGTTGGGGTGGTTGATTTCGTCGTTCAGGACTTAATCTGTGTGTGTGGTTATCATGTAAACATTTGTGGTGAATTCTCTGTTCGGTGTTCTCTGTACCATCACGTCTAGGAATGGGAGTTGATTGTCCTTTTCATCCTTTCTAGTGAATCTGATTCCTGTGAGTGTTGCGTTGATGATCCGGTGTGTGTTTTCTATTTCTGTGTTTTTAATGATTACAAAGGTGATCAGCCGATCCAGACACTCTATACAATCAACACAGGAATTCTAGGACATCATCAGAATTATACATATAGACATTGAAGAAACTATGTTCTCATTCGATGTAACAGCACTGTTCACCTCTCGAGACAAAGCTCTAGCCAGAGAAACAATAGCCAACCTGCTGGACATACAGAACAGACAACAAGACTGGGAACCTATCAACAAAGACTGCATACTCAAACTAATGGACCTGTGCCTCACAACACACTTCACTTTCAACAACCAAATATATGAACAAATCAACGGCACACCTATGTGCTCACCCATCTCTGGACTCATAGCAGAAGCTGTAATGCAAAGATTAGAACAAACAGTATTACCGCAAATTCAACCCAAACTCAGGGTCAGATATGTGGATGACACCTTTGTAATCATTAAAAACACAGAAATAGAAAACACACACCGGATCATCAACGCCACACTCACAGAAAACAGATTCACGAGAGAGGAAGAAAAGAACAACCAACTCCCATTCCTAGACGTGATGGTACAGAGAATACCGAACGGAGAATTCACCACAAAGCTATACAGGAAAACCACACACACAGACCAAGTCCTGAACTACGAAAGCAACCACCCCAACACACACAAAAGAAGTTGCATCAAGACACTGTTTAAAAGGGCCACAACACACTGCAGCACACGAGAACTTCAAAAAGAGGAAGAAGACCTCGACAATTTATTCGCCAAAAATGGATACTCCGCAATTTCATCAACAGATGTTTAAGGGGGAAAAAAAACGGAATGAGGGCATGCCACAACCCAAAGGACTAGCCCCGTTACCATGCATCATACTATACATTTTTGAACTGACAGCCAGACTACTATGACCAAGACAACTCTTAACAGCACACAAATCAACATCCACTTTCAGACAACAACTCACCAGGACAAAGGACCCGATACCCAGCATGAGCAAAACTAACGTAATATGCAAAATCCCATGCAAAGACTGCACAAAACACTACATAGGACAAACAGGAAGACAGCAAATGATCCGAATCCATGAACACCAACTAGCCAGGAAACGACACGACCAGATATCCTTCGTAGCCACACTTGCAGATGACAAGCAATATGAATTCGACAGGGACAACACTACTATTATAGGACAAGACAAACAGAGAATAGCCAGGGAATTCCTAGTGGCATAACACTCATCCACAGATTCTATCAACAAACACATTGACCTGGACCCAATATACCAGCGACTGCAGCGGACAGCTGGAACTGACAACCGGAAGGGCAGAGACAAACCACTACAAATTCCGGAGGAAAGATCACAGAAGCGCTTCACAGGAGGCTCCCAAGCATTGAGGACGTCACCCAGACAGGGGACGAAACGTCTGCAACAAAATATTCCCAGCTCGGCGAACAGAACCACAACAACTAGCACCCGAGCTACAAATCTTCTCACAAACTTTGACCAAGAACGATTTAAAGTAAAAATTAGCACCTAAATATCTTAACATATAACAGAGAATACCTAGCTAACCATTAATCAGAATATTTTTCTGTAACCCATCTTTTAACTTCCCTTCGAAAATACTATTCCAATAAAACTCCTAATTAATATTTATGAAACCACACTTCGTGTCTCAAAAACAGGCAGCTGTACGTTTTTGTCTTCTCATCTTCATGTGTCTTCTTTTCACCTTGTTAATAATTTCTGCGTTAAAGGTTATTGATTGAATAAGTAATTTAAAGATAAATATTTTTCAAGCAGTCTGTTTAAATGCTGGGCTTGGCAGTTATCCATTCAACTGTTCAATTTTCAAAATTGACACCCAACGCATCAGATTGTGTCGTTATCCTTTAAGACCGTGAACATACTCAATTCAATTTGGATTGCAGTTTGATATTTTTCGGGGTATAATTTTAACTAATCGGTCTGAATTGAATCTGATTTTTTTTTGTCTTTTCCAGACTGTTGGCGAGTCCTGTTTGTTCTCATCAAATGTTACTTTGTAAATTCTCCAGCTTTCCCTAAACCCGCCAAGTATTTCACTCTCTTTAAGGTACACCCACATCTTCGTAACTCCTCCCCTTAATAATAAAATGAACTTCAGAATGAAAAGGTTGCGTCATTTTTTCTGTACTTAAAGCACATTGCCCTAACATACAGACAACTTTAAAACAGGTTCACCTTCACTTTTTTCCCATGTACCTGTATGTGCATAATATGAAATAAAAACAAATCTCAATTGAAATCTATCAATTACATCCGCGATAACGCATCTGTGATTATATTCTTCTGAACCGCAACATGTTTGATTTTTAAATTAAGCGTCTGTAACTTAAGACTCCAACGAAATAATCTCATATTATTATATTTAAAACTTTCTAAGAATGTAAGCGGACTGTGGTCAGTGTAAACAAGTCTCTGAGACATTGTTCATGACATACACATTAAAATGCTGTAACGCTAGTACCAAACTCAATCCCTCCCTTGCTATTGTGGAATATTTCCACTGGTGGATGTTGATCTTCTTCGAAAAGCAACCACCTATCAGTTCAATCCAATTCTCATCTGCCTGTAGGAGTACAGCTCCAAGTTCAATGTCTTTCACATCGATGGAGACTTTAAAAGTTTCGAAAAGTTTGGTTTAGCTAAAACTGGTTTGGTTGTTAATATCAATTTCAAATGGTCGATAGCCTCCTGGCATGGTTCTGTCTATCAAATCTTTGTGTTGTTCTTCAGAAAATCAGTTGACCGTGCCACTACGCTACTGACGTTTGGAACAACATCTTGATAAAATCCGCTGAGTCCTAAGAATCGAAGCACATCTTTCTTCGAGGTTGGTCGTTGAAATTCCGCGATGGCCTTCATCTTTGCATTCCGTGGGTCCAACCTTCCATGACCAATATTATGTCCCAAGAACATCACCTCTGTTTTCGGTATTTCCGTTTTATTTAAATTTATCGCCAGTTTTGCTTCTCGTAGTCGTTCAAAATGCTCTGTCAACAACGCCAACTGATCTTTCCAGGACTTATTGAAGATCACTACATCGTCCAAATCGACTGCACAGTTTGTTAACCCAGCTACGGTCTCTTCATGAGTCTTTGGAATGTAACGGCCGCTTTCTACCTTCCAAAGGGCATCCCTTTAAATTAGTACAGTCTATTTGGGATGACAAACACAGAAAATTATTTTTCCAACACTGATAAAGATACTTGCATGTAACCAAGCATTAAGTCCAATTTGTGATGTAACTGGCTTGTCTTACTTACTCGATGCAGTTCTCCAATTGAGGAATTGGATATGAGTACGACTTCTAAAAACGTTGACCTTCCGTTAATCAACGCAGAATCATTGAGTCCCGTCCGGTTTGGAACCTAAGCTGATCGGCGAACACCACTCTCTCTGGATTAGTTCGATGATGTTCTCGGTAGAAGTGGGTACTACAGATGCTGGAGATTGGAGTCAAGGTTAGAGTGCTGTAGAACAGCACAGCAGGTCGGGCAACATCCGAGGAGCAGGAAAATTGATGTTTCCTGACAAAGGGCTTTTGCCCAAAACTCGATTTCGTGCCAATTGGATGCTGTCTGACCTGCTGTGCTTTTGCAGCACCACTTTAATCTCGATGATGTTCTCGTCGAGCATAACCTCCACCTCCATTGGACCTGTCTGGATTTGAAAGAATTAAGCCGATGGGGTGTTGTTTTATCGGACCAGTATTCCTTACGTCTACTTCATGAAAAGTAGAATTAGTCCACCCCATCTAATTCGTACGTATGTCCTTGCATTGCAGTAACAAATCTTCAACTCCATTCTATGTACCAGAGACAGATAGCTTTCTAATCTATACCAATCTTTAACGACCTCTTCATTTTTTAGTCTATTTGAAGACACCTCAACATCCAATCATCTGGATTTAACTACACATTCTACGGGGCAGTAACTGACAGCTGTTTCTCCAGCTCTTTCTCGCGAGTATAATACAGTTTTTTCATGTTCAATGACAGATACGACACATTTTTTAAAAATCTGGCATCTTTAATAAATAGTTCACCTGACGAAACATTTTTCTCAATTTGATAGGGACTGCTAAACCTGGCTTTGAAGGGATCGCCTATCACTGGTTACACTACCAACACGTTATCCACTTGGGAAAATGTCCGAGTCTCAGAGCATTTATTTGCCACCTGCTTCATTCTACATTGCGTCCTTTTTAGGTGCTGTTTAGCTAAGTCACCTACTCGATGTCGACTCTCCATCACGTCCGATACATAATCAAAATGTGAGATCTCTGGCTTTGGTCCTGGCAATTTTTCTATAATTAATTTCAAAAGGCCTCTTGCTTCATGACCAAATGTTAACTTAAAGAGACTAAACTGAGTAACTTCTTTTGGGGCACCTCTAATGGCAAACAATGCGTTTGGGATGCCTTCAGCCCAACCATTCGGGTAATCTTCATGGTCTGATGCCACCTTTCTAAAGCTCCCTGGGGTTCAGGATGATACGCACTGGCTTTGAACTGCAGAATGCCTCAGTTATTCATAACCTTGTAAAAATGCCTCGCCATAAAATCTGACCCTTGGTCTGATTGAATCTCTCTGGGTAACCCATACCATGTGAAGAAAGCTAGTAACGCGTCTACTACAGCATTTGCCTTGATACTTAAAAGAATTGCGACCAAAAATCTGAATAGACACATCCATTATGGTTAACAAGTACCGCTTCCCAATTTCAGTTCCCAGGAGGGGATCTACACAATCAATTATAACCCGCATGCAAGGTTCCTCGAATGCAAGGATTTGGAACAAAGCTGCTAGGTTTATTACCTGTGGCGCACATACCAATTAGCATTTTTGACAAGTACGACAGAAGATAACCACATCCTTGTGCATTGCAGGCCAATAAAAATGTTTTTCTACATTAGCCTGAGTCTTTAGGTGACCTCTTAGATGTACGTTCATGTACCATCATACTTTCTGTCTGTATGCTACCAGCAACGCAATCTGGTGCACTTTGGCTCATTCTTCGATGCACTAAACTGCCGTGGTCTCCATTTCCGTCCGAGGATTCTATTAGTCTTTCAGGAAGAAACACCCCTGTCTGACACTCTCTCTGTTCAGTGTTTTCCTGCATTATTACGTCAAACTGGGTATCCGCTCACTGAACTTTGACTCCTTTAGCCTTCTCTTTACTTTTCACTTCGTGCTGTTACTTGTGATCGTGGAATCTGGTTACGAAACAGTTTTGGAAAATACCAGGATATTTCTGTTTTGGCATCTGAGTTTCTTGGTTTTCCTTGGGTTTCTCCACAGCAGGGCCGTCAGTCACACCTTGGATCCTTCCAAGTAATTCCCAAGAATAAACTGAATTCCTGGAACTGATACTGCAACTTCCCAGTCTTAAGTTGGCATCTGAACCTGATCTTCCATAGGGGAATGCTACGTTTCTGTCCATCTGTTCCAAAAATTACCACACTCTCGGGTACCACATCAGAAAAAGTGTGCATTAGCTCATTCCTTACTATCAGCGAGTCGTGAGCTTCTGTAACACTAAAAATTCTTAATATTCAGAGATGCATAAATTCTTAATTAGTTCTTGTCCTTTTCTCCCCCTGTTCTTTCTGAGTAAACGTTCCCCAGAGAGGGGAGTTCTTTTTAGAAATCGGGTCGTAACATCATACCCTCTCCAGCCTCGACTGTGCACTCTACTGCCGCTCCTCAACTCATCTTGGGGTCTCCTTTACTACCTTCACTAATGCTTAAAAATGTTTTGCTGGAAAAGCGCAGCAGGCCAGGCAGCATCAAAGAAACTGGATAATCGACGTTTCGGGCATAAGCCCTTCTTCAGAAGAAGGATTTCTGAAGAAGTGCTTATGCCCGAAACTTCGATTCTCCAGATCCTTTGATGCTGCCTGGCCTGCTGCGATTTTCCAGCAACATATTTTTTAAGATCTGATCTCGAGCATCTGCAATCATCACTTTATCCTACCTTCACTAATGCCATTGGCTTAGATTACTTCACCACATCGTATCTTACAGTGCCTTTCTTTAACAAACAGCACTTTTTTTCACGTGTCTCACTTTACTATAGTGGAAACACCTGATGTCTTTCACCTCCCTTCCAACGTCTTGTGCTTCTTTTTTATTCCTGTGGCAAATTCTTTGCAGTGTTTTCGCTACTCTTTGTTTACTAGTGTAGGATCTCTCTTTCTCTCAATTTCTGTCCATCACACGATGAAATCTTGGTCAGAAGCTTGTCATATGCACCAACAGGTGCTCATCTGCTAATTCTGCTGTCCTTCTCAATACCTGAAAATTCTGTTCCTCCACTTGAAGTCTTACTATCTCTATTTGTGAATTCTTAAACTGTTACATGGTCTCAATGTACGATTTATTTTCAAAACACGCATCCATCGATCAAAATAACTCTGTTTAATTATTTCGAGCTCAACATATGTCTGACCTGGTTCCTTCTTTGTGCTTCTGAACCTCAGTCTATATGCTTCTGATACCAATTCTCAGCACCTAAAAAACCCTGTATAACCTCTTTATAATCTCTTGAAACCTTATTGGACATTGCGGCAAATCCATCACCAGCTCTGCCTACCTGTTTAATCTGAACTAGCATTCACCATAAATCCTCAGACCACTCCATTTGCCTAGCCAATTTTTCGAATGAAATAGAGAAGGTTTCAGTATCTTTCTCATCAAAATGTGGCAGAGTATTTATATATTTTTGCTGACTAAGTCGTAACTACTCACGTTCAAATTCGGTCTCTGTTTGCTCAGCTGACAACTTTCTCTCTTTGTTTTTCCTCTCTCTCTTCTTTTTCTCCCTTTCATCTCTTTCTCCTTGTTGAGCCAAGTACCTGCTCTCTTTCTCTCTTTTCTCTCTCTCTCAACTCTTCTTCATCGTTCTGTGTCTTTTCTCTCTCTTTTTGCTCAGCCAAGAACCTCCTCTCTCACACGTTTCCTCTCTGTTTCTTTCTTCTCTCTCTCTTTCCCTTTGTCTCTACATCCCTTCCCCCCTCTCTTTGTTTAGCTTCACACTAAATCTTCCTCAAATGTAATTTAAGCTTTTCTATCTCGACTGCATTTGCCTGTTTCTCTGACACACGTAAGAGTTTGAGTAATTTCCTTACAATTTCAACTTTACATTTGTTCTTGTTAAAAAAACAAATCTAACTTATTTGCTAATTTTAAAATAATGGCCTTTTTCTTTCTTTCTAAACCTTCTTGGCAAATCTGAGAATCATTTTCAAATCCCAGAAGCTCTTCAGCAATTTTAAGAGCCATTACCCTTACACTTCACCAAAATTAAATTAATTGTTTCACCTACCGTTTATTGAAAGATCTAGAACGCTAACCTGTAAGTGTTTAACTCTGCTGGGGCCTTTTGCAACCACGAATCTATTCAAATTTCTTTATAATATTTGAAATCACGGGCCCGCGCCCCCAAACTGTTATGACACGGGGTAAAGCCTCCTGCTAAATTTACCAGTAACATAGAAGGAATTTATCCAGTGCAGTAATGTGCAGTAATGTGTAAAAATCCGATAGGCCAAGAACTACTTTCAGTAAAAATCAACAACTTTACTGCTCAGGGAATAATCATCTAAACACTATTTACAATTCTTTCCTCTAACCTATCTGTTAACTTCCATTCCACAATACGAGTCCGACAAAACTGCCAATTAAGCTTTACAATATCAAAATTCTTATCGCAAAGCTGGCGGAATTCGCGTTTCTATTTGGATGTTTTGTCGTTTTTTCTTCTTCTTCGGATTTTCTATGTTACAGGTTACTGATGGAAAATGTACTTTTTCATGCTGTCTATTCACATGTTGGGCTTGGCTGTTCTCGTCTCAACCATTCAGTTTTGCCCGGTCTTTTCCCCCCAAACTATCTGATTTGTCGTTGGCTTTTAAGATTATCAATCTACTCAGTCCAAGTTGGATTCGGATTTCACCATTTTCGGGGTATAACGTAAACTTATTGACATAATTTCAAACTTTTTTTGTCCTTTTCAGGCCACTCAGCGAGTGTTGTTTATTCTTAATCAAATGTTACTTCGTAAATTCTCCAGCAATCGTTGTACTTGCTACGATCTTTACATTGTTAAAGGTGCATCCACTTCTTCCTAACAGATTGATACACAAGGATTCCTAAACCCCTTTGTGCAGTTAGTCTGAAACCAAAATGGCATTAGCCTGACAGTAAGTTGGGAAACAACTGGAGTGTATTATAAAGGATATGACAAACAGTAACTGGATACTTTGAAACAATGGGAGATGCATGACTTTATAAAAGGGGAATTCTTTAAATCTATGGGTTTTATGCTTCACTGTGGCCATAAGTGGCAGAATAGACAAAGGTAGGGGAGGGCGCTTGCGGTCGGGGGATGTTTGAAATTTCAGAAACATTTTGACAAGTTTTAATAAGGGCTGAATCTTAGCGAGGTCGAGAATATGGCCCCTTAACGGTCAAGGGGGCTCTCGATGTGGAACCACTGTTGATAGGGGAGATCTAAAACAAATATGTTGCTTCAGGATTGGTGTTGGAGAAAGACATGGAACTCGAGAACGTGGGAAAATAAATGGTGATGTATTCAAAAAGAGTTCAAGTTGGAGAACCGAAGTGCTCGTTGTCTTTAAATACAAAATGGTAGATAAAACAATGGGATATTATCAGATATATCTCAGCATCTTGGGGGAAGATAGGCAAGAAATTGCGCAGCACTCGTAGAGGTTTTTATATCTTTGATAGCCACTGCAGGCAAGTGTGACTGATGATTGGGATGGGTAAGTTGGAGAAGAGTCTGGAAGACAGGAATATTATGCATTTGGAAAGGCAAGAATGGATTAGCGACAGTCAGCATGGTGTTTGGCATAGCAAATCATGTCTAACAAACTTGACTGAAGTTTTGAGAACATAGACAAGTGATAAATCAATGCAGAGCAGTAGACATTGTCAGTATGGCTTTCCGAAAGCCCTTTGACAAGTTTCTGCATGGCAGATGGTTATTAGTTCTGGACACTCATCATCAGCGAGCGCTCACTAACTGGATACAAATTGGATTGATGGGAGAAGAAAGAATTCATTCATAGAGGTTTACTGCTCAACATGCAGGCTTGTGACCAACGCTGTGCCGTGGGGTTCAGTGTTGGATTCACTCTTGCGCATCAATCATATATACGATTTGGGCGAGAATAAAAGAGTCATGGTTAGTAAGTATGTGGTGACACTGAAGTTGGTCGTAAAGTAAACAGTGAAGAGGGTTATATAAAAGTACAGCGGGATCAACAGTACTGCTGGGCCAGTGAGTCTCGGAATAGCTGGTGGAGAAATGCACGATGTTGCATTTTGCTAAGGCAAACCAGGGCGGGCCTTTTAAGTTAATGTTAGGACCTTAATAGGACGTGGGGATGCAGATGCACAGTTCGTTGAAAGTTGCATCATAGCTAGATAGGCTGTTGAAACAGGCGTTTGGGATGTTTGCTTTCATTGGTCAGAGGATTGAGAATAGGAGTTGAGATGTTATGTTGTGTCTGTACAGGACATTTGAGGGGCCAACACAAATGCATCTGGATAAACATATCTAGTTCACGTGTGTCCTTTTGGGGAAAGACATCTGACATTGTAACGTGGTCTGGCTAATATGTAACTCCAGGCCCACAAAAATATGGCTGTCTCTGAGCTGCCCTCTGGGCAATTCGCAGGACAGCAAAGAATGCTCGTCCAATCAATTACATTCTCAGCGAATGAATGACTAAATAAAAAGTCCTATTTCCATCGCTACCTCTGCAAACTGCTCCAGCTGCAGAAATTTGTACTGGCTTTTTAACATTATTAAGACCCTATCCACTTTCTGTCAAACTCTCACCACCGCCAGCACGTTCAACTCTCCAGGTTCCTATTATCTCATTAAACTCTTACAATCGTTCCTCTTTCTACTGCGATCCTCCTGCTGGCAGACTACTTGCGATCCCCTTAACAAATACTTGCATGTTTCTGAAACTTTGGTTTCTGCAGAATTGTTTGGTTTTTTGTCTTCTGAGCATGTCTTCATCAAATCTGATCCTTTTCATCCTGCATGAAGCACCGGTGGGAATGTCTTGCTGAGGTGTTGTATTTATGTTGAATATGATACAGTTCCTTCAAATGTTATCCACTGTTCATTTCCAGTCATACATCTCAATCTGTTTATCCTAACTGCCATGCTCAGTTCTCCTCTCAAACTCATGTAATTGGCTTTGTTTTCTATTGTAGGATGTGCTTTATGGTCAATTTAAAACTTCATAATCTCTTTGAATTCCTCTATACTGCAATTTCCTGGAGAATCACTCAGTGTGACATCATCACTTCACTCAGCTTCACCACTCAATGGTCGATCTGAGACAGTTACGTCCCTCGACAGTTGGACAATGTGTTACTCAACGAAATACCGGCAGAAACATTTCTCTCTCTTCGAATATCACTCTTGCCAGTGAGACTATCCCGGATTATACAAAGATTGAACTATTCCAAAGTTATCAAAGCCTTTGTTACAAACTCCAATGAATTACTGTTCAATGCAGAGATGAGCAATAAAATGTTGTTACAGAGCCGAAAAACTGCTACCCTGCTTTTGCTTTTGAGACCAATTTCCCAGAATTTGCTTTCAGGCTGATTCAACTGAGGCCAAATGGTTTCCCTGTAATGCCTTTGCAATCCATTAATGTCAGGGTTTATCAGTCCTGCATTCTCATTCTGCCTGAATACCCGCAAGTTGGTTTATCATTGTATGCGGAGAAAGTGAGGTCTGCAGATGCTGGAGATCAGAGCTGAACATATGTTGCTGGAAAAGCGCAGCAGGTCAGGCAGCATCCAGGGAACAGGAGAATCGACGTTTCGGGCATAAGCCCTTCTTCAGGGCTTATGCCAGAAACGTCGATTCTCCTGTTCGCTGGATGCTGGCTGACCTGCTGCGCTTTTCCAGCAACACATTTTCAGCTCTTATCATTGTATGCGTATGTTCCACTTTTTTTCACCCTATATTCCCCTATCTCTGATGACTAAATCTCAATTATCTCTGTCACAATTCCGTCTTTTTTTATTGCCGATACTTTTTCCATTCCATAGAAACCTTTATAATTATGTTTTCCCCCATTTTCATGTCACACACCTATTTGTTGATGTATAGTTCTAGTTAAACTCTGCCCCTTCCTGTTCCTTTCTGCTTGACATCAGCCACATCACCATGCTGTTCCGATGCTTCACCATTTCAGTTTGGATTTAGAAAGCTCCTTTCTGCTGAATCCTGTTTCTGCATCCTCGTTGTCAGTTTAAAACCCTGTCCATAAATGTACTAGTACGATTGGCCAGGACACTGGGTTCCAGCAGTCTTACTTCTAATTCATTCCGCGCATGTGTGTATTTCTGCCTGGCCAGCTTTTCTTGCCCAAGCCTAGCTGATCTTGAACTGAGTGGCTTGCTGGGCCATTTCAGAGTGTTTGGGTCTGCAGTGATATGTAGTCCGCCTGCCTAAAGCAGATATCCTTCTTCCAAGAATATTAAGCAGTCAGATGGGTATCATTTTCACCGGCATTAATTTCTGCATGAATAGTCTAGTGAGAATAACACTACTCCATTGTGTCTGTCACTGAAAGATCATTCATCCTTGAGTGTTGATACAAGTGCAGCATGGATCAGCCCCCCTCCTTCCTGACCACTCTTTGATCCTGATAGCTTCCTGCACACTGCTGATATCACTCAGTATCTCTTCATGTGGTAACTGACACCATGTGGGTCTAATTGCTGCCTCTGACTGCACATTTTGCAGCGACTCCAGCTCCTGAGACAGCATATTTCTCCACTCCAGGAAGATTAGGCAGCACAGCTTCGGAATGGACACTGGGATTTTCCAGATCAGTGTAGGATTCCATTCCATTCTCCATGTGTCATCCTCACTGCATCAGTCGATTTTCCCATTCTGTCTATTTCTCTGTCTCCTGTAGGTTCTTGGGAAGTTCTTGACTCAATAAACTTCCCAACTGCCGCTGTCTCGTCCATCGCCTCATGAACGCAATTGGTCAGTCCAAAAGCAGTGAGATCTTGAGCCTTCCATAAATCTGAGAGTGAGTAGGGGTCAAACACAGTGATAAGAGCATAGAATAATGGTTTGAAACATCGGCTGACATATGCTGACATAGATGCAATGGCGAAGGCTGAGCACAGAACATGAGTGTCCCATCTCAATTCCCACCCACTTCTGAGAGAATTTCGTTCAGCCCAGCTGGACTAAAACTTCATGAGCCAGCATAGGGAATTCACCGTTATTAATCCACGCCTGTGCTGCATTAGTGAGCATACGTACAACAGAGGGGAAAGCAGGCCTCTCTAAGGAAGGTGATATTTAATTTTGGGACCTTTCTGTTCTCTATATTCTCTCCAACACTCTGTTGTCACATCATAGAGTTATACAGCAAAAAGAAACATGCCTTTTCGTCCACTTTATCTGCGCCAATGCCTTGAATGCTTCTAACTCCGAGAACTCAGATACATGTAACCTCCTCCCCTGCCCACAATCCCACTATATAAATGAAACCTACTCCAATGCTGACTACTTTCCCTATCTTTCGAAATTGCTCCAGTCTGAATAATATGCCCAAGGTCGGTAATCTCCTCCTACAGTTATAATAACCAACCACTCTTACAGTCATCTTGAACAATACCTACTTCAACGCTGTCTCTGCAACATCCTGCAGCACTTACCAATATCACCATCGGTGCCCCTTTCTCCAGCCCCTAAAGCTCATGTTATCACTATAACCTTCAACTCCTATAACACTCTTACCCACGATCCGACATCACCACACGACCTCTGTAACCATCTGCCATCCTTACAGACATTTCTGACTGTACAATCTCATCCAGTCTGTCAAGACTGTCCTGCCTGTGTAAACTGCTTCAATCCCTGCAACCCTGCCTGCGAATAGCGCTTTAAAGCCATTTTAACCCTCCCCATGTCTGCAACCTCATGTAGCTCTGCATTTTCCTCAATCGCTGTGACCGTCTCCCGTCACGACAATGCTCTGTAACTCTACATTGCGGTGTATCACTTCAGTTGCTACGTCTATCACTTTCTGTAACCTCCTTCAGTCTGATGAACTATCCAGTGTCCACATTCGTCAGTATTACTAACTTCATCTAATTCCGAAAACCATCACCACAAACCTCACGGCAATAGTAACGTCTTCCAGCTCCTCCCTATTTCTGCACACCATCCTGTCTCTACTACCCGAACTATAATGTAATTTCTTCTTGACAACTCTCACGATTACAATCAAATTCTTCTATTGCTACAACCCACTCCATCGCTCAGCAACCTCTTCCTGTTCCTATTCCCCGTTGTGCATGTAAATTCCGAGAGTCATGAGAAACAATTGTTTGTTACCTTTTGCAGAAATGGCAATAATATTTTTTTTATAGTCAATACAATCTCCTATAATCCTCCCTGTCACAGTGACCTTCTGCAACCTCTGCATACCGCCTTTTTCAATCAAGTCCTCCAGCTTCAAAAACTCTGCATATCTTGACAAACATCTCCTGTATGAATGACACTCCCTATAGCTTTACTCTCTGTTGTGGTTCTGTTCGCCGAGCTGGAAGTTTTTGTTGCAAACGTTTCGTCCCCTGGCTAGGCGACATCATCAGTGCTTGGGAGCCTCCTGCGAAGCGCTTCTTTGATGTTTCCTCCGGTGTTTATAGTGGTCTGTCCCTGCCGCTTCCGGTTGTCAGTTTCAGCTGTCCGCTGTAGTGGTTGGTATATTGGGTCCAGGTCGATGTGTTTGTTGATGGAGTTTGTGGATGAATGCCATGCCTCTAGGAATTCCCTGGCTGTTCTCTGTCTGGCTTGTCCTATGATAGTAGTGTTGTCCCAGTCGAATTCATGTTGCTTGTTGTCTGCGTGTGTGGCTACTAAGGATAGCTGGTCGTGTCGTTTCGTGGCTAGTTGATGTTCATGTATGCGGATTGTTAGCTGTCTTCCTGTTTGTCCTATATAGTGCTTAGTGCAGTCCTTGCATGGTATTTTGTACACTACATTCGTCTTGCTCATGTTGGGTATCGGGTCCTTTGTTCTGGTGAGTTGTTGTCTGAGCGTGGCTGTTGGTTTGTGTGCCGTTATGAGTCCGAGGGGTCTCAGTAGTCTGGCAGTCACTTCCGAGATGCTCCTAATGTATGGTAGTGTGGTAGTCCTTTTGGTTGTGGTATGTCCTCGTTCCGTGGTCTTTCTCTTAGGCATCTGCTGATGAAGTTGCGCGGGTATCCGTTTTTGGCGAATACCTTGTATAGGTGTTCCTCTTCTTCATTTTGCAGTTCTGGTGTACTGCAGTGTGTTGTGGCCGTTTTGAATAGTGTCCTGATGCAGCGTCGTTTGTGTGTGTTGGGGTGGTTACTTTCATAGTTTAGGACTTGGTCCGTGTGTGTGGCTTTCCTGTATACTCTTGTAGTGAATTCTCCGTCTGGTGTTCTCTGTACCGTCACGTCTGGGAATGGGAGTTGGCTATCCTTTTCTTCTTCTCTCGTGAATCGGATTCCTGTGAGTGTGGCGTTGATGATCCGGTGTGTTTTTTCTATTTCCGTGTTTTTAATGATTACGAACGTGTCATCGACATATCTGACCCAGAGTTTGGGTTGAATTTGTGGTAGGACCTTTTGTTCTAACCTTTGCATAACTGCCTCTGCTATGAGTCCCGAGATTGGTGATCCCATGGGTGTTCCGTTGATTTGTTCATATATCTGGTTGTTGAATGTGAAGTGTGTTGTGAGGCACAAGTCCAGTAGTTTAAGTATGCCGTCTTTGTTGATCGGTTCAGCGTCCCGTTTTTTATTCTGTATGTCCAGTAGGTTGGCTATTGTTTGTCTGGCTAGGGTTTTGTCAATCGAAGTGAACAGTGCCGTCACGTCGAATGATATCATGGTTTCTTCTTTGTCTATATGTATATTTCTGATGATGTCCAAGAATTCCTGTGTTCATTGTATAGAGTGTTTGGATCCGCTGACCAGGTGTTTCAGTTTCTGTTGTAGTTCTTTGGCCAGTTTGTATGATGGTGTCCCTGGTAGTGATATTATGGGTCTGAGTGGGATGTCTGGTTTGTGTACTTTAGGTAATCCATAGAATCTGGGGGTGTTGTTGCTTTCCGTTTTCATTCTTTGTAGGTCAGCTCTGGTTACCTGTCCGTTTTCTTGTAGATTCCTTAGTGTGTTATTTATCCTATTGGTGAGCTGTGGGGTGGGGTCAAACTCCCTCTTTTGGTAGGTGTTGGTATCTTCAAGTAGTTGTTGTGCTTTTTGGATGTAATCAGATTTATCTAGGATGACCATCAGTCTGCCTTTATCTGCTGGTAGTATGATTATGTTCTTATCGTTTCTTAGTGATTTCAGTGCTTCCCTCTCCTTGCTGTTGAGGTTATGTGTTTGTCTTTTCCTTATTATCATCGGTACGACAGTTTGTCTCACTGTTTGTTGTGTCTCTTCTGTCAGTCCATTGTTCCTGAGTGTGCCTTCTCGTGCTGCTAGGAAGTCTGCTGTCTTGGCGTCCCTGTGGTTGTAGTTGAGCACCTTGGCCAGTATTGTTCTTTCCGTGTCTGTGAGCTGTCTGTGGGAGAAGTTTTTAACCCAGGTGTGTGTTGTAATGTCCTCTTTGTTGTGCGTTAGTTTGGCCATTTTTTCTTTTAGTGCCGTTTTTTTGCGGAGTTTAGTCCTGTTCTGTCCACTGGTGACAGCCTATTCTATGGTCCGGGTCCATTCCTGATTCGTGGTTTTTGAAATTAACGACTTTTGGCGCGCAATTTCATGTCTGTATCTGTGAAGTCGGTTGTGCGCGTCTGTGATCATTACCTGGATCATCCTGAATCCGTTGTGCTTGGCTGTTTCCCTGGCTTGTGGGTTGTTGACTGGCGGTCTGTATCTGACACATTGTGGAAGGATTCGATTCTTTCGGCATTCGTGCAGGAACCGGACAACACTACTATCATAGGGCAAGCCAGACAGAGAACAGCCAGGGAATTCCTAGAGGCATGGCATTCATCCACAAACTCCATCAACAAACACATCGACCTGGACCCAATATACCAACCACTACAGCGGACAGCTGAAACTGACAACCGGAAGCGGCAGGGACAGACCACTATAAACACTGGAGGAAACATCAAAGCGCTTCGCAGGAGGCTCCCAAGCACTGATGATGTCGCCTAGCCAGGGGACGAAACGTTTGCAACAAAAGCTTCCAGCTCGGCGAACAGAACCACAACAACGAGCACCCGAGCTACAAATCTTCGCACAATCTTTGAATCTTTACTCTCGATCAGACTCCACTCCCTATCTTTGAATACTCCCCAAGATACTACAACCCTCCATACCTCTTGAACCTGTTCCAGTCACTCCTCCTGAACCAATTTCTGCAACCTGCTCCAGTCACTCCACCTCTCCCTATCTCTGTATCTTCCACAGTCACTCCAAACCCTCTCCCTATCTCTGTAACTTCCTCTAGCATCCCAATCCTCCCTATGTCTGTAGCCTCTCCCATTCACTCCAACCCTCCCTATCTCTGGAAACTCCCTCAGTAACTCCGGTCCGCCTTATCTCAGTGACCACCTCCAGTTGAGCTAGTATCTGTAAGGAGTGAAGGCAGGAACAGGGCACTGAGTGAGATTGTCAGCCGAGATCATAGTGAATAGGAGGGTAGGCTCGTGGGGCTAAATGGTCTACCCTCCCCCTCTGTGCTATATTTCCGAGTAATGCTCCCTGTCTCCATAACCTCATTCAGTCCCGACTAATCTACATGTCAGTGCAATCTATTCAACGTCCTTTCACTGAAACTTTCTCACACAACAGAATACTCCCTATCTGTCAAACCTCCTCCAGTCCCTATAGGCCTCCAAAACTGTTTGCTCCTTCAGCCTGATAACCCTTCCTGAATTTGTAACGTCCTCCAGATGCTGCAACCCTCCCATTCTCTGAAACATTATATCCTACAGCGTCCCCACCTTTGTGTGCTCCTCCAATCCGTGCAATGGACATTGCCTCTGTCACTTCATCCCACACACTGAACGCCCTTCCAATATTGAAAGCTTCTCTGTCACTGTTACCTTCTCCTGCTCCTACCTACCTCCCTGTCTGTATGATCCTCTGTAGTTCATCTGCCGAATCTGTATCTGCAATCTATACCAGATACCGTAGCCCTACTTACATCCAGTCCCTTCACATTTATCTGTAACTGCTCCAGCAGCTATAACACTGCCCATTTATTAAGGCTGCTTCAGTCCCTGCCAGGCTCTGCAGCCCACTTTCTCTCTAACCTCCTCCAGTCCCTGCAAGTCTCCCTTTATTTAGTGGACATTTGCAGCCACAACAGCACTTCACATCTCTGTTTGCTCCTCCACCGCCAACAGCCGTCCCAGCACCTTAGACACTCTCTAATTGTGTAACTCCACAACTCTCCCTCTGCATTTTGTATTACTCTCCTAAAATTATCCCTCTATCTGGATGTAGGTTTGCTCGCTGAGACGGAATATTCCAGCTCAGCGAGCAAACTTACGTCCAGAACTTTAACCTGAGCTACAAATCTTCTCAAAGCTCGCTAATATGCCTCTATAGATAGACAGGTCCAAATGGTTGAACCTCCCCATCTCTGAAAACTGCAACACGCCTCCATATCTGTGATAACTCTTCCAGTCCTGCAACCCTCTCAATATGTGGATACCCGAGAGACCTCCCTCTCTGTGCAACCCTCTGAAGTCTCTGCAAATCTCTTCGTCTCGAGAAGCCACTCCAGAGCCTGCGAGTGTCCCAATCCAGTCCAAACAATACTCATTGTCCGTGTAGCACCTTTCTGTCATTATCACCCATCCCGATAGTGCAACCTCCTCAAGTGTCTCTATCCAGCTCCTCATCATTGTAATCTTCTCCAGCCCTAACAACCCTCTCTCTGTAAACGTCACCCTCCGCTACAAACCTCCTCACCCCAGCAATCTCCGTGGCTTTGTGGCTCATTGGTTAGTACCCTGCCTCCTTACGCCAGTGACCAGTGGTCGACTCCAGCCTCAGATGATTGTCTGTGTCAAGTATGCACATTCTCCCCGTGTCTGCGTGGGTTTCCTCCACATTATAAAGATGTGCAGGTGAGTGGGCCACGGGAAATTATCCACCCACGACTGTTTCTGTGAAACAGACAAAGGATTAGGCCATTTGGACATCGAATCTATTCCACCATTTAGTTATGGCTGAATTGTTTTTCATCCCCATTTTCTCACCTACTCCCTTTAACACATGATCCCCTCACTCATCAAGAACTTATCTATCTCTGATTTAAAATACTAAATTACTTGGCCTCCACAGCCGCCTGACGCAGTGAGATCATTGATTTATCATGCTCTGCCTGAATAAATTCCTCAACATCTCCATGTAAAACGGTCGCTCATTCATTTTGAAACTGTACCGTTTGCTTCTAGTCTCTCCTGCAAGGGGAAACATCTTCCTTGCGTCCACTCCATTCAGGTCCCTCAGGTTTCTGTAAGCTTGATTCAGAATCCACCGTCGCCTACAGAACCCGAGTCTTCAACTTCTCGTTATAAAACAAGCGTTTGATCCCTGGTATCTTTCTTGGAAATCTCTTTTCCGCACCCTCTCACGTCTTTTATCCACGCTGTTAATCAATAACGTGTAGAGTGTTGTCCGAAAACTGACTCCTGTGGCGCTTCACTTGTCACAGAGTGACTGTTTTATACATACTCTTAGTCTTCTGATCGCGCCAAGCATATTATTCTGAAAATATGATTTCACTTCACAAACACTACTGAGTTGATTTTTCTGCATGGCTGTAGACAGCAGAGTAGATAAAAGGGAAGATTTTCTGAGATTTTTCAGAATTCTTTCAACAAAGCCCCACTGAAGAGGTGGGCAGGCAAGACTGGCACATGTAGGATTGGCGGTAATGTGCGAGCATGGATTGAGAATTCTTTAACAGACAGAAAATTAAGCGGAATAAATGGATTAGTGCTTGATACCTAACTGTACACAAATCGATACTATGCATTTGATGAATGAACAAAATCTAATGTTTCCATGTTTGTTGATGACTCAAAAATAGATGGGAAAGTGGGTTGTATGGAGGAAGCAAAGGGGACATGAAACTTCCGTGAGTTTCACTATTTAAAAAAAAAACATTGATGGGATGTGGCCATCACTGGCGAGGCCATCATTTTCTTCCCATCTGTAATTACCTGGAGAAGGTGGTGGTGAACTGCCTTCCAGACACCCTGTAATTCTTTGGGTGTAGGGACAGACACAGTGCTTGAAGGATGGAGCGTGGCTTGGAGGAAATTGGACATGCTGGTGCTCCCGTGAAACTGGAACTTCCGTCCTTCCAGGTTGTTATTTTTTTCCGGGCTTGTGAAGTGCTGTTGAAAGGGCCTCCCTGAGTGTCCTCAGTGCTGCTTGTCGATCTTTTTTAACTTATTCATTCATTCACTCATCTCTCAGTCACTCACTCACGCACTCTCTCTCTTCTGCTGGATGAGCCAGCATTTATTGTTGATGTTGAGTTGTCTCTGAGATGCTGATTGCGAGCTGCCTTCTTGAGTCACTGCACTAGCCGTCTGAAATGTTGTTATCGGTGTACCCTCCAGCAAGCGCTACAACAATCCCCACCTCTGTACTGCACACAGACATGCAGGTTTCCCTTGATATCTGCCATCCTCACCAAGCTACGACTTCTTTTGTTCCTCACAATGTCTCACCTATTCCACTTCCATGTGCCCCGTTGATCTCTCGAATTTCTTTATTCTTGTTTGAACTGTAGATCAAATATAAGCGCTTCTTTGCTAAATTTGTAACCCTTCAATATCTGCAAACCTCCATATCAGTTTTACCAATTGGAGCACAGGTTTCCCTCCTTAAGTCCCAATGAATTTCATAGGCGGGATGTGCTGAAATGGCACATTTCACGCTCCTTATCCACCTCATCTATGTCAGTCGCCGCAATCCCACTATTTTGAAATGCTCCCATTCTCAGTGCAGTCTCATGTCCTTGAACGACATCAGTTCTCCAAAAATCTATTTCTTCCCAGTTATTGCAAGTCTTCGAAATCTGTCACATCCCACAGTCTCCAGCACCTGCAACACTCACTGGCTGTAATTTTTACATTTATTGAAGGATTCATATCTCTGTAAGCAGCTCACTAAAAGCTCTCTGGTTTATAGAAAGCTCTGTCACCAACAAGCCACCATCTCTCGGTTTCCTTTGCCTCCTTCAGTGTCTGCAACTCTCCCTGCATATTACACTAACCTCTGCAGATAACCTGTTGCATCCCTGACAGCTTTCTTAATCCCTGTAAAGTCTTGTGTCCAATGAAATCCTCCTCTGTTCCACTGTCTTCCAGGCACAACAGCGATCCAGTGAGGGAGCAGTGCGAAATGAGATGTCATAATCTCATTTGAGGCTTAAGGCCTACCATTACCTGTGAATCACAAAGGCAAAGAACCTGAGAGTGAGCAACACAGACCAGGGGAACATAAATTAGCAGCGAGGATCAATGCCGACGAAGATTTTGAGTTGGAGAAGCAGCAGAGCAGGAGGCTCGAAACCACTACTAATTCACAGAAGGAGTGAACATGTGAGTGAGCAAAATGGAACAGGAATTTGGGCCAACTCACAACTGGGAGTTGCCGTGGCAGAAGGGTGGGAGGTTATAAATCAGCATTGAGGATCGAGGCATCGTCATACCGGGAGTCACAGAGACAGTGGCCTTGTGAAGGAGCAAAGTGGAGTGGAAGCTGGAGGATTACGCGTACCTGGAAGTCACAGAGACGGTGACCTTGGAAGAGAGCAGTGTGGAGTGGGAGTTTGAGGATTAAACGTACCTGGGAGTTACAGAGATGGTTTTACCGTGAGGAAGACGAGCAGAGTGGGAGCTGGACGATTACCCAAACCTGGATGTCATCGAGACAACTTTCTGCTGCTGGGACATGCATGCACTGAGTTTGAAAGAAGTGCAAGACATATCACTGAAAGGCTGTAATTTCATTGGCTGATAACATACCGTTATTAGTGATTGTCTGTATATTTCTATAGGTTAGCTAATTTATTTTTCAACTTCTGAAAGAAGTTTTGAATGAGAAATTAGAAAAGAAATCTCAGCCAATAAAATATAGTAATCTCAGTAAGCCATAGTTGAATAAGGGACTTAACTCTCATGTTATTTCACTGATGTTAACTTTATACGAAGTAAAATAATTAACTAAAACTATGTATGTTGCAGTTTGCGACATGGTGGTGTTCTGCTACATTGGGTAGTCATAGCCCCTGCTAGTCTTCTCGATGAACGCCGTTGTCTTGAAGCTCAGGCATCGACTGGAGACTCTGTGGGACATCTATGATGCTGAGAGTTAAGTGGATAGCACATGCAGAGAAAGAACCACCCTGCAGACATGACAGCCTGTAAGAAGGAAGAAAATGGGCGCCCAATAAAAGGAAAAAATATAGCCTGATTCCTCTTTCTCAAATCATTTTTCCAGTTTGGAAGTTGATGAAGGTGCTGGCTGCTCAGTGAGTGCAGTGAGAGCCATGTTTGTGGCACCACAAGCAACTTAACTGTAGGACGGGAGGGAGAAGGGAGGAGTAGCAATTGTCAGAGGCCATTCCGTAAATTGAGGAAAATGCAAACATTTGTGTAACGGTCAATGTAACTCCAGGATGGTGGGGTCAAGAATATTACTGAGTCTGAAGGGCAGCCACCTGTGAAATAGTGAACAGTCAAAGGTCATGTATGAATGACATGGGTTCGAAGGGTTAAATGGCCTGTGCATCAGAATGTAGGGATCTCCGTGGATGGTTCGCTAGCAGGTCCTCATATCTTGCAATCCCTGACATACTGCTAGCGCCGTGTGCAAGTGAGAACAGAATTCGAGGTTTCAGAGAGATGAGAGCGTGATTGGAACGATGGTGCAGCAGAAAGGGAATCAGATTCATGGGACATTGGGGCCGGCTCTTGGGAATGCAGCAACTGTACAAGGTAGCTTGGAAAAAAAAGTGACAGAGCTGGAACTGAATTCCTTGTGTGGTATTTGATCGGGTTTGAAAATAGATTGGCGTGCATGTGGGATTCAAAACGGAAAAATAGAGGAGACTACCAGGATTCACAAAATACTTGAAGATGCTGCTGGTAATTTGCATCAACATGTTTAAAAGAGGCAAATGGAGTAAGAAAGGAGGTAGATGCACTGCATGGATGTGAATGCTCAGAATCTGGGGAAGTGCAGATGCAGATTGGCGTGTGGAAACCTGATGTACTGATAACCAAGAGCTGGTTCAAGCAATGGGTGCTATATATTGCTGGGTGTAAAGTATTCCGGAATGACAGGAGTGAAGTGAAAGAATGGAGTTTAGAATTATTGGTTTAGATTTGTGTTAGTTAAGGAGAAAGGGAGAAAGAACATGCGTCCAAGGACAGATGGGTTTGGTTGGTGATGCAGGACATAAAGTGAAAAATTACCCTATGAGGTACCGTCTATAGGCCACGAACCATTGGAAAGGATAGAGAGAACAGATAGGTAGTGACAGTTAAGAACAATGAAAATACCACAGAGTCGTGAGATTGAGAATCTTACATTATCCACATATGGACTGGGATTCTGGTGTTGGAGGGTCATGAGGAGTGTGTTCCTGAATTACAAAGAGGACAGCTTACTGCAGGTGTATGTGTCCAGCCCAAGGCAGCATGCACTTTTCTACCTGGTCTTTGGCAAAGTGTTGGGAAAAGTGAATGCAGTGTCAATCGAGGAATGTTTTGGTGAACAGCGATCATTTTATTGGAAAGTTCAGGATGATGGTCAAGAATAATATTCAATAATTGAGAGTGAGAAACATAAGTTGACTGAGAGCAGCCTTCAATGGGGAAAGAATGAAGGTTTGAGTAGAACAATAAGTTGATCAAAAAAAAGAACAATGTGGTTCCGTCAAAGTGCACATGATTTGGGTCCAGTCGAGGAATTGTCCCTCAAATAGGAAAGACAGGAGGAACAACCCAACACTCCCTGGATGATAGAGAAGAACAATAAAACAGAAACAACAGATAGAAAATCTAATTTTGACCTAGGAGGAATGCCGAAGTGGAGTTGGAATATCAAGGGAGACTTTTGAGAAAACTGAGTGCCAACATAGAGCTGTCCCAGAATATTATGTGGGCATCTTCGAGTGAGAGTGTTTAGAGATGGAGTAAGACTGGGTTAAATCTCTAATAAGGAATTATTCTGGAAAACTATCTCTGCGAGTAGTAAGGATAGAGTTGGATGTGTTGTAGATGCATGTTCAATGGTAACATTCAAGAGGATTGGATGATTATTGATACAAAAATGTGTAAGAATGTGTGGAAGGAGGACATCATTACGCAGCAATGCGTTCAGTTGAAGAGCTGGTCTAACCATGATCGGCCACATTCCATTCTTCTATACCAAAATGCATTTTTGTGATTCCACGTAGTGTCTTGAGAGTTCTTCAAGTCAAAAAGGAGTCCGCCCTTGTAACTTCATCGATCCTGTTCGATACATTCTAGTCTTTGCAAACTACTTCAGAAAATGTAGATCTCCTGATTTCTGAAACTCATACACGCCATATAAGCCATCTTTCTCTGAAATCTCCTCCAGCTCCTCTCACCCTTACTCTTTAAAAAGTATTTCTCAAGCCTTTACACTCTTCCCTTTTCTGCAGCTACTCTCATCCGTAGAAATTCTATTTTGCAGACTCCTCCAGTTCATACAACAATCAACTCCTTCCTGCCCAGACAGATCGCAATATATCCATAAGCCCTTCCAGCCAATAAAGCGTATATTATATCTCCAGCTTCCTCCAGCACCGGCCCTTTTCTTTTCTTGAATCCTGACAACTTGCCGTGTTGTGTAACTACTCCAATTTGTAACAGGCTGTGTAACGTCCTCCACTCCCTACAGCATTCCCGATTCTGTAACTATTGTCTGCCCCGAAGCAGTTCTCTGCAACTTCCAGATTCTAAATCCATCCCAATCTATCTAAAAACCTTCAGCCCTCCCTCTCTTTGTAATATCTACCGGATGTTCAAACTGAAATAACCCCACAGAGGCCGGTATCCTCTCACCAAATCGCCTTTTGTTGTACATCATGGTACATGGCAGTGACTCACGCTAGCTCAGAGACGGCTTTTAGAGTGAACAGAGCCCCTGACACTCCTGTTTATTTCTGTCAGCCAGGATTCGCTGATTGAATTCGGTTGACAGTCCCTGTCAGGGAACACGTATTAATGAGGTTTAATTGACCGAGCTCGTTCCAATCACTACAAAATCCCTTCACGCATGTCTAACGTCCATGAAATCTGGCAGTCTTTGAAACCATCTCCAGTTGCTTCAGCCCTCTCCATCTCTGTGAAATTCTCCAAGGAATTTCAGTAAAACCTTTCAGTAAAACCTCATGTTGACAATTCTCTGCCTGATCTATGCAAGTTTTTTCTGGTTTCAGAAAACTCTCAATCTCAAACTCCTCCAACCAGAAAGTCTCTTGCTAATCTCTAACCGCTTCGAAAAGCTAAATCCGCCGTATGTCTGCCACAACCTCCAGGAGTAGGAATAGATTTTGAAGCAGGGAACTTCATAGGGCAGGGAGAGCTTGGCACAATAAGAATGTTTGTAGAAGCTAGTGAGTTTACAAGCGTGGGAAGGGTAATGGGACATGAAGGGTGTTACAGAGACAGGCAGTTTGTCGCCGCAGTGAACATATTTCTTTTTTATTTCTGGTACAAACGGGCACAGAGAGCTAAGTTATGTCAAGGCATAATTTTCATCAGGTTTCAGGGAGGTTTTCTCTCGCGAAGCCTCTTGTCGCCAAATTATTGATCTGGCCAGTCTAGTTCCATTTTCACTTCAAACAACATCCTAAAACTATTCGTGCCTTTGTTATCTCCTTCAGCCCCTATGACAATCCATATCCCTGGAATAGCCCGCAGAATTCACACATCTTCTGATCTGTGGAACCACCTCTGAACCCTGCAACAATCATGGTCTCTGGAACTTGCTGACATCCCTGAATTCCTTCCTAACATTTCAACTATTCAAATGAAATAATACCTTCAAATAGCATGAAACAGACGAGATGTAGCTGTCATTATGGAGATTTAAATGCAGTCTGGCCAAGACTGAGAACTGGATAATAATGTGTTTTCACCATTTATAAAGGAAGGGTAAATAGGCCAATAGAGTGATGTAACGTAAAGGATGATATCATTATTAATGTGATGCTTATCAATTTACACACTGCTCCTCCCAGCCCCCTCCCCCAATCCCTGCTTATTGTTCCGATCAAATCATGGTAAGCTTTGAAAACTTCAGTAAACAACACAGCAGAGAGGATATCACACTATACACTATATAATTGGACAAGAAAGAATGTTTTTTAACGACTTTGTGCTGACTCCTCGGAGTCTATTGGACTTCAGGACCCGATCTCGGCACATTTTTAAAGGAGTTTAAGAGTTTCTGTCTCTACTCCGATGACATTTGTGACTTCCAAATCCTTACCATGCCCTGGATGAAATATCAACTTTCCTCATCACTCCTCTAATATTCAAGCCAATTATATTAAATATTCACCGCGGGTAACTAAGCTCTCCAAAAGGAACAAGATGTTCTCGCTTTCTCTATCCAGATCTCTCCCAACATGTACAGCCCAATCAAATCTCCTCTGAGCATCCTCCGTTCCAAACATTTCTTCATAAATACACTTTGTCTTTCACAGGGTAACAGATCCCCTCTGTACTCTCTCCAGGCCAATTCAGTCTTTCTATGTAATGGGTTGACCAGAACTGCACACAGTACGCAGGCTGTGGCTAAACTAATGATTTATGCAGTTCCAACAAAAAACCCTCCTGCTCTTATATTCTGCACTTTGGCTGACAGGTGAAATAATGCCATGTGTTGTCATAACGAGATTATTGATGTGTCTACCTGCTTTTAGGGATTTGTCCACACTGAATATGGTTTCATTTATTGCACATTTCTCGCTATTGTTTATGTCCCCAAATGCCTTGCCTTGCACATCTCATGGCTGTTTACTCCATTCATCTGGAATCCATAGTTTCTGTTTTTAAACGACCTGCCATGTGATCAATTGTCAAATCTAAGTAAGTCACATTAAGTTACAATTTGGTGCGTCGCACATGCAGTCGGATTAATTGCACACGGTTTTCCCTTGTACAAATCCAGGCTGATGTCCTGGAGTCCCTGGGAGTTCTTCAGTGACCGTTCCTCCTGTGTCTCAGAATTCCAGAGTCGACCAATTCAGTTAGTCCCTTGACTCTATTAAACAAAGCTGCGGTGTGAGCCATGCTCCAGTCCTCCAGCATCCGGCATCTAGTGAGGTTCGGATAATGGTGATCAGTATAAGGCAGTTGATTTTCCACCATCTTCTTTTATCAGCATGGAATATTATGTTAGATCCTTTAAAGGATGTGAATCTCCTTTATAATTCCCCTCGCCATGACTCCCAATAACTCATACTACACCGCGTGGAACACCTGTTTGTTTTTGTACAGACGGATAGGAGCCTAAATCAGCTTATGATCTGGTGAATCTCACTTTAGTCGAGTTTCATGAAGGGTTTCTCTCCACAATGTTAATTACATTTTCTCAAAATGTCGTCCCCAACCTGATACATTGACTACCTTCCCTGCACCCATGGTCTTCTTCTCACCTGACACTAACCCAATGATTTTTCCCTTTGCTATAATGACTGCTTACTGTCTGGATATCCAAAAATGAACTGGCCTCCCTGTTACAGGTGCCACCTTTAAAACATCTTTACCCTCTTGGATTGACAATCCGGAACTGCCCCAGACTTAGCAGAAGGGGGAAAACTGCGGCTCTACTTTGTGGACAGGCCTCCCAAGGTCTGTTGGATGTCATGAGGGACGAGAGGAAAATTAGGTTCCTCCACGACTGGCAGGGGAAGTCGTCACACCAGACACTGGCAGCTTGGTCTGAGGCTAACACCTGGGTCAGTGCAGTGCCAGCGTTGTGGGTGAATGCCAAACAGTGTGGTAAAGAGGTCAGTGACTTCTCTATTCCACCAGTTTAAGTGCCACCACCTGAACTTTTTGACCTCGCACTCACTCTATCTCTATTACCGTACCAACCTCCCAGAAAGGCTTCAGTTCTCCCACTCTCACTTAATACAGCACCTTCACCCGTTCTCTGCCTAACCTCTTCTGTGACCCTCTCCCCAATTTTGCCAGATGCCTGTGCTGCCTATTCACTCACTCAACAACCCTCGCCAGCTTTCCCCCAGCTCTACTTGCACTAACAGCTGTACCAGAGATGAACATCTCACTAAAAACCTCTTGGTAATTTTCTCATTCTAGGAGGAACCATTCAAAAGCAGGGCAGAAATTGCCAAGAGGGAAAGGGGACAGGACGACATTCCGCTCCTGACCCCCCTCATAGAGGAACCATGAGATTCAAAGTTTGTGAGAAGATTTGTAGCTCGGGTGCTCGTTGCTGTGGTTCTGTTCGCCGAGCTGGAGGTTTTTGTTGCAAATGTTTCGTCTAACAGGAAGACAGCTAACGATCCGCATACATGAACATCAATTAGCCACGAAACGACACGACCAGCTATCCCTAGTAGCCACACACGCAGACGACAAGCAACATGAGTTTGACTGGGACAACACTCCCATTATAGGGCAAGCGAAACAAAGAACAGCCAGGGAAATACTAGAAGCATGGCACTCAGGCCACTACAGCGGACAGCTGAAACTGACAACCGGAAGCGGCAAGGACAGGCCACTATAAATGGCGTAGGAAACACCACAGAAACGCTTCACAGGAGGCTCCAAAGCACTGAGGATGTCACCTAGACAGGGGACGAAACGTTTGCAACAAAAACTTCCAGCTCGGCGAACAGAACCACAGCAACAACCATGAGATGCTGGCTGACCGTGTCCAGCTCCGAAACTGACACCGGAGACTCCACTTGACTGACTGAACTAGGCACCTTGACTGACTATGGACACTGATGTCAAGCTTCCTCGTTTTTTGTCTGTGCTAAACAGCAAGACAATACAGCAGTCGTATAAGCATGGTAGCTCGGGCTGAGGGGAATCACTATTAAAGGCAGGGCAATATTTCTATGAGCATTCGAGTAATCGCAAAGTGAGGGTGCACAAACACCGAGTGAGCAGACGAGAGGTACAGTCCATGAGTTGGGTGTGTCCCCCCCCCCACCCCCATCTGCCACCCGACGTCTGCCCGGTTTGTCCTGTCAGGGCGACAGTACCTACCAGAGAAAATGGTGATGCTGACTGGGACATCGACCTGTTCACAGAATCCTGCTTTACAGAAAATGTCTGCCTGCTGCTTGATTATTCTATGCAAAAATATATGGCAGGTCACTTTTAAATTTTGTACAACGAAGATGTAATATCACTTTATTTCTTAGTTGTTTTAAAATAAACCGAACATCATTGTTTTTCAGTTGAAAACAATTGAAGTGAGCAATAACTACATTACCAGGGCACACATCTAACTATTACACAATTCAGTGACTGTAGTAATCAGCTGATTCTTGTTCTGATCAGTGAACACATTATCTTGCAGTCAGCAAAGCTGTTGAAAATATCTTAAAAAGCACTGAATTACATTGAATCCCTCAGAAAACACAGTGTTATTGGGCTTCACCACTACTTCTAAAACACTGGCCAGTTCTAACATCTATCCAGAGACCTTTCAAACTGGAGCTGTAATGTTTTCGCACAATCCCTCACAACAGACCAAGGAGAGGCATACCTGATCAACAGGGAAATGCATGGTCAATGGACTTGCACAATGCTTGGTGCTGGTCAAAACACAATTCAACATTTGTTAAAATCACCTGTCCACAAGCATGTTTTGCAAGTTTATCTTTTCTCGCATGCCACAGAAACTCTGCAATTCTCTACCTTGGACCCGATCCGAAATGAAGGCGCTGTTAAGGTGATTAACTCCTGACGCACATGGCGTCTTACATTGAATCCCTCATAAAACACATTCAGTGCATGTCAGTTCCGCAATGTCAGTATGCAAATAGAATTGATGACAAGCATGATCCCAGACCACCTTCCATGCATGTGACTCGAGAAAAAAAATTCTATGGAGGTATTATTCATTAACAGCAAAGTCCTTTTATTGACGTTTCAACATTGTTCGGTAATAATGACTTTTCAATTGTCCAACAAGCAAACCACCCACCCATTTGTTCAGTTCACGTTTATGACAACTATTTGATGCACAAATCACAGTAAGGGTCTTTGAAATGACGAATCTCATTACTACAATCAAGAAAATATTATTATGAAGTGTAAGGACGCAATTACTTTCCCTTGTAGTAATACTGTGTGCTAATATTAACTCACAATTATTTTCATGGCAACGATATCACTGTGTTAACGTTCTATAGCCAGATAAAAGTAGATTTTCAATTGCTTCTGTCCTTCTCATAACACACTAATGTGATGTGTTAATGTCAGTGTATATGTGATGTTAGGTATGTCGGCCATGCTTTTGAAAGACAGATTGTTTCAAACAGCAAATTCCTTGGGCTGTTCACAGCAAGCAAGATCATGACTGGACCCAACCAGCGTGCGCTCACAAAACCAAAAACTCAGTGCCCAACGTTGGGCATGATTTGCCAATATTTTTCATTTTAAATTATTCATGGAATGTGATTGAGCCAGTATTTTTTGCCCTTCCCATGTTGCCGTTGAGAAGGTGGTGGATAGCTGTCACAATAAATCACGACAATTCATGAGCTGTAGGTAAGTTTATAATACTCTAATGGAGAGAACTTGAAACAGTGACACTGAAGGAACAGCAATATATTTCCCAATCAGAATGGTGGGTTGCTTGGAAAGTGAGCGTTCTTGCGTTCCCATGTATCTGCTGCCCTTGTGCTTCTTGATGGTCGTGCTTCAGGGGGCTTTGTAAAAGGATTCGGTAAATTTCTGCAGAGTACTGTGTTGATGGCAGGCATTGTTGCTACTGAGTGTCAGTGATGAGGGGTGAATCTGCACTCATATTGGTACATGGGGTGTATTTCATCACACGCACATTCAACGTGTTTCGGAAAGAAGGTTACATTCTTTCAGAAATTTTGAGATAATGTAGTTTTACTGGATTCATAGCCTCTGACATATTCTTAAAGCCAATGAATTTATTTCTTTTGACAAGTGTGGTGCTGGAAAATCACAGGTGGTCCGTCCAACGTTTTAGCATAAGCCCTCACAGGAACGGGTAATGAATATATGTGGCCAGTTCAGTTCAGGTTAACAGTAATCTCCAGTATATTGGTCCTTCGGAATTCAGTTGTTGTGGTAGCATTGAATGTTAAAGGGTGCTGGGACAATTCTGTGTTGTTCGAGGTGATAGTTGTCTTGCATGTGCGTAAGTAATAATGTGACTTGTCGCTGGTAAGCACCCGCCTGCATATTTTGCTTATCTGTGTAATTACGTACGATGTTGAATATTATCCAATCATTGACAAACACCCCACTTGTGACTTTACAATGCAGAGATAATCATTTATGATGCAGCTGAAGATTGTTGGCTCGAGAACAGACAGCACTCTTAGAACTCACTGATAATGACACTCTCTCGGAGTTAGGAAGCTTGCTTCGATTTCCACCTGCGCCAGAAGTGTGCAACAACATATCTGAACAGATTTATATTATAAAATATTCCGTAAGGAACAAATTGAGGAATTTGTTAGCTCAATCAGTTGAATGACTAGTTTGTAATGCATATTCATGCCAACAGGGTGGGTTCAATTCCTGCACTGATTGACTGTGACGGCTGTGAAGTACTGTTGCACTCATGCACTCCTTTCTGTCAGGTATAATCCCTGTCCAATTAAACAACCACCGATTGTCTCTGTCTAACAAAAGAGCAACCACATAATCTCTTCAGAGTATGGTGCCTTCGAATTCAGCTGTGTGTTTTCTTGTTGTCCATGTTTGTACCAAGTTTTCAATGAGGCCAGAGGATGAGTGACCCAGCAGAACCCAAACTGAGCTACACTGACCAGCTTGGTGCCTAGGAAGTGCTGCTTGATACCACTGTATATGATTTTTTTCATCACTATATTAAGAATAGTTGTTAGACCAAGGGGCAGTCATTGAACATTGTTTTGTCTGTGTATGTACAGGGCACAATCGATCGTTTCCCACATTGTCAGGTCGATGCAAGTAATGTATCCTAAAAGGAACAGGTTGAATGTAATGTTATCAAGGCCCACAGCCTTTGCATTATCCAACCTCTCGAGCCTGATTGGAGACACCACACGAAATAAATCGAATTAGTTGAAGCATGCCATTTAGAGGAGATTAAAATAGGTAATCCCGTCGAAACTTCTGTCTGACCGATACTGTGAATGTCTCAGCCATATTTTTCTATGGTTGTGCTGGGCTCTTCCACCATGTGGATGCGTTTATTGATGGAGTTCCGGTTGAAATATGTGGTTACGAGGAATTCCTATGAATGTATTTGTTTAGCCTGTCGCAAGATGGATGTATTGTCCTAGTCGAACAGGTGTCCCTCATCGTTTGTATGCATGGTATCGGTGATAGCTGATCGTGTCTTTTGGTGGCAAGTTTAAGCTCATATATCCTGGTGGCTAATTTAATGCCAATGTAGTTTGACCAATGTAATATTTCTTGCAGTCCTTGCAAGGCATTTCGTACATGACGTTCATTCTATGGTTGTGCATACGGGGTCCTTTAAATTAATCAAGAACTGTTTCAATGTAGTGGCAGGTTTTCGGGCTGTCATGATGCCTTGGGCCAGAGTCACCTGGTTGTCATCTCCGATATGTCTTTGATGTATAGCAGGGAGACTCGAGTCACTGGGGGTCCTCGATTACCCTGGGGAAAAAAGACTGAGTGTGCTCGCCCTCTTCATGCCTCTCATGACTCGTACTCTTCCAAAAGATACCCCTCTGTCTCCTACACTCGAAAGAAAAATGTTCGAGCTTGTGCTCCTCTCCTGATACCTAAATCCATTGAGTCCTGGGTACAACATTCTATATTTCTACTGCACGATTTCCCTGGTTAATAATATCATTACCGTAGCAGGGTTACCAAAACTGAACACAATAATCCGAGTATGGCTTCACCAACATCCTATAAAACTGCAGCATAACTTTCCAACGTCTGTACTCAATGTCCTGACTGATGAAGGCCAGGGTGCTGGAAGCCTCCTTCACTGTTCTGTCTACCTGTGACATAACTTTCAGAAAACCGTGCACCTGAACTCGAAGATCCATCTGTTCCAGTGCATGCTTAAGGCTCTGCTATTCACAAGGGGAATTCTATTTTTACTTGATTTTTCAAAATGCAAGCCCTCACAAATATCTATATTAAACCCCATTTGCCATTTCTCAACCTACTTCCCCACCTGATCAACGTCCTGCCACAATTTCTAATAACCTTTCTCACATTCCACGATACCGCCCTTGTAGTGTCATCTACATTCTTCCTCATCATGCCTGAACATTCTCATTCAAGTCATTGATAACAACGGTAATGGCCTCAGCACCATTCTCTGAGGGACACTACTCGTCCCAAGCCCCCAGTCCAACAAGCATCCTTCCACTCTTCCCCTCTGCTTCCTACCTTCAAGCCAGTTGTTTATCCAATTTGCCAACTCCCCCTGGATTCCATGTAACCTTTTCTTTCAGAACAGCCTGCCATGTGGAACCTTATCAAAGTCCTTACTGAAATCTATATAGACTATGCATCCCAACTGAGCAGCAAACCATACTCCCAAAACCTGCAACATTCTCCAGTCCATCCCATCCTCCCGATCCCTGCAATATTTTCCAGTCCATACCAACCTCCATATACCTGTAACATTATCCAGTCCATACCATCATCCTTTTTCGTGTAATATTCTCCAGACACCACACCTGCTTTTGAATCTACCACATGTTCGTTTCTACTGAATGTTTCCACACCCTGCTCAATTTGGTCACTGTAACGATCCACAGCCTAACAACTATGCATAACTCTGGTTGCTCCAATCTATAAAACCCTTCCTCCTGATATTCTCTGACACTCGCTGATAGCTATTAACTTTCTTTAACTCTGTATCAACCTCGAACCCCTGAAAACATCTGTAACTCGATAATCTCAATCATCCCTCCAAAACACATTATCACTGAAACACTCCCGGCATTTACAACTAGGCTTTCGAGGTAATCCTTCTTTCCCTGACTAATCAAAATCTCATAATCGCTGTCGTAAATATGCTTAATGTCCCATCCTCGATATCCCTCTGCAGTAAGGCAATCCAGAGATTCACTATCTACTGAGAGACTAAATTGCTCCTCATCTCCTTTTCGAGTGAGTGAACTCTTGTTGAGATTTGATGGTCTCTGGTCACAGATTCTCACACAAGGTAAAATAAAACGAAGTGGCAAAAAATATTATTTAACTTAAGGCTATGGAGATTGTCTTCATTGAAAGTGGTCTGCATGATCAGATCACAATCTATGGAATCCATTGTGGTTGGTAAGTTGCACACAATATTTTCTTTGTCGTAGGAGACAGAGGTATGTGGCGGGTTTATTTCTGATGAGACATATGTGGCCAGCGATGTTTCACAAGAACCAGTGCTGCAATCTCTGTTTGCAAATTATATCAGTGTTTAAGCGCTCTGATTAGTAATGGAAAGGGATTTAGTTATAGGGATAGCTTGGGGAATTGAGGATAATGAGGAAGAATGTAAAAGAACGCAGCAGTATGTCGATCAGCTGGAACACTGGTTTGAGGAATGGAGAAATTGCATGTCATCGTGACGAGTATGAGTTGATGCATTTTGGAAGTCGAATGGTAGAATTAAATGCACTATAACTATGATACCCTGATGGATCTTGGTTGCAAGTCCATAGCTTCCTGAAATAACAATACAACAGGAGGTGATAGTAAAGAAGGTGTATGGCATGCTTGCTCCCTCGATCGCAGCATTAATGCAGCCTTTTGCATGTCATGTTGTAACTGAATAAAGCTTCAACGGCTCAGTTTGGATTAGCATACTTCTTCTCATCACCACACGATAGGAAGGTTGCGGTGACTTTGAACAAGGATCAAAAGGGGTTTACCAGAATGTTGCTGAAAATGTATGGCTGCAAAAGCGCAGCAGGTCAAGCAGAATCCAAGGAACAGGAGAATCGACGTTTCGGGCATAAGCCCTTCTTCATTCCTGAAGAAGGGCTGATGCCCGAAACGTCGATTCTCCTGTTATTTGAATGCTGCCTGACCTGCTGCGCTTTTCCAGCAACACATTTTCAGCTCTGATCTCCAGCATCTGCAGCCCTCACGTTACCAGAATGTTACCTGGATGAGCCTGTGCCAAGTAGAAATAAAGGTTATCCCTGTATGAAAATGTGTTAAGTATAAGGAGAAGTTGGACACAGTTGGATTGTTTTTCTAGTGTGATGGATTCTCAGAGGCGACGTGGTCCAGGTTTATGGCATTGGGACAGGTTTGAATGGTCTGGATGATCGGAATCTCTTTTCCAACGTGGAAATGTAAAATACTAGGGCGCCTCAGTCGCAGGTGAAAATGACAAATTTTTAATGAGATGAACGAGACAAGTTTTTTTTTGCAGACAGGGTGGAAGCTGCCAGGATCGTATAGAAATGGAAAAGTTAGCAAAGTCTTTACATGGCGTTCAGACAGAAATACGAACAGGCAGAGATTAATGAGATATGAGCCATGTGCAGGCAGATGATATTCGTTTATAAAAGCATCATGGTCAACACAGGCATGGATTTCCGAAGGACATTCGCTGTGTTGTACATTTCTATTTTCTAACCTCCCAGACCCTACCATGGCAAAGGAACTCAGCATCTTGAATGTAAATTGAAATTCTCTATCATTCTTCTAAATTCCAGTGTGGTCAAGCTCATCTGACTCAACCCCTAATGATTAGAATATCCGTCCAGCCCCAGGATCAAGTGATCATTCTCTGGCCTCCTTGCAAAGCCAGAATTTCTTTCCCGAGGACACTTGTGCTATTCATGTTATTCTAGGCTTCATCTGATTCGTTACTTGTGTAATTTTAGCAAATTCTCCCTATGTTTGCACTTCATTTCCCTTTGTAATAAATGACAGCATCTTGTTTGCCTTCTCTATTACCTGCTGACCTATAAGCTGCCTCTTACGTTTGAATTCTCAAAACGTTTTGTGCAGTCTGTGTGAAACCAAACGGTGCTAGCCTGACAGTAAGTTGGGAACAGCTAAAGTGTAATAGAAAGGATATGACAATAAATATTAACTGCACACATAGAAACAGTGGTATACGCATGATTTTATAAATGGGAAATATTTTTAAACCTGTTACATTTTACATTTTGGCATGAAACTTAATGACAGAATTAGTACAGGTGGGGGAGGGGACTGAAGATATGGGAACGTTTGAAGTTTCAGAAGTCTGTTGAACAGTTTCAATAAGGGCTAAATCTTAGATAGGGAGCGACAAGGCCCCATAAATTTCAATGAGGCTGTCGATGTGCAGCCACTGTTGATGGCAGAGATCCGATACAAATATTTTGCCGGTCGGACTTCCTGTTGAGAATGACAGAAAGCTCAGGAAGTTGGGAGAATAAATTGTGATATCTTGGAAAGTGTTCACATTGTAGAACAGGATTGCTGGATGTCTTGAAATGCAAAAAGGTTTATTAAACCTCTGGACATAAGCAGGTGTATCCCAACACCTTGTGAGATGCTCAGGAAAAAAAATTGTGGGGCCTCTCGCTGAGATTATTGTACCATCGATAGGCACTAAAGAACAATGAGATGTGGTGCATCAGTTGTTGGAGTAGATTCTGAGAGAAAAGATTATCGAGCATTTGGAAAGGCAAGGAGGAATGAGCTATCGTCAGCATTACGTTGTGTGTTAAAAGTCGTTTCTGACAAACCTGAATGCTTTTTCAGGAGGTAGACAAGTAGTATATCAAGGCAAAGCAGTAGACCTTGTCTACATGGACTTCAGCAAGGATTTTGACAAGTTTTTGCATGGCAGAAGCAAAGAACATAACAACAACGAGCAGGGGTAGGTCGTCTGGCACGTCAAGCCTGCTCCACCATTCAATAATGTCACGGCTTATCTTTTCCTGGACTCAGAACAATCTACCAGCGCACACACCTTATGCTGTCATTAATTTTCACTTTCAAGAAACTGGCGACCTTAGTTTTAAAACAGTTTACAGAAGTAGTGTCAACTGCTTCACTGGGTTGGAATTCCACAGAATAAATGTCCTTTTGGTGAAAAGGTTCCTTCTCAATTCAGTCCGAATTCTGCTTCCTCTAATCTTGTGGCTATGTCCTCTTCTCCTAGCTTCACCTGCCAGTCGAAATGTCCTCTCTCCGTCTATCTTATCTATTCCCTTCATAATTTCATTTTTGTGAGATCTCCTCGATTAATTTGAATTCCAATAAATAAAGTTCCAAAATATTCTTTGTATCTCCACATAAGCCAAGACTCTCAACTCCAAAATGAAACTTGTGAACGTCCGATGTACGCCCCCAGTGTCAATACATCCTTCACACAATAACCCAGGCATCGACAGCACCTTGCACAGATGCAACAGAGAACATAGAACATTTCAGCGCAGTACAGGCCCTTCGGTCCTCGATGTTACGCCAACCTGTCATATCAATCGGAAGGCCATCTAACCTACAATATTCCATGTCCGTCCATATGCTTGTTCAATGACCACTTAAAGTTACTTAAAGTTAGCGAATTTACTACCGTTGCCGGCAATGCATTCCATATCCTTACTATTCTCTGCGTAAAGGAACTACCTGTGATATCTGTCCTATATTTATCACCCCTCAATTTGAAGCTATGCTCCCTCATGCTCACCATCACCATATTTTGAAAAAGGCTCTCCCTGTCCACCCTATCGAACCCTCTGATCATCTCATATGTCTCTATTAAGTCACCTCTCAACCTTCTTCTCCCTAATAAAACAGCCTCATGTCCCTCAGCCTTTCCTCGAAAGACCTTCCCTCCATAACAGACAACATCCTAGTAAATCTCCTCTTCACCTTTTCCAAAGGTTCCAGATCCTTCTGATAATGCGGTGACCAGAACTGTACACAATACTCAAAGTGTGGCCGCACCAGAGTTTGTACAGCTGCAGCATAACCTCATGGTTCCAGAACTCTGTCCCTCTATTAATAAAAGCTAAACCACTGTAAGCCTTCTTAACAACCCTGTCAACCTGGGTGGCAACTTTCAAGGATCTGTGTCCATGGACACCGAGATCTTTCTGCTCATCTACACTACCAAGAATCTTACCATTAACCCAGTACAGTACTTTGCATTCCGGTGACTCCGACCAAAGTGAATCACCTCACACTTGTCCGCATGAAACTCCATTTGCCACCTCTTATCGCAGCTCTGCAGCTTATCTATACCTTTATATAACCTACAACATCCTTCTTCGCTATCCACAACTCCACCGACCTTAGTGTCGTCTGCAAATTAAGTAACCCACCCTTCTACGCCTTCGTCCAGGTCGTTTATAAAAAGGATGAACAGCAGTGGACCCACACCGATCCTTGCGGTACACCAGTTTTAAGTGGACTCCTGGATGAGCATTTCCCATCAACCCATCCGATTCTTTTAGCAAGCCAATTACTGATCCAACCTGCTATATCTCCCACAATCCCATTCCTCCGCATTATGTACAATACCCTACTGTGGGGAACCTTGCTGAAATCCATATACACCACATCAACCTGTTTACTCTCATCTACCTGTTTGGTAACCTTCTCAAAGAACGCAATAAGGTTTGTGAGGCACGACCTACACTTCTCAAAACCATGCTGACTATCCCGAATCAAATTATTATTTTCTAGATGATTATAAATCCTATCGATTATAACATTTTCCAACGCTTTACCAACAACGGAAGAAAGGCTCACTGATCTATAATTACCAGGCTCTTCTCTAACCCCCTTTTTGAGCAGGTCAGCCACATTTCCTATCTGCCAGTCTTCTAGCACTATTCCTGTAGACAATGACTGTTTAAAGATCAATGCCAAGGCTCGGCAATCTCCCCCCTGGCTTCCCAGAGGACCTAGAATAAATCCCATTCCGCCCAGGGGATTTATCTATTTTCACACTCTGCAGGATTTCTAATACTTCTCCCTTGTAAACTTCAATCCCACCTAGCCTAGTAGCCTGTATCTAAGTATTCTCCGCGACAACAGTGTCTTTTTCTGGAGTGATGCTGTCGAAAAATATTCATTTAGTGCTTCCCCTATCTCCACCGACTCCACAGACAACTTCCCAATACTTCCCAACTTCCTTGATTGTCCCTAATCTTACTGTCGTCATTCCTTAAATGGCTATAGAAAGCCTGAGGGTTTACCCTGATCCTATCCGCCAACAACTTCTCATGTCTCCTCCTGGCTCTTCTGAGTTCTCTATTTAGGTCTTTCCTGGCTACCTTGTAACCCACAAGCTCCGTAATTGAGCCTTCACATGTCGTCCTAACATAAGCCTTCTTCTTCCTCTTGACCAGAGATTCCACTTCCTTCATAAACCATGGCTCCCGTGCTCTACAGCTTCCTCCCTGTCTGACAGGTACATGCTTATCTGGGACACACATGAGCTTTTCATTGAATAATCTCCATATTCCTAATGTGCAGTCTCATTCCCATCCTAAGCTTCCTAAATCTTGCCTAATCACATCGTAATTGCCTTTCCCCCAGCTGTAACTCTTGCCCGGAGGTATACACCTATCCCTTTCTATCACTAAAGTAAACAGCAGAATTGGGATCGCTATAACCAAAGTGATCACCTACTTCCAAGTTTAAAACCTGGCTGGGCTCATTAACAAGCACCAAATCTAATGTGGATTCGCCCCTTGTTGGCATGCCTACATACTGTGTCAGGAAGCCCTCCCACACACACTGGACAAAAACTGGACAAACACATATTTGGAAAGTTGAAGTCCCCCATGCCGACTCCCTTGTCTGTCTCACTCCTATCGAGGTTCATCTTTGCTCTCCTTTCCCTACATCTCTGGAACTAATCGGAGGCCTATAGACAACTCACAATAGGTGACCTATACTTTCCTGTTTCTAATCTCAGCCAATACAACCTCAGTTGACCAGTCCCCAAACATCCTTTCTGCAAGTATAATGCTGCCTTGACCAACAATGCCACACCGCCCCCCTCTTTTACCATCTACTCTGTTCTTACTGAAACATCTAAATCCAGGAACCTGCAACAACCATTCTTGTCCATGCTCTATCCATGTCTCCAAAATGGCCACAACATCGAAGTCCGAAGTATCAAGCCATGCTGCAAGTTCACCCACCTTATTCCGGATGCTCCTGGCGTTGAAAGACACACACTGAAAACGAACTTCTTGATTTTTGGTGCGATCCTGCGTCCCTGAAACTTGATTTCGCACCGCCCTACTCTCAACATTTTCTATACATGAACTACAAGTTTGGTTCCCAGAACCCTGCTGGATTAGTTTAAATCCACCCCAATACCCTTAGCGAATTTACCTCCCCCCCCCCCCAAGTGTATTGGTACCCGACTGGTTCAGATGAAGACCATCCTGTTTGTAGAGGTCCCACCTACCCCAGAAAGAGCCCCAATTATCCAATAATCCAAAACTCTCCTTCCTGCACCGTCGCTGTAGCCACGTGTTCAACTCCTCTCTCTCCATATTCCTCGGCGCACTCGCACTTGGCACGGGCAACAAACCAGAGACAACAACTCTGTTCGTCCTATCTCTAATCTACCATTCTAGCTCCTTGAATTTCTGCCTTAAATCCCCATCACTCTTCCTACCTATGTCATTGGTGCCTATGTGGACCACGACTTGGGGCTACTCCCCTCCCCCCTTAAGAATCTCAAAAACACGATCAGAGACATCACGAACCCTGACACCTGGGAGACAATACATCAACCGTGAGTCTCTGTCGTCCCCACAAAGCCTCCTATCTGTCCCCCGAACTATGGAGTCCCCAGTGACTCATGCTCTGCTCTTCTTCCCCCTTCCCTCTAAGCAGCAGGGACAAATTCTGTGCCAAGCCCTGTGCCTCACTGCTTTCCCCAGTAAGTCGTCTCCCCAGCAATATCCAAAACTGCATACTTATTGTTGAGGGGAATGGTCACAGGGGTTCCCTGCACGGCCTGCTGGTTACCTTTCCGTCCCCTCAATGTAACCCATCTGCCTTTTTCTTGTACCTGAGAAGTGACTAACTCCCTGTAACTCCTCTCAATAACCCCTCTGTCTCCAGAATGGTCCGAAGTTCACCTAGCTCTAGCTCCAGTTCCCTAACGCGGTTTTCGAGGAGCTGCAGTTCGGTGCACTTTCCGCAGATGTACTCAGCAGGGACACTAGTGATGACCCTTACATTCCACATTCTGCAGGGGGAACATTCAACTGCCCTAACCTCCATTCCCACTATTCTAAATGCCCATAGAGATTGTTGAAAAATAAGGTATAAAAAATAAACTCGTTACCTTTCCAATATGGCGCACAGCCGCTTTTTCCTTGGTTAAGAGGAGGAGGTTGGGCGGGAGACACTGCCCAAGTAGTATTTCGGGTAACGCGACGACACACATATGTAACTTCCCAGAAGTCCTTCGCTCCTCTCTCGCAACTCTCGGCAAATGGAGGTCCCGACGCCTGAAGTAAGGTTTTCAAACAGTTAGACTCACCTTCCCAGAAGTCCTTCGCTCCTCCCGTACCTCTCGGCAAACATAAAAATCTCTGATTTTAAACTCAATCCCTTCAGACCAATGAAGGACAAAATTTTAATTGCCTTCCTAATTAGTTGTTTCACCTTCAGACGAACCTTCTGTGACTCATGCACAAGTACACCCAGATCCCTCTGCACAGCAGCGTGCTGCAACTTTTTGCCATTCAAGTAATAATCCTTTCTACTGCTACTCCTATCAAACTTTGAAGATACTGGTGTTGGACTGGGGTGGACAAAGTTAAAATTCACACAAAACCAGGTTATATTTCAACAGTTTTGTTTGTAAATTCCAGCTTTCCGAGCAACACTTTCCTTACCTACATTCATCTCTTTATCGATTACTGTCATATTATTAGGGTCTTACACTGTGAAGACCGATACAAAAATACCTGTTCAATGCTTCAGCCATTTGATCATGTTCCATAACTGAATGCCTCAGCTATTTTATCATGCTCCATAACTAAATGTTCCTTCTGACCATCTAAATAACTAAAATTTAATTTCGCCTCTCTTTTGTGTTGTATATAATTACAGAAAATTTAGTGAACTGTCTTTTTCTTCACGTTTTACTTTATAGCTTTTCGTGGCTTTCTGTTGACCTTTAAAGTGTTCCCAATCTTCTCGTTCCCTGCGTTTTTGGAAACGTTGTATCTATTCTCTTTCAATTTATGAGTCTCCCTTACTTCCATAGATACACTTTGCAGAATACCCCATTTTATTACAGTCCTTCCTTTTCGCTGGAATAAGTTTTTGCTGATCACTTTGAGAAAACAATGCTTTGAATGTCCTCCGATGCTCGTCAACATATCCCCAATAAAATCTTTGCTTCCAGTCTATTTGAGTCAAGTCCTCACTCATTCTATTGTAGTCTCCCGTGTTTAAGAACAGGGCCATGGTATTGGATTTTATTTTCACACACTCCACTTTTACTCTAAATTGATCTTTTACTCTAAGTGATACGGTGATCACTCGTTCCAAGAAGATTTCTAACCAACAGGCCATTAATTATTCATGCCTCATTACGCATGATAAGTTCTAGGATAGCTTGCTCCCTCATTGGCACCATTCCATACTGTACAAGCCAACTATCACGGAATAACTGAACGAAATCCTCCTCAAGTCGACTCTGACCGAGCTGGTTCGCCCAGTTTACATATAGATAAAAAAAATCCCCATGATACTGTTTTTACAGACGTTAGTTATTTCTTTGTTTACTACCGCCACCACCCACCCCCCGCCCCAGACTGGTTAATAAGTTTAGATCACATCGGACCAGGGAGTGCTCACCAACTGGATTAAAAATGTGATTGACGGTCGAAGACAGTGCATGTTCATAGTGGTTTGTGCTCAAAGTGCAGGCCTATGATCAACGGTGAACCGTGACGTTCGATACATTTTCCACTGTTGTGCATCATTTATATAAGCGATTTTTATGAGAGTACAGGAGTCATGTTTTGCAATTGAAATTGGTGGTAAAGTGGACAGTAAAGTGGATCATCTACGATTACAACGGGATCAACCCTACTTCTGATCTAATGTTGAGGTATAGCAGGCGGAGAACACAACGACGTCGCATTTTGCAAAGACAAACTTGTCTACTTTATGTTCGTACTCTGGGTAGTGTTGTCAAACAGAGAGACCAAGGGATGCAACGACATAGTTCTTTGAAGGTTGAGTGACAGTCAGACAGGCGGGTGAAGCAGGTATTTTGGATGCTTGCCTTTATTGGTCAAGCATTGAGAATAGGAGTTGGGATGTCATATTATGGCTATACAAGACATTAGTGACTGGACTAGAAGATAATTGTTAATTATCTGGGAAAACAAAAACTCAGCTGGTTCATTTATGTCCTTTAGGGAAGGACATCTGACATTCTTACCTTTTGTACATCACATGTAACCCCAGACCCACAGCAATATGGCTGACTCTGAGCGACCTCTGTGCAATTAGCGTTGGGCAATGTATGCTGGTCCAATCAGTGATACCATCAGACTATGAATGCATAAATTAAAAGGTATACGTCCGTTGCTACCGCTGCAAACTCCTCCAGCTGCAGAAATACTTACTGCTCCTGTAATATTCCTCAGGACCTTTCCACTGTCCATAACACTCTCAACACTTCCATCGCCCTGAACCCTCTCATTAAAATCTTCTTTAATGAGAAGATTTTGATCTTCTCATTAAAATCTGACAATGATTTACCTTCCCACTACTCTCCTATTCCGAGGAGACTCCTTGCGGTTCCTTTACCAAATACTTCCATATTTCTGAAACGTTGGTTTCTTCAGAACTGTTCGTATTTTCCTGTCTTCGAAGCATTCATAATTAAATCTGATCCTTTCCATCCTAAGTGGAGCACAATTGGGAATGTCTCGCTGAATTTTTGTCTTTTTGTTGAATATTTTACACAGTTCCTTCGAATGTTTTCCATTATTCACTTCCAGCAACACATTGCACTCAAACTCATGTAATAGGCTTTGTTTATCATTATCAGCTGTGCATACTGTTCATTTTAAAAAAAAACATAATCTCTTTGAGTTCTAATATATTACAATTTCCCTGAGGATCGCTCAGTGTGATATCTCTCTTGCCCTCACCTTCATCTCCACATTGATCTGAGAGAGCTATGTTCATAACGATTTGCACTATTCGTTATTCAAAGAAATTTTCCCAAAAAGCATTCTCCAAACTCCTGTTTGCTCGTGTGACTGTCTCGGACTGTAGAAGGATTGACGTCCTCCAAAACTATTACAATGCATTTGTTACAAATTCTGATAATTCATGTTTAATGCAGTGATGAATAATTAAATGTTGACAAGTTACACCTAAAATTGAGGCGGATTCAACGAAATAATCTGAGGCCAATTGTTTTCTTTGTAATGCCTTTGTCAGGGTTAGACGCTCTGCTATGCCATTCTCCCTGCGTCTCCGGACGGTTGTGTACTGTTGAATATTTATGTTCTACAATTTATTCACTCTTCTACCATCCACCTTATTTCAGATCATTTGCCCTTTCTGAAAAAGAAAAAGAACATTATAATTTACGTGTTATCACGATTTTCCCTAACTAACCTATTAGGTGATGTACAGTTTTAGTTCAACTCTGTCCCTTCCTGTTCCTTTCTCCTTATCTTCAGTCATATTTCCAATGCTGTTCCGATACTTAATTCGTAGTCTTTGAATTTTGAAAGCTCCTTTCTCCTAAAAACTGTCACTGCGTCTTCTCTGACTGTTTCTATACCTTTTCATGAACATATCGAAGGGATTGGCCAGGACACGAGTCCCATCATGGTTCTGTTCATTTGACTCCTGTAATGTAGCTTTTTATCGCTGTGCAGTGTTTCTTCCCCGAGCTGGCCTTTAACTGAGTGGCTTGCTAGACCATTTCAGAGATCAGTTGTGACTCAAACACTTTGCTCTTGGTCTGGATGATATCTACGCCAGACAGCTGCTGATAACAGATTTCCTTCCCTGAAAGATCTTAATCTATAAGATGGATATCCCTTCCTGAACTGTATTATGAATAATATTAGGCCACCGTCTGGCCACTAATAGCTCACTCACTCCTGAGCACTGATACAATTCCACCACCTTCTTCGTGTCTTTTGTTTGATACTGATACCTTCCTGAACTCTGCTGCTATCACTCGGTATCTCTTCATGTGGTATCCGTCATCACATGTGTCTACTTGACTCTGCCTTCACCTTTTGCAGAATTCTCCGCTCCAGAGAGATGAGTTATCACAGGCCACGGCTGAGACTGTGAGTTTTCAGGTCTCTATGGGAATCAGTACCATTCTCTAAGTGTAAAACTCACTGCATCACTCTATTGTCCGATTCTTTCTATTTTGCTGTCTCCAGTAGTTACGCAGGAAATGCCCAACTAAATAGACTTCACAAAACGAAGGACCCGATACCCAACATGAGCAAAACGCATGTAGTGCACAAAATACCATGCAAGGACTGCACAAAACACTATATAGGACAAAGAGGAAGACAGCTAACAATCCGCATACATGAATATCAACTAGCCACGAAACGACACGACCAGCTATCCTTAGTAGCCACACACGCAGACAACAAGCAACATGAATTCGACTGGGACAACACTACTATCATAGGGCAAGCCAGACAGAGAACAGCTAGGGAATTCCGAGAGGCATGGCATTCATCCACAAACTCCATCAACAAACACATCGACCTGGACCCAATATACCAACCACTACAGCGGACAACTGAAACTGACAACCAGAAGCGGCAGGGACAGACCACTATAAACACCGGAGGAAACATCAAAGAAGCGCTTCGCAGGAGGCTCCCAAGCACTGATGATGTCGCCTAGCCAGCGGACGAAACGTTTGCAACAAAAACTTCCAGCTCGGCGAACAGAACCACAACAACGAGCACCTGAGCTACAAATCTTCGCACAAACTTTGAACACTTACGGGCGAGAGACTCTGAGACAAGCCAGGAAATGGGAATCCTGCGCTAACCGACTAAGCGCCACTTACGAACAACTCCGGTTCCGACACGAATGCCGAAAGAATCGAATCCGTCCACAATGTGTCAGATACAGACCACCAGTCAACAACCCAAAAGCCAGGGAAACAGCCAAGCAGACCGGATTCAGGATGATCCAGGTATTGATCACAGACGCGCACAACCGACTTCACAGATACAGACATGAAATTGCGCGCCAAAAGTCGTTAATTTCAAAAACCACAAAATCAGGAATGGACCCGGACCATAGAACAGGCTGTCACCATAGGACAGAACAGGACAACACACCGCAAAAAAATGGCACTGAAAGAAAAAATGGACAAACTAACACACAACAAAGAGGACACTATAACACACACCTGGGTTAAAAACCTCTCCCACAGACAGCTCACAGACACGGAAAGTACAATACTGGCCAAGGGACTCAACTACAACCACAGGGACGCCAAGACAGCAGACTTCCTAGCAGCACTGGAATGCACACTGAGGAACAATGGACTGACAGAAGAGACACAACAAACAGTGAGACAAACGGTCGTACCTATGATAATAAGGAAAATACAAACACATAACCTCAACACCAAGGAGAGGGGAGCACTGAAATCACTAAGAAACGATAAGAACATAATCATGCTACCAGCAGATAAAGGCAGAATGACGGTCATCCTAGATAAATCTGATTACATCCAAAAAGCACAACAACTACTTGAAGATACCAACACCTACCAAATGAAGGAATTTGACCCCACACCACAACTCACCAATAGGATAAATAACACACTAAGGAATCGACAAAAAAACGGATAGATAACCAGAGCTGACCTACAAAGAATGAAACCGCAAAGCAACAACACCCCCAGATTCTATGGATTACCTAAAGTACACAAACCAGACATCCCACTCAGACCCATAGTATCACTGCCAGGGACATCATCATACAAACTGGCCAAAGAACTACAACAGAAACTGAAACACCTGGTCAGCGGATCCAAACACTCTATACAATGAACATAGGAATTCTTGGACATCATCAGAAATATACACATAGACAAAGAAGAAACCATGATATCATTCGACGTGACGGCACTGTTCACTTCGATTGACAAAACCCTAGCCAGAGAAACAATAGCCAACCTAATGGACATACAGAACAGAAAACAGGACTCTGAACCTATCAACAAAGACGGCATACTTAAACTACTGGACTTGTGCCTCACAACACACTTCACATTCAAAACCAGATATACGAACAAATCAGCTGAACACCCATGGGATCACCAATCTCGGGACTCATAGCAGAGGCAATTATGCAAAGGTTAGAACAAACAGTCCTACCACAAATTCAACCCAAACTCTGGTCAGATATGTCGATGACACATTTGTAATCATTAAAAACACGGAAATAGAAAAAACACACCGGATCATCAACGCCACACTCACAGGAATCCGATTCACGAGAGAAGAAGAAAAGGATAGCCAACTCCCATTCCTAGACATGATGGTACAGAGAACACCAAACGGAGAATTCACTACAAGGGTATACAGGAAAACCACACACACAGACCAAGTCCTAAACTATGAAAGTAACCACCCCAACACACATAAACGAAGCTGCATCAGGACACTATTCAGAAGGGCCACAACACACTGCAGTACACCAGAACTGCAAAAAGAAGAAGAGGAACACTTATACAAGGTATTCGCCAAAAACGGATACCCGCGCAACTTCATCAACAGATGCCTAAGAGAAAGACCACAGAACGAGGACATACCACAACCAAAAGGACTAGCCACACTACCATACATCAGGAGCATCTCGGAACTGACAGCCAGACTACTGCGACCCCTAGGACTCATAACGGCACACAAACCAACAGCCACGCTCAGACAAAAACTCACCAGAACGAAGGACCCGATACCCAACATGAGCAAGACGAATGTAGTGTACAAAATACCATTCAAGGACTGCACAAAACACTATATAGGACAAACAGGAAGACAGCTAACAATCCGCATACATGAACATCAACTAGCCACGAAATGACACGACCAGCTATCCTTAGTAGCCACACACGCAGACAACAAGCAACATGAATTCGACTGGGACAACACTACTATCATAGGGCAAGCCAGGCAGAGAACAGCCAGGGAATTCCTAGAGGCATGGCATTCATCCACAAACTCCATCAACAAACACATCGACCTGGACCCAATATACCAACCACTACAGCGGACAGCTGAAACTGACAACCGGAAGCAGCAGGGACAGACAACGAGAAACACCGGAGGAAACGTCAAAGAAGCGCTTCGCAGGAGGCTCCCAAGCACTGATGATGTCGCCTAGCCAGGGGACGAAACGTTTGCAACAAAAACTCCCAGCTCGGCGATCAGAACCCCAACAGACTTCACAAAAACTGGGAGTCTCATCGATAACCAGGAAATCCAGTACGTGTCATTTGTTGAGCTCGCACCAGGGTGATTGCATTGTTCCAGTCGAAGTGGTGTCCCTGTTTGCATGTCAGTAAAGATAGTGGCGATAGTTTTTCATGCCTCTTGGTGGCTATTTGGTGCTCGTGCATCCTGGCGGCTAGTATCCTGTCTGTGTAGCCGATGCAGTTTTTAGTCAGAGGGATGAACGGCAACTATAGGTTTGCGGACAAAAGCAACTGCAATTAGCACTGGAAACCAATCCAAAAGAGAATGGATTAATGGAAGAAACCCAGCAGGCCATCAGACAGACAGCCGCACCAACACGAAACAGGAGGAAAGAAGGGAACACACACTTAATACCCAGCAAAGGAAAGCCCTGGAAGGACTCCGAAATTGTAAAAATATTGTAATCCTACCTACTGAAAAAGGATACATGGCCGTCATCCCAAACAGAACGCAATACATTGAAAAGGCAAACTGACTACTCGCAGACACTGACACCTTTCTGCAGGTGGAAATGGACTTGACTTCACAACAAGAGAACCGGATCACAGCAGACTGCAGAAACTCCACAAAGCAAGCGAAATGAACAACACTGGCGGCTCAAGAATGAAACCTGGTGCATCCAACACATCACTTTTCTACGAATTATTGAAGGTACACAAACTGGGGGGGTGGGGAGGGGGTATTTAGTCCCATAGAGCCACTCATTAGCACACCCACAGACGAGCAAAGAAGATTCACCGAAAACTGAAACAGGTATTAGAAGCCTGACGCTACGCCATCCACTCCAACCAACAATTCTTGAACATCACCCATGCACCAAGCTAGGGGAAAACGAAGTCATGGTTACCTTCGACCTTACAAAATCAATTAACATCAGTCTGGCCAAAGGAACACTGACTGCACTACGAGACGGAACCAAGGACGCAAGTAGTAGACAGCACCAACTCCATCAGCAAGTACAGCATCTTCAAGGTAGCAGTCCTGTGTATCACTGCCCACTTCACTTTCAACGACCAGACATACAAACAAATCAACGGGACACGCATGAGGTTACCAATACCAGGGTTCTTAGCAGAAGCAGTCATCGGGAGATTCCCATAAACAGCCCTTCACATGTTCCAAACCAATCTTTGCATCCGGTGTTTGAATGACACGTTTTTTCGTCGTGAAATGGAACGAATTCGAAGACACTTGCAAACTCATGAACAACATACTTACTGGCATAATATTCACCAAAGAGGAAGAGAACAAAAAGAGACTCCCCATCCCAGATGAAGTGCTTTTGTCCGAAACATCGATTTTCCTGCTCCTCGTATGCTGCTCGACCTGCTGTGCTTTTCCAGCACCACACTAATCTTGACTCTGATCTCCAGCATTTGCAGTGCCCACTTTCCCCTTCTGAGATGTCACAATCAAAACGTTAAAAGTCAGAGTTGAGATGTCATGCTGAAGATATGCAGAACACTGCTGAGGTCACCATGTTGATCAGTATTGATGACAAGATCTCCTCTCAGCATCAAATATTCCTCATAACTGCACTTTCACTTTCACAGAGTAACGCATTTCCTCTGTTCTCTCTCCAGTTCAATTCCATCATTCCTTGTGACATGGTGACCAGAATTGCACACATTCCGCAAGGTATTAGAGGAAATGAAGCCATTCTCTCACTGAAAGATATTATTGAAGTGTTCTTTTACCTTCTGGAATCAGCACACACTGTCAATCCTCTCATTTATTGTGTATTCCTCTGTATTGTTGATGCCCCCAAACGCTTGCTTTGCACTTCTCTTGGTTGTTTGTTTCATTCACCTGGGCCTAGTTGATTTCTGTGTTCTCTTGTCAAAACCAAGTATTTTACATCAAGGTGCAAGTTACTGTCTCAAACCGAAGCAGAAAGATTAATTCCGCATGATCCTTCGTAAACACATCCAGGTCGCCTGCCTGGGACTTCCTGGGCAGAAACATCGCAAAAAAGGAATGCGGTAATGCTCGAAAATCTAAGTCTGGTGAGAAAAAAAATGTAATTCGGAAAGAAGTGGTTTTAGAGAAATTATTGGGACTGAAAGCCAAGATAAATTTATGGAATTGGAATCATGTATGGGACATTCACTGGTAGATAAATTTTGTAACGCATTGGGGTATCAGAAAAAAATCAATAATCCGAAGCTTAGTGAGCAAAATCAATTTTTACGGAATTGAAGATAAGATATTAGCATGTTTTACGAATGGAAGTGCTGACAGAAAGCAATTTGTATTTGGACCAGAATGCTTCTGTGGTATTGCATGGTTTGGTTCTTGGGCCCCAGCTATCTAGATGCATATCTAACAATTTGTTGAGGGATTCAAATGTAATTTTTCCAAGCCTGCTGATGTCACGAAACAATGTCAGGTTATGAGTAGATGAGGAGTAGATTAATGAAAAAAACACTCCAAGGTGATTGAGACACGTAGAGTAAATCAGGAAATACATGGCAGAAAAAGGGCGATTTGTACTTTGTGCACTTTGGTGATAGATAGAGAACAGCAGCCGACATTTGTAAAAGGATTGTTTGAAAAATATTGAGCTATGAAACAAATTATCCTCCTTTTATTGTTTTCTACAATGCAGACCCCTAAGGTCAATACAGGACAATATGCTCTGAAGCTGGACATCAATATGGGAATGACTTTGTCACGCTGAGCAATGTACATAGACCCACAAGGTAGGTAGCTGTAACATTGAAAATGATCTGGATATCCTTATCACCAGTCAGTGAAAGAAAACTTGCAGGAAAAGAAAGCAATGAGGATGATAAATGGTGTGTTGACCTTCATTGTCATCAACCCTCCACCATCACCTTCGTTTTTTACCTTCAAGCTAATGACATCCAGTTCTCCACGGATTCCATAGGATCTAACTTTCCTAACTGACTATCATATCGAAATTCGACGAACACCTTACTGAATTCCATGTTGCCAACATCCTTTTCTGCGCCTTCATTAATTTGCTTCATAATTACTTCTAAAAAAATCAATGAACTTAATGACACACGATTTCACACGCACAAAACCCTGTTGACTGCCTCGACTCAGTCCTTGTTTTCCAAATACAAGTAATTCCAGTCCCTCAGAATATATTCCAAGAGCTTTCCCACACTGACGTCAGGCTCACCGGTGTGTTATTCCCGGACGTTTCCTTATCATCTTTCCGAAATAATGGTACAACATTAGCCAAACTCCAATCTTCTGGCACCGCGTCTGTGGCTATCCATGCTGCGGATATCTCATTAAGATGCCCAAATAATCACTTCCTTAGCATTCTAAGGAGTTTAGAGTTACAACTTATCAGGTCCCCGGGCTATATCCGCCTTTGTGCATTTTAATACTTTAATTATTCCTCTTCTCCTGTATAGACACTTCCCAAGATATGACTAATTATTTCCATACTTTCTCCAGATTCCATAAGCTTCTCCACAACAAATATTGATATGAAGGATTCATATAGTATCTCACCCAAAATCTGTGGTTCAACAGATAGGCGGTTTTGTTGTTCTCTCCTCAATTACTCTCTTGGCCTTACTGCATTTGTCGAATCCCTTTGGATTCTCCCTGAGCCCATTTACTGAAACTTTCTCTTGTCCCCATTTTGCCCACCTGATTTCCCTCTTGCGTACGGACCTGCTTTTATTGTACTTCTCAATGGATTCACGTGGTCACTGCTCTCCAAACCTATCATATGCTTTCTTCTGTTTCTTGACCAGAGCCTCTACTTCTAGCTATCCAAAATACCTCACAACTTCCAACATTGCCTCCTCATGGGCAGGAAGATATTGCTGCTAGCCTTTGTAATCTCGTTTCTGAAGGTATCCCACTACTCAGCGAATAATCTCACCTAAGTAGTTTTTCAAAGTGCTGCGCTGAAACGTGCATTCTTGGCCTTAACAAACTTAGATTTTTTTTACTTATGTCAGGACAATTATTCTCCATATCTCTTTTGGAACTAACAGTTACTGCATAACAAGCTGAAGATTTCCTGTAACATGCACAAAAGGCTGAATGGTCTCCTCTTATCACTTACTTACAGAAACATGGTGACAGATTGTTACCCCTTGTTCCGGAGAAGCCCAACTAATGCTCTAAATGGTATCTAAATGTTACGACTCGATTTAAAAACGGCACTTCCCAATAGGTGCAGCATTACATAATGTCAATACGCCATAAAGATAGTTCCCCTAATTTATGATCTCTATTAATTTCCCCACAACTCGGCAGTGGCATGGCACCGTTCTCACACACAAGAAAGAAGGGTTAAAAACATTGAAAGATTTATGGTCCATCCTTCACAAACTCTCATCGATTCAATCCATACCGCCGGAGTAAATGATCCCTTTTATTTGGACATGAAAAGTGACGAAAGGAAGGTGTTAACTGAAATTGTTTGCACAGTGACTGTGATTACTGAAAGCCACCATGGATTCAAATTATCCCAGTGGAGAGTTTACATCTTTTAATGAAAAGTGCGCTCCATTTATTGTGTTATATCAAAACATGAGTGGCAGCCACTGAAGCATTAGCAGGAATCAGCAGCTCCAGAAAGAGGCGGAGAACAGATCAGAATCTGACAGCATTACACTGGATTGTTTCAACAATGGATCAGAATCTGAGTACATTATACCGAAATGTTCCAACAGTGGGCAGGGATTTATCCTGGAATATTTGGGCTCTATCTACGTATTACGATTATTTGCCATTGTTTGGGCGGATTGGATATGTACTTTACATTATTCAATATATTTATTATCCAATCCTGGCTATTGTTGGTGTCCCTGGTAAGTCTTACTTTTCAGTTTTTAATTGTATTCAATGTTTGTGAACACAATACTGTTATTTTCATTTACTCGACTCTCCTTGCTGCTGCTATTGTACCAGTTGAGAGTCTGAATCCAGATATTCACCCCACAAACCACTAATATCTACATTAGTCAACTTGTTGATGCACTCTCACCCTCTTTTCTTCTGGCAGAGTCCCTTGTGTGCCGCTATGTTGACCTACTCAGTTTCAGCTGTGAACCAAGATTCATTGTATCACTGCCCTTGATTTTTGAATATTGAGAGTGTGGAGATTACTCTCTCCTCTTCTGGTTACGAACCTCATTTCCTTCCGCTCACTCCTTCCAATTTCGCTATTATCTGAGCCTGAAAGAGACAAAGTGCAGCTGTTGTGATCGCTTTGGCCATGAACTGATTCCTGCCACCATAATTGACCATTCCAATTGTCATTCAAACAACTCCAGAATACTTTGCCCATCTGGAACCTTGACCTATTAAAATACAGTCTTACTGATGTCAATAATCTGCTGCTGACAATTCCAGCATCAAACCTGCAGAAGCAAATCTGGGTTGACACTGCATGGCTCGTATCTGAAGTCACACCGAAATTTGATCCATCCATTATTCCTGTGCGCAATAATTTGTATTGCTATTGGGACTCGTAATGCCTCTATTTTAATATTCACAAACACGACGTCATATCTGTCTGTCAATATCTCCCTTGTCCATTATCCAAACACCTGCCAGTTACTCATATTAAAAATGATTTCCTCCATGGGTGTACTTTGCCCGACAATGACTTTCACATCTACCAACGCCTCAAATACAGATGCATGCACACATAAAACACCTTTAAGTGAGCTGGTACATATGGATGCAGACATAAATTTGCGGGAGCCCCAATTACTGTCATTCGCAGTATGGGCTGCAAATCTTCCCGTGTTTGGCAGATATGTTGTCCACGTATCACTGCAATATACTGACAAAGGTTTGCAATACACCCAATGTTGGACACATAGCTTGGTTTACTGACCAATGCACAAGCACTGTCTGCACAGCTGCCTGTGCTTGTCTGTTACCTTGTCTCAGTTTCTACTTCCTGGGCTGGTTCTGTGTAGCAGTTTCAGAATGTGATGTAACGTGCCATATCAGATGCCCTGGCAATGCATTTTTTCAATGTTCTCATTCTGTTGAATTAACTCGCCCAAAGCGTAACGCCTCTGCCTTATCTGTCCGCCTTATATTTCCACATGTTCTCTTTTAGTGAATTGCCTGTTTCTATCTTTTCGTGGGTCTCCCTGTCACTCTGTATCTTTCCCCCGTCATTGTATCTGAGTCACATCTTTGAAACTTGTTCTGTGCCAGTCCATTGAACCCCTTTGTTAGTCCCTCTCAGCTAATCGTGCAGTCAGTAACAAGGGGAAGACCCCAAGTATTACTGTATAAGACCAGGCATCTAACTGTAGCTGAGGGGCTTCTGACTGACTCTTGTTATTGAAATGTGAATGGATTGCTGGGGATGGTTTGCTTGAGGTTGTGCTATAATCTGCCTGAGACAATCACGGGGAAATGAGGATTTTGTACCTCAATTCTGGACGGAGCATGGGGACTGTACCTACACCATCTGGGTCTGCAACATGAACAAGTGAAGCAAAGGCGCAGAGAGTCGAAGCTCTGAAACAATGGAATGAGAGCGTGAGGGGAGAGGGATCTGCTGTATCTGTATGTGTCTTAAATAGACACACTCTCACTCTCACCCTTCCACACACTCACACTTACACTCTCTCACACAAGCACCTATATTCAAATATTTGGTGTGAATATGCATTTGCAGATTTGTATTTGCAGATAGATTATAATTTGTTCAAAACCATAAAATATATAGATATCAGATAATGTGACATTTTATACACTCCTACTTTGGAATTAAAACGAATCTGACGCAAGTTGAAGACACAGACATACTCAAAACCAGTCCTCACGCCTAAAACACATTGACTGACCAGAAGGCTCCCCTCCTTTATATCGATAATACCTTAAGTTATCTCCGTAGTGATTTGACATAAATTCTGAGATTTGCATATTGATTTATCAAGACATACACCTCTATTCTCACTCATTAAAGATGTAAGTGTCATCTTAGATGTATTGAATCCATGTGCATAAGTTGCGTGACCCTTTGATCTTTTCCTCAAAAATTCTCTGTCTCTCGTCTTCTTTTTTACTAACACCTGACGAAGCTGCAGCGCTCCAAACGCTGATGTTTTCAAAAAAATCCTTTTGGACTAAAGCCTAGAGTCGTGTGATTTTTTTGACCTTGTCCAAGCTAATCCAACACGGTTACATCCATAGCATGGATTTCATTAGTTATCCAATCATCTCTCCAAGCAAATACCTTTTTCTAAGCCGGTGGGCGCTTGTATTTCATGGTCATAATTTGTGGCGCACCTTATGCCAATGCCATCTGTATGTCCAGTGATAATATATCGACAGAATGCCCTTCATTCACTTTGTTTGACACATTTATACATACATTCCGGCAAACAACTCAAACTCGATTTTTCCTTCTTAAAATCATATTGACTGTGATGGATTTTACTTGGACTTTGACAATCCCCTATTATTAATCTCTAAATGACAGGTTTCAACAACAGCTTCAATTATAATAGTTTGCTCCCTACTTTATATTCCCTTGTAGAGCTGGTTATTCTAAGCTCTTCCATTTCTATAACCTCTACGTTCCAAATTGATTTCCTGTGTAATAGACACAAAACATTCAAAGATCTGCTCCGATTGCTGTTTACTGGCATGACTAGTTGAATTGGATTCATTCTTGTCGTGGCTCACACACTTCATTGGCTGAATGTCCTTCGGGGGTTCCGACATTATAGTCTCGATGCTCTGAATGTCCTGCTCCTGTTCCTGACCAAGCCGCTCAAGATCTGAATGTTCTCATCGTGTGGCTGTGGAGCGGTTTGGGGACTTACAGAATCTTCCTGCTGTGTTGCAACATTTCAAGGGGCTTCTCAAATCCGTCCACAACACGGTCGAGATCCTGAACGGTCTCCTCCTACATCGCTGAATTGAGTTTGAGAAAGTGACTGTTTTGCTCCTGTTCCCATTCAACTGAAATGCAATTGAATAACTTCCTTATGTGTATGTAAAAAAAAAATCTTAAACGGCCTCACGACTTTCTGCTGTTCTTGTGCAACACACTCAATGGGCGAGATAGCCTTGCTCGAAGCTGACAATTTCACCTCACTTTGTGGCTTCTTCCAGTTCTTGAATTTCAACATTGAGAAGGCTGAATGGTCACATTCTGTTGTTGTGTAACGGGAAACAAGTGCTGCCTGGTCTATTATGGGTCCGATGTTGTAGTGTGGATGGGCTAATTGGCTTCTATCTGAAACTGCATATGAGGATAAAGGAACTGAACAGCCTCCTCCTTATCTGCTACAACAGAGTTGAAGACGTTTCTCTTGCTGTTCCTATGTTCCAGGTTCGATATCTGAAATTGACTCCTCAATTTGCTGTGGAACCGCCTTCCACTGGTGAGCTTTAAAGCAATATCTTGTTATTTTTGTAAATTTTATTAGGTATTGCACCAACTTGCCCATCCCTCTCTCATCCATTAACATGACGCTGTAGCTTAGTTGGTAAACATGTCATATCGTTAAACACATATATCCCGGGTTTAAACCTTAGCGGTGCCGACACCTCACATGAACCAGTTCTTGCTTAAACTTCTCTCAAACGCCATCTTGCTGTTCCATCAGTATGTTGATACCACTTGGTGATGTAGAAGGAGACAGATTTTGACTGAACCTCATTGCTGTGTTTAAAGGCAACTGTGCTCCCATTCCGGTTACCTGGGTTTGCTCCCAGAGAATTTCGTGTTAAGTTAAAATGATGGCTCACTGGATTTATCACTTCCCTGTGCAGCCAGAGTTGCAGCAATATTCTCAAGAGCTGGTTGCTAAACTTGCTCATGGATTCAGTTCAAAGTGGCAGCGTGGCTGAGTTGAGTAAGGTGCTGGATTTATGCTTCGGTGTCAAAGTAGGTGTGGGTTTGAATCCAATTGCTAACACTTGTACTGATAAGATGTTACGTTTCATCTTGGTGTGGGTGAGTTCTGTTCAAGTTGAACGCAACAAAATATAACCTGATTCGTGCAAATCCATCTTTGATGCGTGACAGAACAGAAGCCTCTGTTATCAACAGCCACACTGTGTTTCTTTGGTATAGTGGTTATGATATTCACTTCATATCGGAAAGTTTCCCTTTCCGATACTGGGCCGAAACGAAGTTTTGCTAATGCTTCATTGTGCAGGAGAGTTCCTTCATCCACGTAGGTTAGCTCCGTGGCTAGCTCTACTGCCTCGCAATGTCAGAGGACTGAGGTCAATTCCAGTTAGGGGTCACTGTCTGAGTGGAGTTTGCACATTCTCGCCTTGTCTGCATGGGTTTCCGTCAGGCATTCCAGTTTCCTCTCACAGTCCCAAGATGACTAGATTATGTGGATTGGCCAAGCTACAATCTGCAATATCTGGGGACGTGCAGGCTGGGTGCATTAACCATGGAAAATGCAGGGTGACAGAGATTGAGTAGGGTGTGGGTGTACATGGAATAGTCTGTGGAGTATTAGTGCGATGTACGTGGGTCAAATGTCCTGCTTCCAAACTGTAATGATTCTATGATGAACATCTTTGTTGCAGAAATACTCTGAAGGGATAATCTCTGAGTTAAATCCAATGTCCTTTCCTCAGTGAGGCGGTTAATCTGTACAAACTGCTCCAATTGTGACTTCACTACGATCCTGTCCAGCAGCAGCAACACATTGCCAGCCTACTGACACGTTCCCATCAGAAGGTTAGAACAATCGCAGCTGTCTGGGGGAACACACAGCGTTGTTGAAAGATCATTGTCTTTCCCTACTCCACCAGAATAACAGGAGATCTGGTAAAAGTGTCACAGTGATACTTGAGAAGAAGAGATAAAATGTTGCAACCTGATATCAATGCTGAGATCAGCCTTGCCAAACACCTTGCCTGAATCTACTGTTAATCTCCCAGAGCCCAAGTCACTCAGACTCCACTGAATCTGGTAAGGTGGAGATTAGAAGCAGCAAGAAGAAGCAAACATTGAGGGGAGTTACATAGTAAAGACAAAAACTGTAATTCGAATGTTGGGCATGTTATAAATTAGGAAATTAAATATACCAGTTTGTGGGTACTACAGAAATGACGAAGCAATTCAATTTGCACCAAACCTGTATTAAACCAAGGGAATGCTAATTCGAGGGGAAATGGATACCATTGAGCATGGATGAACTGGTTGCCTGAAACAGTATGTTGAGCACCATGTTTCAGATTAGGCTGTTTTGGAGTTGGTGTTGCGTGATCAAAATAGCTAATTGAAAACCTTGCTTTAAAGGAGCTACTGGGAATAGTGAATTTGGCATGACGTCTGAACACAAACCAGATTTTATTTTTCAATTGCAAGTGCCTGAGTCACGTAAGCCAAGAAGGAATGAAGAACGTGATAGCTTCAATGAACTGGAAATTAACATAAAACGGTTTCAACAAGACAGCCAATGACTGTTCCTTGCAGAAACACTCCAGAACATAAAGTGTACGTATATCCCTTCAGGGTGCAAATAGCAAAAGAGAAAGTTGAGGGATGATGATTAACAATAAAAGCTTAACTTTTTTTAGATCAATGGAAGTGGCTCAGAAAAATTCCAGGCATTGTTGATTCAGCGAAACTTGGGACAGAACAAAGAAGGAACAACAAACTGATAAGGAAATCAACGAAAAGAAAACAGTGATGCAGAATCACAAGAAGCATAAAGACTGACGAAAAGCTTCTATCAATACTTGAAAGGAAAATAAAAGCAATATCAAATGTTGATCAGTGAATGTGCGGTAAGGATAATTTATTATAATGATCAGAAAAGTGATACAGAAACGAAGCAGTTAATTGTGTCTGTGTTCATGGAAGAAGATACAGAAAATCTCCCAGGAATAACGTATGGCCCAAGGATCTGTGACACTAAAACCCAATCATTTATATCAGTAACGAGGTAATAATTGGAAACGTAGCTTTATTGAGCATTGAGCATCTGACGGACCAGATACACTTGATACCGGAATATCAGACCAAGCAGAAATCGACATATTGATTGCCTGGGAGATCATGCATTTTTCCATTTTAAAACTGGAAGGATATAATCGCATTCCAATGGTTTAAAAAGAGAAGAAAAGGTTGCGTTGAGAACTCCAGACGAGTTATCTTGTCATCTACACGAGGGAATGTGTTCGAATCTATTATTTAAAATTGTAATACTGGACACTTCAAGAGTGCTAGTAAAACTGTGTGGCACTGGAAAAGCACGGGACGTCATGCAGCAACGAAGTAGCAGGAGAGACGACGTTTCGGCCATACTTACTTCATCAGGAATGTGGGTGGGGCGGTGTCAAGAGGCTGAGAAAAATAGGGGGTGGGGTTGAAGCTGGGACAAGGTTGCTAGGAATGTGTTGGGTAGATACAGGTGGGAAGTTACAGTGAGTCGTTGGAGCCGATGAAGGAGCAGACAGGTGGGATAGAAGATGGACGCGGTGGCAGGTAAAAAGGGCCTGTCAGTCTCGTTCCGCTTTCATCCCATATTCCTGATGAATAGCCTCTGCCCGAAACTTCTACTCGCCTCCTCCACATTTGCTGCCTGGCCAGCTGTGCTTTTCCAGCACCACACGTTTCGACTCAGACTCTCCAGCATCTGCAGTCCTCACTTTCAGAAAAAGTAAAAGCAAGATTTCTGATATAAGCAAGTATATACTGATCACATATACTGAATGGGGATTCTCCATATTAATGCTTCACATTCGAAGATTGTCTGATAATGATTCTCGGCCTGTGTTCACTCGAGATTCAAAGAATGAGAGGTGATCGCAGTGCAACATTGAAAATTCACACAGAGTGTACCGACTAACACTGGAACATGATGAAGTGCAAGGAGGCAAACGTCGTCCGAATCCCAGGACATTTCACAATTGCAGCAAGTGAAAAATATTACCAGGGAACAATTAGTGTCCATTGAAAAACAAGGAGGCAAACAGTGTGTGAAGTTGGAGAACATAGATAGATTGTTATATGAAATCTTCACAACTGTTTTACTATGGAGACGGATTATGCATACACAGAATTCGAGCAGATCGACTGTGAAGCTCTTGAACAGATTTACATAAAATGCGAACAGGGATGATAAGTATTGCCTCATATAAAATTAGAAAAAACCCCAGGACTGGATGAGTTTTATTCCATGCTGCTGTGGGACACACGAAAGGAAAGGCCATGACACTTACCAGGATGCTTCCTGGACTGGAAGACATGACTCCAAAAGATATGTTCAGTGAGCTAGGGATTTACTCAAGGAAATGAAGAAGGATGAGAGATAATTTGATAGAGTTACACAAGATAATGAGAGGCATAGATGGACTGGATAGCCAAAGACCTTACACCTTTGGTGTAAATGGCAATCACAAGGAGGCATAATTTTAAGGTGTTTGGAGGAGGGTTTAGGGGAGATACCAGATGTATTTTCTTGCACAGAGAGTTTTGTGTGCTTGGAATGCACTGACCACAGTATTAGTAGAGGCAGATACATAAAGAACGTTTAAACGACTGCTGGATAGGCAAATGGAAGATGGTACAATGAAGGGCATGTCGCTCCATTTGATCTGAGAGAAGGAAGTAAGGTCGGCACAACATCCAGGGCTGAAATGCCTGTACTATGCTGTACTGTTCAATGGTCTATGTTCCATCTTCAATCGTTTAAGTAGAATGTGGTCACAAGGGATGTGCTAGAGGATTGGAGACCACGCTTTAGTTGAAGTGTGGTAGAGACAGACCAGGGAGGTACAGAACAGTGAATATCAGATCAGTGTTCAGCCACGGGGCGGTTGTATTTGTTGGTCCGGGTGTCCCAGAGGTGTTCTCTGAAAGGTGTTCTGCAAGGAGGCGGCCTGTCTCCCTAATGTATAGGAGGCCACATCGGATGCAGCGGATGCAGTAAATGATGTGTGTGGAGGTGCAGGTGAATTTGTGGCGGATGTTGAAGGATCCCTTGGGGCGTTGGACGGAAGTGAGGGGGGAGGTGTGGGCGCAAGTTTTGCATTTTTTGCGGTTGCAGGGGAAGGTGCCAGCAGTGGACGTTGGATTCGTGGGGGGTGTGGATCTGTCAAGGCAGTCACGGAGGGAGTGGTCTTTCCGAAACGCTGATAGGGGTGGGGAGGGAAATATATCCTTGGTGGTGAGGTCCGTTTGGAGGTGGAGGAAATGACGAAGGATGATCCTGGAGGTTGGTGGGTGGTAGGTCAGGACTAGTAGGATTCTGTCCTGATGGCGATTGGAGGGGCGGAGTTCAAGGCCGGAGGAGCGGGAAGTGGAGGAGATGTGGTGGAGGGCATCATCAATCAGGTCTGAGGGGAAATTGCGGTCTTTGAAGAAGGAAACCATCTGGGTTGTTCAGTATTGGAATTGGTCCTTGGGGAACGTTTCAGAGAACACATCTGGGACACCTGTACCAACCCCCAACCGCCCGTGGCTAAACACTTTAACTCCCCCTCCCACACCGCCAAGGACATGCAGGTCCTTGGCCTCCTCCATCGGCAGACCATGGCAACACGACGCCTGTAGGAAGAGCGACTCATCTTCCGCCTAGGAACCCTGCAACCACAAGGGATGAATGCAGATTTCTCCAGCTTCCTCATTTCCCATTCCCCCATCTTTTCTCAGTCCCAACCCTCAGACTCAGCACCGCCTTCTTGACCTGCAATCTTCTTCCCGACCTCTCCGCCCCCACCGCCTCTCCGGCCGATCATCCTCACCTTAACCTCCTTCCACCTATCGCATTCTCAACGCCCCTCCCCCAAGTCCCTCCTCCCTACCTTTTATCTTAGCCTGTTTGGCAGACCCTGCTCATTCCTGAAGAAGGGCTTCTGCCAGAAACGTCGATTCTCCTTCTCCTTTGATACTGACTGACCTGCTGCACTTTTCCAGCAACAAATTTTTAAGCTCTTATCCCCAGCATCTGCAGTCCTCACTTTCTCTGGAATAATCAGTATGACGTTATCCGATAGAAGTCATGCCTCATAAATGGTATTAAATTCTTTTTGGACGTGTTCCTTTACCTGTGTTCTCAGCAAGACCATTGATAAAGCCCCACACGCAAAACTGATAAAGGAAGTGTAATTTCAGAGTATCAAGGCAAGTTACATCCAAAATTGTGCTTGTAACAGGAGACAGGGATAAGTGTTGTATCGCTTATTATTTGTAGTAATCATCAATGATGGTCTGGATGGGGTGAGTGCGATAAGTAAGTTTGAGTTTAACATAAAGATTGCCCACGCAGTTGGCAGTGAAGAGGTCTGGCTTACGGTACTGGAAGATATGGATGGATGGGTCAGATGGGCAGGTCAATGGCAGATGGAATGTGAATAAGAAGTGATGTGCTTTGAAAGTAGGAACCAGACAGTGGAATACTCAAAGAATAGCGGCACCATTGAAAACTCAGAAGTTGCTTCACCACAGATACCTGAATGTGACGGGACAGGATAATAATTCAGCTGAGAAGGCACACAGGACTGTGCATATAACCTTTATTCATCGAAGCACAGATTCGAAGAGCTAAACAGAATTTGATTTCTCCAAAGATGGAACATTGTGTGCCACTCTGGGCGCCACACTACAGGAAGGATGAAATTGCCCTGGAGGGGGTGCAGAGGGGATGAACTGTCATGTTCACTGATATGGAGCATATAAGCTATTATGAGAGGCTGGAGAATTTCGGATTGTTGGCTTTGGAGCAGAGCAGCCCGAAGGCGACGTGTTTCAGACGGATCAGATTACAAGGCTCATAGACAGAGTGGATATACAGGAGCTGCGGTTTTTTTTTGTCGAAAGAGAAGCAACAAGGAAGCGGACATTTAAAGTGAAGCGCTTTCAGATTTAGAGGATTTGAAGGTTATTTTACAGACACGGGGTGTTGCGAGCTGGAATGTACTCCTGAGAGGACCATTGTCACCGTAACCTCAGAATCGCTATTAAAAAAAACACTTGGACGTGCACATGAAGTATAACAAAATTCACAGCTATGGGCTTCGTGTCGGAAAGTGGGACTAATATAGACTGTGCTTTTTTTCTGATGGTATATAGTTTATGCTTCCGTGATTGTATGGTTATGGAAGGTCAATCATAGAAGATGGAGAACGTAGAACATAGAAACGTATAGATAAGAACAGGTCCTTTGGCCCACGATTTTGTGCAGAGGTTTAACACTAATGTAAAATGTAATAAGTTAACCTACGCACCCCTCGACTCACTGCTATCCATGCGCATGTCCAGCAGTCGCTTAAATGTCCCTCATGATTCTGCTTCCACCACCACCGCTGGCAATGCATTCCATGCATTCACAACTCTCTGCATAAAGAACCCACCTCTGACGTCTCCTCTATAACTTTCTCCTAATATCTTAAAACTATGACTTCTGGTACCAGTCAATCCTGCCCTGGGGAAAAGTATCTGGCTATTGACTCTATCTATTCCTCTCATTATCTTGTACACCTCGATCAGGTCTCCTCCCTTCCTCCTTCTCTCCAGAGAGAAAAGTCCGAACTTATTCAACCTTTCTTCATAAGGCAAGCCCTCCAGTCCAGGCAGCATTCTAGTAAACCTTGTTTGCACCCTCTCCAAAGCTTCTGCATCTTTCCTATAGTAGGGTGAACAGAACTGGATAGATTATTCCAAGTCTGGTCTCACCAGTGACTAGTAGAGCTGTAGCAACACTTCGCGACTCTGAAGCTCGAACCCCCTATTATTAAAAGGCAAAATAGCGTATGCTTTCTTAACTACCCTATCTACTTTGGTGTCAACTTTGAGAGACCTATATACTTGCATACCTAGATCCCCCTTTCCTCCACACTGCCAAGCATCCTGTCTTTAATCCTATATTCAACATTGGAGTTCGACCATCCAATATGCATCACTTCGTATTTATCCAAGTTTAACTCTTTCTGCCATTTCTCAGCCCAGCTCTGCATCCTGTCTATGTCGCGCTATAGCCTGTAATAGCGCTCAACACTATCAGTTGCGCCTCCAACCTTTGTGTCATCTGCAAGTTTACTAACCCACCCCTCAACATCCTAATCCAAATCATTTATAAAAACTACAAAGGGCAGAGGCCGAAGAACAGAGGCCTGCGGGACCCAACTCTTCACTGAGCTCCAGGCAGAATATTTTCCATCTACAACCACTCTCCGCCTTCTGTCAGCCAACCAATTCTGAATCCAGATAGCCAAATCTCCTTGCATTCCATACATCCTGAAAATGAATGAGCCTACCATGATGCTCATTCATTTCAGCAAGGAATTTGATTAGGTTCCCCAATGTAATCGTTGAGAATCTCAAGACTGGACTGGATGGGTGGCTAAACAGTGCATAAAGAAGTGTTATAAGATGGGGCTGCCAATGGGAAAGTTAAGAGAAAAAAAGTGCAGCTTCCTTTCTGACTGAGAGCAGAGAATGGAGAATGTAGAACAGGGAAATCGCAGAACTATGGACTAACTAATTCAGTTCTGTCTTCACAGAAGAAGCAAAACAAAATAAAATAAAAACCTTTTTCTACAATACTAGGGGACCCAATCCTGGTGAGAGGGAGAGGATAGAATAAACCAATAGGTATAGACAAGTCAAAGCAGTTTTACGAAATGGGAATAACATTTGAGAGACTTACTGGTAGGTACATTACAGAGAAGTAAAGGATGCAATGCATTTGGATTTTTAGAATGATTTTTGAAAAGGCCGAAGCGTATTGTACAACTAATATCTGTTGGGGATTATGGGTAATATTTGGACCTAGTTGTAGAATTGTACAGCTGGCAGGAAAAGGTGAGAACGAATAAAGCAATGTGTTTTGGAGCTGACGGCTAGAGTCATATCACAGGGTTTGGTGCCTGGGCCCTAGCTATTCCTGAAGCATCACAAACATTTGGTTGAGGGAATCAAATGCAATATTTCCAAATCTGCTGATGGCACTATAGGGTTTTGGATTGTGAGTTGGTGAGAAGAATTTAAAAATGCTTCAAGGTGAATAGAGAAGTGGATTGAACTGGTAAACACATAGAAGATGAAGTGCAATGTGATAGCCGTGACCTTGGGCACTCTGGTGTTAAACAGAGAACGGCAGATGACATTTTTAAAAGGTATTGCCTGACCAGGGTACATAGACACACCAATTGGGTAGCCGTAAAACTGAAAATGATCTGGATCACCTTGTACAGCAGTCACTGAAAACAATATTGCAGGAAAAGAATGCAAGTTGGAAGTTAAATGGTGTGTTGACGTTCATTATAAGGGGGATTTGAGTCCAGGAGTAAGGGTATCTTACTGCAGCTTTACACGGCCGTGGTGAGACCTCATCTCGAACATTGTGCAGTTTTGATCACCCTACCTAATAAAGAGCAAACCTGACATTGAGGGAGGACAGCAACAGATGACCAGACTGATCTCTGACATGACAGGATTGTTGTTTCAGAGGTTTTGAGTAGAATGAACCTGTATTGCATGAGGTTTCGAATAATGTGAGAGGAGATCTCAGTGAAACATGTAACATGGTGACAGAGTGAAACAGATTGGAAGCAAGGATGGTAATTCCCCTGACTGGAGCATCTAAAACAATGAGCCACCGTATTAGGTACAGGCAAACCACTCTGCATTTTGTTGAGAGTAAAGGTCGGTATTCAGAGGCTGAAAACCCTGTGAACTTCTTTTCCACATTAGGCTGTGGAAGCCAAGTCACTGAATGTAAGTAAGGATTCCAGACCAAAAAAGGGATTGCGTGGTAACAGGTGTATAGTGTGGAAATAATGTGTCAGGCTTTGTTATACTGAATGGTATAGAAAAATATCATGCACTGAAAGGATACCTGCAGTCCTACTTTAAATGATGTGTCAGGCTTTGTTATACTGAATGGTATAGAAAAATATCATGCACTGAAAGGATACCTGCAGTCCTACTTTAAATGCTTCCAATGGTCAATCTCAATATTTGATAACTGGCTAGCGTGAGAAGATCACGTTAAAGGATATGTACAGTGTTTGAGAAAAGTGCATTGAAGTCAAATTCGGCCATGTACTAGAATGGGGTTTGTTCAATGTGTTCAATGCCATACTCCGTGCCCTCTGTTTCTGTGCAGTCTGTAAGAAAGCTCTGCAAATGTTGTCACAAGCTCTCAGATGTTCAGAAGGAAGGCTAAGCAGAATCAACAGGACGGTGTTTCACATTCCATTTTTTGATGCAGACGCTGATGTTTTGTGTTCTAACAGGTTTAAACATTTAAGACATCAGAACAATTTGATACAATTGACTGCCTTGCTCAGCTGTAACAGAGGCCGTTGAAGAGTTTATCACATGTCTGTGTGTCTGGAGTCACTTCCAGAGAAGACCAGGAAAACAAAGTAGAACTACATCCTGACATCACACTGAGGAAATGCTTTCGTGCTTACAATCAACATTGGCTTCAAAGGTTTTATTGCGAACACCAGATCTCAGATCTCGATGTTTTATTAATTGTTTTTAAATTCCACTATCCGCCAGAGTATTAGCCTAGTATAGTCCAGTGACATTTCCACAAAGGCACCATCTCCATATGGAGGACTACCGGATACCACGCTGAAGTGATACTTTCTGTGCTGCTTGCTTGCTCTGTCAAAAGAACTCCCACCAATTTTACCATGGTGATGTGACTGAGGATGTGGAAACTGGTCAGATTGTAATTATTCTGCTCTGAGGGTACTGGACATGGTTGAGTTTTTTTTCACAATGCCAGGTAGGTGTCAGAATTGGAACAAGAATGAGATAATTTTCCCAGACGCATGGCTTGTTTTACAGCACAAGTCTTCAGTTCTATTGCAGGAATGTTGTCAGGGCTCATTGCCTTTGTCATATCTCCTGTACCGCGATTGCCTGATGCCATGTGTCGTAAATCGAATCGAAAACTGCCAACTGTGATTTTGCTGACATCATCCACATAACACTTCTGGTTGTGAATGGCTTCAACACTGCATCATTGTCTTTCAAACTGATCTGCTGGGCTTTTCAGTTCTTTGTGAGGGTAAGCAATCGGCGAGTGGTACTACCGGTAAACTGTGAATTAAGGCACAAACGTGTGGTTCTGGAGACCTGGTTCAAACCTTGGAAGAGCAGGTGGCGGAATTCGAATTCAACAAACATTGCAATCTTAAGTAAATAATGTAACAAATGCTCAATATTTGAAAAATTCACCTGCTTCATTAAAGTCTATTAGGAATGGAAACTAACTTTCATACCTTTTCTGGCCGACAAGTGACTGTAGAGGTACAACAATGTGTTTGACTCTGAACTGCCCTCTTGGCAGTTATAGATGGGCAGCAAATTATATCATAACCAGCGATATCGCAAACACCTGAGCATTTAAAAAAAAACGTCATTGTCCACCTTCATTTATGACTGGATGTGGCAGGACTGCACAGCTTTGATCTGATAAGATTTTTATGGGGTCATTCCCTTCTCAAACAGATGTTCGTTTTGTTACTTTGAATGTAAGCAATTAAGTGTGTCAGCTGTGCCGAACTGACAACATTTCTAAGTACATATGGTTCTGACCCATGCACTTTCACGCACACTCATCACTCAAAAATAGATTGGTTTGGTGTTAATTGTAGACTGAGGAATTATCCCGGGAAAATATGTTACAGTTTGTGATTGAACACAATTCTGCTGCTGCTGGTGCTGGCTTCTACAGCATCACATGAATGCCCAGTTCTGAGCTGCGATACCGGTAATACAATTGTGCTGTCTGTCCCACAATTTAGCCCAAGAACCCTTCACCCATTAACCCTGAGCTCAGTGACGTACTCTGATTTCTGATGTGGTTATTTTAATATTCTCATTCTGTTAGCGTCTTGTCATTATATCACGCTTCCAATGTGACTTATTTCTCAAAACCTTTTATATATTATCTGAATCTTTTGCCTTACATGAGGCCTATCTTCTGTGTTTAATGTGAATGTATTTATCTCTGTTTCTCTCCTTGTCCGTGATTAAGAGCTCTGTGATGTCAGTGATACCAGCCCTATGTCGCTTCAGAATCAATGAATTTGTGCACTTTGCACTATCGCTCACTTCACATTGTATGACGCTCCATTCCGGACAGGGTGTTTCAGCAGCTCTGACACACGCCTTTGAAACTTCTTCAACAGAATCAATTGTTGGAGAACCGAAGAAAGTCTGGCTGCATCTGTGGAGTCAATGCAGACTTGATCTTTCAGGTCCACAGACCATTCATTTTCGCTTCTATATTCTCCAGCTATTTTTATTTTCATTCCCAATATCCGAAATTATTTGTTTAGTTTAAAATTTAAGAAACTCAACAGATCTGGCAGCATCTGTGCTGACAGTGAACCCCATTTCATGTTTCATATCCAGTGTGACACTTTTTCAGAACTGAAAAAGGATTGAAAATTCGGATTTGTAATGTCTTCACATAGGTGGGGATTGGATGATGGGAAATACAGCACATGGAGGGGCAATGCCGCAACACAATGGGCTTTTAGTTATGGTGAAGGAGATACAGATGTTAGATTAATGTAAATTAAAGTGTGAATGAATGGCAGAAAGGCGTTCTGTCTTTTGAATGAAAGATAAACAAGACTCAACCACGTAATTTCTAAGGGAGACAAAGAGGGTGAATGCATGAAAAAAATGGAGTACAGTCGTAATGGGAATCAAGTTGTGGAGTTATGGAATTGAATATTAAATCCGACAGGCTCGAACGTACCAAAATGTAAAGTGAGGTCTTACAGGAGCTTGGGTTGCGTTTCATTGGAAATCAGCAGCAACTCAGCACCGAAATGTCAGCATGACAGAAAGGTAGATTATTGAAGTGTGAAGCAATGAGAAGGCCAGGCTTATTCTTACAGACAGCTGGAATTGCTCCGAAAGTAGTCTTACTGTTTTGGCCTCAGCAAAGTAAAGGAGACTGCATTGTGAGCAGCAATTACAGTGGACTGGATCGAAAGAGTACAAAACAAATACTGCTTCATCTGAAAGGTTCGATTGGAGGCTTGGACAGTACAAAGGGAAACGGTGAATACGAAAGCATTGCATCTTCTGCAATTGCATGAAAAGTGCCATGGGGGAGTTGGGAAGTGTTTGGTGTGGTGGAACGTGTCAAAAATGTGGTGCTAGACAGGCACAGCAGTTCAGGCTGCATCCGACGAGCAGGAAAATCGGCATTTTACCTTTCCACCCCGAGGCACTCAGCTTCATTCCTGATGAGGAGCTTTTGCTCTAAACGTCGATTTCCCTGCTTCCCGGATGCTGCTGTGCCTTTCCGGCGCCACATTCGCGATTCTCATCTCCAACATTTGCAGTCCTCTCTTTCTCCCCGATGGAGGGTGTTACAGAGGGAATGGTCCCTGTGAATTACCGACAGTGGATGGAAAGGGGAAGATGTGTTTGATGCTGCTGTCCTGCTGGTGGATATGGAATTGGCAGAGGATGATTCTGTGATTGTTGATTCTAGTGCAATCGGATGAGAGGACAAGGGAATCTCTATCACTCTTCTGGGCAAGAGGGGAAGGAGTGAAGGCTTAGGCGCAGAATAGCTGAAGGCCCTGTCCACTAGATTTGTTGTTGACAGAAAAGGAAGTCATGTAGGAAGCTTCCTCCTGAAAAATTGAATTTTCAAACGGAAATGATAGACAGACAGAAACTGGAGGAATTTTGTCACTCTCAGATGATTAAGTGTTCATCCGCATGCAAATGATTGAAAATAACCAGACATCGAAATTACAGCTTTCTATCTTATTCGGGATGAGAAAATATATCAAGGTGAATGTCAGTGTGTGTAGAGCGCTAGACACTGAAGCAAACATTTCATAACGCTCAGCTGTAATTGTTTCAGTTTGAAAAGATGGATTTGATAAGAAGATGAACTACCCATATGTCCCAAATCTGTCCAGGATTCTCCTCAATCACAAATTGGTGAGAACTAGTGTCAGACAGATTTGCGATGTTTATTGTAGTTCAAGGTTAATATGTTATTATTGGACGCGAGAAAAAACAGGACTGTAAATAAGGGACACATGGAGAATGTGACTGGGGAATTCATTAAATGGAAAAAGTGGAGAATTTAAACCTGTACTTAACATTGTTGTTCACAGGGGAAAATTCTATGTATTTCAATGATATAAGCAACATGGTAATAGGAGGCAAGTGTTCAATCGGACCCTCACAAAGGAACTAGGATTTTGATAAAACGGTGAAACTAAGTGTAGATAAGTTAGCAGCAACTGATTCACAGTTTTAAAAGAAGTGTTCGCAGAGTAACTGACGACATTGCCTGAAATATTCCATAATTGGCCAGATTACATGAGTATTCCAATGAAACTGAAGAATCTCCAATGTCGCACCTGCCTTCTACAAGACAGCGAGACAGAAAGCAGGGAATTACGTTATATTCTGTTTTTTATTGAGGAATTCCAGGACATTTCGACAAGCATTAAGTAGAACCAACATGGTTTTGAGAAAGGGGCATGATGTTTGCCCTGTGGAATCATGCAACATTTTACTCGAAATCTTTGCAAACAGTTCATTGGGATTTCAAGAGACTATCTACAAGTACCACAATATACAGGTGCCTGCACAAGACAGGCACTCCCAGCATTACGGGTATTGTATAAGCATGGAAAGATGTTGGTTAACACAAAGAATTCTGTGAGCCTGGAGTAATAGGTACTTAACAGAATAAAATGATGTATCTCCTGGATTATCACAAATATCATTGCGATGGCATCAGGTATTTACATGTCATGACAGTGGGGACTTAGTGCGATAAATATGTAAGTGTGCTGATGACGCAAATATATGTGGGAAGGCCTGTTGCAGTAAGGATGTGATGCATCTCAATGTGGGTGTGGATAAGCTCAGTGGCCAAATAATTCACACATGGAGTATATTGTAAAAACGAAGCATGAGGTCATGTACTTTGTCACTGAGAGAAACAAGTCAAGCTATTATTTAATTTGAAGGAAATCAAATAAAATTGCAGCACAAAGGAATTGGGGTGTTTCTGTATATGAAATAGCAAAAACGGTGTTGCTGAGAAAAAGGTCGAATCTGTTCATTTGGGTGCCGTTAGTGTTTCCTTGCCAAGGTTGACGTTGGTGGATGTGAAAATTGTGGTTAAGTCAAAATAGACCATTTTTCATCCTCTTCTATCTTGTTATCTTTGATAGTCTTCAAGAAGTTTTGAATGGAGTGGATGGAATGTCGAGAGCCTTCTACTAAATGTTTCAGATGTCGGTGTAGCTCTTTGGCAAACTGGCAATTTGGTGTTATCATGCTGTTAAGAAATCGTTCTTGTCCGCATCCTAATCCTCATATAAAGATGGTTTTTTCAGTGCCTATTCATGTATGGTAAGATAAGTGCTTTTAAAATCCATTCTTCTGTGTTTGCAGTGTTATTATTTTGTGTACGTTTGTCTATTTTGTTCTGCAGATCAAGTTTTCCGTTTCTTTTCTCGTGCTTGTCGTTGTCTAATTTCGAAAGCATGTTCGACTTTGTCTCTCCATTCATGGCACGTTACCTTAGTGAGTGAAGATTTGTTTGCGCAAGACTTCGTGATTGTATTTATACAGTCTGTTGTGGACCTCATTAATCATTTTCTGAAGCATTCTGTGGAAATTTTACTCTGCCATTCTTTTGTCACGTAGGGTGTTCAAGGTCTGTTTATAATCCACCTACTAAGATGGATACAAAGATACTGGTTAAGACATTGAGGTAGTACCTGTATCCTTAGGCATTCGTGCAGGAAGTACAGCTGTTCGTGGATGGCCCTCTGTTGGACGGCATGGATTTCCCTTTGACAAAGCCATTTGACGGAACAGCCCTGTTCACATCCATCAACATCAACCTGGACATTGTAACGCTGACGACACTAATAGAAGAATTAAAGACACATACACCAAACTCCACCAACTTCATCAGCAAGGACAATATTTTCAAGCTCGAGGATCTATTCCATAACACCCACTTCACCTTCAACAAAAATAAAACCTACAGACAAACCGACGGAACAACCATGGGATCTCCAATTTTAGGAATCCAAACAGAGGAATTAATGCAGAGACTCGAGTAGATAGTTCTGCCGTCAATCCTGCCCAAACTTTGGGTCCGCTTCGTGGATGACACCTTTGTCATCACTAAATGTCGCAAATTAGCAGAAACCTTCAAGACCATCAATAATACTCTTAGCAGCATAAAATTCATGAAAGACGAGGAAAATAAAAACAAACTGACATTCCTAGATGTCGCAGTAGAGCGAACAGCCAATGTGGAACTTCAAACCAGCATCAATAGGAAAACAACACATACAAACAAATATTGAACTACTGAAGCAATCGTCCCAACATTCACAAACGAAGCTACATTACAACATTATTTCAACGGGCAATCACACACTGCAGCACAGAAGAACTACGAAGCGCAGAGGTAAATCGCCTCTTCAGTGTATTAAAAAAAATCGGTACCCAATGATCACAGACCGTTGGTTTCTCAACAATGAGCCCAAACAGTCAGACCAAACACATGCAGAAATCCGAGCCATTCTCCACTACATCTAAGATATCTCGGAAATTACTCTTGGGCTACTCAGACCCTTTGCATCACAAAAGCCCTAAAACCCACCAAAACCATAACACAGCAGTTAATGAACACGAAAGACCCAATAGAGGCATCAAGCAAAACTTATATTTTTTATGTTTGACGAACTGTAGCAAACACTACATTGGACAAATACGAAGAAAACTAGCCACAAATACACATGAACATCGGCTAGTAACAATACGGCATCGCCCACTCACACTATTATACTTGGATGCAGATGAGGAAGGACAATACTTCGACTGTGACAACACATGCATCCGAGGGAAAGCCAAACAGAGCTACTTACGAGAATTCCGTGAAGCATGGCATTCCAGCTGGAACTCTATCAACAATCAAGTTCACTTGGATTCAAGTTAGCATCCCCTGAGAGAAAGAACAGGAAATGACACCACCTTTGGAAACGATGACAACACAGCAAATGACATCGCCAACCAAGGATTCCCAGACACATGATTAGGGAAAGCGAGCTACAGCACCAGTGCTTCATCCTGAAGTTTGCTGAAGACGTTACATAGTATGGTGATGAAACGTCTGCAAACGACCCTTCCAGCTCAGTGAGCAAACCTACATGCAGAGCAGGGAGCTGTAGCCATTTGGCTGGAAAACTGGATCGAAGGTAGAAGACGGAGTGTGATGGTATAGGACTGTTCTTCAGACTAGAGATCTGTAAACAGTAGTGTCCCACAAAGTTCGATGCTCTCTCCACCTTTTTTCGTAATTTATATTAATTATTTGCATGTGAATGAAGGAGGTATAGTTAGTACGTTTGCAGATGACAACAATATTGGAGGTGTAGTGGGCAGTGAAGAAGGTTCCCTCAAGGTTCAATGGGATATTGATCAGATGGGCCAATGGTGTGAGGACTGGAACATGGAGTTTAATTTACTTGAATGCGATGTGCTTCATTTGAAAAAAAAAATCAGACCAGGGTTGATACACTTAAATGTAATGTCACATGGCGATTCTTGATGATAAAAGAGACGTTGAAGTACAGGTTCATAGTTTCTGAAAGTTGAGTCGCAGAAAGATAGGGTCGTGAGGAAGGAATTTGGTATGCTTTATGTTATTTGTCAGACGGTTGAGTATCGGAGATGGGAGGTCATGTTGCTGCGGTCCAGATCATTGGTTAGGCCACTTTGGAACATTGCGTGTAATTCCTTTTCTATCAGACGGATGTTCTGACATTTGAAATGATTCAGTAAAGACTTAAAAAGGAATTTGCCAGGTTTGGAGGATTTCAGCTTCAGGGAAAGGCTGATTAGGGCATGGCTGTTTTAGCTGGAGCTTCAGAGACTGAACACTGATCTTACAGAGGCTTATTAATCATGAAGGGCATGGATAGAATAAATTGAAAGGTTTTTCCTGTTTTGGGGTATTCCAGAACTAGAGGGCACAGTTTTGGTTTGGGAGGGTAAATATATAAAAGGGACCCACATGGCAACGTTTTCACGCAGATTGTGGTCAGTGTATCGAATGAGCTTCCAGAAGAGGTAGCGGAGGATATTAAAATCTCTGTGATTCTACAAAATCAGTGTTGTCATCAATCCAGCTCACCACGCCGTCCATTCCGCATTACAAAAATCAATCCACTTCTATCATATGCACAGTTTTGCTCGCTGCATATTTCGACAGGCTGTATTTTGTAGCAGTCTAACCTGGTCTGCACAGTGCTAAAAATTGAACAGATATCCTTCCTTTTTTTGGTATCTAGGCTATTTGTTTGAAGTGAATTGAGTGCGTGATAGAATTATCCATTTCGCTGATCATGAAGCACATTTAATTTCTGTTCTCATTCTTGTGATTGGATCCAGCACACTCTCACCGAGCAATTCACCTTCCTCTGCCATACCCCAAGATTCTAAATATTGGTTTCCATTAAGTAATAGTCCAATTATAACACAAATATTTGTCCATCTGTATCTTAACCTACCTTTTCGTGTTTCTCTCCTTGGTCGTTCAGGTTCCATCGTTACAAAGCTCAGGAACGAAGTAAAAAATGTTCACCTCGCGCTCACGTTCACTTTTCAGTGTGCCCCACGTGGTGCTTCACGTTCTCCAGGTTTCAGCATCTTTGACTCATGTCTTTGACATTTGGCCTGTTCCAGTCCACTGAATGTCTGTGTCTGTCCTTCGCAACTGATCGTGTGGTCACTTACATAGGTAAGCTGCTTGAATATTGTTCAAAAAGACCGGTCATCTGATTTGTATAAGAGTACCGTCTGATTGAACATTGACTCGAAATGGTCACAGCATTAGATGCAGACAGGCAATTCGGCACCGAGATGAGAATAAATGTTGACATTCAGAAACTGCTGAACCTGGCGAATTTCCGACCACATAAGGATGTGGAAGTCAAGGCACTCAATATAATAAACGATTTCTTGACTCTGAAGGTGCGGGGAGAGAGCATGAGAAAAACAGAATGACCCATCATTATGTTGAAAGGTCGAGCAAAACTGATAGATCCAAGGGACCACTGCAGTTAGTAACATATATTTCATATTTATAATCACATTATGAAGTGCGCATGTTGTGTGGGAAAATTTCACTGAAGAGATATTCGGCCAATAACAAGAATAGGGGAGGCCCAATAGTTTGAAAATCCTACTACTGTCTCGAAGTTTCTTTGCAGTCAGTGAGAACGCTCTATAAGTGTTTTCACAAGCTCTGAGATGTTAGCAAGCCGGCATCTGCAGGACTGACTGTGTTTACGGTTCACTTTTCTAATACCGGGGCTGCTGACTGGTGGTATCTCTTGAAGAACTCGGAGAAGGTTGACACAATTGACTGCCTTATTTGGTCTTTTCAGATGGCATTGAAGAGTTTATCACATGTCTGTGTGTCTGGAGAAACTTCTAGGCCAGACCAGAAAATCATGGGAATTTTACTTCCTGCACGTATATTGGTGAAGCAAATCTGTGTTTGCAAAATATATTCGCTTCAAGGTCAGTCTTACTGACAGCAGATTTTACATCTCAATAGTTTTTCAATTGTTTTTAACTTCCGCCAACTGCCAGAGCATTAGCCTTTTATGGGATTAGTAATCCAGCGACATTTCCACAACGGCTCCCTCTCCACATCGGGACCTATCAGAAAACACACTGAGAATGTTATTTCTGTGTTTCTTGACAACTCTGTCAAAAAGAAATTCCACCTCTTTGATTATCATGATGGGCCTGATGGGGATGGCAGTTGGGCAGATTGTAATTATCCTTTTCTTGGGGACTGGACATAGTTAAGTCATTTTCCAAATTGCTGGGTAGACGTCAGAGTTGGAGCTGGAATGAAACAGCTTCCACAGCGGCACCGTTTGTGATGCAGCACATCTCTTCGTTCCCTTGGAACGAAGTGTGAGGGCGTTTATCCCAGCGAATGTATTCAGCAGTTTTTTCATGTTACGTGCAGCGGATCGCATTGATTAACGACTCGCACCTGTGTGATTAACGAATCTGTGGTCATCATGACGACGATGAGGTAGATCATAGACTCAACATGTCTGGCTGAGGTTGACTCAGATATGACATCATTGTCTTATGTTCAGACATGCACAGCTGTTCCTTTACTTGGGAACGGGGTATTCGTACAACCTTCCAGTAAGCTGTTTAATTCTCTATCACCATTTGTGACTGAATATTGCAGGACTGCAAAGCTTAGATCTGATCTGTTATTGTTGGGATAATTTCTCCCTCTCTACCACATTCTAGTTAGGCTGTTTGGAATGCAAGGAGTCAAGTCCGGCAGCTTTGGCTGGTAATCATCAGATTTAGGTACATATGGTTCTCACCCTAGCTTGTTCACCCTCACTCGTCACTGAACCAAAATCAGGTTCATTGTAATTGTAGACTGAGGGATCGCCCAATACATAAGGTTATAGATTGTGATTGAATACAATTCTGCTTCTGCAGATCATATAGTCTGCACGGCCTCATCAATATTAGCCAGTCTCTATTAAAGCAAGTTGGGAGAGCTAGATCGCTGAAAGCATTTACAAAGGATTTTTGACTTGGAAATGACTTGAGTGTAATGAAGAATTGTTGATGAAAGATGACCTGCAAAGTAATAGCCTCTGAAAGTAGTGCAATATATAAACAGACCCTTCAACACAAATCGTCCATGCTGACCAGTTCTCCTAACCTGATGAAGGAGCGTCGCTCAGAAAGCTAGTGTGCTTCCAATTAAACCTGTTGGACTATAACCTGGTGTTGTGTGATTTTTAACTTTGTACACCCCAGTCCAACACCGGCATCTCCAAATCATCCCTGACATGATTTTATAAACCTCCAGAAGGTTACCCCTCATTCTCCAATGCAAACGAGAAAAGGTCCGACGCTACCCATCCTATCATTGTGTCTCAAATCTCCATTCTTCATCACATCAATTTAAATATTTTGGACACTTTCCCATTTATCACATTCTTCGGATAGCAAGGCGACAAGAATTGCACTTTCCGTTGTATAGTCATAACTGACGTCCCAACTCCTATTCTCAGTGCTTGGACTGATTATTGTAACTTGCCGAATAATTTGAGAACTTCCTTGTCAATTTGCGACTCCATTTTAAGGAACCCTGCAATTGCACCCCGGTCTGTCTGTTTCACAACAGTCGCAAGAGCCCGATTGTTAACTGTGCAAATCTTCCCATGGTTTTTGAAATAAAAATGCAACAAACGGCATGTAACTGTGTAATATACCATCTGCCATTGTTTGGCGCACTGGCCCAATTGATTAAGATATCATTGTCCGCTGAGATAACTCTTTTCACTGTCCACTGTATCGCCAATCTTGGGTCGTCTACAAACGTAGTATGCCTGTTTCTTATATTGTCATCCAAACTATTCTTAAAATAACGAACAACACTGGACCAATCACCGATCCTTGTGGCACACAGCTGCTCACAGGCCTCCGGTTGTAACAACGAACCACTGCCAGCGACCTCTGTCTCCTACTGTTCCCTTTAAAATATTTACCATGCAGAACCATGTTGGGCCTCACTGATGTGCACGTCGACAACGTATGCTGCTTTACCTTCATCTGTCTGCTTTGTCACCACTTGGAAAAGTGTAATCAATTTGTGAGATGTTTCCCTCACACACCAAGTTATGTTGACGATCCGCAATCAGTTCTTGCCTTTCCGAATGCAGATAAGTCCTGTCTCTCAGAATTTCCTCCAAACAGTTGCCCACCACTGACACTAGACTCACTGTTCTCTCGTTCCCTCGCTTTTCCTTGCTGCATGATTAAAAATAATGTCACAATATTAACTGTGTTCCAGTCTTCCAGCACCTCAACCATGGCTGTCAGTGAGACAAATAAAAAACCAAAAGAACTGCAGACATTGTAAAGCAGAAACAAAAATAAAGATGTTGCTAGTATATTTCAGCAGGTCTGGTAGCATCTGTGCAGAGAAGTGATAGTTAACGTTTTGGTTCCAGTGACCCTTCCCCAGAACTCCCAGGAACGATGCAGGTATCTCACCTATGGGGTCCAAAATGTTTCCCTAGCTTCCCACAATGACCTGAGGGAAAGTTGTACTACTTCGGGATATTTATCTCCGATAAACATATTAAAGACCTCCACATTTCCTCATCCATCATGTGGCCTCATTTCAAAACATCACGCCATGTATTTATTTCCCCGAGTTGCCGAGCTTCCATGTTTTTATTCACAGCAAGTTCTAGTGTAGGATTTCACCATAGAGCGGGAACAGGCTGTACGACAGCGGACCGAGGTCCATCGAGCCATTGTGAGCAGTGAGAACCCAGCATGACAAGGCATGTATGAACTCGTATTTGAACCGTTTTTCTTTATTTTTACATTTTTATCGAAAGGACAACTTTGGGAAACGATGCTGTTCTATGAGGTGAGCGGGGTTAGAATGATGTAACTTCATATCTCCGGTTGTGTGATGCGTTGCAACTTGCAGACTTTGAGTGAGTACATGTGACAATAAATCTGAAAGCGCAAGTTATTCTGCAGTGCTTCCACACATTGATGACTTATTTTTGTTTTAATGGTTCCATACAGTGTGGAAACAGGTCCTTCGTCCCAGTAAGTCCTCACTAACCCTCCTAAGAGTAAACCACCCAGACCCATTTCCCTCTGACGTATGCGCCTAACACTCTGGGACAATTTAGCGTGGACAATACACTTGGACTGTGGGACGAAACGGCAGCATACCTACGTAGGCATAGAGACATTGTGAAAACTCCACACAGACAGTCACCCGAGGCTGGATTCGTTTCCCGGTTACTGGTTTTGTGCTAACCACTCAGCCACCGTGCCACACATTTCGAAGGGTCCGAATTCAAAAACAAGATTCTGCTTGCCATTAATACATTTGCCATTTCTACACTCTTCCTATTCTCATTTAACCATCCCTTCTGGAGATGTTATTTTCGAGAAACGTCGATTTCCCTGCTCCTCAGATGCTGCCTGATTGGCTGAGCATTTACAGGATCACACTTTTCGACTCTGGTCTCCACTATCTGCAGTCCTCTCTTCCTCAATCAAACATAATTCGGCTAGTTCTTTCCATGTTGTTTTCACATATCTCCCCATATGATAGTAATAACGTTTTCAGGTCATTTCGATTCTCCTCTGGAAGGTAACTGAATAATTTATCTCAGTTTACACAGCTTCCTCGTTATCCAATTTAATTTGAGGTATGTCCGATTTAGAATCTTCTGGACTTGGCTTTCCCCGCTGTGTTGCAATCAATAACATAGTCTCCTTTTGCTTTCCTTACTTGTCAAAACACCTTTTCAACTTATTTACGTGAGACACTTTGTGATGATTCCTTTCTGTCTGGGGTTTACCTCACTGAATTTTGCTTTTGACTTGATAATTTCCACTAACGCTTAATTGTAAAGATTCACCTAACATTGGAAATGCCATGAACACCTTCTCCCCGCCTGCAAAACTGCACTTTTTGATTTCATGTCTGCTTCCTATTCCACTATATGCTGTGATACACACAAATGCTGTCTAGACATCTCCCCACTCTATAGCGTTATGACCAAAGATTTTACGCACAGTCCAAATAAAAGGTCTGTGAACTCTGACTTACCAATTTCTCTTCAATCAATTTTTTGCGATCTTATCACTTCATATCCATAAAGTAATTAAAATGGACTGAATTTCGTTGATTCATAGTGTTTCGCTGATCACAAAACATACAAACTGAAATCACTTTTTCCCATCATCTGGATAGCTTTAACAAGTAGACCACAACATTGTCTTTAATGTCTGATGCCATCTTTTCTAGTGGTTTCTGCGCTTCTGTGAAATTTCCACTCTTCACTCGACATTTTAACCTCACTTTACATAATTATGTTTTCCTGTCTCACCTTGAATTCTCGTTACTCAGAACTTTTCTGAAAATTGTCGTTCAGAAGTACATATCTCCTCATCTTTCAAATCACAGATTGAGAACAAACTGTAACTCTTAACATTCTACCCTCTTCAACTGCTGCTCCAGACATATGCGAATAAACTTTTCCTTCACAGTAAATGGTTTAACAAGATGTGGCACCTGCTCCTTAAACAACCTTTGACAACTTGTGCATTCTGGTGCATCTTTTTAGCCTTCATTGCATTTGTTGCGACTCCAAACAAGTTCATTGGCTTATCCTTTTCTTGACTCCGACAGCTGTCTTCCCAGTTCTTTTCCTAACGCACCGACACTGTGATTTCACATGGCCTCCTTTTTTGCGTTGAAAACGCTGGAGCTTCTCTTAAACTACTTCTGCCAGTTCAAGGGTTTTCTTTCTACCCTGTGGTCTATTATCCTTTTGATCTTCAACAAGATTTACCTTTCCCTCCCCGTTTCCTCAATTTCTATCGCTGACGAAATGAAATTGACTTTGAAAGCCAATCTTTGATTTATGAAGCAATTCATAAACGTCAACTATTCCAGCTGCTAATCTTGCTGTTTTAACTCTCTGCACTTCCACGTGAGTCCTCACTAATTCAGAAAGTGAATTTTTGATCTCCTTTCTTCGTGCCACCTTCTGAAGTTCAAACCCGCTCTTTCTTCCTTTCTTCTCTCTCTCTTTCCCTACACTTCTCTTTATCTCTCTACTCTGTCTCTACCGCTTTTTCTCTGCTCTCTGCTTTTTTATGTCTTTTCCCTGAAGCTCAAGGAGAGACATGTTTAACTGAATTTTACCAGTCTCTAACGATTCAGATGGCGGTTCCAGTAAATTGAAATGCCAAGTTATCGCTGTAATTATCTCTCCTTTCCTCTCGGCAAGAGGCAGCTCCAATTCCAATTATTCGCTAACACCAGCCGTTTGGACTTAATTTCCTTTTTTAATAATCCCAAGGTAACTTCTTCCACCTCCAGTAAATTATTAGTGACTAAAAGAGAAAATGCTGTACCAAGCACTGTTTAAACGATCTGAATTCATCACCCCGAACAAAATACACCACAAGCAACATTGAACACAGATCATAGAATATTACAGTGCAATACAGGCGCTCGATGTTAAGCTGACTAGTAGAATCAATCAGAAGTCAATCTAATATGCATTATTTCATGTTCGTCAATATGCCGATCTATCGAGCTATGACTCGATGCCTTCGAGTCCAACAACGCCATCCCAATTCGCAAGTATCGAACAAAACCCGCGAAGAGCCTCCATCTTTCAGGAACAAGGCAAAGCCCTCTCAAAACATTTCAAAACCGGAGCCGCAACCATCACGTTTTCAGTTGTTTTTAAGCAGGGTTAACGTGCATATTGCAGTAGTGATGCAGCTGGTCAAACCATATAGTTTTAAATAATACACAATTTATTGACCACATTAGCAAATGAAATACAAGCAAAATAAAACAGAATACAAAACAACTTAACTGTCCAACTGCACAATACATTATATCAACTTAATGATGCAAACCATGATGACTGGTGTGGCTCAATGATCAGTGTTGAGACCGCAATTATTCACAATTTATAGAGATGATTTCGAAATGGGTACGATGTGCAGAGTGTCAATGTTTGCCAATGTCACTATGATGGACGGCATAGCCAAGTATGCGGAGGACTATGAGAATTTGCAGAGGAACATAGTTGCAATGAGTTAGTGTGCAGAGGTCTGAAGATGGAGTACAATGTTAACAAACCAAAGGTCATTCATTTTGGTAGGAGAAACAAAGCAATCTTACTTGAATGGGAAATAAAGTTGTAGCATCCAACACGCAGCTATCTGGGTGTTTTTGATGCCGAGTTGACGCTACTTCAGTCAACGTTTTTAAAGCTAAGGTAGACATTTTTATGAAACATAAAATAATTAAGGGGTACAGCGAGAGTGCGACTACGTGGACCTGAGTCCATGAATAAGTCAGCCATGATATTGTTGAATGAAAGAGCAGGCATCAAGGTCTTGACAGCACACGCCTGCTCCACTTCTCATGTTTTATTATGTTCTAATATTCCAAATCACCATTAACCAAACCAAACCAAAGTGGGCTTGGCTGGGAGAACTGGCCACTCCAATTTCAACTTGCAAGTTTTTTTTGAAAAAGCTCGAATGCCTTCAAACTCAAAGAAACCGTATCTGCTGCCTGCAATCAAAATAGCACTGATATCGGAGTGTGTTTCGTTTATGACCTGCTGAAAAAAACAATGACTATTTCCCTCGTTAAAAGAGCAGCATCATCACACCCTTTTTTGCTCTCCTGATTTCCCGCTTGAGGGTACTCCTACATACCGTATGCTCTTCACGTGATTCACCTGATCCCACCTGCCGTGTCCTGACGTATATCACCTCCATTGTTTTCTTGACCAGAACGGCAATATCCCCTGTCAAGGACTGTGCAATACTTCTGCGAGCATTGCCCTTCACACTAAGAGGAACATGTTGTCCCTGAATGCTCGTTGTCTCACTTTTGAAACACTGTTACTCATCAGCAACCCATTTACCGGGAAACAGCTTCCCCCAATCATCTTTTGAAAGTTCCTGCTTAATACTGTCAAAATTTTTCCTTTTCCTAATTCATTACGTTTGGTTGTCGACCAGGCGTATTCATTTCCAGAAGTATTCTCAAACTAATAGATTTAGGGTCACTCGTCTTATAGTTCTCTCCCTCTCACAGCTCAGTCATCTGCCCTTTCGTATTTCCCAAGAGGAAATAACGTAGATGTCTGCATCAGATGATCCATTGTCATATTTAATGAGATTGTTGGCTTGAGGGTGCAAATACTTGCCTTTGTCTAAATTATTGTTATGTGTGTATGCGTTTTTTTCTGTGTTTGCCTGCGTCTTTTTGTGTGTGCTTTATTGTATCAGTTTGCATCTGTATCTCTGAAAATTCGAGATTCTGTCGTTTTGGGACTGAATTCATTGAAGCAGGGATTAAAATGTCCCTTTTCACTCTCTTTTTCTCTCCGTCTGTCTCACTCACTTTTGATTAATGTTATGTTACACCAGCCTCTGATGGCTGCTCCACGCCAAGCAGAAGCACTGTTTAGCAAAGGCATCAAACACAGTGACTGTCTCACATTTGAATTCAATTCGTTTGGTTATCTGTGCAATCTGATGAGTCCAGTGAAAAGTTTCTAATGTCCTCACTTATTGCACCATGGTAGGTCCAAGGTTCAGGCAGCAAGGAACCTCAGTTCTTAGCAGTGCTATCTCACAGCGCCGCGGACCGGTTTTGATTCGACCCACGGGCGATTGTACGTGTGGTGTATGTGCATGCTCCCGACGTCTGCGTGGGTGTCGTCCAGGTGCTCCAGTTTCTCCCAAAATCCAAAGATGTGCAGTGTCCGTGAATTGGTCATGCTACGTTGCTCATACTGTTCAGAAATGTGTAGAGGATGGGCATAAAACCGGCTAAATGTTTACAATTCATTCTCAGTATAATGTTGAGTAGTACAAATTAACAGTTAGAAAAAGCTTCACTCAGAAAGGTATGGAAAAATATTCTAGTGCTGCGGTCTGCACTGCTCCCGTTCTGAACAGATATCTCATCCGGGTTTATAGATGATTGCAGTGGTGTGGTCGATACAATGTTCGCCTCTGGGCAGGTTGTTTGATTAGACAGAGCAGAGGATGGTCTCCACAGTGTTCCATGCTAAAAGGATACCTCGCTTGGGTTTATGGTGTTTCGATTGGTTCTGTGCGGTGAATTGAGAATGTGGTATAACAACGCATTTCAACTAATACGGAACTGTCTTTATTTTATGTTCTCTTTCTTGTCATTGGAACTTCGGTCTCACTCCACTGGCGTTACAGTGTGACCATATACAGTACTTCATGTTGGTGAATACCCATGTCCCATCGTCGTAGGGTCTCACCAACGAAAAGAAGAATGGCATCTCGGGTAAAGGCCTTGATAAACGGTCCAGTATACATTTTCCCCCATTTCCCCACCACCAACCAATCACATAAATTATCCCGTGTGCACTGAGAGCAATTATGCCAGTGGGAACATCACGGAAGTGACCATCAGGCAGATGAAACAAAACTTCTGATGTCTGAACTGTTCAGAGTGAACGTTCCAGTCGACTCTGTATTATGAAGTCAAGTAATTTTTTCCGTTGATATAATATTCAGCCTTTCATTTTTCCTGAAATATTCAAAGGTTCACAATAAAATATCCCATCTGCCAAATCCCTATTGCTTATCGAATTACAGACTCTCCATGTCTTGTCGACAACTTCATTTCCTGACTATATTAGCATCACTGATGTATTTAATTAGAATGCATTTCTTCCATTTATCAAAACCATCGGGAAAGTTTGCAAATAGTTGTGGACCCGGCACTGATCACTGTGTCACTGTAGTTGTTAATGTCTATAAAACTCATAGACACGAATTTGTCCATTTTATCCAGTCTTCCGATTCTGTAACCAGTCCACCTATGTATCAGCTTTGAAAGTCTAAATATTTCTTTACATTTCCGATGTGACAGACATGAGGGATTAAGAGGTGGGCTCCAATTGCTGAGTAACAGCCTCGAATGGTTAAATGGCCTCATTCTGTTGTTGTTTAAAACTTTTGATGGGCTGCATGGTCTGCTTCAGTGTAGATGTGAGTGTTGCTGAACGTTTTGGTACCATCAATGAACAGCCAACTTCTGACTTTATGATGGAGGCAAGGACATTGACTTTGCAACTGCTCATAGCCCACAGTGGCTCATGGATGCTTAGTTTCCATTTGCTCAGTCCTTTGGAAGTATGTCCAACTTCGCAGGAGAGTGGGTGGTATCTTCAGTATGAGGCTGAGAAATTCACAGCGCCTGGACCATGTGCTGGCGGCTCCTATAGATACTATATGGGGCAGATCCATCTGTGGCAAGTAGTTTGGTGAGAAGGTTTCGCTCTTGTTGGTTCATCCATCACTTCCCACAATCTGGCTGTTGTCTGTTTCTGTCCTCGCTCTGATCAGTCAATGTTGTGCTTTTGGAGACACTTTTGGTGATCAACATTGAAGTCCCAGACGCAGAGTACGCTCTATGTCATTGCCACCCTTAGCGTTTCATCTATTTTCAACATCGACAGGGATTTATTGATCAACAAAGGTGGGAGGACAGTGGATGTCCATCATCAGGAGATTTCCTAGAAATGCTACCATGAGATTTCTTGACTTCTGGGATCAATGTTCGGCAATTCCAAGGGAACTCAGATCCTGAATGCATACCACGGTGTACCCAGTGGTGCGTATGTCCGATCAGTGGGACAGGATCTACCCAGGAAAGGTGATGGGGCTTCATGAAACATTTCCCATCAGTTCTGATTCTGTGAGCATGAGAGTTTCAGCCTTTTTCCTGACTGGTCATTATGAGGAATAAAGACAAGAATGACGCATGGAATTTTCGGTAAAAAAAAACTGATCGAAAGGTGCTCTATCAAAATGTGTGTTGTATCCTTAAAATAGATCAAGGAATTCACTGCATACTGTGAGGGGAAATTCATATGATTTAATGGCATTGGATAGATCTGACTGCAGGATGTCTGATTTTGGAAACTGAACATCTAGAACTTCATATTTTGAAGTGTAATACAAAAATTAAAATGAGGTGGGGAGATCTTGGAATAAGGAATGGAATCTGCATGATTGTATAAGTGGACTTTTCATCAAAGGATCGAGATATTGTCTTCACCATATTGCTTTTATAGCAAAGTGCCAGTTGGGTTTTGGGGGAGATTCCCACTGTGAGACTGAGTGAGTCTCACGAAACTTAATCTGCAGAAGGGCCTTTGTGATGTGGATCTTAATGACACTATTACCTTCTGGACCTGATATTCCCCAGAATTCTACAACTGACATTCCACTGAGCATCCTGTAACAGACATTCTTTGGAAGATTCTATCTCTGACATTGTCAGGAACATTCAGTACCCGACATTCCCCGGAGCACTCTACAACTGACACACACCAGAACATTATATTACCGACATTCTCCAGAACATTCTACAACTGAAATTTACTGAAAGAATCTATAAATGATTTTGCCAGAGCACTATATGACTGACATTCTCTGGAAAATTCTTTCACGAACATTTTCCAAAACATCCTATAACCAACATTCCCAGGAATATTCTTTCAATGGCAGTATTTATGAACGACCAGACGTCAGTGATTCAAACAAAAGATAAGACCCCGAGGGGAGATATCCTTTTCCAAGTAGAAGCAGGTACAGTTCGGGCATTTAAAGTGGTTAATACATTTTCCCTGTATTTACATTTCTACATGACAGAGGATCGATTACAATTTATACTAAAAGACAGGAACTTCCAATCTGCGGTTGTCTGTTAGGAACTGGGTGAGAAACCTTCAGGATGGCAAAGTTTTCACCCTCCGTATTTAAACTCTTGAGTGATAGAGTGTGTGGGAATGTTCGAGAAAACATCTGTTAATATGGATGTGTCTCCGTGTGCTTGGTGAGGGAAGGTGGCTTGCGTTTTATGACACAATTTTGTCTTTATTCAGACCTGCCAATTGGTCATTTCAGCTCCAATTATTTTAATACATTTCTGAGCGCATTGACACATTCGAAAATGTCACTGGGTCCTTAAACAAACGCATACTTTGTGTCAAGACTGATATATATATTTTTTTTCCATCCTTACAGTTAACATAGTGACGATCTACGTCCTGCTTTCTAAAGATTGTGGATTGTCTCCGTGTGTCAGCTATTACCTGGTTGCCATGGCAGTGGCAGATCTTCTGGTCATTATTCTCGACTTGGTGTTAAGACACATTCCTGTTGTTTATTATGAACAGTTTTATTTCATGTATTACATCCCCGTGTGTAATATCCACGCTGTCCTGCTTTATGCAGCCATTGACTGTTCTGTGTGGTTCACCGTCAGTTTTACCTTTGATCGATTCATAGCCATTTGTTGCCAGAAGCTGAAAACTAAATATTGCAGTGAGAAAACGGCGATTGTTGTCCTCGGAACAGTGACTGTGCTGTGTTGTTTAAAGAACATTTTCTGGTATTTTATGTTCACAGCTAAGTATTGGCTGGAGAACGCCCCCTGGTTTTGTGATGTAATAAAGGATATCCGTTACTCCCGAGTCTGGATCGCAATCGAGTTCCTCCACCACATTGTAACCCCTGCCCTCCCATTTCTTCTGATTTTGCTGCTCAATATTTTCACCGTCAGACACATTTTGGTGACCAGCAGAGCCCGCAGGAGACTCCGGGCTCACAATAATGCGAACGCTCAGTGTGACACAGAAATGAGAAATCGACAAAAATCTGTCGTTTTACTGTTTGTGATCTCGGCCAATTTCATCCTGTTATGGTCAACGTTAATGGTGTATTCTATATGGTACCGGATGGATCATATTGGGTTTAAGGCTATGTTTCTACATTCCTGTGTGAAGGAATTGGGTTTTATACTGCAGCTCCTCAGTTGCTGCACAAACACCGTGATTTATGCTGTAACCCAGAAAAAGTTCAGAAAGCAGCTGAAAAATGTGTTTAAATATCCGTTTGCCCAAATTCAAAAATCTATTACATTCAATCAATAATCAATACATTAAGGGCTTTCTCTATTCAGTTAATTGTTTCAGCAATGAAACAGCCTGTTACTGTTGTAAACGATTGAGGATCATGCTGTTTTGTCAAATCTTATCCCGCATAGAGTTATAGGGACACATTTCAACAGCTCACAACTCAAGGCTCAGTAAGCAAAGCAGCATCCCACTATCTGTATGATCACTTCAATTTCTTAACAATAAACGTGTATAATAAAACGCTCCAAGCAGCAGGGTGAACTATATTTTTATTCCTGTTTGTATTGAAGAAGCTAAGCTGGAGAGAGATTGACTCAACCCCAAGTCCTGGACCTCAGGAAAGGTAAGGGTAACGGGGCCGATCTCACGTGAGGGATTTAAGTCACTCCATCTGTGATTTCACCTCTGGGTCACTCAGTTCAATCAGGCCTTCGGCAGAATTCAACTCACTCGCTTTGTCGGTTTCTATTCATATTATCTCTCGATCTTGCACTCTCTATCTCCCAATATCCCTCTTTCCAAACCTCCCTTCTTCGAATCCTCTCATCGTGGTGCATCGTGGTGAGGGGTGTGCAGTGGATTTGGTGTGAGAGTGTGGAAGTTGTGGGGTCGGGGGTATGACGGCGAGGGAATTTGCGGTGGTGTGAGCGTGACGGTGGGGAATGAAGTGGGGAGTGAGTGTGATGGTGGGGCAGTGTGCAGTGGATTGAACATGTCGATGTGGGAGTGTGGGTGTGACGATGGTTGATTTGCACGTTTTGTATGCAGATTAGAGTGCACGATTGTGGGCGATTATGAGAGTGAATGAGCATAAATCTGAAGGAGGGTGTGGGGGCATAAAGGCAGGGGTTGCGTATCATTGAGACTGATGGTAGGCGGGTGTCTGGGAGCGTGAGCATGACGGTGTGTGAATGTGTGACAGAGACAGCATGATGGTGGAAGAGTGTGCAGGACAGTGAGCGGGATGCTGGCAGAGAGGGCAGAGGAGAGAGCGTGACGGTGGGCAACTGTGTGGTGGAGCGAGCAGGATCATAGGGGAGTGGGCGCGAAGTCAATGAGCTCGTCGGTGAATGAGCTTGGAGTGTGCACTATCATGTGTGAGTGAGTGGGAACGTGAACCTGGTGTCTTAGTCTTTTTGTGCAGTGAGCATATTGGTGGGGGAGGAAGCAGCAGAGTGTGAATGGGTTGTGGAGAGCGTAGGGAAGTAAATGCAATGGCGTGGGAGTGTCAAGGCAAGTGAGCTTGACAGTGGGATTGTGCTCGGATGAGTGTGTGTGATGTTGGATGAGTGTGCAGGGAAGTGAAATGGGCGGTGGGGGGTATGTTCGGGGGAGTGATTTTGACGGCAGGGTAATGTGCGGTGGAGTGTGTACGATGATATGGATATATGCGGTGTATTTAGTGAAACAGTGTGGTGTATGCATGTGATGGCAATGACGCTGTGGGCATGTTCAGGTGGCATTATTGTGAAGATGGGGGAGTGTGCAGAAGAGTGAACGTGATGTTGAATGAGAGTGCCTCGATTGATATGAAGTGAGTGTGATGGTGGGGCAGTGAATGAACAGGGAAATTAGCGTGAGGTAGGATTGTCTGTGGATGACAGTGTGCGTTGATGTGAGAGTGTGTAGGAGGGAGAACATAATGGTGAGGGAGTATGTGAGGGAGTGCACTGATGAGCTTGCGTGCGAGAGACGGAGATGGAATGAATGTGTAGATGAGCGTATGAGGGAATGTGAGTAAAGCTGGTCGAATGTGCGGCAGACTCCGTGAAATGGTACTGAATCGTGAGGGGGACTGAGCATGACAATGGAGTGAGTGCCACTTTGTGATGATGATGGGGTGTGCGAGTGAGTGAGCGTGATGGTGGGAGAGAGTGTAGGAGCATGATTAGGATGGTGTTGGATTGTTTGTGGGAGTGAACACTGTGCTGCGTTGTGTATGAGGGAGTGTGTTTGAAAATTGTGGAGTATGCAGGAGAGGGAGTAGGATGACAGTGGTGTGTGCGGTGCGGTGAACGTGATTGTGGGGGATTGAGCAGGGTTGTGTGCGGGCGAGTGAGCGTGAGGTTGCCGGAGTTTGCTGTGTTGTGATTGTGTTTTGAGAGTGATCGTGACGGAAGTGTGCAGATCAGAGAGCCTGATCCTGGGACAGAATGCGTGGGAGTAAGAATAACAGTGGGCAAATGTATGGGAGGATGTGGACGTATTGGTGAGGGCATGTGCGGAGGTGTGAGTGTGACTCCATTAGAGTGTGCAGTGTGTGTTTTGGCGAAGGAGAAAACAATTGAGTGAGGTTAGGTGTTGGGAAGTCTGCGGGGGTGTGTGTGGGACAATGCGGGCGTTTGAGGGGGTGTGAGAGGCAGTGATAATGACGGTGGGGCAATGCGCAGAGCAGGGTGTAAGGGAGTGGAGGAGACAGTGGGAGAATGCACAGCACACTGATTGTGTCAGTGGTGGAGTGAGAGTGAGAGTGAGCGTAACCATGTGAGATGTGTTTGTGGCGAGAGAGTGCTACATTGCAGGAGTACGCAGGCGAGTAAACCGGATGGTGGCGAAGTGTATGCGATTGCGTGCAGGTGAGTAAGCTCGACGGTATGGCAGTGTGCTGGGCATTGAGTGAAATTTTGTGGGAGACTATGGGGAGTGAGTGTAACGCTGGTAAACTGATTGGGCCCTTGGCAGTGATGGTGTGGATTGTGCGGGGAGTGAGCATGCCCGTGCAGGATTGTGTGGCAGAGTGAGCATGACAGTTGGAGAGGTTGCAGGTTTGTGTGGAGAAGCCTGAGGGAGAGGCCTGGAGGGAGAGTGTGATAGTTGTCTCCTATGTGGTGAGTGAACTGTATAGTGTGGGTGTATAGGGGAGAGCGTGTGTAATCTGGCTGGTAAGCTGGCGAGTGTGAATTTGGTGGAAAGTGAAGGGAGAGTTGGTGTGATCGTGGAGAAGTAAACGTGGCAGTGAGTGTGACAGTCGGGAAGTGTTCAGGGAGTCAGCATGATTGTCGGAATGTTCACGGAGCATTGTGAATGTTGGTGGCAAGTAAATGGGCGAGTGCGCATGATGGTTGTGGACTGGGCAGGGGAGTGAGGTTTACAGTGTGGGAGTGTGCAAATGAGTTGACGTGATGGCATAGGAGTGGGCAGGGGAGTGAACTTGACGTTGGCAGAGTTCGTTCCAGAGAGTGAATGAAGGTGGGAATGTGTGTGGTGGTGTCTGTGGGGTGTGTGCAAGGTGTGTATGAGTGAGTGAGGTTTACGGTGGTAGAGTTGCAGGTGCGTGTAGGAGGGAATCAATGTGACAGTCCTGGAGTGTGCGGCCGAGTACATGGGATTTTATTGAAGTGTGAGGGACTATGAATATGAAGCTGGGATGAGTGCCTGAGGGAGTGTGTGGTGGAGAATGTGCGGAAATGATGGGGAGAGTGGGGAAGTGTGCGGCAAATTGTGCGTGATGGTGGTGAAGTGAGATGGAGTGAACGTGACATTGTGCAGAGTTTGCAGGGCATTGAATGTGAAACTGGGAGAGTGGACGGTCGTTTGAATCTAGGAGAAGTGCGTGGGAGACTGAGTGGAATGGACTGGGAGTGCAGATGGGAGTGACCATGATGCTGGGGGAATGTGCAAGGGAGTAAGGATTACGTTGGAGAGTGTGCAGGAGAGTAAAAGCGATGGTGTTGGAGTGTGCAGGTTGCTATGGCAGAGTATGTTGGTGCCTGACTGTGCAAAGAAGTTAAAGTGGCAGTGGGGGACAGGGTAGATTAGTGTGCATGACGGTGGAAGTGTGTGCGACGTGGGGGGGACTGATGATGAGGGGATGTCTGTGGCCGAGTGAGTGTAATGGTGTTGGAGTGTGCAGGGTGGTGAGTGTTGAGATGAGGGAGGATACATTGGAGCAAAGTTGATGGTGGGGTGGTGTGCGGAGCAATGTGTGCGACCGTTGGAGTGTACGTGCAGAGTAAGGGTGAGGAGTGGGTCGGGGAGAAAACATAGCCGTGGAGAGATATGTGGGAGCGTGAGTGATGGTGCAGGTTTGTGCAAGGGAGTGAGAGTGGCGGTGCAGGAGTGGGCTAGGTAGTAATTGTAATGGTGGGACACTGTGCACGAGAGTGCACATGACGATGTGGGGGTGTTCAGAGAATGAACGTGATGGTGACGGCATGTGCAGTGGACTGAGGGTGACGGTGCTAGAGTGTGTCTGGGAGTGAGAGTTAGGGTGAGGTTGTGTGCTTTGGAGTGAGGTTGTTGGAGGGGTAGTGTGCAGGGGAGCATGCATGACGGTGGGGGAGTGTGATGAGAGTTAGTGGGAGGGTGGGGAGTGTGCAGTAGACTGAGCATGATGTTGGGGGAGTGAGCGGGGTAGTGTTGGACACAGTGGGGAGCGAGAATGACAGTGGGGAAAATGCAAGGCATTTTACAAGAGGGATTTTGTGTAACTGAGACATTGACCGTTATGGTGAGGAAGAGTACGGAGGAGCGAACATAAAGGTGAGGGTCTATGCGGGGGACTGAGGGTGACAGTCGGGGAGTGAGTGTGATGGTTTGGGAGTGTGCAGGGGAATGAATTTTACAGTGGGGGCCTGTGCAGGGTAATGAGTCTGACGGTTGGCGTGCGTGCAGGTGAGTAAAATTGAAGTTAGGTGTCAGCCAAGAGGCGATGGTGGCAAGGTGGGAATGTGCGGGGGATTCAGCATTATGGTGGGTAAGTGTGCGGGGAATTGTGAGTGACGCTGGTGTAGTTTGTGAAGCAGTGACGGTGACGGTATGGGAGTGTGCTGGAATGAGTGGAACAGTCAGGGATTGTGCAAGCGAGTGAGGTCGACAGGATGGGAGAGTGCAGGCTATCTGTATGATGGTGGGCAAATATACAGCGATTGAGCATGAAGGTGGAAGAGTGTACAAAAATGGCGGATGATTTTGCCAAAGTGTGTAGGGAGTATGCGTGATTGTTTTGCGAATGTGTGTTCGAGTGCGGCTGAAGGTGTGGGAGTGTGCGTGGGAGCGAGATGGATGGTGGGGGAGTTTCTGGAGGAATATACCTGACTGTATATGAATGCGTGAAGAAGTGATTGTGATGGTGTGACAGTGTCTGGGGGAGTGAGCGTGACGGTGGATGATTGTGCAGCAATTGATATTATTGGATGGGGAGAGTGAAGGGAAGTGAGTGTGAAGTTGGGGAGAATATGGGCGATCAATTGTGTCGGTGTGACAGCATGTGAGGGAATGGGTATGACGGTGATGGAGTTTATTGTGGAGTGCACGGTGTGTGTGCGAAAGAATGAGAGTGGCATTGATGAAGTGTGAGGCAGAGTACACGGGACAGTGTTGGAGTGTGATGGGGATTGTGTATGATGGTGGAGTGAGTGTGGGGTGAATGCATGTGGAGAACGTACGAGGGCGTGAGTGGACAGTGAGGAGTGGAGTGTGAGGCGAAGGTAGATTCAGGATACCGTGTGTGAGGGGTAGTGACGTGATGCTAGAGTATTGTTAGGTCGAGTAAGCACAATGGTTGGGTAGTGTGCCGGAGAGAGAGTGGGATGGGATAGGAGTGCGTGTGGAAGTGCGCGCGATGCAAGGGTAGTCTGTGAGGGAGTGAGCATGGCGTTGTGGGCATGTGTCGGAGAGTGAGCTAAATGGTGGGCTTTGGGTTCTGGTGTGATTGTTATGGTGGGCTAGTGGTTGGCGTTGAGTGCAATAGAATGATCGTCATACTAGCTGAGTATGAGGGGCGATGTGACAGCGAGTGAGAGGGATGTTCGGCGAGGGTGGCACTCTGCGTGTGATTCTGCGAGCAAGCGTGGGGACGTGAACACAACAACGGACATGTGTGTGAGGGAGTGAGCGTCGCTGTGGGGAAGTATAAGAGGGCGTGAATTTGATGGTATGAGATTGATGGTGGGAAAGAGGGCAGGGTAGTGAGTATGCCGGTGTGGACGTGTGCGGGAGTGACTATCACAATGAGGGAAAGTCTGTGGGTATAAGTGTGACAGCGATGTATTGTCTGGAGGAGTGTGCTGTGGAGTAAGCTTCGTGATGTGGGAGGGCACGGTGAGTGGGCCTGATAGTGGAGCTGAGAACGGGAGTGCACGTGATGGTGGGGAGTATGCATAGGAATAATTGGTAAAGTGTGGGATTGCCCGGAGGAATGAGCAGGATGATGAGTGAATGTGCGGGGGAGCGAACGTGACGGCTTGGAAGTGTGTGGGCACATTAGTGTGATTTCCTGGGTGTGAGCGTGGTTGTGAACTTGAATATGCGAGAGCGTGCAGATGAGTGAGATTGACAGTAGCTGAGTGTGCAGCAGAGTAATTGTTATGCTGGGAGAGTGTGCGGAAGAGTGAGAAAGATGGTATGGGTATTTGAAGTGTAGTTAACGTGGCGGTGAGGGATTGTGAGTGTGCGAGACTTTGATGGTGAGTGAGTATGTGGGGAGTGATAATGGTGATGCGAGTGTGTGAGGGTAGTGAGTGTGAGAGTGACTGAGAGTGCGACGGAGTGAGGGTGACAGGAGAGTGACCAGAAATGTGTGCATGGTGGTGGGGAGCGAGGGTGTCTGTCGTGGAGTGTGAGGTGCAGTGTGCATGACGTTGGGGAGCGAACAGGAAGGAAGCAGAACCGTCAAGCAGTGTGTGGTGGACCAAGCATAGCAATGGACTTGGGTGTCACGGTTAGGGAGTGTGCTGGGAAATGTCTGCCACAATAGGGATCTTTGTGGGTGAGTGAGCGTGATGTTCGGAGAGTGTGTGCGGGAGTGCGACTGCCATTGGAGGACTGTGTTTGGGACTCATGGTGATGGTGTGGGAATGTGCAAATGGGTGAGCGTGACGGTTTGTGTAAGTAGGCAAGGGAGTGTGCAGGGAAGTGTATGAAGGAGGTAGGGTGGTGTTAGAATACTGTGCTAGGTAGTGAGTGTGATAGTGTTTCTAGTTGGGGAAGTAGCTCACTTGGTCATCCAACCGGCTGAGAATCCAGCAAGTTCACACTGCTGATTATTTCACTTTTATATTGCGCAGACTGCCGGAAGTGCTGCATAGGTTCCTGGATAGTGAATTGTCATCAACGTGTTCACACTGAGGAGAGGTCTTGTGAATTCTCAGACTGTGGGAATCCTGGGGACTGTTTTATCATCAACATGTTCGCATGCTGGGAGAACTCTCAGATGATTTCATTGTGGGACTGGACTCAGGCAGTCGTCACAACTCTCAGTATACCAGCAAGTTGACGCTGGAGAAAAAGCATTCACCTCCCCCATGTGGGAAATAAACAGTCAGCTCACTTTTCGACTTGCTGAGAGAGCAGAGCAGAGATCTCCCATTGGGTACAGGCCGTTAACTTGCTCCATGTGAGGAAAGGAATTAATTCACTGATTGACCTGCTGAGTAATTTAGAATTTGCTGTTCATCATATACAGGACTGAAATCAAAGCTTTAATAAGATAAAATTAAAATAAATGAACTTTTCTTCAATAGAGTTTGGCAGATCATTGCGAGAATGTGATCACAGAGTATTTGAAGTGTCAGCACAACTTCATTAAGGGGACATAATATCAGTCAAATGTGTTTGAATTGTTTGAGGTGATTATGAGCAAGTTAGACAAAGGCGAGCCAGTGAATGTCATGTTTTTGAATTAATGGAAGGCATTTGGAAAGGTGTAACATGGGAAACTGCTAAATGAGAGTCCATCGTGTTATGGGTAAGGTACTGGCATGGAGTAAGATTTGGGTGACTGGCAGAGGAGAGAGAGCTGGATAAACGGGTCTTCCTAAGGATAGAAGGCGGGGGTTAGTGGAGCTTAGCCGGGGTCAGTGTTGCTACCACAACTATTCACGTTATGCATGAAAGATTGTTCAAAGGAATTGAAGGTGTTATTGTTAGGTTTGCAGATGGTACAATGATAGGTGGAGGGACTGGTCGTTCTGAGGAAGTGGGAAGACTGAACAATGACTTGGATAGTCTGAAAAAAGACGTAGCCTGAGGAATACTATGAGGGAAAGTGTGAGCTCATACAGTTTGGTCGGAATAATAGAGATACAAAATATTTTTGAAGCTGGAAATGCTTTAGAAATGTGAGTGCAAAGGGTCTTGGCAGGTCTAGTTGTGTATTCTATTAAGGTTAACATGCAAGTTCAGTTGCTGGTTAGGAAGGCAATCACAATGTTGCCTGTATTTCAAGAGATCTAGAAAACAACAAGTTGAGGTGTACTACTGGTGCTATAAACGTTTAACTACAGTTGGGTTATTGTGAGTAATGTTGGGCAACGTGTCTAATTAAAAATGTGTTGAAGTGATCCAGGGGAAGTTTACAATGGGTTTCTCAGTGATTAACACTGCTATCTCACACCCTCTGGCACTTACGTTCAATTCCAGCCTCTGATGACTCTCTGTGGGGAGATTGCACATTTTCCCCATTTCTACTTGGGTTTGCTCCCACAGCCCAAAGCTGTGCCTGCTATGTGGAGTAGCCATGCTAAATGATCCATAGCGTCTAGGAATGGCTAAGTTAGGTGGTTGAACAATGGGCAATGCGGAGTTACAGGGTAGAGGGATGACTTTGTGCGATGCCCTTCGTAGGTTCTTTGCAGACGTTTTGATCCGACATTTTTGGGTTTCTCAGAGAATAAGATTGATCACAGCAATGACAGGCTTGTCATGTAAGAATAAATGAGAATCATTAGATATAAACAATTGGGTTCGAATGAACCTCGTGAACAGGTCAAAGTGTGCAGGAGCATTCCGAAGAATGGGACCATGCAGGCAACGAGGGAATATGAGATAGCCTTGGCAAATAATGGTTAGGACAATCCAAAGATATTTAAAATATATTAAAAGCAAGACAACAAATAGGGCCCCTTTCAAGAGGGAGATGTCATCTTTGTGTTGAACCACAGGAGGTGGGAGAGGCAGTAAATGACTGTCTCACATAAGTTATTACTGTGAGAAAAAAATGGAGTCTGGAGACCTTGGGAAAAATAATGATTTTGTGTGAATAGTTATCTTTACAAAAGACGAAGTGGTGTAGGTCTTTGGAAATATAAGGTCGGAAATTTCGTCTGGATCTGATCTAGTGTCTCCCACTGAGGCATCATCAGTAGTAGTGCCCTGTCCTGTAATTGTCAAGGTATCATTATTTTAGAGAGAGAGAAGAAAGTATTTCACTGCATGTTGTTAGGAATCGAGGTTTAGGGTATGAAGAAGAGGCTAAAGAGGCTGGGATTTAGCCATTGGAATGAAGGAGGTTATGGGAAACTTAGAGAGATTTCTAACATCATTAAAAAAAATAGGTGCCTTTTACCTTGGAGGAGGGATTTCAAAATTACGTTGTATATATTTAAGGTGAGAGGAGGAAGATTTAAAAAGACACCGGGGCAAGTGTTTTCCACGGTGAGTGTGTCGTGTGTGAAATGAACTTCCTGAGGAAATGGTGGATGTGAGTGCAGTTACAACATTTGATAGAAAAGCATTCAGAATTGTATTGATTCAAGTACAGGCAAAAACCTAGACACCCTTGCAGACCCTCTCGTCTCGGGATTGGTCAAAAATATCGCTAGGAGTACGGTCTGTTTAAAGCAAAGTTACCAGTTTAATAAATTAAAGCAGTCTGGCGCTGATTTGTCCAGCACGACAGAGGTTAAAAGCTCCCGTGTACCGTGAAAAAATGGCGAAATTGCATGCGAAAATTACACATTATTTATATCTTTTTAAGAGATAGTATAGCCTTAATTACCAGAGAAGGCCAATCACATATAATAAGGTGACATGATTCACAGCAGTTTAGTCCAATGCTATTTACTGGGGAAGGGTTTTAATTGCAAGAAAAGTCCAATGAACATTAATATGGTGACATGATTGATGACAGTCTAATCCAATAATATTACCTGGGAAAGGTATGTCAATTACCTGAATCGTATTGTCTTGATAGCAGTTCAAAGTTAGTTCGAATACCAAATCACAGTCTTATGATTCATATTATGATAACTCCATTGTTTTCTCTTGTCTCTGAATACAACCAACTTAGCAAAACATTAGTTCAAATTCAGCGAGTAAAATCATGACTTTCAACTATTTTGTTGTGCTGTTTAAAACTGAAAAAACATTTTGATCTTAATAAAAATCTACATTTAATTGATGCTTCTGAAAAAAGCCTAAATTCAAACATTGGATCCTCATTAACTCTCTGGTCATTATTCTATGACCACACCATAAAAGCATAGATCAAATAAATCCAATTCAGTGTCAGGGAAAGACGGCAATACTTCCTCTTCCTGCAAGGAGAAACAAGGGCAGGCAATGATACTTGCTCATCATCATCATCTAAGCAGAGAAGAAGCATTATCTGGATGGAACCAGTGTTGTCAAAAGAAAGTAATGTTTTAGCTATAATACACTTAACAATAGCAATCGTAACAAAAAGACCAAGTAAAACAATAGCAGCGTGCATAGCCGTATTGATTAGCCAGTTGTAGTATAAACCAAAAAAAAACAATCTCCCCATCCTGCACTTTCGTTCATTTGGTTGATAAAAGTGCAGATGTCATCTACATGTCTAGTAATATTTTCGATAAAATTAGTGGCCCCGTGATGCTCCTTCCTTTGATGATGGCGCAAACTCCACATTCTTTTGCGAATATGTAATCGAGAGAATAGCGGTTTTATTGGGTACATAGGCACACTTCTGAAAGCATGTCATTAATTTCTATTAGGGCAGCAGTTGTCTCATTTCACGAATTCGTCAGTCCATAAATGAGTTAAATGCAATAAGTTAAATAATTGACGAATAACTCCTGAAGACCCTCCTACGGAAAGAACATTAAGAGCTCCATATGCCATTGAGTGAGTTTTACTTTTTGATAGAACCTGTGGATTCTTCCATTCTGCGCAAATGTCAGGAGATATTGAAGGTTTAACAGGGGAATTCAAGTCTCGTTGCCAGATATTTGGACAGGGAACGGAAGTTGGACATCGTGTTGCGACAGCGACAGCATAAGGAGTACTTGCTCGACTCAGAACAATGTAGTTAGCTGGTTTGTATAACTGAAAAAAAATAATTTCCATGTTTAGTACAGATAATGGAGGGACGTTCCCAATCAAAAGTGGACATATCTTTTTGACTTCCTGGAGTAACTGGGTAATCTGTTATAACACAATTTGGTCCCGAACGTAAAGGCTGGAAATTATTTCGCTGAATGAGGTCTCTTGGTAAGCGACGTGGTCGACATTCCAGAATGGTTCTACCCATCCAATTACCGTGAAAATATTAGAGTGATTAGAGGTATCATAATGAAGGTGGGTGTAGTTATCCACCCCACGAAGGGTTTGCATACCAGTGGAACTAGAGACAAATTCCTCCTGAAGACATACGCATGAGATGCGAGGTCATTCAGCTGAACAGTGATGGCTGATGCATTTAATCACAGCACATGGAATACGTTTGGGCATTTTACATAAGAGCACCCCCGTCCATTATCATTGTAGCAATTTGGATAGCATTTTGCGAATTTATTCGAGGAAGTCCATAATCCTACACATACTTTAAAACTATTTTAAAACTCCATGTTAGGACTTGAAAGGATAAAGAGGGTGAGGGAGTCTTTTGCTGATGTAGGGCGTAACAAACTACTTCATCCTCTCCAAATATATATTGTGAGTTTCTGGAAACAAATTGTTATTGAAGGATAACATCACCTCTTTTTCTCTTATACTACGTGACCTATCTGAAAGGGGACAGGGCGTACCAGGGATGACCATAGTACAAATGAAATCAAACTGGCAAACAACACCTTTACAGGATAAAGACCATGTCGACTTGTTCTGAAAATGAACTGTTCTATCTTTTTGATGAAGTTGACCACTGCAATAGTCATTCTTGGGAACATTCAGTCTCTTGGTGCATAAGTTGAAAAATGTGATGCTGGAAAAACACAGCAGGCCAAGCAGCATCCAAAGAGCAGGAGAATCGACTTATCGGGCATAAGCCCTTCTTCAGGAGTGAGGCTGTTGTGCCAGGCGGGCTGAGATATAAGGTAGGGGGAGGGGATTTGGGGGAGGGGCGCTGGGAATACGATAGGTGGAAGTAGGTGAGGGTGAGGGTGATAGGCCGGAGAGGGGGTCGGGGCGGAGAGATCGGGCAGAAGATTGCAGGTCAAGAGGGCGATGCTGAATCCGGGGGTTGGTACTGAGATAAGGTGGGGGAAGGGAAATGAGGAACGCTGTGAGGGGTGGGGAGGGATATATATCCCTGGTGGTGGGGTCTGTCTCCAGCACCTGCAGTCCTCACTTTCTCTCAGTACATAAGGACATCTTCCTGGCATAGTTGGCACACAGTCGCTGTTTGTTTGGGATCGCACAGGTAAACTGGCCCTTCTTGTGCACCAATGCTGGCAATGGCAAGTCCACACAACAGGTCAAGTTCCATCTTTATCATCTTCCCGTTTGCAAGGTTGTAGAGGGCGGAGTGCCCATTGTAATAAAGTATAAACCATTTCCTCCCTGTATATATACGTATATACAAAATACACATAATCAATTAAAATATGCAGCAGCAAAAAAGTAACATAAACTAAATGAGTAGTGGTCACCCATATTCTGGTTTGAACATCTGGGGATTAACCTACTGAGGCCATATTTTGAGCTCTTCTGCAGGCTAGAAACACGAACAGAAATTTTGAACTCAATAATTCTCAAATTCAATTAGCCCACTTGAGTAAATATATTGCTCACACTCGCAAAAGGCTAATTCATTTTAAACTCTGCGCCAGAGATTCCCTTCCTACCTATTATTTTCTTACATTATATGGAGGAGCCCAGGCATAGGCGAATTAAGCAAACATTTTTAAAATAAATCCAGCTTTGCTAGGATGTAATACTCTTCGAAGTTGTGCTATTAAAACCATCAACATCACCTAACATTTAGATTAGTTCTGCAATATATTGCATTATTTTAAAACAATACCTGACCTGATCTACAGCTATAGTTAACAGTATTTAGAATTAAGTGTAGAAATCAGATGATGATTTGGAGCAGAAAAGTTGGTGATGAATATTGGCTGGAAGGCAATGCTGTCCCCAAATTATGGCAACATGACACAAAGCTTTGAAACCACAAAGACATTTTCGAATATTGAGCAAAGCCTCGAATTTAGACATTGGTACAGTCTTAAAATTATAAACCATCATTGTGTAGTATCAAATACCTAAGTAAAGTTAATAGCTCAGCCAGACACTTCTTGTTAGATCTAACAGCCCAATCCAAAATTAAATCAAATCAAGCAGTGTGCATTCTTATAAGTTCCATCCACAAAGCAAAACATTTAGGTTTCACGTCTATGTATGAAATCAACTCACTTGGTAATTAACTTAGTAGTACATTGTAATATAAAGTGCCTGCAATTACTTTAGAAATGGAACTTTGCAAATTACTTCCAAATTTCTAAACAGAATGGTAAACAATCCAAACACCAAACCTGTATGATTACAGTCAGTAAGCAATAGAGAAGTCAACTTCTACATTGTGAATTGGCACTGAACAGACAGTCCCCTTCCCCCTTGTTTTCTGCACCTTTTACAGGTCTGACATACCCGTACTTAATTGTGTCCAACCAGGTTTTGCTGGGGAGCCAATGGGATCGGAAGTTTGGGATGTAAGGCTGTCTGCTTGGCAGTTGCGTATGCTTTCCCACTACAATGGAAACAATATCAGTTTCATCAGCATGAGCCGAACATCTTGATAATTGTCACATTGATTGGACAAAATAACATTGCAAATATGCGCACCCTTGGGGGTTAAATATCTTCAATGTTCCCACAAGGCTCCAAAATTGTGGATCGTATTCAAAGCACAGTGAACAGTCAATGTGTATTAGTAGATTTTCCTTTGGACAGGATGGAAGCATGTTGCTTCAAACCATCAGCTCCGACTTAACATTATAGAGTCTTAGGGTCATAGAGATGTACAGCATGGAAACAGACTCTTCGGTCCAACCTGTCCTCGCCGACCAGATATCCCAACCCAATCGAGTCCCACCTGCCAACACCCGGCCAATATTCCTCCAAACTCTTCATATTCATATACACATTCAAATGCCTCTTAAATGTTGCAATTGTACCAGCCTCCACCACTTCCTCTGGCAGATTATTCCATGCACGTATCACGCTCTGCGTGAAAAAGTTGCGCCTTGGGTCTCTTTTATATCTTTCCGCTCTCACCCTAAACCTATGCCCTCGAGTTCTGGACTCCCCGATCCCAGGGAACAGACTTTTTCTATTTACCCTATCCATGCCTCTCATAATGTAGTAAACCTCTATAAGGTCACCCCTCAGCCTCCGACCCTCGAGGGAAAACAACCCCAGCCTGTTCAACCCCTCCCTATAGCACAAACCCTCCAGCCCTGGAAACATCCTTGTAAATCATTTCTGAACCCTTTCACGTTTCACAACGTCTTTCCGATGGGAAGGAGATCAGAATTGCACGGACTATTCCAACAGTGGCCTAATCAATGTCCTGTAGAGCCGCAACATGACTTCCCAACTCGTGTACTGAATACTCTCACCAATAAAGAAAAGCATACCAAATGCCTTCTTCACTATTCTATCCACCTGCGACTCCACATTTAAGGAACTATTAAACCGCACTCAAAGGTCTGTTTGTTCAGCAACACTCCCTAGGAGCTTATCATTGAGTGTATAAGTCCTGCTAATATTTGCTTTCCCAAACTCCAGCACCTCGCATTTATCTGAATGAAATCCATCTGCCACTTCTCAGCCCATTCGCCCATCTGGTCCAGATCCTATTGTAACCTCAGGTAACGCTCTCGCTGTCCACTACTCCTCCAATTTTGGTGTCATCTGCAAACTTAATTACTGTATCTCTCATGCTCGTATCCAAATCATTTATGTAAATGTCAAAATGGAGAGGACCCAGCACCGATCCTTGTGGCACTCCACTGGTCACAGGCCTCTAGTCTGAAAAACAACCTTCCACCACCACCCTCTGTCTTCAACCTTCGAGCAGTTCTGTATCCAAATGTCTAGTTCTCCCTTTATTCCATGAGATCTATCATTGTTGAAGACACAGTACCCTCCATTGTCTACATTTCAGCAGTTAAGCAAGGGCCAGGCATTTGCCCCTGGGGTTTTTGATGTCTTGCTGCCATTCTCAAAAGTGAAATGCCGGGCCCCGGCTGGCACCCATTTTCAGGATCCCCTCGGGAAAGATTGTCAGCAGTGTTCGTTGGAGGGGGCACATGAGATATTTTCCACCCCCAGTGGTTATATTGGTTTCGATTAACCCTATCAGGATTGGCATACAGCATATGGGATCAAGAGATCGCTCGATATATTTTGTTTTATTTGTAACTTGTATAACATGTTCAGTCTGGTTCTGGCTATCTCAATAGAAAACCACTGCTCACCTCATTTGCGACTGGAATTTCCTGGACGGGTTTGTACTGTTCTGGATCCTGTAAGTGAATCCAGGCAGAAAACATTGCAAAAGCATCACGTTAAATAAAGGAAATTGAGTTGCTTGATTATTGTTTGTCACTTATTTGTCACTTCCATCAGACAGATAGGCACAATTGTCAGTCTTGTCACAAAAGCCATTCGTACTCAGACTGCTCCCAGAATTTTACTACATTTACATTCCCATCATCCTTGGACATATTGAGGAATTTGGGACGGTTTGGTCTTGCAGGTATGGGCATGCTTCATTAGCATAACTCTAACTAACGGGATAGGACCCGGTTTAGGATAACGCAAGCTACCTCAGCCTATGATACCGGCTATGTCGACAGGTTGCCTCATTTTCAAAAGAGATAAAGGTTTGTAGCAAGTGGGGAGTTTTAATTAAGGCTGGGGGCAATCAGGAGTTTTTAGGGGCTCAGTGGGTACTCATAAACAAACTCCCAAACCGCAGAAACAGTTGGTTCGCCAGACAATGAGATGAAATTCCGAGTAAAATCTATGTTCTTTATTTTATCGTATTGATGCATTAACCTTGTTTACACATTGTTCACATTTAGTGGCCATGCACTGTTTTCTCATGCACTTATTTTTTTTAAATGTATCCATATGCCCCAATCACATACGGAAAAAAAAAACAAGCGCCCCGGCCAATTAATTTTTGGTTCGGGCTAATGCAATTCATTATTATAAATATTTTAAAATGTTATTATAAAAAAATAAATAAAATAGTCATTATCTGTAATTCAGGCGGGGAACCCAGCAAGTGAGTAAAACATTTTAAAAATTGTACTCTGCTGCTTTCTTCTTATAACATCATCCTCTTCCCTTCTGCAATTGATCTCCTTGCCTCTATTTTAATTTTTAACTTATTTAACTAATTTATCAATTTATGTTTGTCTAACTTTAAAGCCTGTTCCTAACTGTACCTTTTGGAATCTTGATTGACATAATTTAAAAGTTAGTGTTAGGTATTGATTTTTCTACTAATCAAACATTGCAAGAGGAGAATAACTAAATAGGCGATTTGTCTCGATCACTTGTCCTCGTCATTGTATCACATGGCTGTGACATTATGGAGCCTGCTCACTCCATGACAATGGGGCAGTCTTGCTAAAAAAGAAATTGTGATTGATTTCACACCCCATTCCTCGATATGTTTAGCTGCCCATATTGTCCAAAGGGTGCAATGCTGGGTGAGAGCAGTGCCTGCAGAAGTCAGGCAGAGTCCTTTTTTCATCTGTTTAGGGGCACCCAATGATTTGGATAAACTTCAGTTTGGATTGTGAGGAGAACACTGAGTGGCGTGGTACCAAGCATACTTTACGCATTACTGAGTGGTGATCCAGCTGAAGAAGCGTCCGGAAAATATGTTATCGCTTATTTTTGTGGACATTGGAGGATCAACAGAGTTTAGTTCTTTTTGCATTGTGTGAGAAACAATGCTCACACACTTCAATAATTGCAGTCCAAGACAAAATCGGAATCAGTAGTGTCCTTTATTTTTACACTTGCAAGTGCCTATAAGGCAGAGGACATACATACCAAATTTAACAAACTCTCGATATTTATATAATTTGGTTCCTACATATTCTTTTTCTTATTTCATTGTTCCCCCCCCCCCCCCCCCCGTTTTCATCCTCCACTTCCCTAAGACTGGTCCCACCACTCCTGCTTATCTCTTGCCTTCTCCGGCCTTGTCTGTGAAGAAAAATGCTTTAGTCTGGCCTCACAAGGCCGTTTGACCCCATCCCACTGCAGGTCATTGTTAGGCATATTCTTTCTTCATCAGTATCTACTCTTTCCATCTGGGCCTCTCCCGAAGCCACTCTGATCCCTATGACCTCTTTAATTAGGGTTTGTTCCTGTGTCTCTGTAAAAGTGGGAAACTGATGTTCACACCTACTATTTATGCAGGCGTATCTTGCCTAACATCATCCCCTCACGGTATCTTATCTATTTGCCCATAATATCTACCTTTGTTTTTCAATCACGTTTCGTGCTGGCATAAAATTTTAGCTAATACAAAAACAATTATATATTTCCTCCACATAGTTTCCATTCTTGTTGACTCAGCTCTTGGCTAAAACAACCACACACTGGTGTGAGTTCATTTACTTTGTATCAGAAATTATAATTGGAGAATTGCAGAACTGCAGAAGTAACATTAATTTACCTATATCCCACACCTTGCATGAGAGCAGATCTCCTCTGTGATATTATATCAATGGTCATTATGTTTACAATACATACCTGAATATCAAGCAACATTTTATTTTCTTACTGTCATCAGTATAAATTGGAAATTCACATTTTCAGTATTCAATATTTAAAATGTAAAAATGTATACAGTTCCCAACTTTGAAATCCACTATATTTTCCCGGATTTAGTCCCTTAATTTAAATCCAAGATTAGATTTATTAAGTGGTCCTGACCATTCATTGCTCATTTACAGTGCTATATTTCGTAGAATAACTGGAGCTGCTTTAAAAGTTCTTATCTATTCAAATGAAATTTTAAAAAATACCTCCACTGCACGAATAATGGCCAAATGTAAAGACATAGATAGTAACCATAGGATATTAATTTTGTTACATGATTTATCACCACCTGATGTTAAAGTAAAACTTCAATTGTCAATTAGTGAGGGAGCTCCCTCAATTAGACTACAACTGGCCTTATCAATAAGCATCAATGAAACATAGCAGCCTTAAAATTAAGTGGAAACAAACGAGTCTGAAACAATAAAAAGGCTGTAATATCATCTTCCTCCGTATGAAACTGATTTGAAGTCGAAAAACGTTAGCTGTCATGTAAGGATAAAAGAGATTAGTTAGAAAGTGACAGTAAGGCAGTCATGATCTGTAAAATGAACAGGAGTTGATTTTTTTTTTCGGAATCACTGAAAAATACTTCACCTCAATAGAAATAATGTTAAATTTTCAAAATGCAAATCAGATTCAAAACAGTCCCGGATCTCGAGCTTTCTACTAGCTGCATTGTTCTTTCTCTCTGCTTCTCTCTCTCTGTCTCTCTCACGCACCACATCTTAGTTTTTGGCTTGGGAGTTTAGAGTCATTATTATTGGCTGCGAAACATCGTTGTTCAACCAAGTGTCCAAAGTCTAAATACCTCTCAGTCGTTTCATTTGTGACTAAACAATATTTTCAAGGCAAGTTATTCGTGCCTTGCAGTCTCTGACACAAATGACTCAAAATTGAATCATGATAATTTTTTTAAAGTCTCTACAAGAAAACCAATGGAAAAAAATATATAATTCTTGCATCAACTGCATTTTTAAACAAAAGCAAGTCTGTTCAATAAACACTGTCTCATTTTCCCCTTCAACCCTTTCAAGCGAGCTATTCTATTTTATCTGTCAGTTTACCGACCTTAAAAATATCCAATTAATCTCGGAGCAACATGATTAGAAAATATTGAATCAATTTATTTGTTTATGTTTTAGCATTAGTTATTAAGTCCTTATAATTACAATAATTACATAATAATTGGTCTGGATAACAAGCATACTGAGGTTCACAATTTAATTTATTGACTGTTTGAAAAATGGTACAATATATCCTTTTTCAGGATACTAACAGTAATTATTAAGGCATTTGCATTACAATAATTATGCTATGCTTTAGCTTAGTCTTGCTAACAAGTACAGTGAAGTTTACATTTGAACTTAATCCAATCTTCACTAGTATCAATACATAATATAAAAATCCATTATATTTCCAATCAACAGACCTACAAAAGAATCAATTATTTCTGATGCAACACACACTTTTAAAAATATGATTTTTGCTCATTTGAAAGATCTGTATACTCTCAGCCTTATAAATTGACCTCAAGATCCCTCTGTTCCTCCACACTGTCAAGAATCCTGCATTTAATCCTATAATATGCATTCAAATTTGAAATTCCAAAATGGATAACTTCACTTTCCCAGGTTGAACACCATCTGCAACTTCTCAGCCCAGCTCTGCATACTGTCAATGTCCTCTGGCAACCTACAACAGCTCTCCACACTATCCACAACTCTACCAACCCTCGTATCATCGGCAAAATTACTAACCCACTCTTCAACTTCCTCATCCAAGTCATTTATATATATCACAAAGAGCAGAGATCCCAGAACTGATCCCTTCAGAACACCATTGATCACCGTGCTCCAAGCTGAAAACTATCCATTTAATCTCACCCTGTCTTCTATGAGCCAGCCAATGTATTGTCTAAACAGGCAGGTTTCTCTGTATCCAATGCCTCATTACTTGTTGAATAAGCCTACCATGGGGAATCTTATCAAACACATAGCTAAAATCCATATACGCCACATCCACTGCTCTGTCCTCACCAATGTGTTTGTCACATCCTCAAATAATTCAATAAGGTTTGTGAGGCTTAACCTGCCGCTCACAAAGCCATACTGACCATCTGTAATCAATCAATGCTTTTCCAAATAATCATAAATCCTGTCTCTCAGAATCCTCTCCAATAATTTTCCCACAACTGATGCAAGACTGATTCATCTCGATTCCCTTTCTTGAATAAGGGATTAACGTTTGCCATCCTCCAGTCATCTGGTTTGACTCCATCAGTCAACTGGTTACCTACTTTGTAACTAAATGTTGTGATTCATCTAAATATTACTCTGTTCTTTGATCAAAATGAATTTGTAATTGTTGTTCAATTTATGAATTGTCAGAAACTTGTTTTTATTTTTCCATTCACCTGTTCATTTTGACCGTAAGGTTGAAATGCTTTGACAATATTGGAGTGTGTTCATTTAAAAATAAGGTTTGCACATCACTTACATATCTCACATCTTGTATTATGATTCAGGAATGTTTCCTAATGGAATGCTAGTAAATTCCAAACATTTGTTGACTTCAAATAAGATCTTTAACACCCAATTATCAATCTATTGTTACTTTTTCAGCTGTTTACATTGACATTGATTAGGTACTCATTCAGAGAGATCAACTGACAATTATAAACTATTTGCAGGATTATTGAATTGAAAGAAAGATACAGACGTGCAAACATTTTGTGGAAGGAATTGTTATTTCATTCAAATGTGTAGGCAGTTCAAGAATTCAATATCGCCTTCCATTCGTTTTCTTGTCGAGAATGCAAGTTTATAATTCATGTGAATATTAATGTGTTCTGTGTTTTGAGAGTTGTATCAGATTTAAGAAGGAAAGGAAGAGCAATTAACATGAGAAATTTAGTGAATAGAAAGTGCAACAAATTAAATTGACAGAGGCAACTTTTAGTATTAAATCTGAATATTCAGCCAAATATATCTAATGACGGAAATGTGTTGCCGGAAAAGCGCAGCAGGTCAGGCAGCATCCAGGGAACAGGGAATCGACGTTTCGGGCATAAGCCCTTCTTCAAGAAAGTTCGGTGCTCCTGCCCCACCGAACTCATCTCTGCAACCTGCTCCTGCCCCACCGAACTCATCTCTGCAACCTGCTCCTGCCCCACCGAACTCATCTCTGCAACCTGCTCCTGCCCCACCGAACTCATCTTTGAACCTGCTCCTGCCCCACCGAACTCATCTCTGCAACCTGCTCCTGCCCCACCGAACTCATCTCTGCAAAAAAAAAATCCCGCACAAATATATCAAATGTCAAGCGTGTGGCACTGGAAAAGCACAGCAGGTCAGGCAGCATTCGAGAAGAAGCAGAATCGACGTTTTGGGCATAAGCCCTTCATCAGGAATCTTTTCTGATGACGGCCTAATGCCCGAAAGGTCGATATTCCTGCACTTTGGATGTCCCTGCCCTTTTCCAATGCAACACGCTTGGCTCTGATCTTCAACTTCAGCTTTCCTCACTTTCTCCAAATATGTTTAATGAACATGAACTGAAAAAGGCAGCATCAGCAGTTGAACAAGATCAAATTAACACTTTTTTTGCAATGTTTATAGTGAAAAGCGGTTTGAGAAAATGCAACAAATCAGATCGAACAATATCTCTTGCCATTATAACCCTAGGCCATTCATAATAAAGAATAACCATGCTTTGAACAACTAGTATGGAATAAAACTATTGAACTGAAATACCAGAGGACAACGGGTGCATTAATTGTAGGGAATGACAAACAGATCCTTACTGTGATAGTGGTGATTGATCTTAGGAACAGTAAGATATTTACTGTGATTATTCCACTGAACAGTAATTAGATGGTCATGAAGATCTTGGTGTGACTTTATTTGCAGTGTTTTGTTTGAGCATTGATTTCAGTAACATTTAGATATTTTACAAGATTGACAATTGTGGGAAACGAAGCTCACTCACTTCAATAAATTCAGTCCGAGACAAGATCTGAATCAGTAGTATCGTTTACTACGCTCTTGCAAGAGGGGTGTTGTGTCCACTGTCCACAAGGCAGGGACACACACACTGAATTCAACTAGTACACAATATTTATGTAATTCGTTCCTATTCCATCCTCCAATTGCTCCTCCCCTGTTTACATCTCCCATTTCTCTAAGACTAGCGCCCATTACTCTTGTTCATCTCTTGCCTTATCCGGCCTTGTCTGTGACAAAATACTTAATTCTGGCCTCATAAGGCCGTTTGACTACATCCTGCTGTGGTCCATTTTTAGGTATATCCTGCTTCACTACCATCTGTTTCCCTTACTTGTTATAACCTTATGACTGCATGAGTTCTTGATTGTGGTTTGTTTTTGGTTTTGCAGAAGTCGGAAATAGATGCTTATAACTACTGATTGTACAGGCATATCTAGCTTAACCCCCTCCCCTCGTAGCACCTTATCTATTTGTCTGTAATATCTACCATTGGTTGCAGGCACATTTCATTCTTGTATGCACATTTTAACTGATACAAAAACAATTATCTATTTCCTTCACATAGTTTTCATTCTTGTTGACTCAGCTCTTGGCTGAAACAATTATACACTGATGTCGGTTCATTTACCTTGCATAAGTAATTATGATTGGAAAAGTAACACTACTTTTATCTATATCGCACAATTTCCCCCTTTTTCTTTAATTACCATTTGTTACCTTCTGCATTTTTCTTATATGTCGCTTCCAAATTGACGAGCATCTTACCAAAAACTGCATTTATTTTGGAAATCTTCCCGAGGTCATTTATTCCTTCATTGTTTAACAGGTAGAGCCCTTCTCTCCGATTGATCTTTAGGGGCATTTGTTTCATTAAGGCTGTCTCAGTCAGAATCTGGGTGAGCCCTCGTATACAGGGCATGATGCAACAGCCAATGGCTACCAGTACCCCGGCTACTACTATCAGGGAAGTAAGGATGGAGACCACCACCCCCTTCCACTTTCCAAACCATGATTCAAGCCATCCCGCGAGAGACGTGTCTACTCCTGAATTCTCAGCCAGCTAATCTGCTAAGGTAGTCAATCCCCTTCAGGCCCGAGTACTTGAAACATCAGGCGCAGTGTTATTAGGAATAAAGGTACAACAGCTTCCTCCTAACATGACACACACACACACACACCCTTTTTCCGCTAAAATCATATCAAGTGCCATTCTGTTTTCCTATGCCATCCTACTTGTCGCATCAAGATGTTCTGATATTCCTTTAACCTCTTGAATAATTTATAAATCACTGTTGATTATAGAAAATGCAATTTATCCAAACTAAATTTTTATTAATCGTTATCCACCAGAAGACAGCTGACTCAAAGCCTGCTGCAATCTGGTTGCGAGCCTTGAATTCATCAGGTAATCCCCTAGGGACTCTTACAGAGTCTAGATAAATCCTGCCAACGAAAGAGGTGTCTAACAGTGATCTGTTACACCTTCCCTTTTTGTCTATTATCTTTTCCTTCTCAAATTCCAGGGTAAATGGAATTGCCGATTGTACTATTGCATATATCCCTCTCCAATCCGGAGGTAGCGTGGGTCTCAATATTTTTCCTCCACAGTACCACCACAGATCCGCTCGGGGAACTCTCAGTGCTGAGTAGTTCCCTCCCTTGTCCGTTTCGGTAACATTCTTAATCTCCGTACACAATTTCAGCTCCCCCAAGTCTGTAGACTGATTTGTACCCCGTCTATGCACACACGACGTGTGATTTCCAACTGCGGCTGAAAACGTAGGGGGTGCTTTTAAGTCATTCTTCTCTAAGGGAGGGAACATCAGAGATAGGGAGGTACAGTTCCTATCATTCCATGCAGTCTTATCCTGATACAGGGCTATCATACATTTCATGCCCTTCCTCTCTCGCTTCCACCCGAGCGGAAAGGGAACCACATGGGCCACTGGCCTACCGGAGGCACATGCATAGCAATTGCACTTGTTCAGACTTTTTACAGTATACTTTACCCATTCAACCCAAGCATTTGAATCCCTGTACCCAGTTTCTATTTCGATGGTCTGTTTCAAGTCCTTTACCTCTGTAATCTTTACTACTTTAGGGTCATCGGGAGGGGTGAAAGGTTGTACCTTATTATCCAGTAGTTCTACCCGTTTTCCCTGTCCTACACTAATTCGAAAACAACAGCCTGAGAAATCATTCCCGTTTGCTTTCATTTCTATCTCAAATGTTTCATTTAATTGTACCTGATAGGTGCTCCCCCAGAATTGCTTCGTGCCATGTGGTTCTCCTTATCGTTAGGTCTCTTGGGTTACACTCTTTATCAGGACAATCAAGAGCTGGTCGGCAGAGGGCCCGGTGTCATGTGACGAGACCATTATACCAAGTACCATCCCCATAGGACTTCAGATGTATCTCTGAGCTGCGGTACTGTCTCTGATTACCTCCATCCCCACAATTTACTAAGCTACATGAATCAGGTCTATTACTTGTGGATTATCAGACTCAGGGACCGTTAATAACACATATGAAAATGATATTTGACAAAATCCCAATACTAAGAGGGCTGGCATCATAACTCTAAGCATTCCCAGTATTCTAAAAAAATGTGCTGAAGCACAAAAAGACTTAATATACAATCCTACAGAAAAAGTCCCACGCTCGCGTCGCCACTGTATAATCAGTTACTCAAAGTCTCTTTAGCCTGAGTTTCAGCGGTTCTTGCATTTTTTCGGCTGGCCAGACTTTTTCCTCAACTGGAAACTCTACTGGCTCTTTGATCCGAGTGTAGTGAGTCCAGCCTTTCCCCACCATCCTTATTGCTGTTTCCGTAGTCAAAAGAGCCTGGTACGGCCCTTCCCAGTCCGGCTGCAATTTAGTCTCTGTCCATGATTTTACTAAGACCCAATCTCCCGGCCGGATGGGATGAACGGTGAATTCAAGGGGTGGAGTCTGCGCCAATAAACCTAGTTTCCTGAGGAAATACAAAGAGGAGGACAAGCCCAGTATATACTTCTTTAAGAACAAGTTTTTTATTTCGGGAATTGGCAATTTCCCATTCGTTCCCATATAAGGTAATCCAAATAAGATTTCATCGGGGAATACTCCCAAATCTTTCCTTGGGACTGTTTGTACTTGCAAGAGAACTACAGGTAAACATTTGGTCCAAGGGAGTCTGGTTTCTACCATCAATTTAGAGAGCTGTCATTTGAGTGTTTGGTTCATTCTCTCAACCCTTCCTCATGATGGTGGGTGCCATGGAGTATGGAACTCCCAGGAAATTCCCAACGCTTTCATTACCGCCTGTAGCACTTTAGAGGTAAAATGAGTTCCTTGTTCGGAATCTATATTGTTCACTAGCTCATATCGGGGAATTATGTACTCTAATATTGTTTTAGACACCCCGCTGGCAGTGGCAGTAGCTAGGGGGTATGCTTCAACCCAACCAGATAGATGATCTACTATGACCAGTATATATTTTCGTCTTCCTACTCTGGGTAGTTCAGTATAATCTACTTGTATATTCTGGAAGGGTCTCAATCCCGGGTCTCTTCCTCCTGGGGTCTGTTTTCTGAAGATTTTCTTATTTATCTTTCTGCATATTATACATCCCTCACATAGTTGTTTAGCAATTGTATGCATTCCTTTACATCCATATTCCCTAAGAACTAAATCACACATTGCTTGTATTCCCCAATGGCTGCCTTGATGTCGGACAGCCATAATTTCTCGCATCATCATTTTGTTTAACATTTCCCTTCCATCAGGTAACATCCAATGACCTTCTGCTGTTTTTATAGCCCCTAAATCTTTCAATTCTTTTTCCTCTCTTTCAGTAAATGCAGGAGCTTCCCGAGGACATGGGACAGTAGGTATTAGGGAATGGATCACAACTTCTTATAGGCTCGGGGCTGCTTCCCTAGCCACTTCATCGGCGTATCTATTTCCCCTAACTTCTGGTTAATTTCCTTTCTGATGGCCATTTACATGCACTACCGCTATTTCTCAGGGGAGTAATAGGGACTCCAAGACCCGTTTAATCAACTCCTCATGTGCTAATTCCTTCCCTCGGCTATTGATAAGCCATCTTTCCTGCCGTATCTTTCCGAACATGCCAACACCAAATGCATATTTAGAGTCAGTGTATACTGTTCCCTCTTTATTTTCTAATGCCCAAAGGGCTCTTTCCAATGCATAGAGTTCCAGGTCTGAGCTGACCACCCATTTGGCAACCTTCCTGCCTCTACCACACTACCATTTGTCCCGTCTACAATTGCATACCCATTATGTCGTTTCCCTTCAGTCACCCGGGATGATCCATCTATAAAATGTCGAGTTCCTGCATGAAGCGGAACATCTCTCAGGTCCATGCAGACCTTAGTTTGGTATTCTATAATGTCAAGGCAGTCATGCCCTGGATTCTGAGGAGAGTCTCCTTTCCCTTTTCAAAGAAAGGCAGCTGGATTTAAACAATTGTCCATGACCATAACCCCGCCCCCCGGCCGAGTTCCGTCATAACCCCGCCCCCCGGCCGAGTTCCGTCATAACCCCGCCCCCCGGCCGAGTTCCGTCACCGAGCCTAACCCCGCCCCCCGGCCCAGTTCCGTCACCGCGCCTAACCCCGCCCCCCGGCCCAGTTCCGTCACCGCGCCTAACCCCGCCCCCCGGCCGAGTTCCGTCACCGCGCCTAACCCCGCCCCCCGGCCGAGTTCCGTCACCGCGCTTAACCCCGCCCCCCGGCCCAGTTCCGTCACCGCGCCTAACCCCGCCCCCCGGCCGAGTCCCGTCACCGCGCCTAACCCCGCACCCCCGGCGACCTCTGTCCCCCCCCCAGGCCTAACCCCGCCCCCACATCCAGCTCCAGTCCCACACCAGGTCCTAGCTCCCCGCCCTGCCGTGTGTTCACCATCCCTCCGGACCTGCCCCTCTCTGAGGATGAGAGATCAGTCCTCAGGAGGGGTCTCAACTTCGTTCCCACACGTTCTCGGGTCAATGAATTCAATACACGGAGTGACATTGAACGATTCTTCCGCCGCCTTCGCCTCCGTGCCTTCTTTTTCAATCAAGACTCTCACCCACCCTCTGACGACCCCTTCTCCCACCTCCAACACACCCCGTCCACCTGGACACCCCGTGCTGGCCTCCTACCTGCCCTCGACCTCTTTATTGCAAACTGCCGCCGCGATATTAACCGCTACCTGAACTCCCACACCCCTCCCACCCACTCCAACCTCTCACCCTCGGAACGCACAGCCCTCCACTCCCTCCGCTCCAACCCCAACCTCACCATCAAACCAGCTGACAAGGGAGGCGCAGTAGTAGTTTGGCGCACCGACCTCTATACCGCTGAGGCCAAACGCCAGCTCGCAGATACCTCCTCCTACTGCCCCCTTGACCATGACCCCACCCCCCACCACCAAACCATCATCTCCCAGACCATCCATAACCTCATCACCTCAAGGGACCTCCCATCCACCGCCTCCAACCTCATAGTACCACAATCCCGAACCGCCCGTTTCTACCTCCTGCCCAAAATCCACAAACCTGACTGCCCCGGACGACCCATCGTCTCAGCCTGCTCCTGCCCCACCGAACTCGTCTCCGCATACCTTGACTCCGTCCTGTCCCCATTAGTCCAAGAACTCCCCACCTACGTCCGTGACACCACCCACGCCCTCCACCTCCTCCAGGATTTCCGCTTCCCCGGTCCCCAACGCCTCATCTTCACCATGGTCATCCAGTCCCTGTACACCTCCATCCCCCATCACGAAGGACTCAAAGCACTCCGCTTCTTCCTTTCCCGCCGTACCACCCAGTACCCTTCCAGCGACACCCTCCTTCGACTGACTGAACTGGTCCTCACCCTGAACAACTTTTCTTTCCAATCCTCCCACTTTCTCCAAACAAAAGGAGTAGCCATGGGCACCCGCATGGGCCCCAGCTATGCCTGGCTCTTCGTAGGGTATGTGGAACAATCCATCTTCCGCAACTACACTGGCCCCTCCCCCCATCTTTTCCTCCGCTACATTGATGACTGTATCGGCGCTACCTCGTGCTCCCACGAGGAGGTTGAACAGTTCATCCACTACACTAACACCTTCCACCCCGACCTCAAATTCACCTGGACAGTCTCGGACTCCTCCCTCCCCTTCCTAGACCTTTCTGTTTCTATCTCAGACGACCGAATCAACACGGACATCTACTACAAACCGACCGACTCCCACAGCTACCTGGACTACACCTCCTCCCACCCCGCCCCCTGTAAAAACGCCATCCCATTCTCCAAATTCCTTCGTCTCCGCCGCATCTGCTCCCAGGAGGACCAGTTCAAAATATGCACAACACAGATGGCCCGCTTCTTCAAGGACCGCAATTTCCCCCCCGACGTGATCGACGATGCCCTCCACCGCATCTCCTCCACTTCCCGCTCCTCCGCCCTTGAGCCCCGCCCCTCCAACCGCCACCAGTACAGAACCCCACTGGTCCTCACCTACCACCCCACCAATCTCCATGTACAGCGCATCATCCGCCGTCACTTCCACCACCTCCAAACGGACCCCACCACCAAGGATATATTTCCCTCCCCTCCTCTATCAGCTTTCCGTAGAGACCACTCCCTCCGCGACTCCCTTGTCAGATCCATACCCCCCACCAACCCAACCTCCACTCCCGGCACCTTCCCTTGCAACCGCAGGAGGTGCAACACTTGCGCCCACACCTCCCCCCTCACTTCTCTCCAAGGCCCCAAAGGAAACTTCCATATCCGCCACAGATTCACCTGCACCTCCACCCACATTATCTACTGCATCTGCTGCAGCCGGTGTGGCCTCCTCTATATTGGGGAGACAGGCCGCCTACTTGCGGAGCGATTCAGAGAGCACCTCTGGGCCACCCGGACGAACCAACCCAATCACCCTGTAGCACAGCACTTCAACTCCCCCTCCCACTCCACCGAGGATATGCAGGTCATTGGACTCATCCACCGCCAAACCACAACAACGCGACGGTCGGAGGAGGAGCGTCTTATCTTCCGACTGGGAAACCTCCAACCACAGGGGATGAACTTGGACTTCACCAGTTTCTTCATCCCCCCTCCCCCACCTTGTCTCAGCCGAATCCCTCCAGCCCGGCACCGCCTTCCTGACCTGCAGTCTTCTTCTTGACCTCTCCGCCTCCACCCTACTCCGACCTATCACCTTCACCTTGACCTCTTTCCACCTATCACATTTCCAACGCCCCTCCTCCAAGTCCCTCCTCCCTACCTTTTATCTTCTCCTGCTGAACACTCTCTGCTCATTCCTGAAGAAGGGCATGTGCCCGAAACGTCGAATCTTCTGTTCCCTAGATGCTGCCTGACCTGCTGTGCTGTTCCAGCAATAAAGTTTCAGCTTTGATCTCCAGCGTCTGCAGACCTCACTTTCTCCTCCATGACCAACACTAGATCATCCTTCTCTATTAATATTGCCTCATATTTCAGAATCTGCGAGTCTGCCAACCATCGCCCAGCTTTTTGGTTTAGGATCATTCTCACTTGATGTGGAGTGCTTATTATTTTAGGGCTCCCCCAAATGTAAGCTTTCTGCTTTCCTCCACCAACAGTGTAGTGGAAGCCGCGGCCTGCACACACTCAGGCCACCCCCGGGATACTGGATCCAATAGCTTCGAAAGATATGCTACTGGCTGTCTCATTCTCCCCACCTCTGGGTCAATACTCTCAAAGCCGCTCTTTTATCTCCGGTAGCAAAGAGGTGGAAAGGTTTATCTAGAGAAGGTAAGGCTGACACGGGGACATGGATCAGATCTCTTTTGAGTTCCTCAACTAGTTCGTTTTCCTCATCATCCTAACTTAGACACTTTGGTTCCACATCTAATAGATTGAGATATAATTTCTTAGTCTTTTGAGCATAAGAGTCAATCCACAATCTGCAATATCCCGTGAGGCCCAAACATTTACATAACTCACGTTTAGTCCTGGGCAGCGGCATCCCCACTATTCCCTCTATCCGTTCCGGGCTTATCTTTCGCTTTCCCTCACTAACTAAATGTCCCAAGTATTTCACCTCTCGCTCCACATATTGTAGTTTGTTTGTAGATACTCGCAGTCCCTGCTGACACAGGAAATTCAATAATTTGTTAGTGGCTTCTACTGCTTTTTCTCTTGTTTTTCCTGTTACTAAGAGGTCCTCTACTGCAACAGGGTAGTTCCCTTGGGGCTGCTAAATTTCTCCAATATTTCTTCTAACATCTGTCTAAATAAATTCAGGGAGACCGTAAACCCTTGAGGAGCACGGCCCACTGGTATTACTGTTTCTGTCCTGTGTTGGGATCTTCCCATTCAAAGGCAAACAAATTCCTACTTTCCTCCGCCAAGGGACAAGCCCAAAAGGCATCCTTTAAATCTATCACACTAAACCATTTGTGGTCATGAGGGATTTTACTTAGTATAGGGATTTGGCACCACTGGGTGCCTGATCTGTACTATTCGATTTAGTGTTCTCAAATCCTGCACCAATCGATAAGTTCCATCAGATTTCCGCACTGGTAGAATTGGGGTATTACAAGGAGACATACATGATTCCAACAGTTCATCTCTAATCAGTCCCTCAATTACTGGCTGCAGTCCTCATTTACCTTCTATGGAAATGGGATATTGTCACTCACAGACAACGTCCCCTTTCCTTTTTAAACTTATTTCTAGGGGAGGGACCTGTAGTTTTCCACGATTCCCTTCTCTAGCCCATACAATAGGGTCTATCTCTTCCTCCACATCCTCTCTCAACATTGCCATTTGTACAACTAATTATTTTTCCTGAATTCCAATCTCCAGTCCTAAGAGGATAATTAAATCTCTCCCTAGTAAGTTACTTCCTATATCAGGGATATACAACAGTTCCCCTGTGACTGCATCCTCAGGACCTTCTATCATCATAGGTTCAAATACTGGAACAGCAAATCCTTCCCCTTTTACCCCGAAAACTGTAATTGACCGTGTTGACATTCCTACTTTCTTTGGTTTAAAATTTAGCAATGACCGTGCTGCCCCCGTATCTACGAGGAAGACTCCCTCTTCCCCACAGGGTCCTATCTTCAAGTTTATCAACGGCTCCTGGTGTGTCCCCGGGGGCAGGAACCCCTGACTGCCCTATTCTTCATCAAAATCCATAAGCGGAATTGCCCTTTCTTCCCTTTGTAGATCGGGACACTCCCGCTTAAAATGCCCTGTCTTTCCGCAATAATAGCAACCTGCCTGTGGAGACTTCCATCTCTGCCCCTGTCACCCGAACCCTGTATCAAATGCTCCCCCTTGTCCTCTCCCTCTCCCTCTCTGTCCTACATGCTACCACCCGCCGCTCCGGTTGCTCAATATTAGTTCCATTCTTTTCTTAACCACCTCGTCAACCGTAGCTACCATCATTTTTGCCTTCTGTTTTTGTCTCTCATCCTCTCTCTTTGCAAACACTTTCTGTGCCTCTCTTAATAATTCATCTTTTGGTTTTTCGCTCCATCCTTCTATCTTCTGTATCTTTCTCTGTATGTCTGGCCATGCCTTTGTCACAAAATGTACTTTCAAAAGATGCTTTACCACTGGGCCCTCAGGGTTCATTCCAGAATATTTCCGCATTGAGTCTCTTAATCTTTGCAAGAAAGCTGAGGGAGTCTCATCTTTTTCCTGTCTAACGTCAAAGGCTCTCGTCAAATTCTGCGACTTTCGAACAGCCTCTCTTATTCCTTTTTAGAATCAAGTCTTTCAATTCCTTTATTTCTTCTATATGCTCCGGGTTTTGATTTTCCCACTCGGGGTTTCTGAGGGGAAACTTCGTCTCTCCCTCTCCAGTATACCCATCTCCAATCGGGTGTTCTCTGTCCCATATTTTATCAGCTGCTTCTCGTATAAGTCCCCTTTCTTTCCCAGTAAATAGTATATTCAAAATAGACATTAACTCAGTCCATGTACACAGACTGGGCCCCAAAAATTGATCAATTTGTTCAGACAACCCTACGGAATCCTCAACCAGGACCTTAACCTCCTTTTTTAATGTTCTGACCTCCCCACTGGTGAGGGGGGCACTTACAAAGCCAATCTATTTGTCCCCTATTGGTGCCTCCCGAAGGGGATAACTCTTTATGTTCTTCCCCTTTTTTTGTTTTTGTTTTTTCCTCCCTGAGGCTTTGATTTAGATACTCCGGAGGCCTCTTCTAAGTCTACTTTATCTTCCCTTTCTTTCGTTGAGGATTGAGGGCCTGGGACAACAACATCCCCGTCCACCGCCCGTTCTTCCTCCTCTTGTGGGTCAACCGTTCCCTGTCTGTCTGTCTCTCCTCCTCCCCCATTTTCACCTAATCTGATTTTACGGTACAGGGGGAGGGGGGAGCAGCCAAGAGGATCCCAGGGACTGGGTGGGGCAGAGGTGGAATCCCTTGTCTTTACTACCATCATTCCCAAACTGCCCTTCCAACAGGACACATAGTCCGCCTCTTCTTGACTAAAAGGTTGTTTTTCATTCCCATACATACCTAAATACTGACAGACCCAATCCTCGTCTGAACCGTACTTTGGCCAGAAGACAGCCGGACGAAGGACTGGTTCTTTGGTCCATACTATACAGCAATATTTCGTCATTTTCTTTTTATCTTTTTCCCTTGTACAAGTGTTACTTGTCCATTTCCGCAACATCCTCCCCAACGGACATTCTGGAGGAATGTTACAAGGGACTTTTTCTTCCTTTACTTCGTCGTAGTTCGAATTACTCTGCCTACCCCCCCCCCCCCCCCCCCCCACGCCCCATTTCTCAGGGCCCTCGCCAGTCCCTCAGCGATTAAATACCCCTTTCCCCGGCCACCAAGGCAATAATTAAAAGTCAGTTTTCTGACCTTGGTCTGTGCACAGAGTTGTCTGGCCCCATTTTCTGCATTTTCTATCGACCTCCGTTGACTGTCTGATTCAGATGTCTCTCTTGTGGGATATTTACCAGTCGCCCAAGTGAGCGGACCAAACCGGGACAGGAGACCGCTCCTCAATCGGGAACGGGACGTGTCGTCCCAGTGTCCAGGGCCAGCCACACCCCCTGGCGATGGAAGAATATTCCGGACAGGCCCCCAATTGTAGGAAATAGAACCCACTCACTTCAATAATCTCAGTCTGAGACAAGATCCAAAGCAGCAGGATCGTTTATTATAGCGTGGCGCCTATAATATAGGCACACTGAGCTTAACGAGTACACAACTTATATACAATTCAATTCTCTTTCCTCCTCCCACTATTCTAAACCCGGCGCCCATTACTGTTGTTTATCTCTAGCCTTATCCGGCCTTGTGCATAACAAAGTATAAGTCTTGCTTGGCCATTTCACCACATCCTGTTTTGGTCCATTGTTAGCGTATCCTCTTCCACTGCTATCTGCTTCCTTGCATTGCTAAAGCAACATTTCCTCCCATTCTTTATCCACACTGAGCCTTATGACCTCTTTATTGTGGTATTTTTTATGTTTTAGCAGAAGTGGGAAACAGAATGCTTATAACTGTTTGTACAAGCTTAACCGACATCCCCCTTCCTCTTTCATGATTTAGCCTTGTGATTTTTGCAGATAACAACATTTATAATGACTCCTCACACTCTGATCCACCAGCCACCACATGAAATGGTGTCAGACCCAAACAGGTGAATGGTCACATTGACGGGACTGAGTGTGGAAGGTTCTTGTCCCAATGGAACAGGGATCACCATAAGATGGAATAGCAGAAGGAAGGGATTCACTCCCAAAGTCTGCTCCACCTTTCAGTTAGACAATGGCTGATCTGACAATTCTCAACCCAACTTTCCTTCCCCGATCCCCATAAGCCCCTGTTTCTCCAGGGATCCACCTCCTGGGAGCGGTGCTCAAGCGGGACCGCGATCCCTATTGGTCAGCACCATTGGATCGACAGAACCCTTACCCAATCGGAGCCGGATGCTGAGCTACGTCCCGCCCTGAGGTGTCTCGAGGCGCCGCCGTTTAACCGACACTGCGCGAGGGAGGGGCGGGGCTTGCGCATGTGTAGCATTTCAAACCGGGAGCCGCGGGACGGCGGTTGGTTCGTCTTCTCTTTTCCGGGAGTTTCGGCTGCGCTGGACTCAGGAGGTTGGTTTCAAACCAAAATCTTTCCCCCGACGGCGTTAAGATCAACAAACTGTTAATGTTCAGACATAGAGAGGGGTGGGGGGTAACACCAAACAGCTGATGTTACCCAGGCAGGGACGGACTGATGTCGGGGGGGTCAGAAATAGGCCCCAAAAACTCACACAATCACAACTTCATGGAAAAGCTCCGCGGATCTGGCGGAGTTCACGTTTTAGGTGGAGAGATCTTTCCTCAGCGGCGGAGGTGGGTGGTGCTGGAAGCGCACAGCAGCATCCTCCGAGGAGCATGGAAATCCCGAGGAAGGCATTTTGCCCGAAGTGTTGCTTTCCGTGCTCCGTGGATGCTGCCTAAGCTGATGTGCGTTTCCAGCGCCATCCTGATCTTTCCTCACACCTGCCTTTGGCCGGCACCACGGTGATCGACAGTCTAATTGTCCAATCGGGGCCGGGTAGAGTGTTAACTCCCGCCCTGGAGTCGTCCGCAGGCTCGAGGCGCCGTGGTGAACTGAGTCTGCGCGGAGGCGAACTGCACACGCGTAGTGTTTAAACCCGGAACTGGTGGTGTTTTTGCCTCTGCGTGGATTAACCCACAATGGACAGTTAGACTGCAGCGGTTCAAGAAACTCATCCCCACCTTGTGAATTTGGCAAATAGGAATGTGCAACAAATGCTGGCCCAGCCAGAGATGCCCGATTCCCATGACTGAAAAAGCAGAGACAAACTCAATTGGGAATTGTAATTTATTGCTCTTGATGTCGTGGAAGGCACTGTTTGAGTTCTGATGGGATACTCCGAGGCTTCTCATTGTCATCTACGTCATTCAGGGCCTGGGAACATTCCACCTGCTTCCTGTCTTCAGTTCAGCTCACTGGAACAGAAAATCCCTCATTTTACAGTTATATCTGTGTCAGAAATACTGTTATTAATAAACTGTGGTTCTTGTTCTTTCTCTGTGTCCCCCAGGCTACGTGCTGCTTCCTTCTCAGTACTTTGTGCTGAGAAACCTGCCCTCGCTCTCAGTACAAACCAGTCACTGATGGAGTTGTCCATCTCACTCAACATCTTAACCAACAATTCTGTCTCCTCATTGCTCCACCGTGGACAAACTGCAGCGTCTGCAATGGATCACGTGAGTTTTTATGAGGTGCTTCAGTATTAGAAATACAATACAGATCAGTTTTAATACGTTTCTATATTTATTATTGAACACTAAACCCACTCTGCCTGTTATTTACACAGTGTTTCCACCTCTTTAGTTTCTGTTTAATCTTCAATGTGATTCAGATTGTGGGGAAATGAATTCACTCCAAATGGGGAAAGAAGAGTGTCCTAAAGTCGCTCTGATCCAGACTGAGGGGGACTGTGTGAACCTTGGAAGTTATAAGCATCACTGCTGTCAGCATTTTTTGCTGATTCTGCACCCACCCCTACTTCTTTAAACCGTCTGTGCTGAAGGTTGAAATTCTATTGAAGATTTTCCAGTCTCCACTCGAGCTAAGTGAGGGTCATTTCTCATTGTGAGGTCAGAGGCCCAGACATTCAGAGGCACGGCCTCACAGTGTGGTTTCTACAGGATATCTCTGCCTTAATGTTTTCTTCTGGGAACATGCACCGGCATGAAGGAGCTAGAATGCGACTCTATCTCGGCTGCAATGGAACACTTTGAGGAGAAAGTAAGGTCTGCAGATGCTGGAGATCAGAGATGGAAATGTGTTGCTGGAAAAGCGCAGCAGGTCAGGCAGCATTTGGGAACAGGAGAATCGACGTTTCGGGCATTAGCCCTTCTTCAGGAATGAGGAAAGTTGGTCCAGCAGGCTAAGATAAAAGATAGGGAGGAGGGACTTGGGGGAGGGGCGTCGGAAATGTGATAGGTGGAAAGAGGTCAAGGTGAGGGTGATAGGTCAGACTGGGGTGGGGGCGGAGAGGTCGGGAAGAAGATTGCAGGTTAGGAAGGCGGTGCTGAATTTGATGGATTTGACTGAGACAGGCTGGGGGGAGGGGAAATGAGGAAACTGGTGAAATCTGAGTTCATCCCTTGTGGTTGGAGGGTTCCTTGCCGGAAGATGAGGCGTTCTTCCTCCAACCGTCGTTTCGCTGTGGTCTGACGATGGAGGAGTCCAAAGACCTGCATATCCTTGGTAGAGTGGGAGGGGGAATTGAAATGTTGAGCTACAGGGTGGTTGGGTTGGTTGGTCCGGGTGTCCCAGAGGTGTTCCCTGAAACGCTCCGCAAGTAGGCGGCCTGTCTCTCCAATATAGAGGAGGCCACATCGGGTGCAAAGGATGCAATAGATGATATGTGTGGAGGTACAGGTGAATCTGTGGCGGATATGGAAGTTTCCTTTGGGGCCTTGGAGGGAGGTGAGGGGGGAGGTGTGGGCGCAAGTCTTGCACCTCCTGCGGTTGCAGGGGAAGGTGCCGGGAGTGGAGGTTGGGTTGGTGGGGGGTGTGGATCTGACGAGGGAGTCACGGAGGGAGTGGTCTTTACGGAATGCTGATAGGGGAGGGGAGGGAAATATATCCTTGGTGGTGGGGTCCGTTTGGAGGTGACGGAAATGGCGGCGGATGATGCGCTGTACATGGAGGTTAGTGGGGTGGTAGGTGAGGACCAGTGGGATTCTGTCCTGGTGGCGGTTGGAGGGGCGGGGTTCAAGGGCGGAGGATCGGGAAGTGGAAGAGATGCGGTGGAGGGCATCGTCAGGAGAATTTGAGGTCGGGTTGGAAGGTGTTGGTGAAGTGGATGAACTGTTCAACCTCCTCGTGGGAGCACGAGGCGGCGCCGATACAGTCATCGATGTAGCGGAGGAAAAGTTGGGGGGTGGGGCCAGTGTAGTTGCAGAAGATGGATTATTCCACATATCCTCCGAAGAGGCAGGCATAGCTGGGGCCCATGCGGGTGCCCATGGCTACCTCTTTCGTTTGGAGGAAGTGGGAGGATTGGAAAGAGAAGTTGTTCAGGGTTTGGACCATTTCAGTCAGTCGAAGGAGGGTGTCTGTGGAAGGGTACTGGTCGGTACGGCGGGAAAGAAAGAAGCGGAGGGCTTTGAGTCCTTCGTGATGGGGGATGGAGGTGTACAGGGACTGGATGTCCATGGTGAAAATAAGGCGTTGGGGACCGGGGAAGCGAAAATCATGGAGCAGGTGGAGGGCATGGGTGGTGTCCCGAACGTAGGTGGGGAGTTCTTGGACTAAGGAGGACAGGACGGTGTCAAGGTATGCGGAGATGAGTTCGGTGGGGCAGGAGCAGGCGGAGACAATGGGTCGGCCGGGGCAGTCAGGTTTGTGGATTTTGGGCAGGAGGTAGAAGCGGGAGGTGCGGGGTTGTGGGACTATGAGGTCTTCTTCAAGGACCGCAATTTCCCCTCCGCCCTCCAACCGCCACCAGGACAGAACCCCACTGGTCCTCACCTACCACCCCACTAACCTCCATGTACAACGCATCGTCCACCGTCATTTCCGCCACCTCCAAACGGACCCCACCACCAAGGATATATTTCCTTCCCCTCCCCTATCAGCATTCCGTAAAGACCACTCCCTCCGTGACTCCCTCGTCAGATCCACACCCCCCACCAACCCAACCTCCACTCCCGGCACCTTCCCCTGCAACCTCAGGAGGTGCAAGACTTGCGCCCACACCTCCCCCCTCACCTCCCTCCAAGGCCCCAAAGGAAACTTCCGCATCCGCCACAGATTCACCTGTACCTCCACACATATCATCTATTGCATCCTTTGCACCCGATGTGGCCTCCTCTATATTGGGGAAACAGGCCGCCTACTTGCGGAGCGTTTCAGAGAACACCTCTGGGACACCCGGACCAACCAACCCAACCACCCTGTAGCTCAACATTTCAATTCCCCCTCCCACTCCACCAAGGATATGCAGGTCTTTGGACTCCTCCATCGTCAGACCACAGCAAAACGACGGTTGGAGGAAGAACGCCTCATCTTCCGGGTCGGAACCCTCCAACCACAAGGGATGAACTCGGATTTCACCAGTTTCCTCATTTCCCCTCCCCCCAGCCTGTCTCAGTCAAATCCATCAAATTCAGCACCGCCTTCCTAACCTGCAATCTTCTTCCCGACCTCTCCTCCCCCACCCCAGTCTGACCTATCACCCTCACATTGACCTCTTTCCACCTATCACATTTCCGACGCCCCTCCCCCAAGTCCCTCCTCCCTATCTTTTATCTTAGCCTGCTGGACCAACTTTCCTCATTCCTGAAGAAGGGCTAATGCCCGAAACGTCGATTCTCCTGTTCCCTAGATGCTGCCTGACCTGCTGCGTTTTTCCAGCAACACATTTCCATCTCTGATCTCCAGCATCTGCAGACCTCACTTTCTCCTCAAAAATATCACTGAGACAAATTATTGTTAGATTCATCCCAATGAGTCGAAGAATCTGCTGACCTCACACCCAGTTGCAAAGTTGCAGAACAAATGCTCAGCCAAAACTCTCCATCATCTTCACGAACAGCAATGTACCCTTCGTCTATCTTTACAGGGAATACAGGCTCATGTTGCAGGATGCTGTCGAAATGTCTTCATTTCAGCATTCTGAAATCTGTGCTGTTGCATGAAATTATCTCTCAATCTCTCTTTCTCTTTTTTCCCAAAATCTTTTTGACTGTTGGCAGTTAAACTGATTTCCCTGCCCACTCACTCTGGCAGGAACGATGGAATACGGATTAGTGAATAAGGACTCTGTATCAGTGTGATAATGTAACTAGACGGGCAATTCAGAGGCACGGGCTGTGACTCCAAGGCTGTGTTTAAAATCCTACCACAGCCCATATCAGAGCTTAAATTCGAATGACAAAACTTGTAATGAAACCTAATTTCACTTATGGAAACAAGAAACCGTCAGGATTTATTTTTAGTATTTGACTGATTGACTTTGGTGAAGAAACTTAACATTATTGCCCAGTCTGAACTCAGTGTGACTTCAGACACACAACAAAATTCTTGGCTCCATTTTGTCTTGACAAATGAACGCGTGGTTAAGGTCAATTAGTTATGGACAGCTAATGCTGCCTTTGTCCATGATACTGCCATCCTGGAAAGGAACATTAAAGGTGAAATAAACCAAGGAACGGTGGGTGCTAGAGATCGAAAATAAAACTCTCCAGCGTCTGAAAGTGTTGGAGAATCTAAGCAGGTATGGCAGCCGTCTCTCAGGAGAAACGCAGATAACGGTTTGAGTCCAGTTACCATGCTTCACAACTGAAAGCAAACTAGGAAATAATATTATTTATCTTGGAATCAGGGGTGGTTAGGTTGAAGAGAGAGGTGGGAGCCAGGTTTACATAGAATGGACAGAGAAATGGACAGAAAAAAAAGGAAAAGAAATGAAAAGTGATCAAAGGGATTGCGGATTATGAACTGAAAAGAAAACAAAATGTCAAGTTATTCTCGCATTTCCCCATTTCCCATATTCCTGAATATCACGTCCATTTAGATATGTCCCCATTTATAATGAGTTAGGTTCCCTGTATCTCTCTTCTCTGAGTGCGATGATCAAATTCATTGGCAATACTGGTGCTGCCCTTATACTTGCTGAGATACAGGGAAAGGTGATTTTACACTGTCAACTACTTCTTTGGAGAGAGAAACTGTTACTGTGGGACTAAACGGGGATGCAACGGCTTTCTCAGCCAGGAAGAGAGGAGAAACTCGGGAGGGGAAATAGTTTTCAACGCTGAACGTGTGCACCATGCGTGCGGGAAATTGCCTTGTTCCTGTCATTGGAAAATCAGTGGTGTTTCTGTGGATGCTTATCTCAGGTTTGTATTTTCAGCTGCTGGATCTGGTAACCCCACTCTTTTCACTGCATTTACAGAGTGTTTGGGTCCATGCTAAACAAATGGAGATGAGAAGGGAAGGGAAGGGAAGCTCTAAAAATGGGTGGAGCAGTACAGTGCACTGTCTTCCCTGGGATTTCCCGGGATATTTGTCTCAGCTGGACCAGGTGTAAGGTATGAAACCAGTTTGTTTCAAAATTGAGGTGGTCAGTGAGCTGTGTCCCTTCCTTCAGTATACTGTGCAGCCTCACACACCAGTGACAGGACTGTGCTGATGCTCACCATGAATTAAACTTGATTAATTCTGGAACTTTCCAGGCAGGAGTGAGTAACATACCCATCATTACTGAAGTGCAGTCCTCCGATGTATTCACTGGCTGACAGAAGTCACCTGTCTGCTGAGTGCAATATATTGAATCCATCCCGCTGAGGAAGGTACAGAAACAAACTTCCAGAAACACTAGGGAAAGAATGACAGGTTAAAATGAGGAACAGCAGGAAATTAGAATTAATAAAAAGTGTGTCTTTGAAAATCCTATTGAATTGAAGGTCGGTATGCTGCTGCATCAGATGGGCTACATCCCAGAATAGTGAGGAGGTGGCAGTAGAGCTAATGAAAGATTGTAAACGTAAGTATTTAAAACACGGCGGAGAGGTCAAACAGAAAACTAAATTGTAGTTAGCTTGGTATCAGCTGTGAAAAAAAACATTGGAACCTTTTGTGAGGAATGTGACAACTAGATACTTGGAAAATAATGACATAATTTGGTAGAGTCAATCTCGATTCAGGAAAGGGAAATGATATTTGATAAACCTGCTGGATTTTGTAGCGATTGTGCATTGTGACATCGACAATTGGGAATCAATGGGAGTGGAGTATTTGCATTTTCAGCAGACATTGACATGGTTGAATACAGGTGAGTAGAGAATGTTAGAGCCCATGGGTAGGTAATGGTGGAATACACCGAATGTCTTAAAATTTGGATAATCGAGAGTATGAAGGGAGTTGTATTTTTATCTTTAGTGAAGGGCTTGGGGTAGCAGAAGGATCAGAAGAAATAAAATGTTTCAGATAGGAACAACAAATATCATCATTCACATTTATGTTCATTAAATAGTGAGAGTTTGGGATGTCCTGTTGTTGAAACAGACCTGGATGTGCTTGGTCACAAATCACTGACAGAATGTTTAATCAGCAATAAGTAAATGATATGTGGCTCTTCTTGCAAAATGATTAAAGTACCAGAGTAAACGTATCTTTCCCGATGGTAGTGTTTTGTTTAGAGACTATGTAGGGTAGTGTGTACAGGTTGGAAATGCTTTATGAATAATAAGCGATACAGTCCGAAGGGATTTCACCAGACTTAACCCTGGCAAGCTGTTACCATGAAGAGAAAGTGAAGAAACTTGTGTTTAATATGTAGCACTGTGAGGGAATAAGAAGTTGAAACTTGATGGTTATAGTTGGACACTCATTATGTCCCAAGCAACTGAATAGGGTGAAGATTCCATCCTTCTCCTTGGATGCTTGTTTCCCAGTAGTTTCCGTGGCTATGCAGAGCCCCATGTCCATTGACAGATAAGTACAGACTCTGAATGAACTTTACTGTACAGTTGCTGTGTGACCCTGCACTGAATGTTACATTGTCAGCAACTGCAATACCTTCACTCTGAAGCAGTTGGCCATTCCCCACCAGCTTCTGACCTCCCTAGAGACCATGGGTCTAACTTCTTGGAATGGACAACACGTTGGTGAATGGGAAAAAAATATCTTCATTTCCACTGCCAGAAAACCATGTTAAAATAACACATATGCACTATGAGTAATGAAGCAATGTGGAACAAGTTAGAACAGTCTATCTGTGCAGCCAATGCACCATTTGTTTGTGATATTGGAGCATCTCTGACAAATTCCTCTTCCTGTGTCAGTGACCGAAGAAGCTGAAAGACCACTTCCTATTGCTTTGTAAAAGACTCCAGATTTGAAATGGTCTCTTTCTGATTCCATGTAAATGATGCATGGGAGTGAGCGGTCTCCTTGTCTTCCTATGGAATAGGCAGGAGGGACTGATTGGGATATCCGTCTTCTTGCCCAGTAGTTTTGATGGGCTGAATGACTTCCCCATATTCTTGTGAACCCAGATTGAGGTACTGAATGAGCTTTTTCTTTTTCACGGGAAATGCGTTTTGTTAAACTTATGCTGTTAAAGTCTGGGTAACATTCAGTGTCCATCTCTGAAGCTCAAACCCTCTCTCTCTTTGTTTCTCTCCAGCTAAGGCCATTCGTTTTTTTTTTTCTCTTTCCTGGATAAAACCAATTCGTTCTCTCTGGATCTATTTTAATTTTAGTCGTAACGCAAACTGCTTCATTTCAGCTTCTGACTCAAGCTTATTATTTGCGATTGAAGGTTAGTCATTTCTCCAGACCCCAATGGAGTTTCCAGCAAATTGGAATGCTGAACTATTGCTGCAATCATCTCATCTTTCCTCACATTAGGAGGTAGGTTCAACTCTAACTTGTCTACTAATTCCCGCAGCTTGGACTTATGTGCATTTTGTGAAACGCCCAAGGTCGATCTCCCATGTCCAAAACATCCTTTGTGACTGTAGGAGTTATTGGTATCTGAAGCTCTGTTTACACACCAAATCCACACACGAACAAAGAGACACTAACACCTGACATTCGCTGTCTTATTTCCGCAAAGTCCCCCCAAACTGTTATGGAACATGCTCTACGTCTTAAAACATTTTTAAGCAGGTAGATCAGACGTAACTTTGGTATTTGTTGAAGGTTAGTGGAAAGTGGGTATTAACAGAGTGAATTAGCTGGTCAGACTGCTGAGTTTTAAACAGACAGACTTGATTCACCAAATTATGGAATGAAGCACATGAACTGAAACTAGAATACCCAACTAACGTATCATATCCAACCGAGAGGCTATCCCGAGTTTAGGATTTGTCCCAAACTACTTGCAACAATCCCAATAAACAAACGCTTTATCACAAACAGTAAATCTGATACAAACAGCTTACAGGTTTCTACAAGATGATTAGGGGGTTAGATAGGGTCGACAGTATGAACCTTTTCCCGCGTATTGAGTCGGGTATTACAAGGGGGCATAGCTTTAAATTAAGGGGGGGTAGATATAGGACTGATGTTAGGGGTAGGTTCTTCACTCAGCGAGTCGTTAGTTCATGGAATGCCCTGCCAGTAACAGTGGTGGACTCTCCCTCTTTATGGGCATTTAAGAGGGCATTGGATAGGTATATGGAGGATAGTGGGTTAGTGTAGTTTAGGTGGGCTTGGATCGGCGCAACATCGAGGGCCCAAGGGCCTGTACTGCGCTGTATTCTTCTATGTTCTATGTTCTATGTTCTAGGTTATGAGGTCGGAAGGACAGAATGAAGGGAAGAGCGTCCAATTTCAACAGTCACCATGACTCAACTAACCCCCAAACTGAACCAATCAGCCCAGCTCGAGAGTTGGACACGTCCTCTTGATTATACAAGTTTTTATTTAAAGACTTGAAAGCGATCTGCCTGATTAGGTAGAAACAAAAAAAAACCCAAATGAACCTTTCAAAATTCAGACATATTGGAGTCTTAGGTCGTTTAGAACTTCTCTGAAAAGGAAAAATCAAGGATAACATAACCTTGTAAAAGGACCGACTTTGTGACAACATGCTACATTTGGCTTTGGACTAAATTCAAACAATGAAGTCAATAAAATGTGTTAACGTGCTTGTGAGTTTATATAAAAAAAGTGCCGAAGCACATTGAGTGTTGGAGATACAAAAGTGCCTCATTAGATCAATTAAAGGAATGCCCAGGCAAATCCACATTTCCTGTGTATTGGAGTGCAAATATATCCACTGTAAATGTATTGGCTGGTGCTTGTTCTTGTCGAGGAGAGATCGGCAAGGTAACAACATCTAGATTGTGTTTTTTGAGGGTGATGGTAGTGGGAAGTTCAGGCGGTTACAGTATTGCAAACGTACAACAGAGCAGAATCGTCTAGCCTGCGATAAGAAAACATCCACTATTCTCTCTCACAACTAACTTCATGAGAGAAATTGGTGATTTTACCAATAGTCAGCGATGCCAACTTTCAATCCAGTCCAGTTGTTTTTGTGAACTGAAGGTACCATACTGAAAGGTGTTAACTAGATCTGTTTGTTCAGTAACTGTAATTGATGCCGGATTCTTATGATACCACTGGATGGTATCGCTCTCGTGTTATTAAGGGGCTTCTTGCAATGCTTTATGCCATTATAACAGCAGATGCATCACCTCCAACGTTCACATGGATCAGCAGCTGCAGAGTCAGGAAAAGGAGAGATAAACATCTGAGAATAGACTGGAATGATCCATTAATTTATCAGAATCTGAGAAAATTAGACTGGAAAGCTGCAACAATGGACAGGAGTTTATCCTCGGGTCTTTTCTATTTTTCCTGGTCTTGGTCAACATTACCATTTCGGATATTAGGTGCACTGATGATTATCCAGACGGGTTACTATCCTATCCTCGCTATTGTTGGTGTTCCTGGTAAGTTTCTTCATCTCCATTCATTTATTAATCTCTTTAACCATGGCAAACTTCTTTGCTATTTCTGTTATCTATATATGACAAAGGCGAAACTATTGTCTTCAGTTTCAAATGCAAATTCTATTCATTCCCCACGAATTTCAGAACTGCCCACATCCCCGCCCTCACAAGCATCTGCGAACGAGACTGTTCAGAATGCCGAAGTACCTTTTTTCACTGAATTCATTTATGGCTCAGTATTCTGTCCATCACCAAACCTATCCACTACCAGCTCGATTATATCCCCAGGCACCATCTTGGAATTAATGTTGACACTTAATAAACTATTATTTATGCCTTGGTAAAGTTCAGACGTTATGGTTCCATCTCTCCTCTAAGCACACTTTCAGTTGCAAATATTTTGATCACAACCTTGCTCTTGTCTCTAAAGTAACTTAATGACAGGAACACTGTGTCAGAGCAGTAATGTCGGAAGAAATGCAATTCAGAGGCACAGGTTATTGCACAGAAAGACACTCTTCCACATCCTACCACAGATGATGTCAGAAAGTAAATTCAAATGACAAGAATTGGAAATAAATGCAAGTTTTACGAATAACAACCTTAACATCTCCAGCATTTTGTCGATGCATTTATCTGTTTCACTGATGTCCTTTGGTAAAGAAAACTAGCGTTATTACCTGGTCTGCCTTAAGACTGATATCAGACCCACAGCAATGTGCTTGGTTCTGCACTGCCTGAAAGAATGACCTCACAGTAAAGGGCATTTGGTAAGGTGAACAATGCTGCCCCTGTCAGCGATGCAGACATTCCAAGTAATAACGAAATTAAAGATTAAATACAACAAAGAATGATGCAATAGTTCAGAAACAATAAAGAACGAAAAATGCCAGAGAAACTGAGCAGGTTTGGCAGCCTCGGGACGAGAGAAAAACAGAACTGGCAATTCGATTCTAATGACTATAGTTCAGAACTGAACACAGTTGGGAAATAGTGTGATTGATGTTGGTTACTGTGACATCTGTTCTGAAAGGGAGAAGGACTGAGTTGAATAGATGAAAAAAGAGAGAGATAGAGAGAAAGAAGCAAACAAAGGGATTGTTGATGATTAGCTGGGATGACAATTTAAAAATGAGATTAATCTTATTTGTTTTTCTCCTGTTCCCGTATTTCTGAAAGTCATGACTATGTAAGGTATACATCAAAGTCCCTGTGTAAATTGATTCATGTTGATTTTTCTCACTTCCCTGAGTGTGATCATCTTCCTTTACTCATTAGTGGGATGCTGGGCCGGATTTAATTCCCTTTCCCCATTGTCCTTGAGAAGGTGTTGGTGAGCTGCCTTCCTGACCCACTGTAGTCCGTGGGCTGTAAGTAGTCAGTGCTGAGGTCCATGCGTTTCATTTCATTGAGGCTTTGAAGTGAGTGGTATAACTGAGTGGCTGGCTTGGCCATTTCAAACTGCAACTGAACATTAACCACATTGCTGTGGGTCTGGAGTCACATGTAAGTCCGACGAGATGAAGATGGTAGATGTCCGTCCCTGAAGGGCATAAGGGTGCCCTAGGACAATCGACAATGGTTTCATTGTTTCATTTGATTCTTAACTCCTGATATTTTATTGCATTCAAATTCTAATATTTGACGTGGTGGGATTTAGATCCGGGGTCTGTGTCATTACCTGATTCCTTGGATTAATATTCCGGAGATAAAACAGCTAGGCCACCGCCTCCTCAGCATCACCAATCAACTAGAATGGCAACAGTTGTGTTGTTGTTCGTGTGACTTTGCTTCGTAAGGCAAATAAATTATTTGGCAAAACATACCATCCTTCTTATTTTGTATTTACTAGAAGGCGAGACGATGGGAAGTGCTGTTTGTTAAATGGAGCTGGATGTCCATGGGTATGAGTCACTAAGAGAATTCATACGGAACAGCCGGGTGCTAGCAGGTGGGACTAGATTAGGTTGGGATATCAGGTCGGCATGGACGGGTTGGATCGAAGCGTCTGTTTCCATACTGTACACCTCTATGACTCAGCAAGAAATCAGCACAATAAATGAGTAGTGTCCTTCATTGCAAAATGATTAAAGTATAAGAGTGAAGACGCCGTCCTGCAGTTGTAGAGTGTTCGTGAGAAATAGTTTCTCTCCTTTATAATGAATGATCTCCTTGCTAGAGAGAGACAGTGTAATGGAGTTTGACCAGACTAATCCCTGCGGTGATGGTACCATGAGGAGAGAGTGAAGGAAATGAGTGTTTAATCTGTAACACTATGAAAAGAATAAAAAGTGATTGCATTAATACTTGAGTATTATGAATCACCACACATTATTTCCAAAACAAAACATTGATAGCATTAAATATAACATGCTTTCCGTGACACGTGTCTTCACATTTGGACAAATACGTAGATCGGAAAGATTTAGAAGGATATGAACCAAGTGCAGAGAAATGGGATTAGCATGGATGGACATTTTGGTCAGAATGAACTAGTTTGGGCTAAAGGGCATGTCTCCTTGCTATAGGATTCTATGACTCTATGATCATTTACAGAGTTCCGTAGATCTCCAATGCTGGTTGAGAGAGAGCTGCAGATTCTGGATGAACTCTCACAGTCTCGATGTGCAGCTGATGTGTTACCCTGCACTGAATGTCATGTTGTTCACAACCTGTCAGCAGCCACACTCTGACAGAGTTCGGCATTCCCACCAGCTTCTGACCTCCATACAGGACATTATCCTGTCTTCTCTGTCACATACCAATCCTTTTATTTGCTAAAAGCTGTTCATTGGCTCAAGGAGACTCTGTCCTTGATGTTTTCGGAAGGGTAATAAACGGGACGGGCTCCGATCAGTCTGGTTTTGTACAGACACGAAAAGGATTTACAGAGGCATTTTATTTATATGTAAACAGATGAAACGTCAGACCAAAGTAGTTATGCTTTAGAAGTGGCCTGTATAATGATTGGGGAGTGGTCAGCTCTTTTAGCTGAGCTGAGCAGTTTTCAGTTGAGTCTTGAACTGGAAGTTCAATAGGTTAGAATATTAATGGCTCTTTCAGTCACCAAGCGTTTCGGAAGAAGGGCTCATGCCCGAAACGTCGATTCTCCTGATCCTTGGATGCTGCCTGACCGGCTGCGCTTTTCCAGCAACACATTTTCACCTCTGCTTCAATGTATGCTGATCTCCGCATTAAGGCATCATTTGTTAAACAATAACACACAGGAATGCAATCATTCTCTTTCTTGCTAAATGCATTTTGATATAACTGATGTAACTCCTTATCTTTCTGCTGCTAATCAATGCGCTGAGCAGAGCTAAAAATACTTGCATGTTTTCCTACTTGCTCCTTCTCTGTTCCACTTAACTGATCAAAAACAACTTTTGGATAACTCTACGTTAGCTTCCTTATCTGCGCCTATATCCTGCTTCAACCAGTGCATCTGTAATCTTGTGATCATTCAGTCAGGGACAATTCCTGGATAACCATTCTCCAGGTCTTCAGTTGCTTGCATTTCCACTGGCTTTTCAACTAGAGTGAAACGCCTGCCGATTAATCAGCTATATCATTTACAAGGACAAAATTTATTCCTGGAGCTGAGAATTTGTCCAATATTCCTACCACACATTATCTACACTTCTCGGCACTCTTTAGCCTCACTTTACATAACTGAGCACTTTTTGTCTCATCATTAATTCCTGTTACAAGCACATTTTCTGGCAATAGTCTCTCAAGAGTGCCAGTCACCCCTCAGCATGGCAGACTGAAAAGATACTAGAACAATACAGCACAGAACAGGCCCTTCGGCCCAAGATGTTGTGCCGAAAATTTGTCCTAGCTTAAGCACCCATCCATGTACCTATCCAATTGCCACTTAAAGTTCGTCAATTCTGACTCTGCCACTCCCACAGGCAGCGTATTCCATGTCCCTGCCACTCTCTGGGTAAAGAACCTACCCCTGACAACTCCCCTATAGCTTCCACCCTTCACCTTAAATTTATATCCCCTTATAACACTCTGTTGTACCCGTGGAAAAAGTTTCTGACTGTCTACTCTATCTATTCCTCTGATCATCTTATAAACCTGTATCAAGTCACCCCTCATCCTTCTCCGTTCCAATGAGAAAAGGCCTAGCACACTCAACCTATCCTCCATTCCAGGCAAAATCCTGGTAAATCTTCTCTGCACCCTCTCCAAAGCTTCCACATCTTTCCTAAAGTGAGGCGACCAGAAGTGCACACAGTACTAACCAAAGTCCTGTACAGCTGTAACATCACTTCATGACTCTTTAATTCAATCCCTCTGCCAATGAACGCTAATACACCATAGGCCTTCTTACAAGCTCTATCCACCTGAGTGGCAACTTTCAAAGATCTATGAACATAGACCCCAAGATCCCTCTGCTCCTCCACCTTACTAAGAACCCTACCGTTAACCCTGTATTCCGCATTCTTATTTTTCCTTCCAAAATGGACAACCTCACACTTGGCAAGGTTGAACTCCATCTGCCACTCCTCAGCCCAGCTCTGCATCATATCTCAGTCTCTTTGCAGCCAACAACAGCCCTCCTCATATCCACAACTCCACCAATCTTCGTATCATCTGCAAATTTACTGACCCACTCTTCGACTCCCTCTTCCAAGTCATTAATAAAGATTACAAACAGCAGAGGACCCAGAACTGATCCCTGCGTAACTCCACTTGTAACTGGGCTCCAGGCTGAAAATTTACCATCTACCACCACTCTCTGACTTCGACCGGTTAGCCAGTTTTCTATCCAACTGGCCAGATTTCCCTCTATCCCATGCCTCCTGACTTTCCGCATAAGCCTATCATGGGGAAACTTATCAAGTGCCTTTTGAAATCCATGTATACTACATCCACTGCTCTACCCTCATCCACATGCTTGGTCACCTCCTCAAAGAATTCAATAAGACTTGTAAGGCAAGACCTACCCCTCACAAATCCGTGCTGGCTGTCCCTAATCAAGCAGTGTCTTTCCAGATACTCATAAATCCTATCCCTCAGTATCCTTTCCATTACTTTGCCTACCACCGACGTAAGACTAACTGGCCTGTAATTCCCGGGGTTATCCCTATTCCCTTTTTTGAACAGTGGCACAACATTCGCCACTCTCCAGTGCCCTGGTACCACCCCTGTTGACAGTGAAGACGAAAAGATCATTGCCAACGTCTCTGCAACTTCCTCTCTTGCTTCCCACATAATCCTAGAATATATCCCGTCAGGCCCGGGGTACTTGTCTATCCTCAAGTTATTCAAAATGTCCAACACATCTTCCTTCCTAACAAGTATCTCCTCAAGCTTACCAGTCCGTTTCACACTCTCCTCTTCAACAATACGGTCGCTCTCGTTTGGAAATACTGAAGAAAAGTGCTCATTCAAGACCTCTCCTATCTCTTCCGACCCAATACACAGTCTCCCACTACTGTCCTTGATCGTACCTACCCTCGTTCTCGTCATTCTCATGTTTCTCACATAGGCATAAGATGCCTTGGGGTTATCCTTGATCCTATCCGTCAAAGATTTTTCATGCACTCACTTAGCTCTCCCAATCCCTTTCTTCAGCTCCCTTTGGCAATCCTGTATCCCTCCAATGCTCTGTCTGATCCTTGTTTCCTCAACCTTATGTAAGCCTCCTTCTTCCTCTTTACAAGACATTCAACCTCCCTCGTCAACCAAGGTTCCCTCACACGACCATCTCTTTCCTGCCTGACAGGTGCATACATATCAAGGACACGTCGTATCTGTTCCTTGAAAAAGTTCTACATTTCCACGACATCATTCCCTGACAGCCTATGCTCCCAAATTATGCTCCTCAGATCCTGTCTTACAGCATCGTATTTCCACTTCCCTCAATTGTAAAACCTACCCTGTTGCACGCACCTATCTCTCTCCATAACCAAGGTGGAAGTCACAGAATTGTGGTCACCATCACCAAACTTTTCACCCACTAACAAGCCCATCACTTGTCCCTGTTCGTTACCGAGTACCAAATCCAATATGGCCTCCCCTCTGGTCGGACAATCTACATACTGAGCTGGAAAAGCTTCCTGGACACACTGCACAAACACCGCCCCATCCAATCTACTTGATCTAAAGACCTCTAATCGATGTTTGGGAAGTTGAAATCACCCATGACTACTACCCTGTGGCTTCTGCACCTTTCCAAAATCTGTTCCCCAATCTGTTATTCCACATCTCTGCTGCTATTGGGGGGGCCTATAGTAAACACCCAATAAGGTGACTGCACCTTTCCCATTTCTGACTTCAGCCCATACTACCTCCAAAGGCAGATCCCCCTCGAACTGCCTTTCTGCAGCCGTTATACCATTTCTAATTAGCAACGCCACCCCCCTCCTTTTTACCACCCTCCCTAATGTTACTGAAACATCTGTAACCAGGAACCACCAACAACCATTCCTGTCCCTCTTCTATCCCAGGTACCGATCCACGCCTTAAGTTCACCCACCTTATTTCTGATACTCCTTGCATTGAAGTATACACACTTGAACTCATCTCTGTGTCCGCAAGTACTCCCTGTCAGTGTTACCTTCTCCACAGCCTCCCTACATTCTTGGACATCCTGACAAAAAGCTAGCCTACTTGCTGGACTACAAGTCCGGATCCCATCCCCCTCACCCCCCCCCCCCCCCCCCCCCCCACGAAGAGTGCTAGCAAACCAACCTCCCAGTATATTGGTGCCCTTCCGGTTCAGGTGCAACCCGTCCTGCTTGGTCAGGTCCCACCTTCCCCAGAATGCAGTCCAATTGTCCAAATACCTGAAGCCCTCCCTCCTACACCATCCTTGCAGCCACATGTTCATCTGCACTCTCTCCCTATTCCTTGCCTCACTGTCACGTGGCACCGGCAACAACCCAAAGATGACGACTCTGTCCGTCCTAGCTCTTAGCTTCCAGCCTAAATCCCTGAGCTCCTGAATGACCAACTCACCCCTCTTCCTACCTATGTCCTTGGTGCCAACGTGCACTACGACTTCTGGCTGCACACCCTCTCCCTTAAGGAATCTGAAGACACGGTCTGAGACATCTCGGACCCTGGCACCCGAGAGGCAACAAACCATCCGAGAGTCTCGCCCACGTCAACAGAACCGCCTGTCCGTCCCTCAAACTGTTGAGTCTCCGAGAACTAGCGCTCTCCTCCTCTCCCCTTTCCCTTCTGAGCCTCAGAGCCTGACCTCGTGCCAGAGACCCGCTCACTACAGCTTACCCCTGCTAGGCCGTTCCCCCAACAGTATCCGAAGCGGTATACTAATTGTTGAGGGGAACGACCACAGGGGATCCCCGCACTGCCTGCTTCCTCCCCTTCCCCATTCTAACTGTTACCCAGCTACCTCTGTTCTCTGGCGTAACTATGTTCCTGTAGCTTCTATCTATCACCCTCTCAGCCTCTCGAATAATCCTCAGTTCATCCAACTCCAGTTCCAGTTTCCGAACTCGTTCTGTGAGGAGCAGGATCTGACTGCATTTCCTGCAGATGAAGTCGGCAGGAGTATCGGTTGTCACCTGTGCCTCAAACATCCTGCAGGAGGAACATTCCACTGCCTGCAGTGCCATTCTCTACACTTCGTCTCCAAAACAAGAACACTGAGTATCTTACCTGTGGACTTTAAAGTTAGGTTAGAGGAGGAGGATGGAAGAGAGGCCCTACTATGTAGGGCCTGGGGTCTAGAAGACACCCACGCAAATATCAATCACTTACTTTCCCGACTCGCTCTGCGCTCCAACTTCACTTCCGCCCCGCTCGCGCCGCGCTCTGCTGTGAAAAAACCGTTGGCGTCGAGGTAAGTTCTTAAATATCAATCACTTACCTTCCCGACTAGCTCTGCGCTCCACCTTCACTTCCGCCCAGCTCGCGCCGCTCTCTGCTGTGAAAACGCCGTTGGCGTCGAGGTAAGTTCTTAAATATCAATCACTTAGCTTCCCGACTAGCTCTGCGCTTCACCTTCACTTCCGCCCAGCTCGCGCCGCTCTCTGCTGTGAAAACGCCGTTGGCGTCGAGGTAAGTTCTTAAATATCAATCACTTACCTTCCCGACTAGCTCTGCGCTCCAACTTCACTTCCGTCCAGCTCGCGCCGCTCTCTGCTGTGAATAGCAATCCTATGTCAATTAATATTGGAACATCCTTTCAAAATTACTTCTGGTCTATGTAAATAAACTTTACCCTTTCATGTAGATTTTATAAGCAGATCTGGCACGTCCTCTGATCACCATGTACACTCTGAGGTAGTTGTCTATCTTCCCTTGTGCGTTTTGTTACTAGTCCAACAAAACTTCCAGGCTTGTGTGGTTATCCTACATCTGGTTTTCTCCCAGCCCACCAACACTGTGATTTTGTGTAGCCCACTTTATTACAATGAAAACTCCTGAGATTTTTTAAACTACTTTGTCCCCGTCAAGGTTTTCTTTTTTACCGTGGTAAATTATCCTTATGATCTTCACTGAGATCTACCTTTCTCTTTGCCCGTGAGGATATCTCTTTGCTCTAATTTTTATCACTTATAGACTGGAACTGTACCTGAAAGCCAAAGCAAGTCTATGGACCAGTTCATAATCAGCAGCCACTTCAGCTGCTAACCTTACTGTTTACACTCTCTGCTCTTTGCACTACTTCAGACAGTGAATTTTTGAATTCTTCCAAATACTAATCTCTCTAAGGTCATCATAGTTTTGTTTGTTTTTAAAGACACGTGTCACGGAAAGCATGTTATATTTAATGCTATCAATGTTTTGTTTTGGAAATAATGAGTCGAAACGTCGATTCTCTTGCTCCTTGGATGCTGCCTGTCCTGTTGGGCTTTTCCAGCAACACATTTTCTCCTCTGATCTCCAGCATCTGCAGTCTTCACTTTCTCAACACATTGAAATAGATCAGACGTGGCAGAAATTCATCAAATTGTTTTGCCTGTTGGGTATAGAAAGGAGGATGCTGCGAGTGGCATATGAGCTACCACTTGGAGATCATTTCGGGGAGAGGACAATACAGGCTGAAGTACAAAGATATTTTCACTGGCCTGTACTACACAAAGATGTAGTTGAATTTTGCCAGACGTCTCAAACATATCAACAGGCAGTAATAAGACCGAGGTGATGGATAACTTGGGAATAAAGCAATTCAAATCTATGCATGCAATTCGGAATCACAGGGAGCATGAGAGAGACGGCATCAAAAACTGAAGACCATGTTGAAGGTTTAAGGTCAGGATTATCCAGATGATTGCGAAAAGGAAATTTCTTTTGAACTATTTGTGATCAGAGACGCACAGAATGAATGAAACAAATTCAGTCTATTTGAATTAATTTGCAGGCATGAAGTAAAAGGACAATTAATATTGATTAAGGAGATATTAATAAGTCAGAATTCAGAGGCAACCCATTTGGACGATGTGTCAAATTTTAGGGAATGATTAAATAGAGCTGAGGAGTTGGGTAGACAGCATTTAAAGTATCACAGCATACAATGAAACAGGAAGTGGATCAGAAATCACAAATTCGCAATTTTGCAATTGGGAATAAGGTCTTGGTGTTAATTACGGTAACTGGTGAGCCTTTAAAACCAAATTTCAGTGCACCATATCAAATTGGGAACAAATTGAATGAGGTGAACTACTTGGTATGGACTCCAGACAGAAAGAAATCTCACAGAGTGTGTCATATGAATATGCTCAAAAGATATTTTGATCGGGAAGGAAAGCAAGAGGAGAAGGTGTTAATGATTACAGCCCAGAAGGAAGAACCAAGTTCAGAGGATTCTGAATTGGACATTCCTCAAATCAAATTGATCGAGAAAGTTGTAAAAAAATTAGGATACATTATTGAATTACCTTCCACAAGAAAAGCAAAGTGACCTGAAAGAGTTATTACAATCTCATGGAGAGATATGCGGAAATAAACTGTGAATTACAAACATAATTGTGCATGATAAAGATACAGGAGATGCTGTTCTGATTAAGCAACATCTTTACAGGTACGACCCTCCAAAATTTGAACAGGTTCAGAAGGAGATAGAGTGAATGGTCCAAGATGGCATAATCGAAGTGAGGTACAGTGACTGGAGCTCACATATAGTCATGGTGCCAAAGTCAGATGGGCCCCAACGGTCATGTGTGGACTATCACAAAATCAACGCCGTTACAAAGTCTGATGCATATCTAATTCCATGTTTAGAGAACTGTGTCGAAAACGTGGGAGAAGCTACTTACATTTCTAAGTTGGACTTGCTCAGAGGCTACTGACAAGGACCTCTGTCAGAGAGAGCAAAGGCAATTTCGAGGCTTTCATAACGCCAAATGCACATTTGGTATGAAAAACGATCCAGTCACATTTCAGAGGCTGATAGTAAGGTCATTGCCGGATTACCCAACTATGTGATATACGTTAATGATCTGGTGGTTTTTAGTCACTCATAGAAGAACATTTAGAGCATTTATGGGACTTGTGTGATCGACTTCAGAAGGCAGGCAATGTGGTAAACCTAGCTAAAAGTGAATTTGAGAAAGCCCGAGTCACGTTCCTGGGTCACGGTATTGTACATGGACAAATTGCCCCATGAGATACGAAAACGAAAGTAGTTGGGGAATGTTTCACACCGTCGACAAAAAGATATATAGAGTACGACAGTTCCTGGGATTGACTGGAGTTTACCGAATGTTTGTGCCAAACTTTAAACAGTGCGGCTGTTCGACTCACCAAATTGTCAAGGGCAAGAACTCTCAGTTGGCCGAGGACTATCAAAAGGCATTTTACAGCCTAAAGACTGTGTTAATACTGGCCCCAGTATTAGCTACACTAGATTACACGAATCCTTTCAAAGTGGCTATCGATGCCAGTGATGTGAGTATTGGACCGATGTTCCTGCAGGAGGATGATGAGGGAATAGAAAGACCTATCGGGTATTTTTCTGGGAAGTCGAACGTTCATCCACAGAAATGTTCAACGGTGGAGAAAGAGACTTTAAAGTTGGTGTTGGCATTACACCATAACTGTTTATATTACCAGCAATACATCTGAGACAATCGCATACACTGATCAGAACACATTGACATTTGTGGAAAATAATAAGGACAAAAATGCCAGACTGTTTAGATGGAGCTTGTTGTTGCAGCCATTCAATCTGACCATTGCGCATGTGGCAGGTCGTGAAAACGTGAAAGCTGATGAGTTATTGAGACTCGAATGAGATACGGAGGTGTTCGGTTGTGGTTGTACCGCGGCATGAATTTGCATGGGTTTGTGCAAGTTTGAATGTTTCCAGTTAGTACAGTGCATCTGTCAGTTTTGAGACTACTAACTGGGTTTGAAGGATTAAAAATGCAGCCGTCTTTTAGCATTGATGGTTCTTTTTTTAAGGGTGGGGCGGGGGGAGGCATGTCACAAAGCTAGTCCCTTTTTTGTCGAAAAGTTGTTCCTTGGCTCAAGGAGCCCTTGTTCTTTGTTAAGAGGGACAATAAAACGGTGCCAAGCTCAGATCAGTCTGGTTTGGACCAGAGATGAAAAGGATTTTCAGAGGCCTTTTGTTTATATGGAAATACATGAGACTTCAGGCCAAAGTGGTCATGCTTCATAAATGACCGGTATAATGAATAGAGAGTGGTGAGATATTTTAGCTGAACTAGCTGAGCTGAGCTGAGCAGTTTGCTGTTGATTTTTGAACTGGGAAGTTCAACTGAGAGCTGTGTGGAAACTCTCTCTCTTTTCTGACCTTCAACTTCAACCTGGAAGTATGTGTTCCATTTATACTGGTTTTTTATTGGGAGTTTGCTTATTGGGACAGTTGTGTATATTCTGAACAGCATAAATAAGTAGAGCTGAATCAGTTTAATTCCTTTGGGATCCTTTATTCTGTTCTTTGTGTTGCATTGTGTAATTTTATGAATAACGTTTTTGTCTGTTTTAAAATCTAGTAGTCACCCCAACTAAATTACTCCAGGTAATTTTCATTATACACTTACCGAAACAAATTGCAAAGGTATGCTCTGGGCTTCCTGCTTAAAAATGTTTTGAGTAGTCTAGCCTAGTCCATAACATCTCGGAGATGGAAGATGCCTCCTTGGTACTTGACACAAACCATTCACTTTCCCTCCTCATGGTCAGCAAACCATGTTAAAATAACACGTGTGTACCATTAGCAATGGAACCAGGCGGAACGACATGGAACAGTCTGTCTTTGCAGTCTATGCCTCATAGGTTTTTCGTGTTGCAGCAACAATGACATCCATTATTTCAGTCTAAAAGTTTGGAGGGGCTGAATGGCCTCTTCTCTTCATGTGTCAGTGTCTCCAGGGACTGAATGTCTACCTCCTGGCCCGAGGGCAGAGGTTCAAGGACTTCAGTGGGCAACCCGTCGTTCCTGCCTATCAGCACGTTGTGTTGACTAGACTCTATCTTCCTGAGTTATAAGAGACAAACAGAAGGCTGGAAGAAAACAGCAAGCCAGGCAGCATCATGAGCTGGGAATGTCAACATTTCAGTTATAACCGTTATTCATAACTGGGGTGGGGTGGGGGGGGGGGGAGGAGGAGGAGCTGCAGATAAAGAGGGAAGGGAGTGGTTGGGGTGGGAAGATCAGGGAGATGGCGAGAAATGGATATGTGGACACAAGTGGTGGGTACAACCTAGTTGGGCGATGGGAGGGATGAATTCGGTTGGAAGCTGAAAGGTAGGGTCGTTAGTTGGAATGGAAGACCTCTCAGTCAGTTCCTATTTCAATTCTCTTTCCCAATCCCTTACCAACATGGCCATCCTTGGCCTCCTTCATCACCACAATGAACCAAACCATAATTTGGAGGAACAAGATCTCATCTGTCACAGGTGCAACCGACACCCTGGCGACTCAACATTGAATTCTCCAATTTCAAATAACCTCCCTTCCAATACCCCCCACTCCCTTCCCAAGCCCTCCCCTGCCTTCCATTCCTGTGAGCAACCTTTTATCTGCTACCAACTGGATTCAGCACTCCCATCACCAACCCGCTGATACCTTTTATCTGTGCTCACTTATCCCCATCTCGGCATTCTGCCTTCTCCTTCCTCACCCACCCTTTTATCTATAGACCTTCTTACTCCCATCCACAGTCCTGACGAAGGGTTATATCCAAGGTGTACACTTATCAAAGTCTTGATGCTGCCTTGCTTATTCTGTTCTTCCAGCTTCCTGCGTGTGTATTTTGGATTCCAACTCCTGCTTTTATTTTAAATTGTCTACTTGTGTAACAGGCAGGAGTGAGTGAACGCATTGCACTTCTTGTTATCCAACAGATCAGATGGGCTGAATGGCTTTCTTATATTACTGTGAAACCAGCTAGAGATGCTGAAGGGGTTCCTCTTTCGTTTAATCGTGAGAATGTTTAGTGTCCCGCAGTGCTTTTGATTCATGTTACCTTTACATTAAATGTTTTCCAGATTTGATACTTTACTACCTTAGGAGGTGACTCATTGTTTTGAACATTGTATAATCTTCACAGAACATCCCAACCCCTGATTGTATGACAGAAGGAAATACATTGATGAAGCAGCTGAAGATGTTTTTGCCGAAGAAGTTATCCTGAGGATTGCCCACAGAGATGTCCAGGGACTGGGAGGATTGATGTCCACCAGCCCCATTGTGTTCTGGATGATCCAACCAGTGTGGAGTTTGCAACTGATTCCCATCAAGTTCAATTTTGTTCAGTCTCCTTGACATCTTGCTCAATCAATTATTGCCATGATATCAGGGCCAATCACTCTGACGCTGTGTTCATATTTTTTATCCATGTCAATAGGCCAAGGTATATGAGTGGGGAGTGTTTCCTTCTCTCAGAGGGTAATGACGGTTGGGTCCAGAGAGTTAGGGGAGGCCAAATCACTGAAATGTTGGGGGTGCGAGTGGCTGTCAAAGGATTTTGACCCGTTAGAGAGTCGAGGGCTACAAAGAATTGGGCATAAAAGTGAAATTGTGGCCGAGTGCAGATCAGCCATGACTTACTGAATGGAAGGGCAGGTCTGAGGGGTTATGTAACCTGGTTTCATTCCAGTATGCCCCATAGTCCAGTCACTTTGTGACCTCTTCCATTTCCTGTGTCACTGACTTCAAGTAGCTGAATAGACTGATCCTGTTGCTGTGTAACTGGATACTGGTGCTGCATGATCTGGTTACAGTTTTATAGGCCCGAGGGGCTTATTGGCCTCCTCCTGTAATTGTATATCAGGATCCAGGGGCTGAAAAACCTCATTCTGCTCTGGTGTAACTGAAATCCATATTGACTAAACCTACTACTCTTGGAGAAAGTGAGCACTGCAGATGCTGGAGATCAGTGTCGAAAACTGTGGTACTGGTAAAACACGGCAGGTCAGGCAGCATCAGAGGAACAGGAGAATCGATGTTTTGGACGTTCCTGGTGAAGGGCCTATGTCCGAAACACAGATTCTCCTGCCCCTCGAATGCAGCCTGACCTGCTGTGCTTTTCCAACACCACATGTTTCGACGTCCACTGCCCCACCCAAGTCAATCTTCCTGGTCACATCATCCAATAACTTTAAGAAAATTGTCAGTCATCAACCTCTTCGCACAAAGTCACACGTATCATTCCTAATCAAATCCTGTCTTTCTAAATACATGTACATCTTATCCCTCAAAACCTTCTCAAGTAACTTACCGACCACGGATGTTAAACCTACTGGTCTGTAGTTCCAAAGCTTTTTTTTTGTTCAGTTCTTCTTGAATAGGGGCACACCATTTGCTATCCTCCAGCCTTCTGGGACGTCACCTGTGGTTAATGATGATCAACATTAAAAGCCAGAGTCCCCGCAAATTCTTCTGGAGCCCGTTGAGGTATTCTTGGACATATTGGGTAAGGACCATGAGATTTATCCACTTTCAAACATACTGGTACGTCCAAAATCTCCTCTACTATGATATGAATCGTCCCTAAGATATTAACACTAATTTCCTCAAGTTCTCAAGTCAACGTGACTTTCTCCACGGAAAACATAGAGTAGAAATATTCGTTGAGGACATCACCCATCTCTTATAGTTGCACACATACTTGTCCACATTGATCTTCGAGGGGTCCTATTTTCTCTCTAGTTATTACTTTTTCTTTTAATATATTTAAAGTACCTTTTTGGATTCATCCTAATCTTCTCAGCCAAGGCTCTTTGTTACTCACTTTTCGCCGCACTGATTTCCTTCTTCAGTAAACTCCAGTATCTCTTATATACCACCAGGGATTCCCTTGATCCGAGCTGCCTGTACCTGAGCCACGCCTCAAGTTCGAACATGAACCTGTGCACCAGTTTCGTCCCTGTCCATAACTATTTGAAAATTAATCGAACTATGGTTACTGGTCCCAAAGTGTTCCCCCACTATTAACTCAGCCCTATTTCCTAAGAAAATTTCGAGTTTTGCCCCTTCCTCAGTAGGACACTCTATATGCTGCTTGAGGAAGCTTTCCTGACGCATTTAACAGAGTCTATCTAATCAAATTCCTTAACGCTCTGGCCGTTCCAGTCTGTATTAGGAAATGGAAAATCCCCTATTATGATAACCTTATTGCTCCTGCAGATCTCCCCTCTCTCCCTGAATATTTGTTACTCTCATTCCTGTTGACTATTTGGGGGCCTTTATTACATCCCCAATCACCTCACCAACGCCTTCCTATTTCTTAACTCCACCCACAAAGCCTCACTGGGTGATCCAGCATTTATTTTATCTCTGATTACTGCTGTGGTACTCGCCTTCATCATAAATGCAATACCCCTCCCCTCCTTCCACCATCTCTGTCTCGCCTAAAGCATCTATACCCTGGCACATTAAGCTGTCAGTCCTATCCATCACTTAGCCATGTTTGTGTAATGGCTATAATATACCAGTCCCACCTACCTATTCAAGCCCTGAGTTCATCGGCCTTACCTGTAGGCCTTCTTGCATTGAAATTGATGTAATTTAATCCAAAAGGCAGTATTTTCTCTCTGTCGTTTTCCAGCCTAACCTTACTATTTCTGATTACTGTATCACCTTCCAGCCTCGCACCTGCCTCCCTCCTCTTGAGGACACCACCCCTGCCAATCTAGTTTAAACCCACCCTTGTAACACTAGCAAAACTGGCCGCCAAGGTATCGGTATCTCCTCCAGTGCATGTCTCGGACGGTAATCTCCGTCATCAGGAGATGTCAAGGTTTTTTGTTAAATGTTTCTCCGAGCTCTTGTAATCACGCTGCAGGACCTCATCCCTATTTCTACGGGTATCATTTGTGCCAACGTGCATAATGATTTCTGGCTGCTTACCCTCCCACTTGTGAATTCTCTGCAGCCACTTGGAGAATCCTGGACCCTAGCACCTGGGAGGTAACCCAACATCCTGGATTCCCGTTTGTGACCACGGAATCTCCGATCTGTCCCTCTAACAATCGACCCTCCTATCTTTACCGTCCTGCTTACCTTTACCCTTTCCCGCTGTGCCCCAGAGCCAGTGGTAGTACCACCAACCTGGCTACTGCTGCTTTCCCCTGAACGGTCATAGCCCCCAACACTCCAAAACAGTCTACTTGTTTTCGTGAGGAATGGCCACAGGGGATTCCTGCACTCCCTGCCTACTCCCTTTGCCATTCCTGGTGGTCACCCAACTACTCTCGCCTGGAACATGACAGGAACAAGGAACGCCTGTTGGATTAAATCGTGTTTATTTAAATGCAACAGGGCTGACAGGTAAGGCTAATGAACTCAGAGCGATAAACGTTGGACTGGAATATTACAGTCATGAAAGAAACAGAACTAGGGCCGGGTCTTGGGTGTGCCCACCGCACTAAAGCACTTATCTATGAAGTTGTCAGATGACCTTGAGTGCATCCTAAATTCGATTACCTACAGTGTGTAAACAGGCCCTTATGGCCAACAAGTCCACAACGACCCACCGAAGAGCAGCCCACCCAGACCCACTCCCCTACACCCAACACTCAGGGCAATTTAGCATGACCAAATCGCCTAACATGCACATCTTTGGACTGTGGGAGGAAACCCATCCCATCAGGGGGAGAATGTGCAAACTCCACACAGGCAGTTGCCCAAGGCACGATTTGAACCCGAGTCCCTGGTGCTCTGAGGCAGCAGTACTAACCAAAGAGCCACCGCACTGCCCAGCGTAGCTCCCTAACACAGTCTCCCAGGAGCTGAGACTGGGTGTAGTGCCCACACGTGTAGCCATCAGGGCCGGTGGAAATCTACCTGAGCTAACACATCCCACAAGAGGAGCGTGCGGCTGCCCTAAAATACATGGTTTTGTAGCTAGTTGATGTTCATATATCCTGGTGACGAGTTTTCTGATTGTTTTTCGTTGTAGTGTTTGTTGCAGTTCTTGCAAGGTTTATTATTCCTGGAGCAGAACAGACAAAGATGTGAATTAATTGCGGTGCTCAGAAGTATGAAAAACGTTGCAGAGTATAAAAAGAATACTCTATTAGTTGGCATTACAGCCTCAAGGAATTCTAATTTCAAGGTTATCAGCAAAAGAGTGAAATAAGGTAAAAGACTTTATTTAGAGAGTTGTTACGAATTGGAATTGACTGGCTGGGAAAGTTGACTGGCTGGATGAAGATTCAGAGAGCTGGATATATATTTGGAAATTATGAACTCAATGGGCAACAGAGAGAGGACTGGCAAATGGGGGGACATTTTTGGACCTGATTCATACATAATAACCAATGGCCTCCTCCTGTACTTTAAAGTTTTGTACTCTATCATGTGCCAGCTGTGAATAAAAGTCAGTAGGAGAAAGTGAGGTCTGCAGATGCTGGAGATCAGAGCTGAAAATGTGTTGCTGGAAAAGCGCAGCAGGTCAGGCAGCATCCAGGGAACAGGAGAATCGACGTTTCGGGCATAAGCCCTTCTTCAGGAATGAGGAAAGTTTGTCCAGCAGGCTAAGATAAAAGGTAGAGGAGGGACTTGGGGGAGGGGCGTCGGAAATGTGATAGGTGGAAAGAGGTCAATGTGAGGGTGATAGGTCAGACTGGGGTGGGGGCAGAGAGGTCGGTAAGAAGATTGCAGGTTAGAAAGGCGGTGCTGAATTTGATGGATTTGACTGAGACAGGGTGGGGGGAGGGGAAATGAGGAAACTGGTGAAATCCGAGTTCATCCCTTGTGATTGGAGGGTTCCTAGGCGGAAGATGAGGCGTTCTTCCTCCAACCGTCGTTTTGTTGTGGTCTGACGATAGAGGAGTCCAAAGACCTGCATATCCATGGTGGAGTGGGAGGGGGAATTGAAATGTTGAGCTACAGGGTGGTTGGGTTGGTTGGTCCGGGTGTCCCAGAGGTGTTCTCTGAAATGCTCCGCAAGTAGCCGGCCTGTCTCCCCAATATAGAGGAGGCCACATCGGGTGCAGAGGATGCAATAGATGATATGTGTGAAAGTGCTGGTGAATCTGTGGCGGATACGGAAGTTTCCTTTGGGGCCTTGGAGGGAGGTGAGGGGGGAGGTGTGGGCGCAAGTCTTGCACCTCCTGCGGTTGCAGGGGAAGGTGCCGGGAGTGGAGGTTGGGTTGGTGGGGGGTGTGGATCTGACGAGGGAGTCACGGAGGGAGTGGTCTTTACGGAATGCTGATAGGGGAGGGAGGGAAATATATCCTTGGTGGTGGGGTACGTTTGGAGGTAGCGGAAATGACGGCGGATGATGCGCTGTACATGGAGATTGGTGGGGTGGTAGGTGAGGACCAGTGGGCTTCTGTCCTGGTGGCGGTTGGAGGGGCGGGGTTCAAGGGCGGAGGAGCGGGAAATGGAAGAGATGCGGTGGAGGGCATCGTCGACCACCTCGGGGGGGAAATTGCGGTCCTTGAAGAAGGAGGCCATCTGGGTTGTGCGTTTTTGGAACTGGTCCTCCTGGGAGCAAATGCGGCGGAGTCGAAGGAATTGGGAGAATGGGATGGCGTTTTTATAGGGGGCAGGATGGGAGGAGGTGTAGTCCAGGTAGCTGTGGGAGTCGGTCGGTTTGTAGTAGATGTCCGTGTTGATTCGGTCGCCTGAGATAGAAATAGAAAGGTCGAGGAAGGGGAGGGAGGAATCTGAGACTGTCCAGGTGAATTTGAGGTCGGGGTGGAAGGTGTTGGTGAAGTGGATGAACTGTTCAACCTCCTCGTGGGAGCACGAGGCGGCGCCGATACAGTCATCGATGTATCGGAGGAAAAGGTGGGGGCTGGGGCCAGTGTAGTTGCGGAAGATGGATTGTTCCACATATCCTACGAAGAGGCAGGCATAGTTGGGGCCCATGCGAGTGCCCATGGCTACTCCTTTCGTTTGGAGGAAGTGGGAGGATTGGAAAGAGAGGTTGTTCAGGGTGAGGATCAGTTCAGTCAGTCGAAGGAGGGTGTCAGTGGAAGGGTACTGGTCGGTACGGCTGGAAAGAAAGAAGCAGAGGGCTTTGAGAAGTCAGTAATAATAAAAGTCAGTATCCAATTATTTAACTGTGTAAATGCTCGCAAATAACTGATTATATGGTGCAGCATAAGTATTTAAAATGCAAGTATTGCAAGGTCAGCTTCACTATGAAGTCTACTTATTACTCAGAACATGAATATTTTACGTGTTGTATTCTAATTACTAAAACAAATATATCATTGCTTTGCCACAAAACTCTTTGGAAAGGTCTGACTTTTTCCTGACACGATATTATGTTCGATGCTTTTTTTTTTCACTCTCCACATTTCATATTAAACATTATTCATTCTAAAATTTGGAAGCTTTCAAATTATTATTCACTAAAATTTGATAACACAAATAATTTATTTAGTTTAATATCCACAGTCCATTTTGAATTATTGCCATTTTTAAATTGTTGGCTAATAGTTGAATATTGTACATTTCAGTGAGAAATTAAACTGATTGTTTATATATAAATGTATAAGAACGCTAATTCTATTTGTATATTCAATCGTTTGCTCACTCTGAACATGTAATCATTCAGAAGCCAACCACTTTAAAAATATTGGAGTGGCAAAGCATTGCTTTGAATCCTGACATTGAATATCTAATTCTGATAACGACAAGAGTTACGTTCTTTTTTCGATAAAATAAAATGTACATGCTTTATTTCTGCGTTACAAACTCTTGACAGGAGTTGATATTTTAGTTCCAAAAGTATAGAATCTACATAATTGATTTAAGAGATTATAGTTCAGTTGAATGATTATCATTCATGTCTTATTTTGCCCAATTCATGAAATATAGCAAACATCCGATTATTGTTCTGGTCATTAAACTCAATACCCTGCAATGAGCTACGCTGGAAATTGCTTCAAATAGATCTGAAATTATTTACAGTGTTATTGGACCTCACAGCTGCCTGTGATACAGAGAGACTCAATGGACTGTTCCAAAATCTGTGCATTGAGCTTCTAACCTGGTTCAGGGTAGTCAGTCAAACATTATTTCAATACAAATAATTTCTAATCCACTTTGGGCAGTGGGAGAAACTGCCAATAGACTATCACTGGTCTCAGTGTAGGTACTAATGTTTTCCAGGTTAAATACTAATGGCTGACCAGCAACCAAGTGTTAAAATTCATCTTCAGTCAGAGCCTGGACCAGAGCAAAGACTTGTTGACATGGAGAGCCGGACCCTCACCATACAAGTTACCTATGGTGATGAAATCTGACCTGCCTCCCAGACTCCATACATCTGCACCCCGGATCAGACATGGGTGAAGACGTTAACAAGTTGACAATCTATTGCAGTGCTTCGTATCTCACAAAGAAACCTCTAAAGCCATATCCAGTAAATGTCACCTTCACATTCTCCAGTATCAAAATTAAATTGTACATCTCTGTGAATGGTCCGAGATAAATACATGGGTCACACAGTAGAATGTATGTGAAGTAACCAGCAGCAAACGGCAATCCAACAATCACATTAATAACTGAACTTGGCGGATTCTGTCTGGTTTAGGTAACCACACATATTATACTGGCTTTCAGGTGACTGTAACAATGCACACCATAACTTGAGGTTTTGGCCTTGCACCCCTCCAAAGCTTCCTGATCTCACAAACATCATTCCCTCACACATTCAACAATTAGATGAGAATCCACAAGCTGGGTGAAAGTGGAAACATAGAACAGTGCAGCACAGTGCAGACCCTTCGGCCCTTGATGTTCTGTCGACCTTTTATCCTACTCTAAGATCAGACTAACCTGCATACCTTACATTATAGTATCATTTATGTGCCTATCCAATTAAATATCCCTAATATAGCTGACTTTACTACAAGATGGCTGTTCATTGCACATACCCACCATTCTCTGTGTAAAGAACCTACCTCTGACATCTCCCCTAAACCTTCCTCCAATTAACTTAAAATCATACCCCCTCTAGAGCCATTTCCATGCTGGGAGAAAGTCTCTGGCTATCCACTCTATCTGTGCCTCTCATCATCTTGAACATCCCTGTCAAGTCACTTTCCATTCTTCTTCGTTCCAATGAGGAAAACACCTTAGCTCCCTCAAATTTTCTTTGTATGACATGCCCTCCAGTCCAGACAGTATCTTGATAAATCTCCTCAGCACCCTCACCAAAGTTTCCACATCTTTCCTATAACGAGGCAACCAGAACTGATCACAATATTCTAAGTGTGGTCTCACCAGGGCTCCATAGAGTTTCAGCATAACCTCGTAGCTCTTAAACTCAATCCCTTGGCTAATGAACGCATCAAACACCTCCCAACACTAATTTCTTACGCGAGAAAAGCGCTTTTCCAGCAACACATTTTTATGCTCTGATCCCCAGCATGTGTAATCCTCACTTTCTCCTAATTTCTTAAGTACTGGTGAGGAAGTACGCCACTTTGACTAGGTCTGCATATCCATTCTAGGACAGGCCAAACAGAGACAAGCACAAGAATTCCTAGAAACATGGCATTCCAACCGGAACTACATCGACAAACACATCAATTTTGACTCCATCTACCATCCTCTGAGAAAAAGGGCCGGCAATGGCATAATCGACACAGGAAATTACATTATCAACTCAAGGAAAATGAAAAATTTAAATAGAAAGTGGGAGATAACACTAGCGCTTCACTGGATGCTCACTTACTGAGTCCAGTCAATGGAACAAACTGGGAACTGCCATGAGCTATTGCTTCAGAATATATCTGAGTGTTCGTGACTGCCACCACATAGAATAATTGAATGAAAGTGCGAGCCTGCACCACCAAGTGCTTATCCAAAGGCTTTTTAAAAAGTTTGTGAGATTACCTGCTCAATCTACGCCTAGGTAATGCATTCCAGGTACATGTCCCCAGCGGCAGAACGGCGTCTCATTGCTTAGCATTCCTGCCTTTGAGCGCTGGGTACTCAGGTTTGATTCCAGCCTCGGGTAGCTGCCTGTATGGATTTTGAATATTCTCCCCGTGAACGCGTGTGTTTCCTCTCGGTACTCCCGTTTCCTCCCGCAATCCAAAGATGTTCAGGTTAAGTGAATTGGTCATGCTAAATTGCCCAAAGTGTTTAGGGATGTGTAGGTTAGGTGCATTAGTCAGGGGTAAATTTAGGAGGAACGTGTTTGGGTGGGTTACTCTTTGGAGGGTCAGTGTGGATTTGTTGGGCTGAAGGGCCTGTTTCCACACATAGGAACTTTGTATTCAATGTTTGTGCCACCCTCTCAGTTCAATACAGACTCCACAAATCCTCTCTGAATCCCCTGTCTTTCACTTTAAGTACGTGTCCCTTTGTTTTTGACCCTTCGAGTAAAGGAAACAGCTGCTGTCTGTTCATCCTCTCCATACCCCTTATGCTCTTGTATACCTGTACCATGTTCCCTCCTCAACTTTCCCTGTTGCAAAGAGAAAAGGAGCAGGTTTAGCCCTCGCCCTCCAAAGTTTGAGTACTCACTTGACTTGTTAATTCAGATGTGCATTATCTCACACTTATCAGTGTTAAACTTCATCGGCCATTAATCTGGACACAGAAATCATCTGTTTATATCGTCCTGTAGCCTAACTCTTTCTTCCTCACTGTGAAGTACCCAGCAAATCTTTGTGTCATCCCCAACTTTAGTTATCATTCCACTGCCATCCATTTTCCACATTCTCACCATCATCAGTTATGAATATCACAAACAAACCTTGATTTCCTTCCTGTTCTTCAGATGTTATTCAAAAAGGAATAATTAAGAATTCCAGTCTATTGTTGTCCTAATTTTGGGGAATTTACAGACTGATGTAGTTAACACCTATTATGAGGGAGCTGCAAATTCCATTTTCGACACAAAGTTAAATTCACTTTTTACACTCTGTCCCTCAGCATGTCTTATTCATAAAGCTAGTAACTAATTTAGGATGAACTAGGGTGTGGCACCTTGCACTGGAGCATTAGGCTTTTGTGTGGTACTGTTCTTTGTAACAATAGTCAGAACTGAAGAAATCTTTCATCGGCAGGATAGACACAGATTCATTGCTTGAATCAGTTAATGTGATGATGATAAATATTCAATTAAATTTTATGTTATGGACTAACTGCAGGAGATCAAATCATATTCTCATGCCTTCATTGAATTGGAAGCAAATGCATCCTGTTAAAAAAAAAATCAAAAATGTTAGGACACAACACCAGGGGAGAAAAAAAACACGTCACCTGCATTTGATGGAGATACAAAACTGCAGAGTGAATATACAATCTGATAAAGAATCAAGTGATAGAAAAAGAAGTGCATTAAATCTTAATTTTCAATGGAATCAGTTCCCAATTTTCCTGAACAGTGGTGGTTTTCACCAACCTCACTTTTCCAAAAACAAGCTTTACCCAGTCACTAAAACTTTATCAGCCATTCTTCCTCCCCTTCCTACTCTTTCTTTACACTCCTACTTCCCTTGCACTACACCTTCTGCTGTCACATACTCTTCCACTGATGATATCTCTTCGCACCCTTCTTCTGCCACTCCCACTGTAAGTTACACCAATTCCCTAGTTACTCCCACTTCTACTGGCCATCCCTTACCCATTTTTGCTTTCCAACTGGGGTGATGGGAACTCCTGGCTTCTGTGCTGCTATTGGTCATCAGTGAATGATGAGATTGAGATGATAAATGCCCAATATCTAATATTGCGTGTCTGCAATTGTCCAATGCGCCGTGAATTGGGTGGGTTTTTTTGCCCCATACAGAGTGGAACGTTTTTTTCTGTCTCTCTGTCACAGCGCTTAACCAAACAGCCTCATCCCAAATAGGAAACACCTCTCCTCAGAATCAGAAGGCCATGCATCTGTTTATCCTGAAACGTTGCGAGGACAGTGACCGCATTGTTCAATAAGCCGTGTTCTATCCTTTTTTCTCTTTAGTATTTTAACTGATTTTCCAATGTCAGTTGAGGTGAGATCAGAGTAACGTCCCTTGCCATCAAAGTAGCATTTGACTCATGTAGCATCATTCACCCTCAGCAAACTGTGGTTAATGGAAATCAGAGGAACTTCTGTGCTGGTAATTTCCTCAATGAACAATGACACCTTACTCAGAGCTATTGGGAATGACAAATAAACTATGCCCTTGCTAGTGCCTTCCAAAACCATGGATGGATTTGTCTTATTAATAGCATCAAGATGCTTTCTGTTTTCACAGTTTGATCTGACGTCTCAGAAAAGTAAGACCTTGCTGGTTGAGTGTCACCCCAATGAAATCAGAGCATTACAGTAAGGTAACGATTCCGATTATTTTCAATCACTTACTTTCTGAGGACTTGTCGTGCAGTGTCGTTGACACTGAGATCAACATTTTCTCTGTTCAACAGCATCACATCACATTGGCTCAAGGCTGCACCATTCCCCAATTCTACTTCATTCTCCATCTCATTTGCCATGCTCGCCAGATATACGAGGCCCACAAGATGGAATAACTTAGAGATGCCTGTGAGCCTCTGGAACCTGCCACCCAACCCATGTCATGCAATCTGAGTCCATCCCCTCCCCCAAGCCTGTCGTGTATTCACCATCCCTCCTAACCATCCACACTCTAATGCTGAATGTTCTGTACTCAGCAAAGTTCTCAGCTTTATCCCTCTGTGCCCCACTTTAATGAATTTCAGAAACGAAATCATGTTGAAATCCTCTTCCAACATCTTCTCCTCTGTGTCCATTTCTTTGGGCAAGAGTCCACTCCCCATCTCATAGACCCTTCGCCCAGCTCCAACACTCTCCCTCCCCCTGTATCCATTCCTCTGGCGTTTACTTGAACTCAATATGTTCATGGAGAACGCTCCATGGGAGTTCGGTTGTCTTAAATGCTCTGTATCCCCCTCACCCTATCCAACCTATCACCATCTGAACAGACTGTACGCTGTATGCTTCGATCCAACACTGACTATGTTATTCAGCCTGTGCTGATAATGGTGGTGCTGCTGTCGTCTGGTGGACTCACCTCTACATTTCAGAGGCTGAGTGCCAGCTCTCAGATACCTCCACGTATCACCTGCTGATCCATAACCCTACCCCCATGGCACATCAGGCTATATTATTTACTGAATCTGACCACATTTCATCTGTATATTCCCACTCACTCCCCCACCGCCCCCCTCCCCGCACCCACTCACCCCCACCTAACAGTCCCGAAGATGATGGTCCTCTGATAGCAGAGTTCGCTTTTATCTCCTCCTGAAAATCCACAAACAGATCGGCCCACACAGACCCATTGCTTCAGCCTGCTCCTCCCATACGTGGGCCTAAGTTATACCTTTTCCTTCATGGTGTACGTAGACCATTCCCTGTTCCAGTAGTGTTCAAAGTTTGTGCGAAGATTTGTAGCTCGGGTGCTCGTTGTTGTGGTTCTGTTCGCCGAGCTGGAAGTTTTTTTTGCAAACGTTTCGTCCCCTGTCCGCTGTAGTGGCCGGTCTATTGGGTCCAGGTCGATGTGTTTGTTGATGGAGTTTGTGGATGAGTGCCATGCTTCTAGGACATGACCTAGACCAGCTATCCCTAGTAGCCACACACGCAGACGACAAGCAACATGAATTCGACTGGGACAACACTACCATAATAGGGCAAGCCAAACAAAGAACAGCCAGAGAATTCCTAGAAGCATGGCACTCATCCACAAACTCCATCAACAAACACATCGACCTGGACCCAGTATACCGGCCACTACAGCGCACAGTTGAAACTGACAACCGGAAGCGGCAGGGACAGGCCACTATAAATGCCTGAGGAAACACCACATAAGCGCTTCACAGGAGGCTCCCAAGCACTGAGTATGTCACCTAGACAGGGGACGAAACTTTTGCAACAAAAACTTCCAGCTCGGCGAACAGAACCACAGCATCATTGTATTCCCCATGCAGTTTGCACAGCCACTGCTCCCATTCCGCCCTATCTCCCAGCCAATAGCATGTTCATTCGAACCTGACTCATTAATTCATAAGTCTAAATGAATACGTTCATTGTAATTATCACTTTTAGTGTTGGACTGAAACCAAAATGCATAAAAAATACGGTTTAAAACAGATAAAACTGCATTTAGGAGTCTGTCAATTTATAGAAATAAATTACTGAAGCATATTCCCCATGCAAGTTCCAAAGTTACCTTATTAGAGCAGTGAGAGGAACATTCAGAAAAGTCCACATTTCCTGTCAATGTTCAGAGCGACTGTGCCTAATGACAGTCTGTTCGCTAGCGTTTGTTCCCATGGAGGAGAGATCAGCACAGTAACAACATCGTGGTTGTGATTCTTTTTTTTTGGGGGGGGAGGGATTTTTGGAGAGATGGTTACAGCATAGTAAACGGACAACAGAGCAGAATCAAGTAGCCTACGAAAAGAAAATATTCTTATTCTCCCTCACAACTGACTTTACTAGAGCAATTGGTGATGAGAAATGTGACCAATAGCCAGCAATGTCAACATGTCGTCCAGTCCAGATATATTGTGAACTGAATGTGCTGGATTGAAAGTTGGGACTGTTTGCTCTGACTGTGATTGATGTCAATCTCCATGCAATGCAACTGTGTCACTGGAGGGTTTCTCTCTCCTATTAGTAAAAGACTTCATTCAGTGCGCTATCCCACTGTAGTAACAGATGCATAAGCTCCAACAGTAACAGAGATCAACAGCTGCATAGTTCTGAATCTGAGAATAATGGACTGGAACATTACAACAACGGAGAGGAGGTTTTCCTTGAGTCTTTTCAAGATTTTCCCCTCTTGGGGATTTCTACCATATCGGATATCAGCAGTGCTGATGGTTATTCTGGGCGGGGTGGAGGGTGTGCTACTCACCTATTCTCGCTATTGTTGGTGTTCTCTACCTCTGTCCATTCATTAATCCCATAAACAAGTTTGAACTCCGTTGCAATTTCTGATATCTATATTTATCAGAGAAAGAAATTATTGTCTTCAGTTTCAATTGCAGTCTCCAATCATTACCCATGAATTGCAGATCACTCCCTCACAAACATCTGCGAACAAAACTGTGCACAACCTCGAGATCCCTTTTTGCCCTGAACTTATTTATATCTCCTGTTCTCTCTGTCACTAAACCTGTGCACTCCCAGCTCCTAATATCCCCAATCTCCATCTCTGTGTCAGTGCTGTTGCTGAATAAACCATTGGCTGCACGTTGGTAAAATTCAGACTTAATGTTTCAAGCTCTCTTCTGACCACTTTTCCAAATACAAATATTTCAATCACAAAATTGTTCTTGTCGCGGACGTTACTTCATGATTAGGACAATGTATGAATGTAGGAATGTCGCTGGATGTAATTCAGGAGCAACGCTTATTAAAGGAAAGAGATTGTTTCAAGTGATTTGTTTCAAGTCCACCACAGCTGATGACAGAACTTAAATAAAAATGATAAGAATTGGAATAAAAGTGAATTTCACGAAAAACAAACATAAAAGCTACATTTTGTCTGAAAACCTTCTTCTTTCACTGATCACCTTCGATAAAGAAATCTAACGTTATTACCCGGTCTGGGTTAATTGTGACTTGAGACCCATGACAATGTTTTTAACTTTATATTGGCTTGTGGAATGGCCTCAGAGTCAGGGCGATTAGTGATGGTCACCAAATGATGCCCTTGGCAGAGATGCCAACATCCCACGAATTAAAAAAATTGAAGGTGAAATCAAGTAAAGGAAGATGCTGAAAATCTGAAATTACAGAAAGAAATGCAAAGAAATGAACAGAAACTTCTGGGGAACTTTCCTGAACTGAAAGCAGCTGGAAAGGAGTGTGATTAATACCATTGACAGGGAAGTCTGCTTTGAAGGGGAGGAGGAATCAATAGAGAAAGAGAGATATAGTAGAAAAAGAGCAAACATAAAGAATGATGATCAGCTGGGCTGGAAATAAAATGTGAGATTCATCTCATTTATTTTTCACCGTTCCCATCTTCGTGAATATCATGCCCTAATAAATACAGGTATGAGTTCAATTTTCGCCACTTCCCTTTTCGAATGACTTACATTAGCACATTGTTTTGCTAACCAAATGAAATCCGAACAGGATTTTCACTTTTACGAAGAAAGCCGAAAATATTCCCATATAAATTAGTGCTACTGCACTCTACACCATATCAGCTTGCGAACAGTTTCGTAGGAACACTCTACTTACAAATAGTGAAGGAAACCTGTATATATCTAAGATCAAGTTTAAAGCGATTTTATTCCTCTGTCTGTCCTTCCTAAGTGTGACCATCTTCTTATATTCATTAATTAGATATGGGTATCTCTGACTGGGGCAGCATTATTCACTTTCCCAGTTGCCCTTGAGAAGACCTTGAGCCACTGCAGTCCACGTGTTTGATCTGATTTGATTTCATTTATTTTAGTCAAATGTACAATGGAAAGGTTTGTTTTTATTGTAGTGCAGGCACATGACCCTAAGCAAGAAAACAGAGATCACAGTGTCTTTGGACAGAGTGAGGCATGTAAGCTTACAGCCTCACAGGAGGTGGGCAAAGTAAGATCAACATTAGCAAGATTAATATTATTTGAAAAGTGAGAGATGTCAATTTCTCAGTCTAATAATGGTAGGGAAGGAGTGTTCCTGAGCATGCTGGCCCATGTTTTCAAGCCTCTGCGTCTCCTCCCTGTTGGAAGAGGTTGTAGGAGATCATTACTGGTTTGGGAGAGATCTTTGATGTTGCCAGCCTTCCTGCGACAATGACAAGTATAAATGACGGAAGGTGGTCTTCCGTGATGGGCTGGGCTATGTACACAACCGTCTGTAGTTTATTATGGTCCTCGGCAGAACAGTTACAATGTGAGGTCATTGTGCACCCGAATAGAATGCTTTGAGTTGCCAGCATGCAGAGCACTTGGAGACGGGCGGTTTCAAAATAGTTAGATGTAACAATTGGCTGTTACATGGATACCCACGTTCTGGTTGCTGTTTTGACAACAATTGAAATGTAACTGATAATTTTAAATTATATCCTCTATACCAAAACCTTGTTGAGTGTATTGTATTGCCAACATCGAACCAATGAGCCATCACCTCATTCAAACGAATAGAGAAGCCATCACCATCACAACGAAGGAGAAAGAGATAGAATCAAAGGGAAGGAGAGAGAGAACACAGCGAGGGAAACAGATGGACAGTCAGTCAAAGAGAGAAAGGAAACAAAACAAGGAAAAAAAACAGTCACATGCGCAGGGAGAAGGGAAGGTAATAGGTTCAGGGAAAGAAACAGAAGACAGGGAAAAGCAAATTACAGGGCAACAGACAGTGTGAGAGAAACCGATAGAGACAAAGGTCACAGGGAGCTGGGGATAGGGTCAATGGGAGCTGGGGATAAAGGGAGGAGCTGGGGTGAGGACCGGAGAGACCTGGGCGTGAGCACTGGAGGGAGATGGGGGTAGAGAGGTGAGGATTTTTTTTGTCCTGTGCCAAGATGTCCAGGAAGATCATGGTAAGAATGGATATACTGAACGATGGCTGTAAAACATGTCTAAGAGGCATATAGGTTACGCTGCACAGGGCTTGCGCTGGGCGAGATCAATATGAACAAAATCAGCATTATCTGAGATTAGGGAGTCCATTCATCAATCTAATAACAGCTAGGAAGAAGCTGTTCATGAGCTTGCTGCTCTGTGTGTTCAAGCGTCTTTTTTATTTAGCCTGATGGAAGAGGTTGTGGGAGATCTTTATAGGCATATGATGGGTCTTTGGCAATGTTAGAACGACGAACATTCCAGTACAGGAACAGGCGATTCGGCGGTCCAAGCCTGCACAGATCCAAATCCTCTATCTGAACCTGTCTCCTATTTTCTAAAGGTCTGTATCGCTATGCTCCCGGCCCATTCGTGTATCTTTCCCGAAACATCTTAAATGGAGCACCACTGATCACAGTTCTCCATTTTGAGAAACTCCCTTCCCCTACTACGCTCTGTCCCCTGTTAACAAGCCAATTCTTTATCCATGTGACTAGCACATCCTGGTCACCATGTGACTTCACTTTCTCAATAACCCGACCATGGGAAATCTTATCAAACGTCTCCCTGAAGTCCATGTACATGACATCTACAGCCCCTCCCTCATCATTCAACTTTGTCACTTCCTCAAATAATTCTATTAAGTTGGTAAGACATGACCTTCCCTGCACTGACCATGTTGCCTATCACTGATAAGACCATTTTCATCCAAATGACAATAGGTCCTATCCCTCAGTATCTTCTCTCACAGCGTCCCTACTCCAGACTTCAGGCTCTCCGGTCTATTATTAATTGGATTATTCACGCTACCCTTCTTAAACAAGGGGATTAGAAACTTTCCAATCCTCTGGGACCTTAAAGGATGTGACAAAGATATCTGTTAAGGCCCCAGATATTTCCTCTCTCTTTTCACTCAGTAATTTTGGATAGATGTTGGCAGCCTTTCTGCGGCAACGAGCCGTATAAATAGAGTCACTGGTTGGGAGATTGGAGCCCGTCATAGTCTGGGCTGTGAACACAATCTTCTGTAGTTTCTGATGGTCCTGGGCAGAGCGTTGCCGTACCAGGCCATTACGCACCCGGACAGTATGTTCACAATAGTGCATCTGTAGAAGTAGCGCATGAAAAATATCCTGAGCCAAGTGAGGAAGGAGAGACGTTTTTGAACCATCTTGTCTGTCACACCTATGTGAGAAGTCCAGGGTAGGTTGCCAGTTATCATCACTCTGATGGACTTGACGCTCTGCACTGTCTCGACCGTTGATGTAGATAGGGGCTTGTTCCCCTCCTTTCATTCTCAGCTCAATGACCAGTTCTTTACTTTTGCCGAATTTGCGAGGGAGGTTATTATCATTTCACCATGCCACCAAACCCACTGACTCCTTTCTGTGTTCAGACTCATTGTTGTTTGATATCACTCCTGCTTTGGTGATGTCATCAGCAAATTTGCAGTTGGCATTGTTTGGAATTTGGCAACAGAGCCACGTGTGTACCGGAGTACAGTAGGTGGCTGAGGACACAGCCGTGTGTGTACAGGGAGTACAGTAGGGGGCTGAGGGACACAGCTGTGTGTGTATCGGAGTATAGTAGGTGGCTGAGGACACAGCCATGTGTGTACAGGGAGTACAGTAGGGGGCTGAGGGACACAGCTGTGTGTGTATCGGAGTATAGTAGGTGGCTGAGGACACAGCCAGGTGTGTACAGGGAGTACAATAGGGGGCTGAGTGACACAGCCGTGTGTGTACAGCAGTACAGAATGTGGCTGAGGACACAGCCGGGTGTGTACAGGAGTATATTAGGCGGCTGACGACACAGCCGGGTGTACTGGAGTACAGTAAGTGGCAGAGGAACACAGCTCTGTTTGTACAGGGAATACAGTAGGGGGCTGATGACAATGCCGTGTGTGTACAGGGAGTACAGTAAGTGGCTGAGGACACAGCCGTGTGTGTACCGGAGTATAGTAGGTGGCTGAGGACACAGCCGGGTGTGTACAGGGAGTACAATAGGGGGCTGAGGGACACAGCCGTGTGTGTAAAGGGAGCACAGTAGGTGGCTGAGGACACAGCCGGGTGTGTACAGGAGTACATTAGGTGGCTGATGACACAGCCGGGTGCACCGGAGTACAGAAGGTGGCTGACGACACAGCCGAGTGCACCGGAGGACAGTAGGTGGCAGATGACAATGCCGTGTGTGTCCAGGGAGTACAGTAGGAGGCTGATGACAATGTCGTGTGTGTACAGGGAGTACAGCAGGGGGCTGATGACAAAGCCGCGTGTGTACAGGGAGTACAGCAGGGGGCTGATGACAAAGCCGTGTGTGTACAGGGATTACAGTAGGGGGCAGAGGACACAGTCATGTGTGTACAGGGAGTACAGTACGAGGCTGATGACACAGCCGTGGTGTAGAGGGAATACAGTAGCAGGCATTGGGCACGGCCGTGGATGTACAGGGAGTACAGTAGGGGACTAAGGACACAGCCGTGGTGTAGAGGGAGTACAGTAGCGGGCACTGGACACAGCCATGGATGTACAGGGAGTACAGTAGGGGGCTGAGGACACAGCCGTGTGTGTGCAGGTAGTAGAGTAGGGAGCTGAGGGACACAGCCGCGTGTGTACAGGGAATACAGTTGGGGGCTGAGGGCACATCTCTTGGTATACAGGGAGTACAGTCGGGGGTGAGGGTACAGCCATGGGTGAACAGGGAATACAGTAGGAGATAAGGGCACAACCATCGGTGTACAGGGAGGGGACTGAGAACACAGTCGTGGTGTAGAGGGAGTACAGTAGCGGACATTGGACACAGCCATGGATGTACAGGGAGTACAGTAAGGGCTTAGGGCACAGCCGTGTATGTGCAGGGAGTACAGTAGGAGGCTGAGGACACAGCCGTGGTGTAGAGGGAGTACAGTAGCGGGCATTGGACGCAGGCGTGGATATACAGGGAGTACAGTAGGGGGCTGAGAACACAGCCCAGTGTGTACAGGGGGTGCAGTTGGAGGCTGAGGACACATCTCTTGGTATACAGGGAGTACAGTCGGGTGTGAGGATAGAGCCATGGGTGAACACGGAATACAGTAGGGGGATGAGGGTACAGCCATCGGTGTACAGGGATTACAGCAGGGGGCTCAGGGTACAGCCGTGTGTGTACAGGGAGTACAGTAGGGGACTGCAGACACAGCCATATGTGTACTGGGAGTACAGTAGGGAGCAGAGAACACAACCATGTGTGTACAGGGAGTACAGTATGGGGCTGAGGACACAGTCATGTGTGTACAGGGAGTACTGTATGGGGCTGAAGACACAGTCATGTGTGTACAGCGAGTACAGTAGGGAGATGAGGACACAGCCTTTGGTATACAGGCATTACAGCAGGGGGCTGAGACAAAGCCGTGGTGTAGAGGGAGTACAGTACCGGGCATTGGACACAGCCGTGGATGTACAGGGAGTACAATAGGGAGCTGAGGGACACAGCTGTGTGTGTACAGGGAGTACAGTTGGGAGCTGAGGGCACATCTCTTGGTACACAGGGAGTACAGTCGGGGGTGAGGATACAGCCATGGATGAACACGGAATACAGTAGGGGGATGAGGGCACAGCCATTGGTGTACAGGGATTACAGTAGGGGGCTGAGGGCACAGCCGTATGTGTACAGGGAGTAAAGTAGGGGACTGCAAACACAGCCATATGTGTACAGGGAGTACAGTAGGGAGCAGAGGACACAGCCATGTGTGCAGGGAGTACAGTAGGGGGCTGAGGACACAGTCATGTGTGTACAGGGAGTACAGTAGGGGGCTGCGGGGACAGCTGTATGTGTACAGGGAGTACAGTAGGGGGCTGAGGGTACAGCTGTGTGAGTACAGGAAGTACAGTAGGGGGCTGAGGGACATAGCCGTGTGTGTACAGGAAGTACAGTAGGGGGCTGAGGACACATCCTCTAGGAGCTCCAGTGTTGAGTGTTATTGTGACGGAGGTGCAGATACCTACCTTCACTAATTCGGGAGACCGAGTTGCAGAGGGTGGAGTCACGACTAAGGTCACGGAATTTTGAGATCGGTCTGGAGGGGACAATGATGTTTAAGGTGGAGCTGTCGTCAATGAGCAGGCGTCTGGTGTAGGTATCTTTGTTATCCAGATGTCCCAGGGATGAGTGCAGTGCTCGGGATACTGCATCTGTTGTGGACCCGTTACATCAGTCGGCATATTATAAGGGATCAAGTCAGGTTGGGAGATTGGAGTTCATATGCGCCATAACCAGCCTTTCAAATCACTCCATGTTTATTGAGGTTAGAGCCACTGGGCAGTAATCATTAAGTCATTAAAACATGAGCTTTCTCACTTACAAGGTTGATGTTGGTCTTCTTGAAGCAGGTTGGGACTTCAGCTTGTGGGAGGGCAAGGCTGAAATTGTATATGAATACCTCTGCTAGTTGGTCCTCACAGGATCTGAGAGCTCAGCCGGGAACACTGTCCAGGCCCGTCGCTTTCCTTGATTTGACCTGGAGGAAGGCTGATCATGCCTGCAGCGGTGCCAGCGGGCACAGGTACATCCGAGGCTGTCGGGACGGGTTTCACACTGGCAGTCACACAGTTATTCATCATAGACATCCCCTCGCCGACCTCCCTTCCTCCATCGTTATCAATACACAGTGACATGGTTGGTGTGAGCACCACTCAGTTAATGTTGAGACGGAGTGACATCAATAGACTGGGATTGTGCGCCATAATGAAGTAAACTCACAACAAAAGGAGAGTATGGTGTGCTTCTACTGAGAGTCAATGGTGCAGGGAGTGAAGACTTTATAGGTATAATTCAAGTCAAGCCACTGCTTCAACCTGAATGGAGTCAAACACCTTGACTGTTGTGCCTTGTAGATGGTGGACGGTCCGAAGGAAGCCAGGAAGTGTATTACATATGAACAAACTGAACAAAGGACTTAAGGGCAGTTTTGCTAAGTTTGCAGAGGATATTGAGGAATTGGGGAAGCTGCAGAAAGGCTTGAACAGTTTAGGACTGTGGGAAAACACATGGCTGATGGAACACAATATGGGGACGTGTGAGAATATGCACTTTGGTAGGCGGAATAGAGGAGACACTATGTTCTAATAGGATCCATTAAATCTGAAGCACAAAAGTATTTTGAAGCAACTCGTCCTCTCTATGGTTATCGTGCATGTTCAGTTGGCAGTTAGGAAAGCAAAAGTAATGTTCGCATTCATTTCAAGAGAGCAAGAATGCAAGACGGGAGACAAACTGCTGAGAATGTAATGGGCTATGGACAGACGGCATTTGGCTAATTGTGAGCTGTTTTGGATACTATTTCTGGAGAAAGATCTGCTGGTGTTGGAGGTGATCCATCCTGGGTATGGCGGCTTGTTATATGAGCGGCAGTGTGTACTCCATGGAATTTAGAAGCATTGTGGGGGTTTGGGGGGTCTGATTGAAACTAATGGATTACTGCAAAGTTAATACAGTCAGTATGTAGAAGATATTTCCACTTTTCTTACAGACAATGACAAAATGGCACAGTATCAGAGTGAAGGAATGGGCTGAATGGCCTAGATCTATTGCTATATATCATGCCGTTTAGGTCACAGGATCTATTATTCAGTGCAGACTTGTAAGTCTCTGACCTGCTCTTGTAACCCTTGTATTTGGATGTTGATTTGACTTCACGTTCTGGACAATGGTAACCCGTGTGATATGAACGGTGGGAAGAGTCAGTGTCAACCAGTATTCCATCAATATTTTGAATACGAGCTGCTATCAGTGAGTCTCATCTGGCGGGAGTACATCCTCTCTACGATGAGTGTCATTTTCTGTCTGGTACTTTCGAAGGATTGATCCTGTTATGCCAGTATTGTTGATTTAAACAAAGCAGGTGCAATTTATCACAGCACTCAGCAACAATATGCCATCGAATACTGAACACACATCTAATAACAGAAAAGACTAAAATATTTAATATTAGAAACACTGCTTTCCTGTTCATGTTCAAATCAGACAACCTGTCCCATCGAGAAGCTGAACTTGGAACTAATTTAAAAAAAAAGATTTTATTGGATGTGGGCATCGCTGGATGTGCCCAGCATTTCTTGCCCGTCCCCAGTTGCCCTTGAGAAGTTGGTGCTGAGCTGCCTTCTCGAACTGCTGCAAAATACCTGCTGTGCGGTGACCCACTATTGATTAAAGAGGGAATTCCAGGGTTTTCACGCAGCAACAGTGAAGGAAAGGCGATATATTTCCAAATCAGGATGTTGACTGGTTTGGAGGGGAATGTAAAGGTGGTGAGGTTCCCAAAAGTCTACTGCCCTTGTCATTCCAGATGGAAGTGTTTGTGAGATTGGAAGAGGCTGTCTGAGGATCTTTGGGGAATTTCTCCATTGTGTCTTGTAGATAGTGCACACTGCTGCTCCTGAGTGACCATGGTGAAGGGAGTGAATGCTTGTGGATGTGGTGAAAATCAAATGGGCTGTTTTGCCCTGGATTGTGTCAAGCTTCTTTACTGTTGTTGGGGGTGCACTCATTCAGGCAAGTGAGGATATTCCATCTCATTCCTGACTTGTGCCTTGTAGATGATGGACAGGGTTTGGGTAGTCAGGAGGTGAGTTTCTCGTGCAGTATTCCTAGTCTCTGATCTGCTGTTATATTCATTTGGCGAGTCCAGTTGAGTTTCTGGTCAATGCTACGCCCAGGATATTGATAGTGGGGGTGTTTAGTGATGATGATGCTGCTGAATACAAAGTGGTTATATTGTTTCTTATTGATGACAGTCATTGTCTAAATTTATGTGGCGCAAATGTTATTTGCCTCTTGCCAGCCCAAGCCTGGATATTGTCCAGATATTGATTCTTTGGGCATGGACTGCTTCCGTATCTGAGCATTTGTGAATGGTGCTGAACATTGTGCAGTCATCATCGAATATCCCCACTTCTGACCTTATGATGGAAGGAAGGTCATTGATGAAGCAGCTGAAGATGTTTGGACCTATGGCATTATCCTAATGGACTACTGCAGAGATGTTCTGGATCTGAGATGACTGACCTCCAGCAACAATGACCATCTTCCTCTCTGTCAGGTATGACTCCAATAATGGAGTGTTGGCCCGCGATACCGTTTGTGCTTGGGGTCACTGGTGTCACATCTGGCAGAATGCAGCCTTGATGTCAAGGGCTGGAATTCAGTTCCTTTTTCTATGTGTGAACCAAGGCTGTGACGAGGTCAGGAGCTGAGTGACCCTGGCAAAACCCAAACTAGGCGTCACTGAGCAGTTTTTCCCCATTGTCGGTTTGTAAACATACTGGAACAGGTTGGCTAGGGGAGCGGGATGTTCTGGAGTACAAGTCTTCAGGGCTATTGCCGGCATGATATCAGGGCCCATAGCCTTTGCAATATCCAGTGCCTACAACCGTTTCTCGATATCAGTTAATCGAATTTGCTGAAGACTGGTATCTGTAATGATGTGGACAACGGGAGGAGGCCGGAATGGATCATCCACTCCAAACTTCTGACTGAAGTTTGCAACGAAAGATTCAGCCTTATATTTTGCACTGATGTGCTGGGCTCTTCAATCACTGAGGTTGGGGATATTTGTGGAGCCTCCTACTCTGGTGAGTTGTTTAATCGTCCGCCACCATTTAGGAACGGATTAATTCTGATGCATTGGTTCTGTGATCGCTAATCTCTGTCTGTCCCTTGCTGTTTATGCTATCTGGCACGCAAGTATTTCTGTTTGGAAGGTTCAGCAGATGAACATTTTATCTTTATATATTCCAGTTCTGCTCCGAGCATGCCCTCCTGCATTCTCCATTGATCCAGGAGGTTTGATGTTATTGGTTGACATGCTGGGCCGTGATATTACAGATTGTGCTGGAGTATAGTTCTGCTGCTATTGATGGTCCACAGTATCTTATGGACGCTCAATCTTGAGTCGCTGGATCTCCTAAAAGCCTGTGCCATTTAGCATGGTGATAGTGTCACACAACAGCCTGACAATAGACTTTATGGAGAGAATAGGCTTTGTCTCCACAAGGAGAGAGTGGTGGTCACTTTTACCGATCCTGTCATGGACAGATACATCTGTTGGTAGATTGGTAAGGATGATGTCAGGTGTTTTTTTACCCTCACGTTCATTCCCTCATCACCTTCTGCAGACCCAATCTAGTAGCTATGTCCTGAGGAGCCGACCAGCATGATCAGTAGTACTGCTGCCAAACCACTCTTGACAGTCGGCTTTGAAATCCCCCACCCAGAATACACTTTGTCCCTTTGCCACAGTTAATGCTTTCTCCAAGTGTTGTTTAACATGGTGGAGGACTGATTCAGCTGAGGAACGACGTTGCGTGGAAATCAGTAAGAGACTCCTTTTTTCCATGTTTAATTTATGTTATTTCCGTAAGGTATGATTCCGTGAGTATGGCTATGTCAGGCTGTTGCTTAAGGCAGTTGTTCCAATGTTGGCACCAGACCTCAGATGTTAGTAAGGAAGACTTTGCAGGTTCTACAGTGATGTTTCTAATGTTGACTTTTCCGATGCCCATTTCGATGCCAGGTGGTCCATCCGGTTTCATTTGTTACAAACTTTGTTGCGATTGGTATAACTGAATGACTCATTAGACCGTTTCAGAGAGCGATTGGGAGTCAATGACATTGCTTTAGGTCTAGAGTTGCATGTCAACCAGACCAGGTGAGGATGGAAGATTCCTTCATTGCAGGATATTGGTGAACCAGATGGATTTGTCTGACAATCGACAATGATTTCAATCAGTAGATTCTTAATTGCAGGGATATTTTTACATTATTGAATTGAATTTCCACCATCTGCAGTGGCGGGAATCAACCTGGATCCACAGAACAGGAGCTGAATTTTCTGGATTGATAATCTATTGGTAATACAATGAGGAGAAAGTGAGGACTGCAGATGCTGGAGATCAGAGCTGAAAATGTGTTGCTGGAAAAGCGCAGCAGGTCAGGCAGCATCCAAGGAACAGGAGAATCGACGATTCCTGAAGAAGGGTTTATGCCCGAAACGTCGATTCTCCTGTTCCTTGGATGCCTGCCTGACCTGCTGCGCTTTTGTGGTAATACAATGAGACCTACTTGGAACCACATGTTGTACTCAACTGCCATTTCTTGTGTTACCCTGCTTTTCATTCATTGCTTACGTTATTCTGGAATCTCATTCTTCACAAAATCCTGATTGAAATACACACTCATGAACGCCTTCTCAACTACTCGGATTTCATTCAGTCTGTTTTGTTTGAACAGACATTTCAAGGCAGCTGTACACCAGAGAAGAGCAGGAAAAGATAACGGATAGTTGTGCACTGTACCTTTCACCGGGCCAGCAGGTCTGTCCAGGAAGTATTTATTGTGGGTCAGAGAACCTCAATTATTATGGCATGGATGGAGGCCATACAGCCCATCGTGGAGTCACAAGCTCTCCAACTGCACAATCGGAGAGAGAGAGATTGTTTGAAGAGAGATTGTGTGAGAGAGAAATAAACAGAGAGAAAGCAAGTGAAGGGAAATAACCTGAGAGAGGATCGAAGGGGGAGCGACTGACTGAGTGCAAGAGGAAGAGGTGTTAGATGAGAGTGAAGTTAGATAGATCAGAAGACTGCATTACGGTAGATAACTATGGAGAGACAGAAGTTAGAAGCTTTATTTAGAAATTCCTCGGGACGGCAAGCCCTTTGCCTGGACACCATACACTGTGAGCACTGTGCTGATACTGGCTGTCATCCCAAATTATTTATTTCCCACAATATCACAGAGCTGGGTTACTGACAGCTAAACAGAACCCATTAGGTCAATAGATTGGTTCCATGGAGAAGGCAAGTTGTTTTTAAATAGACTGTGCTAAGAGCAGCAGGAAACGATAACCACCACCCCACCTCCATGACTTCCCCACACCCCCTCCCTGTCCACACCGATGTTGTATGAGAGACTAGGCCAGAGAATCTCGGTGAGAGGATTCACTGACAGAGGTGAAATCACGATCTTAGCTGTGGGTCAAATAATGATTAATAAAGTTTGCATACCACTTTCCAAGTTATGTAATTCACATTTCAATTTATATAGCTCAATATCAGGAGTGTATTTTAACAACCTTATCTCTTTGTATTTTGCATATGTTGGTGGGTGCAGAAAATCATTTTGTTTCTGTATTTGATATTGCATAAACGCATTTCATTAATATTGTGTCTGCTAATTCCTCATTGTACATGTGTTCTTGAATCTGTTCTTCATCGGAGTTACAAAGAGTAACATTCCAATTCTGATAACTGGGGAACATCACTGTCCCTCCAACCAGCCTAATCAGCCATGTCCTCCAGTCTTCTCCGTCTTGTGACTTTTCCCCAATATCAGAATCACAATGTAATTGAAGACCATTCAATGACACTTCATGACAGTTCCTTAACATCGATAACATCGTTAAAAATCACACAACACCTGATGAAGGGGCGTCGCTCCGAAAGCTAGTGAGCTTCCAATTAAACCTGTTGGACTATAACCTGGTGTTGTGTGATATTTAACTTTGTACACGCCAGTCCAACACTGGAATCTCCAAATCATGACTACTATCGATAACATCAACACCATGACCCACAGTTGCCCTCTCTGAACCTGCAATAACAACTGAACTGTGTTTGTCATGTGCAATTCTCTGTTAACGTTACCATGCCGTTTGTTTGTTGAAGCCCAAGTTTTTTGGCATATTTTGCTATCATATCATGGATGATAGATGTTTTCTCAATGTTTTACAGATACTGCAATGACTGGTCAGTAGTTACAGGATTCATTTCCGTATTTATGGACAGAGAAGCATGTTTATGTTCCGTTAAACTTTTGGCATTACTTCCATATCCAAGGCTGACTGAATGATTACACACAATTAATCTGCCATCTTCAACATCCCTTCCTTCAGTCACACTCGCATATCAAACCCAGAATGCATAAATGTTCAACGTTATTTTGAATGTTCATAAAGTAGGTTTGAATTCAAAGGGGGTAACTGGAGCTATTTGTTCAGCGTTTGTAATTATGTCAGTCTCCATGGATCGTATGCGTCCCTAGAGAGTTTCTCTCTGCTATCAATAAGGGAATGCTTTCAGTGTTTTATCCCATAGCGAGCGGGAGCATGTCCAACAGCAATAAGAGGGATCAGCAGCTTCAGAGAGAAGGGCACGAGAAATGGAAATCTGGGAACATTAGACTGGAATATTCCAACAATGGATCAGAAACTGGGAACATTAGGCTGGAATATTCCAACACTTGATCAGAATCTGGGAACATTAGACTGCAATGTTCCAACAATGGATAGGAGTTTATCCTCTGGTCTTTACTGGCTTTCCCAGCCTTGGATTTCATTGGCATCGCGGATTGAAGATGTACTGATGGTTATTCAAGCTGGTTACTATCCTATCCTTGCTATAGTTGGTGTTCCTGGTAAGTCACTCTGTCTGTTTAGTGAAATGGTCTGAACTGATTCGATGGTCATGATATGCAGATTGTGTAAAGATGCAAGCCGACGTTTTCAGCTCCAATCAAATTTTCATTCCTTAGAAATTATAACTAGCAAACTATTATTTACAAATTATTCACCAACACGCGAGGGTAAAACACACTGTTCTCTACCTCTTTGATTCGTTTTCTCCTGCAAAGTGTACATCTCCATATCCTCCCCACATACCAAACCTGTCCGGTACCACCATTTCGACATCCCAGTCTCATCCTCATCCTCATTTCAATTCCTGAATAAACCATCGTTTGTTCCTCTGTTAATTCCAGATACATCTGTTTCAAGTCCCTTCTAACCACGTGTCCATTACAAAATAATTGCACTTGAGATGTTTAACTTGTTCTCTGCACAAAATCTGAAAGATGGGCAGACAGTGTATGGTGGTCACGCCATTGGCTCGTATTCTAGAACCACAGAATGAAAATCTGTTAATATCGGCTTGCCTTAAGCCCATTAGAGAAGGCAGTCTGTCATCCTTCTCTGGTCAAGTCTCTGGTTAACTGCAAACCACGGCAATTTGTTTTACTATTTATTGTCCTGTGGAACAGCTGAAATAGCCACTCAGTTCAAGATCGGCATAACATGCTGGCCTGACCATGGCTGCACACATCCCGTGAAGGCAGAACAAAAGGAAAGGTAGCTCCTTTCCTCTGCCTGAATCCCATATTCTTCCGGCTCATTTCCATTCAGGTAGATAGCCATTCACTGTTTTAGATGTATTCTTTCTGATTGAGTCTCTTCCAAGACTGAGTGATGTCCATCTCCATGGGCACCTCTCGTCCTGGCTTTAGTGATGCTGACCTACAGATATAAGGATGTTTTTAAATTCTACATCAGTGGCAGTGCATTGTAAATGAATTGTTTCCTGTGCATTGAACCCTGAGAGGGATGGACAATCACTCCTTATATTCGAAACAGACAATGGGAAGGTGATAAATTTCATGACTGCTATTTCACTCAGGATGCATGATTTGGGATAGTTTAAGTGCCTGGGCAGACGTTACGCCCACCCACCCCAACCCCTACTCCCTATTGAGAGAGACGGAGAGTTCCAAGTTTTGAATAAACTCTCCCCACATTAATACAGTGCAGTTGGTGTGTGATCCTGCACTGAATGTCATATTATCCACCAGCCTGACAGCAGACACAACACCTTCATTCTAAAACAGTTAACCATTCCCAACAGCTTCTTACCTTCATGAAGAACATGAATCTCTCTTCTCGGAGATGCAAGGTACTTCCTTAAGATTTAGACCAAAAGCCTATAAGACATTGGAGCATAAATTAGGACAGTTAGTCCATGGGGTCTGCTCCGTCATTCAGTCATCTTTGATAGATTTCTCAAACCCATTCTCCGACCTTCTCCCCATAACCCTTCATCCCCTGGATAATCAAAAACTATCTATCTCCGTCTCAAATATACTCAATGACCTTCCCCCACAGCCTTCTGTGGCAATTCACCATTCTATGGTTAAATAACTTTCTCTTATCACTGTTCTAAAAAGTGTTCCCTTTCATCTAGGGCTGTGACCTCAGATTCTAATCCAAAGGAAACATATTATCAACATCCACTCTCTCCAGGTCGTTCAGTATTCTGTCTATTACAAATACATTCCCTCTCATCCTTTCAAACTTTATCAAGTATAGACCAAGAGTACTCAAATATTCCTCATGCAATAAGCTTTTCATTCCTATGACCATTCTCGTGAAAATATTCTGAACACGCTCCAGGACCAGTATATCCTTCCTGAGGTATGGAGCTCAAAAATGAGCACAATAGTCCAAATGTGGTTTGACCAGAGCCGTATACAGTCAGTTCTTATATTCAATTCTTCTCGTAGTAAATGCTCCCAATCATAATTGCAATTGCCCTCCTAACTACTGCCTCAACCTGCAAGCTGACCTTGAGAGAATGCTGCACTAGAACTCCCAAGTCCCTTTGCACTTCAGATTTCTGAATTTTCTCGCCATTTAGAAAATAGACAATGCCTATATTCTTCGTGTCAAAGTTCATGACCTCACACTTTCCAACTTGGAATGCATCTGACTATCTCTTTACCTGTCCAAATCCTTGTTCAGCCTCTCCGCTGCGTCAATACGACCTGCCCATCTGCCTGTCTTTGTATCGTCTGCAAACCTAGCCAGAGTGCCCTCAATTCCCTCATCTCGATTGTTAATGTAACAAGTAAAAAGCTATGATTCACTCACCGACCATTCTGGATCACCACTTGTCCCCGGCTGCCATCCTGAGAAGTACTCTTTTATCCCCACTCTCTGCTTTCTGCCAGACAGACAAACTTCTATCCATGCCACCACCTTGCCTCTAACACCCCGGCTCAGTAATCTCCTGTGTGAAACCTTGTCAAAAGGCCTTCTTGAATTCCAGGTGGATAACATCCATTGGCTGTGCTTGTTCGAGCCTGCTCATTTCCTCTTCAAAGAACTCCAATAGATTTGTCAGGCATTAACTTCCCTTGATTAAATCATGCCGACTTTGCCCTATTTTACCAAACACTTTCACGTATTCAGAAATCTCATCTTTCACAATGGATTCAGGATCTTACCCACGACAGAGGTTAAACTATTCATGATGGGTTTATTTTTTGTCTTTTTCCTTATTCCCTTGTTAAAAAGGGGTGTCACGTTAGTGGGTTTCCAGTGCTCTAGGATCGTTCTGTACTCTAGTGATTGCTGAAAGATCTCCACGATTGCCTCCACTCCCTCTTCAACTATCTCCCGTATAATACTGAGATGTAGTCCATCTGATCAAGGTTATTTAACATCTTCGGTCCATTACATTTTTTTTCTAACATGTTCTCCATGGTGGGGGTCATCATACTCAGCTCTGGCCCCTCAGTCTCTTGAATGTTTAAGGTATTACTTGTGTCTTCCACCATGAAAGTTGATGCAAAGTAATTATTCAGTTCCTTGGCCATTTTCTCGTTCCCCACTGCTATCTCTCCAGTATCCTTTCCCAGCAGTCCAATGTTCACTTTTGCCGCTCTTTTGCACTTTTCATATCGAAAGAAACTGTTATAGTCTTCCTTTACATTACTGGCTAGCTTACCCCCATATTTAATAATTTCCCTCCTTATTTTATTTTGTTTGCCCTCTGTTTTGTCTTTGTAATCTTTCCAATCCTCAGGTTTCTCATTGCGCTTTGTCCCATTATATCATTTCTCTTTTGCTTTTATGCTATACCTGACTTCCCTAGTCAGCTATGGTTCTCCCGTCCTCCCTATACAAGCCTCTTTTTCCTTAGGACAAATCTCTGCTGTATCCTGAATTACTCCAAAAATCTCTTGCCATTGCCGTTGTACTGACTTTCCTGCTGGGCCCGTCTCCCAGTCAATTCTACACAGCTCCTCACTCTTGTCTGTCTAATTGCCTTTATTCAGCTGTAATACCATTACTTCTGATTCGAACTTCTCCATCTGAAATTGCAGAGTAAATTCAATCATATTATGATCACAGTCAGGTTAAGCTCCCCTCATCTAGTCTGCCTGCACAAGCTGCTCCAAAAAGCCATCTCGTAAACATTCCACAAATTCCCTTTCTTGCCAACCACTATCAATCTGAATTCCCAGTCCATCTGAAAAGTAAAATCCCACATGACCACTGTAACTTTGCCTTTCCTACAGTTCTTTCTAGATCCTGGTGTATCTTACACCCCAGCTCCCTGTATATAACACCAACTGCATTTTTTCACCTTTTTGATTCCTCAATTCTACCGACACAGATTCTAACTTATTTCATTTCTCATTATTGATTATTGATTCAATTCCATTCCTAATACTGAGACAACTCTATCTCTCTGCCCAACTGCCTATCTTTTCGACAGGATGAATATCCTTGAATATTCAGCTCCCAATCCTGATCCTCTTGCAGCGATGTCAAATAATGCCCACTATGGATGAGTCACAAGCTCATTTACCTTATTCCATATACTGAATGCATTCCGATATAATAGTTCAGTCCTGTATTACCCGTCGTTCTTCTCATTGTCATTTGTTTGTCCAGCCATTGGTACCTACACGGACCCTGACCACTAGATCATTCCCCTCCCGCTCCAAGTTCTGCAACCCAAATGATATATCCCAAACCCAAGCACCATGTAGGCAACACAACCTTCAGGACTCTTAATCCCGATCACGGAGAGCAGTATCTATGTTTTTTAACTATACTATCCCAAATTATCGATCATTGGGCAGCATGGTGACACAGCAATGCTGCCTCACAGTGCGAGGGACTTGGGTTCATTTCCAATCTCTGGGCCCTGTCTGTGTGGACTTTGTACATTCTTCCTGTGTCTGGATTGGGAACATTAACTCTTTTCTCTCTCCACAGTACGTCTCTGTGTTTACTTCAGATTTCTACCATCTACAGTATTTTTGCTTTTGTTCGATGGAGAAATGCAGCAAATGTGACAGGTTTTTGTAAAATCAGCCGTGGTTCGCGGGTTCCTCTGGTATTTAGGAATCTTGCCCGACCACTTGTCTGAGTGCAGTGTCCCAGGATGCCCATTCCATCTCTCTCAGTTCCCTCAGTCCATCATCACGACATGCAACTTTTCCTTGTGCCACCCCTGGGACTCCCCCTACACCATTGCCTGGCACTGGATACTCCCTTCACAGGACTATGGACGCAACGATACTGGGAACTTTCTGACCCGCTGGGGATGCTGGGTAACCATTCTGCCAATGAAAAGAATAGAATAACTAGAATCCAGTTGTATAGCAAAGCTGAGTAAACAGCCTGAATTACATCCATCTGCTCTGACATTTTCTAATCTTCTGTTTATCCTCGTCCATCTGCAAATAGATGGTCCATATGTATGCCTTGTCAAACAGGTTTGGTGGCGGGGATAGATATCAGATCCGGTGGTCATTGGACTGATTCAGTGGTTTCACTTTCCTGACGTCACACTTAAGTTTTTATTATCAAGTCTATCTAGTTTAAAGAAAAGGCCTTGCTGGAGTTGTGCTGAAAGGATATTTGAATTTTGGAGACATTAGAATATGTCATTTGCGAGTGAAGTTAGGAATCGTAAGGTAGCACAGTTAAATGCACGATTAAAATGCTGGTCGGGGAGGCAGCACTTCCGATATGTGGAACATTGGGATTCCCGAGGCGGTAGGAATTACACAAAAAGGACAGAATAAACCTGAACTGGCAGCAATGTACGATACATGTGGATTATTGGGATTCACGGGTCAGTAGGATACACACAAGAAGGAAGGGATGAACATGAACTGATAACAATCTCCGATATGTGGATCATTGGGATTCCCGGGTTGGTAGGATATACACAAGATGGACGGGATGGACTTGAACAGGCAGCAATCTCCTGGCAGGCAGGTTTGCTAGTGTCCTTAACGAGGGTTTAAACTATCGTGTGGCGGCGGTGGGGGAGGGGTGTATGGAACCACAGCAGTAGGTCCACAGGTCCAGTGACTGAGGGGGAATTGGAGACTGATTCCAGGACAGCTAAGACCAACCAAAAAAAAGAGGGCACTGAACACAGTGGCCTGGCTGTCTGAAGTGTGCTGATTTTAATATGAGAAATCTGTTTGTTTGAACAGATATTTCTATGTCGCTGCATGTCAGAAAATAGGAAGAGATAATGGTTAATTGTCCACTGTGTCCTTCACTGGACCAGCTTGTCTCTCCAGGCACCAAAACTTGTTACTGTGGGTCAGAGAACTTCAGAATTAATACAACACGGGGATCCAAGATGGCGGCGACCCAGCAAGTCTGAGTCGAAAGTGCTCCTCCCAAGACTTGGGTAAAGTGGGTCACCCACCCCCACCACACTCACCAAATCATTTAAATTAACTGTTTAATTTAATTAGTTGCTTAATATTAAATTTAAACAATCTAATCTTCAGTAAAAATGACCAAAGGGAAGGGAGCCCGCAGCTCTCAGCAAGCAGGACCCCCTCCCCTACCCTCTCCAGCTGCAGCAGAGGCGTCCACAGCCGCCCCGGGGGAACTTACCTACGGTGACAAGCCTTGTGGAAATCATCTCTAAACTCGATGCGAAGATCGACGCTTTCATTGAAGAATCCCGAAGTCGATGGGTCTCACTCTCGGCCGCACTGAAAAAGCACGAGCTAGACATTAAAGAAATCGAGCGCCGAGTCGGAGGGGCGGAGCTAAAGGCCGCGACCTCCGAAAATACAGCGCAATCGGCCGTGGAACAGGTCCGCACTCTCGAACAGCGAGTCCGGACCTTAGAGAATCACATTGAAGAAATATTCGTTTGCTGGGTCTTTCCGAACGGGAAGAGGAAGGCCAGCTTATAGCGTTTCTGGAGCAGTGGCTGCCACAGCTTTTAAATCTGGAAGCTGGATCAGGCCAGGTAAGGGTAGAATGGGCCTACCGGGTCGCAATATGTGAGCCCAGCTCGAACCAGCGCCCACGCCCGGTCCTGTTCCGGCCGCAGAGCTATAGGCAGAGGCAGATACTCCTAGAAGCTTCTAGAAATCTTGGAAAACATTCCCAAGCCATGATCTATAAAGGATCCAAGATCATGTTATTCCAGGACGTTTCCTGAGCTCTGGTCCGAAAGTGGAAAGCATTCGATGAGGCGAAGAACTGTTTAAGAGACTTAACTATTCAGTACTCCTTACACTACCCAGCTACGCTACGCTTTAAACATGAAGGATCCGTGTATAACTTCAGATCGCCAGAAAAGGCTAAGGAATTCTTGGACTCTCTTAGATAAATTGTAAGAGATAATGGATGTTGGTTTGCCTTTCCCCCACTCCGGTTTATATCCCACCCATTTTTTTTCTTATTTCTTACATTATTGTTTAATATTATCTTGGGGTGGGGAGAGGGATTTATTTATTTGTTCTCTATTTAACGATTTTTTCTCCCCCGGGATGTTTTTTTTAATTATTCTATGTATGTATGTGGGTATGCATGTGTGTGTGTATATGTTTAGTTAATGTTGGTGGGGGGAGATGTTTACCTTATTCTATTTTACCTCTGTCTCTAGGAGCGGGGTTGTTTTCCCTTGTTATTTTGTATTATTCTATTTAATTATTATTTGTTGAGGTTGTAATTTTATAGTTATATATGTTTATACATGTTATTAACATTAACAAATATATTCAGGTGTTGGTCTGTGTGTGTGGGGGGGAGGGGGTAGAGTACTCACTGTTAACTCTAGCTTTGTGTTATATCTGAATTCTCCTCATCCTATTGAGGAGCGCCTGGGTCAAGGGTGGGCCTTGATTGGGAGAGGATACGATGGACCTTTGGAGATGAAGTGACACCCCCTGGGAACAAGGGGGAAAATCTTCATTTAAATACGTTTTTTTTATTATTTAGAAATAGTTTTTATTATATTGTTGTGAGTGTAGCAGAGAGCTTTTATTCCTGTGAACTTTGTATTCTCTATGCTCGGGATGTTCTGGATAGGGTTTCCCCTCCCGAGGGGTCTCGGATTTGCCCGGATGATTATGGTTGATCAGTTGGTTAAGTGGTGCACCTGGAATGTCAAGCGAAGTAATTCCCCAGTCAAAAGGAAGAAAATATTATCAAATCCTAAGAAAGAAAGAGTTGATATAGCTCTCCTACAGGAGACACACCTGTTGGATAAAGAACAGGGTGGATTTGATCAGGCCTTTTTTTCTTCTTTTAGCTCAAAAAGCAGGGGAGCTGTTATTCTTGGTCGGAAGAATTTCCCTTTCAATATCCTAAAGCAGATAAAATACGAATCTGGACGATATATTTTGATTAAAGCCCTTATAAATGGAGAGGAATATGGGATTTTAAATTTGTACTGCCCCCCGGCATACCCCATTAAATTTATAAAGGAAGCCTTTTCAAAATTGATGGCTCTTGGTGCCCGTCATACAATTATAGGGGGAGACTTTAATTGTATAATGGATCCGGAAATAGATAGGATTCCCAAGAGTTCTGCAGGAATATCTCCCAGATTTGGAGAATTGGTGGATCTGAACAAAGAATTAGGATTAGAAGATGTATGGAGATGTCTTCATCCACAGGGCGGAGATTTTTCTTTTTACTCCAACTCACATAAATGTCATCCCAGAATTGATATGTTTTTTGTCCCCTCGTTTTTTTTTAAAATTCCATATCATCCTGTAAAATAGGTAGTATTGCAATTTCCGACCACGCTGCTGTATATATGGAAATCACGGCGAGGAACAACGGGACATCCCCTCCGCATTGGCGTATGGACCCCTTCCTGATGAAAGATAGTAAATTTGTAAAGTACTTCTCTCAAGAATTTAAAACTTTTTTAGAAATTAACTTAGGTGCGACTAGCAACCCATTAATGATGTGGGAGACCATCAAAGCTTACGCATGAGTTTTGATCATCTCCTACTCAGCGACACAGAAAAAATTAAAGGGAGAACAACAGCATCTGCTCGAAACTCGCTTAAAAGCAGTTGAAACAGCATACGCTGATAGACCTTCTATTATCAAATTGCAAAGGATTCCGGCCTTTAGGACTGCTCTAAACACCACGCTTACCCAAATGGCTAAGAGAGAAATATTATTTGCAAAACAAAGGTTATATGAATTTGGCGACAAACCGGGTAGATACTTAGCATTTCTTGCAAAGAAAAAAAATGGCCCCTGAAACTATTACATCTATCAAGCAAAGTACGGGTATTTTGACTCATGATCATAAAAGGATTAATGCAATCTTTAGAAAATTTTATTCTGATTTATACAAATCGCAGGATTGTGAAGACAGGACTAGGAGGATGCAATCATTTTTTAAAAATTTGACCTTTCCGGGCCTAACTCCGGAACAGGTGTCGGTCTTAAATGCTCCCCTAACAGTCCAAGAAATACTTGACGCAATCAGGCAACTTCAGAGCGGTAAGGAACCTGACCCAGATGGTTTTCAAGCTGAATTCTATAAAGAATTTACAGGAATATTGGCGGGTCCACTTTTGGAAATGTATAACTGTGCATATAGTCAGGGCTGTCTCCCACCTTCGTTGAAAGAGGCAAATACTCTCTTATCCTTGAAAAAGGAAAGGATCCACAAGATTGTACGTCATGCAGACCAATATCTTTGCTAAATGTAGATTTTAAAATCCTTTCTAAGACGTTAGCATTGAGACTAGAAAGGGTACTGCCACATATCATAAAGGAGGATCAGACATGGTTTATTAAGGGCCGTAGATCATCCAATAATATTAGAAGGGTTTTGAATATGATTCAAGCCTGATATCAGGGAAAGATACCAGGAGTAGTAGTCTCATTAGACGCGGAAAAGGCATTCGATAGGGTTGAATGGTCCTATTTGGTTTACACATTGGAAAGGTTTGGCGTTGGACAGGTGTTTACCAAATGGGTCTCAACATTGTATAGTGATCCCAAAGCAGTTGTGGTTCCCAATGGATTAGATTCGGATAGCTTAAGTGTGGATAGGGGCTGCCGTCAGGGATGTCCTCTCTTGCCATTGTTATTTATGCTAATAATTGAACCACTAGCAGAATCTATACGGGATGGTCCTAATATAACGGCCCCGAGGATTGCTACAGGTAAACATAAAATTACCCTTTATGCAGATGATGTTCTTCTATTCCTCAGTAACCCTCTGATGTCCGTACCTCGCCAAATCCAAGTTATTAATACATTTAGCGCATTCTCAGGCTATAAAATTAATTTCTCAAAATCGGAGGTGAAACCAATGGGAGGCCTAGCTAAGATACCCCACTTAGTGGACTGATCCCACTTTCCCTTTCGTTGGTCCCTGGAGGGTTTCTTATATTTAGGCATTTTTATTACCCCAGTTATACAAGGCTAACTTTGTGCATTTACTGGAAAGGATAAGGCGGGACCTCCAGCGACGGGGAGACCTTCCAATTTCTTGGCTAGGTAGATTAGCACTAATTAAAATGAATGTCCTGCCCGGTCTCCTATACCCTTTGAAAATGCTTCCGGTGATGCTGCCGGAATCATAGACGGCCCCTCATTAAGCTCAAGAAGCTATAGCTTCTACAGGCAAGGGGAGGATTGGTCTTCCCAGATTTTAGGAAATATCAGTTAAGTTCCCTATTAAGCTACATAGCTGATTGGGTCTTGTCTGACCCGCAATCAATATGGCTGGACATCGAGGCTTCTCAAGTAAAATGCCCACTTATTAACCTTTTATTTTCAGACAAGACGAAAATCATTACAGATCACTGTAAAAACCCTATAATACTAAACACAATTAAAGCTTGGAATATAATCCGGCAAAATGAGGGCAACTCAGATAAGACATCCCCCGATGCTCCGATCGTGGGAGCATGGGGAATTCAACCGGGGTTTACAGATGCCACTTTTAAACTCTGGAGATGTAGGGTTATCTCATGTCTAGGGGACTTATTTAAGGATGGGGTCCTGATGTCTTTTGAACAGCTGTGTCAGAATTTAGGATTACCGAATGGAGACCTCTTTTGATACTTCAAAATTCGAGATTATATACAGAAGAATACTATGTTATTAGATAGTCTTTATAATTCAGATCGAGAATGGAGTGTCCTACGAAACATGGGGGTATCTTCCGTCAGTACTATTCATCATTTACTACATGATGAAGTATCGGGAGATATGGACAATCTGCTTAAGACATCGGATCAGGATTTGGGACTAGAGATCTCTATAGAAATATGGAATGACATTTCGGAAAACGCCAGATGAATCACCATCTGCAACAGAACTCAGGCTACCCAGCTGAAGATACTTCATAGGGCCCATATAGCACCGGATTGATTGGCAAAATTTAAGGCAGGAGCATCTCCAATGTGTCTCAAATGTAAAATAGAGGTGGGCACTCTTGTATATTGCCTATGGAGCTGTCATAAGATCCGTAGATACTGGACTAAAATAGCAAGTACCCTGAGAGAAAGTTTAGGAACGGAAATTAATCTGGACCCTGTATCTCTCCTTTTGGGCTTTTCAAACTTACCCTCCCTGGATATGCACGGGAAGAGATTATTTTCTATTCTCTCTTTCTGTGCAAGGAAAAATATTTTGGTAAACCGGGTGGCTGAGGGCCCCCTGGACATTTCATATTGGCACAGATTAATTATGGAACGTATTGCCCTTGACATCCTTACAAACATGGTGCACCGAAAGACCGAATTATTTCATAAAATATGGCAGCCATTCTTGTTTTACACAAATACAGACATTTCGGCTATCCTATCAAGGACTTTTATTTAATTGAGATTAATAACCTGGCTGGTCCGGGGCCCCTTGGGAGAGGAATCCCGCACGAATATAGGTTTTGTAACATTTGATGTTAACACATTCCGAGCATATATCTCGCGACCCAATTTCTGTGTTATCCTTTTTTTTTCCTTTTTCTTATTTGAATAATGTAAGAGACTTAATTATACACTCGGGTTAGTTGTAGGTTAGATTAGTAGTTTTTTTTCTCGGTATTTTTCTTTTGTTGAATTTTGGTTATTATTTATTTAAGATATCATTGTATATCAATGTTTGTACTTAAGAGTTTTGTTTATTTTTGTAATCTTGTAAAACTGTTAAGTTTCTCATAAAAATATCTATTTAAAAACGGGGATGATAAACTGAGGGACTAAACTGGGCAAACAGTTACAGATTGTGATTCAATACAATGCTCCTTCTGTCCAGCTGTGATCTACAGTACCACATGAATTCCCAGTTTTCAGCTGCGATTTCTGCAATGCATTTCTTCTGTCTGTCCCCAGTTCACACCGAGACCCATTAACCCATCACCCCCTGACCTACTCTGGTTTCTGATGTAGTAACACTTCCATTTTAATATTCTCATTCCTCTGAGTGTCTGTCCATGGTGTCACACCTCTTGTAATTTTTTTTCAAAACTCCTAAACATATTCCCTGAAGCAGCACCATGGCTCAGTGGTTAGTGCTGCTGTCTCACAGTGCTAAGGACCCAAGTTCGAGTCCTTCCTCTGGCGACTCTCTATGTGGAACTTGCACATTCTCCCTGTGGGTTTCTTCTGGGTGCTTTGGTTCCCTCCCACAAAGTAAAAATGTGCAGTTTAGGTGAATTGTAATGTTCAGGGATATTTTGGTTAGGTTCATTAGCCAGGGGTAAATATAAAATAGGAGAATGGGTCTGGTTAGTTTACTCTTCAGAGGATTGGTGTGGACTTGTTGGGCTGAAGGGCCTGTTTCCACACTGCAACGATTCTAATTCTAACATTCATCTGAATGTTTTCCCTTCCGGTCGTACCACTTTCGGGTGTTTAAATTGAATGTGCTTCCCTCTGTTTCTTTCCAAGGCTTTCATTAAGAACTCTGAAGCGTCAATGATTCCAGTCTTATGTAGTTTCAGAACCAAGGTATTTGTGCACCTTGTGTTATTTTTCACTTCCAAGTATATGGCACTCCATGTGGGTCAGGACATTTGAGCAGCTTTGACACACATCTTTTAACATTTTCAAAACCAGAAATTTCTGGAGAAACTCAGCAGGTCTGGCAGCTGTGGAGACAGCGAAACAAAGATAGCGTTTCAAGTCCAGCGTGGCCCTTGTTCAGAACTGAAAAGGGCTCCTTATTGCCTTGGCAAAAGTGGACGAGGGATGATGGGAAACAGAGCATGTGGAAGTGCAATGGCACAGAGGAATGGGCTTTTAATTGTGGTGAAAGAGGAACAGATGTAAAATTGGTGTAAATTAAAGAGTACATGGGAGAAATGGGTTGCCTCTATTGAGTGCAGAATAAACAAGATACAGACGAGATCAATGGGAGGCCAAGATCATTGTTAGGCCAGGAAGCAGAATGCATGAAAATTGGAGAACAGCCATAATGGGGTCAGCCTGTAAATTTGGAATTGTATATTAACAACTACAGGCTGTAACACATCAAAGTGTAATGTGAGATGTTACTCGAGCTTGAGTATTGCTTTATTGGAACATTGCAGCAGCTCAGGACCGAAATGCTAGGATGGGAACAAGGCAGATTATTGTAATGGGAAGCAATGAGAGGGTCAGGGTTATTCCTACAGACAGAGTGAAAGTGTTCGTCAAAGCAGTCTCTGTTTGGTCTCCCCAATGTAAAGGAGACTGCATCATGACAGGAGACCGGATTGAAAGAGTAAAAATAAAATACTACTTCACTTGGGAGGTGTGATTGGGACCTTGGACAGTGAGGAGGGAAGAGGTGAATGGGCTAGTGTTGTAGCTTCTGTAATTGCATGGGAAGGTGTCATAGGGAAGTGGGGAAGTGTTTGGGTTGATGGACGGTATCACAGAGGGAATGGTCTCTGTGAAATGCTGACAGTGGACGCGAGTGGAATATGTGTTTGATGTTGCTGTCCTGCTGGAGGTGGTGGAAGTGGCGGAAGATGAGTCAGTGAATATGGATTCTAATGCAGTAGGAAACGACGACAAGGGGAGGTCTATCATTGTTCTGGCAAGGAGGGAATGGAGTGAGGGCAGAAGCGTGGGAGATATGGCAGTCACATGAAGGCTCTGTCCACCGTAGTTAGGGGATTTCTGGTTTGAAGGAAAATGAGGTCACATCAGAGGAAGCTCATTGGAATGTGGCATCGTCAAACAGAAACAACAGAGATGGAGAAACTGGGAGAATGCACAAGCTTACGCTGATCATGTGTTTATCTACATGCAGAACATCCCCCTGAATTATTTAAAAGAACCATATATTTAAATTGAGGATTTCTGTCTCACATCTGGTTTGAAGTGAGATGTGGATATAGACTGAGGGGAAGGTCCGTGCTTATATGTAGGCAGACAGTCAAGCAGATATCCCATAATGCTCAGCAATTATTGTTTCTTTCAAAAAGAAGGACTCCATAAGAAGATGAAGTACCCATGGTTGATAAAGGTTGGCTAGAATACTGAATTATCCCCAGAAATCCCATTGCTGCTCCATCCTCTTCGCAGCTCCTCTCCCCTTCCTGATTCCAGGTTCTCTCTCTCAAATTACTGAGTACATTCTCTTACATTATGATGCCTCCCCACTTCACTTGAAGCCCTTTGACTGAGTCTACTTTCCCTGCACTGGCATCAAGCTGTGTTTTGTGCTGCCATTTTGCCTCTGGTGTCAGTGTGGCTCGGCCTCACCATTCATGCTGCTTTACACCTCCCACTCACATCTCATTCTGGAAAGTTTCCTTCTTGGAGTAAACCTTATTGAAAACACCTCTCCCCCTTTGCACTGAATTCACACTGTGATCCAAATTTCAAAAGGTATACTCAGACTTCATCTCACCCTGCTAAAGGCAAACGCACGCTGTCCGTGTGGTCTAAGAATTCCCTTTCTTACATAGATCTGATCAGAGATACGTTTTCACTGGAGAGGTCATCACCCCCTTTCGACAAATAAATTCAGGTGTTTGACTTCCTATTGATACTAGCAAGAGTTTCATGCTGCCTTAGTATTGTAACATGGAGAAAAACAAATCACACTATGAAGTTTTGCTCTGAGTGTTGTTTACCTGTCATTTTGAATATTGTTTCAACTTTGCAGTGCTTATCTTTAAATGCTTGTTCTTGAATTTATTATCAGATGGAGTGTAGGAGGTTGAGGGGTGGCATTATAGAAGTTTATAAAATAATGAGAGGCATGGACAGGGTGAATAGCCAAGGTGTTTTGCACAGGATAGGGGAGTCCAAACATATAGGATATTGCTTTAAGGTGAAAGGCGGAAGATTAAAATGGGACGAAGCGGCTACGTTTTCACACGTATTCATCAGAGGGGATGTGTGTATGGAAAGAGCTGTCAGAGGAAGAATGGTAAATCCAAGTACAGCTACAACATTTAAAAGTTGTTTGTACAAACATCGGAATAGGAAACGTTTAGAGACACATGGACAAAATGCAATCAGATGGGACTAGTTTACTTTGGAAAAGCTGGCCAGCATGGTCAGGTTGTACCAAAGGGTCTGGTTGTGCGTGATATGACCGTATGAATCGAGAAAGTGAGGTATGGGAGGAAAAGATATGATGTAAGCAAATTAGCAAGAAATATAAAAACAAGCATCACAAACTTTTCGGTGTACATAAACAATGTTCAAGATGACTGTGTGACCTTAGGTAGAAATGATGTCAGGAACGCATACTGAGTCCATTTGGAGAGTGTGACTGAGGAACTGGCTATAGGAAACAGGCAGATAATTTACACCAGTATTTTACATCATACCTCACAGGGAAAGGCACTGTAAGTATATCAATGATACAAACACAACTGTAATAGGAGGGAAGTTCATGAACCGTCTCGAACAGAAGGAACAAGGTTTCTAACAATCAGATAAGAACAAAGGTAGACAGATCAGCAACAATTCTTAGTTGGTTTGAAAAGAAGTGGTCATAGTCTTGGGATCATTGCACCCTCTCTATCAGATATTATTTCTGTTGTTTGTTAATGTAAGCAGTAAGTGCAGTAGCTTTAATGCATTGTCATCAGGTTCAGGTACATAGGTTTCTGACCCTGGCATGTTCTCCCACACGCATCACTGTACCATAGATCAGCTTCATGGTAATGTTAGACTGAGGGATTATCCCGGGAAAAATGTTACAGATTGTGTTAGAATATAATTCTGGTTCTGTTGCTTCTGCTGCTGCTACTGCTGCTGCTATGGTTTGCAGCATCACAGGAATTCCCAGTCTGAGCTGCAATATCTGCAATACAATTCTGCTGCCAGTCCTCGGTTCACACCGGGACCCATTCACCCATCACCCCTTTACTCCATGACCAATCTTGATTCCTGATGTGGGAACGCTTTTTTAAAATTCTCGTCCTGTTAGGGTCCCTTCATGATGTCATGCCTCCAATTTTGCGTTCCTCAAACGCATTTAACATTTTCATCTGAATCTGTATCATTTCCCTTCCAGTAGTGCCATCATCTGTTGAAAGTGAATGTGTTTCTCTCCCTCACCATGATTCAGAACTCAGCCTTATGTAGTTTTAAAACAAATGAATTTGTGTACTTTGCGTTATTGTTCACTTCCCACTGCATGGAACTGCATGTTGGACCGGGTGTTTGAGTACTTTTGACACACGTGTTTGAAACTTGTTCAAGAACACAAAACAGGTCTGGCAGCATCTGTGAAGTGAAAGCAGAGATAATCTTTCGGGTCCTGTGACTGTTCTTCAAAGCTCTTGGTGTCTGCAACAATTTTTGTTTTTGTTTCGTATTTCCCGTATCCAATGGTGTTTGCTATATTGAAAATAAGTTCTGCCACCTTTCGCTTTTGAACGAACTCAGTTGCTCTGGCAACGTCTGCAGAGACAACGAAACAATGTTAAACTTTCAAGTCCAGTGTAAAATTGCTTCAGAAATGGTTGGAAAGTGAGTGTTTTACCACCTTGGTAGAGGTGGGAAAGAGTGTTTGGAGGCCCAGTGCAAAAGACAAACGGGCTTTAAATTGTGGTGAAAGAGACACAGATGTAAAATGGGTGCAAATTAATGTGCAAATATTAGACATGGATTTTTTTTTCTGTTGAGTGCGAGATAAGCAAGACACAATCGTAGAGAGCCAGGAGGGAGAGTTTATGATAAATGACGAACAGCCATAATGGGGTCAAGCTGTGAATTTATGGAATTGAATATTAACCCCTACAAGCTGGAACGTACAAAAGTGTAAAGTGAGGTGTTACTCGAGCTTGGGTTGAACTTCATTGGAAATTTGCAGCAGTCTGTACTTTCTTAACATCCCTACAGTGTGGAAACAGGCCCTTCGGCCCAACGTGTCCATGCGGACCATTCTCTACCCTATTATTATACATTGGCCCATGACTATTGCACCTAACCTCACATTCGTGAACAGTATGGGCAATTTAGCATGGCCAATTCGCCTAACCTGCACATCTTCGAACTGTGGGGGAAACCGGTGCACCCAGAGGAAATCCACGCAGACAATGTGCAATCCCCTCACAGGCAGTCACCCGAGGCTGTAATGGAACTCATGTCCTTGTTGCTGTGAAGCAGCACTGCAAACCACTGAGACAGCGCACCTTCCAGGACTGAAATTGTATAAGGCCACAAGACTATAGGAGCAGAAAAGAAAACATTCGGTCCATCGAGTCTGCTCCACCATTCAATTATGACTGACAGATTTTCAACCCCATTTCCCTGCTATCTCTCCGTAACCTTTGATCCCATTGTCAATTAAGAACTTATCCGTCTCTATTTTAAACGATCTGGTTTCCACAGCCTTCGGTGGTAAGGAATTGCAATTTCACCACTCTCTGCTTAAAGAAGTTTCATCTTGTCTCCGTATGAAAGGGTCTTCCCTCTGCTCTAAGCTTGTGCCCTCAGGTCCTTGTCTCTCGTACCAATGCAAACGTCATCCCAATGTCCTCTCTGTCCATGCCATTCAGTATTCTGTGAGTTTCAATCAGATCCCTCCCCCCATCCTTCTATTCTCCATCGAATATAAACTAGAGTCCGCAAAGGTTCCTCATGTGTTAAGCTTTTCATTTCTGGTGAACCTTCTCTCGAAAAGCACCAAGTTTAATACATCCTTCCTAAGGTATAAAATACAAAATGCTGGCGATGTTGTCTGGCCAGAGACGTAGAAAGCGTCAGAATCCTTACCTTTATACTATAGTACTCTTGAGATGGATGAGAACTTCATATTAGCCTTCTTAACTACTGACTCAACCTGCAAGTTTCTCTTAAGCGAATCCTGGACTTGGAATCACAAGTCCCTTTACACTTCAGATTTCTGAATTTTCTTCCCATTTAGCAAATATCCCATGCCTGCATTCTTCATAACAAAATGCATGACCTCACACTCTCCCACATTGTATTTCATCTGCCACTCCTTTTCACACTCACCTGAACTTTCGAAATATTTCTGCAGGCTCCCTGCCTCCTGAATAATACACGGTCCTCCACTATCTTTGCATCATCTGCAAATGTAGCCAGAATGCCCTCAGTTCTGCCATCCACATCATTAACCTCTAAAGTGAAATGTTGTGGACCTAACACTGACCCTTGTGGAACACTACTAGTCACCGGCTGCTACGTTGAGAAGGACCATTTTATCTCCACTGTGCCTCCTGCCAGACAGCCAACTTTTTATCTATGTTAATACCTGGCCAATTACACCACTGGCCTTTGTCTAACTCTGCAGCCTCCTGTGTGGTACATTATCAGATGCCTTCTGAAAGTCCACATAGTTAACTCCCATTGGCTCTCCTTTATCTAAACGGCTTGTTACCTCTTCAAATAATTCTCATTAGCTTCAGAGCAAGGTAGATTATTGTAATGGCGAACAATCAGAAGGTTGGGGTCATTCATACAGACAGAGTGGAGATGTTCCTCAAAGCAGTTTCTGATTGGTCTGCTAATGTGAACGAGTCTGCATTGTGAGCAGCAAAGACAGGAGACTGGATTGAAAGAGTACAAGTGAAATGCTGCTTCACTTGGAAGTTGTGATTGGGGACTTGGACTGTGAAGAAGGATGAGGTCAATGGGCAAGTGTTGTAGCTTCTGTAATTACATGGGAATGGGCCATGGGGGTCAGTGTGGAAGTGTTCGGGTGGTGGAGGTTGTCACAGAGGGAATGGTCCCTGTGAAATACTGACAGTGAACTGGAGGGGAAGATGTGTTTGATGGTGTTGTCCTGATGGAGGTGGTGGGATTGGCGGAGGATGATTCTGTGAATGTGGATTCTAGTGCAGTGAGAAGTGAGGGCAAGGGGAGATATATCATTGTTCTGGGAAGGAGGGGACAGAGTGAGGGCAGAAGTGAGGGAGATGAGACAGTCACAGCTGAAAGGTCAGTCCATCAGAGTTAGAGGATTTCTTGTTTGAGAGAAAAGGTGGTCACGTAGGAAGCTTCCCACTGGAATGTGGCATCATGAAACAGAAATCACAGGTCCAGAGAAACTGGGAGTATGGAGTCACTCTCAGCTGATTATGTGCGCATCCACATACGGAGGTTCCCCCAAATGGTTGAAAAGAGACAGGTATTTCAATTGCCGATTTATGTCTTATATTTGGTCTAAAACAGAATGTGAAACTAGACTCAGGTGAAGGTCAGTAGATGTGTCGGGGAGACATTTAAGCATATACTGCTTAATAACGCTCAGCAATGATGGTCTCTAGTCAACAAGAAGCTGATGTGAAGATGTGAAGATGAACCACCCATGATGCACAAAGGCTGTGAAGGATACTAATCACTCACAAACTGAAGAATTCAGATTGGCGAACACTAGCGTCGGCCACATTTGGGAAGTTTATTTTTGGAACCAGAAGCAGATTGTATAAAACAAAATACAAAGAAAAATATTCCAAAACCGGCAAGAAATATAAAAAAATAACTAACCGCAAGAGTTTTCTCCTATCGAATAAAAAACTTTTATGATGTGTGTGTGACCCTTGGAAGAAAGGCAGGAGTGTATATGTGAGACACCTGGAGGATCTGACTGGGGATTTGGTTTCAGGGAACAGGCAAAGAATTTAATACAGTATTTTACATTGTTCCTCACAGGGGAAGGCGCAAAATCGTACAATAATACAAACAAAATTGTAGTCGGATGAAAGTTCTTGCACTGTCTCTAACAAAACGAACAAAGATTTCCTCAAACAGAAAAGACCAAGGGTAAACAGGTCATCAGCAATTCATAGCTGGTCTTAATAGAAGTGGTTACAGAGTGTTTTGGTGGCACTGTGTGAAATATTCGATAACTCTCTGGATGACAGGAGTGTTCTAGCGAAACTGGAGACCCACAAATATGGCACCTATCTTCAAGAACATAATGAGTCTTCAAGTGTTTCGGTGCTCCCTTTGTCTGAACAATGGAGCATATTTGAGAGGATTAATGGCCTCTTGATGCACTTTCATCCTGAGTGATTTAAACAAAGTAAAACTCTGCTCCTTCCTCTGATGCCGAACATACTGGGATATGAACACTTTGCTAAAGTTGGGAATTATTTTGAAAATTATCTGGAACATTGTACAAATGACATCATCCAGAGAATTCTGGAAACAGCACTCCTGAGAACATTTCATCACCATGTGGGGGTATTGCACAGGTGACAGTGAGAGAAGGTGCGCTGCATGCAGCAGTGAGAGTGATGGAGCCTAATTTGGTAGGTAGATACTATTACAGATATACGGTGAGCGTGAGGGAGCAGAGAGAATACAGCGACCATTATCCTGACAGATAGCATGGAAGGTTATTGATGCTTGTCCTATATTGCTGGAAATTTCTTCAGACCGCAGATACTGCAGTAAGCTGGATGGTGAGCTCAGACCTTGCTCGGTGGGACTGGTGGTGCGGCCCTTCTGGGAAGAGAATGCTTCTGCTCTGTACTAGCTCATTCACCAGGATCTCCATGCCCCTGTCGACAAGATGTGGCGTAATTTCCCCTTATCTGCCATGCTCGGGTAAACTGTGCAGGGCAGCTCCAAGCTAAGAAAGCTCAACCGTATATCCATTGGCCTTTTCAAGATGGCAGCAGTGCCAGGGATCACGGAATATCCATGGGCATACGGACGATGGCGAGAACCTCTATCCATGATAGGTGAGAGAATAGGGCTGGCATTGAATGAGTGTGACACCATGGAGTGGGGTGGGTAGTTAATGAGATGAGTTCGATAAGATAGCACTAGGAAACTAGCTCTGCCTCGTGCAGACATTACCTCTGTCACACTCAATGAAAATGGCACTGAGACAAATTATTGTTAGGTTCAGCCCAATGAGGCGAAGACTCTGCTGACTCTACTCCCATTTACAAATCTGCAGGACAAATCCTCATTCAAACCTCTCCATCATCTTAACTTAGACCAATATCCTGTTCATCCATCATTCCTTGAAATAGTGCACTGTTGGACAGATAAGTAGTGCACTGGTGAGCTTTAAACTGTGTTCTATCCTAAACGGATTGCTGAGCAGTACACTAGTCTGGTCTACGCAGTGCTTCATGCTGAGCAGGTATCTCATCTGGGCGTATATGTGTCTGGGCTAGGTCTGTGAGGTGGACTGAGTATCCGATATAATTCCTGACATAATTATCACTCTTCCATCTCAGTCCATTCCGCTGGTAAATAGGAGGAGTTGTGTTTCAGATCGAATTTACTTGGTCAAAATATTCGACATTAAGCAAAACACAATTTATTCAAACACAAAAGACAACAAAAGGAAGAGGAACTTGCAATAACGTAATTCTGTTGGAAAACCTAGCAGAACAATAGTTTATTTAACTACTATACAATAACTATTTCAATATGGTATCATACAATAAGCACACAAATGTCAATAAACAAATTCAGGAAACAGATTGTCTGACATGCAGTTCTCCAATCCAGGAGGAAAGAACATCAAAAGACAGTACCGAGAGAAATCACAGAGAGAGTGTGTAGCACCTGCGATAGTTTTCCTGCCTTCCAACCTTGCTGAAACCCGAGCAATAACTGGCAAAAGGAAAAACTATGAATCCTGGTTCTGTGAGAGTTTGACCATTACTCCACAGGATCAGTCCGCAGCTTCAAGTACCACAAGGAAATGACTGTATCTACACCGTCTATGGCACTGTAAGTGTCTCTGAAAAATGCCTCAACCCACCTCAGCCTTTTAATGCTCGACAGATAAATGTCAAAGTTAAACATAAATAAATAAAAGGAAAAGATGCAGCAGGCCTGGTGATCAGACACAAATGGCCTAGGGAGCTCAGCAATTTCTCCCCTGCCAAAACACAGTAGAATCTTCGAACTTCTGAAGAAAAGCATTATCTCTCTCCTTCACCTCTACATTTACAGATGGAGATATGCCATTAGCCCAATAATCAGTAATGTCAAAATCCCACCCACACCAAGTATTATTGTGATATGTCAGAGTTCCCGTGAAAGGGGTTAATTGGAACTTTTTGTTCAGTGACTGTGATTAATACCAGTCTCCGTAGATCTAACTGGGTCACTGGAGGGTTTCCCTCTTCCATTATCAGGGGCTTCTTTCAACTTGTTATGCCATGTATCAGAGGCAGCATCATCATCACCAAAACTGGGATCAGCAGCTAAAGAGAAAGAGAAAGAGACCTGAATATGAGAACGTTAGAATGTTCCAACAATGGATCAGAATCTGAGAACATTAGACTGGAATATTCCAGCAATGGATCAGAATCTGAGAACATTAGACTGGAATGTTACAACAATGGACAGGAGTTTATCTTGGGGTCTTTACTGGATTTCTCGGGATTGGGCATGGTTAGAATGGCGGATACGAGCCGGAATGATGATTATTCAAGCTGGGTACTATCCCATTCTCGCTATTGTTGGTGTTCCTGGTAAGCTTATCTCTGTCAATTCTATAAATGATGCTGAATGTTATTGTTATTCTGGTTAATTACATTTAACAAATACATAAACTTTCAGTCACAAACATCACTTCCTTTTCATGTATTTCCAAACCTACTTACTTGTAAACATCTGAGAAGGAAAAAGACTGTTCGGAACCTTGAGTCTCCTTTTTACCGTGAGCTGTTTTATGTCTCCGTATTCTATCTGTCATCAAACATACCGACACCCACCGACATAATATGGCCAGTTTCCAACTCTGCCTGAGTTCTGTTGCTGACTTCGCCATCATCTACCCCTTAATTAACGAGAAATTATGTGGCTCCAGTTCTCATCTGACTTCTCTTCCAGTTACAAATAGTTTGACCACAAACTTTCTCTCTCGTTACTTCACAATAGGAACTCTGTATCAAGAGTAATAACGTCACTGACCGTGTAACTCAGAGGCACAGGTTATGACTCTAAAAGAATTGTTTGAAATCTTACCAATGTCGATGGCTAAATTTAAATTTCAGTGACAAAAATTAGAATGAACCCTAATTACACTCAAAGCAACCATAAACCATCAGGATTTATTTTATTATTTTATAGATAACCTTTGGTAAAGAAACCTAACATTTTTGCCCTATTTGGACGAAGAGTCCCGTCCGACCCACAACAATGTGGTTGGCTCCATATTTCCTTGACAAATGGCCGCATGGTCAAGGGCAGTTAGGATGGACAACAAATGCTGCCCTTGCCAGTGATGCTGGCGTCCAGGGAAACAACAACATTTAAGGTGAAATAACCAAGGAAATGTGGATGCTGGATATCCGAATAAAATGATCCACCGTCTGAAAGAATGTTGGAGAATCTCAGCAGGTATGGCAGTCTGTCGGGACTGAACGTTTCGAGTTCAGTGAACCTATCAAAACTGAATGCAACTGGGAAATAATATTATTATATCAGGGACGGTTGGAAGGGAGAGCGGGAGGTTTGTGGTGAGTGGATCATGTGCAGCAAGAGAGAGAGAAAGAGAGAGAGGGAGAGAAAATAAAAGCAAGAAAAAGGATTGCTGTTGATGGACTAGAAGGAAAATGGAATGGGAATTTATTCTAACATTTCCCCTTTTCACATATTCCTGAATAAATTATTTATTATGGGATGTCACTGCTTACTGTGAGTCATGTTCTTCTATTTCTCGTCTCTGAGTGTGGTGATCAACTCCATCAGCAATAGTTGTAGTCGCTGAGATATAGAGAAACATAATGTTACATTGTCAACTGCTTCTTGGAGAGAGAAACTGTTACTGTGTGACTTTATGGAGATGTAACAGCTTTCTCAGCCAGGAAGAGAAACTGAGGAGACCAAGGCATTTTCAACACTGAATGGATGCACTATGGGTGTGGGGAAAATGACTTGCTGCTGTCATCCAGAAAGTCAGTGGAGGCTCTGTGGATGGTGTTCTCAGGATTGCGATGTCAGCTACTGAGTTCATTCAGGGAGCCCCGAGGATCTGGGGCCCCACTCTGAATACTGCATTTACAGTGTGTCTAGTACCATGGGAAACAAATGGAGCTGAGAATCCAAAGAAGGGAAGCTGTGTAAACAGGGAGGAGCAGGGCACTGTACTATACTCTCTGGGATTTCCAGGAATATTTGTCTAAGCTGCACCCATTCAGGTGTAAAGTGTAAAACCAGCTTGTCTCAAAATTGAGGTGGTCACTGAGCTGTATCCCCTCCTTCATTATAATCTGCAGTCTCACACCGGGGACAGGATTGTGCTGACACTCACGATGAATTAAACTGTATTAATTCTGGGACTTTGCAGGCAGCAGTGGGTAATATATCCACCATCTCTGAAGTGCAATCCTCCACTGTATTCACGAGCTGACTGAAATCATCTGTCTGCTGAGATGAATGCATTGGTTCCATCTCCACAGAGGAAGGTACAGAAAATAATTTCCAGAAATATTAGGGAACAGAGTGACTGGTAAAAATGGGAAACTGCTGTAAATCAGAATTAATGAAGCTTATGTTATTGAAAATCTAATTGAGTTGAAGTTTCATAAGTTTCTGCATCTGATGAGCTACATCCCAGAGTGATTGAGATGGGAACAGAGCTAATGAAAGAATTACTGATTATTCTTCAAAGCAAGTTAGATTATGGAAAGGACGCTGCAGACTGGAAAACAACTATTGTAAACTTAAATATTAAAAACACGATGGAGAGGGAAAACAGAAAACTAAATAGCTTGATGTCAGCTGTGAAAAAAAAAAATTGGAACCTTTTATAAGGAACGTGGCAACTAGATACTTGTCTGCATGAGTTTCCTCCGGGTGCTCCGGTTTCCTTCTGCTCACCCTTCCAACCATCCCTGATATAATATTATTTCTCAGTTGCATTCAGTTTTGATAGGCTCACTGAATTCGAAACGCTATTTGTGTTTCTTCCGACAGACTGCCACACCTGCTGAGATTCTCTAACATTCTTTCAGACAGTAGAGAATTTTATTTCAGATCGCCAGCATCCACATTTCCTTGGTTATTTCACCTTTAATGTTGTTGTTTCGCGGGATGCCAGCATCACTGGCAAGGGCAGCATTTGTTGTCCATCCTAACTGCCCTTGACCATGCGGCCATTTGTCAAGGCAATATGGAGCCAACCACATTGTTGTGGATCTGAGGTGATACTTAGTTCAGACAGGGCAAAAATGTTAGGTTTCTTTACCAAAGGTTATCAATGAAATAAGAAATCCTGATGGTTTATTGTTGCCATGAGTGATGTGCAGGTCAGGTGAATTGGCCATGCTAAAGTGTCCATTATGTTAGGTGAATTAGTCAGAGAGAAATTTGTCTGTATGGGTTACTCTTCGGAGAGTCGGTGTGGACTGGTTGGGCCGAAGGGCCTGTTTCCACACTGTAGGGAATCCAATCTCTTCAGTTAGGACTCAATGGGCTGAATAGCATTCTTCCGCATTGTAGAGATTCTATGATGACAAACTGGAGATGCCTGGGCTGAGGAAGCTACGCTGAAGATCTCCTGCAGATGTGACCCACGGCTGAAATGATTGATGCCCACCGATAATAATCATCTTCCCTTGTGTCATGAATGACTCCAAACACTGGACCGGTCACAAGTAATTCTCATAAAGTGTGATTTTGTTCAGGCTCCTAGATGTTATCCTCAGTCAAATACTGCCTTGAGTTCAGGGTCAGTTTCTCTTACCTGAACCCCTGTGTTCCCTCTTTTGTTCATATCAATAAGTCTTGGTGCAGAAGCACAAAAGGCTTTCCTCAAACAGAGGGTAGTAATTGTCAGGAATTCTCTTACGCAGAGAGTTATGGAAGCTAGATCACTGAGAAGGACCAGTGGTGTCCCGCAGGGATCAGTCCTGGAACCTCTGCTCTTTGTTACTTTTATAAATGACTTGGATATGGGTGTTGAAGAGTGGGCTAGTAAGTCTGCCGATGATACAAAGGTGGTTGGAGTGGTACAGAATCTGGAGGGCTATTGTAGGTTGCAACGGGACATTGACAGGACGCAGAGCTGGGCTGAGAAGTGGCAGATGGAGTTTAAACTGAAGTGATTCACCTTGCAAGCTCGAATGTGAATGCTGAATACATGGTTAAAGGCAGGATTCTTGGCAGTGTGGAGGAACAGAGGGATCTTGGGGGCCGTGTCCACAAATCCCTCAAAGTTGCTACCCAAGTTGATCGGGTTGTTAAGAAGGCGTATGGTGTGTTGGTTATCAGTTGCAGGGGTTTGAGTTTAAGAGCTGCGAGGTTATGCTGCAGCTCGATAGAGCCCTGCTCAGACCGGACAGGGAATAGTGTGTTCGGTTCTGGACCCTCATTATAGGAAGGACAAGGAAGCTTCAGAGAGGGTAAAGAGGAGATTTACCAGGATGCTGCCTGGACTGGAGGGCAGGTCTTATGGAGAAACCATGAGGGAGCGAGGGCTTTTCTCACTGGAGGTGTACAAGATGATGAGAGGCATAGAAAGTGATCTTAGAGTAGGATGAACGGCACAACGTCGAGGGCTGAAGGTCCTAACTGCATGCATTCATGCAGAACTCTGAGCTCAAAAACTGCATTAATTCATGTAAAAATCGGTTATCTCGCTTTTTAGATTAGAATCAAGCTAAACAGCATGGCATAGACAGAGAACATGGGGGCCAATACCTTCAACATATTGTCTGGCTATCACAATTGTAAACAGCTAACCTGGGAATGCAATTTAAAAAAAAAAAGGTTTTGTGATTTACATATGAAAGAAGTGAAACTATCATGGTATTCTAACAGATGAAAGGCTTAACAGACAATCAATTTTTCATTGTATAATTTCAGTTACATCTCACTGCAAATTTCTGCTATAAATTCTGTGTTAGGATTAAGCCCTTCACTACCACCTGATAAAGGACCGACGCTCCGAAAGCTAGTGTGCTTCCAATTAAACTTGTTGGACTATAACCTGGTACTGTGTGGTTTTTAACTTTGTACACCCCAGGCCAACACCAACATCTCCAAATCAGTCCTGTTCTTTGTTCTGTGTTCTATGGAAGTGCACAAGAAGACTTGGACATTGAGGAGGATGTGAGACTTGGAGCAGGTCAGCCTTGATCTTAGTGAAGGGCAAGGCAGGCTTGGGATGGGAATGACCTGCCCCTGTTCCTGATGTTCTCCCATTCTGTTACTGGAAAGTTAGTAGGTGTTATTTTCCTGGAAGGTCTTTTATGGAATGTTGCAATCAGGGAGACCAGCGGATTTTATGAGCCATTGCTGGATGAGATTTGATATTCACAGTGAATCTGGGTCTCAAACATGATCAACAAATGAAGCACAAGTTACAGAGAGGGGGAGCTCTGTAAAAAGAGATGAGCGACCTCTTTCATACCCAACCTGGGACTTCCAATTACATTTTCCAAATGTCCCAAACCGTGTGGGACAGTTTTGAGGGACGAAATCGTCTCCTCTGTTTCTGTGCACCATGCTATAACAGTAAGTGGACTCCAACTGCTCCTGTCTCGCAGGATAGAGGGTTTGAATGGAACACAGAAACATGGGGCTGAGGAGCAGGAGTGGGTCATTACAGAATTTGAGCCTTCTCTACCAGGCATTAAGATTGTGGCTGATCAGATTGTGGTCTCAGCCTCATCTTCCTCTCTGTGTCCCATTATCCGTGACTCAGTTCTCTGTCAAATCTTTAACTGACACAGCTGTGAATACTTGTAATCAGAGAAGCACCACAAACTTGGCGAAGAGAATTCCCATTCGAATGGCCATTTTAGAATTTTTCCTCATATCGCTGTGAGAATAAGAGAGTCATATAGAGTGGAAACAGATCCTTTTGTCCAAATTGTCCACGCCAATCAAGCATCTTAATCAGATCTCGGCCCACTTGCCACATCCCTCTGACCCATTCCTACTTATGTACCTTTTACAGATACCAGATGTACCAGATATAGTTTAAACGTGTAATTGTACCCACTTTCACCACTTCCTCTGACAGTACACCCACCAGCCTCTGTATAAAAAAGTTTCACCTCAGGTCCCTTCCAAGTCTTTGCCCTGTCACCTTTACCCTATGCCATCTAGTTCTGGGAAAAAGATCTTGCCCATTCAGACTATCCATGCCACTCAGGACTTTTCTAAACCTCTATCATGTCACCATTCAGCCTCTGACAGGCCAGGGAAAAAAGCCCCATCCTGTGCATCACCTCCCTGTAGCTCAAACCCTCAGGTTCCAGAAAATCTCGTAAACCTTTTATGAAGCCTTTCAAGCTTAACAACATCCATCCTTTAGCAGAGTCAACTGACATGTATGCAGTATTCTTAAAGTGGCCTCACATACGTCCTGTACAAGCGCAACACGCTATCCCAACTCCTGTACTCAATGTTCTGACCGATTAAGGCAAGCATGCCAACCACGTTCCTCAGCACTCTACCGACCTAACCTCCACTTTCAAGGAACTATGAATCTTCGCCCGTAGTTCTCTTTGTTCAGCAACATTCCCCAGGGCACTACCCCGCTTTAACTTACCAAAATGCAAAACCTCACAAATATATAATTAAACTCCATCTGCCAGTCCTTGGTTTATTGATGGTCAAGGATCCCTTTATATTCTGAGATAATCTTCTTCACTGTCCACTGCACCAATTTGGTGATGTTATCTCTAAACTTACTAACCATGCATCCGATATTCACATCAAAGTTGTTTATAGCCATGATGAAAAGCAGTGAGCTCAGTACTGATTATTTCAGCACACCGCTGGTCACAGGTTTTCAGTCTGGAAAACATTCGATTACCTTCAATCCAATTCTGTATCCAATTGGTTAGCTTTTCCTAGATTACATATAACCTAATTTTAGTAATCTGTCTACGATGGGGAACCCTTATTAAATGCCTTGCTCAAGTTTGTGTAAACAATGTACACCACAGTGTCTTCTTCAATCTTCTTTGCCACCTCTTCCTAATACTCAATCGCATTAATTAGACATGATTTCCACCACACAAATCCACATTGACTACCCCTAATCACTCCTTGTCTTTCTAGATATTTGTAAATCCAATCCCTCAGAATCCCATCCAACGAAATCCTCGACACTGACGTTGGCTGATTGAGTCGATAATTCCCTGTGTTTTTATGGCTTATTGCTCCCTTTTCGAGCCCCAACTTCCAGTGGCCACAAAAAAAATACAACTAGGTTGGTGATGTGGCGAAATGATATAGTTCTCTGGGTGTGTCAGGGTCAGTATTAGGAACAAGTCAGGCACGTTTCTTTATCTACTAAACCAACACGTTTATGACAAAACAAAGTTGCTCAAACTATGATGGAAAGTGGAATGACGAGAAGATATTGCAAATACGTACATTGATATTTCCCTTTGAAAAATACAAAGAAATGCACACACACACACACACACATGCACACACACACAAACACACACACACACACACACAGAGACACACACACGTATTGTCGATAACAAACTGAAAAGCAAAATATCTGCAAAGTTAACTTGAAAGAACATTGTCCAAATATAATTCGAATTCATGACCAAATGAAAAATGAGAGTTTGACCCAAATGCTGTTCTATTTGTAGTCATCAAGTCCTACAGCATGGAGTGAGGCAGAGAGGCCCTTTGGCCCAAACTCGTCCATGCTGACCCAAATATCCAACCACACTAACCTCATTTCCCAGCACTTGGCCCATAGCATTCTCGTCCTTTCCTGTCCATGTACTTGCCCAAATGCCCATTAAATATCGTTAATACAAATGCTTCAACCACTTCCGTTGGCAGCTCATTCCCTTTGTGTACTACTCTCTGTGTCAAGCAGTTTCCACCAGTTTCCCTTTTATTCTTTCCCCTCTCACCTTAAACTAATGCCCTCTCCTCCTCGATTCCCGAACTCTAGGAAACAAAAACTGGATCCATTTTCCCTATCCATGTAAACTTCTATAAGATCCCTCTCAGTCTTCTATTCTCTAAAGAAAAAAGTCCTCCCTTGTCCAACCTCTCCCTATAATTCATACTGTTGAGTTCTGGCAATATTTTTGTAAATTCGCTCTGCACACATTCCAAATTAAAAATATCCTTCCGATCGCAATGTGACTAAAACTGAACACAACACTACAAGTGCAGCCTCACTATATTCCTGAATAACTTCAACATAACTTCCCAACTGCTTGCCTCCATTTCCTGACCGATGCTTGCTAGTGTGGCAAAAATCTTCTTCACTACCATGTCTAAATATGACCCCACTTTCAGAGAACGGTGGACCTAAACTCCATGGTCCCTCTGCTCAACTACACTCCTTAAAGTCCTACCAATCACCATGAATTTCCTACCTTGATCTAACGTTGCCAAAATATTCCTCGTCCCACTTCTCCAGTTTGATCGAAGCCCTGCTGCAATTTCTGATATACTTCCTCACTGTCCGTGATACCACCTATTTTAGTGTCATCTTCAAGTTTCCTAATCATGCCTTGTACATTCGCCAGAATTTCATTCTTACAGATAACAAACAGCAATGGGCCCAGCAGCGACCCCTGAGGCACATCAGGTGTCACAGGCCTCCAGTCCGAGAGCATCCTTCCACTAGTACCCATTGCTTACGACCATGAAGGCAATTGTGTGTCCAATTTGCCAGCTCCCTCTGGATTCTATGCGATTCTAACCTTCCAGACCAGCCTATCAATGGTAACCTTGTCAAAGGCCTTTATGAAAACTATACAGGCTACATCTACCGCCCTCCCCTTATCAACATTCCTAGTCATTTCGTCAATGAATTCAAACAAATTTGAGAGGCATGATCTCCCACTCACAAAGCCATGCAATCTTTACAGTCTAAAAACAACGATTAATAATAATTCAAAGTTTGGGTGAAGATTTGTAGCTCGGGTGCTCGTTGTTGTGGTTCTGTTCGCCAAGCTGGAAGTTTTTGTTGCAAACGTTTCGTCCCCTGGCTAGGCGACATCATCAGTGCTTGGGAGCCTCCTGTGAAGCGCTTCTTTGATGTTTCCTCCGGTGTTTATAGTGGTCTGTCCCTGCCACTTCCGGTTGTCAGTTTCAGCTGTCCGCTGTAGTGGTTGGTATATTGGGTCCAGGTCGATGTGTTTGTTGATGGAGTTTGTGGATGAATGCCATGCCTCTAGGAATTCCCTGGCTGTTCTCTGTCTTGCTTGCCCTATGATAGTAGTGTTGTCCCAGTCGAATTCATGTTGCTTGTTGTCTGCGTGTGTGGCTACTAAGGATAGCTGGTCATGTCGTTTCGTGGCTAGTTGATGTTCATGGATGCGGATTGTTAGCTGTCTTCCTGTTTGTCCTATATGAATAATAACAAACTAATAAAAAAAAGATGACATTTTCAATGGATATTGGAACGTGCATCATGGGTGAAGGGCAGAATAGATTTTGTCCCTGTGTCATTGAACTGTGTTGAAAAAAGCAAGGGTGGCATGGTGGTTCAGTGGCTAGTACTGCTGTCTCATAGTGCCATGGATCCGGATTTGTTTCCAGCTTCGGGTGGCTCTCTGTGTGGAGTTTGCACATTCTCACTGTGTTTGTGTGGGTGTCCTCTGGGTGCACCATTTTATTTCCACAATTCAAACATGTATAGGTCAGGTGAATTGGCCATGCTAATTTACCCATAGTGTTATGTGCATTCGTCAGGGGTAAATACAGGTGTGGTCTTGTTGAGCCAAATAGCCTGTTTCCATACTGAATCTTGTCAAAAAATAAATTTCTAAACAAACCTTATCTTTCCAAATGCATGTGTATCACATCCCTCAGAGACTTCTCAAGTAACCTACCGACCACAGATGTTAGGTTTCCTAGTCTATAGATTCCAGATTTTTCTTTGATTCCCTTCTTGAATAATGGCACAACATTTGCTAATCTCTAATATTCTGGAACTTAAACAGTAGCTAACGATAATGCAAAAATATCAGCCAGGGTCCCCGTAGTTTCTTCTGTAGTCTCTTGCAGTGTTCTTGGATGCACCTGTTTAGGACCAGGAGATTTATTCACCTTTATACATTCTAATGCATCCAACACGTCTCCTCCTGTGATATTGACTCACCCCAAGATAACGCTACTACCTTTGTTAACCTCCCTGATCTTCATGTTTTTCTCCACGGTAAAGGCAGACGAGAAATATTCATTGAGAATCTCGCAAATCTCCTACGGTTCTCGGCATGCATGTCCACTTTGGACTTTGAGGGGTCATATTCTTATTTAGTTATTCTTTTTACTTTAATATACTTAAATAAACTCTTTGAATTCACCCTAATCTTCTCAGCCAAAACAATCTTGTGCACCCCTCTCGCCCTCCTGATTTCCTCCTTTAGTGAAGTACTGTATCCCCTGTATACCTCCAGGTATTTCCTCGATTCCAGCTGCCTGGACCTGAGTCACACCTCCTTTTTGCTGGTCAAAGCTTCAATATCTCCTGACATCGGAGGTTCCCTCTTCCTACCAACCTTGCATTTTACCCTCACAGGAACATATAGACCTTGAACTGTAGACATGCCACATTTAAAGGCCTCCCACTTGCAGGAGGTCCCTTCGCCTCCAAACAAACGCCTCCAACCAACTCCTCCAAGCTCCTGTCTAATTCCAACAAAATTCACCTTGCCCCAAGTTTGAACTTGAACATGTGGAGCAGTTTTGCCCTTCTCCATAACTATTTAAAAATTAACAGAGCTATAGTCACTGGTCCGAGAGTGCTCTCTCACTGTCACCTCAGTCACCTGTCCTGCTCCAGATCTTAGAGTAGGTCAAGTTTCATCCCGTCCCGAGTTGCACCCTCTACTTACTGTTTGAGGAAGCTATTCTGAAAACACTTAATAAATGCACCCCATCTCCGTCCTTAATTCTATGACATGTTAGGAAAATTAAAATCTCCTACTAATGCAATCCTATTGGCCCTGCAAGTCTCCCCAGTCTGTCTACATATTTTTGTTCCCCTAATTCCTCATTTATTATTTCGGGGCATCTAGTACAATCCAACTACTATCGCCATTCCCTTCTTCTTTCTTAGCTCCCCAGACAAATCCTCACAGGATGATCCATCAGTTAGTTTATCTCTGATTACTGCTATGATATTCGCCTTAATCAAAAATGAAATTCCTGTTCCCCTCTTTCCACCATCTCTGTCCCGCATAAAGCACCTCTACGCTGGTGCATTAAGCTCCAGTGCTGTTCCTCCCTTAGCCATGTTTCAGTAATGGCTATAATATCCCAGTCCCGCGCACCGATCCATGCTCTGAGTTCATCGACCTTACCTGTCAGCCATCTTGCATTGAAATAGTTGCAATTTAATCCAACAGGCATTCTTTGCTCCCTGTCGTTGTCTAGCCTGACTTGTCTCTTCATTTTACTGTTTCTAATTACTGCATCTCCTTCTAGCCTCGCACCTGCCTCCCTGCTGTTGAGCATCCCACCCCTCCCCAACCCCAGCCTATCTAGTTTAAACCCCCTTGCAGCAGTTGCAAATCTGCCTGCTAGGATATTGGTCCCATTCCAGTTCAGGTACAACCGTCCTTCCTGAACACGGCACCTTGCCCCACAAAACATCCCAGTGATCCAAAAATCTCTGCCCCCTGCACCAATTCTTTAGCCACCCCTTCATTTGCCACAATCTCCTGTTCTTACCCTCACTAGCACGGAGCAGTGGAAGTAAACTGAATATTACCACTGTCTTGGTCCTTTATTTTATCCTTTTCCCTAACTCTCTACAATCACTATGTCGAATGTCATCATGATTTCTACCTGTGTCACTCTGTTCTTTGTACCAATGTGCAAAATGACTTCTGGCTGCTTCCTGCCGCGCCCCCCACACCCACCCCCACCACTGGTGAGAACGTTCTGCCGCCGCTCTCAAACATCCAGGACCCTGGCATGTGGAAGGCTACACACCATTCCGGATTCCCATTTGCAACCACAGAATCTCCTGTCTGTTCCCCTCACTATCGAGTCAGATAATTACTTCTGTAGTTATTCTGCTTGCATAGCCTTCTGGCAATGGGATTTCTTCATGGAACATATGAATTTGGCTGAATTGTTTTGCTTCAGGCAATGGGGAGATTCCAATGAATCCTCATCAGGAATCTTCCATTAGTGGGAAAGACGACTGGGCTTTTTTCACTCCCACTCATTTCTGTGATGAGCAATAGGGTAACAGAAAGGGAGTAATAGACTGTTCCTTCACAGATAGGCTACACTTTCCATCTGTAAGTTAAATCAGTAACGTTATCAGTCCCACACTGGACTCTGTGAGCTCTTCTTGAACATTGTCTGAACTGTATGACTCCATCGCATTCTCGACTCCAGGTCAGTGCGTTATTGTAGAATCAATTTATTAATAATAAATGGTCATACTTGTTTTGAAGATGTGTTAATATGTGCTTGCATAATGTAAAAATAAGCGTTCCATGTCGTCACAATATCTGTGTTAAAATGAATATTCTTAAACATATACAGTAATTGCTGGAAAAGCTCCGCCTGTCTGTCAGCAAGTAGGAAGAGAATTCGCAGTTCAATGTTTCTGTCCATTGACCTTTCATTTGAAACTGACTTATTCTTAAAGTATTTCCCCAGTTTTATTCTCCCACACAAGAGGAAATATCCATCCGGTATTCACCAACTCCACTCTTCTCAAGATCTTATATGGTCAATAAAACATCCCTCATTCTCAGGCCGAACTGTTAATTTTTCATAACGTAATGCCTTCATCCCAAGAATGAGTAAAGAGAAACATCTTTGAAACGTTTCGAAACCAATTTTGTTTTTTTTTTTATTTTCAGTTTAGACAGTTATAACTACACATAATACAACAGATGTAATCTCAGCAATGCCCTGTACTGATGCAGAAAACATCGCTAAGATCATACCCAACATCCCTTGCACGAAACAGAATCACATTTACCTTCCAAATCACTTGATACATATTCAGGTTAATTTGATGTGATTCATGTACTAAGACACACAAATCCCTCTGTAACACTGAGTTCTGCATTCTCCTTGCATTTAAATAAAATTTTACTGTTTCGTCTTTTCCCCAAAACAGAAAATTTCCATCCCATATATATCGTCCTGCTTTTTTATCTGCTGAAGCTTTGCTCACAGCCATCCTCTGTCTGTATCCCATTGCAGACGCTCTGCCCTCCCCAATCTGTATCACATTGCAGACGCTCTGCCCTCCCCTGTCTGTCACCCATTGTAGATGCACTGCCCTGGCTCTGCCCTCCGCTGTCTGTATCACATTGCAGACGCTCTGCCCTCCCCCTGTCTGTATCCCATTGCAGACGCTCTGCCCTCCTCCTGTCCGTATCCCATTGCAGACGCTGTGCCCTCCCCCCGTCTGTACTCCATTACAGACGCACTGTCTTCAGCCGTCTGTATCACATTGTAGATGCTCTCCCCTCCCTTGTCTGTATCCCATTGCAGACGCTCTGCCCTGCCCGTCTGTATCCCACTGCAGACGCTCTGCCCCGCCCCCCCGTTTGTATCCAATTGCAGATGCTTTGCCTTCCCCTCGCAATATCCCATTGCAGACACTCTGCTCTTCCTCTGTCTGGATCCCATTGCAGATGCTCTGCCCTCCCCGTCTGTATCCCTCTGCAGACGCTACGCCTCCCCTGTCTGTATTCAATTGCAGACGCACGTCCCTCAGCCGTTTATATCCCATTGTAGATGCTCTCCCCTCCCTTGTCTGTATCCTATTGCAGACGTTCTGCCCTCCCCATCTGAATCCCACTGCAGACGCTCGGCCCTCACCCATCAGTATCCCATTGCAGACACTCTTCCCTCCGCTTGCCTGTATCCCATTGCAGGCGTGCGTCCCTTCCCCAGTCTATCTCCCTTTCACAGGCTCTGCCCTTCCCCTGTCTGTATCCCATTGTAGACGCATTGCCCTCGCCTTGCCCTCCCCTGTCTGTATCCCATTGCAGACGCTTTGCCCTCCCCTATCTGTATCCCACTGCAGACAGTTTTCCCTCCACTCTCTGTATCCCATTGCAGATGCTCTGCCCTTCCGCGTCCATATCCTATTGCAGACGCTCTACTATCCTTCGTCTGTATCCCATTGCAGATGATCTGTCCTCTCCCAGTCTGCGTCCCATTGAAGACCTTCTGTCCGCCCCCTGTCTGTATCCCATTGCAGACGCTCCGTTCTCCCCCTGTCTATATCTCATTGCAGACGCTCTGCCCTCCCCCTGTATGTATCCCATTCAAGACGCTCTGCCCTCCTCCTGTCCCTATCCCATTGCAGAACCTATGCCCTCTCCCTGTCTGTATCTCATTGCAGGCGCTCTGCCCTCCCCTGTCTGTATCCCATTGCAGACACTCTGCCCTCCTCCTGTCCCTATCCCATTGCAGACGCTAGGTCCTCCCCCTGTCTGTATCCCATTGCAGATGCCCTGCCATCCCCGTTTGTACCATTGCAGACGCTCTGCTCTCCCCTGTATGTATCCCACTGCAGACAGTATTCACTCCACTGTCTGTATCCCATTGCAAATGCTCTGCGCTCCCCCCTGTATTATTCCATTGCAGACGCTCTGCCGTCCCCTGTCTGTATCCCATTGCAGACGCTCTGTCTCCATTTGACATCTTATTGAATGACTATCCTGGTGCATGATCAAACTGAGCTCCATCTCCTTCATCCTGTTCATTAGAATAGATTGCAACTTGTTGATGACCTCATACAGGTCCCTGAAGAACTCCACTCGTTGCAGCTTTCCAAACACAAAATGAGAAATGATCTCTACTCTGCATTTCCTGTCAGCTACCCAGGACATCCCTGCTTCTGCATAACAGCCTGGGATGGTTATATGTCGTCCCCCTGTGCTTTGTAATTTACTGAGTATTTCATTGTGTTTGGTGCGGCCTGTTTGGTGCAGCTCATTTTGCCGCAGACACATTTAGGGCAGAACTATTTCAGCGTAGCTCATATTTATTCCTTTTCAGGCTTCGATAACAACATTAATCAAAGCAATAAAAATAAAAATAATGTTTTTTTCCCTTCAGTAAAAATATTTAAAAAGACACTTGAGTAAGTACAACATTGACTTCAGAGCTAAAATGATAATTGGTCTTGCATTTATTCCGATTGAAAAAATTCATGCAGCTATTCAACATTTGTCTGATGCGCTTCCAGAATAATTGCAACCGCTGCTGGACTGGTTCGAGGATAACAATGCAGGTAGAAGATTACGCGAGGAAATGGTTGGCGTTCACTGCTTTTACCATTTGGAATGAGGAATTTATTTGAAAGAACTTTAAACAATGAGGACAAAATAAACAAGAATGCAGAAGCTGCCCACAGGAGATGACAATGCGAACTTGATGTGGAACAATTAGTTATTTGGAAATATATTGACAGTTTACGAAAAGTTCAGAGAGGAAGGGACATTTGCTTTGAGCATTTGATAGCAGGGAACGATATTCCGTTGAAATTAAAGAAGCAGATGCTAGAATACAAACACTCGTAAGAAGATTTAGTGAGACGAATGATGTCGAGTATTTACTAGGGATTGCCCATAATTTTGAATGAAAGTCATGTTTTAGATATTTCGGAATGAACTTATATCGTTTATTTATTTCTTTTTAACATTTTTACTGAAGAGAATAAACATTATTTTTATTTTTAGTCTTTCATTAATGCTTTTAACTAAGCCTGAAAAGTGAGAGAGATGAGATTGGAAATGCCAGCGAGTTTAAATTGAGAATTGCTCTTTACTGAACATTCCTGCTTACTTGGTTGGTGGGACGTCGATGTTTCAGAATCTCCACACAAGGTGTCCTGGTCCTCTCTGGCTCTTTCCAGGATCCTCCCCACATCTCGGGGTAGAGGGTGAGGGAACGGATATCGGGCACTCTAAAACACGGCTTGGTCCTTTATGTCATATTCCAGGATGTTTCTCCTGGAATGGGAGAGAGAAGGGACGAAGTGAGGGTGGGGGTGGGTGTCCCTGCTGTCAATGCTGGTATAGGGGAAGAGGGAAAGGGTGAGATGTCCGGAGGGAGTCTGACCAGAGTGTTGTATCCATGCAGTGGTATTAGTGTGGGGCGCTATTGCTTCAGTGACCGAAAAAGTGGGGGAAGAAAGGTGCTGAAGTCAACAGTGAGTGTCGTCGTGCTTGAGCCTTATTTGAAGATAGAGTGTGAGCCTTGTCGGAGGTATGTGTTAAAACAGATATACAGCGAGTGCGAGGGAGCAGAAGAATATGGTGACACTTATCCTGGCAAAGTGGGAGGAAAGAATATTGATCTTGACCTGTATTGCTGACCAATTCTTCAGATCATCTCAGCGTTGAGGTGAGTCTCCCGGAAAGTCTTGTCCAAGTCTATCGCTAATAACGCCACAGACCCTTTCCCTCACTTCCCACAGAATAAGTTTGGGTGGATCTTACAAATAGCAAGATGAAGCAAACATTAGTGTGTTATATATCAAAACTAAATCTGTCACGTAAATACTTTACAACATATGCTATGGAAATTAGGTATGCAAGTGTGGTCGTGCTTGAGCCTTGCAGTGGTATCACTTTGAGTGCGAGCAGCAGCTAAGGTAAAACAGTTTGTTTTAAAATTACTTACCGGTAGCGGGCAGCGGTGTTTTTTTTCTCTCTTTACAGAAAGAGCAGGAGCAGCAGGGGGAAGTGACGAAGACCGGAGGGGCAGCCGGGTAGGTTTTCTTTCCTATAAAAGCGCGCAGGAGAAGAACCCGAGGCACTACAGAGGTAGTGTCTCCCACCCGCCCTCCTCCTCTAACCTAAATAAAAGACCCGTTGTGGTAAGTAGGTAAGTGCTGCATTTTGCTTGTTTTATTCTTTAGACCCAGTTTGTTTTTTTTTTTATAAAAGATTACTTTCAGAGGGATGGCAGTGAAGGCAGTGCAATGTTCCTCTTGCAACATGTTTGAGGTGAGGGATGCCATGGACGTCCCTGCTGATTACACTTGCAGGAAGTGCACCCATCTCCAGCTCCTCCAAGACCGCGTTAGGGAACTGGAGCTGTAGTTGGATGAACTTAGGATCATTCGGGAGGCAGAGGGAGTCATAGATCGGAGCTTTAGGGAAGTAGTAACTCCAAAGATGGCAGATAGATGGGTGACAGTGAGGGGGACTGGGAGGAAGCAGCCAGTGCAGGGACCCCCTGCGGCCGTTCCCCTCAAGAACAAGTATACCGTTTTGGATACTTGTGGGGGGGACGACTTACCGGGGGTAAGTAACGGGGCTCAGGCCTCTGGCACGGAGCCTGTCCCCGTTACTCAGAAGGGAAGGGTGGAGAAGAGCAGAGCAATAGTAATTGGGGACTCGATAGTTCGGGGCACAGATAGGCGGTTTTGTGGGAACGAGAGAGACTCACGTTTGGTATGTTGCCTCCCAGGTGCAAGGGTACGTGATGTCTCTGATCGTGATTTCCGGGTCCTTAAGGGGGAGGGGGAGCAGCCCGAAGTCGTGGTCCACATTGGCACCAATGACATAGGTAGGAGGAGCGCTGAGGTTGTTAGACAGGCTTTCAGGGAGCGAGGTTGGAAGCTCAGAGTTAGAGCGAACAGAGTTGTTGTCTCTGGTTTGTTACCCGTGCCACATGATAGAGAGTCGAGGAATTGGGAGAGAGAACAGTTAAATGCGTGGCTACAGGGAAGGTGCAGGAGGGAGGGATTCCGGTATTTGGATAACTGGGGTTCTTTCTGGGGAAGGTGCGACCTCTATAAACAGGATGGTCTGCACCTGAACCTGAGGGGCACCAGTATCCTTGGTGGGAGGTTTGCTCGTGCTCTTGGGAGGGTTTAAACTAACTCTGCAGGGGCATGGGAACCCAGACTGTAGCTTTAGGGTGCAGGACCTAGAGTGTAGGGAGGTTAGGGACATGGTATCAATTTCAAAGGAGGGTGCCTGTAAACAGGAAAGTGGTTTGAAGTGTGTATACTTCAATGCAAGAAGTATACGAAATAAGGTAGGTGAACATGCAGCCTGGGTTGGTACCTGGGATTTCGATGTTGTGGCTATTACAGAGACATGGGTAGAACAGGGATGGGATTGGCTGTTGCAGGTTCCAGGGTTTAAATGTTTTAGTAGGGTCAGAGGTGGGGGTAAAAGAGGGGGTGGTTTGGCATTGTTTGTCAAAGATAGTATTACAGCTGTGGAAAGGACGATGGATGAAGACTCGCCATCTGAGGTAGTTTGGGTTGAGGTTAGGAATAGGAAAGGTGAGCTCACCCTGTTAGGAGTTTTTTACAGGCCTCCTAATAGTCCTAGAAACGTAGAAGAAAGGATTGCGAGGATGATTCAAGAGAAGAGTGAAAGCTATAGCTCAAGTTCGTTAGATGAGTCAGTGTTTGTCCAATGTGTGCAGGAGGGTTTCCTGACACAATATGTAGATAGGCCAACAAGAGGTGAGGCCATACTGGATTTGGTTCTGGGCAATGAACCAGGCCAGGTGTTAGAATTAGAGGTAGGTGAGCACTTTGGGGACAGTGACCACAATTCGGTGACTTTTACTCTAGTGATGGAGAGGGATAAGTGTGCACTACAGGGCAAGAGTTATAGCTGGGGACAGGGAAATTATGATGCTGTGAGGCATGACTTAGGATGTGTGCCCTGGAAAAGTAAGCTTCAAGGCAAGGGTGTAATTGATATGTGGAGCTTGTTCAAGGAGCAACTATTGAGTGTCCTTGATAAGTATGTACCCGTCAGGCAGGGAGGAAAGGGTCGTGTGAGGGAGCCGTGGTTTAATAAGGAATTGGAATCCCTTGTTAAATGGAAGAGGGCGGCCGATGTAAAGATGAGGCGTGAAGGTTCAATTGGGGCGATTGAGAGTTCTAAGGTAGCCAGGAAGGACCTGAAGAGAGAGCTAAGAGCAGCAAGGAGAGGATATAAAAGGTCCTTAGTTGGTAGGATTAGGGAAAACCCTAAGGCTTTCTATAGGTATGTGAGGAATAAAAGAATGACTAGGGTAGGAATAGGTCCAGTCAAGGATAGTAGTGGGAAGTTGCGTGTGGAGGCTGAAGAGATTGGGGAGACACTGAATGAATACTTTTCGTCAGTATTCAATCAGGAACAGGACATTGTTGTCAATGTGAGTACTGAGTCACAATTAAGTAGAATGGATGGCTTTGAGGTATGTAGAGAAGAGGTGTTGGAAATCCTGGAAAGGGTGAAAATAGATAAGTCCCCTGGGCCTGATGGCATTTATCCTAGGATTCTCTGGGAAGCAAGGGAGGAGATTGCAGAGCCATTGGCCTTGATTTTTATGTCCTCGTTGTCTACAGGAGTAGTGCCAGAAGATTGGAGGCTAGCAAATGTGGTTCCCTTGTTAAAGAAGGGGAGTAGGGATAACCCTAGTAACTATAGGCCGGTGAGTCTCACTTCTGTTGTGGGCAAAATCTTAGAGAGAATTGTAAGGGATAGGATTTATGAACATCTGGATAGGAATAATGTGATCAAGGATAGTCAGCATGGTTTTGTGAAGGGCAGGTCGTGCCTCACAAACCTTATTGAATTCTTTGAGAAGGTGACTAAGGAGGTGGACGAGGGGAAAGCAGTAGATGTGGTGTATATGGATTTTAGTAAGGGGTTTGATAAGGTTCCCCATGGTAGACTACTGCAAAAAATACGGAGGAATGGCATTGAGGGTGAGTTGGAGGTTTGGATTAGGAGTTGGCTGGCTGGAAGAAGACAGAGGGTAGTAGTTGATGGCAAAGGTTCATCTTGGAGTGCCGTCACTAGCGGTGTTCCGCAAGGATCTGTTTTGGGACCATTGCTGTTTGTCATTTTTATAAATGACCTGGAGGAGGGGTTAGAAGGTTGGGTGAGCAAGTTTGCGGATGATACGAAAGTCGGAGGAGTTATAGACAGTGAGGAAGGATGTGGCAGGTTACAGCGGGATATTGATAAGCTGCAGAATTGGGCAGAAAGGTGGCAAATGGAGTTCAATGTAGCTAAGTGTGAGGTGATTCACTTTGGTAAGAATAATAAAAAGATGGGGTACTGGGCTAACGGTCGGATACTTGGTAGTGTGGATGAGCAGAGGGATCTTGGTGTCCATGTACACAAATCTTTGAAAGTTGCCACCCAGGTAAATAGTGCGGTGAAGAAGGCATATGGCGTACTGGCTTTTATTGGTAGAGGAATTGAGTTCCGGAGTACTGAGGTCATGTTGCAGTTGTATAAGACTCTGGTGCGGCCGCATCTGGAGTATTGTGTGCAGTTTTGGTCGCCATACTATAGGAAGGATGTGGAGGCACTGGAACGGGTGCAGAGGAGATTTACCAGGATGTTGCCTGGTATGGTAGGAAGATCGTTTGAGGAAAGGCTGAGGCACTTGGGGCTGTTTTCATTGGAGAAGAGAAGGTTTAGGGGTGACTTGATAGAGGTGTACAAGATGATTAGGGGTTTAGATAGGGTCGACAGTGAGAATCTTTTTCCACGTATTGAGTCAGCTATTACAAGGGGGCATAGCTTTAAATTAAGGGGGGGGGGGTAGGTATAGGACAGATGTTAGGGTAGGTTCTTTACTCAGCGAGTCGTGAGTTCATGGAATGCCCTGCCAGAAGCAGTGGTGGACTCTCCCTCATTATGGGCATTTAAGCGGGCATTGGATAGGCAAAAGGAGGATAGTGGGCTAGTGTAGGTTAGGTGGGCTTGGATCGGCGCAACATCGAGGGCCGAAGGGCCTGCACTGCGCTGTATTCTTCTATGTTCTATGTTCTATGTTCTAAGTATATGCAAGGGGGATCAATGACACAGTGATATTATCGCTGGGCTCTTAATCCAGAGACCCAGGTAATATTCTGTGGACATGAATTCAAATCCTGCCATGGCAGATGGTGGAATTTGAATTCAATATGTATCTGGAAGCAAGCGTTTATGATGACCAGGAATCCATTGTCGATTGTTGGAAAAACTCATCTGGTTCACTGATGTCCTTGAGTGAAGGATACTGCTGTCCTTACCTGGTGTGACCTGCATGTGACTCCAGACTCAAGACAACGCTGCTGACTCTTAACTGCCCTCTAGCATGGGCAATAAATGCTGGTAATCCAGCGACGCCCTCATCCTGTGAATGAGTAACAAATAATCGTGGTGCTGCAGTAACAATAGGTGGTCTCAAATTGCACTGAAACTGCAGTGACTACTAATACTGTGAAGAAAAAACTTCCGTAAGTGTGTATTAGGTAGGTTGAACAGTACGTTGTGAACCAAACTGGAGAGCAGGGTATTTCAGATTTGGTGTTGCTTTGTCAGGAGGACTAACTAATAACCTTGCTCTGAGGAATAGTGACATCAATATGTTGCATTTTTACACGGCGTCTGAATACAATATCGAATGTCTGAGCATTCTGGTCAAACATCATGGAAGCCCGGAGTCCAGAGGGTCAAGTACACTCCACTAAATTGGGGAAGTATAATATAACATTCAATGGGAGAAGCAATGATGGTGAGAGTCATAGAGTCCGACAGCACGGAGAAAGGCCCTTCAGCCCAGACTGTTCCATTCCAAACATAATGTCCATGCACATTAACCCCATTTCCCTGCCCTTGCCCCATGTCCTTCTTCATCTTTCCTATCCGTGTATTTGTCCAAATGCATTTTAAATTTTGAACAACACTGAACATAACACTACCAGTATTGCCTCACCAGCATCCTGTATAACTGCAACATAACTCCCGAATTTCGATACTCATTACTCTGACTGATGAAGGCCAGCGTGCCAAATGCCATTTTTTACTGCCCTATCTCCCTGCGACTCCACCTTCAGAGAACCTTGAACCAGAATTCCAAGGTCACCTTGTCTCAATACACTCCTTAAGACCCTGCCATTCACCATGAAACTCCTATCTTGATTTGACTTTCTAAAATGCAAGAACTGACACCTATCTGTATCTGTATTAAACTCCACTTGCTATTTCTCGGCAAACTTCCTCACCTGATTAAGGCACTGCTGTAATTTCTGAAATTTCTGATAATCTTCCTCACTGTCCACAATACTGCCTATTTTAGTGCCACCTTGAAACTTATAATTCATGCCTGTACATTCTCATCTAAATCATAGGTGTGTGCAATATGTAAATATATATACAATATACATGTATAAAACAAAAAGTAATCGTCCCAGAATCGATCCCTGAGGCATTCCACTCATCACAGGCCTCCAGTCCGACAAGCATTCTTCCACTATAACTCTATGTTTCCTACCATCAAGCAAATTTTGGATCTGATTTGCAAGCTCCCCCTCAATTCCATATGATCTAAGCTTCCAGAGCAGCCTACCATGTGGAATCTTACCGAAGGCCTTACTGAAATCCATATACTCTACGTATACCACCATGCCCTTGTCAAAGTTACTGGTCATTTCACCATAGCACTCTCACAAATCTTTGAGCCATGATTCACCATGCACAAGGACGTGCTGACTGCTCATAATCACACCCAGCCTTTCCAAATGCATGTATATCGTCTCTCTCAGAATCTTCTCAAGAAACCTGCCCACGAGAGATGTCAGGTTTACTGGTCTATAGGTCCCAGGTTTTTAGTTGTAGCTCTTCTTGAATAAGGGCACAGCATTCACTACCTTCCAGTCCTCCGGGACCTCACCCTTTGGCTACTGATGAGACAAAAGTGCCAACCAGGGCCCCCACTATTACTTCTGTGTCCTCCTGAAGTGTTCCTGAATATATCTGGTCAGGACCAGGAGATTGATAGAATTAATGCATAGTCTGATAGATATGTCTACTTATTTCAGGTGAAAACACCAAAGAGTGGGTAAGTGATCTAATGATGATTAACATAACAAATTAAAGAATATATTAATCACAGGACGTGACTTCAGAAGAATTCCAGACATTGTGGAATCCTAAGAATTCTCAAAATATTGCAATCCAGAAAAGGGAAGTCCATGAAACTGATCGGGAAATCAAAAAGCGAACATTCATGCAAGCAAACAGCAACACAAAGACTGCAAAAATATATTATCTATATTTCAAAAGAAAAAAAAACATAGTCAAATGTGGAAATTTGCAATCGGGAGAAACGAGCTTATGGTGGATAACAGGAAAATGGCAAAGCAAATGACCAGTTACTTTACGTTGGTCTTAATGGAGTAAGATCCAGAAAATCACCCAGAAATACGAAGTGATCGTATAGGACTTGTGGAAGTAAAGACATAAAGTCAATTCATATCAGTAACAAGGCAATATTGAACATGCAGCTGGATTGAGCATTGCTAAGCTTGACAAACCAGATGTACTTCGTACCAAACTCTTCAGAAATAAATCACAAACAGAAGTATTGATTGCATTGTCGATGATTGCGTTCTATTTTCCTGTACATTCTGCAGAGTCTGGAAGCTGGTGTAGATAAATGTACATTAGTAAACGTGATCGAAGCACTATAGACGCATGGTAGGGATCCAAGCATCTACAAAGGGAAAAAGAGATAGTGTGGAGAATTGCTGACAAATTAATTTGACATTTGCCGGGAAACTGTTGGAATCTATTATATAGGATGTGATATTGGATATTTAGACATCAACAGCAAACTTTGAGAGACTCAGTACGCATTTCTGAAAGGGGAATCATACTTGACAAACTTTGGAATTGTTTGATTTCGATTCTTACAGCATAGATAAAGGGGATCCATAAAAATTGCCATATTTTAAATTATCAGAAGGCTTTCTATAAGAACTCACACAGTGAGTTCGAAAATGCAATGATGTGAAGGGTATTTGGAGGAATATATGTAAGTGGAAACTTAAAGTTTGGTTTGCCTTCCTTTAAGGGACTCAGAATATAGAGTAAAGGCATGTTGAAGCAGTTTCACAGGGTGTTGGTGACACTGTACCTGGAGTATTGAGAACAGTTTTGGTGACCAAGTCTGAGAAAGAATATACTGAACACAGAGGAAGTGTAATGGACATTATCCAGATAAATCCCGCAGATGGCGAGATTGCGTGATGAGGAAACTCGGCCTTTGTTCTGTCAAGTTTCAAAGAATCAGCGGTGGGTCACTGTGAACTTTATAAAACTCACAAACATACGACAAGTTGGAAATTAACAGGAAATTTATCAGGCTGTCTAATCCACCTTCAAAGCAAATAATGGCAGGATAAGGGACAGACCATTTAAGACTGCAATAAAGAGGAAATTCTGCGCGTGGAGGGGACTGACTAACACAGGGGCAAGGCAGAGCAAGATTACAGAGAATCCCCAGATAACCTACAAGTGTGTCAAGCGGAACAGAATAACCAGTGAACACGTAAGACTCATTAGCGACTTGCCAAGTTGCATCTAAATCAACTTTAGTAGCAGGAGAAAGAAGGGAGTGGTAGAAGGTTGTTTTTGTGATTGGAGGCTAGTGTACCGCGGGCATCAGTGCTGGGACCCTTATTATTTGTGATTCGGAGGTGCTAGTGTTGGGCTGGCGTGGACAAATCTAAAAATAGCATAAACCAGACAATAGTCTATCAGGTTTATTCAGCAGCACTAGCTTTCGAAACGCTGCTTCTTCATCAAAGTTCACAAACACGTGATGTAACTGATGTTGAGAGATCTTTAACATTATTATTTGTGGTATTCATAAATGATGCAGCTGTGAATATGGACGAGGGGTGGGTGTGTAATAAATAAGTTTGTATTTGATACAAAGATTTGCCGGGTGGTTGGCAGTGAGGATGAAGGCCTTATGTTACAGGTAGATACTGATGGAATGGTCAAATGAGTGGATCAATGGCAGATGGAATGTAACCCTGATAACTATGATGTAATGCACTTTGGAAGAAGGAACCAGTCAGGGGAGTACTCAATGAATGGCAGCACACTGGAAAGCTCAGAGGGTGCTTCTCCACACATCGCTGAATGTGACTGCACAGATTAATACACAATCTTGGAAAGGCGAGGAGAATGTAAACATAGCCTTTATTAATCGAGGTATAGATTATAAGGACTATGCAGAACTTTGGTGAGGGCAAGATGGAATACTGTGTGTAGTTCTGGGAACAACATTACAGGAAGGATGTGATTGTAGTGGAGGGGGTGCAGAGATGTTCCCAGCGATGGAGCATATCAGCTGTGGAGAGAGGCTGGATAACCTCAAATTGTTTAGTTTGGAGGAGAGAAGGCTGCGAGGTCTGTGATGCAGAAGGATAGGATTACGAGGTACATGGACAGGGAGGATAAACAGCAGTTGTTGCTGTTACTCAAAGGGCCACACTTTAAAAGTGAAGGATTTGCGGTTTAGTGAAGATTTGAGAATTGTTTTTCAACCAGAGCGTGTTGGGGTCTGGAATGCACTTCTTGAGAGTGGAGTTGTCATGCTAACCTCAAACCATTAGAAACGACATGGTTGTGCACTTCAAATGCCTTAAGATTCACGGCTAAGGTCGTGTCAGAAAGTGGGCCGAATGTAGACTGTGCTGTATTTCTGGTAGGACAGAGTCTGTGCTTCTGTGATTGTATGGCTGTGGAAGGTCAATCATTGAGTAGCTTAACGTAGGAATTGATGGGTTTCTGAAGATTACCTTAACAAAGTTGATAAGAGAGAACTTGTAATATTTTCTGGAAATGTGTCAATGGCAAAATTAAGAGAAAAAAGTTGCAGATTTCTTACAGTCTGATACCAAATAATTGAGGACCGGGAAATAGCTGAACTATGGAGCAAATAGTTTAATTATGCCTTCACAGAAGAAAACAAAACAAAAAAAAGAAAGCTTCCTAGCAATACCAGGGAATTTTAGTCTTGTGAGGAAAAAGGAATAGAATGAAAATAGCAACTAAACAGTTTAGAGAAAGTATTGGACTGAAATTAATGGGCATAGACAAAGTCAACAGAGAATTATGAAATGGGAATCATATTTTAGAAAGTGGCTTTTAATAAAATTATGTAGGAGGTATCAATGCCATGCGAGTGGACTATCAGAAAGATTTTTGATAAAGCCCCAAGCGTATTGTGCAAATTCGAATCCAATGGGACTCGGGCTAATATATGGTCATAGATTTAGAATGGGAGAGCTGGCAGGAAACAGTGAGCAGTAATAAAACAATGTTTTATTTTAAATGGAAGGCTTGGAGGATATTGCAAGGATCATGTCTTGGGCTCCAGCTATTCCCAATAGACATCATATATTTGGGTGAGGGGCGCAAATGCAATATTCCCAAGTCTACTGACAACACAAACGATGTCAGCCTGTGAGTGGATGATGAGGATGCGAAAATATTCCAAGGTGATTGAGACAAGTGGAGTGACTGGGCAAATATGTGGGAGGTGGAGAGTAATGGGGAGATGAGATGATGTGTACTTTGATGTGAACAATGCACTGGCAGCCTCTCATTTGAAAAAGGAGTGGTTGAAAAATGTTGCACTATAAATGAACTTAAGCTGCATTTTTGTTTATTTCTGCGTAGCCCTCCGAGTCCATGTGTGGCAGTGGGTTCTGAAGCCAGAAGTCAATACTGGGAATGGCATTGGCACGCTGACCATTGTATGTAGGCCCAGCACGTGGGGAACTGTAACTTTGAAAGGAATCTGGATCGCCATGTGTACCAATCACTTAAAGCAATATTGCAGGAGCAGAAAGCAGGAAGGAAGATAAATGCTCTATTCACCTTTATTTCAGGGGGATTTGAGTACAGGAGTAAATGTATCTCACTGCAGCTGTACAGGGCCATGGTGAGACCCCATCTCGAACATTGTGCAGTATTGTGTGCAGTTTTGGTCTCTTTTCCTAACAAACGACCAACCTGACATTGTGGGAGAGCAGCAAAGGATCATTAGACTGATTTCTGGGATGACAGACTTGTTGTGGGAGCAGAGTTTGGGGCAACTGGACCTGTATTCAATGGGGTTTAGGAAAATGAATGGAAATCTCAGTGAAATATATAACACTCTGACAGGGCGAGGCAGATTAGAAGCAGGGATGGTAATTAGAACATAGAACATAGAACATAGAAGAATACAGCGCAGTACAGGCCCTTGGGCCCTCGATGTTGCGCCGATCCAAGCCCACCTAAACTACACTAACCCACTATCCTCCATATACCTATCCAATGCCCTCTTAAATGCCCATAAAGAGGGAGAGTCCACCACTGTTACTGGCAGGGCATTCCATGAACTAACAACTCGCTGAGTGAAGAACCTACCCCTAACATCAGTCCTATATCTACCCCCCCTTAATTTAAAGCTATGCCCCCTTGTAATACCCGACTCAATACGCGGGAAAAGGTTCATACTGTCGACCCTATCTAACCCCCTAATCATCTTGTACACCTCAATCAAGTCACCCCTAAACCTTCTTTTCTCTAGTGAAAACAGCCCCAAGTGCCTCAGTCTTTCCTCATACGATTTTCCTTCCATACCAGGCAACATCCTGGTAAACCTCCTCTGCACCCGTTCCAATGCCTCCACATCCTTCCTATAGTATGGCGACCAAAACTGCACACAATATTCCAGATGCGGCCGTACCAGAGTCTTATACAACTGCATCATGACCTCAGGACTCCGGAACTCAATTCCTCTACCAATAAAAGCCAGTACGCCATATGCCTTCCTCACCGCACTATTTACCTGGGTGGCAACTTTCAGAGATCTGTGTACATGGACACCAAGATCCCTCTGCTCATCCACACTACCAAGTATCCGACCATTAGCCCAGTACCCCATCTTTTTGTTATTCTTCCCAAAGTGAATCACCTCGCACTTAGCTACATTGAATTCCATCTGCCACCTTTCTGCCCAGCTCTGCAGCTTCTCTATATCCTGCTGTAACCTGCCACATGCTTCCTCACTGTCAACAACTCCTCCGACTTTCGTATCATCCGCAAACTTGCTCACCCAACCTTCTAACCCCTCTTCCAGGTCATTTATAAAAATGACAAACAGCAATGGTCCCAAAACAGATCCTTGCGGAACACCGCTAGTGACGGCACTCCATGAAGAAACTTTGCCATCAACTACTACCCTCTGTCTTCTTCCATCCAGCCAATTCCTAATCCAAACCTCCAACTCACCCTCAATGCCATATCTCCGTATTTTCTGCAGTAGCCTACCATGGGGAACCTTATCAAACGCCTTACTAAAATCCATATATACCACATCTACCGCTTTCCCCTCATCAACCTCCTTCGTCACCTTTTCAAAGAATTCAATAAGGTTTGTGAGGCACGACTTGCCCTTCACAAAACCATGCTGACTATCCTTGATCACATTATTCCTATCCAGATGTGCATAAATCCTATCCCTTACAATTCTCTCTAAGACTTTGCCCACAACAGAAGTGAGACTCACCGGCCTATAGTTACTAGGGCTATCCCTACTCCCCTTTTTGAACAAGGGAACCACATTTGCTATCCTCCAGTCTTCTGGGACTACTCCTGTAGACAAAGAGGACATAAAAATCAAGGCCAATGGCTCTGCAATCTCCTCCCTTGCTTCCCAGAGAATCCTAGGATAAATGCCATCAGGCCCAGGGGACTTATCTATTTTCACCTTTTCCAGGATTTCCAACACCTCTTCTCTACATACCTCAAAGCCATCCATTCTACTTATTTGTGCCTCAGTATTCTCATCGACAACAATGCCCTGTTCCTGAGTGAATACTGAAGAAAAGTATTCATTCAGTGTCTCCCCAATCTCTTCCGCCTCCACACGCAACTTCCCCCTACTATCCTTGACTGGACCTATTCCTACCCTAGTCATTCTTTTATTCCTAACATACCTATAGAAAGCCTTAGGGTTTTCCCTAATCCTATCTACTAAGGACCTTTCATGTCCCCTCCTTGCTGCTTTTAGCTCTCTCTTCAGGTCCTTCCTGGCTACCCTATAACTCTCAATCGCCCCAATTGAACCTTCACGTCTCATCTTGAGATAGGCCGCCCTCTTCCATTTAACAAGGGATTCCAATTCCTTATTAAACCACGGCTCCCTCGCACGACCATTTCCTTCCTGCCTGACAGGTACATAATTATCAAGGACACTCAGTAGTTGCCCCTTGAACAAGTTCCACATATCATTTACACTCTTGCCTTGGAGTCTACTTTTCCAAGCCACACATCCTAAGTCATGCCTCACCGCATCATAATTTCCCTTACCCCAGCTATAATTCTTGCCCTGTAGTACACACTTATCCCTCTCCATCACGAGTGTAAAAATCACCGAATTATGGTCACTATCCCCAAAGTGCTCACCTACCTCTAATTCTAACACCTGGCCTGGTTCGTTACCTAGAACCAAATCCAGTATGGCCTCACCTCTTGTTGGCCTGTCTACATATTGTGTCAGGAAACTCTCCTGCACACATTGAACAAACACTGACCCATCTAACGAACTTGAGCTATAGCTTTCCCAATCAATATCAGGAAAGTTAAAGTCCCCCATAACAACCACCCTATTACTGTCACTCATCTCCTGAATCACCTTCCCAATCCTTTCTTCAATGATTCTAGGACTATTAGGAGGCCTGTAAAAGACTCCTAACAGGGTGACCTCACCTTTCCTATTCCTAACCTCAGCCCAAACTACCTCAGATGGCAAGTCCTCATCCATCGTCCTTTCCACCGCTGTAATACTATCTTTGACAAGCAATGCCACACCTCCCCCTCTTTTACCCCCACCTCTGACCCTACTAAAACATTTAAATCCCGGAACCTGCAACAGCCAATCCTGTCCCTGTTCTAGCCATGTCTCCGTAATAGCCACAACATCGAAGTCCCAGGTACCAACCAACGCTGCAAGTTCACCTACCTTATTCCGTATACTTCTTGCATTGAAGTATACACACTTCAAGCCACTTCCCTGTTTACAGGCACCCTCCTTGGAAATTGATGCCATGTTCCTCACCTCCCTACACTCCAGGCCCTGCACCCTGAAGCTACAATCTGGGTTCCCATGCCCCTGCCGAGTTAGTTTAAACCCCCCCCAAGAGCACTAGCAAACCTCCCCCCAAGGATACTGGTTCCCCTCAGGTTCAGGTGTAGACCATCCTGTTTATAGAGGTCCCACCGTCCCCAGAAAGAACCCCAGTTATCCAAAAACTGGAAGCCCTCCCTCCTGCACCATCCCTGAAGCCACGCATTTAATTGTTCTCTCTCCCTATTCCTCGAATCTCTATCACGTGGCACGGGTAACAAACCAGAGACAACAACTCTGTTTGTTCTAACTCCAAGCTTCCAACCTAGCTCCCTGAAAGCCTGTCTAACATCCTCAGCACTCCTCCTACCTATGTCGTTGGTGCCAATGTGGACCACGACTTCGGGTTGCTCCCCCTCCCCCTCCAGGACCCGGAAAACACGATCAGAGACATCACGTACCCTTGCACCTGGGAGGCAACATACCAAACGTGAGTCTCTCTCGTTCCCACAAAACCGCCTATCTGTGCCACGAACTATCGAGTCCCCAATTACTACTGCTCTGCTCTTCTTCACCCTTCCCTTCTGAGTAACGGGGACAGGCTCCGTGCCAGAGACCTGAGCCCCGTTACTTACCCCTGGTAAGTCATCCCCCCCACAAGTATCCAAAACGGTATACTTGTTCTTGAGGGGAATGGCCGCAGGAGGTCCCTGCACTGGCTGCTTCCTCCCAGTCCCCCTCACTGTAACCCATCTATCTGCCATCTTTGGAGTTACTACTTCCCTATAACTCTGATCTATGACCCCCTCTGCCTCCCGAATGATCCGAAGTTCATCCAACTCCAGCTCCAGTTCCCTAACACGGTCTTGGAGGAGCTGGAGACGGGTGCACTTCCTGCAAGTGTAATCGGCAGGGACGTCGATGGCATCCCTCACCTCATACATGTTGCAGGAGGAACATTGCACTGCCTTCACTGCCATCCCTCTAAAGCTAACTGTTTAAACAAAAACTGTGTCTAAATAATACAAGCAAAATTCAGCACTTACCTGCTTGCCACAACAGATGTTATTATTAGGTTAGAGGAGGAGGGCGGGTGGGAGGCACTACCCGTGTAGTGCCTCGGGTTCCTCTCCTTCACGCTTTTAAAGGGGGAAAAAACTAACCCAGCTGAGCTTACACTAACTGCTTCCGGGTCTCGGCTGCCCCTCTGCTTGCCGTCACTTCCTCTGCTGCTCCCGCTCTTTCTGTGAAGGAGAGAGAAAACAAAACACCGATGCCCGCTACAGGTAAGTAATTTTGAAAAAAACTCTTACCTTAGCTGTAGTCTCCCGGGTTCACCTCAACTCGGCCGCTGCTCCCACTCAAATGACCGTTGGTGGTGAAACAGTGAGTATTTATACTCACAGTTCTCCTTCCCGGCTGCCCCTCTGCTTGCCGTCACTTCCTCTGCTGCTCCCGCTCTTTCTGTGAAGGAGAGAGAAAACAAAACACCGATGCCCGCTACAGGTAAGTAATTTTGAAAAAAACTCTTACCTTAGCTGTAGTCTCCCGGGTTCACCTCAACTCGGCCGCTGCTCCCACTCAAATGACCGTTGGTGGTGAAACAGTGAGTATTTATACTCACAGTTCTCCTTCCCGGCTGCCCCTCTGCTTGCCGTCACTTCCTCTGCTGCTCCCGCTCTTTCTGTGAAGGAGAGAGAAAACAAAACACCGATGCCCGCTACAGGTAAGTAATTTTGAAAAAAACTCTTACCTTAGCTGTAGTCTCCCGGGTTCACCTCAACTCGGCCGCTGCTCCCACTCAAATGACCGTTGGTGGTGAAACAGTGAGTATTTATACTCTCAGTTCTCCTTCCCGGCTGCCCCTCTGCTTGCCGTCACTTCCTCTGCTGCTCCCGCTCTTTCTGTGAAGGAGAGAGAAAACAAAACACCGATGCCCGCTACAGGTAAGTAATTTTGAAAAAAACTCTTACCTTAGCTGTAGTCTCCCGGGTTCACCTCAACTCGGCCGCTGCTCCCACTCAAATGACCGTTGGTGGTGAAACAGTGAGTATTTATACTCACAGTTCTCCTTCCCGGCTGCCCCTCTGCTTGCCGTCACTTCCTCTGCTGCTCCCGCTCTTTCTGTGAAGGAGAGAGAAAACAAAACACCGATGCCCGCTACAGGTAAGTAATTTTGAAAAAAACTCTTACCTTAGCTGTAGTCTCCCGGGTTCACCTCAACTCGGCCGCTGCTCCCACTCAAATGACCGTTGGTGGTGAAACAGTGAGTATTTATACTCACAGTTCTCCTTCCCGGCTGCCCCTCTGCTTGCCGTCACTTCCTCTGCTGCTCCCGCTCTTTCTGTGAAGGAGAGAGAAAACAAAACACCGATGCCCGCTACAGGTAAGTAATTTTGAAAAAAACTCTTACCTTAGCTGTAGTCTCCCGGGTTCACCTCAACTCGGCCGCTGCTCCCACTCAAATGACCGTTGGTGGTGAAACAGTGAGTATTTATACTCACAGTTCTCCTTCCCGGCTGCCCCTCTGCTTGCCGTCACTTCCTCTGCTGCTCCCGCTCTTTCTGTGAAGGAGAGAGAAAACAAAACACCGATGCCCGCTACAGGTAAGTAATTTTGAAAAAAACTCTTACCTTAGCTGTAGTCTCCCGGGTTCACCTCAACTCGGCCGCTGCTCCCACTCAAATGACCGTTGGTGGTGAAACAGTGAGTATTTATACACAGTTCTCCTTCCCGGCTGCCCCTCTGCTTGCCGTCACTTCCTCTGCTGCTCCCGCTCTTTCTGTGAAGGAGAGAGAAAACAAAACACCGATGCCCGCTACAGGTAAGTAATTTTGAAAAAAACTCTTACCTTAGCTGTAGTCTCCCGGGTTCACCTCAACTCGGCCGCTGCTCCCACTCAAATGACCGTTGGTGGTGAAACAGTGAGTATTTATACTCACAGTTCTCCTTCCCGGCTGCCCCTCTGCTTGCCGTCACTTCCTCTGCTGCTCCCGCTCTTTCTGTGAAGGAGAGAGAAAACAAAACACCGATGCCCGCTACAGGTAAGTAATTTTGAAAAAAACTCTTACCTTAGCTGTAGTCTCCCGGGTTCACCTCAACTCGGCCGCTGCTCCCACTCAAATGACCGTTGGTGGTGAAACAGTGAGTATTTATACTCACAGTTCTCCTTCCCGGCTGCCCCTCTGCTTGCCGTCACTTCCTCTGCTGCTCCCGCTCTTTCTGTGAAGGAGAGAGAAAACAAAACACCGATGCCCGCTACAGGTAAGTAATTTTGAAAAAAACTCTTACCTTAGCTGTAGTCTCCCGGGTTCACCTCAACTCGGCCGCTGCTCCCACTCAAATGACCGTTGGTGGTGAAACAGTGAGTATTTATACTCACAGTTCTCCTTCCCGGCTGCCCCTCTGCTTGCCGTCACTTCCTCTGCTGCTCCCGCTCTTTCTGTGAAGGAGAGAGAAAACAAAACACCGATGCCCGCTACAGGTAAGTAATTTTGAAAAAAACTCTTACCTTAGCTGTAGTCTCCCGGGTTCACCTCAACTCGGCCGCTGCTCCCACTCAAATGACCGTTGGTGGTGAAACAGTGAGTATTTATACTCACAGTTCTCCTTCCCGGCTGCCCCTCTGCTTGCCGTCACTTCCTCTGCTGCTCCCGCTCTTTCTGTGAAGGAGAGAGAAAACAAAACACCGATGCCCGCTACAGGTAAGTAATTTTGAAAAAAACTCTTACCTTAGCTGTAGTCTCCCGGGTTCACCTCAACTCGGCCGCTGCTCCCACTCAAATGACCGTTGGTGGTGAAACAGTGAGTATTTATACTCACAGTTCTCCTTCCCGGCTGCCCCTCTGCTTGCCGTCACTTCCTCTGCTGCTCCCGCTCTTTCTGTGAAGGAGAGAGAAAACAAAACACCGATGCCCGCTACAGGTAAGTAATTTTGAAAAAAACTCTTACCTTAGCTGTAGTCTCCCGGGTTCACCTCAACTCGGCCGCTGCTCCCACTCAAATTCCCCAGGCTGGGACGTCGAAAACAAGGGGCCACAATATTAGGTACAGACAGGCCACTTTGCATTGAGATGAGAATAAATGCCTGCACTCGGAGACTGGCAAACGAGTGGTACTCTCTCCCAGATCAGGCTGTGGAAGTCAAGGGGCTGATTATAAATAAGGATTTCTGGAAACTAAGGGAATAGGGAGAGAGCAGGAGTATGGTGTGAAGATAGAAAATCAGCTATCATTCCAGGTTGTTCTCCAATATCGCAATAACTGTGTTCCTGTGCAACACTGTGTTGTACAAAATCGTGCAATATTAATAATGAGGTCTATGGAAAAAAAGAGGGTAGGTGGCGAACCCCCAAAAATATCAGTAAAAACCAAAAATTAAATTTGATCTAACACACAATAGGACAGTCGAAATAAATCTTTAAATTACATGTTGTAATGGAACAGTGCTGTAAATGTAACGCTTTCACACTACAGTCCCTCACTGGAGCACTGTTTCTTTCACCACAATCTTCACCAGAAAGCGCGCGGGTGCTGACTGACCATGTGATGCCGATGCCGAATTCCAGTTCTCCCCAAGATTCTCCCCACAGTTTGAAATAAAGTGCTTTCTAAATATAGACTACAATTCCCAGTTTCAGGCTCAATTTCAAGGCCTGCAGAGCCGATTGCATTCCTGTTTTTGCTGAACACATTGATTGTACCTTTTGTAGAGAGAGGGTTTTTGAGGCAGGATTTGCTGTTCAGCTGGTGCCAGGCAAGGAATTACGTCACAGTGAACGCCAGTTCACTTTATAGAAAAAGGTTCATGAATTGCATTGCAGCCAAATTGTATTTAATCAACATGCGTTATCGGTGAACTGCCTGTACATTGAATGGAGGCGCAAAACTGATGGACTGAATGGACTACAGCAGTTCTCATTTCATGTTTCACAATATTTAAACATATTAAGGGATATGAATATTGTATGGGGAAAACTGCGTTGAGGAGATGTTCGGCCATTAACGAGAATAAGGAAAGCTCAATGAGTTGTATGACGTATTCATTTCCCGATGTTTCTGTGCAGTGTGCGGGAAAGCTCTTTAGATGTTGGCACAAGCTCTCAGCTGTTAGGAGGGAGGTCTCTGCAGGTTCGACAGGATTGTGTTTCCCATTCCCTTTTCTGATAACGAGGCTGGTGACGGGTTTTCTCTCCGGGTTTATTCTTTAAGACCTCGGAGCAGTTTGATACAATTGAGTGCTTTGCTTGCCCGTTTCAGAGACCATTGAAGAGTGTATCACATGTCTGCGTGTCTGGAGTCACTTTTAGGCCAGACCAGGAAAGCACTTCCTGAAAGTACACTGGGGAAGGATATCGACTTCTATAGTCGACATTGAACACACGATCAGTATTACTGACACCAGGTATTAGATCTAGATATTTTTATAATTGTTTTTAACTTGCACCAGTTTCCAGAGAATTATCCTGGTCTGGAATAGCAATCCAATGACAATTCCACAACAGCACCATCTCCACATGCGGGCCTATCGGAAACCACACTGAACCGATTATTTCTGTGCTGTTTGACAGCTCTATCAAAAATAACCCCAACCAATATGACTATCGTGATGGGACTGAGGGTGTGGTAATTGTTCTGATTGTAATTATTCCCTTCTTAGGGGATGGGACATAGTTGAGTAATTACCCACATTAGGAGAAAGTGAGAACTGCAGTTGCTAATTACCCACATTGCCAGGGAGTTGTCAGAGTTGGAGCTGGAAAGAAACAGCTTCCTCAGGTACACGGCTTGTTTTGAAGCAAAAGTCCTCAGTCCTATTGCAGGAATGGTGCCAGGGCCAAATGCCTTTGTCGTATCTACAGTGTCCAGCTGTTGCTTCATGTCACATAGTGAATTGAGTTGGTTGAAGAAGGACATCTGTGATTCTGCAGGTATCATAGTGATCAACTCAACACTTCTGGCTGAGGATGGTGCAGATACTGTATCTTTTGCATGGATGTACAGGGCTGTTCCATTATTTAGAATGCGGATATTTGTGGAGTCCTCTCCTCCAGTAAGTTGTTTAATGGTCCATCGATTTTTACGCATGGATTTAACCGGACGAGAGAGCTTATATCTGATTTGTTAGTCTTAGGATCATCTCTCTCTTTATCAGATGTTAGTCCTGCTGTTCGTAGTGCAACCAGTCAAGTGCGGTAGCTTTAATGGATTGTCATCAGGTTTAGGTACACGTGATTCCGACCCGACCATGTTCACCCACACTCGTCACTGACCCATGGATCGGCTTCATGGAAATGGTAGATGGATGGACTATCCTGGGGGAAAAGTTACAGATTGTCATTGAAATTTACAGCATCAGATGATAACCCAGTTTTAGCTGCAATATCTACTATTCAATTCTACTGACTGCCCCCCCCCCCCCCACCAAGTTCACACCGAGACCCATTCACCCATCAGCCCTGTACCCAGTGACCTACTCTGGTTTCTGAAGCGGAAATACTTCCATTTTCATATTCTCATTCTGCTGGAAGTCTTTCCTTGGTGTCACGCCTCCAATTTGTTACATAAACAATATCCATTTAAGGTACTAATCTGAATCTTTTCCTTTCAGTAATGTCATCTTCTGTATTTGAAGTGAATGTGTTTCCTTCTGTTTTTCTCCCTGACAATGATTCAGAGTTTTGCAGCATCAGTGGTGCCAGCCTTATGCAGTTTCAGACTCAAGGAACTTGTCACCATGCGTTACTGTTCAGTTCCCAGTGTACGACGCTCCATGTTGGACAGGATGTTTGGGCATCTTTGACAATATGTCGTTGTTCATAAACAGAAATTGCTGAAGAAATTGCTAAAGATGTTGCAGAATTTTCTTGAGTAAATGCAAAGTTAAACTTTCAGGTCCAGTGAACCTTCCATAAAGGTTTTTTATTTTTATTTCCAGTATCCATAATTATTGATTTAATTGAAAACTTGTTCTGCGCCTATACATTTCTGGAGAAACTCAGCAGGTCTTTCAACATCTGCAGAGAAAGAGAAACAGAGAAACACGGCCCAGTCCAGTGTGACAATTCTTCAAAACTGAATACAATTGCAAAATGGCCTTTTAATCACTTGGTAGATGTGGAGGATGGGTGGCAGGGAAAGAGGGTGTGGCAAAAGAACAATGGGCTTTTACCAGTGGTGAATGAGAATATTCTGTATAACGGGTCGAATTTAAGGTGTGAATGGGTGAAAGTGGTTCTCTCTATTGAATGCAAGATAAAAAAGACACAACCACAAAAAGTTATACGCAGGCCAGGAGGGAGAATGTTGATCATCTGGTATTATATAGATCTGGCCACAGATACGTTTTCACTGTCGTGATCATTACCCCCTTTAGATAAAGGAATTCAGATGCTTGACTTCTTATTGGCACTAGTAAGCGTTTCATGCTGCCTTAGTATTGTAATAGAGAGAAAAAACAAATCACAGTATGAAGTTTGGGCTGAGTATTGTTTACCTGTCATGTTTACTATAGTTTCAAATTTGCAGTGCTTATCTTTAAACCCTTGTTCTTGAAGTTAGCATCAAATGGAGTGTAGGATGTTGAGGAGTGACATTATAGAAACTTATAAAACCATGAGAGGTATGGATAGGGTGAATAGCCAAGGTCTTTTCCACTGGATAGGGGAATCCAAACATAGAGGGAATAGGTTTAAGGTGAAAGAGGTAGATTTAAAAGGGACTAAGGGGCAGCGTTTTTACACAGAGGGCGATGTGGCGATGGAAAGAGCTTCCAGAGAAAGAGTGGGAGATGCAAGGAGAGCTACAACATTTAAAACTCATTTGGACAAACATATGAATGGGTAACATTTAGAAGCACATGGACCTAATGAAAACAGATAGGACAAGTAAAGTTTGGAAAACCTGGCAAGCATGGACATTACGAAAAGCTTCACGCAGAGTCAGGGTGGTTTTGTGAAAGGGAAATGATATTTTGCCCTGTAAAATAATGCAAAGTATTTCGGGAGATGCCTGAAAATGTAACAACGGACTTGATAAAGGGGATCTGGTGGACACGAGGCTTTCCAGAGATTTTCCACAAGGTATTACAAAACAAAAGTTCTTACACATAACAGAAGCTCCAGGTCGTCGGATACCCTATTAACATGGGATGATGATTAGTTAACACAGAAATCGGAGAGTCGGGATTAATGGATCTTTATAGTAAAGGTTTATCTGCTGGAGTACCACAAATATCAGCCTGACGGCATCAGTTATTTGCAATCTATGCTGACGGCCTGAAGGAGTGAGTTGAGTGCAATATACATCCGAGTTTGAGGATGACACTGAGAATCAAAAGGTAGGCTGTTACTGAATGGAGAGGACTTCCAGAAAAGGAACAGTAAGGGCATTGGAGTCTTCCTGTGTATGAAACATAAAGTCAGCATGCTGATGCAGCAAGTAACTTGGTTGGTACATTAGGCGGTTTCTTGGGAAGAAAGGGTTGTATTATTGAGAATCTCTGAGATGGTGAGGCAATAATTCATTGGGTTTAAACGAATGAGGAGTGATAATGCCGAAACCTACAAGACACAGAAGGAGTTGGAGAAGGTAGATGTTGAGAAGTTTTTTCCATTCTTGTGCAAAGTATCGAACTCGATGATATAGATACCGAATAAGGTACATCGATTTCAATCTGAGTTGCGGAGTAATGTCTTCTCTCCGAAAGTCGTGAATGTCTGGAATTCCCTCACTCAGAGAGGTGTGGAGAGATACAAGGAGTCGGCAAGAGAGTGGAGTTGAGCCCTGTAGTAGATCAGCCATGTTCTTATTAAATGACAGCGTTAGCTTGAGGGGCCGATTGACCTACTCCTGTTCCTATTTATTAATTTCACATGTTATGCTTTTGGAAAGTAACGGGTTATTTTGCTGGAAATCGTGTTGTGCAATGTTGCATTCAGGGAGAGCAGAGGATTTGTTGTTTTAACCCTGGGTGGGGTATGTGGCTGTATTCCCAGCGTATCTGAGTCTGCAACATGACCCACATCTGGAGCAGAAGTTACAGAGAGAGTAAGCCTGGAAACAGGGACTGGGGGGTGGGGTTTGTGGACACTTCTTGATCCAGCCTGGATTTTCCAAGTACATTTCAAAAACTACAGCTAACCATCGGAGCGACCTCGATCTGCCCCTGTTTAGGATGTCCGAGGGCTGAATGGAACATCAGAACATAGGGCTGAGGGACACAAGTGGGTCATTCGGCCCTTTCACACTACTCCACCAGTAAATAAGGTCATGGCTCATCTCATTGTGGTCCCAGCTGCACTTTTCTTTCCATGCACCATTATCACTGATTCACCTGTCCATGGAAAATCAGACAAAGCCAGCTTCGATGTAATATAAAGGTCCAGCCACCCCAAACTTCTGCAAAAGAGAATTCCCACTTGACTGAAATCCCACTTTGTGGATTGATCCTAATTCCTGCTCTGACGGATGTTGGACGGTATGACTGTTTCCTTTTCTCATCCCATTCCTCCACTGCTGACACCAAATTTTAAATGTAACCAGGTTGGTGATATGGCCGATGATAAAGTTCTCAGACTGAGTCAGGTTCAGTGACTGGAACAAGTCAGGCAGATTTCTTTAGTTAGCCACAAGTAACTAATAAAACTAACGGATGTACATGGTGGATCTGTGGTTAGCACTGATACCTCCCGTCACCAAGTAGCTGCGTTCAGTTCCAACCTCGGGCAACCCTCTATGTGGATTTTGAACATTCTCCCCATGTCTATGTGGATTTCCTCCCAGTGTTATAGTTTCCTCCCATCGTCCATAGATATGCAGCTTAGAGCGGATTGGCCATGCTAAATTGCCCATAGTGCCCAGGGATGTGCAGGTTGGATAGGTTAATCATGGGAAAGGCAGGGTTACATGGATAGAGTGGGGGGCAGGTCCGGGGGGGGGGGGGTATACTGTTCCGAGGGTCAATGTGGACTTGATGGACGGAATGTCCTGATTCCACACTGTAGAGATTCTATACAATCAACAAGAAGTTTGGACGATACAAACACCCAGTGATCATTCTCCTCTAGGTTTTGTATGTTTCAATAAGATCCGCTCTCATTCCAAGAGTAACCCGTTAAAGCCTCCATAATATAAGACCATCATTCCTGGAATACATGAAGTGAAACATCTCCGAACTGCTTCCAATTTAATTATATCCTTTCTCAGGTAAGGAGACAAAAATAATCTCTCACACAGATGAAGTTATTTTTTGTTTTGTCAATGGTGAGAGTATTTGGAACTCTCTTCCCTGCAGAGCATTGGAGGTAGAGATATTGAATATGTTTGAGGCACAGACAGAAGGTTCATAAAGAATAACGGAGTCAAGGATTATCGGGGAATTGCGGGAATGAGCAGTGTTGGGGAAATGCTGACAGTGGTAAAAAAAATCACACTGCTCCAGCACATCCAGGAATATAAAGCAAAATGAAATGATAATATCAATAAAATGTTAAGGGGAAATCCAAGAGGGTGGCGATCTGGAAGGTCTGCTTTGTTGGGCTCTGCATCACAGAACGGGCAAAGTGGTTCCCTAACCAACTCCATCCCAGCCATTTATTTAAAATGCTTAGTTTTGGAAAGTTTTGAGAGTTGGCAGTTGTAGTAGCCTCAGTTTGTGTAGTTTTTAAGCTCTATGAGACATTGTTTATTAATGATCAGTAATTCGAGTTCTTCCTCTCTCGAGTTCAAATGTTGCTACAGTGTGTTCTGGGTAATGATGTGCTTAAATGGTCTACCTGGAGCATTAAGGTGAGCCATTTGCCAGAAAAGAGGAAAATTTTACTTTCTAGTCTTAAAAAGAGAGGGTGGATGTTGTCCTATTGCAGGAGATGCACCTTGAGGACAAGGAACATTTGACATTACAGCAGGTCGGGCTTGGTCGGGTTTATTTCTCGTCTTTTATTATTATGTGGAGCGGAGTAGCCATAATGGATAAAAAGAATCTTCCATTAAACCTACTAGATTGTATTTGACACTCACGGGAGGCTCATAATACCCAAAGCCTTGAACTACAGTAAAGAATATAGTATTGTGAATGTTTATTGCTGCCCCCCCCCCCCCCCCCCCCCCCCAACTCCCAGCGTACCCTCTTACATTCCTGGCAGATGCATTTTCCAAATTCAGTTATCCTGCATCGTGGCACATTATTGTATAAGTTTTCAAGTCTTATGGACTCCACGGTGGACAGAATGTCCAAAGGTGCCCCAATACCCTCGTTATAATGTAAGCAATTAGTGGATATGTGTGCAGAACGAGAGCTGGTGGATGTCTGGTGGCAGATCCACATCACAAGTAGGGATTTTATTTTCTTCTTTAACCAGCATAATTGCCACACGAGGGTTGATATCTTCCCCATTCCTGCAACAATCTTAGATTCGGTGGCATCCTGCACAATTGGGAATATTACCATTTCTGACCATGAAGCAGTATACTTATTGCTTAAGATTAAGCGCAATATAATAGATTCGAGACACTAGCGAATGTATCCCTTTATTCTTAAGACTAGTTGGTTAATTGAGTAGTTAGATTAGATTACTTACAGTGTAGAAACAGGCCCTTCAACCCAAAACGTCCACACCAAGCCACCCGCTGACATTGACCCCTTCACCTAACACTACAGACAATTTAGCACAGCCAATTTACCCAACCTGCACACTTTTGGACTGTGGGAGAAAATCCATGCAGACCCAGGAGAATGTGTAAACTCCACACAGACAGTCACCTGAGGCAGGAATTGAACCGCGGTCTCTGGCCCTGGGAGGCAGCAGTGCTAACAATTGTGCCAATGTGCTGACCACTGCAATGAATGCTGATCTTTGTTAGCAATTAATTCAGATTCAACCAGTAACTCATCCACTTTATGGGAAATTGCGAAGGCTTATGCCAAGGGAATAATTATTCCTTATGATGTCGCAGAAGGGGGAGCAGGAACGCTGATTTGAGGCAAAGCTGAGGGCAGCCGACAGTGCATACTGTGATTGTCCCTCAGTGGCTCAGCTGCAGAGGAGTACAACGCTTCGGTCCACAGTGAATTCCACGCTCACACAGACAGCCAGGAAGGAACTTAGTTTTGCAAAACAAAGGCTATTTGAACATGGTGATAAGCCAGGCAGGTATTCTATCTTGCCAGGAAAACGATCGCCCCCTCTTAAGCCATTACCTCAATTAGGGAAGGTACTGGCATCCTTACCTTCAATTCCAAAAAGATTAATGTCTCCTGTCCCAGATTTTTCACCGAATGATTTCAGACTGAACATTGTGAGGAGAGATGGATTAAGATGGAGTCATTTTTCAAGAACCTGGGTCTTCAAGGAGTAACCCCTGAATATGTGTTGTGCCTTAATGCACCATTGTCAGCACGGGAAGGTGTGAAGCAGCTTCAGATGTAAAGGCGCATGTTTCTGATGGATTTCCTCGTGAATTTTATACATAATTTATAAACCTATTGTCAGGGCTGATGTTTAGCACGTTCCGTCACTCATACAGTCACGAAGCCCTCCCTCCATCCTTAAGATAGGCTCATATCTCTCTGAGGCTGAAGGGAGGAAGACCCTGAAGGATTGTGCTTCTTACACGCAAATCTCACATTTAAATGTTGGTTTCAAAATCCTGTCTGAGACCCGTGCATGAAGGCTGGAAACTTTGCTGCCTTCCGTTGCCAAAGAGGACCAAACAGGCATTATAAAGGGACGCAGATCTTCCTACAATGTAAAGAGGTTACTCAATATGATCCAAGAGTGTCAACAACAATCTGTCCAGGGATTACTGATCTCTTTAGATGAGAGAAGGTATTTGATTGGGTTGAGTGGCTGGATCTCTTCTGTCCATTAGAACGGTTTGGTCTATGCAAAGTTTTTATCAAGTGGTTGAGGGTCCTTTACCGTGATCCTCTGGCTGCAGTTCTCACTAATGTTGTGCCAACCAGTAATATTAATATTTCTCCAGGCAGCCGACCAGGTTGACACCTTTCACCATTGTTGTTTACGTTGGTGATTGAGCCACTGGCGGAGGCCATCTGTAGGGTACCAACATATCTGCCCCAGAAGTGGGATAGAAGTCACGTAAGATTATATTGTATGCAGATGAGGGTATTTTTTTTGGTCAAATTCCGCAATTTCGGTAGATGATGTGATGCAATGCATTAATTCGCTTGTTGCCTTTCTGGACGATAAGATTAATTTTACAAAGTTGGAGGCCATGCCTCTGGGAGGTCTTAGGGAAATACCTCATACTGAGGGCAAATCCTGGTTTCCTTTTAAATGGCCACGGGGTGGTTTCCCTATTTCAGTATATTCATTGCATTTGTCTTTGATCATTTATTTAACGTGGATAATATCCATTTGTTTGACAAAATTACACAATTCGGATAGCTGTTATTAAAATGAATGTCCTTCCTCATTTCCTACACCTTGTGTGAATGCTTTCTTTGATGTTTCAGTGACAGCAGAGACATGTGGGCGGCACAGTGGTTAGCACTGCTGCCTCACATCGCCAGTGACCCGGGTTCACTTCCCACCTCAGGCGATTGACTGCGTGGAGTTTGCACATTCTCCGGGTGCCCCGCTTTCCTCCCACAGTCCAAAAATGTGCAGGTTATGTGAATGGGCCATGCTAAATTGCCTGTAATGTTAGGTGTAGGGGTAAATATACGGGAGTGGGTGGTGGGTCGGTGTGGACTTGTGGGCTGAAGGACCTGTTTCCACACTGTAAGGAAGCTAATCTAAGATGTTTCTAAGAAATATAATGGCTGATTTAGCTCGTTTATTTGGCACCATAAGCGATTCTTTATCAAGCTAACAAAATTTCAACTGCCACACAGATTGTGGGGAGTTGATTTCCCCGATTAAAAACAATCAATCCAGTTTTTTTTCATCGTATGTGAGTGCCTGGGCCGCTGATGTCTCGGTATCAATATGGCATCGAGCCCTCTCAGACAAAGTGAACCCTTCTTAGTCTGTTATTCTTACATAAAATGACAACATTTATGGAGTATTGTCATAATCTAATGATGATCAATACTGTCAAAACTTGAAGGACAATGCGTCAGATCGAGAGCAACACACCCATAACCATATTGCTTACCCCTATAATTGGTATACCGTGTTGTCAACCGGGATGATGGTTTCCAGATTTAAACTGTCGCCAGCGAGGGGGGTACCTTGCTTGGGTGATTTAGAATTAGTAGAATCCCTACAGTGTGGATACAGGTCCTTGGGCCCAGAAAATTCACTTTGACTCTCTAAAGAGTTACCCACCCAGACCCATTCCCCTACCATCCTATATTTACCCTGACTAATGCCCCAACTTACAGATTTTTGAACACTATGAGCGATTTAGCAATGGCCAATTCATCTAACCTGCACATCTTTGTGACTGGGGAAGGAAACCAACGCAGACACAGTTGAGAATATACTAACTCCACACAGCCAGTCACCCAAGGCTGGAACCAAACCCGTGACCCTGGTGCTGTGAGTTAGCAGTACAAACCACTGAGCCACCATGTCTTACTTGAGGGAGAAACAATGATATCATTTGGTCAAATAACTCGTACGTATGAACTACTTAGCAGAGACTTCTTCTGGTTTTTTTTCCAGATTAGAGATTTGATTAAAAAAGACTTTTAACAGACACTTATAGATCCGATACAGAGAAGTGGGTTCTTTTTGCTACGAATACCCTCTCCGTCAGCACCCTTTATCATGAGGTGGATAGTGTCCCCTCAGACAAGACTGTGCAGCTTCGTGACGTCTGTGCGAGAGAGTTGGGGGTTTAGATCTCTTCGGAGACATGGGAGGATATTTGTGAAAATGCTCGAAGGATTTTGATATGTAATAGGACATATTCCATGCAGTTGAAAAATCTTCATAGGGTCTGTCTGACACCAGATCTTCTCTCAAAATTTAAAGTGGGATTATCTTCAGCGTGGACTAAATGCCGAGTGACTACAGGCACTCTTGCTCATTGCATGTGGTCCTGCTGCAAGTTTCGTATATATTGGAGCACTGTGTTAGGTGTAGTAGAGTGGGTCTTGGGGACAGAATTGGAGATGGACCCGGTTTTTCTTTTACTGGGCCTGCACAGAGTATCTTACACAGATGCACATGGGGAAAAAATCCTTACTTTCTGTGCTAGGAAATATGTTGCGTTGGATGTCTGAAAACTCCTCGGGTGTTTTTGGGTCTTTGTAAGCTCCTCATGGAAAATATCCCTTTGGACTTTCTCACCAGTATGGTGCACCAAAAAACAGAGATTAGTATAAGTCATAGAGTCATGGAGATGTAAAGCATGGAAACAGACCCTTCGCTCCAATCCATCCTTGCCGACCACATGTCCCAAACCAATCACGTCCTACCTGCCAGCACCTGGCCCATAACCTTCCAAACCCTACCTATTCATTTACACATCCAAATGCCTCTTAAATGTTGCACTTGTATCAGCCTCCCCCACTTCACCTGGCAGCTCATTCCATGCACGTACCACCCTTTGTGTGAAATAGTTACCCCGTAGGCCTCTTTTATCTCTTTCCCCTCTCACCCTAAATCGATGCTGTCTCGTTCTGGACTCCCCGACCCCAGGGAGTCCAGGCCAGTGTGCCAACAGCCTTCTTCACTGTCCTGTGTATCTGTGAATCAAATTTCATACAACCGTGCACCTGATCGCCAATGTCCTTTTGTTCCACTACACTCCTTAAGGCCCTCTCATTCTTGATTAAACTCCTACCTAGATTTGATTTTCCAAAATGCAAGATGTTGCACTTATCTATATTAAATTCCATTTGCTATTTCTCAGCCCACTTTCACAGCTGATCAAGGTACTGCTGCAATTTCTGATAATGTTCCTCACTGTAAACGATGCCTCCTATTTTAGTGTCACCTGCAAACTTACGAACTTTGCGTTGTTCACCCTGGTCCAAATCATTGATATAGATGGCAAACAGCAATGGGCACAACACCGACCCCTGAGGCACTCCACTAGTCACAGGCCTCCAGTCCAACAAGCATACCTACACCATAGCCATTTGCTTCATAATGTCAAGCCAATTGTGTCGCCAATTTGCCAGTTTACCTTGGAGTCCATACGATCTAACCTTCTAGAGCAGCCCACCATGTGGAATCTTATCAAACGCCTTACTGAAATCCATATAGATTATGTCCACCACCCTGCCTCGTCAAACCTCCTGGTCACTTCCTCAAAACACTCTATCAAAATTTGTAAGGCATGATCTCCACGCACAAAGCTATGCTGACTATTCCAAATCAACCTTTGTCTTTCTAAATGCATGCATATCTTATATCTCCAAACATTCTCAAGTGGTTTCCGGAAACAGATGTGAAGCTGACTGGTCTATATTTCCTAGGCTTTTCTTTGCAGCCCTTCTGAATAAGTGCACAACATTTGCTACTGCCCAGTCTTCCGGGTCATTGGCCCCTGAACTGTCTTATCTCGCCTCGTGCAGTGCTCGAAGATATATCTGGTCAGGACCAAGAGATTTATCTGACTTTGTGCATTCTAATGTGTCCAACAGCACCTCTACTGTGAGGTGTGCCAGGATATGACAATTAACTTCCCAAAGGTCATAGGTCTTCGTGTCTTTCTTCATGGGAAATACAGAAGAGAAATTGAGGACCTCAACGATCTCTTGAGGTTTTAAACATGCGTGCCTATTTTGGATTTTAAGACGTCCTATTTTCTCTCTCTAGTTGTTCTTTTTCTTTACTATACTGAATTTGGATTCACCCTAATCTGCTCAGCCAAGGCTATCTCATATCCCACTTTCGCCCTGCTGATTTTCTTCTTCAGTAAACTCCTGTATCCCCTGTGTTCCTCCAGGGATTCCATTGATCCCAGCTACCTGTACCTGAGTGACGTCTCCTTTTTTTGTTGGTCAGAACCTCAATATCTCTTGTCATCCAGGGTTCTCTCTTCCAGCCTCACTTTCCCTTCACCCTCACAGGAACATATAGACCTTGAACTCGAGCTCTGTCACTTTTGAAGCCCTCCCACTTGCCCGGGATCCTTCTACCTGGAAACAAACTACTCCATCAACTCCTGCAATCCCCTGACTAAGTCCAATAAAATACGCCTTGCCCCAATTTAGAACTTGAATCTGTGGACCACTTTTGTCCCTACCATAACTATTATAAAACTAATACAGGTCTAGTCACTTTTCCCAAAATCTCCCCCACTTTACCTCCATCACCTATCCTACCCTATTTCCCAACAGTAGGTCGAGTATTTCCAATCCCGAGTAGGATCCTCTACATGCTGCATGTGGAAACTTTCCTGAACACGCTTAACAAATTACATTCTATCTTAGTTCTTAACCCTCTGGAAGTTCCAATCTATGTTAGGATAATTAAAATCACCTATTATGACAACCCTGTTGCTCCTGTAAGTCTCTCCAGTCTCCCTGAATATTTGTTTGTCTAATTCCCATTGATTATTTGAAGACTTATAGTGCAACCACTATAACATTACCACCACCCCTTACTTCTTTGCACCATTCAAAAAACCTCATTGGATATTATCTCAGTTATTTCATCGTTAAATACTAGAGTGATACGTGCCTTAATCAGAACTATTGGTATTTACATTGTTTCCATTTATATCTCTTCCTCGCAGTGACTTTCACATTTGCAGCATCCCTTGTCAAGGCACAGTGGAGATATAGAGCAGTACTTGGATGGGAGCTGCACATCCTGTCACTTCCAACATTGGTTACATGTTTCCCCACACTGGGCAGTGATCTGACACAGTGTTACCGAACAATGCAACAGCCTGGGTTTATATATGAATAAACCAGTGCGGACTGCACAGCTCTACATGCTGGACATTTAGCCCAGGATTATAGATCCAGCATTGGTGTGGGCTGCACAATGTTTCACTCTGGACATTGCTGGCTTGCATACAGCTGTACACGAGCCGGATCTACACAGTGCTCCATCCTGAATATGTAATTGATGGGCTGGTTATGTGAGTTGGATTGCGAATGTGAGAGTACTAGACATCTGGCAATGCCTTTATTTTGAGTTTTACTTCTTGTGATTGGACTCTTCAAATCTTGACTCATCCGGTTAGACCCATCCCTCTGGATGGGTCATGGCAATTGTTGTTGCAGCATCTGGGTCTGCAACATGACCAACAAATGGTGCAGAGGCTGCATGGAGGACAGTCTCCACAAAATAGAATGATGGAATCACCATCAGATCAGCCGTAGTCTTAATGAATGTTGTGGAAGGATTGAATGGACCACTAATGCAATTTATTCATTAACAAATTCCTGTTTGTTCCAAGCAAACTTCCCTTCTCTCCTAGTGTCCCATACTGGTGGGGAGTGTGTCACCTCCTGCTGTCCTTGTGTAACAGGATCCTGGGGCCTCACTAACCTCCAGATTTCCATGTGCCCCAGTTTCGAGCACTGAGTGACTCCCTCCTGTCCCTGTGTCCCAATCGTGAACAACTGAGTGACTGCCTCCTGATCCAAGGTTTGCGAAATTAGATGTCTTGCTCCTGCTAACAGGCTAACAGGCTCCAATAGCTCTGTGCTCACCTGCTGCTCCTGTGGAATGGAATTGAGGGCCTGAATAGCCTCTTCACATTCCTTACAGCTTCTGTAGACTAAAAGCCTTTCTCCTGTTTCTGTAAAACACTATCAAAATCTGAATGATGTACTTTTGTATTTTACTCTCAGCAATTGAGCAAACAAGCTGACTGACAGAATTCAGAAGCTGAATAGCCTCATCCTGTTCCTGTGTTATACACTCAAGAGGCAATAGAGTTTCAGAGAAGTACAGCACGGAAAAAGACCTTTCAGTCTGATCGTCCATACCGACCAAATATCCTAAATAAATCTCGTCCCCCTTGATAGCACTTGGCCCATTTCCCTATAAACACTTCCCATGCATGTATCCGTCCTAATTCCTTTTACATGGTGTAACTGTACCTGCCTCCAATACCTCTTTTGGCTGTTCAATCCATACACGCAGCAGTCTCTGTGTGTCCCTATTTAAATCTTTCCCCTCTCATCTTAAATCTTTGTCTTCTAATTTTGGACATGCCAATCCTGGGGAAAAGACATTGACTATGCCCCTCATGATTTTATAATACTCTTTAAGTTCCCCCCTCAGCCTCAACACTTGAAAATTGTCCCAGCCTATTCAAATTCTCCCTGTAACTCTAACCCTCCAACACCTGCAACATTCTTTCAAACCTCTTCTGCACCCTTTCAAGTTTGACAACACCTCTCCGACAGCAGGGTGACCGGAATTAAAGGCAATATTACAAACGTAGCCAAACCAATGTCCTGTACAGATGCAACATGTCATGCAAATGTTTAGACTCAAAGCACTCACCAAAAAAGGAAAGATCACCAAGTGCCTTCTTCACTGCGCTGTCTACCTTTGATGACACTTTAAACGAACGGAGAACCTGCACCACATGGTGACACAGTAGCTCAGTGACTAGTACTGCTGCTTCAAAGCGCAGCGATCTGGGTTTAATTCCATCCTTGAACGACTACCTGTGTGGTGTTTGCACATTCTCCCCGTGTCTGTGTGATTTTCCTCCGGATGTTATGTTTTCCTCTGACAGTATAAAGATATACAGGTAAGGGCAGATTGGCCATGCTCAATTGTGTATAGTACCCAGGGATGTGTAGGCGAGGTGGATTAGCCATGGGAAACGCAGGCTCAGAGGGATAGGGTAGGAGTTTATCCAATGGGATACTGTTTAGAGGGACGGTGTGGCCACGATGGGCCGAATAGCCTGTTTCCTCACTGTAGGGATTCGATAATTTCGATGGAGTTCTCCTTGATTGGCAGCTTTCGACAGGACCCTACCTATATGTCTTGCCTTGATTTGTCTTGCCAAAATCCAACACCTCACATTTAATTAAAATAAATGCCAAGTGCCACTCCTCGGTTCACCTAAGCAAGGTCCCATTATAGTTTGAGAGATCATTCTTCACTGACGACTACACCAACAAATTTGGTATTATCTGCAAACTTACTGACTGTACTTCATATACTCAAATGCAAATGATTTGTATAAGTGACTAAAAACAGTGGACCCACTATTGATCTTTGCGGCACGCCACTTGTCACATGTCTCCAAGTTTAATGAACAAATGTCCACTGTCACGCTCTGTCTCCAATATCCAAGAAAATTTGGGATCTAAATGGCGAACTCTCCCTGGATTCCAGGCAGTCTGACGTTGCTAACCAGTCTACCATGTAGAACATTTTGGTTTTCTTACTGAATTCCATAAAGACAACATCCACTGTCCTGCCTTCATCAATCATCTTCATCACTTCCTCAAAAAATTCCACCGAGTCAGTAGGATGTGATCTCCAATGTACAAAGCCCTCTTCAGTCCTTGTCGTTCCAAATGCATATACATCGTTTCCCTCAAAATCCCCTCCAACAATTGAGACACCAATGACGTCAGACTCACCAATCTATAGTTACCTGGTTTTTCATTACTTTCTTAAATAATGACCCTATGTTAGCAGCCCTCTAGTCTTTTGACACCTCACCTGTTAAAATCAATGGTACAAATATATAAGCAAAATGCAGAACAATCTCTTCCTAGCTTCCCACAAACATCTGGGATACAACTGATCAGGTCCCAGGGATTTATTCACCTTTATATGTTTTAAAATGTCAAACACCTCCTTGTAATATTGACACTTTTCAAGACATCACTACATATTTCTTCATTCTCTCGCTCTTGTAACCTCCTCCACATTAAATACTGAGGAGAAAAACTTGTTTTGCATCCCTCCAATCTCCTGTGGTTGTACACATAAAGTAGCCTTACTGATCTTTAAGGAGCCCTATTCTCTCCCTAGTTAATCTGTTGCCATTAAAGGATTTGTAGAGTTTCTTCAATGCCTTGTTAACCCTATTTCCAAAGTCATCTCATGTCCACATTTTTCTGGCCCGATTTCCCTGTTGACTATAAACTTATTGCCCTTATACACCTCTGGGGACTCATTTGATAACAACTCTGTTTACCTTACGTATGCCTCCTTCCTTGCCTTGACCAGAGGATCAATATATCTAGCCATCCAGCACTCCCTGCACCCACCAGACTTGCCCCTGTCACTAATAGGAACACGTTGGCTCTGGACTCTCTGAAACCAAGTTTTCATGGCCTTGCATTTTCCAACCATCTCTTTACCTGCGAATAGGGTATCTCAATCAGCCTTTCACAGGGCTCGCCTAAAACACTCAAAATTGGCCTTATTCACAGTTAGAACTTTAATGTTTACATCAGGTCTTTCCTATTCCAAAACTAATTTAAAACTAATGTATATGTGTAACAGACTTGAAAGTTAAATAAACACTTCCTGCCCCTCTGTAACAGTCTCGAGAGGCTGAATGGGCTCCTCGTGGCCCTCTGTAATAGACTGGAAAGGCAGAATGGCCTCCTCCTATCCTTATGTAACAGATCCGAGACATTAAATGACACAGCAACCCGTGGCTTACGAGCAGCCGTTAAAGTGTATCTGATGGAGGTCCATCCATTCTCAGTTACAGAAACACAAACAACACAATGTACTCCAGGTGCCTTCTCAGTAACACTTCATACAGCTACAGCGACGCATCTCTTTGTTTTGAATGATTCTGTTGGCAAAATGTACCAATATTCTAGATTTCCACCTTTTCAAGTAGCAACAGGCTAATATGGGCTAAATGGTCTTTTATTATCCCTCTGTAAGAGGCCCATAGGGACAGAATTGCTTCGGCCTGTTGCTGAGCAGCAATCTCAATGCGCTGTCTCAAGGTTATGAAAGGATTTGGTAGCAGGGCACTTAAAACCATGAGTAGCCTCACACTGGTCAATAATATCATACTTTGTGTTAAGGTATCTAGAAACTTGCCCACTCGACATTTTTTTTTGCAGCCGATCTGTTGTTTTATAACTGCCTCCTTTCATAAACAGAGTGGAATATACATAGACCCCTGCAGTGTTCTGTTAATACTCTCATATACAAGTTACAAAAAGATTATAAAGATTTATGGTCTATCCCTCAGCAATCCTCACCCATTCCAACCAAACCCAGTAAATGTTCCCTTTTATACTGATATGAAAAGTAATGTGTGGAACTGGTTAACTGAGCTGTTTGTTCAGTCGTGATTTGGAGATGCCAGTGTTGGACTGGGATGTACAAAGTTAAAAATCACTCAACACCAGGTTATAGTCCAACAGGTTTAATTGGAAGCACACGAGCTTTCGGAGTGCCGCTCCTTCATCAGGCGATAGTGGAGGACACAATTCTAAGGCACAGAATTTATCGCAAAAATTTACAGTGTGATGTAACTGAAATTATCCATTGAAAAATACCTTGATTGTCTGTTCAGTCTTTCATCTGTTCAAATACCATGATCGTTTCACTTATTTCTTGTGTAAATCATAAAATCCTTTTTTTTAAAAAAAGTTGCATTTTCAGGTTAACTGAAACATTGACTGTTACCTAGATAATATGTTGAAAGTGTTAGCCCTCTGTGTGTGTATAGTGCAATGGTGGTCACCTGTAATGTGATATGACCCCAAGATCCCGGTTGAGGCCCTCCCTATGGGTACCGAAATTAGCTGTCAGCCTCTGCTCGGCCACTTTTCGCTGCTGCCTGTCCTGAAGTCCGCCTTGGAGGATGGTCACCAGGAAGTCCGAGGTCTTCAACTGGGAGGGAACACTCCTGTCTGTTGATTGTTGTGTGGTGCCCATTCATCCGTTGTTGTAGCCTTTGCTCGGTTTCCCAGTGTTTGTTCAGTGACTGTGATTAATGCCAATCTCCATTGATTCTAATTATCCCAGTGGAGGGTTTTAAGGATAAATGGGCGCCGTTCAATGTGTTATCCCATAACATGAGCGGGAGCATCACCGACAGCACTGATAGGGTTCAGCAGATCCAGAGAGAGGGGGAGGAGAGATCAGAATCTGAAAACATTAGACTGGAATGTTCCAAAAATGGATCAGATGAATGAATCAATGGATGAATCATTGGACTGGCATGTTCCAACAATAGACAGGAGTTTACCGAATTATGTTTGGTATCTTTCTGCATTTTATTGGTGGTCATTATCATTGCGGATCTATTACGCTATTCTGATTGTTCAATATTTTTATTATCCTTTCCTAGTTATGTTTGGCGTTCCTGGTAAGTGTCACTGTCAAGTTTGTTTTCTCTATAAAATAGTTATGACTATATTACTGGTCTTTCATATAGTCTACACTTCTTGTCGCTATTATTGTTCCTGTTGAAACTCTCAATCCAGATATTCACTCGACAGAATACTACTAACTACATCAATGACCGTGTTCAATTACTGTCTCCCTCTCTGCTCTGGCATTGTTACTCACGGGTCTCTATGTTGACCTACTCAGCTCCAGCGTAGAACTACAACTTATTGTATCATGGCCTTTGTTATTTAAATATTAACAGCATGGAGGTCACTCTGTACAGTTCTGGTTACAAACTTCACTTCCTTCCACTGTTTCCACCCCATCCCTGGCCAATATCTGCAGCTGAAGCAGACTAGTCACAACTGTGTGTGATCCCTTTGACTATGAGCTCATTCTTCAAGCCATTCCATGGCCTTTTCTAACTGGAAATACTCACCACTCCAGAATAAATCGCACTGGTTTATTCCATCTGCTGTTTGAATCTTGAGCTATGAAATACAGTCTTAATGAAGCCAATAATCTGCTGCTGCCGCTCCCAGCATCAAACCTGCCAAAGCAAATCTGCTTCGAACTCACGCCAAACTCCCATCCATCTGTCATTCATGTACATGCCGATGTATATTGCTACTGTGTCTGGCAATGCCTTTATTTTAACATTCTCAAACATTTTACCTCATCTGTCGATGAAACTTCTCTCGTTCCCTCTCTGTTGATTAACAAAAAGCCTGCCAGTTGTTCGCATTTAAAATAGTTTCCTCCATGTGCGTTCCTTCTCAAACAATGAGTTTCGCATTCAAACACGCCAATCGCGCACGCGCGCACACGCACTCTCAGTTTCTGATGAGCACACACACATGCAGCAAACCTTCCCATTATAGGCAGTAACCTGATGCGAGTATGGTTAGCATATGATAGTAAAGTTTGTAATACTCTCTATGCTGGGCAGATAGTGCAGTTTACTGAGCAACACACTAGCATGGTTTGCACAGCTCTCCATGCTGGGCTGTCATCTTGTCCCAGTTTATGTTGTTTGTGGTGTTCTGTGAAGCAGATTGAGAATTTGATGTAACAAACCATTCCAGCTGATCTGGCAATGCCTTTATTCAATGTTCTCATTCTTGTAATTTTACTCTCGAAGATCTCACTTCTCCAGTTCGTCCCACTGCCCTGTCTGATTCCCCATATTTCCACAGCACTTTTTCCATTTATTAACTGTCTGTTTCTGTCTTTTATGTGAATCTTTCTGTCCCTCTGTGTCTTTCCCTGGGCTTAGCTTTTGGCTCCCTAGTGTATCAAGTGCTGGCATTGTGTAGTTCAGAAAGAGTGAAATGATGTGTTTCAGGCTGTTGTTCACTTCCCGGTATGTCCCATGTGATGGTCCATGGACAGGGGTGTTTTAGAAGATATGAGACACATCCTTGTAATTTGGTCTGTACCTGAATTTGTCCCTCTCCGGTGACCTTGCGATCAGTAACACGAGGAAGTCACTTAAGTAAAGGACCAGGCATCTGAATTGTGTGACAATGCTGTCACTGTTTTTTTAAATATTATTTTCTCCTTTTTAAAATAAGAGATCTTAAACGCCAAACTGCCTACTGAAAACGGTTCAAGTAAATAACTTACGACGCTTTTAGGGTTTATAATAAATAGCAGTAACAACGGCCTCGTAACTTATCCCCAGCTGCTACTCTCTCTGAAAACTGACTTGATGCTGTTTCCTCCTGGATTGGAGAACTGTATGAAGTATGTATGTCTGAATGTTCCTTTTTACCAAGGGGTGTGTTTATGGAATGTTAGTATAATGGAACAGTTCATTTGTAGAAGGTATTATATCCATTATTCCGTTAAGGTTTCCAATAGTTTAATTATTCTAAATTCCTCTTCATTGTGTATGGATTTTCATTAGAGTGTTTAAATATATTGTGTTTTGCTTAATGGTGGGTGGGTTTGACTAGAAGCATCACATCTGGAACACCCAGTTCACATCTACCTTTAAAATAAGAAAAGGGTGGCATCCAAGTTACCCTCTTAAAATAATTTGAGGCAGTCTAGTTGGTCGATAGCAAACTGGGGAATCTTGTCTGGTTCTAAATCGATAACACCAAATTGGGTTTAGAATTACAATCCCTACAGTCTGCAAACAGGCCATTCGACCCAACAAGTCCACACCGACCCTCCGAGGAGTAACCTACCCAGACCCATTCCTCTACCCTAATATTTACCCCGAAAAGGATCCTAACCCACATACATCCCTGAAAACTATGAACAATTTAGCATGGCCTATTCACCTGACATGCACATCTTTGGATTGTGTGAGGAAACTAGAGAATCCAGCATAAGCTCATGCAGACACTGGAGATTATGCACGGGAGACTATTCGGTTCAAAGGTCGCATATGGTAGTTGTTAGTGTCTTTTGTTCCGGATGTTGAATTCGGCTGGTTTAAACAGTGCTTTGTGTATAAAGATTCTTTCAGCCACTAAGAGTTCTCTGGGTGTGGAAGAAGTAAACTTGGGGGTTTTACAAAAGGTAATGAAGGCAAAGCTGTATGAATTGACAGACAAGCTGGAGTTGGGTTTGCTTTTGTCTGTGAGAAAATGAGAGATAATTACAGCTATAGTTCCGGAATTACATTGGACGGAACCGTCATCAGACGCTTTCGAAATGGCTAGAATTCAATTTCAAATGAGTCACTTTGAACATGAGAAGGAATTGAAACAGTTTGAATTATGATGAAAAGTAGAAATAAAAGAAAAGGAAATGAAGAAGAAAGAGAGGAAAGGAGAGAAGAAAAGCAAAGAGTTCCAACTTAAACAGTTAGCAATTAGAGAGGAAAGTTGACATAGAAGGCGGAGATCAAGGTAGATGGTAGGCTGGATGAGGAGGATTGTGAGGTTGAGCAACCCTGTAGTAGCCAATGGCCTGATGAGGTGCTGTTTAAATGCACCCAGGGATTATCTAAATTTGATGAGAAGGATGGGGAAGCCTTTTGAATTTCATTTGAGAAAGTGGCTAAACTAATGCAGGGGTCAGTGACCATGTGGATTTAGTTGATCCAAACAAAGCTGATAGGTATTTGCATCCCTATCGGAGGAGGTATCTGGCCAGTATGGGGTTGTTAAGAAAGCCATCTGAAGTGCACAGAAGCCGACAGACAGCGTTTCATGAATCTAAAAAAGGGTCCCTGGTTAAACTCACATTGAGTTTGAAAGGATAAAACAAAGTAATTTTGGATAATGGGTAAGGGTATTAAAACAGAGCAAAGCTATGACACTGTTAGAGAGATTCTTATTTTGGAGAAGTTCAACAATTCACTTCCTGCAGTCGTGAGAACACGTGTGGAAGAGCAGTTACAACGGCAAAGATTAGAAGCTGAAATGGCAGATGATGATGATTTGGTACAAAAATCAATGTTTGGTTTCTGTGAGGCATGGAGAAGAATGCGCGAGATCTTAAAATATATACCTGAGAACGTAAGCTTTACTGGCATAGGCCAGGAGTAGCAGGGAAAGAGGTTACAGCATTAAGAGGTACAGAAGCATGTAATTCTTTTATGCTGAGACATGAGGAGCTATGTTATTCAGAAGGACTGTTGGAGAGATGAGAAGTGCTCCATAATGTAACATGTGGTTGGAGTGTCCGTTGGAAACATCAATAGATTTATTCCACAATGGGAAGGAGGTTTTGAGCTTCGTGTTGGCATTACAACGTTTCAGCATTTAAGTTGCGAATAACATACATGAGCCAAATCTTTATCACTGATCATGAACCCTTATAATTTTGGAGAAGTTTAGGGAAGGAAAGACCAGTCTGTTTCGATTGAGCTTATTATTGCTGCCATTCAATTTCAAATTATACACGTGACAGGGTGAGAAAACCGAAATTTTGACACGTTGTGGAGACTTGGATGAAGAAAGACAAAGGCATTCTGTGGCAGGAGTAAAATGATTGAAATCGAATCTAGTTGTGAAAATTTGCATGCTCAGAGTCAATGTAATATATATACATGCATTGCAGACTACCAACAGAGGAAGTCTAGGAGATCTAAAATGAATCTACGGTTGTATATTGATCGATTATTTTATTAAATGTGGAGTCGTGAGGATACTATCACTGTAAAAAGGTTATTTTCTCTTGGATTTTTTAAATAGAGGTTTTAAATGCAGAGGTGCAGAACCCTGTTGTCTGAAAACAGTTAAAGCAAATAACTGAGAAAGCCTTCAGGTTTCATTAAAGTGGTGGTAACAATGGAAGGGCAGTAGCCAGCTTTCCCAGACCAGGTTTCCACATTTTGTTTTTAGCTGCAGCATTCAGAAGCTGCTGGGGATCCCAGAAAGGTTGGAAGTTTCAATACATGATCCCCAGCTGCTTTTCTCTCTGAGATCTCTGCTGATGTTGTTCCCTCCTGAATTGGAAAACTGCTGTAAGGATCTGTATTTGAGTATATCTTTGTGCCAAGCGGTGTAAACCAAGAAGGTATGGTATCTATTGTTTGTGTAAGTGTTCCAACATATAAGCTATCCCAAAATCTTCTTTTCTTTGATTGTATTTTAACTAAAGCATTTGAAAAGATTATATTTTGCTTAATGTCGAGTGGTCTGACCAGACGTAACATATCTGTAAGGCACACTTCACATCTTTATTCAAAATAAGGAAAGGTTTGGATCTAAACGGCATTCTTAAAATATTTTGGGTGGATCTGGACTGGTCCACAACACTTGGACCGAGGGGTTTCTGACTGGCTCCTGTAATTGAAAAGTTAGTGGAGGGGCTGGGGATGGTTTGCTGGAAGTTGTGCTGTGAGCTTCTTCAGACATTCAGGGAGACCTGAGGATTTGGTGACCCAGCTCCGGATGGTGCATGGGGACTATAGTTACAGCATGTGGGTCTGCAACACGAACAGCAAATGGAGCAGAGGCAGAAGAGAGGGGAAGCTCTGAATCCACGAAGTGAGTGTGTGTGCGGGGAAAGGGATCTACTATATCCATCCCGGGTTTTCCAGGAACAGCTTCCCAAGCTCCACTTAACGAAGGCGCAGAGTGTGAGGGGCCCTGACTGAACAAGGAGCTGGTCATAGAATGGTGTCACCTCCTCCAACACGACCTGCAGCTTCACACCAGAGGGAGGATGATGCTGCCAGTGGCTGTGAGGGTCACTGTTTCATTCAGCTTCTATGATCCATAACTTTCCTGGCAGGGCTAGGTGACATATCCATCATTTCCCAGTATCTCAACATCAATGTCACCATTCGGTGAAGGAGGATATATATGGTGGATAAGGTATATAGATTGTTTCTCCCTCAACAGACATGGCATCTGCAGGGTATCCATGTCAATGGGGAGAGGTAGAGGAACTGATGGTGTTCTCTCTCTATTAATGTTACAGTGTGCCCATCACAGTGCATCATGTTGGTGCATACCCACTGTCCTGGCAGCAGTCATGGCCTCTTCATTCAGAAGCAGTCAGCCATTCCCATCGTCATCAGGTCTCCACGTAGAAAGAAATGAATATATCTTGGATAAAGGCCGTCTCCTTGATGCACGTTTCAAAACACCGTCCCCACCACCAATCAACCACATCAAAGTGTACCATATGTTCGGAGAGCAATGGGGTCACTTGGAGTGTCTGGGAGCTGACGATCAGTGATGGAGCAAAACCTCCCATGTCTGAACGGATCTGAGTGAACCCCCCAGTACACATTATCATTAAGTCCTGTAATCTCTCTCCATTTTAGAAACATATTACTTTCCATTATTCCTGTAAATGAAATGACAGGTTATATCATGTTAAATTCCACCTGCCAAACTATTATCTATTATCGTTACCCCTCTGAATCTATTTGCAGACTTTCCACCCTCTCTTGGTAATTTAATCTCTTGCTTACCACAGACACTTAACCAAACTCAGCATCTGTATATCTGTTCAATTTCTCTTCATAAGACAAACACTTCAAGTATAGAATCAATCTAATGAAGCTCTTCTGAATTGCCTCCAATGGAAATACCTCATTCTGCAGGACACCCAAACTGTACGCCAGTTGCAGCCTCACTAATGCCTTGCATAGCTACACCAACACTCCCTACCTTTCTACTCTATCCTTTTATAAATAACCACTGAAATTATGCTTGCATTTCTCATTACTAGCAGTACCCGCAGGCAGGTTTTCTATGATATGCAAGCAGACACCCAGATCCCTCTGCACCTAAGCACTTTGAACTTTCTCTCCATTTAGATAATAATTTGTCTTTCTATTACACTGGCCAACTTGAATAGCTCCATATTTATTCACTTTAATTTTCTTTGCCAAATGTTGGCCCGTTCACCCAACCTATTCATTAGTTTTAAAATCTCTTGCATCATCATTCCGAAGTAATTTCCCACCAATGTTAGTGTCATCTGAAAATGTGGCATCGTATTTTCTATCCTGTCAACCGAGTACAGTAATAACATCGATCGCAAATGGTTGAGGCATGAGAACTGAAATCAATGGCACCCCACAAATTGCATTTACCAAAAGAAAATGACGCATGTATTCCATTTGACTACATTTTGTTGGATAACCAATCCTCCATCCAAGCGAACTAATTACTCCTAGACCCACGTTGTCTCATCTTACCACTTACTCTTTGGAGAAGCGACATATCCGATGCCTTCAGGAAGACCAGATATGTTCTAGCTCCAGGATTCCCACGATCCACCTTGTTTGTGACATCTTCAAATAACTCAAGCAAATAATTGAAACACGATTTAGCCTTCATAAAACCATGTTGACTCTGACGAATTGTGGTTTAAGTTTGCAAATGTCCTGAACAATGGATTCTAATAATTTGCCTTAAATTACAATAGTTTATTGTTGCACTTTAGTCCCTAATTTATGCCATTATTACAAGTTCTTCCCTTTCGAAAACCTTTACGTTTTTTTTTCAATTCCTGTTTAATGTGCACAAGGCTTTAAGAGATCTGCTCCAATTGCTGTGTAAGAGCCATGTGTCACTGAATGGAGTCATCATCCTGCTGGTGTACAATATCCATGGGCTGACGTCTTTCTGGTGTTCCCATGTTGTCATCTCCAAGGCCAGAATAGCCTCATCCTGTTGATGCTTTAGAGGGTTGGGAGATTATGGAATCTTCCTGTTGTTGTGTAACATTTTGAGGGGCTGATGTGTCTTCTCATACTTCGCCATAACAGGTGGGTATACTGAACGGTCTCCTCATGTATCCTGGAGATGGAACCGTGGGATTGATTGGTCTTCTCTTCTTCCCATACAGCAATCACGTGTCTAAATTATCTCTTCCTTTCTCATGAAAGAAGTCTCAGACAGTTTTTATCCTATCCAATTCCCTTGCAATAGGCTTGGTGGGTCTGAATGGCCTCCTGTTATCCCAGTGTAACAATCTCCAGTCAATGTTTGACCTCTTCCAGTTCCTATGTTACAGATATGAGGAGGCTGAATGGACTGATCCTGTTGCTGTTTAACAGAATACTGGTGCAGCATAGGCTCGAGTGGCTGATTGGCCTCCTTCTGTAAGTGTATATCAGGCTCCAGGCTGAATAGCCTCATCCTGTTTTGGTGTAACAGGTTCGAAGGCCTGAATATCCACCTGTTGTTCCTGTGTAACAGGCTGGAGAATGGAATGGATTCCTCCACTATCTGTGTAATTCACTTCACATGTTGAATCCTTCGGTCATCTATGTTCAAATAAGATCATCTTCAATTTTTGTAAACTCCAATGGCTACTGGGTCAACCTGATCATCCTTTTATTATAAGTTAGCACCTTCATTGCAGGAATGAGTTGAGGGAACCATCTCTGAGCTGCGTCCAATTTAAAACATCCAATCTTCATTGAAGAGATTAAATCTGTACACACTACTCCAGATGTGATCTCATTAATACCCTGTACAGCAGCTGCAACACTTTACCAGCCTGATTTAAGGTTCCCACCCAGCTTAGAGCTGTCTCAGCTCTCTGGGGGAATACAGAGCATTGTTGGAAGACCATTATCCTTCTCTACTCCATCAGCATAACGGGAGATCTGTAGAAAGTTTGAGAAGATCAAAAATTATGTGGTGAGATGATCTCTATCATTCATCTCCCCAGAGCCCACGTCGCTCACATTCCAATGTATCTTGTGGGCAGCACGGTGGCACAGTGGTTAGCACTGCTGCCTCACAGCGCCCGAGACCCTGGTTCAATTCCTGCCTCAGGCGACTGACTGTGTGGCGTTCTCCCCGTGTCTGCGTGGGTTTCCTGCAACAGTCCAAAGATGTGCAGGTCAGGTGAATTGGCCATGATGATTTGGTATCAATCTGGTCCAGCCTCCTCTCCGACTTTAACATTCAACCCCACCTTCATCTTCCTATTAGATAAAAGGAGGCAGCTTAGAAAAATGCCAAGTGTTGCAGTGAGCCAGTGGATTCAGAGAAATGTAGGACCCAGCAAAAGATGATCAAGAAACTGAGAAAAAAATCAAAATGAGAAAAAGCGTGCAAACGAACGAAAACCATAAAGACTGCTAAAAAGCGTCTATCAATGTATGAAAAAAAACAAAAACAAGGACAAATGTGGAACAGTGCATGTCGCTCAGGATAATTTATTGCAGAGAACAGAGAAATTGCAGGGAAAAGAAGCTGTTTCTTTGCGTCTATCTTCATGGAAGAATGTCCAGAAGTTCTTCCAGAAATGCCAAGTGACCATGGGACTTGTATAACTAATGTCTAAGATCATTCTTATCAATGTTGAGGTTATCTTTGAAAAGAAAGCTGGATTGAATATTTATAAATCTGACAGACTAGATGCACATCATACAAGAATTTCAGAGGAAGCAGCAATAGACATATTTTTTGCATCGAGGATTTTCACTTTATTTTCCGACACATTCCCGAAAGTCATTTAGCCAATCTGGATAAGGCAAAGGTTATAAATATTATCCAATTGTTGAAGAAAGTACGAATTTGGAGAATGGTGAACTGCAGACCAGTTATCTTGTCATCCGCAGTCAGGTATCTGTTGGACTCGATTACAAAGAACATGCTACTAGATATATAGAAGGTAATAACATAACTGGGGAGTGTGAGAATGTACCGATGAAAGGAAAACCAGAAGTGGTAAACATTTTTTTGGAATGGTTTGAAGATCATTCTTGTGGACATAGGCAATGAAGAACCATTGGATAGCATATAGTTGGATATTCATGAGCTTTTTTTAAAGAACTCACACAGTAAGCTCATAATAAAAAATAAAGCGAGAGATATTGGGAAGAACATATGCAAATGTGAAAGTAAAAATTAGGTTTACATTCATGTGAATGTAATTGGAAGATAGAGGATGTCGTGCACCAGTTGCATCGAGTGTTGGTGAAACTAAATGTAGAATATTGTGTATCGTTCGGAGTCCCAATCTAAGAAAGAATATATTGACTACAGAGGAACTTTAAAAGGTATTATCCAGATTAATCCGTAAAATGGCAAGGTTGTCTGATGGGGAACCTCAGCCTGTAATCTCGAGTTTCAAAACATGAGAGTTGATTGTAGTGAATCTTAGAAACATCGAAAGGACTGAATAACAGAGGAACATGGAGAAGTACAAGTAGGCGAGATAAGGGAGAATCCCACGATATTCTACACGGACAAGTAGAAGAGAATAATCAACAAACAGCTAGTGTCCATTAGAAACCAAAGGAGCAATCTGTGTGTCAACATGGAGAACATTGATGGATTGTTACATGAGACCTTCACATCTATTTTAATTGGGAGAAGGAGGATGCAGGTACAGAATTCAAGAAGATGGACTAGGAAGCTCTTGAACAGATTGATGTAAAATACGAGCAGGTATTTGAGGTTTGTTCTGTACAAATTTGGACCAATCTCCATGTCTGAATGAGTTGTATCACAGGCGGCTGTTGGGGTCTGTGGTGTAAAATTATGTCCCAATACATGTGTGAATCATAATGTAACACATGTATTGGGCCAAGCAGTGGAATGTGGTGAAACGGTTAAAAATTATGTCCCAATACATGTGTGAATCTAACCGGAATGGAGGTGTTGCTTAGTCCCGTGTGAATCTTATTACACACCTCCCCGTGTGAATCTTCTTATCTGTATGTAACCAGAATGGAATGTGTTTTTTAGCCTTGCTCTGCTGTTCACATGAATGTTTATATCTGGAAAAGAGTATATCAGCTGGAAAAGTCTCCAGTTCGGTGAGTCTGCTCCGGGGTTACGTTTAACCGCCGAGCGTGGGTTGTTGGCAACCGCTCTACGAGAACTGACGGGTCCCAGTTCCGGTAACATGTAGAGTGAGTATAAGCCAGACCCGTTGTGGCGACGCTGCGGGGAATAAAATGCCCATATTCTAGCAGACTCGCCTCTTGGTCGTTTGTTCTGTGTCAGACTACTCTCCTACGAACCTGACCTTGAGATTTTTTTTTTAAAACATTTGGCGTAGTCGAGCAGGGTCAATCGCAATTGAGGAGAGATTTTGATACAGAACAATGTTTTGGAAAAAGACTAAGAAACCAGAAGAACAAACTGTGGAGGTCCCGACCGTCCCGGGATGGCATGGATGTGGGCATGTACGTGGCAGTTTGTTTGAGAGAGGATCCCAGTCCTGCCGAAGAACCCCTTGCCTGGGGTACAGCGGAGGATGTGGGCATGTCCAAAAAGCTGAAGCGGAGTTAACAGAATTGAATGGGATTGAACTGAACTGAACTGAGTGGAACTGAAGTGAATCAAATTGAACGGAACAAAATGGAACTGAGCTAAATTGAATTGAAATGGACGGAACTGAATTGAACTACACTGAATTGACTGAACTGAAATTAACTGAAACGAATTGAACTGAATTAAGCATAATGTAACACATGTATTGGGCCAAGCAGTGGAATGTGGTGTAAAATTATGTCCCAATACATGTGTGAATCATAATGTAACACATGTATTGGGCCAAGCAGTGGAATGTGGTGAAACGGTTAAAAATTATGTCCCAATACATGTGTGAATCTAACCGGAATGGAGGTGTTGCTTAGTCCCGTGTGAATCTTATTACACACCTCCCCGTGTGAATCTTCTTATCTGTATGTAACCAGAATGGAATGTGTTTTTTAGCCTTGCTCTGCTGTTCACATGAATGTTTATATCTGGAAAAGAGTATATCAGCTGGAAAAGTCTCCAGTTCGGTGAGTCTGCTCCGGGGTTACGTTTAACCGCCGAGCGTGGGTTGTTGGCAACCGCTCTACGAGAACTGACGGCTCCCAGTTCCGGTAACATGTAGAGTGAGTATAAGCCAGACCCGTTGTGGCGACGCTGCGGGGAATAAAATGCCCATATTCTAGCAGACTCGCCTCTTGGTCGTTTGTTCTGTGTCAGACTACTCTCCTACGAACCTGACCTTGAGAATTTTTTTTTAAAACAGGGTCAAAGGAGGAAAGACACTGACTGAATATTTTAATTAGAATCTGACCATAGGCGAGGTACCAGAGAACTATAGAACTGCTAATACAATTCCACTTCACAGTAAGGGTGGGAGAGATGGACCAGGGAACTATAGACGAGCGAGTATTAGATCAGTGTTAAGGAAACTACTGGATAACATAGGGAGGGAGAAAATCGAACTCCAATCAGAGTTGCAAGGTTTGATCAGGGATAATTATCATGACTTTATCAGGAGGAATTCCCATCCAATGGATTTGATTGAATTAGTTTGAGGAGGTCGATTATTTAGTTTTGTAGGAAGGCCTTTGACAAATTTCCACCTCGGAAACTGAAAAATAAAGTAAAACCTCACAATATGATGGATAACTTGGCAAGATACAACGAAAATTGTCTTAGTAGCAGGCGACAGAGGGTGGTGGGAGAAGGCTGTTTGTGTGACTGGAGACCAGTGTCCCCTGGTGTACCACAGGGATCAGTGCTGTGTCCCTTATTGTTTGTGTTATTCATAACAAAATATAGATGTGAATGTGGAGGGGGCTAGGTGGAGAGTGGGGAAGGTGTGATAAATAAGTGTATGTTTGACATAAAGATTGGCTGGGTGGTTAGCACTGAGGGGGAAGGCCTTAAGTTTACAGGAAGATGCAGATGGAATGGTCAGATGGGCACATCAATAGCAGATGGAATGTAACCCTGATAAATATGAAGCGATACACTTTGGGAGATGGAACCAAGCAGGGGAGGAATCAATGAATGGCAGCACATTGGGAAGCTCAGATTGTGCTTCTCCACACATCCCTGAATGTGACTGGACAGGTTAATCCTTAAAAATGTGTTGCTGGAAAAGCGCAGCAGGTCAGGCAGCATCAAAGAAGCAGCAAAATCGATATTTCGGGCAGATTCCTGAAGAAGGCTTATGCCCGAAACGTCCATTCTGCTGCTCCTTTGATGCTGCCTGACCTGCTCGCTTTTCCAGCAACACATTTTTTAAGCTCTGATCTCCAGCATCTGCATTACTCACTTTCTCCTGGACAGGTTAATGGACGAGTTAAAAATTGGCCCTTGGGTGTAGCGTTTCCTAATCAGGCTGTAGATTATAAGAGTAATACAAGGCTTTGGTTCGGCAAAAATGGAGTACTGTATGTAGCTCCGGGAACCACATTCCAGGAAGGATGTGATTGTACTGGAGAGGGTGCAGAGGTGATTCACCAGGATGTTCCTGGAATGGAGCATATCAGCTATGGAGAGAGGCTGGATAAGCTCGGGTTGTTTACTTTGGAGCAGAGAAAGCTGAGGAGTCAGTGATTCAGAAGGATATGATTATAAGCGGCACGGACAGGGTGGATAGGCAGCAGCTGTTCCTTTTAGTGAGAGGGTCAAGTACAAAGGAGCACACTTTTAAAGTGAAGAGTTTGAGGTTCAGAGATGATTGAAACATTTCTTCACCTCGAGGTGTGGGGTTCTGGGATTACTTCCTGAGAGGGGAATGATCACCTCACAATCGTTAAAAAGTACTTGGACGAGCAATTGGACGTGTCATAACATTCCAGGCTTTGGGCCTGCTGTTGGAAAGTGGGACTAGTATAGATCTTGCTGTATTTCTGTTGGCACAGAGTCTATGCCCCTGTGAGGTATATGGTGTGGAAGGTCAACTATTGAGCAGTTTAAGGCAGGAATTGATGGATTTCTGAAGAGTTATATTCATAAGGGTTATAAGAGTGAACTTTATTAGCTTGTTAAATTATGTCAATGTGAGAAATATGAGAAAACAAGTGCAGTCTCCTTACAGTTTGAAACCAGAGAATGGAGAATGGGGAACAGGGAAATGGCAGAAATATGAAGCTATTACTTCAGTTCTGTCTTCGTAGAACTTTCTAACAATAAAAGGAAAACCGTGTCTGGTGAGGGAAAATGGTAGAGTACATGGAACAATAAACATAGTAAGTAAATGGTTTAGCAGAAATTATTGTGTCTGAAAGTAATGGTCATAGACAACACTAACATAGATTTATGAAATGGGAATTATGTTTGAGAAACAAACTGGGAGACAAATGAAAGAGAAGCAATGGATGTAAAACATTTTGATTTTTAGAAAAATGTTGGTAAAGCTCCAAGCCCAATTTGCAAAATCAAATCTGAGTGGATTGGGGCTAATATATGGACATGTTTCTAGAATGGGTGGGCTGGCAGGAAACAGTGAATAGAAATAAACAGACTCGTCAAGTAATAGCCTGACATTGTCTGTAAGGTATGATTCTGTGAGCATGACTATGTCCCAGACTCCCCATTACCTTCCCCAGATATCTCCTGTCTCATCAGCAGGAGGGACACAGCAGACGTGGCGGTACAGTGGGATGCAGTTGGAAGGGAATTGCTCTTGGAGTCCTCAACAGTGACTCAGCATCCCATGAAGTCTCATGGTATTAGTTTGCACATGGGAAAGGAAATCTCCTGCTGATTACCATGTACCAGCCTCTCTCAACTGATGAATCAGTACTCCTCCATGCTGACCAACACTTGGAGGAAGCACTGAGGGTAGCACATACGGAAGATGTACTCCGGGTAGCGGATTTCAATGTTCACCACCAACAGTATCTCAGCTACAGCATTACTGATCTAGCTGGCCGGGTCGTAAAGGACATAAATGTCAGCAGGTGGTGAATGAACCAACAAGAGGAAAATACATACTTGACCATAGCCTTACCAATCTGCCAATTGCAGAAGTATCTGTCCATGACTAGTATCGGTAAGAGTGACCACCGCATAGTCATTGTGGAGACAAAGTCACACCTGCATATTGAGAATAACCTCCACCATTTTGGTGGTACGATCACGGTGACTAATAGGGCAGACCTCGAACAGATCTAGCAGCTCAAATCTGGGTGACCATAAGGTGTTGTGGGTCATCAATAGCAGGGGAACTGTACTCCCGCATAACCTGATGGCCTGGCATATCCCCCTCCCAACAATTGCCATCAATCCAGAGGATCAACATTGGTTCAATGGAGTGTGCAGGATGGCAGGAGCAGCAGCAGGCATACCTTACAATGAGGTGTCAGCCTGGTGATGCCACCAAACAGGACTACTTGTGCGCCAAACAGCATAAGCAGTAAGTGATAGACAGAGCGAAGTGATCCCACAAGCAATAGTTCAGATCTAAGCTCTGCAGTCCTTCCACATCTAGTCGAGAAACATTGGGGACAATTAAACAATTCACTGGAGGAAGAGATTCCACAAATAATCCCTTCCTCCATGATGAAAGAGCCCAGCACTTCAGTGTATAAGGTAAGGCTGATGCATTTGCAACAATCTTCAGTCAGAAATGCTGAGTGGATGATCCATTTCAACCTCCTCCAGTGGTCGTCAGCAATTCAGTTTCCAGTCATCAACCAATTCGATTCAGTCCATGTGATATCCAGAAATGATTGGAGATACTGGATACTCCATAGGGTCCATAATCTGACAACATTCTGGCAATAGTACTGAATACTTGTGCTCCATAACCTGCCACTCGCCTAGCCAAACTGTTTCAATACAGTTACAACAATGGCTTTCCCCGATTATGTAGAAAATTTCTCAAGTATCTCCTGTATATAAAAAGCAAAACAAATCCAATCCGGCCAATTACCACTTCATCAGTCGACTGTCGATCATCAGTAAAGTGGTGGAAGGTGTCAGTGCTTTTAAGCAGCACATGCTCAGCGATAACCTGGTCAATGACGACCAGTTTGGGCTTCACCAGGGCCACTCAGCTCTTGACCTCAATACCGTTGTTCAAACATGGACAACAGAGCTGAATTACAGAGGTGGGGTGACAGTGACAGCGCTTTTTGGCAAGGCTGCATTCGACCCTGTATGGTATCAAGGGGCCTAAACAAAACTGGAATCAATGGGTATCAGAAGCAAACCCTCGCTGGTTCGATTCATACCTAACACGTAGGAAGATGGTCGCGGTTGATGAAGTTCAGTCAACTCAGCTCCAAGTCTGTAGGAGTCCCACGAGCAGTGAACAAAAACTTCATCAGTGTTGCTTCATCAATGACCTTCCCTCCATTTTAAGGTCAGAAGTGGGGATGTTCGCCAATGATTGCACAAGGTTCTGCAACATTTGTGGCTCCTCAGATACTGAAGCAGTCCATGTTCAAATGTGACAAGATCTGGACAGTATCCAGGCTGACAAATGGCAAGTAATATTCAGGCCACACAAATGCTAGACCATGACCATCACCAATAAAATACAATCTAACCTGTCCCTTTGTATTCAATGGTGTTACTATCACTGAATCCCCCAGCATCAAAGTCCTTGTGGGTAATCATTGCTCAGAAACTCACTGGTATCGCCACATAAACACAGTAACTACAAGAGCAGGTCAGGAGCTAGGAATACTGTGGCGAGTAACTCACATCCTGATTTCCAAAAGTCTGTCCATCATCTACAATGCATAAATCAGAAGTGAGATAGAAGACTCCCAATTTGCCAGGATGAGTGCGGCCCCAACAACACTCAAGAAGCTTTATACCATCCAGGATAAAGCAACCAGTTTGATTGTCCCTACATCCACAATGCTCCACCATCAACGCTCAGCAGCAGTGTTTTACTATCTACACGCTGCTGTGAAATGATTCACCAAAGATCCTCAGAGACCATCTTCCCAACACACGACCACGTCTATCTAGAAGGACAAGAGCTGCATATGTATGGAAATACCATCATCTTTCAGTTCCCTCCAAGCCATTCACTATCCTGACTTGGAAATATATCACCGCTCCTTCATAGTCGCTGGGTCAGAATCCTGGAATTCCCTCCCTAATGGCATTGGAGGTCAACCACAGCAGGTGGACTGCAGCGTTCAACAAGGCAGCTCACCACCACCTTCTCAAGGGCAGCTAGGGTGAGGTAATAAATGCTGGCCCAGCCAGTGACACCAGATTCACGAAATAAATAAATAGAAATTAACAGAGGATGGGATGGTTGCTGAGGTGTCGCAGGGATCGGTGCTTGGGGCCCAGGTGTTCACAATGCCTTTAAACATTGGGTTGCTGGAATCAGATACAATATATCCCAGCCTGCTGACAGCACTAACGGATGTGGGATTGTGAGTGGGTGAGGAGGATGTAAAAAAGCACCGAGAAGACGAAGACAAGTGGAGTGAAAGGGTAAATACGTGACAGAGGGAAAACAATGTGGATAGAGGCGACGGTGTGCCCTTTGGTGGAAACGATAAATTGGCAGCCTACCATTTGAAAAAGATTGGTTGAAACATGTTGATTTACAAAGGGACGTATGCTCCTTTTTGTTGTTTCCTTCTGCATAAACCCCTGAGGTCCCTGCAGCACAGTGAGTTCTGTAACCAGAAGTCAATACTAGGCATGGCATTGCCACGCTGACCAGTGTACCTAGAACAAGCAAGTGGGGAGCTACTACATTGAAAAGGATCTGGATCTCCTTGTACACCAGTCACTGAAAGCAATATTGCAGGGAAGAAAGCAATAAAGAAGATAAATGGTGTGCTGACCTTCATTTCAGGGGGATGTGAGTCCAAGAGAAATGGTGTCTTACTGCAGGTGTACAGGGCCTTAGTGAGACATCATCTCAAACATTGTGCAGTATTGTGGACAGTTCTCATCTCCATACCTAATAAAGGACAAACTGACATTGAGAGAGAGCAGTGAAGGATGAGCAGACTGATATCTGGGATGGCGAGCTTGTTGTCAGAGCAGACTTTGTGGTGACCGGGCCCGTATTCCATGGCGTTTAGGAAAATGAGTGGAGAAATCAGTGAAATGTACAAAAGTCTGACAGGGTGAGACAGATTGGAAGCAGGGATGATAATTCCCCTGGCTGGGACGTCTAGAACAAGGAGCAACAGTATTAGGTACAGGCAGGTTACTCTGCACTGAGATGAGAATAAATGTCTGCACTCACTGACTGGTGAACATGGGGAATTCTTTCGCACCTGGAAACCAAGACACTGATTATAAATAAAGATTGAGAGACAGTAACGGGATGATGGGAGAGCAGGAGCACGGTGTGGAAATGAAGGGCCAACCATCATTACATTGAGTTGGGTAGCAAACTCGATAGACCAAACGTACTACTGCACCGCCTATTTTATAGCTTCCCAAGGTTACTCATATTAACGGATATGTATATCGTGTGAGTTAAGTGCATTGAGGAGATTTTTTTCCATGAACTAGAATAGGGGAGGCTCAATGTGTTGTATGACCTACTCCTTTCCCACTGTTTCTGTGCAGTCTCTGGGAAAGCTCGGTAAATGCTGTCACAAGCTCTCAGATGTCAGGAAGGAGGTCTCTGCAGTGTCGACAGGACTGTGTTCACATACCCTTTTCCGACATTGATGCTGAGGCCAGATGTTCTGTCCGGTTTCATCCTTTCAGACCTCCGAGTAGTTAGATACAAATGAGTGCCTTGATTGACCGTTTCAGAGACCATTGAAATGTTTATCACATGTCAGGGTCTTTGGAGTCAGTTTTAGGCCAGACCAGGAAATCATGGGAGGTTCACTTCCTAAAAGTACATTGGCAAAGGAAATTCTGTTTACAATCCATATTGGCTTCAAGGTCACTGTTATTGACCCCAGATTTTAGATCTCGATATTTTATTAATTGCTTTTAACTTCCACCCGCTGCCAGAGTATTAGCCTGGTCTAGATTAGTAATTCAGTGACATTTCCACAGCACCATCTCCACATGGGGATCTATCGGAAACCACATTGAACAGGTTATTTCTGTGCTGCTTGACATCTCTGTCAAAAAGAACTCCCACCAATTTGGCTGTCATGATGGGACTGAGGTGATAGTAATTGGTCAGTTTGTAATATTTCCCTCCTTAGTGGACGGGACACAGCTGAATAATTTTCCACATTGCCAGGGAGATGTCAGGTTTGGAGCTGGAATGAAACAGCTTCCCCAGGGACACAGCTTGTTGTGCAGCACAAGTCTTCAGTCCTTTTGCAGGAATGGAGTCAGGACCCATTGTCTGTGTCATATCTATTGTTCACCTGTTCCTTCATGTCACGTGCAGCGAATCAAATTAGTTGAAACTGGCATCTGTGATTTTGTGGGCATCATGATGACGGTGACGTGTATCATCGTCTCCACACTTCTGGCAGAAGATAGTGCAGATAAACATCCTTCTCTTTTACACTGATGTGCTGGTCTGTTCCATTATTTAGGATGGGAATGTTTGTGGAGCCCTCTCCTCCAGTCATTTGTTTAATCGTCCATCATCATTTATGACTGAATGTGACAGGACTGCAGGGCTTCGATCAGATCTGTTGGTCAAGTCGGTAGCTTTAATGAGTTAGCATCAGGTTAAAGTTCATGTGATTCTGACTCTGACATGTTCACCCACACTCGTCACTGAGCCATAGATGGTGTCGATGGTAATGACAGACTGAGGTGTTATCCTGGCAAACTGTTACAGGTTGTGGTTGATTGCTGTTCTGCTTCTCCTGCTGCTGTGGTCTACAGCACTACATGAATACGCAGTTTCGAGCTGCAATACCTGCAATGCAATTCTGTTGTCTGTTCCCCAATTCTCACTGAGACCCATTCACCCATCAGCCCTGCACTCAGTGACCTAACCTGGTTTCTGATGTGGAAATACTTCCATTTTCGTACTCTCATTCTGCTGGGGGTCTCTCTCCCCTGGTTTGCTTCCAATCGGACACATTCCGCAAAAGCATTTCACTGATCTTAATTCAAATGTTTAATTCACCTGAATCATTTTTCTTGAGAAATACCATCTTCTGTGTTTAAAGTGAATGATTTTCCTGTGCTTCTTTCCTTGACCATGATTTAGATCTCTGTAGTATCAGTGATGCCAGCGTTATGTAATTGCAGAGCCAATGAATTCTCTGGATTCCCAAACATCTTCACCACATTGTATATTTTTTCTTTTGGTTTGATGCCTTATCACTCATGGCTGCCTTGTTCTCCCATGAATATGTTTCAAGTTCTTGGGGTTTCATTTCTGGTATTATCTACTGAATTATCCCCCAAACCTCCTCCCATTGCTGCTCCATGGTCTTTCCTGCTCAGATCCCCTACCAATTAACTCTGGCCAGCTATGCCCGCATGTCTTTGTAGTTACTTGCTTAATTATAACCACATTACATCTTGAAGAGAGCATTAGATATAAACTGAAAGAATGAATTTTGGGAGATGTACACGAAGAAAAATTGGTGGATTTTTTAACTCGATACAAAGGGAGAACGAGAGAGAGGATATAGATATGGAGATGTGGAAAATGAGAAAACTACATTATCGAAAGAAGGAGATGAACATCCCCCAATGTTTTGGCAATGTCTGTGTGCTGTGGTCCTTTGTACAGTGCATGTACAACAGAGTAATATGTTCAAATGCTGAGTCTGATGCCAGAATATTTATCTCCAATAATATGACAGACACTAGCTTTGGAAAGAACCCAGCAGGCCAACATATTGAAGTCCCGGTAAAAAGGGGATTAACTGAAATAAGTTGGGACACCAGAATCAAGAATTTGGAGCACATATCCTGGTAAGAATGAGATATTAGAGTTGGGAATCCCAGAAAAGGAGAGAACGTTGAGAGGATCAAATCATGCTTTAATGTTTTATCAATTTTATACATCATATGCATCATTTTTCGTTAACTGTGTCTCTGTTGTTTATTTACAATGTGTTGTGCACATATGAAAAATGCGACTTATCTGCACACACACATTGATTAAACAGTGTGTATAAAATCATTTTTCCACCATTGAAAGTGTCCTGTTGTCGTGTTACGAGGATACATGAACACCAACTAGCCACCAAAAGACATGAAGCACTATCACTATGTTCCATACATACAGACAAAGAAGGGCACCACTTTGACTGGGGCAAAGCTCACACGCAAACTGAGACACGCAAGGACCTTCTTAGAGGAATGGTATTCTAACCAGAAGTCCATCAATAAATGCATCAATTTAGATCCTGTCTACATTCCCTTGTTAAAATAACCGGAAATGATATCACCCACTTTAAGAAACCAAGACCTATAAATAGAGAGGCGGGACATACCACCAGCACTTCAGCAGAGACTCTCACTGATGATGTCACCTAGTCATGGTGACGAAATTTCTGAAAACATACCTTCAAGCTCAGCGAGCTAACCTACACACATATAAATTGTTATTTTTTGTTTATTAGTGGAATTTAGGAGATCTCTGTCGCTCAAGTTTTTACAGATTATGATGTGAGGTGAGCTTTTCGAGGTGTGTGGTTTTAATTAACAGAGGTGTTCGACATTGATGTCATAACAGTTTGGGGCCTTGCCGTGTGGCACTTGGACTGACTTGAACAGATTTGAAATACAACAGGTCCCAGCAAATTCCAACTCATTGCAATTAGTGACTTTGATCTTCAAATAAAACCAGTGGGAAAATTCGTTTAATTTTGTTACTTGTGGTTGGTTAAATGAAAAGTGAGGGAAATGGCTTTTAACATTACTAAAGAGATTCCCAAATTTTCCAAGGAAGTTTAGAAAGACAGAAGGAGGACATTTTTTAGAATTAGGAAATAGGTTGGAATTGCATTTAACCAGGGAGAAAAGAGAAGTTGAAATTGTAATGGAGTTGGTTAAGCACTTTGATGTATCAGAAAAATAAGCAACTGCAGTAGAGTTATAAAAGCTTAAATTGCAAATGTGGCAACTGGAGTTAGAAGATAAATAAAGGCTCAGAAACAGAGAGAGACGAAAGAGAAAGAGAGGAAAAGGAAAGAGAGAGGGGATTTGAAATTCAGAACTTGGGAATTAGACAAGAAAGTTAAATTAACAGGATGGAGATGAAGGGAGAATGTAGGGGTGTATACAACTAGGTCAGTAACTTTCCATATTTCGGTGAGAAAAATGTCAAAACCTTTTTTATTCCATTTGAAAAAATGGCTCGGCAGATGACATGTCCAGTGAATTTGTGGGTAATGCTAGTTTAGTCTAAGCTGGTGGGCACAGCTGGTGAGGTATGTGCAGCGCTGTCAGATGTGGGACCAAGAGATTATCAATATGTCAAATTGGCTATTTTGATTTGTTATGAATTCGTACTAGAAGCATATAGACAGAAGTTCAGAAAAGTAGAGACGGAATCAGGTCAGGCTTACATTGAGTTTGAAAGAATTAACCACAGTCATTTTGACAGGTGGGTGCTGGCCTTAAAAATGGCTGCGAGGCTTGAAGGGAGATTAATCTGCTGGAGAAGTTAAAAGAATTACTTCTAGAGATAGTAAGAATTCATGTGAATGAATAGAAAGTTCAAGAAGTGAGAAGCACGGCAGAAATGGCAGGTACATATGCTTTGTGGCATGTGATGAAATTTAGCTTCTGGCAGGAATTTTACCCTGTGAGGGATAGAAATTGGGAGAAGAGACGATCACACATTGCAAAGCGAACAGTAGCTCACAATAGTTTACCACAGGTGACGAAAGACGCCCAAGGGGGTTGAAAGGTGGTGAAAGGCTTCAGGTGCTCTCACAATAGGGGAGTGGAACACATAAACTTACAGTGCTGGTGGTTTAAGAAGGGGACAGGGATAAAGTTGTTTTCACTGCAGTAAGCTGGAACACACCGTGCTGGGCGTTAAAGGAAGACACTTTGGGGAAAGATGTGGTAGAAGAGGCTAAGCCCAGTGGCATTAGTGAAACTGGTAAAGGAGACCCCAAGTGGAGCTGAGGAGCTGCAGGAAATTGCACAGCCTAGGCAAAAGCTGGGTATGGAGGCAGTGCCTGATCTCTCTAAAGAATACACCTCTGTAGATAAAGTTTACTCAGAAAGAACAGGGGGAGAAGGACATAAAGTTATCATTTTGTGAGATACGGGATCTGCTCAGTCTCTAATAGTTGTGAAGTGAGGTGCCGGAAAAGCACATCAGATCAGGCAGCATCCGAACAGCAGGACAATCGAATATCAGGCAGAAACCCATCGTCAGGAACATGGTGGGGGACAAGGGAGCTCAAAGATAAATACGAGGGTAGTAGCTGAGCTGGTGGGAGGGTCACTGGGAAGGCAATAAGAAGATGTAGGTGGGAGTGATAGTGATATGTCGGAGGGTAGGGTGGAGTCGATAGATGGAAAGGAAAATGGCTAGTTAGGGCAGTTTAAGAGGGCAGTGCTAGGTTGAACTGTTGGATCTGGGAGAGGTTGGTGGAGGGGAGATTTGGAATTTGGTGAAGTCAATGTTGATGCTGTACAGTTTGAGGGTTCCAGCTGTCCTATCACCAATTGGAGTCCTATCACCCTCCTCTCCGACCTACCACGATCACACCCCACCTGCATCTACCAATCGCCTTCCAAGCTCCCTTCCACTCAGCTCCACCCCCACCCTCCCATTAATTTCTCAACCTCCTTGCCACTCCCTTACCTCCCACTTTCCTGATGAAGGATTTATGCCTGAAACGTCAACGTTCCTGCCTCTCGGATGCTGCCGACGTGTTGTGCTTTTCCAGCCCCACACTTTTCAACTCTCATCTTCAGCATCTGCAGCCCTCACTTTCTCTCACCCTCTAATAGTAGGAGATGAAAATATTACTTCACTCTTTCTGGAATGTTAATCAAGAGCGTGTTAATTTGTGGAATGGGGACAGAAATTAAGCATTCCCTTGTGTAACATAAGGATGGAATGCCAAATCAAGATTAGGGAAGTAACAGTGACAGTGAGTAACAGAGTGTCAGTTCCAGGAATACAGTTTGTTCTTGGGAACGATTTAGCAGGAGGCGAGGTGGGATAGGCACACCTTGTGGTGGAGAAGCCAAAGGAAGACTAGGGAATTGGTGAGTTAAAAGAAATTTACACAGGAATTTTTCCAGACTGTGCAGTAACAAGATCCCACTGTCATAAGTTACCTCAGGAAGGAAAAACGAACGAAAAAGACAAATGGGTTGATGCTCAATGAACTGACACCCTGTTTGATGTAATGGTATAGGACAAAACCTGAAGAGGCAGAGGATCAGGCAGAGGTGTTTAGTCCAGAAAGGCGAATGAACTTACAACAGATATATACACACACATTCACACACACATACACATGCACACACAGAGAAAAGGAATCATAATATATATTGTTGAACGTTATTAACTTAAAGATGGAATGATAAAATTAAAATTGAGACCCGGATAGGTTACTGCAGAAGGGAAATGTGCCGAAGTGCACCAGATTGTGTTAGCAGCAACTACAGAGTTACGGGTAGCTCATAAACTAACTGCAGGCGGTCACTTAGGTGAAAAGAATACTCAGGCTAATGTACAGAAGCATTTCTAGTGGCCTGGAATGCACAAGGACACTGTTATTTTTTGTTGTACGTGACATACATACCAAATGGTCGGTAAGTAACAGGCAGTAATAAAACCAGCACCTTTCTTGCCAATTCCTGCATTGGAACAACCTTGCCCGTGGGTTATGATTAATTGTGTCACTCCCCTTTCTAAAGTAAAAGTGGAAACCAATACTTGCTGACCATAATGGATGTGTCTCCCAGATTTCCAGAGTCAATTCCATTATTGGACTGTCAAGGCAAAAAGGGAGGTGGAGGAGTTGGTAACTTTCTTGACTCGCTGTGGACTACCCAGAGAGATTCAGTCAGACCAAGGGTCTCATTTTACCACTCAGCTGTTTAAGGAAGTCATGGGTAGTTTAGGCATATAGCACTTCAAATCAAGGGCGTCCCATCCTGAATCCCAGGGAGCCTTGGAAAGTTAGAGTGGAGCAGGTGGCAGATAAAAACACTGAAACTTTAAAGATTTCCCTTGGGGATGACGTATTAATATTGCCACCAGTGGTAAGAAATCTCTTCAAAGCCAGGTTTAGTGGCCCCTTTCAAATTAAAAAAAAACTTTGGAGTCAGTTAAACTATCTCGTAAAGATACCTAAGATGACAAAAAAACTTTATCGAGTTGTTCATCCATTATCCATATGGATGAATAATGTACCAGCCACATTTAAGACTCAGAAACAGAGTTGTGGCCATATGAACAAATGGTGCATTTTATCTGTATGATGTAGTGATCTTTAGCAAGTGATTCAAAGCTCCTATGTTACAGTTGGCAGAGCATGTTGAACGATTACAAGAAGCAAACTTGGTCATAAACTTAAAGAAAACAGAATTCGCGAAGGCAGAGGTGACGTTCTTGGGACATTACATTGGACATGGGAGGTTGACCCCATGGAACACAAAGATGAAGGGCTTTGAGGAATTTCCACGACCATGCTCGAAGAAAGAGGTGCTTCGATTTTTGGAACTGAGTGGATTCTATCGGAAGTTTGTTCCAAACTTCAACAGCGTATTGGCACCACGGATGGATTTATTAAAGAAGAAAACAGAATTGTGGTGGACAGAACAATGCCAGGACGCATTTGAGAATTTTAAAGCAGGATTAATCATCACACCAGCTTTAGCTACACCAAATATTCTGAAACCCTTTGAAAATTGTGTTTGATGCTCGGGATATCGGGGTCAGAGATGTATTGATACAGAAAGAGGATGATGGAATTGAATGGATAATTGGCTACTTGTCGAAAAAACTCAATATCCACCAGAAAAAAAAATACAAAATCTCCATTATTGAACAAGAATGATTAAGTTTCACACTGGCCTGACAATATTTTAATGTGTATATGACAAACAAATTGTCGGAGATTTTGGAATATTTAAAGACCAGAATATGAGACTATTTAATTGGAGTCTTACCTTACTGACTTTAAACTCACAAAATGTACATGCTGTGGCTCCTACAATGTGATAGCAGATGTGTTTTCGCGGATTTAAAGGAAAGCAGTGTAGATAAGGTTTGACTTATTCCAGTGTTATATTGGTGTGCAGAATTAATATGAATGATTTAACTGAGATTAATACTTTTGTATTTCATATAATTGGGATTAAGAATTAAAGGAAAAGAAATGTAGCCATCTTTTCATTCTGCTGGTTCATTTTATTTTCTGAAGCGGGAAGATGTTATGAAGCCAAAAACATATATGGGCACTTTAAGAAAGATCGGGTTTTGTTGAATAGAAATTAAAGCCACAGTTGCCAGCTAAAGGTCACGCTGTTCCACATGTCACCATTAGCTGAGAAATGGATACCTGAGTTTTGCTTGCTGTTTTGACAGCCATTCAAATGCAATCAAAGAGTTTAAATAATGCTCAGAATATCAGAAACCAACAGAATTTGAATATTATTGTTTGGACACCTGGACAGTAATCAAATTATGAGAATTATTATATCACGTGGACTATATAAACGCAGCATTTTGAACACTGGAGGGAGAGCTGCTGCCATCCAACAGTACAGCAACTGTTGTAGAGCCGGAGTTCTAACGGCTATCTCAAAGACTCTCTATCAAAGACACATGTTCATGTAAACCTACTTGCAATAAAAAAATGACCCAGGGAGATCATCAGCTGAACGAGTGAACACAGCGGGGAAGATAGAGACTGAATGGTCTTGAGGTTTTAATTTTCATATGTGGGTTGTTGGAACAGCATATTTTTACAGAGTTGGAGTCAGATAGTAAGTAGCTAAGAAAAGAGGGGCTTGTATTTGTGAATAGTTGTTGTTTCGTGTTCACTATTAAAGTTAAGAAACTAACTTGATAATTTTTGCTTGAATACTGGAACGAAGGAGATCGGTGTCGCTCATATTTTAACAGATGACAAAGTGAGGCGAGCTTTTCTGGGTGTTTGGATTTAATTAACAGAGGGGTTCGAGTCCACCTTGTAAATGTCCATTCATGCTAACCCCATTTCCCTGCAGTTGGTCCATATGCTTCCAGTCCTTTCCTATCCACATATTTAACCAAATGTTTTTGAAATGTTGTTAATATACCCCCCTCAACCATATCTGCTGGCAACTCATCCACGTACCAGCCCTCTGTATAAAAAAGTGGCCCCTCAGGTTCCCTTTAATTCCTCCCCCTTTAACCTTAAACTGATCCCCTCTAATCCTCGATTCTCTACACCTTGGAAAAAGACTGAGAGCATTAACCCTATCATACCCCTTGTGATTTTATACAGCTCTATAAGGACTCCCTTAGTCTCTTACACGCTAAAGAAAAGATCCTAGCTTACGCAACCTCTCCCTATAACTCAGACCATTGAGTCCTGGCAATGTCTTTGTAAATTTCTTCTGCACTCTTTCTAATTTAATAACATCCTCCCCATAACAAGGTGACAAAACTGAACACAATACTCCAAGTGCGGCCTTACCAAAGTCCTGTGTAACTGCAACATAAGGTCCCAAATTCTATACTCAATATTCTGCTTGATGAAGGCCAATGTGCCAAAAGACTTCTTCACTGCCCTGTCTACCTGTGACTCCACTCTTAGAGAACCGTGCACCTGAACGCCAAGGTCCCTCTGCCCACTGCACCCCTTAAGAACCTCCCATTCACCATGAAACTCCTACATTGATTTGAGTTTCCAAAATGCAAGACAGCACGCTTCTATATTAAATTCCATTTGCCATTTCTCGGCCCATTTCCCACCTGATTAAGGTCTGCTGGAATTTCTGATAAACTTCTTCACTGATCATGCTCCCAATTACTTTCGTGTCATGTGCAAACTTACTAATCATACCTTGTACATTCTCAACCAAATCATCGATAACAAACAGCAATGGACTAAGCCTCCAGTCTGACAAACATCCTTCCACTCAACCCTCTGATTCCTACCATCAAGCCAACTGTGTATCCAATTGGCCAGGTCCCCCCCCGCATTCTACGAGATGTAACCTCCCTGAGCAGCCTGCCATTTGGAAATTTATCAAAGGCCTTACTGAAATCCATAGAGACTACGTCTATCACTCTGCCCTCATCAAACGTCCTGGTAACTTCATCAAAGGACTCTAAGAAATTTGGGAAGCATGATTTCCCACTCACAAGTCAATGCTGACTGCTCCGAATCAATCCATGTGTAAGTAATGGGTGCAGTCAATGGTATGCTGTGCTTCATTGTAAGATGATTCGAGTACATAAGTAAAGCCATCTTCCTGCTGTTGCAGAGCCTTTCTGAGAGAGTATTTGGGGCACCCTGTACAGATTCGATGTCCTTTGTAAGGAATGATTCCCTTACCACAGGCACCGGTGATGGTAACATGAGGATAGAGTGAATAAGCTGAGTATTTAATCTGTAGAGCTGTGAGAGATGACGAAATTGTGATGCTGAAACACGATGAGTGGCAGCGATCTCTTATTTCCAAAACAGACATTGACAGGGAGAGAAATTCCATAATTTACCCAGGATTGATTGGTTTGATTTATTGTCACGTGTATCTCAGTACAGGGAAACACTTTGTTTATGAGCAGTGGATGCAGATCATAGTAAGCATGGCCAGACAGATCATAGGGTGGAAATAGACTTGGACAGAGTAAGGCATACAGGTTACACTGCACAGGACATGCACTAGACAAGGTCAACATGAACAAGATCACCATTATTTGTACTTAGAGAGTCCATTCATCACTCTAACGTGACTTTCCTAATAGTTCATATGCCTAAATTAACTATCCCCATGTTATCCCCAGGCGAGTGGATCCTGTACTGAACGTCAGGTTGCTCACAATCCCCAACAGCAGCCACAATACCTTCCATCTGAAACAGGTAGCTTTTCCCAAAAGCTTCCACCCTACATAGAGATCACCAGGCTGTCTTCTCGGAGATGGAACATGCCTTCTTGAGACTTCACCCAAGACATATGGCTTCCCTGCTCACCACTAGAAATCCACGTTAAAGTCCCACATGTGTATCATAAGAAACGGAGCCAGGAGGAACAACGTGGAACAGTCTGTCTGTGCAGCCTCTGCTCCACTTGTTCATCATGTTAGAGCATCAATTAGGAGACACTTAAGATTGCCAATGCTGGAGATCATAGTAGAGCATCATTTGCTGGAAAAGCACGGTGGGTCAGGCAGCATCCGAGGACCAGGAGCATCGATGTTTTGGGCATAAGACATTCATCAGGAATCAGGAAAAATTACCTCATTCTGCCCCCGTGTAAGTGCATTGAGGTGGGAATGGTCTCCTTCTGTTCATGTGTAAGTGACTCAAGAGAGTGATTGGCTTCAAACTCATCTGATTTGACGGGGCCAAGGGCCTGACTGGTTACCCCTGGTTCCTGTTTGACAGCTCAGTGTACTGACTAGTGTGACAATGCTGCAGCTTTAAGAGGTTATTTTGTCCTGGTTTCTTTTAAGAGAGAAATTGAACGATCGTTACCAAGCTGGGCGAGTTAAGACCACTTGAATAACAGCTAGGGAGGCCTTGTGTTTATTTTAATGCAGCCTGAATGGGTGTGGCCAGCTCTCACAGATTAGGATCTCTGGGTTTTGGTTTCTCAGTAATTTCAGAAACTATTGGGGTCTCTACAGAGTTGGAAGCTTCAGTGAATGTTTCCTGGCTGCTACTCTTTCTGAATTTTCTCTTGATGCTGTTTTTAAGTCCTGGATTGGAGAAGTGTTTGTGACAATCTGTGTCTGAATATTTCTTTTCGCCAGGGGCTGTGTTTATGGGTTTTTCGTATATAAGAAAAGTTCATTAGTAATAGTTCGAAGATCCATTATTCTGTTAACTTGTCCAATAGATTTAAGTTATTCTAGATTCCTCTTTCTTTGGTTTCATCGTATCTTTCATGTTTAAATAAATGTTGTTTTCTTCAAACCGAGTGGTTTGACCAGTCACATTGCATCTGGAACAGACGTTTGACATTTCTTTTAAAATATGAAAGCATTAGAGTCTAGGTTACCGCCTTCAAATATTTTCGAGGGCTCCGATGTGGTCCATCACACTAGACTCCTTCTTTTCCTGAGTAATAGGCTAGAGACACTGAATGGGCTGTCCCTGTTCATCTCCAATAATGTCAATGGGCTGAATGACTTCCTCATATTCCTGTGAAACTAGCGTGAGGTGCTGAATGAACTCTTATTTTACTGTGGCAATGTGCAGTGTCAGGCAGTGCTGTTACATGAATCTTACGGACACTTTAACAGCACAAGCCCCAATGGAGTCTGGGTCTTGCTGCACATGGACACAGACCAGTTCAGGAGCTGATGGGGGACAAAACATTCTGAACATTGTGGAATCGTCTGTGACCATCCCCACTTCTGATCTCATGGTGGGGAAGGTGGGGCGGGGAGACATTGATAAAGCAGCTGAAGATGTTTGTGAAGTGGAAGCTACCCTGAGGATCTCCCAGAGAGATGACCCAGGAAAGAGATGATGAACATCTTCTGTTGTACCATGTTTGACTCCAAATACTGGAGAGTTTTCTCTGATTCCCATTAAGTCCAGTTTTGTTAAGCTCCTTGATGCCAGAAGAAGTCAACCACTGCCTTCATATCAGGCCCAGTCATTTTTACCTGAACCCTTGTGTCAACTTCTTTTGTTCACACCAATAAGCCATGATATTGGAGCAGCGAGTGCTTTCTTCAAACAGGTGGTATTGAATGTCAGGATTTCTCTTCTCAAGAATGTTCGGGGAGCTAGATGACTGAAAGTATTTGAAGAGGAGGTCGATGGATATTAACCTGTCACAGAGTTGAGGGCTTTGAAGAATTGGGTATAAAAGAGGATTTGAGACCAAGAACAGATCAGTCATGATCTTAGTGAAGGGCAAAGCAGGCTTGGGGAGTGAATGACCTGCCCCTGTTTCTAATATTCACACTTTCAGTTATTGAAAAGTTAGTGGGTGTTATTTTCAAGAATGTTCTGTTATTGAATGTTGCAGTCAGGGAGACCAGAGGATTTTGTGAGCCATCTCTGGGTGAGGTATGTGAGCTGTATTTACAGTGAATTTGGGTCGACAACATGACCAACAAATAAAGCACAAGTTGCAGACAGGAGAAGCTCTGTAAAGAGAGATGAGGGGCCTCTTTCATTCCCAACCTGGGCTTTCCAATTACATTTCCCAAATCGCCTCAAAGCGTGTGTGATAGTCTTGAAGGGCCGAATGGTCTCCTCTGTTTCTGTGCACCAGTTTATAGCAGTAAGTAGCCTCCCACTGTTCCTGTCTAACAGGTTTGGTGTGCAGAATGGAACACAGGAACATGGGACTGAGGAGCAGGAGTGGGTCATTAGATACTTTGAGCCTTCTCCACCAGGCACTAAGATTGTGGCTGATCAGGTTGTGGACTCAGCCCCACTTTCCTGTCTGTATCCGATTATCCGTGATTCACTTCCCTGTCAAATATTTAACTAACGCAGCTTTCAATCAATGTGAACATAGAGGCACGATAAACTTGCAGTGAAGAGAATTCTGACTTGAAAGGTTCTTTCAGAATTATTCGTCATCCCTCTTATAGAATCAGAGAGTCATGCAGAACGGAAGCAGACCCGTTAGTCCAACCGTTAGACCCGTTATATCAAATCTGATCAAGTCCCATTTGCCAGCATTTGGCCAATATCCCTCCTCTCAGATAATCTTTAAATGTGCGATTGTAACCAACTTCACCACTTCCTCTGTCAGCACTTTCTGTACACACACCACTCTCTGTGTGAAACATTTACTCTAACTCCACTCTAAATCATTCGCCCTCTCGCCTTCAACCTATGCCCTCTTGTTCTGGGCTCTCCGACCCTGGGAAACCGAAAGTGCCTGTTCGGAATGTACATGCCTTTGATTGTTTTATATACCACTATAATGTCACCCTTCTGCCTCTGACACTCCAGGGAGAAACACCTCATCCTAATCAACTTCTCCCTAAAGCTCAAACCCTCCAGTCCTGGAACACACGTGTCAATCTTTTCTGCAGACTAACAAGTTGTATGCAGTATTCTTAAAGTGGCCGCACCAACATCCTGTACAGATGCATCTCCTATATTCAATGCTCTGACTGATGGAGGCAAAAATGCCAAACGTGTTCTGCGCCATACTGTCTACCTGCAACTCCACCTTCAAGGAATAATGTACCTGCAGCACTCAGACCCTTTGATCGACAACACTCCCCAGGACCTTACCATTAAGTGCATAATTTCTGCTCTGATTTGTCTTCCCAAAATGCAAAACCTCGTGTTTATCTAAATTAAACGCCATCTGTCATTCCTTGCACCATTGTCCCATCTAATTGTGGTCTCGTTGTACTCTGAAATAATCTACTTCACCACCTTTCTGATGTCATCTGTAACCTTACGAACTATGGCCCCGATATTCACATCCAGATCCCTGACATAATTTATGAAATGTAGTGAACTAAGTACTGATCCTTACAGCACAGTGCTGCTCACAAGCCTCCAGTCTGAAAAATACGCCTCTACCTTCAAACCAATTATGACGAGCTTCCTCTGTATCCCATGTGACCGAACCTTACTCATCTGCCTACCAATCGGAATGTTATGAACATCTTGTTGAGGTCCATGTGGACAATATCTACCAAACTGCCTTCATCAATCTTCTTTGTCATCTCTTCATAAAACTCAATCAAATTAATTAGACATGATTTCCCATGCAGAAAGACACGTTGCCTACCCCTATCAGCCCTTGCCTTCCCAAATGCATGTAAATCCTATCCCTCAGAATCACCTTTAACAACTTACCCACCACTGACATCAGGCTCACGGGTCTATTGTTCCCCGGCTTTTTGTTGTGCCATCGAAATTAACTATGACCATCGTTAATCGCTATTATCTATAGTCTGCAATATTAGGGAATGAAATCCTTCATACACACTCTGCACAATGAAGGGTCTTGAATAGACAGAGAAAGAGAAAGACCATAATTGCTGCCCCCAAAATACGGATCAGTATTATCCACCTCTCATGTGTGACTGCCCTCTTCCTCAAACCATGAAATGATAGAAGGCAGCTGATTACCGTCCAGCCTCTCCTCCCCACTGACTATGTCTGCAATCAGTCCCTCATGCCCCTCACAACACAAGGCAACCCTAGCTCAGTGTCTTTGTGAAAATCAAGGCCGGAATCAAGGCATCCTGCAGAGAGGAAGGAATTTTAAAATTAAACGGGGAAGGTGAGTAGGTGGTAATATCACTCACTGGGTTGAAGAGTGGCAAGTGGAGTTTAGTCTGGATATTGCGAAGTATTGAATTGGTAAATCAAACAAGAGCAGGACCTATACAATTAAAAGTAGGGCCTTTGGTAGTGTTGTAGAACAGAGACCTCGGCCGTCAGGTATAGTCCTTTAAAATTTGCAACTCATACAGATAGTCTGGCTAAGAAGGTGTTTAGCACACTTCTCTTCATTGGTCAGACCTCTGAGTATCGGAATTGGGACGTCATGTTGTGGTTGTACAGGATATTGGCGAGACTTCTTCTGCAATACTGTGTCCAGTCTGGTCTCCCTGCCCGCTCATTCCATAGGCATACCACCCTCTGGGTGAAAAAGCTGCCCCTTAGGTCACTTTTAAATGTTTCCCTCTCATCTTAAAACTATGCCCTCTAATTTTGGTCTCCCCTACACTTATAAAAAACATTCACTTTTCTCTTTAATGTTATTGACCTTGATATTATTCAGCTGGAGAGGGTTCAGAAGAGATTAATCTGGATGTTGCTGGGAAGAGAGAGAGTGATCGTTAAGGAGAGACTGGTTAGGCTGGGACTTTTTTCACTGGAGAGGATGGGATTAAGGGGAAACTTCAAGGAAGTTTACAAAATAATGAGGGGTACAGATAAGCTGAAGGGCTGATGTCTTTTCCCTAGAGTTGGGGATTCAAAACTGAGGGATATTTTAAGTTGCGAGGAAAAAGATTTACAAAAGTCACGAGAGGTAATTATTTTAGACAGAAGCTGGCTTGGGTGTGGAATGAACTTCCAGAGGAAGTGGTGAAAGCAGGGACAGCTACAACGTTTAAAGGACATTCAGATCAGTACATGGATAAGACATCAGTTTGGATCGTGCTGTGAGCAGCTGCCCTCTCCCTCCCCCTCTCTGAATGAATCCCTGTTGGTTTTCACCCTCTGAAAATGCCTGTGCAGTGGCGTGTAGAGGCCAGCAGAGGGTGCCATTGCATCACTTTAAGCACCACAGAGACTGCCAGACCATCCCCACACAGTGATACACAGATACACACACGGGAAATGTCAGGGCGCGGCGTGAAGCTCATCTGGTAATTTAAATTAAACATTGCCGTATTGGGAATATAGCAGTATTTCACTGGCTCACACTCGTGAGTGGGGCAGGATTTCAGTTGTTTCATGGGGCCTGTGATGCTATGACAATCTCATTGTTTGTAGATAAGACCAAACCTGGAAGAATTGTAAAGTCTATGGAGGTCAGTGTGGAACTCTAACAGGACAATCACACGTTGTTATAGTGTTCAGGTGTAATGCAGATGGGAATCAATGCAGAGCAGTGTGAGGTGATACACTTTGGTAGGAAAGACAATGAAAGACAGTTTAAAACATACTGTGCCATTATAAAGCGGGTGCAGGAACAGAGAGCGCTGCTTGTATATGCGCGCAGATTGTTGAAGATATCAGGATAGGTGGGGAGAGCAGTAACTATCACAGATTAGTTTCAGTACCTGAGCTGGTTACATCGTCTCCCCCCTGTAAACCTTCCTGGGAGGTGGGGGAGACGATGTGTTGTGAGCCCACCCTCCTGCCCACTGAGACCGTGGGGATTCCATTTGTACCAGCTCAACGTAAAAGGGAGATGTCCACGGGGCCACGGCTTCTAAGTTGTGCCGAGAGGAAACGGAACTGCCAATGGGTTTAAAGTGAGAATTGCCCTTCACTGAACATTGCACCTTACTCGGTCGGTGGGACCTGGATGTTTCAGAATCTCCACACGAGGCGTCCCGGTCCTCTCCGGCTCGTACCAGGGTCCTCCCCACATGGCAGAGGGAGGGGAGTGAGTGAACGGATATCGGGAACTCTACCACCCGGTTAGGCCCTTCTTGTCCTATTCCAGGCTGTTTCTCCTGGAATGGGAGAAAGGAAGGGAGAGGGGGAGAGTGGGAGGGGTTGTCCTGCTGTTAGTGTTAGTGTAGGTGGGGAGGGGGTCATGGTGAGGTGTCCGGAGGGAGTCAGTCCACAGTGTTGTATCCATACAGTGTTATTAGTGTGGGTGTGTAATGGAGGGAAGAGGGGCGAGAGAGGGAGAAAGAGAGAGACAGAGACAGAGAGATAGAGTCAGAGAGAGAAGGTGCAGCATGCGGCAGTGAGAGTGGTGGACCATGAGCCCTGTTCGGGGTCGCTGTTATAATAGATAAACAGTGAGTGTGAGGGAGCAAAGAGAATATGGTGACCCTTATCCTGACAGAGCGGGGAAGGTGATTGATGCTTGTCCTGTATTGCAGGACATTTCTTCAGACTGCAGATACTGCACGGAGCTGGGTGGTGAGCTCAGACCATGCTCGGTGGGTCTGGTGGTGTCGCCCTCTCTGGGAAGTGAATGGTCCCCCTCTGTACTAGCCCATCCACCAGGAGCTCCGTGCCCCTGTTGACAAACCGGGGTGTAATTGTCCCTTATCTGCCATGCTCGGGGTAAACTATGCAGGGCAGCTCCAAGCTGAGAAAACTCAATCGTGTGCCCATTGGGCTTTTAAAGATGACATCAGTGTCAGGGATCACGGAATATCCAGGGGCATCTGGGTGATGGTGTGTACCTCCAGCCATGAAGGACTCAATTTACAAAGCTGTGAATAAATGCTCATCCAAAACTCTCCATCATCTGACCTCACACCAATATCCCTTTTTCCCATCTTTCCTGGGAAGACAGGTTCATGTTAAAGGATGTTATCGAAGTGTCTTCATTTCAGCATTCTGCAACCTGGGAACACATCCTTCCATGATACTGTCTCTCAGTCTCCCCCCTCTCTGTCTGTTTCTCAAACCCCTCCCATGTGGTGATATTTAAACTGATTCTCCTGCCATCTCTCTCTGGCAGTGATGTTCACACCCACAGCACCCCCTTTTCAGGGGAACAATGGAGGCATGGAGCTGTAAATGGATGGGAGCTGTACATCCTGTCACTTCCAGCATGGGCTGCAAGTTTCCTCACTATGGGCAGTGATCTAACACACTGTTACTGAGCATTGCACTGGGGTGGGGTACACAGTCCTATATGCTGGGAGGGTAACTGCTCCTAGGTTACAGATCAATACTCTGGGGTGGGGTACACAGAACTACATGCTGGGAGGGTAACTGCTCCTAGGTTACAGATCAATGAAATGGGGAGTTGTACACAGTCCTACATGCTGGGAGGGTAACTGCTCCTAGGTTACAGATCAATACTCTGGGGTGGGGTACACAGAACTACATGCTGGGAGGGTAACTGCTCCTAGGTTACAGATCAATACTCTGGGGTGGGGTACACAGTCCTACATGGTGAGAGGGTGACTGCTCTTGGTTTACAGACTAATGCACTGGGGTGGGGTACACAGTCCTACATTCTGAGTGCGTAACTACTCCTGGTTTACAGACTAATGTACTGGGGTGGGGTACACAGTCCTAAATGTTGGGGGGGGTATCTGCTCGTTGGTTACAGTTCATTGCATTGATCCTATATATATTGATCTAGTCCTATACGCTGGGAGGTTAACTGCTCCTGGTTTACAGATCAAGGCACTGGGGTGGAGTACATAGTCATACATGCTGAGAGGGTGACTGCTCTTGGTTTACAGACTAATGCACTGGGGGTGGTACACAATCCTACATACTGGGTGCGTAACATCTCCTGGTTTACAGACTAATGTTCTGGGGTGGGGTACACAGTCCTACATTCTGGGAGTGGAACTGCTCCTGGTATACAGATCAATGCGCTGGGGTGGGGTATACAGTCCTACATGCTGGGAGGGTAACTGCTCCTGGTTTACAGACTAATGCACTGGGGGGGGTTATCTCTCCTTGGTTTCAGATCAATGCATTGGGGTGGTGTACGCAGTCCTATACGCTGGGAGGTTAACTGCTACTGGTTTACAGATCGATGCACTTGGGTGTGGTACACAGTAATACATGCTGGGAAGGTAACTGCTCCTGGGTTACAGATCAATGCACTGGGGTCGTGTCAACAGTCCTACATGCTGGGAGGGTAACTGCTCCGGGTTTACAGACTAATGCTCTGGGGTGGGGTACACAGTCCTACATTCTGGGAGGGTAACTGCTCCCGGTTTACAGATCAATGCACGGGGGTGGTGTATACAGTCCTACTCACTTGGAAGGTGACTGCTCCTTGGTTACAGATTTATTCACGGGTGATCACTGCACAGGCTGCTGTGCTGGTCAGACTATCTGGTTGAGGTTTATAGATAATACAATGATGTGGTCTGTGCAGCTCCCCGTGCTGGATGGATAATTGTTTCAGGTTCACACATTACTGCCCTGCTGTGGTCTGCACAGCTCCCCGTGCTGGACCGATATCTAGTCCGGGGTTATAGATCAATGCACTGCTGTGGTCTGCACAGCTCCCCATGCTGGACAGATATCTAATCCGGGGTTATAGATCAATGCACTGCTGTGGTCTGCACAGCTCCCCGTGCTGGACAGATATCTAGTCTGGGTTTATAGTTCAAGGCACTGCTGTGGTCTGCACAGTGCTCCACTCTGGACAGATTGCCAGTTTGTATTGACCAGTGCATTGGATGAATCTGGACAGATTTCTGGACTGTACTGAGCAGTGCATTGGCCTGGTCTGCACAGTGTTCCCCGGTGAACAGATATCTCCTCTGGGTTGATGGTGTCTGGACTGGTTCTGTGAGATGGATTGAGAATGTGGTATATCTAACCATTTCAGCTGAACTGGCAATGCCTTTAGTTCTCATTCCTGTGATTGGACCCTCCGTCTCTCACCCCATTAATGTTACAGTGTGTCCAGGCACAGTACATCATGTTGGTGGGGTGGGTCGGGGTGAAAGGTGATGGACAGGTCAAGAGGTTCCCCGGAATGTTCTGTCCCCGACATTCTATAACTGACATTCCCCGGAACGTTCTGTCCCTGACATTCTATAACTGCCATTCCCTGGAACGTTCTGTCCCCGACATTCTTTTACCGACATTCCCCGGAACGTTCTATCCCTGACATTGTTTGTGAACGGCCGGACGTCAGTGAATTGCACAAACGATAAGATCCCGAGGGAAGAGATCCCGTTTCAGGGAGAAGGAGACACTGTTCAGAAGGCCCCTCAGGCAGTTAAAGGGGTGAATACGTTTTCCCTGCGTTTACATTTCTTCCCGACACAGGATTGACCACAATTTAGACCAAAATACAGAAATTCCCAAACTCCGTTTGTCTTCAGGAAATTGGGAGAGAATCCTTCAGGACGGCAACGTTTCCACCCTCCGTATTAGGAACTGGGAAGGAGTGACCTGTGTCTGCTCTCGAGTGATCAAGTGTGTGGGAATGTTCTAGAAACCATCTGTCCTTATGGATGTGTCTCTGTGTGTTTGAGGAGGGAGAGTTTCTTTTGGTTTATGTCACATTTTTGTCAGTAATTCCGAAATTCCCATTTGTTATTCCAGCTCCAATTATTTTAATAAATCCCTGAATACAGGGACACATTTGAAAATCTCACTGGGTCCCTGATCAAACGGATCCCTTTGCCTCCAGGCTGATGGATAATGGTTTTGTTTTCCTTCCTCACAGTTAACGTAGTGACCATCTACGTCCTGCTTTATAAAGATTGCGGATTGTCTCCATGTGTCAGACGTTACCTGGGGGCCATGGCAGCGGCGGATCTCCTGGTCATTATTCTCGACCTGATCCTGAGACACATTCCCATTGTTTACAAGGAACAGTTTTATTTCCTGAGGCACTCCGTCCGCGTGTGTAATATCCACGCTGTTCTGCTTTATGCAGCCACTGACTGCTCTGTCTGGTTCACTGTCACTTTCACCTTTGATCGGTTTGTGGCCATTTGTTGCCAGAAGCTGAAAAGTAAATATTGCAGTGAGAAAACGGCGGCTGTGGTTCTGGGAGCAGTGACTGTGCTGAGCTGTTTAAAGAACATTTCCTGGTATTTTATGTTCACGGCTCGGTATTGGCTGGTGAACCGCCCCTGGTTTTGTGTTGTAACAGGCGCTGTTCAATTCTCCAGAGTCTGGATCACAATCGGGTCCCTGCACTACATCCTAACCCCGTGTGTCCCATTTCCTCTGATTCTGCTGCTCAATGTTCTCACCGTCAGACACATTTTAATGACCAGCAGAGCCCGCAGGAGACTCCGCGCTCACACCAATGGGGATGCTCAGTCTGACACTGAAATGAGAAACCGAAAAAAATCCATCATTTTACTGTTTATGATTTCAGCCAATTTCATCTTGTTATGGTCAACGATAATGGTGTATTCTATATGGAGACGGATGTATTGGATTGGGTATTACTCTGTGTATCTCGATGACTTTGTGCAGGAATTGGGCTTCATGCTGCAGCTCCTCAGTTGTTGCACAAACACCGCGATTTATGCCGTGACCCAGACAAAGTTCAGGGAGCAGCTGAAGAATGTGCTGAAATATCCCTTCACCCAAATCCATCCATCCATCAAATTCTCTCATTAATCAATCCATCCTGGATTTTCTCATTTAAGTTCAATGTTTCAGCGATGGAGCAGCCTGTCGCTATGGTAACAGACTGAGGGTAGCGCTGGTTTGTCCATCCTTATCCCTCAGGGTGTTCCAGGGACACATTTCAATGTTTCTCACAACTCAGGGGCCAGTGCGAAAAGGCACCATCCCACTGACTGTATCCATCACTTCCATTTGTAAACAATAAAAATGTTGATTAAAGCGTGCCAAGCAGCAGAGTGACCGATGTTGTTGTGTGTCTTTGTGTTGGAGAAGCTGAGCTGGAGAGAGACAGACTCATAACCAAGTCCTGGTCCTCAGGGAGGGGAAGGGCAGCGGGCTGGCTTTAATTCACACTGTTACTGGTTTGATGTCTATGTACACCACCACACCGCCCCCCTCCCCCCGCCACCACCACCATCAGCCATTCTAATGTTCACTTCGGCTGAATTCATCGCACTGCCTTTGTCCCGCCACCTCCATGCATCCTGCCCACGATCTCTGCGGCCCTCTGCTTCTCTCTCTCTCTGTGATCCCGCCATTTGCGCAGTCTATTCAGAAAGTGATGGTGGGGGAGGGTGCGGGAGAGTGAGGGTGATGGTATGGGAGTGTGTAGGAGAGTGATCGTGATGGTGTGGGAATGTGTAGGAGAGTGAGTGTGACGGTGGAGGTGTGTGTAGGAGAGTGAGCGAGATGGTGTGTGAGTGTATCGGAGAGTGAGGGTGATGGTGTGGGCGGGTGTAGTACAATCAGCGTGACGGTGTGGGATTGTGTAGGAGAGTGAGTTTGACGGTGTGGGAGTGTATCTGAGAGTGAGGGTGATGGTGGGGAAGGTGTATGACAGTGAGAGTGACGGTGTGGGAGTGTAACGGAGTGGGAGCATGATGATGTGTGAGTTTGTAGAAGAGTGAGTGTGAGGTTGTGGGAGAGTGCAGGAGAGTCGGTGTGACAGTGTAGGAGTGTGCAAGAGCGTTGGGGTCACGGTGTGGGAGTGTGTAGGTAAGTGAGTGTGATGGCATGGGAGTATGTAGGAGAGTGAGCGTGATGGTGTGGGATTGTGTTGGAGGGTGAGTGCGATGGTTGGGTAGCGTGTGTAGGAGAGTGTGTCTGACGGTGGGGGAATGTGTAGGAGAGAGATTTAGGACACTGTAGGAGTGTGCAAGAGCGCGAGGATCACGATTAGGGAGTGTGTAGGAAAGTGAGTATGACGGTGGGCGAGTGTGCAGGACAGTGAGTTAGAGTGTGTAGGCGTGTGTAGGAGAGTGAGGGTGACGGTGTGGGAGTGTGTAGGCGATTGAGTGTGACGGTGGGGGAGAATAGGAGAGTGAGGTTGACGGTGTGGGCTTGAGTAGGTGAGTGAGTGTGTAGGAGAGGGAATGTGACATGTTGGAAAGTGTATTGATGTGAGTGTGACGGTGAGGGAGTGTCTAAGAGAGTGAGTATGACGGTGGGAGCGTGTGTAGGCGACTGAGTGTGCAGGTGAGGAAGTGTGTAGGATTGTGAGCGTGACGGTGAGGAAATGTGTAGGAGAGTGAGTGTGACTGTGTGGGAGTGGGGTGATCGAGTGTGACAGTGTCGGAGTGTGTAGGAGAGTGAATGTGATGGTGAGGGAGCGAGTACGAGAGTGAGTGTGACGGTGTGGGAGTGTGCAGGAAAGTGAGTGTGACGGTGTGGGCGTGCGTAAGAGAGTGAGTGTCACGTCGTGGCAGTGTGTAGCAAAGTGAGAGTGGCGGTGTGTGAGTGTGTAGGAGAGAGTGTGACGGTGTGGGGGGGTGCCGCAAAGTCAGCGTGACAGTGTGTGAGTTTGCAGGAGAGTGATCGTGACGGTGAGGGATTCTGTTGGAGAGTGAGAGTGTGTCGGTGAGTGAGTGTGTAGGATAGTGAGTGTAATGGTGGAGGAGTGAGTGGGAGAGTGAGCGTGACGGTGTGAGAGTGTATCAGAGAGTGAGGGTGATGGTGGGGGCATGTGTAGTACAGTGAGACTGACGGTGTGGGAGTGTAATGGAGAGGGAGCGTGACGGTGTGAGAGATTGTAGGAGAGCGAGTGTGAAGGTGTGGGAGTGTGTAGGACTGTGAGTATGACAGTGAAGGAGTGTGCAAGAGTGAGAGGGTCACGGGTGCAGGAATGTAGAGGAGAGTGCGGGTGACGGTGTGGGAGTGTGTAGCAGAGTGAGCGTGACGCTGAGGGAGTGGTTAGGAAAGGGAGCGTGACGGGGAGGGAGTGTGCAGGAGAGTAAGTGTGACGGTGGGGGTGTGTTTGGTAGAGGGTGGTGTCAATGTGGGAGTGTGTATTCAGGTGAGTGTGACCGTGGGGGAGGGTGTAGGAGAGAGGGGGTGACGGTGTGAGGATACGTAGGAGAGTGAGTGTGACGGTGGGGGAGTGTGTACGCGAGTGAGTGCGACGGTGTGGGTTGTGTAAGAGAGTGAGTATGACTTTGTGGGAATGGTGGTCTAGGAGTGTGTAGGAGAGTGAGAGTGAGGGTGGATGAGTGCGTAGTAGAGTGCGCGTGATGATTTATACGTGTGTAGGAGAATGAGCGTGATGATGGGGGAGTGCGTAGGAAAGGGGGGTGACGGTGTGAGGATACGTAGTAGAGTGTGTGTGAAGGTGAGGGAGTATGTAGGAGAGTGAGCATGATGGTGAGGGAAGGTGTAGGAGAGAAAGTGTAAAAGTGAGGGAATGTGTAGGTGAGCGAACGTAATGGTGAGGGAATGTGTAGGAGAGTAAGTGTAACTGTCTGGGAGTGTGGACAGCGAGTGCGACGGTGTGGGAGTGTGTAGGAGAGTGAGTGTGACGGTGTGGGAGTGTGTAGGAGAGCGAGTGTGACGGTGAAGCAGTGTGCAGGAGCGGGAGTGTGACGCTGTGGGCGTGTGTATTAGAGTGAGCGTGAAGTTGTGGGAGTACGTAGGAGAGTGAGCGTGACGGTGAGGGGAGAGTGCAGGAGACGGAGTATGACGTTGGGTTGTGTGTAGGAGGAAGAGTGTGAAGGTGAGGGAGTGTGTAGGAGAGTGGGTGTGACTGTGGGAGTGTGTACAAGGGTGAGCGTGATGGTGGGGGAGTGTGTAGGAGAGTGAGTGTGATGGTGAGGGAGTGAGTAGGAGAGTGCGTGTAACGGAGCAGTTATGTGTTGGAGGGAGAGTGTGAAGGTGGTGGAGAGTGTAGGAGAGTGAGCGTGACAGTGAGGGAGAGGGTAGGTGAGTGAATGTGACTGTGGGAGTGAGTATGAGGGTGAACGAGATGGTGAGGGAGTGTGTAGGATAGTAAGCATGACGGTGTGCACGTGTGTAGGTGAGTGAGTGTAACGGTGGGAGATTGTGTAGGAACGTGAGGGTGACGGTGTGGGTGAGTGTGGGAGTTAGAGTGTGAAAGTGAGGGAGTGTGTAGGAGTGTGAGTGCGACGGTGTGGGAGAGTGTAGGAAAGTGAGCGTGACGGAGAGGGAATGGGTAGGAAAGTCAGTGTGATGGTGTGGGGTCGTGTAGTAGAGTGAGCGAAACCATGGGGACGTGTGTTGGAGAGAGAGTATGATGGTGTGGGAGTATGTAGGGGAGTGAGTGTGACGTGGAAGTGTATAGGAGAGTGGGTTTGACGTTGAGGGAGTGTGTAGGCGATGGTGCGTGACAGAAGGGGAGTGTGTAGGAGAGGGAGCGTGACAGTGAAGGACTATGTAGGAGATTTTGAGATGGTGTGCGAGTGTGTAGGAGAGTGATCGTGACGGTGGGGAGAGAGTGCAGGAGAGTGGGTGTGACGGTGTGAGAGAATGTAGGAGAGAGTGTGTGACGGTTTGGGAGTGTGTCAGAGAGTGCGTATGACGTGGAGAGTGCGTATGAGAGTGAGTGTGATGGTGTGGGAGTGTGTAGGAGAGTGAGCGTGACGGTGAGGGAATGTGTAGGAGAGTGAGTGTGACGGTGTGGGAGTGTGTAGGAGAGTGAGTATGACGAAATGGGAGTGTGTAGGAAAGTAAGCGTGATGGTGGGTGAGTGCATAGTAGAGTGAGTGTGATGGTGTGTGAGGGTGTCGGAGAGTGAGTGTGACGGTGAGGGTGTGTGGAGGAGGGTAAGTGTGACGGTGTGGGAGTATGTAGGAGAATGAGTGTGACAGTGTGGGAGTATGTAGGAAAGTGAGTATGACTTTGTGGGAGTGTGTAGGAGAGTGAGCAGGATGTTGTGGGAGTGTGTAGGAGCGTGAGCGTGACGGTGAGGGAGTGTGCAGGAGAGTGAGAGTAATGGTGTTTGAGTGTGTTGGATATTGAGCGTGACGGTGTGGGAGTGTGTAGGAGCGTCAGTGTGGCGGAGTGGGAGTGTGTATGAACGTGACTGTGACGGTGGAGGAGTGTGTAGGAGGTTGAGTGTGACGGCGGGGGAGTGTTAAGAAGATTAGGTGTGACGGCGGGTGAGGGTAAAGGTTTGGGAGTGTGTAGGAAGTGGGTGTGACAGTTTAGGAATGAAGATGAAATTCAGTGTGACGGTATGGGTGTCAGTATGAGAGTGAGCGATATGGTGGAGAAGTGTGTATGAGACTGAGCATGACGGTGTGGGAGTGTGTAGGAGAGTGAGGGTATTGACGGTGAGTGTGCGGGCGAGAGTGCGTGACGATGTGGGAGTGTGTAGGTGAGTGAGTGTGATGATGTGGGAGTGCAGAAGAGTGAGTGTGACGGTGTGGGAGTATGTAGGGGAATCAGTGTGACGGTGTGGGAGTGAGCAGGAGAGTGAGATTGACAGTGTGGGAGTATGTAGGAGAGTGAGCCTGACGGTGGGGTAGTGTGTAGGAGAGTGAGCGTGACAATCGTGGAGTTTGAAGGAGAGCGAGAGTGACGGTGTGAAAGTGCGTAGGAGGGAGAGCATGACAGTATGGGTCTGTGCAGGACGGAGCGCGTGACGGTGTGGGAGTGGGTAGAAAAGTGAGTGAGACGATGAGGGAATGTGTACGAGAGTGAGCGTGACGGTGTGCAAGTGTGTCGGAGAGTGAGCATGAAAATCAGGAAGTGAGCAAGAGAGTGAGTGTGACGGTGTGGGAGTGTGTAGGGGACTGAATGTGATGGTGGGAGTGTGTGTAGGAGAATGAATGTGACGATGTGGAAATGTGTAGGAGAGTGATGGTGACGGAGGGGGAGTGTGGAGGAGAGTGAGCGTAGCAATCGTGGAGTGTGTAGGAGAGTGAGTGTGACAGTGAGGGTGTGTGGAGCAGGGTAAGCGTGACGGTGGGGTAGTGTGTAGGAGAGTGAGTGTGACGTGTGGGAGTGTACAGGAGAGTGAGCGGGACTCTGTGTGAGTGTGTAGGAGAGTGGGCGTGACGTTGTGGAAGTGTGTAGGAGAGTGAGCATGAAAATCGGGGAGTGTGCAAGACAGTGAGTGTGTGAGTGGGGGTGTGTGTAGGAGACTGAGTGTGACGGTGTTAAAATGTGTAGGACAGTGAGGGTGACGGTGGGGGAGTGTGTAGGACAGAGGGTGTGACGGTTGGAGACTGTGGAGGAGAGTAGGCGTGACAATCGTGGAGTGTGTAGGGGAGTGAGTGTGACAGTGTGGAAGTGTTTAGGATAGTGAGCGTGCTGGTGAGAGAGTGTTTAGGAGAGTGAGTGTGACGGTGGGGGAGTGTGTAGGATAGTGAGTGTGATGGTGTGGGAGTGTGCAGGAGAGTGAGCGTGACGTTGAGGGAGTGGGTAGGAGAGTGAGTGTGACGGTGAAGCAGTGTGGAGGAAAGGGAGTGTGATGGTGTGGGAGTGTGCAGGAGAGTGAGAGTGACGGTGTGCAAGTGTGTAGGAGAGTGAGCGTGAAAATCAGGAACTGAGCAAGAGAGTGAGTGTGACGGTGTGGGAGTGTGTAGGGGACTGAATGTGATGGTGGGAGTGTGTGTAGGAGAATGAATGTGACGGTGTGGAAATGTGTAGGAGAGTGATGGTGACGGAGGGGGAATGTGGAGGAGAGTAAGCGTGGCAATCGTGGAGCGTGTAGGAGAGTGAGTGTGACGTGTGGGAGTGTGCGGGAGAGTGAGTATGACGTTATGGGAGTGTGTAGGAGAGTGAGCTTGACGTTGTGGAAGTGTGTAGGAGAGTGAGCATGAAAATCGGGGAGTGTGCAAGACAGTGAGTGTGTCGGTGGGGGTGTGTGTAGGAGAATGAGTGTGACGGTGTTAAAATGTGTAGGACAGTGAGGGTGACGGTGGGGGAGTGTGTAGGACAGAGGGTGTGACGGTTGGAGAGTGTGGAGGAGAGTAGGCGTGACAATGGTGGAGTGTGTAGGGGAGTGAGTGTGACAGTGTGGAAGTGTTTAGGATAGTGAGCGTGCTGGAGAGAGAGTGTGTAGGAGAGTGAGTGTGACGGTGGGGGAGTGTGTAGGATAGTGAGTGTGATGGTGTGGGAGTGTGCAGGAGAGTGAGCGTGACGTTGAGGGAGTGGGTAGGAGAGTGAGTGTGACGGTGAAGCAGTGTGTAGGAAAGGGAGTGTGATGGTGTGGGAGTGTGCAGGAGAGTGAGTGTGATAGTGTGGGCATGTGTAGTAGAGTGAGTGTGAAATTGTGGAAGTGTGTAGGAGAGTGAGCATGATGGTGAAGGAGTGGGTAGGAGAGTGTGAGACTATGGGCGTGTGTACGAGCGTGAGCGTGACGGAGAGTGAGAAGGACGTTGTGGGAGTGTATAGGAGAGTGAGCGTAATGATGAGATAGTGTGTTGGATATTGAGTGTGACAGTGTGGGAGTGTGTAAGAGAGCGAGTGTGACGGCGGGTGAGTGTTTAGGAGAGAGTTTGATGGTGGGGAAGTGTGTAGGAGAGTGATTGTGATGGTGGGAGATTGTGTAGGAAGTGAGTGTGCCGGTGTAAGAGTGTGTAGGAGCGTGAGTGTGACGGTGGAGGAGTGTGTAGGAGCGTGAGTGTGACGGTGTGGGAGTGTGTAGGAGCGTGAGTGTGACGGTGTGGGAGTGTTAAGGAGAGTGGGTGTGACGGTATGGGAGTGTGAGGGTGAAGATTTGGGAGTGTGTAGGAAGTGGGTGTGACAGTTTGGATGTGAGAAGAAGAGTGAGTGTGATGGTGTGGGTGTCTGTATGAGAGTGAGCGTTACGGTGGAGGAGTGTGTAGGATAGTGAGGGTGTTGATGGGGAGTGTGAGTGAGAGTGCGTGACGATGTGGGAGTGTGTAGGTGAGTGAGTGTGACGGTGAGGGTGTGCAGGAGAGTGGGGGTGACGGTGTGGGAGTGTATCTGAGAGTGAGTGTGATGGTGTGAGAGAGTGTAGGTAAATAAATGCGATGGTGTGTGTGTGTAGCAGAGTGAGTGTGACGGTGTGTATGTGTAGGAGAGTGAGTGTAAAGGCGGGGCTGTGCGTCAAGAGAGAGTGAAGGAGAGAGTTTGTGACGGTTTGGGAGTGTGTCAGAGAGTGCGCATGACGTGAGAGTGTTTATGAGAGTTAGTGTGACGGTGTGGGAGTGTGTAGGAGCGTGAGTGCGACGATGTGGGAATGTGTAGAGAGTGAGTGTGACGGTGTGGGAGTGTGTACGAGAGTGTGTGTCCCGGTGTGAGAGTGTGTAGGAGCGTGGGTGTGACGGTGTGGGAGTGTTAAGGAGAGTGGGTGTGACGGTATGGGAGTGTGAGGGTGAAGATTTGGGAGTGTGTAGGAAGTGGGTGTGACAGTTTGGATGTGAGAAGAAGAGTGAGTGTGATGGTGTGGGTGTCTGTATGAGAGTGAGCGTTACGGTGGAGGAGTGTGTAGTAGAGTGAGGATGTTGATGGGGAGTGTGAGTGAGAGTGCGTGACGATGTGGGAGTGTGTAGGTGAGTGAGTGTGACGGTGAGGGCGTGCAGGAGAGTGGGGGTGACGGTGTGGGAGTGTATCTGAGAGTGAGTGTGATGGTGTGAGAGAGTGTAGGTAAATAAATGCGATGGTGTGTGTGTGTGTAGCAGAGTGAGTGTGACGGTGTGTATGTGTAGGAGAGTGAGTGTAAAGGCGGGGCTGTGCGTCATGAGAGAGTGTAGGAGAGAGTTTGTGACGGTTTGGGAGTGTGTCAGAGAGTGCGCATGACGTGAGAGTGTTTATGAGAGTGAGTGTGACGGTGTGGGAGTGTGTAGGAGCGTGAGTGCGACGATGTGGGAATGTGTAGAGAGTGAGTGTGACGGTGTGGGAGTGTGTAGGAGCGTGAGTGTGACGGTGTGGGAGTGTGTAGGCGAGTGAGTGTAACGGTGTGGAAGTGTGTAGGAGAGAGAATACGACGGTGAGCGAGTGTATAGGAGAAGGCGAGTAACTGTTTGGGAATGTTTAGGAGAGTGAGTGTGATGCTGGAGGAATTTGTAAGAGACTGAGTGCAACGGTGTGGAGTTGTGTACGAGAGTGAGAGTCTGACGGTTTGGGTGTGTGTATGAGAGTGAATGTGTCAGTGGAGGAGTGTGTAGGGGCGTGAGATTGATGGTTTGGGCGTGTGTAGCAGAATGAGTGTGATGGTGTGGGAGTGCGTAGGATAGTGAGTGTTACTGTGTGGGAGTGTATAGGAGAATGGGCGTGATGGTGAGGGGGTGTGTAGTACAGTGAGTGTGATGGTGTGGGAGCGTGTAGGAGAGTGGACGTTACGGTAAGGGAGTGGGTAGTGGAGTGAGTGTGATTGTGTGGGGTCGTGTAGTAGAGTGGGCGAGACGGTGGGGGAGTGTGTAGGAGAGTGAGTGTGACAGTGGGAGACTGATTAGGAGAGTGAGCGGGAGCGTGTGTGAGTGTGACGCAGAGTGAGCGTGAGGGAGGGGTTTTATAGGAGATTGAGCGGTGACATTGTGACATTTATAGCAGAGTGACGGTGAGGGAGTGCGTAGGAGAGTGAGTGTGACATTGTGGTAGTGAGTAGGAGAGTGAGCTTGACAGTGGGCGAGTGTATCGCAGAGAGAGTGTGACGGTGTGTGAGTGTGCATGAGAGTGCGTGTGACATTGGGTGAGTGAGTAGTAGAGTGGGTGTGACGGTGAGGGAGTGTGTAGGATAGTGAGCGTTACAGTAAGGGAATGTGTGGGAGTGAGCGTGACGGTGTCCGGGTGTGTAGCAGAGTGATAATCGGGGACTGTGTAGGAAAGTAAGTGTGTCGGTGTGGAAGTGTGTAGGAGAGTGAGCGTGATGGTGTGGGAGTGTAGGAGAGTGAGTGTAATGGTGTGGGAGTGTGTGGGAGTGTGAGCGTGACGTCAAGGAAGTGTGTAGGTGAGTGAGTGTGACTGTTTAGGAATGTGTAGGAGAGTGAGCGTGACGCTATGTATGTGTGTTGGATAGTGAGTGGGACAGAGTGGGAGTGTGTAGGACAGTGAATGTGACGGTGTAGGAGTGTGTAGGCGAGTGAGAGTCAGTGGGTGAGTGTGTAGGAGAGTAAGTGACGGTGTGTGAGTGTGTAGCAGAGTGAGGATGACTTTGTGGGAGTGTATAGGACAGTGCAAGTGATGGTGGGGGTGTGTGTAGGAGATGAGTGTGACGGTGTGTGAGTGCATAGGAGAGTGAGCAGGACAGTGGGCGAGTGTATTGGAGAGTGAGAGTGACGGTGGGGGAGTAAGTAGGAGTGTTTGCTTGACGGTGGAGGAATGTGTAGGAGAGTGAGTGTTACGGTAAGGGAGTGTGTAGGAGAGTGAGTGTGACATTGTGGAAGAGTGTAGGAGATTGACAGTGACGGTGGTGTGTATATAGGAGTATTTGCATGATGATGGGGGATATATAGGAGAGTGAGTGTGTCGGTGTGGGAGCGTGTAGGACAGTGAGCGTTACGGTAAGGGAATGTGTAGGAGAGTGAGTGTGACGCTGTGCGAGTGTGTACGAGAGTGATCGTGACGGTTTGGGAGTGAGTAGAAGAGTGAGTGCGACGGTGGGGGAGTGTGTCGGAGTGAGAGTTTGACGTTGGTGGTGTGTGTAGGACAGTGAGTGTGACGGTTTGGGAGTGTGTAGGAGAGTGAGTGTGACGGTGTGGGAGTGTGTAGGAGAGAGAGAGCATGAGCTTGGGAGAGTGTGTAGAAGAGTGAGCATGACGGTGGGGTAGTGTGTAGGATGGAGAGTGAGTGTGACTTTGTCGATGTATGTCGTAGAGTGAATGTGAAGGTGTGCGGTTATGTAGGAGAGTGAGTGTAATGGTAGGGGAGTGTGTGTGAGCGTGAGTGTGATGGTGGGGGAGTGTGTAGACGAGTGAGTGTGCCGGTGTGAGACTGTGTTGGAGAGTGGGATTGAAAAGCGGGAGTGTGTCGGAGAGTGCGCATGTGGGTAGGGGAGTGTGTAGTAGACAGCGTGAGTCTGGGAGAGTCTGTAGGAGAATGAGCGTGACGGTGTGGGAGTGCGTATCAGAGTGAGTGTGACGGTGTTGAGTGTGTAGGTAACTGCGAGTGACTGTGTGGGAGTGCGTAGGACAGTGAGTGTGACGGTGGGGGAGCGTGTAGGAGCGTATGGGTGACGGTGTGGGAGTGTATAGTAGAGTGAGGATGATGGTGTGGGAGTGAGTTGGAGAGTGAGCCTGACTGTATGGGAGTGTTTGGGAGAGTGAGTGTGACGGTGGGGTTGTGTGTAGGAGAGAGAGTGGGTGTGACGTTGTGGAAGTGTTTCGTAGAGTGAGTGTGATGGTGTGGAGTCGTGTACGAGAGTGAATGTGACAGTGGGGAATTGTGTAGAAGAATGAGTGTGACTGTATGGGAGTGCGTGTGAGCGTGAGTGTGATGGTGGGGGAGTATATAGTAGAGTGAGTGTGACTCGTTGCGAGAGCGTCGGAGAGTATTCTTGATGGTGTCGGACTGTGTATGAGAGTGAGTGTGACGGTGTTGGTGTATGTAGGAGAGTGAGCGTGATGGTTAGGGAGTCTGTAGGAGAGTGAGCGTGTCGGTTTGAGAGTGTGTAGCAGAGTGAGCGCGACGGTTTGGGAGGGTGTAGGAGAGTGAGGCTGACGGTGCGGGAGTATGTAGGAGAGTGAGCGTGGCAGTTTGTGAATGTGTAGGAGAGAGAATGTGACGGTAAGAGGGTATGTAGGAGAAGGAGTGTAAAGGTTTGGGAGTGTGTAGGAAAGTGAGCGTGATGTTTTGTGAGTTTGTTGGAGAGTGAGCGTGACAGTTTGGGAATGTGTAGGAGACAAAATGTGAAAGTAAGAGAGTGTGTTGGAGAAGGAGTGTAACGGTTTGGGAGTGTTGAGGAGAGTGAGTGTGATCGTGGGTGATTTGTAGGAGAGTGATGGCGACGGTGTGGAGTTGGTTAGGAGAGTGAGTGTGACTGTATGGGACTGTGTAGGAGAGTGAGAGTGTGACGGTTTGGGTGTGTGTATGAGGGTGATTGTGTCAGTGGAGGAGTGTGTTGAGTAGTGAGTTTGACAGTGTGAGCGTGTGTAGCAGAGTGAGTGTGATGGTGTGGAAGTATAGGAGAGCGTTCGTAACGGTTTGCGAGGGTGTGGGAGAGTGAGGGTGACAGTGGGAGAGCGGGTAGGAAAGTGAGCGAGACGGTGTGGGAGTGTGTAGGAGAGTGAGCGTGGGGGGTGTAGGAAAGAGAATATGTGACGGAGAGCGAGTGTGCAGGAGAGTGAGCGAGACGGTTTGTTAGTTTTTTGCAGAGTCAGCTGGAAGGTTTGGGAATGTGTAGGAGAGAGAATGTGACGGTGAGGAAGTGTGTAGGAGAAGGAGTGTAACAGTTTGGCAATGTTTAGGAGAGTGAGTGTGATGGTGGGGGAGTTTGAGGTGAGTGAGTGTGATGGCGTGGAGTTGTGTAGAAAAGTGAGTATGAAGGTTTGGCTGCGTGTGTATGAGAGTGATTGTGTCAGTGGAAGAGTGTGTAGGTTAGTGAGTTTGACGGTGTAGGCATGTGTAGTAGAGAGAGTGTGACGGTGAGGGAATGTATAGGAGAGTGAGTGGGACAGTGTTGGAGTGTGTAGGAGGTGGAACTTGACGGTATGGGAGTGTATAGGCGAGTGAGCGTGACGGTGTGGGCATCTGTTGCAGAGTGAGTGTGATGGTATTTTAGCGTGTAGGAGAATGAGCGTGAAGGTGTGGGAATGTATAGGAGAGTGAGCGTGACGGTGGGAGAGTGTATCGGAGAGTGAGTGTGATGGTGTGTGAGTGTGAAGGAGAGTGCATGTGATGGTGTGGGAGTATGTAGGAGAGTGAGACTGACAATCGGGGAGTGTCTCGGAGAGTGAGTGTGTGGGTGGGGGAGTGTGTATGAGAGAGCATGAGCTAGGGAGAGAGTGTAGAAGAGTGAGCGTGATGGTGAGGGAGTGAGCAGGAGAGTGACCGTGAAGGTATGGCAGTGCATATTAGAGTGAGTGTGACGGTGGTCGAGTGTGTAGGAGAGTGAGTATGTCAGTATGGGAGTGTGTAGCTGAGTGAGTGTGGCAGTTGGGGAGTGTGCAGGAGAGTGAGTGCGACGGTGGGGGTGAGTCTGTGAGTGTGGATGTGACGGTGGGGGAGTATATAGTAGAGTGAGTGTGACTGGATGCGAGTGCGTCGGAGAGTAATCTTGATGGTGTCCCACTGTGTATGAGAGTGAGTGTGACGGTGTTGGTGTGTGTCAGAGAGAGAAAGAGTGACTCTGGGGGAGCATGTAGGAGGGTGAGTATGACGGTGGGGGAATTTGTAGGTGAGTGAATATGACGGTGTTGTAGTGTGTAGGAGAGTGTGCGTGACGGTTAGGGACTGTGTAGGAGAGTGAGTGTCACAGATTGAGAGTGTGTAGGCGAGAGCGTGTGAATGTATGGGAGTGTGTAGGAGAGTGAGGGTGACGGTGTCGGAGTATGTAGGAGATTGAGGGTGACGGTGTCGGAGTGTGTATGAGAATGAGCTTGACGGTGGCGGAGTGTGTAGGTGAGTGAGTGTGACGGTGTGGGAGTGCATAGGAGAGTGAGGGTGACGGTGGGTGAGCGTGTAGGAGAGCGAGTGTGACAGTGCAGGAGTGTGTAGGAGAGGGACCATGACAGTTTGGGATTGTGTAGAAGAATGTGATGGTGAGGGATTCCGCAGGAGAAGGAGTGCAAAGGTTTGGGAAAGTTTAGGAGAGTGAGTGTGATGATGGGGTAATTTGTAGGAGAGCGATTGTGACGATTTGGAGTTGTGGAGGAGAGTGAGTATGACTGTATGGGACTGTGTAGGAGAGTGAGAGTGTGATGGTTTGGGTGTGTGTAAGAGAGTGATTGTGTCAGTGGAGGAGTGTGTATGGAAGTGAGTTTGGCGATGTGAGCGTGTGTAGCAGAGTGAGTTTAACGGTGTTCGAGTGTGTGGGAGAGTGAGCGTGACTGTGTGTTTGTGTGTAGAGAGTGAGAGTGAATAAGTGGCAGTGTGTAGCAGAGTAAGTGTGATGGTGGGCGAGTGTGTAGTAGAGGGAGTGTGATTGTGTGTGAGTGTGTAGCACAGTGGTTGTGACGGTGTTAGAGTGTGTAGGAGGGCGATATTGACGGTGTGGGAATTTGTAGGTGAGTGAGCGTGACGGTGGGCGGGTGCATCGGAGAGTGAGTGTGATGGTGTGTGAGTGTGAAGGGGAGTGCATGTGACGGTGTGGGAGTGTGTAAGAGAGTGAGATTGACAATCGGGGAGTGTTTCGGAGAGTGCGCGCGTGGGTGGGGGAGTGTGTATGAGAGAGAGCATGAGCTAGGTAGAGAGTGTTGAAGAGTGAGGGTCATGGTGAGGGAGTGAGCAGGAGAGTGAGCGTGATGGTATGGGAGTGCGTATTAGAGTGAGTGTGACGGTGGTCGAGTGTGTAGGAGAGTGAGTATGTCAGTGCGGGAGTGTGTAGCTGAGTGAGTGTGACGGTGGTCGAGTGTGTAGGAGAGTGAGTATGTCAGTGTGGGAGTGTGTAGCTGAGTGAGTGTGACGGTTTGGGAGTGTGCAGGAGAGTGAGTGCAACGGTGGGGGTGTGTCTGTGAGTGTGAATGTGACAGTGGGGGAGTATATAGCAAAGTGAGTGTGACTGGATGCGAGTGCGTCGGAGAGTAATTTGATGGTGTCCCACTGTGTATGAGAGTGAGTGTGAAGATTTTGGTGTATATAGGAGAGAGAGAGTGACGGTGGGGGATCATGTAGGAGAGTGAGTATGACGGTGGTGGAATTTGTAGACGAGTGAATGTGACGGTGTGGCAATGTGTAGGAGAGTGTGCGTGATGGTTAGGGATTGTGTAGGCGAGTGAGTGTGAGTGCTTGGGAGTGTGTAGGAGAGTGAGTGTGATGGTGTCGGAGTGTGTAGGAGAGTAAGGTTGACGGTGTGGGAGAGTGTTGGAGAGTGAGGGTGACGCTGTGGGAGTGTGTAGGAGAATGAGTGTGACAGTGTGGGAATGTGTAGGAGAGTGAGGGTGACGGTGTGGGAGTGTGTATGAGAATGCGCGTGACTGTGGGGAAGTGTATAGGAGAGTGAGTGTGACGGTGTGGGAGTGCATAGAAGAGTGAGTGTGACGGTGGTTCAGCGTGTAGGAGAGAGAGTGTGACAGTTCGGGATTGTGTAGGAGAATGTGATGGTATGGGAGAGCTCAGGAGAAGGAGTGCAAAGGTTTGGTAAAGATTAGGAGAGTGAGTGTGATGATGAGGTTATTTGTTGTTGTGGTTCTGTTCGCCGAACTGGGAATTTGTCTTGCAAACGTTTCGTCCCCTGTCCAGCTGACATCCTCAGTGCTTGGGAGCCTCCTGTGAAGCACTTCTGTGATGTTTCCTCCGGCATATATAGTGGCCTGTCCCTGCCGCTTCCGGTTGTCAGTTCCAGCTGTCCGCTGTAGTGGCCGGTATATTGGGTCCAGGTCGATGTGGTCCAGTGGAGGAGTGTGTTGGTTCGTGAGTTTGACGGTGTGAGCATGTGTGGCAGAGTGAGTGTGACTGTGTGGAAGTGTCGGAGAGTGTGCGTGACGGTTTGGGTGATTGTAGGAGAGTGAGGGCAACGATGAGGGAGTGCGTGGGCAACTGAGTGTGACCGTGTGGGAGTGTGTAGGAGAGTGAGCGTGATGGTTTGGGAGTGTTTAGAACAGTGAGTGTGACGGTTTGTGAGTTTGTTGGAGAGTGACCGTGAAGGTTTGGGAATGTGTAGGAGAGAGAATGTGACGGTGAGGGAGTGTGTAGGAGAAGAGATGCAATAGTTTGGAAGTGTTTAAGAGAGTGAGTGTGATGGAGGGGAATTTGAAGGAGAGTGAGTGTGACGGTGTGGAGTTGTGTAGGAGAGTGAGAGTATGACGGTTTGGGTGTGTGTATGAGAGTGATTGTGTCAGTGGAGGAGTGTGTAGGTTAGTGAGTTTCACAGTGTGCGTGTGTGTAGCAGAGTGAGTGTGACGGTATGGGAGTGTGTAGGAGAGTGAGTGTGACGGTGTGGGAGTGTGTAGTAGAGTGAGCTTGACGATGTTTGCGTGTGTAGCAGGTGAGTTTAATGGTGTGGGAGTGTGTAAGACAGTGAGCGTGAGGGTGGGGGAGTGTGTAAGAGAGTGAGTGTGTCGGCGTGGGAGTGTGTAGGAGAGTGATCGTGACAGTCTCAGAGTGTGTAGAACAGTGAACGTGACGGGTTGTGGATGTGTAGGAAAGTGAGGGTGATGGTGAGGGAGTGTGTTGGTAAGTAAGTGTGATGGTGTGGGAGTGTGTAGACGAGTGAGTGTGACAGTGTGGGTGTGTGTATGAGAATGAGCATGACGGTTTGGGAGTGTGTAGGAGAATGAGTGTGACGGTGTGGGAGTGTGTATGAGAGTGAGCGTAACGGGGGAGTGTATGGGTTAGTGAGTGTGACGGTGGGTCATTGTGTAGGAGAGTGCGTGTGACGGTGTAGAGTTGTGTAGGAGAATGAGTGTGACTGTATGGGAGTGTGCAGGAGAGTGAGAGTGTGACGGTGTGGGAGTGCGTAGGAGAATGAGTGTAACGTTTTGGGAGTGTTTAGGAGAGTGAGTGTGATGGTGGGGGAATTTGTAGGAGAGTAAGTGCGATGGTGTGGAGTTGTGTAGGAGAGTGAGTGTGACTGTATGGGACTATGCAGAGAGTGAAAGTGTAACGGTTTGGGTGTGTGTTTGAGAGTGATTTTGTCAGTGAAGGAGTGTGTAGGTTAGTGAGTTTGACGGTGTGAGCATGTGTAGCAGAGTGCGTGTGATGGTGTGGAAGTGTAGGAGAGTGAGGGTGACGGTGGGAGAGTGTGTAGGAGAGTGAGAGTGATGGTGAGGAAGTGTGTAGGAGAGTGAGTGTGATGGTGTGGGAGTGTGTAGAAGAGTGAGCGTGACGGTGTGAGAGTGTGTAGGAGAGAGAATATGTGACGGTGAGCGAGTGTGTAGGAAAGTGCGCGTGACGGTTTGAGAGTGTATAGGAGAGAGAATATGTGACAGTGAGCGAGTGTGTAGGAAAGTGCGCGTGACGGTTTGAGAGTGTGTAGGAGAAAGAATATGTGACGGTGAGCGAGTGTGTAGGAAAGTGCGCGTGACGGTTTGAGAGTGTATAGGAGAGAGAATATGTGACAGTGAGCGAGTGTGTCGGAAAGTGCGCGTGACGGTTTGAGAGTGTGTAGGAGAGAGAATATGTGACGGTGAGCGAGTGTTTAGGAGAGTGAGCGAGACGGTTTGAGAGTGTGTAGAAAAGTGAGCATTGCGGTTTGTGAGTTTGTTGGATGTGAGCGTGATCGTGAGGGAAGCTATAGGAGAGTGAGTGTGACGGTGTGGGAATGTATAGGAGAGTGAGCGTGACGGTGTGGGAGTGCGTAGGAGAGAGAATATGTGACGGTGAGCAAGTGTGTAGGAGAATGAGCGTGATGGTTTGGGAGTGTGTAGTAGAGTGAGTGTGACTGCGTGTGAGTGTGTAATACAGTGGTCGCGAAGGTGTTGGAGTGTGTAGTAGGGGGATCATGATGGTATGGGAGTGTATAGGCGAGTGACCGTGACGGTGTGGACATCAGTAGCAGAGTGAGTGTGATGGTGTTTTAGTGTTTAGGAGAATGAGCGTGACAGTGTGGGAATGTGTAGGACAGTGAGCGTGACGGTGGGCGAGTGTATCGGAGAGTGAGTGTGATGGTGTGTGAGTGTGAAGGAGAGTGCATGTGACGGTGTGTGAGTGTGTAGGAGAGTGAGATTGACAATCGAAGAGTGTGTCAGAGAGTGAGCATATGTGTTGAGGAGTGTATAGAAGAGTGGGCATGATGTTGAGGTAGTGAGCAGGAGAATGAGCGTGATGGTGTGGGAGTGCTAATCAGAGTGAGTGTGACGGTGGTCAAGTGTGTAGGAGAATGAGCATGTCAGTGTGGGAGTGTGTAGGTGAGTGATTGTGACGGTTTGCGAGTGAGTAGGAGAGTGAGTGTGACGGAGGGGTTGTGTGTGTGAGTGTGAATGTGACGGTGGGGGAGTATATAATAGAGTGAGTGTGACTGTATGCGAGTGCGTCGTAGAGTGATCGTGATGGTGTCAGACTGTGTATGAGAGTGAGTGTGACAGTATGGGAGTGTATAGGAGAGTGAGCGTGACTGCGTGGGAGTGTGTAGGATAGTGAGTGTAACGCAGGGGAAGTGTGTAGGAGTGTGAGCGTGACGGTGTGCGAGTGAATAGGACACTGCGTGACCGTCGAGGAGTGCATTGGAGAGTGAGTGTAACGCTGAGGGAATGCGTAGGAGAGTGAGTGTGACGGTGTAGGAGTGTGTAGGAGAGTGAGCGTGACGGTGCGGGATTGTGTAGGAGAAGGAGTGTAACGGCTTGGGAGTGTTTAGGAGAGTGAGCGTGTTGGTGCGGGAATTTGTAGGAGAGTGAGAGTGACGGTGTGGGCGTGTGTAGCAGAGTGAGTGTGATGGTGTCGGAGTTTGTAGACGAACGAGCGTAATGGTGAGGGAGTGTGAAGCAGAGTGAGTGTGATGGTGTGGGAGTGTGCTGCAGAGTGAGTGTGATGTTGTGGGGGGGTGTAGGAGAGTGAGTGTTACGTTAATGGAGTGTGTAGGAGAGTGAGTGTGATGGTTTGGGGTCGTGTAGTAGAGTGAGCGAGACAGTAGGTGAGTGTGTAGGAGAGTGAGTGTGACGGTGGGGTAGTGATTAAGAGAGAGAGCGGGAGTGTGTGTGAGTGTGATCCTCTGTCGCTGTCTGACATTGTTTGTCACTCTGTGTCTCACTGGGTTACACTGACATTCAGTCACTCTCTGGCACTCTCTTGGACTATTTCTGAGTCTCTTCTCCTCTCTGTGAATCTCTGTGACTCCCTACACTCTCTGTGACACTCAGTGATTTTCTTGCACACTGAATCTGTGACATTTTGAATCTGTCCGACTTTGTGATTCTCTTACTTTCCCTCTGACTCCCTGTGAATATCTGAATCTCTGCAATTCTCTTACCTTGTCTCTGACTCTCTGTAACATTTTGAATATGTCTGACTCTCTGTAATTCTCTCTGACCCTCTGCGATTCGATTACTCTCTCAGACTGCGTGATTTGCGTACTTTCTCTGTGACTTTGACTCCCTTCGTCCCTGAGACCCCTGTGTGAGACAGCCGTGTGTAACCCGTGTGTGATTCTCTGTCAATCACTGACTGCCTCTGACTCTGTGACTGTGTGACTCTCTGTTACAGTGTGAAGCTGTCTGACTCTGTGTGACTCCCTGACGCTTGGTGACTCTCTGTGATTCTGTGAAACTCTGTGAATCTGTGTGAGAGTCTGTGACTCTCTGTGTCTCGCTGCCACTCTCTGTGACACACTGTGATGCTCTGATCCTCATTACACAAGTATAAAAGAGCAACTGGAGAGACAAAATTTCCTTCAAAGATCAATGAGCCCATCCATTTGTGGAAACACAGGATATGTACGAGATCCTAAATGAATATTTCATGTCAGACCATACTGTGGACAAAGACTAGGAAATAAAGGGAACGCAACAATGATTTCTTGTAAGGAGTCCTCATTAAAGAAGAGGGGGTGCTGGAGGTCTTAGTACCCAAAGGTAGAGGAAGACCTAGGTCCTGAACAAGTGTATCACAGAATATTGTGGTAAAGTAGTGGTAGGGACACAAGCAGAGATATTTATATCATTGTCCTTCGTATTTCCATTGGGCATAGGTGGCTGAGGGATGACCTTATAAAGGTTTATAAAACCATGGGGGGTACAGGCAAATACATTAAACAACGTCTTTACCCCAGGGGAGTGCAGTCCATAACTGCAGAAGGAGGAGGTTTAGCAATTCTGGAAAGTGTGAAAATAGATAAGTGCACTGGGCCTGATGAGAATTATCCTTGGATTCTCTGAGAAGCCAGGAAGAAGATTGCTGAGCCTTTGGCTTTGATCTTAATGTCGTCATTGTCTACAGGAATAGTGTCAGAAGGCTGGAGGAGAGCAAATGTTATCCCCTTGTCCAAGAAGGAAAGTACAGACAACCCTGGGTAATTATAGAGCTGTGAGCCCCACTCCGATTCTGGGTGACGTGTTGGAAAGGCTTGTAAGGGATAGGATTTATAATCATCTGGAGATGAATAAGGCGATGAGGAATAGTCAGCACGGTTTTGTGAAGGGTAGGTCGTACCTCACAAACCTTATTGAGTTCTTTAAGAACGTGAACAAGATCTGGATGAGGGTAAAGCAATTGCTGTGGTGTATATGTATTTCAGTAAGGCGTTTGTAAAGGTTCACCACGGTAGGCTATTGCAGACAATACGGACGCATGGGATTGAGGGTGATTTAGCCAATTGGATCAGAAATTGGTTCACTGAAAGAAGACATAGAGTAGTGTTTGATGGGAAAGACTCATGGGAGTTCAGTTACTACTGGGTACTGCCAGGATGTGTTTTGGGTCCACTGTTGCTTGTCATTTATTTAAATGACCTGAATGAGGACATTGAAGGATGGGTTAGGAAATTTGCGGATAACACTACAGTCGTTAGAGTTGTGGATAGTGACGAGGGATGTTGTCGGTTACAGAGAGGCATAGATAAGCTGCAGAGCTGGACTGAACGTTCACAAATTGAGTTTAATGCGGAAAACTGTAAGGTGATTCACTTTGGAAGGAGTAACAGGAACACAGAATACTGGGCTAGTGGTAAGGTTCTTGGTAGTGTAGATGAACAGTGATCTCTGTGCCCATGTACATAGATCCATGAAATTTGCCACCCAGTTTCAGAAGCTTGTTAAGAAGGCATTCAGTTTGTTAGCTTTTATTCGTAAAGAGATTGAGTTTCAGAACCGTGAGATCATGGGGCGTCTGTACAAAGCGCTGGTGCGGCCACATTTGGAGTGTTGTGCACAGTTCAGGTCACTACATTACAGGCAGGATGTGTAAGCTTTGGAAAGCGTTCAGAGGAGATTTACTTAGATGTTACCTGCGATGGAGGGAAAGTCTCATGGAGAAGACTGAGGGAACAGAGGAGGCATTTGAGTCGAATTAATTGAGACATATAAGATAATCAGAGGGTTAGATCGGTTGGACAGTGAGAACCTTTTCCGGCGGATGGTGATACTTAGCACGAGGGGAGATAGCTTTAAATTGAGGGGTGATAATTATGGGCAGATGCCAGAGGGAGTTTCTTTACTCAGAGTAGTAGGGGCTTGGAATGCTTGGCCTGCAACACTAGTGGACGCGCCAACTTTAAGGGCATTTAAATGGTCATTGGATAGATATATGGACAAGAATGGAATAGTGTACGTTAGATGGGTTTCAGATTCGTTCCACCGGTTGGCCAGCATTGAGGGCCGAAGGGCCTGTACTGCACTACCATGTTCTGTGTTCTAGAGGGCATAAATATGAGATGGGAGAGGAAAGACTTAAAAGGGATAGGAGAATATTTTCCACACAGAAGATGGTGCAGGTATGGAATGAGCTTCCAGGGGTAGTGGTAGAAAAATGTTAAATGACAACCTGCAAAAAAAAATTGGTCAGGTACATGGAGAGAGAAGGTTTGAAGGGATATGGGACAAATGCAGGTAAACGCGACTCGTTCAGGGACTCTGGCCAGCATGTTATAGTTGGACCAAAAGTTCTGTTTCTGTGCTGCATGACTCTGTCTCCAGTTATTGGAGGAGGAGACTACTGAGATAAGGAATGTTGTCGACACTGCAGCAAGTTACAGCCATAGGGATAGTAGTCTGGAATGCAGTACATTTCAAATATGTGGAGGGACTAAAAGGAAGGGAGGAGATTACAGATATAGGATTTTTTCTAGGTGTTCCAAATTATTGAAGACGCTGATCCATATTGTATGGCATAGATACAGTGTTGCAAGTAATAAGTCTTAGTACAACAGAACTTATAGTAGACGTGGTGATGGAGCCTGGGGTGTGTCTGTACTGTGCTCACCCTCCAGCACTGTCATGTTTTGTTAGCCGATGTTTGGAGTCCACTCATTACTCTCTGATCTGTGCACTGTGAGTAATCTTACCTCACTGCAGGATTTATTGAAGGCTCCAGATCTCTCTTACCATTGTCTCTCTGGTTGACCAACAATCTTCAATGTGGTGATGAACGAGACACTGAGCAGCTGGGAAATCTATTGGGTCAGGACCTTCCTGAGTACCTACAGGTGACAGAGAGATAGACAGATTGGGAAATTAGACTGATATAGTGAGGGTTACACATGGAGAATGGCACGGAATCCCACAGAGATCTGGAAAATCCCAGTGTCCATCCCTGACCTGTGCTGCCTTGTCTCTCTGAGGTGGAGAATTCAGTTAGCTCAGAAACTGGAGTAGCTGCAATACAGAGCGAGAGAGAGAACGATAGAGAGGGGTGAGGGTGTGTGATAGCGATAAAAGGTGAGGGAGTGAGGGACGGTGAGAGGGAGTGAGAGGGTGAGAGACAGAGACTGATAGAGGCAACAAGTACACCCACACAGGGCTGGAAGATTTCAGGATTACACAACTGTGTCAGAAGAACGGGTTTTGCTTCGTGATTCACTGGTATAACTGGTAAGGAATGAGCAACTAGTGAGCAGGCAAAGTGATAGCCTCGTGGTATTATTGCTAGAGTATGTATCTAAAACCTCACCTAATGTTCAGGGGAGACAGATTTGAACACCACCGTCTGCAATGGTGCAATTTCAATTCAATAATTTAAAAAATAGTAATGAACAACCCATAACTAAGTATGAGACCATTGTTTATTGTCATAAACACCCAAACACTTGTCCTTTCTTGAAGGACATCTGCCGTTCTAACATGGTCTGCACGACATACCCACAGCAAACTGTTTGCCTCTCAATTACCGTCTGAATGGCTCAAGGGCTGCTAGGGCTGGGCACGAAAGGCTGGTCAGCCTGAGACATCCATATCCTGTACCTGATTTAATAAATAATCTATTAGGATGGTCCCATTGGAACCATATTGGGACCAGTGTCCTGGCCAGTCATGTCGGTAGGTTAATGGACAGGGCTTTAAACTGACAGAGAGGATTTAGGGACAGGGTTCAGGTGAAAGGAGCTTTCCAAATCCAAAGGGAAAAGGTGATGCATTGGAACAGCATGAGAGTGTGGCTCTAGACAAGCAGAAAGGAACAGGAAGGGACAGAGTTTAACTAAAATTATACATCAGTGAATCGGTTTGCGACAGGAAATTGTGGGAAAGAGTAAATTATGTTTTCATTTGAATGGACAAAGTCTCTGCAATAAGGTAGATGGATTTGTGACACAGTTGTAAAAGAGTTAGATACCAGAGAGACGTGGTTACAGGGCGAACAAAAATATTCAATGGTTCACAACCTTGCGGAACCTCAGGCAAAATGGGCAACGCTAACAATAATGGATAACAAAAACATTACAGGGAAAGCATTTGGGCTCAGGTCATGAAGTAGAGTCAGTCTGAATGTAAATTCTGGCTAATACTTGCCAAGGACACAAGAAGCAGAACAGTTTTCTAGCCACCTAACAGCATTTCATTGCTCATCACTGCATTAAACAGCAATTCATTGGATTTTTAAAATAAAGTCATTGAGGTAATTTAGTGAAACTTCAATATTCGTATAACGTTGACATTCCCACTGACAACAGTGATATTGGAAGAGGAGTTCGGAGATTTTTTTTTTCTTCAGTGTTTATTTGCATGATATACATTTCCACCCATAACCTCAATCTCAGGTCAATCGTTGTGTGAAATAACTTACTGAATGAATAATGTCCCTTAGAGAGATTCTCCAGGAACTTTTGATAAAGTGCAATTTAAAGAAATATAAAGTTTTAAAGTGAATCACAGAAACGAGAAACAAAAATAACCAATTACATGAGTTTGACATAAGAACTGACCAAGGTAAACAGGTTGATCAGACTGAAACATACATCTGTAAACGAACAGTGGAAACATTTGAAGGAACAGTGTAAAACACTCAACAAAAGGGCATTCCGTTGAAACAGACAAAACCTCAACAAGAAATCCCCACTGGTCCCTCGCTCATATTAGATTATCAGCATTAGAAGATCACCAAAAAGTACTTAAAACCCTGAAGTGAGAGAGTGTTAAAGGGATTGCAATGGGTCTGCTAGCAGAAGGAGGGCAGTGGGAAGGGGAATCATTGTCAGGGTCTGATGTCACAATAGGAACAGGGAGAGGTGAAGGTGCTGGAGGTGGTGAGAGTGTTACAGAGAGTGGTCAGGACCTGAACGGTCGTACAAAGCCAGTATGGATTTCTGCAGTTGCAGGGGTTTACAGAGGTAGAGAGGGACATATGCATTTTTATTTATTCATTCATGGGATGTGGGTGTCACTGCCTGGACCAGCATTACTTGCCCCCATTGCAGAGGACAGCTCAGAGTCAGCCATATTGCTGTGGGTCTGTAGTCACAAGTGATCCAGACCAGATTAGAATGTCAGATGCCCTTCCTTAAAGATGGTAAGTGAACCACTGATCAACAATGCTTTTATGGTGGCGTCACCAATGTCTTGTACAGACACAACATAACATGCAACTCCTACTCTCAATGCTCTGCCCAATGACGGTAAGCATCCCAAACGCCTGCTTCACCAGCCTGTCTACTTGTGACACCACTTTCAAAGAACTGTTTACCTGCATCCCTGGTAACTGACTGAGGGCCCGAACATTAACTGTACAAGTCCCACCCTGGTTTGTTTCACCAAAATGGAACACCTCACATTTATCTAATTAAACTCCTTCTGCTATTCTTCAGCCCACTATCCCAGCAGTACTGTTCATCCTGTTGTATCATAGATAACCTTCATCACTGTCCAGTTTACCAACAATGTTAGTGTTACCCAAGAAGCATACTTACCAGGAAAGCAATACTCCCCTCCAAAACATTTATCCAATTGACAATCATCAGTGGACCCACTACACTGCTGGTCACATGCCTCCAGTCAGCAAAAAAACACCCTCTGTCTCCTACCATCAAGCCAATATTGTATCCAGTTGACTAGCTCCTCCTGAATGCCAGATGATTTTCCATTTAACTGAGCTCATTACCCAATTTACCACACAAAACGTAGAACACAGAACAGTACAGCACAAGACCCTTCGGCCATGTTGCCATGCCAACATTTTATCTGACTCGAAGATCAAACTAACCTGCATACCCTTCATTTTATTATCCAAGTGCTTATCTAAGAGTCTATTAAATGTTCCTCATATATCTTATTTTACTACCACCACTGGATGTGCATTCCAACAATCTATCATTCTCTGTGTAAAGAACCAAAATCTGAAGTCTCCCCTTAACCACCAACTTAAAATTTTGCCCTCTTGTAATAGCCATTTATGCCATAATAAAAACTGTCTCTCACTATTCACTCTGTCTACGCCTCTCATCATCTATTCACTTCTACCAAGTCACCCCTCACCCTTCTTCACTCCAATGAGAAAAACCATAGCTCTCTCAACCTTTATCATAAGACAAGGTCTCCAGTCCAGACAGCATCATGGTAAATCCCCTCTGTACCCTCTCTAAAGCTTCCACATCTTTCCTGTAATGAGGGGACCAGACCTGAACACAATATTCCAAGTGGGGTCTAACCAGCACTCTGTGGAGCTGCAGTATACCCTCGCTGCTTTAAAACTCAATTCCCCAGCTAAAGAAAACCAACGCAACATATTCCTTCTTAGTAACCCTCTCAACTTGCGTGGCAATTCAAGGGCTCTATGGAAATGGAAGCCAAGGTCCCTCTGTTCCTCCACATTGACAAGAATCCTGCTTTAACCCTGCATTCAAATTCGACCTTCCAAAATGGATCACTTCACACTTTTCCAGACTGAACTCCATCTTCTCGGCCCAGTTCTGCATCCTGTCAATGTGCTGTTGCAACCTACAACAGCCCTCCACACTATCCACCACTCCACCAAGCTTCGTGTCAATGGGAAACTAACTAACCCACATCCAAGTCATTTATAAAAAAATTACAAAGCACAGAGGTCACGGAACCGATCCCTGCAGTACATCACTGGTCACCGAGCGCCAGGCTGAATGCTTTAGAACTATCATCACCCTCAAGTCTTCTGTGGGCCAGGAATTCTGTATCCACGCAGGCAGATTTCTCTGTATCCCATGCCTTCGTGCTTTCTGAACGAGGCATCAATGTGTTTTGTCACATTCCCAAAGCATTCAATCAGATTTGTAAGGTATGACCTGACCCTTAAAAATCCAAGCTGACTATCTTGAATCAAACTATGGTTCTCCAAGGAATCACAAATACTGTCTCTCATAAATCCTCTCCAACAATCTGCACACCACAGACAGGAGACTGACAGGTCTGTAATTCCCATGATTATCCCTATTCCCTTTATTAAACAAGGGAATAACATTTGCCACCCTCCAATCATCTGGCGTGACTCCAGTGGACAGTGAAGCCTGTAAAGGTCATCACCAAAAGCGCAACAATCCCTTTCCTCGTTTCATGCAGTAACTTTGGGCATATTCCGTCTGGGCCAACAGAGATATCTATCCTTATGTTTTACAAAATGTTCAGCACATCTTCCTTCTTAACATCAACATGTTCACATTTCACGCTGTCCTCACAAGTGATAAGGTCCCTCTCAGTAGTGAATACTGAGGCACAGTATGCATTAAGCACTTCTCTACCTTCTCCCACTCCAGACACAAGTTCGCTCCACTATCCCTGACCGGCCCTATCCTCACTCTAGGAGAAAGTGAGGACTGCAGACGCTGGAGATGAGAGCTGAAAAATGTATTGCTGGAAAAGCGCAACAGGTCAGGCAGCATCAAATGAGAAGGAGAATCGACGTTTCGGGCATAAGCCCTTCTTTAGGAATGAGGAGGGTGTGCCAAGCAGGCTAAGATGAAAGGTTGAGAAGAGGACTTGGGGGAGGGGCGTTCGGAATGCGAAAGTTTGAAGGAGGTTAAGGTGAGGGTGATAGGCTGGAGAGGTTGTGGGGGCGGAGAGGTCGGGAAGAAGATTGCAGGTCAAGAAGGCGGTGCTGAGTCTGAGGGCTGGGACTATGAAAAGGTGGGGGAGGGGAAATGAGGAAGCTGGAGAAATCCACATTCATCCCCTGTGGCTGGAGGGTTCCTAGCTGGAAGATGAGTCGCTCTTCCTCCAGGCATCATGTTGCCATGGTCTGGCGATGGAGGAGGCCAAGGACCTGCATGTCATTGGCGGAATGGGAGGGGGAGTTAAAGTGTTCAGCCACGGGGCTTTTGGGTTGGTTGGTGCGGGTGTCCCAGAGGTGTTCTCTGAAACGTTCCGCAAGTAGGCGGCCTGTCTCCCCTACCCTCACTCTGGCCATCCTCTTGTGCCTCACATAAGTGAAGAATGCCTTATGGTTTTCCTTAATCCTTCCCAACAAAGCTTTTTCATGCCCCCTTCGAGCTGTCCGAATCCATTCTTCAGTTCCTTCCTGGCTACCTTCAGAAAATCCCTGCAGTGTGGAAACAAATGATTTGGCCCAACAACTCCATACTAGCCCTCCGAAGACTATCCCCATCAGGACCATCCCCCCCACCGTATCACTCGACATTTGCCCGAACCTACACATCCGTGAACACTATGAGTAATTTAGCATGGCTGAGTCACTCAACCTGCACATCTTTGGGCTGTGGGTGGAAAACTGGAGTACCTGGACGAAACCCACGCTGACTTGGGGAGAATGCGTAAACTCCAGACAGACAATCGTCCGGGGCTGGAATCGAATTCGGGTCCCTGGTGCTATGAGGCAGCAGTGCGAACCACTGAGTCACCGTTCCACCCCCATATAACCCTCCAGAGGTCTATCTGATCTTTGCATCCTCGATCTTAAGTAAGCTTTCTTTTTCCTCTTGATTAGATGTTCTATATGCCTTAGAAACTTGCAAAATGCTTTGCTGAAGTCAATGTGGACAATATTCACTGCTCTGCCTTCATCTATCTCTTGGCCACTTCCTCAAAGAGTCAATCCGGTTTGTCATACATCCGGATACAAAGAGTCAATCCGGTTTCCACTCACCAAGCCATGCTGACTATCTCTAATAAGCCCTTGCCTTTTGAAATATATGTAGCTCCTTTGGCTCAGAATCTCCCCCAACTACTTCCCCATCACTGGGCTCACTGGGCTGTAATTTCCAGGCTTTTCCCTGCAGCCCTTAAGTGATGGAACAGTATTATCCTCCCTCCAGTCTTCCGATACCTCCCTGCGTCAGGTGATAATAGAAATATCTCTGTTAGAGACACTGCACTCTCTTCCATAGCTTTCCACAATATTCTAGGACATACCTAATAAGCTTTTGAGGATTGATCTACCTTTATTTGTTTTAAGATTCCAGCACTTTCTCTTCTCTGTTGAGGATTCTTTCCAAGACATCACTATTTATTTCCCCAAGTTCTCGAGCGTCCATGTCTTTCTCCACAACAAAGACTGACAAGACTATTTTGTCTAATATCTCATCCACCTCCTCTGGTTCCACACAAAGGCGACCTTACTGATCTTTAAGAGGTCCTATTCTCTACCAAGTTACTCTTTAGTATTTATTGAAACTTGCATATAGCCTTCAGAAAATTCAAATACACTATATCCCCGTACTACCGCATTCTCCCATACCCTTATCTACTCTGCCATTTATATTCACACCAATAAACAAAATCCAACAGACATTCAAAATCCAAAAACACATTCTCTTGGATAAAATGTGTTTCAAAGGATCCAGTTATTGTATATTGACATATCCTTTCTAACATTTCAACATGCTCGCAACCTAATGTCAGGCTAATCCTATTTGGTTTCAGAATGGCAGCAGAAAGGATTGTGGGAGTTCTTGTGTATCAATCTGAAAAAGGTAGCTCACAGGGTCAGCAGGAAATTGAGAAGGCAAATCAAATTGCTGCCATTTATTATAAAGGGAATGGAGTCTAAAGATAGGGAAGTCTAGCTAAAACAATACAACTTACGAGTCAGACCACACCCAGAACATTATGAATTAGTATGCGTGCTCTTCGGAAAGGTATTCTTATATTGGTGGCAGGTCACAGAATGGTCACTCGGCTGATTTTGGGAACGGAGGGATTTTCTAATGAGAAGAGGTGGAGTAGATTGAGGTTGAAGTTTAGAAAACTTAGAGCAAAATGGAATGTTACATCCAATATTCTGAAGGACTTGGATCGGGTAGATGCTGGGAAGTTAGAAAACAGAACTGTACAGCACAGCAACAGGCCCTTCGGCCCACCATGACTGTGCTGTTCATGATGCTATCCTAACTCATCCCGTCTTTATGGATGTGGTCCACATCCCTCTATTCTCTGACTGTTCATGGATCTGTCTAAATGCTACTTCAAAACTTTGCTCAAATTTCCGCTTCCAGGATCTCCTTCTTTTACTCTCTATGGCGGGAACGAGGGTGGAATTTAAATCAATTACGTTCGAAGAATTGGACAAAGAAAGGGGGATTACAGATGGATTTCAATACTGTATGAGCTGGCATTGAAATTGTGCCTTATAGGAACAGGAGCGTCACAAAGATTGGTGTTGGTGTTAAGATCAGGAAATCGCCAGGAACTACAAGTGATTATCCAACAAGGGAAGATTTACATGGTTCCATAGATTGGGGGTACTATCAGGATTGTAAGAGATTACACAGAAAGGGAGGACTTTAGGGGCTGCAGAAGTTTATGGTAAAATGGACGGGTTGGAGCAGTTTACAGAGATATGAACATTTTTATGTTTATAGTAAGATATACAGGTTTTAGTTAATGCAAGATTGGTCAGCTAAATGGGACTGGAGAACTGAAGAAAGGTACACGCAGCATTGCGGCTGCAGATGCTAACGGATTATAGAGAGACTTGCAGACTGGAGAGAGTGCGGGCTTCAGATTCTGACAGACATTGCAGGAACTGGAGTAACCTTGGCAAATGGGAGTTTGCCGTTATAGAAGGGGCTGAAGGGACTGGAAGAGATAAAAGATGTAGGGAGGGTTGTGGAAGCTGATGGGGGTTAGAGATATGGATTGTCGAAGAGTCTGCAGGGGATCATACAGACAGGGAGGTTTCTAAGAGCAGGGGAAATTACCAGAAATAGAGAAATTGCAGTGCCTGAAGAGGGTTCAGCAATCAGTTTGGTTTCAAGGTGCAGGATAATGTTACAAAGACAGAGACAGTTGGACGGTTTGGAGGACCATATAAATATAGGGAGAGCTTTCGACACTGTTGGATATATTACAGAGATGGTGAAAGTTTCACAACTGAACGGAGTTAGAAAGATCAGGTTGGATTCCAGGTTATCGGAGCAGCTTTGGCTGTATAGTTTCTCCACAGATAGGGAGAGATGTGGAGACTGGAACAGGTGACTTAGATCGGGAGTGTTTTAAGAATAAGGACGACTTTTCAGAGAAACGGAGGAATGTAGGGATGGGACATGGTGAGAGTAACAATGAGAATTACGTCAACTCATGAAGGTAACGGACATAAATAACGTAGTCACATGGGGACGTCGTTAAAGGTATAAAGATTTGGACTGACTGAAGGAGGTTACATGCACAGGGATGGAAGTACGGACTACTGGTTTTTACAGAGATTGAGTGTGCTTTAGAGAGGAAGAGTTTATCGTCATCATTAGGATTGTAGAGACTAAATTCCATGAATTGGGACAGTAGAACTGGATGGTATCCACAGAAATGGAGGAGTTTAACAGGTGTAGGAGGCTCCTAACGTCAGGAGGTCCTTGAGAGATTAGCAGAGTGAGATTGCCAGGTAGGAGCCTGACGTAGTTACAAAGACAGGGAGGTAATTCAGGTCTGGAAGGGATTACACAGATCGGGACAGCTCAATGGACTGAAGAATTTTTCACAGATAAGGAAGGGCTGTAGGAGCTAGAGACGTTTACCTCGATAGGGAAGGATGGCGAGGTTAAAAGCAAATACATTGACATGGAGGGTGGTATTGGTAGGAGTAGCTTACAGGGATAGACAGGACTGTTGGGACTGACAGGGCTGAAGGATGTTAGTATCTACTGGAGAAGTTTAGGGATTAGGGTGTTAGGCATCAGAGAACCTGACAGAGACAGAGAGCATTGTGGGGACTAGGGGAGATACCAAACAGAGGAAAGATGATTGGGAATGGAGGATATTACACAAATCAGGAATACAGCATGGGCCAGGAGTGATGCCTGGGACCTCCTGCGCTGTCTCAGGGAGGACCAGTACAGCAGAGAGGAAACAAGGTTCCTCACAAGATGGTGGGATTGAAGCCTTGAATGTAGCTGTTCCTTGCCCAACAGTGTATCTATGTCCTGTATCTCTCAGCCATGTTTCTGTTATGGTTATAATATCCCAGTCCCCAGAGCCAATCCATGTTCTGTGGCAGTCTTCCTGACCAGTCAGGTCTCGTGCGTTGCCAGTCAGCCCACCTCCCTCCCCCCCCCCCACCCCACCAAGGGATATTGTTACCCCTCTGGTTCAAGTCCAACTCGCCCTCATTGCACAGATTACCTCTCAACCAGAAGAGATCCCAATGACCCAAGACTTGAATACCCGGTGCCCCCGACACCAGCTCCTCAGCCACACATCTATCCGGCCAATCTTTCTATTTCTATCCTCACTGGCAGGTGGCACTGGGAGGAATTTGGAGGTCACCAGCCTTGAGGTCCTGCTTTTTAACTTCTTACCTAACATCCAATACTCATTTCACAGGTCCCCATCCCATTGCCTACCTCTGTCATTTGGGCCGATGTGTATAATAAACACTGGCTGTTCAACTGCCACCATCAGAATGTTCAGTAACGACTCAGAGACATCCTTTACCCTGGTACCCGGGAGACAGCACACCATCGTGGAGTCACTTCTGCAGCCACACAATCTCCTGTCTCTCCCCCTCACGACTGAGTCTCCTATAATTAGACAAGGTGTGGCAAATAGACACTGGGCTGAACTACCTGCACTTAGGAAAGATTTGGAATGTGGAGTATGTTAAAGTGATACAGTGAGAATCCATGGCCAGTGTGTTAATAAAGTGGGAATGACAAAGGCAGCAAGTCCAGTGAATACTGATCAAGTGCTATCGTGAGTTTGATAAAGAAAGTAAATTGCAATAAAATCAGATGCAGCCATTCACAAGTATAGAGAGGGCAAGGGGGTCCTTAGAAATGAGAGGCAAGCAATGGCCATGAAACATCCTTGGCAGACAGTATAAAGGAAAAGCGACAAGATATTTTACAACTACAATCAGAGTCAGAGGATTCCCAGCTAAAGAGTGCAACCTGTTGCAAACCAAAGGGATAATCTGTAACATGCAGCCAGAGAAAGTAGGTGAGGCCTTCAATTAATATTATCCATCTATATTCAGACAGGAGAAAGACATTGTAGCCATAGATTTCCGTTGAGATCGTGAGGTTTGGAAATATGTTAAGATCAATAAAGAAGAGGTATTAAATGTTTTCACAGGCATAAAGGGGGAGAAATACCCAGTGCCCAATGAAATGTATCCCAGGCTGCTATGGAAGATAAGGGAGGAGATTGCTGGGGCCTGGTGGATATATTTAATACTTTGCTGGTCACAGGTGAAGTGCCGAATGACTGGACGATCGCTAATGTGGTTCCTTTGTTCAAGAAGTGCAGCAAGGGTAGGCCAGGTAATTACAGAGAAGGTAGTCTGACAGCAGGGGGAGGGAAGTTATTGGGAACAATTCTGAGGTACAGAATGAATCAATAATTGGAAAGGCAGGAAACAATTAGGGATAGTCAGCACGGATTTGGTAAAGGAAGATCCTGTCTGGTGAATTCAGATGAGTTTTCTTTGAAATCAGGAATAAAAATGTTGATGAGGGCTGTGCAGATGATGTGGATTCCTTGGAGTTCACTATGGCCTTTGACAAGGTCCCACATGGAAGGCTGGTCCAACAGACCAATGGGATTCAAGGCAAGTTGGCATATTGGATCCACAATTGGTGGAGGATTGGCTTTGTGTTTGAAATTCTTCCACCAGTGGGTGTACCACAGGGATCTGTGCAGGAACCTTTGCTGTTTGTTATGTACATTAATGCCTTGGCTCTGAAAGCAGAAGGTATCATTATTAGGGTTGCAGATGACATGAAAGGTGAGGGTATTGTCCACAGTGAGGGGGATGGTCTCACGCGGCAGTCTGAAAGTTGAGGCTGGGACAGAATTTTCAAGAGAGCAATTTAAATAGACAAGGCAGGCAAGAACACAGCAGGCAATGAGGGAAAACTGATCAATTAAACGATTTTATTTCAACAGGACTGGCCTAAAAGATAAGGCAGATGAACTTGGTGCATGGGACTGAGACACCATAGATATTACAGAAACACAGAAGCTGAGGGAGGGACAGGACTGACGGCTCAATGTCCCAAGGTACAGATTCTACAGGATGGAGAGAACAGGAGGTGAGAGAGGAGGGAGATTGGAGTTTTTGGTCAGTGAAAACATTACAGCATGACTTAGAGAGGATATTCCTCGGGATCACCCAGTGATGCCGTAATGGTGGAAATGAGAAATGAGAATTGGTCATCACTTTGATATGACTGTACTACAGGTCCTCAATAGTCAGTGGGAAATTGAGCAGCAAATATTTCAGGCGATCTCAGATATCTGTAAGAATGATAGGGTCGTATTGGTCGGGATTTTAACTTTCCAAACTTAGACTGGGACTGCCAGAGTGTTTGGAGCTTGGATGGGAGGGATTTGTTAGGCACGTTCAAGAAAACTGTCCCAGTCAGAATGGAAATTGTCAGATTGCAGGAAGGAGTAAAACCTGACCTCCCCCTGGGAAACAAGTGAGGGAAAGGGACTGAGGTGTTCGTGGGGGAACACTTTGGCAAAGTCACAACAATCGTATTAGTTTGAAAATAGCGATGGAAAAGAACATGACTGGTCCCAAATTAATGATCAAATCTGGCCTTGCCTGAATCCAGAAGTTATGTGTCAAGAGCTTTTAACAATTAATTGTGGAGGCTACTTGCAGGTAAAGGGACTTCAGGCAGGTAGGAAGTTTTCAAAGAGAGATAAAATGAGAGTTCATGGCCAGCATATTCCTGTTAGTGTGAAGGATAATGCTGATGCAAGTAAGAAACGCTGGATGACTGGAGCTATTAAGGCCCTGGTCCAGAAAAAGGGGCCGCGTATCACATATAGCCAGCTGGATTAAGGGAATTCATTCAAGAACACTGTAGGTGGAGTAATACACTTAAGTGGGAAATCACGTGGGGCCAAAGGGGACCACAGAAAGTTCTGGCAGATCAAACTGAGGAAAATGCAAGCATATTAACAACAAAAGATTAAATACGGATGGGATATGGGTTTATGGGGTCAACCAAGTGTGAAACCAAAAGAGATGGCTGAGATTCTAAACGAAAATTTCACTTTTCAACTTACTATGAGGAAAAACTGGGCAACTCAGGGAAATAAACAGTGATGTCTTCAAAATAGTCCACATAATAGAACAGGAGGTGCTGGAGGTTTGAAAATGCATAACTGGTAGACAAATCCCTGGGGGCTAATCAAGTATATCCCTGGATATTGTGGGAAGCTCAGGAAGAAATTGTGGGGTCCCATAAAGAGATTTTTCTATCACTGACAGCCGCAGGTGATGAGCTGGAAGCCTGGAGGGTGGCGTATGTTTTGCCAGTGCTCAGGAAAGGCTGTGAGGAAAAGCCAGGGACATCAACGCCAATTATCTTGATGTCAGCGATGCATACGTTGTTGGAAGCGATTCTGCTGGACAGGAATTACATGCATTTGTAAAGGCAAGGATTGTTTAGGGATAGACAGCACAGCTTTGGAACGCTGCGTAGAATTCTGATACTGGCGATTTAGGAAGCATTTACTGATACTATAAATGGAGCAAAGATTGACGAAGACATGACTGATACTGGATGGTTTGACAGAATCCGAAGGCTGGATAAGTTGGAAAGCAACATTGGACGGGGTGGGGGCGTTGGCGGGGGGAGGGGGGTGTTGGGGAGCGAGGGTGAGATAGAATTGGCATATAAGGTTAAGGAGAATGCAAAAGAATTTTCTCCAGCACACAAGGACAAAAAAGCAACTGGACAGAAAAGGGTCCCTGAAGGATCAGTGAGGCCATCCAAATGTGGAACCACAGGAGATGGGCGAGACCCTAAATGAATATTTCATGTCAGAACATACTGTGGACAAAGACTAGGAAACAAAGGGAAAGAAACAGTGATGTCTTGTAAAGCGTCCCCATTACAGAAGAGCTAGTGCTGTAGGTCTTAGAGCACAAAGGTAGAGAAAGCCTTAGGTCCTGAACAACTGTATCCCAGTACATTGTGGCAAAGTAGTGTTGGGAACGCTGGCAGAAATATCCCTCGTTCTTCGTATTTCCACTGGGCGTAGTTGGCTGAGGGGTGACCTCATAATGGTTTATAAAACAATGATGGTTACAGGTAAGTTGATTAGCCAACGTCTTTACCCCAAGGTAGTGGAGTCTATAACTAGATGGGATTGAACTACAGAAGGAGTAGGTGTTAGCAATTCTGCAAAGTGTAAAGCGAGCTAACTCCCCTGGGCTGGATAGGATTTATCCTCGTATACTCTGGGGAAGCCAGGAAGGCGACTGCTATGTCTTTGGCTTTGATCTTTGTGTTGTTATTGTCAACAGAGATAGTGCCAGAAGGCTGGAGCATAGCAAATATTGTCCCCTTGTCCAAGAAGGGAAATAGAGAAAACCCTGACAATTATAGGGCTGTGAGCATTACTTTGATTCTGGGTAAAGTGTTGGAAAGATTTATAAGAGATAGGTATTATAAGCATCTGGAGATGAATAAATTGATGAGGGATAGTCAACACGGTTTTCTGAAGGGTGGGTCGTGCCTCGCAAACCTCTGAGTTCTTTGAGAAGGTGACCAAAGAAGTGGGTGAGGATAAAGCAGTTGATGTGGTGTTTTTGGATTTGTTCAGGTTCCCCACGGTAAGCTATTGCAGACAATACAGAAAGCATGGGATTGTTGGTAATTTCGCAGTTTGGATCAGGATGGGGCTCAATGAAAGAAGACAGAGAGTACTGGTTGACGGGAAATATTCATCCTGGAATTCAGTTACTAGTGTGGTAACGCCACGATCTGTTTTGGATCCACTGTTGCTTGTCATTGATATAAATGACCTGGATGAGAGCATTGAAGGATGGGTTAGTAAAGTTGCAGATGACACTAAGGTTGGTAGAGTTGTGAATAGTGATGCAGGATGTTGTAAATTAGAGAGGGGCATGGATAAGCTGCACATCTGGACTGAAAGTTCACAAATGGAGTATAATACGGAAAAGTGTGAGGTGATTCACTTTGGAAGGAGTAACTGGAACACAGAGTACTGTGCTAATGGTTAGTTTCTTGGTAGTGTAGAAAAACAGAGAGATCTCTATGTCCACATACACTGATCCCTGAAAATTGCCACTCAAGTTGATAAGTTCGTTCAGAAGGCATTTGGTGTGTTAGCTTTTATTGGTAGAAGAAGTGAGTTTCTGAACAATGAGATCATGCTGCATCTGTACAAAACTTGTGGGTGGCCACACTTGGGGTATTGTGTACAGTTCAGGTCACTACATTACAGAAAGGATATGCAAGCTTTGGAAAGGATTCAGAGGAGATTTACTAGGATGTTACCTGATCTGGAGGGAAGATCTTACAAGGGACTTGAAGCTATTTTCGTTCGAGAGAAAATGTTTGAGGCGAATTAATTGAGACATCCAAGATAATCACAGGGTGAGATGAGTTGAGAGTCTTTTCCCTTGGAAGACAATGCCTAGCACGTGGGGGGATAGCTTTAAATTGAAGCAGGATAGATGTAAGACAGATGTCAGAGGTAGCCTCTTAACTCAGAGTAGTAGGGGTGTGGAATGCACAGCCTGCAACAGTAGTAGACTCGCCAACTTTAAGAGCATTTAAAAGGTCACTGGATAGACATATGGACGAGACTGGAATAGTGTCGGTTAGTTGGGCTTCAGATTGGTTCCAGAAGATTACACAAAATTGAAGGCCGAAAGGCCTGTAGTGCGTTGTCATGTTCTATGTTCTAGAGGACATAAGTATGAAGTGAAAGAGAAAGGCTTTAAAGAAATTGGAGGAGAACATTTTTCACACAGAGGATGGTGTAGGTATGGAATGAACTTCCAGGGGAAGTGGTAGAGAAAAGTACAATGACAACATGTAAAAGACTTTTGGTCAATTACATGGAGAGGAGAAGGTTTGAAGGTATATGGGCCAAATGCAGGGAAACGCATCTCATTCAGGGACTCTGCTCTGGATGGACTGGTTGGATCGAAGGAACCGTTTCTGTGGTGCATGACTCTATCCAGTTAAAGAGGAGGAGATTACCGAGGTAAGGTATGTTGTAGACTTGAGATAGGGAGATGGTAGTCTGGATGCAGTACGTTTCAAATATGTGGAGGGACCATCAGGAAGGGAGGAGGTTACAGGGACAGGAACTGTTATAGGAATTACAAATTATTGAAGACACTGGACCACAAGACATGCTACAGATACAGTGTTGCAGAGTAGTGAGTCTTAGTACAACAGAACTTATAGTAGGGGTAGGGATTGAGCATGTTGTGTGGCTGTACTGTGCGTCCTCTCCAACACTATCTATGTCATGTCTTGTTAGCAAATGTTTGGAGCCCTCTCATTGTTCTTTGCTCTGTGCACTGTGGGCGATATTACCTCACTACAGGATTTATCTAAGGCTCCAGATCTCCCTGCCCTTGGTCTCTCTGGCTGACCAAAAATCTTCAATGTGTTGATGGACGAGATACCCAGCAGTTGGGAAGTCTATTGAGTCAGGAACTTCCTGAGTACCTACAGGAGACAGAGAAATAGACAGACTCTGAAATTAGGGTGATGGAAACACATGCAGAATGGAAATAATTGCCACTCTGACCTGGAAAATCCCAGTCTCCATCCCTGGCCTGTGCAGCCACATCTCTCTGGAGTGGAGAATTCTGTTGGCTCAGGACCTGGAGTAGCTGCAAGAGCGAGAGACGCTAAGAGAGGCAGCAATTAGACCCACTCAGTGAGGGATACCACTTGGAGAGATACTGAGTGATATCACCAAAGTGCAGGAAGATGTCAGGATCAAACCATTGTATTGGAAGAAGGGGTTTTGATTCATGGTGCCGCTGGTGTCAGTGCTCCGGGATGGGAAACCTGTGACAAGGTGAAATGATGGCCTGGTGGTATTATACCTGTGCTATTTATCCAGAAACTCCGCCGATTATCAAAACCCACCATTGTAAATCGGTGAATGCATGAGTGCTGTGGGGACTGGAGAAAGTTACAGTGATATCATGTGCTCTCCAGGCTGGAGAAAGGTGCACAAATGGGGAGGTTGGTAAGGACTAAAGATTGTTAGAGACAGGGTGGGCTGTAGGTTCAAGACAAGATGTAGAGATAAGGTTTTGTGGAGCATTTTTGAGCAAAGTGACCACAACTGTTAGATTCAAAAACATTATGGAAAACAGATAAGAATAATGCAGAAGTTAAGTATCTAAACTTGGGGAGGCTATTTATCATTAGATTATCACTGTCATTCGACGTTATCATTATCATTAGACTGGCAAACCGAGACTGCAACGAATTACACTAATTGGCGTCTCTACTTGGAACACTAGAGATGTTTAATGTGACGCAGTGTGAATTCAGAGCCCGTGTGTTTTGCGAGGAGCGATTGGCTAAGGTAGCACATCTAGCGAATACTGATCAAACGATATTGTGAGTTTGATAAAGAAAATACAGTGCAATAAAAACAGATGAAGAGATACAAAAGTATAGAGTGCAGAGGGGGGGCCTAAAAAATGAACTGGCAAACAATGGTCACAAAGTATCATTGGCAGATCATGCAAAGGAAAAGCCACAAGGTATTTAATAAGTACAGTTAGAGTAAGAGGATTCCCTGCTAAACACTGGGGCCTGTTAGAACTAAAGGCACAATCTGTGCATGGAATCAGAGGAAGTAGGTGAGTTCTTCACTGAACACTTCCCATCTGTATTCACACAACAGAAATGCATTGTAGCCAGGGATTTTAGTTGGCATGCTGAGTTTCTGGGACATGTTAAGATCAATAAGGAGGAGGCATTAAATTTTATTACAGGTAAGAAGGTGGAGAAGTTCTCAGTACCAATAAAATATATCCCAGGTTGCTATGGGAGGTAAGGGAGGAGATTGCTGTGGCCCTGGCGGATATATTTAATACTTTGCTGGCCACAGGTGAAGTGCCAAATGACTGGAGGATCGCTAATGTGGTTCTTTTGTTCAAGAGCAGCAGGGAGAGGCCAGGTAATTACAGAGCAGATAGTCTGACAGCAGGGGGAGAGAAATTATTGGAACAATTCTGAGTGATAAGATGAATCAACATTCGAAAGGACAGGAATACATTAAGGATTGTCTGTATGGATTTGGTAGAGGACAGTCCTCTGATATTGATGAGGGCCGTGCAGATGATGTGGTTTACATGGAATTCATTGAGGCCTTTGACAAGCTCCCACATGGAAGGCTAGTCCAAAAGGGAAGAGACCCTATGATCTAAGGCAAGTTGGTAAATTGGATCCACAATTGGTGGATGGTTGTTTTTGTGATTGAAAACCTTTGTCCAGCGGAGGTACCACAAGGATCTGTGCAAGAACAATTACTGGTTATTATGTACATTAATATATCTTACGTGAAGGAAGAAGGTAACATTAGTAGGTTTGCAGATGACATGAAAGGTGAGGTGAGAGTGTTGTCCACAGTGAGGGGGATGGTCTCAGGCTGCAGTCTGATATCGATCAGATGATAAGCTGAGCAGAGTAATGGCAGATGGAGTTTACTTCTGATCACTGTAAGATAATGCATTGTGGGAAGTCTGATCAGCGAACGATATATACCTTGAATGGTAGGTCATCCTGAAGTACTGAGGAACACAGGGACCTTGGTTGACAAGTCCCTGGATGCCTGAACGTCTCAGCCCAGGTAGACAGAGTAGGGAAGACACCTGAACTGGAAGCAGAGGCGGGGGACCCATATCCTGGAGGGGAGAGTTGCTGGAGCTGCTCGAGAGGATTTAAATTCGTCTGGCAGGAGTCTGGGACCCCAAACAGTCGTAAGGCCAGAAAGAAGGTACAGATGTTCAAGAGAGCAATATAAATAGACACGGCAGGCAAGAACATAGTAGACAATGAGGGAAAAGTGATGAATTAAACTGCATTTAATCTAATTAAATCAAATGTTGAACTGAAACTTCATCTGTCATTGTGGGAAGGGACTTTCTGAACAAAGCTGTGGCCGGTACATCATAATCACCAAATAAACACATCAATCTTCAAAAAAAGAGCGGCACGGTGGCACAGTGGTAAGCACTGCTGCCTCACAGCACCAGAGACCAGGATTCAATTCCCGTCTCGGGCAACTATCTGTGTGGCGTTCTCCCCATGTCTGCGTGGGTTTCGTCTGGGTGCCCCGGTTTCCTCCCACAGTCCAAGGATGTCCAGGTTTGTTGAATTGGCCATGCTAAATTGCCCATATTGTTAGGTGAAAGGATAAATGTAGGGGAATGGGTCTGAGTGGGTTGCTCTTCGTAGGGTCAGTGTGAACTTGTGGGCCGAAGAGCCTGTATCCACACTGCAAGTAATCTAATCTAATTTATTTCAATGTTATGTGCCGGATAGATATGGCAGATAAACCCACAGCATGGATGGGAAAATGGGACTGGGATGCTTTCGGTATTACAGAAACACAGCTCTCGAGGCTGGAGGAAGGTACACAGATGTTCCAGGGGACAGATGCTGCAGGAAGGACAGAACAGAAGGCAAAACAGTAGGAGAGCTGGTGGTTTTGATTGTGGGAAACATCCCAGTAGAACCCAGAGAGAGTATTCACGCAGGATCGCCCTGTTAAGCGATATTAGTGGAACTGAAAAATAAAAATTGGTCATCAGTTTGCTACGATTGTACTACAGTGATAGGCAATGGGAGATGGAGGAGCAAATCTGTCAGGAGATCTCAGATATCTGTTTGAATAATAGGGTTGTAACGGTAGGGGATTTTAACCTTTCCAAACCTGGACTGGGATTACTCCTGTGTTAAACATTTGGATGGAAGGAATTTGTTAAGTGTGTTCCAGAAACTCCCAGTCATGTAAATGGCCCAATTGGAGAATGGGGCTAAACCTGACCTCCCCTTGGGAAACAAGGTCGAGAACGGGACTGAGGTGTTAATGGGGGAGCACTTTGGAAAGTCACCACAAATTGTATTAGTTTGAAAAAGCGATGGAAAAGGACAGGCCTGGTCCACAAGTTCAAGTTATAAAATGGAGCAAGATAGTATTAGACAGGAATTTTTAAAGTAGATCTGGGGAGGCTATTTGCAGGTAAAAGGAAGTCTGACAAGTAGGAATATTTTAAAACCGAGATAAAAGGAGCGTTAAGCTCCAGCGTGTTCCTGTTAGTGTGCAGCTCAATGCTGACTGAATTAGGAAATACTGGCTGAATTTCGAGGCTGTGGTCAAGAAATAACTGGGCACATGTCAGACTCAAGTGAATCCCTTCAGAGGATCAGGGCTGTAGAAATACACTTTGGATTGAAATCAGGAATGCATAAAGGCGACATTAGGTAGCTTTGGCAGAGAAAGTTAAGGAGAATCCAAAGAGATACTATAAGTGTATCAAGAGCAAAAGAGGTAGGGACAAAACCGGTATCCTTAATGATCAATAAATCCAACGATGTGTGAAACTACAAGATCCAAAACAAATATTTCACTTTGGAACTTACTGTGGAGAAAGACTGGTGCGCTCAGGGAACTAAACAGTGTTTGGCCTGACGACTAATGGAATACTGTGTGCAATTCTGGTCTCAATGCCATCGAAAGGATGTTGTGGAACATGAAAGTTTCAGAAGAAATGAACAAGGATGCTGCCAGGATTGGAGGGTTTGCGCTTCAGGGAAAAGTCTGAATAAGCTGGGGCTGTTATCACTTGAACATGGGAGGCTCAGGAGTTATCTGATAAAGGTGTTTAAAATCATGATGGTCATCGATAGGGTCAATAGACAAGGTCTTTTCCCAAGGGCTGGAGGTTTCCAAACCAACAGGGCATAGATTTAAAGTGCGAGGGGAACTTTTCAAAGGAACCTAAAGGACAACTGGTTCCAGCAGAGTGCATGGAATAAGCTGCCAGAGGAAATAGTGAAGGGTGAAAGAAATACACTTTAAAGGCATGTGGATGGGTATATGAATAGGAAGGGTTTCGAGGGACATTGGCAAAGTTCTGGCCAATGAGACTAGATACGTCATGCAGGAGTTGGTCCGAAAGATCTGTTTCCATGCTATACATCTCTATGACTCAATGTCTTGAAACGAGTCCACATAATCGAAGAGGAGGTGCTGGAAGTTTTAAAACACAAAGGTAGATAAATTCCCAGACCTTGATTAAATGTATCTCAGGACATTGTGGGAACCTGGTGAAGAAATTGTAGGGCCCCTAACGGAGAAATTTATACCATGTGTGATCCACACTCCCCACCAACGCAACCTCCACTCCCGGCACCTTCCCCTGCAACCGCGAAAAATGCAAAACTTGCGCCCAAACATCCCCTCCTCACTTGCCTCCAAGGCCCAAAGGGATCCTTAAATATCCATGAGAAATTCACCTGCACCTCCGCACACATCATTTACTGCATCCGCTGCACCCGATGTGGCCTCCTATACATTGGGGAGACAGGCAGCCTACTTGCGGAACGTTACAGAGAACACCTCTGGTACACCCGCACCAACCAACCCAACCGCCCCGTGGCTGAACACTTTAACTCCCCCTCCCACTCCGCCAAGGACATGCAGGTCCTTGGCCTCCTCCATCGCCAGACCATGGCAACATGATGCCTGGAGGAAGAGCGACTCATCTTCCAGCTAGGAACCCTCCAGCCACAGGGGATGAATGCGGATTTCTCCGGCTTCTTCATTTCCCCTCCCCCACCTTTTTTCAGTCCCAGCCCTCAGACTCAGCACCGCCTTCTTGACCTGCAATCTTCTTCCCGACATCTCCGCCCCCACCCCCTCTCCGGCGTATCACCCTCACCGGAACCTTCTTCCACCTATCGCATTCCCAACGCTCCTCCCCCAAGTCTCTCCTCCCTACCTTTTATCTTAGCCTGCTTGGCACATTCTCCTCATTCCTGAAGAAGGGCTTATGCCCGAAACGTCGATTCTCCTTCTCCTTGGATGCTGCCTGACTTGCTGCACTTTTCGAGCAACACATTTTTAAGCTCTGATCTCCATCATCTGCAGTGCTCACTTTCTCCACCATGTGTGATAGGCAGGTAAACTGGAAGGTGGCATTGTGGACAGTGAAGAAGTTTTTGTGAGATTACAACGGCATCCTGATGAAATGTGTGAACGGCTGAAAAACTGTAGATGGAATTCAATATGTCTAATGCGAGGAAAGGCATTTGGTGCAACAAACAGGGGCAGGGCTTATACAATTAATGGTAGGACCTTCGGTGGTGTTATAGAACAGAGGGACCTCGAGGTACAGGTACATAATTCTTTGAAGTTTTCAACAGGGAGAGATAGGATGGTTTAAAAAGGTGCTTGCCACATTTGCTTTCATTGCTCAGTCCCTTGGATCTAGGAGTTGGGAAGACGCATTGAGATTATACAGGCCATTGGTGAGTCCTCTTCTAGAATACTGTGTCCAGTTCTGGTCACCCAGTTAGAGGAAAGATATCATTAAGCTGGAGAGGGTTCAGATGAGATTCATGGGGATGTGGCTGGTTATGGAAGGCTTCAGTTATAAATAAAAGCTGAATAGGTTGGTATTTTTTCATTGAAACATGAATGTTGACAAATGACCTCATAGAAGTTTATAAAATAATGAGGGGAATAGATAGAGTTAATGGGAGTGCTATTTTCCCATGAACAGGAGAGTTTCAAGACTAGAAGCTACATTTTTAAGTGTAAGAGGAGAGACATTAAAAAAAAAAAGACATGAGGGGCACATTTTTTGAAAGAGGATGGGTTGTGTGTGCAATGAACTCCCCAAGGAAGGGGTGCACATGGGGACAATTACAATGTTTAAAAGACATTAGGATTAGTACAGGAATAGGAAAGGTTTGAAGGGATATGATCATGGAACAGGCAGGCGGGACGAGATCAGTTTTAGAGTATGGTGAGCGTTAACCAAACAGAGCGGTGTGACTCTCTGACTATGATTATAATATTGTGCCGTTAATTAAGAAAGGCTGCAAGAGGAAGCCAGGGAACTACAGACTGATGACCAGACATCGTTGTTGGAGGTCATTCTGAGAGGTAGGACTTACATGCCTTTGGAAAGACAAGGACTGATTACAGCAGCCAGCATTGCTTTGTGCGTGGGAAAACATGTCTCACAAACTTGATTTGAATTTGTTCAAGATGTGACCAAGAAGATAGATAAAGGCAGAGCAACAGACATTGTTTCTGGCTTCAGCAAACCCTTGGTCAGGGTGTAGCATGATACATTGGTTAGTAACGGTAGATCACAAGGGATCAAGGAGAGCTAGCCAACTGGATACAAAATGGGATGACAGTAGGAGACAGAGGGTGGTGGGAGAGGGTTGTTGTTCAGACTGGAGGCCTCTGACCAGCAGTGTGCTGTAAGGATTGGTGCTGGGACCACTGTTGTGCACCAATTACATAAACAACTTGAGTGAAAATATAGGAGTCCCTGTTAGTATGTTTGTGGATACCAAGATTTTTGGAAGAGTGGGCAGTGAATATAGTTATCGAAGGGGATGTTAATCAACTGGGCCGTGGGCCAAGGAATGAAAGACAGAATTTAATTCAGGTGTTGGATTTCGTTCAGACAAACCAGGGAGGACTAACACAGTTAATGAAAGGGTCTGGGCAGTGTTTTCGAACAGAGAGAGACCAAGGGGTGCAGTTACATTGTTCCTTGGAAGTGACATCACAGCTGGACAAGGTGGGTAAATCAGCATTTGGCACACGCGCCATCAGTGGCCAGAGCATTGAGTACATGAGTTGGAGATATTTGTAACATTGTCATCAATATTTCTCCTGGGCAGAGGAGGCCACGGGTTGACCTTTAAAGGTTTATGAAGCAATGTAGGGCCTAAGTAAGGTGAATTGCCAAGGGTAGGGGAGTCCAAAGCTAGAGGCATAAACGTGAGTTGAGAGAGCAAGGATTTAAAGAGGGAGCTGAGGGGCAACATTTTCCACAGAGGATGGTGCATAGACGGAATGGACTGCCAGAGGAAATAGTAAAAACAAGTACAATTACAACATGGAAAACACATTTGGGCAGGTACATGGAGAGAAGATTTGAAGGAATATGGGCCAACTCATTCCGTTTAGGAAACCTCGAACAAAGAGTCATGCAGCACAGAAACAGATCCAATGTCTTCAGTTGTTGGAGGAGGAGACTATCGAGACAAGGCATGTTGTCGAAACTGACGCAAGTTGCAGCGATATAGATGGGCATCTGGACTGGAGGTTTCAAAAATGTCAAGAAATTCTAAGAGGAGAGGAGATGTCAGAGAAAGGAACTGTTATCGGTGTTAGAATGATTGAAGACACTGGTCCACAAGACGAGCCTTAGATACAGTGTTGGAGAGGGATTAGGAAACAGAAAGATCCCAGGCAGCATTACCACCCTCTCGTTGCAGGCCTGCATTCCCTTCTGTTGTCCTGGTGCTCACCAAGACAGCACATGCCTGGATTGAAAACTGGGAACTCCTGATGCTGTCTCAGTACAATAAAACTTAAAATGGGGTTGATGATTGAGCCTGAGGCGTGTCTGTATTGTGCACCCCCTCCAGCACTATACCTATGTCATGTCCTGTTAGCTGATGTTTGGAGCCCTCTCATTGCACTCTGCACTGTGCACTGTGAATGATCACAGATTCCTGATGAAGGGCTTTTGCCCGAAACGTCGATTTTGCCTGTCCTCGGATGCTGCCTGAATTGCTGTGCTCTTCCAGCACCACTGATCCAGACTGTGAATGATCATACCTGGCGGCAAGATTTATTGAAGGCTCCTGACCTCCCTGACCTTTGTCTTTCTGGCTGACCAATCATCTTCCCAACCAGCAGTTGGCAAGTCTATTGAGTCATGAACTCCTTGAGTACCTGTAGAAGACAGAGAAATAGACAGAATGGGAAATTAGACTGATGATTGTGAGGGTTACACGTGTAGAATGGCAATGAGCCCACAGAGATCTGGAAAAATCCCAGTCTCCATTCCGGGCCTGTACTGCCTCATCGCTCTGGAGTGGAGAATTCTGTTAGCTTAGGATCTGGAGTAACTGCAAGAGTGAGAGACGCTGACAGAGGCAGCAATTAGACCCACACAGTGAGGGATCCCATATGAAGAGATACTGAGTGATATCACCAGAGTTCAGGATCAAACAACTGTGCATAAAGACAGGGTTTTGATTCATGTTGCACTGGGATGCACAACCTGTGAACAGGTGAAGTGATGGCCTAGTGGCATTATTGTGAGGCAATTTATCCAGATCTCAGCAAATGGTTTCTGGACACAGGTTTAACTCGCGCCATTGCAAATGATTGAATGCGAATTAACTGCTTCAAAAAAGATATAATTAAAAACAGGTAAGTGAGAATTAAACAATTGCTGATGTTAAGAAAAATCCATCCGGTGTATTTCTGTCTTTTCTGAAGTAATCTAAAATGAGATTGGGATATCACGGTTATCACTGAACAACAGTTAAGGGAGGGACAGGACAGGTAGCTCAGTGTTCCAGGGGACAGATGCTGCAGGAAGGACAGAAGGGGAGCTGAGAGAGGACGAGAGCTGCTGGTTCTGATCGGGTGAAACATCATAGCAGGACTGAGAGAGGATATTCCTGCGGGATCGCCCAGTGACGCTGTGTTCGTGGGATTAATCAGTAACAATGGGTCTTCCCTTTCCTCTGGTTGTTCGACAGACCCCGATAACCCGCCCTCCTACACCTTGACCTTCTCAAGATGGCGGCCCTGACGCCCGTGCTCCCTCTTCCCTCAAACAAATAGCAGCTGTGACCCTGGGCCGCTTCTCTGATCAAAGACCGCCACATCCTTACCCGGGCCTGGAGGGTCTTTTTCGGGGTTGTTAACCTTTATTCGGGATTTGTGAATTCTCTCCGCTCCTTTCTCCCAGCGCGGCTCTGAGCGCCGCTCTCTGAAGCCGATCGCAGAGTTGCCGGAGAAAGCTGCTCCATGTCCTCTCTCTCTGTTTTGATCAATGTGACACTGCGCATGCTCTGCATAGAAACCAAACTGCGCGTGCGTCTGAGGTTATCGTTCAGTTTATAGAGAATAATCATATCTGTACAGAATTATGGGTGAAATATTAGACATTAACAATTGCTCTGTCGAGGTACAGTGATAGAAATGGAGCCCTTCACCAGGAATAAAGGCAGAGAGCCACGCTTCAGGCTCTCTGCCTTTATTCCTGATGAAGGGCTTTTGCCCGAAACGTCGATTTTGCCTGTCCTCAGATGCTGCCTGAATTGCTGTGCTCTTCCAGCACCACTGATCCAGAATCTGGTTTCCAGCATCTGCAGTCATTGTTTTTACCACAGTGATAGAAATGTCTACCGTGTAAATAGATTGCTCGTTCTAACTCAACCATACCGGCCAGGTATGTAAATTACCAATCGTTCTGGGAGTTTAAAAATAAGTTTCTTACTCGAGTTGTGTAAATCGTTTGGAAATATGTACGTTATCACATTTACCTTTCAACTATTTCTTAAAATTTCACATTGATTTATGAAAGAGATTTAATGCTCTACTATGGAGTGAGGATGATCAATCGTGCAAAACAGTTTGCTTTCTGACCAATCCTGAAGCGTTCACTCCCCGACAATGTTTTGGCCCCGCTCCTCACTCACTCTGGTTGGAGGATCGGCAGCTGCTCGGTCCTCCAGTTCCGCCCCTTCCTCCCAATTGCAGAGTTGATTCAGGCGTGACTCAGGGATGAGGGAAGTTTGAATCGATGCCTTGTGATGCCGTGAAAATATCCCGAATCTTGGACCGAGAGGCCTGGCTTCAATTCACAGCTTGTTCAGGTGTGTGTAATAATGACTTTGAACAGGTTCATTAGCAACAACAAGGGAAGTCAGGAACAGAGTTCAAACAATAGAAAATGCATGCACTGTCGTGGGGATCTCAATGCTCAGATGATTTTAGACTTTAACAAATGTTTCGGGGCCCAGTGGGTTCCAGTACAGACTTTGCACTCCTGCTTGTGCACAGCCAGATACCACGATTGTGGGGCAAAGTGATGTAGTGGGATATAGCGGTGCTTTTCTGGAAGGCACTCGGTTTTGGAGATGAAAATAGGTGAGAAGGAGTAGGGTTTTGAATGGTGTTACCTGTTCCCCTCCTGTTGCAGCATCTTATTATTGCCCTGACTCTACATCGTACATGTTTGGTAGAGATCAGTGACACTTCGTAAGCCCACAATACAAGATCCGTTACTCTGTTTAAGACACGAGAAATCTCTTGTAGCACGATAGTCATACAATAATGCAGCCCAGAACAGGCCCTTCTGTCTTTCATGTTGCGCCGACCTGTGAACTATTCTCACTCGTCCCCTACACTATCCCAAAATCACCCATGTGCTTATCGAAAAGATTGTTTAAATCTCCCTAATGTGGCTGAGTTAACTACATTAGTAGGTAGTGCATTCTACACCCTAAACACTGAGTAAAGAAAGTCCCTCTGATATCTGTCTTAAATCTATCACCCCTCAATTTGTAGTTATGCCCCCTCGTACACACTGATATCATCATCATCCTAGGAAAAAGATGTAAGCCTCTGATCATCTTTTATATCTCTATCAAATCCCCTCTTAGCCTTCTTTTTGCCAATGAGAACAGGATAAAGTCTCTCATAAGGCCTTCTCTCCAGACCATTCAACATCCTGGTAAATCTCCTCTGTACTTTTTCCAATGCTTCCACATCCTTCCTGAAATATGGGCACCAGAACTGCACTCGATATTCCAAGTATGGGTTCACCAGCGTTTTGTATAGTTGCACCGTAATATTGCGGCTCCAGAACTCAATCCCTCTGCGAATGAAACCTAACACATCACGTGCCGCCTTAACAGTACTATCCATCTGGGTGGCAACTTTCAGGCATCCCTTTTCACATCCACACTACCAAGAATCTTTCCATGGACCCTGTACCCAGCCTCCCTGCGTTTCTTGCCAAAGTGCCTCACCTCACATTTAGCTGCATTGAACTCCATTTGCCACCTCTCAGCCCAATTCAGCAGTTTATCGAAGTCCCCCTGCAACCTGTAACAATCTTGCACACTGAACACTACTCTACTGACTTTAGTTTCGTCTGCAAATTTATTAATCCATCCACCTATGCCTGTGTTTAAGTCGTTTATAAAAATGACAAACAGCAGTGGTCCCAAAACAGATCCTTGTGGCACACCACGAGTAACTGGTCTCCAGGCTGAATATTTTTCATCAATCACCACTCGTCTTCTTTCAGAAAGCAAGCTTCTAATTCAAACTGCTAAATCACCCTCAATTCCATGTCTCAGCATTATCTCCAACAGCCACCATGTGGAACCTTCTCAAAGGCTTTACTGAAGTCCATGCATACCACGTCAACTGCCCTACTCTCATCTATATGCTTGGTCACCTTCACAAAAAAACCTAATGAGGTTTGTGAGACACAACCTGCCCTTGACGAAACCATGTTGACTATCTGAAATCAAATTGGTGTTTGCCAGATGATTATAATCTTATTAGATTAGATTAGATTAGATTACAGTGTGGAAACAGGCCCTTCGGCCCAACAAGTCCACACCGACCCGCCGAAGCGAAACCCTCCCATACCCCTTCATTTATCACTTACCTTACACTACGGGCAATTTAGTATGGCCAATTCACCTGACCCTGCACATCTTTGGACTGTGGGAGGAAACCGGAGCACCCGGAGGAAACCCACGCAGACACGGGGAGAACGTGCAAACTCCACACAGTCAGTCGCCTGAGGCGGGAATTGAACCCGGATCTCTGGCGCTGTGAGGCAGCAGTGCTAACCACTGTGCCACCGTGCCCCCCACTGTGCCACCGTGCCCCCCACTATCTCTTAATAATCCTTTCCAAAACCTTTTCTACAACAGAAGGAAGGCTCACTGGTCTATAATTACCTGGGTCATCTCTACTGCCTTTGTTGATCAAGGGCACAAAATTTGCAATCCTCCAGTCCTCTGGTACCAAACCTGTAGACAATGACGACTCAAATATCAATGCCAAAGGCTCTGCTATCTTCTCCCTAGCTTCCCAGAGAATCCTCAGATAAATCCCATCCGGCCAAGGGGACTTGTCTCCTTTCACTCCTTCTAGAATTGATAACACCTGTTCATAACTAACCTCGATCCTTTCTGGTCTAATATCTCGTACCTCATTCTTCTGCTCTACAATATTCTCCTTTTCCTGCGTGAAAACCAATGGGAAATTTTCGTTTAGCACCTCTCCGATCTCCACAGGGTCCATACTCGACTTCCCACTTCTATCTTTGATTGGCCCGATTCCTACCCTATCCTCTTATTCCTCACATACCTATAGAAAGCTTTCGGCGTCTCCTTTATTCTAGTCGTTAAAGACTGCTCGTGTCCTCTCTTTATTCTTCTTAACTCTCTCATTAAATCCTTCCTGGCTGATCTGTAACTCTCCATCACCTCATCTAGACCATCTTGACTCATCAACACATAAGCCACCTACTTCTTCTTAACAAGAGATGCAATTTCTGTAGTAAATCACGGTTCCCTTACCTTATCACTTCTACTCTGACTGACAGGGCAGGTTGTGTCTCTCAAACCTCATTGAGTTTTTTGAGAGGGTGAGCAAGCATGTAGATGAGGGTAGGGCAGTTGACGTGGTATGCATGGAATTCATATCAAGAACACGCAATATCTGTTCCTTAAACCAGCTCCACATTTCAATAGTCTGCATCTCCTGCATTTTGCTACCCCATTCTATGCATCCTAATTCCTGCCTAATTGCATTATAATTGCCATTGCCCCATCGTCAACTGTTGCCCTGTGGTATGTACCTATCCTCTCTTCCACCTTTCTAGAACTCTGCGGAGGCTGATAAATAAAACTCCAAGCAGTGTGACCTCTCCTTTCCTGTTTCTAACCTCAGCCCACACTATAATAATGCATGGCGTTAGGGGTAGAGTATTAGCATGGATAGGATATTGGTTGACCAACAGGAAGCAAAGTGTGGCGATAAATGAGTATTATTCTGGCTGGCAATCAGTGACTAGTAGTGTGCTTCTGTGATCAGTGTTGGGACTGCAAATATTTACAATTGACACATGATTTGGAGTTGGGGACCACATGTAGGGTGTAAAAGTTTGCATATGAGACAAAGATGAGCAGCAGAACAAAGTGTGCGGAGGACTGTGAAATTTGCAGAGGAGCAAAGACACATTGAGTGAGTGGGCAATGGTCTGGCAAATGGAATACAATGTTCATAAAAGTAAAGTCATACTGTTTGGTTGGAGCAATATAACAAAAGAGATTATTACTTGAATTTTAAAAAGTTGTGCCATTTACTATGCAGAGGCATCTGGGTATCCTGCATGAAGGTTGGTCACAAGGTACAACAATCAATTTAGAAGGCAAATGGAATTTTCTCCTTCATTGTTGAAGGGATTGTGTTTAAAAGTAAAGGTTATGTTCCAGCTGTATTGGGGGCTGGTGAAGCCACACCTGGAGTACTGCATGTCGTTTTTATCTCCTTACTTGAGAAAGCACGTACTGGCACCAGAGCGCATGCAGAGGAGGTAAACTAGGTTGATTCCGGAGTTGAGGGGGTTGGCTTAACAGAGACTGAGTAGATTGGGATTGTGAGAAATAAAACTCACAGTGTAATAAATTTCAGTCCGAGTTAAAATCTGAAGCAGCGAATCTTATTGGAACATGCTTGCAAGAAGGGGTGACCAGTTAGCACACACATTCAGGGATTGCTTTACAATTTATACAGTTTTAATTTTCCGTACTCCCTGTTTACCTCATAGGTCTTCATACCTATCAATCTCCCTTATTGCGTTCTGCCACTACCCAGCTGTGCTCCGCCATTGTTACTTCCCCACTTCTCCATGTTGGCGACCCTCCACTCTGTAAGTGCTGACGGAAGGGAGATTTTGCTAAACCTGAATCTTGATGTTCTTTTCACTTTACCTGTTTGCTTGTAACATCTTCCATTGTTCATACGTACATTCCATTCCTGAATAAACATTTTAACAATGTGTCTTTTCTTGCCTCGTTTTTGTGCTTCAGCTATCTCAGCTCTTTTGCTGAGACTGTAAAGTATTTAAACTATCATGATGGAAGAAATTATTTGCTAGAATAATTATGCACTAAAGTTAGTACCCAATTAATCACAATTATACACTAAAGTTAGGAATTATTTATCTATATCCCACAATTATACACTAAAGTGAGTACGCAATTATACTTGCAGAAGTAACGCTGTTTTACCTATATCCCGCAGCATTATATTCATTGTAATTCAGAAGAATGGAAACATATAAAATAATGCATGGAACGGATAAAATAAAAGTAGAGAGGATATTTCGACTGGCAGGTGAAGCGAGGAAAAGAGGGCCTCACCTCAAGATTAGAGGCAGCAAATTGAGGACAGATTTGAGAAGGAACTTCTTAAACTCCATGGAATTCATTGCACATGGAAGTAGTTGATGCTACTTCAATAAACGTTTTTAAAGCTAAGGTAGATTTATTTTTTAATATGAAATAATTAATTAAGGGATATGGTGAGAATGCGGGTAAATTGTTCTGCATCCACGAAATGATTTTGATGAATTGCAGATCAGGCTCGAAGGGCAGGACGGCCTTCTCCTGTTCCTAGTTCTTTTGTTCTTATATTATCCATTCCTCCTTCACTCGTAACATGGAGGTGCTGGTGTTGGATTAGGATGGACAAAATTAAAATTCAATGAACACCACTTTATTCAGAAATGTGTTCCAGCCTACCATATAATCAAGACCATTATATTGAAATATTCACATCATATTATATAAGACAATTCGGTTTTCAATTAAACTGAATTACATTGCTGCAAAAATGGCAAAGCTGTTTCCCCTCTCATTATTGATTAATGAATAAAAAGAGTTAAATATAGCGTTCTAGCAAAAATTGTACTTAAAACAGATTAAGTTCATAGCACAGTGTCTGCAGATTGTGTACACAGCTGCACTGTAACCACAGGGTATATTTCTGTTACTTGCTTTTAATGAAGATTCTTTCATGGAATAGGAGGGTTGCCAATGAAACCAGCATTTGTTGCTCATTCCGAATTGCCCTTAAGTGGTGGTATGCTGCCCTCTTGAAGGTACACCCACAGTGCAGTCATGATGTGTCCACGTTTAGTGATATGATTCCAATTCAAAATGTTATGCAGCTTGGAGGGGAAATGGGTAGTGGTAGCATTGGTAAGGGAGCAATAGCTACCATTGTCTTAAGATGGCACAGATTATGGGTTTAAAAGGTGATGTCAAAACAGCCTTGGTTAGTTGCTATATGCATTGGACACACTGTATTGGACACACTGCTGCACATATATGTGCCTTTGAGGAGGAAGTCAGTGGGTGGGGTGTCAATCAAGTGCGCTGCTTTGCTCAGGACAATGTCAAGCTTTTTCTTTGCTGTTAGAGGAGTACTCATCCAAGCAAACAGAGACTGTTCCATCACACTCCCAAAAAGTGCCTCTCAGGCTCTGGACAGTTACTCGTTGAAGAATATCCAGCCGCTGAGCTGCTCATGCAGCCAGAGTATTTATGTGGCTCATCCCGTTACAATCCCAGTTAAGTTCTCCTTCCATCATTGCCATGGCCTTTTCCCCAAACAGGAAGAAAATGGTAGATTAACAACCCAGTTACAGATAAAAATACCAACGGTCAACTTGCAAAAATACTGATCCCAAAGCAAAAAGGGGGAGATGTAATAGTCTTTTCTGTGGGAATCTATGAAGGAGCTGCAGAAAAGCATTAAAGCAGCAAACTTCATTTTGAATGCAGTTTAAAACAAAATATAAAATGGGGAAATGAAATAGCTCTGAAGCAAGATTAAATTCAAATTAGAAATCAACACATAATTCCTGTCATTGCTAAAATCATCCAAATTGCGTGTGAGCTTGTCCAGCATGCCACTAAATGCAGCACTGAGCCCTGAATTATATTCGTTCTCGGTACTTACAATTTAAAAAAAATCTAAAATCTGAAAGTACTCTTAAACTAACAGGGATTTTAACAAAAGTAGCTACATACTGTTGGTGGCTCTCATGCCCACTGTGACAGTTACATACCAACTAAGTTTTCACATTCATCAGAATACCTCAAATGTTCACCAAAGATACATTGCACTCTTAAAGGGGCATTGCTATCGGAAAATTCAAGATTGCAATTTAAATTTTAGATTTCTTAAAACTGCATTTATCAAGACCAATGGGCTGCTAACTCTGACAGACTATTTGCGAAAGTCCAACTCAATGTTAAACAAGTCAAACTTTAATAGTATCCTGTTAGCACAAACAGCTCAAGATTGCTTGTGTAACTTCAACGTTTTGCTTTCATAGTAATGCCTCTTTAAAAGCACGTTCTGGAATAATTATAAAGTCTGCAGTATATTGCCAACCAGCAGCTTTCTGCATCTATGTAAAGCCTCAACTAAGATAAAGGAATGCACATTTCTCAATTCAATTCCTTTCCCTTGAATCTCCACGGACCCCACATCATCCACATGCATGTGATGAAACAGAGCATGCTCGATCGGTAAGAAGCAGGGGTTGCACAGTACCTGCCCAGCTGGTTGAAGATGTACAGCTGGAGTTCGGGATGCTGGTTGGGAAAACAGACACTAAGAGAAGCCCAGTGATGAGACGTAAAGACAGAAAAGAAGCAGCTGACAGGAAACCAGAGCCTACAATAAAAGGAGCAAAACGAAAAAAAGAGGCAGCTGAATATTACCCCAAAATTGCTTTATCTTTTAGATACTCAAGAAAACCTCACTTTTTAAACAAAACTTCCAAGTGTTCCATACAACAATTTATATCCAACCTCCCTTCACCTTCTGGCTCAACACAACTCCTTCTGCTAAGGTTCGTTAACTTCAAAAAGGAACAGAGATCAGTAAAGGCAACACCAGCTCCATTTCTCTTTCTGACTTGGATAGTAGGAGAATCTCAAGCAATACCTTTCTAATGGTCCAATCACAGCTTACACGTCTCTCTGAAAAAGGGTGAGCATCTTAGCAACATTGGGATGCAGAATTAAGAAATCTTTCTCGTTGGTACACTCACAAGCAAAGTTAAATTCTGTTTGTCTGTTGATAAATCGTTTCTTGGAACGAGGTAAAGGAAATAGCGGAGGATGAATTAAATCAATATTCCAAATTCATATTTCTGTGATGTACTATCCCACTTCACACCCAACCTCAAAAACACACTAATCAGTCTGTGAATAAGGACAGAGTACCTCATCTCCAACCAACCAGCATGTTTGGCAAAGAGGGAAAAGTTTAGTCTTTCATCTGTATTCCTGAACATTCCTTCAATGCCCCAGGGTTTCTGATCTTTGGTGATCTGGCTGCGGAGACTTGACATGGCAGATGGAAAACTGCAGTTCAATGAGGAACAAGAGGATTGCCATCTTTCACTCTTTCAATGTTGGAACTGTGGCATTCAGCTCACATAGCAAGGTTTGCATAAACATCACTCTCATTTTACAAAACTAGAAGAGGGCCTGAAACAAGTGGGAGTTCATGGAATTAAAGGATACCACAACATTTTCAAGTCTAAAAGGATTAAAATCAATGAAGAACAATGAAGAAATAACCCCAACACAACTCAATGTCAATTATTTAAAAGATGCAGTGGATCAGAGTTTTTCAAACCTGTTCCCATTGTGACACCATTTTAAGTAAATTGATTCACTTAATGGTAAATGTCTAGGTAGTATTGCTGAACAAAGAGACCTTGCTGTACAGGTTGGCACTTCCTTGAAATTAGAGTTGCAGGTAGATAGGATATTGAAGAAAGTTTTTGGTATGTTTTCTTTATTGGTCAGAGCATGGAGTATAAGTGTTGGGAGGTCATGTTGCATTTGTACAAGACATTGGTTAGGCCACTTTTGGAATATTGTGTGCAATTCCGTTCTATGCCTATCGGCAGCATGTTGAGAAACTTGAAAGTGTTCAGAAAAGATTTACAAGGATATTGCCATGGATGGACGGTTTGAGCTGTAGGAAGAGGTCTAATAGGCTGGGGTTTTCTTCCCTGGCGCATCAGAAGCTGAGTGATGACTTCGTAGCCGTTCATAAAATCATGAGGGGCACGGACACGGTAAACAGAAAAGGTCTTTTTGCTGGGGTGGGGAAATCCAGACATAGAGGGCATAGGTTTAGGGTGAGAGGGGAAAGATATAAAACAGACCTAAGGAGCAACTTATTCATGCAGAGGGTGGTACGTGTGTGAAATGAGCTGCCAGAGGAAGTGGTGGATGCTGGTACAATTACAGCATTTTAAAGGCATTTGAATACTTTTATGTATCGGAAGCGTTTAGAGGGATATGGCCCAGGTGTTGCAAAAGGGACTAGATTAGGTTAGGATATCTGGTTGGCATGGACACATTTGACCGAAGGGTTTGCTTCATGCTGTGGGTTTCACAGTTCAGTGGATTTCACTCTCTTAAAAGATGAATCTTCATTTGTTTTATTTCAGTAAAGCTACAACATTCAGTAGGGCAAGGGATTACTTCTTTAAATACATGTCCTATGATATTTTGATTGCATTTTTAAAATATAAAATATTGGTACGAATTTATTCTAGACTAGTGTTTTGTGACGCAGTAAGACTGCCTTTTTCTGCGTCTGTGGAATGTCGAGGTGCAGAGATGGCCATTCGTACAGTGATGTGCCCTTCCTGTTGGATGTAGGAGATCAGGGAGAGTTCCAGTGATCCTGATTGTCTGCAGGAAGTGAGGGTACACATCCATTAGGATTTCATGGATCAGATGGAGCAGTGGTTAAAGGTAATGAAGAATTTACAGGAGCCAGGGTGTGTGATAGATGGCAGTTTCAGAAAGGTAGGAAAACTGCCGATACGGTCAGGTAGATGGGTTACCTCTGGGAAAGGTAGGAGCAGAGGGCAGGTAATGCAGGAGTCTCCTGTGGCTATCCCTATCTCAAACAAGTGTACTGTTTTGGAAAGCGTCGGGGGTCACACTCTCAGGGGAATATCGCACTGACAGCCAAGGTACTGGTACTGAGACTGGCTCCAATGTAATGTGAGTATTATCAGTTTCCTCGTAATCGATGGTGATAGGGGATTCTCTGGTATAGGGCACAGACTGCCGTTTCTGCACTGACAGTGAGATATCAGAATGTTGCGGTACATTCCTGGTGCCAGGGTCAAGGATGTCTCAGAGATGGAGTAGGATATTCTGAAAAGGGAGAATGATCAATGGGAGCTCATTGCACATTGGTATCAATGACATCGGAAGAGTAAAGGATGATGCCCTGACAAGAGAAGATAGCAAATTAGCCTGGAGGACAAAAAGTAGGTCTTCGTAGGTACTAATATCTGGATTACTCTTGGTTCTGCATGCTAGTGAGAGGAGGAACAGCAAGATAGAGCAGATGAATGTGTGACTAAGAATCGAGTGCAGGGGAGAAGGATTCCCACGTTTGGAAAATTGGAATCTCTGCTGAGGTAGAATTGACCAGCATAAGACGGATGAATTGTATCTGAATTGGAAGGTATCTGATATCCAGGCAGGGAGATTTGCTACTGCTACTCGGGAGGCATTAAACCAGTGAGGGTGTGGGGGCAATCCTAAAGATATAGTGGGAAAAGAGGTTTGTCAGAGGCTGGTACAGTTGAGAAGTAAGACAGTCAAGGCAGGCAAGAGCAAGGCACAGAACGAGGTGGGACTGAGCAGTTACGTTGTATTTATTTCAGTTCAAGAGGCCCGACGGGGAAGGCAGATGACCTCAGGATATGATTTTGAACATGGGACTGGGGTATCATGGATATTACAGAAACGTGGCTCAGGGATGGATAGGACTGGCAGCTTAATGTTCTACGGTATTAATTCAATGGGAAGGAAAGCAAGGGGGACGAGATGAGGTGGAGTGGCGTTTTTGATTAGGGATACCTTTATGGTTGTGCTCAGGGATGATATTCTTGGGAGTATTTCCATTGAAGTTATTTGATGGAACTGGGAAATAAGAAAGGCATGGTCACCTTGTTGTGGTTGTCTCCGTGGGTTTCGTCCGGTTGCTCTGGTTTCCTCCCACAGTCCAAAGATGTGTAGGATGGTTGGGTTATTCAGGCTGCATTGCCCATAATGTTCAGTGATGTGCAGGTTGAGTGGATTATCCAAGCTTAATTGCCCATAGTGTTCAGGGATATGCTGGCCAGGTAGATTGCCCATTGGAATTGCAACGTTATAGGGGTAGGGTAGGAGGCTCTGATGTTCAGTGTGGATGTGATGGACTGAATGGCCCGCTTCCACGCTGTCTGGATTCTCTGATAATTCTGCTAGCTTTAAAATAGTTACAGAAAATAATAGACCAGCTCTAATGGGTAGCCTTCTAAATTGGACAATTTTGATGGTACAGTACAAGAACTTTCAAAATCTGTTTGCGGGAGGTTATTCCCAGGGAAAGGGATGGCTGGAAATTGGGAACATAAGAACATCAGGAAGAGGAGCAGGAGTACGCCATCTGGCCCCTCAAGCATATTCAATAAGATCAGGACTGATTTTTTCATGTCCTCAGCTCCACTTTCCTGATCTCTCACTGTAACCATTAATTCCTTTCCTGTTCAAAAATCTACGTTTCGCCTTAAAGACATTCAAGATGAAAGACTCAACTGCTTCACTCAGCAGTAAATTCCACAAATTCACAACCCTTTAGCTGCAGAAGTTCCTCCTGAAGTCAGTCCTAAATCTGTTCCCTCTTATTTTGACGCTATGTTCTCTATTTTCACCCGCCCCCAGTGGAAATAACCTCCCTGCTTCTATCTTATATACTGCCTTCATAATTTTATTTTTCCTATGCAACCTCCCATTCTTCTAAATTCCAGTGAGTATAGTGTCAGTTTTCTCAATCTCTCCACATGCACCAACCCTCTCAACTCTAGACTCAAACTAGTGACCCTCATCTGCACTCCCTCCAGTGCCACTACACCCTTCCTGAAGTAAGGAGACCAAACCAGTACACAATACTCGAGGTGTGGCCTCACCAGCACCCTATGCATTTTTTTCGAAATAGTGGCATCACATTTGCAGCTTGCCAATCTGTCGGAACTGTCCCAGAGTCCAGCAAATTTTTGTGAATAATCAGAAGCGCATTTGCTATTCCACCCCACCCCCCTCGCCCCACCATCTCTTTTAGCCCCTGGGATGCATTATGTCAGGGCCAGGAGACACATCTACCTTTCGGCTGTTAGCTTTCCCAACACTACCTCTTTACTGAGAATGATTGATTTGATATCCACATCTGCCATTGCCTCCATAGGCCTGTGACAATGAGACAATTTGAGTACAGAGACAGTATGTTCCTGTTAAGGCCAAGGCTGGGAGGTGTAGAGAACGCTGCGTGACGAGAGAAATTGAGGCTCTGGTCAAGAAAATGAAGGAGGGATATGCCAGGTACAGACAGCTGGGTTTGAGTGAATCCCTGGAGGAGTATAAGGGCAATAGGAGTATGCTCTCAGGAAACCAGGAGAGCAAAAAGGGGACATGAGATAGCTTTGGGAAATTGGTTTCAGACGAATCAAAAGAGATTCGACAAATATACAAAGGACAAAAGAGTAACCAGGCCGAGAATAGCGACACTCAAAGACAAGTAAGGCTGTCTATGGAACCGCAGGCGGTGGGAGAGATTCTGTAAGTATATCACATCAGTTTTTACGGAAAAATGATATGGAAGTTAGAGAGTTTGGAGAAATACATAGTGATAACTTGGCAATTGTTCATATTACAGAAGAGGAGGTACTGGATGTCTTAAAATGCATAAAGGTGGATAAATCCCTGGGATCTGATCAGGTGTATCCCAGAACTTTGTGGGAAGCCAGGGAAGTGATTGCTGGGCCCCTCGCTGAGATATCACCACAGGCAAGGTGCTGGAAGATGGGGGCCATTATTTGAGAAAGTTAAAAATCACACAACACTCGGTTATAGTCAAACAGGTTTAATTGGAAGTGTGCTTCCAATTGGACTATTACCTGGTGTTGTGTGATTTTTAACTTTGTATGCCCCAGTCCAACACCGGCATCTCTAAATCATTATTTGAGAAAGGTAGTAAGGAAAATCCAGGGAACTACAGACCGGTGAGCCTGAAGTCAGTGGCAGGCAACTTGTTGGAAATGATTCTCAGGGACAAGGTTTACATATCATTGGAAAGGCAAGAAAATATTAGGGATAGTCAGCATGGCGTTTTGTATGGAAATCATTAACTTGGACTTGAGAAAGGCACCAAGGTTCCACATAACAGACTGGTTAGCTTCAACACCATAGAATACAGGCGGAACTAGCTATTTGGATACCAGATTGGCTGGAAGGTCAAAGAGTCATAGATGTACAACACAGAAGCAGAGACGCTTCGGTCCAACCAGTATATGCTGACCAGATATCCCAACGCAATCTAGTCCCACCTGCCAGCACCTGGCCCATATCCTTCCTATTCATTTACCCATCAAGACGCCATCAAGAGATTGCAATCGCCCAACCTCCACCACTTCCTCTGGCAGCTCATTCCATGCACGTGCCACCCTCTGTGAAAACTCACAAGTCTCTTCAAAGTCTTTCCCTCTCACGCTAAACATATGCCCTCCAGTGCTGGGATCCCCCACCCCAGGAAAGAGACTTTGTCTATTTATCCGATCCATGCCCCTCATGATTTTATATACATGTATAAGCTCACATCTCAGCCTCCGACGCTCCAGGGAAAACAGCCCCAGTCTATTCAACCTCTATTCAACCTCCAGCTGAGCTCAAATACTTCAATCCTGGTAACTTTCTTGTAAATCTTTTCTGAATCCTTTCAAGTTTCACAACATCCTTTCGATAGGAAGGAGACCAGATTTATACGCAATATTCCAAAAGAGGCCTCACCAATGCCCCGTACAGCCGCAACATGACCTCCCAACTCCTGTAGTCAATGTTCTGACAATATGCCGCCTTCACTATCCTATCTACCTTCAGCTCCACTTTCAAGGAGCTATTACCCTGCACTGCAAGGTCTCTTTGTTCAGTTACACTCCTCAGGACATTACCATTAGGTGTATAAGTCCTGCTAAGACATCCTTTCCCAAAATGTCACTCCTCAGCCCATTCACCCATCTGATCAAGATCGCCTTGTGCTCTGAGGTAATTGTTTTCACTGTCCACTACACCTCCAATTTTGGTGTCATCTCACTAACTCTACCTCCTATGTTCACATCCAAGTCAATGATATAAATGACGAAAATTTGTGGATCCAGCGCCGAATGTTGTGACACTCCACTGGTCACAGGCCTCCAGTCTGAAAATCAACCCTCCACCACCACCCTCTGTCTTCTGCCTTTGAGATCGTTCTGTATCCAAATGGTTAGTTCTCCCTGTATTCCATGAGCTCTAACCTTGCTGAGCAGTCAGTGTCGTGGTGGAGGGTGCTTTTTAGACTGGAAGCCTGTGGTGAGCAATGTGCTGTCTGGCTGGGTGCTGAGTCCACTGTTTTTTGTCATTTATATCAATGATTTCCATGTGAATATAGGAGCTATGGTTAGTTGGTTTACAATCGACATCAAAGTTGGAGGAGCAGTGGACAACAAAGTTAACTCAGAGTACATTGAGACTCCAATCAAATGGGCTGAGGAGTGGCAGATGAAGTTTAATTTAGATAAATGTGAGGTTCTGCATTTTGGAAAAGCAAATCAGGGCTGGGCTTACACACTTAATGGGAAGGTCCTGGGCAGTGTTGCTGAACTAAGAGATCTTGGAGTGCAGGTTCATAGTTCCTTGAAAGTGGAATCATAGATAGGCAGGGTAGTGAAGAAGGTGTTTGGTGTACTTGCCTTTATTGGTCAGTGCATTGAGTACAGAAGTTGTGACGTAATTTTGCGGGAGTACAGGACATTGATTCAGCCACTTCTGGAATTCTGCTTTCAGTCCTGGTCTCCCCGCTATCGGAATGATATTGTGAAACTTGAAAGGATTCAGAAAAGATGTGCAAAGATGTTGCCAGGGTTGAGGGATTGAGCTATAGGGAGAGGCTGAATAGACTGAGGCTGTTTTCACTGGAGAATCGGATGCTGAGAGGTGACCATAGAGGTTGATAAAATCGTGAGGGGCATGGACAGGGTATTCCTGTCTAGGTGAGTCCAAAACTAGAAAGCACAAGCGTGAGGGAAAAGATTTAAAAGGGATATTAGGGGCAAAGTCTCAAGTTGAACGTGGTACGTGCATGGAATGAGCTGCCAGAGAAAGTGTGGAGGCTGGTACAGTTACAACATTTAAAAGGCATCTCATTGGATATGTGATTGGGAAAGGTTTAGAAGGCTATGGGCCAAGTGCTGGCTTATTGGACGAGATTAATTAAGGATATCTGGTCGGCATGAACAAATTGGACTGAAGGGTTTGTTTCTATGTTGTACATCTCTATGACACTAATAAATTAAAATGAAGATAAGTTTCTCTTTTATGGAGAGTTAGCAGAAGGTCAGACAATTCTCCTTGGAGCTGAGAAGGTTAAGCAGTGATTTCGACCAGGAGTTGATTTGTTTCCAGGGTATTTCATTTACAGAGAGACAGAGTGAGAAATATTTAACGACACAATTTTTAGTAACAATTTTCAGGTAACTGGCAAATAACGCAGAGGAAAAATGTGGAGATTATTTTACTTATTAAATTCTGAGCATCCATAACAGTTTGAAAGACAGCTGGATGCAGATTCAGTAGTTATTGTCAAAACAAATTTGAAATTTAACTTTTTTAAGGAAGGATTTGGAGGGCTATGTCAAAATGGAAGGTGAGTTGGAACTGACTGGCACCATCTCCAGAGGGAGAGTGTACAGCCCCAATGGGCTCAATATCCCCCAGCCCCTGTGCTCTGTGATACTGACCCATTCACTGTGAATGATGAAGCTCGGCACAGGGCAGAGCTGTACAGATGTACAGCATGAAAATAAACCATTTGGTTAAACTGCTCCATGCTGACCAGATATTGCAACCTAATCTAGACTCATTTTCCAACACTTGTCACATATCACTCTACATCCTTCCTATTCATATACCCTTCCAGATGCCAAATGGTATAATTGAAACTACATCCGCCACTTCCAAACAGAAGATTCCATGCACGCACCAACTTCAGTGGGGGAAAAATGCGCCTCAGATCCATTTTAAATTCTTCCCCTCTCATCTTAAACCTATGCACTGTCATTCTGGACTCCCCCACCCCAGTTATTGTCCATCTGCAGTTACTAGGAAACTGCTTTTCAGAGCTGGAGCTGTGAGTGGACTCACTGTGGCGCATCTGCAATACTGAGAATGTTATGGACAGCATGTTTAGTGAGTTAGCCACACTGCAGCTGAGGGTTACGCAGACAGAAAGGGAATGAGTCACCATCAGATCAAGCAAAAGGCTCAGGAAGGGAGTGCAGGAGTCATCAGTGGTCATCCCCTTCCCAAACAGATACTGTATACCACTTGGGATTCTGTTGTAGGGGTTACAGGTGGGGTAGCCTCTCAGGGGAAATCTGCAATAGCCAGGGTCATGACACCACAGATAGCTGTACTGCACAGAAGGGGAGGAAAATGCCATGTGCTCCTAAGAACAGGAATAAGAGGATAGATCAGCTGGATGTGTGGCTGGGCAAATGGTGTACCAGAGAAGGGTTTAGGTTCTTAAGGCACTGAGACTGTTTCTTGGTCAGGTGGAACCTATACCAGCCTGACCGGTTGCCCCTGGGCAGAGCTGAAACAAATCCGGTGGGGGTATTTGCTAGTTCCGTTGGAGAGGTTTTATCTAATCTGGCAGGGGGGAGGGGAAATAAAGTTTAGGCTTAGATGGGTCAGATTGCAGTCCTGCCCGTTCTGAGTGGGAACATTATGAAAGGAGCTTGTGAAGTTGTGGCAGTGTCTTTATTACTAGACTCGAGGGAAGGTTTCAAATCACACCTTCACCAGAAATATATCAAGAGCTATCTGAATGGTGATTAGAGAGTACCTAAGCACAGATTGAACTGCTTTTGAATCCAACATTAGATCTGCTTTTATCGAATATATCAATAATCACAAAATCTGATACTTATTTGTGTCAGGTTACCAAGAAATATGTGTTGGAAAATTCGCTTTAGCCACTTTGCTTTTAGAAAAGACTTACATCTGTCCATGTTTTCTCTAACTGAAAGAAATCTGAAGAGGATTTTCACTTTTACGAAAAAAGGGGAGATGTTTCCCATATAAATTAATGCTTCTTCGATTTACCCATTTTCACTTTATGTAAGGTTTCATAATAACGCTCTACTTTCGGATAGTGGGGATACCTGTATCCAATTCTGTTGCTTATAAGTTCCTGGAGAATATTTGAAAATGTTGCAGAATTAAAGATTACGATGTCTAAGTAATGAAATTGTTCTTTTTTTGTTGCAAAGGGGCAAGTCCAAACAACTGAAACACATTAAACATTATTCTCTCATGCAATAAATTTGAAATAAAGTTGATAGCTTCTTCAGTAAAATAACAAATGCTACCACCAATTACTTGTCAGTCAGCTGATTACCTACTTAGTAACTAAATATTGTGATTCATCTAAATATTATTCTGTCCTTTGATCAAAGTGAATTTGTAATTGTTGTTCAGTTTATGAATTGTCCGAAACTTGTTTTTGTTTTTCCATTCACCTGTTCATTTTGACCAATAGATTGAAATGTTTTGAAAATATTGGAGTTTGTTCATTTAAAAATAAGGTTTGCACATCTCTCACATATCTCATCTCTTGTATTATGATTCAAGAATGTTTTCTGGTGGAATTCGAGTAAATTCGAAAAATTTGTTGACTTCAAATAAGATCTTTAACACCCAGTTATCAATCTGTTGTTAATGTTTCAGCTGTTTACATTGACATTGATTAGGTACACATTCAGAGAGATCAACTGACAATTATAAAGTATTTGCAGGATTATTGAATTGAAAAAGAGATACAGACGGGCAAACATTTTTTGGAAGGCATTGCTTTTTCATTGAAATATGTAGGGTTTTCAAGAATTCTATCTCGCCTTCCATTGGTTTTCTTGTCGAGAATGCAAATTGATAGTTCATGTGAATTTTAAAGTGTTCTGTATTTTGAGATTTGTATCAGATTTAAGAAGAAAAGGAGAAATAATTAACATGAAAACTTTAGTGAATAGAAAGCAAAGTAAATTAAATTGACAGAGGCAACTTTTAGTATAATCTCTGAATATTCAGTCAAATATTTCTAATGTCAAGAGCGTGGTGCTGGAAAAGCACAGCAGGTCAGTCAGCATTCCAGGAGAAGCAGGATCAACGTTTTGGGCATAAGCCCTTCATCACGATTTTTTTCTGATGACCGCCTCATGCCCGAAAGGTCGATCCTCCTGCTCTTTGGATGTGTCTGCCCTTTTCCAATGCCACACTCTTGGCTCTGATCTTCAGCTTCAGCTTTCCTCACTTTCTCCGAATATGTTTAATGAACGTGAACTGAAAAGGTTAGCATCAGCAGTTGAACAAGACACATTTTTTGCAATATTTTTAGAGAAAACCAGTTTGAGAACATGCAACAAATCAGATCGAACAACATCTCTTGCCGTTAGAACCGTAGGCCATTCATAATAAAGAATAACCATGCTTTGAACAACCAGTATGTTGTATAACTACTGAACTGAAATACCAGAGGGACAACGGTTGCATTTATTGGAGGGAATGATAACCGGATCCTTACTGTGATAGTGGGGATTGATCTCAGAAACAAGAAGATATTTACTGTGATTATTCCACTGAACAGTAATTAGATGCTCATGAAGATCTTTGTGTGGCTTTACGTGCAGTGTTTTGTTTGAACATTGATTTCAGTAACATTGAAATATTTTACAAGATTGACAATTGACTGTTAAAGATAAGTTTTATAGGCAACATTTAAACAAAAATGTCAGTTTTGTTCAGCGAAACACATTTCTAATTATATGGAATCCGTACTGTGTGGAAACAGGTCATTTGACCCAACAAGTCAACACTGACATTCCAAAGAATAATCCACTCAGCACCATTCTGCTCTCAGATTACTGGACATTTACCCCTGGCTAATGCACCTAACCTACACGTCCCTGAACAGACCGTGCAGCTTAGCATGGCCAATGTACCTAATCTGCATATTTTTGGATTGTGGGAGAAAACCAGAACATGCAAACTCCACACAAACATGTGGCCGAGGATGGAATTAAACCCAGGTGCATAACACCGTAAGATACAAATGCGAACCACTGATCCTCTGTTCTCAATGCCCAGCCCCATACAAGAAGTGAAATAAGTGAGAGACGTGCAAAATAAAAATCCCTGACAAATCATGAATGAACAATAATTAGAAGATTAATATGATCAAAGGACACAACAATATTCAAGTGAATTGCATTGTTTAATTACAAGTTTGGGAATGAGTTAACTAATGAATAACGGGAAGTGACATTTGTTTGTTTTACTGATGAAAAAATTGACTTGCTTTTCATCTTTGTAACACTGCAGAATAGCAATTTATGTGCCTGAAATGTTTGAATTAAGCTCTTTCCAATATTAAAATATCAGTGTAATCACATCGACTTCTTCATCCTTCAGGCTCAAACATTATCAAATACTTTCCAGGAATTTAGAACCAGCAGAATTAGTTAATTTGGTTTTTTGGGAACTCGAACAGATAAATTAGTCATTCAATACGATTATTCAGCTGAAGACAACATCCCTTCTTTGAAAAAAATGCTCAACTTTGAAAAATTCAAAATGCATTGTCATTATTTAACGAAACAATACAGAGATGTTAATTATTTTTCATTTGACTTAACAAAACTCAGGAATTTTACATGATTTAGTTGCATGAAAAATACTTAAATCTTATTGTAATTAGAAATACAATAAATGTTAGCACCGAAGTGAAATATATTTAAACAAATTCAACTATGTTTCAGTGGGTAAAATAAGAATTAATATTAACAATGATTGAGAGACTGTACACTACAATATATTTAGTTATTCATGTAAAGAGCCGTAATTCCATATTTACAGCAAATACTGGATTGAATAATTATTAGATATGAGCAACAACTGAATTATAAAATTCGATCAATGTATTTAGAAATAATGAGACATCTCGTTTTGCTATGTGATTGACGAATATGTGCAAACAAATAGGAATTATTGCAGTGAAAATTAATTGCAGGTCTGTGAGTTTAAAGTCTGTGAATATGGAGATCATTCAAATAAGCAAACATTAGACATTCATAATTAATGTTGGATGGGAAGTCCTTGGATCCATTGTGGGAAACTTAACCTGAAAATAAAGTTTCATATTGCAATGTTGGTACTCAGAAACAATTGGTTAAATTAAAATGTGAATCTCACTTTACTTGTTCAAAAGAATTTCTTAAATAATTGCGCAATTATTATCAAAACAATAACTGATAATTAATGTTGTTAGATGAGCAATTACGATGATTCAATATTTCAACAACACTTTGCTGTGATGTTGATTGGATATTTATTAAAATTGGTAAATTGTGGAATAAAATATAGTAACTAGCTTTATGAATTCAAGAAAATCTGAGCCAATCAGTGATCATAGAACAATTCTTTTCTTTCTTGACTAAAAAATGCAGGTAACACAAGAAATATGAATTTCTATCACATGGTTTCCTCATGGAGACATGTTATTTTAATTTAGATGATTAATATTATGATCAGAGTTCAGACATTTGTGTCAGAATTTGGAAGAAAGTTAATAGATAATTAAAGTGAGAATGAAAGTGAACAAATGATGCAGTCAATGACATTTGGTACATAAAGGAATTATAATAATTGTGTCGTTATTGTACAGTGATGAATAATGTTGGAATAGAAAAGACAAAAAAGAATCAACATGTTCAAAAAAAAGCTTTTCTTACAATTAAATGAAACCAATAATCATTTTGCAGAGCGCGTGATTTGAAATGAAAAGTCATTAAACTGTTATCTAAACTGAAAACTACATCCACTTTGCAAAAATGGAGACTTTCCCAAATTCATCATTTAGGTTTGCTGAATTATACAACAAAAATGGCTGCAATTTGAAATATCTCTTGCACACAAATTTAAAATAAGGAAACTTAAAGATTTTTAGAATGACAAAACGTTTGTTGTTTGCATGATTGTATTACAGTCAATATCCGTGATAAAGTAGAAGTATTGTTTTAAGCAACATAGATCATCTTTAACTACTGAACTGAAACAGAAGATATCAATTGCACTTGTTGCATGGAATAGTAACCAAATGCTTCCTGTTGTCATTGGTTTCAGGAGCAATAAGGTACTTACTCAGGTTATTCTACTGAACAATAGTCAGATGGGAATGAAAGTCTTTGTGTTGCTTTATGTGTATTGTTTAGTGTGAACATTGGTTCGATAAAAGTGAGATATTTGCATGAATTAGGAACAGATTGATAATTGGGTGTGAATGACCTGATTTAAAATCAGACAGTTTTTGATATTTACGAGGATTGCTGAGTGAAAGGTTGTTAAACCACCATGCAATCAATGGGACAAGCGAGAGATATGCAAATTGAACTTTCAAATGAACACACCCTGATATTTTCACACCATTTCAATGTCACATTCAATATAAATAGGTGACTGGAAAGCTAAAAACAAATCTCACACAATTCATAAACTGACCAGTAATTAAAAATTGATAAATAATAGCACGTGGCATTTGTTTATTTTACTGAAGAAGTAATCGATTGTTTCTCATGTATACAGCACTGGAACATAAAATTCTATGTTTTGCTTTAACTAAGATCTACAGAGCAAGAGAAAATTAATGACTATCATGACTTCGTATATTTCAGCTTTATGACTGCAACATTCTCAAATATTTTCTGAGGAATATTGATTGAGTAGAATGAGATACATCTTGCTATTAGTGACCAGAAGAAAGTTTATAGCAGATACTGTGATTATTAGAATGAATGATGATACCTCCAAATAATCTACTGATATTGTGATTGGATATACAATAAGTGTCAGCATCGAAGTAAATTCTAATCAAATCAATTCAAAAATGTTCCCAAGTTAAAAATAATTGCAATGTTCACAATGACTGAGAGATTGTATATTGCAATATCCTTGCAGTATTTATTGTATGGAAGCATAATTCCCCATTTATACCACTTACTGGATTTCACAATTATTGTATATATGATATATTAGCAACAAAGGGATTTTCAAAAATCATATTCGTGAATTTGAGAATAATGAGATATCTCATCTTGATATTAGACTGAGTAATATGTAGAAATGAAGTGTAATATTGCAGTGAAAAGTAATTGGACCTCTGAATTTCAACGGCTGAGAAAATTATTATCATTCAAATGAGCAAAAATCAGATACTTACAAAGAACTTTGCAAGGGATATTATTGGTCGTTTTGTATTTGCAATGACCTGAACAAATTGGTATTAATATAGTAGCACTGACAATAAGAAATAATGAATGAAAAGTTAAAAACACTGCATTTTTACAAAGTCTAAGTTAAATTGCTGTGTAATTATTGTAATTGATAATTGCTTTTAGAATCCTGACAGATAAGTTGACTTAATATTTTGAAAGCACTTTGCTCTGATGTTGATTGGATATTCGTTAAGATTAAGGAACTGAAAATTAAAGCATAAAACTTAGCTGTATGACGTGAAAAAATCATTCAGCAACAATTGAAAAAAAATTGATTTTGTTCAAAAATGCAGGCAAGGCAAGAGTTATATGCTTTTTTCCAGTAGTTTTCTTGAAGAGTCATGTCAATTTTATTAATGTAACTTTTATCACAATAAATGCTTCAACATTTATTTCAGAATTAGGAGGAAAAGAATTAGGCCATGAAAGTGACTATTACTGTGAAAAAAAGATAGAGTCAATGACATTTGGTACGGAAAGGAATTCTCATAATTGTGTGAGTATTTGTCACTGACGACTAACATGAAAGGAAAAGGAAAATTTTCAACATCTTCAAGCAATTTCTTTCTTAAAATGAAGTAAAAATAAAAAATCATTTTGGAGGACACATGATTGAAAAAAGGAAACAATCATTTAATGCGACATTTGAGCAGAAGACTCGTTCCCGTTTCCCCCATTGTAGCCTTTCACATCTCTCTCTCAGATAATTTAAAATTTAATGTTAGTTGAACTAAAGAACAAATGGATATACCCCCATTGTTTTCTTGTACACCAAAGAATAAACAAATGTAAAGCAATTTTATCATGAAAATGACATTGCTCAAAATGTAATCATTTCACACACAACAAATGTTTGTATTGAATTGAAACGTCATCACAGCTGCAGATGTGTTTTTCCCTGGCAGGGAATGAAGACTCAGGAGGCAGGCTGAGCTCAGGCATGTAGAAGATGTTTACTCAAGCAGCAATCAGTTAATGAAGGGATCGTCCCCCGAGGCCAATCTCGGAAGGGAGATCCATGACACACTGTAACATGCACAGTAAAAAGCAGCATTTTTATGCACATATAATGTGACAGCCCTGTCCTCCTCATCCAGACACCCAAACCAAACACATAATCGCAAATGGGCATCCTAATGGACATTCCCAGATTCTTATCACCTCATGTTGTTTAACAGGTACTATAATCTCCAGGCCTTGGCATCTTTCCACGCATCTCATTCATTCAGATTCCAAAGTTATTGCGACACTCCCTCGGGCCTCTCAGGATGCCTTATCTGATGTGACATTTTGAATTCTACTGTTTATTATATTTTCCTTTACCAAAGTCAATTACTCCTCATATTGTTCACTGTCCTAATTATTTATGCACAAATAAATACAAACGACAGTTAGTTTAACTTACTTGCTATAAGATTAGTAATATGTTTTGTGTTATAAAGTTCGTTATATTGTGTAAAATTATATAGCTACTCTTACTGTCAGGACTTTATAATTAATGGGCAGTGAACATCATATCTTGAAGCTCATTCCTAAAACTAGCTAACTTCACATCTAAGTCTAAATGCTTTTCTCTAATGCTTTTTAATAGGTATTGGTTACATGAATCTAACTTGTGTTGCAAATTACCCCTATGATTCTCAAGAATCTGCAATTAGAACCTTTGCTTAATGTTCTGATTAACTTTAAAATAATAACTATTTCTGACAAACAAACTCTTCCGTTGTCCTGATAGCTGCTTAGTGCGTTAACTGGGCTGCATCTTGCAGCTGCTGTTTATTCATTTACTGGGACAATTATCCTTTAATTTATGAAGATCGGGATTAGTCATTTGTCTGTATGCTCTCTGGAATTCTATAGTCCTGGCATTGGAGTAGGTCCACTGGTAGTGTGTTTTTTTTATGAAAGTCTGCAACACACTGTTAGTCTTGGTTATCACCCCTCTGACACCTTGTGTTTTAGTTCTAAATACTCTGCTTCTTTCTGATTGTCAGGCATTTTGTATGAGCCAATATGAACTATTTTCTGTTCCAGATGGAGGCAGGCCACACCCACAACAGAAAGTCAACCACGATTCAAGTATTAAAATAAAAATCACCATTCGCTACCATTGGTATCTGTACAGTGCAATACGTTTCCGTCGCTGAGCCTTAATTTCACACTGAAAGTTGGATATACTGGATTTGATCAATTATTAAATATTAGATATAAGCAACAATTAGTCTTAAAACCATTTCATAGCATACTTTAAGAAATGATTAGAAATCTCATATAGCTGCCTTTGATGTGTCAAAATGAGCAGTATTTGTTTGAGTGCAACACAATCAGACGTCGGTTAATGTATAAGACCGAATATTAATCCAATGATTTCTGTGAACATTCAAAGGAGAAAGGAACGGATATTATCTGTGAGTGTTGGATGGGGAATCATTAGTTAGTTTGTGGTTGTGCCGACCTGGAATAAGAGAACTGTTATTCTTTGTAATATTTGTCACTAAGACATAATGGATTAAACTAAAATGTGAAATTGATGATGTTTGTTACGAAACTTAAACTGTATTGCTGTTTGAATTTTGGAGAGACAATTAATTGTTAATTAATTTTAGAACTCTGGCAAGGTGAATGAATCAATATTTCCAATGAGTTTGCTCTGATGATGATTATATACTTATTAAGATCAGTCAACTGAGAATTAAAATGCTGGCATGATGGTTTGAAAAGACATTAGACATTCAGTGAACATTGATCAGAATTGGTTTGTCATTCAAAATTCTCAGATCTTCAAGAATTTTTTTTTAGATTACATTACCTACAGTGTAGAAACCGGCCATTCGGCCCAACAAGTCCACACCGACCCGCCGAAGCGCAACCTACCCATACCCCTACATTTACCCCTATACCTAACACTACGGGTAATTTAGCGTGGCCAATTCACCTAACCTGCACATCTTTGGACTGTTGGAGGAAACCGGAGCACCCGGAGGAAACCTACGCAGACACGGGGAGAACGTGCAAACTCCACACAGTCAGTCGCCTGAGTCGGTAATTGAACCAGGGTCTCTGGCGCTGTGAGGCCAGAGACATCAATTCTACACTTGGTGTCTCTGCTTTCCTTCTGGTGAAATATAATATATAATAGAACAAGTTATGTATTATATTTCATTCATGCAATATTTCATATAATCAATATTTAGACATTTGAGTCAGAATTATAAAGAAAGTAAGTCAATAAGGAACATTTGTTTCACAGAAAAATACAGTCAACAGCATTTGTCAAGGCATTTGTTTCACTATTGTCTCTGAATAAACAGATGAATTCCTTTTATGGGGATCTGTTCACAATTTAATGAGGAGAAAGTGAGGTCTGCAGACGCTGGAGATCAAAGTTGAAACTTTATTGCTGGAACAGCACAGCAGGTCAGGCAGCATCCAGGGAACAGGAGACTCGACGTTTCGGGCACAGGCCCTTCTTCAGGAATGAGCAGAGAGTGTTCAGCAGGAGAAGATAAAAGGTAGGGAGGAGGGACTTGGAGGAGGGGCGTTGGAAATGTGATAGGTGGAAAGAGGTCAAGGTGAGGGTGATAGGTCGGAGTAGAATGGAGGCGGAGAGGTCAAGAAGAAGACTGCAGGTCAGGAAGGCGGTGCCGGGCTGGAGGGATTCGGCTGAGACAAGGTGGGGGGAGGGGGGATGAAGAAACTGGTGAAGTCCAAGTTCATCCCCTGTGGTTGGAGGGTTCCCAGTCGGAAGATAAGACGCTCCTCCTCCGACCGTCGCGTTGTTGTGGTTTGGCGGTGGATGAGTCCAATGACCTGCATATCCTCGGTGGAGTGGGAGGGGGAGTTGAAATGCTGTGCTGCAGGGTGGTTGGGTTGGTTCGTCCGGGTGGCCCAGAGGTGCTCTCTGAATCGCTCCGCAAGTAGGCGGCCTGTCTCCCCAATATAGAGGAGGCCACACCGGCTGCAGCGGATGCAGTAGATGATGTGGGTGGAGGTGCAGATGAATCTGTGGCGGATATGGAAGTTTCCTTTGGGGCCTTGGAGAGAAGTGAGGGGGGAGGTGTGGGCGCAAGTGTTGCACCTCCTGCGGTTGCAAGGGAAGGTGCCGGGAGTGGGCACTTAACCTCTCACCCTCGGAACGCGCAGCCCTCGACTAACCTCTCACCCTCGGAACGCGCAGCCCTCCACTCCCTCCGTTCCAACCCCAACCTTACCATTAAACCAGCTGACAAGGGAGGCGCAGTAGTAGTTTGGCGCACTGACCTTTTCACAGCTGAGGCCCAACGCCAGCTCGCAGATACCTCCTCCTACCGTCCCCTTGACCATGACCCCACCCCCAACCACCAAACCATCATCTCCCAGACCATCCATAACCTCATCACCTCAGGGGACCTCCCATCCACCGCCTCCAAACTCATAGTCCCACAACCCCGCACCGCCCGTTTCTACCTCCTGCCCAAAATCCACAAACCTGACTGCCCCGGACGACCCATCGTCTCAGCCTGCTCCTGCCCAACCGAACTCATCTCGGCATACCTCGACACGGTCCTGTCCCCATTAGTCCAAGAACTCCCCACCTACGTTCGTGACACCACCCACGCCCTCCACCTCCTCCAGGATTTCCGCTTCCCAGGTCCCAACGCCTCATCTTTACCATGGACATCCAGTCCCTGTACACCTCCATCCCCCATCACGAAGGACTCAAAGCACTCCGCTTCTTCCTTTCCCGCCGTACCACCCAGTACCCTTCCACCGACACCCTCCTTCGACTGACCGAACTGGTCCTCACCCTGAACAACTTTTCTTTCCAATCCTCCCACTTTCTCCAAACAAAAGGAGTAGCCATGGGCACCCGCATGGGCCCCAGCTATGCCTGCCTCTTCGTAGGGTATGTGGAACAATCCATCTTCCGCAACTACACTGGCCCCACCCCCCATCTTTTCCTTCGCTACATTGATGACTGTATCGGCGCTACCTCGTGCTCCCACGAGGAGGTTGAACAGTTCATCCACTACACTAACACCTTCCACCCCGACCTCAAATTCACCTGGACAGTCTCGGACTCCTCCCTCCCCTTCCTAGACCTTTCTGTTTCTATCTCAGGCGACCGAATCAACACGGACATCTACTACAAACCAACCGACTCCCACAGCTACCTGGACTACACCTCCTCCCATCCTGCCCCCTGTAAAAACGCCATCCCATTCTCCCAATTCCTTCGTCTCCGCCGCATCTGCTCCCAGGAGGACCAGATTAAAATACGTACAACACAGATGGCCTCCTTCTTCAAGGACCGCAATTTCCCCCCCGACGTGGTCGACGGTGCCCTCCACTGCATCTCCTCCACTTCCCGCTCCTCCGCCCTTGAGCCCCGCCCCTCCAACCGCCACCAGGACAGAACCCCACTGGTCTTCACCTACCACCCCACCAATCTCCATGTACAGCGCATCATCCACCGTCACTTCCGCCACCTCCAAACAGACCCCAGCACCAAGGATATATTTCCCTCCCCTCCCCTATCAGCTTTCCGTAGAGACCACTCCCTCCGTGACTCCCTTGTCAGATCCACACCCCCCACCGACCCAACCTCCACTCCCGGCACCTTCCCTTGCAACCGCAGGAGGTGCAACACTTGCGCCCACACCTCCCCTCTCACTTCTCTCCAAGGCCCCAAAGGAAACTTCCATATCCGCCACAGATTCACCTGCACCTCCACCCACATCATCTACTGCATCCGCTGCAGCCGGTGTGGCCTCCTCTATATTGGGGAGACAGGCCGCCTCCTTGCGGAGCGATTCAGAGAGCACCTCTGGGCCACCCGGACGAACCAACCCAACCACCCTGTAGCACAGCATTTCAACTCATCCTCCCACTCCACCGAGGATATGCAGGTCATTGGACTCATCCACCGCCAAACCACAACAACGCGACGGTCGGAGGAGGAGCGTCTTATCTTCCGACTGGGAACCCTCCAACCACAGGGGATGAACTTGGACTTCACCAGTTTCTTCATCCCCCCTCCCCCCACCTTGTCTCAGCCGAATCCCTCCAGCCCGGCACCGCCTTCCTGACCTGCAGTCTTCTTCTTGACCTCTCCGCCTCCATCCTACTCCGACCTATCACCCTCACCTTGACCTCTTTCCACCTATCACATTTCCAACGCCCCTCCTCCAAGTCCCTCCTCCCTACCTTTTATCTTCTCCTGCTGAACACTCTCTGCTCATTCCTGAAGAAGGGCCTGTGCCCGAAACGTCGAGTCTCCTGTTCCCTGGATGCTGCCTGACCTGCTGTGCTGTTGCAGCAATAAAGTTTCAACTCACAATTTAATGAACCTCAATTATATTTTATCATAATTATTGGACTGGAAACCTATCAGAAAACTTGCCTGTAGTCAGGACTTACTTCATCTCAATACATGTTACAATTAGCATCCACAGCCATAAGTAATAAAGTGTCATCATTGGTCTGGGAAAGTTATAGTGTGTAAATTATCATAAGGTGTCTCGTACATATGTTTGGATCCGATGAGAGCATGATGATTGCTGTGATAATTCATCCTGAGAAGAATAAGGTACTTACAAAGAGGCTTTCACCAAATAGTAATTAAGTGGCCTTGAAGACCATTACGAGTACTTTTATTTCAATAATGTTGAGCTGATTGCCATGATTTGGGAAATGTTTCACAACATTTTATCAGAATTCTGGATTCTAAGCATCCAATGGGTTTCGGGTAAACACCCTTCTGATGTTGTCATTCTCAAGTGAGGAGTATAATGCTCAAGCACTGGCTGGAAGTCAAGGTGCTAGGAAGTCTGCTTCAACCTCTCCAAAACACAACGCTCAGGCTGGTTGTAACTGGATCCCCCGAACCTTTGTGACCTCTTTGACCGGGCCTTACACTATTTTCTGGAGCTGATTACTTTGTCTACTGTTTCCTTTAGTTTGACCTTTTCAGCTCCGATTTCTCCAGCTATAGGAATATTTATAATGTTTACTTATGAGCCACAGGTCACTTGACCTTAGTGCATAGATAAATATGGTTCACTTATTGTTGCAATAATGAATTGAGAATGAATCTTTGCATTTTAACAAACAAAATGATTCAATATTTTTCAGCGGTTTACGGTGAGATTGATTAGATAGTCATTAAGAGAGATCAACTGACCATTATAAGCTATTTCCGGGATTATTGAATTGAAAAAGGATACAGATGTGTAGAGATTTTTTTAGAAGGCATTGCTTTTTCATTCAAATATATAGGCTTTTCAAGAAGTCGATGTAGCTGTTCATTGGTTCTCTTGTTCAGATGCTAATTTATAATTCATATCGCTTTTATTGTGCCCAGAATTTTGAGATTTGTATCAGAGTTAAGAAGAAAACGAGGAGCAATTAATAGGAGAACTTGAGTGAATAGAAAGCACAGTAAATTTATATTACACAGGAAACAGTTAATAATTGCTCCACATAAGCAGACAAATATTTTTCATGTCGAGAGTGTGGTGCTGGAAAAGCACAGCAGACCAGGCAGCATCCATGGAGCCAGAGATTCCCAATGAAGGCCTATGCCCGAAACATGGTTTATTCTGCTCCTCACATGCTGCCTGCCCTACTGTGCTATTCCAGCACCATACTCTTGACTCTGACCTCCAACATCTGATTTCCGCACTTTCTCCAAATATTTTTAATGGACATGAACCGGAAATGTTAAAATCAGCACTCGAAGAAACCAACGTTTTTTTTGCAATTTTTGGACTGAAAACCTGTTTGTGACCATGCAACACATCAGGACATATGACCACCTCTTCCGTTAGAATCCTTGGCCATTCATAATAAAGAATAACCACTGCTTTGAACAACCAGTATTGTGTGTAATTACTGAACTGAAATACCAGAGGACAACTACTGCATTTATTGGAGGGAATGGTCACAGATCCTTACTGTGGCAGTAAGGATTGATCTCAATGTGGGAGATTAGAAATGTTGTTTTCGCAGGTGGGGGTGGGTGGTGGTGGGGTGTTAATTCTAGTAGCATGTAGCATGTAGCATACTTAAGGCTAAGACTTTCATGAATATAGAGGGTCTTTTAAAGAAAATAGTTTTAAGTTAGGAAATAACCATGAAGAATTATAGCTGACCACAAAAAGAAGCAGCAGGAGCATTTCACAATAAAGCTTATAGTATGATAAGAGAGACTGGATAAAAGAACAAGCTGTAACAAACAAGGAACAAAGAATGCAGACAAGCACAGCAGGATGGGCAGATAAGAAAATAACTAACAAGTGAAGTAATCAGCTTATAATAGGATGGGAGAAGGGAGGCGTGATTCCGCAACTTGTGAACTGAATAAGAATGCTTTAATGTTTTGTTTTTGCGCGCATTTCTGCTTGATTGTAGAAGCGTCCGGTGATTTCAAGCCTGTAATAAATTGTTCTTGTTTCCAAGGCTTTATCTCAGGCTGATTGATTTGTGAGTGAGTTCTGTTTCTCACAATTTGGGAGCTCGTCCGGGATCCAAAACTCCTACCGCTGGACACTCTTGAGACGACGGGTGAGGTGCACTTCGCCGATTCCGGTGATCTCTGACTCCGTTGCTTGTCGTTCGCGGTTTGAACGAGTATGATCCGGACGGGGAGACCGTAGAAACAAGGCGGACAGATGCGGTTCGGTCGGGCAACTCTTGTGCACAAGGCCCGGGTAGGAAAAGGTCTTAAAGGTTATATCCGGGCGACTGGGGGCAGCTGTATTTGCTGCAGGAATTGGCGTGGGATGGGGCGCACCGAAATGATCAGGTAACTCTGTGCACAGACCAAGGTAAGAAAAGAGACCTTCAAGTATTGCCTTGGTTGTCGGGCGTAAGAAAGTACGGGGAATTGGCGATATATAAAATTAAGCATATGACAATGAAAAACAGCCTGTGTCAGAAGGGCTAGTAGCTGAAGGGATACTGAGGGTGCACTTCATAACTAACTTATGGCCAGACGTCCAGAAAAATATTCAAAAGCTCGATGCGGGAAGCTCAAAGTGTCTGTGAGACATGGTGTCTGTGTGTGTGTGTGTGTGTGTGTGTGTGTGTGTGTGTGTGTGTGTGTGTGTGTGTGTGTGTGTGTGTGTGTGTGTGTGTGTGTGTGTGTGTGTGTGTGTGTGTGTGTGTGTGTGATAGAAAGAACTGTACAACAAATAGAAAGCTTAACGCTTTGTGATTCGGTTTGAATGCACATTTGTTTGTTAGCGATTGAATGTTTGTGCTTTGTTCCCTGGAGCTTGAGATCCGGGACTGTTTTGAAACTGATTTCTACTGTGGAAATTTTGACATGATTTCTTTTAAGGTTAAGGATTTTACAGATTATGAAATAAAATGTTAACTCCTGTTCTTTTTACAGGTCGTGACTGCCTTACTATCAGTTTCTAACTAATCTCTTTTTCCTGGCATGAAAGTGATTTATGGAGAACAGTTGAAGTAAAAAAAAACATATAATTGATCAGGATAAGCGGATGAGTAAGGTGTCTAGTCAGGACCCTGAAGGTGGTGTGGAAGGAGGTGACACCGGACTCGTTAAGATTAATTAAATTAGCAACAATGGGAGGCACGGGGAGTTGCCTGGGTAACGATCGATCTGTAAATATCGTTAAAGGGATATATCTTGCCTGACAGTTCTTTGGGGAGAATGTTGGTTAATTGGGAAGACAACTCCCAGACGCAGGAGAAAGATAAGGCTACAATGATAAAATATTGTTGTTTCGTTTGGACTAGAGAAAGTCTTAAGGCGCCTATTTTTGTTTTGGTCCAAAAATGGGTCCGATGAGGATTGGCTGTGTCAAGATCTTATTATATATGTCAATCAAAAAGAACCGTACAGTCAAAGAGAGTTACGATTATGCGGCTTGTTGTATTGGGAGCGCGGGAGTAAAACTATGCCCCATGAATACGGAGGAATCAGGGGAAAAAATGAAAAAGGGAAGCCACAATGAGATCCCTTAACATGTTTGCCGCGCCCATATGCTACTCCCCAGAACGAGCCTACAGCTGCCGTAGTAGTACCGAGTCCAGACCCAGAAAGGGGAATGGACTCTGAACTAAAAGATGCAGAACCTAGGGGGCTCGGAATCACTCGAGCCACCACACGTAAAGGAGGGGCAGAGATAATGGAAAATGTGAAATTATGTCCCTTACGGGAGGTTCCAATTGGGGAAGGTACAATCGGATATGTAAACGCTCCCTTAACTAGCAGTGAAGTTAAGGTCTTTAAAAAGGAAATGGAAAGTTTAAGACAGAATCCGGTTGGATTAACCAAATAATTTGAGCAATTCCTAGGGCTTAATTTATATACCTGGGGAGAACTCATGGCAATTTTAAGAACGTTATTTTCAGGGGAAGAACGAGGTATGATGAGGAGAGCGGCTTTATCGGAATGGGAATAGAAGCACCCAGGTGGAGAAGAAGGGGCCCCAGCAGAACAGAAATTCCCAACTGTTGACCCTCATTGGGAAAATAATGACAGAGAAGATAGGGAGTCAATGCGGGATTTAAGAGAAATGGTAATATTAGGAATTAAAGAGGCGGCACCTAGATCACAAAACTTTGTTAAGGCCTTTGAAGTACAACAAGAGAAGGATGAAACCCCTTCTGCATTTCTTCATAGGCTCAACGAAGCCACCAGGAAGTATTCGTGAATGGATCCCGATAAACCGGTAGCACAGGGACTCTTAAAGGTCCAGTTTGTAACTAAATCACAGCCGGACAAACAAAAGAAATTTCAGAAATTAGATGGATGGAGTGAAAGACAGATTGAATAACTGTTATGTGAGGCACAGAAAGTGTCTGTGAAAAGGGGAGACGAGAAGCAGAAACAGAGAGCCAAAATGATGGTGGTGGCAGTAGAAGCAATAACAAAAATGAGAATGAGATCAAGTGATAACAGGAAAGGTAGGCGAGGATACGAAAGACAAAGGTCAGATACCCGGGCAAGGAGATACAGGCAGGGTGTTACCACTGTGGAAAAATGGTGCATTTTAAACGGGAATGCCTGGAATTAGCACGATAAAGGGAAGCCGTTTCCTTAATGACCTTAGATGAAGATTAGGGGAGTCAGGGGTTCCTTCCTCCTGAGATCCAACGGGAACACTTGATAAATTTAAAGGTGGGACCTGAAGTGGGGGAGGAAGTATTTCTGGTGGACATGGGAGCGGCACGGTCATCCCTCCGTTTTAGATGATTTACTTGTGTCAGGACAAAAGAAAGATGACATGAGTTTGGCCACCAACAGACTATTAAATTTTTTAGGGCAACAGGGTTTAGGAGTATTTAGGAATAAATTGCAATATGTAGAGAAAGAGGTGAATTACGTAGGACACCTTATTAGTGAGGGCACTATGCGCATTACTCCCGAGATAATTAAAGGGAATTCCGACCACCAAATGAGAATTACGGAAGTTCTTGGGACTAGTGGGCTATTGTAGATTATGGATAGAAGCATACGCCCAGAAAACGAAGTGGTTATATTACAAAATGACAGAATCTGAACATGAAAGAGTGCACTGGACAGAAGAGGAAAAGAAAGGGTTACATGAGTTGAAGTGTAGTCTAATCAATAGCCAGGGAAAGGAATTAATACACGAAGAGTTGATAGGACAAGTGTTGAAAAGTTTGGAATTACCCCGGGAAATAGTTATTGTCCATGTAGCTGGGCATCAGAAGGGGAACGCCCTAGAATAGGCGAGCAGACGAGGCAGCCAGAGAGGCAGCTATGAACCTTACAGTAACAGAATTACGGGTTCTAATGCTCCTAGTGGAATCCCCTGAACCCCGTGTGCACGGAAGAAGAGGAAAAGGAATTCCAGGAAATGGGGCCACTAAGACAACCCAAGGAAAATGGATCCTCCCTGATGGGAGGGAGTTATTAAGTAAACCAGTCATGAGAAACATCCTAGCCACCTTGCACCAAGGCAGTCATTGGGGCTCCCAAGGTATGTGTGACATAGTGTTAAGGAAGTACGGATGTAAAGGGATTAGATTACATTACATTACAGTGTGAAAACAGGCCCTTCGGCCCAACAAGTCCACACCGACCCGCCGAAGCGTAACCCACCCATACCCCTACATTTACCCCTTACCTAACACTACGGGCAATTTAGCATGGTCTATTCACCTGACATGCACTTCTTTGAACTGTGGGAGGAAACCCACGCAGACATGGGTGAACGTGCAAACTCCACACAGTCAGTCGCCTGAGGCAGGAATTGAACGCGAGTTTCTGGCGCTGTCAGGCAGCAGTGCTAACCACTGTGCCACCGTGCCGCCCAATGAGATAAAGGCTTTCCAGAGACAGTATATAGTATTCCTGTTAGAGTGGAAGGAAACGTTGGTGGGTGTAGAGTATGCTGGATAAGGAGAGAACAAAGGTTTAGGTTAAGAAACAGAAGGAAAAAATTGTCAGGTATAGACACGAGGAAGCAAGTGAATCCTCTGAATGTAAAGGCAGGAGGAGTATACTTAAGAGGGAAATCAGGAGGGTAAAAAGAGGATATAAGATAGCTTTGACAGATAGTGTTAAGGAGAATCGAAAGGATTTTTATAAATACATAAAGGACAGGAGGGTAACTAGGGAGAAGATTATCAAGGCAGCCTTTGTGCGCAGCCGGAGGAGATGGAGGCGATACTAAATGAGTATTTTGTATCAGTGTTTACTGTGGCGAAGGAAATGGAAGATATAGAATGTGGGGAAATAGAGGGTGCCATCTTGAAAAGCGTCCATATTAAAGAGGAGGAGATGCTGAATGTCTTGAAATGCGTAAAAGCGTATAAATCCCCAGGATCTGATCATGTGTACTCTGGAACTCTGTGGGAAGCTAGGGAAGTGATCTTTGGTCCCCTTGCTGAGAAAGTTGTATCATCGACCATCATAGATGAGGTACTAGAAGACTGGAGGTTGACTAACGTGGTGTCACCATTTAAGAAAGGTTGTGAGGGAAAGCGGGCGAGCTATAGACCAGTGAGCCTGACATCAGTAGTGGGCAAATTGTTGAAGGGAATCCTGCGAGATCGGATTTACATGTATTTAGGAAGGCAAGGAGTGACGAAGGGTAGTCAGCATGGCTTTATGAGTGGGAAATCATGTCTCAAGAAATTGATTGTGTTTTTTGAAGAAGTAACAAAAAGGATTGATGAGGGCCAATCATTGGATGTGATTTCTATGGACTTAAGTGAGGTGTTTGAAATAGTTCCTCATGGGAGATTGGTTAGCAAGGTTAGATCTCATGGAATACAGGGAGAACTGGCTGTTTGGATACAGAACGGCTTGAAGGTAGAAGACAGAGGGTGGTGGCGGAGGGTTGCTTTTCACACTGGAGGCCGATGGTGTGCCACAAAGATCGGTGCTGGGTCCACTACTTTTCGTCATTATATAAATGATTTGGACGTGAACATGGGAGATACAGTTAACAAGTTTGCAGATGACGCCAAAATGTGAGATATAGTGGACAGTGAAAACGGTTACCTCAGATTACAACGGGATCTGGATCAGATGTGCAAATGGGCTGAGAAGTGACAGATGGAATTTAATTTAGATAAATGTGAGGTGCTGCATTTTGGGAAAGCGCATCTGAGCAGGACTTGTACACTTAATGGGAAGTTTCTAGGGAATGTTGCTTTACAAAGAGACCTTGGAGTTCATAGCTCCTTGTAAGTAGAGTTGCAGGTAAGCGGATTGTGAAGAAGGTGTTTAGTATGCTTTCCTTTATTGGTCAGAGCATTGATTATAGGAGTTTGTAAATCATGTTACAGCTGTACAGCACACTGGTTAGGACACTTCTGGAATATTGCATGCAGTTCTGGTCTTTTTCCTATTGGAAGGATGTTGTGAAACTCAAAAGTGTTTAGAAAAGTTTTATAATGATATTGCCAGGGTTGGAGGATTTGAGCCATCGGGAGAGGCTGAAACGACTGTTTTCCCTGGAGCGTCAGAGGCTAAAGGGTGACATACTTGAGGTTTATCAAATCATGAGGGTCATGGATAGGACAAACAGACAAGGTCTTTTCCCTGGGGTGGTGGAGGCCAGAGCTGGAGGGTACAGGTTTCGGTTGAGAGATTAAAGATTTAAAAGGGACCTAAGAGTGTGGTGTATGTATGGAATGTGCTGCCAGAGGAAGTGGCGGCGGCTGGTACAATTGAAGCATTCAAAGGGCATCTGGATTGGTATATGAATAAAAAGGGTTTATTGAGATATGGGCCAAGTGCTGGCAGATGGGATGAGATTAGGATAGGATATCTGGGCGGCGTGGACGAGTTGGACTGAAGGGTCCGCTTATGTGCTGTACGTCTCTAGGACTCACTGGCTCTAAATGTTTTCCACTGTTCATTTACAGACTGACATTTCAGTCTGTTTCCCCTGTTTACTTTGGTCAGTTCTCTCTCAGAATCATGTAATTGGCTTGGTTACTAATTCCGGTATAGTTTATTGGAGATCTCGGTGTGACATTACTCATTCACTCAGCTTCATCACCCAACGGTCGATCTTCATCCCTAGCTTTTGTACAATGTGTTATTCAAAGAGACGCTGACAAAAACATTCAAGGAGGATCTCGGATAATACCACTCTTGCCAATGTGTCTGTCTCAGATTATACAAAGATTGAAGTCTCCAAAAATTATCTCACCGCCTTTGATACAATTTCTAATGAATTCCTGTTTAATGCAGGGATGAGCAATGAAATACTGCAAGGCAGCATATAAACTGCTCTCCTGCTTGTGTTTTTGACACATAGCACCTAGAGGTTGCATTCGGGCTGATTCAGCTGCATAATCTGAGGCCAAAGGCTTTCTCTGTAATGTCTTTGTTATCCATTAGTATCATGGTTCCCATCTTGCTTTTCCATGCTGCCTGAGATCCTGTAAGGTTGTTTACTGTTGAATATTTACGTTCCACCTTTTGCTCACCGTGTAATCACGTCTGTCTAGTGACTAAATATCATTTTTCTCTGTGTCACAAGTCTATTACGTTATTGTAGATACTTTGTCCATTCCAGAAAAACAACATTATAATTCCTCTTTCCCACAATGTCCTGTAACAAACCGATTCATTGATGTACAGTTTTCGTTAATCTCTGTCCCTTCCTGTTCCTATCTAATTGTCTTCACCCACATCCCCATGCTGTTCCGAGGCTTCACATTTTCTCTTTGTATTTGGAAAGCTCCTTTCACCTGAACCCTGTCCCTGCCTCCGCTCTATCAGTTTAAAGCCCTGTCCATAAACCTACCAATATGGTTGGCCAGGACACTGGTCCCAGCAGTGTTGATTTTAATTCACTCGTACGTTATTGCTGTCTCTGGCTGGCCAGCATCGCATGCCCACCCTGACCAGCCTTAGAGCTGAGTGGCTTGCCAGTCCATTACAGAGGGCATTTTAGAATCAATCCCATTGCTCTGGGTCTGGATTCATATGTAGGCCAGACCGGCAGCCTAGGACAGATTTCCTTACTTAAAGGGTACTAAGTAGTCAGATGGGTATCCCTGCTACCAGCATTAAATTCTGGATGAACAGACGAGTGAGAGTAACCCGAGGCCATTGCCTGGCCCACTGATAGCTCCCTCATCCCTGAGTACTGATCCCAGTGCACCTTCTTCGTGACCGTGCTTTGATCGTGATGCCTTCCTGCACTCTGGTGATATCACTCAGTATCACTTCATGTGGTATCTGTCACTGTGAGGGTCTAATTGCTGCCAGTGACTGCACCTTTTGCAGCTACTCCAGATCCTGAGCCAACAGAATTCTCCACTACAGGGAGACCCAGCAGCACAGGCCAGGGATGGAGACTGGGATTTTCCAGATCTCTGTGGGACTCGGCGCCATTCTCCATGTGTAACCCTCACTGCATCAGTCTGATTTCCCATTCTATTCATTTCGCAGGATGATCCAGGTAATGATTACAGACACTCACAACAGACTTCACAAATACAGACAAGAAATTGCGCGCCAAAAGTCGTGAATTTCAAAAACCGTGAATCAGGAATGGAGTGAGACCATAGAACGGGCTGTCACCATAGGACAGAACAGGACCACACACCGCAAAAAAAAGGTACTAAAAGAAAAAATGGCCAAACTAACACACAACAAAGAGGACACCACAACACACACCTGGGTTAAAGACCTCTCCCACAGATATCTCACACACACGGAAAGAACAATACTGGCCAAGGGGCTCAACTACAACCACAGGGACGCCAAGACAGCAGACTTCCTAGGAGCACTAGAATGCACACTCAGGAACAGTGGACTGACAGAAGAGACACAACAAACAGTGAGTCAAAGTATCGTACCTCTGATAACAAGGAAAAGACAAACACATAACCTCAACACCAAGGAGAGGGAAGCACTAAAATCACTAAGAAACGATAAGAACATAATAATACTACCAGCAGACGAAGGCAGAATGACGGACATCGTGAACAAAGCAGAGTACACCCAAAAAGCACAACAACTACTTGCATATACCAACACCTACCAAAAGAGGGGGTTTGACCCCATCCCACAGCTCACAAATAGGATAAATAACACACTGAGGAATCTACAAAAAAAAACGGACAGATAAACAGGTCTGACCTACAAAGAATGAAACCTAAAAGCAACAACACCCCAGATTCTATGGACTACCTAAAGTGCACAAACCAGACATCCCACTCAGACCCATAGTATCACTACCAGGGACACCATCACACAAACTGGCTAAAGAACTACAGCATAAACTGAAACACCTGATCAGCGGATCCAGACAATCTATACAATCAACACAGGAATTCTTGGACATCATCAGAAATATACACATAGACAAGGAAGAAACTATGGTCTCATTCGACGTAACGGCACTGTTCATCTCTATTGACAAAACCCTAGCCAGAGAAACAATAGCCAAACTGCTGGACATACAGAACAGACAACAGGACGTTGAACCTATCAACAAAGACGGCATACTTAAACTACTGGACTTGTGCCTCACAACACACTTCACATTCAACAACCAGATATACGAACAAATCAACCACACACCCATGGGCTCACCGATCCCTGGACTCATAGCAGAAGCAGTAATGCAAAGATTAGAACAAACAGTCTTACCACAAATTCAACCCTAACTCTGGGTCAGATATGTTGATGACACCTTGATAATCATTAGAAACACAGAAATAGAGAAAACACACCGGATCATCAAAGCCACACTCACTGGAATCCGATTCACGAGAGAAGAAGAAAAGGATAACTAACTCCCATTCATAGATGTGATGGTACAGAGAACACCGAACGGAGAATTCACCACAAAGGTATACAGGAAAGCCACACACACAGACCAAGTCCTGAACTATGAAAGCAACCACGTCAACACACACAAACGAAGTTGCATCAAGACACTATTCAAAAGGGCTACAACACACTGCAGCACACCAGAACTGCAAAAAGAGGAAGAGGAACACCTATACAAGGTATTCGCCAAAAACGGATATCCTCGCAATTTCATCAACAGATGCCTAAGAGAAAGGCAACAGAACGAGGACATGCCACAACCCAAAGGACTAGCCACACTACCATACATCAGGAACATTTCAGAACTGACAGCCAGACTACTGCGACCACTAGGACCAACAGCACACAAACCAACAGCCACCCTCAAACAACAACTCAACAGAACGAAGGACCCGATACCCAGCATGAGCAAAACGAAGGTAGTGTACAAACTCCCATGCAAGGACTGCACAAAACACTATATAGGACAAACAGGAAGACAACTAACGATCCGCATCCATGAACATCAACTAGCCACGAAACGACACGACCAGCTATCATTAGTAGCCACACACGCAGACGACAAGCAACACGAATTCGACTGGGACAAAACGACCATTATAGGGCAAGCCAAACAAAGAACAGCCAGGGAATTCCTAGAAGCATGGCACTCATCCACAAACTCCATCAACAAACACATCGACCTGGACCCAATATACCGGCCACTACAGAGGACGGCTGAAACTGACAACTGGAAGCGGCAGAGACAGGCCACTATAAATGCCGGAGGAAAAACCACAGAAACGCTTTACAGGAGGCTCCCAAGCACTGAGGATGTCACCTAGACAGGGGACGAAACGTGTGCAACAAGAATTTCCAGCTCGGCGAACAGAACCACAACAACGAGCACCCGAGCTACAAATCTTCTCCCAAACTTTATTAATTTCTCAGTCTCCTGTAGGTACTCAGGATGCTCCTGACTCATCAGAATTCCCAATTCCTGTTTCGTTCATCACCACATTGAAAACAGTTGGTCAGCCAGAGAGATGGTGAGAGAGAGATCTGGAGCCTTCAGTAAATCCTGCAGATCAGTAAGATCACTCAGTGTACAGAGCAGAGTGTATTTAATACATCGAACTTTGGTGCAGAAGACATGACATAGATACAGTGTTGAGGAACGAAAACAGAGCATGATGGTCCCAGGCTGAAACCCCACCTCTTGTTAATTTTCATCTCTGCTGTACTGAGCCTTCCTATGTCAATACAGTAAGTTGACACTTGTCAATCCAGGCCGGTTCTGTCTTAGTGCGGATCAGTACAACAGAGGGGAAAGCAGGCCTCCCTCAAGGAGATGGTATTGAAACCTGGGATTTTTCTGTTCTATATTCCCTCCTCACGCTGTCTCTTGTCGTGTGATAGAGTCACACAGCAAGGAGATATACCTTTTGGTCCAACTTGTTTGTGCCAATGTCTTGAATGCTTGTAATTCCCAGAAAATGTCCTGTTTCTATAACCTCCATCCTTCCCATATTCCCGCTGTATATTTGAAACCTACTCCGATGCTGATAACTCTCCCTATGTGTAAATTGCTCCAGTTTCGATAACATGCCCAATCTCAATAATCTCATCCTGCACTCAGTACAATAATTCCTATTTCTGTAGTTTTGCACAATACTTAACAGTGCCCCCATCTCTGTAAAATCCTCCGGCCTGGACCAAAGTACCCACCTGTGTACCTTCCTCAAGCCCCAAGAAAACAAGAAAACACTGGAACCTTCTGCGGGTCGATCACACTTCTGCCTCCGGCCTATAGCACCACATGACCACAGTAACCTTCTCCTCTCATTACCGAGCTCCTTATTTGACTAACCACCTCCAGACACTTTTCAAACCACAACAGCACTCCACATCTGTGTTTGCTCGTCCACATCTCTGTTTGCTCGTCCACTCCCTACAGCCCTCCCAGCACCTCAAAAACTCTCTCTTTGTGTAATTCTGCAATTTGGGGCAGCACGGTGGCTCAGTGGTGAGCAATGGTGCCTCACAGTGCCAGGGACCAAGGTTCGATTCCAGCGTTGGGTGACTGTCTGTGTGGAGTTTGCACATTCTCCCCGTGTCTGCGTGAGCTTCCTCCGGGTGTTCCGGTTTCCTCCCACAGTCCAAAGATGTGCAAGTCAGGTGAATTGGCCATGCTAAATTGCCCGTAGTGTTCGGTGCATTGTCAGAGAGAAGTGGGTCTGGGTGGGATACTCTTTGGTGGGTCGGTGTGGACCTGTTGGGCCGAAATACCTGTTCCCCCGCTGTAGGGAATCTAATCTAAACTCTCCCTCTGCGTTCCATATAACTGTCCCTAAATATATCCCTCTATCCATAAACAGCCCCAAACCCTTCAAACCTCAAAGTCTCTGTGAACTCCCACAGCTCCAACATCCCTCCTTAACTGTGTAAACTTTTCCAGTCCTGAAACACTCTGAAAATCTGAACATCCTACAATCCTCCCTATCTGCGTAATCCTCTCAGGTCAATGCAACACCCCCGATCTGTGGAAACAACTCCAATGCCTGTGACTCTCCTGATCAGTTTCTACAAGACTTACTATCTATGTGACATCCTCCCGTCGCTATCACCAGCCCTGTCAATGTAAGCTCCTCCAGTCTCCCACCAATCTAAGTATCTCCATAATCTTCTCCCGCTCTTACACCCCTATCTGTATAAACGTTACACTCCCCTACAACCATCCCTAAAGCAGGACCCTTCTCCAGTGTGTGCAATGCTCCCTTTCTGTGTTAGTGTCTCCAGGCTCTATTGCTGTTCCTGTCTCTCTAAGCTCGGACAGATTGTCCAGCCTTCTGGTCCTTATAATTTCCAGAACCTCAGCATCGGGCATCAGCAAATGTCTTCATGAACTTCCATATCTCTGATCGTTCCTCAATTCCATACAACTCTCTTATTCTCTGTAAATAGCACCATTCCATAAAATACTCCCTGTCTGCATAAACTGCCCCAATCCTACACTGAGAATCCTCACTGTCCTTTTGATCACCTGTAGTCCCTTCAGATCTCCCTGTATCTTTCCTGACTCCATTGAACACAGCTCATCTCAGTTTATAATTCCTCTAACTCATATGTTACTCCACATCTCTGGGATATTCTTCAGTTGCTGCAATTATGATTCTTTATCTTCAGCGCTTCCAATCCCCCTGATCGATGCAAGGTTATTGATCCCTTGCAGTACGTTTAACACCTGTAGCAGCCTCCAATTCCTCAATACATCCTGTCTCTGTAACTTCCTCAAATACTACAGCTTTGTAATATTACAAAGTCTTACATTCTTTGAAATATCTTCCAGTATCTGCAACGCTGTTGATTTCTGTAACCTCCTCCAGAACAGTACTCCACATCTCTGTGTAACTGATGGAAATGCTGCAAACCTGCCTTCACAGTGCACACTCTCTCTCTGAACGCCTGCAGCACGACAACCGTCAGGATCTCTGGCTCGTCCAATCCCTACACTTCTCCCTGGCTGTGTGAACTGATACAGCCCCTTCAACCTTTCCTATCTCACTCTCTCCTGCAGCTCCATTTATTGTCCGTGTTCATGTAATTCTCAGCACCAACAATCCTACATTAACTCCTCCAGCTTCAGCTACCATCCCAATCCGGGTAATCTACAGTCCCTCCAATCCTCCCTTTCTCCATAAACTCCTGCAGCTCCAATTTCTCCCCTATCTGTTTAATCTCCAGTCCCGACAACCCTCCCTTCCTGAGCCCCTGCACCAGCCGTTGGAACTGTTGTTATCGATGTCCCCTCCAGCAGGCGCTACAACACTCCTCACGTCTGTAACTGTATACAGACAATGCAGCTCTCCCTTTTATATCTGACACTCTCCCCGACTTATAACTCTTATAGTTCCTCACAATATCTCACCTCCTCCATTCCCATCTGTGCTAGAGAGCTCTAAAAATTGTTTATTCTTGTTTAAATTTCTGATCACCTAAACTCTATCCCTTTTTATACTTGTAACCCCTTCAGTTTCTATTGCTCTCCATATAGCTGTAATCAATGATAGCACAGGTTCCCTTCCTTAAATCTCTATAATTACAATGGTTGCATTTGTTAAATGGGTACATTTCTTCCTCCTTATCCATCTCAGGACTTCCAATCCCTACAATCCCACTATTTGGAATGCTCCCATTCTCTGCACCTCCTCATGTCGTGAGGGTCGTTGAACACCACCAGTGCCCCAAAGGTTTATCATCCCCCCAGTTACTGCAAGTCTTCTAACTCTGTAACATCCAACAGTCTCCAGTACCATACAACACTTGCTGGCTCTCAATTTGCATTTGTTGAAGTCTACACTGTAAGCAGCTCAGAAAAAGCACTTTAGACTCTACAATGTTCCATCATGAACAAGCCACCATCTCTCTATTTCCTTTGCCTTCTTCAGTGTCTGCAACTCTCACTGTATCTTCCAGTAAGCTTCTTTAGTAGCTGCAGGTCTGCCTAGCTCCCCAGAAAACTTGTTCCATCCCATACAGCTCGCTCAATCACTTTAACGCCCTCTGCTCTGTCTAATCCTCCTCTTTCCCACTGTCTTCCAGGCACAGCGGCGATCCTGTAAGAGAGCAGTGCGGAATGGGATGTTATAAATCTCAGCTGAGGCTTGAGGCCTACCATTACCTGGGAGTCACAAGGGGAGAGAATCTGAGTGAGTGCAGCACAAAGCGGGAGAATATAAATCAGCAGCGAGAGTCAAGGCCGACTGGGACTTGGATTTGGAGAAACAGCAGAGCAGGAGGCTCGAAATCAGCACCAAGTCACAGAGGGAGTGACCGTGTGAGGGAGCAACTTGGAGCAGGAGCTTGAGGCTGACTCACACCTGGGAGGTGGAAGCACCAAAGTGGGAAGATATAAATCAGCACTGAGGATCGAGGCCTAGTCGTACCTGGGAGTCACAGAGACGGTGACTGTGTGAGAACGCAGAATGGAGTGGGAGCTGAAGGATTAGACGTCCCTGAGAGATACAGAGACGGTGATCCTGTGAGGGAGCAGAGTGGAGTGGGAGCTGGAGACTTACATGTGCTTGGGAGTCACAGAGACGGTGATTCTATGATGGAGCAGAGTGGAATGGGAGTTGGAGAATTACACGTACCTGGGAGTCACAGTTATAACCTTCTGCTGTTGGGAGCTGCCTGCACTGAGTTTGAAAGAAGTGCAAGAACAATCACAGAAAACACTGTAAGTTCATTGGCTGATAATAACCCGTTATTAGTGACTGTCAGTTAATTGCTGTAAGTAAGGAAATTTAATTTTAAACTTCTGAAGTAAGGATTGAAATCAGAAATAAGAGGGACAAGTGAGATTCTGAGCCAATATAATAAATTACGTTCAGTAAGCCACAGTTGAATAAGGGACTTAACCATATTATGATGTCCCTGATGTTAACTTCATTCTAAGTAATTAAGTAAGTTACCCCAGATAAATTGCATTTTAGGACGTGGCAAGACATATTTGTCAGATGGAAAATGCATTCTGTTACATTGGGAAGTCATAGCCCCTGCTCGTGTCCTAGATGGACACTGGGTCTTGGAGCTCAGACAGTGACTAGAAACTCTATGGGACATCTGTGATGCTGAGAGTTAGGTGGATAGCACACACAGAGCAGATCACCCTGCAGACATGACGGCCTGGAAGAAGGAACGGTCTGGGGGACGAGGCAATCGGAGAGAAACAGACAGGGTCTACAAGAATATCCTGGTGTCTTCCTCCCAATTCAGTTTCCCAGTTTGGAAGCTGATGAAGGTGCTGGCTGCTCAGCGGAGTGCAGTCAGAGCCATGTCTGTGGCGCCACAAGCAGCCTGACTGTACAGGAAGGGAGGCAGAAGGAAGGAGGAGCAATAGGCACAGGGGAGTCAGGAAAGTGAAGAAGGTGTCAGAGTGTCTGTAATTTCAGGATAGTGGGGTTAAGAATGTCACTGTGTCTGCAGGACATTCGTCTGGGGGGCAACTGAGCAGTCAAATGTCATGTCCAAGTTGGTCGGAATGACCTGGTTGGGAAGGGTGAAGTGGTCTGGGCATCAGAATTTAGGGAGCGAGGTGGATGGTTAGCAAGCGGGACCTCAAATGTAGCAATCCCTGGAATACTCCCAGTGCCGTGTCCAAGTGAGGACAGAACTCGGAGTTTTAGGTAGGTCAGATTGTGACTGAAACAATGGTGCAGCAGGAAGGGCTTCAGATTCCTGGGACATTGGGACTGGTTCTGGGGAAGGCAGCAATTGTACAAGCTGGACGGGCTAACGTGACAGAGCTGGGACTGAATTCCTTACGGGGTGTTTGGAAGGGATTGAAAATAACTTGGTGTATGCTTAGGATCCAAAAAGGAATAGTGGAGGAGACTACCAGGATTCTCAACATAATGGGAGATACAGTTGGTAATAATTTACAACAACAAATTTAACAGTGGAAGATGGAGTAAGAAAGAAAGCCTTAATCTGAGGTACTCTGCACGGACATAAATACTTTGAGTGTGGGGAGATGCAAATGCAGATTGGTGTGTGGTCATCTGATGTACTGATCACCAAGAGCTGGCTCAGGGAATGGCACGACTGGGTGTTAAATATTGCTGAGGATAAAGGATTCCAAAATGATTGAAGTAAAGGGAAAGGATGAAGATAGACGCATTGGCTTAGATTAGCGTTCGTTAAGGCGTCCATGAGAAGGAGGGTCCGCCAAGGACAGAATGAATTTGGCTGGAGCTACAGAACAAAAAATATGCAATTAAACTGTGAGGTACAGTTTGTCGGCCAACAGCCAAAGAAATGATGTAGAGAATAAAAATGTAGGGTCATTTGAGAGCGATGATAATACTACAGATAAGTTACACTGAGAAACTTAATTTATCCAGATAAATTGACTGGGTTACTGTTGGCGCAGGGTCATGAGGGACAAGTGTCCCTGGATTACATGGAGGAGAGATCACTTCAGGAGTATGTGTCCAGCCCAAGAGAGCATGTACTGTTGGACATGGTCCTTGGGAAAGAGATGGGGCAAGTGGAACCAGTGTCAATAGGGGAACATTTTGTGGCGCAGTGATCATTTTATTATAAAGTTCAGGATAATGGTAGAGAATGATGTGCAATAATTGAGAATGAGAAACATTAGTTGACTGAGAGCAGCCTTCAGTGGGCCAGGATTGAAGCTGGGAACGTTTCGATTAGGCCAGTGAAATGGTAGCTTTAAATAGTATGAACCAGTTCAGATAGAGCTGGATTATGGAGATGGGGCTGCAGTGTGACCACGACTGAGAACTGGATAATCAAAGGTTTTCCCCATTTATACAGGAAGAATTACCAGGCCAACACAGTGAAGTACCATTGTGTATAAAGGACGGGATCAGTGTTATTGTGATGTTAATCAATTCACACACTGCTCCCCTCTGCCCTCACCCCTCATCCCTGCGTCCTATTAGATATTGATCCTATCAGATATTATTAACCTTTGAAAACAACAGAAAATAGCACTGTATAGAGGAGATTTTCTGTCCACTGTCTGCATTGGACAAGATGTAACATTGTTTTCTAAAGCTCTAGTTCTGTCTCCCCGGATGCTGTAGGACTTCGAGCACAGAACCTGGCACCTTTTTAAAATGGTTTGAGAGTTTCTGCCTCTACTCCACTTCCATGTGTGACTCCCAGATCCCAAACAAACTCTGGGTGAAATAACAACATTCCTCACCACTTCACTAATATTTCAACGAATTACATTAACTATTCGCCAATGGTAACTGAACTCTCCAACAGAAACAAGGTGTTCTCTCTCTTTCTACCCAGGCCCCTGACAACATGTGCACCACAATCAAATCTCCTCTCAGCATCCTCCGTTCTAATCTTTCCCCATAACTGCACTTCCACTGTCACAGGGTGGAGAATCTCCTCTGTACCCTCTCCAGTCCAATTCTATCCTTCCATGTGATGGGGTACACAGTCCCCAAGCTGTGACTGAACTCATTATTTATACAGTTCTTGTGTAAGGTTCCTGCTCTAAAATTCTGTATTTTGTCTGATAGAGGAAATGGTGCCATTTGCTACATTAACAAAATTATTGATGTTTCCAGCTACCTTCATTTATCTGCCCACATTGACCATACTCTCATTTATTGTACATTCCTCTCTATTGATGATGTCCCCAAATGCCTTGACTTTCACTTCTCTGGGTTGTTTGCTCCATTCACTTGGACCCCATTGTTTCTGTTTTTTAAAAAGTCTGCCGTGGGATCTCTTGTCAAATACAAGCAAGTCACATGCAGTTACAAGTTACTGCCTCAAACCGATACAGTCAGATTAATTACACCCGATCTTCCTTGAACAAATCCAAACTGACTGTCCTGGAGTCCCAGGGACTTCCTCAGTGACCGTTTATCCACTGTCTCAGAATTCCAGCTTCGACCTATTCAGGCTGTCCCTTGCTCCACATTAAACAAAGCTGCGGTGTCAGCTGTTACTCCAGGCCTCTGACACCATCCCTGCATCCAGTGAGGATTGGATAATGTAGGTAACTATAAGGCCGGGAATTTCCCCCAGCTCCTTTTAACAGTCTGGAACATTGTGTTGCCCCTTTTTAAGGATTTGAATCTCCTGTATAATTCTCCGCTCCAGGTTTGTTGCTCCCAATATTTCACACTGCATTCCCATTTTGATTCAGACAGACAGAGGCCTAAACCAACTTATGATTTGGTCAATTCTGCCTCATTAACTACCCTCCCTGCCCATGTGGTTGTCGTCTCGTCTGATACTAAAACGATACCTGGATATCCCAGAATGAAGCCGCCTCCCTGTTACACTCTGAGGATTGTCACTCTGAAACTACCCTGGACATGGCAGAGGGGGTAAACCTGGGGCTTCACTTTGTGGATCTGATGGATGGCATAGTGCACGGGAGGGACATTATCTTCCTCCTGGGCTGGCAGGGGAGGCCATGAAACCAGCGTGGTCCGAAGACGACCGCTGGGTGAGTGAGGTGCCAGCCTTCTGGGTGAATGCCCAGCAGTGTAGGAAGGAGGTCAGTGACCTTCTCCCCTCCACCAGGGTAAGTGCCACCATCTGGACTTTGTGACCTCACTCTCACTTTCCCTGTTACTGCACCCACCTCCCACCAAGGCTCATGTTCTCCCACCTCCCACCAATTCTCATGTTCTCCCACCCTCACCCTCACCCCTATAATTGCATGTGAACTTACCCACCCTCACTGAATGCAGCACCTTCTCTCAGTCTCTCCAACCTCATCTCGGCCCCTCTACCCAACTCTGCCTGGTGTCTGTGCTGCCCACTCACTCACTCAGGACACATTGCCACCTTTCCCCCAGCTGTGCCAGCACTAACAGCTGCACCAACCATTTCCATCTCCCTTAATACCTCTTGCTAATTTTCACATCCCAGAAGGACCAATCCCACAATAGGAGAGAAAGCGCCAAGAGGGGCGTGGGTCAGCCCAACATTCAGCTCCTCACCCCCTCACAGGGGAAGGATCCTAACCCTCACAACCACAAGAGACTTCCTGACCGTTTCCAAACTCCCGGACTGGGATCTGAGAGTCCCCTTGTCTCACTACTGGGCACCGTGACAATGCTATCAAGCTTCCTCGGTTTATGTCTGTGCTAAACAATAAGACAATATAGCAGGTGGCTGAGCCAGGTAGCTCTGGCTGAGGAGAAACATTGCTGAGGGCAGGGTAAGGCAAGGCAATAATTCTTTGAACATTCAAGGCATATCAAAGTGAGTGTGTACAAACACGGAGTGAGCAGCCCAGAGGGACAGTCCATGAGCTGGTGTGTGTCCCTGAGCACAGTGTCCTTGCAGCAGCATTGAGTGTGTAGAAACACAGAGTGAGCAGCCCAGAGGGACAGTCCATGAGCTGGGTGTGTCCCCCTGAGCACAGTGTCCTTGAAGCAGCATTGAGTGTGTACAAACACAGAGTGAGCAGCCCAGCGGGATAGGCCATGAGCTGGGTGTGTGTCCCTGAGCACAGTGTCCTTGCAGCAGCATTGCAATGAGAGTTGTCAGTGCACCCTGAGCTGCAGCATTGAAGTACAGAAGTGTACTGTAGTGGGTTGGAGATGTGCTGGGATGGCATGTTGAGGCTGGCATGTGACAGATGCCAGCAGTGGTGGTTGTGGAGTACATGCAGTTTCTGTCAGAGCATTGTTCCCCAAGACGTTGCTGTCCAAGATAGAAGGCCGCAGGATCGAAGGGCGAGATGGAGTCACCAGTTACCAGCTCGGACTTTCATGTCAAATTCTCCATATTGAGGTTCCCTACTGTGGGAGGGAGGGTATGAAGCTGAAAATTGATGAAGAGCGATCTCCATGAATGTGGTTGTTGATCAGCAGGAATCATTCAGTCAGCATCTCGCCACGGCTGCGCTCAAATCTTGTGTTAAAGAACAGTCCGGCACAGGGACAGGCCCTTCAGCCCAGCAAGGCCGCACTGACACATGATGCCCTTTGAAAGTTAAAACAAAAGTTTTTTGCTTCTGCACATTCTATGTCATTCCAGTCACTGCTGTCTCGTCTCTGTGCCAAGATCCCTCTTAAACTTTGCTATATTAGCTTTTTCCCCTCTATCAGTGTATTCCAGGCACTTGCACATTCTGTCTGGAAAAGCAAAAAACTTACCTATCATATCGACTGAACTTTCTCCCTTTTACCTAAAACTTATGGTCCCTAGTAATTGGGAAAAAAAGCCTCTAACTGTCCTTCTTTCTATGCCTCTGACAGTTTTGTAAATATCTATCAGGTGGCCCCATAGTCAAATATGCCCAGATGCAATCAAACCATGTTTGTTCAATTTCTCCTTCTGGCTAATACCCTCCAAACCAGACAACATCCTGGTAAAACCTTTCCATACCCTCTCCAGCACTTCCATATCGTCTGGCAACTAGTACTGTACGCAATATTCTAAATGTACCTCGAACTAAGTTTCTCTACAGCTGCAATATGACCTGCTAATTTTCATACTGCATGCTCCGATGCACGTCTGCAAGTTTGCCACCAGTCTTCTTGATCACCCGATCCACCCGTGTTGCCACTTTCAGGGGACTGTGGAGCTGTACACCTAGATCCCTTTGGATGTTGATGCAATCAGTAGTTTTTCCATCCACTTCTCTCCTGCATTAGACCTTCAGAACGTATCATGGCGCAACTGTCCAGATAAAGTTACATCTGCATTTTCTCTGTCCAAGTCTGCAGCTGACCTACATCCTGCTGTATTCTCTGGCAATCATCCTCACAATCTGCAACTCCGCCAAAATATTTACAGATCTCCAGTCACAAAAACACTGTTCCACCACTACTCTGTCTTCTATGATCAAACAGTTCTCTATCCATCTTACTAACTGACCGCTGATCCTATTTAACTTCACTTTCTGTATGAGCCTGCCATAAGGAACCATATCAACGGCCTTGCTTACGTCCAAACGGCCAACATCCAGCCCCGTGCCCTCATCAATCAATGTTGTCACTTCCTCAAGATAATCAATCGAGTTTGTGAACATGAGCTTCCCCACACAACTGTGTTGCCTGTCATTCGGAAGTCCATACTAGAGTACTGTTGGAGCTGCACTCATTCAGACAATTGATTATTCCATCAGAACTATGACTTGAACCTTGGAGTTGAGATTAGATTCCCTACAATGTGGAAACATGCCATTTGGCTCAACCAGTCCACACCAAGAGGAACCTACCCAGACCCATTTCCCTCTGACTAAAGCACCTAACACGATGGGCAATTTATTATGGCCAATCCACCTTTGGACTGTGGGAGGAAATCGGAGCACCCGGAGGAAACCCACACAGACATGGGGGGAATGTGCAAACTCCATACAGACTGTCACATGAGGCCGGAAACAAACCTCAGACCTTGGCGCTGTGAGGCAGCAGTGCTAACCACTGAGCCACAGTGTCGCTGTTGATGGTTACTGTACAGTGGGAAGTTTGTCGGGCCGTGATGGTTACTGTACAGTGGGAGGTATGTTGGGCTGTGAGGTTGCAGACTGTATGAGTTGTACAGTGTATGTTTCTGCTCCTGCCGATGGCCCACTGCACCTCATCGATGCATCATCATTAGTTTCTCAATCTGTTTAAAGTCTGTACTATTCACTGCCCAGGGGGCTACATACCATGGTGAGGGGAGTCTGGAAAATGTGAAGGTAGTCCTTGTTCCCCATAAGGACTGTGTAGTGACCATTCTTACCGATGTATGAAATGGAGAGGTGTATCTGCAGCAGGCAGATCGGTGATGATGTGGTCAATTATATGTTTCACTTTTATTGATTCCCTCATAACCTGCCGCAGAGGAGTCCAGCAGCCACAGGATCCAGCATCAATGCTGAGCACAATACTGACTATATACCCTCTGCCTGGCTTGTCCTGTCAGTGGGACAGACCCTAACAGAGGGGGTGGTGATGTTGCCTGGTATTAGTCCTGTTCACAGACTCCTGCTTTACAGATAATATCTGACTGTTGCTTGATTAGTCTGTGGGATTTATACAACAGGTCACTTTTACATTTTATATAATGAAGAGTTAATATCACTTTGTTTCTTACATATTTTAAAATAAACCAAACATCATTATTTTTCAGTTGAAAACAATTGAAGTGAACAATAATTGAATTACCAGAGGACACAGCTAACTATTACACAATTCAGTGACTGTAGTTAACAGCTGATTGATGTACCGAGCAATGAACACACCATCTTGCAGGCAGCATAGCTGTTGAAAATGACGTTGAGGAAAAGCCTGAGTTCAGACACAGTGTTGTTGGATCTCGCCATGACCTCCAAAACACTGGCCATCTCCAGAATCTGTCCAGTGAGTTTTCAAACTGGAGCTGGGCACAATAGACTGGTTAGAGACACACCTGAGCAACTGGGAGATGTGAGTGGGGAAAACTGGTCAATGGACTAACACATGGTACTGATCCAGATGCATTTGTAACAATGACCTGTAAACAGCCATGTCTTGCAAGTATATATCTTCTTGTGTGCCACCTAAACTCTGTAATTCTGCACCTTGGACCCGATCTTGAATGAAGGTGTTATAAAGCCCCACAATGTCAGTATCCAAACAGAATTGTGCAGCTCCATTGATGGCCAGGATGATCCCAGCCCAACGACCTTGTGTGTGACTTGAGCTGGAAATCTCTGTGTAAATGCTTGCAACATTGTTCTAACCATTAACAGCAAAGCCTCTTTACTGAAGTTTCGATAGCCTTTCATAATACCAACTTTTAGATTGTCCAATAAGCATTATATCCCCCATTTATTCCATTCACTGTTATAACAACAATATGATGAAAACAGTGTCCAACTCACAGTAAGGAGCATTGAAATGATAAATCTCATTCCCACACCCAAGACCAAATTATTATTAAGTCCAAGGACTTTGAAAATATACAATTATTTTCCCTTGTATTAATATTGTGAACTAATGGTCGACTCTCTTGCTCCTCAAATGCTGCCTGAACAGCTGTGCTTTCTTCAGAACCACACTTTTTGACTCTGATCTCCAGCATCTGCAGTCCTCACTTTCCCCCTGCTAATATTCACTCATAATCATTTTCGTGGCAACAATATCACTGTGTGTTTAAACATGTTAGTCAGGTATGAGTATATTTTCAATTGCCTCTGTCTGTCTCAGAGCTCAGTAATCTGTGATGTGACTGTCAGTGTCTGTGTGATGCTCGGTATGCAGGCAATGTCTCTGAGAAACTATCTGATTGTTTCAAACAGCATATTCCATCAGCTGTTTACAACAAATAGGTTACTGCCTGGACCCAACCAGACAGAGCTCACAAAACCCAAAGCACAGTGTCCAGAATTGGGCTGGACTGGACAATATTTTTCATGTTAATTTATTCATGGATTAAATTATTTATTCCAATATTTATTGCCGGTCCCTTTTTGCCCTGGAGAAGGTGGGGGTGAGCTGTCACATTGACCTGCTGCAGCCCATGTGCTGTAGGTAGACTCACAATACCATTAGGGAGGGAAGTTGAAACAGTGACACTGAAAAGACGGCAATATACTTCCCAATCAGCTCGGTAGATAGCTTGGGTTGGAACCCGAACATGGTGGTCCCATGTATCTGCTTCCCTTGACCTTCTTGATGTTCGTGGTTTCAGAGGTACGTTGTAAGGAGCCTTGGCAAATTTCTGCAGAGCACCATGTAGATGGCAGGCATTGCTGCTACTGAGTGTCAGTGGATGAGGGATGAAGCTGCACCCACGCAGGCAAATGGAGGTATTTAATCACACACACATTCAACGTGAGTCGTTTTGATGGGAGACAGGCTTTCCGAAATTTTGAGGTGAGTCATTCTTGTAGGATTTCTTGCCCCTGACATATTCTTGTAGCCAATGAATTAATATGTGTCAAGGTGTGGCGCTGGAAAAGCACAACAGGTCAGGCAGCAGCTGAGGTACAGGAGAGTCAATGTTTTAGCATAACCCTTCACAAGAATGGGTAATGAAATATATGGTCCGTCCAGTTCTGGTTAACGGTAATCCCTGGGATATTGCTAGGTGGGTGTTGAGTGATGGTGGTGGCATTGAACATTAAAGGATATGGTACACTTTTCTACTGTTAGAGGTAATTGTTGTCTGGCATGCGTGTAATGGAAATTGTACTTGTCACTGTTCAGCACACACCTGCATATTTCCAGGACCTGTTGCATTTGGATAAGGACTGTTTGAGTATCTAAGTAAATCACGAATAGTGTTGAACATTGTCCAATCATTGGGAAATATCCCCATTTGTGACTTTACAGTGGAGGGATGGTCATTTATGAAGCAGCTGAAAATTATTGGGCCTGGGGCAGAGAGAACTCTTACAGCTCACTGATGCTCTCCTTTTCTCTGAGCTAGGTAGCTGGCCTCTAGTTCTACCTGCTCCAGAGGTGTCTAACAACATATCTGAACAGAATAATGTTGCACTATCATGGAGCTGAGCGAGGATTTGGTTAGCTCAATCAATTGGACGGCTAATTTGTAATGCAGATTAATGCCAAGTGTGGGTTCAATTCTGCAGTGAATGAGGTGCCTGTAAAGGGCTCTCTTACTCAACCTCTCCCTTGCTTGAGGCATGATGACTGTCCAGTTAAACTGTTGCTAGTCTCATCTATCTAACAAGAGAACAATCCTATCATCCTGTTGGGGTATGGTGCCCTGCCTTTCCATTTCTGGTCTACAGGTTTACTCAGAAACCCCTCCCCTGAGGAACTGATGTGGAGATGGCTGCTCCCCACCAACCCCAGCCACCTTCCTTTGTACCAGGTATAACTACAGCCAGTGCAGACGAATCCTATTTGATCCAGTTTTGCTGTTAATCCAGGAAATGATACTTAGTCAAATGCAGTAATGATGCTGTTAAGTGCAGTCACTGTCACCTCACCTCTAGAATTCACCTTGTTGTACATCGTTAAACCAAGGTTTCAATGTGCCCAAGGGACGAGAGCCCAAACTGAGCTCAGTGAACAGGTTGGAGCTGAGGCAGTGCTGTTTGACCCTACTGTAGATGACATCTTCCATCACTTTATTAATGTTGAGAATCAGAGCAATGGGGCAGTCATCGAGTGTCTGATGTTTTGTCTGTGTGTGTACAGGACATATCCTGATAGTTTCCCACATTGTCAGGTAGGTGCTAGTACTGTATCCCAGCAGGAACATCTTGAATGGAATGTTATCAGGGCCCACAGCTTTTGCATTCCCCATCCCTCCAGCTGTTTGGAGTTACCACACACAGTGAATCGAATTAGCTAATGACTGCCATCTGGAGAAGACTAAAATAGATCATCCCATCCAAACTTCGGTCTGAACATTGTTGTGAATGTTTCAGCCTTAGCTTTTCTATTGTTGTGCTGGGCTTTTTCATCGTTGAGGAAGGCGATATTTGTGGATCCTACTTCTCCAGAGAGCTGTTTAATTGACCACACAATTCACGCTGAATGCGTGTGACAGGATTGCAGAGATTAGATCTGATTTGTTAGTTAGATCTGTCTGTCACTGGCTGTTTACGCTGTTTGGTAAGTAAGTGGTCCTGTTTGGTAAAGTCACCTCATTGTGAGGTTTACCTGTTGCTGGTCTTGGCCAGCCCTCCTGTCTTCTTCATTGAACAAGGGTTTATCCTCGGTCTGATGGTCAGGGTAAAGTGGAGCATATGCCAGGCAGTGACAGTGAAAATTGTGCTGGAGGACAATTCTGCTGCTGTTGGTAATGACCTCTCTATGAATCACCTCTCACAGGCCAGTGCTGAGTTCTCGATCTCTTTGAAATTTGTTCCGTTAAGCATGGTGATAGTATCTCTCACATGTGTGCTCATGAACATGCTCTCGCTCTCGCTCTCGCTCTCGCTCTCATTCTCACTCTCTCACTCTCACTCTCGCAATCGCAACCAATCACTCCCTCTCACTCTCTCTCTCACTCTCTCTCTCAAACTCTCTCACACTCTCTCACACTCTCTCACACTCTCTCACACTCTCTCACACTCTCTCACTCTCTCTCACTCTCTCTCACTCTCTCTCACTCTGACTCACACACTCTCGCACTCTCGCACTCACACAATTCACAATGTAAAAGTGTCTATAGAAATACTGTGTGTGGTAGTCACCTTTCCCAATACAATCATCGATCAATGTGCCTACAGCCGGTAGGTTGGTGAAGGTAAGTCCAAGAATTCTTCCTTCTCAGTCGTTCCCTTCCCACTCAATGCAGACCCAGTCTTGCAGCTATGTCCTTTTGGACCTGACCACCTCAGCAATGCTGCTGCTGAGCCCATCTGGGTGGTGGTTTTGAAATGGCCCATCCAGCTTTGTCACTCTCTCAGGGCTTCCATCGGAGGGAAGGAAGTCAGCAGGAGATTTCCGTGTCAGTGTTTGATCTGACACAATGAGGTTTCGTTATGACACATTGTTGCTTGAGGTGTCTGTTGGTGCCTCTCCCACATCTAGCCCTAGCCCCCAGACGTTAGGAAGGAGGGATGTCCAGGGTCTGCAGGGCTTTTAATTTTTTGTCACTATCAATCGAACGGCCTCTTCTGTGCTCCATGACACCCACTCTATGAAACTTGTGATTTAACATTCCAAGGTCTCGCTCCTTCAGTTCCTCCAAGTGCCTTGTCTATTCTACAATATTTTCTCCATAAGACATTGAATAATTGCGTTTTTAAACTATCTACGTGTATTTCTGTTTCTTTCCCTGTCATCTGCTCCAGCTGCAACATTCATTTGTGTCTCAGTAACCCTCCGTATCACTACAATCTTTATCTCTTACTCTCGTACCATTTATCGCTGTAAATTCGGCCATCCCCTACACCCCTCACTATCTCTCTAATCTTCAGCTGCTTCATCTTTCCCCATATTCTGAAAATGAATTTAAAAATATCTCGCTAACCTATTCTAGCATGCACAGGACACACTATCTCTGTAACATCTCCAGTCTTGCTTTCCTGTATCTGCAACATCTCCAGCCTTGTTTTCCTATCTCTGTAACATCTCTAGCCTTGCTTTCCTCTCTCTCTGTCACATCTCCAGCCTTGCTTTCCCCTCTCTGTAACATCTCTAGCCTTGCTTTCCTATATCTGTAACATCTCCAGCCTTGCTTTCCTCTCTCTCTGTAGCATCTCCAGCATTGCTTCCTCTCTCTCTGTAACATCTCCTGCCTTGCTTTCCTATCTCTGTAGCATCTCCAGCCTTGCTTTCCTATCCCTGTAACATCTCCAGCCTTGCTTTCCCATCTCTGTAACATCTCCTGCCTTGCTTTCCTCTCTCTGTAACATCTCCAGCCTGCCTTCCTCTCTCTCTTAACATCTCCAGCCTTGCTTTCCCATCCCTGTAACATCTCTAGCCTTGCTTTCCTCTCTCTGTAACATCTCCAGCCTTGCTTTCCTCTCTCCCTGTAACATCTCCAGCCTTGCTTTCCTCTCTCCCTGTAACATCTCCAGTCTTGCTTTCCTCTCTCCCTATAACATCTCCTGCCTTGCTTTCCTATCTCTCTGTAACATCTCCAGCCTTGCTTTTCTTTCTCTCTCTGACATCTCCAGCCTTGCTTTCCTCTATATCTGTAACATCTCCAGCCTTGCTTTCCTATCCCTGTAACATCTCCAGCCTTGCCTTCCCATCTCTGTAACATCTCCAGCCTTGCTTTCCTCTCTCCCTGTAACATCTCCATTCTTGCTTTCCTCTCTCCCTATAACATCTCCTGCCTTGCTTTCCTATCTCTCTGTAACATCTCCAGCCTTGCTTTTCTTTCTCTCTCTGACATCTCCAGACTTGCTTTCCTCTCTATCTGTAACATCTCCAGCCTTGCTTTCCTCTCTATCTGTAATATCTCCAGCCTTCCTTTCCTCTCTATCTGTAACATCTCCAGCCTTGCTTTCCTCTTTATCTGTAATATCTCCAGCCTTGCTTTCCTCTCTTTCTGTAACATCTCCAGCATTGCTATCCTATCTCTGTAGCATTTCCAGCCTTGCTTTCCTCTCTCTGTAACATCTCCAGCCTTGCTTTCCTCTCTATCTGTAACATCTCCAGCCTTGCTTTCCTCTCTATCTGTAATATCTCCAGCCTTACTTTCCTCTCTATCTGTGACACCTCCAGCCTTGCTTTCCTCTCTATCTGTAATATCTCCAGCCTTGCTTTCCTCTCTCTCTGAAACATCTCCAGCCTTGCTTTCCTATCTCTGTGACATCTCCAACCTTGCTTTTCTACCTCTGTAACATCTCCAGACTTGCTTTCCTCTCTCTGTAACATCTCCAGCCTTGCTTTTCTACCTCTGTAATATCTCCAGCCTTGCTTTCCTGTCTCTGTAATATCTCGAGCCTTGCTTTAATATCTCTGCTTTACTTCACACCTCAGCGAATTTGATTTTTCGTACATCTGTGAATTGGTTATATATCTGGTCCTGCATTTTCATCTTCATGTGGGTCTATAAAATATCCCCAGCAGTGTGTTTCTCATCATTTTGACACTAACCTCGACCCATAAAGCCTCATTTGAATACACTTCCAAGATATCGTCCCTCCTTACTGCAGTAACTGTTCCTTAATGAATAATGCAATGCCATCTCATCTTCAAAATACTCTCCTGTCCTGCCTGTAGTTTCCAGTACAGCAGAATATTGAGTTGTTAGTCCTGACCTCCCTCAAACACGTTTCTGTGATGGCAAAAATGTTCCACCTCCACATGTCAATTCATGCCATTATCACAACAGTCTGTCTGATAATGCTCCCAGCATTAACGTAAGATGGATTATAACACCTGGAATACTCTGTATCTCGGAGTTCCTCAATAATTCACTATTTGTTAATAGGCTGTTCAAACCATGAACCAAAATTGTAACTCTGGGACTGAATGGCTATTTGTTGAATTGTAATTTCTTTTTTAGAAATGTAATTATCAAGTGCAACTTTCAAGAACTGAGCAGTCAGCTCCACATACAATGAGTTTCTGATGGTTAATTCCCCGCTCAGTGTGCAGAGGGGATAGCTCTCAGTAATGGAGACAGTGAGGACTGCAGTTGATAGAGATCAGAGTCGAACAGTGTGGTGCTGGAAAAGCTCAGCAGATCAGGCAGCATCCCAGGAGATTCAATGGTTCGAGAATGAACACTTTATCAGGAAGGGATTGGTGCATTCTTTTTTTTTATTCTGTGATTTGAAGGACGTTGGGAACCGTACTTGCTCAGGAAGGCAGCACTATATATTGCACTGAAATAGAAAGCAGTCAATCAGTTGGCTGGACACGGTGTAGACAAGTTGAGCGGAAGTACAGACTGATTGATTGAAGTACAAACATCCCCTGGGCCAGATGGGGTATACACGAGGTTACTCCAGGAAGTTATGAATAAGATTGGTGTGCCTTTGGTGATGATCTTTGTGTCTTCATTGTCCACTAGAGTGGTGCCAACTGATTGGAATGTGGCAAATGTTATTCCCTTGTTCAGGGAATGGAATAGAGATAACCCTGGAAATGATAAAACAATCAGTCTTACACCAGTGGTGGGCAAAGCATTGGAGACGCTTCTGAGAGACAGGATTTACAATTACTTAGAAAACGATCATTTGATTAGACACAGTCAGCATAGCTTTTTGAGAAGCTGGTCATGCCTCACAAACCTTATTGAATTATTTGAAAATGTAAAAATAAACATGTTGATGAAGGTAGACCTGTAGATGTGGTGAACATGAATTTTAGCAAGGCGATGGATAAGGTTCCCCCTTGTAGGCTCATTCAGAACGTAAGGAAGAATGGGACGTAGGTAATTTGGCTCTCCGGATATGGGCATGGCTGGCCCATAGAGGTTAGAGGATGGTAGCAGATGGAAAGTATTCAGCCTGGTGCTCAGTGACCAGTGGTGTTCCACAGGGTTCGGCTCTGGGACGTGTGCTGTTTGTGATTTTTATAAATGACTTTAATGAGGAAGTGGAATGGTGTGTTAGTAAGTTTACCGAAGACATGCAGGTTTTTCGAGTTGTGGATAGTGTGGAGGGCTGTTGTAGGTTGCAACAGAACATTGACAGGTTGCAGCACTGGGCAAATAAGTGGCAGATAAAGTTCAACCTTAAAAAAAGTGTGAAGTGATTTGTTTTAGAATGTTACATTTGAATACAGAATACAGGGTTAAAGGCAGAATTCTTGGCAATGGGGAGGAACAGAGGGATCTTGGGGTCCATGTCCATAGATCCCACAAAATTGTCACCCAAGTTGATAGAGTTGTTAAGAAGGTGTATGGTGTGTTGGCTTTCATGAACAGAGGGATTGAGTGTTAGAGCGGAGAGGTTAATGCTTAACTCTAAAAGAGCTGTGGTCCAACCACACTTGGAATATTGTGTTCAGTTCTGGTCGCCTCATTATAGGAAATATGTGAAAGCCTCAGAGAGTGTACAGAGGAGATTTACCAGGATGCTGCCTGGTCTGGAGGGCATCTCTTCGCACAAACTTTGAAAATCTTAGGAAGAAAATTTGAGGGAGCCAGGGCATTTCTCCCTGCAGCGAAGAAGAATGACAGCTGACTTGATAGAGGTGTACAAATGTTGAGAGACAATGATTGGATAGCCAGAGTCTTTTCCCATGGCAGACATGGCTATCCACAAGGAGTGTAATTTTAAGATTGCGGGGTTTTTTGGAGCAAGGTTTCGGGGGGCTGTCAGAGATAGCTGCTTTACACAGAGTATGGTGGGGTTGGAATGAGATACATTAGGGATAATTAAGTAAACTCTTGGATACCCACATGGAAGCTAGTGCATTGAAGGTTATGTAGGTTAGTCTGATCTTAGAGTAGGATAAAAGGTCGGCAAGGCATTGAGGGCTGAAGGGCCCTTATTGTGCTGTACTGTTCTATGTTCCAAGTTTCTCTCAGCTGGTGGATTCTCATCAGTTGGTGGATGTCGAGGGAGTGAGGTGTGTGAGGTCAGGAAGCTGGACGGGGTGTGAGGCCAAGACTTCCAGTTATGGTGTGCATGGTTACCTGAGTGCCAGCGCAATATGTGTGGTTACCTAAACCAGACAAACTCCACCAAGTTTAGTTATGAAACTGATTTTTGATTTGTCGTTAGCTCCTGGTTTCTTCAGATACATTCTGTTTGGTGACCAATGTATTAATATCTGACCATGCACAGGCAGGTACAATTTTATTTTGATACTGGTGAATGTGAAGGTACATTTATTGGATATAATTTCAGAGGATTCACTGTGAGAAACAAGATGCTGCAGAAAGCTGTCAATTGTGAACATTTTCACACAGCATCTGGACCAGGGAGCAGATGTAGGAAGTATGGGGAACATGCCAGATTTCAGCACCGTAAGCAATACCATGTGATTCCGACACTCCATGTCCATACAATGCTGTCTAGGTCATGCTCTGACTGAAGATGCATTTGTAAGACTGGTTCCTGAACAAACATTGGTATCTAATTTTGACAGTATTTGTAACTACACTGAGAGCATTGATAGGTAAAAAGAATGCTCTCAGATGCTGGAAACCAGAGTCTAGATTAGAGCGGTGCTGGAAGAGCACAGCAGGCCAGGCAGCATCCGAGGTGCAGGAAAGTCGACTTTTCGGGCAAAAGCCCTTCATCAGGAATGATGACTGATAGGCTGTTGGCAGGTTTCCTCCTTCACAAGGTGGAATCCAAATGATTTACTTTGAAGGAATGTTTGAATGATTGTCCTGAGGAGAAAGTGAGGACTGTAAATGCTGGAGATCAGAGCTGAAAAATGTGTTGCTGGAAAGGCGCAGCAGGTTAGGCAGCATCTGAGGAGCAGGAGAATCGACGTTTCATGCGTCTCCGCCTCCACGCCGACCTCCTGATTGTCCTGACCCAGGTTGGAATCTTTCTGGTCAGATTCTGGAGCAGGCTAGTATCTCACTCAGCGTCACAGGCAGCTGTGAGGTTCAGTAGCACGGTGCCCGAATTCAGGCCTTTTGGAATCCATTTTTAAATTCGGTCATGATTGCAACGTGGTGAGTTTACTGACCTGAACAATGATTAGGAGTTAGCCATGTTTGTGAATTGGGCAATGATGAGATATGAACTACAATTATTCAACTGAACAATAATTGCATCATCTCTGAAAACAATTAAGTTGGTTCTATATTAATGGAACTAAAATGTAAACACATAACAGCATTTTATGATACAAAAGTAAAGAGGGTGCGTTTTGTTTTATACCAAAAATAAAATGTCTGATTATTTTGGTGATCACAATTACACATTGAATGCCAGGATTCAAATGCATACATTGTCGCCATATCATTTACAAAGTGGTTGACCTCTGACTGATTGCATATTCAGAGTGAGCAAGCTATTGAATAATTGATAGAATTATCATTCTGACAAATTTATATATAATCAATCGATTTAATTCTCACTGAAGCATGTGAGCTTCAGCTATTTGCCAACAATTCTATTAGTTTTAAAATAATGATGGAAAATGACAGACCAAATCTAAAAGTTGAAGTTCTAAATTGGAGTAAGGCTAATATTGATGATATTAGACAAGAACTTTCAAAACCTGACTGGAGGCAGATGTTCGTAGATAAAAGGGCAGCTGGAAAGTGGGAAGCATTCAGAAATTAGGTAATGAGAGTCCAGAGAAAGTATATTCATCTTACGGTGAAAGGAAAGGCTGGCAGGTATAGGGAATGCTTGATGACTAAAAAAATTGAGGGTCTGGTTAAGAAAAAGAAGGGAGCATATATCACGTACAAACAAGGTAGATTGAGTGAACCCTTAGAAGAGTACAAAAGGCAATATGAGTATATGCAAGGTTTGTGAAGGTTTGTAGCTCAGGTTGATGTTTAGGGTGTAGGTTTGCTCGCTGAGCTGTAGGTTTGATATCCAGACGTTTCATTACCTGGCTAGGTAACATCATCAGTGGCGACCGACAAGTGAAGCAAAGCTGTTGTCTCCTGGTTTCTATTTATATATTTCTCCTGGATGGGGTTCCTGGTGTTTGTGGTGATGTCATTTCCTGCTCATTTTCTGAGGGGTTGATAGATGGCATCTAGATCTATGTGTTTGTTTATGGCGTTGTGGTTGGAGTGCCAGGTCTCTAGGAATTCTCTGCCATGTCTTTGCTTAGCCTGTCCCAGGATAGATGTGTTGTCCCAGTCGAAATGGTGTTTTTTTTTCATTCGTGTCTAGGTCTACGAGGGAGACAATAATCGTGTCTTTTTGAGGCGAGCTGGTGTTCGTGTATCCTGGTGGCTAACTTTCTTTCTGTTTGTCCTACGTAGTGTTTGTGGCAGTCCTTGCATGGAATTTTATAGATGACGTTGGTTTTGTCCATGGATTGTACTGAGTCTTTTAATTTTGTTAGTTTTTGTTTGAGAGTGTTGGTGGGTTTGTGTGCTACTAGGATTCTGAGGGGTCTTAGTAGTCTGGCTGTCATTTCTGAAACTACTTTGATGTATGGTAAGGTGGTTAGGGTTTCTGGCTGTGTTTGGTCTGCTTGTCGTGGTCTGCTTGTTCTTGAGGAATCTGCGCACTGTATTTTTTGAGTATCTGTTCTTCTTGAATATGTTGAGTATAATATGAGTATACGAAGGAGATAAATCAGGAGGGCAAAAAGAGGACATGAGATAACATTGGCAAATAGAATTAAGGAAAATCCAAAAGGATTTTACGAAGACATTAAGGACAAAAGGGTAAATAGGGAAAGAATAGCATCCCTCCAACATCAACTTGGAGGCCTTTGTGTGGAACGCAGGAGTTGAAAAGGACATGGAAGATATGGAATGTAGGAAAATAAGTGGTGACAACTTAAAAAATGTTCATATTGCAGAGAAAGATGTGCTGGATGTCTTGAAATGTATAAAAGTGGATAGATCTGTGGAACCTGATCAGGTGTACAGAGAACTCTGTGGGAAGCCAGGGAACGGCTGGTCCTGTTACTGAGATATTTGTATAATCGTTAGTCATAGGTGAGGTGCCAGAAGACTGGAGGTTGGCGAATGTGGTACCAATGTTAAAGAAAGTTGGTAAGGACAAGCCAGGGAACTATAGATTAGTGAGCCTGACAGCGGTGGTGGGCAAGTTGTTGGAGGGAATCCTGAGGGACAGGATGTACATGTATTTGGAAAGGCAAGGACTGAGTAGGGATAGTCAGCGTGGCTTTGTGAGTGGAAAATCTTCTCTCACAACCTTCTTTGAATTTTTTGCAGAAGTAACAATAATTATTGATGAGGGCAGAGTAATGGATGAAATTTATTTGAACTTCAGTAAGTCGTTCGACAAGGTTCCCAATGGGAGACTGGTTAGTCGGATTAGATGTCATGGAATAGAGGGAGAACTAGCCATTTGGATCCAGAACTGGCTCAAAGGTAGACGACAGAGGATGGTGGTGGTGAAGGATTGTTTTACAGACTGGAGACCTGTGACCAGTGGAGTGCCACAAGGATCGGTGCTGGGTCCAATACTTTTCATCATTTATATAAATTATTTGAAAGTGAGCATAAGAGGTATAGTTAGTAAGTTTGCAGATAACACCAAAATTGGAGGTTTAGAGAACAGCAAAGAAGATTATCTCGGATTGCAAAAGGATCAGTTGGGCCAATGGGCTTAGGAGTGGCAGATGGAGTTTAATTTACATAAATGTGAGGTGTTGCATTTTGGGAAAGCAAATCTTAGCAGGAGTTATACTCCTAATGGTGTTGTCCTAGGGCGTGTTGCTGACCAAAGAGCCCTTGGATTACAGGTTCATTTGAAAGTAGAGTAATAGATAGATAAGATAGTGAAGAAGGCGTTTGGTACGCTTTCCTTTATTGGTCAGAGTGTTGAGTACAGGATTTGGAAGGTCATGTTGCGGCTGTACAGGAGGTTGGTGAGTGCTCCTTTGGAATATTGCGTGGGTTGGGATCTCTGGTCGGCATGGCCGAGTTGAACCAAAGGGTCTGTTTCCAGGCTGTACATCTCTATGTCTCTTGACTCTAATTTAGAAATGACAATAATTTAACATGCACGGTCAAATAAATAAATGGTCTATGTTATTGAATTGTAACATACAATAAGTTGAAAACTTGCAATTTTTACAAGGAAAAATAAAGAACGAAGAACAAAGACAATTCCAGCACAAGAGCAGGCCTTTTAGCCATCCAAGCCTGCACCGATCCAGATCCTCTGTCGCATATTTTCTGAGGGTCTGTATCCCTTTGCTACCTGCCCATTCTTTTTATCTGTCTAGATATATCTTAAATTATGCTATTGCAAAATACTCCAAATATAGTCTGATCAGAGCCTTGTAAAACCTCATCAATCCTTCCCTGCTTTAATATTCAAGTCATCTCAATATAAATACCAACGCTGTATTTGTCTTCCTGACTGGATAGGCCACCAGGAACAATGATCACATGATGGGCATTTATAAACTTATCACGGAGTTCTAAAAATGAACAATGATTAAAGCATGCTGGGAAATGGATCCCAACCTTGCGAAAACTCTCTGCCAATCCATATGCTGCCGAATCCAGACAGGCTGCAGCTCCCCACAGACGGTTTGCAAAGAAAACCTGACAGCTACAGACCCTGCAATACCCACCTGAAATTGGACTTGAATGATGCAATAGAATGTCGCTCTTGGGCCATCAATATGCCAACCCCTGGTTGAGTCTGATTGATCTGAGTAAATAAACCTGATAATTCCATTGGAAGATCTTCCATACCATCCCAAGGGCTTGAATACTTAGAAGGATAAGAATCACCTCAAAACCCCACCGAATGCGGCAACTGGAGAATAACCACTGAGAAAGAAAACAACTCCAAGACCATCGAAAGAATAAGAAGGCATCACCACGGGGAGCCCGGCCAAGTTCTCGTGTTGTGGTACACAATCAGTCAAAATTAAGTTAAAACATAAGACGGTTTGCAGTATTTTTCATTGCTTTATAGTAAACTTTATTGTACTAACATTGAGTGTGCTCAATAAACATATATTATTGTTTGTAAGAGTTGACTCAGTTCCTTTGCTGAATAGAAGACTTCAATCACACTGTGCGGCAGATACAACACCTTCCTAACTATTGACTCAACCTGCAAGTTTACCTTGAGTCAATCCTGTACTAGAATTCACAACTCTCTTTGCTCTTCAGACTTCTGAATTTTCTCTCCATTTATAAAATAGACCACGCATCTCTCCCTCCTCACAAAGTGAATCACTTCAGGTTTTCCCAAGATGAATTCCATCTGCCACTTCTTTTCCCACTCTCCTACCCTGTCTAAATCCTTCTGCAGCCTCCCTGCCTCCTCAATGCTGCATGTCCCTCTACTTACCTTTGTATCATCTAAAAACCTCGCCAGAATACCCTCAGTTCCTTAATGTAGATCGTTAATGCACAAAGTAAACATTTGTGGTCCCAACACTGAGCCATACGGAACAGAAGTTGTCATCGGCTGCTATCCCAAGCAGGACCTTTTTATCCCCAATCGCTACTTGCTGCCAGGCAGCCAAGCTTCTGCACACACTGGTAACTTACCTCGAACAAAATGGGGCCTTATTTTACTCAGCAGCCTCCTGTGCGACACCTTGCCAAAGTCCTTCTTGAATTTCAGGTGGATAATATCCACTGGCTTTCCTTTGTCTCATTTGCTTGTTGCATCCTCAGATAACTTTTACAGATTTCTGAGGCATGACGTCCTCTTGATGACACCATACTGACTTTGCTCAATTTTACATTTCATTTGCAAGTATTCAGAATCTCATCCTTCACAATGGATTCTAGGATCTTACACATGACTGAGGTTAGGTTAATTTGTCTGACACTTTCTGCCTTTTGCCTGATTCCCTTTTTAAAGAAGCTGTCACGCTTTTGGGCCTCTCCCTGATTCTAGAAATTCATGGAAGATCACCACAAATGTCTACATTATTTCTTCAGCTATCTCCCTTGGAACTCTGGAATATTGTCCAGCTGGTCAAGTTTATTTACCCATTTAGGTTTTCTTGAATTTTTGGGGATACTATTCGTGTCGTTCACGGTGAAATGTGATGTGAAATAATTGTTCAGTTTCTCAGCCATTATTTGTTTCCCATGACTATATCTCCAGCGCCGTATTCCGCGACCAATGTCCAGTTCTTCCTCTCTTTTGCCCTTTACATATCTAAAGAATCTCTTACAATCTTTTATATTACTGGCTAGTTTACCCTCATATTTAACTTCTTCCTCATATTTCTTATTCTGTTGCCCTGTATTGGTATTTATAAAAGTCCAAATCCTCTGGTTTCCCACTGGCATTTACCATTTTATCTGATTTCTCTTTTGCTTTTATGCTAACTCTGATTTCCCCTGTCAGCCATTGTTGCCTCATCCTCCCTTTACTCTGCTTCTTTTAGCTTGGGATGAGTCTCTGCTGTGTCTCCTGAATTACTCCCAGAAACTACCGCCATAACTGTCCCACTGTCTTTCCTGCTAGCCTACTCTCCCAGTCAATTCAACCCAGTTCCTCCCTCATATCTTTGTAGTTGCTTTTATTCAGCGGTAATATTGTTAACTCTGATTCTACCTTCACCCTATTAAATTGAAGAGTAGGTTAAATGATATTATGATCACTGCCTCATAAAGTTTTCTTTACCTTAAGCTCCCTTCTCAAGTCTGCCTCATTGCACAACTCTAAATCCAGTATTGCCCGTTCCCTCGTTGCCTGCATCATAAGCTGCTCCAAAAGCCATCTCGTAGACATTCCACGAATTCCATTCCTTGCAAACCACTGCCGACCTGATTTTCCCAGTCCAGCTGCATATTGAAATACTCCCAATCACTGTAACTTTGCCTTTCCGACACATTGTTTCTACCTCCTGATGTGTCATCCGCCCCTGTTCCTAACTATCGTTTGTGGACCTGCACATAACTCCAACTATGGTTTATCACCTTTGCCGTTCCTCAATTCTAACCACACAGATTCTACACCATCTGTCCCTACTTTGAGTTTTGGGAACTGTGTGATGGAACTGCAAAACACTTTAGCATTGCCTTAAGTTCATAGTTTAGACATTAATTAAAAATATTACATTGTCAATTCCATTGGAATGTGGCCACAATCTATTTCTTTGGCCAAATGTTCTGTGTGTGCTATGGAAGAATGCAGACTTTTGAAACTGTTAGAAAAACATCATATGAAGAGGACTTGAGTCTATAAAGAGATTAAGGTGGGTCAAGTGAACAGAAAATATTGTTGTATGGAGCATCGTAGGATGTATTGTCTGTGCGCTCAAAGATGTTGGCGGGTTGAATCGAAAGGCAGTGTTTTATTTCAATGGAGAGATTGGCTTGAGGCGCAGAAAAACCGGACACCTGGACTACAAAATAAAAACTTGATGTGTGAAAAACGTTTTGAGGGAGGTAAGATAAATGTAGACATTTTCTGAAACAGAATACATTCAAAATTAGGAAAGATTTTCTACAGTTTTGCAGAGTAGTGGCGAGACCACATCGAGAGAACAATGCTCATACTGACATGCAAATCAGTCCAGAGAAGATTCACTGAACTGACTCCTGTGCGGAACATTTATTTTAGGTGGAAATCTTGAACTGACTGACTCTGGATCTGCTGGAGTTTAGGTGAACAACATGTGATCTTGGTGACCCCAGAATATTCCAAGTATTCTTTTCAAGTTGAATTCTGAAACAATATTTCAGCTTGTGTGAGAGATTACCAGGAGTGGATGGACGATGAAACTGACGGTTATCTCTGTTAAGAAGATGTTGGATGTTTTAATCCTCTCAAAGTTTCGTGTATTTGTGAAGTCTCTTCCCAGATAGCAATCGAGGATAAAACATTGAATATTCCTAAGGCAGAATCAGTCAGATACTTGACTAAGAATGACGTACTTTCATTGTAAGGGCAAAGGAGGAATGTGTGCTTGATGTCACAATCAGATCATCCACAATCTTATCGCATGACGGAGCTGTATTGGTGACTTATTCCTGATGCTAGTTTCTGCATTTCTGTTGAATTTAGATGCTGAAAAAATTATGAGATGATTCTCATGATCATGAAGACATTTCCTTTCAGATAATTGGGCACAGTTTTCCATATGTGACTTTTAAACAACACTCAAAAGCACTCAGGGAAGTTTCGTGGTATTGGAGAAAGGTCAGGAGCATAGCGCAAAGTGAAAGCCTGTCTTGAAACTGCATTATACATCAGATTGGGTGGAATGGATAACTTTAATTCTTCTCATTCCTTTGAGTTCTTGTTGTGAGGTGAGTTTTATTAGCAAGACCAGCATTCTGTTGCTTATGTGTAATTTCTATTCAGAATATGGTGATAAACCCCAGGGATTCTTGTGGTGAAGGAACACTAACAGGTATGTTACAATGAGAGAAACAGGGTTCTGAACTATTTGGTAGCTTCAAGTCGGTCCGCTGTGTGACATTGGAAATTGAATTCCTCACCACTTGATGCTCACAAGCTGTGGAAATAGTGAGACTACATTCTTTGTTTTCAACAATTTAAGCGATAGCCACACAGCATATAAATAGGCCCTTCAGCCCAATACATCTACGCCAGCCAGAGAACACCAATGTACATTATTCCTAGTTACCTGAAGACCTATACCCTACTATGCCCTGACCGTTTTTGCTTAAAAGCTGCATTGTCTTCTCATACGCTAAATGGTAAGGTCCTAGAGCGTGTTGTTGAAGAAAGACACCTTGGAGTGTAGGTTCAAAGCTCCTGGAATGTGGAGTCGCAGGTAGATAGTATAATGAAGAAGGCGTTTGGTATGCTTTCCTTTGTTGGTCAGAGTATTGCGTACAGGAGTTGGGAGGTCATGTTGCGGCTGTAGAGGACATTGGTTAGGCCACTGTTGGAATATTCCGTGCAATTCTGGTCTCCTTCCTATCGGAAAGATGTTGTGAAACTTGAAATGGTTCGGAAAAGATTGACAAGGATGTTGCCAGTGTTGGAGGATCTGAGCTACAGAGGGAGGCTGAACAGGATGGGGCTGTTTTCCCTGGAGCGTCGGAAGCTGAGGGGTGACCTTACAGAGGTTTATAAATTATGAAGGGCATGGATAGGATAAATAGACGAATACTTTTTCCCTGGGGTCGGGGTGTCCAGAACTAGAAGGCATAGGTTTAGGGTGAGAGGGGAAAGATAGAAAAGAGACGTCAGGGGTAACTTTTTCACGCAGAGAATGGTACGTGTACGGAATGAGATGCCAGAAGAAGTGATGGAGGCTGGTACAATTGCAACATTTAAGAGGCATTTGGATGGATATATGAATAGGAAGGGTTTGGAGGAATATGGGCCGGGTGCTGGCAAGTGGGACGAGATTGGGTTGGGATATCTGGTCGACATGGACAGGTTAGACCAAAGGGTCAGTTTCTATGCTATACATCTCTATGATTCCATGACTCTATCTGTGACCTGAGCGTTTTTTCTTCTTTTAATATGTGCACAAAACGGTTTCATGGACATAGATAACACAACGATAAAGACAGTGGCAAACTCATCAGATGAATAAAAAAAGACTCTACGTTTTCAATAATTATAGAAAATCCGATTGTTGTTTCAATTTATTTGGGAATTTAATGGAGCGAGACCAGCATTAATTTCCCTTGAGACGTTCCAGTCCAATTGATGTTGGTCTGTCCAAGTTGCTTGTGGGAAGGAGTGCCAGCAATGCATCTCATATGGTGGGTAAGCTGGGAGTAAACATTACTGGTGGTGGATGGAGTGTTACACAAGCCGTCATGTTGTGATGAACAACTTGCAGGAAAACAGGAAACGGACTCATTGTCAAAGCGAACATATAGGATGGAGTTTATTATTTTTCTGAGAAATAGCAACCTTACAGATACAAATCTATATAGTAATGAAGAGAAGTCTGTGTCTATGTTATTGGTGGCCTTAAAATAATGGTGTCAAACAGTTGGACTGTTTTATTGCTTTTGATGGACGATGCTTGCACTGAGCATGTGAATTATCCTGGATGTTGTCAGAGATGGCTGAGCTGTCCTCGGTTGAGTAAGTGCTGATACTTCATGGAATGATGTTGATTTGTAATCTCGCCACTTACTGAGCACAGTTCGCCAGACCAAATCAACAAGTACCGTTGGTTGGTGCTTCAGAATGTATCAGAGCTTTCATGGCTGCCACCACATGGAATCATGTATAAAGACAAGGCCAATCGAGTCTGCACCACCCAGTGCTGATGCTAGTGCTTTAAAAATTTTTTTGAGGTTACCTTACTGATCCACCCTCCCAGGCAATGAATTCTAGACACAAACCATCTTCTGGGTTCAAAACGGATTCCCCAAATCCTCTTTCAGTGTCTTACTTTCGCTTCAAACATGTGTCCCTTGTTTTTGATCCTTTGATTAAGGGGAACAGCTGCTGTCTGGTCACTCTGGCCATACCTCTGATACTCTTATACACCTCTGTCAGGTTCACACCTCACCCTTATCTGCTCCAAAAGCAAGACTAGCCGATCTTCATGGTTTGAGTTCTCTCTTATCTTGTTACTTCTTCCAAAGTGCAGCATCTCACAAATTTCAGTGCTATTATTTATCGGACATTAATCTGGCCATCTGAATAATCGGTTTGTACCCTCCTGTAACCTAATACGTTCCTCCTCACTGTGACTCATCCGGCCAATCGTTGTGTCATCCACAAAATTGTTTATCATTCTCCAAACCCCCGCCCCCCGCCTCCCCATCTCCCACATTAATATCATTAACAGTTCGGAGCAGCGAGAGGTGGGAGTCAAGGAGGAGGTGACGTTGGAGCAAGGTGATTGTCGGGAATGCCAGTAAGTATATTTAAACTTCTTACCTTCAGGCCAGTGAGGGAGGAGAGACCAAAGGTCTTCTGGGAAGGGTAAATAGAACAGTTTATATTTGCGTGGTTTCGTTGCCCGAGACACCACTCGGGCAATAGCTGCTACCCATCCTCATCCTCTAACCTAAAAGAAAGTTGTGGGAGCCAGATTGACAAGGTAAGGTAACTATGTAATTTCCTAATCCATTTTTTTAGTAGTCACTTCGGGAGTTGGAATAGTGGGAATGAAGTTTAGGGCAATGGAATGTTCCTCTTGCAGAAAGTGGGAAGTAAAGATCACCATTCGTGTCCCTGCTGACGATATCTATGGGAAGTGCACTCACCAGCTCCTCGAAAACTGTGTTAGAGAACTGGAGCTGGAGTTGGATGAACTTCGGATCATTCGGGAGGCAAAGGGGGTTATTGACAGGACTTACAGAGAGGTACTCACTCCCCAGAAAAAAGAAAAAGACAGATGGGTGACAATTAGGGGACAGAAAGGGAACCGGCAGGCAATGCAGGGATCCCCTGAGGCCATTCCCCTCAACAATACGTATACCATTTTGGATGCTGTTGGAGGGGATGACTTACCAAGGGAAAGCAGTGGCGCACCTGCTGCTCAGAAGAGACGGAGGAAGAGGAGCAGAGCAGTAGTCATTGGGGTCTCGATAGTTAGGGGGACAGATAGGAGGTTCTGTGGGGACAAGCGAGACTCACGGTTGGTGTGTTGCGACCCGGGTGCCAGGGTCCGTGATGTCTCTGATCGTGTTTGGGGTATTCTTCAGGGGGATGGAGAGGAGCTCCAAGTCGTGATCCACATTGGCACCAACGACATAGGTCGGAAGAGAGATGGGGACTTGAGGCAGACACTCAGGGAGCCAGGATGGAAACTTAGAGTTCGGACAAACAGAGTTGTTTTCTCTGGTTTGCTGCCCGTGCCACGTGTTAGTGAGATGATGAATAGAGAGGGAAAGGAGTTGAGCACGTGGCGACAGAGATGGTGCAGGAGGGAGGGTGTCGGGTTTTTGGATAATTGGAGCTCTTTCTGGGGTATGTGGGAACTCTACAAGCAGGATTGTCTTCATCTAAACCACAGGGGTACCAACATGCGAGGTGGGAAATTCGCTAAAGCTATTAAGATGATTTAAACTAATACAGTAGGGGATGGGAACCAAAATTTTCGAACAGCTACAGAAGAGGATGAGAGTAGGGAGTTACAAAGTCAAGTCTCTGACAAGGGCAAGCGAGAACTTGGTTGGACGTGTGTGTACTTCAACGCGAGGAGCATTCGAAATAAAGTGGGTGAACTGGCATTGAGGGTCGATACCTGGGACTTCGATGTTGTGGCCATTATGGAGACATGGATAGAACAGGAACGGGAATGGCTGTTGTAGGTTCCGGGATTCAGATGTTTCAGTAAGAACAGAGAAGATGGTAAAAGGGGGCAAGGTGTGGCATTGTTAATCAGGGACAATATTACAGGGGTAGAAATGATGTTTGGGGACTCGTTAACTGAGGTATTATGGGCTGAGGTTAGAAACGGGAAAGGAGAAGTCACCATGCTGGGAGTTTTCTATAGGCCTCTGGATAGTCCCAGTGATGTAGAGGAAAGGATAGCAAAGATGATTCTCGATAGGAGTGAGAGAGGCAGGGTAGTTGTCATGGGGGACTTCAACTATTCAAATATTGACTGGGATCACTACAGTACGAGTACTATAGATGGGTCAGTTCTTGTCCAGTGTGTGCAGGGGGGCTTCCTGACACAGCATGTAGACAGATCTACAAGGGGCGAAGCCACTTTAGATTTTGTATTGGGCAACGAGCCTGGCCAGGTGTTAGATTTGGAAGTAGGTGAGCACTTTGGAGTCAGCGACCACAATTCTGTCAGGTTTACTTTAGTGATGGAAAGGAATAGGTGTACTCCACTGAGCAGCAGTTACAGTGGGGGAAGGGAAAGTACGATGCAATTAGGAAATATTTAGGAAGCATAGAATGGGGAAGGAAACTGCAGGGAGATGACGACGTTAAAAATGTGGAGCTTATTTAAGGAAAAGCTCCTTTGTGTCCTAGGTAAGTATACACCTGTCAGGCACGATGGAAGATATAGAACGCGTGAGCCGTGGTTTACTACGGAAATGGAATTTCTGGTCAAGAAAAAGAAGGAGACTTATGTTAGAACAAAATGTGAAAACTCAGTTAGGGCGTTTGAGGGTTACAAGGAAACCAGGAAAGACCTAAAAAGTGAGCTCAGAAAAGCCAGGAGGAGACATGAGAAATTGTTGGCGAATAGGATCAGGGTTAATGCTAAGGCTTTTCATAGGTATGTCAGGAATAAAAGAATGACGAGAGTTAATTTAGGGCCAATCAAGGATTATAGTGGGAAGATGTGTGTGGAGACGGAAGAGATAGGGGTAGCAGTAAATAAATATTTTTCGACAGTGTTCACGATAGAAAATGAAAATGTTGGCGAGGAAGATACAGAAATACTAGCATCTAAACGAGAAGAGATTGAGGTTCACAAGGAAGAGGTATTAGAAATACTGCAGGGTGCAAAAGTCGACATCTCCCCTGGGCTGGATGGGGTCTATCCTAGGATCCTCTGGGAAGGAATTGAAGAGATTGCCAGCTTTAGCATTCATCTTCAAATCATCATTATCTACAGGAATAGTGCCTGAGGACTGAAGGGTAACAAATGTGGTTCCCTTGTTCAAAAAGGGTAGTAGAGACAACCCTGGTAATTGCAGACCAATGAGTCTCACTTCAGTTGCTGGTAAAGTGTTGGAAAAGGTTATAAGACATAGGATTTATAACCATCTAGCAAAGAATAATCTGATCAGGGACAGTCAGCACGGTTTTGTGAAAGATAGGTCGTGCCTAACGAATCTTATTGATTTTTTTTGACAGAGTGACTAAACAGGTAGATGAGAGTGAACTGTTTGATGTGGTGGAAATGGATTTAGCAAGGCGTTCAATAAGGTTTCCCACAGTCGGCTATTATACAAAATGGAGAGGAATGGGATTATGGGAAACATAGCAGTTTGGATCAGTAATTGGCTTGCTGAAAGAAAACAAAGTGTTGTAGTTGATGGAACATGTTCACCTTGGTGTCCAGTTACTAGCGGCCTACTGCAAGGTTTGGTATTGGGTCCACTGCTGTTCATCATTTTTATAAATGACCTGGATGACGGCCTAGAAGGGTGGGTTAGTAAATTTGTGGACCACACTAAGGTCGGTGGAGTTGTGGGTAGTGATAATGGATGTAGTAGTTTGCAGAGAGACATAGATAGAATGCAGAGATTGGCTGAGAGGTGGCAAATGGAGTTTAATGTGGACAAGTGTGAGGTGATACACTTTGGACCGAGTAATCGGAATGCAAAGTACTGGGCTAATAGTAAGATTCTTGGGAGTGCAGATGAGCAGAGAGATCTCGATGTCCATGTACACAGATCCCTGAAAGTTGCCACCCAGATTGACAGGGTTGTTAAGAAGCCATTCCGTGTTTTGGCCTTTTTTAATAGAGTGATTGAGTTCTGGAACCAGGAGGTTATGCTGCAGCTGAACAAAGCTCTGGTACAGCCACACTTGGAGTATTGTGTACAGTTCTGGTCACCACATTCTCAGAAGGATGTGGAAGCTTTGGAAAGGGTGCAGAGGAGATTTATGAGCATGTTGCATGGTATGGAAGGAATGGCTAACGAAGAAAGGCTGAGGGCCTTGAGGCTGTTCTGGTTAGAGAGAAGAAGGTTGCGAGTGACTTAATAGAGACATACAAGATAATCAGAGGGTTAGATAGAGTGGACAGGGAGAGGCTTTTTCCAAGTATGGGAACGGCAAACACGACTGGACACAAGTTTAAAGTGAGGGCAGATAGGTATAAGACAGATGTCATAGGTAGTTTCTTTCATCAGAGAGTAGGAAGGGTATGAAATGCTTTGCCTGCAACGGTAATAGTTTCGCCAACTGAAGTGCATTTAAGTCGTCATTGTACAGGCATATGGACGGACAGGTGGGATGGGCTTCAGATTAGTATGACGCAGCGGAGCAACATCGAGGGCCGAAGGGCCTGTACTGCGCTGTAATGTTCTATGTTCTATTTATGAATATCAGATACAAACTTTGATTTTCTACCTGTACTACAGATCTTTTGCACAGGAAGAATTGGGAATTCCAGTCTCTTGTTTTTCATATTTTGGTGAATTTACAGCGTGATGCATTTGAGGTCATTTATGAGGAAGCCAGATATAATATTTTGGACATGGAGCTGAATTCTGCTTTTACACTCCACCCCTCTGCATGTATTGTTCAAAAGACTTGTATATCATTAATTTTGGACTAGGTTTTGGCACTGTGCACTGCGACAGTTCGATTTGATGTGGGCCTGCAGCTTATTCTGTAATAAATTTGCTGCAATAGGCAGAGCTGAAGATTTTTCTTTTCCTTTGCAGGATGGACTCAGGCTCATTCATTAAGTTTGTTTCAAAGAGCTAGAGGGATGAGAGTAAAGATTGAAGTATTTGTTATATTATAAACATACTATAGAAGATCAATTCGCTTTCGCATTTCTACGTTGGATTGGAAGCAAATTAAAAGAACAAGGACCCATCGTCCTGAATATTGTTTTTAAAAATGACATCATGTTGCAATAATGCATTGGCGAAAAAAAGAAAATGCTGTCTGCATTTGATGGAGATACAGAAATGCAGAGTGAATGTACAATATGAACAAGAATCAAGTATTAATAAAAAAGTATGAGAAATCTTTTTCTTAATTTTCAAAGTAAACCAGATCCCAATTATCCTGAATAGTGATGTTTGATTGTCCATCAATCTCACTTTTCCAACTCTATGCTTTTCCTGCCACTGATGCGCCTTCTGACACACCTCATCCTCCCTTCCTACTCGTTCCTTCCGCTCCTACTTCACTTGCATTGTCTATTCTGATGCTACATACCCTTCCACTGACCATCTACCTTTACACTTCTCACACTGTATGTCACACCACGCCCCTTGACCCTCTCTTTCCATTTTTGCTCTCACACTAGATGCTGGAATCTGCTGATTTGTGTGCTATTACTGGTCATCCGTGAATGATGAGTTTATTATGATCAATGTCCAATAGTAACAGACAATAAGATGTTTGCTACTATCTGATGCACCGTGAACAGGATAGTTTTGTTCACTATTTTAACAGACTGGAGCTGCTTCCTGTCCGTCTGTCACAATATTTAAGCAAACATCCTCATCACCAACAAGAAAAACAACTTCTGACAGAATCGTAAGACGATGTATCAATTTTCTTTTGAATATTGCGAGGACATTGTTCTAACAATCAGTGTTCTTGTCTTTTGCTCTTTATTCTTTCAATTGATCTTCCTGTGTAATTTGAGCTGAGATCAAAATGACTTCCCTTTCAATCGAAGCAGGACTTGACTGAGGGTGGAATCAAAGACCCTGCAAAACTGTGGTTAATGGTAATTAGAGAAAAGTCTGCACAGGAAATGGGAACAATGGAAAAAAGCGATCTCTGCAAGGCATGCTCCAAGTTGCATGTCATTCTGACTAGGGACTAATTTAGTCTTACTTCATTATCGATTGTTAAAAATCTTGGAATGTCCCAACAACAGCTCTGTTTGGATCAGCATTACTTGGATTGAAGAGGTTCAAGCAGGCAGCTCTCTGGCGCCTTTTTCCAGAGCTACTGGGGACCATAAATAAACTCTGCCCTTGCTAGTGCCTTCCAAAACCCTGGATGAATATGCCCTGTTTAAAAGAAAAACAAGATACATTATATATGCACACTCTCATCTGAAGTTTCGGCAAGGTAAGACCTTGCTGGATGAGTATGATGCCAGTGACATCAGTAGCATAACAAGACATTGATAACAATTGGAATCGTTAATTCAATTAGTTACTGACAGATGATTGATTGTGTGATGTCAGTGCCACTGAGTTCAACATTTTCATAATGCGTAATGGTAGTCATTCTCATATTTTTAAAATTTTCATTCAGAAGCAATAACCAAATACTCGAGAGCCAACAGAAATGGCAGCTTAACTGTTCCCTTTCAGATCCACAGTCCAAAAGACTAAGGAAGTTGAAAGTGCTGGAAAACCTAAACAGGTTCTGAGCAGAGAGAAACAGATTTAACTTATTGAGTCGAATATGCGTTTTCCCAATAGGGGAATATCAGGCTTAATATTCTAACTCTGTTTCTCTCTCCAGACACTGGTTCATCTGCAGTGTTTTGCCACTGTTTTCTGTTTATATTACAGATTTCTATTTGCCCCAGTACTCCCTACCACAGTGATTCATTGGGGGGTGCGGGGTGGGAGTGGCATGGTGTGTCAGTGGTTAGCACGACTGTCTCACAGTACCAGGGGCCCGGTTTGGGGGGGAGGGGGAGGGGGGACATGGTGTCTCAGTGGTTGGCACGACTGGCTCACAGTACCAGGGGCCCGGTTTGCTTCCACACTCAAGACTATTTGTATTGAGTTTTCACATTCTCCCCCTGTCTGCAAGTGTTTCCGCCAGGTCGCCAAATTTCTCTTTCAGTCTAAAGACTTTCAGTGGATTGACCATATTAAATTGCCCATCTAACACACTTTTGAAAAAATGCAAACACGCAGGTACCACAGACCTGTGGGGAAGATAATTCCAACTCAAACGGTCATTGGAAAATTTCTCCTTATCCTTGTTCCTACCGAGGTTGGAGAGTCATTGTATCTTTTTATAGCCCCACTCCTCCATCGGTCATGACAATTTATCACTGTAACCAAGTGTGTGATATGGCAAATGATATCAGTCTCAGACTGGGCCAGGTACAGTGTTGGGAACATGTCAGGCATGTTTCTTAAATTTGTAAAATTAATTAATCTAAAATAAAAACAAAGTTACTCAAAGAAACGATGGAAAGAAAAATGGCATATAGTTTGGACATTGACGATATTAGATCACTTACAGTGTGGAAACAGGCCCTTCGGCCCAACAAGTCCACACCGACCCGCCGAAGCGTATACCACCCAGACAAATACATTTACCCCTTCACCTAATACTGCGGACAATTTAGCATGGTCAATTCACCTAACCTGCACATTTTTGGATTGTGGGAGGAAACCAGAGCACCTGGAGGAAACCCACGCAGACACGGGGAGAATGTGCAAACTCCACACAGTCAGTCACCTGAGTCGGGAATTGAACCCGGGTCTCTGGCGCTGTGAGGCAGCAGTGCGAACCACTGTGCCACCGTGACGCCCACAAATGATATGTGGATCATTATTTATTTTCCTATAGATCTGAGACACACACACATGCGTCTGAAAGCAAACAGAAAACAATCTCTGCAGAATATTAGTTTGGAAGAGTTTTCTCCAGTTAATAGTTAATTTCATGGCAAAAGGAAAATTGAGATGGTTTCAATTCTATTCTGCCTCACAGATGCTGATGGCAATGGGGTGTCTTCCTGGAACAGATGGACTTGGCTGAATCCCCTCCTCTACTGGCAGTGGGGAGATTCCAATTAATCCTCAAAAGGAATCCTCCATGAGTGGTAAAGATCACTGATGGATTTTCTGCTCTTTGTTAAAAGGCATACAATGTGTTAGGTTTCATTTGTCGAGCGATTGATTTCCGGAGCTGCACTGTCATGTTGCAACTTTACAAAATGCTGGTGCGACCATACTTAGAATATTGTGTCCCCATATTATAGGAAGGATGTGGAATCATTGGAAAAGGTGCAGAGGAGATTTATCAGGATGTTGCCTGGCCTGGAGGGAAGGTCTTATGTGGAAAGGCTGAGAGGGTGTTTAATAGAGACATACAATATGATCAGAGGATTAGATAGAGTAGACAGTGAAAGTCTTTTTTCCTAGGATGATGATGTCAGCTTGTACGAGGGGGCTTAATTACAAATTTAGGGGTGATAGATTTAAGATAGATGTCAGAGACAGTTTCGTTACGCAGAGAATGGTAAGGGCATGCAATGCCCTACCTGCTAATGGAGTCAACTCAGCCACATTAGGGAGATTTAAACAATCCTTAGATAAGCACATGGATGATTTTTGGATAGTGTAGGGGTACGAGCTGAGAATTGTTCAGAGGTCGGAACAACATCGAGGGCCGAAGGACCTGTTATGCGCTATATTGTTCATGTTCCATATGTTACTGCCGAGATGAACAAGTAAGTGAAGCGATGGAGCAATGACTGTGGCTTCTCAGACAAGTTTCATTTTCTTCCTCTCTGAGCTGAAATATATAATAATGTTACCCGAACACCAACGTGAACCATGTAATGTCTGGTTAAACATTCCCCTGAATGCATACTCTATCCCTGTTTCCTGCTCCATTTTGGAGTGATTTGTAATTTATCATTTGAAAATATTTTTGTCCGTGGCTTCATAATTATTGTACAATAAATTCATGTCTTCAAAGTACTGTGTTAGAATGAATATATTGTTTAATTAAATTAAATCATAGTTTTATTCTCTCATTCCTCGGCTACGCCCTGCACACCCTCCTCATGGTCCTTTATGATTCAATGTGTCCTTATTCTCAGGCTTGAAGCGCCCTGACATTGCAGAGACCATGAGGAGTATGGGTATGGTTATTTTCCAAGGTCGGAGGACTCCAAACCAGAGGGCATAGATTTTAGGTGAGAGGGGTAAGATTACAAAGACACCTGAAGGGGTATATTTTTGCAGTAGAGAGAGGCGGGAGCTCGGCAGAAGTGAAGTCGGAGCGCAGAGCTGGTTGAGAAGGTAAGTAATTGTTATTTAAGAACTTACCTCGACGCCAACGATCCTTTTGCAGCAGAGAGCGGCGGGAGCTGGGCGGAAGTGAGGTTGGAGCGCAGAACTGGTTGGGAAGGTAAGTGATTGTTATTTGAGTGAGTGTGTTCCTGAAGGGGGAGAGTGTACAGCCAGGAGTAGTGGTGCACATTGACACTAACGACATAAGTAGGAAAAGGAGTGTGGAGGTTATTGAGGAGCTCAAGGAATTAGGCTGGAAGCTAAAAGCTAAGATGGACAGAGTCGTCATCTCTGGGTTGTTGCCATTGCCACGTGACAGTGAGGCAAGGAATAGGGGGAGAGTGCAGTTGAACGCGTGGCTGCAAAGATGGTGTAGGAGGGAGGGATTCAGGTATTTGGACAATTGGACTGCATTCTGGGGAAGGTGGGACCTGTACAAGCAGGACGGATTGCATCTGAACCAGAAGGACACCAATATCCTGGGAGGTAGGTTTGCTAGCACTCTTCGGTGGCGGGGGGGGGGGGGGGCGTTAATCTAATTTGGCAGGGGAATGGGATCCGTACTTGTAGTCCGGCAAGTATGTTAGCTGTTTTTAAGGATGTCCAAGAATGTAGGGAGGCTGTGGAGAACGGAGCAGTGGCAGAGAATACTTGCGGACACAGAGATGGGTTCAAGGAGTATCAGAAATATGGTGGGTGAACTTAAGGCGTGGGTCGGTACTTCGGACTACGATGTTGTGGCCATCATGGAAACGTGGATAGAAAAGGGACAGCAATGGTTGTTGGAGGTTCCTGGTTACAGATTTTTCAGTAAGATTAGGGAGGGCGGTAAAAAAAAGGAGGGAGTGGCTTTGCTAATTGAAAATGGTATAACGGCTGCGGAAAGGCAGTTCGAGGGGGATCTGCCTTTGGAGGTGGTATGGGCTGATGTCAGAAATAGGAAAGGAGCAGTCACCTTGTTGGGTGTTTACTATAAGCCCCCCAATAGCAGCAGAGATATGGAGAAACAGATTGGGAAACAGATTTTGGAAAGGTGCAGAAGCCACAGGGTAGTACTCATGGGCGATTTCAACTTCCCAAATATTAATTGGAAGCTCTTTAGATCAAGTAGATTCGACGGGGTTTTATTGTGCATTGTGTCCTGGAAGCTTTTCTAACTCAGTATGTAGATTGTCCGAACAGAGGGCAGACCATATTGGATTTGGTACTCGGGAACGAACCGGGACAAGTGATGGGCTTGTTAGTGGGTGAGAATTTTGGTGATGGTGACCACAATTCTGTGACTTTCACCTTGGTTATGGAGAGAGATAGGTGCGTGCAACAGGGTAGGTTTTACAATTGGGGGAAGGGTAAATAAGATGCTAAAAGACAGGATCTGAGGAGCATAAGTTGGGAGCATCGGCTGTCAGGGAAGGATGTCGTGGAAATGTGGAACATTTTCAAGGAACAGATACGACGTGTCCTTGATGTGTATGAACCTGTCAGGCAGGAAAGAGATGGTCGTGTGAGGGAACCTTGGTTGACGAGGGAGGTTGAATGTCTTGTAAAGAGGAAGAAGGAGGCTTACATAAGGTTGAGGAAACGAGGTTCAGACAGAGCATTGGAGGGATACAGGATAGCCAGAAGGGAGCAGAAGAAAGGGATTAGGAGAGCTAAGAGAGGGCATGAACAATCTTTGGCGGATAGGATCAAGGATAACTCGAAGGCATTTTATGCGTATGTGAGAAACATGAGAATGACGAGAACGAGAGTAGGTCCAATCAAGGACAGTAGTGGGAGACTGTGTATTGAGTCGGAAGAGATAGAAGAGGTCTTGAATGAGTACTTTTCTTCAGTATTGACAAACGAGGAGGACCGTATTGTTGAAGAGGAGAGTGCGAAACGGACTGGTATGCAGAGGAGATACTTGTTAGGAAGATAGATGTGTTGAACATTTTGAACAACTTGAGGATAGACAAGTCCCCCGGGCCTGATGGGATATATCCTAGGATTATGTGGGAAGCAAGAGAGGAAATTGCAGAGCCGTTGGCAATGATCTTTTTGTCTTCACGGTCAACAGGGGTGGTACCAGGGGACTGGAGAGTGGCGAATGTTGTGCCCCTGTTCAAAAAAGGGAATAGGGATAACCCCGGGAATTACAGGCCAGTTATTCTTACTTCAATGGTAGGCAAAGTAATGGAAAGGGTACTGAGGGATAGGATTTATGAGTACCTGGAAAGACACTGCTTGATTAGAGACAGCCAGCACGGATTTGTGAAGGGTAGGTCTTGCCTTACAAGTTTTATTGAATTCTTTGAGGAGGTGACCAAGCATGTGGATGAGGGTAGAGCAGTGGATGTAGTATACATGGATTTTAGTAAGGCATTTGATAAGGTTCCCCATGGTAGGCTTATGCGGAAAGTCAGTAGGCATGGGATAGAGGGAAATTTGGCCAGTTGGATAGAAAACTGGCTAACCGGTCGACGTCAGAGAGTGGTAGATGGTAAATATTCAGCCTGGAGCCCAGTTACAAGTGGAGTTCCGCAGGGATCAGTTCTGGGTCCTCTGCTGTTTGTAATTTTTATTAATGACTTGGAAGAGGGAGTCGAAGGGTGGGTCAGTAAATTTGCAAATGATACGAAGATTGGTGGAGTTGTGGATAGTGAGGAGGGCTGTTGTCGGCTGCAAAGGGACTTAGATATGATGCAGAGCTGGGCTGAGGAGTGGCAGATGGAGTTCAACCCTGCCAAGTGTGAGGTTGCCCATTTTGGTAGGACAAATACGAATGCGGAATACAGGGTTTACGGTAGGGTTCTTAGTATGGTGGAGGAGCAGAGGGATCTTGGGATCTATATTCATAGATCTTTGAAAGTTGCCACTCAGGTGGATAGAGCTTGTAAGAAGACCTATTGTGCATTAGCGTTCATTAGCAGAGGGATTGAATTCAAGAGTCGTGAAGTGATGTTGCCACATTTGGTTCGGCCACATTTGGAGTACTGTGTGCAGTTCTGGTCGCCTCACTTTAGTAAAGATGTGGAAGCTTTGGAGAGGGTGCAGAGAAGATTTACCAGGATGTTGCCAGGAATGGAGAATAGGTCGGAATGAGGATAGGTTGAGAGTGCTAGGCCTTTTCTCATTGGAACGGCGAAGGATGAGGGGTGACTTGATGGAGGTTTATAAGATGATCAGAGGAATACCTAGAGTAGGCAGTCAGAAACCTTTTCCCCGCGTACAACAGAGTGTTACAAAAGGACATAAATTTAATGTGAAGGGTGGAAGGTATAGGGGAAATGTCAGGGGTAGGTTCTTTACACAGAGAGTGGTGGGGGCATGGAATGCACTGCTTGTGGGAGTGGCAGAGTCAGAATCATAGGCGAACTTTAAGTGACAATTGAATAGCACATGGACGGGTGCTTAAGCTCGAACAAATGTTTGGCACAACACCTTGGGCCGAAAGGCCTGTTCTGTGCTGTAATTTTCTGTGTTCTATGTTCTATGCCACAGAGCCGTCAACATCGTGAAAGATCAGAGCAAGTTTGAACCTGATGATATTCGTCTGGACATGGCCATTAAAAGTCTGAATGGTTACCTCGTGCAATTAAATATTTCAACGAGCACGATAAAGCATAATGGGCTGGATGGTTGGAGTTGATGTCAAAAAATTCGAATATTCAGGAAAGGTTGCATGGAAGATGTAGACATTTAGTTCAGTTGAGTATTTTACTGGGGAACACCTGATGTTATAGCAATATTACCCCTAGTTTAAAGGTGGAAAGCCTGTCTTCAAATCCCATATTCCCTCGAGGTGCATCAAAGCCCGTTTGAACTAGTTAATTGCATTCGTTGAAATTGTGGAGTAGTAATAACATCTCTGGAAGTCCACGTTGAAGTTTCTCGTCTCCCAGAAGTGTGTCAGAACGTTTTGAGCCATGTTAATTGAAATATAACGCTAGAAGCTTATTGGGGAAATTCCACCAAAGTGTTGCACAAGATAGTTAATAATCTGGAGACGCTGACATTGGAATGTCAGTGACGAGATATCTGCTGCACAGATCCAGATAATCCCCTGGGGGCCTGGGCTTTAATTTCACTACTGGCAATGTGTGTCTGGAATGAAATGCTTAATTATGGCCTTGAAACCATAGGCATTAAAATATTTTAAATATAAATTGTGCTGGCCTGCATCCAAAATAAAGCATCTCCATTTATCGGCACCATATCGGCTCCCAGGAACACTAATTAAAGCACTCAGACGCTATCTCCAAGTTGCAATTCAGAAAATCACTATGTTCATTAGAAATCACCTTCTATTCCCATCATCACGACCAAACACATGTAGCAGATACATGAGAATATCTCCTTCTGCAGTGTCCTCTCTGAGCCATTCAACACGCGACTGGAAATTTCTCAACGTTCCTTCACTGGATTAAAACGGCAGCAATTCATGTCTTTTCGCCAGCACAATTACAGATGACCATTAAACGCTACACTAGCCGGAATGTTTCACATTGCTGGTTCATTTCTTAAGATAATGATAAAGCAAATAGAGACTAAATATTCTCTGAGTCGATCAGCAGTGAATTTGTAAACATGCCATTGCCTATTTCACCAATGCAGTTAGTGCAGGCAGACTGAACACAGACCTACTGTCCCTCTGTAACAGATAAAATGGTTTCCTCAGTATCTTTTAATGACAAACAGATAGAGCAGATTAGTGTTCTCCTGTTTCTATGGCACAGGTTTCAGGAACTGCTTAACATCCTTCCATTCCTTTGTGAAAGGATCACTATAAAATGGTTGCTGTCAAAATATATTCTGTTACTGTTAAGGAGTTTAACAGTTTCTTTTTGTCTCTGTGTTGCAGTACAAATAGAGTTCAGTGATATCAGCACGTCCCTGTTTCTCAAGGTTTTGTGGATTAATGATCTCGTCTAATTGACAACAGATCAGAGGGACTGAACAATCTCTGTCCATTCCAATGGGACATGCTGAATGGTCTTGCCTGTTCTGTCATTTTAGTTTCTGAAACAAAAAAAAAAGATGCTTTCTTGAATGCCTCATGAAACGGTTCTTATATTTAAATTAGAAGCGTTCAGTGTTCAGCAGCACTCTGCCTGTATGTGTGCTGATATCACCAATTTTTATTTCTGGTACGGGTCCTATGCAATCAGTTGAGACCCCTGTAAAAAGTTCCTCAAATGCAGGAATGGGTATTTACAATGCTGGTTTCATTATTGCCCGAGCTTTTCCAATTACCTGACACATCTGACGTTTCTAGCAAAATGTAATCACATCCTTATGCAGTGAAAAAATCGCTTTCGCATTTTAACCTGAGCTTTTCTCCGACTGGTAATTCATGTGCTACCTGCAACACCTAATTTTTATAACCCACTGGTAAAACGTCTTGATGAACTTCTGACATTTTCTCATCCGCCTGAATGTATGCTGATCTCCATTTCCTCATCAAGACATCATTTTAAACTATAACTTTCGGGAATGTACGCAGATTCTTCTTCTGCGTACTTGTTTTTATACAATTGCTTCACTCTTCCGTCTTTCTGTTGTAACTCAGGTAAATTTTCTGAACGAAAAATATCCACTTTATCCTCCATCTGTTCTTGATTTTGCTCAAACATTCGATCAAACATGGCTAATGATAAATCTACTTTAACATTCTTCTCTTTATTCATTGATTTCTCCTCTTTTTTCAAATTGTAACTTTGTGAACTTGTTATCACACAGTCGAGGAAAACCTAGGATAATACTTCTTATAAGAGTTCAGTCGCCTGATTCTCCACTGGCCTTTCGACCACAGTAGGCAGCACTCCTACCTGTGGCCCAGCTATATCATTATAAAGTGCAAATTGCATTCCTGAGCTGTGTTTTGCCAGTACTCCTGCCAACACTTCTCCACTTTTCTCTTGTCACTCCAATCTCACTCTACATAATGTAGCACTTCTCGGCTTATCATGAATTCCACGGGCTGGCACTTTTTCTGGCGATATTCTTTCTGCGCTACATATCTCTTCATCCATCAATATAAAAGACTGACGTGATCTAGTACCTGCTTCATACAACTTCTTTACCTGCTGCTCCAGTTGTATACAAGCAGAGAGTCATAGAGATGTACAGCACGGAAACAGACCCTTCTATCCAATTCGTCCATTCCGACCTGATGTCCCAACGCTACCTATGCCTACCTGTCTCTACCCGGCCCATATCCCTCTAAACCCTTCCTATTTATATACCTATCCAGATGATTTTTAAATTTTGCATTTGAATTGGCAAAGATCTTTGATTTCTCACTCTCCATGGGAGTCCTACTAGAGGGTTGGAAGGAAACGAATGTTGTTCCTCTTTTCAAGAAGGGTAAATCGGAAATCCCTGGCAATTACTGACCAGTCAGTCATATGTCTGTGGTCACCACGGGTTTGAAAACAATTCTGAGAGGTAGGACTTATGGCTATTTGGAAAAGCATAGTGTGATTAAAGACAGTCATCATGGCTTTGTGAGGGCAGGTCATGCCGCATAAAACTTATTGAGTTCTTTGAGGAGGTGACAAGACAGTTCGATGAAGTTTGAGCAGTGGATGTGGCAAGGCACTTGATCAGATTCTCCATGGTAGGCTCGTTCATAGTGTCAGGAGGTATGGGATACAGCGAGATTTGGCTATCTGGATTCAGAATTGCTTGGCTGACAGAAACAGAATGGTTTAGTTGGAAAGTGGTGTGCCTGGAGGTCAGTGTTGAGTGGTGTTCCGTCGGGCTCTGATTGTGGGTCTCTGCCCGTTGTAGTTTTTATAAATGACTTGGATGAGGAGGTTGAGGGGTGAGTTACTAAATTTACCGATGCCACAAAGTTGGAAGTGCCGTTGATAGTATCGAGGGCTTTTGCAGTCTGCAGCGTGACATAGACAGGATGCAGAGCTGGGCTGAGAAATGGCTGGTGGAGTTCTACCGAGATAAATGTGACATGATGCATTTCGGAAGGTCGTATTTGAATGCTAAACATAGGATTAACGGCAGGATTCTTGGCAGTGTGTGTAAGAACAGCGGGATCTTTGTGTTCAAGTGAGAAGAACCCTGAAAGTTGCCACCCAAGTGGACAGAGTTGTTAAGAACGCATATGATGTTTTGGCTTTCATTAACAGGGGGTCGAGTTTAAGAGTCGCGAGGTTTTTCAACAGCTCTACAAGTCCCTGGAGAGAGAGCACTTGGAATACTGTGCCCAGTTCTGGTTTTCCTACTTTAGGAAAGATACCGAAGCTTTGCAGTCCGTGCAAAGATTTTTTTATGGGGATGCTGCCTGGACTGGAGGGCTTGACTTATGTCGAGAGGCTGACTTAGCTTGGACTTTTCTCTCCGGAGAGAAGGAGGAAGAAAATTAACATGATTGAGATGTACAAGGTAATGAGAGGCATGGATAGAGTCAATAGCCAAAGACCATTCCCAAGGGCAGGATTGACTGGCACGATGGGTCATAGTTTAAAAGTAATAATAGAAAGGTTTAGCGGGGACGTCAGAGGAAGGCAATTTATGCAGAGAGTTGTGAATGTATGGAATGCGTTGCCAGCGATAGCGTTCGAAGCAGTGTCATTAGGGACATTTAAGCAACTGCTGGACATGCACATGGATAGCAGTGAATTGAGGGGTGCATAGGTTGGGTTATTTTATTTTACATTAGGATTAATCCAAGGCGCAAATCATGGGCCGAGGGGCCTGTTGTGTGCTGTACTTGTCTATGTTCTATGTACTAGTATCCACCACTTGCTGCAGCAGCCCATTCCACACACGCCCCACCCTCTGTGTGAAAACGTCACCCCTTAGGTCTCTTTTATATCTTTCCTCTCTCATTCTAAACTGAAGCCCTTTATTTCTGGACACCTCCAACCCACGGAACGGGCCTTCTCTGTTTAGAGCAGTGCTCGAAAAGCACAGCAGTTCAGCCTGCATCTGAATAGCAGGGAAATCGACATTTCAGGCAAAAAGCCCTTCATCAGGAATGAGGGCACATTCCTGATGAAGTGCTTTTGCTTGGAACGACATCCATAAATCGACATCCATGTGCATGTGCAGCAGTTGCTTAAATGTCCCTAATGACACTGCTCATCGGATGCTGCCTGAGCTGCTGTGCTTTTCCAGCACCACTCTAATCTTGATTCTAATCTCATGCATCAGCAGTACCCAGTTTCACCCTGTCCATTCACCCTATCCAAGCCCCACATGATTTTATAAACCTCGATAAGGTCACCTCTCAGCCTCTGAAACTCTAGGGAAAATAGTCCCAACCTATTCAATCTCTCCCTCGAGCTCAAATCCTCCAACCCTGGAAACATCCTTGTAAATATTTTCCGAACACTGTCAAGTTTCACAACATCCTTCTGATATGAAAGTGATCAAAATTGCATGCAATATTCCAAATTCGCCTAACCAATGGCCCAACAGCCTAAACATTTCCTCCCAAGTCCTATGATGCGTATATAAATAGAGGTGACCTCTTCCTTATGTTGGTCATTTTGCAGCCATAGACCTTCATTGCCTGCAGAGTAATTCATTTCCAGAAATTGCTATTGAAGGAGATTTACTATCCACTTCTTGCTGCTGTTTGTGTTCCAGTTCGCCATTCAACTTGTTTCTTTCTATTTAATTTGAATTCATCCGTGTTAATGTTACATACGATATATTTCCCATTGTCAGAGTTCACAGAACAATGTCAAAAACAGTGTTTGAACACTTCTGCTTTTCTCTTTACCTAGAACCATAGCTGATGTATTAAGACCCTCCCAAAGGTGTCGCCTGTAAGGGCTTTTGTTGATCTTTCGACAGTCTGACAATACTACACATAAAGATGACTACAGCATTGAATGTTTGGGTAAATTGTATATTATGTAAATCACTCGGAATGTATTTACATCCTCTAAATAAGTATCTTCACTTCGATTTTAACATGAATTTCAATATTAACGACCTTTTCTGTCTCTCTTACAGCGAACACTGTAACTGTTATAATCACCTTACGAGGAAACTGTGGTCTTTCTAAATGCATCTCTGCTTATTTGGGAGCCATGGCAATATCGGATCTGTGGGTCATTAACCATGACGTTATCGCATATCCTATTTTGCATTATCATGTCTTTTTAAAATCTTTCTCCTCTCACCTTACAAAGATACACCCTTGCCTGGAAATCCTCCACGCTAGGGAAAATGAATTTGTAATTCACCTCATCCATACACATCATGATTTTATAAACCTCTATAATGTCATCTCTGATCCTCCCATGTTTCAGTGGAAAAGTTCCTACATATCCAGTCTCCACTTATAATACAAACTCAGTTCCTGGTAACATTCTAGTAAATCTCTTCTCAGCACTCTCTAGCTTGATAAATCCTTCCTAAAAACGGGAGAACAGAACTGTATGCAGTACTCCAGAAGAGGCCTCCCCACATCCTGTGCAACCTCAAAATGACCAACCCCACATCTGATAATGAAGGCAAGCGTACTAAATACTTATTAATTCCCAACTCTGTGTGTGATGGAGACATTAAAGAAGAATGCACCAGATCCTAGAAGTCTCTCTGTTCAACAACGTTACTGAACGCCTAACTTTTAACTGGATATGGCTTAACTCTTTTTGTGTTTTTAAAATGCAATACCTCGCATTTCTAAACAAAACTCAATCTTTCACACTTTAGCCCATTGGCCCAAGTGATCAACCGATCTATTTCTCATTTAGATAACTCTCTTCACTGTCCATAGTACCAACAATATTAGTGCCATCTGTAATGTTACAAGCCATGCTTTCGATATTATCGTCGAAATCACTTGTATAAAAGACAAACAAAAGTGGATCCCGCACTGATCGCTGTGGGACACGGCTCGTCAAAGACCTTCAGTCCCACAAAAGAACTCTTCAGTATTCGGTAAAATTACATTATTTAGGAAAGAAGAATCATAACAAATCGGGATTTGGGATATTTCATATCATGCTTCTACTAAGATGCTTGCTCACATCTTTCTCCCATTATGAATATGATGTTTCTTCTCCTAATCATACGAGTCCAGTGAGAGTTTGACTACACTGTAACTCACTGCTTCATTCAACTACGAGCACAGTTTGAAAAGAACAGGGAGGAAAAGTGTGAACGACAAATGAATGTTGGCTATTGGTGCCCCTTTTGAAAAGACAGGAATTTCCTCATAATTGTTGTGTGGTATGGAAACTCATGTGTCAGCGATTACACCAGCAATTAAATTTCTAAAATCTTAACATGGGAAATCAAATCATAAATCAGGTAAATCACAGTTCTCATGTTGCTCGTTGAACTGTCGTCAATAAGTTACTTGCTGCCAAATGTACAGTATGTAAGTGTGTTATTTTCAAAGTTAAGAAGGTGTTGTTCTCATACTGAACGAAAATAAACCATTCAATACAGGTGGCAAGGGAAACTTGGACATCCAACCACGAGTTACAATTTCATGGCCATTCACCAAAAGGATTCGGACAATTAATTTACAAAGAGGGAATAAAAGCATGACCTTAAAAATATAATATAAAAATAAGCTCTGTGCAAATATGTTTTTCTTTACAGAAGGAGTTCTCATCAGGAACATCTTGTTCCAACACCTTTTTTTGATGATCCCTTCATCGAGCAGTCCTGATCAGGCAAATGGAATTCAGATCATCAGAAATGAAGGAAGACACAAGAGCTCCTGAACCAGACGATCACTCGAACACGAGATATTGGAACTGAATTAGGACGTTCCGCCCATCCAGCCTGGTCTGCCATTCAGTGAAGACTGATCTGTTTCTCAAGGGCATTCATCTAGCGCTGTGAGACAGCGTTTGTGGGCTTTGGACGGCATGGTGGCTCAGTGGTTAGCACTGCTGCCTTGCAGTACTACAGACGCGGGTTAGATTCCAGCTTTGGCTGACCAACTGCGTAGCATTTTGTCCTGCAAAGGTGCTCAGGTTGCACTCCACCGTTCAAAGATGTGAAGGTTAGATGTATTAGTCAGGGGTAGACACAAGGTAGCGGAACGGGTTTGTGTGGGATACTCCTCGGAGAGTTGGTGCAGACTAGCTGGGCTGGCTTGGCCTGTCTCCACACTGTGGGGATTATCCCCGCAAACCTGAAGCTTTTTGTTGTGTGCAAATTAATAGAATCAACTTTGAATTCGAGGATTTGTTAAGAAATCTCACAAACAGAAACTGGAACAGTTATTTCAACTTTATTGCATGGAGCAAACAAAATGTAACCGTACAAGTCAGCAGATTATATCTAACAACACAGTCTGGCCCTTACCAAATCACCGAGGAACTTAGCTATGATTTCATAACAAAGACTTTTGTCTCGAGCTGCGACAATTGTTTGATTATTTTGCATTGCTGTTCACAGAAGTCCTGTGACTCAAGTATCCTGGAGTTGAACTCTCACAGAAGTTTCCATCCTGCAAGTTTAAAGAGTGAAATTAGTGGTGATCCTTCGATATTTTCGTTCACTTTATTGACGATTTACCTGGAGCCATGATGTAAGCAGTCTGCTTTCATATCAGACGTAGATCCCTGTTACTTGTTAAATTCGGTACGAAAGGTCTGTTACACGGCAGCTTTTGCTGCACCTAAACTGCAGGCCATTTTTTGTCACAAGGGAACAGATTATGAAGCATTGTTACTTCCTCTCTCCTAGAAAACCGCTTGCTTATGTTGTTTCCCAGAAACAATTTCTTTCAATTCCCTAATACGTCTGAATTTGAATTTGAATTTGAATTGAATTTATTGTCACCTTTTCCGAGGCACAGTGAAACGCTTTGTCTTGCGAGTAATGCAGGCCTTCGAGACAAAGAGCAAGGCTTGCTGGCCCTTCACCTCCCGGAGTTCCTCTGTGATACTGAATCCCATTGTCTGCAACAGCAATCGGTTTTGCATGGTTTTCTGGAGTTTGTACAGTTTTACCCGGCTCTATTCCCTACATTTTGAACACATTAGAGGATAAAGAACCTCCTGATGTTCATTTTGCCTGTTTCCCACCATCCGCTGTGGACTCAAAGAGGGGCTTCACTATTCTCTAACCTGTGGAATCCCTTTTCATCTCCTCAGTGTTTTCTGGGATCAGCAGATTCACGTTCAGCTTCCACATTCCCTTGCTAGCCCCTGGTCGTCCTGTTGGTGTCAGTCATCCAACACGAGGCAGTTGTCAGAGACGAACACCAACTTGAAGTCCGTGGATATGACCGAGAATGTGTGGGACAAAAACAGGAAATTAATCCTTCAGTGGATAGACCCGTCTGCCCGTGAGCAGGTGTATCTACGGTGCGCTCTGGCTGCAGGGGATTGCTGGAGATGTTCTGCAGCTCTTTGACATTAACTACTTCCATTCGGAATCTGCCCATGGAGTGCAGTTCGCTGTCAGTCTCTGTGGATCTTCCATTCACATCGATGATCGAGTTAAGGACCCAGCCAGAATGACCGGCCTTAACATTGTTAGCAGCAAAGAGATCTGCTGAAGGAAGGCCAGCATCTCCCTCATTACCCCCGGGGCATACACGTTCATTAGTCTCTGGGGAGTGTGAGCCTACTACAATGTGGTACACGCTCACTACCTCCTTAACCTCGGAGATGGTGAAGTTGCCTCCTCACAACAGAATACCCCGAGGTATTATTTCCTCTAACCAAATCCAAGATCCATAGGTCCATAAGCTCGACAACCTCCTGGAGCCGCTGAGGTGTGATATCCCACACTCCTGCGGAAACAGCAGGTCTGATTTGACATTGGCCAGGTAAACCAATGGGGAAACACATGCTGCAGTAGATTCAACACTGTGCACATTGATACTGGCGAGTTGAACACCCAGTTTAAGAGTTTATGGAATGCCCCAATATCCACTCTCCCACTGTCTTGTCACTGGGGTTTCTCGGCATCCCCGTGGTATGGCTGAACGGTTGAACACTTTCTGAATTTCTGTAGCTGACATGTTCCCCCCTGTAGGAGGATTTACCTGTTTCGGTGATGTCAGGGAGAGATGGAAGACGGCAGTGTCCACGTCTGAGCTTGACAGAGGAACTGTCAGATCGTCGCTGCTCCCAGTTACCTGAAGCTGTGACAGTGGTATGTAGGCTGTGAATTCTGAAGGCTGGAAGGTTGGCTTCACTGAGCCTCTCAGCGAGCATGGTGTTTCCGGTTGAGGGGAATGCTCCTCTCCTTCTCCCCTCTCCTCCCTACGCGAGGTAGTCTGTCCATTTTATTGTTGATGACCAACCCTCTGAAGATTGGTATGGTCAGAAGCCGCCTCTTTCCGGTTTGCTGTGGAGCTGTGGGGGCCTGATTTCCAATTGCTGTTTGTTTCTCACTGGTATACACTCCCCATCTTCCTTCATTTCGTCATCTTTCATTGACTCTGTCATTTAAGGTGGAGCTTGTGTAGGTTGCTATGCCTCCATGCTGGCGACCTTTCCCTCATCTCCAGCGTGTCCTCCGTCCTTGGGTCCCTCCTTTCAGTTTTCACGTAGCACCTTGCTGACCTTTGGGGGTCACCGATTCACGTTGCCCACTTCCCACTATCTGAGTCTATGTGGCACCACCCACACACTACCAGTCTTGGGCAGGCCTTGTAGAGGTGGTCTACTGCCCCACACAGGTCGTAGGTCTTGTGTCCTAACATCCTTAGTCAGGGGGCCCTCCTGTTTTCGGTTCCTGCAGATGGTTGCTGCCATGTGTGCTGCTCTCCTGCAGGGTCAAGCAAGGAATAAAGAAAATTACAGCACAGGAACAGGCCTTTCGCCCTCCAAGCCTGCTTTATCTAAACCTGTCAACTATTCCCAAGGATGTGGATCCCTCTGCTCCCTGTCCATTCATGCATGTATCTCAATATATCTTAAGTGATCTATTGTGCCCACCTCTACCACGTCCATTGGCAACACATTCCAGGTATGCATCATCCTCTGCGTAAGGAACTTTCCACAATCGTCTTGTTATCCACCCTATCTCTCCCTCTCATGGTTTTGTAGATCTCAATGTGGTTCTCCCTCAACCTGAGTCTTTCTAATAAAAATAATCGTAATCTGCTCAACTTCTCTTCATAGCTCGCAACTTCCATACCAGGTAACACCCTGGTGAACATCCTTTGCATCCTCTCCACACCCACATACTTCTGATAATGTGGCGACCAGAACTGTATGCAGTATTCCAAATGTGGATGAACCAAAGTTCCCAACTCTCTTTTTAATAGATATTTTTATTAGAAATTTAACATTTTTACAAGTTTACAAAAATAAACAAAACTCTCAGATATAAACATTGATATACAATTAGCTCAAATATACAATAGCCAAAATTTGACAAAAAAAAACAAAACAACAAAAAACCGAAAAGAAAAAAAAACAAACAAACAACACTCAACTATCTACTAATCTAACCTACAACTAACCAGGGTGTATATTTAAGTCTCTTACATGCTCGGGATGTGTTAGCATCAGATATAATAAAACCCGTATTCGTGCGGGATTCCTCCCCCGAGGGGCTGCGGACCAGCCAGGTTTGTAATCTCAATTAAATAAAAGCCCTTGTTAGGATAGCCAAAATATCTGTATTTATGTAATTCAAAAAGGGCTGCCATATTTTATAAAATAATTCGGTCTTTCGGTGCACCATATTTGTAAGGAAGTCAAGGGGAATACATTCCATAATTAGTCTGTGCCAATTTGAAAGTCCAGGGGGGCCCTCAGCCGCCCAGTTCACCAAAATATTTTTCCTTGCACAGAAAGAAAGAATAGAAAATAGTCTCTTCCCGTACGTGTCCAGGGAGGGAAAGTTCGAAAAGCCCAAGAGAAGAGATACAGGGTCCACTTTTATTTCCGTTCCTAAAATTTCTGTCAGGGTACTTGCTACTTTAGTCCAATATCTACGGATCTTATGACAGGTCCATAGGCAATGTACAAGAGTGCCCACCTCTATTTTGCATTTAGGACACATTGGAGATGCTCCTGCCTTAAATTTTGCCAATCGAACCGGTGCTATATGGGCCCTATGAAGTATCTTCAGCTGGATAGCCTGGGTTCTGTTCCAAATAGTAATTCTTCTAGCATTTACCCAGATATCATTCCACGTTTCTGTGGAGATTTCTAGTCCCAGATCCTGATCCCATGTTTTAAGCAGATTATCCATATCTCCCGATACTTCATCATGTAGTAAATGATAAATATTACTGACGGAAGATACCCCACTGGTCGTAGGACACTACATTCTCTATCGGATTTATAAAGACTATCTAATAACGTAGTCTTCTTCTGTATATAATCTCGAATTTGGAGGTATCGAAAGAGGTCTCCATTGGGTAATCCGAATTTCTGACGCAGCTGTCCGAAAGACATCAGGACCCCATCTTTAAATAAATCCCCTAGACATGAGATACCCCTGGATCTCCAGAGTTTAAACGTGGCATCTGTTAACCCCGGTTGGAATCCCCATGCTCCCACTATCGGTGCATAGGGGGATGTTTTTTGTGAATTACCCTCATTCTGCCGCATTATATTCCAAGCCTTGATTGTATTTAGTATTATAGGGTTTTTACAGTGATCTGTAATGATTTTCCTCTTGTCTGAGAATAAAAGGTTAATAAGTGGGTATTTTACTTGAGAAGCCTCGATGTCCAACCAGATTGATTGTGGATCAGACAAGACCCAATCAGCTATGTAACTTAATAGGGAACTTAACTGATATTTCCTAAAGTCTGGGAAGTCCAATCCACCCCTTGCCTGTGGAAGCTGTAGCTTCTTCAGCTAAATGAGGGGCCGCCTATGATTCCAGATAAAGGAACTCAGCCAGCCGTATAATTTACATAAAGCCGTCCTCGGCAGCATCACCGGAAGCATTCTCATAGGATGTAGGAGACGGGGCAGGATATTCATTTTGATTAATGCTATTCTACCCAACCAGGAAATTGGTAGGTCTCCCCATCGCTGGAGGTCCTGCCTTATCCTTTCCAATAAATACACAAAATTAGCCTTATACAACTGACCAAATACTGGAGTAATAAAAATGCCTAAATATAAGAAACCCTCCAGGGACCAGCGAAAGGGGAAAAGGGAACCGTCCGCTAAGCGGGGTATCACAGCAAGGCCACCCATTGGCATAGCCTCCGATTTTGAAAAATTAATTTTATAGCCTGAGAATGCACTAAATGTATTAATAACTTGGATTAAGCGAGGTATGGACATCAGAGGGTTACTGAGGAATAGAAGAACATCATCTGCATAAAGGGTAATTTTATGTTTACCTGTACCAATCCTTGGGGCCACTATATTAGGATCAGCTCGTCTAGCTTCTTCTAGTAGTTCAATTATTAGCGTGAATAACAATGGCGAGAGGGGACATCCCTGACAGCAGCCCCTACCCACACTGAAGCTATCCGAGCCTGATCCATTGGTAACCACAACTGCTTTGGGATCACTATACAATGTTGAGACCCATTTGGTAAACACCTGTCCAACGCCAAATCTCTCCAATGTGTAAAACAAATATGACCATTCGACCCTATCAAATGCCTTTTCCGCGTCTAATGAAACCACTACTCCTGGTATCTTTCCCTGATGACAAGCTTGAATCATATTCAGAGCCCTTCTAACATTATTGGATGATCTACGGCCCTTAATAAACCCCGTCTGATCCTCCTTTATAATATGTTTCAGTATCCTTTCTAGTCTCAGTGCTAATGTTTTAGAGAGGATTTTAAAATCTACATTTAGCAAGGATATTGGCCTGTATGATGTACAATCTTCTGGGTCCTTTCCTTTTTTAAGGATAAGAGAGATATTTGCCTCTTTCAGCGAAGGCGGGAGACAGCCCTGACTATATGCATAGTTATACATGTCCAAAAGTGGACCAGCCAGTATTTCTGTAAATTCTTTATAGAATTCAGCTTGAAAGCCATCTGGACCCGGCGCCTTACCATTTTGAAGGTGCCTAATTGCATCAACTATTTCTTGGGGTGTAAGAGGAGCATTTAGGACCGATATTTGTTCCGGAGTTAGGTCTGGAAAAGTCAAATTTTTAAAAAATGACTGCATCCTCTTCGTCCTATCTTCACAATCCTGTGATTTATATAACTCAGAATAGAACTCTCTAAAGGTCGCATTAATCTTTTTATGATCATGAGTCAAAATACCCGTACTTTCCTTGATAGACATAATAGTCTGAGGGGCCTTTTTTTTTCTTTGCAAGAAATGCTAAGTATCTACCCGATTTGTCGCCATATTCATATAACCTTTGCTTTGCAAATAATATTTCCCTCTTAGCCGTTTGAGTAAGTGTAGTGTTTAGAGCTGTCCTAAGAGCTGTAATCCTTTGCAATTTAATAATAGAAGGTCTATCAGTGTATGCTGTTTCAGCCGCTTTTAAGCGGGCGTCAAGCAGACGCGGTTGTTCTCCCTTTAATTTCTTCTGGGTCGCTGAGTAGGAGATGATCAAGCCTCGCGTGTAAGCTTTGATGGTCTCCCACATCATTGACGGGTTGCTAGCTGTACCTGAATTAATTTCTAAAAAAGTTTTAAATTTTTGAGAGAAGTACTTTACAAATTTACTATCTTTCATTTGGAAAGGGTCCATACGCCAATGCCGAGGGGATGTCCCACTGTTCCTCGCCTTAGTTTCCATATATACAGCAGCGTGGTCAGAAATTGCTATATTACCTATTTTACAGGATGATATGGAATTTAAAAAAATCGAGGGGGCAAAAAACATATCAATTCTGGTATGACATTTATGTGGATTAAAGTAGAAAGAAAAATCTCTACCCTGTGGATGAAGACATCTCCACACATCTACTAATCCTAATTCTTTGTTCAGATCCATCAATTGTCTAGATCTGGGAGATACTCCTGCAGTACTCTTGGGAATCCTATCTATTTCTGGATCCATAATACAATTAACGTCTCCCCCTATAATTATATGACGGGTATCAAAAGCCATCAATTTTGAAAAGGCTTCCGTTATAAATTTAAAGGGATGTGCCGGGGGGCAGTACAAATTTAAAATCCCATATTCGTCTCCATTTATGAGGGCTTTAATCAAGATATATCGTCCAGATTCGTCTTTTATCTGCTTTCGGATTTTGAAAGGGAAATTCTTCCGAACAAGAATAACAATTCCCCTGCTTTTTGAGCTAAAAGAAGAAAAAAAGGCCTGATAAAATCCGCCCTGTCGTAATTTCAAGTGTTCTTTATCTGACAGGTGTGTCTCCTGTAGGAGAGCTATATCAACTCTTTCCTTCTTAAGATTTGATAATATTTTCTTCCTTTTGAGTGGCGAATTACTCCCCTTGACATTCCAGGTGCACCACTTAACCGACTGATCAACCATAATCCTCTGGGCCAATCCGAGACCCCTCGGGAGGGGGAACCCTATCCAGAACATCCCGAGCATGGAACATGTAAAATTTACAAAAATAAAGCCTCTTTAATACACCCACAACAATACAGTAAAAAAACTATTTCTAAATAAAAAAAATATAAAACGTATCTAAGTGGAGACTTTCCCCCTTGTTCCCAGGGGGCGTCACTTCCTCTACAAAAGTCCCTCATATCCTCTCCCAACCAATGCCCCAGCCTTGACCCAGGCACTCCTCAATAAAATGAGGAGAATACAAATATAATACAAAGCTAGAGTTAACAGTGAGCACCCCACCCCCACCCATACCAACACCTGGGTATATTTGGTAATGTTAATACCATATATAAACATATAACTATAAAGTTACCACTTCAACAAATAATAATTAAATATGATAATACAAAATAACGAAGGGAAAACAACCCCGCTCCTAAAGACAGAGGTGAAATTAAATAAGGTAACCACCTCCCCCCACCAACATTAACCAAATCCCCCAGCTTATATATATATACATACATGTACATATATATATATATATACATATACACACATACACACACATATACATACATCCCTCATATATACATAAAATAATAACAAAAAACAACTCCAAGGGGCGGGGGAGAAAATCAAATCCCTCTCCCCACCCCCCATGATAATATGAAGCAGTAAGGTAAGAGAAAGAAAAAAAAGGAGGGGATATAAACCAAAGCGGGGGGGGGAAAGGCAGACCAACATCCATTATGTCCTACAGTTTATCTAAGAGAGTCCAAGAATTCCTTAGCCTTTTCTGGTGATCCAAAGTTATATACGGATCCTTCATGGTTAAAGCATAACATCGCTGGGTACCGTAAGGAGTACTGAACATTTAAGTCCCTTAAACGCTTCTTCGCCTCGTCGAATGCCTTCCTCTTTCGAACCAGAGCCGGGGAAAAGTCCTGAAATAGCATGATCTTGGATCCTTTGTAGATCATAGCTTGGGGTTCTTTTGTAGATCATAGCTAGGAGTATCTGCCTCTCCCTGTAGCTCTGCAGCCGGAACAGGACCGGGCGCGGGCGCTGGTTCGAGCCGGGCCCGCGTATTGCGACCCGGTAGGCCCATTCCACCCTTACCTGGCCTGATCCAGCTTGCAGATTTAAAAGTTGTGGCAGCCACTGCTCCAGGAATGCTGTAAGCTGGCCTTCCTCTTCCCGTTCGGGAAGGCCCAGCAAACGAATATTTTTTCGACGACCTCGATTATCGAGGTCGTCAATATGATTTTTCAAGGTCCGGACTCGCTGCTCGAGAGTCCGGACCTGATCCACGGCCGATTGAGCGGTTGTCTCGGAGGTCGCGGTCTTTAACTCCGCCCCTCCGACTCGGTGTTGAATTTCTTCAATCTCTCGGTCGTGCTTCTGCAGCGCAGCCGAGAGTGACTCCCAACGGTTTCTGGATTCGACAATAAAGGCATCGATCTTCGAGTCAAGCTTGGAAATCATTTCTGCAAGGCTTGTTACTGTTGGTAAGTCCCCCGGGGCGGCTGTGGACGCCTCTGCTGCAGCTGGAGAGGGTGGGGGAGGGGTTCCTGCTTGCTGAGAGCTGCGGGCTCCCTTCCCTTTAGTCATTTTAACTTAGGATTAAATTGTTTAAATGTAATATTACACAACTAATTAAATTACAAAACTATTATAAATGATTTGGTGAGCTTGGTAGGGGGTAGGTGACCCACTGTGCCCAAGTCTTGGGAGGAGCACTATAGACTCAGTCTTACTGGGTCGCCGCCATCTTGGATCCCCAGTTCCCAACTCTTACACTCAATACCCCGACCGATGAAGGAAAGCATGCCGTATGCCTCCTTAACTACCCTATCGACCTGCGGTGCCACCTTTAGGGTACAATTGACCACAGAGAATAAAAGAATGACAAGAGTAAGATTAGGGCCAATCAAGGATTGTAGTGGGAAGTTGTGTGTAGAGTCAAAGGAGATAGGGGAAGCACTAAACAAATATTTTTCGAAAGTATTCACTCTAAAAAACGACAATGTTGTCGAGGAGAATACTGAGATACAGGCGACTAGACTAGGTTTGATTAAGGTTCACAAGGAAAAGGTATTAAAAATCCTGCAGAGTGTGAAAATAGATAAGTCCCCTGGGCCGGATGAGTTTATCCTAGAATCCTCTGGGAAGCCAGGGACGAGATTGTCGAGCTTTTGGCATTGATCTTTAAATCGTCATTTTCAACAGGAATAGTGGCAGAAGACTGGAGGATAGCAAATGTGGTTTCCCTGGTCAAGAAGGGTAGTAGAGACAACCCTGGTAATTATAGACCAGTGAGCCTTACTTCAGTTGTTGGTAAAGTGTTGGAAAAGGTTATAAGAGATAGGATTTATAATCATCCAGAAAAGAATAATTTGATTAGGGATAGTCAGCACGGTTTTGTGAAGGGTAGGTTGTGCCTCATAAAACTTATTGAGTTCTTTGAGAACGTGACCAAACAGGTAGATGAGAATAAGCTGGTTGATGCGGTGTATATCGATTTCAGGAAGGCGTTCCGTAATGTTCCCCACAGTAGGCTATTGTATAAAATGCGTAAGAATGGGATAGTGGGAGATATAGCAGTTTGGCTCAGTAATTGGCTTGCTGAAAGAAGACAGAGAGCGGTGATTGATGGGAAATGTTCATCCTGGAGTCCAGTTACCAGTGGTGTACCGCAAGGGTCGGTGTTGGGTTCACTGCTGCTCGTCATTTTTATAAATCTTTTATAAGATTTTTGGTAGTGTAGATGAGCAGAGAGATCTCGGTGTCCAGGAACACAGATTCCTGAAAGTTGCCACTCAGGTTGACAGGGTTGTTAAGAAGGCATACAGTTTTTAGCTTTTATTAATAAAGGGATCGAGTTCTGGAACCATGAGGTTATACTGCAGCTGTACAAAACTCTGGTGCGGCCGCACTGGGAGTATTGTGCACAGTTCTCATCACCGCATTATAAGACGAATGTGCAAGCTTTGGATAGGGTGCAGAGGAGATTTACTCGGATGTTGTCTGGTATGGAGGGAAGGTCTTACGAGGAAAGGCTGAGGGACTTGAGGCTGTTCTCTTTGGAGAGAATAAGTTTGAGAGGTGACTTAATAGAGACATATAAGATAAGCAGCGGGTTCGTTAGGATGGATACGGAGAGCCTTTTTCCAAGAATGGCGACGGCGAGCACAAGGGTGCATAGCTTTAAATTGAGGGGCGATAGATATAGGACAGTTATCTGAGGTAGTGTCTTTACTCAGAGAGTAGTAAGGGTGTGGAATGCTTTTCCTGTGATGCTAGTAGATTCGCCAACTTTAAGTACATTTAAGTCGTAATTGGACAAGCATATGGACGTACATGGAATAGTGTAGGGTAGATGGGCTTAAGATTGGTATGACAGGTCGGCGCAACATCGAGAGCTGAAGGGCCTGTACTGCGCTCTAATGTTCTATGTTAGATGAACACAAAGATCTCTCTCTCTCTCTACATCAATTGAAAGGAATCGGCTGGAGTGAGAAACAGGGACCGATTGGATTTGTGGGTGGTGTGGCGAGGAGGTGGCAGTCCTGCTCTTCGTCCTAATCACCTTGGATCGATGATAGTCGGCATTCGCATGACATTTGCACCAACCATTGTGCTCTCACCAAATTGTGGACCCGTCTAAAAATACAAAATAAGACTCCCCACCAATTCACACTCGGCTCCCTCACAAGCGTAATTGTGAGGGAGCCCCTTTTCACAACTCAATCCCCAAAGGGTTAGCTTTGGGATGAAGGAGCAACTGCATGACAGTAAGAACACATCCTGCAGTTAGAAAACAGAGGCTGTAAAGATTGAGACACTGTCTCCCCCAACATTTATGTATTACTGTCTCTGTCTCTCTGTTCCTGTTTCTGCCTTTCTTTCCCTCTCTCACTCTTTCTCTCTCTATCCATATGTTTCTCTCTAACCCCAGGCTGCAATCTTCACTAATGTCCCGGGGAATGTTTCTAGAGATGGAGGGACAGGGAAATCTCCAGTAGCAACCACCATTCGCTTAGATCCAGACTCTGTGCTTGTGTGTGTGTGCGCCCTCTCTTTTTTTTCTCCATTTCTGTCAGCTTCTACTTTGTTCATTCAGTGGCAATTGGGGATGGTCCAACATCCCACCTTTCCTCTCTGTCTCTCCCTCCCTCCCACACACTCTCTCTACCTCTCTCTCTCTCTCTGCTTCTGGTTTTCTTTTCTATCCCCTTTCTTTCAGAAATTACATGGAAATGTGTTTTACTACAATTTTCTCATGTTAAGACAGCGACGAGGAGCACTGTAGTCTTTGGAATGCTTTATTTGCTAACTTAATCCAAAGGAAGCTAGAGCGAGAGCGAGAGCTAGAGCTAGAGCTAGACCTAGAGATAGAACTAGAGCTAGAGCTAGAGATAGAGCTAGAGCTAGAGATAGAGCTCGAGATAGAGCTAGAGATAGAGCTAGAGATAGAGCTAGAACTAGACGTAGAGCTAGAGCTAGAATAGAAATAGAGATAGAGACAGAGCTAGATTCCGAGCTCGAGCTAGAGCTAGAGCTAGGGCTAGAGATAGAGTCAGAGCTAGAGCTAGAGCTAGAGCTAGGGCTAGAGATAGAGTCAGAGCTAGAGCTAGAGCTAGAGCTAGGGCTAGAGATAGAGTCAGAGCTAGAGCTAGAGCTAGAGCTAGAGCTAGAGCTAGGGCTAGAGATAGAGTCAGAGCTAGAGCTAGAGTTAGAGCTAGAGCAAGAGACAGAGCTAGAGCTAGAGCTAGAGCTAGGGCGAGAGATAGAGTCAGAGCTAGAGCTAGAGCTAGAACTAGAAACAGAGATAGAGAGAGAGAGATAGAGATAGAGCTAGAGCTAGAGATATAGCTAGAGAAAAAGCTAGAGATAAAGCTAGTGATAGAGCTAGAGATAGAGCTAGAGCTAGAGATAGAGCTAGAGATAGAGCTAGAATTAGAGCTAGAGCTAGAGCTAGACATACTGATAGAGATAGAGATAGAGCTAGAGCTAGAGGTAGAGCTAGAGCTAGAGATAGAGCCAGGGATAGAGCTAGAGATAGAGCTAGAGATAGAGCTAGAGTTAAAGCTAGAGATAGGGATAGAGCTCGTGATAGAGCTAGAGCTAGAGCTAGACCTAGAGATAGAGATGGAGATAGATCTAGAGCTAGAGCTAGAGATAGAGCTAGATCTAGAGCTAGAGGTAGAGCTAGAGCTAGAGGTAGAGCTAGAGCTAGAGATAGAGCCAGGGATAGAGCTAGAGATAGAGCTAGAGATAGAGCTAGAGTTAAAGCTAGAGATAGGGATAGAGCTAGTGATAGAGCTAGAGCTAGAGCTAGAGCTAGAGCGAGAGACAGAGATGGAGCTAGAGATAGAGCTAGAGTTAGAGCTAGAGGTAGAGGTAGAGATAGAGATAGAGCTCGAGGTAGAGATAGAGATAGAGCTCGAGGTAGAGATAGAGATAGAGGTAGTGATAGAGGTAGAGCTAGAGCTAGAGATACTGATTGAGATAGAGCTAGAATTAGAGCTAGAGCTAGAGGAAGTGATAGAGATAGAGATAGAGCTAGAGCCAGAGATAGAGCTAGATATAGAGATAGAGCTAGCGATAAAGATAGAGCTAGCGATAGAGATAAAGCTAGGGATAGAGGTAGAGATAGAGATAGAGCTAGATCTAGAGCTAGAGGTAGAGCTAGAGCTAGAGGTAGAGCTAGAGCTAGAGATAGAGCCAGGGATAGAGCTAGAGATAGAGCTAGAGATAGAGCTAGAGTTAAAGCTAGAGATAGGGATAGAGCTAGTGATAGAGCTAGAGCTAGAGCTAGAGCGAGAGCGAGAGACAGAGATGGAGCTAGAGATAGAGCTAGAGATAGAGCTAGAGGTAGAGGTAGAGATAGAGATAGAGCTCGAGGTAGAGATAGAGATAGAGCTCGAGGTAGAGATAGAGATAGAGGTAGTGATAGAGGTAGAGCTAGAGCTAGAGATACTGATTGAGATAGAGCTAGAATTAGAGCTAGAGCTAGAGGAAGTGATAGAGATAGAGATAGAGCTAGAGCCAGAGATAGAGCTAGATATAGAGATAGAGCTAGCGATAAAGATAGAGCTAGCGATAGAGATAAAGCTAGGGATAGAGGTAGAGATAGAGATAGAGCTAGAGACAGAGATAGAGATAGAGATAGAGGTCAACCTAGAGCTAGAGCTAGAGCGAGGGATAGTGATAGAGATAGAGCTAGAATTAGAGTTAGAGCTAGAACTAGAGCTAGAGCAAGAGATAGTGATAGATATAGAGTTAGAACTAGATTAGAGATAGAGGTAGAGCTAGATGTAGAGCTAGATGTAGAGCTAGAAATAGAGCTAGAAATAGAGCTAGAGATAGAGATAGAGATAGAGATCGAGCTAGAGACGGAGCTTAAGATACAGCTAGAGATACGACTACAGAGAGACGTAGAGGTAGAGATAAAGCTACAAATAGAGATAGACATAGAGATAGAGATAGAGATAGGGATAGAGAGATAGAGATAGGGATAGAGATAGAGAAGAGAGATTGAAATAGAGAGAGAGATAGAGATAGAGAGAGAGATACAGAGATAGAGATAGAGACAGAGAGAGAGGAATAGAGAGCGCGACACAGAGATAGAGAGAGAGATAGAGAGATAGAGATAGAGAGAAAGAGATAGAGATAGAGATCGCGAGAGATAGAGAATAGAGAAAAATAGATAGAGATAGAGAGATAGAGATAGCGATAGAGATAGAGATAGTGAAATAGAGAGAGATAGAGGTAGAGATCGAGAGATAGAGATATATATAGTGCTAGAGGAAGTGATAGAGATAGAGCTAGAACTAGAGCTAGAGCTAGAGATAGAGATAGAGCTAGAGATAGAGATAGAGCTAGATATAGATATAGAGCTAGCGATTGAGATAAAGCTAGAGATAGAGGTAGAGATAGAGATAGAGATAGAGATAGCGAAAGATAGAGAATAGAGAAAAAGAAATATAGATAGAGATGGAAATAGAGAGAGCGAAAAAGAGATAGAGAGAGAGATAGAGAGATAGAGATAGAGAGAAAGAGATAGAGATAGAGATCGCGAGAGATAGAGAATAGAGAAAAATAGATAGATAGAGATAGCGAAAGAGATAGAGATAGTGAAATAGACAGAGATAGAGGTAGAGATCGAGAGATAGAGAGAGATATATATAGAGAGGGAGAGATAGAGAGATATAGATAGAGATGGAGATAGCGAGATATAGAGAATAGAGAAATAGAGATAGAGATAGAGAGATAGAGATAGAGAGATATAGATCGAAATAGCGATAGAGATAGCGATAGAGAGAGATAGAGATAGAGAAATAGAGAGAGAGAGTGATAGAGATAGAGAAATACAGAGATAGTGATAGAGAGATAGAGATAGAGAGATAGAAATAGAGAGAGAAAAAGAGAGAGAATGAAATAGAGATAAAGATAGAGGGATAGAGAGATAGAGATAGCGATATATATAAAGAGAGAGAGCGAGAGAGAGAGATAGAGAGATAGAGATAGAGAGAAAGAGATAGAGATAGAGATCGCGAGAGATAGAGAATAGAGAAAAATAGATAGATAGAGATAACGATAGAGATAGAGATAGTGAAATAGACAGAGATAGAGGTAGAGATCGAGAGATAGAGAGAGATATATATAGAGAGGGAGAGATAGAGAGATACAGATAGAGATGGAGATAGCGAGATATAGAGAATAGAGAAATAGAGATAGAGATAGAGAGATAGAGATAGAGAGATATAGATCGAAATAGCGATAGAGATAGCGATAGAGAGAGATAGAGATAGAGAAATAGAGAGAGAGAGTGATAGAGATAGCGAAATACAGAGATAGTGATAGAGAGATAGAGATAGAGAGATAGAAATAGAGAGAGAAAAAGAGAGAGAATGAAATAGAGATAAAGATAGAGGGATAGAGAGATAGAGATAGCGATATATATAAAGAGAGAGAGCGAGAGAGAGAGATAGAGAGATAGGAATAGAGATAGAGATAGAGATAGAGAGATAGAAATAGCGAGGGAGAGAGATAGAGGTAGCCATAGCAATAGAGATAGACAGTTAGAGATAGACAGATAGAGATAGAGCGATAGCGATAGAGATAGAGATAGAGAGAGAGAAAGATAGAGAGATGGAGAGATAGAGAGATTGAGAGATAGAAATGGAGAGAGAGAGATAGCGAGTTCGAGAGAGATAAATAGAGATAGAGAGAGAGAGATAGAGATAGAGAGATACAGAGATAGTGATAGAGAGATAGAGATAGAAGATAGAATTAGAGAGAGAAAAAGAGAGAGAATGAAATAGAGATAGAGATAGAGATAACGATAGAGATAGAGACATGGAGAGCTATATAAAGAGATAGAGTGAGATAAATAGAGATATATAGATATATAGAGATAGAGATATAGAGATAGAGATAGAGATAGTGAGAGAGAAAAAGAGAGAGATGGAGAGAGATAGAGAGATAGAAAGAGATATAAATATATATAGAGAGAGCGCGATTGTGATCGAGAGATAGAGATACAGAGAGATTGAGAGATAGAGATAGAGAGAGAGCTAGAGATAGAGAGAGAGCTAGATATAGAGATAGAGCTAGCGATTGAGATAAAGCTAGAGATAGAGGTAGAGATAGAGATAGCGATAGAGATAGAGATAGAGATAGAGATAGCGAAAGATAGAGAATAGAGAAAAAGAAATAGAGACAGAGATAGAAATAGAGAGAGCGAAAAAGAGATAGAGAGAGAGATAGAGAGATAGAGATAGAGAGAAAGAGATAGAGATAGAGATCGCGAGAGATAGAGAATAGAGAAAAATAGATAGAGATAGAGAGATAAAGATAGCGATAGAGATAGAGATAGTGAAATAGACAGAGATAGAGGTAGAGATCGAGAGATAGAGAGAGATATATATAGAGAGGGAGAGATAGAGAGATACAGATAGAGATAGAGATAGCGAGATATAGAGAATAGAGATAGAGATAGAGAGATAGAGATAGAGATATATAGATCAAATAGCGATAGAGATAGCGATAGAGAGAGAGATAGAGAAATAGAGAGAGAGAGTGATAGAGATAGAGAAATACAGAGATAGTGATAGAGAGATAGAGATAGAGAGATAGAAATAGAGAGAGAAAAAGATAGAGAATGAAATAGAGACAGAGATAGAGAGATAGAGATAGAGGTAGCGATATATATAAAGAGAGAGAGCGAGAGAGAGAGATAGAGAGATAGGAATAGAGATAGAGATAGAGATAGAGAGATAGAAATAGCGAGAGAGAGAGATAGAGATAGCCATAGCAATAGAGATAGACAGATAGAGATAGACAGATAGAGATAGAGCGATAGCGATAGAAATAGAGATAGAGATAGTGAGAGAGAAAGATAGAGAGATGGAGAGATAGAGAGATTGAGAGATAGAAATGGAGAGAGAGATAGCGAGATAGAGAGAGATAAATAGAGATAGAGAGAGAGATAGAGAGAGATAAATAGAGATAGAGAGAGAGATAGAGAGAGAGAGATACAGAGATATTGATAGAGAGATAGAGATAGAAGATAGAATTAGAGAGAGAAAAAGAGAGAGAATGAAATAGAGATAGAGATAGAGATAACGATAGAGATAGAGACATGGAGAGCTATATAAAGAGATCGAGTGAGAGAAATAGAGATATATAGATATATAGAGATAGAGATATAGAGATAGAGATGGAGATAGTGAGAGAGAAAAAGAGAGAGAGGGGGAGAGATAGAGAGATAGAAAGAGATATAAATATATATAGAGAGAGCGCGATTGTGATCGAGAGATAGAGATACAGAGAGATAGAGAGATAGAGATAGAGAGAGAGAGATAGAGAGAGATAGAGATAGATATAGAGTTAGTGATAGAGGGATAGAGATAGAGAGACAGAAATAGAGAGAGAGAGTTATAGATAGAGAGTTAGAGATAGAGATAGCGATAGAGATAGAGATTGCGATAGAGATAGAGACAGAGATAGAGAGAGAGGTGGAGAGATAGAGAGATACAAATAGAGAGAGAGAGAGAGATAGAGATAGAGATAAAGAGAGATAGAGAGATACAGAAAGAGATAGAGATTTAGAGAGAGCTAGCGATAGAGATAGAGAGATAGAGACAGAGATATAGAGACATATAGATATAGAGAGCTAGAGATAGAGATAGCGATATAGAGAGATAGAGATAGTAATAGCGATAGAGAGAGATAGAAATAGAGATAAAGATAGAGAGATAGCGATAGAGATAGCGATAGAGATAGATATAGAGATAGAGAGAGAGAAAGATAGAGAGATGGAGAGATAGAGAGATTGAGAGATAGAAATAGAGAGAAAGAGATAGCGAGATAGAGAGAGATAAATAGAGATAGAGAGATAGAGAGAGATAGAGATAGAGACAGAGATAGCGATAGAGATAGAGAGATAGAGATATAGACAGATAGAGAGAAAGAGATTGAGAAATATGGAGAGAGATAGATAGATAGAGATAGCGATAGAGATAGAGATAGAGATATAAGTAGCGATAGAGAGAGAGATAAAGATAGTGATAGAGATAGCGAGATAGAGATAGAGAGTTAGAGAGAGAGAGATAGAGATAGTGATAGAGAGATAATAATAGAGAGAGATAGAGAGTTAGTGAGATAGAGATAGAGAGAGATGGAGATAGAGATTGACAGAGTTAGAGATTGAGATAGAGAGATAGAGATAGAGAGGTAGAGAGATAGAGAGATGGAGATAGAGAGATAGAGAAAGGGATAGAGATAGAGTGTTAGAGAGAGAGAAGAGAGATCGAAAAATTGAGAGATGGTGAAAGGGAGATAGAGATAGAAATAGAAATACAGACGTAGAGAGATAGAGAGATAGAGATATAGAGAGAGGTAGAGAGGAAGAGAGGGAGAGAGGGAGAGAGATAGCGAGGTAGAGATAGCGATAGAGATAGTGAAATAGAGAGAGATAGAGGTAGAGATCGAGAGATAGAGATATATATAGAGCTAGAGGAAGTGATAGAGATAGAGCTAGAGCTGAAGCTAGAGATAGAGCTAGAGCTAGAGATAGAGATAGAGCTAGATATAGAGATAGAGCTAGCGATAGAGATAAAGCTAGAGATAGAGGTAGAGATAGAGATAGAGATAGAGATAGCGAAAGATAGAGAATAGAGAAAAAGAAATAGAGATAGAGATAGAGATAGAAATAGACAGAGCGAAACAGAGATAGAGATAGAGAGATAGAGAGATAGAGATCGCGAGAGATAGAGAATAGAGAAAAATAGATAGAGATAGAGAGATAGAGATAGCGATAGAGATAGAGATAGTGAAATAGAGAGAGATAGAGGTAGAGATCGAGAGATAGAGATATATATAGAGAGAGGGAGAGATAGAGAGATAGAGATAGCGAGAGATAGAGAATAGAGAAATAGAGATAGAGATAGAGAGATAGAGATAGAGAGATAGAGATCGAGATAGCGATAGAGATAGAGAAATAGAGAGAGATAGAGAGATAGAGATAGAGAAATAGAGAGAGAGAGATAGAGATAGAGAGATACAGAGATAGTGATAGATAGGTAGAGATAGAGAGATAGAAATAGAGAGAGAGAGAGAGAGAATGAAATAGAGATAGAGATAGAGGGATAAAGAGATAGAGATAGAGATTGAGATAGCGATATATATATATAGAGAGAGAGAGAGATAGAGAGAAGAGAGAGAGAGGAATAGAGATAGGGATAGAGATAGAGAGATAGAAGTAGCGAGAGAGAGATAGAGATAGTGATAGAGATAGAGATAGAGACATGGAGAGCTATATAGAGAGATAGTGAGAGAAATAGAGATATATAGACATATAGAGATAGAGATATAGAGATAGAGAGATAGAGATAGAGATAGTGAGAGAGAGAAAGAGAGAGAGGGAGAGATAGAGAGATAGAAAGAGATGTAAATATATATAGGGAGAGCGCGATTGTGATCGAGAGATAGAGATACAGAGAGATAGAGAGATAGCGATAGAGATAGCGATAGAGATAGAGATTGCGATAGAGATAGAGACAGAGATAGAGAGAGAGGTGGAGAGATAGAGAGATACAAATAGAGAGAGAGAGATAGAGAGATAGAGATAAAGAGAGATAGAGAGATACAGAAAGAGATAGAGATGGAGAGAGAGCTAGCGATAGAGATAGAGAGATAGAGACAGAGATATGGAGAGATAGAGAGATAGAGATAGAGATAGTAATAGCGATAGAGAGAGGTAGAAATAGAGAGATAAAGATAGAGCGATAGCGATAGAGATAGCGATAGAGATAGAGATAGAGATAGAGATAGAGAAAGATAGAGAGATGGAGAGATAGAGAGATTTAGAGATAGAAATAGAGAGAGAGATAGCGAGATAGAGAGAATAAATAGAGATAGAGAGAGATAGAGATAAAGACAGAGATAGAGAAAGAGATTGAGAAATATGGAGTGAGAGATAGAGAGATAGAGATAGCGATAGAGAGATAGAGATATAAGTAGCGATAGAGAGAGAGATAGAGATAGTGATAGTGATAGAGATAGAGAGATAATAATAGAGAGAGAGAGATAGAGAGTTAGTGAGATAGAGATAGAGATAGAGATTTACAGAATTAGACATTGAGATAGAGATAGAGATAGAGAGGTAGAGAGATAGAGAGGTAGATAGAAATAGAGATGGAGAGATAGAGAGTTAGAGAGATAGAGATAGCGAGAGATAGAGAATAGAGAAATAGAGATAGAGAGATGGAGATAGAGAGATGGAGATAGAGAGATAGAGAAAGAGATAGAGATAGAGTGTTAGAGAGAGAAGAGGGATAGAAAAATTGAGAAATGGAGAAAGGGAGCTAGAGATAGAAATAGAAATAGAGACGTAGAGAGATAGAGAGAGAGGTAGGGAGGAACAGAGGGAGAGAGGGAGAGAGATAGAGAGGTAGAGAGATAGAGATACAGAGAGATAGAGATTGAGAGATGGAGATAGAGATAGAGATAGAGATAAAGAGAGAGAGATAGAGGTAGAGACAGACGTAGAGATATAGATAGAGAGAGATAGAGAGAAAGAGAATAGTTAGATAGAGTTAGAGAGATAGAGATAGTGAGATAGAGATATATAGAGAGAGATAGAGAGAGATAGAGATAGAGGTAGAGATAGAGGTAGAGATAGAGAGATAGAGAAAGCGATAGAGATAGAGAGAGTGAGATAAGTAGAGAGATAGAGAGAAATAGAGAGATAGAGAGATAGAGATAGAGAGATAGAGATAGAGAGAGAGAGATAGAGAAATAGAGATAGCGATTGCGATAAAGTTAGAGATAGAGATCGAGATCGAGATGGAGATAGCGATGGAGATAGAGATAAAGAGATAGAAATAGAGAGAGAGATATAGAGATCGCGATATAGATAGAGAGATCGAAATAGATATAGAGATAGAGATAGAGATAAAGAGATAGAAATTGAGAGAGAGATAGACAGATAGAGAGATAGAGATGGAGAGATAGAGAGATTGAGTTATAGAGAGATCGAGAGATAGAAATAGAGATAGAGATAGATAGAGAGAGATAGAAATAGCGAGAGAGAGAGATAGAGATAGCCATAGTGATGGAGATAGCGATAGAGAGAGGGATAGAGAGAGATAGAGAGAGAGAGAGATATTGAGAGAGATAGAGATCGAGATAGCGATAGAGATAGAGATATAGAAAGAGCTGGAGATAGAGACAGAGATAGATATTGAGAGAGAGATAGAGATAGAGAGAGAGATAGATATTGAGAGAGAGATAGAGATAGGGAGATAGAGAGAGATAGAGATAGAGAGAAATAGAGAGAGAGATAGAGATGGAGGTAGAGATAGAGATAGAGGTAGAGATAGAGATAGAGATAAAGATAGAGATGGAGAGATAGAGATAGACAGATACAAATAGAGAGAGAGATAGCGATAGAGATAGAGAGATAGAGATAGAGAGATAGATAAGGAGAGATAGAAACATAGAGAGATAGAGAGATAGCGATGGAGAAAGAGATAGCGATAGAGATAGGGAGATAGAGATAGAGATATAGAGAGATAGAGATATAGAGTGATAGAGATAGAGAGATAGAAGTAGAGATAGAGATAGAAAGATAGAGATAGAGAGATAGAGATAGAGATAGATAGAAAGAGATAAGAGATAGTGAGATAGAGAGAGATAGAGATAGATAGAGAGAGATAGAGATAGAGATAGAAATAGCGATAGAGAGAGAGACAGAGATAGAGATAGAAATAGCAATAGAGTTAGATATAGAGATAGAGATAGAGAGATAGAGATAGTGAGATAGAAATAGAGAGATAGCAATAGAGATAGAGATAGATAGCGAGAGAAAGATAGAGAGATGGAGAGATAGAATGATAGAATGTAGAAATAGAGAGAGAGATAGCGATCGAGATAGAGAGATAGAGATATAGAGAGATAGAGAGATAGAGATAGAGAAAGATAGAGATAGGCATAAAGAGATAGAGATAGAGATAGAAATAGAGATAGAGATAGAGATAGAGAGAGAGAGAGATAGAGATAGAAATAGCGATAGAGAGATAGAGATAGTGAGAGAGATAAAGATAGTGAGATAGAGAGAGATAGAGACGGAGATAGAGATAGAGGTAGTGATAGAGATAGAGAGATAGTAATAGAGAGAGATAGAGAGAGATAGAGAGATAGTGAGATGGAGAGAGAATTAGAGATAGAGATATAGATTTACAGAGATAGAGATCGAGGTAGAGAGATAGAGAGAGCGAGATAGAGAGGTAGACATAAAGAGATAGATAGAGAGATCGAGATAGAGGGATAGAGAGAGAGATATAGAGAGGTAGAGAGTTGAGAGATAGTGATAGAGAGATGGAGATAGAGAGATGGAGAAAGCGATCCACATAGAGAGAATGGGATAGAAAGATAGAGATAGGGATAGAGATAGGGATAGAGATAGAGATAGAAAAGTGAGATGGAAAGATCGAGAGATGGAGAAATAGAGATACTGATAGAGATAGAAGTAGAGATAGAGACGTAGAGAGATAGAGAGATAGAGAGCGAGATAGGGATAGAGAGGTAGAGAGGTAGATGGTAGCGAGGTAGCGAGGTAAAGAGATAGAGAGATAGAGATGGAGAAAGAGATAGAGATATAGCTAGAGAGAGATAGAGATTGAGATAGAGAGATAGAGAGATAGAGAATAGTTAGAGATGGAGAGATTGAGATTGAGATAGAGATAGCGATAGAGAAAGAGAAAGAGATAGTGATAGACAGAGAATAGAGAAAAAGACATAGAGATAGAGATAGAGATAGAGATAGCGAGAGAGATATATGTATAGAGAGAGATAGAGATAGTGGTAGAGGTAGAGAGATAGAAATAGAGAGATAGAGATAGCGATATAGAGATAGAGAGATAGTGATAAAGAGATAGAAATAGAGAGATAGAGAGATAGAGATAGCGATAGGGAGAGAGAGATAGAGATGGAGATAGAGATAGAAATAGCGATAGAGAGAGAGATAGAGATAGAGAGATAGAGATAGTGAGAGAGATAGAGATAGAGTGATAGAGAGATAGAGAGAGATAGAGATTGGGTTGGTTGGTCCGGGTGTCCCAGAGGTGTTCTCTGAAATGTTCCGCAAGTAGGCTACCTGTCTCCCCAATATAGAGGACGTGCAGCCCTCCACTCCCTCCATTCCAACCCCAACCTCACTATCAAACTGGCAGACAAGGAAGGCGCGGTAGTAGTTTGGCGCTCCGACCTTTACACCGCTGAGGCTAAATGTCAGCTCGCGGACACCTCCCCCTACTGCCCCGTTGACCATGATCCCACCGCCCACCACCAAACCATCATCTCCCAGACCATCCATAACCTCATCACCTCAGGGGATCTCCCATCCACTGTCTACAACCTCATAATCCCACAACTCCGCACCACCCATTTCTACCTGCTGCACAAAATCCACAAACCTGATTGCCCCGGCCGTCCCATTGTCTCACCCTGCTAGTGCCCCACCGAAATCATCTCTGCATACCTCGACATGGTCCAGTTCCCCTTAGTCTAAGAACTTCCCACATACGTTCGGGACATCACCCACGCCCTCCACCTCCTCCATGATTTTCGCTTCCCCGGTCCCAAACGCCTTATCTTCACTATAGACATCCAATCGCTGTACACCTCCATCCCCCATCACGAAGGACTCAAAGCCCTCCCCTTCTTCCTTTCCCGCCGTACCAATCACTACCCTTTAACTGACACCCTCCTTCGACTCACTGGACTGGTCCTCAACCTGAACAACTTCTCTTTCCAATCCTCCCACTTCCTCCAAGCCAAAGGTGAAGCCATGGGCACCTGCATGGGCCCCATCTATGCCTGCCTCTTCGTAGAATATGTAGAAAAGTCCATCTTCCGCAGCTACAATAGCACCACCCCCCACCTTTTCCTCCGCTATATCGATGACTGTATCGGCGCTGCCTCGTGCTCCCACGAGGAGGTTGAACAGTTCATCCACTTTTCCAACATTTTCCACCCCGACCTCAAATTCATCTGGACCGTCTCAGACTCCTCCCTCCCCTTCCTAGATCTTTCCATTTCTATCTCAGGCGACCGGATGAACACGGACATTTACTATAAACCGACCGACTCCCACAGCTACCTAGACAACACTTCCTCTCACCCTGCCCCCTGTAAAAACGCCATCCCATATTCCCAATTTCTTCGTCTCCGCCGCATCTGCTCACAGGAGGACCAGTTCCAATACCGTACAACCTAGATGGCCTCCTTCTTCAAAGACCGCAATTTCCCCCCAGACGTTGTCGACGATGCCCTGCACAGCATCTCCTCCACTTCCCGCTCCTCCGCAATTGAGCCCCGCCCCTCCAACCGCCACCAGGACAGAACCCCACTGGTCCTCACCTACCACCCCACCAACCTCCATATACAGCGTATCATCTGCCGTCATTTTCGCCACCTCCAAACGGACCCCACCACCAGGGATATATTTCCCTCCCCTCCCCTATCAGCATTCCGAAAAGAGCACTCCCTTCGTGACTCCCTCGTCAGGTCCACACCCCCCACCAACCCAACCTCCACTCCAGGCACCTTCCCCTGCAACCGCAAGAAATGCAAAACCTGCGCCCACACCTCTCCCCTTACTTTCCTCCAAGACCCCAAGGGATCCTTCCATATCCGCCACAAATTCACCTGCACCTCCACACACATCATTTACTGCATCCGCTGCACCCGATGTGGCCTCCTCTATATTAGGGAGACAGCCCGCCTACTTGTGGAATATTTCAGAGAACACCTCTGGGACACCCGGACCAATCAGCCCAACCACCCCGTGGCTCAACAATTCAACACCCCCTCCCACTCCACCAAGGACATGCAGGTTCTTGGACTCCTCCATGCCAGACCATAGCAACATGACCGGTTGGAGGAAGAGGCCCTCATCTTCCGCGTAGGAACCATCCAACCACAAGGGATGAACTCAGATAGAGATAGAGATATGGAGATAGATATTGAGAGAGATATAGAGATAGAGATAGAGAGATAGATATACAGACAGAGATAGAGATAGCGAGAAAGAGATAAAGAGATTGAAATAGAGTGAGATAGAGTTAGAGAGATAGAGATAGAGATAGCGATAGCAATACAGATAGATAGAGATTGAGTTAGAGATAGAGAGAGAGAAAAAGAGAGAGTGGGAGAGATAGAGAGATAGAGAGATAGAAATATCGAGAGAGAGCGATAGAGCTCGAGAGATCGAGATAGAGATATAGAGAGATAAAGAGATAGAGCGATAGAGATAGAGAGAGAATTGGAGAGAGAGAGATAGAGATAGAGATAGAGAGAGAGAGATATAGATAGAGATAGAGATAGTGATAGAGAGTTAGGGACAGAGAGATAGGGATAGAAAGATAGGTATAAAATGATAGGGATAGCAGGATAGAGATAGAGACAGAGATAGAAATAGAGACTGAGAGATAGAGATAGAGAGATAGGGATAGAGAGATGGGGATAGAGAGATGGTGATAGAGGGATTGGGATCGAGGGATCGGGATAGAGGGATGGGGATAGAGGGCTGGGGAGAGAAGGATAGAGATAGAGATAGAGATTGATATATATAGATAGAGATAGAGAATGGGGATAGGGATAGAGAGATAGGGAAAGAGGTATGGGGATAGAGATAGAGATATAGATAGAGATAGATATATATACAGAGATAGTGATAGAGAGATAGGGGTAGGGATACGGAGATAGGGATAGAGAGATAGAGATAGAAAGATAGAAATAGAGATCGAGAAATAGAGATAGAGATAGAGGAATAGATAGATAGATATAGAGAGATAGAGACGGAGATAGAGATCGAGACAGCGATAGAAATAGAGAGACATAGAGATGGAGAGATAGAGAGATAGAGTGATAGAGATAGAGAGGTAGAAATAGAGATAGCGATAGAGATAGAGATAGAGCGATAGATATTGAGAGAGAGAGATAGAGAGAGATAGAGACAGAGATAGAGAGAGATATATAGACAGACATAGAGAGAGAGATAGAGAGAGCTAGAGATAGATATTGAGAGAGAGAGAGATAGAGATAGAGAGAGATAGAGATAGAGATAGAGAGATAGAGACAGAGATCGAGATAGCGATAGAGATAGATCTAGCGATAGAGATAGATATTGAGAGAGACAGAGAGAGATAGTGAGAGAGATAGAGGTAGAGTGAGAGTTACAGATAGAAAGAGATAGATATTTAGAGAGAGATAGACATAGAGATAGATATTGAGAGAGAGAGATAGAGGTAGAGTTAGAGATAGAGAGAAATAGAGAGAGAGATAGAGATCACTAGATAGAGGTAGAGATAGAGAGATACAAATAGAGAGAGAAAGATATAGATAGAGAGATAGAGATAGAGAGATATCGATAGTGATAGCGATAGAGATAGAGATAGATTTAGAGAGAGAGTTGGAGAGATAGAGAGATACAAATAGAGAGAGAGATAGAGAGATAGAGATAGAGAGAGATAAAGAGAGATAGAGAGATAGACAAAGAGATAGCGAGATAGAGATGGAGAGAGAGCGAGTGATAGAGATAGAGAGATAGAGATATAGAGAGATAGAGATAGAGATGGAGATAGAGGTAGAGATAGAGATAGAGATAGAGATAGAGAGATAGAGATAGAGATGGAGATAGAGAGATCGTGAGATAGAGGTAACGATAGAGAGAGAGATAGAGATAGAGATAGAAATAGCGATAGAGAGAGAGATAGAGATAGAGATAGAAATAGAGAGATAGAGATAGAGAGATAGAAATAGAGAGATAGAGATAGAGAGATAGCGAGAGATAGAGATAGATATATGAGATAGAGAGAGAGAGAGAGAGGGATGGAGATATAGAGAGATAGAAATAGAGAGAAAGAGATCGCGAGATAGAGATAGAGATAGTGAGAGATAAATAGAGGTAGAGAGGTAGAGAGAGAGAGATAGAGAGATAGAGAGATAGAGATAGAGAGTGAGATAAAGAGAGATAGAGAGATATACAAAGAGATAGCGAGACAGAGATGGAGAGAGAGCGACTGATAGAGATAGAGAGAAAGAGATAGAGATATGGAGAGATAGAAATAGAGATAGAGGTAGAGATAGAGATAGAGATAGAGAGATAGAGATAGAGATGGAGATAGAGAGATCGAGAGATAGAGATAACGATAGAGAGAGATATAGGGATAGAGATAGAAATAGCGATAGGGAGAGAATAGAGATGGAGATAGAGATAGAAATAGAGAGATAGAGATAGAGAGGTAGAAATAGAGAGATAGAGATAGAGAGATAGCGATAGGGATAGCGATAGAGATAGAGAGAGAGAAAGATAGAGAGATGGAGAGATAGAGAGATAGAGAGATAGAAATAGAGAGAGAGAGATAGCGAGATAGAGATAGAGATATTGAGAGATAAATAGAGATAGAGAGATAGAGATAGAGATAGAGATGTAGAGATGTAGAGATAGAGATAGAGAGAGAGAGATAGAGAGATACAGATAGCGTTAGAGAAAGAGAGATAGAGATATAAATAGCGATAGAGAGAGATATAGAGATAGAGATAGCGAGATAGAGATAGTGAGAGATAGCGATAGAGAGAGATAAATATAGTGATAGAGATAGAGAGATAGTACTAGAGAGAGATAGAAAAATAGTGACATAGAGATAGAGATATAGATTGACAGAGATAGAGATTGAGATAGAGAGATAGAGATAGAGAAGTAGAGAGATGGAGATAGAGATAGAGATAGAGAGATAGAGATAGAGAAATCGCGAGATAGAGAGTTAGAGATATAGAGAGATAGAGATAGCGAGAGATAGAGATAACGGGAGATAGCGATAGAGAGAGATGGAGATAGAGAGATGGAGATCGAGCGATAGAGAAAGAGATACAGATAGAGTGATAGAGATAGAGAAGAGAGATAGAAAAATAGTGAGATGGAGAAAGGGAGATAGAGATAGAGTTAGAGATAGAGATATAGAGAGATAGAGAGAGATAGAGATAGTGAGATAGAGACAGAGATCGAGGTAGCGATAGAGATAGAGATATAGAAATAGAGAGAGATAGAGATAGAGATAGCGATAGCGATAGATATAGCGATAGAGATAGAAATAGATATTGAGAGAGATAGTGAGAGAGATAGAGGTAGAGTGAGAGTTAGAGATAGAAAGAGATAGATATTTAGAGAGAGAGGTAGATATTGAGAGAGATATCGACATAGAGATAGATATTGAGAGAGAGATAGAGGTAGAGTTAGAGATAGAGAGAAATAGAGAGAGAGATAGAGATAGCTAGATAGAGGTAGAGATAGAGAGATAGAAATAGAGAGAGAAAGATAGAGATAGAAATAGAGAGTGAACGATAGAGATAGAGAGATAGAGATAGAGAGATATCGATAGAGATAGCGATAGAGATAAAGATAGATTTAGAGAGAGAGAGAGCTGGAGAGATAGAGAGATACAAATAGAGAGAGAGAGAGATAGAGATAGAGAGAGAGATAAAGAGAGATAGAGAATTAGACAAAGAGATAGCGAGATAGAGATGGAGAGAGAGCGAGTGATAGAGATAGAGAGATAGAGATATAGAGAGAAAGAGATAGAGATATAGAGAGATAGAGATAGAGATGGAGATAGAGAGAACGGGTGATAGAGGTAACGATAGAGAGAGAGATAGAGATAGAGATAGAAATAGCGATAGAGAGAGAGATAGAGATAGAGATAGAAATAGAGAGATAGAGATAGAGAGATAGAAATAGAGAGATAGAGATAGAGAGATAGCGAGAGATAGAGATAGATATATGAGATAGAGAGAGAGAGAGAGGGATGGAGAGATAGAGAGATAAAAATAGAGAGAAAAAGATCGCGAGATAGAGATAGAGATATAGAGAGATCGCGAGATAGAGATAGAAATAGAGATAGAGAGATGGAGAGAGATAGAGAGAGATAGAGAGATAGAGATAGAGAGTGAGATAAAGAGAGATAGAGAGACAGACAAAGAGATAGCGAGACAGAGATGGAGAGAGCGAGTGATAGAGATAGAGAGATAGAGATAGAGATATAGAGATATAGATATATAGAGATAGAGAGAAGTAGAGATAGAGGTAGAGCTAGAGATAGAGAGATAGAGATAGAGATGGAGATAGAGAGATCGAGAGATAGAGATAACGATAGAGAGAGATAGAGATAGAGAAGGAAATAGCGATAGGGAGAGAGATAGAGATGGAGATAGAGATAGAAATAGAGAGATAGAGATAGAGAGATAGAAATAGAGAGATAGCGATAGAGAGATAGCGATAGAGATAGCGATAGAGATAGAGATAGAGAGATAGAAATAGAGAGATAGCGATAGAGAGATAGAGAGAGAGAATAGAGAGAGAGATAGAGATAGAGATGTAGAGAGACAGAGATAGAGAGAGATAGAGATAGAGACATAGAGATACAGATAGCGTTAGAGAGAGAGAGATATAAATAGCGAGAGAGAGATGTAGAGATAGAGATAGCGAGATAGAGATAGTGAGATAGAGATAGAGAGAGATAAATATAGTGGTAGAGATAGACAGATAGTAATAGAGAGAGAGAGAGAGATAGTGACATAGATATAGAGATATAGATTGACAGAGATAGAGATTGAGATAGAGAGATAGAGATCGAGAGGTAGAGAGATAGAGAGGTAGAGAGATGGAGATAGAGATAGAGATAGAGAGATAGAGATAGAGAAATCGCGGGATAGAGAGTTAGAGATATAGAGAGATAGAGATAGCGAGAGATAGAGATAACGAGAGAGAGAGAGATGGAGATAGAGAGATGGAGATGGAGAGATAGAGAAAGAGATACAGATAGAGTGATAGAGATAGAGAAGAGAGATAGAAAAATAGTGAGATGGAGAAAGGGAGATAGAGATAGAGATAGAGTTAGAGATAGAGATAGAGACGTAGAGAGATAGAAAGAGAGATAGAGATAGATACACAGAGGTAGAGAGGTAGAGAGATAGAGAGGTAGAGAGATAGAGAGATAGCGATGGAGAGAGCGATTGAGATATAGATATAGATAGAGAGAGATAGAGATTGCGATAGAGAGATAGAGAATAGTGAGATAGAGGTAGAGAGATAGAAATAGAGAAATAGAGATAGAGATAGAGATATAGAGAGAGATAGAGAGAGATAGAGATAGAGGTAGAGGTAGAGAGATAGAAATAGAGAGAGAGATAGAAATATAGATAGAGAGATAGAGATAGAAATAGAGATAGCGATAGAGAGAGAGAGAGATAGAGAGAGGGTGAGAGAAATATAGAGAGAGAAATAGAGAAATTGACAGATAGAGATAGAGAGATAGAGACAGAGAGAGATAGAGATAGAGATAGAGAGATAGAGATAGAGAGATAAAGATAGAGAGATAGAGATAGAGAGAGAAATATAGAGAGAGAAATAGAGAGATAGACAGATAGAGATAGAGAGATAGAGACAGAGAGAGATAGAGATAGAGATAGAGAGATAAAGATAGAGAGATAGAGATAGAGAGATAGAGATAGAGAGAGAGCTAGAGATAGAGATAGAGTGATAGAGATCGAGATAGATAGAGAGAGATACAGATAGAGATAGCGGTAGAGATAGAGATATAGATTGACAGAGATAGAGATTGTGATAGAGAGGTAGAGAGATAGAGAGGTAGGGAGATAGAGATAGAGAAAGATAGATAGAGATAGAGAGATAGAGCGATAGAGATAGAGAAATAGAGAGATGGAGAGTTAGAGAGATAGAGATAGCGAGAGATGGAGATAGCGAGAGATAGAGATAGAGAGAGATGGAGATAGAGAGATAGAGAAAGAGATAGAGATAGAGTGATAGCGATAGAGAAGAGAGATGGAGAAAGGGAGATAGATATAGAGATAGAGACGTAGAGAGATAGAGAGAGATAGAGATAGAGAGGTAGAGAGGTAGAGGGATAGAGAGGTAGAGAAATAGAGATGGAGAGAACGATAGAGATATAGATAAGAAGAGACAGAGATTGAGATAGAGACATAGAGAATAGCAAGATAGAGGGAGAGAGATAGAAATAGAGAGATAGAGATAGAGAGATAGAGATTACGATAGATAGAAAGAGATAGAGATCGAGAGATAGAGATAGCGGTAGAGAGAGATAGAGATAGATATTATAAATAGCGATAGAGAGAGACAGAGATAGAGATAGATATAGCGAGATAGTGAGAGGTAGAGATAGAGATAGAGATGGAGATAGAGAGATCGAGAGATAGAGATAACGATAGAGAGAGATAAAGATAGAGATAGAAATAGCGATAGGGAGAGAGATAGAGATGGAGATAGAGATAGAAATAGAGAGATAGAGATAGAGTGATAGAAATAGAGAGATAGAGACAGAGAGATAGCGATAGAGATAGCGACAGAGATAGAGATAGAGAGAGAGAGAAAGATAGAGAGATGGAGAGATAGAGAGATAGAGAGATAGAAATAGAAAGAGAGATAGAGATAGTGATAGAGATGTAGAGAGACAGAGATAGACAGAGATAGAGATAGAGATAGAGAGATACAGATAGCGTTAAAGAGAGAGAGATAGAGATATAAATAGCGATAGAGAGAGATATAGAGATAGAGATAGCGAGATAGAGATAGTGAGAGCTAGAGATAGATAGAGATAAATATAGTGATAGAGATAGACAGATAGTAATAGAGAGAGAGATAGAGAAATAGTGACATAGAGATAGAGATATAGATTGACAGAGATAGAGATTGAGATAGAGAGATCGAGATAGAGAGGTAGAGAGATAGAGAGGTAGAGAGATGGGGATAGAGATAGTGATAGAGAGATAGAGATAGAGAAATCGCGAGATAGAGAGTTAGCGATATAGAGAGATAGAGGTAGCGAGAGATAGAGATAACGAGAGAGAAAGAGAGAGATGGAGATAGAGAGATGGACATGGAGAGATAGAAAAAGAGATACAGATAGAGTGATAGAGATAGAGAGGAGAGATAGAAAATTGTGAGATGGAGAAAGGGAGATAGAGATAGAGACAGAGTTAGAGACAGAGATAGAGATAGAGACGTAGAGAGATAGAGAGAGAGAAAGAGATAGATATACAGAGGTAGAGAGATAGAGAGGTAGAGTGGTAGAGAGATAGAGAGATAGCGATTGAGATATAGATATAGATAGAGAGAGATAGAGATTGAGATAGAGAGATAGAGAATAGTTAGATAGAGGTAGAGAGATAGAAATAGAGAAATACAGATAGAGATAGAGATGTTTAGAGAGATAGAGAGAGATAGAGATAGAGGTAGAGATAGAGAGATAGAAATAGAGAGAGAGAGATAGAAAGAGAGAGAGAGAGATAGAGATAGAGATAGAGATAGAGTGATAGAGATCGCGATAGATAGAGAGAGATACAGATAGAGATAGCGGTAGAGATAGAGATATAGATTGACAGAGATAGAGATTGTGATAGAGAGGTAGAGAGATAGAGAGGTAGAGAGATAGAGAGGTAGGGGGATAGAGATAGAGAAAGATAGATAGAGATAGAGATATAGAGATAGAGATAGAGAAATAGAGAGATAGAGAGTTAGAGAGATAGACATAGCGAGAGATAGAGATAGAGAGAGAGCTAGAGATAGAGATAGAGTGATAGAGATCGAGATAGATAGAGAGAAATACAGATAGAGATAGCGGTAGAGATAGAGATATAGATTGACAGAGATAGAGATTGTGATAGAGAGGTAGAGAGATAGAGAGGTAGGGAGATAGAGATAGAGAAAGATAGATAGAGATAGAGAGATAGAGCGATAGAGATAGAGAAATAGAGAGATGGAGAGTTAGAGAGATAGAGATAGCGAGAGATGGAGATAGCGAGAGATAGAGATAGAGAGAGATGGAGATAGAGAGATAGAGAAAGAGATAGAGATAGAGTGATAGCGATAGAGAAGAGAGATGGAGAAAGGGAGATAGATATAGAGATAGAGACGTAGAGAGATAGAGAGAGATAGAGATAGAGAGGTAGAGAGGTAGAGGGATAGAGAGGTAGAGAAATAGAGATGGAGAGAACGATAGAGATATAGATAAGAAGAGACAGAGATTGAGATAGAGACATAGAGAATAGCAAGATAGAGGGAGAGAGATAGAAATAGAGAGATAGAGATAGAGAGATAGAGATTACGATAGATAGAAAGAGATAGAGATCGAGAGATAGAGATAGCGGTAGAGAGAGATAGAGATAGATATTATAAATAGCGATAGAGAGAGACAGAGATAGAGATAGATATAGCGAGATAGTGAGAGGTAGAGATAGAGATAGAGATGGAGATAGAGAGATCGAGAGATAGAGATAACGATAGAGAGAGATAAAGATAGAGATAGAAATAGCGATAGGGAGAGAGATAGAGATGGAGATAGAGATAGAAATAGAGAGATAGAGATAGAGTGATAGAAATAGAGAGATAGAGACAGAGAGATAGCGATAGAGATAGCGACAGAGATAGAGATAGAGAGAGAGAGAAAGATAGAGAGATGGAGAGATAGAGAGATAGAGAGATAGAAATAGAAAGAGAGATAGAGATAGTGATAGAGATGTAGAGAGACAGAGATAGACAGAGATAGAGATAGAGATAGAGAGATACAGATAGCGTTAAAGAGAGAGAGATAGAGATATAAATAGCGATAGAGAGAGATATAGAGATAGAGATAGCGAGATAGAGATAGTGAGAGCTAGAGATAGATAGAGATAAATATAGTGATAGAGATAGACAGATAGTAATAGAGAGAGAGATAGAGAAATAGTGACATAGAGATAGAGATATAGATTGACAGAGATAGAGATTGAGATAGAGAGATCGAGATAGAGAGGTAGAGAGATAGAGAGGTAGAGAGATGGGGATAGAGATAGTGATAGAGAGATAGAGATAGAGAAATCGCGAGATAGAGAGTTAGCGATATAGAGAGATAGAGGTAGCGAGAGATAGAGATAACGAGAGAGAAAGAGAGAGATGGAGATAGAGAGATGGACATGGAGAGATAGAAAAAGAGATACAGATAGAGTGATAGAGATAGAGAGGAGAGATAGAAAATTGTGAGATGGAGAAAGGGAGATAGAGATAGAGACAGAGTTAGAGACAGAGATAGAGATAGAGACGTAGAGAGATAGAGAGAGAGAAAGAGATAGATATACAGAGGTAGAGAGATAGAGAGGTAGAGTGGTAGAGAGATAGAGAGATAGCGATTGAGATATAGATATAGATAGAGAGAGATAGAGATTGAGATAGAGAGATAGAGAATAGTTAGATAGAGGTAGAGAGATAGAAATAGAGAAATACAGATAGAGATAGAGATGTTTAGAGAGATAGAGAGAGATAGAGATAGAGGTAGAGATAGAGAGATAGAAATAGAGAGAGAGAGATAGAAAGAGAGAGAGAGAGATAGAGATAGAGATAGAGATAGAGATAGAGTGATAGAGATCGCGATAGATAGAGAGAGATACAGATAGAGATAGCGGTAGAGATAGAGATATAGATTGACAGAGATAGAGATTGTGATAGAGAGGTAGAGAGATAGAGAGGTAGAGAGATAGAGAGGTAGGGGGATAGAGATAGAGAAAGATAGATAGAGATAGAGATATAGAGATAGAGATAGAGAAATAGAGAGATAGAGAGTTAGAGAGATAGACATAGCGAGAGATAGAGATAGAGAGAGATGGAGATAGAGAGATAGAGAAAGAGATAGAGATAGAGTGATAGCGATAGAGAAGAGAGATGGAGAAAGGGAGATAGATATGGAGATAGATATAGAGATAGAGACGTAGAGAGATAGAGATAGAGAGGTAGAGAGATAGAGAGGTAGAGAAATAGAGATGGAGAGCGCGATCGGGATATAGATAGGGAGAGATAGAGATTGAGATAGAGACATGGAGAATAGCTAGATAGAGGTAGAGAGAGAGAAATAGAGAGAGATAGAGGGAGATAGAGAGATAGAGAGAGAGAGATAGAGAGATAGTGAGATTTAGAGATAGAGGGAGATAGAGAGATAGAAATAGAGATATAGAGAGCTAGAGATAGAGAGATAGAGAGACAGAGATAGAGAGACAGAGATTAGATAGGTAGAGATAGACCTAGTGGTAGAGATAGGGATATAGAGAGATAGGGATAGGAATAGAGATAGACAGATAGAGAGATAGAGATAGAGAGATAGAGAGATAGAGAGAGATAGAGAGAGATAGAGAGAAATAGAGTGAGATAGAGTGAGATAGAGAGATAGAGAAATAGAGAGATAGAGATAGTGATTAGAGAGGTAGAGATAGAGTGATAGAGAGACAGAGAGATAGAGAGGCAGAGAGACAGAGAGATATAGAGATAGAGAGATCGGGAGATCAGGAGATAGGGAGGAGGGGAGATGGAGATATGGAGAGATGGAGAGGTGGAGAAAGCGAGATAGAGATAGAGACAGAGATAAAGAGATAGTAATAGAAAGCTAAAGATAGAGAGATAGAGATAGAGACAGGGATAGAGAGATAGAGATAGAGGTCGAGATAGAGAGATATGGATAGAAGTCGAGATAGAGATAGATGTAGAGATAGAGATAGAGATAGGGAGATAGAGATAGATATATAGAGAGAGATAGAGATAGAGAGCTAGAGATAGAGGTAGAGATAGAGAGATATGGATAGAAGTAGAGATAGATGTAGAGATAGAGAAAGAGATAGGGAGAAAGAGATGGAGAGATAGAGATAGTGACAGAGACAGGTAGAGAGCTAGAGAGCTAGAGAGGTAGAGAGGTAGAGAGATAGAGAGAGTGATAGAGAGAAAGATAGAGATAGAGAGAGATTGAGATAATGATAGAGAGATAGACATTGAGATAGAGAGATAGAGATCGAGATAGAGAGGTAGGGAGAAATAGAGAGACATAGATTTATAATGATAGAGAGAGAGATTGACATAGAGATTGGAGAGATAGAGATAGAGAGAGATAGAGAGAGAGAGAGAGAGAGATTGGGAGAGAGATAAAGATAGAGATAGAGATAAAGATAGAGATAGAGATACAGATAGAGATAGAGAGATATAAATAGAGAGAGAAATAGCAATCGAGATAGTGATAGAGATAGAGTTAGAGAGAGACGGAGAACAAAGACACAGAGAAATAAAGACATGGAAATAGAGAGAGAGCGATAGAGATCGAGAGATAGAGATAGAGATATAGAGAGATAGAGAGATAAGAGATAGAGATAGATATAGTGATAGAGAGAGAGATAGAGATAGAGATAGCGATAGAGAGAGATAGAGATAGAGATAGAGAGATAGAGAGATAGAGAGATAGAGCGATAGAGAGATATAGATGGAGATTGAGATAGACATAGAGATAGAGATAGATAGAGATAGAGAGAGATAGAGTTAGAGATAGAGTTAGTGATAGAGATAGAGAGATAGCAATAGATAGAGAGATAGAGAGATCGAGTGATCGAGAAACAGAGAAAGAGATAGAGATGAGATATAGAGAGAGATAGAAATAAAGATTGAAAGAGATAAAGATTGAGATAGATAGAGAGAGAGATAGAGATAGAGAGAGATAGAGATAGAGAGAGATAGAGAGATAGTGAGATAGAGAGATAGAGAGATAGAGAGAGATAGAGAGATAGAGATATAGAGATAGAGATACAGATAGAGAGATAGAAATAGAGAGAGAGATACCGATAGTGATAGCGATAGAGATAGAGATAGAGAGAGACAGAGAAAAAGAGAGAAATAGAGAGAAGGAAATAGAGAGAGAGAGCCATAGAGATCGAGAGATAGCGATAGAAAGAGATAGAGATAGAGAGAGAGATGGAGAGATAGAAAGATAGAGCGATAGAGAGATATAGATGGAGATTGAGATAGACATACAGATAGCGATAGATAGAGATAGAGAGAGATAGAGTTAGAGATAGAGTTAGTGATAGAGATAGAGAGATAGCAAGAGATAGAGAGATAGAGAGATCGAGTGATCGAGAAACAGAGAAAGAGATAGAGATGAGATATAGAGAGATAGAAATATAGATTGAAAGAGCTAAAGATTGAGATAGACAGAGAGAGAGATAGAGATAGAGAGAGAGATAGAGATAGAGAGAGATAGAGAGATAGTGAGATAGAGAGATAGAGAGATAAAGAGAGATAGAGATATAGAGATAGAGATACAGATAGAGAGATAGAAATAGGGAGAGAGATACCGATAGTGATAGCGATAGAGATAGAGATAGAGAGAGACAGAGAAAAAGAGAGAAATAGAGAGAAGGAAATAGAGAGAGAGAGCCATAGAGATCGAGAGATAGAGATAGAGATAGATATAGTGATAGAGAGAGAGATAGAGATAGAGATAGCGATAGAGAGAGATAGAGATAGAGATAGAGATAGAGATAGAGATAGAGATAGAGAGATAGAGCGATAGAGAGATATAGATGGAGATTGAGATAGACATAGAGATAGCGATAGATAGAGATAGAGAGAGATAGAGTTAGAGATAGAGTTAGTGATAGAGATAGAGAGATAGCAATAGATAGAGAGATATATAGAGAGAGAGAGATCGAGTGATCGAGAAACAGAGAAAGAGATAGAGATGAGATATAGAGAGAGATAGAAATATAGATTGAAAGAGATAAAGATTGAGATAGATAGAGAGAGAGATAGAGATAGAGAGAGAGATAGAGATAGAGAGAGATAGAGAGATAGTGAGATAGAGAGATAGAGAGATAGAGAGAGAGAGAGAGATAGAGATATAGAGATAGAGATACAGATAGAGAGATAGAAATAGAGAGAGAGATACCGATAGTGATAGCGATAGAGATAGAGATAGAGAGAGACAGAGAAAAAGAGAGAAATAGAGAGAAGGAAATAGAGAGAGAGAGCCATAGAGATCGAGAGATAGAGATAGAGATATAGAGAGATAGAGAGATATAGATAGATATAGTGATAGAGAGAGAGATCGAGATGGAGACAGAGATAGAGATAACGATAGAGATAGAGATAGAGGGATAGACAGAGAGAGAGAGAGAGATGGAGATTGAGATAGACCTAGAGATAGCGAGAGATAGAGATAGTGAGAGATAGCAAGAGCTAGAGATAGAGAGATAGAGATAGAGATAGTGATAGAGATAAAGAGATAGCAATAGATAGGGAGAGATAGAGAGAGACAGAGAGAGATAGGGAGATCGAGAGATAGAGAGAGAGATAGAGATGAGAGAGAGAGAGATAGAGATATAAATTGAGAGAAATAAAGATTGAGATAGAGAGTTAGAGATAGAGAGATAGAGAGAGAGCTAGAGAGAGAAATACAGAGATAGAGAGAAATATAGAGATAGAGAGAGATAGAGAGATATAGTGAGATAGAGAGATAGAGAGATACAGATAGAGAGATAAAGACACAGAGATAGAGAGACAGAGATTAGATAGATATACATAGAGAGATAGAGAGATAGAGGTAGAGCTAGAGGTAGAGATAGGGATAGAGAGAGATAGAGATAGGGATAGATAGAGATAGACAGATAGAGAGATAGAGATCGAGAGATAGAGATAGAGAGACATCGAGAGATAGAGAGAGGTAGACAGAGTTAGAGAGATAGAGATAGAGTGAGATAGAGAGATAGAAAAATAGAGAGATAGAGATAGACATTAGAACATAGAACAGTACAGCACACATCAGGCCCTTCGGCCCAAGAGGTTGTGCCGAACATTTTTCCTACCTTAAGCACCCATCCATGTACCTATCCAATTGCCACTTAAAGTTCTCCAATGATTTTGATTCTGCCACTCCCACAGGCAGCGCATTCCATGCCACTACCACTCTCTGGGTAAAGAACCTATCCCTGACATCTCCCATATACCTTCCACCCTTCACCTTAAATTTATGTCCCCTTGTAGCACTGTTGTACCCGGGGAAAAAGTTTCTGACTGTCTACTCTATCTATTCCTCTTATCATCTTATAAATGTCTAACAAGTCACCCCTCATCCTTCTCCGTTCCAATGAGAAAAGGCCTAGCACTCTCAACCTATCCTCGTTCCGACCTATTCTCCATTCCTGGCAACATCCTGGTAAATCTTCTCTGCACCCTCTCCAAAGCTTCCACATCTTTACTAAAGTGAGGCGACCAGAACTGCACACAGTACTCCAAATGTGGCCTAACCAAAGTCCTGTACAGCTGTAACATCACTTCACGACTCTTGAATTCAATCCCTCTGCTAATGAACGATAATACTCCATAGGCCTTCTTACAAACTCTATCCACCTGAGTGGCAACCTTCAAAGATCTATGTACATAGACCCCAAGATCCCTCTGTTCCTCCACCATACTAAGAACCCTACCATTAACCTTCCGCATTCTTATTTGTTCTTCCAAAATGGACAACCTCACACTTGGCAGGGTTGAACTCCATCTGCCACTCCTCAGCCCAGCTCTGCATCATATCTAAGTCCCTCTGCAGCCGACAACAGCCCTCCTCACTGTCCACAACTCCACCTATCTTCGTATCATCTGCAAATTTACTGACCCACCCTTCGACTCCCTCATCTTAGTCATTAATAAAAATAACAAACAGCAGAGGACCCAGAACTGATCCCTGTGGAACTCCACTTGTAACTGGGCTCCAGGCTGAATATTTACCATCTACCACCACTCTCTGCCTTCGACCGGTTAGCCAGTTTTCTATCCAATTGGCCAAATTTCCCTCTATCCCATGCCTCCTGACTTTCCGCATAAGCCTACCATGGGGAACCTTATCAAATGCCTTACTAAAATCCATGTACACTACATCCACTGCTCTACCCTCATCCACATGCTTGGTCACCTCCTCGAAGAATTCAATAAGACTTGTAAGGCAAGACCTACCCTTTACAAATCCGTGCTGGCTGTCCCTAATCAAGCAGTGTCTTTCCAGATACACAAAAATCCTATCCCTCAGTACCCTCTCCATTACTTTGCCTACCACAGAAGTAAGACTAACAGGCCTGTAATTCCCGGGGTTATCCCTATTCCCTTTTTTGAACAGGGGCACAACATTCGCTACTCTCCAGTCCCCTGGTACCACCCCCGTTGCCAGTGACGCCGAGAAGATCATTGCCAACGGTACTGCAATTTCCTCTCTTGCTTCCCACATAATCCTAGGATATATCCCGTCAGGCCCGGGGGACTTGTCTATCCTCAAGTTGTTCAAAATGTCCAACACATCTTCCTTCCTAACAGGTATCTCTTCTAGCTTACCATTCCATTTCACACTCTCCTCTTCTACAATACGGTCCCTCTCGTTCGTAAATACTGAAGAGAAGTACTTGTTCAATACCTCTCCTATCTCTTCCGACTCAATACACAGTCTCCCACTACTGTCCTTGATCGGACCTAGCCTCGTTCTCGTCATTCTCAGGTTTCTCACATACGCATAAAATGCCTTGGGGTTATCCTTGATCCTATCCGCCAAGGAGTTTTCATGCCCTCTCTTAGCTCTCCTAATCCCTTTCTTCAGGTCCCTTCTGGCTATCCTGTATCCCTCCACTGCTCTGTCTGAATCCTGTTTCCTCAACCTTATGTAAGCCTCCTTCTTCCTCTTTACCAGACAGTCAACCTCTCTCGTCAACCAAGGCTCCCTCACACGACCATTTCTTTCCTGCCTGATAGGTACATACATATCATGGACACGTCGTATCTGCTCTTTGAAAAAGTTCCACATTTCCACCACATCCTTCCCTGACAGCCTATGCTCCCAACGTATGCTCCTCAAATCCTGCCTTACAGCATCGTAATTTCCCTTCCCCCAATTATAAAATCTACCTTGTTGTGCGCACCTATCTCTCTCCATAACCAAGGTGAAAGTCACAGAATTGTGGTCACCATCACCAAAATGTTCACCCACTAACAAGCCCACCACTTGTCCCGGTTCATTACCGAGTACCAAATCCAATATGGCCTCCCCTCTGGTTGGACAATCTGCATACTGCGTTAGAAAAGCTTCCTGGACACACTGCACAAACACTGCCCCATCCAATCTACTTGATCTAAAGAGCTTCCAATCAATTTTTGGGAAGTTGAAGTCGCCCATGACTACGACCCTGTGGCATCTGCACCTTTCCAAAATCTGTTTCCCAATCTGTTTCTCCACATCTCTGCTGCTATTGGGGGGCCTATAGTAAACACCCAACAAGGTGACTGCACCTTTCCTATTTCTGACTTCAGCCCATACTACCTCCAGAGGCGGATCCCCCTCAAACTTCGTTTCTGCAGCCGTTATACCATTTCTAATTAGCAATGCCACCCCCCTCCTTTTTTCCCACCCTCCCTAATCTTACTGAAACACCTGTAACCAGGATCCTCCAACAGCCATTCCTGTCCCTCATCTATCCACGTTTCCGTGATGGCCACAACATCGTAGTCCCAGGTACCGATCCACGCCTTAAGTTCACCCACCTTATTTCTGATACTCCTTGCGTTGAAGTATACGCACTTGAGCCCATCTCTGTGTCCGCAAGTAGTCCCTGTCAGTGCTACCTTCTCCACAGCCTCCCTACAGTCTTGGGCATCCTGACACACAGCTAGCTTACTTGCTGGACTACAAGTCCGGATCCCATCCCCCTGCCAAATTAGTTTAAACCCCCCCGAAGAGTGTTAGCAAACCTACCCCCCAGGATATTGGTGCCCTTCTGGTTCAGGTGCAACCCGTCCTGTTTGTACAGGTCCCACCTTCCCCAGAATGCAGTCCAATTGTCCAAATATCTGAAGCCCTCCCTCCTACACCAGCCTTGCAGCCACGTGTTCAACTGTTTAATAGGTCACGTTTAATAGGCCTCCACTCACGTCTGCCCCTTCCTTCCGAGGAAACCATTGTCTAAGAGAAGAATCTCACGTCTTGTCAGAGTTTTAAAATAAAAAGAAAATCCTGCATGGGGAGGGTGGATAGAGTGGGAGAAAAGAAAAATTATTAAAACTGGAAAGGGGAATATTTTTGACCAAACTACACTGTAATAGGTCATTCCGTCACCCACGCATCACTCAGCAAATCCGACCACGATAAAATTGAGGAGTAATTCAGGAATTTCATTCCCAGAACCACCGGGCTGCCTTAAAACTATGGGTTTTTCGAAACGTTTGTTGCTTCGATCACATGACTGCAGGCCGTCGGAACACAGCAGGATCTCACAGGCAGCAACATGTCAGCAGCAAGATCAGCTCGATTTTTCTGATTAGGGCTGCTTAAATGTTCAATATTTGTTGCTGCTACAGACACTGACATTACTCCTATTTCACAATCCTAAATGCATCTCCCTCTCTCTGTCTCTGTCTTTCTTCTGTCTCTCTCCCTTTTCAAGTGTCTCTGGCACTCCCAATGTTAATTTTAATATTCATACATTATGACTCTGACATTATAAAAAAATCTTTCAGAGACAGTTTGATGTTTAGGGTTTTAATTTCCTTTATGGGAAGTCCTGTCTATCAGACACTCACTGGGGTTGGAGACATGGTGGTTAACATGTTTGTGTCAAATCCCAAGAAATCGTTTACGTTAACCTCAGGCTTCAAACCTGTTTGAAAATGACAGGGCCACAATCTGACAGGACTCAGTTAATCAAAGGTATCTTAAAAAGCCAGGAAATCACTCTTTGGGGGAATAAGAACAGACAGCTGAATTTGGAGTGGAATAGGCCTCAAGAGTGTGTATCCCTCTTGGAGGATGCTCTTGTTCAAAGGTTACCTTGCCCCAAACTCTCTTTCTTTTCGGATTTTCCAAGTGATTAACATAATTCCCTGAGAGACAAAAGACGGAGTCAATTAAAAGACAGAGCAAAAAAATACCCCTTTACAAGATTGCACAGCAAGATCACACGGATTTCCTCTCTCAGCAACATCCAAACATTAAACAGTCAGTTGGACGTTGATTTTTTTTAGTCCGTATAATTTTGAAACCTTTACAAAATAAGGGGTTAGCTGATGAGAAGACTCACTGCCTGCAAAGATGGAATGGTAACAATTGATGTACAATAAGATCCCATATGGAACAACGTAGCAGCAGCAAGATCATCTGATTTCTTTCTCCTCTACAATGCTGGTCAAGCGTTAATTATTTACTGTAATGCCAGAAACTAACATTACTGCTTTTTCGCAATCTCAAATATGTCTCCTCTCTCTCCTCCTGTGGAAGGGGTATGGAGCAAACCCACGGAGCTTCAGCTTGCTCAGACTTTGGATCCTAGAACAAAGAAAAATATAGCACAGGAAGAGGTCGTTGGGCCCTCCAAGCCTGCGTCAAAACGTTTTGTCATTCCTTACTAAAACTGTTCTCAATTACAGGATTTGGATACCTCTATTTTCCCTTCCTAACATGTGTTCATCCAGGTGCTTCTTGAAAGCAGCTATTGTGTGTGACACCACCGCCTCTGGCAATGTGTTCCAGACACTCACCAGCCTTTGTGTGAAAAACCAGCTCCACACATTTCTTTTCAATTACCCCCTTCCCCCATCCCTCACACCTTGGATACTGGTAATTGAATATTACATCCTACTACTTTCCAATCAATTCATGCTATTCACAATATTATAAACTTCCAAGAAGTCTCCTATCAACCTCTTGCATTCCAGTGAAAACAAACCTAGTCTACCCAGCCATTCTTCACAGCCAAACCCTGCCATACCGGGCAACATCCAGGTCAAACTTGCCTGTACACTCTCTAAAGCATTCACATCCTTCTGGTCGTATGGTGATCAGACGTGTACAAATGTTCCTAGTGTGGCCGAACAACATAAGAACTTGGAGCCAGGAGTCGGCCTTTCAGCCCTTTGAGCCTGATCCGCCATTTGATAAGATCATGACTGATCTTTTCATAGACTCAGCTCCACTTACTCGCGCTTTCACTATATCCCTTAATTAGAACAAAGAACAATACAGCGCAAAACAGGCCCTTCGGCCCTCGATGTTGCAACAACCTGTGAACTATTCTTAGCTCGTCCCCCATACTATTCCAAAATCATCCATGTCCTTATCTAATGATGGCTTAAATCTCCCAAATGTGGCTGAGTTGACTACATTAGCAGGTAGGGCATTCCACGCCCTTACCACTCTCTGTCTAAAGAATCTGCCTCTGACATCTGACTTAAATCTAACACCCCTCAATTTGTAGTTATGCCCTCTCCCATCGTACAAGCTGATGTCATTATTCTAGGAAAAAGTCTTTCACTGTCTATCTAATCCTCTGATCATCTTGCATGTCTCTATCAAATCTCCCCTTAGCCTTCAACTTTCCAATGAAACACACTCAAGTCTCTCAGCCTTTCCTCATAAGACCTTCCCTCCAGACTGGGCAATATACTGGTAACTCTCCTTTTCCAATGCTTCCACATCCTTCCTGTAATTGGGCAACCAGAACTGTACACAATATTCCAAGTGTGGCAGCATCAGCGTTTTGTATATAGTTGCAGCATGATATTGCGGTTCTGGAACTCAATCCCTCAACCAATGAAACCTAACACACCGTATGCCTTCTTAACAGCACTATCCACCTGGGTGGCAACTTTCAGGGATCTATGCACATGGACTCCAAGATCCCTCTGCACATCCACACTACCAAGAATCTTTGCATTAAACCAGTACTCTGCCTTCCTGTTATTCTTCCCAAAGTGCATCACCTCACATTTAGCTGCATGAACTCCATTTGCCAACTCTCAGCCCAAATCTGCAATTTATCCAATTTCCCCTGCAACCTGTAACAATTTTCCAAACTGTCCACTACTCCACCGACTTTAGTGTCGTCTGCAAATTTATGAATCCATCCAACTATGCCTGCACTATGTCATTTATAAAAATGACAAACATCAGTGGTCACAAAACAGATCCTTGGGCACACCACTAGTAACTGGACACCAGACTGAATACTTTTCATCAACCACCACTCGCTACCTTCTTTCAGATTTCCAGTTTCTAATCCAAATAGCTAAATCACCCTCAATTCCATGCCTCTGCATTTTATCAAAGGCATTACTGAAGTCCATGCATACCACGTCAACTACCCTAACCTCATCTACATGCTTGTTCACCTTCTCAAAGAACTCAAAGAGATTTGTGAGACACGACTTGCCCTTGAAGAAACTATGTTGATTATCTGAAATAAAATCGTTGCTTGCTAGATGATTATAAATCTTATCTCTCATAATCCTTTCCAAAACCTTTCCTACAACAGAAGTAAGCCTCACTGGTCTATAACTACCTGGGTCATCTCTGCTGCCTTTCTTGAACAAGAGCACAACATTTGCAATCCTCCAGTCCTCACGTACTAAACTTGTAGACAATGATGACTCAAATATCAAAGCCAAGGGCTCTGCTATCTCCTCTCTAACATCCCGAGAATCCTTGCATAAATCCCATATGGCCCAGAGGACTTGTCTACTTTCACTCCTTCTAGAATTGATAACACCTGTGCGTAACTAACCTCGATCTTTTCTAGTCTAATATCTCGTAATTCATTATTCTCTTCTACAATATGTTCCTTTTCCTGAGTGTACACCAATGAGAAATGTTCACTCAGCACCGCTCCCATCTCTACAGGGTTCACACTCAACTTCCTACTTCTGTTTTTTTGACTGGCCCTTTTCCTACACTAATCATCCTTTTATTCCTCACATACCTATAGAAAGCTTTAGGGTTCTCCTTTATTCCATTTGCTAAAGACTGCTGAAGTCCTCCCTTTGCTCTTCTTAACTCTCTCTTTACATCCTTCTTAGTTGATCTGTAACTCTCCATCGCCTCATCTGAACCATCTTGCCTCATCAACACATAAGCCTCCTTCTTGCTCTTAACAAGAGATGCAATTTCTGTAGTAAACCACGGTTCTCTTACCTTATCACTTCCTCCCTGCCTGAAGGGACATACCTACCAAGGACATGCAATATCTGTTCCTTAAACCAGCTCCACATTTCGAATGTCTGCATCCCCTACATTTTGCTACCCCGTTCTATGCATCCTAATTCTTGCCTATCGCATTATAATTGCCCTTGCCCCATCGATAAGTTTTGACCTGTGGCATGTGCCTATCACTTTCCATCGCTAAACTAAACGTAACTGAATTATGGTCACTGTCTCCAACATGCTCACCTACAACTAAATCAAACACCTGGCCTGGTTCATTACCAAGCACCAGATCCAGTGTGGCCTCCATTCTTGTCGGCTCTTTGACATACGGTATCAGGAAACCCTCCTGTACACATTCGACAAAAACAGATCCAACTAACGTACTAGAGCATTACATTTCCAGTCAATGTTGGGGAAGATAAAGTCCCCATAATGAAGGCCCTGTTCCATTCACTCCTACTCAGAATAATTTTCCTTATCCTTTCTTCCACTTCCCTGGAACTCTACAGAGGCCTAAAAAGAGTTCACTTATTGTTCAAACAAAAATCTATCTGAGCTTTAAAAACGTTTACTGAAGTAGCATCAACTACTTCGCTAGGCAGGGAATTCCATAGATTCACAAACACTGGGTGATTTGAGAGTGTGTTGCTGGAAAAGCACAGCACGTCAGGCAGCATTCCAGGAATAGGGGAACCGATATTTCGGGCATTAGGACTTCATCAGAGCCGACTGCTCTACACGAACATTGTTGGTGCAGTGTCAATTAAGGATGGGAACCTGAAAGTTTCCAGATCAGATCTGGAGCCAGGCAGTGCTGCCCACTCTCTCCTGTCTTGTTTGTTTGTTGTATTGATCCCTCATTCCTGATGAAGGGCTTATGCCCAGAACGTCGATTCTCCTGCTCCTCGGGTGGTACCTGACCTGCTGTACTTTTCCGGCACCACACTCTTGACTCTGATCTCCAGCATCCGCAGTCCTCACTTTCACCTAACCCTATGGGTGAAGGGTTCCTTCTCAACTCAGTTGTAAATCTGCTCCCTTTAATCTTGATGCTATGCCCTCTTCTGCTAGTTTCACTTGCCAGTGGAAATAACCTCTCAACTTTTATCTTTTTGTTTCCCTTCATAACTTCGTTTGTTTCCATAAAATCACCCCTCATTCTTCTAAATTCTAATGAATATAATCCCAATCTACTCAATCCCTCCTCATAAGCAACATGCTGAGTTCTGGAATCAACCTCGTGAACCTCCCCTGCACCCCCTCCAGTACCAGTACATCCTTTCTCGAGTAAGGAGACCAAAACTTCACACAGTACGAAAGTTCTGTAAAGCTGCAGCATAACCTGTCTGTCCTTACACTCAATGCCCCTTCCAATGAAAGCAAGCATGCCATAGGCCTTCTAACTTAACTACCTACACTGCTGCCTTCAGTGATCTGTGGACCTACACACCCATATCCCTCTGCTAATCAATACCCATAAAGGTTCTACCATTCACTGTATAATTTCCATCTGTACTTGATCATTCAAAATGCATCACCTCACACTTGCCTGGATTAAACTCCATCTGCCATCTTTCTACCCATGCCTAAAAGTGGTCTGCATCTTGCTGTATTCTCTGACAATTCTCCTCACCATCTGCAATAATATCAATCTTTGCATCATATGCAAACTTATCAAATAATCAAGCATGTTTTCCTACAAATCATTTATGTGGATCACGAACAGCAGAGGTCCAAGCACTGACCACTGTGGAACGCCACTAGTCACAACCCTCCATTCCAAAAAACATCCTTCCAACTCTACCCCTGTCTTCTTATTAACCCAGTTCCTTTGTGCCACTCACTCACGATACCAAATGACTCCGCCTTTTTAACAGCCTGTCAGGAGGGAGGCTGAAGTCCATGTTGAAAATATTATTGGCTTTTCCCTCATCAGTCATCTTCATCACTTCCTCAGAAAAAAACGCAATCAATTAAATTATGCCCATCCACCCCCACACAAAGCCATGCTATTGATTCAGTTATATTGGGCTCTGCGGGACTTGATTGGCCAGGACCTTCTGGAGGTGTAAAACAATTTATTACTGGTAGGTACCAGGATGGAATCCGCGAGGAAAGTGACCATCACCCTCATCTTCAAGGAGAAGTGGAAAAGGAGGGGAAATTGGAAATTGGAGGCAATTGAATGCAGACTACAATATCCTGTCTAAGGTCATCACCAAGTGGATCTGGTCTGCTTTGGGCTCGGTGATCCACCCTGATCATAGCTGTACTGGGCAGGACCAGATAGCCACGTGCTCCTCAGTGATACAATCATCTACACACAGGACAGGGGGATGGACGGCTGCTTCATGAGCCTGGACCAGGAGAAAGCCTTTGACAGGCTATCACACACCTTCATGTGGGACCCGCTCTCCATCATGGGCTGTGGGGAGGAAATCTGCAATTGGATACCGCTGCTCTGCACCAACATTGTTAGTGCAGTCTCAGTCAATTGGTGGGAATCTGTCAGCTTCCAGATCAGCCCCGGAGTCAGGCAGGACTGCCCACTCTCTCCTGCCTTGTTTTTGTGTTGTATAGAGCCCTTTAACGAGTCCATCCGGAAGGATGTGACCCTGAGATTGGGTGATTATTCCAGGCAAAGGAGGCCAGCAGGTCAAAGCCCCGCCGTCATGGATGATGTCCCTACATTCTGTTGGGACCCGCTGCCAGTGCCCAGACTCATGAGCATCTGGGACCAGTTCCAGATGAGGTCATGTTGCGGCTGTACAGAACTTTAGCTGGACCACTTTTGGAATATTGCATGCAGTTCTTGTCTCCTCCCTATCGGAAGGATGTTGTGAAACATGAAAGCGTTTGGAAAATATTTATAAGGATTTTGCCTGGGTTGGCGGATTTGAGCTTTAGGGAGAGGTTAAACAGACTAGGGCTGTTTTCACTGGAACGTCGGAGGCTAAGGGGTGACCTTATAGAGCTTTATTACTCATGAGGGTCATGGATAAGATAAACAGAGAAAGACTTTTCCTTGGGGTGGGGAATCCAGAACTAAAGGGCAAAGATTTAGGGTGAAAGGGGCAAGATTTAAAAGGGACGAAAGGGGCAACGTTTTTCGCAGATGGTGGTGTGTATATGGAATGAGCTGCCAGAGGAAGCTATGGAGGCTGGTACAATTGCAACATTTAAAAGGCATCTGGCTGGGTATATCAACAGGAAGGGATGTGAGCCAAGTGCTGGCAAATGGGCCTAGTATAGTTTCAGATATCTGTTTAGCTTGGACGAATTGAACCAATGGGTCTGTTTCCATGCTCGAAATTTCTATGACTCTATGGTCTCGGGAGCCAAGGGAAATTGACGCATGAGTGAGGCCACGTTCTTTGTGAATGTGGCTGATTGATCCTTTATTCCCTTGACCTTCAGGACAGGTTACGTGTACATGCTGTGAAGATGGTTCGGAGGGACTGGGGCCTACACTAAATCTTGGGAGGAGTTATTCATCAAAGTGGCGAAGGAAGAGTTATTTTCCCTCTTTGTATCTCTGTCTCCCGTTGTCTTTCTCTCAATGTCTCTCTCTCTTTCTTGCTCTGTCTGTCTTGCATTGTCACTCTCTCTCATCTGTTTTCTCACTGTTTGTCATTTCTCCTTCTGTCTTTCACTGTCTTACTCTCTCCCTGGCATCATCGCTCTCACACAAATTTGCTGTCTCTCTCTCCCTCACTGACTCTCGCTGTTCCTCCTTTGCTCTTACCCCTCCAGCACAATGACTCTCTTTATTCATTCATTGCATTTGCCCTTTCCCTCTCTCACTGACTCTCTCTGTCTATCTCTCTCTCTCACTGACTTTGTCTCTCACTGAATCTCTCTGTTCCTTTCTTGCTCTTGCTCCTACCTCTCACTGTCTCTCTAATACTGACTCTCTTTTCTCCTCCCGGGCTCTTGCCTCTCTCTCAATGACTCTCTCGCTGAATGACTCTCTCTATTCCTTCCTTGTGTTTTCTCCCTCTCTTTCCAATGTGTCTTTCTCTCATACACACTCTCTCTTCCTCATTGACTCTCTATTCCTTCCTTCCTCTTGTCAACCCCTTCCTCATTGAAGCTCTCTGTTCCTTCCCTTGCTCTTACCCCTCTCTCTCTCACTGACTCTCTCTCACTTCCCTCACTGACTCACGTTGTTCCTTCCCTTCGTTTGCTCCCCCTCTCTCATGTGTGCGTCTCTCTCACACACTCTCCCTCACTGACTGTCTCTGTTCTTTCCTTGCTCTTGCCTCTCTCTCCCTCACTGACTCTCTCTGCTCCTTTATTGCGTTTGCTCCCACTCTCTGTCATGTGTGTCTTTCACACTGACCCTCTATCTCTCTCTGAAGCGCTCTGTTCTTTCCCTGCTCTTGTCCCCATCTTTCTCTCCCTCTCTGTCACTGCTTCTCTCTGCTCCTTCTTTGCTCTTGCCCCTCTCTCACTGAATCTCTCTCTCTCTGACTCCCTCTGTTCCTTCCTTGCTCTTGCCTCCCTCTCTCACTGACTCTGTCTGTCTTCCTCTCTATCCCTGACTGAATCTCTCTATTCTTTCCTTGCTCTTGCCCACATCTCTCTCGCCCTCTCCCTCAGTGACTTTATCTGCTGCTTCCTTGCTCTTGTCCATCTCTTTCTTTCTTACTACCTCTTTGTCTTTCTTTCCCTCTCTCTCTCACTCAATTTCTCTGTTCCTTCCTTGCTCTTACCCCCGCTTACTGAATCTGTCTGTTCCTTTCTCACTCTTGCCCCTCTCTATCTCTAAATCTCTCTCTCTCTCACTGACTCTCTCTGTTCCTTCCTTGCTCTTGCCCCTCTCTCTCACTGACTCTCTCTGTTCATTCCTCGCTCTTGCCCCTCTCTCTATCTAAATATCATCTCTCTCTCACTGAATCCGTCAGTTCCTTCCTTGTTCTTGCCCCCATGTCTCTCTCTCTCTCATTGACACTCTCTATTCTTTCCTTGCTCTTGCCCCCACCTCTCTGTCCCTCTCTCTCATTGATTCTATCTGCTCCTTCCTTGGTCTTCCCCCTCTGTCTTTCACTGACTCTCCCTCAAACTGACTCTCTCTGTTCCTCCCTGGTGTTTGCTCCCCCTCTGTCTGATGTCTCTCTCTCTCTCACACTCTCTCCCTCACTGAATCTCTCTGTTCCTTCCTTGCTCTTGCCCCTCTCTCTCTCCGACACTGACTCTCTCTGCTCCTTTATTTCGTTTTCTCCCACTCTCTGTCATGTGTGTCTCTCTCACTGACATTCTCTCTCTCTCTCTCTGAAGCTCTCTGTGATTTCCTTGCTCTTGTCCCCATCTTTCTCTCCTTCTCTGTCACTGCTTCTCTCTGTTCCTTCCTTGCTCTTGCCCCCCTCTCTCTCACTGACTCTGTCTCTTTTACTCTCTATCCCTGACTGAATCTCTCTATTCTTTCCTTGCTTTTGCCCACATCTCTCTCGCTCTCTCCCTCAGTGACTCTATCTGCTCCTTCCTTGCTCTTGTCCATCTCTCTCTCTCACTGCCTCTCTGTCTTTCTCTCCTTCTCTCTCTCACTCAATTTCTCTGTTCCTTCCTTGCTTTTGCCCCCGCTTACTGAATCGGTCTGTTCCTTCTTCGCTCTTGCCACTCTCTATCTCTAAATCTCTCTCTCTCTCTCACTGACTCTCTCTGTTCTTTCGTTTCTCTTGCCCCCATGTCTCTCTCTCTCATTGACACTCTCTATTCTTTCCTTGCTCTTGCCCCCACCTCTCTCTCCCTCTCTCTCACTGATTCTCTCTGCTCCTTCCTTGCTCTTCCCCCTCTGTCTTTCACTGACTCTCCCTCAAACTGACTCTCTCTGTTCCTCCCTGGTTTTTTCTCCCCCTCTGTCTGATGTCTCTCTCTCTCACACACACTCTCTCCCTCACTGAATCTCTCTGTTCCTTCCTTGCTCTTGTTCCCCCATATGTCTCTTTCTTATTGACACTCTCTGTTCCTTCCTTGTTCTTGTCCCTCTCTCTCTCACTGACTCTCTCTTTTCCTTCCTTGCATTTGCTCCCTCTCTCTCATGTGTCTCTTTCTCTCACACACTCTCTCTCCCACACTGACTCTCTCTGCTCCTTCCTTGCTCTTGCATGTCCCTTACTCATTGAACCTCTCTGTTCCTTCCTTGTTTTGCCCACCCCCTCTCTCTCTGCCTCATCGACTCTCGCTGCTCCTTCCTTGCTCTTGTCCCCCTCTCTCTCATTGACTATCTCTCTCCCTCCCTTTCACTCTCACTCAATTTCTCTGATCCTTCCTTGCTCTTGCCCCTTTCTCGCTCTCACTAAATCTCTCTTACACACACACTGACTCTATTTGTTCCTTCCTTGCTTTTGCTCCGCTCTGTCTCACTGAATCTCTCTCTCTCTCACTGACTCTCTTTATTCCTTTCTTGCGTTTGCTCCCCCTCTCCCTCATTTGTGTCTCCCTGTCTCTCTGTCGCACTCTCTCTCCAACACTTGCTCTCTTGCCCCCCCCCCCCCCCACCCAACTAAATCTCTCTCACGTTCAATCTCTCTCAGGCCGTCTTTCTTGTTCTTCAAGTATCTACTGAGACTTTATCTGTGTCTTTCACTCTTTCTTTCTCTTTCACTCTCATTCTCTTACTCACTTTCAGTCTCTCATTCTCTCTCCCGCTGCTTCTTTTTACCTCACTGACTCCCTCTGTCGTACAAACAGATGTTCTGTCTATCTCTTTCTCCCCTCTCTCTCTCTTTCCATCGATCACTCCCTGTCCTTCTCTCACTCTGTCCCGCCCTCACTCTTTGACTCTCTGTATCTATCACTGCCTTTTTTCTCTCACACTGTCTCCCTCTTTCTCTGTCTCTTTCTCTCATTGTTTCTGTCAGTGTCTGTCTCTCTGCACCTCTCTCTCCCACCCTCTTTGTCTCGTTCCCTTCATCTCGCTCTCTAACAGAAACAGTTAACTGAAATCAGAACATTGTATTTATACATACAAGATCAGAAAGATAATGTTAATTTAAAATGTGGAAAACGTACTGTTTGAAACATATAATTGTAATTCTGAAAGCTCAGTATTATTTGGATGGAGGGTAAATGAGTGTTTGCAGCTTTACTGTGGATAGATATGTTCATGCTTGTGTGATCTACCCCAGGAACAGTCAGAGCAAATGCCTGCAGTTCAAGGAACAGCAGCTCAATGTTAATGCAATGAAGTCCCAACTTTGTGCAATCCGATGTCGCATTGAAGGGGTGCTTATTTGGTTATTGTGATCCATGAGCATAAGCACATGTTTGTTCTTGCAATATGAATTCTGTCCATGCTCAGAGATAGTACGGTGTTTGAAGGAGAGTGCAGTTTTCGAAGTTCCCAGGTAGCAGTGGAGAAAGGTCAGCTTGTGTACTTTGTGTAATCACTGGATAAATCAACCACCATTATCCATCACTAACCGTAATTGAAATGAATATGATAAATCATAAAATTCATCATGTCTAGCAGCATCTGTGGGAAGATAACATAGTTAATGCTTCGGGTCTGGTGACCCTTGATCAGAACTGACAGCAGCAGGGAATAAGGTGTATTTACAATGAAGGCTGGATTGGGGTCACATGGGAGGGAGGGGAGAGGTGAGTGGAAAGGTGGAGATAGAGCCCAGACAGACAGAGAGATGTGTGACAATAAGTGCCTTTAAGATGGATTTGTTTTGTTCTGTTCTGTTTCTCTTCAAGAGGGGCGTTGTAAACCAGGCACTACGGTGTTTCCTCCATGGAAAGCAGAGGAAGTAGCTTTTCTTTAAAGTAAACAAAAGAAGCATGAATGGGTAGAGTTAGTCTCACACAAAGCTCCAGGGGTTTAGTTTGTGTTGGGAGATGTTGAATTTAGGGTCTTGGAGTTGAATCTGCTCGATAAAAGTTTCACTCTCTCCTTGCTGCTGAATTCCTATTGCCTGTTTTACTTCTCCTCGATTGCAGGAGGTAACAAGTGAGGGAAATATGCTGAATTGCAGGATTTGTTTCTGCGAAAGGTGTGTTTATAGGATGCTGCTATGTTGGTAAAGTTTACGAGTAGGGTGTTAAATTATATATTTTCTTGTTGAATATTTTGAGAGAGCTAAAGTTATGTTGACACATCTTTTCTTTTGCGTGTATTATAGCTGTGATAGAAGAATAAAGTGCATTTTACTTAAAGGATAGCAGTTTGATAAATCAACTGACATCCGGAATGCAGCACCTTGGTCTGGTCCATAAAATATACAAGAGGTGGGTAATCAAGGAGCTAATGGAGAGCCGGCTGGGGCAGAACAGAAGTTGAATATGTGACAATGAACTTCGATGAATAGAAGAGAATGGGGAACAACTCACCTTCCCATCAGCCGTGGTCCATTAACTGGTATAACTTGATCATATCTGTTCATTTCCCGTAGCCATTGACACTTTTATCTTCTGGAAATCCATCGATGTCTTTCTTCGAAGAAAAGCAGTGATTTCAACTCCACATCATTTTGTGGTAGAAATCTCCACGTGGTCACCATGTCTAAGTGAAGACATTTGTCATCATCTCAGTTGGAAATGGCATCCTGTGTGTATCCTGAGCCTCGTGGCCCTTTTCTCTGGACTCCCAGGCCAGGGAGATTGTCATAATTACATCCTGAGCCCTGTCAGAATTGCAGACACATCAGTGAGACACTTCACCTTCGTATATTATCCAGTGAATGGGGGTTCACACAACCCCACCTCTCCTCACAGGACCAACCTGGCATTGCGAAAACGTTACTGTTATCTCTTCACAGAATGTTTAAATTTCCCGAGGTACCTGGATTAGGAATGCAGCTGTGGTCTCAACAACTGTACAATCTTTCAAGATGTACTCAAATTCTCAGGCAATGTAGGTCATCATTTTTAACTCTTTGCTAATCTGCTACACTTTTGGCGTGAAGTTGGATTAATCACCTGGACCAGATGGAATACACCCCAGCCGTCTGAAGGAAATAACTGAAAAGATAATGGAGGCATTAGTGGTGATCTGTCAGGAATCGCTTGACATAGGGATGGCCCTGGAGGACTAGAAATTTGCTAAAGTGACACCCCTGTTTATAAAGGGATTAAGGCAAAAGGTGGAAAATTACAGGTCGATTCGCCTAACCTCCGTTGTGGGTAAGATTCTGGAATCCATAGCGAAACATGAGATTTCTGAATACTTGGAAGTGCATGAGAAAATAAGGCAGAGTGAGCATTGTTTCATAAAGGGGAGGTCATGCCTGACAATCTGCTAGAATTCTTTGAGGAAGTAACGAGCAGGTTAAACAAAAGAAAGTAAATCGATGTTATCAAACGGCACTTCATGAAGGCCTTTGAAATGTTGTTGCACAGAAGGCTGTTGAGTTCACAAACGGCCCCACGATGTCAGAGGCAATATGCAAGCATGGATAGAAGATTGGCTGTCTGGCAGATTTGGGATTAAAGTGGGTCCTTCCCGAGATTGGGACTGGTAATAAGTGGTATTCCACAAGGCTGTGTTGGGACCTCAACATTTCACTTTATACATTAACCATCTAGATGAAGAAACTGAGGGGATTCTGACTAACATTACAGATGACACAAAGATAGACAGAGGAATGTATTGCAATGACAAGGCAGGGAGGATGCAGAAGGATTTGGGCAGGTTAGGAGAGTGGGCAAAGAACTAGCAGATGGAGTACAACAGTGGAAAGTGTGAGCTCATGCACATTGCTAGTAAGAATAGAGGCATGGACTATTTTCTAAACGAGGAGAAAATTCAGAAGCCTAAAGAGAAAAGAGACTTGGGAGTTCTAGTCCATGATTGTCTCAGGGTAAACTGACAGGTTGGGTTATTAGTTAGGAAAGCAAACACAATGATATCATTTATTTTGAGAGGACGTTGAGAGCAGGGATGTATATCTGAGGCTTTATTAGATTCTGGCTAGACCACATTTGGTGTATTGTGCGCAGTTTTGGGCCCCACATACCAGGAAGGATGTACTGGCTCTGGAGTGTATTCAGAGGCGGTTCACGAGAATAGTCCCAGGAATGACAAGTTTAACATGTTTGAGGAATCAGAGTTTATACTCAATTGAGTTCATTAGAGACCTTGGGATCTAATTAAAACTTACAGAATTCTGAATACTCTAGGACAGACTAGATATTGAGAAGATGTTTTCATTGGTTGGAGAGACAATGACTCAGGGGCGCAGCCTTAGAGGAAAGGGAAGACCTTTTCGAACCGAGTTAATGAGAAACTACTTCAACCAGAGAGTGGTAAATCTATGGAATTCATTGCCTGAGAAGGCTGTTGGGGCCAGTTCATTGAGCATATTCAGACTAAAATAGATACGTTATTGAGAATCAAGGCGATCAAGGGTTATGAGGAGAAACGGGAGAATAGAATTGATAAACTTTTAGCCATAGTCGATGTGCTGAATAGCCGAATATCTGCTCCTATGTCTTATGGTCTTACATCCTCGTTTCCGATTTCAATAACCACTGGACAAGAACATCCATAGACTCATCGGGTCATATAGCGCAGAAACATTCCAACTCGTCCATTTCCAGCAATTTTTCCAAACAAAATTATTCCCATTTGCATAGGTTTGGTACATGCACCTTTAAATCTTCATTATTCTTGTACCTGTCCAAACATCTTTGAAATGTTAAAAATGTACCTGTACCTACCATTTCCTCTGGCAGTTCAGTCCACATGCAAGTCACCCTCCATGTGAAAACTTGCCCCTCATGTCCCTTTGAAATCTGTCTCTTCTCACGTAAACTCTATGCCCTCTGGTTTTAGACTCCAATACCGTAGAGAAAATGATTTTACCATTTCACCTCATTTCTGTTCCTCATTCTTTAACAAACCTCAATAATGTCATTCTTCACTCTTCTGTGCTCCAACGAATAAATGTCCTAGCCCATTCCGTTGTCCCCTGATGGCTGACAAAATTGCCATATTCTCTCACCATTTGAATAACACACTGCCATTCTGTTTCTGTTTTCCTATCAGCGTGGATGGCTTCCCATTTGCACCTTCCACTTGACTACCAATTTACTGTCCTTGTGTATCTCATTCCAAAGGCTCCTTACCTCCTCTACAGTCACAATGATGCACATTTCTGGATTATCGTCAAACCTAGATATTTACGCTTGATTTACCCATCAACATTGTTGACACACATTGTGAATAATTGGACGCATATCAGGGTCAGTTAGGGATCTGCTCACAATGCTGGGAATCTGTGAAATGTCTTATGGGAAATATGAATCTTTGAAGGGAGATATTAAGTGCAATTTGTTGTGGAATTTGTCAATGTTTGGTTGCATTTGGAGACTGATTACACATCACCTCCAGCTGCTTCCAAAGCGAATCGTGGGCCGATTGCACCTATTCTGAAAGCTTGGCAGTAATCTGTATCGCCTGGAAGTAATTCCAATCTACATCTGCAAACCATACCCATGGGAGATAGTCAGAATTTCTGCTTAATTAGTTGGAAAAGTAAGAACGAGAATGATAGAGAGCCATTTTCTGTTTGCATGCATGTTTGTCCCTGTGTGTCTGTCACTCGCCAATGAAGTTATGAATTAAACAAATTGTTAGTTCATTATTTTTCAGGGTTTCCCCCACCCCCACCCCCATTTTCTCCCTTTAGTACGGTAAAGTGTACTGGCAAATCTCAAAATGAGGACAATCTGCCTGTTACATTTGTTCCCGCTGATGGTCCCCATGTTAGATGAGATTGCATTGGATAAGGATGTCCAAGCTCACATTGTTCACCAGCAAGTGTATTGAAATAGACCTTATATGACTCGCTCTGGAGGCTGGGGCTACGCCCTATGTGAGTTGAATTTGGAACCTCCTTGCCTGCAGCAGACTGATAATAAATGGAGAGGACACAGCAGGCATAGAGAGTGCTCTGTCGCTGTGGGAAATACGTCTCAGCCACTACCCATTACTTTTATTACTACCTGAGGAAGGGACTTCCAATAAAACTATTACTAGGTTTGCCGGGATTGTAACACCAACAATGAAAAGCCTAAACTGAGCACGAAACAAATAAGAGAGAGAAAGACATCAGAGTGAGGTTTTAAGAGAAAGCCCAAATCCCACCCACAGGCAACATTTTCCTGTTCACTGAATCAGCTAATGCTCCTCGAACTTTGCCTTCATCTATCTAGCTCCCTCTACCTTCTTCTCTACTATTCACATTTCCTGTCCTTCCATAATCTTTCCTCTCTCTGTCTCTTACTTTCGTTCCTTTGCTTTTTAGTCACCCTTCACCTTGTCCTTAACCTCAAAGCTCCTTCTGTTTTACAATTCTTCCAGGATTCTCTTCACCCCAAGCTCCCATTGGCTGCTTCTGTAGTTCTCTCTCACTCTCTCTCTCTCTCTCTCTCTCTCTCTTGGCATGGAGCAACGAGCAGCCCATCAGTCAAGACTTGCAGGTACCGCGATTGGATTGGGGAGGACAAAGTTAGAAATCATGCAACGCCAGGGTATAGTCCAACAGCTTTATTTGGAATCACTAACTTTCAGAGCGCTGCTTCTTCATGAGGTGGTTGTTGAGGTGAATCAAAAGACAGAATTTATAGCAACCATTTTGTAGGTCAAGGAATGCAATATTCAATTTGTTCGAGATGATAATCGGGATAAGATGGGAAAATGGAACTGGAAACACTGAGAAGGCATGATCCTATGATGCCAAATATAACTCCAGGGTCCCCTATATTTGAATTATTCTTCAAATTTTGATGTACACCTGTTCGCTCTGTGTCCATGTCTCTGGGTTGGTGTTTCCAACCCTCTCTTGTAACTAATTGAGAACACCATCCTTCCATCTAGTTGTTTGTCAAGTTAAGATGGAGATAAGGAGTAATTCCTTCTTCAAGAGGGTTCTAGGCGTTTTACATGTCTTTGCCACAGAGGACAATAGGGCGGAGCCCTTGTGCATGCTTAAGACTGGGATAGTTAGACTCTTGATAAGTAGGAGAATCGAGGGAGACGGGGACAGGGAAGGGGTCAGAATACGCGGCGTATTTGATCAGTTTACATCATTAATTTTTCAGATAATACCCCTCACAAACTCCATTATTTATTTCTGTTTGTTCTTTCTCTTTCCTCATTGTAATCACTTGATCTTTTCCGCTGTGGTTATGTCCAAATATAACTTCATTTCTCACTGTCAAATTACCCGTTGCCCTAGATCCCCCCTTAAACATCTCAGTCACAGTTTGTACTCCCAGAATTTACTACAGTACTGGGAAAAGGCAAAAGCCGTACATCAACATTCACCTTCCCCTACGAGTGTGTTAATTGTAGATTTTCACATTTTCTCTAATATGGGAGGCAAAGGTCCAAGTATCTCATCTCAAGCTGGGCCCACTGACAGTGCACTGAGAAAGTTTCACCCAAAGTCCGTCCCTTGCTTCACACCATGACTTTCTTTCTTTTAGTTTTCACTAAGTGGCTGGGCACCGTGTGACCCAATGAGGGAGAGGACATTTTGCCTTCCTAGTGGCTTTACCCGCTTCCCAATGCGGAAAATATGACAAAGACGTAGACGTAAGCCTCAGCAGATCAAGATTTACTTTGCTTACCTACAAAGTCAACGTTTCCCCAGCTACTCAGGCGGAAGTTACCTCTCTGTCTTCTCAAACAGTGCCAGTTGTTGCTCAGAAAGTACATTGTTGATCCCTGCCCAGATCAATGGGAACCGCAACGTGGCTGAGCTTTTCCAAACTGTGCTGAATAACAAAACCCAGCACAACAATAAGCCAATGGACTGCATCATTCTCTACACCACCTACACCCCATGTGTAGATCACTGTTGCAGTAACAGGGGGAATTGTGAGATCATACCTGCCTTACAAAATTCCCTGCTTCAGGTCACATGGACTGAACCAGACATACACTAGGATTTTGTCTTCAGTGAAATATTTGCACATGATGCAGATCGGAGACGACACCAGGAAATCCGGGAAAAGGTGGCTGCAGTGGAAAATAACGGGCTTCATGTCAAAAGGTATGATGGAGAGGGCCACCTCAGGCAAACAGAATTCTCCTCACCAGAATACTGCATCATCCAGGTACAAACATATTCAGGGATCTGGGAACTTCTGTAAAAGAGTCCATGCCTATTCGAATACATCTGACAAATTTCAATTCGGTATAATGAGCGTACATTTCAATTAATACATAAATTCCAGAACTTCTTTTAAGTAACATTCTTGAGATAAATAAATGTTTTATTTTTAAAAAGTGACATCTCAGCTCAGACAGTGCATTAAAGTCGATCTGTATCCCAATCTTGAGTCAGACAGGTTTTATTTCCAAAGGGGAATTTACAAAATATTACATGCATTGACTGCCTGAAGATTGTGCATATTTTGAGAAAAATAAAATGTATCTGTAAATATAATACTGCAAATACAAATTCGACCCATAGACTTATGTGTGTGTGTGTTTTTTTAAAGTAAAATTTGAAGTTATCTTGACAATGTAACTTAAAACAAGTCCTGGGATTGACATACTAATGAACCGAAACCAGCAATCCGTTCTAAAAGATGAAAGACTTAACAACAATATATATATGTTTAATATATCATTTAAGTTGCGTAATCTTTTGCTATAAATCACGTGCCTTATGGACCTGCTTCACAACCACGTAATGAAGGAGCAGCGCTCCGAAGGTTAGTGCTCCTAAAGAAACCAATTGGACTATAACCTGGTGTTGTGTGAATTTTAACTTTGCCCACCTCAGCAACACCAACACCAGCTCCTCCACATCACGGTTACCATTAACACCACTAACAACCGGCTCAAAATGGACAGGATCTACAATAAGATCGTGCATGTCGACACAGACATCAAGCTTCAGCAGAAATGCAACGAATCAGGAAAGATCCCAGAAGGATTCCAAATCAGGAAACATATAAATGCCAGAGTTATCACCTGAACCCACAAGGTAGAGCAGAACATCACCCGATCACAATGAAACGCCATCTAGGCTCTCAATCACAATCACAATATTGTCATCAAACTAGTACATAAAGGAGGAGACAACGTCATTCAGAGTAGAACAAATTACTGCAAGGAAGTGTACTGGCAACTGAACAACCAGGAACACTACAAGCAAATACTGTCCGATCCGAACAAACAGCACAACCGAGAACTAAACACATTAATCAGATTTTTAGATTCTGTCCTTCTGGGTTCCCTACGCTCCCTCATTCCACGTACATCTCGCGTAGGCGACTTGTACTGTCATCTGAAGATACACAAAGTTATCAGACCAGTATGTCCCACCGTATCAGGCAATGTGACCCTGTGTAAAAATCTCCCTGGCTATGTCAAACTCATATTGAAACCAATTGTCGGCGGCTGTGGTCCAGAAAAGGGATTCCTATGATGGAGCCAAGTGAAGATTGAGAGAGTTTAGGATCCAGTATTCTCTAAGATAACCAGTAGTGCTTCAGATCAATCATAATGGAGCCATACATTTGTTTGACTCAATAGAGAAAGCGAAAGTTTTTGACGACAAGTTGACTTAAGTCGAACAGCTGAATGGGGGGAGAGGACAGAACTGTTCGGGTTTGCTCTTCTGTAAAAATGACTTGATGGAGTCTCCTTTTTGCTAATAAGTTGCGAGAAATGATGTCCAGGATGGATGGAGCATTTATTTTTAATTACTAAGTTGTATTAAGGGATGACTGAGATATTTATTTTTACTTTACTTGTCTATAGTACTAAACTTGCTCTTGGATTTTTTTTTCTCTACCGGGTGATCGGTGTTTGTGGCGCAATCCTAGGTGATCGGAGTTGAGAGTGCGGTTGGGATGGATAGGCGGGTTGTAAGATGTGTAGGTACCCCTTCGAATGGTAGACAAATTTCTCCAATTAGTGCCTTTGGCGATTTTTTGTTTATCTGTCTTTGTTGATAATTTTTATCGGTATTGTAGATTTGTTTGATGTCGTTATTTTAGTCTGTATAATTTTGGATTTTTGTGGATTATTTTGTATTAAAGCTCAGTGATCTGTAGTTTGGGTTCCTCCTCTTTGCAGTCTACATGGTGCTGTGGATGTTTATGGTTCAAGATGAGTTTAAGTGGTGCACCTGGAATATTAAGTGGAGTCATTCACCTGTCCAAAAGAAGACACGACTTTCCAGACTCAAAAAGGAGATTGTGGAAGTTGCCTTATTACAAGAAACACACTTGGATATTGCAGAGCATTTGAAGCTGTAACAGAATGGGTGCGACCGAATTTATTTTTCATCTTTCAATATGAGGAGTAGATGGGTGGCCATTTTAGTGAGAAAAAATCTCACATTTAAGTTATTAGAGTTCGTTAAAGACACACACGGGAAATTTGTAATCCTTAAAGCTTTGTACATAGAGCATAGAACATAGGAAAGTACTTTGGTCCACGACGTTGTCCCGAGGTTTAATCCGAATGTAAAATATAATAACTTAACCTACGCATCCCTCAACTCACTTCTCTCCATGTACATGCCAAGCAGTCGTTTAGATGTCCCTAATGACTCTGCTACCACCACAACTGGCAACACATTCCAGGCATTCACAATTCTCTGCGGAAAGAACCTAACTCTGACGTCTCCTTCATACTTACCTCCTAATATCTTCAAACTATGACTCTTCGTACCAATCAATCCTTCCCTGGGGAAAGGTCTCTGGATATTGACACTATTTATTTCACTCATTGTTTCGTATGACTCGATCATGTCTCCTCTCTTCCTACTTCTCTCCAGAGAGAAAAGTCCGATCATATTCAAACTTTCTTTAGAAGGCAAGCTCTCCAGTCCAGGCAGCATTCTGGTAAACCTTTTTGGCAACATCTCCAAAGCCTCTGTATCTTTCCTATAGTAGGGGGACCAGAACTGGACACCATATTCCAAGTGGTGTCTCACCAGGGACTTGTAGAGCTGCAGCAAAACCTCTCGGCTCTGAAACTCGATCTCCCTGTTAATGAAAGCCAAAGCACCATATGCTTTATTAACAACCCTGTACACTTGAATGACAACTTTCAGGGATCTATGCACTTGCAAACCCATATCCCTCTGTTCCTCCACACTGCCAAGAATTCTGTGCTTAATCTTATATTCAGCATTTGAATTCGACATTACAAAATGCATCACTTCACATTTTTTCAGGTTAAACTCCACCTGCCATTTCTCAGGCCAGCTCTGTATCCTGTCGATGTCGCACTGCAGCCTGCAGTACTTCTCGATACTATCGACAGCACCTCCAGCCTTTGTGTCAACTAAAAAATTACTAACTGAACCCTCAACCTTCGCCTCCAGGATATTTATAAAAAAACTACAAAGAGCAGAGGCCCAAGGACCGAGCCCTGGGCGACCCCACTCAACATTGACCTCAAGGCAGAATAATTTCCAATTACATCCACTCTCTGCCTTCTGTCATCCATGCAATTCCGAATCCAGATAGCCAAATCTCCCTGTATCCCATACGTCCTGAATTTATGAATGTGCCTGCTATGGGGTACCTTATCAAATGCTTTGCTAATGTCCACATACACCGCATCCACTGCTCGACCTTAATCGACCTGTCTTGTCACCTCCTCAAAGAACTCAGCAGGTATGACCTGCCCCTCACAAAGCCATGCTGGCTGCCTTTAATCACAGTGTGCTTTGCCAAATAGTCATACATCCTCAGAATTCTTTTCAAAACTTTGCTGACCACAGCCGTAAGACTGACTGGTCTGTCATTGCCAGAGATGTTCCTATTAGCTTTCTTGAAAAGAGGAGCAACATTCGCCTCCTTCCAATCCTCTGGTACCACTCCCGTGGAGAGTGAGTTGGCAAATATCTTCGTCAGCGGCTTAACAACCTCCCTTCTCGCTTCCCGGAATAACCTAGGACAAATCTGGCCTGGTCCTGACGACCTATCGATCTTCATATTTTCCAAAATTTCCAGCACATCAACTTCATCAATCTTGATCTTGTCAAGACTGTATCCCGGCTCCTCAAAGATTTTATTCAAAACAAGTTTCCTTTCCTTGATGAAAACCAAAGCAAAAACTCATTTAAGACTTCCCCGTCTGCTCAGAAAATGGGAAAAAAATAGGGGAACTTAAATGTTTACGGTCCCTCGGCCCACCCCCTTAAATTCTTGACAGATGAACTTTCTATTTCTAGACTGGTTAACCTTACATTTTAACACACCATCGTAGGAGGGGATTTTAATTGTCTTCTGGCCCCTACGGTAGACAGATTGCCCAAAGACCCGCTGGTATCTTCTTTGCAATCTAAACAATAAAAGGGATTTGTGTACTGAATTGGGGTTGGCTGATGTTTGAAGGCACCTTCACCCTACCGGCAGCGATTGCACGTTCTTCTCAAACACACATAAATGGTATGGTAGGATTCATGTTTTACTTAAGCCCGCAGAACATCTGGGTTTGGTGGCATCATGTACAATTGGCAATATCACTATTTCTGATCACGGCCCAGTGTATTATGTGGTTAAGAGTCAGGATATAGTGGTCGGCTCGAGGCACTGGCAGCTGGACCCGTCATCCTTAAGGATAGCAAGTTTATTGAATTTGTTTCTCCTGAGGTTCTGTTTTTTTTAGGTATTAATTCAAGCTCAGCTGCTAGCCCATCCATTCTCTGGGAAACAGCTAAATCATATGCTCGGAGGTTGGTTATTTCCTATTCAGCCAATAAGAAGTGACAGACGGGTGAGCAGCAACGCTTGGTGAAAGTAGCTGAAAAGGCATATTTTGACAGGCCTTCGCTGGTGAAACTGCTGAGGATCACAGCACTTCGGCCTATGCTGAGGTCCATGCTCACACAGACAGCAAGTGGGAACTTGTAGTTGCAAGTCAAATGCGAAATGAGCATAGCGTTAAGCCAGGAAAAAAAAAACCCTCGCATACCTTGCTCGGAAAAGGAGTGCAAGTCCATTTCCCACGCCCACAGGCCATTAACTCGATCAAAGGGGACAGTGGAAATTTGACCGACGATTCTAAAAGTATTAGTGCAATATGCCGAAGTTTTACTCTAAGTTATACCAATCTGAAATCTGTGAGAGTGGGTGGGTTAGGATGGAGTCATTTTTAAGAATTTAAACCTTCCAGGAGTAAGCCAAGAACAACAATCTCTCCTTATTTCCCCATTGTCAGAGCAAGAAGTGCCAGAGGCCATGAGGCAGTTCCGGAATGGGAAGGTGCCGGGTACTGACGGGCTCCCCAGTGAGCTTCATAAGTAATTTATAAGTATATTGTCAGAGCTGATGCTTAGCATGTTTAATGACTCACATCGTCGTGGCCTCCTCCCACCATCTCAAGCGAGGCGAACGTCTCTCTCATTATTAAAAAAAGGAAGGTCGCAGAGGACTGTGCATCCTGTAGACTCAGTTCACTCCTGAATGCCAACTTCAAAATCCTAACCAGGACTGGCATTGAAGCGAGAAACTGTACTGTCCTCCATCATTAATAGAAGGTTCATAAAAGGTCGCAGATGAACACATAATGTCAGGAGATTACTTAATAAGATCCAAGTCAAGAGCAATCGGTACACGGATAGGTGATCTCCTTAGATGCGGAAAAGGCATTTGATAGTGTTGAGTGCTCATATTTTTTCTATACTTTGAATCGCTTTGGCCTGGGAGAGACCTTCATCAGGCGGGTGAAGATTTTGTATAGTGATCCTCTTGCCACGGTCCTCTCCAATGGTGGACGATCAAGCAAATTTAATATTTGTAGGCGCAGTCGACAGTATACAGACAATGAGCAAAACTAACGTCATTTACAAAATACCGTGCACGGACTGTAACAAACACTATGTTGGTCAAACAGGCAGAAAACTAGTCACCAAGATGCATGAACACCAACTAGCCACAAAAAGACATTACCCTCTCTCAGTAGTCTCCTCACATACTGATGAGGAAGTACACGCTTCGACTGGGAAAACACATTCAACCTCGGACAAGCCAAATAACGACAAGCATGAGAATTCCTGGAAACATTGCATTCCAAACGGAACTCTATCAACAAACACATCGAATTAGACCCTATCTACCACCCTCTGAGAAAAGGAACAAGAAATGACTTCACCACAGGAAAATAACATGACCACAGGAAATAATATCACCAATGCAAAGAAAACCAATCATTTATGTAGAAAGCATGAACTTTCAGCAATTCTTCGCCTGAGGCTCACTGAAGATGCTATCCAGTAAAGTAATAAAACTCCTGGAAATGAACCATGCAATTCAGCGAGCAAACCTACACCCATAGCCCAATAATCATCAATAATGTCAAGGCGTGGGCGGCAATGTGGCTGAGTGATGGTAATATTGCCAAAACATCATTTTTGATACCCTTAGTTGGTATGCCAGGCTTTCAGCCAGGGATGATGGACTCTGGGTTTAAACAATGAACAGCTAGGGGCGTGTCTTGCCTGGATGATTTATTTGAAGGGGACGTGCTGATGACTTCTGAACAATTCGCTCGGAAATATGAATTGTCCAGTCGGAAGTTCTTTTGTTTCATTCAAATTAGAAACTCCATACGAAAATAGACCACATTTTGAACTGATCGTTATGGGTCCGACATGGAGAAGAGGGTCTTGAGTGCTGAGGGTATATTTTCTGTTATCAACGCTTATTATTTATTGGGAGCAAGTCCCCCAGACGAGACTGAATAGCTCTATAAGATATGGGAGAGGGAATTGGATAGACAGCAGTCCCATGCTTTGCAATTATAGATTCCACAGGGTACTTCTGACCACAAACAACCTCACTAAATTTAAAGCGGTAGCATCCACAATGTGTACGGAATTCAAAGTGAGCATGGGCATGCTCACTCATTGTCTCTGGTCCTGCCACACACTGTGGGCATTCTGGATTGCTGTGCGAGGCAAAATAGAGAAGATATTGGGAATGGAGACGGACATGGACCCTGTATCTCTTTTTCTTGGCTTTGTTAATTCACTTTCATTAGATGCATACATCAAAGGCTTTTCAGTATCCTCACTTTTTGTGCAAGAAAGAACATTCTGTGCGGTTCGGTGTTGTGAAATTCCCTGGGGCTGGCGAGCTAGCGTCAGCTAGTCATGGAGCACAACCGCTTCGGCTTCCTGGCGAATATCTTGCACCATAAAACTAAGAATTACTATAAGATTTGGCGGCCCTTTTTGGACTACCTGGGTACAGATTGGTCCGCCATTGTAATAAGAAACTTTACATAGCCATGGTAATAATAACTAATGAAGTTGGCATCCAGCGGTGAAGAATTATGAATAAATTCATATGTATAACCCTGTGCACTCGATAATCGAGTGCTGTTGCTTTGTTTTGCTGAGTTGTGATACAATTGTTATCATTATTACTATTGGAAAGATTTTCCTTTTTTAGCTTAGTTATTAGTTATTATCTATTTCTATAATTACGGATTTCTTTATATTGGTTTGATTTGCTTGGTCTTGTATTTTTTGCAATATTCAAATGAAAAAAAATTCTTTTAATAAAAGCATCTTTTTTTTTACAAAAGAAGTGACACAGCAGTTGTTCTTGTTACTTAAGATATGGAATTATGTTTACGTTGTTCTAGCCTAGGGCAACCACTACCATCCAATCAACAACATTTCAAGAAGGTAGCCCATAACTTAACTTTACCAGTTCTTTGTAGCAGGCATAAGGAAGATATTCCAGGAATGATGCAGTTGGCCCAACAACTCAGTTTTAAACAAAACAGAATTTACTTGCAAGGCATTGAATGAAACACAAGCAAAGGAAAACCGAACTCAGAATAACAACCAGTCTGAAAATCCCATCAAGTCTATCACAACTTAATGATGCTGTTCCAAATACATGAAAAGAAATATCTCCTTTTCAAAAAAAGGTAACATCAAACACACGTTCTGCCAGGGGAGATGTCAGAGAGAGGGAAGATCAGCATGGAACTATTCTTTTGATTCACCAGTAGCTTCTCTGGATTCCCATCTAAAACTTGACCAGCAGCTGCAAACACAACAAGCTGCTAAAACCTTGATCCGACCGAATTAATCGCTCGCCTTTCATTGTACATTTGTTTTATAAAAGCACTTCAAAACTTTTTCAAACAGATATTTCAAGAAATAACAGAAAGTCGATCATTACAATCCCCTGAAAAAACAAACCAAGCACGACATAACCTTGATAATGGAGAAGCAGCAACTTACTCCCCTTTACATTTGAATAAGAACTGAATGCCTTAATTTCTCATTCAAATTTCGACAATTTCTCTGCAATCACGTTTCTCGTCCTGCCACATGCACAAGTTTCAAATTGAATGCTTGTAATGACAAGCTCCATCGAAGCTGTTCGTATTATTTTTACCCGTAAGTTTATCCACACACTTCAGTGTGTTATGATCAGTGTATAAGATTGCCTCAGACACATCAATGGTAATATAAACATTGAAATGTTGTAATGTTAGCAATTAGCCTCCTTCTCAACTGTCAAATATTTCTCTCGATAAATATCCAGGTGTCTGGAGAAATACCTGATGGGTCTTCATATCTTCTCGTCATCTTCATGTTAGTGCACCGCACTGACACATTCATCACATGCATCGATGGGAACATTGAATGTCTCGGAGAGATTAGGCATTGGTAACACTGAGTCTGTTTTTAGCACAACGTTCAGGCTGCCAAATACCTTCTGACAGGCTGCTATCTACTGAATCTTTTTGATTTTTCCCTTTCAACTCAGTGCGTGGGGAAAACGCACTGCTAAAACTTGTTAAGAATTTCCGATAAGAATCCGGGAATCATTGTACCGTTTTTCTATCACTGTCTATATCCAAACACATGGCCCAGGAAGGTGACTTGGGCTTTGGCAAGTTCACCTTTAACCAAACTTATCGTCAAGCCTGTTTCTAGAAGACAATCAAACAAATTTGAAAAAAAAAATCAAATCTTCCTTCTTCGTATGATTTAAATTCACGAGGTCATCAATTCAGATTACACAATTTGTCAATCTAGAAATAACCTTATTAGGTAGCCTTTGAAATGTGAATGGCACACTTTTCAGAGCAAACAGCGTGGCTTTAAATTGATGCAGTTCCTTCAGCACTACGAAAGCTGAAATTGTCTTCACTCTTTCTGACACAAGTATCCTTCTGAGAAAGTCCAGATTAGAACTTTAATTTGCTTGTCCCATTGTTTCAACACAGTCTTCCAAATGTTGAATCAGATAGGCATCAATCTTTGTAACTACGTTTTGGGTGATATTCCAAATTTCCCTTGTCTAACATCTGGTTTTGGTGCCATTATTATGGATGAGCTCCAGTCACTCTCGCTCAATTTGATTATGTCATCTTTGAACATGCATTCAATCTCCTCTTAAATCTCCGCCAATTTAGGAAGGTTATGCCAATAAGGCTTAATCGGAACATCGTGTCCAACACCTGCATCATGCATAATTAGGTTAGTATTTCGCTGATTATTTCCACATATCTCCCCATGTGATAGTAATAACTCTTTCAGGTCATTTCGATTTTCCTCTGGGAGTTTAACTCAATAATGTATCCCAATATTTGACAATGTCGTCATTGTCCAACTTAATTTGAGGAACGTCCAAATCAGAATCCTCTGAACTTGGTTCTTCACTCTGCATTGCAACTGATAGCCTGGTTTCATTTTGGTTTCTTTCCTTATAAAAAAAAAACACATTTTTTGTGCATATTCATACGGCACACTCTATGAGATTTATTTCTGTCTCGAGTCCTTTCAAATAGTTTACCTCACTCATTTTTTTTCAACTTGATAAAGTTCACTAAAACTTGATTTTAAAGATTCACCTATCACTGAAGTAACACTAACACCTTATCCACCTGAACCCTAATTGAAAAGTTTTGATTTCATGTCTGCATTTTGTTTCATTACATACTATGATAAGTTTAAATTTTGTTTAGCCAGATTCCCCACTCTGATCATTCCCTAAAAGCTGACGCATCGACCAAATATGTAGTCTCTGAATTCGAACTTAGTAATTTCTTCTTTATCATTTTTAGTGATTCTCTCACTTCCTGCCAAAAAAACCTATTCCAAATGGAGTGCATTTTGTCGATTTATTTGGTGAATTTGTGATGGTAAAAATTGCAAATGGAATTCCGTTATCCTAATCATCTGGGGAATCTTGACTACATGCCTTTGACAGGGTTTTTCACATCGGATGCCACCTTTCTAGTGCTCCCCGTGATTCTGGACAGTACGCAGAAGGTTTGAATTGTTGTATTCTTCAACTGTCCATAACTTCTTTGAATAATTTTGAGATGAACTTTCACCCTTGAGCTGATTGTATCTCTGTGGATAACGTAATCCAGTAAAAAAGAAATTGAGTGACTCGTCGACAATCCTTTCATCTGTGATATTGCATAATGGAATGATCTCTGAAATTGCAGTGGGCACATCCACTGTTGTTAACAAATACTGATTCCAATTGTTTGTTTTAGGTAGAAGTCCTACACAATCAATTAAGACTACTTTAAAATGTTCTTCACCGACATCCTTGTGCAGTTGAGGCTAGTAAAAATGTTTTTTTTCGTCGGTTAATTTTTCTCACTCTTAAATTACCTCCAGAGAGAGGGCCTCCCAACTCAGGTAGCAGCACCTGGTCTCAAAATGAGCATACTCGTGAATGGCAAGAGGTTGGAAGTGTACCAACTCATTTGGAAAGAATAGGTGGAGAATAAGTACTTGCTCCCTTTCGTTTTGCCATCTGACACTTGCAGTCATTGTCAGATAATTTGGGACTGGGCTAAACAAATTGTTGTCATCGAATGTGAAATGCTGTCTTTGCAGAAGGAAGGGTATCAACTGATCGGAGGACCACTGTTTCAGGAATGAAGAATCCTCGAAATATTACATGATCAATGACTCGAGCAATTACGTCTGAGTGTATACAGTGTGGAGCGATTCAGGTTGCAATTAACTGACAATACTAGGGGACCGAATATTGAGAGGGAGTTCTCGATGTTTTCCAGTTTGTAATCAGTCAGTGAGAACGATTCCAGGTCCTGCACGTTCTTAGAATTGTGGAGTTAGAAGAACATTTACTGTTACGATTTGAAAATCATTTAGTTTATTGTCTTAATATTCACATCTGCACTGATCTTCGTTCAGTAACAAAATCTTGTTCTGTTTCTCTGCTCGTCAATGCTGACCTCCGTTTCCTTCACGCCCAGTTAATCAATCACAACATTTTTCCCCAGCTCATTATCGCATCGTATGATGGCCGAATAACTGCTATCCTGGAAGATCTTCAGAACATGGAAATTTACTTCTCTGGAGGTGAAGATGTGACCCTGTAATGAATCAAATGAAATCAAATCAAATCAAAACCAAGTCACTTCCTGATCACACAATAGAGGAAGGGGAGAGGAGGGAAATAAGGCAGAGCCTGGGAAATGTGACAGATGCCATACAGTCGCCAAAATCTGGAAAGATCAGAGGAAGTTCGAATCTGATAAGATTCCTCTGGACGTGGCCATTAAAAGTCTGAATGGTTACCTCGTACAATTAAAAATTTCAGCGACCACGATTAATGACAGTGGGCAGGATGGTTGTTAAACAATTTGAATATTCAGGGCATGTTGCATGGAACACATAAGCATTTAGTTCGGCTGTGGAAAACCTTATGACATAGCAGTAGTTTAAAGCTGGAAAACATGTCTTCAAATCCAACCTTCCCTGAAGGTGCATTACTGCCCGTTTGAACCAGTTAATTGCATTCGTTATAATCGTTGAGTAGTCATAACATCTCTGGAAGTCTAAGTTGAAGGTTCCCCTCTCCCAGAAGTGTCTTAGAACATTTTGAGTCATGTTTATTGAATTATAATATTAGAAGATTAATGGGGAAATTCCATAAATGTGTTACACCAGATGTTTGAATAATCGAGCGATGCTGGCATTGTGACATCTATGACAATATGACAAATGCACAGATCCTGATAATCCCCTGTGGGACTCGGCTTTAATTTCACAACTGCAAATGGTGGAATATGAACTCAATGTGTGTCTGGAATGAAATGCTTAATGCTGGTCATGAAGCTATAGGCATAAAAAATGCTTTACGTCTGACTTGGGCTAGCCCACCTCCAAAATAAATCATCTCCATTTTTTGGCACCATATTTGGCTCCCTGCAACACTGATGATTAATTAAAGCACTCAGACACGATCTCCAAGATGCACATCATAAAATCAATATATTCATTAGTAATCACCTTCTGTTCCCACCATCATGAACAAGCACGGTGTAGCATGGGCATTGGAACACCTTCTTGTTCAATTCCTCTCCGAGCCACTCTGTACACGATTGGAAATTTCTCGACGTTCCTTCGCTGGGTTAAAATCATGGAATAGCAGTGTGAGTCCACTAAAAGCATAAGGACGGCAACAATTCATGTCTTTCTCCAGCGCGAATACAGATTACCAATAAATGCTGCTCAAGCCGGAAAACTGCACATTGCCGGTTCATGTTTTTAAGAAAATTATAAGGCAAATAGAGAATAAGTATTCTCTGAGTAGATCAACAATTAATTTGTAAACATGCCATTACCTATTTCACCAATGCAGTCAGTGCAGGCAGACTGAACACAGACAAAATATCTTTCTGTAAGAGGTATAATGGTTTCCTCAATACCTTTTAGTGACAAACAGATGGAGCAGGCTAGTGTTCTCCTGTTTCTGTGGAGCAAGTTTCAGGAACTGCTGACCATTCTTCCATTACTTTGTGACAGAATCAAGTGTAAAGTGGTTATTGTCAAGATTTATTTTGTCACTGTTAAGGAGTTAAACACTTTCCTTCTGTCTCTGTGTTGCAGTCCAAATAGGGTTCAGTGATGTCAGCACTTCGCTGTTTCTCAAGATTGTGTGGAATAATGATCTCGTCAAATTGACAACAGATCAGAGGGACTGAGCAATCTCCTTCCATTCCTTTGAGACATGCTCAAGTGTACTGATGGTCTTGCCTGTTCTATCATCTTGGTTTCTGAAACAATGAAAATCATGCTGCTTTCTTGGCTGTCTCATGAAACTGTTTAAATATTTAAATCAGAAGTGTTCAGTGTTCAGCACCAACCTGCATGCATGTGTGCTAATATTATCAAGTTTTTTTTTCAGGTGGGGACATCTATGCAATCAATAAAGAGCCTTGAAAAAAGATTCATCAAATGCAAGAATGTGTATTAGCAATGCTGGTTTTATTATTGCCTGAGGTTTGCCAATTACCTGACACGTATGACATTTCCAGAAAAAAATAACCACATCATTATGCAGTAAAGATATGCCTTCACATTTTAACCTGAGCTTTTCCCCTACTGGTCATTCATGTGCTACCTGCAACACTGCATTTTTACAACCCACTGGTAATACGCTTTGATGAACTTCTGACCATTTCCCATCCGCCTGAATGTATGATGGTATCCATTTCCTCATCAAGACATCATCTTAAGCTTGTAACATTCGGGAATACACGCAGATTCTTCTTCTGCATACGGTTTTTTTTTTATTAAGCTGCTAGTTTTCCATCGTTCTGTTGTAACACAGATAAATATATAAAAAATAAAATATCCACTTTGTCTTCCTTCTGTTCATGATTTGGCTCAAGCAATCGATCAAGCATGGCTTCTGAAATCTCGAACATTCTTCTCTTTATTTATTGAATTCTCCTCTTTTTTAAACTGGTAACTTTGTGACCTTGTTATCACACAGTCAAGAAAAAAAAATAATCATAGCATTATACCTTTTAGGGCTCAGTTGCCTGATTCTCCACTGGTGTTTCAACCACGTTAGACAGCACTCCTACCTGTGATCCAGCGATATCGTTATAAAGCGCAAATTGCATTCCTGAAGCTGATTTTCTCCAGTATTCATGCCAACGCTTCTCCACTTTTCTCTTGACACTCCAATCTCACTCTTCATAATCGATCACTTCTCTTCGTACCATGAATTCCACAGACTCGCACATTTCCCGGCAATATTCTTTCTACATTACAAATCTCTTCATTCATCAACATCAAAGACTGATGCGATCCTGCACCTCCTGCATGTAACTTCTTTACCTGCTGCTCCTGGTCTACGCGGCCTTAAAGGCATTGAAATATACAGCATAGAAACGTGGTTCAACACGTCCATGCTGACCAGATAGCCCAACCCAATCTATTCACACCTGTCAGCACCCAGCCCACATTCCTCGAAAGCCTTCCTATACATTTTTACCCATCTAGAAGCCTTTTAAAGTTTGCAATTGCACTGGTCAAGATCTTTGAATCCACACTCTCCATGGGAGTGGTACTGGACGATTGTAAGGAAGCGAATTTTCTTCCTCTTTTCATGAACAGTAATAGGGAAATCCCTGGCAAGTACAGACCAGTCAATCTTATGTCTGTGATCATCAAGGTTTTGGAAAGAATGCTGAGGGATAGAATTTATGATTATTTGGAAAAGCATAGCATGATTAAAGGCAGTCAGCATGGCTTTGTGAGGATCAGGTCTTGCCTCACAAATCTTATTGAGTTCTTTAAGAAGGTGACAAGAAAAATCAATGAAGATTGAGCAGTTAATGTGGTGTATATGGACTTCAGCAAGGCATTTTTAAGGTTGTCATGATATGCTCATTCATAAAGTCAAGAACAATGGGATACAGGTAAACTTGGCTATCTAGATTCAGAATTTGTTGGCTGACAGGAGGCAGAGTGTGCATGTAGATAGAAAGCAATCTGCCTGGGGGTCAGTGTTGACTGGTATCCCTCTATTCATGGGCCTCTGCTCTTTGTAGTTTTGCTTAGTAACTTGGGTGAGGAATTGAGGGATGAGTTAGTACATTTGCAGATGATACAAAGTTTGGAGGTGCCGTTGATAGTACCCCGAGGGTTATTAGAGGCTGCAGCGCGACTTAGACAGGATGTAGAGCTGGGCTGAGAAATTACAGGTGGAGATCAACATGGATAAATGTGAAGTGATGCACTTTGGAATGTCGAACTTAAATACTGAGTAAAGGATAAAATACAGTATTCTTGGCAGTGTGGTGAAACAGCAGGATCTTGATGTTCAAGTGCACAGATCCCTCAAAGTTGCCACCCAAGTGGATAGGGCTGTTAAGAAAGCATATGGTGTTTTGGTTTTCATTAATAGTGGGATCAAGGTGAAGCGTCACGAGGATTTGCTACAGGTCTACAAGTCGCTAGTGAGACCACACTTGGAATATTGTGTCCAGTTCTGGTTTCCCTACTATCAGAAAGATACAGAAGATTTGGAGAGGGTGCAGAGCAGGTTTACCACGGCATTGTCTGGACTGGATGTCTTGCCTTATGAAGAGTAGTAGACTAATCTCGGAACTTTCTCTCAGGAGAGAAGGAGGAAGATAGGTAACCTGATCGAGGTGTACAAGGTAATGAGAGGCATGGAGAAAATCAATAGCCGGAGACCTTTCCCCAGGGCAGGATTGATTGGCAAGAGGGGTCGTAGTTTTAAGACATTAGGAGAAAAGCATAGAGGGGATGTAATAGGTAGGTTCTTTATGCAGAGAGTTGTGAATGCATGGAATGCGTTGCAAGTGGTGGTGGTGGAAGCAGAGTCATTAGGGACAAATAAGTGACTGCTGGACATGCACGTTGGCATCAGTGAATTGAGGACTGCGTAGGTTGTTTTATTTTATGTTAGGATTAATCCTCGACACAACGTCATGGACAGAATGCCTGTCCTGTGCTGTTCTTTTTTATGTCCTGTGTTCGACGTACCCGCCTCCACCACCTCTTCTGGCAGCCCATTCCACACACGCGCCACCCTCTGTTTGAAAAAGTTGACCTTTAGTTCTTTTTTATATCTTTCTCTTCTCACCATGAACTGATGCCCTTTAGTTCTGGACTCCACCACTCCAGGGAAAGAACGTCAAGGCTCATACCTGATGAAGGGCTTTTCCGTGAAATATAGATTTTCCTGCTCCTCGGATACCGCCTGAGCTGCTGTGTTTTTCCACCACTTCTCTAATCTTGACTCTAATCTCCAGCAGTTGTAGTACCCACTTTCACCTTGTCTATTCACTGTATCCATGCCCGTTATGATTATATAAACATTTATAAGGTCACCCCCTCAGCCTCTGACACTCGAGGGAAAACAGTCCCAGTCTATTCAACCTCTCCCTATAGCTCGAATTCTCCAACCCTGGCAACATACTTGTAAACCTTTTCTGAACACTTTCAAGTTTCGCAACATCCTTTTGATAGGAAGGACAGCAGAATTGCACGCAATATTCCATAAGTGGTCTAAACAATGTTTGTACAGCCGCAACATGGCCTCTGTACTCCTGTAATCAAAGTTCTGAACAATAAAGGAAAGCATATCAAACGCCTTCTTCACTATTCTGTCCACTTTAAAGAAGCTATGAACATGCACTTCTCTGTGTTCAGCAACACCCCCTAGGACCAATAAGTGTACAAGTCCTGCTAGGATCTTTACCGTGGCAAGCAAATGGTTTATGAAGATATGGCACTTTCTTCTCAACCAACCTCCAATGTGCCTGTATATTCTGGTGCAGCTTTCTCTCCTCCACTCTGCATGTTGTTACCACTCCAACGAAATTCACTGGCTCATCCAGTTTTCCGAGATCCGTCTTCCCATTTATTTTACTAAACCACCAACAGTGTGAATTCAGATATGGTATAATTCATTGCAGTAAACTCACCTTTGCCTTTTGCCCCCTCTTTCCTTTTTATGGTTTCCATTATAAACTGTCTTTATTATCTTCGACGAGGTCTAGTTTGCCCTTGCCACCTGAGGATTTCTCTTAAGGTTAATTTCTATTCTTTATGAATTGAAATTGATGTTGGTAGCCACGTTTTGATTTATGAACCAATCCATAACTATTAGCCATTTCAGCTGCTAACCTTTCAGTTTTAACTCTCTGATCTTCCACACAAGGTTGCATGAAATCAAGAGATGATCTTTTTATCTCCTCATAAATTATTGTCTTTAAGGTCGTCATAGCTTGGATCTATTTTTAACGCCTTTGTCCACTGAACAAAATTACTTTGTTTGATCTTTTCAAACTCAATGTATGGTCGACCAGGGCCCATCCTTAGATTCCTGAAACATTGTCTGTCAGATGTCAGTACAAGCTCATACACACTTCAGTATGGCTTTCTCACCATCTCATACGCTCATAATCCCTCTTCTGATAGTGATGCAAATATGGCACGCGCTATATCTACCAACTTTGTTTGGATCATTTAGACCATATGGTGACTCGCCACTTTGTTTGTTTAGCCAGCTTCTGAAAAGAAATTAAAAAGGCATCTACATCCTTTTCATAAAATTTCGACAATGCACGGATAAATTTAAACAGATTAACACCATGCCCCTGGCTATGATGGTTTTGTGCATATCACTATCGTCCTCACTAAGATTACCTGCTCCACCTTCCCCTCCACACTTTTAAGTTGACTTCCCCTTCTAAGTGCCAATTTGTGTAGGTCAAGGTCTATCGCTTTCTCCTTTTCCTCTCTTTCTTTTCCCATTTTTTTGTGTGAGGGCATTCCTCTCCTTTTCTTCTTTTTCTGCTAGAATTATTCTTTACTTTTCAATCTTTCCTCTGCATTAACCGTAACTAAAACTGTTGCAGCTACTTTTTATCTTCGAAATGCTTCATATCCAATTGAATCTCATCAATTCCCAAAATTCCGATGGTGTTTGCTACAAATGTAAATGTTGGGCAATTTCTGTAATTACCTCTCCCTTTCTCAGACGAAGGTAAACACGACTCCAGCTGTCTGGCAATTCCAGCTTGCATTTCCTGCTCTTCGAATGCTGCCTGACATGCTGTGTTTTTTTTTCCAGCACCACAGCCTGACTTCCAATAGCTTTACATTGCTTGCCTTTTGTATAACCAGCATATCTCTTCCCCGCCCCCCAGAAATCTCGCAGTGACTGAAAGCCATTACTGCACAAAACACTGTTTCAATCAATCGAATTGAACAACCAGAGCAGAAGACAATGACACCTACCATTCGTCTTTGAGTTCAACAATGCTAAACCCAAGGTGGAATTGTAGGATCAGTCACGGGAATAACCGTTATGGACTCCGCCAGACGCCCTCCAAATATTTTAAAAAGGTGGTCTGGCCCCTAAGCTTGTCCAGTTATAAAGGAAGATGTGAAGTGGGTGTTCCAGATCTGATACAACTCGTCAAATCACTGAGCTTTAAGTAAGTCAAAAATCTTTTAAACACTACACTGGAAGCACAATCAAAAGAAAGCAGAATTTTAATTAACCCAACAGTGGAAAAACTCCACCAATCCGACGCAGTAACAATGAATAATTAATTGTTCCAATACAGCAAAGCCGATAAATGGCAAAAAAAGGTAAATTCAAACACAGATTCTTACAGGCCGGAAGGAACAATATCCAAAGAGAAAGTTAGAATAACCCTTTACTGAAGCTTGCAACTCGCCAGCACTCCAGCAGGATAGCTAAAACTAAGTCGAGAAATAAACTTGAACTGGGAGAACTGACCACTTCCATGCCATTATTTAACTAGACGCTAAAGCACCTCTGCCTTTAGGACCTCTCCAGAAACAAGGACGAAATAGCCTTTCAAACTGACAGCATCGTCACACAGCCAATGCATTTTTTATACCACTTCTCCAACGATGGCATTTATCCTCAATCTCACCCTCTATTCTTTATCATGAATAGCTTGCTTGAAGATATTTAGTGTTATCTGGAATGAAAACTCAAAACCATCCCGTGCAGTGTCCATTCCCAGGCCTTCAGATGAACAACAGTATATTTCCAGATTGTCAAGAACGTTTTATTGCCTGGGAGGATGGAATGTAGTACGGTAACATCCACGTAAAATTAGGTAGGATGTGGAAACAAAATCCTCCAAAGTTGTTAATCTAGTCTTGTTCCCTTATCCATTATTCGCAACTGAGCATGCAATTTCAGAAACTGGACAATTGTTCGAATATGATGAGCTACAATACAGGTGTGGAGTCAAATTTTGACAGTTGGGAAGACCAGACTACAGACTTCAGGGATCAATGACAAAAAAAAAAACAATTCTCGATAGGAGTGAGAGAGGCAGGGTAGTTCATGGGGGCTTCAACGATCGAAATATTGACAGGGATCACTACAGTACGAGTAATATAGGTGGGTCAATTGTTGTCCAGTGTGTGCAGGAGGGCTTCCTGACACAGTATGTAGACAGATCTACAAGGGCGAAGCCACTTCAGATTTAGTACTGGGTAACGAACCTGGCCAGCTGTTAGATTTGGAAGTAGGTGAGCACTTTGGAGACAGCGATCACAATTCTGTCAGGTTTACTTTAGTGATGGAAAGGGATAGGTGTACTCCACCGAGCAAGAGTTACAGCTGGGGCAAGGAAAATTACGATGCAATTAGGAAAGATTGAGGAAGAGTAGAATGGGGAAGTAAACTGCAGGGGATGAGCTCATTAAAAATGTGGAGCTAATTCAAGGAAAAGCTCCTGTTTGTCCTAGATAAGTATGTACCTGTCAGGCAGGGAGGAAGATATAGAACGCGTGAGCCGTGGTTTACTAGGGAAGCGGAATCCCTGGTCAAGAAGAAGAAGAAGGCTTATGTTAGGACAAAATATGAAAATTCAGTTAGGGCGCTTGAGGGTTACAAGGAAGTCAGAAAAGACCTAAAAAGAGAGCTCAGAAGAGCCAGGAGGGGACAGGAGAATTTGCTGGTGGATAGGATCAGGATTAACGCTAAGGCTTTCCATACATATATCAGGAATAAAAGAATGACGAGAGTTAAACTAGGCCCAATCAAGGATAATAGTGCGAAGTTGTGTGTGGAGTCAGAGGAGATAGGGGAAGCACTAAATAAATATTTTTCAACAATGTTCACTAAAGAAAACGAAAATGTTGGCGAGGAAGATACAGAGATACTTATATCTAGACTAGAAGAGATTGAGTTTCACAAGCAAGAGGGATTAGGACTACTGCAGAGTACGAAAATAGACAAGTCCACTGGACCGGATGGGATATATCCGCGGATCCTCTGGGAAGCAAGGGAAAAGATCGCCGAGCCTTTGGCATTGATCTTCAAATCATCATTGTCTACAGGAATAGTGCCTGAGGACTGGAGGATAGCAAATGTGGTTCCCTTGTTCAAAATGGGTAGTAGAGACAACCCTGGTAATTACAGACCAGTGAGTCTCACTTCAGTTGTTGGTAAACTGTTGGACAAGATCATAACAGATAGGACTTATAACCATCTAGAAAAGAATACTCTGATCAGGGACAGTCAGCACGGTTTTGTGAAGGGTATATCGTGACGAACGAATCTTATTGAGTTTTTTTGTCAAAGTGACCAAGCAGGTAGATGAGAGTAAATCGGTGGATGTGGTGTATATATATTTCAGCACGGCGTTCGATAAGGTCCCCCACAGTAGAATATTATATAAAATGCGGAGGAATGGAATTGTGGGAGACATAGCAGGTTGCAGCAGGAATTAGCTTGCTGAAGGAAAAAAGAGGGTTGTAGTAGAACATGTTCATCTTGGTGTCCAGTTACGAGCAGCGTACCGCAAGGGTCGGTGTTGAGTCCACTGCTGGTCGTCATTTTTATAAATGACCTGGATGAGGGCTGAGAAGGGTGGGTTAGTAAATTTGCGGCCGACACTAAGGTCGGTGGAGTTGTGGATAGTGATGAAGGATGGAGTCGGTTGCAGAGAGACATAGATAGGACGCAGAGCTGGGCTGAGAGGTGACAAATGGAGATTAATGTGGACAAGAGCGAGGTGATACACTTTGGCCGGAGTAATCAGAATGCAATGTACGAGGCTAATGGTAGGATTCTTGGGAGTGCAGGTGAGCAGAGAGATCTCGGTGTCCATGTACACAGATCCCTGAAAGTTGCCACCCAGATTGACAGGGTTGTAAAGAAGGCTTACAGTGTTTTGGCATTTATTAATAGAGGGATTGAGTTCCGGAACCAGGAGATATTGCAGCGGCTGCACAAAGCTCTGGTACGGCCACACTTGGAGTATTGTGTACAGTTCTGGTCAACACGTTATAAGAAGGATGTGGAAGCTTTGAAAAGGGTGCAGATGAGATTTACTATGATGTTGTGTGGTATGGAAGGAATGTCTTTCGAGGAAAGGCTGAGGGACTTGAGTCTGTTTTCTTTTGAGAGAATAAGTTTGAGAGGTGACTTAATAGAGACATACAAGATAATCTGAGTGTTAGATGGGGTGGACATGGAGAGCCTTTTTCGAAGTGTGGGGACGGCAAACACGAGGGGGCACAACTTTAAAGTGAGGGGAGATAGCTACAAGACAGATGTCAGGGGCAGTTTCTTAATCAGAGAGTAGTAAGGGTAGTAGATTCTACTACAGCATCGGTAGTAGATTCGCCCAGTTTCAGTGCATTCAAGTCGTCATTGGACAGGCAAATGGACGTACATGGAATAGTGTAGGTGGGATGGGCTTCAGATTAATATGACAGAGTGTCGCCAAAGGGCCTGTAGTGCGATTTAATGTTCTGTGTTCTATATTCTATAATTCCCAATACATTGTTTTTTTTTTGCAATGGACAATTGTTTAAATGCATAAGTAAGTTAAATACATGACACTTGGGGTCCAACGCATCGAGAAGAGAATGAAAGTAAAGTCTAGAATGACAGGATCAGATCTTATTTTATTTAGTGTATTGTGGAAATAAAACATTCTACACGATTGTAACTTATGTAAGCGATGAGTTAACATAATTGACTCTCTGGAGATGTGATGCATGTACAAATGCAGATTACCTCTCCCTTATGTTGGTCACACTGCAGCCACAGAACTTCAACGCCTGCAGAATCATTCATTTTCGGAAATGGGGAAACCACTGGTTTTGCAATTGAAGGAGATTTACTATCCACTTCTTGCAGCTGTTTGTCTTCCAGGTAAGCCATTCAACTTGCTTCTTTCGAATTAATTTTAATTGATCCGAGTTAATGTTGCATACCATATATTTCCCATTGTCAGTGTTCACATAACAATGTGAAAAGCAGTGTTTGAACACTTTGGCTTTTCTGCTTTATCTAGAGCATAGCTGATGTACTAACAACCCTCATAAAAGTGTCACATGCAAAGGGCTTTCGTTGATCATTCGATAGTCTGACAATACCATTCAGAATAATGACAACAGCATTAAAACTATCGGTAAATTTCCTATTTTGTAAATCACTCAGAATGTATTAAATCCTCTTAATAAGTATCTTCTACTCTATTTCAAACGTGCATTCCAATATTACCGGCCTTCTCTGTCTCTCTTTCAGCGAACACAATGACTGTTCTAATGATCTTACGAGGAAACTGTGGTCTTTCTAAATGCATCTCGGCCTATCTGGTAGCCATGGCAACATCGGATTTATTGGTCATTATCCATGATGTTATCGCATATCGCATTTTGCATTATCATTTTCCTCTTTCCTTCTTCTCCTACACACCTGTTTGCAAGTTCATTATATACATAGCTGCTACCAGTCTCGATTTAACTGTTTGGTTCACCGTTTCCTTCACATTTGACAGATTTGTGGTGATCTGCTGCCAGAAGTTTAAAACACTATATTGTACAGAAAGAACCGCAACAGCGGTATTAATAACCATTTCGGTCCTGACCTTGTTAAAAAATATTCCACTTTTGTTTGCATATGAGTCAGAGTAAATCCTTAATAAAATCCAATGGGGATGCCAGTCAAGCGTAACTTTCTTTGCTTCATCTCCAGGGATAGCGTTTGTCTGGGTTTACAGCACCTGGGTTGCTTGGCTTCCATTTATCTTAATTGTCTCATTTAATTGTTTAACCATACGCCGTATTCTAATGGCGAACAGAACTCGGATTAAACTCCATGGACACAGAAAGGAGAATCAAAGCAATACAGAGATGGAGAACCGGAGGAAGTCGATCGTTTTATTGTTCTCAGTATCTGTCAGTTTCATATTGCTTTGGTTGACACGTTCCGCTACTTTGGTCATTACCAGACTGTCAAACCCTAATTATTACCGAGGTGAATTTAACGACCTGAATGTATCGCAACTGAAACGGGAAATATTCTCAAGTTGTTGAGCTGTTTCCTGAACCTATGTATTTATGCAGCAAACCAGAACAAATTCAGAGAGGAGCTGAAGAATGTGGTGAAATCGCTATTGAGACAAATTCTCAAATGTGTTTTTAAAAATGTGGACAAGGGAAATGCATTTTAGGGGAATTTTGTAGCTGAGTCCTAATTTCATTTTCTTTTCCACAATGGAGTTCTCTTCATCCCCCGACAGTTAAAAACAACATGTTTGACGCAGGTATTTCTTAGATTATCGAAACGAAATTTGACATGTGCAATCATTTCTGCTTCGTACGATTTTTGGTTGAATTGTACAAATTGCATGTCCTTGAAAAGGTGATATGTTCAAACTCAGGTATCAGTGTTTAACAAAAAAAGTCTTGAGCTGTGATACTTTACACCAATATATGAATCTATTACTGATACCGTCAGATGTGTCAGGTTGAAATCGCCGTCATGTCTACTGTTGTCTGGGAAAAAAATAATCAAAGATGTTACTGCCTCAAAATCAGAAACTGGCTATTTTTGTGCTAATTTTGCAAGAAAGACATTTGATTTTCCGACATAACTACATACTGAAACGTCATCCTCGGCAACTTTCAACATGCACAAATCAAACAATGGAAACTTCCATTCTTGCTGACCTGATTTTTGCATGATACGAAAAAAAATACGTGAACCGGTGTAGCAAATAACCTCTGTCAATCAGCCGACAGTGTACACAGGTACGATGCCTAATACATTAAGCGATGAGTACACATATGAACAATATATTCCTAGAGATATCAAAAATAAGAGTGACCACTCAACTCAGTACATTTTTTCCATATTCTTCAGGTGTCTGTTCATTCGTATAGCCCACAGAAATACACATTGCTACTTCATGAAAGTATTCACTGATTTGAGCTCAACCGATTTCTGTGACAGACATTTCAAAAGTCCGTGTATGAAATCTCTCTCATCATCTCAGTCATAAACATCCTATTGCATTTTAGACAGTGAACCGTCGCTCCAGCTCGCATTAAGATGGTGGAAAATCCGATGGGCCTTTGTATTGCTCTCAAAAAAGGCTTGTTTTTTTATGTTATAAAAATGTAATACCTCGCATTTTCCAAACTAAACTCAATATTTCATTTTTGATTCAATGTCATGAATTTTCAGTCACTGCCTAAGGCAAAACTCAATGTCCATTCCATTTTGCCCGATGGAAATTGTGGTGTGCTTTCTTCTTTAACTGATGAAGTTTTGGGAATACCAAATGTGTTAATGAAGTGTCTTGTGGTGGAGGAAGAGCAGTACCAGTTATTCTCGCACGTCTTTCCATGCAGATACTATCCTCAATGAACGTTTGCTCTCAGAGCATGATAACATGATCACATTAATAACTCATCGAGTCACAGAGTCATGCAGCAGAGAAACAGATCCTTCCGTCCAACCAATCATGCCAACTATAATCCCGAACTAACCTAGTCCCACTTGCCTTTGCTTGGCTCATATCCCTCCATATAATTCTGTTTCTTCTCCAAATGTGTTTTAACGTTGCAGCTAAACCCGTGGGCCAAAGGACCTGTTCTGTGTTGTACTTTTCTATGTTGTATGTTCTAAACCCGCAACCACCACTTCCTCTTGAAGTTCATTGCACAAGCGAACCATTCTCTGCGTAAATTAAAATTAAAAAATGTCTCTTTTAAAATCTTTCTCCTCTCACCTTAAAAATATACACCCTTTTCTTGAGCTCCGCCACGCTGGGGAAAATGAATTTATAATTCCCCTCATCCATACGCATCATGATTTTCTAAACCTCTTTCATGTCAAGTCAGAGCCTCCCATGTTTCAGTGGATAAGTCCCTGCATATCCAGTCTCCACCTATAATACAAGCCCAATTCCCGGTAACATCCGAGTAAATCTCTTCTAAACACTCTGTACCTTGATAAATCCTTCGTAAAACGGGCTAACAGAACAGCATAAAGTACTTCAGAAGAGAACCCACCCCCCCCCCCCCCCACATCCTGTACAACCTCAAAACGACGTGCCAACCCCACATCTGAGCAATGCAGTCAAGCTTTCTAGACACTTCTTAATTACCCTATCTGTTGTGATGGAGGCTTCAAAGAATTATGTACCAGATCCTTAAGGTCTCTCTGTTCAACAATATTACCGAAAGCCGAACTTTTATCGGAATATGGCTTGCCTTTTTCATGTTATAAAAATGCAATACCTCGCATTTTCCAAACTACACTCAATCGGACACACTTCAGCCCATTGGCCCAAGTGATCATTTGATCTATTTCTCATCTCAGGTAACCCTCTTCACTGTCCACTGTACCAACAACATTAGTGTCATCCGTAAGGTTACCAACTGAGCTTTCTTTATTATCACCGACATCACTTATATAAAAGACAAGCAAAAGTGAATCCAGAACTGATTGCTGTGGGACACCATTCGTCAAAGACCTTCAGTCTTTAGTATTCTTTTAAAAATTACATTAGTTAGAAAATAAGATTCGTAACAAATCGTGATTTGAGATATTTTATAAAGTGCTTCTACTAAAATGCCAGCTCGCATATTTCTTCCATTATGAAGATGATCTTTCTTCTCATAGTTATACGAGTCCAGTAGTCCCTCTGTTTCTCACCCTCTGTTTCTCGCCCTCTGTTTCAGCCCCTCTATTTCAGCCCCTCTGTTTCAGCCCCTCTGTTTCTCGTCCTCTGTTTCAGCACCTCTGTTCCAGTCCATTTGTTTCCCGCTCTCTGTTTCAGCCCCTCTGTTTCTTGCCGTCGGTTTCCCACCCTCTCTTTCTCGCCCTCAGTTTCTGCCGCTCTGTTTCACTCCCTATGTTTCTCGCCCTCTGTTTCAGCACTCTATTTCTTCCCCTCTGTTTAAGACACGCTATTTCAGCCCTTCTGTTTCTCGCCCTCTGTTTCAGTCCCTCTGTTTCTCGCTCTCTGTTTCAGTCCCTCTGTTTCTCGCTCTCTGTTTCAGTCCCTCTGTTTCGCGTCCCCTGTTTCAGCCCCTCTATTTCAGCCTCTCTCTTTCAGCCCCTCTGTTTCTCGTCCTCTGTTTCATCCCCTTTCTTTCTCGCCCTCTGTTTCAGCCCTCTGTTTCTCGCATTCTGTTTCAGACCCTCTGTTTCTCGCTCTCTGTTTCAGCCTCTCTGTTTCATAATCTCTGTTTCAGCCGCTCTGTTTCAGCCAATCTGTTTATCGCCCTCTGTTTCAGCCCCTTTGTTTATTGGACTCTGTTTCTCATCCCTTGTTTCAGCCCTTCTGCTTCTCGTCCTCTGTTTCTTGACTCCACGAGAACTCACTGCTTCATTCAACTACGAGCATAGTTTGAAAAGAATGGGGAGGAAAAGTGTGAATGACATAATGACTGTTGGATATTGGTGCCCCTTTTGAAAAGATAGGATTTTCCTCATAATAGTTGTACAGTATGAAATCTCATTTATCAGCTATTTAATTTGTAAAATCCTAACAGGCGAAAACAAATCGAGAATCAAGTCAATCATAGTGCTCACATTACTCGTTGAACTGTCGTCAATAAGTTACCTGTTGCCAAATGTGTACTATCATAAGAGTGCTATTTTCAAAGTTAACAAGGTTTTGTTCTCATAATAAATGAAAATCAATCATCCAATGCAGGTGGCAACGGGAACTTGGTCATCCAAACACATGAGTCGCTGTTCCATGGCCACACACCAAAAGGATACAGAAAATGAATTAACCAAGAGAAAATTAAAACGTAACCTTAAAAGCATAATACAACAAAAAGCCCTCATGCAAATACGGATTTTTACAGGAGGGAGTTCTCATCAAGACACCTTGTACCAGCACTTGTAATTAATGATCCCTCATCGAGCAGTCCTGATCAGGCAAATAGAAATCAGAACATCAGATGTGAAGGAAGACACAAATGGCCTATACAAGAGGTACAGATTGCACCTAAATTGGATGGGGACTAATATACTGGCAGGGAGATTTGCTGGAGCTACTCATGAGGACTTAAACTATTAAGGTGGGGGGTGAGGGGAGTGGGACCAGGGAGATGGTGAGCAAAGAGATCAATCTGAGACTGGGACAGTTGAAAATAAAAGTGAGTCAAACAGTCAGGGCAGGCCGGGACAAGGTAGGCTAATAAATTAAACTGTATTTATTTCAATGCAAGGGCCTAACAGGGAAGGAAGGTGAACTGAGGGCATGGTAAGTAATATAGGACAGGGAGATCACAGCATGGCTCCCGAATGGGCAGGACTGGCAGCTTAATGTTCCAGGATATAAATGTTACAGGAAGGATAGAAAGGGAGGCAAGAGATGAGGGGAAGTGGCGTTTTTGATAAAGGATAACGTTACAGATGTGCTGAGGGAGGATCTTCCCGGAAATAGATCCAGGGAAATAATTTGGGTGGAACTGAGAAATAAGAAAGGGATGATCACCCTATTGGGATTGTATTATATACCCCCTAATAGTCAGAGGGAAATTGAAAAACAAACTTGTAAGGAGATCTCAGCTTTCTGCAAGAATAATAGGGTGGTTATGGTAGCGGATTTTAACTTTCCAAACATAGACTGGGACTGCCATAGTGTTAAGGGTTTAGATGGAGAGGAATTTGTCAAGTGTGTACAATATTTTTTTCTCTTTCATTATGTGGTTGTACCTACTAGAGCACTTTAGGGCCAACGAACATAATTCTATTAGATTTAAAATAGTGTTAGAAAAGGATAGGCCAGATCTAAAAGTTGAAGTTCTAAATTGGAGATAGGCTAAATTTTACAGTATTAGGCAAGAACTTTCAAAAGCTGATTGGGGGCAGATGTTCAGTGGTAAACGGATGGCTGGAAATGGGGAAGCCTTCCGAATTGAGATAACAAGAATCCAGAGAAAGTACATTCTTGTTAGGGTGAAGGCAAAAGCTGGTAGTACAGTGAATATGGGATGACTAAAGTAATTGAGGGTTGAAGAAGAAAGAACAAAATTGTTTGCAGCCCAGGAACAGGCCCTTCGTCCCTGAGCCCAGCCAAATGTATTGTCTAAACTTGTCAGTCAATTCCTAAGCATCTATATCCCTCTGCTAACCAACTACTTATGTGTCTGTCCAGACGCATCTTAAATGAATCTACCGTGCCTGCTTCAACCACTTCTGCTGGCAACCCCCTCCAAACTCCCACCACCCTCTGTCTGACGTAGTTGTCGCGTGTATCCCGCTTGAACATTCCACCTCTCACCTTGAAAGCATGATGTCTCGTTATTGAATCCTTCACTCTGGGAAAAAAATTGTCTCTATCCACCCTGTCTGTACCCTTCATGATTTTGTAAACCTCAATCAGTTCCCCCCTCAAGCTCCTTTTCTTCAAATGAAAATAAGCCTAACCTACTCAACCTCTCTTCAGAACTAACATCTTCTATACCTGGCAACATCCTCGTTAAACCTGCTCTGCACACTCTCCAAGGCGTCCACATTATTTTGGTAATGTGGCGACCAGAATTGTCCCCAGTTCTAAATGCAGCAGAACCAACGTCTTGTACAATTTTAACATGAATTGGTTGAGAAAAAGAAGGAAGCACATGTCAAGTATAGACAGGATAGATGGAGTGAATCCTTAGAAGAGTATAAATGCAGCAGGAGGTGAATGAGGGGACATGAGATAGCTTTAGCAAATAGAATTAACGAGAATTCAAAGGGTTTTTACAAATACATTCTTCACAAAAGGGTAACTAGGGAGTGAATAGTGCCCCTCAAAGAATGGAGGAGAAAGTGAGGGCTGCGGATGCTGAGATCAGAGCTGAAAATGTGTTGCTGGAAAAGCGTAGCATGTCAGGAAGCATCCAGGGAACAGGAGAATCGACGTTTCGGGCATACGCCCAAAGACACTCTAGGGAAGACACTTCCCTGGAGTTTCCTGAAGAAGCGCTTATGCCCGAAAAGTCGATTCTCCTGTTCCCTGGATGATGCCTGACCTGCTGCGCCTTTCCAGCAGTACATTTTCAGCCCATCAAAGAATGGCAAGGCGGCTATTGTGTGGAGCGGCAGAATATTGGGGAGGTACTAAATGAACATTTTGCATCAGTACTTCATGAGGAAAAGGATATAGAAAATATAGAATGCAGGGAAATATATGGTGGCATCTTGCAAAATGTCCATCTTTCAGAGGAAGAGGTGCTGGATGTCTTGAAACGCATAAAGGTAGATAAATTCCCAGGACCTGATCAGGTGTACCAGAGAACTCTGTGGAAGCTAGAAAAGTGATTGCTGGGCATCTTGCTCTCATATTTGTATCGTCGATAGTCACAGGTGAGGGGCAGTAGGACTAGAGGTTGGCTAAACGTGGTGAAACTTTACAACTCGGATGGTAAGGACAATTCAGGGAACTATAGACCAGTGAGCCTGACGTCCACGGAGGGCAAGTTGGTAGAGGGAATCCTGAGGAACAGGGTGTACATCGAGTCATAGAGTCATAGAGATGTACATTGAGAAAGGCAAGGATTGATTAGGTTTAGTCAACTTGGCTTTGTACGTGGGAAATCATGTCTCACAAACTTGATTGAGTTTTTTGAAGTAGTAACCAAGAGGATTGATGAGGGCATAGCTGTAGATGTGATATATATGGATTTAAGTAAGGCGTTCGACAAGGTTCCCCATGGGAGACTGGTTAGCAAGTTTAGATCTCACGGGATACAGGGAGAGCTAGCCATTCGGATACAGAACTGGCTCGAAGTAAGAAGACGGAGGGTGGTGGTGGAGGGTTGTCTGAAAAAGGTGGAGGGTTGTCTGGAGTCCTGTGACCATTGGAGCATCACAAAGATCGGTACTGGGTCCACTACTTTTTTTTGATTTACGTAAATGAATTTTATATGAGCATGAAGCATCGTTAGTTAGTTTGCAGATGACTCAAAAATTGGAGGTGTAGTGGACAGCGAAGAAGGTTACCTCAGATTACTACAGGATCTTTACCAGATGGAGCAATGGGCTGAGACGTGGCAGATGGCGTTTGATTCAGATAAATGCGAGGTGCTGCATTTTGGGAAAGTAAGTCTTAGCAGGACGTATACGCTTACGTTTAAGCTCCTAGGGAGTGTTGCCGAGAAAAGAGACCTTTGGTTGCAGGTTCATAGCTTATTGAAAGTGGAGTTGAAAGTAGACAGGATAGCGAAGAAGGCGTTTGCGATGCTTTCCTTTAGAGTATAGCTTACAGGAGTTGGGAGGTCATGTTGCGGCTATATAGGACATTGAGTAGGCCACTGTTGGAATATTGCGTGCAATTCTGGTCTCCTTCTGATAAGGAAGATGTTGTGAAACTTGATTTGGAGATGCCAGTGTTGGACTGGGGTGTACAAAGTTAAAAATCACACAATACCAGGTTATAGTCCAACAGGGTTAATTGGAAGCAATTAAGCTCCAAAAGCTAGTGTGCTTCCAATTAAACCTGTTGGACTATAACCTGGTGTTGTGTGATTTTTAACGTTGTGAATCTTGAAAGGGTTCTGAAACGATTTACAAGGATGTTGCCAGGGGTGGATGATTTGTAGGGAGAGATGGAACAGGCTGGGCCTGTTTTCCCTGGAGTGTCGGAGGCTGACGAGTGACATGTAGAGATTTACAAAATCATGAGGGGCATGGAAAGGATAAAAGGATAAAGTCTTTTCCCTGGGGTCGGGGAGTCCAGAACGCAAGGGCATAGTTTTAGGGTGAGAGGGGAAAGATACAAAAGAGACTGAAGGGGCAAACGTTTCACGCAGATGGTGGTAGGCGTATGGAATGAGCTGCCAGAGGAAGTGATGGAAACTGGTACAATTGCAACAGTTAAGATTCATTTGAATGGGTATATGAATAGGTAGGATTTGGAGGGAAAAGGCCGGATGCTGGCAGGTGGGACTAGATTTGGTTGGGATATCTAGTCTGCATGGACGGATTGGACTGAAGGATCTGTTTCCATGCTCTACATCTGTATGATTCTATGACTCAGAGAACCATTAGAACACAAGATATTGGAACAGAATTAGTATATTTGACCCATTCAGCCTGTTCTGCCCTTCAGCATTGAATAAAATGTTTCTCCGCGGCATTCACCGAGCATTGTATAGCAGCTTTTTTGGCTATTGAGCGGCTCAGTGGCACAATGGTTAGCACTGCTACCTCTTAGTGTTACAGGCGTTGGTTCAATTTCACCTTTCAGTAACTGTCTGTGTCGAAGTTGCATTTTCTCCCTCAAGTTTCCTTCCACAGTTCAAAGATGTGCACTTTGGGTGTATTCATCAGTGCCAGATGAAAGGTAGCGAAATAGGTTTGAGTGGGATGATCTTCAGAGAGTTGGTGTCGACTTGCTGGGCTGGCTTGGCCTGTCTCCACACTGGACGAATTATCTCCGTAACGCGTGAAACCTTTGGTTGTGTGTAAATTAAAAGAATCTGCTTTGAATTCGGGGACTTGTTAAGAAATCTCACAAACAGAGACTGGAACGGTTATTTCAACTTTATTGCATGGAGCAAACAAAATATGACCACATAAGTCAGCAAATTATATCTGACAGCACAGTCTGGCCCTTACCAAATCACTGGACGAATTTAGCTACTATTTCCAACAAATATTTTTGCTTCTAGCTGGGCCAATTGTTTTGTTATGTTGCAGTGCTGTTCACCGAAGTTCTGTAAGTCTAATATCCTGGAGTTCAATTCTTATCGAATTTCCATCCTGCAAGTTTAAAGCGTGAAGTTAGTGGCGATCATTTTGATATTTTCGTTCACTGTATTGACGACCCATCTGGAGCCATCATGTACACAGCTTGCTTTCGTATCAAAGGTAGATCTGAAAATGTGTTGCTGGAAAAGCGCAGCAGGTCAGGCAGCATCCAAGGAGCAGGAGAATCGACGTTTCGGGCATGAGCCCTTCTTCTGGAACAAGGGTTCATGCTCGAAACGTCGATTTTCCTGCTCCTTGGATGCTGCCTGACCTGCTGCGCTTTTCCAGCAACACATTTTCAGCTCTGATCTCCAGCATTTGCAGTCCTCACTTTCTCCTATCAAAGGTCGATCCCCTGTTACTTGATAAATTCCGAATTGAAGGTCTTTAGCAGGGCAGCATTTGCTGAAACACCTGCAGGACATTCTTTCTGCAGCCAATCTTATACAACTATTTGTCATGAGGTAGCAGGTTAAGAAGCATTGTTACTTCCGCTCTCCCAGAAAACAGTTTGTTAATGTGGTTTCCCAGACACAGCCAATTTCTTTCAATTACCTAATACATCTAAATTTGAATTTGAGTTCGTTGTCACGTGTACTGAGGCAAAGTGAAAAGCTTTGTTTTGCGAGCAATACAGGCAGATAACAGAGTTAAGTAGCATAGATAGTAAATAATGGGTAAAGAGCGGCAAAAGAAAAACGTGGGTGCAGATGAATGTTAAGAGTTCGTGAGTCCATTCAGTATTCGAACACCAGTAGGGTAGAAACTGCTGTGAAACTGGCTGGTGCGTGTGTTCAGTCTTCGATACCTTCTCCCTGATGGTGGAGGCTGGAGAAAAACATTGCCATGTTGAGATGGATTTTTGAGAATGCTGGCCGCCTTTCCTTGACAGTCAGCTTGGTTGATGGATTCTATAGATGGGAGTTTGGCTTTTGTGATTCAAGTCCGGTCTTGAATGGTACATTTGGCATACCAGGTAATGATGAATCCAGGAAGAATGCTCTCGATGCCGCACCTATAAACGTTGGCAAGGGTATTCACCGTCATGCCAAATTTCCTGAGGAAGAGAGACGTTGTTGGGCCTTTGAAAACATTGCATCCACATGAAAAGTCCGAGAAAGCTTGTTGTAGATGACCACTCCCAGGAGTTTGGTACTCTCCACTCGTCCCTCCTCTGTGCTGTAAATATGTGTGTGTGGGGTGGGGGCGGGGGTGCATGAGTAACATTCTGCCAAACGTCAATAATGAGTTCCTTGGTTTTGCTGGCATTGAGAGCTAGGCAGTCCTCAGTGCACCATTTTTTCCAGGTCTTCCACCTCCCGTCTGTTGTCTGTTTCATCGGCATTTGTGATTCGACCGATTGCGTTAGCCTCATCAGTGAACTTGCAAATGGCATTAGTCTGATATTTGGCGATGCAGTCATGGGTACACCGTGAGTACAGTAGGAATTTGCTTACGCACTCCTGCACGGGTCTCCAGTGTTAAGTGTTGGTGTCGACAAAATATTGTCCCCATCCTTCAGTGACTGTGGCCTGTGGGTCATGAAACTGAGGATCCAGTTGCAGAGAGTGGAGCTTAATCCGAGATCACTAAGTTTATTAATCACTCTTGTGGAAATGCTGCATGAGCCTTTTTATGAACAGGGATGGTGTTGACCCTTTTGAAACAGGCAGGAACAATGGGCTGCTGCAGGGAGAGGTTGAAGATGACCGAGAAGACCTCGACCAGTTAATCTGCGCATGCTCTGTGTGCTCGGCCTGGTACTCTGTCTGGTCCTATCGCTTTCCTTGGATTCACACGAAGAAAACCTGATCTGATCGCTGATGCAGTGACTGTTGAGGTAGGTTTGTCAGTATGGGTGTTACCTCTTCACCGGAATTGTGCTCAAAGTGAGCATAGAAAGCGTTGAGACGATATGGGATGTATATGTCATCATCTGCTATCTGGCATTGTCTCTTTTTAGAACCTGTGATGTCACTAAGACCTTTCCATAATTGCTGGCTATCTGTCTGGGTCTCTAGTTTGGATCAGTATTGGTCCTTGGCTCTCTTAATGTCTCTACGAAGGTCATACTTGGTTACCGTGTATTCCTTATGAACAAGGTCTGCTCTTGTTCATAAACAGTTTATTTCAAAAAGAGTTGTTTTCCATAATTAATCGCACAGTGCCTTGCATTCAGCGACTTACTATGAAATGTCACAATCAAATATTGAAACAATTTCTTTAACATAATTGCATATAGAAACCATAACGCAACCCCTCTAGCAAGCAAATATTGCAGTTTAGCTATTATCCAATTAATGATAGATTTTGCTATGTTTCCAAGCAACAGTGCCTGTCTTTGAATGCCTGAAGATAGAACCATGTGTAGTGAATTTCTTCAGAGTTCTGCTGACTAAGAACTCTCGAACATTTAGACAAATTTCTGTCCTTAAAGGTCTATGGAGTTGCATTATTAGCAAACATTGGTAATCTCCATGACTTGTTGTCTTGTTGTGGTGGAGAATGTTTCGTGGTCCTGAGATCTCCTCAGCAATGCCATCTGGAGTTAAGCTCCTTTTAGTCTTAACCATGGCAGTAAGGTCGAGTGTGAGGTCCCTGACAAAGAACAATTCAAACAAAACGTCAATGGTGGGACAAGCAAAGTTACTTTAAACTCAATGACCACGAAGGTAGATGAAGGCTGCATCAAATCCATCAGTACAAATCACCATGTTCCCCATGCCACTGGAATCAGTTAGTTGATTTGTGAGGTATCATGTGCTTCTTAGTAGTCAACAACAAGCCCACGTTAATCAAATCGATGTGCTGGCGTCTTCACTTTGTGGACCGCTTCTTCAAGACTTTTGACGATTGGGGGGGAGGGTGATTGGAGTGGGCATTGTGATGGCTCCTCATCAAGAACCGGCACAAAAGCGGGAAATACTTGATTCAATCGTTCAACGTTTGGACAAAAGCAGAAAAGTTGTTCGGTAGCAGTGTTCACCTCTGAGCAGCCTTTTCAGCATCCACTCTGCTCACCCTGAACTGGAAAGGGGCGGGAGAAGGAGCCGTCAAAATAGTCTGCTTCATCACATCCTCTCTGGAAAGCCATGTCCAGAGGGATCACCATTATGTCGTTGAGAAACATTGAGAAGTGGAACTATGACATTTGGAACCTGGAATATACGAACTCTGATGGATAACCCAAACTCAGACCGTCCAGAGAGCAGAACTACCTTTGTTGGCCGGGAACTCCAAAAATTCAACTTTGACATCGTTCCACTGAGTGAGACCCCAGAGCTGGAGAAAGGCTAATAAAGGAAGAGCAAGATCAATACACCTTTCTTTTTCTGGAAAGCACTTGATCCTGAAAAACCGAGGATCCATGGAGTTGGCTTTGCCATCCGTAACAGCCTCCTTCAGAAGCTGACAGAACAACCATTGGGAATCAATGAACGTGTCAGACTCTGTGAATCCAGCTCGTCAAGAACCATCACACCACATCTTCAGTGACAATGATTCAACTCCGAATGCTAAAGACAATATAAAGGAGAACTTGTGCATCCAACTTGACAATATCCTTTTGTCTGTTCCCAACAACTGCAAGATCATTCTCTTAGGAGACGTCAGTGCCAGAGTCGGGCGAAATCATAGGCTTTGGACTGGAATAATAGGCAAAGAAGGAGTTGGCAAATTTAATGCCAATGGGACACTCTTCATCATCAAATGTGCTGACCACAATCATGTGATTACAAACACACTATCTTCCCAAGAAAACAAGCATAAAGTATCCTGGCAACATCTACGCTCTAAACACTGGCACCTGATTGACAGCATCATCGTACGATCTCAGGTCCAACAAGATGTAATGTAGACGAGTGCTGGGCAGACCATCGACTCATCTCGTCCACCATGAGAATGAAGATTCGGCCAACAAAGAAATATCAAAATCAGAACACTATCAAGAAATTCAATGTTGACATTCTCCAAGACATCAACCACACACAGAAGTTCCAGCAAAATCTTCAAGAACAACTGCCTCAACAAATCCCACCATCCCTAGAAGAATACTGGAATCAGTTGAAGAATGCTATTATTACCTCCTACAAAGAAACAATTGAGTTCAGGACGAAAAAAAAACATCAGGATTGGTTTGATGGTAACGACAAACTACTCCAATAACTTATCGCCGAAAAGGCAAAAGTTTTCATCACATTACAAAATGTCCAAGGATCAGCTACCAAAAGGAAACGCTATCAGGAATAGTAAGGCAGCAGTTCAGAACAGCACACGAAACCCGAAAAACCAATCGTGGAGAAAGAAAGCTCAGGAAATCCAACAACTAGTAGACGCCAAAGACACTCGAGGCTTCTTGAACGCATTTAAAGTTATTTTTGACCCATCCACTCATAGTCAAGCCCCTCTCAAAAGCAAGGTTGGTTTAACTGTCCTGAAGAGCAATGTTAGCATCAATTTTAGGTGAAGGCAGCACTTTGAAGAGCAACTAAATGAAACCATTCCAATTGACATGATAGTGATCAATAACCTTCCAAAACAGCCCGTTGACGACGTGCTAAGCAAAATACCAACACCTGAAGTAATCAAGGAAGCCATCAAAACCTTGAAAAACAGCATGCCGCTGGATTCAATGGAATACCAGCTGGGGGCTACAAAATTGAAGCTATGCTGCTTCACTGCCGACTGCATCAACTTCCCCTCAAGATCTGGCTAAATGAAAACGTACCAGCAGACTTTAGAGACTCAGCAATCATTAACATCTGCAAAACGAAGGGGGATGGATCTGAATGTGGAAACTATCGTATGATTTCGCTGTTAGCAACAGCAGCAAAGATCTTCATTTGCATCATGACCAATCGGCTCAAGCTTTTAGCCAAGAGGATCCTTCCAGAGAATCAAACTGGTTTTAGATCATGACGTGGAGCAATCGACATCACCTTCCCTATGGGACAACAACAAGAAAAATGTCGTGAACAACTTCAACCTTTGTCGATGGCATTCATCAACCTCACCAAAGTCACTGACTCGCTATCAAGGGATATGCGATGTCCTAAAACCTATGGATGCACTGAAATATACATCCGAATCCTGAGATTCCTCCAAATGGCATGCTCACCACAATTATGGTCAGTAACAGGAGCTGTGAGCCTTTTCAAGGCAGATCAGGAGTAACGCAAGGATATGCAATTGCCCAACTTGGTTCACCAGCTTTCCTGCGACAACCATCCACATAATCAAGGATGACCGTCGGAAATCAAACTTCTCTACAGAACAGATGGCAAAATTTTCAATCTTGCATATTTCATGTGAAAATAGAAGACATCTTTGTGTTTCTTCTCGTGTTCCACTACGCCGACCACAACAGTATTGTGGGTATCTCAGAAAACCACCGACAACAGACTCTGACTCCCTTAAACAATGCATACACAAAACGTGGACTTACCATCGATTCCAAGAAGACTCGGAACATCTAGATATAGGTTTGCTCGCTCAGCTGGAAGGTTCATTTTCAGACGTTTCGTCACCATACAAAAAGATAACATATTCAGTGGGCCTCCGGATGAAGCACTGGTTATGTTTCTTGCTTTCTATTTATATGTTTGGGTTCCTTTGAGTTGGCGATGTTATTTCCTGTGGTGATGTTATTTCTTGTTGCTTTCCTCGGGAGTTGGTGAATGGGGTCCAAGTCAATGTGTTTGTTGATATAGTTCTAAAAACCCTGTCAACAAACACGTTCACTTGGACCACATTTACTACCCCTGAGAAAACACAAGAAATGACATCACCATGGATATATCATCACCACAGGAAGTGACAGCGCCAACTCAAAGCAACCAAAACATATAAATCGAAAGCAGGAATCATTAGCAGTGCTTCGTTTGGAGGCTCACTGAAGATGTTACCTAGTATGGTAATGGAACGTCAGAAAATCAACCTTGCAGCTCAACGAGCAAACTACATATAGAACGCCAACCAGAGAGACAAATCTTCTCAAAACTCACTCTGGTCATCTATCAACAGTCACAGATCGAGACAAATTGTATAGAACCATCAATTCAACGTGGTGAAACAACACTGGAAAGCGAGGACCACTCTTTGTGGTGGGAGATCATTTTGGTGGCTGTGACCACAACTCCACAACTGCCTCGCATTTATGATAACCATGGAGAGGGAAAGGCGCAGTTACCATGAGCAAGTATTTCATTGGAGAAAAAGAAATTACGTTGCCATCAGACATGAGATGGGAAGTACAGATTAGGAGCAATGGTTCCACAGAAAAGGCACAACAGACATAGCTCTTCTGTTTACAGTATAGTTGGCTCTAGAATTAGACTTCCCAAATAGCATCACCTCACATTTGTCTGGATTGATCTCCATCTGCCACTTTTCCACTCAACTCTCCAGTCTATCAATATTCTTCTGTATTCTTCGATAGTCCCCTATGCTTTCTGCTACTCCACCAAGCTTCAGGTCATCTGCAAACTTACTGATCAGACCACCAACGCCCACTTTCAGATCATTTATGTATATTTCAAACAACAATGGCCCCAGGACTGATCCATGTGGAAAACTACTGGGAACCTTTCTCTATTTCGAGAAGCTTCCTTCAACTACTACTCTCTATCTCCTGTTGCTCAACCAGCTCTTTATCCACCTAGCTAGAACACCCTGCACAACATTTGACTTCACTTCCTTTGTTTATCATGGGGGACCTTATCAAATACCGTACTAAAGTCCATGTATATGGCATCTACAAGCCTTCCTTCATCTATCAATTGGTCTTTTCCTCAGAGAACTCGAGTAAGTTGGAAAGGCACGATCTCCGCTGCACAAAACCATGTTGGCTATACTGATAAGCCCGTCCCTTTTTAAACATACACAGATTTTATCCTTCAATATTTTCTCATGAAAATTTCCCTTCACTGACGTCAGGCTGACTGGTATGTAGTTAACTGGAATAGCCCTACTACAATTCTTGTAAGGGGGAATAATATTAATAACCCTCCAGTCATCCGGCCCTCAGCTGTGTTTAAGGGTGCTCCAAGGATATCTGTCAGGTCAACAGCTATTTCCTCTCTCATCTCCCTCAGCAACCTGCGACAGATCCCATCTGGTCCTGGGGATTTGTCCAGCTTAATATCATTTAGCCTACCAACACATTTTCCCTCCTTGTGTCAACGTGATCTAGAGTAAACAGACTTCTATCTCTCATCTCAACAGTCATCATGTCCCTTTTCTCAATTAACACTGATGCAAACTATTCATTGCCAACCTCACCCATTTTCTCACAGCCTTCCTTCCTTATGCTTCAGTGGACCAACTCCTTCTTGAGTACCCATTTGATACTTATATATGAATAAAATGCCTCGGTATTCTCATTAATTCTGCGAGGTAAAGTTATTTCATGACCCCTTTTAGTCCATTTGAGTCCTCGTTTAAGCTTGGTCCTATTCTCCCAATGTTCCTCCAAGGCCCATCCTGTTTTTAGCTGCCTTCACTTAATGTACGCTTCTCTTTTCATCTTGGCGAGTCGTACGATTTCTACTGTAGGAGGGACCATGAAGAAGTGCTTGCAGGAAGAATTATGGAGATCCCAAAGTCATTTTACTCATATGTGAGGAATAAAAGAAGGATCAAGTAGAAGCTAGGGCCGGTCAGGAATAGCGTAGTGAACTTGTGCGTGGAGTCTGAGCAGATAGGCGAAGCCCTAAATCAGTGTTGTGCTTCAGTTTTCACGAAGAAAAGAGACCTTGGGGTGAATGAAAACTTTGAGCAGCGGGAATCAGGATTGAATCGATCGAGACTGAAGAAGTTGATGTGCAGTATATTTGGCAAACATTAAGATTAAAAAGTCCCAGGGCCAGACCAAATTTATCCTAGGTTGCTCCAGCAAGCGAGAAAGGGGGTTGTCTAGCCACTGGCGAAGATCTTTGTTCCTTACTCTCTACGGGAGTCGTATCAGAGGTGAAATGGAGGCGAATATTGTTTCTTTTTTTAAAATGATTTGTGAAATCCCTAGCTATTTCAGACCAGTCAGTCTTACTTCTGTGGGAAGCTAATTATTTTTATAAATTTTGAGGGGTAGGATTTAAGACTGTTTGAAAAATCATACTATGGCAAGACATTTGACAAGGTTCCTCTTGGTAGGCTCATCATAAAGTCAGGAGATATGGGATACAGAGGAGATTTGGTTATCTGGATTCAGAATTGCTTGGCTGACAGAAGGCAGAGTGCTTGTAGATTGAAAGTATTCTGCCTGGAGGTCAGTTGTGAATGGTGCCTGTTCTTGGGACTCTGCTCTTTGTAGTTTTTATAAATGCGTTTGATGAGGATGTTGATGGGTAGGTTAGTAAGTATACCGATGACACAAAGTTTACAGCTGCCGTTGATAGTATTGAGAGCTATTACAGGCTGTAGCGTGACATCGACAGGATGTACATCTGGGCTGAGAAACGGCACGTGGAGTTCAACCTGGATGAATGCATAATGATGTCTTTTGGAAGGTCGAATGTGAATGCTGAATATAGGATTAAAGACAGGATTTTTGGCAATGTGGACATCAGCAGGGTCTTTGTGTTCAAGGTCATAGATCCCTCAAAGTTGCCACGCAAGTGGACAGGCTTGTTAATAAAGCCTATGGTGTTTTGGCTTTCATTAACGGGGGATCGAGTTGAAGAGTCGCGATGTTTTGCTACAGCTCTACAAGTCCCTGTTAAGACCACACTTGGAATATTTTGTTCGGTTCTGGTTACCCTACTATAGGAAGGATACTGAAGCTTTAGAAAGTATGCAAAGAATGTTTCCTGGAACTCTGCCTGGACTGGAGGGATTGCCTTATAAAGAGAGTTTGAATAAGCTCGGACTTTTTCTCTGGAGAGAAGGAGGAAGACAGATTACCTGATTGAAGTATACAAGGTAATGAGAGGCATCGATAGAGTCAATAGACAGAGACATTCCCCCAGTGCAGGATTGACTGGTATGAGGGCTCACAGTTTTAAGGTATGAGGAGGAATGTGTTGAGGAGATGACTGAGGTAGTTTCTTTACACAGAGTTGTGAATGAATGGAATGCGTTGCCATGGAATTAAATTAGGATTAAACCTCGGCACGATATCGAGGGCTGAAAGGCCTGTACTGTGCTGCACTTTTCAATGTCCTACGTTCTATGTCTCTTGGCAAACCGTCATTCGAAAAGGAACAGCATCTTTCAAAGATGAACAGAACTAGAAGAAAAGAGAAGGAAATGGAAAGTGAGGCACAATCAACCAGAGTCCGATCTGCTATCTGGAACTACTTGGCCTGAATGCAGAACAACCTTCAAAGCCAAGTTTGGACTCATAGCCTTCTGACTGCGCATAATAGATCAACGGAACAAAGATCTCGATCTCGAGGGATAGCCACGCCGACGAATCATTGAGATTCATTCAACCGAACGATTGAATCCACTTTCAGAGTCCTTCCTTAATAGAAATAAAGTTCCTGCTTTTTAATTCAATTGTTTGACCAGCATTTATTGCCTATCCCTAATTGCCTTGAGAAGGTTGTGAGCTGCGTCTTGACTCAAAACGTTCACTGGCTGCGAGTTGACCACAAGTCCAGGATTTTGAACCATCAACCGTGAATGAAGAGTCATGTAATTCCAATTCGGTATGATCTGTGGATTGGAGGGGATCTTGAAAGTGGTGGCTTTCACAAATATCTGCTGCCCTTGTCCTCCTGGCTGGAAATATTTTTTATGTTTGGAATATCTGAGAATCTTCAGTGAACTTCTGAAGTGCGTTTTGGATCTGCTGCTGCTGAGCGTTTGTGGATGAGCAGTTGGATGCACATGGATGTGATTCAAGTAAAGTGATCTGCTTTGGTCTGGACAGCGGAGAATGTGAGGACTGCAGATGCTGGAGAACATCGTCGAGACTGGGTGGCGTGGGAAAAGCACAGCATCTTAGAACCTAGAGAATCGAATTTTCGGGCAGGAGCCTTTCATCAGGATGACGGGCTCCTGGCAGAAATGTCAATTACTTTGCTCCACAGATGGTGCAAGACCTGCTGTGCTTTGCCAGCGCCACGCACTCTCGACTTTATTCTGGACAGCGCCAAGCTTCTTGAGTATTGGTGCTGCAGCCATCTGATAAAGTGGAAGAATTCCATCAGACTCCTGTCTTGTGCTTTGCACATGATGGGCAGGCAGGAGCCAGGAGGTGAATTATCTGCCGTAGTATGCCTAGCCTCTGACTGTTTCTTGTCGCCATTATGTTTTTTTGTGCAGTTGAATTCAGTCCAGGTTATTGATAGTGTGGCATTTAGTGATCGGAACACCTCTGAATGTCAATGAGGCGGTTGTTACATTTTCTCTTACTGGTGATAGTCATAGCCTATCATTTCTGTGGCATAAATGTTACTTGCCACTTGTCAGCCTAAGCCTGAATATCGCTCAAAGCGTGTTGCATTTGCACATGGATCGCTTCAGTATCCAAGGAGTCGGGATCGGTGCTCAACATTTTGAAATCATCGGAGAATATCACCATGTCTAAACTTATGATGGATTGAACAACATCGAAAAAAGAGCTGAAGTATTTTTTCCTCTATTCAAGCATGGAATGAGGACGCTGTTGGCTAAACAACATTTATCGCCGTTCCCTAATTGCCCATGGGGCAGTGAAGACTCAAACACACAGTGTCACATATCGGCCAGACTAGGTAATGATGGCAGTTTCCTTCCAGAAAGGACATTGTTGAAGCAGAGGGTTTTTTTCTGAAAACGGGTAAAGCATTCATAGTTATCGTTGGATTTTGAATTCCAGATATATATTAAATTCATTTTTCTCCCTCTGCCGTGGTGGAGTTTGTACCCAGGTCCCCAAAACGTTATCTGAGTGTCTGGACTAACAGCCCCCTGATGACACCGTGAGGCCATCATCTTGGACAGATGTCAATGCCCTGAGAAAATTCTGCAGAGATGTTCTGGAGCTGAGTCGATTGACCTGTAATAATCGTCTTCAGATGCCACACTCGATCGAATGCAGACTTGATGTCAATGGCTTTCACTCCCTTCACCTCACATTCGACGTTGGACTGGCTGTTTGAAGTAATTACTTTCTCCAAATAACTTGTCAAATTCATCTGCATGACAATCATTTATCATAGTTATATGCCAGTTACAAAGCAAATATTGAGGCCGTTCTGTTCACATATTTTCAAATTCTTATTTTGATGGGCATAATAATTAATCTTGAACCCCTGTGCATAGTCTTGTCTTTGTTTCTTTGCGTGTTATTCCATGAACAGGTTTTTTTTAAAACAATGAAGTTTACAGTGTTACGTTCCCTCCTCGATATTCGCTATTTTAAATATGGTGAATAGATCCCAGTACAACTGGTCATTTGCCACCATTTTGGTTCACATCAAAGCTGTGTTGCTGCACTACGTTTTCAAAATGCAATATTTCTTTATGTGTTACAGATATGCACAAGCAATAATGAATCAATGAGGGAAAAAATCATCAGCAAGTGGGAGATACTAAATGAGTAATTTACATCAGTGTTTACTGGAAAGTATAGCACGTTGCGAAATAGATGATGACATTTTGAAAAATGGCGATACGACAGGGGAGGATGTTCTGGATGTCTTGAAATGGAAAGAAGTGGATAAATCCCCAGGACCTGATCATGTGCACCCGAGAACTCTGTGGGAATCTGTCGAATCCCTACTATGTGGAAACAGGCCTTTCGGCCCAACAAATACACACTGACCCTATGGGTAATTCACTCAATCTACACATATTTGGGTTATGGGAGGAAACCAAAACAGCTGGAGCAGACTCACGGAGAATGTGCAAACTCACCACAGATCGTCGCCCGAGGATGGCGTCAAATCCAGATCCCTGGCACTGTGAAAGAGCAGTGCTAAGCACTGAGCTACACTGCCGCTGCAAATCTAGGGGAAGCTATGGTAAAGAATGTCTGGCTCCTTTCTGGGAGATTTGTATCATCGACAGTCACAGGTGAGGTTCCAGAAGACTTGAGGTTGGCTAACGTGGTTCCACTATTTAATAAAAGTGGTAAAGAAAAGCCAGGGAACGATAGACTGGTGAGCCTGACGTTGCTGGTGGGCAAGATGATGGAGGCATTCCTGAGGGATAGGATTCACATGTATTTATAGTGGTGAGGATTGATCAGGGATAGTCTGCATGTCTTTGTGCGTGGGAAATCATTTCTCATGAACTTGACTGAAATTTGGAAGAGGTAACAGGATTGATGAGGGCAAAGTCATGGACGTGATCCATATGGACTTCAGTAAGGTGCTTGACAAGGTCCCCCATGGGAGACTGGATAGCAAGGTTAGATCTCATGGGATACTGGCAGAACCAGCAATTTGTATACAAAACTGGCACGAAGGTAGAAGACAAAGTATGATCGTGGAAGTTTGATTTTCAGAGTGGAGGCCTGTGACCAGTAGAGTGCCACAACGATTGGTGTTGTGTCCTTTACTTTTCTTCATTTATGCAAATGATTCGCATGTGAATATAGGAGGTATAGTTAGTAAGTATGCAGATGACACCAAAAATGAAGATGGAGTGGACAGTGAAAAGGTTATGCCAGAGTACAATGGAATCTTATCAGATGGACCAATGAGCTGAGGAGTAGGTGATGGAGTCTTAAATTAGAGAAATGTCAGGTGCTGCATTTAGGAAAAAGCAAATCAAAGTAAGACTTGTACACATAATGGTAAGGGCCTGGAGAGTGTTGCTGAACAATGAGAATTTGAAGTGCAGGTTCATTATTCCTAGAAGGTAGAGTCACAGGTAGACAGCATAGTGAAGAAGGAACTTGGTATGCTTTCCTTTTTTATTTTTCAGTGTATTGAGGACAGGAATTGGGAAGTCATGTTGCGGCTGTAGGGAACATTGGTTCGGTCATTTTTGGAAAGTTGCATGCAATTCTGGTCTCCTTCCAAGCACAAGCATTTTGTTAAACTTGAGAGGGTGCAGAAAACACTTACCAGGATTTTGCCAGTTTTGGAGGATTTACGCTAAAGCGAGAAACTTTAGAGTTTGGGGCTGTTTTCTCTGGAGCGTCGTAGGCTGAGAAGTGGCCTCAGAGAGGTTTATAAAATCATGATGGCCATGGATAGGACAAATGGATCATATATTTTCCCTATAATGGGGGAGTCCAAACTAGACGGCATAGGTTTAGGGTGAGGAGGGATTAATGCAAAAGGGACCTAAGGGCAACATTTTAAATGTAGAATGTGGTACATTTATAGAATGAGCTGCCAGTGGAAGTGGTGGAGGCTAGTGCAATTGCAGCATTTAACAGGCATCTGGATCGGTTTATGAATAGGAAGGTTTTGGAGGGATATGATCCAATGCTAGCAAATGGTACTAGATTAGGTTAAGATGTCTGGTCGGCATGGATATGTTGGATCAAAGCGTGTTTCTGTACATCTCTATGGCTCTATGACAAAAATGATAATTATGTACAAAGGTATAAACGTGCTCAGACGTGCTCAGACCGCCTCAGACTCCTCCCTCCCCTTCCTAGACCTTTCCATTTCTATCTCAGGTGACCGAATCGACACGGACATTTACTATAAACCGACCGACTCCCACAGCTGACTAGACTACACCTCCGAACACCCTGCCCCCTGTAAAAACGCCATCCCATATTCCCAATTCCTTCGTCTCCGCCGCATCTGCTCCCAGGAGGATCAGTTCCAAAACTGCACAACCCAGATGGCCTCCTTCAAGGACCGCAATTTCCCCCCAGACGTAGTCGACGATGCCCTCCACCGCATCGCTTCCACTTCCCGCTCCTCCTCCCTTGAGCCCCGCCCCTCCAACCGCCACCAGGACAGAACCCCACTGGTCCTCACCTACCACCACACCAACCTCCATGTCCAGCGTATTATCCTCCGTCATTTCCGCCACCGTCAAACGGACCCCACCACCAGGGATATATTTCCCTCCCCTCCCCTATCAGCATTCCGAAAAGACCACTCGCTCCGTGAGTCCCTCGTCAGGTCCACACCCCCCACCAACCCAACCTCCACCTGCGGCACCTTCCCCTGCAACCGCAAGAAATGTAAACCTTGCGCCCACACCTCCCCCCTTACTTCCCTCCAAGGCCCCAAGGGACACTTCCATATTCACCACAAATTCACCTGCACCTCCACACACGTCATCTATTGCATCCACTGCACCCGATGTGGCCACCTCTACATTGGGGAGACAGGCCGCCTACATGCGGAACGTTTCCGAGAACACCTCTGGGACACCCGGACCAACCAACCCGACCACCCCTTAGCCCAACACTTCAACTCCCCCTCCACCAAAGACATGCAGGTACTTGGTCTCCTCCATCTCCAGACCATGGCAACAGGACGGTTGGAGGAAGAGCGCCTCATCTTCCGCCTGGGAACCCTCCAACCACAAGGGATGAACTTAGATTTCTCCAGTTTCCTCATTTCACCTCCCCCCACCTTGTCCCAGTCAAATCCCTCGAACTCAGCACCACCTTCCTAACCTGCAATCTTCTTCCTGACCTCTCCGCCCCCAACCCACTCCGGCCTATCTCCCTCACCTTGACCTCCCTCCACCTATCGCATTCGCAACTCCCCTCCCTACCTTTTATCTTAGCCTGCTGGACACACTTTCCTCATTCTTGAAGAAGGGCTTATGCCCGAAACGTCGATTTTCCTGTTCCTTGGATGCTGTCTGACCTGCTGTGCTTTTCCAGCAACACATTTTCACCTCTGATCTCCAGCATCTGCAGTCCTAACTTTCTCCATAAACGTGCTCGACTAATAACTGTGCCAAAAAGGACAATAAAGAATTATTGTGCGAAAACACTACGTTCTACTTTAAAAATCAACATGTCTGAGCATAACTTATTCCTAATTCCACTGTTGCACATATTGCTGAAGCCAACGGCGTAACATGTAGCAATATATCCACAAGTTCATAAAAAAATCACAATATGTGGCAATAATGGTACAAGAAAAGGTGATAATGTGTGCCTCGTAATGATTCTGTGAGGGTCATAATACGAGGTCAGGCGCCAGGCTCTCATACTTGGTGAATAGCACAGAAGTCTGTGGATTAAATCAATTATTCAAAAGGGCGAAGAGGAATTTGTACACTGGTTAATATAACAATTATGTATAATTCTATGAATAACCAAGTGTTGATGCAGACAGACGGAAGGTGTTCAGAGACAGCTGCACCCAAAGCTTTATTATTTAATATTACTTGCAAATCGGAAGTGAAGTCTGTTTTCACTGAATATTGCACAGAATTTCGGATCACACTCACATTTGCATCAGAAGATATTTAAAACCCTCTAGGCTATCCTGTAGGAATGGAAGCAACAAAAGATACATTAGTTATGAGAAGCATGTTTAATGCATGTATGTAAGCTTTCATCTTGAATCGATATAGGTTCTAATATCGGTTCCAGAATCTTTCCCTAACATTTACAATGAATTGGACAAGATGTTGTACAGTCAAGAGATTTTCAAAGATATAGGTGAAAAAAATGCAAGAGCTCAGTAGTATGATAGGAGGTGCTGCAGTCCTTTGCAAAATTTCTACATTTAGTAACTTCGACTGTCGCATTATAACTAATCGATTATTTCAATTATCATTTGATGTTAACAAGTCTATTCGATACAATGGATAATCATAATAAACCGAGTAGTCAGATCGGAAATTCAAGTAAAATCTCAATGAGTTAAGGCAATGAACAAAAAGGGTCAGCAATAATTTATATATTGTAAGAAACGGAATAGATTTGTATCAGAGATAACTTGTATGTTCATACTTGACAAACTGTTAACTATTACAAAATTACGGATTTTTTGACGGATCCAATATAAGATTTGGCTGAGATTCAGAATGATTTCCTTATGCAGTAGAAAATAAGGTGGAATTGTGGGAACATCACTTACAGAGTACCAACAGACTGTTTATTGTATTTTTTGTCCTGATTCTATCCACACGATTGGACAAACCCGATGCAGTTTTGATTTCAGTGGTAATGAATCACTTAACTGTACTCTCAAAGTATCAAGTACTAGATGAGAAAATAAACGTAGATGCGCAGGTGATGGACTACAGTTTACGGTGATAATATCTTTAACAGATAGCATAATGAGTTTTTCCATTGGACTATGGATCACTCTGCTTACTTCGTAATTTATTTGTGAAAGCCAGCAATTAATTTCCAATTATCACCTTTTTAATTTAACTAATATTCGAAAGAAAAAGAAGTTAGTTTCTGCCCTTTTTTTGCAGATTAACGTTTTCAATTATCTTAAATCTGAATTTTGATCTTCCAAACATTGTACTCATCAGTTTTCATGCCTGTGAAACATTTTATTCCATACTTTCGATCCGTTTATAGCTTCAAAAACACATTTACTTGAACAGTTAAGAAAAAAAAAACGATTGCGGTCAAAACTTGGTTTTCTTCCTTTGTTTGGATGCTGTTAATGTGAACAGGTCATTGCACACCAACCACCACAGTGTGATGTCTTGAACAAATAGCATGGCAATTCATCATGACTACAGACCAGGTTAAGCTTTAGAAATTTGCTGGGTTTCTTTGAACAAAGACGAAATGGAGAGTGCTTATGTTTTCTGAAATGATTTGCAGGGCTGGTAAAAACCCTGTGAGGAAGCAGTCCGGTCAAGTTCTCTGGCTTCTGAAATGCCGTCTTGTGATTACAGAGATAAACTGATTTGTTCTTCTGAATGAATGTCCGAAATATCTTCTGAACATCGAATTTTCTGACCGTTCTTTGTCTGCCAAGAATACACAAGGGATTGCCCTTCAATTAGGCATAGCATCCCAGTCCAAAACATAGCATATTTCATATTTGACCCTTTCATTCTCTCTCCACCGACTAAAGCCTCCTAGACAAAAGAAAATAAATCCAGAAAGACAACCTTTGTACTGAAATTATTTTTCCATGTTTATTTTCAGTCGTGCATGTGTTTGTTTAGGATCCACGAAACAGATAAACATTTATGCTTTTATATTACTGATGATTATGTTCAAAAAACATTTGCTTGTCTATTGAATACGGTTATTTTCCCAGTGTTTACTAGCTAAGCCTTGTCATTAGATCTCCTTTATAAAACAGACATAGATTAGATGTTGAATTCACCATCTGAATAACTGATAAATATATGTTATTTCATGTTATTGTGGGGTAATTATGCCTGTGTGACAGAATGCGCCTGCGGCCTCACATGCATCGGAAATAATCTGTTATTTTCTCCAAGCTTATGTGATTTTAAAGAATTCCCCGCAATTTCTAATCTCACGATGTTGTTTTTGGATTTATCCCTCTTTCCTCTTACAAATAAAGTATTATATTAAAAAATGTTATGATCCTTTCTCTATTGATGCAAGATTGAAAGATTACAACCATATCCACCAGTTCTCCTATCAGTGAGCACCATTCATCCCATTCATTTCGGATAGATTTTCAGGGTTATATGATATCAAGCTGCAGCATTCAGAGGGGTTAACTGAACTACTTGTTTATTGACTGTGATTACTGCCATTCTCCGTGGTTCATTGTTATGGCCGTGAAGAATTTCACTCCCGTATTAATATGGATTTCGAGAACAATAGACCCAAATTTCCAACAATGGATCATATTCTCAGAACAGTACACTGGAATGTTATGACCATGGACAGGACTTCATCGCAGGGTCTTCACTACCATTCATTTTATAATCCGCTGACATTAACAATGAGGATTCAAGCCATTCTTTATGTAATTCGGGTAGGTCACTATACTGTCCAAGCTTTTGTTGGGATTCCTGGTAATTCTTTCAGTCCAGTTGCATAATACTTAACTTTACTATTGTTCTTGCCATTTAAATCTTGTTTTCAACGAAAGCTTTGACTTCTGTCACATTTATAATCTGTGTTCACTGTCAACATGTTAAAGTCCCTTCTTCTTCCAGACCAGAGATTAAGCCCAATGTTCACATGTTGCTCAATGTCTCTGATGCCTCCGATGTGCTCCACAGGATCTTGGGAAGGATCACTGAACTGGAAGCAGTCACTGTCCACTCCACCTGGCCACCGGACCATCGAAATATATTAAAACTTTCAAGGAAACGGGGCAACCGTGCCGGCCTGCTAGTAAGACTGAGACTACGTGGTTTCAAGACCCCCGTTCCTAGCTTCCTGCTAGCAAATGTATAATCTCTGGAGAACAAGAGGGATGAACTCAGATCATGGCTCAATTTCAGCGTGTACTGTGGGACTGCCTCGCACTCTGCTTCACAGAAACCTGGCTCAACCCACGCATTCCCGACTGTGCACTTCAGGCTGATGGTTTTTCTATCCATCATATGGGCCGTACAGCATCCTCGGGGTATAGAAGGTTGGAGAGGTTTGCTTTTCAATCAACAAATTGTGGTGCATGAACATTACAACCCTGCGCAGCCATTGCTCCCCAAACCTTAAATTCCTCAACATCAAATGCTGCCCCCTCTATCAACCACGGAATTTTACCACTACTATCTTAACTGCTGTGTACATACTGCCACTAGCAAAAGTTGAGGAAGCTCTGGGTGTGTTGTACGCCACCAATAACAGCCTAGAGATGGAACACTCCGAGGCCCTGTTTATTGTAACTTGCGAATTCAATCAAATCCATCTAAGGAAGGTGTTGCCCAAGTACCACCAGAACATTTCCTGCCCACCAAGGGCCCGCACTTTTTAGATCACTGCCATACCACTGTGAAAGATGCCTACCACTCCATTCCCCGCTCTCATTTCAGGAACTCCAATCACAATCACAAGGCAAAAGTTCAAGCAGGAGACCGTCGTGCGGATACAATTCCATTGTTGGTTATAGTAGGCAGGGGATTAACTCCAGTACTGTCTGGAATTGGCTTATTTGGATCATACTCAAACAGTCCGCACATACATTGACACACAATTTACCAGCAAGTGTGTGGAGGACTGCATACTGAAGAAGTCAATCCGGGTGTTCCCCAACAGGAAACCCTGGATGAATTAGAAGATACAGAAACTGCTAAAAACCAGGTGTCAGGCCTTCAGATCAGGCGACCCACTTAAATATAGCAAATCCAAATATGACCTCCGCAGTGATATTAAGAAAGCCAAAGACGAATACCGATCCAAATTTGAGACCCAGAGAGACTCTTGGTTGACGATGTTAAGCACTGAATGACATCACAGTTTCTAAGAAGAAGCTGTGCAAGATAGCAGGCGATGACTCATCCTTTCCAGATCCTCTCAAAGCCTTCTACGTTCGCTTTGAGCAGAATTTCGGCGGAGAGGTAACACCTATTCCGACAAGTCCTGACGAACCTATCCCAACAGTTACTGCATCAGAGATCAGATCGGTTTCCCTTCGTGTGAATCCAATGAATGCGATCGGACCTGATGGGGTACCAGGCCGTGCATTGTGAGTGTGTGCAGATCAACTGGCAGACGTTGTCTCGGACATCTTTAACGTCTCCCTGCAACAGGCCACTTTCCCTGCTTGGTTCAGGAGGGCCAACATCATCCCTGCGCCTAAGCAGGCTCATGCAGCAAGTGCTTTGAAAGGCTAGTCATGGCATTAATCAACTCCACCCTTCCCACTGCTCTTGACCTACACTAAATTGCCTATCGGACCAACAGATAATCGTCAGATGCCATGCCACTTGCCCTTCACTCCTCCCTAGAACATCTTGACATCAAGAATAGATATGTAAGAATGCTACTCATTCACTACAGGTCAGCCTTCAACACTATTATCCCCTTGAGACTGATGACTAAACTTAGTGATCTTAGACTAAGCCCCACTCTCTTTAACTGGATCCTCAGCTTACTGACTCACAGGTCATAATCGGTGAAGATTGGCGTCAATATTTCATCGTCACTAGCTCTCAACACTGTAGCCCCCCAGGAGTGCATACTCAGCCCTCTACTGTATTCACGGTATACCTATGACTGTGATGCCAAATACCAGAGTAATTCCATTGCAAGTTCGCTGATGACACTACCATAATCTCAGATGGCGACGAAACAGACTACAGACGGGCGTTGGAAGACCGAAGAAAATAGTGCACAGAGAACAACCTAGCTCTCAATGGCAGCAAAACAAAGGAAGTCATGACTGAATTTCGCGGAATGTTACTCATGCACCCGACCCCGCCACCGCCCCCTCCCCCAACACACACACACACACACACACACATACACACACACACAAACACACATTTACAGCACAGAGATGGAACAAGTGGAGAGTGTCAGGTTCCATGGAGTGGTCATCAACAATAAGCTTTCTTGACTCTTCATGCGACCACACTGGTTACAAAAGCCCAACAGCCTGCCTTCTTCCTCAGACAGCTGAGGAAATTTAGCATGGCGGTGAATACCCTTGCCAACTTTTATAGTTGCATTATTGAGAGCGTTCTGTCTGGATGTATCACTGCCCGGTATGATAACTGTAGTATTTAAATCGGAGACAGTTACAGAGAGTGGTGAACTCAGACCAGGAAATCTTCAAAGCCAGCCTTCCATCTAAGGAATCCAACTACGAGGTCTGCTGTCAAGAAAAGGCCGCAAGCATTCTTAAAGATCCATCCCACCCTGGAAATGCATTTCTACAACCTCTACCATTGGGAAGAAGGTACAGAAGCCTGCACACACGCACCAGCAGGTTTCGACCTTCCTGTTGTTAGAATATTGAATAGACTCACAAATGTTGAGCATTTGCCTGTACCTGTGTTTTGGTTTTTGCCGCCTTTATCTATTATTTTACTTACCTATGCTATTTAACAATGTGATCTGCCTATATTGATCTCAAAACAAAGCTTTTCATTGTGCCTCAGTACACATGGCAATAAATTCAATTCAATTCCTTGCTGAGTGAAATCCTAATGCATTTGGATAGGGACTGTTTCAGTGTTTGTGAATTGTATTGGATGTGAAGTACACGGATCCCGACCTCTGGCGATATACTGGATCCTGAGGATTTCTTGTACAATATCCTGAAGTAGAGATGACTGACCAAAAACAACAATCGTCATCTCTGCAAAAATGATGACAACCTATGGAGAAAGTTTCCTCTGAGTCCCATTGACTCCCATTCTTCTTAGATTTCGTGATATCCAACATACTCAAATGATGACTTAAATTCTAGATCAGACATTTTTCTCTTAACAATTAAGGTTCATGATTTGCAGAAAGTCTTAATGAGTTCCGGTATTGATTTTATTCTATTATTTTTCGGTGGTGTGAAAGTTGATAGCTATCAAACATTGTTCACCTTGTAATGCCACGATAATAATAAAATGCACGGATGTCAGTGATAGAAGAAGCTGCTAATGTCCCTGAGACTTGTTGGATCTGCAGTCCTCCTCGCCAGTGGAAATTATGCCATCGCACTACGGACTTGTGTCTTGCCAATGGTGGACAGTCATTGTAGTTTTAGAAGGTGATCCAATCGTCATAAAATTTTGAGAACTTGAGTGGAGTAACTGCTTTTGGCCTGTTAACTCAGATTTGAATATTTTCACGGTCTTGATGCATAGGGACACAAATCAAACATTTCTCACTCACCGCCCTTGACAATCACGTTCATACATCATCTCTAGCCCTATTAAGTCTCTAATCTTTAATGATACCCAATGACATTTTCATCAAATCACTTATCCCCAAATCTTCATGAATGCAGTTGCTGACCTATTCCTTTAATAAAGCCAAAGAAGACACGTCCAATGTTGTCTCAGTTATTCTCCACTTCATATCCTTACAAGTCTACTCCAGGAGCTGAACAAATGTGAGTGGTTCCCTTGCAACTTCGTGCAGAATCAATCGAGTAGCAATGCCTTTTAGAGCTCGTCCAGCTCAGTCAGTGGTGGTGCATTGGACGTTCATTGGTGATTGTCAATGTTGTAATACATCTATACAGTATTCTATACATATTAGCAGATTTTTTTTAAAAGTGCAGGTGTTTTAGGAGGATATGGTGGCATGTACTGAGAACCAGTTAAGAGGCACAAAAGCAATCTATGAAAGTTTGGAAGATTTGATGCAGCAAATGCAACCTCACTAATGAAAACGTAGAGGCAGGGAGAAGAGAAAGATAGACGGAGATGATATGTCAGCTGATGGTTTCCATCTATGCAAGGGTTGCTTGCTTGAGGAATTCTGGCTCAGAGTGGATGAGTTGAAGTCTGATCTTCAAATCAGACAAAGGTACAGTACACCTACAACTTCATAACACCCCCCCCCCCCTTAAGATACAACTGAAACATCATAATGAAAAGATGGCTTATTTTTTTTCCATTCTTTAAGCACATTACCCTAACATAATCTAAGTTCACTTTAACTTCTTCATATATATATATATATATATATATATATATATATATATATAGTGTGTATGTGTATATATATTGTTCGTGACATATACATGGAAATTTTGTAAGGCCAGTACCACACTCATTAGTACTTTTTTCGATCATGGAGTATTTCCTTTGGAAGATGTTGAGTTTCTTCGAAAAGTACAATCCCATCACCACCCTTCTCTAGCAGTACAGATGTAACTCCTCTGATACTAGCATCGATGGCAACTTTACAAGTTTTTGAAAAGTTTGGTGTGGATAAAACTGGTGTGGCATTCAACGAGGTAAAAACAATGACTGTAGATGCTGGAAACCAGATTCTGGATTAGTGGTACTGGAAGGGCACAGCAGTTCAGGCAGCATCCAAGGTGCAGCGAAATCGACGTTTCGGGCAAAAGCCCTTCATCAGGAATAAAGGCAGAGAGGCTGAAGCGTGAAGAGATAAGACATTGTTCTGTCCACTGAAACTTTGTGTTCCTTTTCAGAAAATTGGTTAGCGGTGCCACTACACTGCTGTATTTTGGAACAACCTTCCAATAAAATATGTTTCTTCCAAATAATCTAAGTACCTTTTTCTTCGACTTTAGTCGTGGAAATTCCTCGATGGCCTTCGTTTGGCATTCCGTGGGGTTAACCTTCCATGGCCGATGTTATGTCCCAAAAACATCACCACTGCTTTCGCGAATTCAGTTTTGTTTAAGTTAAGTAACAGTTTTGCTTCTCGTAGTCATTCAAAGAGCTCTTGTGCCATGTAATTTTTCCTGGTCTTGGTAAAGGTCACTACATCGTCCAAATAAACTGCACAGATTGTAACAGAGCCACAACTCTGATCATGAGTCTTTGGAATATGGTAGGTGCATTCTTCATTCCAAAGGGCATTACTTTGATATGATATAGCCCATTTGGGGTTAAAAACGCCGAAATTTGTTTCGCCATCTCTGATAAAATTACCTGCCAGTAACCATGCAGTAAGTCCAAAGTGTTGATGCAACCGGCTTGTCCAATTTTCTCGATACTGTCCTACAATCTTGGAATTGGATATGTGTCCAATTTGGAACCATGATGACCTTCGAACTCCACTCGCTTTGGCTTGGTTCGATGATATCGTCACCGAGAATGGCCTCCCACCTCCATCTGGACCTTTGTGGCTTTGAACGGATGAAGTCGATAGGGGTGTTTTTCTTTCTGAGCAGCATTCCCTACGTCTACATTATGTACAATAACATGAGTCATCCCCATCTGATTCATACATATGCCCTCGCACTGCAGTAACAAACCTTTCAGCCGTGTTCTTTGCTTATGTGGCAGATAATTTACTAACCTATCCCAGTCCTTAAGGACGTCTTTATTTTAAAATCTATTTTGAGGCACAATAAAATCCATATCATCTGGATTTGATTCCTCACTATGTGGGGTAGTGACTTACATTTGATTCTCCAGTTATTTCTCTCTATTATAGTAATGTTTCAACATGTTCACATGACATAGCCAATGCCTTTTTTTTACGGGCTGTCATCTTTACTATTTAGTTCACCTGACTCGACATTTTCTTAATTTGATAGGGACCACTGTACGTGGCTTTGAAGGGATCTCCTATCACTGGCGACATTAATAACACGTCATCCCCTCAGGAAAATGTCCGAGTCTCAGATACTTTATCTGCTAACTGCTTCGTTATAAGCAGTGCCCTTTTTAGATTCTGTTTAGCTCACTCACCTAATCAATTTAATCTCTCTGTCTCACCTCTTATGCATAATCTAAGAGTGAGATTGCCGAAGTTGGTCCTGCCAATTTTTCTTTACTTTATTTCAAATGGCCTCTCATTTCACGCCCAAATTTCAACTCCAAGATAGGCAACTACGAAAATTCGTTTGGGGCATCTCTAATTTGTCAAGAGGCGAAAGCAAGAACCAGAGGGCTGCTTGGAAGGTGACTCAAACCGGTTAAAAATTATCTCGGGCATCGAGGCCTTCAGTTGTCGTCAGGTGAGAGCGAGGATCAGAGGGCTACTGGGAAAGTGAGTGAAACTATTTTATTTGTGTAGTGGCTGAATCCGAGACACTACATTTTTAGTGTCTCTCACCTGCCCTCATTCTCTATTCGAAAAAAAAAGGACTCTGTGGTGAGTCGATCAAGTAGGGTTTTTGTATTTCCTTTCTTTATTGTTTTATCGATTGATTGGTTAAAAGCTTTCCTTTTTCGTTTACCTAAGCTAAGACTAAAGTTAAATTTAAGGTTAAAAATGCCAGGCGATCTCAGATCCATTTTATGCTCCTCTTGATCAATGTGGGAGCTCAGGGACGCTGTTCATGTTGTTGACTCGTTCACGTGCAGGAAGTGTGTCCAGTTGCAGCTCTTGTTAGTCCGCATGACTGCTCTGGAGTTGGAGATGGACTCACTTTGGAGCATATGGGATGCTGATGGGGTCATGGATAGCTGGTTTAGTGAATTGGTCACACCGCAGATTAGAAAGGCTGAGGGAAAAAATGGAATAGGTGACCAAAAGGCAGAGAAAGAGCAGGAAGGCAGTGCAGGTGACACCTGCGGTCAGCTCCCTCCAAAACAGCTATAGAGTTTTCGAAACTGCTGGGGGAGGTGGCTCAACAGGGGGTGGCAGCAGTTGCTCAGTCCATGGTTGGTTCTGCTGTTCAGAAGAGCGGAAAAGTGAGTGCATGGGCGACATTCCTAGGGGATTCAATTCTAAGGGGAGTAGATAGGTTGTTCTGTGGTCAGAAACGAGACTCCCGAATGGTACGTTGCCTCCCAGGTACATAGGTCTTGGATGTCTCAGATCAGCTGCAGGAAATTCTCAAGGAATAGGGTGAACAGTCAGTTGTCGTGGTGCATGTAGGCACCAATGATATAGGAAATCAGCAGTATGATGTCCTACAAGCAGTATTTAGGGAGTTAGGAGTCAAGTTATAACGTCGGACCTCAGTGGTGGTATTGTGAGGTTTGCTACCTGTGCGAAATGCTAGTCAGAGTCGGAATGATAGAATACGCAGGATGAATGTGTGACTTGAGAGATGGTGCAGGAGGTAGGATTTCAGACTTTTGGGACATTAGGACCAGTTCTGGGGGAAGTGGGACTATTACAAATTGGATGGTCTCCACCTGGGACGGACTGAAACCATCGTCCTTTGGGTGTTTTTGCTTACGGTGTTGTGAGGGTTTAAAATAATGTGGCAGGGGGATGGGAACCAAATGAGGTTGGAGGACAGAAAGGACGCAATAACTAAAGTCTCTAAGGAACTAGACAATGAAGCCATCGATGTTTCAAGCAGGATAGATTGGGAGGCAAAAGGAGTGGAAATTTTGCATTACTGTTCAAAGAAGGTATTACAGCTGTGCTGAAGGAGGGCACGAGCAGTGTGGCAATATGGGCAGAGCTCAGAAATAGGACGGGTGCAGTTGCAATGCTGGGCTGTACTACAGGTCTCCCAACAGCGTGGAATAGATTCCCTACAGTGTGGAAACAGGCCCTTCGGCCCAACCTGTCTACACCGACCCTCCAAAGAGTGACCCACTCCCTCTCTGATTCATGCACCTAACACTATGGGCAATTAGCATTGCCAATTCATCTGGCTTGCACATCTTTGGACTGTGGAAGAAAGCCAGAACACCTGGATGAAACTTGGAGACTATGCAAGCTCCACACAGACAGTCGCCCGAGGCTAGAATCGAACCGGGGACCCTGGTGCTGTGAGGCAGCAGTGCTAACCACTGAGCCACCGAATCGCCTCACGTCGAGAAATCATCATAATCTCGAAGGGAGTTTCTCAAAATGGAGACCTGTGACCAGGGCTGGGAGCACTGCTGCTTGTGATGCATATAAATGATTTGGAGGAAGGATTCAGTTGCCAGATTAGCATGTTTGCAGATAACACTAAGATTCGTGGAGAAGCAAATAGTGAAGGGGACTGGCAAGAATGCTGCAGAATATAGGTAGACTGGCGGTTTGGGCAGTGTATTGGCAGATAGAGTTCAATCCAGGCAAATGTGAGGTGATGCCTTTTGGAAGATGCAATTCAACAGCGCACTATTGCAATAAATGGAAAATTCCTGTGGCAAATTGATTACAAAGAGATCTGTGTATTAAAGTTCATTGTTCACTGAAGGTGGAAATGCAGGTCAATAGAGTGGTCAAGAAGGCCTACGGCGTGCTTTCCTTCATTGGCTGGGGTATTGAGTACAAGAGTTGGCAGGTCATCTTAGAGTTGAATGGTACTTTGATTCAGCAGCATTTGGAATACTGCGTACAGTTCTGGTTGCCATATTAGGAGAAGGATGTGGATGCTCTGGAGACGGTGCAGAGGAGGTTCACCAGGATGTTACCAGAGATGGAGGGTGCTAACTATGAAGAGTCTTCGAGTAGATTAGGATTATGTACATTCGAAAGATAGACATTGAGCGAGGACCTGATTTATGTCTACAATATTATGAGAGATGTAGACAGGGTGGAAAGTAAGAAGATTTTTTCCCAGAGGCGGGGACCCACTTACTGGGGGATCATCAGTTCAAAGTGAGAGGGGAAAAGTTGAAGGGAGTTATGTGTGGAAAGATCTTTATGCAGAGGATGGTGGGTACCTGGAATATGTTGCCACCAGAGATGGTAGAGACGGGCACGATAGCATCATTTAATATCTATCTAGACAGATACATGAATGGGCACGGAGCGAATGCAGGCAGTCTCTTATAAAGGAAGCAACAAGTTTAGATAGAAGATCTGGATCAGCGTCGGCTTGGAGTGATGAAGCTCATGTTCCTCTGCTGTAATATTTTTGTAATATATTTATTGGCAAAAAAAAAGCTTTCTAACTTTACAAAAATGTGAAGTTATGTAAAATATGACAAATACCAGTATAATTAAAAAAACGCGAATTACAATGCAACTACTGTGTATTAACTACTAACCTACCCGATGAAACAGAACAAAACCAAACACTGCAAAACACAACATTGCAAATAATGAACACGGAAGTACCTAAAAAGAATGCGAACACACAGGAACACAAAATATACAAAACAACAATATTCAGTGCAGAGCTCCCAAACAAAAAAAAAAAAATTGGAGTGTTGTATATATGCCTGTCGTGAAAAGTAAATGGACTCGACTCATCTATTAGGTAAAAACAATGACTGCCGATGCTGGAAACCAGATTCTGGATTAGTGGTGCTGGAAGAGCACAGCAGTTCAGGCAGCATCGATGCTGCCTGAACTGCTGTGCTCTTCCAGCACCACTTATCCAGAATCGACTCATCTATTAGCAAGAGCGAAGAAAAAGAATTCTATTATATCAGTTTAACCTGTGTATTACAGAGGGGCACAATGCAGCTAGCAAAATGCAGCTAGCAAAGCCCCGGAACATAATTCAAATTCTTGACTTATAGTGCTTCTTATCACATTATCAAGGACAAAGACTATGCACATTTGAGTTGCTATTCGTTTTCATTTCTTTCGTTATTTGGACACACTGTCCTTCGTATCTCGTAACCTTTGTTGAATTTCGACCGCTCACAAGGCTAGTTTGAATCTTTACAAAATTCTGCAGAAACAGGAACAGGCTGCGTTCTTAACTGCAGAACTCAGCAAAAGCACTCTGCGAGCTTGAGCACAGTACCAAATTTAGAAATCATTTCTCTTCTTACAAATTTCACAGTAAATGGATTTCAGATTTCACCGTAAATGTGAAATTTCCATTACATTGTCCTCCTTTTTGTCATTTTATGACAACAAGAACGACAAATAATAGAGCCAGATTTTAAAACATCTAAAGAGCCAGGTAACTAAAAATCAACGATCTTAACAGCTGTCTGTGTTGTAAGGAGCATTGAAACGGTCCCAGACACTTCTTCGCTTTCCAATCTTTCCTCCTGAAGTCTTTCACCACTGGATAGTCTCCAGGTTCGAGATCGTGCAGCTTCCCTTCTGCTGGTTGTGCTGCTTTCACTTGATTCTTTATTTCAGACAGAAATGTAGACAGTTTTATATAGTAACACAACATCTCATCCTCACAGTGGCCTGTTATCTGTCTTACCTTTGGTCTTGCGCCAATTCCTGTATTTGGCAACCTATCAATCAAAATCTCAAACAGGCTAAGATTTGCTTTTCCTCTCCTCCTAGATCACATATATATTAGCACAAACGGAAATGCCTTTGTCTATGTCACCCCTAGTTCCTCACAACATTTTGTCAATTTATTTTTTAAGGTAGCATTTTCTCTTTCCACTGCCCCACCGCTCGCTGGGTGGTTGGCATAGTGTTGGCTCATGTTTATTCCCAAATAATCACTGGCCTTCTGTAGGGAATTATTTGACAAATGGTGTCTCATTATCAGAACTTAGCCTTTCAGGGATGCCCCTATATCTACTCTAAAAAGGCAACTGGTGTACCTTCCCATTATAACATAGATTTAGGCATTGATTTATACGCATCATCATTGTACTGAACATATGATCCACGCTCTGCAATCTCAGTGCTCAATATCGGGGTGGGACTTGTTTCAGTTCCTGGAAGGTTAGTAGAAGGGATTAGCATTAGCGAGTCTTCATTGCCAAGTGTAAAGGAAAGAGGCTTACCTGTACCTTGTGGGCTGCACACCTCCACGTCAGCCATCCCCTGTCAGTCACTCTGCTGTCCAGCCTCCAGGGCCAATGCGACTGTCTGTGCAGTGACTGCCTCGCCCAGTTGTCCATTGCTCTGCAAAAAAAGCACTTGCCAGATCTTCCTCTGCTCGCATCTCTTCTGCATTCTCTTTTTCTGCAGCACCTTCCTCCAACGGCTGGGCGACCATCTTTTTCGCTATTTCATCCTTCATTCCATTCATGAAGCTGTTTCTCATGTGTGTTTCATACAGTGTCATTTCTGCTGCCGTTATATCTTCAGGTGGTCTCAGTCCACGATGATTCTTATGGACTTCAGTGAGGTGCATAAGGTTATGGGACACGATCACCTCTTCTGATTGATTACACATTGCGATTTTGGTCATGTCCATTCGCACTGGGAATGCCTCCCTACAGGTGGGTGCCAGCACTAAACTCTCCGTTCTCTTGTCCTTGCGGGTTGGCTGCTCGAGCATGAACATTTACGGCTGGTCAGTTATACTTATCTTGGCATTCTTGCTTCAATCTTTTGCGGGTACGAGATGCTATCAGTGATTCAGCAGACCCTGAGGTGGCGGCCGCTGACGTGGAACTTTCGCCAGGCGGATCTCGGAGGGAGGCTGTCGGTCTCAGAGTGCAGTCATCAACGTCAGGATCTGAAACAGACTTAAGACACTGTACAGTGTCGTTAGGTTGTTTTCCCGCACGCATCTGCATGTGCGCTGTTGTTTCTATGCGTACTTGATCTATCTTTTACTTGAGGTTTCCTTTCCCTGATATCAGCCTTCCATATGTTGTAAGCAAACCAATTAACAGGTTCTATTTTCCCCTTTCTTTTCTCCTTCTCTCTCTCCTCCAACCTCGACCTCAATACTTCCAACTGCCTTTTACTAAAACTTCCTCACTCCAGAAAACCACATTCCCTAATCCACAATTCTAACTGCTTTACAGACTCTGAGCCATGCTTATTTAGCATGTATTGTATTTTTGCTTGACCATTCCAAGTCCTCTGTGGACCCTGGTTTTGTTTGCTCTTGCTGGAGCCCCTTTTTAAAAGATCTAAACTAACAATTCAACTCTTCTGCCATTTCTTTGCTCCCCGTAATAAATCCACCCATTTCCATCATCAAGGCCGAATTTTAGTCTTAACCATTTTTTTTTCCACATACCTAAAAAAGCCTTTACTATCCTCCTTTATATTTTTGACCAGATTACCTTCGTACCTTATTTTTTTCTTTGCGTACCTTTTTAGTTATGTTCTGTTGTTCTTTAAAAGCTTCCCAGTCCTCCGGTTTCCCACTCATCTTTGCTATGTTATACTTTTTCCCTTTTGTCTTTATATAGTCCTTAACTTCCCTCGCCACCCCTGCCTTCCCTTAGGATCTTTCTTCCTTTTTGGGATGAACTGATCCTGCATCTTCTGCATTATACCCAGAAATACCTGCCATTGTTGCTCCACTGCCATCCCTGCCAGGGTATTGCACCATTGAACATTGGCCAGCTCCTCACTCATAGCTCCATCGTTTCCCTTATTCAACTGAAATATTTTCACTTCCGAATCTCTCCTCTCCCTTTCAATTTGCAGACTAAAGCTTATTGTATTGTGATCACGACCTCCTAATGGCTCCCTTTCTTCGGGGTCCCTGATCAATCCGGCTCATTGCACAACACCAGATCCAGGATTGCTTTCTCCCTGGTAGGCTCCATACACAAGCTGTTCTAAGAATCCATCTCAGAGGCACTTCAAAAACGCACTTTGTTGGGATCCAGTACCATCCTGATTCTCCCAGTTTACCTGCATGTTGAAATCCCCCATAACAACTGTAGTAATATCTTTGTGACAGGCACATTTCAGCTCCTTATTCAACTGACACACTACAGCCGGGCTACTGTTTGGGTGCCTGCAGATAACTCTCATTAGGGTCTTTCTACCCTTAGAATTTCTCATCTCTATCCATACTGAGTGTACATCCCCTGATTCTAGGTCCCCCGCACTGTGTTGCAGTGGCAAACCGACCTGCCAGAATGCTGGTCCCCCACCCATTAAGGTGCAACCCGTCCCTCTTGTATAATTTATCCTGACCGCAAAACATACCCCAGTCGTCCAAGAATTTAAATCCTTGCTTCCTGCACCAGTTCCCCAGCCACGCATTCAATTCCATTACCTCCCTGTTCCTGTCCTCTGAAGGTTGGGGACAATCTTTCATCGTCACTAACACTCAACACTGGAGCCTGTGCAGGAGTGCGTATGCAGCTCCTTACTATACTCACTGTATACCCATGACTGCGTCGCCATATATCAGACTAATGCCATTTGCAAGTTCACTGATGACGCCACCACAGTCGGTCGAATCTCAGATGCCAACGAATCAGACAACAGATGTGAGGTGGATGACCTGGAAAAATGGTGCACTGAGAACATCCCATCTCTCAATGCCGGCAAAATAAAGGAACTCATTATTGACTTTTGGCAGAATGTTACTCATGCCCCCCACACATTAACAGCAGAGAGGAGGAACGAGTGGAGAGTATCAAACTCCTGGGAGTAGTCATCCACAACAAGCTTTCTTGGACGCTTCATGTGGACGCACTGGTTAAAAAGGCCCAACAACGTCTCTTCATCCTCAGGCAGCTGAGGAGATTTGGCATGACGGTGAATACCCTTGCCAACGTTTATAGATGCGGAATCGAGAGCATTCTGTCTGGATGTATCACTTCCTGGTACGGCAACTGTACCATTCAAGAGCGGACTTGAATCACTAAGGACAACCTCCCATCTGTAGAATCCATCTACCAGGCCGACTATCAAGGAAAGGCCGCCAGAATTCTCAAAGATCCATCCCAACCTTGCAATGTTTTTCTACAGCGTCTACCATCAGGGAAAAGATATAGAAGCCTGAACACACGCACCAGTTGGTTTCACCACAGTTTCTACCCTACTGGTGGTAGAATACTGAATGGACACACAAACTCTTAACATTCACCTGTACCGTGGTTTTGTTCTTTTTTAATTTTGCCGCTGTTTATCTATTATTTACTATATATGCTACCTAACTCTGGGATCTGCCTGTATTGCTCGAAAGATAAAGCTTTTCACTGTGCCTCGGTACACGTCACAATGAATTCAATTCAAATTCAAATTCAAATTCAGATGTATTAGGGAATTGAAAGAAATTGTCTGTTTCTGGGAAACCACATAAGCAAGCAGTTTTCTAGGAGGGAGGAAGTAACAATGCTACTTAACCTGCTGCCTCATGACAAATAGTTGCATAAGATTGGCTTCAGAAGGAATGTCCTGCGGTTGTTTCAGCAAAAGCTGCCCTGCAACAGACCTTCAATTCGGAATTTATCAAATAACAGGGGATCTACCTTTGATATGAAAGCAAGCTGCGTACATGATGGCTCCAGCTGTGTCGTCAATACAGTGAACGAAAATATTGAAAGGATCACCACTAATTTTGCACTTTAAACTTGCGGGACAGAAATTTCAATAAAAATTTAACACCAGGATACTTGAGTCACCGAACTTCGGTAAACAGCACTGCACTACAAAATAATCAAATAATTGGTGCAGCTCGAAGCAAAAATATTTGTTTGAAATCGGAGCTAAATTCCTGCGGTTATTTGGTAAGGACCAGACTATGTTGTCAGATATAATTTGCTGACTTGTGTGGCCATATTTTGTTTGCTCCATGCAATAAAGTTGAAGTTAACTGTTCCAACCCATGTTTGTGAGATTTCTTAACAAGTCCCCGAATTAAATGTAGATTCTGTTAATTTACACCCAACCAAAAGCTTCAAATGTACGGGAATAATTCCTACAGTGTGGAGATAGGCCAAGTCAGTCCAGCAAGTCTACACCAACTTTCTGAAAAGCATCCGACTCAAACCTTTTTCACTACCTTACATCTGGCACTGACTAATACACCAAAGCTGCACAAATACGAACTGTGAAAGAAAACTTGAGCACCTGAGGGAGATAATGCAATCTCTACACAGACAGTCACTGAACGCTTGAATTGAACCAGCGCCCGTAATGCTAAGAGGCAGCAGTGCTAACCACTGAGCCACCGTGACGCCCAATGGAAGGCAAAGCTGCTACACAGCGCTCGTTGAATGCCGTGGAGAAACAGGTCAGCTATCACTTAATGGCAGAACAGGCTGAATTGGCCGAATGTCCTAATTATGTTCCAATATCTTGTCGTCTGAGTCATAGAGTCATACAAATGTACAGCACGGAAACAGATCATTCGGTCCAACCCGTCCATACCGACTACATACCCCAACCCAATCTAGTCCCACTTGCTGGCACCCAGCCCATATCCCTCCAAACCCGATCTATTCATACCCATCCAAATGCATTTTAAATGTTGCAATTGTACTCGCCTCCACTATTTCCTCTAGCAGCTCATTCCATACATGTACCACCCTCTGCGTAAAAAGGTTGCCCCTTCAGTCTCTTTTATATTTTACCCCTTTCACTCAAAAACTATGCCCTCTAGTTCCCGACTCCCCTACCGCAGGAAAAATACTTTGTCTATTTATCCTTTCAATGTCCCTCATAATTTTGGAAACATCTTTAAGGTCACCTATCAACCTCTGACACTCCAGGGAAAAAAGCCCTGAACATCCTGTTCAGCCTCTCCCTACAGTTCAAATCAATCAACCCTGGCAACATCCCTGTAAATCGTTTCTGAACCCTTTCAAGATTCACAACATCTTTCTGATAGGAAAGAGATCAGAATTGTACGCAATATTCCAACAGTGGCCTAAACCATGTCCTGTACAGCCGCAACATGACCTCCCAACTCCTGTACTCAATACTCTGACCAATAAAAGAAAGCATATCAAACGCCTATTTCGCTAACCTATTGACTTGCGACTCCACTTCCAAGGAGCTACGAGCCTGCACTCCAAGTTCTCTTTGTTCAGCAACACTCCCTAGGACCTTACCATTAAGTGTATAAGTCCTGCTAATATTTGCTTTCCCAAAATGCCAGCAACTCGCATTTATCTGAATAATACTCCATCTGCCACGTCTCAGCCGATTGGCCCATCTGGTCAACATCCTGTTGGAATCTGAGGTAATCTTCTTCGCTGTCCACTACACCTCCAATTTTTGTGCCATCTGCAAACTTACTAAGGGTACCTCATTCTCACATTTATGTAAATCACAAAACGTAGCGGGCCCAGCATCGATCCTTGCAGCACTCCACTGGTCACAGGCCTCCATTCTGAAAAACAACCCTCCACCACCTTCTGTCTTCTACATTTGAGGCAGTTCTGTATCCAAATGGCTAGTTCTCCCTGTATTCCATGCGATCTAAATTTGCAAACCGGTCTCCCATGGGGACCCAAGTCGAATGCCTTACTAAAGTCGGTACAGATCACATCTACAGCTTTGCCCTCATCAATCTTCTTGGTTACTTTTTCAAAAAAGTCAATCAAGTTTGTGAGACTTGATTTCCCACGCACAAAGCCATGTTGACTAAACCTAATCAGTCCTTGCCTTTCCAAATGTACGACTCTATAACTCTATGACACGATGTACATCCTGTCCCTCGGGATTCCCTCTATCAACTTGCCCTCCACGGACGTCAGGCTCACCGGTCTATCGTTCCCTGACTTATCCTATCCATCCTACTTAAACAGTTGCACCACGTTTAGCCAACCTCTAGTCTTCCAGCACATCACCTGTGACTATCGATGATACAAATATCTCAGCAAGAGGCCCATCAATCACTTCTCTAGCTTCCCACAGAGTTCTCGGGTACACATGATCGGGTCCTGGGAATTTATGTATCCACCCTTATGCGTATAAAGACATCCAGTACTTCCCTCTCTGTAATCTGGATATTTTGCAAGATGTCACCATCTATTATCCTACATTCTATATCTTCCTTATCTTTTTCCGCAGTAAATTCTGATGCAAAATGCTCGTTTAGTATCTCCCCCATTTACTGCGGCTCCACACAATGACCGCCTTGCTGTTCTTTGAGGGGCCCTATTCTCTCCCTAGTTACACTTTTGTCCTTAATGTATTTGTAAAAACCCTTTGGATTCTCCTTAATTCTATTTGGTAAAGCTATCTCATGTCCCCTTATTCACCTCCTGCTGCCTTTATATTCTTCTAAGGATTCACTTAATCTATTCTGTCAATACTTGATATGTGCTTCCTTCTTTATTTTAACCAAGTCATGTTAAAGTTGTACAAGACGTTGGTTCGGCCGCATTTAGAATACTGTGTACAGCTCTGGGCGCCACATTACCGAAAGGATATGGACGCCTTGCAGAGGGTACAGAGAATGTTTACGAGGATGTTGCCTGGTATGGAAGGTACTAGCTATGAAGAGAGGTTGAGTAGGTTCGGTTTATTTTCATTAGTAAAAGGGAGATTGAGGGGGCACCTGATTGAGATTTACAAAATCATGAAGGGTATAGACAGGGTGGATAGAGACAAGCTTTATCCCAGGATGAAAGGTTCAGTAACGAGAGCACGCTTTCAAGATGAGAGGTGAAAAGTTTAAGGGGATACACGCACTAAGTACTTCACACAGAGGGTAGTGGGCGTTTGGAACGCGTTGCCAACAGAGGTGGTAGAGGCAGGCACGGTAGATTCTTTTAAGATGCATCTGGATAGATGCATGAGGAGGTGCGGAGCAGAGGGATTCAGATGCTTAGGAATTGGCCGACAGGTTTAGACAGTACTTCTGGATGGGCTCAGGCTTGGAGGGCCGAAGGGCCTGTTGCTGGGCTGTAAACTTTCTTTGTTCTTTGTTCTTTGTAGTTAAACCCTCAAATAATTTGGTCCTCCAGCTTTCACTATACATACCAGCCTTCCCTTTCACCCTGACAGGAATATACTTTCTCTGGATTCTCATTATCTCACTTCGGAAGACTTCCCCAATTTCAACCATCCCGTTACCTGCAAACATCTGCCTCCAATCAGCTTTCGAAAGTTCTTGCCTAATACTGTCAAAATTGGCCTTTCTCCAATTTAGAACTTCAACTTTTAGATCTAGTCTGTCCTTTTCTATCACTATTTTAAATTTAATAGAATTATGGTCACTGGCCCTAAAGTGCTCCCCCACTGATACTTCCGTCACCTTCCTGTGTTATTTCCCAAGGGGTAGGTCAAGTTTTGCACCTTCTCTAGTAGGTACAACCACACACTGATTCAGAAAAAAATCTTGAACACACTTAACAAATTCCTCTCCATCTAAACCCTTAACACTATGGCTGTCCGAGTCGATGTTGGAAAGTTAAAATCCCCTATCAAAACCACCCTATTATTCTTACAGACAGCAGAGATCTCCTTACAAATTTGTTTCTCAATTTCTGTCTGACTATTGGGGGGTATATAATACAATCCCAATAAGGTGATCATCCTTTTCTTATTTCTCAGTTCCACCCAAATTATTTCCCTGGATGTATTTCCGGGAATATCCTCCCTCAGCGCAGCTGTAATGCTATCCCTTATCTAAAATGCCACTGCCCCTCCTCTCTTGCCTACTTTCTATCCTTCCTGTAGCACTTGTATCCTGGAACATAAAGCTGCCAGTCCTGCCATCCTTGAGTCATTTTTCTGTAATTGCTCTGATATCCCAGTCCCATGTTCCTAACAATGTCCTGAGTTCGTCTGCCTTCCCTGTTAGGCCCCTCGCTTTGAAATAAATGCAGTTTAATTTATTAGTCCTACCTTGTCCCTGCCTTCCCTGACTGTTTGACTCACTTCTGTTCTCAACTATACCAGTGTCAAATTGATCTCTTTCTTTACTATCTCCCTGGTCCCACCACCGCCCGCCTCTCCCCCCCACCGCCACCTTACTAGTTTAAGTCCTCCCGAGTACCTCTAGCAAATCTTCCTGCCAGTATATTAGTCCCCTTCCACCCTTCCAATTTAGATGCAATCCGTCCCTCTTGTACAGGTCATTTGTGTCTTCCTTCACATCTGATAACCTAATTACCATTTGCCTGATCAGGACTGCTCGATGAAGGGATCATAAATTACAGGTGCTGGTACAAGGTGTCTTGATGAGAACTCGCTCCTGTAATAATTGTATTTGCATGAGGGCTTTTTGTTATATTATACTTTTAAGGTCACGTTTTAACTTTCTCTTTGTTAATTAATTTTATTAATCCTTTTGGTATGTGGTCATGGAACAGCGACTCATGTGGTTGGATTACAAAGTTTCCCTTGCCATCTGTATTGGATGGTTGATTTTCACTCATTGTGAGAACAAAACCTTTTTAACTTTGAAAATAACACACTTATGATAGTGTACATTTGGCACCAAGTACCTTATTGACGACAGTTCAACGAGCAACGTGAGCACGGTGGTTTACCTGATTCTCGATTTGTTTTCCCAAGTTAAGATTTTACCAATTAAATTGCTGCTGTAATCGCTGATAAATGAGATTGCAAAATACACAAGTATTATGAGGAAAATCCTGTCATTTCACAAAGGGCACCAATATCCAACATTCATTATGTCGTTCACTCTTTTCCTCCCCGTACTTTTAAACTGTGTTCGTAGTTAAATGAAGCAGTCAGTTACAGTGTAGCCAAACTCCCACTGGACTGGTATGACTATGAGAAGTCATCTTCACAATGGAAGAAAGATATGAGCTGCCATCTTAGGAGAAGCACGATATGAAATATCCCAAATTCCGACTTGTTATGAATGGTAGTCCCTAAATAATGTAATTTTTCAGAATACTGAAGAGTTCTTTTGTGGGACTGAAGGTCTTTGACCAGCCGTGTCCCACAGCGATCAGTGTGGGATCCACTTTTGTTCGTCTTTTATACAAGTGATTTCGATTATAATATCGAAAGCATGGTTTCTAACATTAGAGATGACAATAATATTGTTGGTACTATGGACAGTGAAGAGAGTTATCTAAATGAGAAATAGATCTGTTGATCACTTGGGTCATAGTGTTAAAGGTTTAGATGGAAAGGAATTTCTTAGGTGTGTACAAGACAATGTTTTGATTCAGTATGTGGATATACCGACTAGAGAAGGTGCAAAACTTGACCTACTCTTGGGAAATAAGGCAGGGCAGGTGAACACTTTGACCATAATTTTATTCGTTTAAATCGTGATGGAAAAGAATAGACCAGATCTAAAAGTTGAAGTTCTAAATTGGAGAAAGGCCAAGTTTGACCGTATTAGGCAATAACTTTCAAAAGCTGATTGGAGGCAGATGTTCGCAGGTAAAGGGACAGTTGGAAAGTGGGAAGCCTTCAGAAATGAGATAACGAGAATCCAGAGAAAGTATGTTCCTGTCAGGGTGAAAGGGAAGGCTGGTAGATAAAGGGAATGCTGGATGACTAAAGAAATTGAGGGTTTGGTTAGAAAAAGGAAGCATATATCAGGTATAGACAGGATAGATCGATTGAATCCTTAGAAGAGTATAAAGAAAGTAGGAGTATACTTAAGAGGGAAATCAGGAGGGCAAAACGGGGACCTGAGATAGCTTTGGCAAATAGAATTAAGGAGAATCCAAAGGGTTTTTACAAATGCATTAAGGACAAAAAGGTATCTACGGAGAGAATAGGGCCCCACAAAGATCAGAAGGGCGGCCTTTGTGTGGAACCACAGAAAATTGGGGAGATACTAAATGAATATTTTGCATCAGTATTTACTGTGGAAAAGGATATGGAAAATATAGACTGTAGGGAAGTAGATGGTGACATCTTGCAAAATGTCCAGATGACAGAGGAGGAAGTGCTGGATGTCTTGAAACGGTTTAAGGCGGATAAATTCCCAGGACCTGATCAGGTGCACCCGAATACTCTGTGGGAAGCTAGAGAAGTGATTGCTGGGCCTCATGCTGAGATATTTGTATCATCGATAGTCACAGGTGAGGTGCCGGAAGACTGCAGGTTGGCAAACGTGGTGCCACTGTTTAAGAAGGGCGGTAAAGACAAGCCAAGAAACTATAGACTGGTGAGCCTGACCTCGGTGGTGGGCAAGTTGATAGAGGGAATCCTGAGGGACAGGATGTACATGTATTTGGAAAGGCAATGACTGATTCGGGATCATCAACATGGTTTTGTCTGTGGGAATTCATGTCTCATAAACTTGATTGAGTTTTTTGATGAAGTAACAAATAAGATTGATATGGGCAGAACAGTTGATGTGATCTATATGGACTTCAGTAAGGCGTTCAACAAGTTTCCCCATGGGAGACTGATGAGCAACGTTCGATCTCATGGAGTAAAGGGAGAACTAGCCATTTGGATACAGAAATGGCTCAAAGGTAGAAGACTGAGGGTGGTGGTGGAGGGCTGTTTTTCAGACTGGAGGCCCGTGACCAGTGGAGTGCCGGAAGGATCGGTGCTAGGCCCTCATATTTTTGTCAGTTACATAAATGATTTGGATAAGAACATAAGAGATACAGATAGTAAGTTTGCAGATGACACAAAAATTGGAGGTGTGGTGCACAGCGAAGAGGGTTACCTCAGATTACAACAGGATCTGGACCAGATGGGCCAATGGGCTGAGAAGTGGCAGATGGAGGTTAATTCAGATAAATACGAGGTGCTGCATTTTGGGAAAGCAAATCTTAACAGAACTTATACACTTAATGGTAAGGTCCGAGGGACTGTTGCTGAACAAAGAGACCTTGGAGTGCAGGTTTACCGCCCCTTGAAAGTGGAGTCGCAGGTTGATAGGATAGTGAAGAAGGCGTTTGGTAAGCTTTCCTTTATCGGTCAGAGTATTGAGTACAGGAGTTGGGAGGTCATGCTGCGGCTGTACAGGACATTGGTTAGACCACTGTTGGAATATTGCGTGCAATTCTGGTCTCTTTCCTATCGGAAAAATGTTGTGAATCTTGAAAGGGTTCAGAAAAGATTTACAGGGATGTTGCCAGGGTTGGAGAATCTGAGCTACAGGGAGAGGCTGAACAGGCTGGAGCTATTTTCCCTGGAGTATCGGAGGCTGAGGGGTGACCTTATAGATGTTTACAAAATTGTAATGGGCATGGAAAGGATAAATAGACAAAGTCTTTTCCCTGGGTTAGGGAGTCCAGAACTAGAGGGCATAGGTTTACGGTGAGAGGGGAAAGATATAAAAGAGACCAAAGGGGCAACATTTTCATGCAGAGGGTGGTACGTGTATGGAATGAGGTGCCAGAGGATGTGGTGGAGGCTGGTACAATTGCAACATTTAAGAGGCATTTGGATGAGTATATAAATAGGAAGGGTTTGGAGGTATATGGGTCGAGTGCAGGCAGGTGGGACTAGATTGGGTTGGGATATCTGGTCGACATGGATGGGTTGGACTGAAGAGTCTGTTTCCATGCTGTACATCTCTATGAATCTATGACTGTATGAGCCAATGGGCTGAAGTGTGGCAGATTGAGTTTAGTTTGGAAAATGCAAGAAATTGCATTTTATAAAATAAAAAAAGCAAGCCATAGCCAGTTAAAAGTTGGTCTTTCAGTAATCTTGTTGAACAGAGAGACCTCAAGGATCATGTATATAATTCTTTCAAGTCTCCATCACACGCTGATAGGGTAATTAAGAAGTGTGTAGCAAGCTTGCCATCATTGGTCAGATGTGGGGTTGGTACGTTATTTTGAGATTGCACAGGATGTGGGGAGGCCTCTTCTGGAGTACTGCATACAGTTCTGTCCTCCCGTTTTTAGGAAGGATTTATCAAGCTCGAGAGTGCTGAGAAGAGGTTTACTAGGATGTTACCGGGAACTGAGTTTGTATTATAACTGGAGACTGGATATGCAGGAACTTTTCCACTGAAACATGGGAGGTTCAGAGCTGACATTGAAGAGGTTTATAAAATCATGATGCGTATGGATGAGGTGAATTACAAATTCATTTTCCCTAGCTTGGAGGAGATCAAGACAACGATATAAATTTTCAAGGTGGAAGGAGAAAGATTCTAAAAAGGCATGAGGTCATTTATTTTAATTTACACAAAGAAAGGTTCGCTTGTTGAATGAACATCCCGAAGAAGCAGTGGATGCGGGTTTAGAACATACAACATAGAAAAGTACAGCACAGAACAGTATTATACCTGTGTACACTGTGGGCTGATTGACAGAGGTTATTTGCTACATCTGTTAAAATATTTTTTTCTTATCATGCAATAACCAGGACGGCAAGAATGGACGTTCCTTTGTTTGATTTGTGCCTGTTGAAAGTTGCTGAGGGTGGCGTTTCAGTGTGTAGTCATGTCGGAAAATCAAGTGTCTTTCTTGCAAAATTTGCATAAAAATCGCCAGTCTCTCATTTTGAGGCGGAAATATCTTTGATTTCCTTTTCCAGACAATTTCAACCTGACGCATCTGATCACGGTGGAAAGTGAGGACTGCAGATGCTGGAGATCAGATGCTGAAAAATGTGTTGCAGGAATCCTGAAGAAAGGCTGATGCCCGAAATGTCGATTCTCCTGATCCTTGAATGCTGCCTGACCTGTTGCGCTTTTCCAGCAACATATTTTTCAGTATCTGATCCCGGTATCAGTAATAGATTCATATATTTGTGTAAAATATCACAGCTCAAGTCTATTTTGTTAAACATTGATACCTGAGTTTGAAGATATCATCCTTGAAAGGACATGCAATTTGTACAATTCAACCAAACATCGTACTAAACAGAAATGATTGCACATGTCGAATTTAGGGGTTCGATAATCCATGAAATAACTGCGTGAATCATTTTGTTTTTTAACTACCGAGGGATGAAGAGAACTCCATTTTGGGAAACAAGATGAAATTAAGTCTCAGCTACAAAAAGATTCCCCTAAAATACATTTCCCTTGTCCACAGTTTTAAAAATATATTTGAAAGTTTGTCTCAATAGCGATTTCACCACATTCTTCAGCTCCTCTCTGAATTTGTTCTGGGTTGCTGCATAAATACATGGGTTCAGGAAACAGCTCAACAACTTGAGACTATTTCCCGTTTCAGTTGCGATATATTTAGGGTCGTTAAATTCACCTCGGTAATAATTCGGGTTTGACAGCCTGGTAATGACCAAAGTAGCGGAACGTGTCAACCAAAGCAATATGAAACTGACAGATACTGAGAACAATAAAACGATCGACTTCCTCCGGTTCTCCATCTCTGTATTGCTTTGATTCTCCTTTCTGTGTCCATGGAGTTTAATCCGAGTTCTGTTCGCCATTACAATACGGCGGATGGTTAAACAATTAAATGAGACAATTAAGACAAATGGAAGCCAAGCAACCCAGGTGCTGTAAACCCAGACAAAAACTATCCCTGGAGATGAAGCAAAGAAAGTTACGCTTGACTGGCAGCCCCATTGGATTTTATTAAGGATTTGCTCTGACACATATGCAAACAAAAGTGGAATATTTTTTAACAAGGTCAGGACCGAAATGGTTATTAATACCGCCGTTGCGGTTCTTTCTGTACAATATAGTGTTTTAAACTTCTGGCAGCAGATCACCACAAATCTGTCAAATGTGAAGGAAACGGTGAACCAAACAGTTAAATCGAGACTGGTGGCACCTATGTATATAATGAACTTGCAAACAGGTGTATAGGAGAAGAAGGAAAAAGGAAAATGATAATGCAAAATGCGATATGCGATAACATCATAGATAATGACCAAGAGATCCGATGTTGCCATGGCTACCAGATAAGCAGAAATGCATTTAGAAAGACCACAGTTTCCTCGTACGATAATTATAACAGTCATCGTGTTCGCTGAAAAAGAGACAGAGCATTTCGGTCATATTGCAATGCATGTTTGAAATAGAGGAGAAGATACTTTTTAAGAGGATGTGAATACTTTCTGAGTGATCTACAAAACAGGAAATGTACCCATATTTAATGTGGTCCCATCTATCTGTATGGTATTGTCAGACTGTCGAAAGATCAACAAAAGCCTTTGCAGGCGACACTTTTGTGAGGGTTGTTATTACATCAGCTATGCTTCCAGATAAAGGGAAAAAGTAGAGGTGTTCAAACACTGTTTTTGACAATGATATGTGAACACTGACAATGGGAAATGTATGATATGCAACATTAACACGGATAAATTAAAATCAACTCGAAAGAAACAAGTTCAATGTCTTACCTGGAAGACAAACAGCTGCAAGAAGTGGATAATAAATCTCCTTCAATAATAAAATCGGTGGTTTCTCCATTTCTGAAAATGAATGACTTCTGTCGGAATAGAAGTTCTATGGCTGCAGTATGACCAACATTAGGCAGATGTAATCTGTATTTATACATGCATCACATCTCCAGAGAGTCAATTATGTCAACTCATCACTTACATTAGTTGCAATCATGTAGAATGTTTTATTTCCATAATACACTAAATAAACTAAGATCTGATCCTGGCATTCTAGACTTCACTTTCATTCTCTTCTCTGCGTTGGACCCCAAATGTCATGTATTTTAACTTATTTATGCATTTAAACAATTGTCCTTTGTAAAAGATAACCGTGCCTTGTGAATTGTTTTTTTTTTGTCATTAATCCCATTATGGTCTGTGGTCTGGTCTTCCCAACTGCCAACAGTTGACTCCACACGTGTACTGTAGCTCATCACATTCGAGCAATTGTCCAGTTTCTGAAATTGTCTACTCAGTTGCGAATAATGGATAAGGGACCATGACTAGATTAACAACTTTGGAGAATTTTGTTTCCACATCCTCCCTAATTTTACGTGAAAGTTATCGGACTGAATTCCATCCTCCCAGCCAGTAAAACGTACTTGACAAGTCGGAAACTTACTCGAATTCGTCTGAATGCCTGGGAATGAACACACAGCACAAAATGTTTTTCAGTGTTCCTTCCAGAAAGCATTAAATATCTTCAAGCGAGCTGTTAATGATAAAGAATAGAGGGTGGAATTAAGGATCAAAGCCATCACTAGAGAAGTGGTATAAATATAAAGCACTGAGTGTGTGACGATGCTGTCAGTTTATAAAGGTCATTTCGTCCTTGTTCCTGGAGAGGTCCTAAAGGCAGAGGTGCCTTAGCGTCTCGTTCAATAATGGAATGGCAGTGGCCAGTTCGCCGAGTTCAAGTTTATTCCTCGAGATTGTTTAGCTGGCCTGCTGGAGTGCTGGCGAGTTGCAAGCTTCAGTAAAGGGTTTTTCTAACTTTCTATTGAAGTCTCTCTCTTTGGATGTTGTTCCCTCCGACCTGTATGAATCTGTGTTTGTATTTACCTTTTTTGCCATTAATCAGCTATTACTGTATTGGAACAATTAGTTATTCATTGTTACTGCATCGGATCGGCGGAGTTTTTCCACTGTTAGGTCAATTAACATTCTGCTTTCCTTTGGATGTGTTTCCAGTGTAGTGTTTAAATGATTTTTGTTTTGCTTAAAGCTGAGTGATTTCACGAGTTGTATCACAGCGGGAACACCCACTTCACATCTTCCTTTATAATTAGAAAAGCTTAGGGGCCAGGCCACCTTTTTAAAATATTTGCAGGGCGTCTGGCCAAGTCCATAACAGGAAGTGCGTTCTAGCTGTCATTGATCCTATAATTTCACTTCGGGTTCAGTGTTGTCGGATACAAAGACGAGTGGTAGGTGTCAGTGACTTTTGGGCTGGTTGTTGAATTCGGTTGATTGAAACAGTGTTTTGTACAGTAATGGCTTTCAGTCACTGACAGATTTCTGGGGGGCGGGGATATGGGGGTTTTACAAAAGGCGAACAAGGTAAAGCAATTTGAAATGAAATTGTGTTGCTGGAAAAGCGCAGCAGGTCAGGCAGCATCCAAGGAGCAGGAGAATCGACGTTTTGGGCATGAGCCCTTCTTCAGGAATGAGGAAAGTGTGTCCAGCAGGCTAAGATAATAGGTAGGGAGGAGGGACTTGGGGGAGGGGCGTTGGGAATGCGAAAGGCGGAAGGAGATTAAGGTGAGTGTGATAGGCTGGAATGGGGGTGGGGGCGGAGAGGTCAGGAGAAGATTGCAGGTTAGGAAGGTGGTGCTGAGTTCGAAGGTTGGGAAGGAGACAAGGTGGGGGGAGGGGAAATGAGGAAAGTGGAGAAATCTGAGTTCATCCCTTGTGGTTGGAGGATTCCTAGACAGAAGATGAGGTGCTCTTCCTCCAACCGTCCTGTTGCTGTGGTCTGGCGTTGGAGGATTCTAAGGACCTGCATGTCCTTGGGGGAGTGGGAGGAGGATTTGAAGTGTTGAGCCACAGGGTGGTTGGGTTGATTGGTCCTGGTGTCCCAGAGGTGTTCTCTGAAACGTTCCGCAAGTCGGCGGCCTGTCTCCCCAATATAGAGGAAGCCACATCGGGTGCAGGGGATGCAGTAAATGATCTGTGTGCAGGTGCAGGTGAACTTGTGGCGGATATGGAAGGATACATTTGGGCCTTGGAGGGAAGTAAGTGAGGAGGTGTGGGCGCAAGATTTGCATTTCTTGCGGTTGCAGGGGAAAGTGCTGGGAATGGAGGTTGGGTTGGTGGGGGATGTGGACCTGATGAGGGAGTCACAGAGGGAGTAGTCTTTTCGGAATGCTGATGGGGGATGGGAGGGAAATATATCCCTGGTGGTGGGTCCGTTTGGAGCTGGTGGAAATGCCGCAGAATGATATGATGTATATAGAGGTTGGTGGGGTGGTAGGTGAGGACCAATGGGGTTCTGTCCTGGCTGCGATTGGAGGGACTGAGCACAAGGGCGGAGGAGCGGGAAGTGGAGGAGATGTGGTGGAGAGCATCGTCGATCATGACTATGGGGAAATTGCGGTCTTTGAAGAAGGAGGCCATCTGGGTTGTACGGTGTTCAAACATGTCCTCCTGGGAGCAGATGCGGCGGAGACGAATGAATTGGGAATATGGGATGGCGGTTTTACAGGGGGCAGGGTGGGAGGAGGTGTAGTCTCGGTAGCTGTGGGATTCGGTCGGTTTATTGTAAATGTCCGTGTTGATTCGGTCACCCAAGATAGAAATGGAGAGGTCTAGGAACGGGAGGGAGGAGTCTGAGACGGTCCAGGTAAATTTGAGGTCGGGGTGGAAGGTGTTGGTAAAGTGGATGAACTGTTCAACCTCCTCGTGGGAGCACGAGGCAGCGCCGATACAGTCATCGATGTAGCGGAGGAAAAGGTGGGGGGTGGTGCCAGTGTACCTGAGGAAGATGGACTGTTCAGACTGTGTTGTTTGAAAAATAAAACAGCATATCAGGCAGCATCAGAGGAAATGCATTGGATTTGGCGGCTGGAATTGCCAGATAGTTGGGAGTCGTGTTTACCTTCGTCTGAGAAAAGGGGAAGTAATTACAGAAATCGCTCAACATTTACATTTTCAGCAAACACCATCAGAAATTTTGGAATTGACTAGAATTCACTTGGATATGAAGCAGTTCGAACGTAAAAAATAACTGAAACTGTTTTAATTACGGTACATGCAGAATAAAGATTAAAAAGGAAATAATCACTCTCACAGTAAAGGAAGAAAAGGAGAGGAATGCCCTTATGGAAAAAAAATAGAGGGAAATAGAGAGAGGAAAAGGAGAAAGAGATCGACTTTGATCTTCACAACTTGGCACTTAGAAGGGAAAGTCAACCTGAAAGTGTAGAGGGGAAGGTGGAGGAAGCGGGAATCTGTTTAAATTTATCCATGTACTGCATAGATTTGATGAGGAGGATGTAGATGCCTTGTTAATTTCTTTTCAGCAACTGGCTAAACAAATGAAGTGGTGAGTCACCATTTTGTCTGAATGATCCAAACAAAGTTGGTAGATATAGCAAGTGACATATTTGCATCACAATCAGAAGAGGGATTATGGGTGTTTGAGAGGATGAGAAAGCCATACTGAAGTGTATATGAGCATGTGCCTACAGTCTACAGACAATGTTACAGGAATATAAGGATGGGTCATGGTCAGCCATACATTGAGTGTGAAAAGATCAAACAAATTAATTTTGTTTCCTGGATAAAGGTGTTTAAAATAGATCCAACCTATATCACTGTCAGAGACAATAATTTATGAGAAAATTAAAAGATAATTTCTTGAAGTCATGCAGACTGGCGTGGAAGATCAGAGAGTTAAAACAGCAAGATTAGCAGCTGAATCCGACATCAACTTCAATTCATGAGGCATAGAAATTAAGCTCAAGAGAAATCCTCAGGTGACAAGGGCAAACTAGACCTCAATGAAGAAAATAAAGATAGATTACCACAGTTTACAATGGGAATCCAGAAAGGGAAAAGAGAGGTTAAAAGGCTGGGTGTGTACACTGCAATAAAGTAGGCCATCTGAATTCACGGTGTTGGTCGTTTAGAAAAAGCACTGGGAAGTCCAATGTAGGAAAACAGGATGAATCAGTGAATTTCGTTGGAGTGGTAAAAGAAAGCATTATTGGCTGGGAAAAAAAGCTGTAGCAGAATGTCCAACCTTACTGGATGTTTGTGGAGAAGGAAGTGCCAGTTCTTCATAAACCATTTGCTTGCAAAGGTAAAGATTCTAGCAGGATTATGGTAAGGTCCTAGGGAGTGTTGCTGAACAAAGACACATTGGAGTGCAGGTTCATAGCTCCTTGAAAGGGGAGTCGCTGGTAGATAGATTAGTGAAGAAGGCGTTTGGTATGCTTACCTTTATGGGTCAAAACATTGATTATAGGACTTAGGAGGAAATGTTTAGGATGTACAGGACATTTGTTAGGCCACTTTTGAAATATTGCGTGCAATTCTGGTCTCCTTCCTATCGGGAAAATGTTGTGAAACTTTAAAGGGTTCAGAAAATATTTATAAGGATGTTGCCAGGATTGGAGGATTCAAGCTCTTAGGGAGAGATTGAATAGGTTGGGACTGATTTCCCTGGAGTGTCAGAGGCTGAGAGGTGACCTTATCGAGGTTTATAAAATCATGTGGGACTTGGATAGGGTGAATGGACAGGGTGAAAATGGGTACTGCTGATGCAAGAGATTAGAATCAAGATAGAGCGGTGCTGGAAAAGCACAGCAGTTCAGGCAGCATCCAAAGAACAAGAAAATCGACGTTCCAGGCAAAAGCGCTTCATCAAGAATAAGCTCTTATTCCTGATGAAGGGCATTTTGCCCCAAACGTCGATTTCCCTGCTACTCGGATGCTGCCTGAACTGCTGTGCTTTTCCAGCCCCGCTCTAAACAGAGAAGGCCCGTTCCATGGGGTGGAGGAGTCTAGAAATAAAGGGCTTAAGTTTAGGGTGAGAGGAGAAAGATATAAAAGAGACCTAAGGTGCGACGTTTTCACACAGAGGGTGCTGCGTGTGTGTAGTGGACTGCTACAGGAAGTGGTGGATACTAGTACATAGAACATAGAACATAGAAAAGTACAGCACACAACAGGACCCTTGGCCCATGATGTTGCGCAGTGGATTAATCCTAATGTAAAATAAAATAATCCAACGTATGCACCCCTCAACTCACTGCTATCCATATGCATGCCCAGCAGTCACTTAAATGTCCCTACTGATTCTGCTTCCACCACCTCTAACGTAAAATGCCTTCCTCAGGCGAGCCCTCTAAGTCTTTCTACTAATATCTTAAAACTGTGACCCATCGTGCCAGTCCATCCTGCCCTGAGGAAAGGTCTCTAGCTATTGACTCTATACATGCCTCTCATTATTTTGTACACCTCGATCACGTCTTCTCTCTTCCTCCTTCTCTCCAGAGAGAAAAGTCTGAGCTTATTCAATCTCTCTTTATAAGGCAAGCACTCCAGTCCAGTCAGCATCCTGGTAAACCTTCCTTGCACGCTCTCCAAAGCCTCCACATCTTTCCTATAGTAGGGCGCCAGAACTGGACACAATATTGCAAGTGTGGTCTCACCTCGCGACTCTTAAACTCGATGACCCATTAATTAAAACCCAAACCTTAAATGCTTTCTTAACAACCCTGTACACTTGGGTGGCAACTTTGAGGGATATATGTACTTGATCACCCAGATCCTCTGTTCCTACACACTGCCAAGAATCCTGTCTTTAATCCTATATTCACCATTCAAATTCGACCTTCCAAAGTGCATGACGTCGCATTTATCCAGGTTGAACTCCACCCGCCATTTCTCAGCCCAGCTCTGCATCCTGTCTGTGTCACGCTGCAGCCTGCAATAGCCTTTGTGTCATCAGCAAATTTACTAACTCACCCCTCAACCTCCTCATCCAAGTCATTGATAAAAACTGCAAAAGACAGAGTCCCACGATCAGAACCCTACGGAACACCACTCAACACTGACCTCCAGGCAGGCCACTTTCCAACTGAACTAGTCTCTGGTTTTGACAGCAAAACAATTCTGAATACAGATAGCAAAATCTCCCTGTATCCCATACCTCCTGACTTAATGAGTGAACCTACCTGGAGAACCGTATTAAATAGGAGAAAGTGAGAACTGCAGATGCTGGAGATCAGAGCCGAAAATGTGTTGCTGGAAAAGCGCAACAGGCCAGGCAGCATCCAAGGAGCAGGAGAATCGACGTTTCGGGACTGAGGCCTTCTTCAGGAATGAGGAAGGTGTGCCAAGCCGGCAAAAATAAAAGGTAGGGAGGAGGGACTTGGGGGAGGGGCGTTGGAAATGTGATAGGCGGAAGGGGGTTAAGGTGAGTGTGATAAGGTGAGGGTGATAGGCCGGAGTGGGGTGGGACCGGAGAGGTCAGGAAGAGGATTGCAGTTTAGGAAGGTGGTGCTGAGTTCGAGGGTTGGAACTGAGACATAGTGGAGGGGGAGGGGAAATGAGGAAAGTGGAGAAATCTGAGTTCATCCCTTGTGGTTGGAGGGTTCCTAGGCAGAAGATGAGGTGCTCTTCCTCCAACCGTCCTGTTGCTATGGTCTGGCGATGGAGGAGTCTAAGGACCTGCATGTCCTTGGTGGAGTGGTTGAAGTGTTGAGCCACAGAGTGGTTGGGTTGCTTGGTGTGAGTGTCCCAGAGGTGTTCTTTGAAATGTTCCGCATGTAGGCGGCCTGTCTCCCCAATGTAGAGGAGGCCACATCGGGTGCAGCGGATGCAGTAACTGATGTGTGTGGAGATGCAGGTGAATTTGTGTCGGATGTGGAAGGATCCCTTTGGGCCTTGAAGGGAAGTAAGGGGTGAGGTGTGGGTGCAAGGTTTGCATTTCTTGCGGTTGCAGGGGAAGGTGCCGGGAATGGAGGTTGTCTTGGTGGAGGGTGTGGACCTGACGAGGGAGTGACGGAGGTCGTGGTCTTTTAGGAATGCTGATAGGGGAGGGGAAGGAAATATATCCCTGGTGGTGGGGTCCGTTTGGAGCTGGTGGAAATGACGACGGATGATACAATGTATATGGAGGTTGGTGGGGTGGTATGTGAGGACCGGTGGGGTTCTGCCCTGGTGGCGATTGGAGGGGCGGGGCTCAAAGGCGGAGGAGCGGGAAGTGGAGGAGATGCGGTGGAGAGCATCGTTGACAGCGTCTCGGGGGAAATTGTGGTCTTTGAAGAAAGAGGCCATCTGGGTTGTTCGGTATTGGATCTGGTCCCCCTTGGAACAGATGCGGCGGAGATGAAGGAATTGGGAATGTGGGATGTCGTTTTTACAGGGGGCAGGGTGGGAGGAGGTGTTGTCTAGGTAGCTGTGGGATTCGGTCGGTTTATTGTAAATGTCCTTGTTGATTCGGTCACCCGAGATAGAAATGGAGAGGTCGAGGAAGGGGAGGGAGGAGTCTGAGACGGTCCAGGTAAATTTGAGTTCGGGGTGGAAGGTGTTAGTAAAGGTTTTACTCGCCCGTGGAGAGTGAGAAATCAAACATCTTGGCCATTGTAATTGCAAAATTTAAAATTCATCTTGATAGGTATATAAATAGGAAGGGTTTAGAGGGATATGGGTCGGGCAATGACAGGTGTGAATAGATTGGGTTGGAATATCTGGTCGGCATGGACATGTTGAACCAAAGGTTCAGTTTCTGTGCTGTATATTGCAATGATTTTAAGGCCGCATAGACCAGGAGCAGTAGGTAAAGAAGTTACATGAAGCAGGTCACATCAGTCTTTGATGTTGATGAATAAAGAGATATGTAATGTAGAAAGAATATTGCCGGGAAATGTGTGTGTCCATGGAATTCATGGTATGACGAGAAGTTATCCATTATGAAGAGTGAGATTGGAGTGTCAAGAGAAAAGTGGAGAAGTGTTGCCAAGAATAATGGAGAAAATCAACTTCAGGAATTCAATTTGCGCTTTATACCGATATAGCTGACCCACAGGTAGGGGTGCTGCCTGCTGTCGTCGAAAAGCCAGTGGAGAATCAGGCAACAGAGTTCTTAAAGGAAGTGTTAGCGTTTGATTTTTTCTTGACTGTGTGATAACAAGATCACAAAGTTACCTGTTGAAAAAAAGAGGAGAATTCCATAAATAAAGAGAAGAATGTTAATGTAGAGATTTCAGAAGTCATGTTTGATTGAATGTTTGAGCCAAATCATGAACAGATGGAGGGAAAAGTGGATTTTTTATCTTTTAAATATTTATCTGTGCTATAACAGAAAGATAGAAAAGTGAAGCAATTATATCAAAAAACGTACGCAGAAAAAGAATCGGCATGTATTCCCAAATGTTTCTCGTTTAAAATTATGTCTTGATGAGGAAATGGAGACCATCATATATTCAAGTGGGTTATAAAAATGCGGTGTTGCAGGTAGCACATGAATGACCAGTCGGAGAAAATCTCAGGTTAAAATGCGAAAGCATTTTTTACTGCATAAGGATGTGGTTAAATTTTGCTGGAAATGTCATACGTGTCAGGTAATTGGCAAACCTCAGGCAATACTGAAGCCAGCATTGTAAATACCCATTCCTGCATTTGAGGAAACTTTTCTCAGGTCTTAACTGTTTGCACAGGACCCCTACCTGAAAAGAAATTGATAATATCAGCACACATGCAGGCAGGGTGCTGCTGAACACTGAACACTTGTGATTTAAATATCAGAACCGTTTCATGAGGCGTCCAAGTAGCATCTTGAATTTTTTTGTCAGAAAAGGAAATGACAGAACAAGTAAGACCATTCAGCATGTCCCATTGGAATGGAAGGAGATTGTTCAGTCCCTCTGATCTGTTGTCAATTAGACGAGATCATTAATCCACACAATCTTGAGAAACAGGGAAGTGCTGATATCGCTGAACTCTATTTGTACTGCAACACAGAGACAAAAAGAAACTGTTAAACTCCTTAACAGTGACAAAATAGATCTTGACAGCAACCACTTTACACTTGATCCTGTCACAAAGGAATGGAAGAATGTTAAGCAGTTCCTGAAACCTGTTCCATTGAAACAGGAGAACACCAGTCTGCTCCATCTGTTTGTCACTAAAAAAATATTGAGGAAAACATTATATCTGTCACAGAAGGACAGTAGGTCTGTGTTCAGTCTGCCTGCACTATCTGCTTTGGTGAAATAGGCAATGGCATATTTACAAATTAACAGTTCATCTACTCAGAGAATATTTAGTCTCTACTTGCTTTATCATTGTCTTCAAAAATGAACCGGCAATTGTGCAATTTTCCAGCTAGTGCAGCGTTTATTGGTCATCTGTAATTGTGCTGGTAAAAAAGACATGAATTGCTGCCGTCCTTGTGCTGTGTGGACTCACACTGTTATTCCAGAATTTTAACCCAGCGAAGAAACGTTGAGAAATTTCCAATCAAGTGCGGAGTGGCTCGGAGAGGACAATGCAGAAGGAGGTGTTCCCATGTCTCTGCTACACAGTTAGTGATGGTGGGAAAAAGAAAGTGATTTCTCATGAACATAGTGATTTTCTGAAGTGCATCTTAGAGATAGCGTCTGAGTAATTTAAGTACACGTCAGTGTTGCCGGGAGCCAATATGGTGCCAATAAATGGAGATAATATATGTTGGAGGTGGGCTAGCCCAAGTCAGACGTAAAGCATTTTTTATGCCTATAGTTTCATGGACAGCATTAAGCATTTCATTCCAGACACACGTTGATTTCAAATTCCACCATTTGCAGTGGTGAAATTAAAGACCAGGCCAACAGGGGATTTTCTGGATCTGTGCATTAGTCATCTTGTCATCGATTTCACAATGCCAGCATCACCAGAGTATTCAACCATGTGGTGTAACACTTTGGTGGAATCTCCCCATTAATCTTCTAACATTATTCTTCAATCAACATGACTCAAAACGTTCTAAGACACTTATGGGAGAGGTGAAATTTCAACTTAATGTTCCAGAGATGTTATGACTACTCCACAATTAGAACGAATGCAATTAACTGGTTTAAACGGGCAGTGATACCTCAGGGAAGGTGGGATTTGAAGACAGGTTTTTCAGCTTTAAACTAGGGGTACTATTGCTATGTCATAAGGTTTTCCACAGTGAACTATTCAGCTGAACTAAATGTCTATGTGTTCCACACAACCTGTCCTGAATATTCAAATTGTTTATCATCAACTCCAACCATCCTGCCCACTATCCTTTATCGTGGTCGCTGAAATATTTAAGTCACGCGGTAACCATTCAGACTTTGAACGACCATGTCCAGAGGAATATCATCAAGTTCGAACTTGCTCTGATCTTTCCCAATGTTGGCGACCCTGCAGCATCTGTCACAGTTCCCAGGCTCTGCCTTATTTCCCTCTTCTCCCCTTCCTCTATTGCGTGATCAGGAGGTGACTTGGTATTGATTTGGTTTAATTTCATTTGATTCATTATAGGGTCACATCTTCACCTCCAGAGAAGTAAATTTCCATGTTATGCAGATCTTCAGGACAGCAGTTATTCGGCCATCGTACGATGCGATAATGAGCGGGGGAAGAATGTTGTAATTGATTAACTGGGTGTGAAGCAAACGGAAGTCAGCATTGACCAGCAGAGAAACAGAACAAGATTTCGTTACTGAACGAAGATCAGTGCAGATGTGAATATTCAGACAATAAACCAAATGATTTTCAAATCGTAACAGTAAATGTTCTTCTAACTCCACAATTCTAAGAACTTGCAGGATCTGGAATCCTTTTCACTGACTGATTACAGACTGAAACATATAGAGAACTTCCTCCCCTAGTTTTGTCAATTAGTTGCAACCTGCCTTGATCCACCCTGTCCACACACCCTGTCCAGTCATTGATCACATAATCATTTGAGGAGTCTTCATTCCAGAGAGAGTAGTGGTCCTCCGATCAGTTGATCCCCTTCCATCTGCCAAGACAACATTTCCCATTCGGTGACAACAATTTGTTCAGCCCAGACACAAGTAATCTGACAATGGCTACCAGTGTCAGGTGGTAAAGGGAAAGGGAGCAAGTACTCATTCTCCACCTGAGTTGGCACACTTCCAACCTCTTGCCATTCACCAGTGTGCCCATTTTGAGACCAGGTGCTGTTACTTGAGTTGGGAGGCCCTTTCTCTGGAGGTCATTTAAGAGTGAGAAAAAAATAAACTAAAATACATTTTTACTGGCATTAACTGCACGAGGATGTCTTTGAAGATCATTTTAAATATGTCTTAATTGATTGAATAGAACATCTACCTAAAACAAACAATTGGAATCAGTATTTGTTAGCAATAATGGATGTGCCACTACATTTCCAGAGTACATTCCATTGTGCAATATCACAGCTGAAAGTATTGTCGAGGAGTCACGCACATCTTTCACTGGATAATGACTACCCACAGAGATACAATCAGATCAAGGGTGAAAGTTTATATCAAAGTTATTCAAGGAAGTTTTGGATACCTAAGGAATACAACAATTCAAACCTTCTGCGTACTGTCCAGAATCACAGGGAGCGCTAGAAAGATGGCATCCGATGTGAAAAACCCTGTCAAAGGCATGTAGTCAAGATTCCCCAGATGATTAGGATAACGGAATTCCATTTGCAATTTTTACCATCACAAATGCACCAAATAAATCGACCAAATGCACTCCATTTGGATTAGGTTTTCGGCAGGAAGTGAGAGAACCACTAAAAATGATGAAGCAAAAATTACTAAGTTCGAATTCAGAGACTACATATTTGGACGATGCGTCAGCTTTTAGGGAATGATCAAACAGCGTGGGGGAGCTGGCTAAACAACATTTAAACTTATCATAGTATGTAATGAAACAAAAAGCAGACACGAAATCAAAACTTTTCAATTTGGGGTTCAGGTGGATAAGGTATCAGTGTAACTTCCAGTGATATGTGAACCTTTAAAATCAAGTTTTAGTGGACCTTATCAAGTTGAAAAAAAGGTGAGTGAGGTATTTGAAAGGACTTGAGACAGAAATAAATCTCATAGAGTGTGCCATATGAATATGCACAAAAGATGTTTTTATAAGGAAAGAAACCAAAATGAAACTAAGCTATCGTTTGCAATACTGAAGAACCAAATTCAGAGGATCCTGATCTGGACATTCCTCAAATGAAGTTGGACAATGAAGACGTTGTCAAAAATTGGGATAAATTACCGAATTAACTTCCAGAGGAAAATCCAAATTACCTGAAAGAGTTATTACTATCACATGGGGAGATACGCAGACATAATCAGGGAAGTACTAACCTAGTTATGCATGATGCAGATATTGGACATTCTTTTCCGTTTAAGCAACATCCTTATAGGCATAATCTTCCTAAGTGGGAAGGGGTGCAAGAGGAGATTGAACGCATGCTCGAAGATGACATAATCCAAGTGAGCTACACTGACTGGAGCTCACCCATACTATTTGCACCAAAACCAGATGGTAACCAAGGGAAATGTGTGGAATATCGCAAAAAACACAGTTACTAAGATTGATGCCTATCTGATTCCACATTGGGAAGACTGTGTTGAAACAATGAAACAAGCAAATTAAAGTTCTAATTTTTGACTTTCTCAGAGGATACTTTTTCAGAAAGAGTGAATATAATTTCAGCTTTTGTACTGCCGAAGGGACTGTATCAGTTTAAAGCCATGCTGTTTGCTACGAAAATGCGCCATTCACATTTCAATGGCTACCAAATAAGGTTATTTCTAGATGCCAAATTGTGTCATTTATATTGATGACCGAGTGAATTGAAATCATAAGAGGAAGGAACATTTGCACCTTTATTCAAATTTGTTTGATCGTCTTCGGGAAGCAGGCTTGATGATACGTTTGGGTAAAGGTGAACTTGCCAAATCCCAAGTCACCTTCCTGGGCCATGTTATTGGACGGAGACCTTGATAGAAAGAGCAATACTATTATCACTGGGATTGAGTGGTTTCCTATCGGAAATTCTTACCAAATGTCAGCAATATGGCTTCTACACTCACTGAGTTACAGAGGAAAAGCAAAACAAAAATCAGTGGATGACAAACTGTCAGAAGGCATTTTCTGCTAACAACTGCCTCAGTGTTAACCATGCCTAATTCTGCCAAGTCATTCAATGTGGCTATCGATGCATGTGATGTAGGTGTCAGTGTGATGCTCTATCAGGAAGATGCTAAGAAGATATGAAGACCAATCGGGTATTTCTCCAGGAACCTGGACATTTACCAAGAGAAATATTTGACATTTGAGAAGGAGTCTTTGAGGTTGCTGTTAACGTTACAACATGTCAATGTTTATATTACCGGTAATGTGTCTGAGACAATCAAATAGACTGATCGTAACTGACTGAAGTGTGTGGAGAATCTTACGGGCACAAATTCCAGATTGTTTAGATGGGGATTGCCGTTACAAGCGTTCAATTTAAAACGTGTGCATGTGGCAGGACGAGAAACGTGATTGCTGACACATTGTCGAAATTTGAATGAGAAACGGAGGCATTCGGTTCTCATTCAAGTGGCAAAGCAGTAAAGCAGACTGACACAGATTGTAATCGTGCATGTTTGCATATTATAGTCAAAGTAATGTATTTGGGGTTTGCAGTGTACTAACAGTGTAAGATTAAGTGGTTTTAAAATTAAGTCATCTTTGGATATTGGTGTTGCTTTTTTTAAATGGCGGGGTGGTGGGAGGAAGTTGCTGCTGCTCCATTATCAAGGTTATGTAGTCTCCTTGGTTTGTTTTTTCAGGGGTTGAATTGATAGACGTTCTGGTATTTCTTGAAATATATGCTTGAAAAAGCTTTTAAGAGTTTTTATAAAACAACTATACAACGAAAGGCAAGTGATTCGTTCGGTCAGATCAGGGTTTTGGTTTGAGCAAACCGCTGTGTTTGCAGCTGCTAGTCAAGTTTCAGCTGGGAACCCAGAGAAGCTACTGGGGAACCAACGGAGGAGTTCCGTGCTAATCCTCCCTCTCTCTGACTTCTCCCCTGGCAGAACATGTGTTTAATATTACCTGTTTTTGAAAAGGAGATGTTTGTTTGCAGGTATTTGGAAGAGCATCGTAAAGTTGTGATGGATTTGGTGGGATTTTCAGACAGATTGTTATTTTGAGCTCGGTTCTCTTTTGCTTGTGTTTCATTCAAGTAATCTATAAGTAAATTCTGTTTAGTTTATAACTGAGTTGTTGGGCCAGCTGCATCACTCCTGGAATATCCACCTTATACCTGCTTCAAAGAACTGGTCAAGTTAAGGTCTGGGCAACTTCTTGAAACGTTATTGGTTGGATAATGGTGGCTGCCCTGGTCCATAACAACGTGAATATAATTCTGCCTCTTAAGTAACAAGAATAGCAGCTCTATCACTTTTTAGAATATATACTTTTATTAAAAAGAAGATTTTTTTCTTTTGAATATTATGATGAATCCAAAAGCAAATAAATCAAATCAATATATAAAAGAAAATCGCTAATAACATATATAAATAATAACTAATAACTAAGCTTAAAACAGGAAAATCTTATCAATAATAATAATGATAACAATTGTAACAAACCTTAGCAAAACAAAGCAACAGCCCGCTATCATCGAGAGCACAGGCTTATACGTATTAATATGTTCATAGTTCATTCCCTCTGGATACCAAACACATTAGTTAGAATTACCATGGCTATATCAAAGTTCTTATTACTATGGAGAACAAATCTGTACCCAGGTAGTCCAAAAAGGGCCGCCACATCTTATAGAAATTCTCAGTTTTATTGTGCACCATATTCGGCAGACATTCCAAGGGATTGTGCTCCATGACTAGCTTATGCCAGCTTGCCAGCCCCAGGGGATTTTCCAACACCAAACCGAACAGAATTTTGTTTTTTGCACAAAAAGTGAGGATACTGAAAAGCCTTTGAGGTATGCATCTAATAAAAGTGAATTTACAAAGCCAAGAAAAATTGAAACGGGTCCATTTCCATCTACGTCCCAAGGCCTTGTCTATGTCACCTACCACAGCACTCCAGAATGCCCGCAGTCTGTGGTAGGACCAGAGGCAATGAGTGAGCTCCCCCACGCTCTCTTTACATTTAGAGATGCTACTGCTTTAAAGTTAGTGAGGCGGTCTGGGGCCAGATGGACACTGTGGAGAATCTTCGGTTACCAAGCGTGGGTCTGTGGTAAATCGCGATCAATCTTGCAGATAGCCTCCCATAATTCAGAAGAGATCTCAATAAACAACTCTCTCTCCCATACCTTACAGAGCCATTTGGTCTGTCTGAGGGACCCTCTCTCAATAGATGATAAGTGTTGCTAACAGATAATATGCCCTCAGCACTCAAGACCCTCTTCTCCATGTCGGGCCTATAATGATCAACTTGAAGTGTGGTCTCTTTTCGTATGGAGTTTCTAATTTGAAAGAAATGAAAGAGGTTCCGACTGGACAATTAATATTTCCGAGCAAATTGCTCAGAGGACATGCGGCACGGTGGCACATTGCTTAGCACTGCTGCCTCACAGCGCCAGAGACCCGGGTTCAATTCCCGCCTCAGGCGACTGACTGTGTGGAGTTTGCACATTCTCCCCGTGTCTGCGTGGGTTTCCTCCGGGTGCTCCGGTTTCCTCCCACAATCCAAAGATGTGTAGGTCAGGTGAATTGGCCATGCTAAATTGCCCGTAGTATTAGGTAAGGGGTAAATGTAGGGGTATGGGTGGGTTGCGCTTCGGCGGGTCAGTGTGGACTTGTTGGGCCGAAGGGCCTGTTGCCATACTGTAATATAATCTAATCAAAAAGACATCAGTGTGTCCCCTTCAAATAAACCATCCAGGCAAGACAGCCCCTAGCTGTCCATAATTTAAACCCAGAGATCATCATCCCGGGCTGAAAGCCTGTCATACCAACCAAGGCTGTCAGAAATGATGTTTTGGCAATATTACTCTCACTCTGGCACATTGCCCTCCACGCATTAACAGTATTGATCAGTGTTCAACAATGGTATTATTCCTTAACTGTTCTCATTTTGTCTAAGAACAGCAGGCTAATGAGGGTCACCTTGCCTGAGATACTTCGCTGTCCAAACAAAGTGAGTGAGGGTCCCCACGGGCCCAATCATCCATGTAAGACAGCAACGAACGTACCTAATAGTCCTTGAGATCTGGAATGCCCACTCCTCCCAGTCTGTAAGATAACTGCAATTTAGTTCAATTTAATTTTGGGGCTGCTTGAGATATCAGATAAAATAATGGAACCAGCCATTCAATCTTCTAAATATTTGCTTCGTAACAAGCAGATGAAGCATTCTTTTAGGATACAACAGCTGAGGCAAAATGCTCATTTTAGTGAGGGTTATCTGACTATACAAGAGTTTGGAACGCCTCCCATCTACAAAGGTCCAACTTGATTCTGTTGAATAAATCGGCAAAGCTGCCATTAAATAGCCGAACATAAATGAGAGTAATAAATATGCCTCAGTTGAAAAAGCTCTCATGTGACCAACTAAAAGGGAACCGAGATCCAGCCTCAGGATCAGGCAGTCTCGTGAGACCACCTGTGGGCACCGTCTCTGACTTCGCAAAATTGATCATATAACCCAAGAAGCCACCAAATAAATTGATGCATTGTATCAGGTGCGGCACTGAGACTGTCATGCACATATAGTGTGATTTTATGTGACTTCGTCCCCACTTCTGGAGCAGTTATATTAGTATCGCTCTGCCAGTGGTTCAACCACCAATGTGAAAAGCAAAGGTGGCAAGGCACAGCTCTGTCGACTGCCCCGACAAATATTAAATTTGCTAGATCGTCCACCATTGGGGAGGACTGTGGCAAGAGGGTCACTATACAAAATGTTCACCCTCCTGGTGAAGGTCTCTCACAGGCGAAAACAATTCAAAATATGAAACAAATATGGCCACTGGGCCCATTTGACCCACTTCAGCCTATCAGCCGAATTGATCAGGATCCTTTTGTAATCATGGCTAACCTTCTTCACTGTCAACTGCATCACCAATTTTGGTGTAATCCACTAATCTACTGTGGGGTTCCTTTCATTAACTCATTGATGCACTTTATATTTACTCATTCGTAAATCCTTACTATAACAGGGTGTCATTCATTCATTCATTCCTTCATAAAAGTGCGGTTCTGTAGTATATTTAACTATCACAAAATAGACCAAATTAAAATAAACCATTGCTGCAGTTGAGTTTCAGCAGAAACCCACAGAGCAGGAATGGATGAAAGGGGACAATTAATTGAATCAAGGAAACTTAATTCGATCAGGATCAAAGTTTCCAATGGCAATACTGATAAAAAAAAGGGAACTAAAGAGAGCAGGTAATCTGACCATTCAACATAGTAAAGGCCCTTGAGTGCACTGCAAGAGGCAACTGTAGTGCTTACAATTTGGAGATGCTGGTGTTGACTGGGGAGTACAAAGTTAAAATTCACACACCAGGTTATAGTACAACATGTTTAATTGGAAGCACACTAGCTTTTGGAGCGGCGCTCCTTCATCGGGTGATAGTGGTGGGCTCAATCCTAACACAGAATTTATAGCAAAAATTTACAGTATGATGTAATTGAAATTATACATTGAAACATTGATTGTCTGTTAAGCCTTTCATCTGTTAGAATACAGTGATAGTTTCAGTTCTTTCAAGTGTAAATCACAAAACATTTTATTCAAAAATTTCCATTCTCGGGTTAGCTGTTAAGAAGGTGATAGCTAGACAATATGTTGAAGGTGTTGGCCCCCTGTGTTCTCTGTCTGTGCCATGATGTTTACCTTGATTCTAACCTAAAAAAGTGAGATAACGGAGTTTTACATAAATTCATGCAGTTTTTGAGCTCAGCATTCTATAAGAATGCATACAGTTTTTTTTTAGCAAAGTACAATATAACCCTGCAAGTACAAATTCACCCCACAAAATATATGTGTGCATGTGGGTCTTTGTCAATCTGTGTGTGTGTCTGTCTGGGTTGGAGGTTGTGGGTGTGAGGAAGTGTATGTGTGTGTGTAGTGAGTGCAAAGTCTCTTAAGTCTGTGAGGTGGTGCATGTGAGAGTGTGGGAGTGTGTGTGACTGTAAGGGTGTGTGTGGGTGTCTGTGTGCGCATCTGTGTGTATGTGTGTCCGTGTCTATGTGTGTATATGAGTGCCTGTGTGCGTGTGAGAGAGAGTGTGCGTGCGTAGGAGTATCTGGGTGGTGTGTATAGTTCAATGGTGGTCACTTGTAATGTGACATGAACCCAAGGTCCCGGTTGAGGCCCTCCCTATGGGTACCGAACTTAGTTATCAGCCTCTGTTCGGCCACCTTTCTCTGCAGCCTGTCCCGAAGTCCGCCTTGGAGGATGGTCACCCGAAGGTCCGAGGCTGAATGTCCTGGACTCCTGAAGTGTTCCCCAACTGGGAGGGAACTCTCCTGTCTGTTGTTTGCTGTGTGGTACCCATTCATCCGTTGTCGTAGGCTTTGCTCGGTTTCCCCAGTGAACAATGCCTCCGGGAATCCTTGCCTGCAACGTATAAGATAGACAACGTTGGCTGAGTCACATGGTTACCTGCCATGTACAAGGTGGGAGGTGTCCCCACACGTAATAGTGGTATCTATGTGCACACTCTGTCAGAGTGTGTGTCTCAGAGTAAGAGCATAGATACCACTATTACCTGTGGGGACACCTCCCACCTTGTACATGGCAGGTGCTCATGTGACTCTGCCAACGTTGTCTATCCTATACATTGCAGGCAAGGATATCCGGAGGCATGGTACATTGGGGAAACCGAGCAAAGGCTATGACAACGGATGAATGAGCAACGCACAACAATCAACAGACAGGAGGGTTCCCTCCCTTTTGTGGAACACTTCAGTGGTCCAGGACATTTAGCCTCGGACCTTCGGGTGACCATCCTCCAAGGCGGACTTCGGGACAGGCAGCAGAGAAAAGTGGCTGAGCAGAGGCTGATAACTAAGTTCGGTACCCATAGGGAGGGCCTCAACCGGGACCTTGGGTTCATGTCACATTACAAGTGACCACCATTGCACTATACACATCACCCAGATACTCCTACACACACTCTCTCTCTCTCACACGCATACAGGCACTCCTATACACATATACACACGGACACACATACACACAGTTGCGCACACAGACACCCACACACACCCTTACAGACACACACACTCCCACACTCACACATGCACCCCCTCACAGACTTAAGAGACATTGCACTCACTACACACGCACATACACTTCCTCACACCCACAACCCCCAACCCAGACAGACACACATACACAGACAGACAAAGACCCACATGCGCACATATATTTTGTGGGGTGAATTTGTACTTGCAGGGTTATATTGTACTTTGCTAAAAAAAACTGTATGCATTCATATAGAACGCTGAGCTCAAAAATTGCATGAATTCATGTAAAACTCAGTTATCTCACTTGTTAGATTAGAATCAATGTAAACATCATGGCATAGACAGAGAACACAGGGGGCCAACACCTTCAACATATTGTCTAGCTATCACCTTCTTAATAGCTAACCCGGAATGCAACTTTTTGAATAAAATGTTTTGTGATTTACACTTGAAAGAAGTGAAACTATCACTGTATTCTAACAGATGAAAGGCTTAACAGACAATCAATGTTTCAATGTATAATTTCAGTTACATCATACTGTAAATTTTTGCTAAAAATTCTGTGTTAGGATTGAGCCCACCACTATCACCTGATGAAGGAGCCTCGCTCCAAAAGCTAGTGTGCTTCCAATTAAACCTGTTGTACTATACCCTGGTGCTGTGTGATTTTTAACTTTGTAGTGTTTATGTTTAGTCTAAACCACTTAATTAAACAGACAATTCTGAAGTATCTGTCTGAATGGGACAGGTTCAAGTACTTTTCAATGAATTGATACCTGTATCCTGAAAATGCTGATCATATTAATGAGCTATCTGTTATAAGAAAGTCACTTCAGCTCAATGTTGTAGCTTCAGCTCAGAAACCTGTTCTCTGAATAAAAATGACTGAAGGTCATTTTACCATCGCTGAGTCTCCAGTTCACAGTCTAAACAAGAACCTCAACATTACTAACCATGCCTCCTAAATTCTCATGCAAATCATTATGTAAATGGTAGACAAAAGTGGACCTAGTATCAATCGTTGTGAAACCCCAATTGTCACAGGCGTCTAGTCTGAAAAGCAGCGCTCCACCACCACCTTCTCCTACCGTCAATCCAATTTTGTGTCCAAATGGCAAGCTCTCCCTGAATCCCATGAGATCTGACTTTCCTAATCAGTTTACCATGTGAAACATTGTCAAAGGCTTTACTGAAGTCCATGCAGACTCTGCCCACAAACATGTTTGTGAGACACCATCTCTCACGCCCAAAGCCATGCTGACTATCCCTAAAACTTGTGTCTCCAAATGCATATAAATGGTATTTCTCGGAATCCCTTTCAACAACTTACCCACCACTGATGTCAGACTTACAGGTCGATTAGTTTCCATTCTTCTCCTTAAATAAAGGCACAACATTAAACGTCCTCCAGTCCTCCAGCACCTCACCCTTGTGTGTACATGATGATGCAAACATCCCAGCAAGGGGCCGTGCAATCCCTTAACTTTCCACAACATCATGGGATACGCTTGATCAGGTCTCAAAGATCTATTGATCTTTTATTTTTTTAAGACCTCCAGTTTTCCTCTCTGTAATGTACATTGTTTTCAAGGCATCAATATTTATTTGCCAGAAATCCCCAGCCTCCAGTTTTTCGCCACAATAAAAATACTGATGCAAAATATTCTTTATCTCTCCCTTCTCCTCATGTTGACGACTTTGTTGAAATTTAAACAGCCCTATTCTGTCTTTAGTTACTCTTTTGATCTTAATGCACTTGCAGAATCTCTTTGGATTATCCTTCACCTTGGCAGATAAGGTTTTTGCCCTCATGATAAAAGGAAGAAGTACCTTCTACCCCAAGAAAAGGGAGGCAGTCAGAAAACAAAAGTTCATCAAATACGTTGTGTAAAAGTTAAAGTTGGAAAATCAGCATGATGTACAAATTGATGTGTTGACATGTTTGTAGTGATGAGAATAAGTTGGTTGCAGAATATTGCTTGTGTTATTGTTTTACGAGGAGAATATAAATCATGGACATTTGCAAAATATCCTAAACACAAGAGAAGGTAAAAATAATTGGCAAAACATGACTATTTAATCTTAGTAAACTGTGAGGAACATTTGTAAAATATATGTCATCATTTCAAAGTTTGGGAGAAGATTTGTAGCTCGGGTGTTCGTTGTTGTGGTTCTGTTCGCCGAGCTGGGAATTTTTGTTGCAAACGTTTCGTCCCCTGTCTAGGTGACATCCTCAGTGCTTGGGAGCCTCTGGTGAAGCGCTTCTGTGATGTTTCCTCCGGCATTTATAGTGGCCTGTCTCTGCCGATTCCAGTTGTCAGTTCCAGCTGTCCACTGTAGCGGCCGGTATATTGGGTCCAGGTCGATGTGTTTGTTGATGTGTACAAAATCCCATGCAAGGACTGCACAAAACACTACATAGGACAAACAGCAAGACAGCTAATGATCTGTATCCATGAACACCAACGAGCCACGAAACGACACGACCAGCTATCCTTAGTAACCACACATGCAGATGACAAGCAACATGAATTCGACTGGGACAACACTACCATTATAGGGCAAGACAAATAGACAACAGCCAGGGAATTCCTGGAGTAATGGCACTGATCCACAGACTCTATCAACAAACACATCGACCTGGACCCAATATACCAGCCACTACAGCGGACAGCTGGAACTGACAACTGGAAGCGGCAGAGACTATAAATGCCGGAGGAAACATCACAGAGGCGCTTCACAGGGGGCTCCCAAACACTGAGGATGTCACCAAGACAGGGGACGAAACATTTGCAACACAAATTCCCAGCTCGGCAAACAGAACCTCAACCTATATCATCATTATTAATCAAATGGTTTCCAAGGAAGAGAATGATTTTTTTTTACATGTTGGGAATTATGGAAAAAGATTGTCCTCTGGTCTCATTCCTTAAAAGTGGTCCCAGTATTGTTCATGAATTTCAAAAACCATCTGCTACTTTAAAGCTCCAATTCCCCTGTAAGGACTTTATATTCCAAACACAGGTGCACACTGGATAACAAGGAGCAATCCCAGGAATCTGTGCTGTCGCAGTGTTCTTTCCTGGAGTGGAAAATCTCCTGTAAAACTGTCAGTGATAGACACATGATTTTTCCATAATCCCTCCACATATGAGGATCCACCAGGACTGGGCCTTGAAATTTAACAATGCCTGCACTTGCTGTAAATGTCCACCTGTTTCATGGGCAATAAAGTGGGCAACAACCCTCCTCAAAACCAGGACAACATGTATATTTCAACTTTGTAATAGCATAGAATAAGATTTCCTTGTTGCATAACTTCGAGGGGGACAGATTTTCGATCAATAATTAGTCCACTGGATTAAAACCCCTAAATATTTACTACATTTTCAGACAAGTAATTTCTCCTCATCTCAGTTCTAGATGATTGGTGCCTTATCCTGATGTAAACGCTCTGGGTTTTAAATTCCATAACCAGGGGAAATAATGCTGCATCTAACCTACTAAACCTCTTTGGAATTTTATATGTTTCAATGAGATTTCCTCTCATTTTCTAAGCTGTCGAAATCAAGCCAACTTGACTCGGATGGATATCATAGGACAACCCGGTCATTTAGAATGTAGAGCATTACAACGCACACAGGCCCTTCGGCCCTCGATGATGTGCCAACCTGTGGAACCAGTCTGAAGCCCATCTAACCTATACTTTCAGTTCTCGTCCATTTATCTATCTAATGGCGATTTAAATGGCGTTTAAAAGTTGGCGAGTCTACTACTGTTGAGGGCAGTGTGTTCCATGCCCCTACTACTTTCTTAGTAAAGAAACTACCTCTGACATCTGTTCTATATCTATCACCCCACAGTTTAAAACTATGTCCCCCTGTGCTAGCCATCGCCATTCGAGGAAAAAGGCTCTCCCTGTCCACCCTATCCAACCCTCTGATTATCTTACATGTTTCAATTAAGTCAGTTCTCAACCTTCTTCTCTCTAACGAAAACAACTTCAAGTCCCCAGCCTTTCCTCATAAGACCTTCCATCCATACCAAGCAGCATCCTGGTAAATATCCTCTGAACCCTTTCCACATCCTTCCTATAATGCAGTGACCGGAACTGTACACAATACTCCAAGTGCGGCCGCATCAGAGGTTTGTATAGCTGCAGCATGACCTCAATGTTCCGAAACTCGATCCTCTATTAATAAAAGCTAAAACACTGTATGCCTTCTTAACAACCCTGTCAATCTGGATGGCAACTTTCAAGGATCTGTGTACATGGACACCGAATCCTTCTGCTCATCCACACGACCAAGAATCTTACAATTAGCCCAGAGCTCTGCATTCTTGTTATTCCTTCCAACGTGAATCACCTCACATTTTTCTGCATTGAACTCCATTTGCCACCTCTGAGCCCAGCTCTGCATCTTATCAATGTTCCTCTGTAATCAGCAACATCCCTTGTCACTATCCACAACTCTACCGACCTTAGTGATATCCGCAAATGTACTAACCCATCTTTCTATGCCCTCATCCAGTTCATTTCTGAAAATGACAAGATAGATCCTTGCTGTATCCCACTAGTAAATGAACTCCACAGTGAGTATTTCCCATCAACCAGCACCCTCTGCCTTCATTCAGCTAGCCAATTTCTGATCCAAACCGTGAAAGCACCCTCAATCCCATACCTCTGTATTGTCTGCAATAGCCTACCACGGGGAACCATAACAAATGCCTTACTGAAATCCATAAGCACCTCATCAACCGGTTTATCCTCATCCACCTGTTTGGTCACCTCCTCCAAGAACTCAATAAGATTTGTAACGCTCGACCAGCCTTCACAAAACCATGTTGACGATCCTAATCAACTTACTCCTTTCTGGATGATTATAAATCCTATCTGTCCCCATAACCCTTTTCCAACACTTCACCCACAACCGAAATAAGGCTCACTGGTCTATAATTCCCAGGGTTGTCTCTACTCCCCTTCTTGAACAAGGGAACATCATTTACTGTCCTCCAGCCTTCTGGCACTATTCCTGTAAACAATGACGACATAAAGATCAAAGCCAAAGTCTCAATAATCTCCTCACTGGCTTCTCAAAGGATCCTAGGATAAATCCCATCTGGCCCAGGGGACTTAACTATTTTTACACCTTCCAGAATTGCTAACACCTCCTCCTTGTGAAACTCAATCCCATCTAGCCTAGTAGCTTGCATCTCACAATCTCCCCAACAATAGTATCTTTGTCTCATGTGAATACTGACAAAAATTTCATTTAGTGCTTCTCCTATCTTCTGTGACTCCACATACAACTTCCCACGACTATCCGTGATTGGTACTAATCTTACTCTCGTCATTCTTTTATTCCTGATATACCTAGAGAAAGCCTTAGAGTTTTCCGTGATCCTATCCACCAACAACTCTTCATGTCACCTTCTAGCCCATCTGAAGTCTTTAGGTCTTTCCTGGATAACTTGTAAATCTCAAGCGCCCTAACTGAGTCACCACATCTCACCCTAACACAAGCCGCCTTCTTCTTCTTGACAAGAGATTCAACTTCCTTCGTAAACCAGACTCCCATGCTCGACAACGTCCCTGCCTGACAGGTACATACTTATCCAGGATCCACAGGACTTGCTCCTTCAATAAGCTCCACATTCCAACTGTGCCCATCCCCTGCAATTTCCTTACACATCCTATGCATCCTAAATCCTACCGAACTGTATTGTAATTTCCCCGAGCTGTAACTCTTGCCTTACCTATCCCTTTCCTTCACTAAAGTAAACATAACCGAATTGTGGTCACTATCACCAAAGTGCTCACCTACCTCCAAATCTAACATCAGGCCAAGTTCATTATCCAGTACCAAATCTACTCTGGTTGGCCTGCCGAGATACTGTATCATAAACCCTCCTGTACACATTGGATAAAAACTGACAAATCTCAAGTACTTGAACTATAGTATTCCCAGCAATACATTTTTAAACTCTGATCTCCAGCATCTGCAGTCCTCACTTTCTCCTACAGTATTCCCAGTCAATATTTGGAAAGTTAAAGACCCGATAACAACTAACCTGTCGCTCTTGCTCTTATTGAGGACCATCCTGACTATCGTAACCTCTAGATCTCTGGACCTATTCGGGGGCAGATAGAAAACTCCCAAAAGTTTGAATTTTCCTTTGCTATGTCTAACCTCAGGCCATACTATCTCAGACAAGTTCTCAAAAGTACTTAGTGCAACCGTCATATTGTCCTTGACGTACAATGCGCCCCCCACACCCTCCCCAGCCTTTACCATTTTATCTGTTCTCTGACGTGACCCCAACATCGAAGTCCCAGGTTCTAACCCATGCTGCAAGTTCGCCCACCTTATTCCAGAGGCTCTTGGCGTTGAAGTGGACACGGGCAGCAAACCAGAGACAACAACTCTGTTTGTCCTCGTTCTAATCTTCCGTCCTAGCTCCCTGAATTTCTGCCTTAAATCCCCACCTCTTCCAAACTATGTCATTGGTGCCAATGTGGACCACGACTTGGGGCTGCTCCCCCTCCCCCCGAAGGATCCCCAAAACACAATCAGAGACATCACGAACCCTAGCACCTGGGAGGCAACACACCAACGGCGAGTCTGTCTCGTCCCCACAGAACCTCCTATCTGTCCCCCTAACTATGGAGTCCCCAATGACTACTGCCCTGCTCCACTTCCCCCTTCCCTTCTGAGCAGCAGGGTCAGATTCTGTGCCAGAGCCCTGTGCCCCACTGCTTACCCCTGGTAAGTCGTCCCACCAACACATATCCAAAACGGTATATCTATTGTTGAGGGAATGGCCACAGGAGATCCCTACACTGCCTGCCGGTTCCCTTTCTGTCCCCTGTCTGTAAGCCATCTAACTTCTTTTTTTACCTGAGGTATTACTACCCCGCTGTAACTCCTCTCGAAAACCCCTGCCACCTCCCGAATGATCCAAAGTTCATCCAGCTCCAGTTCCCTGATGTGGTTTTCAAGGAGAGGGAGTAGGGTGCACTTCCCACAGATGTCGTCAGCAGGGGCACTAATTATGGCCGTTACCTCCCCGATTCTGCAGAAGGAACATTCAACTGCCCTAACCTCCATTCCCATTGTTCAAAATTCCTAAAGAGACGATTGAACCTTTGTTTGTGGTTCGAGGAGGAGGATGGGTGGGAGACACTGCCCGAGTAGTGTTTCGGGGAAAGCAACCACCCAAATATAAAGCCTCACTTACCCTGCAGTCCCGTGCGCGCTCTTGCTCAGTGGTTCATTTCAGGAACCAGTTTACTTGAACCATTGTTACACCATCTTGAAAGCAATTATCTACCTCCTTAATTATGGAAACCAGAACTGCATGTAATAATCATTGTTTCAATGGAATTTATTTTTGTTAAATGTTTTGGATTTTAGATTCTATTTCTTTTCAGTTACAGACATAATACCAGTTAAGGAATTCTGCATGTGAAAATCATAGCTTCAGTCAGTTCACCAGTGATGTTTTTCTGACACAAGGTACAACCAGCTCCTGTTTCTCACCTTCATGGTGAAATACAACCCATTTTAACAAGTTTCTGACTCTGTTTGGACTGAGTTACAATAATCTTGGAGATTTGGGTATGATACTCTGCAACTCTGAAGAATGCAAACTGGAAAATGCATACTCTGGAGTAAATACCAGACTCAGAATTGTTTATAATGACTAGTTCTGATACTGGAGGAGAAAGTGAGGACTGCAGATGCTGGAGATCAGAGCTGAAAATGTGTTGCTGGAAAAGCGCAATAGGTCAGGCAGCATCCAAGGAGCAGGAGAATCGACATTTCGTCATAAGCCCTTCTTCAGGAATGAGGAAAGTGTGTCCAGCAGGCTAAGATAAAAGGTAGGGAGGAGGGACTTGGGGAGGAGCATTGGGAATGCGATAGGTGGATGGAGGTCAAGGGGAGGGTGATAGGCCGGAGTGGGGTGGGAGGTCAGGAAGAAGGTTGCAGGTTAGGAAGGCGGTGCTGAGTTCGAGGGATTTGACTGAGACAAGGTGGGGGGAGGGGAAATGAGGAAACTGGAGAAATCTGAGTTCATCCCTTGTGGTTGGAGGGTTCCTCGGCGGAAGATGAGGCGCTCTTCCTCCAACCGTCGTGTTTCCATGGTCTGGCGATGGAGGAGTGCAAGGACCAGCATGTCCTTGGTGGAGTGGGAGGGGAGTTGAAGTGTTGGGCTACGGGGTGGTTGGGTTGGCAACCCAGATACCTCCTTCTTCAAGGACCGCAATTTCCCCCCAGACGTAGTCGACGATGCCCTCCACCGCATCTCTTCCACTTCCCGCTCCTGCGCCCTTGAGCCCCGCCCCTCCAACCGCCACCAGGATAGAACGCCCCTGGTCCTGACCTACCACCCCAGCAACCTCCATGTCCAGCGTATCATCCGCCGTCATTCCTCCACCACCTAACGGACCCCACTGCCAGGGAAATTTCCCTCCCCTCCCCTATCAGCGTTCCGAAAAGACCACTCCCTCTGTGACTCCCTCGTCAGTTCCAAACCCCCCACAAACCCAACCTCCACTCCCGGCACCTTCCCCTGCAACCGCAAGAAATGCAAAACTTGGGCCCAAACCTCCCCCCTTACTTCCCTCCAAGGCCCCAAGGGACACTTCCATATCCGACACAAATTCACCTGCACCTCCACACACATCATCTATCGCAACCGCTGCACCCGATGTGACCTCCTCTATATTGGGGAGACAGGCCGCCTACTTGTGGAACGTTTCAGAGAACACCTCTGGGACACCCGGACCAACCAGCCCAACCATCCCTTAGCCCAACACTTCAACTCCCGCTTCCACTCTACCAAGGACATGCAGGTCCTTGGACTCCTCCATCGCCAGACCATAGCAACACGACGGTTGGAGGAAGAGTGCCTCATCTTCCACCTAGGAACCCTGCAACCACAAGGGATGAACTCAGATTTCTCCAGTTTCCTCATTTCACCTCCCCCCCACCTTGTCTCAGTCAAATCCCTCGAACTCAGCACCGCCTTCCTAACCTTCAATCTTCTTCCTGACCTCTCCGCCCCCACCCCACTCCGGCCTATCACCCTCACCTTGAAATCCCTCCACCTATCTCATTCCCAACGCCCCTCCCCCAAGTCCCTCCTCCCTACCTTTTATCTTAGCCAGCTGGACACACTTTCCTCATTCCTGAAGAAGGGCTTATGCCCGAAACGTCGATTCTCCTGTTTCTTGGATGCTGCCCGACCTGCTGCGCTTTTCCAGCAACACATTTTCAGCTAGTTCTGATACTGTTAATTAATATTGCAGTAATTGTATTGTTGTTACACAATGGATGTAAGAAGGGACACGTAACAGGTGCAACATCATTTGTTGGTGGTTAGATTTGATTACAATAGATCCATATCACTTGTTAGCCATGCAGAACTGCCTATTCTGCGTCCAGTCTACGGCCAAAAGTGAGGTCTGAGGCATTTGGAAGCATTGTCACCCAGAGCTGTCACCCATTGTCACCCAGGACTGTCACCCATTGTCACCCAGAACTGCCAAGTTGAATGATCTTTTTGCAGCAGCAGAGGGTCCCAGCATCACAGGTGCCAGCCTTCAGACAATTCAATTCACTCCATATGATATCAAGGGACAACTGAAGACACTGATTGCTTTAAGGATTATAGGTTACCGTGTCATAGAGATGCCCCTTTGATCCAACTTGTCCATGCTGCCCAGATATCCTAACCTAATCTAGTCCTATTTGCTAGTATTTGGCCCATATGTCGATGAACCCTTCCTATTCATATACCTATCTTAAATGTTGCAATTATACTAGCCACCATCACTTCCTCTGGCAGCTCATTCCATACATGTACTATCCTCTGCGTGAAAAAGTTGCCCGTTAGGTCCCTTTTAGATTTTTCCCCTCTAATCCTAAACCTGTGCCCTCTAGTTCTGGACTCCCATACCGGCAGGAAAAGACCTTGTCTATGTACTCGATCCATGCCCCTCATGATTTTATAAATTTCTTAGACTCTGTTCCAGGAAAAACAACCACAGCCCATTCAGCCTCTCCCTGCAGCTTAAATCGTCCAACCCAGGCAATGTTCTTGTATTTTATTTTCTGAACCCTTTCAAGTTTCACAACATTCTTCCAAGAGGAGGGACACCAGAATTTCACACAATATTCCAACTGTGGCCTAACCAATGGTGTGAAAAGCCGCAACATGACCTTCCAACTCCTGTACTTAATACTCTGACTAATAAAGAAAAGCACACCAAATTCCTCCTTCACTCCCTGCTACTCTGCTTTTAAGCAACTGTGAACTTGCACTCCAAGGTCTCTTTGTTCAGCAACATTCCCCAAGGCCTTACCATTAACTGTGTACGTCCTCTTTCTCTGTGCCTTTCTAAAGTGCAGCACCTCACATTTATCAAAATTAAACTCCATCTTCCACCCCATTGGCCCACCTGATCAAGATCCTGTTGTAATCTGAGGTAACCCTCTTCGCTGCCCACTACACCTCGAATTTTGGTGTCATCTGCAAATTTACTAACTATACGACCTATGTTCACATCCAAATAATTTATGTAAATGACAAAAGGTAGAGGGCTCAGTACCGATCCTTGTGGCACACCACTGGTCACAGGTCTCCAATCTGAAAAACAACCCTCCCCCACCACCCTCTGTCTTCTACCTTTGAGCCAGTTCTGTATCTTAATGGCTAGTTCTCCCTGTATACCATGAGATCTAACCTTACTAATCAGTCTCCATGGGGAACCTTGTGAAATGCCTTACCAAAGTCCATATAGATCATATCTGTCCCCATCAATCCTCTTCATTACTTCTTCAAAAAAACTCAATCAAGTCCGTGATTCCCAATGCACAAATCCATGTTGCCTATACCTAATCAGTTCTTGTCTATCCAAATCCTGTCCCTTAGGATTCCCTCCAACAACTTGCCCACCACGGACGTCAGGTTCACTGGTCTATAGTTCCCTGTCTTGTCTTTACCACCTTTCTTAAACAGTGGCACCACGTTAGCCAACCTCCAGTCTGACGGCACCTCACCTGTGACGATCGATGATACTAATATGTCAGCAAGAGGCCCAGCAATCACATCTCTAGCTTCCCACAGAGTTCTTGGTCCTGGGAATTTATCCACTTTTACGCTTTTTAAGACATCCAGGGCCAACTCCTCTGTAATCTGGACATTTTTTCAAGGTGCGACCATCTATTTGCCCACATTCTACATCATCCACGTTCTTCCCCACAGTGAACACAAGGCTCATTTCCATGCTCAATTTATTATCTCTCCCTCACCAGTCCCACAAGCTTGGTCCAGGCTTTGGGGAAAAAACAGATACGGTCATAATTGTTAATCAACCGGGTCAGTGGCGAATTCAAATACTGAGCCACTGTTAATTGTTTCTCTGGTTTGTTTATTGATTGTTCATGTTAAAAAAATGAGTAAAGTTAAGGACTAAGACAAGACAATGCGGGGGGAACAATGCAGCCTGAGAATTGATCGGATTGATTAGACCATTGAATTTGTGTTTATATCATTTCATGGTATGTTTGATGTCATTGCAAGTTTTTTTGAGGGGAAGGAAACGAAATTGGGGCAAGTTGCGACACTGCACACACTTAAATTGGTTGACATAAGACCTTAGAGCTCGTTCACTCAGAAAACAAGTTGGCCGTGTCTAACACAGTTCTCAGGCCCCCAGAATGAACGTGAATTAAGAGCCCTGATGGGCCATGTGATGGCGAGGAGAGACCATCGGTTGGAGGGAAAAAGGGAATTGAGAGATCGAGAAAATTTTCAATCACTCAGCCAAGTTAAGAACATGCAATAAAAGAATATGATGGTATTGGAACAAGCAAAATGGGTGACAGGATCACATAGCCTGCTGGTTCACCGCACTCTCACTCTCTTTTTTCTTAATTCCTTTTTTATGGTAAGTATCTGAATAGAATGCAATAAATAACCAAATTCAAGCTGCTTTCGGCAATAAGCCAGCCTGAGACAGATTCAAGGGAGTGCAGCCAGTGACTCTGGAACAAAAATGAATAAGATGCATAGAAAACTCCCAAGACCTCGAGATGAGAACTCAAAACTATTAATGAATTATGTACCACAGTCCGATGCTATGAATCTAGCATAGTGTTAATAACCAGAAAGCCCAAGCTCACACCATACCTCAGACCAATTTCATCATCCAGAATGCATAGGGGGATACCAAAATGAAAATCCCAGCCACTCTGGCCAGCAGTTCTGACCATTAGAGTTGCACCCAGCTGCCTCCCTCGCTCAGCTGCTTGTTGTGGTAACCAGTGTGCTACAAGAGCCCGCGGTCATTGTCCACTTCGGTGACATAGATATAGTGATGTGCAGGTGCTGGTGTTCGACTGGCGTAGGCCAAGTTAAAAATCACCCAACATTAGGTTATAGTCTAACAGCTTTATTTGAAAGTACTAGGTTTTGGAGCACTGCTGCTTCATCAGGTAACGAGTGTTTAGTGGACACTAGAGCAACGTACTCCCAACTCCACCACCTATGTTACAGTCTCAGAGTTTACGGGCACCCCACAGACGATATCACTTTCCGAGCCTCTGCATGTAACTACTCACAGCTTGGATCATAACCATCTGTTCCTGCTGCTGATGAGTCCCCTTTGAACTGGTGCTGGAGACACTGTGGAAAATGAACACAGTCATCATATGCTAAGAAAATGGAATTGAGACCAACATCCCGGAGGATGAGCATGTCGAGTGGCTATTGGCAAAATAGTTAAAACTTACACTGACAATTTGGCTTTGCTCATGACTGTGGAGAGATCTGGGAGCTTTGGGGTTATCTAATCTCTACGGGTTCAGCAATCAAAACTGCTGAACATGTTGACAAACTCTTAGTACATCGTGGGAAAGTGGGAAATGTTCATCTCTCCAATTTTTTTTTATTCAAGCTAGTGGTTATGGAACAACATATTATAAATCTCCCAAATTTACAAAGTTATGGTAACAGCAGGGATACAAAATTGGCTAAGGGACAGAAGCGAAGGGTAGTGTGAGCAATTTGTTTTACATGCTGGAGGGAAGTATAGCAGGCCTCCGTACTCGCTCGTGGGGATATGTTCCAAGACCCACCGTGCCAGCCCAGAACCACAGCTCAGAGCGAACACATTCATTTAAATGGGAAACATACCTTCCCGGCAGCTTCCTGGTCCCAGGTTCTGGAATGTTCCCTATAATATGTTCGGGCCATGGTAAACCGTGGGTAACTGAAACCGTGGAAACTGGACCTGCGGGTACGGAGTCACCCTGTTATATTGTGATGGTCTCTGGGGTCACTATTAGGATCACTGCCTTTTTTGATAAATTAATGACCTGGACTTGGGTGCATGAGACAGTCTCAAAGTTTGCAGCTTATGCAAAATTCATAAATATAAAACTGATCAAGATAGTAACAGACCTCAACAGGTCATAAACAGTGAAATATGCAAAGATACAGCTGGTGTGATTTGTACGGCTTGGTTACTTTGTGCAGCTTATCTTCAAAGATGTTTGAAGTGATACATTTTGGTCAGAGGAGTGAGGACAGAGTTTCAAGTGAACGATTTTAACATGGCTCCAGGAATAGAGAAACCCTGTGAAAGTCCATTTTAAACCCTTGAAACTGGCAGAGCAAGTTGACAAGATGTACATGTTCATGTAAATAAAACATTTACAAGAATGTTGCCAGGATTGGAGGATTTGATTATTGGGAGAGGCTGAACAGGCTGAAGCTGTTTTCCCTGAAGCTTCGGAGACTGAGGGGTAACCCTATCGAGGTTTATAAAATCATGAGGGGCATGGATAGGGTAAATAGACAAAGTCTTTTCCCTGCAGCCGGGGAGTCCAGAGCGAGAGGATGTAGGTTTAGGGTGAGAGTAGAAAGATATAAAAGAGACCTAAGGGGTAACTTTTTCACGTAGAGGGTGGTACGTGTATGGAATGAGCTGCCAGAGGAAGTGGTGGAGGCTGGTACAATGACAGCATGTAAAAAGTGGATGGGTAAATGAATAGGAAGAGTTTGGAGGGATATGGGCCAGTTGTGATAAATGGGACGAGATTAGGTTAGGATACCTGGACAGCATGGGCGAGTTGGACTGAAGGGTCTGTTTCCGTATTGCACATCTCTATAACTCTATGACTCTTGCGTGCTGTTCAATGTCCAATTATTAAAGATCAGACATATACAGGCAAGCAAGATGAGGTTGTGCTGGGCAATAGCAGGAATGATCGAGTGGTTCACAATACCACCTTGTCTGACAGCAATTTGCCGATCTTGGCCTTTGTTTTGAGATGTTCTGATTTACTGCCCACAATTACGGATGCGTTGGCCTTCCCGCCTCAGGCTAGTGCTGAGTAGACTTAGCCCGAGTGCAAGATCAGTGCGATAAGATATGAGAGATGGTTTGGGTTCAACATGACAGCTGTCTGGTGGTGCCCAGAGCTCTGCTTCCATTGCAAACGGGGGATGGTAGACTGCATTTTGAAATCATAGCATGCACCGGGAATTCCAGCAATTGAAAACAAATTGGTGAACGGTGCGTTACGTGCCAAACACTGAATCTGGGGAAAGAAACAGAAAAAGTGCAGGCTGCCTCCCACCTAAATCTTACAGGGCGTTCCGAATGTTTGAGAATAGGTTTTATCGAACTAACCCCGTGTACGGGATTTAAGTGTGTCCTTGTTAGTATTGATGTATTCTGTAAATGTATCAAAGCCTTTCACCGTCGGAGAAATGATGCAAATACAGTCACTAAGCATTCGTTAAAAGGATATGTACCATGGCTCAGTATACCTGTGCAGCTATCAAGTGATAATGGGAACCATTGTTAAAGAAATGTGTACAACTCTGCAGATAAGCCAGAATTTTCACTGCAGCGACAAACCGCAGTTGGCTGGACTAGTAGAAATATGTAACGGGATGCTGAAAATAAGCTTGTGTGAGGAAACTGGCCTTAAGTGGATCAAATTCTACCTTTGGGCCTAATGAAGATGCAATAAATGGACATTCATAAAATGGAGGAAATATTTTAAATCATTGTATGTCACTAACCCAATGTATCTCTCACTTACATTCATAGACGAAGTCCCGGCTGGAACTAGGAGAATTCATGGACGTGAAAGTGTTCAAGAGAAAGAACAGCCTCCAGCTGAGGTTCGAGGGGCCATTGCAGATCTTGCTGACAACCAACACTGCTGTAAAGGTAAAAGGGCGCCCGACATGGATCCACACCTCACACTACAAGAGAGCTGCCAGTGGGGAGGCCACAACGTTATCGGCAAATGGAAATGGACAGTAGGACTATGTTTTCGATTGACTTATACTAGCCCGCACCTCACACGTTTCTGCACTTCAGTAACCGTCAGATCAGTCTAGCTGCTGGTTCCAATGCACTCGAGTGGAGGATTTTCCCTCATACCCATTCCCTTAAAAACTTCTGAAATGGCAGAATGGGTCACTCACCAAAACAAGTCCCTGCTGACTGAAGTTCGCATGGATAGCACATCTTCGATAGAGCAAGGGTTACATTGGGTCAATGTCATGGCCTCCTGTGATATGTGGTATTAACATCAATTTAATATCTCCCACCCTCCACCATTGGAAAACTCGATTTGCCTCACCAGATTCGGGAGTATATTTTGGTCGGCAGCACAAGATAATTGTACCCAATATTTTAATTAAACTCGTTGTGCCTCCCTTTGTCAAACAAACGATGACTGCTTCCACGATGGTCTAACATGTTTTCCCTTCAGTCCCTCCCTCAGAAGAAGAACCAATCTGCCTGAGAGAAGTGGACTCCATTCAGATTTAGAATTTGGTTATCCTTTTGGGATAAAAAGGGGAAATGTGGACGAATAAATTGTTCATGGATTTACTTCAAATCATAAAACAGTAACCATGATGAAACAGATAACTTGTTCGTCATAATCCATGAGTCCTGGCAAGTATAGACCTTTTGGCCCAGAATCCCTGGATAGGAGCAGACAGCTTCTGTGAGCTGAACTAGCTGTAAAACTATAGTTTCATTGAGTCTCTATCAGTCTGGATCATTGTCATATCTGTGCTTGCTTCTAAAATAAATAAGTTACCTAAAGACTTTGTATGATTATTTTATTAAAGTTTCGAACAACTTGTTGAATTATTACCTTCTTCAAAGACTGCAATTTTCCCCCCAGACGTGATCGACGATGCTCTCCACCACATCTCCTCCACTTCCCGCTCCTCCGCCCTTGAGCCCCGCCCCTCCAATCGCCACCAGGACAGAACCCCACGGGTCCTCACATACCACCCCACCAAACTCCATATACATCGTATTATCATCCGTCGTCATTTCTGCCATCTCCAAACGGACCCCACCACCAGGGATATATTTCCCTCCCAACCCCTATCAGCATTCCGAAAATACCACTCCCTCCGTGAATCCCTCGTCAGGTCCACATCCCCCACTAACCCAACCTCCACTCCTGGCACCTTCCCCTGCAACCGCAAGAAATGCAAATCTTGCGCCTACACCCCCCCCCCCCTTACTTCCCTCCAAGGCCCCATGGGATCCTTCCATATCCGCCACAAATTCACATGCACCTCCACACACATCGTTTACTGCATCCGCTGCACCCGATGTGGCCTCCTCTATATTGGGGAGACAGGCTGCCTGCTTGCGGAACATTTCAGAGAACACCTCTGGGACATCCGGACCAACCAACCCAACCACCCTGTGGCTCAACACTTCAACTCCTCCTCCCACTTCACCAAGGACATGCAGGTCCTTGGACTCCTCCATCGCCAGACCATAGCAAGACGACGGCTGGAGGAAGAGCGCCTCATCTTTCGCCTAGGGACCCTCCAACCACAAGGGATGAACTCAGATTTCTCCAGTTTCCGCATTTCCCCTCTCCCCACCTTGTCTCAGTCCCAACCCTCGAACTCAGCACCACCTTCCTAACCTGCAATCTTCTTCCTGACCTCTCCACCCCCACCCCCACTCTGGCCTATCACCCTAACCTTAACCTCCTTCCACCTATCGCATTTCCAACGCCCCTCCCCCAATTCCCTCCTCCCTACCTTTCATCTTAGCCTGCTGGATACACTTTCCTCATTCCTGAAGAATGGCTCATGCCCGAACGTCGATTCACCTGCTCCTTAGATGCTGCTTGACCTGCTGCGCTTTTCCAGTAACACATTTTCCGTTCTGATCTCCAGCATCTGCAGTTCTCACTTTCTCGTCGAATTATTACCTATAGCAACTGATGTATATCAGTGGTCTCTTCCCTTGTACACAAACAATGTTGAACAAATCACTTTGGACAACAGAAATCATTCGCCTGAGCCTTGTTTCCGGTTGGTATAAAACTTCGACAATCTCCGGGTTGGATAATAATACTCCCTCAGATTCGTGTTCAAGGTTCTCACCTCCACTCTCACTGGTGAATGTGGACTTGGCTTCTAATAAACGAGGACGTTCATGTTTGAAACTGCCTGTGCATCTGAGGAATACAGACTGTAAACTGCAAAGACTGGGGTAAGTACGATACGGCGATATCCTGCAGATAATTTGGTAATTGGATATCTGGCACTTTCTCATCATCAATGTGCATCATGTCAATAAATGCTGCACATTAACATTACTGTCAGTGCTAATTTAGTCTTTTTAATAAACAGTCTGGGTTTACTCTGATTCCTGTAATTTTTCTCTCTGATGTACAAGACAGACAGTAACAGCAGGCCATATCATGGCTCCAAGTTTTAATCTAAGTCAGAGTTTCTTAAACTCCAAGTTTCAAGAGTGAAATTGTGGGATAATCATCTAAAATTACTGTGATTAATTTGAGGGAGCTGAGCAGAAGGGTGTGTGGGGTTCAAGGATGTGACATTAGCAACAAAAGGTGGTTCCCTTGCCTGTGTTTGGCCTGATGCCAAGAGATGTCATTGGCTCCAGAGTGACTTGTGTAAGCTCCCTGGACGTCTGTCTCCCAGGGACAAATATGAGTGTCCTTCCTGAAGTGTTGGGTCTTAACTGCTGCTGGACCAGGACCTACCTCAGGATGGTGATATGATGCTGGTGTCTGGGACGTGGTAAGCAGAAAGATTTAAACAAGAAGAGACGAATGATGGGAACCTGGGAGGGGAGACAAAAATAAGTGAAACCAAAAAGCAAATGATGGATTGAAAAGGAGTACAACCAAATTATGCAAATAATGTCAGAAAGATCAAAACTAAAGTGGCACGGTGGCTGAGTGGATTGCAATGCTGCCTCACAGCGCCACGGACCCAGGATTGATTCCACTGTTGGGTAACTGTCTTTGTGGAGTTTGCAAATTCACCCCATGCCTTTGCGGGTTGCCTCCCACAGTCCAAGGATGTGCAGGTTAAGTGGATTAACCATGTTCCCATGGAATAGGGTGGGAGGGTGGGTCCAGGTGAGATGCTCTTCAGGGGGTTGATGTAGACACAATAATCTGAGTGGCCTGCTTCCAGATTGTAGGGACTGTGTGATACCATATAATGGACGGAACTACTTAGTAGAGGTAGTCAGTGATTTGTAAGTAATTCCTTGACAGTTTGAGTTTACAAAGGAGCAGTTTACATATTATACATTACTTAGTTTGGTAAAGAGAATATACGACCAGGATCATTTGAGATGGTTTACTTATACCAGCGGACAAACGTACTGTCAACATAAAATGTTTCCACCTCCCGAAATTGGTGCGGGCAACATCCTGCCCTCTCGCCGAGGTGGCAAGAAAATCTTCCCTCACGTTTCCTCCCCTCCTGTTTAAGTCCTCTGATGAGGACTGCCCTCTCACTCCATCTCTCTGAATCCAGCGCTTGTTGTGAGCTCATTTTTCCATGGACAGGGGATGTGCACTGTGTCAGTCAATTGTCTGAATACTTTTGTCCAGTGACCATTGGACAGCTAGTTCTGATGGTCATTGTTCCCTTGCCCACCGTTATCATTCTGTTTAAGAGTAATTATTTAATAATCAAAGTGGTGCATTTTGCATTAGATAAATTGATTACTTCAGTTCAATGGCCATTGTGACCTTCGTATCTTTTGTAATTCTTCCCTCTGTTCTTCTTTGGACAGATGATTGAAAGTTACATGCTGCTGGTATAGCTCTTAAATGTAAATTTCATGCTACACAGTAAATATTTGGAAAAAAAAAACTGTTTTTAAGTGGCCAAAATGTTCAGCAGGATCTATGTGACAGTAATGACAAAGCCGTTGAAATGGGGTGACCAAGGCTGGGAACTTTCCTTTCAAGAATAGTGACAAGCACGGTGGCTCAGTGGTTAGCACTGCTGCCTCACAGCGCCAGGGTCCCAGGTTCGATTCCAGCCTTGGGTGACCGTCTGTGTGGGGTTTGCACATTCTTCCTGTGTCTGTGCGGGTTTGGTCTGGTTTCCTCCCACAATCTCAAGATATGCAGGTTAGGTGAATTGGTTATGCGAAATTGCTGATAGTGTTCACGCATGTGCAGGTTGGATGCAGTCGTCAGGGGTAAATATCGAGGAGGGGAATGAGTCTGGGTGTGTTACTCTTGTGGGGGTCAGTGTGGACTTGTTGGACTGAAGGGCCTGTTTCCACACCAGGGGTAGAGTGGGACATTGCTGATAGAGTGAGACAATGCTGATAGACTGGGACGACGCTGATAGAGTGGGATATTGCTAATTCAGTGTGACGATGCTGGTAGAGGGGGACAAGACTGATAGAGCGGGACAATACTGCTAGATTGGGACATTGCTGATAGAGTGGGATGATACTGTAAGAGTGGGACAGTGCTGAAAGAGTAGGACGATGCAGATAGAGTGGGAAGACGCTGATTTAGAGGGACATTGCAGATAGAGTGGGACAATGCTGATTCAGTGGGATGATACTGATTGAGTGGGACACTGCTGAAAGAGTGGGACGATGCCGATAGAGTGGGAAGACGCTGATTTAGAGGGACATTGCAGATAGAGTGGGACAATGCTGATTCAGTGGGATGATACTGATTGAGTGGGACAATGCTGAAAGAGTGGGATGATGCTGATTCAGTGGGATGATGCTGATAGAGTGGGACAATTCTGATAGAGTTCGACAATGCTGATAGAGTGGGACAATGCTGATAAAGTGGGACGATGCTGATAGAGTTGGACAATGCTGATAAAGTGGGACAATGCTGATAAAGTGGGACGCTGCTGATAGAGTTGGACAATGCTGATAAAGTGGGACGATGCTGATAGAGTTCGACAATGCTGATAGAGTGGGACGATACTGATAGAGTGGGACAATGATGATAAAGTGGGACGATGCCGATAGAGTGGGATAATGCTGATAGAGTGGGACGATACTGATAGAGTGGGACGCTACTGACAGAGTGGGACGATGCTGACAGAGTGGGACAATACTAATAGAGTGGGGCATTGCTGATAGAGTGGGACATTGCTGATAGAGTGGGACATGGCTGATAGAGTGGGATATGGCTGATAGACTGCGACGACGCTGATAGAGTGGGACAATGCTGATAAAGTGGGACGATGCTGATACAGTGGGATAATGCTGAAAGAGTGGGACGATACTGATAGAGTGGGACAAAGCTGATCTAGTGGGAAGATTCTTATAAAGTGGGACAATGCTGATAGATTAGGACATTTCTGATAGAGTGGGACGATGATGATAGAGTGGGACAATGCTGAAAGAGAGGGATGATGCAGATAGAGTGGGACAATGCTGATGGAGTGGAACGATGCTGATAGAATGGGACGATGCTTATAGAGTGGGAAAATTCTGATAGAGTGGGACAATGCTAATTCAGTGGGATGATGTGGATAGAGTGGGACAATTCTGATAGAGTTGGACAATGCTGATAGAGTGGGACAATGCTGATAAAGTGGGACGATGCTGATAGAGATGGACAATGCTGATAAAGTGGGACGATGCTGATAGAGTGGGATAATGCTGATAGAGTGGGACGATACTGATAGAGTGGGACGCTACTGACAGAGTGGGACGATGCAGACAGAGTGGGACAATACTAATAGAGTGGGACATTGCTGATAGAGTGGGACATGGCTGATAGGTTGGGACATGGCCGATAGAGTGGGGTATGGCTGATAGACTGCGACGACGCTGATAGAGTGGGACAATGCTGATAAAGTGGGACGGTGCAGATAGAGTGGGATAATGCTGAAGGAGTGGGATGATACTGATAGACAGGGACAAAGCTGATCTAGTGGGAAGATTCTTATAGAGTGGGACAATGCTGATAGATTGGGACAACGCTGATAGAGTTGGACGATGATGATAGAGTGAGATAATGCTGAAAGAGAGGATGATGCAGATAGAGTGGGACAATGCTGATGGAGTGCAACGATGCTGATAGAGTGGGACGATGCTTCTAGAGTGGGAAAATTCTGAAAGAGTGGGACAATGCTAATTCAGTGGGGTTATGCTGATGGATTGGGGCGATACTGAGAGTGTGGGATGATACTGATTGAGTGGGACGATGCTGACAGAGTCAGACAATACTGATAGAGTGGGACGATGCTGATAGAGTGGGACGACGAAGATAGAGTGGGACAATGCTGATTCAGTGGGATGATGCGGATAGAGTGGGACAATTGTGATAGAGTGTGACGATGCTGATAGAGAGGGATGATGCTGATAGAGAGGGATGATGCTGATAGAGTGGGACAATGCTGATAGGGAAGGACGATGCTGATAGAGTGGGGAAATTCTGATAGAGTTGGACAATGCTGATAGAGTGGGACAATGCTGATAAAGTGGGACGATGCTGATAGAGTTTGACAATGCTGATAAAGTGGGACGATGCTGATAGAGTGGGACAATGCTGATAAAGTGCGACGATGCTGATAGAGTGGGATAATGTTGATAGAGTGGGACGATACTGATAGAGTGGGATGCTACTGACAGAGTGGGACGATGCTGACAGAGTGGGACAATACTAATAGAGTGGGACATTGTTGATAGAGTGGGACATGGCTGATAGAGTGGAATATGGCTGATAGACTGCGACGACGCTGATAGAGTGGGACAATGCTGATAAAGTGGGACGATGCTGATAGAGTGGGACAAAGCTGATCTAGTGGGAAGATTCTTATAGAGTGGGACAATGCTGATAGATTGGGACAACGCTGATAGAGTGGGACGATGATTATAGAGTGGGACAATGCTGAAAGAGAGGGATGATGCAGATAGAGTGGGACAATGCTGATGGAGTGGAACGATGCTGATAATGTGGGACGATGCCTATAGAGTGGGAAAATTCTGATAGAGTGGGACAATGCTAATTCAGTGGGGTTATGCTGATGGAGTGGGACGATACTGAGAGTGCGGGATGATACTGATTGAGTGGGACGATGCTGATAGCGTCAGACAATACTGATAGAGTGGGACGATGCTGATAGAGTGGGACGATGTAGATAGTGTGGGACGATATTGATAGAATGGGCCGACGAAGATATAGTGGGACAATGCTGATTCAGTGGGATGATGCGGATAGAGTGGGACAATTATGATAGAGTGGGACGATGCTGATAGAGAGGGATGATGCTGATAGAGAGGGATGATGATGATAGAGTGGGACAATGCTGATAGGGCGGGACGATGCTCATAGAGTGGGACGATGCTGATAGAGAAGGATAATTCTAATAGATTAGGATGATGCTGATAGAGTGGGACGATGCTGATAGAGTGGGACGATGCTGATAGAATGGGACATTTTTGAGAGAGTGGGACGATGCTGATAGAGTTGGACGATGATGATAGAGTGACACGATGCTGATAGAGTGGGACATTGCTGACAGAGTGGGGCAATGCTGATAGAGTGGGATGGTGCCGAAAGAGTGGGACGATGCTGACAGAGTGGGACAATGCTGATAGGGTGGGACGATGCTGCTAGATTGGGACAATACTGATAGACTGGGATGATGCACATAGAGTGGGATGATGTTGATAGAGTGGGATGACACTGATAGAGTGGGACAATGCTGATAGGGTGTGACGATGCTGCTACATTGGGACAATGCTGATAGAGTGGGACGATACTGAGAGAGTGGGATGCTCCTGACAGAGTGGGACGATGCTGACAGAGTGGGACAATACTAATAGAGTGGGTCATTGCTGATAGAGTGGGACATGGCTGATAGAGTGGGATATGGCTGATAGACTGCAACGACGCTGATAGAGTGGGACAATGCTGATTCAGGGGACGATGCTGATAGTGTGAGACAATGCTGATAGAGAGGGATGCCACTGATAGAGTTGGACATTGCTGATAGAATGGGACAATACTGATCAAGTGGGACAATGCTGTTAGAGAGGGATGATGCTGATAGAGTGGGACGATGCTTATAGAGTGGGAAAATTCTGATAGAGTGGGACAATGTTAATTCAGTGGGGTTATGCTGATGGAGTGGGACGATACTGAGAGTGCGGGATGATACTGATTGAGTGGGACGATGCTGATAGAGTCAGACAATACTGATAGAGTGGGTCGATGCTGATAGAGTGGGACGATGTAGATAGTGTGGGACGATATTGATAGAGTGGACCGACGAAGATAGAGTGGGACAATGCTGATTCAGTGGGATGATGCGGATAGAGTGGGACAATTATGATAGATTGGGACGATGCTAATAGAGAGGGATCATGCTGATAGAGAGGGATGATGCTGATAGAGTGGGACAATGCTGATAGGGAGGGACGATGCTCATAGAGTGGGACGATGCTGATAGAGAAGGATAATTCTAATAGATTAGGATGATGCTGATAGAGTGGAACGATGCTGATAGAATGGGACATTTTTGATAGAGTGGGACGATGATAGTGTGGGACGATGCTATTAGAGTGGGACATTACTGACAGAGTGGGACAATGCTGATAGAGTTGGAAGATGATGATAGAGTGGCACGATGCTGATAGAGTGGGTCATTGCTGACAGAGTGGGGCAATGCTGATAGAGTGGGATGGTGCCGAAAGAGTGGAACGATGCTGACAGAGTGGGAAAATGCTCATATGGTGTGAAGATGTTGCGAGATTGGGACAATACTGATAGAGTGGGATGATGCACATAGAGTGGGATGATGTTGATAGAGTGGGATGACACTGATAGAGTGGGACAATGCTGATAGGGTGTGACGATGCTGCTACATTGGGACAATGCTGATAGAGTGGGACGATACTGAGAGAGTGGGATGCTCCTGACAGAGTGGGACGATGCTGACAGAGTGGGACAATACTAATAGAGTGGGTCATTGCTGATAGAGTGGGACATGGCTGATAGAGTGGGATATGGCTGATAGACTGCAACGACGCTGATAGAGTGGGACAATGCTGATTCAGGGGACGATGCTGATAGTGTGAGACAATGCTGATAGAGAGGGATGCCACTGATAGAGTTGGACATTGCTGATAGAATGGGACAATACTGATCGAGTGGTACGATGCTGTCAGAGAGGGATGATGCTGATAGAGTGGGACAACACTGATAGAGTGGGTCGATGCTGATAGAGAGGGATGATGCTGATAGAGTGGGACGATGCTGATAGAGTGGGACATTGCTGACAGAGTGGGACATTGCTGATAGAGTCGGGCAATACTGATCGAGTGGGACGATGCTGATAGAGAGGGATGATGCTGATAGAGTGGGACGATGCTGATAGAGAGGGATGATGCTGATAGAGTGGGAGAATGCTGATAGGGTGGGACAATGCTGATCGAGTGGGTCAATGCTGATAAAGTGGGACCATGCTGATAGAGTGAAATGATACTGATAGAGTGGGACAAAGCTGATCTAGTGGGAAGATGCTGATAGAGTGGGACAATGCTGATAGATTGGGACGATGCTGATTCAGTGGGACGATGCTGACAGAGTGGGACAATACTGATAGAGAGGGATGATGCAGATAGAGTGGGACGATGCTGATAGAGTGGGACGATACTGATAGAGGAGGACGATGCTGATAGAGTGGGAAAGTTCTGATAGAGTGGGACAATGCTAATTCAGTGGGGTATGCTGATGGAGTGGGACGATACTGAGAGTGCGGGATGATACTGATTGAGTGGGACGATGCTGATAGAGTCAGAGAATACTGATAGAGTGGGACGATGCTGATAGAGTGGGACGATGTAGATAGTGTGGGATGATATTGATAGAGTGGTACGATGAAGATAGAGTGGGACAATGCTGATTCAGTGGGATGATGCGGATAGAGTGGGGCAATTCTGATAGAGTGTGACGATGCTGATAGAGAGGGATGATGCTGATAGAGAGGGACAATGCTGATAGAGTGGGATGATGCTGTTAGAGTCGAACAATATTGATAGACTGGGACGATGCTGATAGAGTGGGACAATGTCCATAGTGTGCGACGATGTTGACAGAGTGGGACGGAGAAGATAGAGTGGGACAATACTAATAGAGTGGTACATGGCTGATAGAGTAGGATATGGCTGATAGACTGGGACGACGCTGATAGAGTGGGACAATGCTGATTCAGGGGACGACGCTGATAGAGTGAGACAAGGCTGACAGAGACGGATGCTACTGATAGAGTGGGACATTGCTGATATAATGGGACAATACTGATCGAGTGGGACGATGCTGTTAGAGAGGGATGATGCTGATAGAGTGGGACAACACTGATAGAGTGGGACGATGCTGATAGAGAGGGATGATGCTGATAGAGTGGGACGATGCTGATAGAGTGGGACGATGCTGATAGAGTGGGACATTGCTGATAGAGTCGGACAATACTGATCGAGTGGGACGATGCTGATAGAGAGGGATGATGCTAATAGAGTGGGACAACCCTGATCGAGTGGGACGATGCTGACAGAGATGGATGATGCTGATAGAGTGGGACAATGCTGATAGAGTGGGACAATGCTGATCGAGTGGGACGATGCTGATAGAGTGGGACGATACTGATAGAGTGGGACGATGCTGACAGCGTGGGATGATACTAATAGAGTGGGACGATACTGTGAGACAGGGACAATGCTAATTCCGTGGGACAATACCGAGTGAGACGATACTGATAGAGTGGGACGATTCTGATAGCGTGGGACAATGCTGATCGAGTGGGACATTGCTAATAGAGTGGGACAATGCTGATAGAATGGGACGATGCTGATGGAGTGGGACATTGCTGACAGAGTGGGGCGATGCTGACAGAGATGGATGATGCTGATAGAGTGGGACAATGCTGATAGAGTGGGACAATGCTGATCGAGTGGGACATTGCTAATAGAGTGGGACAATGCTGATAGAATGGGACGATGCTGATGGAGTGGGACATTGCTGACAGAGTGGGGCGATGCTGATCGAGTGGGATGGTGCAGATAGAGTGGAACGATGCTGATAGAGTGGGACAATGCTGATAGGGTGTGACGATGCTGCTAGATTGGGACAATACTGTTAGAGTGGGACGATGCTGATAGAATGCGATGATGCTCATAGAGTGGGATGATGTTGATAGACTGGGATGACACTGATAGAGTGGGACAATGCTGATAGGGTGTGACGATGCTGCTAGATTGGGACAATACTGATGGAGTGGGACGATGCTGATAGAATGCGATGATGCTCATAGAGTGGGATGATGTTGATAGACTGGGATGACACTGATAGAGTGGGACAATGCTGATAGGGTGTGACGATGCTGATAGAGTGGGATGATGCTCATAGAGTGGGACGATACTGATTGCGTGGGACGCTACTGACAGTATGGGACGATGCTGACAGAGTGGGACAATACTAATAGAGTGGTACATTGCTGATAGAGTGGGACATGGTTGATAGAGTGGGATATGGCTGATAGACTGCGACGACGCTGATAGTGTCGGACAATGCTGATTCAGGGGACGACGCTGAAAGAGTGAGACAATGCTGATAGAGACGGATGCTACTGATAGAGTGGGACATTGCTGATATAATGGGACAAGACTGATCGAGTGGGACGATGCTGTTAGAGAGGGATGATGCTGATAGAGTGGGACAACACTGATAGAGAGGCATGATGCTGAATGAGTGGGACAACCCTGATAGAGTGGGACGATGCTGACAGAGAGGGATGATGCTGATAGAGTGGGACGATGCTGATAGGGTGGGATGATACTGATAGTTTGGGACGATGCTGATAGAGTGAGAGGATGCTGACAGAGTGGGGCGATACTGGTAGAGTGGGACATTGCTGATAGATTGGGACATGGCTGATAGACTGCGACGATGCTGAAAGAGTGGGAAATTGCTGTGTCGGGGGACGATGCTGATAGAGGGACATTGCTGATAGAGTGGGACGATGCTGACAGAGAGGGATGATGGATATAGAGTGGGTCATTGTGATAGAGTGGATCGATACTGATGGTTTGGGACGATGCTGATAGGGTGGGACGATGCTGCTAGTTTGGGACAATGCTGATCGTGTGGGGCAATGCTGATAGAATGGGACAATTCTAAAAGATATGGACGATGCTCAAAGAGTGGGACGATGCTGATAGAGTGGGACATTGCTGATCGAGTGGGGCAATGCTGATTCAGTGGGACGATGCTAATAGAATGGAAGAATGCTGATAGAGTGAAACGATGCTGACAGAGTGGGACATTGCTGATAAGGTCGAACAATACTGATAGTGTGGGACATGGTTGATAGAGTGCCATATGGCTGACAGACTGTGACGACGCTGATAGAGTGGGACAATGCTGATAGAGAGGGATGCTACCGATAGAGAGGGACATTGCTGATAGAATGGGACAATACTGATCGAGTGAGACGATGCTGATAGAGATGGATGATGCTGATAGAGTGGGACGATGCTGATAGATGGGAATGATGCTGATAGAGTGGGACGATGCTGATAGAGTGGGACGATGCTGATAGAGTGGGACATTTGCTGATAGAGTCGGACAATACTGCTCGAGTGGGACGATGCTGATAGAGAGGGATGATGCTGATAGAGTGGGATAATGCTGATAGAGAGAGTTATGCTGATAGAGTGGGACATGCTGATAGAGTGGGACGATGCTGATAGAGTTGCACAATGCTGATCGAGGGGGACATTGCTGATAGAGTGGGACGATGCTGATAGAGTGGGACGATGCTGATAGAATGGGACGATGCAGATAGAGTGGGACGATGCTGATAGAATGGGATGATGCTGATAGAGTGGGACATTGCTGATAGAGTGGGACGATGCTGATGGAGTGGGACAATGCTGATAGAGTGGGACAATGCTGATCGAGTGGGGCAATGCTGATTCAGCAGGATGATGCTGTTAGATTGGGACGATGCTGTTCGAGTGGGATGATGCTGGTAGAGTGGGATATTGCTAATAGAGTGGGATAATGTTGATAGAGTGGGATGATGCTGATAGAGTTGGACGACACAGATAGAGTGGAACAATGCTGATAGGGTGGGTCGAGGTTGATACAGTGGGACGATGCTGACAGAGCGGGACAATGCTAAAAGAGTGGGACGATGCTGATATGTTGGGACGATGCTGATAAAGTGGGATGATGCTGGTAAACCTGGCCGATGCTGATAGATTGGGATAATACTGATAGAGAGGGATAGTGTTGATAGAGTGGGATGATGCAGATAGAGTGGCATGATGCTGAAGAGTGGGACATTGCAGAAAGAGTAGGATAATGTTAATAGAATGGGACGATGCTGATAGAGTGGGACGACGCTGATCGAGTGGGACAATGTTGATAGAGTGGGATAATGCTGATAGACGGGGACGACGCTGAGAGAGTGGGAGAATGCTAATAGAGTGGGTTAATGCTGATAGAGTGGGACGATGCTGATAGAGTGGGACGATACTGTTAGAGTGGGACAATGCTGATAGAGTGGAATGATGCTGATAGAGTGGTATGATGTTGATAGAGTGGGACGTTGCTGATAGAGTGGGATAATGTTGATAGAGTGGGACGATGCTGATAGAGTGGGACGATACTGTTAGAGTGGGACAATGCTGATAGGGTGGGACGACGCTGATACAGTGGGACGATGCTGACAGAATGGGACAATACTGATAGAGTGGGACGATGCTGATATAGTGGGACGATTTGATAGAGTGTGACGATGATGATAGACTGCGACGACGCTGATAGCGGGGGACATTGCGGATAGAGTGGGACGATGCTGATAGAGTGGGATGATGCTGATAGAGTGGAGCGATGCTGCTAGAATTGGAAATTGCCAATAGCGTGGGATAATGTTGATAGAGTGGGACGTTGCTGATAGAGTGAGATGATTCTGATAGAATGGGACATTGCTAATAGAGTGGGATAATGCGGATAGAGTGGGACGATGCTGATAGAGTTGGACGGTACTGATAGAGCGGAACAATGCAGATAGAGTGGGACGAGGTTGATACAGTGGGACGATGCTGACAGAGTGGGACGATGCTGATAAAGTGGGGCGATGCTGATGCTGATAGAGTGGGACGATGCTGATAGAGTGGGATAATACTGATAGAGAGGGATAGTGTTGATAGAGTGGGATGATGCAGATAGAGTGGCATGATGCTGAAGAGTGGGACATTGCAGAACGAGTAGGATAATGTTAATAGAGTAGGACGATGCTGATAGAGTGGGACGACGCTGATCGAGTGGGATAATGTTGATAGAGTGGGATAATGCTGATAGAGTGGGATGATGCTGATAGAGTTGGACGACACAGATAGAGTGGAACAATGCTGATAGGGTGGGTCGAGGTTGATACAGTGGGACGATGCTGACAGAGCGGGACAATGCTAATAGAGTGGGACGATGCTGATATGTTGGGACGATGCTGATAAAGTGGGATGATGCTGGTAAACCTGGCCGATGCTGATAGATTGGTATAATACTGATAGAGAGGGATAGTGTTGATAGAGTGGGATGATGCAGATAGAGTGGCATGATGCTGAAGAGTGGGACATTGCAGAAAGAGTAGGATAATGTTAATAGAGTGGGACGATGCTGATAGAGTGGGACGACGCTGATCGAGTGGGACAATGTTGATAGAGTGGGATAATGCTGATAGACGGGGACGATGCTGAGAGAGTGGGACAATGCTAATAGAGTGGGATAATGCTGATAGACGGGGACGACGCTGAGAGAGTGGGACAATGCTGATAGAGTGGGATAATGCTGATAGAGTGGGACGATGCTGATTGAGTGGGACGATGCTGATAAAGTGGGACGATGCTGATAGAGTGGGACGACGCTGATCGAGTGGGACAATGTTGATAGAGTGGGATAATGCTGATAGACGGGGACGATGCTGAGAGAGTGGGACAATGCTAATAGAGTGGGATAATGCTGATAGACGGGGACGACGCTGAGAGAGTGGGACAATGCTGATAGAGTGGGATAATGCTGATAGAGTGGGACGATGCTGATTGAGTGGGACGATGCTGATAAAGTGCGGCATTGCTAATAGAGTGGGACGATGCTGATAGTTGGGGACGATGCTGATAGTGTGGGTGATGCTGATAGAGTGGGATGATGCTGATAGTGCGGGACAATGCTGCTAGAGTGGGATGATGCTGATAGTGCGGGACAATGCTGATAGAATGGGATGATGCTGATAGAGTGGGATTTTGCGAATACAGTGGGACGATGCTGAGAGAGTGGGACAATGATGATAGAGTGGGACGATGCTGACAGAGTAGGACGATGCTGATAGTGTGGGAAGATGTTGATAGAGTGAGACGATGCTAATAGAGTGATAGGATGCTGATAGAGTGGGACGATGCTGATAGTGTGGGACATTGCTAATAGAGTGGGATAATGTTGATAGAGTGGGATGATGTTGCTAGAGTGGAACATTGCTAATAGAGTGGAATAATGTTGATAGAGTGGGAAGATGCTGATAGATTGGGACGTTGCTGATAGAGTGGGATGATGCTGATAGAGTGGAACGATGCTGCTAGAGTGGCACATTGCTAATATAGTGGGATAATGTTGATAGAGTGGGACGATGCTGATCGAGTGGGTTGATGCTGATAGAAAGGGACATTGCTAATAGAGTGGGATAATGTTGATAGAGTAGGACGATGCTGATAGACTGCGACGATACTGATCGAGTGGAACAATGCCCATAGAGTGGGACGAGGCTGATACAGTGGGATGATGCTGATAGAGTGTGACAATACTGATATAGTGGGACGATGCTCATCGAGTGGAACAATGCTGATAGAGTGGAACAATGCTGATAGAGTGGGACGATACTGATAGAGTGTGATGTTGCTGATAGAGTGGGACGATGCTGATAGAGTGGGATGATGCTGATAGAGTGGGACATTGCAAAGAGAGTGCGACAATGCTAATTCAGTGGGAGAATGTTGATAGAGTGGGACGATGCTGATAGTGTGGAACGATGCTGATAGAGTGGGATTATGCTGAGTGAGTGGGACAATGATGATAGAGTGGGACGATGCTAACAGAGTGGGACAATGCTGATAGTGTGGGAAGATGCCGACAGAGTGGGACGATGCTGATAGTGTGGGACGATGCTGATAGAGTGGGACGACGCTTATAGATTGGGATGAAACTGAGAGAGTGGGATGATGCTGATAGACGGGTACGACGCTGATCGAGTGGGACGATGCTGATAGAATGGGACAATGCTGATAGTGTGGGACGATGCTGAGAAAGTGGGAAGATGCTGATCGAGTCGGACGATGCTGATCGAGTGAGTCGATGCTGATAGTGTGGGATGATTCTGATCGAGTGGGACGATGCTGATAGAATGGGACAATGCCGATTCAGTGGGACGATGCTGTTAGAGTGGAACGATGCTGATCGAGTAGGACGATGCTGATAGAATGGGACGATACTGATAGAGTGGGACGATGCTGAAAGTGTGGGACAATGCTGCAAGATTGTGAAAATGCTGATAGTGTGGGGCAATATTGATAGAGTGGGATGATGCTGACAGAGTGGGACGATGTTGATAGAGTGGGACGATGCTGAGAGGGTGGGAAGATGCTGATCTAGTGGGAAGATGCTGCTAGATTGGGACAATGCTGATAGAGTGGGACGATGCTGATTCAGTGGGACGATGCTGCTAGATTGGGGACATTGTTGATAGATTGGGATGATGCTGATAGAATGGGACAGTGCTAATAGAGTGGGATAATGTTTGTAGAGTGGGACGATGCTGATAGAATTGGACGATACTGATAGAGTGGAACAATGCTGATAGGGTGAGTCGAGGTTGATACAGTGGGACGATGCTGACAGAGCGGGACGATGCTGATATGTTGGGACGATGCTGATAAAGTGGGATGATGCTGGTAAAACTGGCCGATGCTGATAGATTGGGATGATACTGATAGAGAGGGATAATGTTGATAGAGTGGAATGATGCTGATAGAGTGGTATGACGTTGTTAGAGTGGGACGTTGCTAATAGAGTGGGATAATGTTGATAGAGTGGGACGATGCTGATAGAGTGGGACGATACTGTTAGAGTGGGACAATGCTGACAGGGTGGGACGAGTCTGATACAGTGGGACGATGCTGACAGAATGGGACAATACTGATAGAGTGGGACATTGCGGATAGACTGGGACAATGCTGATAGAGTGGGACGATGCTGATAGAGTGGGACGATGATGATAGACTGCGACAACGCTGATAGCGAGGGACATTGAGGATAGAGTGGGACCATTCTGATAGAGTGGCATGATGCTGATATAGTGGAGCGATGCTGCTAGAATTGGACATTGCCAATACAGTGGGATAATGTTGAAAGAGTGGGACAATGCTGATTGAGTGGGATGATTCTGATAGAATGGGACATTGCTAATAGAGTGGGATAATGTTGATAGAATGGGACGATGCTGATAGAGTTGGACGATACTGATAGAGTGGGACGAGGTTGATACATTGGGACGATGCTGACAGAGTGGGACAATACTGATAGAGTGGGACGATGCTGATAAAGTGGGACGATGCTGATAGAGTGGGATAATACTAATAGAGAGAGATAGTGTTGATAGAGTGGGATGATGCTGATAGAGTGGCATGATGCTGATAGAGTGGGACATTGCTAATAGAGTAGGATAATGTTAATAGAGTGGGACGATGCTGATAGAGTGGGACGATACTGATAGTGAGGGACGATGCTAACAGATTGGGATGAAACTGAGAGAGTGGGACGATGCTGATAGACGGGGACGACCCTGGTCGAGTGGGACAATGCTGATAGAGTGGGATAATGCTGATAGACGGGGACGACGCTAAGAGAGTGGGACAATGCTGATAGAGTGGGATAATGCTGATAGAGTGGGACGATGCTGATAGAGTGGGAAGATGCTGATAAAGTGGGACATTGCTAATAGAGTAAGATAATGTTGATAGAGTGGGACGATGATGATAGACTCCGACAACGCTGATAGCGTGGGACATTGCGGATAGAGTGGGACGATGCTGATAGAGTGGGATGATGCTGATAGAGTGGGACTAGGTTGATACAGTGGGACGATGCTGACAGAGTGGGACAATAGTGATAGAGTGGGACGATGCTGATAGAGTGGGATGATACTGATAGAGTGGGACGAGGTTGATACAGTGGGACGATGCTGACAGAGTGGGACAATAGTGATAGAGTAGGACGATGCTGATATAGTGGGACGATGCTGATAAAGTGGGGAGATGCTGATAGAGTGGGACGATGCTGATAGACTGGGATAATACTGACCGAGAGAGATTGTGTTGATAGAGTGGGATGATGCTGATAGAGTGGCATGATGCTGATAGAGTGGGACATTGCTAATAGAGTAGGATAATGTTGATTGAGTGGGACGATGCTGATAGAGTGGGACGATACTGATAGCGAGGGACGATGCTAATAGATTGGGATGAAACTGAGAGAGTGGGACGATGCTGATAGACGGGGACGACGCTGATCGAGTGGGACAATGCTGATAGAGTGGGATAATGCTGATAAACGGGGACGACGCTAAGAGAGTGGGACAATACTGATAGAGTGGGATAATGCTGATAGAGTGGGACGATGCTGATAGAGTGGGATGATGCTGATAAAGTGGGACATTGCTAATAGAGTGGGACATTGCTGATAGTTGGGGACAATGCTGATAGAGTGTGTCGATGCTGATAGAGTGGGACGATACTGATAGAGTGGGATGATGCTGATCGTGCAGGACAATGTTTATAGAGTGGGTTGATGCTGAGAGATGGGGACAATGATGATAGAGAGGGACGACGCTGACAGAGTGTGACGATGCTGATCGCGTGGGACGATGTTGATAGAGTGAGACGATGCTGATAGAGTGGGATGATGCTGATGCAGTGGGACGATGCTCATAGTGTAGAACAATGCTGATAGAGTGGGATGATGCTGATAGTGTGGTACATTGCTAATAGAGTACGATAATGTTGATAGAGTGGGATGACGCTGCTAGAGTGGAACATTGCTAATAGGGTGGGATAATGTTGATAGAATGGGACGATGATGATAGAGTGGGATGATGCTGATAGAGAGGGATGATGCTGATAGAGTGGGACATTGCTAATAGTGTGGGATAATGTTGATAGAGTGGGACGATACTGATAGAGTGGAATGATGCTGATAGGGTGGGTCGAGGTTGATACAGTGGGACGATGCTGACAAAGCGGGACAATGCTGACAGAGTGGGACGATGCTGATATTTTGGGACGATGCTGATAAATTGGGATGATGCTGCTAGTCTTGGCCGATGCTGATAGATTGGGATAATATTGATAGAGAGGGATAATGTTGATAGAGTGGAATGATGCTGATAGAGAGGTATGATGTTGATAGAGTGGGACGTTGCTCATAGAGTGGGATAATGTTGATAGAGTGGGACGATGCTGATAGAGTGGGACGATACTGTTAGAGTGGGACAATGCTGATAGTGTGGGTCGAGGCTGATACAGTGGGACGATGCTGACAGAATGGGACAACATTGATAGAGTGGGACTATGCTGATAGAGTGGGAACAATGCTGATAAAGTGGGAAGATGCTGATAGAGTGGCACAATGATGATAGAGTGGGACGATGCTAACAGAGTGTGACGATGCTGATAGTGTGGGACGATGGTGATAGGGTGGGACGATGCTGACAGTCTGGGACGCTGCTGATCGAGTGGGACGATGCTGATAGTCTAGGACGATGCTGATAGATTGGGACGATGCTGATAGAGTGGGACAATGTTGATAGAGTGGGACGATGCTGATACTGTGGAACGATGCTGAGAGAGTGGGATGATGCTGATAGATTGGGAGATTGCTAATAGAGTGGGATGATGCTGATAGAGTGGGACAATGTTGATAGAGTGGGACGATGCTGATACAGTGGGATGATGCTGATAGAGTGGGACAATGTGGATAGAGTGGGACATTGCTGATAGAGCAGGATGATGCTGATAGAGTGGGATGCTGCTGCCAGACTGGAAAATTGCTAATAGAGTGGGATAATGTTGATAGAGTGGGATGATGCTGAGAGAGTGGGACAATGATGATAGAGTGGGACGATGCGAACAGAGTGGGACAATGCTGATCGTGTGGGACGATGCTGATAGAGTGGGACGATGCTGATCGTCTGGGACGATGCTGATCGAGTGGGACGATGCTGATCGTCTAGGACGTTGCCGAAAGGGTGGGACGATGCAGATAGAGTGGGACAATGTTGATAGAGTGGGACGATGCTGATAGTGTGGAATGATGCTGAGAGAGTGGGATGATGCTGATAGATTGGGAGATTGCTAATAGAGTGGGATGATGCTGATAGAGTGGGACAATGTTGATAGAGTGGGACGATGCTGATACAGTGGGATGATGCTGATAGAGTGGGACAATGTGGATAGATTGGGACATTGCTGATAGAGCGGGATGATGCTGATAGAGTGGGACATTGCGGATAGAGCGGGACGATGCTGATAAAGCGGGATGATGCTGATAGAGTGGGATGCTGCTGCTGGACTGGAACATTGCTAATAGAGTGGGATAATGCTGATAGAGTGGGATGGTGCTGATAGAGAGGGATGATGCTGATAGAGTGGGATGATGCTGATAGAGAGGGATGATGCTGATAGAGTGGGAAGATGCCGATAGAGGGGACGATGCTGATAGAGTGGGACAATGTTTATAGAGTGGGGCGATGCTGATAAGAGTGGGACGATACTGTTAGAGTGGGACAATGCTGATAGAGTGGGATGAGGCTGATAGAGTGGGTCGATGCTGACAGACTGCGACGACGCTGATAGAGTGGGACATTGCGGAGAGAGTGGGACGATGCTGATAGACTGCGACGACGCTGATAGAGTGACACATTGCGGATAGAGTGGAAAAAAGTTGCTAGAGTTGGACATTGCTAATAGAGTGGGATAATGTTGACAGAGTGGGACGATGCTGATAGAGTGGGTTGATGCTGATAGAAAGGGACATTGCTAATAGAGTGGGATAATGTTGATAGAATAGGAAGATGCTGCTAGACTGCGACGATACTGATCGCGTGGAACAATGCCCATAGAGTGGGACTAGGCTGATACAGTGGAATGATGCTGATAGAGTGGGACAATACTGATAGAGTGGGACGATGCTGATAAAGTGGGGAGATGCTGATAGAGTGGGACGATGCTGATAGAGTGGGATGATGTTGCTAGAGTGGAACATTGCTAATAGAGTAGAATAATGTTGATAGAGTGGGAAGATGCTGATAGATTGGGACGTTGCTAATAGAGTGGGATAATGTTGATAGAGTGGGACGATGCTGATAGAGTGGGTTGATGCTGATAGAAAGGGACATTGCTAATAGAGTGGGATAATGTTGATAGAGTAGGACGATGCTGATAGACTGCGACGATACTGATCGTGTGGAACAATGCCCATAGAGTGGGACGAGGCTGATACAGTGGGATGATGCTGATAGAATGTGACAATACTGATATAGTCGGACGATGCTCATCGAGTGGAACAATGCTGATAGAGTGGAACAATGCTGATAGAGCGGGACGATAATGATAGAGTGTGATGTTGCTGATAGAGTGGGATGATGCTGTTAGAGTGGGACATTGCAAAGAGAGTGCGACAATGCTAATTCAGTGGGAGAATGTTGATAGAGTGGGACAATGCTGATAGTGTGGGAAGATGCTGACAGAGTGGGATGATGCTAATAGTGTGGGACGATGCTGATAGAGTGGGACGACGCTGATAGATTGGGATGAAACTGAGAGAGTGGGACGATGCTGATAGACGGGTACGACGCTGATCGAGTGGCACAATGCGAACAGAGTGGGATAATGCTGATAGACGGGGACAATGCTGATAGAGTGAGATAATGCAGATAGAGTGTGACGATGCTGATAGAGTGGGATGATGTTGATAGTCTTGGACGATCCTGAAAGAGTGGGATGATGCTGATAAAGTGGGACATTGCTAAGAGAGTGGGACGATGCTATTAGTGTGGGACGATGCTGCTAGTGTTGGTCGATGCTGATAGTGTGAGCCGATACTGACAGAGTGGGATGATGCTGTTAGAGTGGGATGATGCTGATAGAGTGGAACAATGCTGATAGAGTGGGAAGATGCTGATAGAGTGGAAAATTGCTCAGAGAGTGGGACGATGCTGAGAGAGTGGGACAATGATGATAGAGTGGGACGTTGCTAACAGAGTGGGACAATGCTGATAGTGTGGGACGATGCTGATAGAGTGGGACGATGCTGATATTCTGCGACGCTGCTGATCGAGTGGGACGATACTGATAGAGAGTGACGATGCTGATAGAGTGGGATGATGCTGCTAGTGTGGGGCGATGCTGATAGAGTGCGAAGATGCTGATAATGTGGGACATTGTGAATAGAGTGGGACGATGCTGATAGTGTGGGACAATGTTGATCGACTGCGACGACGCTGATAGAGTGAGACATTGCGGATAGAGTGGAACGATGCTGTTAGAGTGGGACATTGCTAATAGAGTGGGATAATGTTGATAGAGTGGGATGATGCTGATAGAAAGGGACATTGCTAATAGAGTGGGATAATGTTGATAGAGTAGGACGATGCTGACAGGCTGCGACGATACTGATCGAGTGGAACAATGCCCATAGAGTGGGACGAGGCTGATACAGTGGGACGATGCTGATAGAGTGTGACAATACTGATATAGTGGGAGGATGCTCATCGAGTGGAACAATGCTGATAGAGTGGAACAATGCTGATAGAGTGGGACGATGCTGGTAGAGTGGGATGTTGCTGATAGAGTGGGATGAAGCTGACAGAGTGGGACATTGCAAAGAGAGAGCGACAATGCTAATTCAGTGGGACGATGCTAATAGAGTGGGGCAATACTGATAGTGTGGGATGATGCTTATAGAGTGGGATGAAACTGAGAGAGTGGGACGCTGCTGATAGACGGGGACGACGCTGATAGAGTGGGACGATGCTAAAAGAGTGGGATAATGCTGATAGACGGGGCCGACGCTGAGAGAGTGGGACAATGCTGATAGAGTGAGATCAGGCGGATAGAGTGGGACAATGTTGATAGAGTGGGACGATACTGATAGAGTGTAACGATGCTGATAGAGTGTGATGATGCTGATAGTGTGGGACGATACTGATAGAGTGCGAAGATGCTGATAATGTGGGACATTGTGAATACAGTGGGACGATGCTGATAGTGTGGGACGGTACTGATAGAGTGGGACAATGTTGATGGAGTGGGACGATGCTGATAGTGTGGGACGGTACTGATAGAGTGGGACAATGTTGATGGAGTGGGACGATCCTGATAGTGTGGAACGATGCTAATAGAGTGGGATGATGCTAAGAGAGTGGGACAATGATGATAGAGTGGGACGATGCTAACACAGTGGGACAATGCTGATAGTGTGGGAGGTTGCTGATAGAGTGGGACGATGTTGATAGTGTGGAACGATGCTGATAGAGTGGGACGATGCTGATAGAGTGGACAATGTTGATAGATTGGGACGATGCTGATAGTGTGGAACGATGCTGATAGAGTGGGATGATGCTGATAGAGAGGAGATTGCTAATAGAGTGGGATGATGCTGATAGAGTGGGACAATGTTGATAGAGTGGGACGATGCTGATTGAGTGGGACGATGCTGATAGAGTGGGACAATGTTGATAGATTGGGACATTGCGGATCGTGTGTGACGATGCTGAAAGAGCGGGATGATGCTGACAGAGTGGGATGTTGCTGCTAGATTGGAACATTACTAATAGAGTGGGAAATGTTGATAGAGTGGGATGATGCTGATAGAGTGGGATAATACTGATTGAGAGGGATAATTTTGATAGAGTGGGATGATGCTGATCGAGCGGGATGATGCTGACAGAGTGGGACGTTTTTGATAACTTGGGACGATGCTGATATACTGGGACAATGCTGATAGAGTGGGAGAATGGTGACTCAGTGGGTCGATGCTGTTAGTGTGGGACAATACTGATAGAGTGGGTCAGTGCTGATAGAGTGGGACGACACTAATAGAGTGGGACAATGCTGATAGAGTGGGACGATACTGATAGAGTGGGACAGTGCTGATGGAGTGGGACGATGCTGATAAAAAGGGAGGATGTTGATAGAGTGGGACATTTTTGATAGAGTGGGATGATGTTGATAGAGTGGGACGATGCTGATAGAGTGGGACAATGCTGATAGAGTGGGACTGTGCTGATCGAGTTGGACGATACGGATAGAGTGGGACAATGCTGATAAATTGGGACGATGCTCATAGAGTGGCACGATGCTCAAAGAGTGGGACGATGCTGCGAGAGTGGGACAATGCTGATAGTGAGGACCGATGTTGATAGAGTGGGATGAAACTGATAAGGTGGGACATTTTTGATAGAGTGGGACGATGCTGATAGAGTGGGACAATGCTGATAGAGTGGGACTGTGCTGATCGAGTTGGACGATACGGATAGAGTGGGACAATGCTGATAAATTGGGACGATGCTCATAGGTGGCACGATGCTCAAAGAGTGGGACGATGCTGCGAGAGTGGGACAATGCTGATAGTGAGGACCGATGTTGATAGAGTGGGATGAAACTGATAAGGTGGGACATTTTTGATAGAGTGGGACGATGCTGATAGTGTGGGATGATGCTTATAGAGTGGGACGATCTTGATAGAGTGAGACGATGACTGATCGAGTGGGACGGTGCGGACAGAGTGGGACAACGTTGATAGAGTGGGACGATGCAGATAGAGTGGGACGATGATGATAGTGTGGATCAATGCTTCTAGAGTGGGACGATGCTGATAATGTGGGATGATGCTGATAGTGCGGGACGATGCTGATAGAGTGGGATGATGCTGATAGAGTGGGATAATGCAAATAGAGAGAGAAATTGCTAATAGAGTGGGACGATACTGATAGAGTGGGATGATGCTGATAGTGTCGAACGATGCTGATAGAGTGGGATGATGCTGATAGAGTGGGACATTGCTAATAGAGTGGGACGATGCTGATACAGTGAGACAATGTTGATAGAGTGGGACGATGCTGATAGAGTGGGACGATGCTGATAGAGTGGGACGATGCTGATAGAGTGGGACAATGTTGATAGAGTGGGACATTGCTAATAGAGTGGGACGATGCTGATACAGTGAGACAATGTTGATAGAGTAGGACGATGCTGATAGAGTGGGATGATGCTGATAGAGCTGGATGATGCTAACAGAGTGGGATGCTACTGATAGAGCGGGATGATGCTGACAGACTGGGACTTTTTTTGCTAACGTGGGACAATGCTGATAGACTGGGACAATGCTGATATCGTGGGACAATGGTGACTCAGTGAGTCGATGCTGTTAGAGTGGGACAATGCTGATAGAATGGGACGGTACTGATAGAGTGGGACAGTGCGGATGGAGTGGGACAATACTGATAGAGTGGGACGATACTGATAGAGTGGGACAGTGCGGATGGAGTGGGACAATACTGATAGTGTGGGACGATGCTTATAGAGTGGGATGAAACTGAGAGAGTGGGATGCTGCTGATAGACGGAGACGACGCTGATTGAGTGGGACAATGCTGAAAGTGTGGGATAATGCTGATACACGGGCCTACGCTGAGAGAGTGGGACAATGCTGATAGAGTGAGATCAGGCTGATAGAGTGGGACAATGTTGATAGAGTGGGACGATACTGATAGAGTGTGACGATGCTGATAGAGTGGGATGATGCTGATAGTGTGGGACGATGCTGATAGAGTGCGAAGATGCTGATAATGTGGGACATTGTGAATAGAGTGGGACGATGCTGATAGTGTGGGACGGTACTGATAGAGTGGGACAATGTTGATGGAGTGGGACGATCCTGATAGCGTGGAACGATGCTAATAGAGGGGGATGATGCTGAGAGAGTGGGACAATGATGAGAGAGTGGGACGATGCTAACAGAGTGGGACAATGCTGATAGTGGGACAATGCTGATAGTGTGGGAGGATGCTGATAGAGTGGGATGATGCTGATAGTGTGGGACGATGCTGATAGAGTGGGACAATGTTGATAGATTGGGACAATGCTGATACTGTGGGACGATGTTGATAGGGTGGGACATTGCGGATCGTGTGTGACGATGCTGATAGAGCGGGATGATGCTGATAGAGTGGGATAATACTGATTGAGAGGGATAATGTTGATAGAGTGGGATGATGCTGATAGAGTGGGACAATGTTGATAGAGTGGGACGATGCTGATACAGTGGGATGATGCTGATAGAGTGGGACAATGTGGATAGATTGGGACATTGCTGATAGAGCGGGATGATGCTGATAGAGTGGGACATTGCGGATAGAGCGGGACGATGCTGATAAAGCGGGATGATGCTGATAGAGTGGGATGCTGCTGCTGGACTGGAACATTGCTAATAGAGTGGGATAATGCTGATAGAGTGGGATGGTGCTGATAGAGAGGGATGATGCTGATAGAGTGGGATGATGCTGATAGAGAGGGATGATGCTGATAGAGTGGGAAGATGCCGATAGAGGGGACGATGCTGATAGAGTGGGACAATGTTTATAGAGTGGGGCGATGCTGATAAGAGTGGGACGATACTGTTAGAGTGGGACAATGCTGATAGAGTGGGATGAGGCTGATAGAGTGGGTCGATGCTGACAGACTGCGACGACGCTGATAGAGTGGGACATTGCGGAGAGAGTGGGACGATGCTGATAGACTGCGACGACGCTGATAGAGTGACACATTGCGGATAGAGTGGAAAAAAGTTGCTAGAGTTGGACATTGCTAATAGAGTGGGATAATGTTGACAGAGTGGGACGATGCTGATAGAGTGGGTTGATGCTGATAGAAAGGGACATTGCTAATAGAGTGGGATAATGTTGATAGAATAGGAAGATGCTGCTAGACTGCGACGATACTGATCGCGTGGAACAATGCCCATAGAGTGGGACTAGGCTGATACAGTGGAATGATGCTGATAGAGTGGGACAATACTGATAGAGTGGGACGATGCTGATAAAGTGGGGAGATGCTGATAGAGTGGGACGATGCTGATAGAGTGGGATGATGTTGCTAGAGTGGAACATTGCTAATAGAGTAGAATAATGTTGATAGAGTGGGAAGATGCTGATAGATTGGGACGTTGCTAATAGAGTGGGATAATGTTGATAGAGTGGGACGATGCTGATAGAGTGGGTTGATGCTGATAGAAAGGGACATTGCTAATAGAGTGGGATAATGTTGATAGAGTAGGACGATGCTGATAGACTGCGACGATACTGATCGTGTGGAACAATGCCCATAGAGTGGGACGAGGCTGATACAGTGGGATGATGCTGATAGAGTGTGACAATACTGATATAGTCGGACGATGCTCATCGAGTGGAACAATGCTGATAGAGTGGAACAATGCTGATAGAGCGGGACGATAATGATAGAGTGTGATGTTGCTGATAGAGTGGGATGATGCTGATAGAGTGGGACATTGCAAAGAGAGTGCGACAATGCTAATTCAGTGGGAGAATGTTGATAGAGTGGGACGATGCTGATAGTGTGGAACGATGCTGATAGAGTGGGATGATGCTGAGTGAGTGGGACAATGATGATAGAGTGGGACGATGCTAACAGAGTGGGACAATGCTGATAGTGTGGGAAGATGCTGACAGAGTGGGATGATGCTAATAGTGTGGGACGATGCTGATAGAGTGGGACGACGCTGATAGATTGGGATGAAACTGAGAGAGTGGGACGATGCTGATAGACGGGTACGACGCTGATCGAGTGGCACAATGCGAACAGAGTGGGATAATGCTGATAGACGGGGACAATGCTGATAGAGTGAGATAATGCAGATAGAGTGTGACGATGCTGATAGAGTGGGATGATGTTGATAGTCTTGGACGATCCTGAAAGAGTGGGATGATGCTGATAAAGTGGGACATTGCTAATAGAGTGGGACGATGCTATTAGTGTGGGACGATGCTGCTAGTGTTGGTCGATGCTGATAGTGTGAGCCGATACTGACAGAGTGGGATGATGCTGTTAGAGTGGGATGATGCTGATAGAGTGGAACAATGCTGATAGAGTGGGAAGATGCTGATAGAGTGGAAAATTGCTCAGAGAGTGGGACGATGCTGAGAGAGTGGGACAATGATGATAGAGTGGGACGTTGCTAACAGAGTGGGACAATGCTGATAGTGTGGGACGATGCTGATATTCTGGGACGCTGCTGATCGAGTGGGACGATACTGATAGAGAGTGACGATGCTGATAGAGTGGGATGATGCTGCTAGTGTGGGGCGATGCTGATAGAGTGCGAAGATGCTGATAATGTGGGACATTGTGAATAGAGTGGGACGATGCTGATAGTGTGGAACGATGCTAATAGAGTGTGATGATGCTGAGAGAGTGGGACAATGATAATAGAGTGGGACGATGCTAACAGAGTGGAACAATGCTGACAGTGTGGGAGGATGCTGATAGAGTGGGACAATGCTGATAGTGTGGGAGGATGTTGATAGCCTGGGACATTTTTGATAGAGTGGGATGATGTTGATAGAATGGGAAAATGCTGGTAGAGTGGGACAATGCTGATGGAGTGGGACAGTGCTGACAGAGTGGGACGATACTGTTCGAGTGGGACAATGCTGATAAAGTGGGATGGTGCTCATAGAGCGGCAAGATGCTCGTAGAGTTAGACGATGCTGCTAGAGTAGGACAATGCTGATCGAGTTGGACGATGTAGATAGAGTGTGATGAAACTGATAAGGTGGGACATTTTTGATAGAGTGGGACGATGCTGATAGAGTGGGACGATCTTGCTAGAGTGAGACGATGACTGATCGAGTTGGATGAAGCTGATTTAGTGGGACGATGCTGATTTAAGTGGGACGATGCTGATAGAGTGGGACGATAATGATAGTGTGGGTCGATGCTTATAGAGTGGGACGATGTGATAGAGTGGAATGATGCTGATAGTGCGGGACGATGCTGATAGAGTGGGATGATGCTAATAGAGTGGGACGATGCTGACAGAGTGGGACAACGTTGATAGAGTGGGACGATGCTGATAGTGTGGGACGATGCTGATAGAGTAGGACGATGCTGATAGAGTGGGACGATACTGATAGAGTGTGATGATGCTGATAGTGTGGGCCAATGTTGATAAAATGGGACATGCTGATAGTGTGGAACGATGCTGATAGAGTGGGAAAATGCTGATATAGTGGGACTTTGCTAATAGAGTCGGACGTTGGTGATACAGTGAGACAATGTTGATAGAGTGGGACAATGCTGATGGAGTGGGACGATGCTGATAGAGTGGGACAATGTTGATACGGTGGGACATTGCGGATAGATTGGGACGATGCTGATAGAGCGGGATGATGCTGACAGTGTGGGATGGTGCTGCTAGACTGGAACATTGCTAATAGAGTGTGATAACGTTCATAGATTGGGACGATCCTGATAGAGTGGGATGATGTTGATAGGGTGGGACATTGCTAATAGAGTAGAATAATGTTGATAGAGTGGGATGCTGCTGCTAGAGTGGGACGATGTTGGTAGTGTCCAACAATTTTGATAGTGTGGGGTGAGGCTGATACAGTGGGACGATGCAGTTAGAGTGGGACAATGCTGATTCAGTGGGACGATGAAGATAGAGTGTGACGATGCTGACAGACCGGGATGATGCTGACAGGGTGGGACATTTTTGATAGCATGGGACGATGCTGATAGACTGGGAGAACGCTGATATAGTGGGACAATGGTGACTCAGTGAGTCGATGCTGTTAGAGTGGGACGATGCTGATAGAGCGGGATGATGCTGACAGAGTGGGACATTTTTGATAGCGTGGGAACATGCTGATAGACTGGGACAATTCTGACATTGTGGGACAATGGTGACTCAATGAGTCGATGCTGTTAGAGTGGGACAATGCTGATAGAGTGGGACGATACTGATAGATTGGGACGATGCTGATAGAGTTGGACGATGATGATCGGGTGGGATGATGCTGCTAGATTGAGACACTGCTGATAGTGTGGTCCGATGTTGACAGAGTGGGATGAAATAGATAAGGTGGGACATTTTTGATAGAGTGGGATGATGCTGATTGAGTGGGACGATCTTGCGAGAGTGAAGCGATGACTGATCGAGTGGGATGATGCTTATTTAGTGGGACGATGCTGATTTAGTGGGATGATGCTGATAGAGTGGAACGATGATGATGGAGTGGGATGTTGCTGATAAACGGGAACGAAGCTGAACGAGTGGGATGATGCTGATAGTGTGGGACGATGCTGATAGAGTGGGACAATGCTGATAAAGTTGGACGTTGCTCATAGAGTGGCACGAAGCTCAAAGAGTGGGACGATCCTGCTAGAGTGGGACAATGATGATCGTGTGGGCCGATGTTGATAGAGTGGGATGAAACTGATAAGGTGGGACATTTCTGATAGAGTGGGACGATGCTGATAAAGTGGGATGATGCTGATAAAGTGGGACGATCTTGATAGAGTGCGACGATGACTGATCGAGTGGGATGATGCTGATTTAGTGGGACGATGCTGATAGAGTGGGACGATGCAGATAGAGTGGGACGATGCTGATAGTGTGGATAGATGCTTGTAGAGTGGGACGATGCTGATAGAGTGGTATGATGCTGATAGTGCGGGACGATGCTGATAGTGTGGGATGATGCTGATAGGGTGGAATGATGCTGAGAGATTGGGAGATTGCTAATAGAGTGGGATGATGCTGATAGAGTGGGACAATGTTGATAGAGTGGGACGAAGCTGATCCAGTTTGACGATGCTGATAGAGTGGGACAATGTTGATAGAATGGGACATTGCGGATAGAGCGGGACGATGCTGATGAGCGGGATGATTTTGTTAGAGTGGGGTGCTGCTGCTGGACTGGAACATTGCTAATAGAGTGGGATAATGTGTTGATAGAGTGAGATGATGCTGATAGAGTGGGATAATACTGATAGAGAGGGATAAAGTTGATAGAGTGGGATGGTGCTGATAGAGTGGGTTGATGCTAATAGAGTGGGACATTGCTAATAGAGTGCGATAATGTTGATAGAGTGGGATGATGCTGATAGAGTGGGAAGATGCCGATAGAGGGGACGATGCTGATAGGGTGGGACGATACTGATAGTGTGTGACAATGCTGATAGGGTGGGACGAGGCTGATAGAGTGGGACGATGCTGACAGATTGGGACAATACTGATAGAGTTGGACAATGTTGATAGTGTGGGACAATACTGATAGAGTGAGACAATGTTTATAGATTGGGGCGATGCTGATAAGAGTGGGACAATACTGATAGAGTGGGACAATGTTTATAGAGTGGGGCGATGCTGATAAGAGTGGGACGATACTGTTGGAGTGGGACAATGCTGATAGGGTGGGACGCGGCTGATAGGGTGCGACGATGCTGACAGACTGCGACGACGCTGATAGAGTAGGACATTGTGGATCGAGTGGGACGATGCTGATAGTGTGGGACAATGTTGATCGACTGCGACGACGCTGATAGAGTGAGACATTGCGGATAGAGTGGAACGATGCTGTTAGAGTGGGACATTGCTAATATAGTGGGATAATGTTGATAGAGTGGGATGATGCTGATAGAAAGGGACATTGCTAATAGAGTGGGATAATGTTGATAGAGTAGGACGATGCTGACAGGCTGCGACGATACTGATCGAGTGGAACAATGCCCATAGAGTGGGACGAGGCTGATACAGTGGGACGATGCTGATAGAGTGTGACAATACTGATATAGTGGGAGGATGCTCATCGAGTGGAACAATGCTGATAGAGTGGAACAATGCTAATAGAGTGGGACGATGCTGATAGTGTGGGACGATGCTGGTAGAGTGGGATGTTGCTGATAGAGTGGGATGAAGCTGACAGAGTGGGACATTGCAAAGAGAGAGCGACAATGCTAATTCAGTGGGACGATGCTAATAGAGTGGGGCAATACTGATAGTGTGGGATGATGCTTATAGAGTGGGATGAAACTGAGAGAGTGGGACGCTGCTGATAGACAGGGACGACGCTGATAGAGTGGGACGATGCTAAAAGAGTGGGATAATGCTGATAGACGGGGCCGACGCTGAGAGAGTGGGACAATGCTGATAGAGTGAGATCAGGCGGATAGAGTGGGACAATGTTGATAGAGTGGGACGATACTGATAGAGTGTAACGATGCTGATAGAGTGTAATGATGCTGATAGTGTGGGACGGTACTGATAGAGTGGGACAATGTTGATGGAGTGGGACGATCCTGATAGTGTGGAACGATGCTAATAGAGTGGGGTGATGCTAAGAGAGTGGGACAATGATGATAGAGTGGGACGATGCTAACACAGTGGGACAATGCTGATAGTGTGGGAGGATGCTGATAGAGTGGGACGATGCTGATAGTGTGGAACGATGCTGATAGAGTGGGACGATGCTGATAGAGTGGACAATGTTGATAGATTGGGACGATGCTGATAGTGTGGAACGATGCTGATAGAGTGGGATGATGCTGATAGAGAGGAGATTGCTAATGGAGTGGGATGATGCTGATGGAGTGGGACAATGTTGATAGAGTGGGACGATGCTGATTGAGTGGGACGATGCTGATAGAGTGGGACAATGTTGATAGATTGGGACATTGCGGATCGTGTGTGACGATGCTGAAAGAGCGGGATGATGCTGACAGAGTGGGATGTTGCTGCTAGATTGGAACATTACTAATAGAGTGGGAAATGTTGATAGAGTGGGATGATGCTGATAGAGTGGGATAATACTGATTGAGAGGGATAATTTTGATAGAGTGGGATGATGCTGATCGAGCGGGATGATGCTGACAGAGTGGGACGTTTTTGATAACTTGGGACGATGCTGATATACTGGGACAATGCTGATAGAGTGGGAGAATGATGACTCAGTGGGTCGATGCTGTTAGTGTGGGACAATACTGATAGAGTTGGTCAGTGCTGATAGAGTGGGACGACACTAATAGAGTGGGACAATGCTGATAGAGTGGGACGATACTGATAGAGTGGGACAGTGCTGATGGAGTGGGACGATGCTGATAAAAAGGGAGGATGTTGATAGAGTGGGACATTTTTGATAGAGTGGGATGATGTTGATAGAGTGGGACGATGCTGATAGAGTGGGACAATGCTGATAGAGTGGGACTGTGCTGATCGAGTTGGACGATACGGATAGAGTGGGACAATGCTGATAAATTGGGACGATGCTCATAGAGTGGCACGATGCTCAAAGAGTGGGACGATGCTGCGAGAGTGGGACAATGCTGATAGTGAGGACCGATATTGATAGAGTGGGATGAAACTGATAAGGTGGGACATTTTTGATAGAGTGGGACGATGCTGATAGTGTGGGATGATGCTGATAGAGTGGGACGATCTTGATAGAGTGAGACGATGACTGATCGAGTGGGACGTTGCGGACAGAGTGGGACAACGTTGATAGAGTGGGACGATGCAGATAGAGTGGGACGATGATGATAGTGTGGATCAATGCTTCTAGAGTGGGACGATGCTGATAGTGTGGGATGATGCTGATAGTGCGGGACGATGCTGATAGAGTGGGATGATGCTGATAGAGTGGGATAATGCAAATAGAGAGGGAAATTGCTAATAGAGTGGGACGATACTGATAGAGTGGGATGATGCTGATAGTGTCGAACGATGCTGATAGAGTGGGATGATGCTGATAGAGTGGGACATTGCTAATAGAGTGGGACGATGCTGATACAGTGAGACAATGTTGATAGAGTGGGACGATGCTGATAGAGTGGGACGATGCTGATAGAGTGGGACAATGTTGATAGAGTGGGACATTGCTAATAGAGTGGGACGATGCTGATAGAGTGGGACAATGTTGATAGAGTGGGACATTGCTAATAGAGTGGGACGATGCTGATACAGTGAGACAATGTTGATAGAGTGGGACGATGCTGATAGAGTGGGACGATGCTGATAGAGTGGGACGATGCTGATAGAGTGGGACAATGTTGATAGAGTGGGACATTGCTAATAGAGTGGGACGATGCTGATAGAGTGGGACAATGTTGATAGAGTGGGACATTGCTAATAGAGTGGGACGATGCTGATACAGTGAGACAATGTTGATAGAGTAGGACGATGCTGATAGAGTGGGATGATGCTGATAGAGCTGGATGATGCTAACAGAGTGGGATGCTACTGATAGAGCGGGATGATGCTGACAGACTGGGACTTTTTTTGCTAACGTGGGACAATGCTGATAGACTGGGACAATGCTGATATCGTGGGACAATGGTGACTCAGTGAGTCGATGCTGATAGAGTGGGACAATGCTGATAGAGTGGGACGATACTGATAGAGTGGGACAGTGCGGATGGAGTGGGACAATACTGATAGTGTGGGACGATGCTTATAGAGTGGGATGAAACTGAGAGAGTGGGATGCTGCTGATAGACGGAGACGACGCTGATTGAGTGGGACAATGCTGAAAGTGTGGGATAATGCTGATACACGGGCCTACGCTGAGAGAGTGGGACAATGCTGATAGAGTGAGATCAGGCTGATAGAGTGGGACAATGTTGATAGAGTGGGACGATACTGATAGAGTGTGACGATGCTGATAGAGTGGGATGATGCTGATAGTGTGGGACGATGCTGATAGAGTGCGAAGATGCTGATAATGTGGGACATTGTGAATAGAGTGGGACGATGCTGATAGTGTGGGACGGTACTGATAGAGTGGGACAATGTTGATGGAGTGGGACGATCCTGATAGCGTGGAACGATGCTAATAGAGGGGGATGATGCTGAGAGAGTGGGACAATGATGAGAGAGTGGGACGATGCTAACAGAGTGGGACAATGCTGATAGTGGGACAATGCTGATAGTGTGGGAGGATGCTGATAGAGTGGGATGATGCTGATAGTGTGGGACGATGCTGATAGAGTGGGACAATGTTGATAGATTGGGACAATGCTGATACTGTGGGACGATGTTGATAGGGTGGGACATTGCGGATCGTGTGTGACGATGCTGATAGAGCGGGATGATGCTGATAGAGTGGGATGTTGCTACTAGATTGGAACATTGCTAATAGAGTGGGAAATGTTGATAGAGTGGGATGATGCTGATAGAGTGGGATAATACTGATTGAGAGGGATAATGTTGATAGAGTGGGATGATGCTGAGAGAGTGGGATGATGCTGATAGAATGGGACATTGCTAATAGAGTGCGATAATGTTGATAGAGTGGGATGATGCTGATAGAGCGGGATGATGCTGATAGAGTGGGAGAATGGTGACTCAGTGGGTCGATGCTGTTCGTGTGGGACAATACTGATAGAGTTGGTCAGTGCTGATAGAGTGGGACGACACTAATAGAGTGGGAGAATGCTGATAGAGTGGGTCGATACTGATAGAGTGGGACAGTGCTGATGGAGTGGGACGATGCTGATAAAAAGGGAGGATGTTGATAGAGTGGGACATTTTTGATAGAGTGGGATGATGTTGATAGAGTGGGACGATGCTGATAGAGTGGGACAATGCTGATAGAGTGGGACTGTGCTGATCGAGTGGGACGATGTTGATAGAGTGGGATGAAACTGATAAGGTGGGACATTTTTGATAGAGTGGGACGATGCTGATAGTGTGGGATGATGCTGATAGAGTGGGACGATCTTGATAGAGTGAGACGATGGCTGATCGAGTGGGATGATGCTGATTTAGTGGGACGATGCTGAGTTAGTGGGACGATGCTGATAGAGTGGGACGATGCTGATAGAGTGGAATGATGCTGATAGTGCGGGACGCTGCTGAGAGAGTGGGATGATGCTGATAGAGTAGGATAATGCTGATAGAGTGGGAAATTGCTAATAGAGTGGGACGATGCTGACAGTGTGGGACAACGTTGATAGAGTGGGACGATGCAGATAGAGTGGGACGATGATGATAGTGTGGGTCGATGCTTATAGAGTGGGACGATGCTGATAGTGCGGGATGATGTTGATAGTACGGGACGATGCTGATCGAGTGGGAAGATGCTGATAGAGTGGGGTAATGCAAATGGAGAGGGAAATTGCTAATAGAGTGGGACGATGCTGATAGTGTGGGACGATGCAGATAGTGTGAAACGATGCTGATAGAGTGGGATGATGTTGATAGAGTGGGACATTGCTAATAGAGTGGGACGATGCTGATACAGTGAGACAATGTTGATAGAGTGGGACGATGCTGAGAGAGTGGGACGATGCTGATAGAGTGGGACAATGTTGATAGAGTGGGACGATGCTGATAGAGTGGGACGATGCTGATTAAGTGGGACAATGCTGATACAGTGAGACAATGTTGATAGAGTGGGACGATGCTGATAGAGTGGGATGATGCGAACAGAGTGGGATGCTGCTGATAGAGCGAGATGATGCTGACAGACTGGGACTTTTTTGCTAACGTGGGACGATGCTGATAGACTGGGAAAATGCTGATATCGTGGGACAATGGTGACTCAGTGAGTCAATGCTGTTAGAGTGGGACAATGCTGATAGAGTGGGACAATGCTGATAGAGTGGGACGATACTGATAGAGTGGGACAGTGCTGATAGAGTGCGACGACACTAACAGAGTGGGACAATGCTGATAGAGTGGGACGATACTGATGGATTGGGACAGTGCTGATGGAGTGGGACAGTGCTGATAGTGTGGGACGCTGTTGATAGAGTGGGACACTGTTGATAGAGTGGGATGATATTGATAGAATGGGACGATGCTGATAGAGTGGGACAATGCTGATAGAGTGGGACAGTGCTGATTGAGTGGGACAATGTTGATAGAGTGGGACGATACTGATAGAGTGTGACGATGCTGATAGAGTGGGATGATGCTGATAATGTGGGACGATGCTGATAGAGTGCGAAGATGCTGATAATGTGGGATATTGCGAATAGAGTGGGAGGATGCCGATAAAGTGGGATGGTGCTCAAAGAGTGGCACGATACTCACAGAGTGGGACGATGCTGCTAGAGTAGGACAATTCTGATAGAGTTGGACGATGATGATAGCGTGGAATGATGCTGCTAGGTTGAGACAATGCTGATAGTGTGGGCTGATGTTGATAGAATGGGATGAAACTGATAAGATGGGACATTTTTGATAGAGTGGGACGATGCTGATAGAAGGGGACGATCTTGCTAGAGTGAGACGAAGACTGATCGAGTGGGATGATGCTGATTTCGTGGGATGATGCTGATTTAAGTGGGACGATGCTGATAGGGTGGGATGATGCTGATCGAGTGGAAAATTGCTAATAGAGTGGGACGATGCTGACAGAGTGGAACATGGTTGATACAGTGGGACGATGCTGATAGTGTGGGAAGATGTTGATAGTGTGGGACGATGCTCATAGAGGAGAACGATACTGATAGAGTGGGATGTTGCTGATAGTGTGGGACGATGATGATAGAGTGGGACGATGTGGTTAAAATGGGACATGCTGATAGTGTGGAACGATGCTGATAGAGTGGGATGATGCTGATCGACTGGGACATTGCTAATAGAGTGGGATAATATTAATAGAGTGGGACGATGCTGATAGAGTTGGACGATACTGATAGAGTGGAACAATGCTGATGGAGTGGGACGATGCTAATATAGTGGGACGATGCTAATAGATTGGGACAATACTGATAGAGTGGGACGATGCTGATCGAGTGGGATGATACTGATAGAGTGGGATGATGCTGACAGAGTGGGAAATTGCTAATAGAGTGGGACGACGCTGATAGAGTGGGACAATGTTGATAGAGTGGGACGATGCTAACAGAGTGGGACAATGCTGATAGTGTGGGACGATGCTGATAGACTGGGATGATGCTGATAAAGTGGGACATTGCTAATAGAGTGTGACGATGCTGATAATGTGGGTCGATGCTGATAGTGTGGGTCGGTGCTGATAGAGTGTGACGATACTGAAAGAGTGGGATGATGCTGATAGAGTGGGATGATGCTGATAGTGCACGACGATGCTGAGAGAGTGGGATGAGCTGACAGAGTGGAATGATGCTGATAGAGTGGGAAATTGCTAATAGAGTGGGACGATGCTGAGAGAGTTGAACAATAATGATAGAGTGGGACGATGCTAACAGAGTGGGACAATGCTGATAGTGTGGGACGATGCTGATAGTGAGGGACGATGCTGATAGAGTGGGACGATGCTGATAACGTGGGACAATGATGATAGATTGGGACGATGCTGATAGAGAGGGACAATGCTGATAGAGTGGGACAGTGCTGATAGAGTGGGACGATACTGATAGAGTGGTACAATGCTGATAGAGTGGGACAATGTTGAGAGAGTGGGACAGTGCTGATAGAGTGGGACGATGCTGATAGTGTCCGACGATGCTGATAGAGTGGGACAATGTTGATAAAATGGGACATGCTGATAGTGTGGAACGATGCTGATAGAGTGGGAAAATGCTGATATAGTGGGACTTTGCTAATAGAGTGGGACGATGGTGATACAGTGAGACAATGTTGATAGAGTGGGACACTGCTGATGGAGTGCGACGATGCTGATAGAGTGGGATAATGTTGATAGGGTGGGACATTGCTAATAGAGTAGGATAATGTTGATAGAGTGGGATGCTGCTGATAGAATAGGACGATGTTGGTAGTGTGCGACAATGCTGATAATGTGGGGCGAGGCTGATACAGTGGGACGATGCAGTTAGAGTGGGACAATGCTGCTTCAGTGGGACGATGAAAATAGAGTGGGACGATGCTGATAGAGCGGGATGATGCTGACAGAGTGGGACATTTTTGATAGCGTGGGACGATGCTGATAGACTGGGACAATGCTGATATAGTGGGACAATGGTGACTCAGTGAGTCGATGCTGTTAGAGTGGGACAATGCTGATAGAATGGGACGGTACTGATAGAGTGGGACAGTGCTGATAGAGTGGGACAATGCTGATAAAGTGGGACGATGCTCATAGAGTGGCACGATGCTCATAGAGTAGGACGATGCTGCTAGAGTGGGACAATGCTGATAGTGAGGGCCGATGTTGATCGAGTGTGATCAAAGTGTTAAGGTAGGACAATTTTGATAGAGTGGTACGATGCTGATAGAGTGGGATGATGCTGATAGAATGGGAAATTGCTAATAGAGTGCGATAATGTTGATAGAGTGGAATGATGCTGATAGAGCGGGACGATGCTGATAGACTGGGACAATGCTGATATCGTGGGACAATGGTGTCTCAGTGAGTCGATGCTGTTAGAGTGGGACAATGCTGATAGAGTGGGACGATACTGATAGAGTGGGACAGTGCTGATAGAGTGGGACGATGCTGATAGAAAGGGAGGATGTTGAGAGAGTGGGACATGTTTGATAGAGTTGGATGCTGTTGATAGAATGCGACGATGCTGATAGAGTGGGACAATTCTGACAGAGTGGGACAGTGCTGATAGAGTGGGACGATGTTGATAGAGTGGGATGAAACTGATAAGGTGGGACATTTTTGATAGAGTGGGACGATGCTGATAGTATGGGATGATGCTGATAGTTTGGGACGATTTTGAGACGATGACTGATCGAGTGGGATGATGCTGATTTAGTGGGACGATGCTGATTTAGTGGGACGATGCTGATAGAGTGGGACGATGATGATAGTGTGGGTCGATGCTCATAGAGTGGGATGATGCTGATAGAGTGGGACAATGGTGACTCAGTGAGTCGATGTTGTTAGAGTGGGACAATGCTGATAGAGTGGGACGGTACTGATAGAGTGGGACAGTGCAGATAGAGTGGGACGATGCTGATAGAAAGGGAGGATGTTGATAGAGTGGGACATTTTTGATAGAGTGGGATGATGTTGATAGACTGGGACGATGCTGATAGTGTGGGACGATGTTGATAGAGTGTGACATTTTTGACAGTGTGGGATGATGTTGATAGAATGCGACGATGCTGATAGAGTGGGACAATGCTGATAGAGTGGGACAGTTCTGATAGAGTGGGACGATACTGATAGAGTGGGACAATGCTGATAGTGTGGCCCGATGTTGATAGAGTGGGATGAAACTGATAAAGTGGGACATTTTTGATAGAGTGGGACGATGCTTATAGTGTGGGATGATGCTGATAGAGTGGGACGATTTTGATAGAGTGAGACGATGACTGATCGAGTGGGATGATGCTGATTTAGTGGGACGATGCTGATTTAGTGGGACGATGCCGATAGAGTGGGACGATGATGATAGTGCGGGACGATGCTTACAGAGTGGGACGATGCTGATAGAGTGGATTGCTGCTGATAGTGCGGGACGATGCTGATAGAGTGGGATGATGCTGGTAGAGTGGGATAATGCTGATAGAGTGGGAAATTGCTAATAGAGTGGGACGATGCTGACAGAGTGGGACAACGTTGATTGAGTGGGACGATGCAGATAGAGTGGGACGATGATGATAGTGTGTGTCGATTCTTATAGGGTGGGACGATGCTGATAGAGTGGGATGATGCTGATAGTGCGGGACGATGCTGATAGAGTTGGAGGATGATGGTAGGGTGGGATGATCCTGCTAGATTGAGACAATGCTGATAGTTTGGGCCGATGTTGACAGTGGGATGAAACAGATAAGATGGGACATTTTTGATAGAGTGGGATGATGCTGATAGAGTGGGACGATCTTGCTAGAGTGAGACGATGACTGATCGAGTGGGATGATGTATATTTAGTGGGACGATGCTGATTAAGTGGGATGATGCTGATAGAGTGGATCGATGATGATAGTTTGGGTCGATGCTAATAGAGTGGGACGATGCTGATAGAGTGGGATGATGCTGATAGTGCGGGACGAAGCTGATAGAGTGGGATGATGCTGATAAAGTGGGACGATGCTCATAGAGTGGCACGATGCTGCGAGAGTGGGACAATGCTGATAGTGTGGGCCGATGTTGATAGAGTGGGATCAAAGTGTTAAGGTGGGACATTTTTGATACAGTGGGACGATGCTGATAGAGTGGGATGATGTTGATAGAATGGGACATTGCTAATAGAGTGCGATAATGTTGATAGAGTGGGATGATGCTGATAAGGTGGGATGATGCTGACAGAGTGGGACGTCTTTGATAGCGTGGGACGATGCTGATAGAGCGGGATGATGCTGACAGAGTGGGACATTTTTGATAGCGTGGGACGATGGTGATAGACTGGGACAATGCTGATACCGTGGGACAATGGTGACTCAGTGAGTCGATGTTGTTCGAGTGGGACAATGCTGATAGAGTGGGACGATGCTGATAGAAAGGGAGGATGTTGATAGAGTGGGACATTTTTGATAGAGTGGGATGATGTTGATAGACTGGGACGATGCTGATAGTGTGGGACGATGTTGATAGAGTGTGACATTTTTGATAGAGTGGGATGATGTTGATAGAATGCGACGATGCTGATAGTGTGGGACAATGCTGATTGTGTGGCCCGATGTTGATAGAGTGGGATGAAACTGATAAGGTGGGACATTTTTGATAGAGTGGGACGATGCTTATCGTGTGGGATGATGCTGATAGAGTGGTACGATTTTGATAGAGTGAGACGATGACTGATCGAGTGGGATGATGCTGATTTAGTGGGACGATGCTGATTTAGAGGGACGATGCCGATAGAGTGGGACGATGATGATAGTGCGGGACGATGCTTACAGAGTGGGACGATGCTGATAGAGTGGAATGATGCTGATAGTGCGGGACGATGCTGATAGAGTGGGATGATGCTGGTAGAGTGGGATGATGCTGATAGAGTGGGAAATTGCTAATAGAGTGGGACGATGCTGACAGAGTGGGACAACGTTGATTGAGTGGGACGATGGAGATAGAGTGGGACGATGATGATAGTGTGTGTCGATTCTTATAGGGTGGGACGATGCTGATAGAGTGGGATGATGCTGATAGTGCGGGACGATGCTGATAGAGTGGGATGATGCTGATAGTGTGCGACGATGCTGATAGAGTGGGACAATGTTGATAAAATGGGACATGCTGATAGTGTGGAACGATGCTGATAGAGTGGGAAAATGCTGATATAGTGGGACTTTGCTAATAGAGTGGGACGATGGTGATACAGTGAGACAATGTTGATAGAGTGGGACAATGCTGATGGAGTGCGACGATGCTGATAGAGTGGGATGATGTTGATAGGGTGGGACATTGCTAATAGAGTAGGATAATGTTGATAGAGTGGGATGCTGCTGATAGAATAGGACGATGTTGGTAGTGGGCGACAATGCTGATAATATGGGGCGAGGCTGATACAGTGGGACGATGCATTTAGAGTGGGACAATGCTGCTTCAGTGGGACGATGAAAATAGAGTGGGACGATGCTGATAGAGCGGGATGATGCCGACACAGTGGGACATTTTTGATAGCGTGGGACGATGCTGATAGACTAGGACAATGCTGATATAGTGGGACAATGGTGACTCAGTGAGTCGATGCTGTTAGAGTGGGACAATGCGGATAGATTGGGACGATACTGATAGAGTGGGACAGTGCTGATGGAGTGGGACGATGCTGATAGTGTGGGACGATGTTGATAGAGTGGGACATTTTTGATATAATGGGATGATGTTGATAGAATGGGTCGATGCTGATTGAGTGGGACAATGCTGATAGGGTGGGACAGTGCTGATTGAGTGGGACGATACTGATAGAGTGGGACGATGCTGATAAAGTGGGACGATGTTGATAGGGTGGGACAGTGCTGATTGAGTGGGACGATACTCACAGAGTAGGACGCTGCTGCTAGAGTGGCACGATACGCATAGAGTGGGACAATGCTGCTAGAGTAGGACAATGCTGATAGAGTTGGAGCATGATGATCGGGTGGGATGATGTTGCTAGATTGAGACAATGCTGATAGTGTGGGACAATGTTGATAGATTGGGGCATTTTTGATAGAGAGGGATGATGCTGATAGAGTGGGACGATCTTGCTAGAATAAGGCAGTGACTGATCGAGTGGGATGATGCTGATTTAGTGGGACGATGCTGATTTATGGGATGATGCTGATAGGGTGGGACGCTAATGATAGTGTGGGCCGATGCTTATAGAGTGGGACGATGCTGATAGAGTGGGATGATGCTGATAGTGCGGGACGATGCTGATAGTGCGGGATGATGCTGATAGAGTGGGATGATGCTGATAGAGTGGGAAATTGCTAATAGAGTGGGACGATGCTGACAGAGCGGGACATCGTTGATACAGTGGGACGATGCTGATAGTGTGGGACGCTGCTGGTAGTGTGGAACGATGCTGATAGAGTAAGACGATACTGATAGAGTGGGATGTTGCTGATAGTGTGGGACGATGTTGATAGAGTGGGACGATGTGCTTAAAATGCAACATGCTGATAGTGTGGAACGATGCTGATAGAGTGGGATGATGCTGATAGACTGGGACATTGCAAATAGAGTTTGATAATATTAATAGAGTGGGACGATGCTGATAGAGTTGGACGATACTGATAGAGTGGAACAATGCTGATGGAGTGGGACGATGCTAATATAGTGCGACGATGCTAACAGTGTGGGACAATACTGATAAAGTGGGACGATGGTGATAGAGTGGGATGATGCTGATAGAGTGGGATGATGCTGACAGAGTGGGAAATTGCTGATAGAGTGGCACGATGCTGATAGAGTGGGACAATGTTGATAGAGTGGGACGATGCTAACAGAATGGGACATGCTGTTCGTGTGGGACGATGCTGATAGACTGCTGATAAAGTGGGATATTGCTAATAGAGTGGAACGATGCTGATAGTGTGGGTCGATGCTGATAGTGTGGGTCGATGCTAATAGAGTGTGACGATACCGATAGAGTGGGATGATCCTGATAAAGTGGGATGATGCTGATAGTGCGCGACGATGCTGAGAGAGTGGGATGATGCTGACAGAGTGGGATGATGCTGATAGAGTGGGAAATTGCTAATAGAGTGGGACGATGCTGAGGGAGTGGGACAACGATGATAGAGTGGGACGATGCTAACAGACTGGGACAATGCTGATAGTATGGGACGATGCTGAGAGAGTGGAACGATGCTGATAGTGTGGGACGATGCTGATAGAGTGGGACGATGCTGATAACGTGGGACAATGTTGATAGATTGGGACGATGCTGATAGTGTGGAACGATGCTGATAGAGTGGGACAATGCTCATAGAGTTAGACGATGATGATAGGGTGGGATGATGCTGCTAGATTGAGACAATGCAGATAGTGTGGGCCGATGTTGACAGAGTGGGATGAAACAGATAAGGTGGGACATTTTTGATAGAGTGGGATGATGCTGATACTGTGGGACGAACTTGCTAGAGTGAGACGATGACAGATCGAGTGGGATGATGCTTATTTAGTGGGACGATGCTGATTAGGTGGGATGATGCTGATAGAGTGGGACGATGAGGATAGTGTGGGTCGATGCTTATAGAGTGGGACGATGCTGATAGAGTGGGATGATGCTGATAGTGCGGGACGATGCTGATAGAGTGGGATGATGCTGATAGTGCAGTACGATGCTGATAGAGTGGGACAATGCTGATAGAGTGGAACGATGCTCATAGAGTGGCACGATGCTCAGAGGGTAGGACGATGCTGCTAGAGTGGGACAATGCTGATAGTGTGGGCCGATGTTGATAGAGTGGGATCAAAGTGTTAAGGTGGGACATTTTTGATAGAGTGGGATGATGCTGATAGTGCGGGACGATGCTGATAGCGTGGGATGATGCTGATAGAGTGGAATGATGCTGATAGAGTGAGAAATTGCTAATAGAGTGGGACGATGCTGACAGAGAGGGACAACGTTGATCGAGTGGGACAATGCTGATAGCGTGGGACAATGCTGATAGTGTGGGACGATGCTTATAGAGTGGGACGATGCTGATAGTGCGGGATGATATTGATACTGCGGGACGATGCTGAGAGAGTGGGATGAAGCTGATAGTGTGGAACGATGCTGAGAGAGTGGGATGATGCTGATAGAGTGGGACAATGTTGATAGAGTGGGACAATGCTGATGCAGTGGGACGATGCTGATAGAGTGGGACAATGTTGATAGAGTGGGACATTGCGGATAGAGCGGGACGATGCTGATAGAGCGGGATGATACTGATAGAGTGGGATGCTGCTGCTGGACTGGAACATTGCGAAAAGTGTGGGATAATGTTGATAGAGTGGGATGATGCTGATAGAGTGGAATAATACTGATAGAGAGGGATAATGTTGATAGAGTGGGATGGTGCTGATAGAGTGGGATGATGCTGATAGATTGGGATGATGCTGATAGAGTGGGAAGATGCCGATAGAGGGGACGATGCTGATAGGGTGGGAAAATGCTAATTCATTGCGACGATGCTGATAGCGTGGGACGATACTGATAGTGTGGGACAATGCTGATTGTGTTTGACGAGTCTAATACAGTGGTACGATGCTGACCAAATGGGACAATACTGATAGAGTGGGACAATGTTGATAGTGTGGGACAATACTGATAGAGTGAGACAATGTTTATAGAGTGGGGCGGTGCTGATAAGAGTGGGACAATACTGAAAGAGTGGGACAATGTTGATAGTGTGGGACAATACTGATCGAGTGGGACAATGTTTATAGAGTGCGGCGATGCTGATAATAGTGGGACCATACTGTTAGAGTGGGACAATGCTGATAGTGTGGGACGATGCTGATAGTGTGGGACGATGCTGATAGAGTGGGACGATACTGATAGAGTGGGACAATGTTGTTCGAGTGGGACGAGGCTGATTGAGTGGGACGATGTTGATAGACTGCGACGACGCTGATAGAGTGAGACATTGCGGATAGAGTGGAACGATGCTGCTAGAGTTGGACATTGCTAATAGAGTGGGATAATGTTGATCGAGTAGGACGATGCTGATAGACTGCAACGATACTGATCGAGTGGAACAATGCCCATAGAGTGGGACGAGGCTGATACAGTGGGACGATGCCGATAGAGTGTGACAATACTGATATAGTGGGACGATGCTCATCGAGTGGAACAATGTTAATAGAGTGGAACAATGCTGATAGAGTGGGACGATGCTGATAGAGTGGGACGATGCTGGTAGAGTGGGATGTTGCTGATAGAGTGGGATGATGCTGATAGAGTGGGACATTGCAAAGAGAGTGCGACAATGCTAATTCAGTGGGACGATGCTAATAGAGTGGAACAATACTGATAGTGTGGGACGATGCTTATAGAGTGGGCTGAAACTGAGAGAGTGGGACGCTCCTGATATACGGGGGCGACGCTGACAGACTGGGACAATGCTGACAGAGTGGGATAATGCTGATAGACGGGGCCGACGCTGAGAGAGTTGAACAATGCTGATAGAGTGAGATCATGCTGATAGTTGGGACAATTTTGATAGAGTGGGACGATACTGATAGAGTGTGACGATGCTGATAGAGTGGGATGATGATGATAGTGTGGGACCATGCTGATACAGTGCGATGATGCTGATAATGTGGCACATTGCGAATCGAGTGGGACCATGCTGATAGTGTGGGACGATACTCATAGAGTGGGACAATGTTGCTAGGGTGAGACGATGCTGAAAGTGTGGAACGATGCTAATAGAGTGGGATGATGCTGAGAGAGTGGGACAATGATGATAGAGTGGGACGATGCTAACAGAGTGGGACAATGCTGATAGTGTGGGAGGATGCTGATAGAGTGGGACGATGCTGATAGTGTAGGACGATGCTGATAGAGTGGGACGATGCTGAGAGAGTGGGACAATGTTGATAGATTGGGACGATGCTGATAGTGTTGAACGATGCTGATAGAGTGGGATGATGCTGATAGAGTGGGATGATGCTGACAGAGTGGGACATTGCTAATAGAGTGCGATAATGTTGATGGAGTGGGATGATGCTGATAGAGCGGGATGATGCTGACAGAGTGGGACGTTTTTGATAGCGTGGGACGATGCTGATATACTGGGAAAATTCTGATATAGTGGGACAATGGTGACTCAGTGGGTCGATGCTGTTAGTGTGGGACAATACTGATAGAGTGGGTCAGTGCTGATAGAGTGGGACGACACTAATGGAGTGAGACAATGCTGATAGAGTGGGACGATACTGATAGAGTGGGACAGTGCTGATGGAGTGGGACGTTGCTGATAGAAAGGGAGGATGTTGATAGAGTGGGACATTATGGAGAGAGTGGGATGATGTTGATAGAGCGGGACAAAGCTGATAGAATGCGACTGTGCTGATAGAGTGGGACGATACTGATAGAGTGGGACAATGCTGCTAGAGTGGGACAATACTGATTGTGTGGGCCGATGTTGATAGAGTGAGACGATGACTGATCGAGTGGGATGATGCTGATTAAGTGGGACGATGCTGATTTAGTTGGACGATGCAGATAGAGTGGGACGATGATGATAGTGTGGGTCGATGCTTATAGAGTGGGACGATGCTGCTAGAGTGGGATGATGCTGATAGTGCGGGACGATGCTGATAGAATGGGATGATGCTGATAGAGTGGGAAATTGCTAATAGGGTGAGACGATGCTGACAGAGTGGGACAACGTTGATATAGTGGGACTTTGCTAATAGAGTGGGACAATGCTGATAGTGTGGGTCGATGCTGATAGAGTGGGACGATGCTGATAGAGTGGGATGATGCTGATAGTGCGGGACGATGCTGATAGAGTGGGATGATGCTGATAGAGTGGGAAATTGCTAATAGAGTGGGACGATGCTGACAGAGTCGGACAACGTTGATAGAGTGGGACGATGCTGATAGTGTGGGGCGATGGTGATAGTGTGGGACGATGCTGATAGAGTGGGACGATACTGATAGAGTGTGATGATGCTGATATTGTGGAACGATGCTGATAGAGTGGGATGATGCTGATAGAGTGGGACATTGCTAATAGAGTGGGACGATGCTGATAGAGTGTGATAGAACATAGAACATAGAAGAATACAGCGCAGTACAGGCCCTTTGGCCCTCGATGTTGCGCCGATCCAAGCCCACCTAACCTATACTAACCCACTATCCTCCATATACCTATCCAATGCCCGCTAAAAAGGCCCATAAAGAGGGAGAGTCCATCACTGCTACTGGCAGGGCATTCCATGAACTTACGACTCGCTGAGTGAAGAACCTACCCCTAACTTCAGTCCTATATCTACCCCCCCCCCCCTTAATTTAAAGCTATGCCCCCTTGTAATACCCGACTCCATACGCGGGAAAAGGTTCACACTGTCAACCCTATCTAACCCCCTAATCATCTTGTACACCTCAATCAAGTCACCCCTAAACCTTCTTTTCTCTAATGAAAACAGCCCCAAGTGTCTCAGTCTTTCCTCATACGATCTTCCTTCCATACCAGGCAACATCCTGGTAAACCTCCTCTGCACCCGTTCCAGTGCCTCCACATCCTTCCTATAGTATGGCGACCAAAACTGCACACAATATTCCAGATGCGGCCGCACCAGAGTCTTATACAACTGCATCATGACCTCAGGACTCCGGAACTCAATTCCTCTACCAATAAAAGCCAGTACGCCATATGCCTTCCTCACCGCACTATTTACCTGGGTGGCAACTTTCAGAGATCTGTGTACATGGACACCAAGATCCCTCTGCTCATCCACACTACCAAGTATCCGACCATTAGCCCAGTACCCCATCTTTTTGTTATTCTTCCCAAAGTGAATCACCTCACACTTAGCTACATTGAATTCCATTTGCCACCTTTCTGCCCAGCTCTGCAGCTTCTCTATATCCTGCTGTAACCTGCCACATCCTTCCTCACTGTCAACAACTCCTCCGACTTTCGTATCATCCACAAACTTGCTCACCCAACCTTCTAACCCCTCTTCCAGGTCATTTATAAAAACGACAAACAGCAATGGTCCCAAAACAGATCCTTGCGGAACACCGCTCGTGACGGCACTCCATGAAGAAACTTTGCCATCAACTACTACCCTCTGTCTTCTTCCATCCAGCCAATTCCTAATCCAAACCTCCAACTCACCCTCAATGCCATATCTCCGTATTTTCTGCAGTAGCCTACCATGGGGAACCTTATCAAACGCCTTACTAAAATCCATATATACCACATCTACCGCTTTCCCCTCATCAACCTCCTTCGTCACCTTTTCAAAGAATTCAATAAGGTTTGTGAGGCACGACCTGCCCTTCACAAAACCATGCTGACTATCCTTGATCACATTATTCCTATCCAGATGTGCATAAATCCTATCCCTTACAATTCTCTCTAAGACTTTGCCCACAACAGAAGTGAGACTCACCGGCCTATAGTTACTAGGGTTATCCCTACTCCCCTTTTTGAACAAGGGAACCACATTTGCTATCCTCCAGTCTTCTGGCACTACTCCTGTAGACAAAGAGGACATAAAAATCAAGGCCAATGGCTCTGCAATCTCCTCCCTTGCTTCCCAGAGAATCCTAGGATAAATGCCATCAGGCCCAGGGGACTTATCTATTTTCACCTTTTCCAGGATTTCCAACACCTCTTCTCTACATACCTCAAAGCCATCCATTCTACTTATTTGTGTCTCAGTATTCACATCGACGACAATGCCCTGTTCCTGAGTAAATACTGAAGAAAAGTATTCATTCAGTTTCTCCCCAATCTCTTCCGCCTCCACACGCAACTTCCCACTACTATCCTTGACTGGACCTATTCCTACCCTAGTCATTCTTTTATTCCTAACATACCTATAGAAAGCCTTAGGGTTTTCCCTAATCCTACCGACTAAGGACCTTTCATGTCCCCTCCTTGCTGCTCTTAGCTCTCTCTTCAGGTCCTTCCTGGCTACCCTATAACTCTCAATCGCCCCAATTGAACCTTCACGTCTCATCTTGAGATAGGCCGCCCTCTTCCATTTAACAAGGGATTCCAATTCCTTATTAAACCACGGCTCCCTCGCACGACCCTTTCCTCCCTGCCTGACAGGTACATAATTATCAAGGACACTCAATAGTTGCTCCTTGAACAAGCTCCACATATCATTTACACTCTTGCCTTGGAGTCTACTTTTCCAAGCCACACATCCTAAGTCATGCCTCACCGCATCATAATTTCCCTGACCCCAGCTATAACTCTTGCCCTGTAGTACACACTTATCCCTCTCCATCACGAGTGTAAAAATCACCGAATTATGATCACTATCCCCAAAGTGCTCACCTACCTCTAATTCTAACACCTGGCCTGGTTCGTTACCCAGAACCAAATCCAGTATGGCCTCACCTCTTGTTGGCCTGTCTACATATTGTGTCAGGAAACTCTCCTGCACACATTGAACAAACACTGACCCAACTAACGAACTTGAGCTATAGCTTTCCCAATCAATATCAGGAAAGCTAAAGACCCCATAACAACCACGAACCATGCTGATTGAGTGGGACGAAGCTCATAGAGTGGGACGATGCTGCTAGAGTAGGACATTGCTGATAGAGTTGGACGATGATGATAGGGTGGGATGATGTTGCTAGATTGAGACAATGCTGATAATGTGGGCTGATGTTGATAGAGTGGGGTGAAACTGATAAGGTGGGACATTTTTGATAGACTGGGATGATGCTGATAGAGTGGGACGATCTTGCTAGAGTGAGACGATGACTGATCAAGTGGGATGATGCTGATTTAGTGGGACGATGCAGATTTAAGTGGGACGATGCTGATAGAGTGGGACGATGAAGATAGTGTGGGTCGATGCTTATAGAGTGGGACGGTGCTGATAGAGTGGGATGATGCTGATAGTGCGGGACGATGCTGACAGAGTGGGACAACGTTGATATAGCGGGCGATGCTGATAGTGTGGGACGATGCTGATAGAGTGGGACAATGTTGATAAAATGGGACATGCTGATAGTGTGGGACGATGCTGATAGAGTGGGACGATGCTGATAGAGCGGGATGATGCTGACAGTGTGGGATGCTGCTGCTAGACTGGAACATTGCTAATAGAGTGTGATAACGTTGATAGAGTGGGACGATGTTGATAGAGTGGAACGATGTTGGTAGTGTGCGACAATGCTGATATGTGGGACGAGGCTGATACAGTGGGATGATGCAGTTAGAGTGGGACAACGCTGATTCAGTGGGACGATGAAGCGAGAGTGGGACGATGCTGATAGAGCGGGATGATGCTGACAGAGTGGGACAGTTTTGATGGCGTGGGACGATGCTGATAGACTGGGACAATGCTGATATAGTGGGACAATGGTGACTCAGTGAGTCGATGCTGTTAGAGTTGGACAATGCTGATAGAGTGGGATGATATTGATAGAGTGGGACAGTGCTGATAGAGTGGGACGACACTAATAGAGTGGGACAACGCTGATAGATTGGGACGATACTGATAGAGTGGGACAGTGCTGATGGAGTGGGACGATGCTGATAGTGCGCGACGATGCTAAGAGAGTGGGATGATGCTGATAGAGTGGGATATTGCTAATCGAGTGGGACGATGCTGATAGAGTGGGAAAATGTTGATAGAATGGGACAATGCTGATAGAGTGGGACGATGCTGATAGTGTGGGTCGATGCTTATAGAGTGGGACGATGCCGATAGAGTGGGATAATGCTGATAGAGCGGTACATTGCTGATTCAGTGGGACGATGCAGGTAGAGTGGAATGACGCTGATAGAGTGGGTCGATGCTGATAAAGTCGTACGATGATGATATAGAGGGACGTTTTTGATAGAGTGGGATGATGCTGATAGAGTGGAACGATGCAGATAGAGTGAGACAATGCTGATTAAGTGGGCCGATGTTGATAGTATGAGATGACACTGATAAGGTAGGACATTTTTGATAGAGTGGGACGAGTCTGATAGAGTGGGAAATTGTTGATAGAGTGGGACGATGCTGATAGAGTGGGACGATGCTGATAGTCTGGGTCGATGCTTATAGAGTGAGACGATGCTGATAGAGTGAGATGATGCTGATAGAGTGGGATGATGCTGATAGAGTGGGAAATTTCTAATAGAGTAGGACGATGCTGACAGATTGAGACAACGTTGATAGAGTGGGACGATGGTGATTATGTGGGACGATGCTGATAGTTTGGGACGATGCTGATAGAGTGGGAGGATACTCATAGAGTGGGACAATGTTGATAAAGTGGGACATGCTGATAGTGTGGAACGATGCTGATAGAGTGGGATGATGCTGATAGAGTGGGGCATTGCTAATAGAGTGGGACGATGCTGATAGGGTGGAACGGTGCTGATAGAGTGGGACATTGCTAATAGAGTGGGACGATGCTGATAGAGTGGGACGATGCTGATAGAGTGGGACAATGTTGATAGAGTGGGCCGTTGCGGATACATTGGAACGATGCTGATACAGCAGGACAGAGTGGGATGCTACTGCTAGACTGGAACATTGCTAATAGAGTGTGATAACGTTGATAGAGTGGTACGATGCTGATAGAGTGGTACAATGCTGATAGTGTGGGGGGAGGCTGATACAGTGGGACGATGCTGATAGAGTGGGACGATGCTGACAGTGTGGGACAACGTTGATACAGTGGGACGATGCTGATAGTGTGGGACGATGCTGATAGTGTGGGACGATGCTGATAGTGTGGGACGATACTGATAGAGTGGGATGATGCTGACAGAGTGTGATAATGCTGATCGTGCGCGACGATGCTGAGAGAGTTGGATGATGCTGATCGAGTGGGATATTGCTAATCGTGTGGGACGATGCTGTTAGAGTGGGAAATTGTTGATAGAGTGGGACAATGCTGATCGAGTGGGACGATGCTGATCGTGTAGGTCGATGCTTATATAGTGGGACGATGCCGATAGAGTGGGATGATGCTGATAGAGTGGGACGATGCTGATAGAGTGGGATGATGCTGATAGAGTGGGACGATGCTGATAGAGTGGGATGATGCTGATAGAGTGGGACGATGCTGATAGAGTGGTACAATGCTGATTCAGTGGGACGATGCAGGTAGAGTGGAATGACGCTGATAGAGTGGGACGATGCTGATAAAGTCGGACGATGATGATATAGAGGGACGTTTTTGATAGAGTGGGATGATGCTGATAGAGTGGAACGATGCTGATAGAGTGAGACAATGCTGATAATGTGGGCCGATGTTGATAGTATGGGATGACACTGATAAGGTGGGACATTTTTGATAGAGTAGGATGATGCTGATAGAGTGGGATGATGCTGATAAAATGGGACGTTGTTCAAAGAGTGGGACGAGTCTGATAGAGTGGGACAATGTTGATAGAGTGGGACGATGCTGATAGAGTGGGACGATGCTGATAGTGTGGGTCGATGCTTATGGAGTGAGACGATGCTGACAGAGTGAGATGATGCTGATAGAGTGGGCTGATGCTGATAGAGTGGGAAATTTCTAATAGAGTAGGACGATGCTGACAGATTGTGACAACGTTGATAGAGTGGGACGATGCTGATTATGTGGGACGATGCTGATAGTTTGGGACGATGCTTATTGAGCGGGAGGATGCTCATAGAGTGGGACAATGTTGATAAAGTGGGACAGGCTGATAGTGTGGCTCGATGCTGATAGAGTGAGATGATGCTGATAGAGTGGGACGATGCTGATAGAGTGGGGCAATGTTGATAGAGTGGGCCATTGCGGATACATTGGAACGATGCTGATACAGCGGGATGATGCTGACAGAGTGGGATGCTGCTGCGAGACTGGAACATTGCTCATAGAGTGTGATAACGTTGATAGAGTGGTACGATGCTGTTAGAGTGGTACAATGCTGATAGTGTGGGGGGAGGCTGATACAGTGGGACGATGCTGATAGAGTGGGACAATGCTGATAGAGTGGGACAGTGCTGATAGAGTGGGACGACACTAATAGAGTGCGAAAATGCTGATCGAGTGGGACGATACTGATCTAGTGGGACAGTGCTGATGGAGTGAAACGATGCTGATAGATTGGGACGCTGTTGATAGAGTGGGACATGTCTGATAGAGTGGGACGAAGCTGATAGAGTGGGACAATGCCGATAGAGTGGGACTGTACTGAGAGAGTGGGACAATGCTGATAAAGTGGGACGATGCTCATAGAGTGGCATGATGCTCATGTAGAGGGACGATGCTGCTCGAGTGGGACGATGATGATAGGGTGGGATGATGCTGCTAGTTTGAGACAATGCTGATAGTGTGGCAGATATTGATAGAGTGGGATGAAACTGATAAGGTGGGACATTTTTGATTGAGTGGGACGATGCTGATCGAGTGGAATGATGCTGATAAAGGGGGACATTGCTAATAGAGTGTAACGAGGCTGATAGAGTGGGACGATGTTGATAGAGTGGGACGATGCTGATAGGGTGGGTCGATGCTTATAGAGTGGGATGATGTTGATAGAGTGGGATGATGCTGATAGTGCGGGACGATGCTGATAGAGTGGGATGATGCTGATAGAGTGGGACAATGTTGATAGAGTGGGATGATGCTTATAGAGTGGGATGATGCTGATAGAGTGGGATGATGCTGATAGAGTGGGATGATGCTGATAGAGTGGGACAATGTTGATAGAGTGGGATGATGCTTATAGAGTGGGATGATGCTGATAGAGTGGGATGATGCTGATAGAGTGGGACACTTTTGATAGTGTGGAACGATGCTGATAGAGTGGGGCGATGCTGATAGAGTATGATGATGCTGATAGAGTGGGACATTGCTAATAGAGTGGGACGATGCTGATAGAGTGGGACGATGCTGATAGAGTGGGATGCTGCTGCTCGACTGGAACATTGCTAATAGAGTGTGATAAAGATGATAGAGTGGTACGATGCTGATAGAGTGGTACAATGCTGGTAGTGTGGGGGGAGGCTGATACAGTGGGACGATGCTGATAGAGCGGGACAACGCTGATAGAGTGGGACAGTGCTGATAGAGTGGAACGATGCTAATAGAGTGGGACAATGCTGATAGAGTGGGATGATACTGATAGAGTGGGACAGTGCTGATGGAGTGAAACGATGCTGATAGAGTGGGACGATGTTGAGAGAGTGGGACTGTACTGAGAAAGTGGGACAATGCTGATAAAGTGGGACGATGCTCATAGAGTGGCATGATGCTCATGTAGAGGGACGACGCTGCTCGAGTGTGACGATGATGATAGGGTGGGATGATGCTGCTAGTTTGAGACAATGCTGTTGGTGTGGGCAGATATTGATAGAGTGGGAGGAAACTGATTAAGTGAGACATTTTTGATTGAGTGGGACGATGCTGATTAAGTGGGATGATGCTGATAGAGTGGGACGATGCTGATAGTGTGGGTCGATGCTTATAGAGTGGGATGATGTTGATAGAGTGGGATGATGCTGATAGTGTGGGACGATGCTGATAGAGTGGGATGATGCTGATAGAGTGGGATGATGCTGATAGAATGAGAAATTGCTAATACAGTGGAACGATGTTGACAGAGTGGGACCACTTTGATAGAGTGGGACGATGCTGATAGTGTGGGACGATGCTGATAGTGTGGGACGATGCTGATAGAGTGGGACGTTGCTGATAGAGTGGGACAATGTTCATAAAGTGAGATATGCTGATAGTGTGCAACAATGCTGATAGAGTGGGACGATGCTGATAGAGTGGGACATTGCTAATAGAGTGGGACGATGCTGATAGGCTGAGACAATTTTGATAACGTGGGACGATGCTGATACTGTGGGACGATGCTGATGGAGTGGGACAATGTTGATAGAGTGGGATGATGCTTATAGAGTGGGATGATGCTGATAGAGTGGAATGATGCTGAGAGAGTGGGACACTTTTGATAGTGTGGAACGATGCTGATAGAGTGGGGCGATGCTGATAGAGTGGGATGATGCTGATAGAGTGGGACATTGCTAATAGAGTGGGACGATGCTGATGGAGTGGGACGATGCTGACAGAGTGGGATGCTGCTGCTCGACTGGACCATTGCTCATAGAGTGTGATAACGTTGATAGAGTGGTACGATGCTTATAGAGTGGTACAATGCTGATAGTGTGGGGGGAGGCTGATACAGTGGGACGATGCTGATAGAGTGGGACAACGCTGATAGAGTGGGACAGTGCTGATAGAGTGGGACGACACTAATAGAGTGGGACAATGCTGATAGAGTGGGACGATACTGATAGAGTGGGACAGTGCTGATGGAATGAAACGATGCTGATAGAGTGGGAAGATGTTGATAGAGTGGGACATGTTTGATAGAGTGGGACGAAGCTGATAGAGTGGGACAATGCTGATAGAGTGGGACTGTACTGAGAGAGAGGGATGATACTGATAGAGTAGGACAATGCTGATAAAGTGGGACCACGCTCATATAGAGGGATGATGCTGAGAGAGTGGGACAATGATGATAGAGTGGGACGATGCTAACAGAGTGGGACAATGCTGATTGTGTGGGAGGATGCTGATAGAGCGGGACAACGCTGATAGAGTGGGACAGTGCTGATAGAGTGGAACGATGCTAATAGAGTGGGACAATGCTGATAGAGTGGGATGATACTGATAGAGTGGGACAGTGCTGATGGAGTGAAACGATGCTGATAGAGTGGGACGATGTTGAGAGAGTGGGACTGTACTGAGAAAGTGGGACAATGCTGATAAAGTGGGACGATGCTCATAGAGTGGCATGATGCTCATGTAGAGGGACGACGCTGCTCGAGTGTGACGATGATGATAGGGTGGGATGATGCTGCTAGTTTGAGACAATGCTGTTGGTGTGGGCAGATATTGATAGAGTGGGAGGAAACTGATTAAGTGAGACATTTTTGATTGAGTGGGACGATGCTGATTAAGTGGGATGATGCTGATAGAGTGGGACGATGCTGATAGTGTGGGTCGATGCTTATAGAGTGGGATGATGTTGATAGAGTGGGATGATGCTGATAGTGCGGGACGATGCTGATAGAGTGGGATGATGCTGATAGAGTGGGATGATGCTGATAGAATGAGAAATTGCTAATACAGTGGAACGATGTTGACAGAGTGGGACCACTTTGATAGAGTGGGACGATGCTGATAGTGTGGGACGATGCTGATAGTGTGGGACGATGCTGATAGAGTGGGACGTTGCCGATAGAGTGGGACAATGTTCATAAAGTGAGATATGCTGATAGTGTGCAACAATGCTGATAGAGTGGGACGATGCTGATAGAGTGGGACATTGCTAATAGAGTGGGACGATGCTGATAGGCTGAGACAATTTTGATAACGTGGGACGATGCTGATACTGTGGGACGATGCTGATAGAGTGGGACAATGTTGATAGAGTGGGATGATGCTGATAGAGTGGGACAGTGCTGATGGAGTGAAACGATGCTGATAGAGTGGGACGATGTTGAGAGAGTGGGACTGTACTGAGAAAGTGGGACAATGCTGATAAAGTGGGACGATGCTCATAGAGTGGCATGATGCTCATGTAGAGGGACGACGCTGCTCGAGTGTGACGATGATGATAGGGTGGGATGATGCTGCTAGTTTGAGACAATGCTGTTGGTGTGGGCAGATATTGATAGAGTGGGAGGCAACTGATTAAGTGAGACATTTTTGATTGAGTGGGACGATGCTGATTAAGTGGGATGATGCTGATAGAGTGGGACGATGCTGATAGTGTGGGTCGATGCTTATAGAGTGGGATGATGTTGATAGAGTGGGATGATGCTGATAGTGCGGGACGATGCTGATAGAGTGGGATGATGCTGATAGAGTGGGATGATGCTGATAGAATGAGAAATTGCTAATACAGTGGAACGATGTTGACAGAGTGGGACCACTTTGATAGAGTGGGACGATGCTGATAGTGTGGGACGATGCTGATAGTGTGGGACGATGCTGATAGAGTGGGACGTTGCTGATAGAGTGGGATGATGCTGATAGAGTGGGGCATTGCTAATAGAGTGGGACGATCTTGCTAGAGTGAGACGATGACTGATCAAGTGGGATGATGCTGATTTAGTGGGACGATGCAGATTTAAGTGGGACGATGCTGATAGAGTGGGACGATGAAGATAGTGTGGGTCGATGCTTATAGAGTGGGACGATGCTGATAGAGTGGGATGATGCTGATAGTGCGGGACGATGCTGACAGAGTGGGACAACGTTGATATAGCGGGCGATGCTGATAGTGTGGGACGATGCTGATAGAGTGGGACAATGTTGATAAAGTGGGACATGCTGATAGTGTGGAACGATGCTGATAGAGTGGGATGATGCTGATAGAGTGGGGCATTGCTAATAGAGTGGGACGATGCTGATAGGGTGGAACGGTGCTGATAGAGTGGGACATTGCTAATAGAGTGGGACGATGCTGATAGAGTGGGACGATGCTGATAGAGTGGGACAATGTTGATAGAGTGGGCCGTTGCGGATTCATTGGAACGATGCTGATACAGCAGGACAGAGTGGGATGCTACTGCTAGACTGGAACATTGCTAATAGAGTGTGATAACGTTGATAGAGTGGTACGATGCTGATAGAGTGGTACAATGCTGATAGTGTGGGGGGAGGCTGATACAGTGGGACGATGCTGATAGAGTGGGACGATGCTGACAGTGTGGGACAACGTTGATACAGTGGGACGATGCTGATAGTGTGGGACGATGCTGATAGTGTGGGACGATGCTGATAGTGTGGGACGATACTGATAGAGTGGGATGATGCTGACAGAGTGTGATAATGCTGATCGTGCGCGACGATGCTGAGAGAGTTGGATGATGCTGATCGAGTGGGATATTGCTAATCGTGTGGGACGATGCTGTTAGAGTGGGAAATTGTTGATAGAGTGGGACAATGCTGATCGAGTGGGACGATGCTGATCGTGTAGGTCGATGCTTATATAGTGGGACGATGCCGATAGAGTGGGATGATGCTGATAGAGTGGGACGATGCTGATAGAGTGGGATGATGCTGATAGAGTGGGACGATGCTGATAGAGTGGGATGATGCTGATAGAGTGGGACGATGCTGATAGAGTGGTACAATGCTGATTCAGTGGGACGATGCAGGTAGAGTGGAATGACGCTGATAGAGTGGGACGATGCTGATAAAGTCGGACGATGATGATATAGAGGGACGTTTTTGATAGAGTGGGATGATGCTGATAGAGTGGAACGATGCTGATAGAGTGAGACAATGCTGATAATGTGGGCCGATGTTGATAGTATGGGATGACACTGATAAGGTGGGACATTTTTGATAGAGTAGGATGATGCTGATAGAGTGGGATGATGCTGATAAAATGGGACGTTGTTCACAGAGTGGGACGAGTCTGATAGAGTGGGACAATGTTGATAGAGTGGGACGATGCTGATAGAGTGGGACGATGCTGATAGTGTGGGTCGATGCTTATGGAGTGAGACGATGCTGACAGAGTGAGATGATGCTGATAGAGTGGGCTGATGCTGATAGAGTGGGAAATTTCTAATAGAGTAGGACGATGCTGACAGATTGTGACAACGTTAATAGAGTGGGACGATGCTGATTATGTGGGACGATGCTGATAGTTTGGGACGATGCTGATTGAGCGGGAGGATGCTCATAGAGTGGGACAATGTTGATAAAGTGGGACAGGCTGATAGTGTGGCTCGATGCTGATAGAGTGGGATGATGCTGATAGAGTGGGACGATGCTGATAGAGTGGGGCAATGTTGATAGAGTGGGCCATTGCGGATACATTGGAACGATGCTGATACAGCGGGATGATGCTGACAGAGTGGGATGCTGCTGCGAGACTGGAACATTGCTCATAGAGTGTGATAACGTTGATAGAGTGGTACGATGCTGTTAGAGTGGTACAATGCTGATAGTGTGGGGGGAGGCTGATACAGTGGGACGATGCTGATAGAGTGGGACAATGCTGATAGAGTGGGACAGTGCTGATAGAGTGGGACGACACTAATAGAGTGCGAAAATGCTGATCGAGTGGGACGATACTGATCTAGTGGGACAGTGCTGATGGAGTGAAACGATGCTGATAGATTGGGACGCTGTTGATAGAGTGGGACATGTCTGATAGAGTGGGACGAAGCTGATAGAGTGGGACAATGCCGATAGAGTGGGACTGTACTGAGAGAGTGGGACAATGCTGATAAAGTGGGACGATGCTCATAGAGTGGCATGATGCTCATGTAGAGGGACGATGCTGCTCGAGTGGGACGATGATGATAGGGTGGGATGATGCTGCTAGTTTGAGACAATGCTGATAGTGTGGCAGATATTGATAGAGTGGGATGAAACTGATAAGGTGGGACATTTTTGATTGAGTGGGACGATGCTGATCGAGTGGAATGATGCTGATAAAGGGGGACATTGCTAATAGAGTGTAACGAGGCTGATAGAGTGGGACGATGTTGATAGAGTGGGACGATGCTGATAGGGTGGGTCGATGCTTATAGAGTGGGATGATGTTGATAGAGTGGGATGATGCTGATAGTGCGGGACGATGCTGATAGAGTGGGATGATGCTGATAGAGTGGGACAATGTTGATAGAGTGGGATGATGCTTATAGAGTGGGATGATGCTGATAGAGTGGGATGATGCTGATAGAGTGGGATGATGCTGATAGAGTGGGACAATGTTGATAGAGTGGGATGATGCTTATAGAGTGGGATGATGCTGATAGAGTGGAATGATGCTGAGAGAGTGGGACACTTTTGATAGTGTGGAACGATGCTGATAGAGTGGGGCGATGCTGATAGAGTATGATGATGCTGATAGAGTGGGACATTGCTAATAGAGTGGGACGATGCTGATAGAGTGGGACGATGCTGATAGAGTGGGATGCTGCTGCTCGACTGGAACATTGCTAATAGAGTGTGATAAAGATGATAGAGTGGTACGATGCTGATAGAGTGGTACAATGCTGGTAGTGTGGGGGGAGGCTGATACAGTGGGACGATGCTGATAGAGCGGGACAACGCTGATAGAGTGGGACAGTGCTGATAGAGTGGAACGATGCTAATAGAGTGGGACAATGCTGATAGAGTGGGATGATACTGATAGAGTGGGACAGTGCTGATGGAGTGAAACGATGCTGATAGAGTGGGACGATGTTGAGAGAGTGGGACTGTACTGAGAAAGTGGGACAATGCTGATAAAGTGGGACGATGCTCATAGAGTGGCATGATGCTCATGTAGAGGGACGACGCTGCTCGAGTGTGACGATGATGATAGGGTGGGATGATGCTGCTAGTTTGAGACAATGCTGTTGGTGTGGGCAGATATTGATAGAGTGGGAGGAAACTGATTAAGTGAGACATTTTTGATTGAGTGGGACGATGCTGATTAAGTGGGATGATGCTGATAGAGTGGGACGATGCTGATAGTGTGGGTCGATGCTTATAGAGTGGGATGATGTTGATAGAGTGGGATGATGCTGATAGTGTGGGACGATGCTGATAGAGTGGGATGATGCTGATAGAGTGGGATGATGCTGATAGAATGAGAAATTGCTAATACAGTGGAACGATGTTGACAGAGTGGGACCACTTTGATAGAGTGGGACGATGCTGATAGTGTGGGACGATGCTGATAGTGTGGGACGATGCTGATAGAGTGGGACGTTGCCGATAGAGTGGGACAATGTTCATAAAGTGAGATATGCTGATAGTGTGCAACAATGCTGATAGAGTGGGACGATGCTGATAGAGTGGGACATTGCTAATAGAGTGGGACGATGCTGATAGGCTGAGACAATTTTGATAACGTGGGACGATGCTGATACTGTGGGACGATGCTGATAGAGTGGGACAATGTTGATAGAGTGGGATGATGCTTATAGAGTGGGATGATGCTGATAGAGTGGAATGATGCTGAGAGAGTGGGACACTTTTGATAGTGTGGAACGATGCTGATAGAGTGGGGCGATGCTGATAGAGTGGGATGATGCTGATAGAGTGGGACATTGCTAATAGAGTGGGACGATGCTGATGGAGTGGGACGATGCTGACAGAGTGGGATGCTGCTGCTCGACTGGACCATTGCTCATAGAGTGTGATAACGTTGATAGAGTGGTACGATGCTTATAGAGTGGTACAATGCTGATAGTGTGGGGGGAGGCTGATACAGTGGGACGATGCTGATAGAGTGGGACAACGCTGATAGAGTGGGACAGTGCTGATAGAGTGGGACGACACTAATAGAGTGGGACAATGCTGATAGAGTGGGACGATACTGATAGAGTGGGACAGTGCTGATGGAATGAAACGATGCTGATAGAGTGGGAAGATGTTGATAGAGTGGGACATGTTTGATAGAGTGGGACGAAGCTGATAGAGTGGGACAATGCTGATAGAGTGGGACTGTACTGAGAGAGAGGGATGATACTGATAGAGTAGGACAATGCTGATAAAGTGGGACCACGCTCATATAGAGGGATGATGCTGAGAGAGTGGGACAATGATGATAGAGTGGGACGATGCTAACAGAGTGGGACAATGCTGATTGTGTGGGAGGATGCTGATAGAGCGGGACAACACTGATAGAGTGGGACAGTGCTGATAGAGTGGAACGATGCTAATAGAGTGGGACAATGCTGATAGAGTGGGATGATACTGATAGAGTGGGACAGTGCTGATGGAGTGAAACGATGCTGATAGAGTGGGACGATGTTGAGAGAGTGGGACTGTACTGAGAAAGTGGGACAATGCTGATAAAGTGGGACGATGCTCATAGAGTGGCATGATGCTCATGTAGAGGGACGACGCTGCTCGAGTGTGACGATGATGATAGGGTGGGATGATGCTGCTAGTTTGAGACAATGCTGTTGGTGTGGGCAGATATTGATAGAGTGGGAGGAAACTGATTAAGTGAGACATTTTTGATTGAGTGGGACGATGCTGATTAAGTGGGATGATGCTGATAGAGTGGGACGATGCTGATAGTGTGGGTCGATGCTTATAGAGTGGGATGATGTTGATAGAGTGGGATGATGCTGATAGTGCGGGACGATGCTGATAGAGTGGGATGATGCTGATAGAGTGGGATGATGCTGATAGAATGAGAAATTGCTAATACAGTGGAACGATGTTGACAGAGTGGGACCACTTTGATAGAGTGGGACGATGCTGATAGTGTGGGACGATGCTGATAGTGTGGGACGATGCTGATAGAGTGGGACGTTGCTGATAGAGTGGGACAATGTTCATAAAGTGAGATATGCTGATAGTGTGCAACAATGCTGATAGAGTGGGACGATGCTGATAGAGTGGGACATTGCTAATAGAGTGGGACGATGCTGATAGGCTGAGACAATTTTGATAACGTGGGACGATGCTGATACTGTGGGACGATGCTGATAGAGTGGGACAATGTTGATAGAGTGGGATGATGCTGATAGAGTGGGACAGTGCTGATGGAGTGAAACGATGCTGATAGAGTGGGACGATGTTGAGAGAGTGGGACTGTACTGAGAAAGTGGGACAATGCTGATAAAGTGGGACGATGCTCATAGAGTGGCATGATGCTCATGTAGAGGGACGACGCTGCTCGAGTGTGACGATGATGATAGGGTGGGATGATGCTGCTAGTTTGAGACAATGCTGTTGGTGTGGGCAGATATTGATAGAGTGGGAGGAAACTGATTAAGTGAGACATTTTTGATTGAGTGGGACGATGCTGATTAAGTGGGATGATGCTGATAGAGTGGGACGATGCTGATAGTGTGGGTCGATGCTTATAGAGTGGGATGATGTTGATAGAGTGGGATGATGCTGATAGTGCGGGACGATGCTGATAGAGTGGGATGATGCTGATAGAGTGGGATGATGCTGATAGAATGAGAAATTGCTAATACAGTGGAACGATGTTGACAGAGTGGGACCACTTTGATAGAGTGGGACGATGCTGATAGTGTGGGACGATGCTGATAGTGTGGGACGATGCTGATAGAGTGGGACGTTGCTGATAGAGTGGGACAATGTTCATAAAGTGAGATATGCTGATAGTGTGCAACAATGCTGATAGAGTGGGACGATGCTGATAGAGTGGGACATTGCTAATAGAGTGGGACGATGCTGATAGGCTGAGACAATTTTGATAACGTGGGACGATGCTGATACTGTGGGACGATGCTGATAGAGTGGGACAATGTTGATAGAGTGGGATGATGCTTATAGAGTGGGATGATGCTGATAGAGTGGAATGATGCTGAGAGAGTGGGACACTTTTGATAGTGTGGAACGATGCTGATAGAGTGGGGCGATGCTGATAGAGTGGGATGATGCTGATAGAGTGGGACATTGCTAATAGAGTGGGACGATGCTGATGGAGTGGGACGATGCTGACAGAGTGGGATGCTGCTGCTCGACTGGACCATTGCTCATAGAGTGTGATAACGTTGATAGAGTGGTACGATGCTTATAGAGTGGTACAATGCTGATAGTGTGGGGGGAGGCTGATACAGTGGGACGATGCTGATAGAGTGGGACAACGCTGATAGAGTGGGACAGTGCTGATAGAGTGGGACGACACTAATAGAGTGGGACAATGCTGATAGAGTGGGACGATACTGATAGAGTGGGACAGTGCTGATGGAATGAAACGATGCTGATAGAGTGGGAAGATGTTGATAGAGTGGGACATGTTTGATAGAGTGGGACGAAGCTGATAGAGTGGGACAATGCTGATAGAGTGGGACTGTACTGAGAGAGAGGGATGATACTGATAGAGTAGGACAATGCTGATAAAGTGGGACCACGCTCATATAGAGGGATGATGCTGAGAGAATGGGACAATGATGATAGAGTGGGACGATGCTAACAGAGTGGGACAATGCTGATTGTGTGGGAGGATGCTGATAGAGTGGGACGATGCTGATAGTGTCGGACGATGCTGATAGAGTGGGACGATGCTGATAGAGTGGGACAATGTTTATAGATTGGGACGATGCTGATAGTGTGGAACGATGCTGATAGAGTGGGATGATGCTGATAGAGTGGGATGATGCTGATAGTGTGGGACATTGCTCATAGAGTGCGATAATGTTGATAGAGTGGGATGATGCTGATAGAGAGGGATGATGCTGACAGAGTGGGACGTTTTTGATAGCGTGGGACGATGCTGACATAGTGGGACGATTCTGATAGTGTGGGACGATGCTGATAGTGTGGGACGATGCTGATAGAGTGGGACGATGCAGATAGAGTGGGACAATGTTGATAAAGTGGGACATGCTGATCGTGTGCAACGATGCTGATAGAGTGGGATGATGCTGATAGAGTGGGACATTGCTAATAGAGTGGGAAGATGCTGATAGAGTGAGACAATTTTGATAGAGTGGGGCGATGCTGATAGTGTGGGACGATGCTGATAGAGTGGGACAATGTTGATAGAGTGGGATATTGCTGATAGATTGTGGCGATGCTGATGGAGCGGGATGATGCTGACAGAGTGGGATGCTGCTGCTAGGGTAGGACATTGCTAATAGAGTGAGATAATGTTGATAGAGTGGGACGATGCTGGTAGACTGGGACAATGCTGATATAGTGGGACAATGGTTACTCATGGGTCGATGCTGTTAGAGTGTGACAATGCTGATAGAGTGGGACAATGCTAATCGAGTGTGATTATGCTGCTAGAATGGAACATTGCTAATATAATGGGATAATGTTGGTAGAGTGGGACGATGCTGATAGAGTGGGACAATACTGACAGAGGGGGACTACGGTGATAGAGTGGAACAATGTTGATAGCGTGGGACGATGCTGATAGAGTGGGAATATGTGGATAGACGGCGACGACGGTGGTAGAGTGCGATATTGCAGATAGAGTGGGACGATGCTGATAAAGTGAGATGATGCTGGTAGAGTGGTACATTGCTAATAGAGTGGGATTAGGTTGATAGCGTGGGATGATGCTGCGAGAGTGGAACATTGATAATAGACTGGGATAATGTTGATAGAGTGGGACGATGCTGATAGAGTGGGATGATGCTGATGGAGTGCGATGATGCTGAGAGAGTGGGACATTGCTAATAGAGTGGGACAATGCTAATTCAGTGGGACGACGCTGATAGAGTGGGAAGATACTGATAGTGTGGGATGATGCCGATACAGTGGGATGAAACTGAGAGAGTGGGACGATGCTGATAGACGGGTACGACGCTGATCGAGTGGGACAATGCTAACAGCGTGGAATAATGCTGATAGACTGGGACGACGCTGAGAGAGTGGGATAATGCTTATAGAGTGGGACAATGTTGATAGAGTGGGACGACGCTGAGAGAGTGGGATAATGCTTATAGAGTGGGATGATGCTGATAGAGTGGGAAATTGCTATTAGTGTGGGACGATGCTGACAGAGTGGGACAATGTTAATAGAGTGGGACGTTGCTGATGGTGTGGGACGAGGCTGATTGAGTGGGACGATGCTGGTAGAGTGGGACAATGTTGATAAAGTGGGACATGCTGATAGTGTGTAACGATGCTGATAGTGGGGGATGATGCTGATCGAGTGGGACATTGCTAATAGAGTGGGACGATGCTGATAGAGTGGGATGATGTTGATAGAGTTGGACATTGCTAATAGAGTGGGATAATGTTGATAGAGCGGGACGCTGCTGATAGTGTGGGACGATGCTGATAGAGTGGGACGATACTGATAGAGTGGAATGATGCTGATAGTGTGGGACGATGCTGATAGTGTGGGACAATGCTGATAGAGTGGGATGATGCTGATAGAATGGTATGATGCTGATAGAGTGGTATGATGCTGATAGAGTGGGACAATGCTAATTCACTGGGACGATACTGATAGAGTGGGACGATAGTGATAGTGTGGGACAATGCTTTTCGAGTGGGATGAAACTGAGAGACTGGGACGATGCTGACAGACGGGGACGACCCTGATTGAGTGAGACAATGCTGATGGAGTGGGATAATGCTGATAGACGGGGACGACGCTGAGAGAGTGGGACAATGCTGATAGAGTGGGATAATGCTGATAGAGTGGGAATATGCTTATAAAGTGGGACATTGCTAATAGAGTGGGACGATGCTGATAGAGTGGGACAATGTTGATAGAGTTGGACGATACTGGTAGAGTGTGATGATGCTGATAGAGTGGGATGATGCTGACAGAGTGGGAAATTGCGATTAGTGTGGGACGATGCTGACAGAGTGGGACAATGTTAATAGTGTGGGACGTTGCTGATAGTGTGGGACGAGGCAGATAGAGGGGGACGATGCTGGTAGAGTGGGACAATGTTGATGAAGTAGGACATGCTGATAGTGTGTAACGATGCTGATAGAGTGGGATGATGCTGATAGAGTGGGACATTGCTAATAGAGTGGGACGATGCTGATAGAGTGAGACAATGTTGATAAAGTGGGACATTGCGGATCGAGTGGGACGATGCTGATAGAGTGGGATGATGTTGATAGAGTTGGACATTGCTAATAGAGTGGGATAATGTTGATAGAGTGGGACGTTGCTGATAGAGTGGGACGATGTTGGTAGAGTGCGACGATGCTGATAGAGTGGGACGATGCTGATAGAGTGGGATGATTCTGATAAAGTGGAACATTGCCAATAAGGTGGGACGATACTGATAGTGTGTGACGATGCTCATAGTGTGGGTCGGTGCTGATTGGGTGGGACGATACTGATAGTGTGGGATGATGCTGATAGTGCGAGATAATGCTGATAGAGTGGGACGATGCAGATAGAGTGGGATGATGCTGATAGAGTGGGATATTGCTAATAGAGTGGGACGATGCTGAGAGAGTGGGAAAATGATGATAGAGTGGGTCGATGCTGACAGAGTGGGACTATGCTGATAGTGTGGCACGATTCTGATAGAGTGGGACGATGTTGATCGTCTGGGATAATGCTGATCGAGTGGGATGATGCTGATAGATTGCACAATGTTGATAGAGTCGGATGATGCTGACAGTGTGGAACGATGCTGATAGAGTAGGGCAATGTTGATAGGGTGGGACATTGCGGATTGAGTGGGACGATGCAGATAGAGCAGGATGATTCTGATAGAGTGGGAGGCTGCTGCGAGATTGGAACATTGCTAATAGAAATGGATAATGTTGATAGAGTGGGATGATGCTGATAGAGTGTGATAATACTGATAGAGAGGGATAATGTTGATAGAGTGGGATGATGCTGATAGAGTGGGATGATGCTGATAGAGTGGGACATTGCTAATAGAGTGCGATAATGTTGATAGAATTGGACGATGCTGGTAGAGTGGGATGATGCTGATAGAGTGGGATGATGCTGATAGGATGGGACGATGCTGATAGGGTGGGACTAAGTTGATAGAGTGGGACGATGCTGATAGAGTGGGACAATGTTGATAGAGTGCGACGATGCTGATAGAGTGGGACGATGCTGATAGAGTGCGACAATGTTGATAGAGTGGGACATTGCGGTTAGATTGGGACGATGCTGAGAGAGCGGGATGATGCTGACAGATTGGGATGCTGCTTCTAGACTGGAACATTGCTAATAGAGTGTGATAACGTTGATAGAGTGGGACGATGGTGATGGAGTGGGATGATGTTGATGGAGTGGGACGATGTTGGTAGAGTGCGACGATGCTGATAGAGTGGGACGATACTGATAGAGTGGGACCATGCTGATAGTATGGGGGTAGGCTGATACAATGGGATGATGCTGATAGAGTGGGACAATGCTGATTCAGTGGGACGATTCAGATAGTGTGGGACGATGCTGATAGACTGGGACAATGCTGATATAGTGCGACAATGGTGACTCAGGAGGTCGATGCTGTTAGAGTGTGACAATGCTGATAGAGTGGGACAATACTGATAGCGTGGGACGATACTGATAGAGCGGGACAATGCTAATAGAGTGTGATTATGCTGCTAGAACGGAACATTGCTAATATAATGGGATAATGTTGATAGAGTGGGACGATGCTGATAGAGTGGGACAATACTGATAGAGGGGGACTACGGTGATAGAGTGGAACAATGTTGATAGCGTGGGACGATGCTGATAGAGTGGGAATATGTGGATAGACGGCGACGACGGTGATAGAGTGCGATATTGCGGATAGAGTGGGACGATGCTGATAAACTGAGATGATGCTGGTAGAGTGGTACATTGCTAATAGAGTGGGATTAGGTTGATAGCGTGGGATGATGCTGCGAGAGTGGAACATTGATAATAGACTGGGATAATGTTGATAGAGTGGGACGATGCTGATAGAGTGCGATGATGCTGAGAGAGTGGGACATTGCTAATAGAGTGGGACAATGCTAATTCAGTGGGACGATGCTGATTGAGTGGGAAGATACTGATAGTGTGGGACGATGCTGATACACGTGGGATGAAACTGAGAGAGTGGGTCGATGCTGATAGACGGGTACGACGCTGATCGAGTGGAACAATGCTAACAGCGTGGAAAAATGCTGATAGACTGGGACGACGCTGAGAGAGTGGGATAATGCTTATAGAGTGGGACAATGTTGATAGAGTGGGACGACGCTGAGAGAGTGGGATAATGCTTATAGAGTGGGATGATGCTGATAGAGTGGGAAATTGCTATTAGTGTGGGACGATGCTGGTAGAGTGGGACAATGTTGATAAAGTGGGACATGCTGATAGTGTGTAACGATGCTGATAGAGGGGGATGATGCTGATCGAGTGGGACATTGCTAATAGAGTGGGACGATGTTGATAGAGTGAGACAATGTTGATAAAGTGGGACATTGCGGATCGAGTGGGACGATACTGATAGAGTGGAATGATGTTGATAGAGTTGGACATTGCTAATAGAGTGGGATAATGTTGATAGAGCGGGACGCTGCTGATAGTGTGGGAAATTGCTATTAGTGTGGGACGATGCTTACAGAGTGGGACAATGTTAATAGAGTGGGACGTTGCTGATAGTGTGGGACGAGGCTGATTGAGTGGGACGATGCTGGTAGAGTGGGACAATGTTGATAAAGTGGGACATGCTGATAGTGTGTAACGATGCTGATAGAGGGGGATGATGCTGATCGAGTGGGACATTGCTAATAGAGTGGGACGATGCTGATAGAGTGAGGCAATGTTGATAAAGTGGGACATTGTGGATCGAGTGGGACGATGCTGATAGAGTGGAATGATGTTGAAAGAGTTGGACATTGCTGATAGAGTGGGATAATGTTGATAGAGCGGGGCGCTGCTGATAGTGTGGGACGATGCTGATAGAGTGGGACGATACTGATAGAGTGGAATGATGCTGATAGTGTGGGACGATGCTGATAGTGTGGGACGATGCTGATAGAGTGGGATGATGCTGATAGAATGGTATGATGCTGATAGAGTGGTGTGATGCTGATAGAGTGGGACAATGCTAATTCACTCGGAGATGCTGATAGAGTGGGACGATAGTGATAGTGTGGGACAATGCTTTTAGAGTGGGATGAAACTGAGAGACTGGGACGATGCTGGTAGACGGGGACGACCCTGATTGAGTGAGACAATGCTGATAGAGTGGGATAATGCTGATAGACGGGGACGACGCTGAGAGAGTGCGACAATGCAGATAGAGTGGGATAATGCTGATAGAGTGGGAATATGCTTATAAAGTGGGACATTGCTAATAGAGTGGGACGATGCTGATAGAGTGGGACAATGTTGATAGAGTTGGACGATACTGATAGAGTGTGATGATGCTGATAGAGTGGGATGATGCTGACAGAGTGGGAAATTGCGATTAGTGTGGGACGATGCTGACAGAGTGGGACAATGTTAATAGTGTGGGACGTTGCTGATAGTGTGGGACGAGGCAGATAGAGGGGGACGATGCTGGTAGAGTGGGACAATGTTGATGAAGTAGGACATGCTGATAGTGTGTAACGATGCTGATAGAGTGGGATGATGCTGATAGAGTGGGACATTGCTAATAGAGTGGGACGATGCTGATAGAGTGAGACAATGTTGATAAAGTGGGACATTGCGGATAGAGTGGGATGATGCTGATAGAATGGTACATTGCTAATAGAGTGGGATATTGTTGATAGAGTTTTACGATGCTGATAGACTGCGACGATACTGATCGAGTGGAACAATGCAAATAGAGTGGGACGAGGCAGATACAGTGGGTCGATGCTGATACAGTGGGACAATACAGATCGAGTGGGACGATGCTGATGTAGTGGGATAATGCTGATAAAGTGGGACGATGCTGACAGAGTGGGACGATGCTGATAGAGTGGGGTGATACGAATAGAGTGGGATAATGTTGATAGAGTGTGACATTGCTAATAGAGTGCGATAGTGTTGATAGAGTGGGACGATGCTGGTAGAGTGAGGTGATGCTGATAGAGTGGGATAATACTAATAGAGATGGATAATGTTGATAGTGTGGAATGATGCTGATAGAGTGGAATGATGCTGTTAGAGTGGGACAATGCTAATAGAGTGGGATAATGTTGATAGAGTGGGACGAGGCTGATAGTGTGGGACGATGCTGATAGAGTGAGGCACATAGAACACAGAACATAGAACAATACAGCACAGAACAGGCCCTTCGGCCCACGATGTTGTGCCGAACTTCTAACCTAGATTAAGTACCCATCCATGTACCTATCCAAATGCCGCTTAAAAGTCGCCAATGATTCCGACTCTACCACTCCCACGGCAGTGCATTCCATGCCCCCACCACTCTCTGGGTAAAGAACCCACCCCTGACATCTCCCCTATACCTTCCACCCTTCACCTTAAATTTATGTCCCCTTGTAACACTCTGTTGTACCCGGGGAAAAAGTTTCTGACTGTCTACTCTATCTATTCCTCTGATCATCTTATAAAACTCTATCAAGTCACTCCTCATCCTTCGCCGTTCCAACGAGAAAAGGCCGAGAACTCTCAACCTATCCTCGTACGACTTCCTCTCCATTCCAGGCAACATCCTGGTAAAACTTCTCTGAACCCTCTCCAAAGCTTCCACATCTTTCCTAAAATGAGGCGACCAGAACTGCACACAGTACTCCAACTGTGGCCTAACCAAAGTCCTGTACAGCTGCAACATCACTTCACGACTCTTGAATTCAATCCCTCTGCTAATGAACGATAATACTCCATAGGCCTTCTTACAAACTCTATCCACCTGAGTGGCAACCTTCAAAGATCTATGTACATAGACCCCAAGATCCCTCTGTTCCTCCATCTGACTTAGAACCCGACCATTAACCCTGCATTCCGCATTCTTATTTGTTCTTCCAAAATGGACAACCTCACACTTGGCAGTGTTGAACTCCATCTGCCACTCCTCAGCCCAGTTCTGCATCATATCTAAGTCCCTCTGCAGCCGACAACAGCCCTCCTCACTGTCCACAACTCCACCTATCTTCGTATCATCTGCAAATTTACTGACCCACCCTTCGACTCCCTCATCTAAGTCATTAATAAAAATTACAAACAGCAGAGGACCCAGAACTGATCCCTGCGGAACTCCACTTGTAACTGGGCTCCAGGCTGAATATTTACCATCTACCACCGCTCTCTGCCTTCGACCGGTTAGCCAGTTTTCTATCCAATTGGCCAAATTTCCCTCTATCCCATGCCTCCTGACTTTCCGCATAAGCCTACCATGGGGAACCTTATCAAATGCCTTACTAAAATCCATGTACACTACATCCACTGCTCTACCCTCATCCACATGCTTGGTCACCTCCTCGAAGAATTCAATAAGACTTGTAAGGCAAGACCTACCCTTCACAAATCCGTGCTGGCTGTCCCTAATCAAGCAGTGTCTTTCCAGATACTCATAAATCCTATCCCTCAGTACCCTTTCCATTACTTTGCCTACTACAGAATTAAGACTAACAGGCCTGTAATTCCTGGGGTTATCCCTATTCCCTTTCTTGAACAGGGGCACAACATTCGCTACTCTCCAGTCCCCTGGTACCAACCCCGTTGCCAGTGAAGACGAGAAGATCATTGCCAACGGTACTGCAATTTCCTCTCTTGCTTCCCACATAATCCTAGGATATATCCCGTCAGGCCCGGGGGACTTGTCTATCCTCAAGTTGTTCAAAATGTCCAACACATCTTCCTTCCTAACAGGTATCTCTTCTAGCTTACCAGTCCATTTCACACTCTCCTCTTCTACAATACGGTCCCTCTCGTTCGTAAATACTGAAGAGAAGTACTTGTTCAAGACCTCTCCTATCTCTTCCGACTCAATACACAGTCTCCCACTACAGGTGATGCTGATAGAGTGGGGTAATACTAATAGAGATGGATAATGTTGATAGTGTGGGACGATGCTGATAGAGTGGAATGATGCTGTTAGAGTGGAACATTGCTAATAGAGTGGGATAATGTTGATAGAGTGGGACGAGGCTGATAGTGTGGGACGATGCTGATAGAGTGGGATGACACTGATAGAGTGGAATGATGCTGATAATGTGGGACGATGCTGATAGTGTGGGACGATGCTGATAGAGTGGGATGTTGCTGATAGAGTGGTATGATGCTGATAGAGTGGGACAATGCTGATAGAGTAGGACAATGCTAATTCACTGGCACGATGCTGAAAGAGTGGGACGATAGTGATAGTGTGGGACAATGCTTTTAGAGTGGGATGAAACTGAGAGACTGGGACGATGCTGATAGACGGGGACGACCCTGATTGAGTGAGACAATGCTGATAGAGTAGGATAATACTGATAGACGGGGACGACGCTGAGAGAGTGGGACAATGCTGATAGAGTGGGATAATGCTGATAGAGTGGGAGGATGCTGATAAAGTGGGACAATGTTGATAGAGTGGGACGATGCTGATAGAGTGGGACAATGTTGATAGAGTGGGACTATGCTGATAGTGTGGGTCGATGCTGATAGTGCGGGACGATGCTGATAGAGGGGGATGATGACGATAGAGTGGGATGATGTTGATAGAGTAGGAAATTGCTAATAGCGTGGGACGATGCAGACAGAGTGGGACAATATTAATATATTGGGACGATGCTGATAGTGTGGGACGATGCTGCTAGTGAGGGACAATGCTGATAAAGTGGGACGATGCTGATAGAGTGGGACAATGTTAATAAAGTGGGACATGCTGATAGTGTGGAACGATGCAGATAGAGTGGGATGATGCTGATAGAGTGGGATGATGCTGATAGAGTGGGAAATTGCTAATAGAGTGGGAAGATGCTGACAGAGTTGGACAATGTTCATAGAGTGGGACGATGCTGATAGAGTGGGATAATGTTGATAGAGTGGGACGATGCTGATAGCGTGGGACAATGTTGATAGAGTGGGACATTGCTAATAGAGTGGGATAATGTTTATAGAGTGGGTTGAAGCTGATAGAGTGGGACGATGTTGGTAGAGTGGGACGATACTGATAGAGTTGGACCATGCCGATAGTGTGGGACGAGGCTGATACAATGGGACGATGCTGATAGAGTGGGACAATGCTGATTCAGTGGGACGATGTAGGTAGAGTGGGACGATGCTGATAGAGCTGGATGATGCTGACAGAGTGGGACATTTTTGATAGCGTGGGACGATGCTGATAGACTAGGACAATGCTGATATAGTGGGACAATGGTGACTCAGTGGGTCGATGCTGTAGAGTGGGACAATGCTGATAGAGTGGGACGATACTGATAGAGTGGGACAGTGTTGATAGAGTGGGACAACACTAATAGAGTGGGACAATGTTGATAGAGTGGGACGATACTGATAGAGGGCGGCAGTGCTGATGGAGTGGGACGATGCTGATAAAGTGGGACGATGCTGATAGTGTGGGACAGTGCTGATAGTGTGGGACAGTGCTGATAGAGTGGGACGATACAGATAGGGTTGGACAATGCTGATAGTGTGGGACAGTGCTGATAGAGTGGGACGATACAGATAGGGTTGGACAATGCTGATAAAGTTGGACGATGATCATGGGGTGGGATGATGCTGCTAGATTAGGACAATGCTGATAATATTGGCCGATGTTGATAGAGTGGCATGAAACTGATAAGGTGGGACATTTTTAAAAGAGTGGGATGATGTTGATAGAGTGGACGATGCTGATAGAGTGGGACAATGCTGATAGTGTGGGACAGTGCTGATAGTGTGGGACAGTGCTGATAGAGTGGGACGGTACAGATCGGGTTGGACAATGCTGATAAAGTTGGACGATGATCATAGGGTGGGATGATGCTGCTAGATTAGGACAATGCTGATAATATGGGCCGATGTTGATAGAGTGGCATGAAACTGATAAGGTGGGACATTTTTAAAAGAGTGGGACGATGCAGATAGAGTGGTACGATGTTGATAGAGTGAGACGATGATGATCGAGTGGGACTATGCTGATTTCGTGCGACGATGCTGTCAGAGTGGGATGATGCTGATAGAGTAGTGCCATGCTGATTCAGTGAGGCGATGCTGATAGTGTGGGATGATGTTGATCGAGTTGGACGATGCTGATGGGGTTGGATGATACTGATAGAGTGGGACGATGCTGATAGAGTGACATGATGCTGATAGAGTGGGACGATGCTGATAGAGTGGGGCAATATTGATAGTGTGGGACAATTCTGTTAGAGTGGGACGATACTGATAGTGTGGGATGTTGCTGATAGAGTGGAACGATGCTGATAGAGTGGGGCGATACTGATAGAGTGGGACAATTCTGATAGAGTGGATCGATACTGATATTGTGGGACAATTCGGAGAGAGTGGGAGGATGCTGATATTGTGGGACAATGCTGATAGCGAAAGAGGGTGTGTTTGTGAGGAACGTAGAGAGAGAGAGGGAGAGTCAAGGTGTGAAACTGGAGTCTCTCCGTCAGTGCCTGTGTAGCCTCCCAGGGGGTTTCCCCCCTGGAACTTTACCTGCTCTGTTTGTTAGGCTCCCTTCATCCCTCGCTCTGGCTTCCTTATCTCCACCCCATGTGTGGCATCACTCCTCTTCCACTGTCTCTCCTCCCTCGCCTTTCATTACCTCTATTTCCGTCATTGTGTTCTGTCTTTCATGTCTCCTTGCCCCTCTTTCCCGTCTCTCTCTCTCTTTTTCTTGTCGTCCTCCCTTGTCAGTCTCTCTCTCTCTTGTTGTCCTGCATCGCTGTGTCCTGTCTGTCTCTCTCTCTCCCCTGTATCACTGTTCCCTCTCTGTCTCTCGTTCAATTGCATCGCTATGCCCTCTGTCTCTCTCTCTCTCTCTGCCCCCTGCATCGCTGTGCCCTCTCTGTCAATCTCGTTCCTCTGCACCGCTGTGTCCTCTCTGTCTCTCTCTCTCGTTCCCCTGTAACGCTGTGCCCTCTCTGTCTCTCTCTCTCTCACTCCCCTGCATCGCTGTGCCCTGTCTCTCTCTCGCTCTCACTCATTCCCCTGCATCACTGTGCCATCTCTGTCTCTCCCATGTTCCCCTGCATCACGGTGCCCTCTCTGACTCTCTCGTTCCCTTGGTTCGCTGTGCGCTCTCTGTCTCTGTCTCTCTCTCTCTTTCGTTCCCCTGCATTGCTGTGTCCTGTCTCTCTCTCTCTCTCTCGTTCCCCTGCATCGCTGTGCCCTCTCTGTTTCTCTGTCTCTTTCGTTTCCCTGCATTGCTGTGTCCTGTCTCTCTCTCGTTCCCCTGCAACGCTGTGCCCTCTCTGTATGTCTCATTCCCTTGTATCGCTGTGCCCCCTCTGTCCCTCTCTCCCTACCGTTCCCCTGCATCGCTGTGCCCTCTCTGTTTCTCTCATTCCCCTGTATCGCTGTGCCCTCTCTGTCTCTCTCCCTCTCGTTCCCCTGCATCGCTGTGCCCTCTCTGTTCCTCTGTCTCTCTCGTTCCCCTGCATTGCTGTGCCCTCTCCGTCTCTCCCTCGTTCCCCTGCATCGCTGTTCCTTCTCTGTCTCTCCCTTGTCCCCCTGCATCGCTGTGCCCTCTCTGTCTCTCATGCCACTGCATTGCTATGCCCTCTGTATCTCTCTCTCTCGTTCCCCTGCATCGCTGTGCCCTCTCTGTATCTCTCATTCCCTTGTATCGCTGTGCCCTCTTTGTCTCTCTCTCCCTCTCGTTCCCCTGCATCGCTGTGCCCTCTCTGTTTCTCTGTCTCACTCGTTCCCCTGCGTTGCTGTGCCCTCTCTGTCTCTCCCTTGTTGCCCTGCATCGCTGTGCCCACTCTGTCTCTCTCTATCTCTCGTTCCTCTGCATCACTGTGCCGTCTCTCTCTCACTCCCTCTTTCCCCTGCATCGCTGTGCCCTCTCTGTCTCTCTCATTCCCCTGCATCGCTGTGCCCTCTCTGTCTCTCTCACTCTCTTACTCGTTCCCCTACATCGCTGTGCCCTGTCTCCCTCTCACTCTCTAGTTCCCATGTATCCCTCTGCCCTCTTTGTCTCTCTGTTCCCTTGCATCGCTGTGCCCTCTCTGTCTCACATTCCCCTGGATCGCTGAGCCGTCTCTGTCACTGTCTCTCGTTCCCCTGTATCGCTATGCCCTCTGTGTGTCTCTCTCTCTCCCCTGTATCGTTCTGCCCTCTCTGTCTCTCTCTCTATTGTTCCCCTGCATCGCTGTGCTCTCTCTTTCTCTTTCGTTCCTCTGCATCGCCGTGTCCTCTCCGTCTCTCTCTCTCGTTCCCCTGCATCGCTGTGCCCTCTCTTTCTCTCTCCTTCCCCTGCATCACTCTGCCCTCTCTGTCTCTCTCGTTCCCTTGTGCATCGCTGTGTCCTCTCTGTCCTCTCTGTCTCTCTCTCTCGTTCCCCTGTATTGCTGTGCCCTCTCTCTCTCTCTCTCATTCCACTGCATCGCGGTGCCCTCTCTCTCTCCATTGCATCGCTGCGCCCTCTCTTTCTCTCCCTCATTCCCCTGCATCACTGTGCCCTCTCTATCAATCTCGTTCCCCTGCATCGCTGTGCCCGCTCTGTCTCTCTCGATCACTCGTTCCCTTGCATCGCTGTGCATTCTCTGACTCTTTCTCTCTCATTCCCCTGCATCGCTGTGCCCTCTCTCTCTCTCTCGTTCCCCTTCATCGCTGTGCCCTCTCTGTCTCTCCCTCGTTTCCCTGCATCGCTGTCCCGTCTCTGTCTCTCTCGTTCCTTTGCATCGCTGTACCATCTCTCTCTCTCTCTCGCTCTCTGTCTCGTTCCCATGCATCGCTGTGCTCTCTCTCTCACACACACACACATTCTCCAGCATCACGGCGCCCTCTCTGGCTCTCTCTCCAGATCCACCGCATCTCTATGTCCTCTGTGTCTCTCTCTCTCGATACCCTGCATCTCCATGCCCTCTCTGTCTCTCTCTCTCTCTCGATCCCCTGCATCATGTGCCCTCTCTGTCCCTCTCTCTCTCTCTCCACTGCATCGCTGTGCCCTCTCTGGCTCTCGCTCGTTCCCCTGCATCACTGTGTCCTCTCTGTCTCTCTCTAATTCTCGTTCCCCCGCATCGCTGTGCCCTCTGTCTCGTTCTCTCTCGTTCCCCTGCATTGCTGTGCCCACTCTCTGTCGTTCCCCTGCATCGCTGTGCACTCTTTGTCTCTCTCTCTCGTTCCCCTGCATCACTGTGCCCTCTTTGTCTCTCTTTATCTCTCGTTCCCTTGCATTGCTGTGCCCTCTCTGTCTCTCGTTCCCCTGCATCGCTGTGTCCTTTCTCTCTCTCTCGTTCCCGTGAATCGCCGTTCCCTCTCTGCTTCTCTCTCTCTTTCTCGTTCCCTTGCATCGCTGTGTCCTCGCTCTCTCTCTCATTCCCCTGCATCGCTGTGCCCTCTCTCTCTGTCTCTCTTTTTCGTTCTCCTGCATCGCTGTGCCCTCTCCCTCTGTCTCGCTCCCCTGCATCACTGTGCTCTCTCTTTCTGTCTCTGTCATTCCCCAGCATCGCTGTGCCCTCTCTCCATGTCCCTCTCGTTCTCCTGCATCACTGTGCCCTGTCTGTCTCTCTCCCTCATTCCCCTGCATCGCTTTGCCCTGTCTCTCTCTCGCTCTCTCGTTCCGCTGCATCTCTGTGCCCTGTCTCTCTCTTGTTCCACTGCATCGCTGTGCCCTCTGTCTCTCTCATTCCCCTGCATCGCTGTGTCCTCTCTGTCTCTCTCTATCTCTCGTTCACCTGCATCGCTGTGCTCTCTCTCTCTCGCGCTCATTCCCCTGTATCACTCTGCCCTCTCTGTCTCTCTCGTTCCCCTGCATTGCTGTGCCGTCTCTCTCGCTCATCCCCTTGCATCGCTGCGCCCTCTCTCTCTCCACTGCATCGCTGTGCCCTCTCTTTCTCTCCCTCATTCCCCTGCATCGCTGTGCCCTTTCTGTTTCTCTCTATCTCTCGTTTACTTGCATTGCTGTGCCCTCTCTCTCTCGTTACCCTGCATCGCTGTGCCCTCTCTCTCTCGTTCCCCTGCATCGCTGTGCCCTCTCTGTCTCTTTCTCTCTCTTTCTCATTCCCTTGCATCGCTGCCCTCGCTCTCTCTCTCATTCCCTGCATCGCTGTGCCCTCTCTGTCTCTCTCTCTCTCTCATTCCCCTGCACGGCGCTGCACTTTCTGTTTCTCTCTATCTCTCGTTCACTTGCATTGCTGTGCCCTCTCTCTCGTTTCCCTGCATCGCAGTGCCCTCTCTCTCTCTCGTTCCCCTGCATCGCTGTGCCCTCTCTGTCTCATTCTCTCTCTTTCTCATTCCCTTGCATCGCTGCCCTCGCTCTCTCTCTCATTCCCCTGCATCGCTGTGTCCTCTCTGTCTCTCTCTCTCTCTCTCTCGATCCCCTGCATCTCTGTGCCCTCTCTCTCTCTCTCTCTCGATCCACTGTATCTCTATGCCCTGTCTGTCTCTCTGTCTCTCTCTCTCGATCTTCTGCATCACTGTGTCCTCTCTGAGTCACTCTATCTCTTGTTCCCCTGCATTGCTGTGCCCTCTCTGTCTCGTTCTCTCTTGTTCCCCTGCATCGCTGTGCCCTCTCTCTCTCTCGTTCCCCTGCATCGCTGTGCCCTCTCTGGCTCTCTCTCTCTCGTTCCCCTGCATCACTGTGCCCTGTCTGTCTCTCTCTATCTCTCGTTCCCTTGCATGGCTGTGCCCTCTCTGTGTCTCGTTCCCCTGCATCTCTGTGCCCTGTCTCTCTCTTGTTTCACTGCATCGCTGTGCCCTCTGTCTCTCTCATTCCCCTGCATCGCTGTGTCCTCTCTGTCTCTCTCTATCTCTCGTTCACCTGCATCGATGTGCCCTCTCTCTCTCGCGCTCATTCCCCTGTATCACTCTGCCCTCTCTGTCACTCTCGTTCCCCTGCATTGCTGTGCCGTCTCTCTCGCTCATCCCCCTGCATCGCTGCGCCCTCTCTCTCTCCACTGCATCGCTGTGCCCTCTCTTTCTCTCCCTCATTCCCCTGCACCGCTGTGCCCTTTCTGTTTCTCTCTATCTCTCGTTCACTTGCATTGCTGTGCCCTCTCTCTCTCGTTCCCCTGCATCGCTGTGCCCTCTCTCTCACTCTCGTTCCCCTGCATTGCTGTGCCCTCTCTGTCTCTTTCTCTCTCTTTCTCATCCCCTTGCATCGCTGCCCTCGCTCTCTCTTATTCGCTGCATCGCTGTGCCCTCTCTGTCTCTCTCTCTCTCTCATTCCCCTGCACGGCGCTGCACCTTCTGTTTCTCTCTATCTCTCGTTCACTTGCATTGCTGTGCCCTCTCTCTCTCGTTCCCCTGCATCGCTGTGCCCTCTCTGTCTCATTCTCTCTCTTTCCTATTCCCTTGCATCGCTGCCCTCGCTCTCTCTCATTCCCCTGCAGCGCTGTGCCCTCTCTGTCTCTCTCTCTCTCTCGATCCCCTGCATCTCTATGTCCTCTCTGTCTCTCTCTCTCGATCCACTGTATCTCTATGCCCTGTCTGTCTCTCTGTCTCTCTCTCTCGATCTTCTGCATCACTGTGTCCTCTCTGTCTCTTTCTATCTCTTGTTCCCCTGCATTGCTGTGCCCTCTCTGTCTCGTTCTCTCTTGTTCCCCTGCATCGCTGTGCCCTCTCTCTCTCTCGTTCCCCTGCATCGCTGTGCCCTCTCTTGCTCTCTCTCTCTCGTTCCCCTGCATCACTGTGCCCTCTTTGTCTCTCTCTATCTCTCGTTCCCTTGCATGGCTGTGCCCTCTCTGTGTCTCGTTCCCCTGCATCACTGTGCCCTTTCTCTCTCTCTCTCGTTCCCCTGCATCGCCGTTCCCTCTCTGCCTCTCTCTATCTTTCTCCTTCCCTTGCATCGCTGTGTCCTCGCTCTCTCTCTCATTCCCCTGATTCGCTGTGCCCTCTCTGTCTCTCTCTCTTTCTCGTTTCCCTGCATCGCTGTGTCCTTTCTGGCTCTCTCTCGTTCCCCTGCATCGCTTTGCCCTCTTTATCAATCTCGTTCCCCTGCATCGCTGTACCCTCTCTGTCTCTCTCCTCTCTCGTTCCCCTGCATCGCTGTGCTCTCTGTCTCTCTCTCGATTCCCTGAATCTCTATGACCTCTCTGCCTCTCTCTCTCGATCCCTTGTATCTCTATGCCCTGTCTCTCTCTATCTTGATCCCCTGCATCACTGTGCCCTCTCTATCTCTCTCTATCTCTCGTTCACCTGCATCGCTGTGCCCTCTCTGTCGCGTTCTCTCTAGTTCCCCTGCATCGCTGTGCTCTCTGACTCTCTCACTCTCTCGATCCCCTGCATCTCTATGCCCTCTCTCTCTCTCTCTCTCTCGATCCCCTGCATCACTGTGTCCTCTATCTCTCTCGTTCCCCCTGCATCACTGTGCCCTCTTTGTCTCTCTCTATCTCTCTTTCCCTTGCATGGCTGTGCCCTCTCTGTCTCTCGTTCCCCTGCATCGCTTTGCCCTTTCTCTCGCTCTCTCGTTCCCCTGCATCACTGTGCCCTCTTTGTCTCTCTCTATCTCTCGTTCCCTTGCATTGCTGTGCCCTCTGTCTCTCGTTCCCCTGCATCGCTTTGCCCTTTCTCTCGCGCTCTCGTTCCCCTGCATCCCTGTGCCCTCTTTGTCTCTCTCTATCTCGCGTTCACTTGCATTGCTGTGTCCTCTCTCTCGTGCCTCTGCATCGCTGTGCCCTCTCTCTCTCTCACGTTCCCCTGCATCGCTGTGCCCTCTCTCTCTCTTTCTCTCTCTTTCTCATTCCCTTGCATCGCTGTCCTCGCTCTCTCTCTCGTTCCCCTGCATCGCTGTGCACTCTTTGTCTCTCTCTCTCATTCCCCTGCATCGCTGTGCACTCTCTGGCTCTCTCTCTCTCGTTACCCTGCATCCCTGTGCCCTCTTTGTCTCTCTCTATCTCTCGTTCCCTTGCATTGCTGTGCCCTCTCTGTCTCTCGTTCCCCTGCATCGCTGTGCCCTTTCCTTCTCGCTCGTTCCCCTGCATCGCCGTTCCCTCTCTGCCTCTCTCTCTCTTTCTCGTTCCCTTGCATCGCTGTGTCCTAGCTCTCTCACTCATTCCCAGCATCGCTGTGCCCTCTCTGTCTCTCTCTCTTTCTCGTTCTCCTGCATCGCTGTGCCCTCTCCCTCTGTCTCGCTCCCCTGCATCACTGTGCTCTCTCTGTCTCTGTCTCTCTGTCATTCCCCTGCATCACTGTGCCCTCTCTGTCTCTCACTTTCTCGTTCCCTTGCATCGCTGTGCCCTCTCTGTCTCTCGCTCCCCTGCATCGCTGTGTCCTTTCTCTCTCTCTCGTTCCCGTGCATCGCCGTTCCCTCTCTGCTTCTCTCTCTCTTTCTCGTTCCCTTGCATCGCTGTGTCCTCGCTCTCTCACTCATTCCCCAGCATCGCTGTGCCCTCTCAGTCTCTCTCTCTCTTTCTCGTTCTCCTGCATCGCTGTGCCCTCTCTCTGTCTCTCGCTCCCCTGCATCACTGTGCTCTCTCTGTCTCTCTCTGTCATTCCCCTGCATCACTGTGCCCTCTCTGTCTCTCACTTTCTCGTTCCCCTGCATCGCTGTGCCCTCTCTGTCTCTCGCTCCCCTGCATCACTGTGCCCTCTCTGTCTCTCTCCCTCATTCCCCTGCATCACTTTGCCCTGTCTCTCTCTCTCTCTATCTCTCTCGTTCCCCTGCATCGCTGTGCCTTGTCTCTCTCCCTGTCGTTCTCCTGCATCACGGTGTCCTCTCTGTCTCTCTCCCTCATTCCCCTGCATCTCTGTGCCCTGTCTCTCTCCTGTTCCCCTGCATCGCTGTGCCCTCTGTCTCTCTCATTCGCCTGCATCGCTGTGTCCTCTCTGTCTCTCTCTCTCTCCTTCCCCTGCATCGCTGTGCCCCCTCTCTCTCACGCTCATTCCCCTGTATCACTCTGCCCTCTCTGTCTCTCTCGCTCCCTTGCATCGCTCTGTCCTCTCTGTCTCTCTCTCGTTCCCCTGCATTGCTGTGCCGTCTCTCTCTCTCTCATCCCCCTGCATCGCTGTGCCCTCTCTCTCTCTCCACTGCATCGCTGTGCCCTCTCTTTCTCTCCCTCATTCCCCTGGATCGCTGTGCCCTCTCTGTCAATCTAGTCCCCTGCATCGCTGGGCCCTCTCTGTTTCTCTCTATCTCTCGTTCCCTTGCATCGCTCTGCTTTCTCTGTCTCTTTCTGTCTCATTCCCCTGCATTGCTGTGCCAGGTCTCTCTCTGTCTCTCGTTCCCCTGCATCGCTATGTCCTCTCTGGCTCTCCCTCGTTCTCCTGCATCGCTGTGCCCTCTTTATCAATCTCGTTCCCCTACATCGCTGTACCCTCTCTGTCTCTCTCCTCTCTCGTTCCCCTGCATCGCTGTGCTCTCTGTCTCTCTCTCTCGATCCCCTGCATCTCTATGACCTCTCTGCCTCTCGCTCTCGATCCCTTGTATCTCTATGCCCTCTCTCTCTCTCTCTCTCTTGATCCCCTGCATCACTGTGCCCTCTCTATCTCTCTCTATCTCTCGTTTCCCTGCATCGCTGTGCCCTCTCTGTCTCGTTCGCTCTCGTTCCCCTGCATCGCTGTGCCCTCTCTCTCTGTCGTTCGCCTGCATCGCTGTGCACTCTTTGTTTCTCTCTATCTCTCGTTCCCTTGCATTGCTGTGCCCTGTCTCTCCCTCTCTCTCATTCCCCTCCATCGCTGTGCACTCTCTGTCTGTCTCTCTTATTCCCCTGCATCGCTGTGACCTCTCTGGTTCTCTCTCTCTCTCTCGTTCCCCTGCATCGCTTTGCCCTCTCTGTCTCTCTCTATCTCGCGTTCCCTTGCATTGCTGTGTCCTCTCTCTCTCTCGTGCCCCTGCATCGCTGTGCCCTCTCTCTTATTCCCCTGCATCGCTGTGCCCTCTCTGTCTCTTTCTCTCTCTTGCTCATTCCCTTGCATCGCTCTCATCGCTCTCTCATTCCCTTGCATCGCTGTGCCCTCTCTGTCTCTCTCTCTGTCTCGTTCCCCTGCATCGCTGTGCTCTCTCTCTTTCTCTCTCTCTCTCTCGATCCCCTGTATCTCTATGCCCTCTCTCTCTCTCTCTCTCTCTCTCGATCCCCTGCATCACTGTATCCTCTCTGTCTCTCTCTATCTCTCGTTCCCCTGCATCGCTGTGCCCTCTCTCTCTCTCGTTCCCCTGCATCGCTGTGCACTCTCTGTCTCTCTATCTCTCGTTCCCCTGCATTTCTCTGGCCTCTCTCTCCCTCTCTCTCTCTCGTTCCCCTGCATCGCTGTGCCCTGTCTCTCTCTCTCTCTCTCTCTCTCGTTCCCCTGCATCGCTATGCCCTCTCTCGCTCTCTCTCTGTCTCGTTCCCCTGTATCGCTGTGCCCTCTCTCTCTCTCGTCCCCTGCATTGCTGTGCACTCTTTCTCTCTCTCTATCTCTCGTTCCCCTGCATCGCTATGGCCTCTCTCTCCCTCTCTCTCATTCCCCTGCACCGCTGTGCTCTCACTGTCTGTCTCTCTCGTCCCCCTGCATCGCTGTGCCCTCTATGGCTCTCTCTCTCTCCCTCGTTACCTGCATCGCTGTGCCCTCTTTGTCTCTCTGTATCTCTCGTTCCCTTGCATTGCTGTGCCCTCTCTCTCTCGTGCCCCTGCATCGCTGTGCCCTCTCTCTCTCGTTCCCGTGCATCGCTGTGCCCTCTCTGACTCTCTCGTTCCCCTGCATCGCTGTGCACTCTCTGGCTCTCCCTCTCTCTCTCTCTCGTTCCCCTGCATCGCTGTGCCCTCTTTGTCTCTCTCTCTATCTCTCGTTCCCTTGCATTGCTGTGCCCTCTCTCTCTCGTTCCCCTGCATCACTGTGCCCCTCTCTCTCTCTCTCGTTCCCCTGCATCGCTGTGCCTTCTCTGTCTCTCTCTGCTTCTCGTTCATCTGCATCGCTGTGCTCTCTCACTCTGTCTCGCTCCCCTGCATCACTGTGTTCTCTCTGTCTCTCTCATTCCCGTGCATCGTTGTGCCCTCTCTCTCTCCCTCATTCCCCTGCATCACTGTGCTCTCTCTGTCTCTCTTTCTCGTTCCGCTGCATCGCTGTGCCCGCTCTGTCTCTCTCCCTGCATCATTGTGCCCTCTCTGTCTCTCTCCGTCATTCCCCTGCATTGCTGTGCCCTGTCTCTCTCTCTCTCGTTCTCCTGCATCACTATGCGCTCTCTGTCTCTATCTATCTCTCGTTCCCCTGCATCTCTGTGTCCTGTCTCTCTGTTGTTCTGCTGCATCACTGTGCTCTCTCTGTCTCTCTCTCTTTCCCCTGCATCGCTGTGCCCTCTCTCTCTCTGTCTCTCTCTTTCTCGTTCTCCTGCGTCGCTGTGTCCTCTTTGTCTCTCTATCTCTTTCATTCCCCGGTATCACTGTGCCCTCTCTGTCTCTCTCTATCTCGTTTCCCTGCATCGCTGTGTTCTCTCTTACACATTCTCCTGCATCACTGCGCCCTCTCTGTCTCTCTCTTGCGATCCCCTGCATCTCTATGCCCTCTCTGTCTCTCTCTCTCGATCCCCTGCTTCTCTATGCCCTCCCTGTCTCTCTCTCTCTCCAATGCATCGCTGTGCCCTCTCGTCTCTCTCTCTCGTTCCCCTGCATCGCTGTGCCCTCGCTGTCTCTCTCGTTCCCCTGCATCGCTGTGCCCTCTCTCTCTCTCTCTCTCTCTCTCGTTCCCCCGCATCGCTGTGCCCTCTCTTTCCCTGTCTCTCGTTCCCCGCATCGCTGTGCCCTCGATGTCTCTCTCGTTCCCCTGCATTGCTGTGCCCTCTCTCTCTCTCTCTCTCTCTCGTTCCCCCGCATCGCTGTGCCCTCTCTTTCCCTCTCTCTCGTTCCCCGCATCGCTGTGCCCTCGATGTCTCTCTCTCGTTCCCCTGCATCGCTGTGCCCTCTCTGTCTCTGTCTATCTCTCGTTCCCCTGCATCGCTGTACCCTGTCTGTCCCTCTCTCTCTCGTTCCCCTACATCGCTGTGCCCTCTCTCTCTCCAACTGCCTGTGGCCTGGCATTAATAATCTGGTCTGGGCGATGGCATGGTGGTGATCCTCTCCGGTAACTCTCGCAAAGAATGCCTGGACAATGGAAAGCAGTCTGTACTGACCGAATGGTGTTTCAAACCATGACGGGCTTTTGAGCGACGGAACGAGCAGCTCGTGTTTCCAATGTAGCAGGGTAGGTGACAGAGGAAATACAGATCAGTTAGTTTCAGGATAAGAGATAGAGTTGAGTGTGAGGAGACTGGGTGAAGAGACAGCTGGGGGACCAGGAGAGTCACAGTATTAACTGGTTGAATTGCACAGCTCTTTAACTGGTACAGCACTGGCTCAATGGGCAGAATAGCCTCCATTTGCTTGAGATGATTCAAGGACAGGAACAAAGTCCAAGTGTTAAACTTTCAAATAGTACAATTGCAACATTTAAGAGGCATTTGGATGGGTATATAAATAGGAAGGGTTTGGATGGATTTGGGCCGGGTGCTGGCAGGTGTGACTAGATTGGGTTGGGATATCTGCTCGGCATGGACAGGTTGGACCGAAGGGTCTGTTTCCACGCTTTACATCTCTATAATTCTATGATTCCCTGTCTCTCTGTCACTCTCTTTCTTTCTCTCTCTGTCTGTCTCTTGCTCTCTGTTCTCTCTTTCTGTCTGTCTCTCTGTCTGTCTGTCTCTCTGTCTGTCTCTCCCTCTCTGTCTCTCGCTCTCTCTCTGTCCCTCTCTGGCTCCCTCCGTCTCTCGCTGCCTCTCCCTCCCTCTCTCCCTTTCTCTGTCTCTCTCTCCCCCTTCCTCTGTCTCTCTGTCCAACTCTCTCTCAGTCCCTCCTCTCACTCTCTCTCTGTCTGTCTGTCTCTCTTTTTCCAACCCCCATCTCGGTCTCTCCCTCTCTCTCTCTGTGTCTCACTCTCTGTCTCTGGCTCCCTCCCCTTTGTCTACGTCTCCCTCTGTCCTTCTCTCTCTATCGCTCTCCCCTGTCTCCCTCTCCCTCTCTCTTCTCTATCTCCCCCACTCTCTGTCTCCCTACCCCTCCCTCTGTCTTTCTCTCCCCTCTCTCTCCCCGTCCCTCTGTCTCTCTCCCCCCTACTCTGTCTATTTCTCTCTCTCTCTTACCCCCTCTCTCTGTCCCTGTGTCTCTGTCTCTTCCTCTCTGTCCCTCTCTCTCTCTGACTCGCCCTCACTATCTCTCCATCTCTCTCTGCCCTCTCTCTGTCTCTCCCCCTCTCTCTCTGTCTCCCCCTCTCTCTCCCCTCCCTCTCTGTCTCTCTCTGTCTCTCCCTCTCTCCCCCTCCCTCTCTTGCTGTCTCTCCCCCTCTCTCTGTTTCTCCCCCTCCCCCTCTATCTCTGTCTATCCCCCCCTCTGTTTCTCTCTGTCTGTCTGTCTCTCCCCCCTTTCTCTGTCTCTCCCTCTCTCTTGCTCTCTCTGTCTCTCCCCCCTCTCTGTCTCTCTCTCTCTGTCTGTCTTTCTCCCGCCCCCTCTCTGTGTCTCTCCCTCTCTCTGTCTCTCTCCCCCTTCTCTGTCTCGCCCTCTCTCTCCCCTCTCTCTTTCTCTCTCTGTATCTCCCTCTCTCTCTCCCCCGCGTGTGTCCCTCAGTCTCTCCCCCCTCTCTGTGTCTCTCCCTCTGTTTCTCCCCGTCTCCTTCCCTCTCTCTCTTTGTCTCTCCCTCTCTCTCCCCCGTCTCTCTTTCTCTCTCTCTCCCCCTCTCTCTGTCTCTCCCTCTCCCCCTCTCTCTATCTCTCCCTCCTCTCTGTCTCTCACCCCTCTCTCTGTGTCTCTCTCTGTCTTTCTCTCTCTCTCCCCCTCTCCCTTCCTCTCCCCCTCTGTCTTTCCCTCTCTCTCCACCTCGCCCTCTCTCTGTCGCTCCCTCACTGTCTTTACCCCCTCTATGTCTCTTCCTCTCTCACCCCCCGTCTCTCTCCCCCCTCTGTGTCACTCTGTCTCGCCCCCTCTCTCCCCTCTCTCTGTCTCTCCACCTCCCCTCTCTCTGTCTCTCTCCCACTGTCTCTGCCTCTCCCCTCTCTCTGCCTCCCTCTGTCTCTCTCTGTCTCTCCCTCCTCCCTCTCTCTCTCTGTGTCTCTACCCCCACCCCCTCTCTGACTCTCTCCCCTCCCCCTCTCACACCTCTCTGTCTCTCTCTCTTTGCCTTCCTCCTCTCCGTCTCTCCCGATCACTCCCTTGTGGCCCTGGCAGTTCGTTTCGACTAAGTAACATCCTCTGTGGATAATGTTCCCCCTCAGCTCCCTCTTTAAATCCTTGCTCACTTTCCTCCAGCTTCTACCCTCTAGCTTTGGACTCATCTACCCTTGGCTATTCACCTATCTCGGGGCCCGCAAGATTTTGAAAACATTGATATGGTCACCCCATAGCCTCCTCTGCCTAAGGGAAATATTTAGGACATTGTTACAAATATCTCCAACTCATATATCAAAGTGCTGGCCAGTGACAGCAAATATGCCAAATGCCGCTTTCACCACCCTGTCCCCCTGTGAAGCCACTTCCAAGGAACAATGTAACTGCAGCCTTTGGTCTCTCTGTTAGATAAGACTGCCCAGGACCCTGCCATTAACTATGTTAGTCCTCCCTGGTTTGTCTTAACAAAATCCAACACCCTGAATTCAACTCCATCTTTCATTTCTTGGTCCACTGGCCCAGTTAGTTGAGATCCCCTTTGATAACCGTCTTCACTGCCCAGTACAACACTAATTTGATTATCCACAAAATTACTAACAATGACTCCTATATTCTCAACCAAATCGTTTATATAGATGATGCACATCAGTGGACTCAGCCCCGGTCCTTATGCCACACCACGGGTCACAGGCCTCAAGTCTGAACACTACCCTCTGTCTCCTACTGTCAAGCCAATTACTTATCCAGTTGGCTAGCTCTCCCTGATCCTATGTGGTCGAAACTTACCAACAAGTATATCATGCTAAATCCTGTCAAAGGCTCTGCTGACGTTGGTGTAGACAATGTGTGGTCACCACTTCAAAAAAAGCAATCAAATTAGAGAGACCTGACTTTGGACGCACAAAACTGTGCTGACTCTCTTTCATCAATCCTTGCCTTTCCAAATGAATGTAACTCCAGTCTGGCAGAATCACTTCCACAATTTATCCATCTCTGAAATCTGGCTAATTGGTGTTTAGTTCCATGGCTTTCCATCGCAACCTTTCTTAAATAATGGAACAAAACCATATTCCTGTCATAGAAGTACAACATGGAAACTGACCCTTCAGTTGGTACCAACCATAATCTCAAACTAAACTCAACCAAGCTGCCTGTTTCTGGCCCATATCCCTCTAAACCTTCCCTATTCCCGTAATTAAACAAATATCTTTTCAACATTGTACTTGTACCCACATCCACCCCTTCCTCAGGAAGTACGTTTCACAATTCTCCCATCCTCTGTGTAACAATTTGGCCCACATGTCTTTTTTTGAACATCTCTCTCCTCTAACCTTAAAACCGTGGTCCCTCCTCTTGCGACTCCCTCATCCTGGGGAAAAGGCAACTACCATTAACTCTATCTATGTCCCTCATCTTTTTCATAAACTTTCATAAGGTCATCTCTCAACCTCCAGGCTCCAGTGAAAAAAGACTCAGCCTGTCCAGCCAGTTTTCAGAACTCAAGCCTTCCACACCCAGCAACATCCTGGTAAATCTCTTCTGAACCCCCTGCAGGTTAACAAGATCCTCCCTATAACTGGACGACGAGAACTGGACAGAGCATTGCAGAAGATGCCTCACCAATGTCCGTACAATCTCAACATGACGTCACAAATCCTACACTCAATGGACTGAGCAATAGTCAGGCATGCCAAGCACTGCCTTATCCATCCTGTGATGCAGATTCCAAGAATTATGTAGCTGAATCTGGAGGTCCCTCTGCTCTAAAACACTAACAGAGGCCCGAACATTAATTGTATAAGCTCTACCCTTGTTAGTTCTACCAAATGCATTACCTCACATTTATTCAGATTGAATCCAATCTACGGTTTTTCAGCCCATTACCCACATCATCAAGATCCCTTTGTAATGTTAGCAAACCTCCTTCACTGTCCACTAGTCCACCCTCTAGCCTTCCAGCACATCACACATGGCTGTCAGTGGTACAAATATCTTTGCTGGGGGCTCCACAATTTCTTCCCTAACATCCCACAATGTCCTGTGATACACTTAATCACGTCCTGGGGCTTTCCATACCTTTGTGTTTTATAACCTCCAGCACCACCTCTTCTATAATATGTGCTCTTTTAAAGTCATCGATATGTACAGCAGGGAACCAGACCCTTCGGTCCAACTGATATGCTGACCAGAAGATCTAAATAAATCCATCTCATTTACCTGCATTTGGCCCATGTACCTCATAACCCTTGTCATTCATATACCCATCCAGATACCTATTAAATGATGTCATAGCATCAGTATCTGTTACTTTATGTCTTAGCCAATTCCATACACACATCACCATTTGCATGAAAAAGCTGATCCTTCAGTCCCTTTTCAACCTTTCCCCTCTAAACTTAAGCTTATGCCCTCTACGGTTGGACTACACAATCCCTTGGAAAAATACCTTGAATTTTTACAAAATCCGTGCCCCTCATGTTTATATAAACCTCTGTCAGGTCACCCCTCAGTCTCCGATGCTCCAGTGACAGTAATCCCAGCTTATTCACCAACAACCCGGGCAATATCTTGTTAATCTTTTCTGAGCACTTTCAAGTTTCACAGTATCCTTCCTATAGCAGGGAGACTGGAATTGAAGAGAACTCCAATTGCAGTCTAACGTATTGCTCTTGTTCCCTGAGTTCCCCAGTCTTTGTCCGCGGTAAGTTCTGGATGGAAAGAATTGCTGAGGGTCTTAGTAAATATCCTGCAGTTCCAATCATCAATTGCCTCATTGGTCTTTAAGGGCACCTATTTGGTCCTGAGTTACTCATTTACTTTATATATATATATATATATATATATATATATATATATATATATATATATATATAATGACTTTTGGATTCTCCTTCTCCTTCTCTGCTGAGGCTATTTCATGTCCCCTTTATACATTCCTGATTTCTACCCAAAGTGTATTCCTACAGCCCCTGTGCTCCTCAGGGATTCCCTTGATCCAGCTGGCTATACCTGACATGTGCCACCTTTTCCTTAAACAGGCCCTCAATTGACAGCCAGTGTTTCCGAGTGCTGTCAGCATTGACCTGCACACAAACAGGAACATGCTGGCGCTGAACTTTACCACACTTTTAAAATATTCTCACTTGCCAGACTTCCCTTTTGGTGCAAATAGACTCCCCAGTCACCTTTTGAAAGTTCCTGGCTGATACGATCAAGATTGGGCTGACCCCATTTTATAACCTGAACTTGTGGACCAGGCCTGTCCTTTTCCATTACTGTTTTCAAACTAATAGAACCGTGGTCACTTTGGGAAAATCTTTTCCCACTAACACCTCAGTCCCTTTCCCTACCTTGTTTCCGAAGGGGTGGTCAGGTTTTGCCCATTTCTGTTTTCAGGCAATTTACATATTAATTGGGAGTTTTCTGGAACTCAATTACCAAATTCCTCCCTTGCAAACACTGAACACTGGCAGTCCCAGTCTCAGTTTGGAAAATTTAAAAATCCCTACCATAGCAGCCCTATTATTATGATTGATATTTGAGATCTCCCCACATATTTGTCCCTCAGTCTGCCACGGATTATTCGGGGTCAGCAGTACAATCGTGTTAGTACAAAAGTGATGACCCATTCTTATTTCTCAGTTCCACTAACATGGGTTCATTGGGCAATCCCACTGGAATATCCTCTCTAAGAACTGCTAGGATCATTCTTGCAATCAAAACCCACCACCACACGTCCTCTCTTGCCTCTCCTTCGATGCTTCCTGTAACATCTCTACCTTGAAACAATGAGCTGCCAGCACTGTCCCTCCCTCAGCTGTGTTTCTGTAATCACTATAATCTCCCAGTCCCATGTTCCAATCCATGTCCTGAGTTCATCTTCCTTAGCTGTCAGGTCCCTTGCAATGAAATAAATGCAGTTTAATCATCAGTTATCCCCCATTCCCTGCTATGTTCTTGCCTGCATTGTTTGTTGAAATTGCTGTCTTTAACTTGTGTACCAGCCTCAATCTTCTTTCCGCCCTCTGACTGTTTCAGCTACAACACCCTGCCAGACCAGTTTATATCATCTCAAGCAGCTCTAACAATTCGACCCAACAGGATACGTTGGGAGGCCCCCTCCCACTCCTAGTTCAGGTGCCTTCCCCCACCCTGTCTACTTGTACTGACTCCTTTAGGGATCTAGGGACTTGTCCCCTCAGGTCCCTGTGTTCCTCAGTACTCCGCAAGAACCAACCATTCATTATGTCTGGTTATCATCCTCCCATAACGTATGACCTCACATTGTTCAGAACTAAACTCTGCTCAGATTATCATCTGATCGTCATCAGACTGTAGCGAGAGACCATCCCCCTCACTGTGAACAACATATTCATCTTTCATGTCATCTGCAAACCTACGAATAATTCCTTTTGCTTTCACATCGAAGTTATTATTCCACAGACTAACCAGCAATGGTTCCTGCACAGATCCCTGTGGTACACCCGCTGGTGAAAGAAAATCAAAGACGAAGAGGTTTATCCACGAATTTTGTATCCAATTTACCAACATGCCTTGAATCCCTTTGGATCTTCCCTTTTGGACCAGCCTTCCATGTGAGATCTTGTCAAAGGCCTTATTCAGGTCCACGTAAACCACATCATCGAAACTGCCCTCTTCAATATTTTGAAAGACCATTTTAAAAAAACGCAACTGAATTCCTCAGATAGTATCTTCCTCTGCCAAATCAATGATGACTCAGTCGAGTTGATCCCTGTCTTTTCAAGTGTTAATTAATTCTCAGAATTGTTCTCAGAATTTTCCCTATCCCTGCTGCCAGACTATCTGCTCTGTAATTACCTGGCCTATCCCTGCTGCCCTTCTTGAAAAAAGGAACCATATTAGCGATCTGCCAGTCATTCGGCCCTTCATCTGTGGCCAGCAAAGTATTAAACATATCCAACACGGCCCCAGCAACATCCTCCCTTACCTCCCATAGCAGCCTGGCATAGATTTCATTGGGCACTGGGGATTGCTCCACCTTTATGTCTGTGAAGACAATTAATATTTGCTCCTTATTGTCTGAACATGTTCTCGAACCTCACCATCCCAACTGAATTCCTGGCTACAATGCCTTTCTCCTGTGTGAATACAGATGGGAAATGTTCATTGAAGATCTCACCTACTTCCTCTGACTCAATGCACAGATTATCCCTTTGGTTTCTAACAGGTGCAACTCTTTAACTGGCAATCTTCTTCCTTTAACTACACTCATAAAATACCTAATGGCCTTTCCTTAACAGTATCTGCCAAGGATATTTCATGCCCATTGTTTGTCCCTCATTTTAAGGGCTCCCCCCCTTGCATACACTATACTTTTGAAGGGCTTCCCTTTTTTTTTATCACACTGTACCTACTTTATCCAGCTCACGATATCGCTTGACCAGTATTCACTGGAGTTACTGCCTTTGTCATTCACTCTTCTGGGAGCACACTGGCCCTGAATTCTCACTGTATCACTTTAGCTTTCTTCTTTTATCCGGATATGAACCCTACTGCAAATAGTTCCTCCCAGTCTGTGTTTACCAGATCCTGTCTCGTGATAATGATAATGCCCAGTGACAGTAGTATTCTAGTGATTTGGCGGCTTCTCCAAATTTGGCACCTTCACTTCTGCACTATCCTTATCTCTTTCCAAAATGACTTTGACACTTAGTGCTGTGTCCACTATCCCCAAAGCACTGCAAAAATCCTGATGTCTGTCATCTTGTCCAGCACCTAAAACCCTACTCTGTCTGTAACATCCATCCCTTGCTGACCTGCTCTTCAGCCTCTCCAGCACATGATATCACTGTAACCTTCTCCAGTCCCCACAGCACTTCTCCATAATTTCATACAACGCCTCATTACCTCGAACCATTCAGAAAGTACGGAGGCATGGGATACAGATAAACCTGGCTGTCTGGCTGCAGAATTCCTGGCCCATAGAAGACCGAGGGTGATGATAGGTGGAAAGCATTTAGCCTGGAGCTCGGTGACCAGTCGTGTTCTGCAGGCATCAGTTCCCAGAACGATGCTCTTTGTGATTTTTATAAATGACTTGGATGTGGGAGTGGAAGAGTTGGTTAGTAAGTTTGCCGATGACACAAACATTGATAGAGTTGGTGGATAGTGTGGAGGGCTGTTGTAGGTTGCAACAGGACATTGATATGATGGGGTGTTGGGCTGAGAGGTGGCAGAAAGAGTTCAACCTAGAAAAGTGTGAAGTGATTCATTTTGGAACGTCGGAATTGAATTCAGAATATTGGGTTAAAATAGGATTGTTGGCAGTGTGGAGTAACAGTGGGATGTTTGGTTCCACATCTCGATCCCTCAAAGTTGCCACCCGAGCTGTTAGGGTTGTTAAGAAGTAATACATTGTGTTGGCTTTCATTAGCTGGGGGATTGAGTTTCAGAGCCGTGAGGCTGTGCTACAGCTTTATGGAGCTCTGCTTAGACCACACTTCGATATTAAGTTCTGTTCTGGTCCTCTCATTACAAGGATGTGGAAGCTTTCGAGATGGTAAAAAGGAGATTTACCAGGATGTTGCCTGGACTGGAGTGCATGTCTTATGAAGAAAGGTTGAGCCACTGGAGTGAAGAAGGGTGAGGGGCGACATGGTAAAGGTGAATAAGGTAATGAGAGGTACAGACAGTGAACAGTGAACGATTTTTTTCCCATTGCAGAAATGGCTCTCAGAAGGGAGTATAATGTTAAGGTGATTGGAAGAAGGAAAAGGGGAGATTTCAAAGAGTTTGGTTCTCCACACAGAGTGGTGGGTGTGTCGAATGCACTGTAATGGTGGTAGTAGAGTTGGATACATGAGGGACATTTAATAGAGTCTTGGAAAAAGCATATGGATGATAATGTAAAATGAAATGTATGTAGGTTAGTTTGATCTTAGAGGAGGAGAAAAGGTCGGCATAACATTGAGGGCCGAAGAGTCTTGTTCTGTACTGTTTTATGTTTTACGTTCCGTATTGAAAACTGGGTAATACGATCTGATCAAGGTAAAAGGATACGGCATCCAGGAGGAGCTAGTCAACTGGATATACAATTTACTTCACGGTAGGAGACAGAGCGTAGTTGGAGACATTTTGTTTTTCTGACTGGAGGTGCAGTCAGTCCATTGTTGTTTGTCATTTGGATAATTGATTTGGCTGAGAATATTAGTTTCCTGGTAAATACGTTTGTGTGTGGCACTAAAATTGGTGATATACTGAACAGTGAAAAAGGTTAACTATGTAAAAACAGGATGAACAGTACTGCTGGGATAGTGGGCTGAAGAATAGCAGATGGAGTTTAATTAGATAAATGTGACGTGTTCCATGTTGGTTAAACAAACCAGGGTGGGACTTGTACAGTTAATGTTCGGGCCCTGGGTAGTGTTGTCATTCAGTGACCCAGGGATGCAGGTACACAGTTCTTTGAAAGTGGTGTCCCAGGTAGACAGACTGGTGAAGCAAGCATTTGGGATAGTTACCTTCATTGGTCATAGCATTAAAAGCAGGATTCGGGATGTTGTGTTGTAGTGGGCATCGGTGAGGTCCCCATAAAAGCATTCTTGATCAGTAGGAGAAATACATCTGGTTCACTTACATCCTTTAGGGAAGAACATCTGACATTCTAACCTGTTCTGGCCTAAATGTGACTCCAGAGCCACAGCAATATGGCTGACTTGGAGCAGCCCTCTGGTTAATTAGCAGTGGGCAATTAATGCTGGTTCAGGTAGTGACACCGAAAGCCCATGAATGAATAAACAAAAATACAAATGTGCCTCCCTACCACTGCAAACACCTCCAGCTGCAGCAATTCGTATTGACTTTCTAACACCGTTCAGGCCCTGACCACTCTCATCACCTCCAGCGCCTTCACCTCTCCCTGTTCCTATTGTGACATTAAACCCTGACAATGATTTCCCTACTCACTGCCCCCCCCCCCCTCTTGCTAGCAGACCGTCCACAATACCTCGAACACTTACTACACAAACACTCTCTCGCTTGAGAATTGTTTGTGCTTTTTGGTGATCTTCTAAGCCTGATAATCTAATATGGTCCATTTTGTCCTGAGTGAGGGACAGTAGGAAAATTCTTGCTGAGGTCTTGACTGTTTCAATGGAACGTCCTTTTGTTGAGTGTTTTACATCGTTCTTCAAGTGTTTACAACTGTTCGCTTTCAGACACATATTTCAGTCTGTTCATCCTGTTAACCCTTGGTCAGTTCTCCTCTCAAACCCATGTAAATGGGCTAATTTGTTTCCAGTTATGTCTTGTCCATTCTGTGATTCATGTTAAAGCTTTATAACTATTTAAATGTCACTTTATCTCAATTTCCCAGAGGATCTCTCAGTGTGACATTACTTATTCACTCAGCTTCATCAGACAACGGTCGCTCTGGGATAGTTACATTCCTCGCCAGTTGCACAATGTGTTATTGAAAGAAACACTGAGGAAAAAAAAGTTCTTTGAACTCCTCTTCTCTTGTCAGTGTGATTGTCCCAGATTATACAAATATTGAAGTTTCCCAAAATTATCACAATGCCTTTGTTAAAAATTCCAATGAGTTCCTGTTTAAGACAGTGATGAGCAATGGAATGCAGTTTGGTGGCCTAAAACGACTCACAGCGCCTGAGACCCGGGTTCAATTCCCGCCTCAGGCGACTAACTGGGTGGAGTCTGCACGTTCTCCCCGTGTCTGCGTGGGTTTCCTCCGGGTGCTCCGGTTTCCTCCCACAGTCCAAAGATGTGCAGGTCAGGTGAATTGGCCATGCTAAATTGCCCATAGTGTTAGGTAAGGGGTAAATGTAGGGGTATGGGTGGGTTACGCTTCGGCGGGTCAGTGTGGACTTGTTGGGCCGAAGGGCCTGTTTCCACACTGTAATGTAATCTAATCTAAAAGACTGTTCTGCTGCTTGTGTCCTTGGCAGTTAGTAGCCAGAATTTACATTCAAACTGACTGTACTTCATGATCTGCGGCCAAATGCTTTCTCTGTGATGCCTTTGTTACCCATTTCTGTTAGCGTTACCCAACCATCCTTTCCCATTCTGCCTTAGATCCCGCAAGATTGTGAACAATTGAATATTTATGTTCCACCTTTTGTTCGTCCTATAACCACGTCTCTCTAGTGTCTAACTCCCACTTATCTCTGTTTCACAAATCCATCTAGCTGATTGAAGATACTTTGTCCATTACAAAAAAATAAGTTAATCTTACCCACAATCTCCTGTCGCAAACCTATTCACTAATGTACAGTTTTAGTTAAACTTTTTCCATCCTGTTCCTGTCTGCTTGACATCAGTCACATTCCCACGCTGTTCTGATGCTTCACTTTTTATCTTTGGATTTGGAAAGCTCCTTTCACTTGAACCCTGTCCCTGCATCCTTTCTGTCAGTTTAAAGCTCTGTCCATAAACCTGCCAAAATAATTACCAGCACTCCGTTCTCATCATAGTTTCATTGGGTCCCAGTGCAACGGGATTGTTTTTATTTACTTGTGGGATATGGGTGTCTCTGGCTGACCAGCCTTTCTTGCCCCCATCTAACTCTCTGACTCTCTTATATGTCTCAATTAATTGACCTCAAACGTCTTCTCGTGAACAGAAACAGATTCAAGTCCCTCAGCCTCCCTCATAAGACCTTCACTCCAGACTCGGTAAAGTCTTAGTCAGTCTCTTCTGAACCCTTTCCAAACCTTTCACATCCTTCCTGTAATGTGGTGACCTGAACCATAGGCTTCACTCCAAATGCGGCCGCACCAGAGTTTTGTACAACTGCAGCATTATCTCATGGTTCCGAAACTCAATCCCTGTACCAGTAAAAGCTCACACGCTGAATGTCTTGTTAACAACTCTATCAACCTGGGTGGCAACTTTCAACGATCCATGTACATGGACACAGTGATCTCTCTGTTCATCTGCACTACCAAGATCTGCTTTACCAATGTCCTCGTGTTTGGTCACCTTCTCAAATACGTCAGTAATGTTTGGACCTACCCTTCACAAAACCGTGCTGACTATCCCTCATCAACATCTTCATCTCCAGATGATTATAAATGCTAGCCTCTTTTACAAGCCTTTCCAACACTTTCCCCAGAATCGAAGTGTGGCTCACAGGTCTGTAATTATCCAGGATTGTCTCGACTTCCCTTCTTAGACAAGTGGACAACGTTTGCTATCCTCCAGCCTTCTGGCACTATTCCTGTAGACAATGATGTCATAAAGATCAAAGCAAAATATTTGGCAATCTCATTCCTGGCATACCAGCGAATCCAAGGAACAATCCTATCCAGCGCAGGGGACTTACCTAATTTCGCACTTTCCAGAATTGCTAACACCTTTTCCTTCTGCAGTTCAATCCCATCTAGTAATGGACTCCACTATCCTGGGGTAAAGACGTTGGCTAATCAACTTAGCTGCACCTTCATGTTTTCTAAACCTTTACAAGGTCACCCCTCAGCCATCTACACCCAATGGAAATGCGAAAGACAATGACACAAATATCCCTGTTTGGGTCCCTGCCAAACTTTGTCACAACGTTCTGGGATACACCTGTTCAGGATCTTGGGATTTCTCTACATTGTGTTCTAAGACCTCCAGCACCACCTCTTCTGTAATGGGGACAAGCCATCACTGTTTCTTTCCCTTTGATTCCTAGTCTTTGTCCACAGTGCGTTCTGCCATGAAATATTCATTTAGGGTCTCGCCCCTCTCCTGTGGTTCTACACTTGGATGGCCTCACTGATCTTTAAGGAGCCCTATTGTCTCTCCAGTTGCTTTTTTGTACTTGTGTGCTGTAGACAATTATTTGCATTCTCCTTAACTTTATCTGCCAAAGCTATCTCATCCCCCCCATGTTGCATTCCAACTTATCCAGCCTCTCCTATTGTGTCAAACGATCCAGTATCAGTAACAGCTTTGTCAATTTCAGCTCCATTTCCAGTTTTAGGAAATGCTTCCTAGATCATAATGGTCAGAATTCTACGTGGCACTCCAAAGCTGTGCTGACTATCCCTAATCAATCCTTGCCGTTGCAAATGTAACTCCTGTCCCGCGGAATCGCTTCCTACAACGTACGTATCACTGGCATCAGACTAATTGGTGTTGACGTCCCTGGCTTCCCCTTGCAGCCTTTCCTAAATACTAGCACAACATTAGACACCCTCCAGGCTCCCTGCTCATCACCCGTGGCTGTCAGTGATAAAAAACATCTCGTTATGGGACCCCACACTTCTTCTTGAGCTTCCCACAATATCCTGGGATATACTTAATTAGTTTCCAAGGGTTTATCCATCTTATATGCATTTTAGAACCTTCAGTATCTCATCGAAGACATGACTGTTTTTTTTTCCCCTGACCTCCCCAGTCTTCTTCCACAGTAAGTTCAAACGTGAAATTTTTGTTCAGGATCTCGCCGATCTCCTCTGGTTCCACTCATTCATCTTATGGAGCCATGTTTTGCCCCAGTTAATCTTCTGCTGTTAATATATTTGAAGAATCTCTTTGGATTTTCCTCAGCCTGATCTGCCAACACGTTTTGTGGTCCCTCTTTGGGCCCTCCTAATTTCCCTGTGAAGTGAATTACTCCACCTGCAATGTTTTTCGATGGATTCCATTAATCTAGCTGGCGATATGTGACACGTGTCCCCTATTTGTTGACCAGAGCCTCAATACCCCCAGTCACCCAGTGTTTCTTACTTGTGTCAGCATTGTCTTTCACATTAATAGGAATAAGCTAGTCCCGAACTCTCATTTTATCTCTCTTAGGAAAGCTTCCCATCTGTCTGACATCGCTTTACCTGCAAATAGCCTCAACAATCAATTGTTAAATTTCTTCACTCATAGCTTCTAGATTCATGGAAGGCTCGTTTTGATCATTAACTTGTGGACCAGCCATGTTCTTTTCCATCGCTATTTTCAAACTCATACGATTGTGGTGACTTTGCCAAAGTGTTGCCCCACGAACACCCTTTCTCTACGTTGTTTCCCAAGGGGAGGTCAATTTTTACCCCTTCCTGTAGTCCGATAATTTACATTCTGACTGGGACAGTTTTTTAGAACACGCCTAACAAATCCCTCCCATCCAAGCTCTGAACACTCTGGCAGGCCCAGTCTAAGTTTGGAAAGTTAAAATCCCCGACCATTACTCCTCTATCATTCTTACAGATATCTGAGATCTCCCGACATATTTGCTACTCCTTTTCCCGCTGACTATTGAGGGCCTGTAGTGCAGTCATATCAAAGTGATGACGAATTTTCATTTCTCATTTCCACCATTACACCATCACTGGGCGATCCGCAGGAATATCCTCTCTTAGTGCTTCAGTGATACTTCACTGATCAAAAACTCCACTGTCCCTCCTCTCTCACCTCCTGTTCTCTCCATCCCGTAGAATCTGTTCCCTGGAACATTGACCTGTCAGTCCTGTCCCTCCCTCAGCTGTGTTTCTGTCATACCTATGGCGTCCCAGTCCCATGTCCATGCACCAAATTCATCTGCCTTACCTGTTGGGCCTGTTATGTTGAAATAAACTAGTTTAATTGATCAGTTTTCCCTCATTGACTGCTGTGCTCTTGCCTGCCTTGTCTATTTAAATGACTCTCTTGAAATTCTGTCCCAGCCTCAACCTTCAGACTGTATACTGAGACCACCCCCCTCACTGTGGACAACACGCTTAGCTATCATGTCATCTGTAAACCTAATAATTATACCTTCTGCTTTCACATCCAAGGTATTAATGTACATAATAAACAATAATGGTTCCTGCACAGTTCCCTGTGATACACCCACTGGTGAAAGAATTTCAAACACAAAACCAGCCCTCCAAAAATTGTGGATCCAATATGCCAACTTGCCTTGAATCGCATTGTTCTGTTGGACCAGCCTTCCATGTGGGACCTTGTCGAAGGCCATAGTGAACCCCAAAGAATCCACACCATCTGCACTGCCCTCATCAATACTTTTATTCGTGATTTCAAAGAAAATTCAGCTGAATTCATCAGACAGGATCTTCCAAATCCGTGCTGACTATCCCTAATTGGTTCCTGCCTTTCCAATTATTGATTCATTCTCTCCGTCAGAATTGTTTCCAATACTTTCCCTCCCCCTGCTGCCAGACTATCTGCTCTGTAATAACCTGGCCTATCCCTGCTGTCCTTCTTGAACAAAGGAACCACATTAGCGATCTTCCAGTCATTCAGCACTTCCCCTGTGGTTAGCAAAAATATTAAATATATCCAGCAGGGCCCCAGCAATATCTTTCCTTCCCTCCCAATACAGCCTGGGATAAATTTCATTGGGCTCTGGAGATTTATCCACCTTTACGCCTGTGAAAACATTTAATACCTCCTCCATATTGATCTCAACATATTCTCCAACCTCATCATCTCAACGGAAACTCCCGGATAAAGTACCTTTCTCCTGTGTGATTACAGATGGGAAGTATTCATTGAAGACCTCACCTACTTCCTCTGGCTTCATACACAGATTGTCCCCTTGGTTTCCAACAGGCTGCAGTCTTTACTAGGAATCCTCTGACTCTGACTATAGTCACAAAATATCTTGTAGCTTTTCCTTAATAGTGTCTGCCAAGGATATTTCATTGCCATTGCTTACCCCTTGTTTTTAAGGATCCCTTGCCCTCTCTGTTCTTGTGAAGAGTTCCACCTGTGTGTATTGAACTGCATTTCCTCGATCAAACTCACGATATCATTTGATCAGTACTCACTGGACTTTCTCCCTTCCATTCCCAGTTTATTAACACACTGGCCATGGATCCTCACGTTATCACTTTAAAATACACCACTTTCCAAATATAGCCCTGACTGCAGGTAGTTCATGCCAGTCTCTGTTTGCCACATTCTGTCTCATTATAGGAGACTCAGTTGTCAGGTGGACAGACAGGAGACTGTGTGGCTGCAGAAGTGACCCCAGGGTAGGGTGCTGCCTTCCGGGTACCAGGGTCAAAGATGACTCTGAGCTGTTACTGAACATGCTGAAGGTGGAGGGTGAACAGCCAGAGTTTATTATGCACAATAGAGCACATGACAGAGGTAGACAAAGGGATGGGGCCCTGTGAAATGTGTATCGGGCATTTGGTCAGAAGTTAAAAAGCAGCACCTCAAGGGTAGTGAGTTCCAGATTACTCCCAGTGCCACGTTCCAGTGAGGATAGACATAAAAAGATATTCGGATGGATGTGTGGCCGAGGAGCTGGTGTAGGGGGCACAGGGTATTCAGTTCTTTGAGCATTGAGATCTCTTCTGGCTTAGAGGTCACCTGTACAATACGGAGGGGCGGGGGGGGGGGGGGGCGAGTTGGACTTGAAGCAGAGGAGCACCAGTATTCCTTGGTGGGTGGGTGGGTGTGCAGGTGGGCTGACTGGCAACGCACGAAGCCTGACTGGGAAGGCAGACGAGCTCAGAGCATGGATTGGCTCTGGATACTGGGATATTCCAGCCATAGCAGAAATATGGCTGAGAGATATAGGACACTGCTGGGCAAGGAACAGCTACGTTCGAGGCTTCAGTCCTACCATCTTGTATGGGCATTTCTTTCCCCTCTGATGTATGGTCCTCAATGAGACAACCCAGGTGGTCCCAGGTATCAATCCTGGCCCATGCTGTATTAGTGATCTCTGTAATATCCTCCATTCCCGATCATCTTTCCTCTGTTTGGAATCTCCTCTCGTCCCCACAATGCTCTCTGTCTCTGTCAGGTTCTCCAATCCCTCACAACCTAATCTCTAAACGTCTCCAGTAGATACTAAATTTCTTCATCCTGGTAAACCCCGACAGTCCTGTCTATCCCTGTAAGCCCCTCCTACCAATATCACCCTCCATATCAATGTATTTGCCTCTAACCTCTCCATCCTTCCCTATCTGGGTAAACGTCTCCAGCTCCTCCAAGCCTTCCTTGTCTGTGAAAAAATATTCACTCCATTGAGCTGTCCAGATCAGTGTAATCCCTTCCAGATCTAAATACCTCCCTGTCTTTGTAACTATGTCAGGCTCCTACCTGAGAAGCTCACTATCATTGTAATCTCCGAAGGAACTCCTGACTTTAGGAACCCCCTCCATTTGATAACATCCTCCATGGCTGTAGAAACCTTCCAGTTCAATCGTTCCTATCATGGAACTTAGTCTCTATAATCCTAATGATGATGATAAACTCTTCCTCTCTAAAGCGCACTCAATCTCTGTAAACTCTGCTGGTCCCTACTCCCCTCCCTGTGCATGTAATCTGCTTCAGTCACTACATATCTTTATACCTTTAACGTCCTCCCCATGTGACTACATTATTTATTTCCGTTACCTTCATGAGCTTCCATAATTCTCACTGTGACTCTCTCCATGTCCCATCCCTCCATCCCTCTGTTTTTTCTGAAAAGTCCTCCTTATTCTTAAAACCCTCCCCACCTATGTCTCCTGTTCCAGCCTCCACATCTCTCCCTAGAGCAGTCAAAGCTGTTCCAATAACCTCAAAGCCTCCTGGTCTTTCTAATTCCCATTAGTTGTGAAACTCTCCCCATGTCTGTACTCTCTCCTGCAGTCTCGAAAGCTCTCCCTATATTTGTATGGTCCTCCAATCCCGACAACTGCCCCTGATTTTGTAACATTATCCTGCACCTTGAAACCTCCTGATTGCTGAACCTTCTTCAGGCTCTGCACTTCCTCTATTTCTGCTACTTTCTCCTGGTCTTAGAACACTCCTGTCTGTATGATCCCCTGCAGTCTCTGCAGCCATCCGCATCTCAAAAAACAAGCTGCCTCCACAACCCTCCCCAAACCTTTTCCTGCTTCCAGTCCCTTCAGCACCTTCAATAAATGCAAACTGCCCATTTGCCAATGCTTCTCCAGTTCCGACAATGTCTGTCAGAATCTGATGCCCACCCTCTCTCTAATCTGCAAGTCTCTCTGTAATCTGTTAACATCTGCAGCCACCACTACTGTCCGTAACTTTCTTCGGTCTTCCAGTCCCATTAAGCTTCCCATTCTTGCATTAACTAAAGCCTGTGTATCTTAGTACTGCCTAAAAACTTGCATGTCTATGTAAACTGCTGCCACCCCTCACTATCTCCATAAACACCTGCTACCCCTAAATCCATCTCTATTTGTATTACCTCTTTCAGTCTTGTCAAAACCCCCAATCTATGGAGCCCATTTAATCTTCCCTTGTTGGGTAATCTCTTGAAGTTCCTGACGATTTCCCAATTTTAGCAGTTTCCCCAATCTTTATGACTCTCCAATTCCGATGAGACTCACTTTCAATGCCAGCTTATCTAGTCTCAAAACCTACCTATAATCTGCTTATTCTTCTCCAATTCCAAGAAAATAATCTATTTACATTTCACTCTGGTTCTCCCCCAACCCTCCCAACCACAGGAACCTCTTTCAGTTTGAGCAACCCTCCCCATCTGTGTAACTGTCTCTAACCCAGTAACCTGGCATTCTCCATTGCCTTCCTATCTATGAGCCTTCAGAACCTAGAAGTCTTCGAATATCTGTAAACGTCTTCCGTCACTACAACCTTCCATATCTCTCTTAGGACTCTTCTCTTGGAAACACCCCCTGTCTGTCCCTCTCAGTCTGCCTACCTCACCCTGCACCCATCCCTTTCCCTATCTCCAGAATTTAATCCAGCTCCCTCTGTAAATTCCTCCAATCCCCAAACCCCTTTGTCTCGCTGACATTCTTGATCAGGTGTAACTCTGTTTAACTCTAACATCCTTGTGTCCCTGTATGCCTCCCTGTCTCTGTAAATTCTATCCATCTGTTCAAACCCCCACTACTGAGGAATGACTCCCTATATTCGCCATTAGGCAGATGGAATGAGAGTGAATTGATATGATGGAACCGTCATTCTGGAGATGTAGCTGCAGAATGACCATCACAGGGAAGGGAATATTGAAGGGTTATTGGGATCTATGCAAAAAGGCAACAAGTTGTGAAGAAAGGATGAGGTTAATGCATTAATGAGAAAGTTATATGGATTTGAAGATCAAATGTTGGAGTCTATTTGGGTGGAGAAAGCAGCAGCAACCGTAAGCAGGAATTATTTTATGGGCACCAGAAAGTGATGGTAATGTCAATATGGTTACGATCAGGACACTGAATATACTTGTAGCAAGGGCAGTACAGTTACTGTGTGTGACGGTGGTCTCCATCCCGACTGGATAACTAATGAATATCAGGGCTATAATGGATGGAATCCTGGATTGTGTACGAGATCGCTTTCCATGACATCATATCAAGGAGCCATCAACAAAATTGTCTATTGTAGATCAAATGCTGTGTAATAATAAATATCTAAAAATCCTAATCTAAAGGAGTTTTGTGAGCAGAGACCCACAATGTTACAATGTAGATGCTCAGTTTGAGGTAAGACCATGAGAAGTAGGAGGGGAATGAGACCATTTGGCCCATTGAGGATGATATGTCCTTCAATCTGATCATGGCTGACCCGATACTCTCCAACTCTACATTCCTGCCTTTTCCACAAAGCCCTTGTTTCCCTGATTCAGTAACATCTGACAATCTCTGCTGTAAATATTCTTAATGACCCAGCGTCGACAGCCCCCTCCAGTCAGGAATTCCCACAGAGTCACTACCCTCTGAGTGTAGACATTCCTCCTCATCTCCATCTTAAATGGGTGAGCCCTTGATCGGATTTTATGGCCTCTGGTTACAAATACTCTCACAACTGAAACTAAGGGCAATGACAAAGATAATTATTGGAGATGAAATGAAAATTGATGGAGATGGGGTTAACAAACCAGAATGTCCAAGGTTGCAGAGCTTTACAGATCAGTTGGAAAGATGTTGGCAAATTGAGTTTAATCTGGACAAGTGTGAGGTAATGTCAGATTCAAACGGAAATTTAGGATACTGAGGGAAGTTGATAAACAGAAAGATCTTGGTGCAAGACATTAATTCCCTGAAAATGGCAACAGAAGTATTTCAGACGGGAAAGAAAACCAATAGAACACTATCCTTCATCGGTCACAACGTTGGGTATAGTGGTTTGCATCTGATGTTGTAATTGTATGAAACTTCTGTTTGGCCACATTTTCAGTACTGTGTGCAGTTCTCATCTCCACACAATAGGGAGGATGGGGAGGCTTTGGAGAGGGTACAAAAGGGGTTTATCAGCACGTTGCCTGTGTTAGGTTTTTCATGGTGTGTTAGGTGTAAGAGGAAATTAAACAAAGTTGGATTTTTTTGTGAGAGTATCAGAGGCTGACAGGAGACCAGGTACAAGAATATAACATACGGAGAGGGATAGATAATGTGGATAGTCGGAATCTCTTTTCCAATGTGTAAGTTTCAAGTACTAGAGTGCATAGGTTTAAGGTGAGAAAGAGGACGTTTAAACGAGATGTGCGTGACAATTCTTTTTTTAATATAGAGAGTGGAGGTTACCGAGGGAGGTCGTAGCAACAGAATTTGAATAAAGTTTCAAAGTGGTATTTCGACAGAAACATGAACAGGGATATGGGATATGGACCATGTGCAGGCAGATGGGATGATTTAGAATAGCATCTTGCACAGCACAGCCATGTTAGGCCGAAGGGCCTGTTGCTGTGCTGTACTGTTCTATTTTCTAACTTCACAGCATCTGCCCGATCAGAGACCCTCAGAATCTTGGATGGGTCATTCCATTTCTCTCTCATGATCTAAACTTCAATGGGTTCAACCTCAATCTACTCCACCTCTTCTCACTAGAAAATCCCTCCATTCCCAGGATCAGCCGAGTGACCCTTCTCTGACCTGCCTCCAATGCGACAGCATCTTTCCCTCGGGCACTCAAACTGTTCATAATATTCGAGGTGCGGTCTGACTTGAACCTTGCCTAATTTTAGCTCGATCTGCCTATTATTAGACTCCATTCCCTCTGTAATAAATGCCAGCATTTGATTTGACTTCTCTCTTACCTGCTGACCTTGGAAGTTAACCTTTTTAGATTGATGAACAAGAACTCCCATAACCCTTTCTGCTGCCAGTGTGAAACCAAATAGTGTTAGCCTGACATTAAGTCTGGAGCATACTAAAATTGTTAGAAAGTATATTTTAAAATACAATAACTGACCACTTAGAACCATATTTTATAAAAGCGAATTTGTTTTTGAGCCTGTTGGATTTAATTTGTTTGTGTGAATATAAATGACTGAATTGAATGGGTATAGAAGGGATGTAGTCGTACGGGAGATGTGGTGTCTTTAAATTATCAGAAGCCTTTACACATATTTCAATAAGGGCTAATGAGTAACTTGGTAGAGAATAGGGCCTCTGAAATATGAATACGTTCGCCTATGTGTGGAACCAGAGGAGGTGGGAGAGATATTAGACAAAATAGTGTTGTCAGTATTTACTGTGGCGAAAGACATGGCAACTCGGGAAAATGGGGAAGTAAATAGTGATGTCTTAGAAAGAATCCTCAACAGAGAAGAGGAAGTGCTGGAATCTTAAAACAAATAGAGTTAGATCATTCCTCAGTAGCTCATCAGGCGTATCCTAGAATATTGTGGAAATCCAGGGAAGAGATTGCACTGCCCCTAACAGAAATATTTATATTATCAACAGATGCAGTGTGGTGCCGGAAGACTGGAGGGAGGATAATGCTGTTCCATCACGGAAGGGCTGCAGGGAGCAGCCAGGACATTACAGCCCAGTGAGCCCAGTGGTGGGAAAGTTGTTGGAGGAGATTATGAGAGAAAGGTACCACATATATCAACAAAGGCAAGGTGGTCGAGGTGGTTAGCAGGGCTTTGTGAGTGGAAAACAGTGTTTCACAAACTGGAATGACTCTTCAAGGAAGTGGCCAAGAGATAGATGAAGGCAGAACAGTGAACATTGTCCACATGAACAGCGAAGCATTTAACATGGTTCGAAGGGATTTCGAACATCTAGTCAAGAGGAAGAAGGAAGCTTATTTGAGGTTGAGGAAGCAAGGATCAGAAAACTTTTTAAGAGGGTAACATAGAGCAGCACGATGGCTCAGTGATTAGTACTGCTACCTCATAGCACCACGGACTCCATTTTGATTCCAGCCTCAGGCGACTGTCTGTGTGGACTTTGCACATTCTCCCCATGTCTGCGTGGGTTTCCTCCCGGCGCTCCGGTTTCCCCCCACATCCCAAGGATGTGCATGTCAGGTGACTCAGCCAAGATAAATTACCCATAGTTTTCACGGATGTGTAGATGTGACGCATTAGTCAGAGCAATTGGAGAGTAATAATGTGGGGGAATGTGTATGGGTGGGATACTGTCTGCAGGGTTGATATGGAGGTGTTGGGCCAAATGGCTTGTTTCCACACTGTAGGGATTCTCTGAAAGTACGAGGAAGGAACTTAGGAGTGGACTCAGGACAGCTAGAAGTGGACATGAAAAATCATTGTTGGGAAGGATTAAGGAAAACCGTAAGGCAGTCTCCACTTAAGTGAGGAACAAGAGGATGGCCAGAGTGAGAGTAGGGCCTGTCAGGGATAATAGAGAGAACTAGTGCCTGAAGTCGGAGGAGGTAGGGAAGAACCTTAATGAATCCTATGCCTCATTAGTCACTGCTGAGAGGGACATTTGTGAGGACAGCCTGAAACAGGCTGAGAAACGTGAACAGGTTGATGTTAAGAAGGAGGATATGCTTAGAATTTTGTAAAAGACAAGGATAGATAAGTCCGCTGAACAGATGGGATGTGCACAAAGTTACTGCATGAAGCGAGGGAAGAGATTGTTGCACTTTGGCGATGACCTTTGCACCCTCACTGTTCACTGGAGTTGGACCAGATGATTGGAGAATTGCAAATTTTATTCCCATGTTCAGGAAATGGAATATGGATAATCCTGGGAATTGCAGACATGTCAGTCTTATGTCTATGGTGTGCAGATTATTGGAGAGGACTCCGAGACAGGATTTATGATTCCTGGGCAAACCATATTTTGATTATAGATAGTCAGCATGGTTGTGTAAGGGGCAGGTCATGCCTTACAAATCTTATTGAATCTTTTGAGAATGTGACAAAACACCTTTTAGGCTCAATTCAGAAAGTACAGGGAAACCTGCCTGTCTGGATATGGAATTAATTGCCCCCAGAAGACAGAGGGTGATGACAGATGAAAAGCATTCATCCTGGATCTCAGTGTCCAGTGTTTATCTGCAGGGAGAGGTTCCAGGACCCCTTCTCTTTGTGAGTTTATGAATGACTTGGATGTGTGAGTGGAAGAGTGGGTTAGTAAGTTTGCCAATGACACAAGTGTTGGTGGAGTGGTGAATAGTGTGGAGGACTGTTGTAGTTTGCAACGTGGCAATGACAGGATGCAGAGCTGGGCTGACAAGTGGCAGATGGAAGTCAATCTGGAAAAGTGTGAAGTCATTCATTTTGAAAGATTGAATTTGAATGCAGAATGCAATGTTAAAGGCAGGATCTTTCGTATGTGGAGGAACAGAAGGATCTTGGGTAACAGGTCCAGTGATCCCTCAAAGTTTGCCACCCAAGATGATAGGCTTGTTAAGAATGAATATATTGTGTTGGATTTCATTAGTTGGGGGATCGAGGTTTAAAGCCGCGAGATTATGCTGTAGTGGATATAGAGCCTTGGCTGGACCCCAGTGGGGTCCAATACTGACATTGGTGGTAAAGTGGATAGTGAAGAAAGTTATCTATGATACAACAGGATGGACAGTACCGCTGGGATAGTGGGCTGAAGAATAGCAGATGGAGTTTAATTAAATAAGTGTGAAGTGTTCCATTTTGGTGAAACAAACCAGGGTGGAATTTGTATAGTTAATGCTCGTGCCCTGGGTGGTGTGGTCAATCAGACACCCAGGGATGTAGGAACACAGTTCTTTGAAAGTAGTGTCACAGGTAGACAGACTGCTGAAGCAGGCGTTTGGGATGATTACCCTCATTGGGCAGAGGATTGAGAGTAGGAGTTGGGATGTCATGTTGAATCTGTACAAAACATCGGTGAGGCCACTACAAAAACATTGTTGATCAGTAGGAAGAACTCATCTGGCTCATTTACCTGCTTCAGGGAAAGACACCTGACATTCTAACCTGGTCTGGCCTACATGTGACTCCAAACCCACAGCAATATGTCTGACTCTGAGCTGCGCTCTGGGTAATTAACAGTGGGAACAAAGAATGCTAGTCCATGCAGTGACACAAACATCCCATGAATAAATAAAAATACACATGTTGCTCCCTACCTCTGCAAACCCCTCCAGCTGCAGCAATCCGTACTGGCTTTGTAACAACGTTCAGACCCTGATCACTCTCTGTAACACTCTCACCACCTCCATTCCTGTTCCTTTTGTGACAAGAAACCCTGACAATGGTACCCGTTCCATCTGACCTCCTCCTGCTAGACGACCCTTTGTAATTCCTTTAAAACTTACTCCTAAGCACTCCCTTACTGCAGAATTTTAAGTAATATTTGCTGATGTTCTCAGTCTGATAATCTAATATGATCCATTCTGTCCTGAGTGAGGGACCAGTGTGAATTTCTTTTTGAGGTTTTGTCTGTTTCAATGGAATGTCCTTTTGTTGAGTGTTTTACACTGTTCCTTCAAATGTTTTCCGCTGTTCATTTACAGACACATGTTTCAGTCTGTTTAGCCTGTTTACCTTGGTCACTTAGCCGCTCAAACTCAAGTAATTGTCTATTTTCATTTCTAGTTGTAACTTGTCCTTTCTGTGAGTCTCTTTACCACATTATATTTCTTAAAACTGCACTTATCACAATTTCCTAGAGGATTTCTTAAGGTGATATGACTCATTCACTAAGTTTCATCACACAACGGTCGATCTGAGATAGTTATGTTCCTAGCCAGTTGCCCAATGTGTTAATGTGTAAAGAAACACTGAAAAAAAAATTCTTGGAACTCCTCTTCCAATATCACAGTTGTCCGTCTGACTGTCCCACATTATGCGAAAATTGAAGTTTACCAAAATTATCACAATGCCTTCGTGAAAAATTCCAGTGAGTTCCTGTTCAATGTCGTGATGAGCAATGAACTACTGTTCGGTGGCTAAAAACTGTTCTGCTTCTTGTGTCCTTGGCAAGTAGTAGCCAGTATTTACATTCAGACATGCTCTACGTCATGATCTGCGGCCAAATGCTTTCTCTGTAATGCCTTTGTTACTCATTATTGTTGGCGTTACCCATTTTGCCTGAGTTTCCACAAGGTTGTGAGCCATTGAATATTTATGTTCCACCTTTTGTTCGCCCTGGAACCACGTCACCCTAGTGTCTAAATCTCTTCTTATCACTGCATCACAAATCCATCTACCTTATTGATGAGACTTCGTCCATTCCAAAAAAGTCATAATTTACTCTTTCCCACAATTTCCTGTCACAAACCGATTCACTGATGTACAGTTTTAGTTAAACTCTGTCCCTTCCTGTTCCTTTCTGATTGCCTTCAGTCACATCCCGCTGCTGTTCCGATGCTTCACCTTTTCTATTTGGATTTGGAAAGCTCCTTTCACCTGCACCCTGTCCCTGCATCCTCTCTGTCGGTTTAAAGCCCTGTCTGTGAACCTACCGACATGATTGGCCAGGAAATTGCTCCCAGCACAGTTCCAGTGGGACCATCCTAATGGATTATTTTTTTAAAGCCAGGTATGGGCTGTGGGTTTCTCTGGCTGACCAACCTTTCTTGCTCAGCCCTAGCTGCCCTTGAGCTGAGAGGCAAACACTTTGCTGTGGATATGTCGTGCAGACCATGTCAGGATGGGCAGATGTCCTTGTCTAAAGGACAATGTTTGGGTTTTTTGTACATCAGCAATGGTTTCATACTTATTTATGGATTGTTACTTACTATTTTTTTTAATTATTGATTTGAAATTCCACTATTTCTGATGGTGGGATTCAAATCTGTCTCCCCTGAACATTAGCTGTGGTTTGGGATACATGCTCTAGCAATAATACCACGAGCGCATCACTTCACCTGTTCACTGGTTGCTCATCCGTGAAACCAGTGCATCATGAAGCTAAACCCATGATTCTGTGATCCTGACACCTACCAGCACTCTGGTGATATCACTCAGTATCTCTCCATGTGATATCCCTCACTGTGTGCGTCTAATTGCTGCCTCCATCAGTGCCTCCCGCTCTTGCAGTTACTCTAGATTCTGGGTCAACAGAAGGCTCCACTCCAGAAAGACACAGCAACACAGAGCAGGGATGGAATGTGGGATTTTCCAGATCTCTGTAGGACTCAGTGCCATTCTCCTTGTGTAACCCTCACTGTATCAGTCTAATGTCCCATCCTGTCTATTCCTCTATATCCTGTAGGTACTCAGGAAGTTCCTGGCTCAATAGACTTCCCAACTGCTTGGTGTCTCGTCTGTCACCACGTTGAAGATATTTTGTCAGCCAAAGAGACAAAGGGCAGGGAGATCTGGAGCCTTCAATAAATCCTCTAGTGAGGTAAGATCACTCACAGTGCACAGAGCAGGGAGCAATGAGAGGGCTCCAAACATCGGCAAACAAGACATGACACAGATGCAGTGCTGGAGGGGGAGCATTGTACAGACTCACCCCAGGCTCAATCACCACGTCTACTTTAACTTACGTTGTGAGACAGCATCGGGCGTTCAGAGTTATCAATCCAGGCCTCTGCTGTCTTAGTGAGCATCAGTACAACAGAAGTTAAAGCAGGCCTCTCACAAGACGTTGGGAATGCTGCTGGGATCTTTCTCTTCTGTGTTCTCCCTCCAACACTGCACTAAGACTCAGTACCCTGTAACACTGTGTCTATGGCATGGCTTGTGCACCAGTGTCCTCAATAATTTGTAACTCCTATAACAGTTCCTGTCCCTGTAACCTCCTCCCTTCTCTGTACTCCCTCCACATACTTGAAAGGTACTGCATTCTAGATTACCATCCCTATTGCTGCAACTTGCTTCAGTGTCTACAACATGCTTTACTTCGGTACTCTAATCCTCTTTAACTGGATACAGAGTCATATAGCACGGAAACAGAACCTGTGGTCCAACTCATCAATGCTGCTCAGGTTTCATTTCCCGAACGAGTCTCATTTGCCTGCTTTTGGCCCTTTTCTCTTCAAACCTTGTCCTCTCCATGAACCTCTCCATGTTCCTGCCCAAATATCTTTTCTATGTTGTAATTATTCTTGTTTCTCCCATGTGCCTCTGGCAGTCCATTCCGACTATGCACCATCCGCCGTAGATAATGTTGCCCCTCAGCTCCCTCTTTAAATCTTTGCTCTCTCACCTCCCGTTTATAGCCTCTAGAATTGGACTCACTTCCCCTTGGCTATTCACCATTCTTAGGAACCGTATGGTTTTGTAAAACTTTATAACATCACTCCGTAGCCTCCTCTGCCCAAGAGAACTCTTTAGGACAATGTTACAAATATCTCCAACGTATCTAACAAAGCGCTGGACAATGACAGCAAGTGTCCTAAATGCCACTTTCGCCACCCTGTCCACCTGTAACTGTACCCCTTGGTCACTCACTGTTCGACAACTCTGGCCAGGGCCCTCCCATTAACTGTGTTATTCATCCCTGGTTTGTCTTCACAAAATCAAAAACCTGCATTAAACTCCATCTTTCATTCCCTGGACCACTGGCCTCGTTGGTCAGAGTATTCACTGTATTCGATAACTGCATTCACTGCCCACTACACCATTAATTTGATCAACTACAAACTGACTAACAATGACGCCTATATTCTCAACCAAATCGTTTGTGTAGGTGATGCATATCAGTGGACCCAGCCCTGAACCTTTTGACACACCACTGGCCACAGGCTTCCAGTCTGAACAACAACCCTTTCCCGCCGCCCTCTGTCTCCTATTGTCAAGCCAATTTTGTATCCAGTTGGCTAGTTCCCCTGATCCCTTGTGAACTAATCTTACGAACCAGTATATCTTGCTAAATCCTGTCAAAGACCCTGCTGACTATAGTGTAGACAATGTATGGTCACCACTTCAACAAAAGTATCAAGTGAATGATACATGACTTTGAACGCACAAAGCGTGCTGACGATCTTTCATCAATCCTTGCCTCTTCCAAATGAATGTGACTCCTGTCTGGCAGAATCACTTCTACAACTTACCACCATTAGGCTAATTGGTCTTTAGTTCCCTGGTTTTCTATTGCAGCCTTTCTTAAATAATGGAATGAAACCATATTCCTGTCATAGAGCCATAAAGCATGGAAACTGACCCTTCACTTGATACCCACCATAATCCCAAATGAAACTCATCCCAGCTGCCTGTTGCTGGCCCAAATCCCTCCAAACCATTCCTGTTCACATACTCAAGCAAATGTCTTTTAAACGTTGTAATTGTACCCACATGCACCCCTTCCTCAGGAAGTTCATTCCACACTCAAACCTCCCTCTGTATAACAATTTGCCCCCATGTCTTTTTTTAAAAAATCTCTCTCTGCTAACGTTCAAAATATGGTCTCTCCTCTTGAGAATCGCCCACCCTGAGGAAAAGGCACCTACCATTAAATTGACCTATATATCTCATTTTCTTCATAAAAAGGACTCGGCCTATCCAGCCATTATTCAATCTCAAGCCTTCCATACCCAGCAACATCCTGGTTAATCTTGTCTGAACCCCTGTAGCTTAATAATATCCTCCCTATAACTGGGCGGCCACAACTGGATGGAGCATTGCAGAAAAGGCCTCAACAATGTCCATACAATCTCAACATGACGTCCCAAATCCTACACTTAATGGACTGAGCAATAGTCAAACATGCCAAGCACTGTCTTATCCATCCTGTGATGCAAACTTCAAGAAATATGTAACTGAACCTGGGGGTGTCTCTGCACTAAAACACTAACTGAGGCCCGAACATTAATTGTATAAGTTCTACCCTTGTTTGTTGTACTAAATGTATTTGTTGCATTTATTCAGATTGAATATCATCTACGGTTTTTCAGCCCATTCACCCATATTATCAAGGTCCCTTTGTAATCTTAGTAAACCTCCTTCACTGTCCACTATGCCACCCACCACCCTTCCAGCACCTCACACTTGGCTGTTAATGGTACAAATACCTTTGCTAGGGGCTCCACTATTTCTTGCCTCGCATCCCATAATGTCCTGTGATACACTTAATGAGGTACTAGGGCTTTCCATACCTTTGTGTTTTAAAACCTCTAGCACCACCTCTTCTAAAACATACACTCTTTTCAAGTCATAGAGATGGACAGCATGGAAACAGAGCATTCGGTCCAACTCATCCATGCTGACCAGGAGATCTAACATATCCATCCTATTTATCAGCATTTGGCCCATGTACCTCAAAACCCTTGTTATTCATATTCCCATCCAGATACCTTATAAATGTTGTCATAATATCAGTCTCTGCTACTTTCTCTCTCAGCTCATTCCATCCACGCATCACCATGTGTATGAAAATGCTGTCCCTTCAGTCACTTTTAAACCTTTCCCCTCTAACCTTAAACCTATGCCCTCTAGTTTTGGACTCCCAAACCACTGGGAAAAGACCTTGAATGTTTACCCAATCCATATCCGTCATGTTTATATAAATCTCTGTCAGGTCACCCCTCAGTCTCCGATGCTCTACAGAAAATAACCCCAGCTTATTCCGCAACAATCCTGGCAACATTGCTGTGGTTCTGTTCGCCGAGCTGGAAGTTTTTGTTGCAAACGTTTCGTCCCCTGTCCAGGTGACATCCTCAGTGATTGGGAGTCTCCTGTGAAGCGCTTCTGTGGTGTTTCCTCCGGCATTTATAGTGGCCTGTCCCTGCCGCTTCCGGTTGTCAGTTTCAGCTGTCCGCTGCAGTGGCCAGTATATTGGGTCCAGGTCGATGTGTTTGTTGATGGAGTTTGTGGATGAGTGCCATGCTTCAAAGTGATAACACTTTCTTATTTCTGAGTTCCACATAGCTTCATTGGGCGATCCCACTGGAATATCCTCTCTAAGTACTGCTGTGATGATTCATGCAATCAAAACACACCACCACCACGCGTCCTCTCTTGCGTCCCCTTCGATGCTTCCTGTAGCATCTCTACCTTGAAGCAATGAGCTGCCAGCCCTGCCCCTCCCTCAGCAGTGTTTGTGTAATAACTATAATATCCCAGTCCCATGTTCCAATCCATGTCCTGACTTCATCTTCCTTAGCTGTCAGGTCCCTTGCAATGAAATAAATGCAGTTTAATAATCAGTTTTCCCCCACCCCATTCCCTGTTATATTCTTGCCTGCCTTGTCTTTTGAAATCGCTCTCTTTAACTTGCGTACCAGCCTCAATCTTCGTTCTGACCTTACAACTGTTTAAGGTCCAATACCCTGCCAGACGAGTATATATCCTCTCAAGCAGCTCTAGTAATTTACCCCATCAGGATAAGGGTCTCCCTCCCGCTCCCAGTTCAGGTGTCTTCCCCACCCTGTCTACCTGTGCTAACCCCTTCAGGGATCAATGGACTTATCCACCAAGGTCCCTGTGTTCCTCAGTACGCCGCTAGGACTGACCATTCATTATGTCTGTCCGTTGCTTATCATCCCTCCCACAAATTATTACCTCACATTGATCAGAAATAAGCTCTGCTCAGATTATCATCTGATTGACATTAGACTGCAGCCTGAGACCATCCCCCTCACTGTGAACAACACGCACACCTTTCATGGCATCTGCAAACCGACCAATGACACCGTCCGCTTTCACATCCAAGTCATGAATGTACATCATAAACAACAATGTTTCCTGCACAGATCCCTGTGGTACACCCGCTGGTGAAAGAATTTCAAACACAAAGACGTCAATCTGCTAATTTTACATCCAATTTGCCAACCTGCCTTGGATCCCAATGGCTCTTTACCTTTGGATCAGCCTTCCATGACGGACCTTGTCAAAGGCCTTATTCAACTCCATGTAACCCACATCATCTGCATTGCTGCACTGCCCACATCAATATTCTTAGACACCACTTCAAAAACTGAATTCCTCAGACAGTATCTTCCTCTACTCAATCCGTGATAACTAAGCTGAGTTGATCACTGCCTTTTCAAGTGTTGATTCATCCTCAGAATTGTTTCCAATAATGTCCCTCCCCCTGCTGTCAGTCTCCCTGTTCTGTAATTACCTGGCCTATCCCTGCTGCACTTCCTGAATAAAGGAATCACATTAGCGATCCGCCAATCATTCGGCACTTCACCTGTGGCCAGCAAAGTATTAAATATATCCACTGGGGCCCCAGCAATCTCCTCCCTTACCTCCCATAGCAGCCTAGGATACATTTCATTGGGCACTGGGGATTGTCTCCAACTTTACGCCAAAGAAAACATTTAATATCTCCTCGTTATTGATCGTACCATGTTATAGAACCTCACCATCCAAAATGAAGTCCGCGGCTACAATGTGTTTCTCCTGTGTGAACACAGATGGGAAGTATTCATTGAAGACCTCACCTACTTCGTCTGGCTCCATGCACAGATTGTCCCTTTGGTTTCTAACAGGCCCCACTCTTTAGCTGGGAATCCTCTTCCTGTAACTATACTCATAAAATACCTTGTGACCTTTCCATAACAGTATTTTAATGAGGAAATTTCATGGCCATTCTTTGCTACTCATTTTAAGGACCCCCTTGCACTCTTGATGCTTCTGAAGAGCTTCGCCTGTTTCCATCGTTCTGTACCTCCTTTATCCAGCTCACAGTATCACTTGACCAGTATTCGCTCTTCAGGGACCACACCTACCCTGAATTCTCACTGTATCACTTTAATATTTTTCCTTTTTCCGAATGTGACTGTAACTGCAAATAGTTCCTCCCAGTCTGTGTTTGCCAGACCCTGTCTCCTGATAGTGAGAATGCCCAGTGACTGTGATATTATAACGATTAGGGGGCTTCCCCAAATTTGGCCTCTTCACTTCTGCACTACTCTGTTTCCAAAATGACTTTGAAACCTAGTGTTATGACCACCATCGCCAAAACATTACAAAAAACCTTATGTTTGCCATCTTGTCCAGCACGTACAGCCCACTCTGTCTGTAACATCCAGCCCTTACTGACCTCCCCATCTGTGTACCTTCCTCCAGCCTCTCCAGCACATGATGTCACTGTAACCTTCTCCAATCCCCACAGCACTCCTCCATCCTGTCCTACAGCACCCCATTACCTCTAACCTTCCACCATCCATTTCACCTCCCTGTCTGTACAGTCCTTCGGTTCTGTAGCGGTTCCTGACAACCCTCCTTTTGTGTAACGTTCTGAAGCCACTTGAACCGTCCCAATATCTGTAACCTTGCCCTCTCTTTCCATACCTCTCTGTCTCTGTAACAAACATCCTTTTCTACAATGTTCCTTACCTCTGACCACCTCCAGTCAGTACTAGCCTTTCTAGCTCTCGAACATCCTGCAGCCACTAAAACCATTCATGTGTCTGAAACTTCCTCTCAATTGTAGTAACAACTTTCATTCACACAACTGCCTCTGTCTATAACATCAGCCAGTCCATGGAATCCTTGCTAACTCTGAAACCTTACCCAGTGTGTACAACTCTGAGTAGTACTAACTTCATTCAGTCTCCCCAACCGTCCCTACCTCTTATTGCCTGGCGATTCCACAGCCCTCCTTATTGTGTTAACCTCCTCCAGTCCCTCTCATGGACACCATCTATGTAAACTTGTCCTATTCCTGACTATATATTCCTCCTTTTCCAATAAACCCTTGTGAACTTTGGAACCTGGTCCAATGTCTGCAGTGGTCTGCATAATCAGACACAGGAATGGCTCAGTGGTTAACACTGCAGCCTCACTGCGCCTGGGACCTGGCTTAGAATCCAGCCTTAGCCGACTGTCTGTGTGAACTTTGTATGTTCTCCCTCCGACTGTGTGGTTTTTCCAGGGCGCTCTGGTTTCATCCCACAGTCCAAATGTTGCACGATCAGTGGATTGACTATCTTAATGTGTTGTTTCGGTGAGTTAACCATGAGAAATTCAGGGTTTAATGGATAGGTAGGGGCTGAGTCTGGGTCAGATGCTCTTCAGAGGTTTGGAATGGACTGGTTGGGCCGAATGGCCTGGTTTCAGGCTGTGGAGATTCTATTCAGATTTTTGTCTAGTCCTGCCAACCATCCCTGTTCCTTGAAGCTTGCCTCATCCCCAGTATTCTCCTTAACACTGTAATCTCCTCCAGTCTCTAAGACACTCCTTTCCGATGTTAACTTCTCCAGTCCTTACAAAGATACATATGACTGTCACCTCTTCCTGTTTTTAGAACCCTCCCTATAACTATTGCCATTTGTTACACCACTCCCAATCACTGTTCCCTCCTCAAACTCCCATGAACATTCATATCTCTGAAACTCATTTGAACTGTCTCAACTTCCCTATGACAGTTATGTGCTGAGACTTGCTCTATATCAGTGAAGTAATTAAGTCTTGGTATCCCTCATTATTGTAACCTCCCTCTAGCCTTACAGCACTGAGGGTCTGTAGAAGCTCTTTTCAACCGGACAGTCATCTCTGTGTCTGCAATCTCCTCCACTCCCCATAATACATTCTCTCTGAGCTCCTCTGTCGTCCATTAAACACTCCCTAACACTGTCTTTATCAGTGTAACCTTCACCAAAACACAACCTTCCCTATCTGTGTAAATCCCTACACCAGTCCCTATCCCTTTAAGGTCCGTCTAACAATATAACTCTCCATGTCTGTGTATTTACCTTCAGTCCCTACATCCCTCCCTATCTGCGTAACCTTCTCCATGCATTTTTGCTTCACTCTCTTCAACGGTCCCTGTCAGTGTAATCTCTTCCAGATCTGAACTCTCTCCCTCTCTTTAACTTTCTCAGACCACACAACCCTCACTATCTGTGACCTACTCCGTCGGAGAACCCTCCCTCTGTAAACTGCTCCAACTCTTCAACTCTCGAAAAGCTCCCGCAGCTCTTACAGCCCTCTGTATCGACAAAACCTCTTCCAGTCCCTTAAACACCAACAGTCTGTGGATACCCGACCACTATCCCTATCTGTGTAATCCTCTCAGGTCTCTGCGGCACCACTGATCTTTAGAACTCACTTCAATGCCTATGACTCTCCGAATCAAGTTTCTACAAAACCCACTATCTATTTAACACCTTTCCGTCACTATCACCCCCCCCCCCCCCCCGGACAATGTAAGCTCCTCCACTGTCTCCACCATCTACCCATCTCCATAACCTTGTCCAGCTCTTATACCCCCATCTGCGTAAACATCACCCTCCTCGACAACCTCCTCCTGTTAGTGCTGTACTCCATTATCTGTGAAACTGTCTCCAATCAAACTTCCTGCACCAATCTCTGAAAAATATTCCAGATTCCACATCCTCGATGTGTAAACAACCTGCAGAACCTAAGCCTTCCTATATCGAAAACCATCTTCAGTCGTGACGACCCTGTATATCTCTGTATGTTCGTCCAGTCGATACAAACATCTTTATCTCTGTAATTTGCTCACCTCCCTAAAACACTCCCTGTCTGTGATCCAGCCCTGTCCTACAAACATCCTTATCCCTGTAAACGTCTCCATCCCTCTCAAATTTCCAAACTTCATGAACCCCTGTCATCCCTGTAACTCTCCACATTTCTGTAATCTCCTGTGGCTCAAAGGTCCTCCCACCCTGTGAAACCACTTCCCCTACACACATCCCTCTCAGTCTGGGTCCTCTGCTCCAGATCAGACCATTGATATCGCTGTAAACACCTCCACTCTTCCCATTTGTGTAACCTCTTTCAGACCCCATACTCTCCAGCTTCCTGCATCCTCTTCCTGCCATTACAACCAAAAACACGTGTTTATGTAATATCCACCAGTGCTTACACCTTCCCCAACTCAGTAACCTCTTGCAGTCCTAACAAAACACCTAAACTGTGAAACCTCTTAATTCCGTACAGTCCTCCCTCCCTCCCTCCCTCCCTCCTCAAATGCCTTCATCACCATGAAACCTCATAATTACTGAAGCCTCCTTTTGAAACTGCAAACCTCCTAATATCTGGAAAATCCTCCTGTCCTGAGATTCGTCCCTATCTCTGTAACCCCCGCCACCCTCCAGTTCCCTTCTGGGGAACATAGCAGAGGAGGGAAGATTTGTGGAGTCCGGGCCATGTTACGGAGGTAGAATCCTGGGAATTATAGATTTAGTCTAATGTCTGTGGAATGCAGATTATTGGAGAGGACTCTAACGACAGGATATATGACTACTTGGAAAGCCATAGTTAAATCTTAGACAGTCAGCATGTGTTTGTGTGGGGCAGGTCATGCCTCACAAACCTTATTGAATCCTTTTAGGATATGACAGAATACGTTGATGGCTCATTCAGAAAATGAGGAGGCATGGGATACAGGGAAATCTATCTGTCTGGATACAGGATTGGATGGCCCAGAGAAGACAGAGTATGGCAGCAGATGGACAGTATTGAACCTGAAGCTCAGTGACCAGTGGTGTTCTGTAACAATCGGCTCTGGGACCCTGCTCTTTGTGATTTTTATAAATGACGTGCATGTGGATGTTTGAGAGTGGGTTAGTAAGTTTGTCAATGAAGGTTAGTGAAGTGGTGGGTAATGTGGAGGGCTGTTGTAGGTTGCAATGGGATATAGACAGGACGCAGAGCTGGGCTGGAAGTGGCACATGGAGTTCAATCTGGAAAAGTGTGAAGTGATTCATTCTGGAAGGTTGCATTTGAATGCAGAATACAGGGCGAAAGGCAGAATACTTGGTAGTGTGGAAGAACAGAGAGATCATGGGGTCCATGTCCATAGATCCTTCAAAGTTGCCACCCACATTGATAGAGTTGTTAAAAAGGCATATGTTGTGTTGGCTTTCCTGAGCAAGTGGATTGATTTTAAGAGCCATGAGGTTTTACTGCATCTTTATAGCAGCCTGGTGAGACCACACTTGGAATATTGTGTTCAGTTCTGGTCCCCTCTTTACATGAAGGATGTGCAAGTTTTAGAGAGCGTACACAGGAGATTTACCAGGATGCTGCCTGGAATGGAGGGCATTTCTTAAGAAAGGTTGACGGAGCTAAGGCTTTGCTCGTTGGAATGAAGAAAGTGGCGGGGCGACTTGGTAGTGCTGAACAAGATGATGAGAGGCACAGAGAGAGTAAATAGTGAGAGACTTTTTCTCCTATGGCATAAATGGCTATTACAAGGGGGTACAATTTTAAGGTCAATGGAGGATGGATAAAAGGATAGAGAATGGTATGTGGTTGGAATGCGTTGACAACGGTAGTAGTAAAATTAGATACTTTCGGGACATTTAATAGACTCTTGGGTAGGCACATGAATGATAGTAAAATGACTGGTATGTAGATTAGTTTGATCTTACAGTTGGATAAAAGGTTGGCATGGCATCATGGCCGAAGGGTCCTGTGCTGTACTGTTCTGTGTTCTACGTTCCGGATGGTAAAGTGGGTAATAAGCTCAGATCAATGTAAAAGAATACGGCATTCAGGAGGAGCTAGTCACCTGGATACAAAATTGGCTTAATGGTAGGAGACAGAGGGTGATGAGCGACATGTTGTTTTTCTGACTGGAGGCATGTGACCAGCGGTGGAGTGGGTCCCCTGTTGATTGTCATTTGGATAAATGGTTTGATTGGGAGTATTGGTTTCCTGGTAAGTAAGCTTCTTGGGTGACACTGAAATTGGTGGTAAAGTGGTCAGTGGAGAAGGTTATCTATGATACAACAGGATGAACAGTCCTGCTGGGATAGTGGGCTGAAGAATAGCAGATGGAGTTTAATGAGATAAAGGTGAGGTGTTCCATTTTGGTGAAACAAACCAGGGTGGGACTTGTACAGTTAATGTTCGGGCCCTGGGTCGTGTTGTCAATCAGTGACGTAAGGACGCAGGTACACAGTTCTTTGAATGTTGCGTCACAAGCAAACAGGCTGGCGCTTTGAATGCTGACCTTCATTGGGCAGAGCATTGAGAGTAAGAATTGGGATATCATGTTGTATCTGTACAAGACATTGGTGAGGCCACCATATTGCTGATCATTTGGAAGAACTCACATGTTTAACTTACCTGCTTTAGGCAAGGACATCAAATATTCTAACCTGGTCTGGCCAACATTTGACTCCAGACCCACAGCAATATGGCTGACTCTGAGGAGCCCTCCGGGTAATTAGCAGTGGGGTCAAAGAATGTTAGTCCAAGCAGTGACAGCCACATCTCATGAATGAATAAATAAAAATACATATGTCCCTCCCTACCACTGCAAACCCCTCCAGCTGCAGCAATCCATACTGGCTTTGTAACATCCTTCAGGCTCAGACCACACTCTGTAACACTCTCACCACCTCCAGCACCTTCCCCTTCCCTGTTCCTGCCGTGTCATTAAACCCTGACAATGATTCCCCTTCCCACTGCACCCCCTCCTGCTAGAAAACCCTTTGCAATCCCTTTAACTCTTACTCCTAAAACCCTCTCTCACTTCAGAATTTTAAATACTTTTCGGTGATCTTCTCAACCTCATTCTCTATTTTGTCCTGAGTGAGGGACAGGTGTGAGTTTCTCGTTGAGGTTTTGTCTCTTTCAATGGAATGTTCTTTTCTTGAGTGTTTTACACTGTTCCTTCAAATGTTTTCCACTGTTCATTTACACACACGTTTCAGTCTTTTTAGCCTATTTACCTTGGTCAGTTCTCCTCTTAAACTAATGTAATTAGCTATTTTTGTTTTTAATTGTAGCTTGTCCTTTCTTTGATTCACTGTAACATTTTATATTGATTTAAACTGCACTTTATCACAATTTCCCGGAGGATCTCTCCAGGTGACATTACTCATTTACTAAGTTTCATCAACAGTCGATCTGACATTGTGCAACTGGCTAGGGCTGTAACTATGTGTTATTCAAAGAAACACTGAAAACAATTGTCCGAACTCCCCTTCCAATATCACTGTTGTCAGTGTGATTGTCCCAGATTATACGAATTTTGAAGTTTCACTGAATTGTCATTTTGCCTTTATTAAAAATTCCAATCAGTTCATGTTTAATGCAACGATGAGCAATGAAATGCTGTTTGGTGGCCGAAAACTGTTCTGCTGCTTGTGACCTTGGCAAGTAGTAGCCAGAATTTACATTCAGACTGACTCTACTTCATGATCTGCGGCCAAATGCTTTCTCTGTAATGCCTTTGGTATCCATTATTGATCGCGGTGTCCATTTTTGCCTGAATGTCCGCAAGGTTGCAAATCATTCAATATTTATGCCCACCTGTTGTTCACCCTGTAACCACGTCACCCTGGTGTCTAACTCTCTTTTATCTCTGTCACAAATCCATCTACCTTATTGCAGAGACGTTGTCCATTCCAAACAAAAACATAATATACGTTTCCTACAACTTCCAGTCACAAACCGACTCCCGGATGTACAGTTTTAGTTAACATCTGTCCCTTCCTGTTCCTTTCTGTTTGTCTTCAGCCACATCCCCATGCTGTTCCAATGCTTCACTTTTTCTATTTGGATTTGGAAAGCTCCTTTCACCTGAACCCTGTCCCTGCATCCGCTCTGTCAGTTTAAAGCCCTGTCCATCAGCTACTAACATGATTGGCCAGGACACAGGTCCCAGCAGGGTTCCAGTGGGACCATCCTAATGGATTATATTTTAAATCAGGTATGGGGTGTGGGTTTCTCTGTCTGACCAGTCTTTCTTGCCCAGCCCTCGCTGCCCTTGAGCTGAGTAACTTGCTCGGCCACTTCAGAGGGTAATTGAAAGGCAATCACTTTGCTGTGGGTATGTCGTGCAAACCACGTGAGGATGTCAGATGTCCCCAAGTGTCTTTTTGATGAACAAAAGTTATTTTGGACGTCAGCAATAGTTACGAACTTATTAATGGGTTGTTAATTGCAATTTTTAAAAAGTATTGACTGCAAATTCCACCACTTCTGATGTTGGGATTCAAACCTCTCTCCAGTGAACATTGGGTGATGTTTTGGATACATGCTCTAGCAATAAGACCACTTGGCTATTACTTCACCTGCTCAAAGGTTGCTCATTGCAGAACACTGATACCAGTGCATCAGGAATCTAAACCTGTTCTTCCGACATAATTGTTTCATTATGAAAACTTCCTGCACTCTGCAGATATCATTCAGTCTCTCTCCATGTGGTATCCCTCACTGTGAGGGTCTAATTGCTGCCTCTGTCAGTGTCTCTCGCTTTTGCAGCTACTCCAGATCCTGAGCTAACATAATCCTCCACTCCACAGAGACGCAACAGCACAGTCCAGGGATGGAGACTGGGATTTTCCAGATCTCTCTGGGACTTGGTGCCATTCTCCCTGTGTAACCCTCACTGCATCAGACTAATTTCCCATTCTGTCTATTTCTCTGCCACCTTTCGGTACTCAGGAATTTCCTAACTCAGTAGACTTCCCAACTACTGGGTGTCTCGTCCAACACCACATTGAAGGTGGTTGGTCAGCCAGAGAGACAAAGGTCTGGGAGACCTGGAGTCTTCAATAAATCCTGCAGTGAGGTAAGATCACTCACAGTGAACAGAGAAGAGAGGAATGAGAGAGCTCCAAAAGATGACATCGGCTAACAAATGATGACATAGATACAGTGCTGGAGGGGGAATATAGTACAGACGCACCCCAGGCTCAGTCACTGCCCCTACTGTCAGTTCTGCTGTTCTGAGACTCATGAATCCGCAACACTCTATCTGTGGCAAGTCTTGCGGACCAGCGTCTTCAATAATTTTTAACTCCAATAACATTTCCTGTCCCTGTAACCTCCTCCTTTCCCAATAGTCCCTCCACATATTTGAAACGTACTGCATTCCATACTAAAATCCCTATATCTGTAACTTTCTTCAGTGTCTACAACATGCCTTATCTCGGTAGTCTCGTCCTCCAATAACTGGAGGTAGAGCCATGCTGCACAGAAAAGGTTCTTTGGTCCAACTAATCCACGCTGTCCAGAGTCCCTGAACGAGTCGCATTTCCCTGCATTTGATCCATATCCCTTGAAAACCTTCTCCTCTCCGTGTACCTGCCCAAATGTCTTTCCCAAGTTCTTATTGTACTTTTCTCTACCACGTCCCCTGGAAGCTCATTCTATAAATGCACCATCCTCTGTTTGGAAAATTTTCTCCTCCAAACCCTTTTAAGTATTTTCTCTCCCATCTCATACTTATGCCCTCGAGGACACAGAACATAGAACATGGCAACGTGGTACAGGCCCTTCTGCCCTCAATGTTGCGCCAACCTGTGGAACCAATCTGAAGTCCATCTAACCTTCCCTAATCCATTCTCAACCACATGCCAATCCAACGACCGTTTAAATGCCCTTAAGGTTGGCGGGTCTACTACTGTTGCAGGCACTGCATTCCATTCCGTGACTATTCTGAGTACCACTGGCATCTGTCCCATATCTATTATTTAATAATAATATTAATATCTACCTCAATTTAAAGCTATCTCCCCTCGTGAGAGGCATCGCCATCCGAGGGAAAAGTCTCTGACTGTCAAACCCATCTGACCCTCTAATTATCTTGTATGTCTCAATCAATTGGCCTCAAATGTCTTCTCTCTAACAAAAACAGATTCAAGTCCCTCAGCCTTCCTCATAACTGGAGGTTATGAACTCCTTCCCTCCGTACCAGGTAACATCCTAGTAAATCTCCTTGAAACCCTTTCCAAATCTTTCACATCTTTCATCTAATGCGGTGATCTGAACCAGAGGCAACTCTCCAGATGTGGCTGCACCAGAGTTCTGTACAACTGCAGCATTATCTTATGGTTCTGAAACTCCATCCCTGTAACAATAAAAGCTCACATACTGAATGCCTTCTTAACAACCCTATCAACCTGGGTGGCAACTTTCAAGGATCTATGTACATGGACACAATGATCTCTCTGTTTATCTGCACTGCCAAGGTCTGCTTTACGCACATCCACCTATTTGGTCACCTCAACGAAGTCAATAAGGTTTGTGAGACATGACCGACCCTTCACAAAACCGTGCTGACTATCCGTCATCAACTTATTCATCTCCAGATGGTTATAAATGCTAGCTTTTACACACCTTCCCAACACTTTACCCAGAATAAAAGTAAGGCTCACAGGTCTATAATTACCAGGGTTGTCTCTATTCCCTTTCATGGACAAGGGGACAACATTTGTTGTCCTCCAGCCTTCTGGCACTATTCCCGTAGACAATGACGACATAAAGATCAAAGGCAAAGTCTCGGCAATCACACTCCTGGCTTCCCAGAGAAGCCAAGGATAAATCTCATCTGGCCCAGTGGACTTAGCGATTTTTACACTTTCCAGAAAAGCTAACACCTTCTCTTTCTACAATTCAATCCCATCTAGTTATGGACTCCACTACCCTGGGGTAAAGCCGTTGGCTAATCAACTTACCTGTGCCAGTCATGGTTTTCTAAACCTTTACAAGGTCACCCCTCAGCCACCTACACCTAATGGAAATGCGAAAGACAATGATATAAATATTTCTGCTCGTGTCCCTGCCACTACATTTGTTCAGGATCTAGGGTTTTCTCTACATTTGTGTGCTAAGACTTCCAGCACCACCTCTTCTGTAATGGGGACTCTTTACAAGCCATCACTGTTTCTTCCCTTTGTTTCCTAGTCTTTGTCCGCAGTACGTTCTGACATGAAATTTACATTTAGGCCCTCGCCCATCTCCTGTGTGTCTACACTTGGATGGCCTCACTGATCTTTGAGGAGCCCTAGTGCCTGTTCAGTTATATTTGTATAGTTGTATGCTGTAGAAAATTATTTGCATTCTCCTTAGCCTTATCTGCCAAATATATCTCATCCCCCCCCCCCCCCCATGTTGCTTTCCAGCATATCCAGCCTCTCAGATTCTGTCAAACCCTCCAGTATCAGTAACATCTTCTTCAATATTTGCTCCATTTACAGTTTCAGGAAATGCTTCTTCAATCAGGATGATCAGAATTCTATGCAGTACCCCAAATCTGTGCTGACTATCCCTAATCAATCCTGACCGTTGCAAATGCATGTAACTCCTGTCCCGCAGAGTCGTTTCCAACAATGTACGCACCACTGACATCATGCTAATTGGTGTTTATCGCCCTGGCTTTCCCTCGCAGCCTTTCCTAAACACTGGCACAACATTAGCCACCCTCCCGGCTCCCTGCTCATCATCCATGGCTGTCAGCGATAGAAAAATCTCTTTATGGGACACACAATTTCTTCCTGAGCTTCACACCATATTCTGGGATGTGCTTGATTAGTTCCCATGGAATTGTCTCCCTTATATGTATTTAAAAACCTCCAGTACCTCCTGTTATGTGGGGTCTTGTGAAGACATCACTGTTTATTTCCCTGACATCCCCTGTCTTTCTCCACAGTAAGTTCAAACATGATATTTTCGTTTAGGATCTCACCCATCTCCTGTGGTTCCACACTTGGATTGCCCCATTCATCTTCAAGGGGCCATACCCTGCCCCTAGTTAATCTTCTATTGTTAATATACTTGCAGAATCTCTTTGAATTTTCCTCAGCCTGATCTGTCAACGCTTTTTGTGGTCCCCTTTGTGCCCTCCTGCTTTGGCTCTTAAGTGAATTACTCCACCCACAATGTTCTTCGATGGATTCCCTTAATCCAGCTGGCTATATGTGACATGTGTCCCCTTTTTGTTGACCAGAACCTCAATACCCCTAGTCATCCAGAGTTTCCTACTTGTGTCAGCATTGTCATTCACACTAACAGGAATATGATGGCTCTGAACTCTCATTTTAACTCCCTTTTGAAAGCTTCCCACCTGCCTGACGTCTCTTTTCCTGCACATAACCTCCACAATCAATTGTTAAACGCTCTTGACTAATAACATCTGGATTGAGAAAAGACCAGTTTTGATCTTTAACTTATGGACCAGGTTTGTCCTTTTCCATCGCTATTTTCCAACTAAGACGATTGTGATCACTTTGCCAAAGTATTATCCCACTAACAACTCAGTCCCTTTCACTACTTTGTTTCCCAAGGCGAGGTCAGGTTTTACCTCTTCCTGCAGTCCGACCATTTACATTTTGACTGGGACAGCTTTCTTGTACATGCCAAACAAATTCCTCGCATCCAAGCTCTGAACACTCTCTAGCAGTCCGAGTCTAGATTTGGAAAGTTAAAATACCTGACCATTACAGCCCTATCATTCTTACAGATATCTGAGATCTCCCGTCATATTTGCTGCTCAAATTCTCGCTGACTGTACAGTCATATCAAACTGATATCCCATGTAATTACCTGGCCTATCCCTGCTTCCCTTCCTGAATAAAGGAACCACGTTAGTTATCCTCCAGTCATTCGGCACTTTACCCGTAGCCAGCAAATTATTAAATATATCCACGAGGGTTCCAGCAATCTCCTCCTTTACCAGAACAAGGGGGGGCGGGTTTGACTTGAAACAGAGGGGCATCAGTATCCCTGGGGGGAGATTTGCTTGTCTTACCCCAGAGGGTTTAAACTAGTTTGGCTGGGTTTTGGACTCTGAGTAAGAGAAGGCCCATTGACCAGTCAAGTGAAAAATGCATCAGCCATCGAGAGCAAGTTTTATATCCAGGACATCGAGGGGCACTATCAAGGGATGGAAAAGACTTTTGATTTAACGCGCATTTATTTCAATGCACAAGGCCTGACTGGTAAGGGAGATGCGCTCAGAGCATGGATTGGCTCTGGGTGCATGGATATTATAGACACAAAAGAAACATGGCTGAGAGAAGGGCCGGACTGGCAGCTCAGTGTTCCAGGATACAGAAGCTACAGGCGGGACAGAAGGACAAGTAAGTGAGGAGGAGGAGGTGCCCTTTTGATAAGGGAGGATATAACAACAGTGCTTCGAGAGGATACTCTTTCGGGGTGATCAAATGAGGCCATATGTTTAGAAATTACAAACAAAAAAAGGATGGTCAGTCTGCTGGGATATTGTTCTGGACCCCCAATTAGCCAGTGGTACTAGAGGAGCAGATGTGAAGAGAGATTGCAGGTACTGAAAGAAATAATAGGGCAGTATTGTTTGGAGATTTTAACTTCCCTGTATTGACTGGACCACCCAGACTGTAAAAGGTCCGTATGGGGTGTAATTTGTCAAATGTGTCCAACAAAGTTTCCGAGATCAATATGTAGAGGGCTGCACTCTACTCAGGTGGCTTCAAATGAGATCTACCCTCAGAAAACGGAGTTGGGCAAGTGACTGAAGTGGCAGTCGCAGAGCACTTTATGTCCAGTGACCACAGCTGTCTTGGTTTAACATAGGTATTGAAAAAGATCAGGCAGGTCCATATATTAAGGTCTTAAACTGGAATGTGGCCACTTTTGGGGCCATTTGGCAGGATCGAGCAGAGGTTGATTGGGTGAATTAAAAATCACACAATACCAGTTATAGTCCAACAGGTTTATTTCGAAGCACCAGCTTTTGAAGTGCAGGTAATCATTCTTAAAGATTTGATATTACATTCCATGACATTGCTATCCTGTTGTTATAGATTCTGTACCTTATGATTGTGCTGCACCTGATGAAGCAGTGCTCTGACATCTAGTGCTTCCAAATAAACCTTTTGGACTGTAAGCTGGTTTTGTGAGATTTTTAAGGTTGTTCATCTCAGTCCAACACCGGCTCCACCACATCATGTTCCCATCAACTGGGTGAGTCTGTGTGAAGGAAAAGGAATGACTGGCAAATGGGAGGCTTTGAACAGTGTGACCTCAAGAATTCAATATGTCTCTGATTGAGTGAAGGGAAAAGCTGGCAGGTTTAGGGATCCCTGTCTGATGGGGGATATTGAGGCTCTGTTCAATAAAAAGAAGGCACATATTGTCTTCAATGTTTCTGTATCTATGTAATCTCTTCTAGTCCTAATGACACGATTACTCGGTGGAGACTTTACAATCCTCACAGGTCCCTTCAGCACTCCCGATCTATAGAATCCACTGAAAGCCTATGATTCTCTCGATACAGTTCTGAAAAGACTCACTATCTGTGTAACAGCATCCCATCGCTAACACACACCCTATCAATGTGAGCTCCTTCTGTATCTCCATCCAGTTACTCATCTCCATAACCTTATCCAGCTCTTACACCCCTATCTGTGTAAATGTCATCCTCCCATACAACCCTTCCCACTTTGACCAAACTGGAGGAAGTTACTAATGCTCCCTTATCTGTGAAACTGTCTCCAACCAAAGTTACTGCCCTTCTGGAGTATCTGTCAGTCTCCACACCCTTCATATCTAAATAATCTGCAGAAGGAAACCTTCCTATAGTCACGACTAGCCTCCATATCTCTGTTTGGTCCTCCAGTCTGTACAACCCACTTTATCTCTGTCATCCGCTCCATTCACCAAAAAACACTCCCTGTCTGTGGTAAACCGCTCCATCCTACCAACTTCCTTCTTCCTGTAAACTGCCCATCCCTCCCAACCTCCCCATCTCCACGAACTCCTGCAGGCCCTACAGCTCTCCACATTTCTGTAACACCCTGTGGCTCTATGGTCTTCCCTCCCTGTGAAACCACCTCCAGTCCCCACAACTCTCCCAGTCTGGGTCGTCTGCACCAGATCAGACCATTGCTGTCTCTGTTACCGCGGACAATCCTGGTAAACCTGCCTAATGTATCTATTCATTCAGATACCATCCTCTCCAGCTTCCCGAAACCTCTTCCTGTCATTGTAACCCCCCCTATTTAGAACATAGAACAGTACAGCATAGTACAGGCCGTACAGCCCTCAATATTGTGCCCATCTTTTACCCGTCTCTAAGATCAATCTAACCTGCAAACCATTCAAGGACCAAAAAAATCACAGCACAGGAACAGGCTCTTCAGTCCTCTAAGCCTCCGCCAATCCAGATCCTCTGTCGAAACCTGTCGCCTATTTTGTGAGGATCTGTACCCCTTTGCTCCCTGCCTATTCATGCATTTGTCTGGATACATCTTCAGTGATGTTATCGTTCCCGCCTGTACCACCTCTGCTGGCCACGCGTCCCAGGTCCCCATCACCCTCTGCATAAAGATCGTTCCAGCGTATCTGTCCTAAACCTTCCCCCTCTCGCTTTGAACTCGTGACCCCTAGTAATTGAGTTCCGCATTTTGGGGAAAAAAGCTTCTTGCAATCCATCCTGTCTATACATCCCATGATTTTGCAGACCTCAATCAGGTCCCCAGTCAACCTTCATCTTTCTAACGAATATAATCCGAATATATTCAATCTCCCCTCATTATTAGCGCCCTCTATACCAGACAACTTCCTGGTGAATATCCTCTGCACCCTTTCCAAAGTATGCACCTCCTTTTGGTAATGTGGCGACCAGAACTGTATGTAATATTCTACATGTGACCGAATCAAAGTCCTAGACAACTGTAACGTGACCTGTTAACTTTTGTACGCGATAGGCCTTCGAATAAAGGAAAGCATGCCATATGCCACCGTGACCAATTTACTGTCCTGCTTTGCCACATTTAAGGAACAATGGCCCTGAATACCCAGATCTTTCTGTACATCAATTTTCCCCAGGACTTTTCCATTTACTGTATAGTTCACTTTCCAATTAGATCATCCGAAATGCATCACCTCGCATTTGTCCGGATTGAACTCCATCTGCCATTTACCAGCACGCCTCTCCAATCTATCTATATTCTGCTGTATTCTCTGACAGACCCCTTCTTTATCTGCTACTCCACCAATATTAGTGTCAACTGCAACCTGCTAATCAAGGAACCAATACCTTCGACCAAATCATTGATATGTATCACAAGCAACAGTGATCCCAGCACGGATCCCTGTGGAACACCACTGGTCACAGGTCTCCATTTTGAGAAAATAATTTTGCTATCATTCATGTGTCTATCTAAAAATTACTTAAGTGTCCCTTATGTATCTGACTCTACCACCCACACTGGCAATACATTCCACTCACCCGCCACACTCTGTGTAAAGAAGCTACCTCTGACATCTCACCTCAACCTTCCTCCAATTACCTTACAATTTTCCCCCCTAGTTATAGCCATTTTTCGCACTGGGAAAATTCTCAGGCCACCCACCCTATGTCTGCCTCTCATAATCTCGTACCTCTATCAAGTCACTTCTCATCCTTTTTCATTCCAAAATGAAAAGCCCTGGCTCCCTCAACCTTCCTTCGTTAGACCTGCCCTCCAGACTAGGCAACATCCTGATAAATCTCCTCTGCAACCTCTCCAAAACTTCCACAGTTTTCCTGTAATGAGGCAACCAGAACTGAACACAATATTCTAATTGTGGTCTAACCACAGGATGTATCGAGCTGCAACATAACCTCACAGCTCTTAAACTCAAGGCCCCTGAAAATGAAAGCCGACACATCATTGGCTTTCTTAACAACCCTAACAACTTGGTTCGCAACTGTGAAGGATCCCTGGACATTGATCCAAGATTTCTCTGCTACTCCTCACTGTCAAGAATCCTGCATTAACCTTATAAAATATTTCTGCAGATTCCTTCAAACGTCAATCCTCTCTATTTTGGTATTTTCCTCCAGTCCCCACTACACTCTTAAACTGTGAAACCTCTTCCAGTCCCTACAATCCTCCTTAGCTCTGTCACCTCTGTAAGCATGTAGTTGTCGTCATGTGGTTTAGGCGATGGGTTAGAAAACCATTGGGGCTTGCCCACACAGGTTCGAATCCTGCCCAACAGGGCGGTGGGGCTGTGTCCGGAGGTGTTCTCTAACCTGCTCTGTGAGAAGGTGTCCCATGTCCTCAATGAGGAGACTGGGCGCCTTCTCACAGCGCACTTCACAAAAAGTCTCCAGGATACCTGAAAATCAACCCAATGACCTGTTGCCAAACATTTCAACTCCCCCACCCACTCTGCCGAGAACATGCAGGTCCTGGGCCTCCTCCAACCGCCACTCCCTCACCACCCGATGCCTGGAGGAAGAACGCCTTTTCTTTTGCCTTGGGACCCTCTAACCCCATGGCAGCAATGTGGACTTCACCAGTTTCCTCATTTCCCCTTACCCACTTACCGCAGTTCCAACCTTCCAGCTCAGCACCACACTCATGACCTGTCCCACCTGTCAATCTTCCTTCCCACCAATCTGTTCCACCCTTCTCTTTGACTTAGAACTCTTATCCCATATCCAAACACCTATTGCACTCTCAGCTACCTTCACCCCAACCCCACACCCTTCCCATTTATCTCTCCACCCCCGAACCTCCCAGCCTCATTCCTGACGCAGGGCTCCTGCGCGAAAAGTCGTCTTTCCTGCTCCTCGGATGCTGCCTGACCTGCTGTGCTTTTCCAGCACTACACTCTCAACTCTGATCGCCAGCAGCTGCAGACCTCAACGTCTCCTGTTTATCAGATGGGTCAATGGAATGAGGAATGGCAGATGGAGATTAATTTAGATAAATGTGAGGTGCTTCAGTTTGGAAAAGCAAATCCTCACAGGACTTATACACTTAATGGTAAGGTCCTAGGGAGTGTTGCTGAACAAAGAGGCCTCGGGGTGCAGGTTCATAGTTCCTTGATAGTGGAGTCGCAGGTAGATAAGATAGTGAAGAAGGCGTTTGGTATGCTTTCCTTTATTGGTCAGAGTATCGAGTATACGAGTTGGGAGATTATCTTGCGGCTGTACAGGACACTTGTTTGGCCACTGTTGGAATATTGCGTGCAACTCTGGTCTCATTCCTATCGGAAGGATGTTGTGAAACTTCAAAGGGTTCAGAAAAGATTTACAAGGATGTTGCCCAGGTTGGAGGATTTGAGCCACAGGGAGAGGCTCAAATCCTTGGAGTGTCAGAGGTTGAGGGGTGGCCTTATAGAGATTTATAAAGTCAGGAGGGGCCTGTATAGGATAAACAGACAAGGTCGCTTCCCTGGGATGGGGGAGTCCAGAACTAGAGGGCATAAGTTTAGGGCGGAGAGGTGAAAGATTTGAAAGGGACCTAAGGGGCAACTTTTTCACGCAGACGGTGCTGTGTGTACGGAATCAACTGCCAGAGTAAGTGGTGGAGGCAAGTAAACTTACAGCATTTAAAAGGCATCTGGATGGGTATATGAATAGGAAGGGTTTAGTGGGTTAAGTGCCGGTAAATGGAACGAGAATGGGTATGATACCTGGTTAGCGTGGACGAATTGGACCGAGGGGTATGTTTCTCTGCTGTGCATCTCTATCACTCTATGATTCTATTTTTTTCAACTGTTCATTTACAGCCGGACATTTCAGACTGTTTCCTCTGTTTACCTTGGTTAGTTCTCCCCTCAAACTCATGTAATTGTCTTTGTTTCTGATGCTCGGGTCTGCTTTATGGTCATTTGAAAAATTAATAATCTCTTTGAATTCCACAAGATTGCAATCTCCTGGAGGCTCTCTGTGTTGCACCACATCTTCACTCAGCTTCATCACTCAACGGTCAATCTGAGATCAGGATATCCCTAGCCATCTGCACAATATGCTATTCAAAGAAACACTGACAAAAAAAAAACATTCAAAGAAGAGCTCTGATCATATGACTCTTGACAGTGTGACTGTCCCAGATCATGCAAAGATTGAAGTCTCCTAATACTATCATAATGCCTTTGTTACAAATTCCAATGAATTCCTGTTTAATGCAGGGAGGAACAATGAAATGCTGCTAGGCAGCTGAAAACAAAAGTTTTTCTGCTTGTGTTTGTGACAAATGGGATCCAGAATTCACATTCATGCTGATTCAGTCACATCATCTGCGGCCAAATGCTTTCTCTGTAAAGCCCTTGTTATTGTTGACTGTCAGGGTTACCCATCCTGTACTCCCATTCTGCCTGAGATCCCACAAGATTGTGTACCTCTGTATATTTATGTTCCACCTTTTGTTCACCCTGTAACCACATCTCTGTGCTGACTAAATCCCATTTCCTCTGTGCCACAAGTCTATTACCTTATTGCAGATACTTTGGCAATTCCAAAAAATATATATGCTTTATTCTTTCCCACAATGTCCTGTCGCAAACCAATTCACTGATGTACAGTTTTAGTTAAACTCTGTCCCTTCCTGTTCCTTTCTGCTTATCTTCAGTCACATCCCCATGTTGTTCTGATGCATCACCTTTTCTCTTTGGATTTGTAAAGCTCCTTTTCACCTGAACTCTGTCCCTGCATCCTCCATGTTAGCTTAAAGCCCTGTCCATAAAACTACCAACATGATTGGCAAGGACACTGTTCCCAACGATGTTGTTTTTAATTCACTCGTAGGATTTTGCTGTCTCTCGCTGGCCAGCATTTCATGCCCATCCCCGAGCTGTCCTTGAACTGAGTGCCTTACCATACTAATACAAAGGGCAGTTTAAAGTCAACTCCATTGTTCTGGGTCTGGAGTCAAATGTAGGTCAGACCAGCTGCCTACTACTGATTTACTTCCTGAACGAATATTGAGCATTCAGATGTTTTTCCCTGCCACTGGCATTAAATTCTGGATGAACAGGCTAGTGAGAGTAATGTCAGACAATCGCCTGGCCCACTGATAGCTCCCTCATCCCTGAGCACTAATCTCAGTGCACCATGAATCAAACCCCTTCTTCTTGACCGTGGTTTGATCCTGACACCTTCCAGCAATCTGGTGCTATCATTCAGTATCTCTCCATGTGATATCTGTCACTGTGAGAGTCTAATTGCTGCCGGTGACTACAGCTTTTGTAGTTACTCCAGATCCTGAGCCAACAGAATTCTGCACTCCAGGGAGACGAGGCAACGCAGGGATGGAGACTGGGATTCTCCAGATCTCTGTGGGACTCAGTGCCATTGTCTATGTGGAACCCTCACTGGATCAGTCTAATTTCCCATTCTGTCTATTTCTCTGTCTCCTGCATATATTCAGGACAATCCTGACTCAATAAACTTCCCAAATGCTGGGTGTTTCATCCACCATCTCATTGAACACAGTTGGTCAGCCGGAGGGCAGGGAGATCTGGCGTCTCCAAAAAATCTGCAGCGAGGTAAGATCACCCACAGTGAACAGCGCAGAGCGAATTTAAGGGATCGAAGTTTGGTCCAGAAGACCTGACACAGATACAGTGCTGAAGGGTGAAGCAGATCATGAAGGGCCCAGGCTCAATCTCCACTCTCTTGCTAACTTGCATCACTGCAGTTCTGAGCCTTCCTATGACAATATAGGAAGATAACAGTTATCCATCCAGGCCTGTGCTGTCTTAATGAGCATCAGGACAACATCTGGGAAAGGAGGCCTCCCTTAAGAATGTGGTGTTGATACCTGGGATCTTTCTGTTCCCTATTCTCCCTCTCACACGGTTAGTTGTCATGTGATAGAGTCATAGAGCAAGGAAACACACCTTTTGGTCCATCTCATCTGCACCAATGCCTTGAATGGTTGTAATTGCCAGAAAAGTTCCTATTTCTGTAACCTCCACCCCTCCCATTATCCTGCCGTATATTTGAAACCTACTCCAATGCTGGTCGACTCTCCATATTTGTAAATTGCTGCAGTCTCGATAACATGCCCATCTCAATAATCTCATCCTGCAGTCAGTACAATAATCTCTATTTCTGTAGTTTTCCACAATAACTGCAGTCCATCCTGTCTCTGTAAAATTCTCCAGCCCGGACCAAAATACACCCCCCCCCCCCATGTACCTCCCTCAAGCCCCAGGTGAACATGATATCACTGCAACCTTCTGCAGGTCCGATCCCATTCCTGTCTCCTGGCCTACAGCACGACACGACCTATGTAACCATCTCCCATGCCTACCGACCTTCTTATCTGGGTAAACACCTCCCCAGACCCTTTTCCAGCGGAAACAACACTCCCCATCTCTGTGCGCTCCTCCCTGCACCTCAAACACCCTCTCTGTGTGTAACTCTGCAGGTTAGGTGACATGGCAGTTCAGTGGTGAGCACTGCTGCCTCACAACGCCAGGGACCCAGGTTCGATTCTAGTCTTGGGGGACTGTCTGCATGGAGTTAGCACATTCTCTCTGTGTCTGTATGGGTTTCCCCAAGGTGCCCTGTTTTTCTCCCACAGTCCAAAGATGTGCAGGTCAGGTGAATAGGCCATTCGAAACTGCCCATAGCGTTAAGTGCTTTAGTCAGAGGGAAATGGGTCTGGGTGGATTACTCTTTGGAGAGTTGGTGTGGACTTGTTGGGTCGTAGTGCCGTTTCCATACTGTCGGGAATATAATAACATCTACACTCTCCCTCTGCGTTCCATATTACTGGCCCTAAAAATATCCCTCTAACAATTAAACAGCTCCAAAACTCCCAATCTCTGTAAACTACGACAGCTCCAACATCCCTCCTTATTGGTGTAACCTCTTCCAGAAATCCTCTCAACATGTGGAGACCCCACAATCCTCCATATCTGTGTAATCCTCTCAGGTCACTGCAATACTCCAAACCTGAAGAACCCAGTCCAATGCCTGTGACTCTCCCAATCCAGTTCCTACAAGAGTCACTATCTGTGGAACATTCTCCCATCACTATCACCCACCCTGTCAATGTTAGCTCCTCTAGTATATCCATCAATCTAGTCATCTCTGTAACCTTCTCCAGCGCGTGTTGCCCTATCTGAATAAATGTCACCCTCCTCTCTTACCCTCCATACAGCAGGAACCATTCTACAGATTCAATACCCTCTGGTTGAATACATTCTTCCAGATCCCCATTCTAAATGGTCGTGCCTTCATTCTGAAGCTGTGCCCTTGGCTCCTAGTCTCTCCGACTAGAGGAAACATCTTCCCCCCACCCCCCCCCCCCATGTCCAATCCATCCAGGCACCTCAGTTCTGTAAGTTTGAATGAGGTCCTGCCACCACCACCTCTGAAAATTCATCAAGTACAAACCCAGAGACTTCACCTGCTCCTCATATGGCAAACATTTCATTCTTGTAAAACCCGTGCTTGTACCCACTCACATCCTTGTTCCAGACTGTTAATGCATAACATGTACAGCGTGGCCCCAACACTGACCCCTGCGGAGTTCCCTTCGTCACCAGTTCCCATCGTGAAAACGACCCCTTTATACCTACTCTCTTCTGCTTATCAGCCAATCCTCTATTCATATCAAACATGTTGTTCTGAAACTGAAATTTCACAAACCCTGCTGGATTTGTTTTCCTGTCTGGCTGTGAACAAGCAGAGTAGATAAAAGGGAGGAATGGTTTGTCGGGGTTTTCAGAAACCTTTCAACAAGGTCCCACTGAAGAGGTGGATAAGCAATATTGACAAATGTGGGATCGGAGGGAATGTACTGGCATGGGTTGGGAATTTTTTAACAGAAAACTAAGTGGTAATAAATGGATTAGTGCTTGACATCTAACTATTCACAAAGGGGTTTCATACATTTGATGGATGGACAAAATCTATTGATTCCATGTTTGTTGCTGACACAGAACGAGATGGGAATGTGGGTTGTGTGGATGAAGCAAAGGAGACATGAACAGACCATGAGTTTCCCTTGTACAAATTCATTGATGGGATGTGGCCATCACTTGCTTGGCTATCATTACCTTCCCAGCTGTAATTACCTGGAGAAGGTGGTGGTTAGCTGCCTTCCTCACCCATTGCGGTCCTTTGGGTGTAGGGACAGACACAGTGCTGGCAGGATGGAGCGTGGTTTTGAGGGCACCTTGGAAATGCTGGTATTCCCGTGCACCTGGAATCCTGTCCTTCCAGGGTATAGTTGCTCCGGGTTTGTGAAGTGGTGCTGAAAGGGCCTTCCTGAGTGACCTCAGTGCTGCTTGTAGATTTTTTATTTATTTATTCATTCGTGGTTATGAACATTGCTGGATGTATTGTTGATTTGGAATTGTCCCTGAGAAGGTGGTGGTGAGCTGCCTTCCTGAACCACTGCACCAGCTGTTGGAACTGTTGTTATCTGTGTCCCCTTCAGCAGGTGCGACAACACTCATGTCTGTAAATGCATACAGACAATGCAGCTCTTCCTGTATATGTGGCATCCTTCTCTGCCAACAACACTTATTGTTCATCAGAATGTCACACCATCTCCATTCCCATTTGTGCTAGTAATCTCTCAAATTTAATTATTCTTGTTTATACTTCTGATCACCTAAACCTCTTCTGTTCTAAATTTGTAACCCCTTAGTACATGTAAATCGCCATATAACTATATTAAATGACAGCACAGGTCGCCTTCCATAAATCTCTGTGAATGTCAGCGGTTGGTTGTGCTGTTTTTGGTACTTTTCATCCTCCTTATCCATCTTAGATCTTCCAGCCCCTGCAATCCCAGTAATTGCAAGGCTCCCATTCTCTGTACCTCCTTATGGCCTGAGGGTCCTTGAACACCACGAATGCTTCAAACATCTGTAACCCCCAAGTTACTGCGAGTCTTCTAACTCTGTAACATCCAACAGTCTCCAGTACCTTACGACACTTACTGGCTGTCAATTCGCATTTGTTGAAGTCTTCACATCTCAAGAAACAGCTCACAAAAAGCCCTTTAGACTTTACAAGGCTCCGTCACGAACAAGCCACATGTATCTATTTTCTTTGCCACCCTCAGTGCTTGCAACTTTCCCTGTATCTTCCAATAACCTGCTACAGACACTTCAGGTCTGGCTACCTCCGTAGATAACCTGTTCCATCCCTGACAGATCGCTCAATCACTGTAACACCCTCTGCACACTCTCATTCTCCTCTTTTCCACTGTCTTCCATGCACAGCGGGGATCCTATGGGGAGCAGCGTGGAATGGAATGTTACACATCTCAGGGCTTTTGCCCGAAACGTCTATTTTGCCTGTCCTCGGATTTTGCCTGTCCTCGGATGCTGCCTGAATTGCTGTGCTCTTCCAGCATCACTAATCCAAAATCTGTTACACATCTCAGCTGAGGCTTGAGGCCTACCATTACCTGGGAGTCACAACGGGAGAGAACCGAACAGTGAGCAGCACAAAGCGGGAGAATATAAATCAGCAGCGAGGATCAAGGCCTAGCAGAAATTGGCGTTGGAGAAACAGCAGAGCAGGAGGCTCTGAATCAGCCTCACAGGAGAAGGAACTTAACCCTAACAACCACAAGAGACATCCTGACCGTGTCCAAGTCCAAGACTGGGATTTGAGAGTCCCCTTGTCTCACTACCGGGTACGGTGACTGACTGTGGTCCAATGATATTCAGCTTCCTGGGTTTGTGTCTGTGCTAAACACCAAGACAATGTAGCAGGCGGCTGAGACTGGTAGTTCTGGCTGAGGATAAACACTGTTGAGGGCAGAGTAAGGTTTTTCAATAATTATGTGAACGCTCAAGGCATACCAAAGTGAATGTGTACAAACACGGAGTGAGCAGCCCAGAGGGACAGGCCATGAGCTGGGTGTGTGTCCCTGAGCACAGTGTCCTTGCAGCAACATTGAGTGTATACAAACACGGAGTGAGCAGCCCAGAGGGATAGTCCATGAGCTGGGTATATGTATTCCTGAGCACAGTATCCTTGCAGCAGCATTGCAATGAGAGTTGTCAGTGCACCCTGAGCTGCAGCATTGAAGTACAGAAGTGTATTGTAGTGAGTTGAAGATGTGCTGGGATGGCATGTTGAGGCTGGCATGTGACAGATGCCAGCATTGGTGGGTGTGGAGTACATGCAGCTGCTATCAGTGCAGTATTCCCAAAGACGTTGCTGTCCAAGATAGAAGGCTGCAGGATCGAGGGGCGAGATGGAGTCACCAGTTACCAGTTCTGACTTTCATGTCAAGTTCTCCATATTGAGTTTCCCTACTGTGGAAGGGAGGGTATGAAGCTGAAAATTGATGAGGAGCGACCTCCATGAATGTGGGTGTTGATCATCAGTAATCATTCAGTGAGCATCTCACTACTGCTGCACTCAAATCTTGTCTTAAAGAACAGTCCGGCAGAGGAACAGGCCCTTCAGCCCAGCATGTCCGCACTGACACATGATGCCCTTTGAAAGTTAAAACGAAAGTTTATGCTTCTACACATTCTATGTCATTCTGTTCGCTGCTGTCTCGTCTCTGTGTCAAGATCCCTCTTTAGCCTTGCTATATTAGCTTTTCCCCTCTATCAGTGTAGTCCAGGCACTTTCACATTCTGTCTGGAAAAGCAAAAGAAAACTTACCTATCATACTTTCTCCCTTTTACTTAAAACCTATGGTCCCTTGTAATTGATATTTCTACTCTGGGAAAAAATTCTCCTTCTGGCGAATACCCTCCAAACCAGACAACACTCTGGTAAATCTTTCCCATACCCTTTCCAACACTTCCACATCGTGTGGCAATCAGTAATGTATACAAAATTCCAAATGTGCCCGAATTAAGTTTCTCTACAGCTGCAGTATGACCTGCTAATTTTCATACTCCATGCTCGGATGCCTGTCTGCAAGTTTGCCGTCAGTCTTCTTGATCACCCTATCCACCCGTGTTGTCACTTTCAGGGAACTGTGGAGCTGTACACCTCGATCCCTTCGGATGTTGATGCGGCGAGTAGTTTATCCATCCACATTACACCTCTCTCCCGCACTAGACTGTCTAAAACACATCACGTTGCAACTGTCCAGAAAAAGTTACATCTGTGTTTTCCCTGTCCTGCTGTATTTTCTGGCAATCATTCTCACAATCTGCAACTCCGCCAATCTATTTACAGATCTCCAGTCACAAAAACACTGTTCCACCACCACTCTGTCTTCTATGACCAAGCAGTTCTCTATACATCTTACTAACTAACGGCGGATCCCATTTCACTTCACCTTGCGTATGAGCCTGCTATAAGGAACCATATCAACGGCCTTGCTAAGGTCCAGACGGCCAGCATCCAGCCCCGTGCCCTCATCAATCAATTTTGTCACTTCCTCAAAATAATCAATCAAGTTTGTGAACATGATCTTCCCCACACAACTGTGTTGCCTGTCGCTCGTAAGCCCATACTAGAGTACTTTTGGAGCTGCACTCATTCAGACATTTGATTATTCCATCATAACTATGACTTGAACCTTGGAGGTAAGATTAGAGTCCCTACAGTGTGGAAACATGCCGTTTGGCCCAACCAGTCCACACCAACCCTCCGAAGAGTAACCTACCCAGACCCATTTTCCTCTGACTAAAGCACCTAACACTATGGGCAATTTAGTGTGGCCAATCCACTCTTGGACTGTGGGAGGAAATCGGAGCACCGGGATGAAACGCACACAGACACGGGGGAATGTGCAAACTCCACACAGACTATCACATGAAGCCGGCGCTGTGAGGTAGCAGTGCTAACCACTGAGCCACAGTGCCGCTGTTGACGGTTACTGTACAGTGGGAGGTATGTTGGGCCGTGATGGTTACTGTACAGTGGGATGTATGTTAGGCCATGATGGTTACTGTACAGTGGGAGGTATGTTGGGCCGTGTTGGTTACTGTACAGTGGGAGGTATGTCGGGTCATGATGGTTACTGTACAGTGGGAGGTATGTCGGGCCGTGATGGTTACTGTACAGTGGGAGGTATGTGGGGCCGTGATGGTTACTGTACATTGGGAGGTATGTTGGGCTGTGATGGTTCTTGTACAGTGTGGTTATGTCGGGTTGTGAGGTTGCAGACTGTATGAGTTGTACAGAGTATGATTCTGCTCCTGACTGTGGCCCACTGCACCTCATGGATGCATCATCATTAGTTTCTCAATCTCTTTAAAGCCCAGGGGGCTGCATATCATGGTGAGGGGAGTCTGTAAAATGTGAAGTTCGCCCCTGTTCCCCATAAGGACTGTGCAGTGACCATTCTTACTGATATATGAAATGGAGAGGTGTATCTGCAGCTGGCAGATCGGTGATGATGTGGTCAATTATATGTTTCCCTTTTATTGATTCCACCATAACCTGCCGCAGAGCAGTCCAGCAACCACAGGATCCAGCATCAATTCTGAGCACGATACTGACTATATACAATGGATCTGTCCCCCTCTGCCCGGCTTGTCCTATCAGTGTGACATACCCTAACAGAGAGGATGGCGATGTTGCCTGGTATTAGTCCTGTTCACAGACTCCTGCTTCACAGATAATATCTAACTGTTACTTGATATACAACAGGTCACTTTTACATTTTGTATAATGAAGAGTTAATATCACTTTGGTTTATTTTAAAATCTGTAAGAAACAAACATCATTTCTTTAGTTGAAAACCATTGAAGTGAACAATAATTGAATTACCAGAGCACACAGCTAACGATTACACAATTCAGTGACTGTAGTAAACAGCTGATTGATGTTCAGATGAATGAACACACCATCTTGCAGGCAGCAAAGCTGTTGAAAATGACTTTGAGGAAAAGCCTGAATTCAGACACAGTGTTACTGGCCCTCACCATGACCTCCACAACTCTGGCCATCTCCACAATCTGTCCAGTGAGTTTCCAAACTGGAGCTGAGCAGTTACTGACATAATCCCTCACAATAGACTAATTAGAGACATACCTGAACAACGGAGAGATGTGAGTGGGGAAAACTGGTCAATGGACTAGCACATGGCGCTGATCCAGACGCAGTTCAACATTTGTAACAATGACCTGTAAACAGCCATGTCCTGCAAGTCTATCTCTTCTGGTATGGCACCTAAACTCTGTAATTCTGCACCTTGGACCTGATCCTGAATGAAGGTGTTATAAAGGCTCCTGCAGCACATGGCATCTTACATTGAATCCCTCATAAACCATATCCAGTGTATGTTAGTCCTAACAATGTCAGTATCCAAATAGAATTGTACAGCTCCATTGATGGCCAGCATCATCCCAGCCCAATGATCCTATGTGTAAATTGAGTTGGAAATCTCTGTGTAAATGTTTGCAGCATTGTTCTAACCGTTAACAGCAAAGTGTCTTTACTGAAGTTTCGATAACCTTTCATAATACCAACTTTTAGATAGTCCAATAAGCACAAAAGTCCTTGTACTTAATAATAATTTGGTCTTGGTTGTGGGAATGAGATTTATCATTTCAATGCTCCATACTGTGAGTTGTGCACTGTTTTTATCATAATGTTGTTATAAAAGTGAACGGAATAAATGGGTGGATTTTAGATTAGATTACGTTTCCACTGTAATGTAATCTAATCTAAAATCCACCCATTTATTCCGTTCATTTTTATAACAACATTATGATGAAAACAGTGCCCAACTCACAGTAAGGAGCATTGAAATGATAAATCTCATTCCCACACCCAAGACCAAATTATTATTAAGTACAAGGGCTTTGAAAATATACAATTATTTTCTCTTGTAATAATATTTTGAACTAATAGTCGACTCTCTTGCTCCTCAGTTGCTGCCTGAACGGCTGTGCTTTTTTTCAGAACCACACTTTTTGACTCTGATCTCCAGCATCTGCAGTCCTCCATTTCCCCCTGCTAATATTCATTCATAATCATTTTTGTGGCAACAATATCACTGTGTGATTAAACATGTTAGTCAGATATGAGTATATTTTCAATTGCCTCTGTCTGTCTCAGAGCTCAGTGATGTGTGATGTGACTGTCAGTATCTGTGTGATGCTCGGTATGTAGGCCATGCCTCTGAGAGACTGTCCGATTGTTTCAAACAGCACATCCCTTCAACTGTTTACAACAAATAGGTCACTGCCTGGACCCAACCAGCCAGAGCTCACAAAACCCAAAGTACAGTGTCCAGAATTGGGCAGGTCTGGACAGTATTTTTCATGCCTGTCCCTTGTTGCCCTTGAGAAGGTGAGCGTGAGCTGTCACATTGAACCGCTGCAACCCATGTGCTGTAGGTAGACGTACAATACCATTAGGGAAGAATTTGAAGCAGTGACACTGAAAGAACGGCAATATGCTTCCCAATCAGCTAAATGGCTTGAATTGGAACGCGAACATGGTGGTCCCATGTATCTGCTTCCCTTGTCCTTCTTGATGGTCGGGGGTTCAGAGGTACGTGGTAAGGAGCCTTGGGAAATTTCTGCAGACCACCGTGTAAATGGCAGACATTGCTGCTTCTGAGTGTCAGTGGATGAGGGGTGAAGCTGCACTCACACAGGCAAATGGAGGTATTTAAACACACACACATTCAACGTGAGTCTTTTTGATGGGAGACAGGCTTTCCGAAATTTTGAGGTGAGTCATTCCTGTAGGATTTCTTGCCCCTGACATATTCTTGTAGCCAATGAATTAATATGTGTCAAAGTGTGGCGCTGGAAAAGCACAACAGGTCAGGCAGCACATGAGGTACAGGAGAGTCGACGTTTTAGCATAAGCCCTTCACATGACTGGGTAATGAAATTATATGGTCTGCCCAGTTCTGGTTAATGGTAATCCCCGGGATATTGCTAGGTAGGTGGTTAGTGATGGTGGTGGCATTGAACATTAAATGATATGGTACACTTTTCTATTGTCAGAGGTAATCGTTGTCTGGCCAGTGTGTAATGGAAATGGTACTTGTCACTGTTAAGCACACACCTGCATAGTTCCAGGACCTGTTGCATTTGGACAAGGACTGCTCCAGTATCTGAGTAACTCACGAATGGTGTTGAACATTGCCCAATCATTGGCAAACATCCCCAGTTGTGACTTAACTTGAGTAGGAGTGCTCATTTATGAAGCAGCTGAAAATTATTGGGCCTAGGGCAGAGAGAACTCTTACAGCTTACTGATGCTGTCCCTCTCTCTGAGCTAGGAAGCTTGCTTCTAGTTCCACCTGCTCCAGAGGTGTCTAACAACATATCTGAACAGAATAATGTTGCAGAATCTTCCTGAAGGAGCTGAGCGAGGACTTGCTTAGCTCAATTAGTTGGATGGATATTTTGTAATGCAGATTAATGCCAACAGTGTGGGTTCAGTTCCAGCACTGAATGAGGTGACTGAAAAGGGCTGTCTTACTCACCCTCTCACTTGCTTGAGGCATGATGACTGTTCAGTTAAACTGCTGCTAGTCGCATCTATCTAACAAGAGAACAATCCTATCATCCTGTTGGTGTATGGTGCCTTGCCTTTCCATTTCTGGTCTACAGGTTTACTCGGAAACCCCTCCCCTGGGGACCTGCGGCGGAGCTGAGATGGCTGCTCCCCACCAAACCCAGCCACCTTCCTTTGTACCAGGTATAACTTCAGCCAGTGCAGGCGATTCCTATTTGCTCCAATTTTGCTGTTAATCCAGGATATGACACTTGGTCAAATGCAGTTATGATGATGTTAAGTGCAGACACTGTCACCTCAACTCGAGAATTCAGCTGTGTGTTCTCTTGTTGTACATCGTTAAACCAAGGCTTCAATGTGCCCAAGGGATGAGAGCCCAAACTGAGCTTCAGCGAGCAGGTTGGTGATGAGGCAGTGCTGCTTGATCCCACTGTAGATGACATCTTCCATCACTTTATTAATGTTGGGAATTAGAGCAATGGGGCAGTCATTGATTGTCTGATGTTTGTCTATGTGTGTACAGGACACATCCTGATAAATTTCCCACATTGTCAGGTAGGTGCCAGTGCTGTATCCCAGCATGAAAAGCTTGAATGGAATGTACTCAGGACCCACAGCCTTTGCATTCCCCATCCCTTCAGCCGTTTGGAGTTACCTCACACAGTGAATAGACTTAGCTGATGACTGCCATCTGGAGAAAACTATAATAGATCATCCCATCGACACTTTGGTCTGAACATTTTGGTGAATGTTTCAGCCTTAGCTTTTCTATTGTTGTACTGGGCCCTTTCATCGTTGAGGAGGGTGATATTTGTGGATCCTACTCTTCCAGTTAGCTGTTTGATTGACCACACAATTCAGGCTGATTGCATGCGTCAGGATTACAGAAATTGGGTATGATTTGTTGGTTAGATCTGTCTGTCACTGGCTGTTTACGCTATTTGGTAAGTAAGTGGTCCTGTTTGGTAACGTCGCTTCATTGTGAGGTATACCTGGTGCTGCTCTTGACCGGTCCTCCTGTGTTCCTCATAGAACACGGGTTTAACCCCTGGCCTGATGGTCAGGGTAAACTGGAGCATATGCCAGGCAGTGACAGTGAAAATTGTGCTAGAGTACAATTCTGCTGCTGTTGGAAATGACCAGAATCACCTCACACAGGCCAGTGCTGTGTTCTAGATCTCTTTGAAATCTTTACCATTTAGCATGGTGATAATATTTCTCACATGTGCGCTCATGTATGTGTGTACACACACACGCACACACACTATTGACAATGTAAAAGTGGGACTTTCTCTGTAGAAATACTGTATGCCCTTTCACCATTCCCAATATGGTCCTCGATCAATGTGTCTGCAGCCGGTAGTTTGGTGCGGATGAGGTCAAGTATGTTTCTGCTTGTCAGTCGTTTCCTCCCGATTCGGTGCAGCCCCAGTCCAGCAGCTATGTCATTTTGGACCCGACCATTTCGATCAGCAATGCTGCTGCTGAGCCCCTCTTGGTGGTGGGGTTTGAAGTGGCCCACCCAGTATACATTCCCCAGCTCATCCACTCTGTCAGTGCGTCCTCCAAGTGTTGTTCAATATAGAGAGACACTGATCCACTAGCTCAGGCAGGGGAGTCATCATGAGGTTTCCATTTCAGTGTTTGATCTGACACCATGAGGTTTCGTTATGTCACATTGTTGCTTGAGGAGTCTGTTGAATGCCTCTCCCACATCTCGCCCTCGTCCCCAGACATTAGGAAGGAGTGATTTCCAGTGTCTGCAGTGCTTTTAATTTTTGTCACTATCAATCGAATGGCCTCTTCTGTACTGTATGACACTCACTCTATGACTCATGTGATTTGGCAGTCCAGGTCTCACGACTTCAGTTCCTCCAAGTGCCTTGTCTATTCCACAGATTTCTACAATTTTTTCTCGATTAAGACATTGCATAATTCCGTTTTTAAAGTATCTACGTGTATCTCTGTATCTTTCCCTGTCATCTCCTCCAGCCGCTACACCCATTTGTATCTCAGTAACCTTCCATATCTCCACAATCTTTATCTCATACTCCAACTCCACCTCACACTGTCAATTCCGCCAGCCCCTGCACCCCTCCCTATCTCTCTAATATCCAGCCACTACATCTCTCCCCATATCCTGTGAATGAATTATAAAATTTCTCAATAACATGTTCTATCATGCACAGGTCACGCTATCTCTCGACCACCTCTAGCCTTGCTTTCGCACCTCTGTAACATCTCCAGCCTTGCTTTCCTCTCTCTGTAACATCTCCAGGCTTTCTTTCGCATCTCTGTGACATCTCCAGCCTTGCTTTCGCATCTCTGGAACATCTCCAGTCTTGCTTCCCTCTCTATCTGAAACATCTCCAGCCTTGCTTTCCTCTCTATCTGTAAAATCTCCAGCCTTGCTTTCCTATCGCTGTAACATCTCCAGCCTTGCTTTCCTCTCCCTGTAACATCTCAAACATTGCTATCCTCTCTCCCTGTAACATCTCCAGCTTTGCTTTCCGATCTCTCTGTCACACCTCCTGCCTTGTTTTCCTCTCTCTGTAGCATCTCCAGCCTTGCTTTCCTCTCTCCCTGTAACATCTCCAGCCTTGCTTTCCAATCTCTATAACATCTCCAGCCTGGTTTCCTTCACACCTCAGTGAATTGGTTTTTACACACCCCAGCGAATTGGTTATATATTTGCTCCTGCATTTTCATCTTTCTGGGGCTCTATAAAATATCCCCAGCAGTGTGCCTGTCATCGTTTGGAACCTCACCTCGACCCATAATGCCTCATTTGAAGACACGTCCAAGATATCGTCCCTCCTTACTGCAGTAACTGTCCCTTAATTAATAATGCAACACCACCTCCACTTTAGCATCCTCTCCTGTCCTGACTATAATTCCAGTACAACAGAACACTGAGTTGGTAGCCCTGACCTCCCTCAAACACGTCTCTGTGATGGCAAAAATATTCAACCTCCACATGTCGACTCATGCCATTGTCACAACAGTCTGTCGGATAATACTCCCAGCATTAATGTAAGCTGGAATATAACACCTGGAATACTCTGTGTATCGGAGTTCCTGAATCATTCACTATTTGTTACCAGGCTGCCCAAACCATGAACCAAACTTGTAACTCTGGGACTGAATGAATATTTGTTGAATTGTATTTTTTTTGAAAAAGAATGTATTCATCAAGTGCAACTTTCCAGAACTGGGCAGTCAGCTCCACATACAATGGGTTTCTGATGGTTATTGCCACCCCCCACCCCCTCCACCCCCCCCCCCCCCCCTCAGTGTGCAGAGGGGCCAGCCCTCAGTAATGGAGAAAGTGAGGACTGCAGTTGATGGAGATCAGAGTCGAAAAGTGTGGTATTGGAAAAGCACAGCATCCGAGGAGCAGGAGAGTCGATAGTTCTGGCATGAGCTCTTTATCAGGAAGGCATTGGTGCATTCATTTTTTTTTTGATTCTGTGATTTGCAGGACGTTGGGAACCATACGTGCTCAGCAAGGCAGCACTGTATATAGCACTGAAAAGGAAAACAGTCAATCAATTGGTTGGACAGGGTGTAGACAGGTTGAGGGGAAATACAGACTGATTGAATTACAAGCATAAGGATGGATAAATCCCCTGGGCCAGATGGGGTATACACAAGGTTACCTCAGGAGGTGATGGAAGAGATTGGTGTGACTTTGGTAATAATATATGCGTCTTCACTGTTCACTGGAGTAGTGCCAGATGTTTGGGGGGGGGGGAGTGGCAAATGTTACCCCCTTGTTCAGGGAAGGGAATAGGAATAACCCTGGGAATGATAGAACAGTCAGTCTTACACCAATGGAGGGCAAAGTATTGGAGACGATTCTGAGAGACAGGATTTACAATTACTTAACAAAAACCATAGTACGATCAGAGGTAGTCAGCATGGCTTTTTGAAGAGCAGGACATGCCTCACAAACCTTATTGAATTCTTTGAAGATGTGAAAAAACATGTTGATGAAGATAGACCAGTAGATGTGGTGAACACGAATTTTAGAAGGCATTTGATAAGGTTTCCCGTTGTGGGCTCATTCAGAATGTAAGGAGGCATGCGACGCAGGGAAATGTGGCTCTCTGGATACGGCGTGGCTGGCCCATAGAAGACAGAGGGTGGTAGCAGATGGAAAGTATTCAGAGTGAAGCTCAGTGAGCAGTGGCATTCCACAGTGATCGGTTCTGGGGCCTGTGCTCTTTGTGATTTTTATAAATGACTTTGATGAGGAAGTGGAATGGTGGGTACGAAAGTTTGCCAATGACATGAAAGTTGATGGAGTTGTGGATAGTGTGGTGGGTTGTTGTAGTTTGCAACAGGACATTGATAGTAGACAGAGCTGGGCTGATAAGTGGCAGATAGAATGTAACCAATAAAAGTGTGAATTGGTTTAATTTGGAAAGGTTGCATTTGCATACAGGATACAAGGTTAAAGGCAGAATTCTTGGCAGTGTGGAGCAACAGAGGGATCTTGGGGTCCATGCCCATAGTTTCCTCAGTGTTGCCACTGACGTTGATAAGGTTGTTAAGGAGGTGTATGGTGTGTTGGCTTTCATTATGGGGGATTGTGTTTAAGTGCGACGAGGTTAATGCTTAGGTCAATAAAGCTGAGGTTCAACCACACTAGGAGTATTGTGTTCAGATCTGGTTGCCTCAGTATAGGAAACATGTGGAAGCCTCAGTCCGTGTGTAGAGGAGATTTACCAGGATGCTGCCAGGACTGGAGGACACGTCTTAGGGAGAAAGTTTGAGGGAGCTGGTGCTTTTCTCCCTGGAACGAAGAAGGATGAGAGGTGACTTGATAGGGGTGTACAAGATGTTGAGAGACATAGGTAGATTGGATAGCCAAAGTCTTTTCCCATGGCAGAAGTGGCTATCAACAAGGAACGTAATTTTAATATGATTGGAGAAAGGTTTCGGGGGCTGTGAGAGATAGGTTCTTTGCACAGAAAGTGGTGGGGGCGGAATGCACCGCCAGTGGTGGTAGTAGAGTCAGATACATTAGAGATATTTAAGAAGACTCTTGGATAGGCACATGGAAGTTAGTACATTGAAGGTTATGTAGGTTAGTCTGATCTTAGAGTAGGATAAAAGGCTGCCAAAACATTGAGAGCTGAAGCGCCTGCACTGTGCTGTACTGTTCTATGTTCCAAGTTTCACTCAGTTTGTGGATTCTCGTCCGTTGGTGAATGTGGGAGGAAGTGAGGCGGGTGAGGGAGTGAGTCAGGTGAGGGAGTGAGGTGTGTGAGGTCAGGAATGTTGTGGTGGGGCGTTAGACCAAGACTTCCAGTTTTGATGTGCTTTGTTACATTCACCTGAATGTCAGCACAATATGTGAGGTTTCCAAGACCAGACAAAATCCACCAAGTTCAGTTATTGAAACGATTCCTGGCTTGCCATTTGCTCCTGGTTTCTTCAGATACATTCTGTTGGATGACCTATAATTAGTATCTGAGCATCCAAAGGCATGTACAATTTTATTTTGATCCTGGTTAATGTGAAGGTACATTTAGTGGATATAGTTTCAGAGGGTTCACTGTGAGACACAAGATGCTGAAATAGACTGTCAATTGTGAACGTTTTCACCCAGTGTCTGGTCCAGGGAGCAGATGTATGGAATCTGGAGGTCATGCCAGATGTCATCACCATAAGTAACGTGTGCGATGTGATTATGACACTCCATGTCCATACATCTGCTCCCTGGGCCAGGCTCTGACTGATGATGAATTTATAAGGCATGATTCCTGGTCAGTCATTGGTATCTAATTTAGACAGCATTTGTACCTACACTGAGAGTAGTGATAGCCTGTTGGCTAGTTTCCTCCTGCTCAAGGCGGATCCCAAATGAATCTCTGCCAGATAATGTTTGAATGACTGCCCTGACCCAGGTTGGAAACTGTCTGGTCAGATTCAGGAGCAGGCCAGTGTCTCACTCAGTGGCACAGGCAGCTGTGAGGTCCAGTAGCACTGTACCCGAATTCAGGCTTTTTGGAATCCACTTTTAATGTTGGTCATAATGCAAAGTCATGGGTTTACTGATCTGAACAATGATCAGGAGTTTGCCATGTTTGTGAATTGGGCAATTATAAGATAAGAGCTACAATTATTCAACTGAACAATAACTGCATCATCTCTGAAAACAATTAAGTTGATTCTATATTTATGGAATTAAAACATAATCACGAAAAACCATTTATTATACCAAAGTAAGGAATCACATTTTGTTTTGTATCGAAAGCGAACATGTCTGGCTATTTTGGTGATCACAATTACACATTGAATCTCAGTATTCAAATACATACATTGTCGCTCTATCATTTACAAAGTGGCTGACCTCTAACTGATTACATATTCAGATTGAACAAATGATTGAAAAATCAAATAGACTTACAACTCTTACACATTTAAATATAATCAATCGATTTAATTTCTCACCTGAAGTACGTGAGCTTCAGCTATTTGCCAACAATTCTTTTAGTTTTAAAATAATGATGGAACAGGATAGACTAGATGTAAATGTTAATGTTCTAAATTGGAGAAATGCATATTTTGATGGTATTAGACAATAACTTTCAAAAGCTGATGGCAGCAGATGTTCGCAGGGAAAGGGGTGGCTGGAAAATGGAAAGTCTTCAGAAATGAGAGAACGAGTGTCCAGAGACAATATATTCCTGTTAGGATTAAAGGAAAGGCTGGTAGGTATAGAGAATGCTAAATGACTAATGAAATTGAGGGTCTGGTTAAGAAAAAAGAGGAAGCATATGACAGGTACAGGCAGCATAGGTCGAGTGAATCCTTAGAAGAGTATAAAGGCAGGAGGAGTATACTAGAGAGGGAAGTCAGGAAATCAAAAAGGGGACATGAGATAGTTTTGGCAAATAGATTTAGGGAGAATCAAAAGGACTTTACAAATACATTGAGGACAAAAGGGTAAATAGGGAGAGAATAGAGTTCTCAAAGTTCAGCAAGACAGCCTTTGTGAGGAGCTGCAGCACTTAGGGAAGATACTAAATGAGTATTTTGTATCACTGTTTACTCAGGAGAAGGACATGGGCGATGTAGATATACAGAGAAATAGATGGTGACATCTTACAAAATGTTCATATTACAGAGGAGGAAGTGCTGATGTCTTGAAATGCATAAAAGTGGATAAATCCCCAGGACCCGATCGATCAGCTGCAGCCTAGAACTCTGTGGGAAGTTAGAGAACTGATTGCTGAGCCTCTTGCTGAGATACTTGTACCATTGATAGCCACAAGTGAAGTGCCAGAAGACTGGAGGTGGGCGAACGTGGTGCCACTGTTTAAGAAAAGTGGTAAGGACAAGCCAGCGAACTATAGACCAGTGAGACTAACGTCAGTGGAGGGCAAGTTGTTGCAGGGAATCCTGAGGGACAGGATGAACATGTATTTGGAAAGGCAAAGACTGATTAGGGATAGTCAACATGCCACTGTGTGTGGAAAATGATGTATCACGAACTTGATTGAATTTTTCGCAGAAGTAACAAAGAGGATTGATGAGAGCAGAGCGGTGGCCGTGGTCTATATGGACTTCAGTAAGGCATTCGATAAGGTTCCCCATGGGAGACTGTTTAGCAAGGTTAGATTTCATTGGAGTACAGGGAGAACTAGCCAGTTGGATACAGAACAAGCTAAAGGTAGAAGACAGAGGCTGGTGGTGGATTGTTTTTTTTTCAGATTGGAGGCATGTGACCAGTGGAGTGTCACAAGGATCGGTGCTGGGTCCACGACGTTTTGTCATTTATATAAGTGATTTGCATGTGAGTATAAGAGGTATAGTTAGCAAATGTGCTGATGACACCAAAATTGGAGGTGTACTGGACAGCAAAGAAGGTTACCTCAGATGACAAGAAGATCTTGATCATATGGGCCAATGGGCTGAGGAGTGGCAGATGGAGTTTAATTTAGATAAATGTGAGATGCTGCATTTTGGAACAGCAAATCTTAGCAGGACTAATACTCTTAATGGTGAGGTCAAATGGAGTGTTGCTGAACAAAGTGGCTTTGTAGTGCAGGTTCATTGTTCCTTGAAAGTAGAGGAACAGGTAGGTAGGTTAGTGAAGAAGGCATTTGGTATGATTTCATTAATTGGTCAGAACATTGAGTACAGGAGTTGCGAGGACATTGCAGCTGTACAGGACATTGTTTAGGCGACTTTTGGAATATTGCGTGCAATTCTGTTCCCCTTCATATCGGTAGGATGTTGTGAATCTTGAAAGTGTTCTAAAAAGATTTACAAGGATGTTGCCAAGGTCGGAGGGTTTGAGCTATAAGGTAAAAACAATGACTGCAGATGCTGGAAACCAGATTCTGGATCATTGGTGCTGGAAGAGCACAGCAATTCAGGCAGCATCCGACGAGCAGCAAAATCGACGTTTCGGGCAAAAGCCCTTCATCAGGAATAAAGGCAGAGAGCCTGAAGCGTGGAGAGATAAGCTAGAGGAGGGTGGGGATGGGGAGAAAGTAGCATAGAGTACAATAGGTGAGTGGGGCAGGAGATAAAGGTGATAGGTCAGGGAGGAGAGGGTGGAGTGTATAGGTGGAAAAGGAGCTAGGCAGGTCGGACAAGTCCGGACAGGTCAAGGGGACAGTGCGGGTTGGAAGTTTGAAACTAGGATGATGTGGGGGAAGGGGAAATGAGGAAGCTGTTGAAGTCCACATTGATGCCCTGGGGTTGAAGTGTTCCGAGGCGGAAGATGAGGCGTTCTTCCTCCAGGCGTCTGGTGGTGAGGCAGCGGCGGAGAAGCGGGCCCAGGACCTCCATGTCCTCGGCAGAGTGGAAGGGGAAGTTGAAATGTTGGGCCACGGGGCGGTTTGGTTGATTGGTGCGGGTGTCTCGGAGATGTTCCCTAAAGCGCTCTGCTAGGAGGCACCCAGTCTCCCCAATGTAGAGGAGACCGCATCGGGAGCAACGGATACAATAAATGATATTAGTGGATGTGCAGGTAAAACTTTGATGGATGTGGAAGGCTCCTTTAGGGCCTTGGATAGAGGTGAGGTAGGAGGTGTGAGCACAGGCTTTACAGTTCTTGCGGTGCAGGGGAAAGTGCCAGAATGGGAGGGTGGGTCATAGGGGGGCGTGGAGCTGACCAGGTAGTCACTGAGGGAACGGTCTTTGCGGAAGGCGGAAAGGGGTGGGGAGGGAAATATATCCCTGGTGGTGGGGTCTTTTTGGAGGTGGCGGAAATGTCGGTGGATGATTTGGTTTATGCGAAGGTTGGTAGGGTGGAAGGTTAGAACCAAGGGCATTCTGTCCTTGTTGCGGTTGGAGGGCATCTTTAACCACGTGGGAAGGGAAATTGTGGTCTCTAAAGAAGGAGGCCATCTGGTGTGTTCTGTGGTGGAACTGGTCCTCCTGGGAGCAGATACGGTGGAGGCGGAGGAATTGAGAATACAGGATGGCATTTTTGCAAGAGATCGGGTGGGAAGAGGTGTAATCCAGGTAGCTGTGGGAGTTGGTGGGTTTGTAAAAAATGTCAGTGTCAAGTCGGTCGTCACTAATGGAGATGGAGAGGTCAAGGAAGGGGAGGGAGGTGTCAGAGATTGTCCAGGTAAATTTAAGATCAGCGTGGAATGTGTTGGTGAAGTTGATGCATTGCTCAACCTCCTCGCGGGAGCACGAGGTGGCGCCAATGCAGTCATCAATGTAGCGGAGAAAGAGGTGGGGAGTGGTGCCGGTGTAATTACGGAAGATCAACTGTTCTACGTATCCAACAAAGAGACAGGCATAGCTGGGGCCCATAAGTGTGCCCATGGCTACCGCATTGGTCTGGAGGAAGTGGGAGGATTCAAAGGAGAAATTGTTAAGGGTGCGGACCAGTTCGGCCAAACGAATGAGAGTGTCGGTGGAAGGGTACTGTTGGGGACGTCTGGAGAGTTCTGTGTTTGAGCTATAGCTGGTGGTTGAATGGGCTATGGCTATTTTCCTTGGAACATTGGAGACTGAGGGGTGACCTGAAAAAGGTTTATAAAATCATAAGGGCCATGAATGGGGAGATAGACAAGGTCTTTTCCCTGGTATGGGAGAGTCCAGAACTAGAGGGCATAGGTTTAGGTTGGGAAGGGAAAATATAAAAGAGATGCAAGGTGCAACCTTTTCACACAGAGGGTGATTTGTGTATGGAATAAGCTACCAGAGAAAGTGTTGGAAGTTAGTACAATTGCAACATTTAGATGGTGTCTGGATAAGTATATGAATAGAAAGATTTAGAGGGATATGGGCTGAGTGCTGGCAGGTGGGACAAGATTGGTTTGTGTTATCTGGTCGGCATGGACGGGTTGGACCGAAGGAACTGTACCATGCTGTACATCTCTTTGACTCTGTGACTGTAATTTAGAAATGACAATAATTTGATATGTACTGTCAAATAAATGGTTTATATCATTAAATTGTAGCATACAATAGTTGAAATCTTGCTATTTTTAGAATGAATGATAAAGAACAAAGAACATTCCAGCACAGGAACAGACCCTTTGGCCCTCCCAGCCTGTGCTGATCCAGATCCTCCTATTTTCTAAACGTGCCACCTATTTTCTAAGATAATGTATCCCTCTGCTGCCTGCCCATTCATGTATCTGTCAAACACATCTTAGATAACGCTATTATACCTGCCCCGATCTCCTCTGTTGGTAACACGTTCCAGGCTGCCACCACAATATGTGTAAAGAACTTCCCACATATATCTACCCTAAACCCTTCCCCTCTCACTTTGAACTCATGACGCCTAGTAATTGAGTTCCAACATCTGGGGAAAAAGCTTCTTGCTTTCCACCCTGTCTATATCTCTCTTGATTTTGTAGACCTCAATCAGGTCCCCCTCAACCTTTGTCTTTATAATTAAAATAATCCTAATCTACTCAATCTTCCTTCATAACCAGCACCCTCCATACCAGGCAACATCTGGGTGAACCTACTCTGCACTCTATTCAAAGCATCCACATCCTTTTGGTAACGTGGTGACCAGAAATATATGCAGTATTTCAAATGCGGTTAAACCAAAGTCCAATGCAACTGTAACATGGCCTGCCAACGTTTGGACTCAACAGCTTATCCAATGAAGGAAATAATGTCTTATGTTGCCTTGACCAGTTTACTGACCTGCGTTGCCACCTTCAGGAAACAATGGACCCAGGTCTCACTGTATGTCAATTTTCCCCAAGACTTTTCCGTTTACTGTATTGTTGCTCTTGAACTGGATCTTCCAAAATGCATCGCCTCGCATTTGCACAGTCTGAACTCCATCTGCCATTTCTGTGCCCATCTCTCCAATCTATCTATATTCTGCTGCATTCTCTGACATTTCCCTTCACTATCTGCTACTCCACCAATCTTGGCGTCATCTGCAAACTTGCTAATCAGGCAACCGATACCATCCTCCAAATCATTGACATATATCTCAAACAACAGTGGTCCCAGCACAGATCGCTGTTGCATACAACTGGTCAGAGGTCTCCATTTTGGGAAATCCCCTTCCACTACTACTCTCCGTCTCCTGTTGGCCAGCCAGTTCTCTATCCATCTAGATAAAACATCCTGGACCCCATGCGGCATCACCTTCTCCATCAGCCTACCCTGGAGAACCTAATAAAACACTTTACTGAAGTCCCTCAGTATCTTCTCCAGAAGCTTCCCTACCACTGATCTGAGGCTCGCCGGTCTATAAATACCTGGATAATTCCCGCTATCCTTCTTAAACAAGGAGACAGCATTAGCAATGCTCCAGACCTCCGGGACCTCACCCATGTATAAGGGTCCTGCAAAGATATTTGTTAAAGCCCCAGTTATTTCCTCACTCATATCCCCCAGTAACCTGTGGTAGATCTCATCCAGACCTGGGAGCTTGTCTACATTTCTACCTTTTAGAATATCCAAAACTTCCTCCCTCTTTATGTCGACTTGACCCAGAGTACGCAAAGATCTATCCCTAACCTCAACATCCATCATGTCCCTCTCCTTGGTGAATACAGATGAAAAGTACTCGCTAAGAATCTCACCCATTTTCTCTGACTCCATGCATAACTTTCTTCCTTTGTCCTGTGTGGGCCAAACAGTTCTCGAGTTATCCTCTTGTTGCTTATATATGAAACGTAGTCTTTGGGATTTTCCTCAACCCTGTTTGGTAAAGATATCTCATGACCACTTTTACCCCTCTTAATTCCTCAATATATACTGGGAAATGTGGTTCGTGTAAAGAAAATAAACATTTGTTCGTGCGAGTGGGAACTCAGACCTTTTCAAACTGTTTTGTGCCAAAACATATTTGAAATCCGTCTCAATGCAAATAAAAAGCAAAAGAAGAAACATCTTGGGAAGTGTAATTTTCAGCCACTGTCCCCCCAAAGTACTTCTGAGGTAGAATATAGTGAGGGCTTGTCACAGGAGCACAATCTTAACTATGGGTGTTTTGAACATGCAAATTGACTTAATTAATCAACTTGACAGTGATATCCTCGAATAAAAATTCATAGAGTGTATGAGAGATTATTTCTGAGAGCAGGATGGCATGGAACCAACCAGAGAATGGGCTAACTTAGATTTGATATTATGTAACAAGGAAGGATTGGTGGATGAGCTTTGACTTGGAAGGAGTAAACACAACATGCTGGAGTTTCACATTCAGATTGAAAGAGTGAAGACTGAGTCATACATGAGAGATTTAGTGTTATTCAATGGTAATTATACTGGCCTAAGGAAGGATTTGACCTGGGTGGACTGGGGGGTGGGTGGGGGTGGGAGAAATGAATAGTCAAAGGCAGGCAGATGAAGAAATTTGGCAAATAATGAGGGAGATACTGAAGACCGAACAGGAGTTGCATAACGGGGAAAAAAAATCATCCATATCTTGATAAGGAAGTCAAGGATAACATGAAGGCAAATCCTAGTGCATATCATACTGGACATGTTCGTCACACTATGGAGGATTGGGCAAGTCAGTGGCCTCATGGTGTTATCACTGAATTCTTATGTGATAAGCCCAGATAATGTTCTGGTGACCTGGGTCCAAATCCTGCCACAGCAAGTAGGGGAGCTTGATTTCAAATCTGGAATTAAGAGACTGATAGTGGTTATGAATCGATTGCCAAGAAAAACCCACCTGGTTCACTGATGTCCTTTAGGTAAGGAAACTGCCATCCTTACCACGGATTCACCTCTCTCAGGCTGAAGGCCTTTCTGACCGGACGGGCCACCAGAAAGAATAATCTTACAATGGGCAATAATAAATTTACCATGGAGTTACAAAACTGAACAATTATTAAAACATGCTGTGAAATGGACCCCAACTTTGACTAAATTCTCTGTGCTAATCCACATGCTGCAGAATCCCGACAGGCTGCAGATACCCACAGACGGTTTGCAAACAAACCTGAAACTCCAGATCCTGTAATACTCACCTGAAGTTGGACCTGAATGGGACAGTGGAATGTTGCCCTTAAGCCAACCCATGGTTGAGTCTGATTGATCAGGGTAAATAAACCTGATCATTCCATTGACAGATCCTCCTTACCTTACCAAAAGGGAGTGAAGACTTGGAAGGATAAGAATCACCATAAAACCCCACACAGTGCAGTAACTGGAGAATAACCACGGAAAGAGAAGACGCCTCCAAGATCATCAGAAGAACAAGAAGATATCACCAAGTCGAGCCCGGTCAACTTCTAGTGGGGTAGTTTGTGATTATCCAAAGTTAAGTTAAAGCATTAGATAATGTGTAGTGTTTATCATTGCGTTATAATACGTTTTATTGTTCTACTATTAAATGTGTTCAAAAAAACAAATATTGTCTGTAAGAGTTAACTCGGTTCTTTCGCTGAATATAAGATTTCAATCACACTGTGCACCAGAAACAAAACTTTCCTAATTGCTGACTCAACCTACAAGTTTATCTGGAGACAATCCTGGACTGGAACTCGCAACTCTCTTTGCACTTCAGACTTCTGATTTTTCTCTCCACTTACAAAGTAGTCTATGCCTGTATTCTTCCTACTAATGTGCATCACCTCGCACTTTCCCAAGTTGTACTCCATCTGCCACTTGTTTGCCCACTCTCGTAATAGTAATTCAGTTTCTCATCTATTATTTGTTCCACACGGCTATCTCTCCAGAGTCATTTTCCAGTGCCCCATTATCCACTTCTGCTTCTCTTTTGCCCTTTATATATCTAAAGAAACTCTTACAGTTGTCCTTTATATCACTGGATAGCTTAACCTTATATTTAATCTTATCCGTCCTTATTCCTTATTTTTGTTGCCATCTGTTCATCTTTGAAGCTTCCAAACCTTCTGGTTTCGCACTGCTATTTGCGATGTTATCTACTTTCTATTTTCCTTTTACGCTAGCCACGACTGTCTCAGTCATCCATGGTTGCCTCATCCTCGCTGAACAATGCATCTTTTTCATCGGGATAAATCTCTGCTGTGACTCCTAAATTGCTCCAAGAAACTCCCGCCATTATTGTTCCACTGTTTTTCCTGCTCGGCTCCTCTCCCAGTCAATTCTATCCAGCTCCTTCCTTGTGTCTTTGAAGGTGTATTTAGTTAGCTGTAATATTAACTCCGATTCTACTTTCTCCCTCTCAAGTTGAAGAGTAGGTTCAATCATAGTATGATCACTGCCTCCGAAGGTTCCTTCACCTTAAGCTTCCTTATCAAGTCTGCCTCACTGCACAGCTCTAAATCCAGTATTGCCCGTTCCCTAGTTGCCTGCACCATAAGCTGCTCCAAAAAGCCATCTTGTAGACATTCCACAAATTCCTTTCCTTGAAAACCACTACCACTGATTTTCCCAGTCCTCCTGCATATTGAAATCCCCCCAGTCACTGTAACCTTGCCTTTCCTACATATCGTTTCTATCTCCTCGTCTGTCATGCGCGCCAGCTTCTGACTACGATTTGTCGACCTGTACATAACTCCAACTACGGGTTTTCACCTTTACGGTTCTTCAATTCTACCCACACACATTCCACACCATCTGACTCTATTTTAAGTAATGGAACTGAGTGATGCGACTGCAAAACACTTTAGCATTGTCTCCAATTTATAGTTTAGACATGAAGTAACAATATTTCATTGTCAATTACTTTGCAATATGGCCACAGTGTATTTCTTTCGCCAAATATTCTGTCTTTATTACGGAATAATACAAACTTCAGCGTGGGTTTCCTCCGGGTGCTCCGGTTTCCTCCCACAGTCCAAAAATGTGCAGGTTAAATGAATTGGTCAAGCTAAATTGCCCATAGTGTTAGGTGAAGGGGTAAATGTAGGAGAATGGGTCTGGGTGAGTTGTGCTTCGGCTGGTCGGTGTGGACTTGTTGGGCCGAAGGGCCTGTCTTCACACTGTAACTAATCTATAAAAAATACTTGAAACTGTTCGAGAAGGAAGATATGAAGAGGACATGATCCTTTAAGGAGATTAAGGTGGGTCAAGTGAACAGGCAAATATTGGTATATGGAACATAGTCGCAAAAATGTGTCTGTACTAAAATATATTGGCGGGTTGAATGGAAGCGTAGTGTATTATTTCAGTGGAGAGATTGGCTTTAGGCGCAGAGGAACCGGGCACTTGGATTACAAAATAATAATTTTACGAGTACATCAAATTTTTAGGGAGGTAAAACAAATGTTGAAACTTTCTGAAACAGAATACATTTAAAAGTTGGGACGATTTTGTACAGATTTACAATGTAGTGGTGTAACCACATCGAGAGGGCGATGGCCACAATGATATGAAATGCAATCCAGAGAAGATTCTCTCAGCTGACTCTTGTGAGGAGCGTTTATTTCAGGAGGAAATCTTGAAATGACTGGCTCTGGATCTGCTGGGGTTTAGGTGAACAACATGTGGTCTTGCTTAAACTCAAAATATTCCAAGTAGTCTTTCAAGTAGAATTCTAAAACAATATTTCAGCTTGTGTGAGAGATTACCATGAGTGGATGGAGAGTAAAACAGAAAAATGTCTCTGTTAAGGAGATGGCGATTAGGTGTCATCCTCTCAGAGTGTTGTGTCTTTGTACAATTCTCTTCCCAGATAGCGATGGAGGATAAAGCATTGAATATTCCTAAGGCAGAGACTGGCAGATTCTTGACTAAGAATGATGCACGAACATTGTAATGGCAAATGAGGAATGTGCGATTGAGGTCACAATCAGATCATCCACGACTTATCACATGATGGAGATGTTTTGATTCCTTACCCCTGATGCTAGGTTTTACATTTCTGTTGTCTTTAGATACTGAAAATAAAATAACACAGTTCTCACAATTTCAAAGACAGCGACAAACTCTTCAGATCAACAAAATGCCCTTGTTGTTTAAAAATTATTAGAAAATCGGATTGTCTTTTTAGTTCATTTGGGATTTTAATGGAGCTAGACCAGCATTAATTGCCCTTGAGAAGTTCCAGTCCAGTTGATGTTGGTCCATCCAAGTGGCTGTTGAGAGGGAGTGCCAGCAGTGCATCTCATGTGCCGGTTTAACTGGGAGTAAATATTACTGGTGAGAAACAGTTCGCAGGATAACAGACTCTTTGTCAATACGAATATATGGGAAGGAACTTATTATTCTTCAGAGAAATAACAACGTTAAACGAGAAGTCTATATAATAATGAAACAAAGTCTGTTTCTATGTTATTGGTGAACTTAAAATAATGGTGTCAAACAGCTGGAATAATGTTGATGCTGTGTTGGACGATTCTTACACTGAGCATGTGAATTATCCTGGATGATTTCAGAGATGGCTGAGCTGTCCTAGGTTGAGTAAGTGCTGATACTCTATGGGATGATGCTTGTTTGTAATCTCGCCACTTACTGAGCAAAGTTCGTTGGAAGAAACCAAGTCCAATTGGCTGCTGCTTCAGAATATATCAGACATTTCATGGCTGCCACCACATGGAATCATGTAATAAAGACAAGGCCCGTCGAGTCTGCACCACCCAGTGCTGATACAGTGTTTTATAATGTTTGTGAGGTTACCTCCTGAACCATCCTCCCAGGCAATGCATGTTTGACACATATCATGCTCTGGGTTCGAAACAGATTTCACAAATCCTATGTTAGTATATTCTCTTTGACTTCAAACATATTTCCCATTGTTTTTGACCCTTTGACTAAGGGGAATAGTTGTTGTCTGTTCACTCGTCCCATACCTCTCATGCTATAATACACCTCTGTCAGTTTGATCCTCACCTTTCTCTGCTCCAAAAGCAAATCTAACCTATCTTCATGGTTTGTGTTCTCCCTTGTCTTGTTACATCTTCCAAAGTGCAGCATCTCACATATTTCAGTGTTACCTTTTATCAGTCATTGATCTGGCCATTTGAAAATCTGTTTGTACCCTCCTGTAACCAACACGTTCCTGCTCACTGTGACCCACCTGGATAATCACTGCGTCATCTACAACATTGTTTATCATCCTCTAACATCCGCCCACCCCCCCCACATATACCATATTCTTATCATCACAATTTATGAATTTCAGAAACAAGCCTTGATTTTCTTCCTGTTCTACTGATGTGGTTGCAGAATTGGGAATTCCAGTCTCATTTTTTTTTCTATTTTGGTGAATTTACACCGTGAATTAGCTGTGGTCTTTTGTGAGGGAGCCACAAACAGTATTTTGGACATGGAGCTGAATTCTGCTTTTATACTCCGCCCCTCTGCATGTATTATTCATAATGCTTGGACATAATTAATCTTGGACTAGTGTTTGGCACCTTGCCCTGCAGCATTTTCATTTTACGTGGGCCTGCAGCTTATTCTTTATAACATTCGCTGCAATAGTCAGAGCTGAAAGAACTTTTTCATCTGCAGGATGGACACAGGCTCATTCATTATTTTTGTTTCAAAGAGCTAGAGCTATGATGATAAAGATTGAATTAAATTCTGGATTATAAACACACTATAGAAGATCAATTCACATTCTCATGTTTACACTGAATTGGAAGAAAATTAAAAGAACAAACACCCACGGTTCAGAATATTGTTTGAAAAGTGATGTCATGTTGAAATAATGCATTAAGGATGACCATGCATCAATTTTCTTTTAAATATTGTGAGGACATTGTTCAAACAAACAGTGTTCTTGTCTTTTGCTCTTTATTCTTCCAACTGATCTGCCCGTGTAGTTTGAGGTGAGATCAGAGTGACATCCCTTTCAATCTAAGCAGGACTTGACTGAAGGTGGAATCAAGGACCCTGAGCAAAACTGTGATTAATGGCAATTAGAGAACATTCTGTACTGGGAATGGGAACAAGAGAAAAATCAGTCTCTGAAAGGTATCTTCCAAGTTGCATGTCATCCTGACGAAGGATTAATTTGCTGGTCCTTCACAAGTATTTGTTAAAAATCTTGGAATACCCCGACAAACGGCTCTGTCTGGATTTGCATCACTTTGGATTGAAGAAGTAAAACAGGGCAACTCTGTGTCACTTATTCCAGAGCCATTGAGGATGACAAATAAAGTCTGCCCTTGCTCGTGCCTTCCAAAACCCTGGATAAATATGTCTTGTTAAAATACAAAGATATTTTACGTTTTCATAGATATATGGAAACTCTCAGAAAGGTAAGATCTTGCTGGATGAGTACGATGCCAGTGACATCAGGAGCATGATAAGGCATTGTTAACAATTGGGATCAGTACTTCAATCAATTACTTTCAGAGAATTGATCATGTGATGTCATGACCTCCAAGTTCAACATTTTCATAATGCATTATGACAATGGCAATAAACTATCGGTATTTGGGGAGCTGTCAGGCACATAGTTTTTCATTTTTCATTCAAAAACCATAACCAAGTTCTTGAGCGTCAATAGAAATGGCAGCTTCGCTGTTCGCTTTCAGATCAGACAAATATCCACTGTCCACAAGAGTAACTAAGTTGAAAGTGCAGGAAAACATTTGCAGGTTCTGAGCAGAGAGAAACACAATTAACTTTTTGATTCCAATATGAGTTTTTCAGAAGAGGATCATATCAGACTCAATATGCTGCCTCTGTTTCTACCTCTAGATCCTGACTCATCTGTGGCGTTTTGTCACTGTTTACTGTTTAGAAAATAGAACATAGAACAGTACAGCACAGAACAGGCCTTTCAGCCCACGATGTCGTGCCGACCATTGATCCTCATGTGAGGTAAACCTAATCTATGAACTCTCAAATTTCTGTGACCATATGCATGTCCAGCAGTCTGTTAAATATCCCCAATGACCTTGCTTCCACAACTGCTGCTGGCAACGCATTCCATGCTCTCACAACTCTCTGCGTAAATACCCCGCCTCTGACATGTGCTCTACACTTTCCGCCAGACAGCTTAAAACTGTGACTCCTCGTGTTAACAATTGCTGCCCTGGCAATAGGTTTCTGGCTATCGACTCTATCTATGCCTCTCATTATCTTGTACACCTCAATTAGGTCCCCTCTCTTCCTTCTTTCTTCCAACGATAACAGTCCGAGCTCAGTCCACCTCTCTTCGTAAGATAAGCCCTCCAGTCCAGGCAGCGTCATGGTAAACCTCCTCTGAACCCTCTCCAAAGCATCCACATCTTTCCTATAATAGGGCGACCAGAACTGGACACAGTATTCCAAGTGCGGTCTAACCAAAGTTTTATAGAGCTGTAACAAGATCTCACGACTCTTAAACTCAATCCCCCTGTTAATGAAAGCCAAAACACCATAGGATTTCTTAACAACCCTGTCCACCTGGGTGGAAATTTTAAGGGAGCTATGTACCTGCACACCAAGATCCCGTTGTTCCTCCACACTGCCAAAATTCCTGCCTTTAATCCTGTACTCAACTTTCAAGTTCGATCTTGCAAAATGCATCACCTCGCATTTATCCAGTTTGAATTCCATCTACCACGTCTCAGCCCATCTCTGCATCCTGGCAATGTCATGCTGCAGCCTACGACAGTCCTGTGTACTGTCAATGATACCTCCAACCTTTGTGTCCTCTGCAAACTTGCAAACCCATCCTTCAATTTCCTCATCCAAGTCATTTATAAAAATTACAAAGAGTAGAGGCCTAAGAACACAGCCCTGTGGAACACCACTCACCACTGACTTCCAGGCAGAGTATTTTCCTTTCACTACCACTCGCTGTCTTCTGTCGACCAGCCAATTCTGTATCCAGACAGCTAAATGTCCCTGTATCCCATTCCTCCTGACCTTCTGAACGAGCCTACCATGGGGAACCTTACCAAATGCCTAACTGAAGTCCAGATACACAACATGAGCTCGACCCTCATCAACTTGTCTAGTAACATCCTCAAAGAACTCAATAAGATTTGTGAGGCATGACCTGCCGCTCACAAAGTTGAAACTTTATTGCTGGAACAGCACAGCAGGTCAGGCAGCATCCAGGGAACAGGAGATTCGACGTTTCGGGCACAGGCCCTTCTTCAGGCCATTCCTGAAGAAGGGCCTGTGCCCGAAACGTCGAATCTCCTGTTCCCTGGATGCTGCCTGACCTGCTGTGCTGTTCCAGCAATAAAGTTTCAACTTTGATCTCCAGCATCTGCAGACCTCACTTTCTCCTGCCCCTCACAAAGCCGTGCTGAACTGCCTTTAATCAAGCCATGCTCTTCCAGGTGGTCATAAATCCTATTCCTCAGAATCCTTTCTAACACCTTGCAGATGGCAGACGTGTGACTGACTGGTCTGTAATTTCCGGGGAGTACCCTATTTCCTTTCTTGAAGAGAGGAATTACATTTGTCTCCCTCCAGTCCTCAGGTACGAATCCAGTGGAGAGCGAGGATGCAAAGATCTTCGCAAGTGGCGAAGCAATCACTATTCTCATTTCCCATAGCAGCTGAGGACAAATCTGGTCTGGCCCTGGCGACTTGTTAATATTAATGTTTGTCAAAATTTTCAACACATCCGCGTTCTCAATCTATCAGTTGCTGCATGATTACCTGCTCCTCAATAGTTTCATTCACAACAAGGTCCTTTTCGTTCGTAAAGACAGAAGCAAAAAACTCACTTCGGGCTTCCCCTACCTCCTCAGACTCTATACACAAGTTCCCTGTGCTATACCTGATCGGCCCTACTCTTTCTTTGATCATTCTCTTATTCCTCAGATATGAGCAAAATGCCTTTAGATTCTCCCTTATCCTTCCTGCCAGGCCTTTTTCCTGCCCCCTCCTGGCTCTCCTCAGACCATTTTTGAGCTCCTTCCTCGCCTGCCTGTAATCGTCTAGAGCTGAGCAAGACCCTTGCTTCCTCCACCTTATGTAAGCAGCCTTCTTTCTTTTGACGAGAAGCTCCTCTGCTCTCGTCATCCAAGGTTCCTTTATCTTACCCCTTCTTGCCTGTCTCAAAGGAACACATTTGTGCATCACTCGCAACAACTGTTCCTTAAACCGTCTCCACATGTCTATAGTGCCCTTTCCATGGAACAATTGCTCCCAGTCCATGCTTCGCAACGCAGTATGATAGTATCATAGTTTCCTTTTCCCCAACTAAATATCCTCCCATTGTGCCTGATTCTCTCATTCTCCATAGCTATGTAGAATATGAGGCAGTTGTGCTCACTTTCACCAAAATGCTCTCCCACCGCAAGATCTGACACCTGCCCCAGCTCATTGCCGAGCACCAAATCCAAAATGTCCTTTCCCTTCGTCGGCCTGTCGACATACTGAGTTAGGAAACCATCCTGAACACACCTTACAAAAACAGCTCCTTCCAAACCATCTGGTGGAAGGAGGTTCCAATCAATATTGGGAAAATTAGTCACCCATTTCAACTACCCTATTCCATTCACACTTTTCCAAAATCTGCCGACCTATGCTTTCTTTAATCTCCCTGATTCTACTGGGGGCCTGTAGTAACCCCTTTTGAGGTGATTGCTGCCTTACTGTTCCTAATTTCCACCCATACTTACTCAGTAGGCAGACCTTCGTCGATAATGGTAACATCTGTAGCTGTGATACACTCTCTGATTAGCAGTGCTACACCGCCTCCTCTTTTTACCTCCTCCCTATTCTTTTTAAATGTTCTAAACCCTGGAACAGTCACCAACCATTCCTGCCCCTGAGAAACCCACGTCTCTGTTATGGCCACAACATCATAGCTCTAAGCTCATCACTTTTATTTACACTTTCCCCAGTACTACAGCGCACAGTGACTCCGTTTCGGGGGAGGGGGCGGGGACGGGGGAATGGTGTCTCAGTGGTTAGCATGGTTGTTTCACAGTACCAGGGACATGGTTTGGGGGGAGATGGAGGGGGGGGGGGGCATAGTGTCTCAGTGTTTAGTACGGCTGTCTCACAGTACCAGGGACTCGGTTGGAGGGATAGGGTGGGGAATTGGGACATGGTATCTCAGTGGTTAACACAGCTGTCTCAAAGTACCAGGGAGCCGGTTTGTGGGGAGGGGAGGGGGGCATTGTGTCTCAGTGGTGAGCACGGCTGTCTCACAGTACCAGGAACCCGGTTTGGGGGGGGAGTGGGAGGAGGTGCATGGTGTCTCAGTTTTAAGCACGGCTGTCTCGCAGTACCAGGGACCCAGTATTGGGCGAGGGGGAGAGGAGCATGATGTCTCAGTGGTTAGCACGGCTATCTCACAGTACCAGAGACCCGGTTTGTGGGGAGGGGGAGGAGGGCTGGTGTCTCAGTGGTGAGCACGGCTGTCTCACAGTACCAGGGACACTGTTTGGGGGGGAGTGTGAGGGGGACATGGTGTCTTAGTGGTTAGCACGGCTGTCTCACAGTACCAGGGACCTGGTTTGGGGGGAGGGTGGAGGGGGTGCATGGTGTCTCAATGCTTAGCATGGCTGTCCCACAGTACCTGGGACCCAGTGTGGGGGGAGGGGGAGGGGGGAATGGTGTCTCAGTGGTTAGCACGGCTGTCTCACAGTACCAGGGACCCGGTTTGGGGGAGGGGGGAGGTGGGGGGCATGGAGTCTCAGTGATTAGCACGGCAGTCTCACAGTACCATGGGCACGGTTTTTCAAATTTCTTGTCATTAATTCCTGAATAATCGACTTTAACAATATTTCTTAAATGTGAACAGTTTTCTCGCTGCTATATATTCCATCGTGAAGGTGATAATTCCAATCTCTTTGTTCACTCCATTCCTGTATAATTGGCACATGGCGTGAAATGATCTGCTCTGATTGCTCTGTAAGAGTCTGAGTTGCTGAATGGCATCATTCTCTTCCTTGTGCACAAAATCGATGGGCTGATGTTTTTCTGGTGTTCCACATCACCATCTCGATGGTCTGCCTGTCCTCCTCCTGTTGATGCGTAAGAGTCGTGAGGGCTTATGCAATCTTCCTGTTGCAGTGTAACAGTTTGAGGGGCTGAAAAAACCTTCTCATATTCCTCCATCACAGGCTGGAGATCCTGAACGGTCTCTCCTGAATCACTGATATAGGACTGAGGGAATGATTGGCCTTCTTCTGTTCCCACATACGAGACATGTGAGGTAAGCTTCTTCCTCCTTTCCCATAAGAAATCTTATCGTTTGCATCCTTCTCCAATTCCCGTGCAACAGGCTCGACGGGACTGAATATCCTCCTGTTATCCCAGTGCACCAATCTCCAGTCTCTATGTGACGTCTTCCAGTTCCTATGTTACAGACTTGAGGAGGCTGAATAGACTGATCCTATTGCTGCATAACAGGGTACTGTGATGCATGGCCTACTCTGGGCCCAGTGTTAGCGACTCGAGGAGCTGACTGGCCTCCTCCCGTAACTGTATATCAGGCTCCAGGGGCTGAATAGTCTCTTCCTGTTCTGGTGTAACAGGGTCAATGTCCTTCGAGAAACTACCTCCGAATAAATGACAGAAGGTGCTGAACGAGAGAGTGCCCATATTCTGAAGCACTCTCATCTCCATATCTGACTTACAGAGATGAACCATTAATATAGTCTTTTTTCTGGATAAAGTCCTGAAGCTGAAATTAACAAAAGAGGTCCCTCCCAGATACCTTATATTCCTGGCTCAGTTGCTCAAAATTCATCATGACCTCCCTGTCAAAAGATTCTCCCAAACAGGAAACTCATCTGGACTCCGAGAGCCTAAAGCCAGAATCCATCAATCCCGGCTGGAATCCTACCAATCCTACAATGAGAGTGAAAGCCGAAGTTTTTGTATTGTAAAGTGCCCTCAACTTGTCCCATCATTCTCCATGCTTTCACTGTGTTAAGGACAATCGGTTTCTGCAATTCTCTATAACAGTCCTCATCTTGTCCATGAACAACAGATTAATGAGGGGACAATTTTGCTGGAAGGCCTCGATTTCCAGCCAAATTGACCATGAGTCCTGGCAAGCCCAATCAGCCACATCGGATAGCAAGGAACTTAGCTGGTATTTCTTAAAGTATGGAAAACCAGCACGCCCCCATTCACTGTGGAAGCTGCAATTTGTGCAGCTTAATAGGAGGCCATCTGTGATGCAAGATGAAAGATCAAAGCCAACTGTTAAGCCTCCGTACCGCCTGCCTGGGCCGAGTCAAAGGGAGCATTGTCATGGGGTATCATAAACAAGGAAGGACATTAATTTTAACCAGAGCTAACCCAAACTGGATATTGGAAGATTCTGTCTTATCTTCTCTAGCAACTGCACGAAGTTAGCTTTATATAATTAATCGAAGGCTTGGATGTTAAAAATACCTAAACCTCATTGTGACCATCTGGAAGGGAATCAGATTCCACCCCAAGGTCTGGTACCCTAATAAGACCCCCAACAGGGATGGTCTCTGATTTCATAAAATTGATTTTATACCCTGAGAAAGATCCAAATGAATTAAATCATTCGTATTAAACAGGACACAGATATCATTGGGTTAGTTAGAAAGAGAGGAACACCATCTGCTTAAAGGGTGATCTTATGCCTTCCTGGTCCTACCTCCTTGCCAGTGATATTGGCGTCCCTCCAGATGCCAACGGCTCAATCATTAATGTAAATGGTAACAATGAAAGAGAGCAACTTTGTTGGCTGCCACTGTTAATGCTAAAATTGTCAGATCTTATACCATTGGTGAAATTCGCTGCTTTTGGGTCACTATATAACACTGCCACCCACCAGGCGAAGACCCCTCCAAGACCGAACCATTCAAGGACATAAAAGGCGCACATCCACTCCATCCGGTCAAGTGCTTTCTCTGAATCCAGGGAGACCCCCGAGCCTGGAATCGAACCTTGCTGGCAGACTGGAAGCATATTTAGCACTCTTCCAATATTATCAGAGGACCTACGGCTCCTAATAAAAATGGTCCTCTTTCACAATGGAACTTTAAAGCCAGCGTTTTCGACAAAATTTTAAAGTCCACGTTTAATAATGAAATAGGCACATACAAATTGCAATCCTCTGGGACTTTCCCTCTCTTGAGAATAAGATGAATATTTCCTTCTCTCAGAGAGGATGGGAGGCAGTCCTGACTGTACGAATAATTGTACATCTCCAACACTGGCCCAGCCAGCATGTCTATGAACTCCTTCTAAATTTCACTCTGAAAGTCCATCTGGGCCGGAGGCTTTACCACTCTGGAGCTGCCTCAGTGTCTCCTGTATCTCTCTGATTATCAGAGCGGCAGTCTAAAGAGACGCCTGCTCTGAACTTACACCTGAGAGGTCCAAATTCTTAATAAAGGACTCCATCGTCGCCAATCAGTCCTCCCAGCCCGCTGACTGGAACAAACCAGAGTAGAACTTCCTGAACGCTGCATTAATCTTTTTGGGATCACGGGTGATAATAGCAGCAATCCTCTTTCTGGCCAAGTTCTCCTAATATCTACCTGGTTATCATCATGCTGGAATATCTTCTGTTTCGCAAAGGAAATCTCTCTCTTTGCTCTCTGGGTGAGTGCAGTCCGGAGGGCTGTAATCTGCTGCAATTAAGTTATAGATGGTCTGACAAAATGGGGTGTCTCAGCTCTCTTCAGCCGAGCCTCAAGCTTACGCTGCTGCTCTCCCTTCTGCCGCTTCTGAGTCGCCGAGTAAGAAATAATCAAATCCCTTGTATAGGCTTTGGCAGTCTCCCAGAGCACCGTCGGATTACTGGTCGTACACAAGCTAATGTTCCAAAAAATATAAATTCCCCCGAAAAATACTCAATCAATTTGCTTTCTTCAGGAGGAAAGGATCCACGTGCCAGTGCCGTGAGCCTGTCCCATCGCCACCATCCTTGACCTCCATGTCCACTGCCACTTGATCAGAAATGGCTATGTTCCCAATTCTACAGGACAGCACCGAATTTAAAAAAAAAAAGACCAATGGGGCAAACAACATGACAATCCCAGTATAGCATTTATGTGGGTTAGAAAAAAAGGTGAAGTCCCTGTCTTCAGGCTGAAGACATCTCACACACATCCACCAAGCCAGCTACCTGTTCAAATCTACCAGCTGCCTGGGTGGTGGGGAAATACCCGCAAAACCCCTCAACATCCTATCCACCTCGGGGTCTATACGCCAGTTAAAGTCTTCCCTTAATTGTATGACTTGCCCCAAGGATCATCAACCTGGAGAGCAGATCTATTTGTAATTTGAGGGGGTGTGCTGGGGGCAATATTAATCAAGGTCCCATATTCCTCTCCATGTATTAAAGCTTTAAGGATCAGAGACCACCCACATCCATTCTTAATTTGTTCAAACAACTGAAGTGGAAGGTTCTTATGATTGAGTATAACTACTCCTCTACTTGTTGAATTAAACGATGAGAAAACACCCGGCTGAACCTTCCGTGCTGTAACGTTAAATGCTTCTTATCAGTTAGATATGCTTCTTGCAGCAAGGCTACAGCAAACCTTTCCTTTTTAAGACTTGAACGTATATTCTTTTTCTCTTAATCGGTGAATGGCTCCCTTTAACATTCCAGGTCCACCATTTAAACGAGCAGTTAGCTAAACCATCCAAAGCAGCCGATGACCCACTTAGAGAAGAACCCAATTTATAGCGCCGAGTGAAAGCTGTAAACAGTTCGTATAAACTTGAAAATATAACGACAAAAAGAACCAAATCAAAACTTCTAGCAACTACTTCTACCATGAACCAACATAGAACACAAATAAGCAGAGACATTCCCCCTTGCCCACAGGGGACGCTTATACTACCCATTAATCCCCCATGGCTCCTCCTAGCTGAAGCCACTCCAAACCCAGACAAAACAAAGTTTAAAAAACGTTACACGGGTCCTATAACAAGAAAATTAAAAGTGGGCATTCAACCTTGTCCCATCCATACTTTCACCCGAGGCAGTCCAGGTGAAACAAAATGTAACGATTCCAACCTCGCCCAACCCCCTTTTCCATTCCGTACTAAGAGAGAGAAACTAAAAGCAAATGATAGAAAAAAAAACAAAAGATAATGGGAGGTGAGGAAGAAAGGAGGAGAGAGTAAACGGAAAAATGAGACTTCCACATACTAAAAAAAACCCCAAAACGAGGTAAACCAGGCAAACCCCAGAGAAAACATAGGGAACACAATTGTCCATATTATTTGAACCAGACAGTCTATTTTAATGTGTACAGCAAGTCCTTTGCGTTTTCTAGTGAGGTAAAATTAAACACAGACCCGCTATGACTGAACGTAATATTGCTGGATATCTTACCAAGTACAGAATATTCATGTCCCTCAGTCTCCCTTTTTGCCTAACCAAAGGCTTGCCTCTTTCGAATCACAGCCGTAGAAAGGTCTTGGAAAAAAGATAATTCGTGATCCTTTGTAGATCAGAACCTATGGATCCTTCCGCAGAGCTCGATAAATATCCAGCACCTGTTTTTCTCTATCGTGCTGGGGTTGCACTAGGACCAGGCGAGGCGCTGGTCCAATCCGGGCCTGCACACTGCGACCCAGTGGGCCCGCTCGACCCTCACCCTGTTTGCCCTGACGTGGTGCTTCAAAAATTGTGTGAGCCATTGTTCCAAGAAGCTGACGAGCTGGCTTTCTTGTTCCCGTTCTGGCAGCCCGACCAAGCTGATGTTCTTCTGACGGCTCCGATTTTCGAGGTCCTCGACCTGCTCTACCTAACATTCCAGAGCTTTGACCTGACCCACTGAGGATTCTGCCATGGTTTCCAAAGCCACGATTCCCTCTTTCACCTCCACGACGTGTGGCCCAAGACGCTGGATCTCCTGGTCATGCTTCTGCAGCATGGCTGAGATCAGTTCCAGCATGGTTCAGGTATCCTCCATTGTTGAATCAATCTTCTCTCGCAGGCTCCTGCACTCCGAGACCAGGATCTGCTTCACAAATAAGATCCCTGGGGTGCTCGGGGAGGCCGACGTCACAGCAGCGGGCGTATCCATTGCTGCAGTGCCCTGCTGGTTGTGATCCTCGTGGTCATTTTCCCTTAGACATGTTCCTTACTCACTTAGAATAGCATAGAGCAATACTGGGGATCAAAAGCGACCGATGTTTACCACAATAGGGAAGAAACAGAGGATGAACGCACCACTCTGTCTGGGTTCTGGTGCAGAGATCAGCAGGGCAGTCCCACTGGATCGCTGCCATCTTGGATCTCACGCGAATAATCACTGTTAACAAAGTGTTTTTGAAATGGTTTGAAGATGTTTCTTGTAGGGGGAGACAATGGAGAACCATTTGATGTAATATAGTTAGATATTCAGGTGTATGTTTAAGATTTCAGAACGTGAATAGTAAATAAAATTAAACCAACGCAGATCAGGAAGAACATTGGAAATGGAAAGGTAAAAGTGAAGTTGGCCTTCATTTAAAGGAAATTGGAATATCGAAGTAAAGGCGTTCTGCACAGACTGCATGCAGTGCAGATGAGATTATACCTGTGTTCTGTACTGTTTCAAAGAATGAGAGGTGATCTCAGGGGATCTAAGAAAATTCACGCACAGCAGATTGACTAATACAGGGGCATGGAGAAGTGCAGCAGGAAAGTTTAGGGGGAAATCCCAAAATATTCTACAAAAAGATCAATCAGAACAGAATAACCAGGAAACAATTTCGAAACCAATGGGGCTATCTGTATGTGAAGCTGGTGAACATTGATCGATTGTGACACAAGAGTTTCGCACCTGCTTTACTTGGGAGAAGGAGGAGGCATGTAGAGAATTCAAGAAGATGCATTGTGAAGCTCTCGAACAGATTGGTATAATATGCAAGTTGGGATTGATGGTTTTGGATCATGTAAAGTCCAGATGAGTTGTATCTCAGGATGCTGTTGGAGACAAGAGAGGAAATGATCTGACCTAAGTGTTTAAGTCGAATCTGACCGCAAAGAAAATGCCAGAGGACTAGAGAACAGCGATGTGTTCCCAAGTTACTGGAAAGGTGGTGGAGATAGACAAGTGTCTGGTGGTGTACCACAGCGAAGACCTTATTTTACAGGAAGATACAAATGGAATGGTCAGATGGACAGATCAATGGCAGATGGAATGCAAACCTGATAAATATGAGGTGATGCAGTGTGGAAGAAGGAATGTCATATAGGAGTAGGCAATGAATGGCAGCACACTAGGAAGCTCAGAGCGTGTTTCTCCACATATCCCTGAATGTGACTGGACAGTGTAATATCTAGTTAAGAAAACACATGGGACTGTAGGCACAGAGTTTATTCATCGAGGCAAAATAATATGAGCTAAACATGCGATTGGTTAGGCCATAGATAGAATACTGTGTGCAGTTATGGGTGCCACATTACAGGAAGCGTTTTGCTTTCTCAGTAACATCAGAAGCTATTAGGTTCTCAACAGAATTGAAGGCTTCAGTGGAAGTCTCCTGGCTGCAACTGTCTCTGAATTTTCACTTGATTTTTTTCTGTACTCGATTGGAGAACGGCATCTGAGAATCTGTGACTGAACTTTCCTTTTTGCCAAGTATGTGTTTATGGGATATTACTGTATCAGACCTCTTAATTAATAATAGTTGCTCTATCTATCATTGTGATAAGATTTCCAAAAGACTTATTTTTCTGAATACCTGTTTGTCTGCCTGTATTTTAACTTTAGTGTTTAAATAAATTGTGTTTTTCTTAACGTCTTGTAGTTTGACCAGTCACATTGCATCTGGAACAGACACTTCACATTTCGTTTAAAATAAGAAAACATTATAGTCTAGACCACCGTATCCAAATATTTTTGAGGGGCTTTGGTTTTATCCGAAACATATGATTCTTTCCCTTCCTGTGTAATTGGTTGGAGGCACTAAATGGGCTATCTTTACTCTTCTCCAATCATTTCATAGAGCTGCATGACTTCCTCATATTCCTGTGAAACTAGCGTGAGGAGTTGAATAATCTCCTCCTTTTAACTGTGGAAATGTGCAGTCTCTGGCCGTGCTGTTACATGAATGTTACCGGCACTACAACAGCACAAGCCGGAATGTTGTCCAGGTCTTGCTTCACATGGACACAGACTGGTTCAGGAGCTGAAAGTGTCTTTTTTTATGAATATTGCATGATCTTCAGTAAACACCCCCAGTTCTAATCTTATGGTGTGGACAAGACATTTATGAAGCAGTTGAAGATGTTTGTTCTGAGGAAGCTACCTTGAGGATCTTTTGCAGACATGTCCAGGACTGCATGGACTTTTGTACACAAACCACAATCATTGTGCTTTATGTTTTAAATCATTCTAACCAGGGAAGTTTACAACTCAGTCCCATTCAGTGCAATCCTGCTCAGGCTCCTTGAGACCGTCCTTCGTTTAATGATGCCTTGATGTCAGGGCCGGTCACTCTTCCCTGAGCCCTTGTGTTCACGTCTTTTGCTCATATCAACAGGTCACGGTGTGGGGGCAGGGAGTGTTTTTTTTTGACCAGTCAGAGCGTTGAGGGCTGTGAAGAATTGGACATGAAAGAGGAAATTAGACATTATGATCTTATTGTGGGGCAAGGAAGGCTTGCGGGGTGGGGGTGGGTGGGGGTGGTCGGGGGGGGGGGCGGGATGAGGATAAATGACATACTCCTGTTTGTGATGTTATCACATTCTGCTATTGGAAAGTAGAGGCTGTTATTTTCCTGCAAGCTCTGTAATTGAATTTTACCAGATTAGCTGCACCATCTCTGAGTGAGGAATGGGGGCTGAATTCATAGCGAAACTGGGTCTACAACTTGACCAACAAACGAAGCACAAGTTGCAGAAAGGGGAAGCTCAGTTAGGAGTGATGAGGAGCCTCTTTCATACCCCTGCCTGGTTTTCCAATTACACTTTCCAAACCAGCCCAAACTGGGTTTGACAGTTTTGAGGGGCTGAATGGTCTAGTCTGTTTCTGTGCACGCGGTGATAGGAGTAAATAGTCTCTAATTGCTCCTGTCTAGCAGGTTTGATGGGCTGAATGGAACACAGTAACATGGGACTGAGGAGCAGGAGTGGGTTATTAGACAATTTGAGCCTTCCCTACCAGGGACTAAGATTGTGGCTGATCAGGTTGTGGTCTCAGCTCCACTTTCCTGTCAGTGTGCCACTTCTCTGTCCAATATTTAACTAACTCAGCGTTGAATAAATGTAAACAAAGAGACATCTCAAACTTGTGGGGAAGAGAATTCCCACTTGAATTGCCTGTTTAGAATTTCTGCTCATTCCTCTTATTGAGTCATATAGCATGCAATTGTGTAAGTGCTGACCGACATCCCATTATGATCGAGTTTAATTTGACAGCATTTGGCTCATATTCCTCTAAACCTCCTTATTCAGATACCCATCAAGATGCCAGACTTCACCACTTCGTCTGGCAGATAATCCCATATGGACACCTCCCTCTGTATGAAAACAATGCGTCTAAGTTCCCTCTAAAATATTCCCCTCGTACCTTAAAACAGGCCTCCAGTCTGAAAAGCAATCCTCTACCAACCTCTGTCCTCTCCCTTCAATCTAATTTTGTATTCAATTGGCTTGGGTGCGCTGGTTCATACATGACCTAACCCTACTAATTTGCCTAATATTCAGAATCTTGTCGAACAACTTGTTCCAGTCTGTATGGAAAACATTTACAACACTGCATTCATCAATCTGCTTTGTCACCACTTTAACAAACTCAGTCAAATTCGTACAACGCGATTTCTCATGCAAAAAGCTATGGTGACTATCCCCAATCAATCCTTGCCTTTGAAAATGCATGCATTTGGCTATCCCTCAGAAACCCCTCAAACAACTCACTCACCACTGATGTCTGGCTCACTGTCCAGAGTTCCTTGGGTTGTTGGATAACTGTTTTCTTTTCTACAGCCACTCCTCCATTGGTCACAGCAAATTATCGGTGTAACCAGGTTGATGATATGGCCAATGATATAGGTCTCACATAGGATCAGGGTCATCCTCGGAAGAGGTCAGGTTGATTTCCATCATTTGTTAAAATAACAAAATCATGACGAAAACAAGTTCCTCAAACTATGAAGGAAAGGTGAATGTCAAACAGAATAGAAATTACAAAAATGTACATTGATATTTCCATTTCTAAAAATACTGAGGAACACAAACATACACAGACACACATACAGATACATAGACAGACAAGCACACTCAGACACTCTCAAATACAGACACACTCAAACACACACAGACATGTACACACAGACACACTCAAACACAGACACAAAAACACAGATACACACACAGACACATGCACAAACAAGTATGCGCACAAACACAGCCAAATGCATGTACTATAGACTGTAAAAAAGTAGAGCAGAAAAAAAAGACCATTTGGCCCATCCAGTCTACTGAGCTATTGATCATGGCTGACATGTTTTACAGGCCAATTCGCCTGCCTTCTCACAACAAGTCTTGATCCCATCATTAAGCATAACTTATCTAGTTATATCCTAAAGACGCTAATGTGTCTGTGTGTGTGTACGCGTGTATGACCCAGAGTGTATATGTCTTTATGTGTCTCTCTTTGTGTATCCGTATGTGTCTGCGTGCATGTATTGTCTCTGTGTGTGTCTGTGCGTGTGCATGTGTCTGTGTGACGCTGTGTGCGTGTCTTTGTGCGTGTGTATCTGTGTATGTGTTTCTGTGTGCGTATGTGTGTCTCTGTGCATGTGTCTGAGTGTGTGCGTGTGTCTGTGTGTGTGTCTGTCTGCCTGTGTGTGTCTCTGTCTATGTGGTCTGTATCTCTGTGTGTTTGTGCGCGTGGGTCTGTGGACGTGTGTGTGTGTGTTTGCCTAATAGCAGGAGACAGCATTATTGAGGAGAGTTGTTTTTCAGACTGGAGGCCTGTTATGGACTAGGCCAGCTCACTCAAAACATTCTTAAGCAGGCAGCGGAGACCATAAATTTGCAATTTGTTTCAGTAAGTGAATAGTGAAAATTACCCAGAGTAACCGAGCTAGGTTGACTATCAGATTTTAAAATAGACAAAAAATAATTCACAAAATTACACAATGAAAGACAATTAACAGAATATAGAACCCTACAGAAATCAATCTATTCAAGCTAGACCTAATTAACTGTTCTGAATGTATACAACAGTCCCAATAAGCAAACCCCCTTAAAAACTGTAAAAGTGGAACATATGCTTACCAGTTGAAGTTGGAAGGGCAAAAGGAGAGAGAGATAGAGAGAGAGACAGAGAGAGAGACAGAGAGACAGAAAGAGAGAGAGAGACAGAGAGAGACAGAGAGAGAGAGAGAGAGAGAGAGAGAGCGAGAGAGAGAGAGAGACTGTCCACACAGCTGAACTCCAAACTGTTTCTGGACTGAACAGCTCACTGTTGCCTCATAGTACCAGGGTGACTGACTGTGTGGAGCTTGCACATTCTCCCTGTGTCTGCATTGGTTTCATCCCACAGTCCAAAGATGTGCAGATTGGGTGAATTGGCCATGCTAAATTGCACATAGTGTCAGGTGCATTCGTCATGGGTCAATGTGGATAGATGGTTCTGGGTGGGTAACTCTTCAGAGGGTTGGTGTTGACTTATTGGGCAAAAAGGCCGGTTTCTACACTGTAGGAAATCTGATCCATTTGCTAGCAATTTGCCCATATCCTTCTAAATCCTTCCTATTAATATACCTATTTGGATGCCTTTTAAATGTTGTAATTATACCAAGCTCCACCACTTCCTCCGGCAGTTCATTATATACACGCTCCACTTTCGAGTGCAAATGTTGCCCCTGAGCTCCATTTCAAATCTTTCCGCTCTCATATTAAATCTATGCCTTCTAATTTTGGACTTCCAAACATGGGGAAAAGATCTTGTCTACCCACCCTATCCATGCCCTTAATGAATTTATAAACCTCTAGAAAGTGCAAATGTGACTCCAACTCAGGGCCTGTGGTTTCAGTCATCCGGGGCTTAAATTCTGAAATTGAATACTGAAACCTCTTCCATCTCGATAAAATCACAATTCTAAACTCATTTTAGTCAACGTGTTCAAACATATTATAAAACACCTCTAGGAGGATTTGAACCCAGAGCTTTGTGGCCAGAGATAGGGACCCAACCACTACTCCATAATAGTCCCTAAACTTCCATCATTATTCTCCTGTGTGTTTGTTCATCAGCCTGTTCTGACATGCTGTGACACATATCTGCACCTGAATCCAGACTGTCTGGTCTCGAGCGAGGGACACGTTTAGACAAATTCAGGAATTGGAATAGAATCCAGAGCTCTGCATCAGAGGTAGGGACACTACTGACTACACAAGACATAAACCATGCCCAAATTTTTAATTTTAAGTGCCAGCTTTCAGTTTGGTATGGATTCATTGAAATCTGGTTCACTTTACTGAATAACACAGTGAGAATAATAACATTGTTTAAAAATGCAAGGTACTTGCCTCAATTGTAGGATGTCGAGTTTATGTGCTCTGCCTTAGAGATAAACTACAAACATCTTTAAATTCTTGCCTATTATTTCCAGTTTAAATAGCTATTATCTGTAGTCTGCAATATGAGGGAATGAAATCCTGCAGACACACTCTGCACTATGAAGGATCTCGAATAGATATCAACACTGAACACCAGAGACAAAGAAAACACATACTTTCTGGCCTCAAACACCGATCACTGTTTCCCACCTCTAACGTGTCATTGCCCTCTTCCTAATACCATTAAATGTTACAAGACAGCTGATTACTTTCCAGCCTTTCTTCCCAAGTACTATCACTCACTGGGCTAAAGAATGGCAGATGGAGTATAATGTTGATAAATGAAAGGTAATGTACTTTGGTAAAACAAACAAAGAAAGCACATATACAATGAAAAGTCGAGCCAATGGTAGTGTTGCAGAACAGAACGACCTCGGGTTTCAGGCATAACTCTTTGAAGTTTGCATCATATGTATACAGGGTGGTGATGAAGGTGTTTCGCTTGCTGGCCTTCATTATAGACACATAGAGTCATAGAGATGTACTGCGTGGAAACAGACCCACCGGCCCAACTCGTCCATGCCGACCAGATACCTTAACCTAATCTCGTTAAATTTGCCAACACGTTGTCCATATCCCTCTGAACCCTTCTTATTCATTTACTCATCCGGATGATTTTAAATACTTTAGTTTTACCAGCTTCCACTACTTCCTCTGGCAACTCATTCCATACGCGCACCATCCTCTATGCAAAAACAAAATACCCCTGAGGTCCCTTTTAAAATTTCCCCTCTCACCATAAACCCATACCGTCTAGTTGTGGACTCGCCCAACCGAGGGAAAAGACATTGTCTATTTACCATATGCATGCCTCTCATGATTTTATGAACCTCTATACTTCACACACAGAGAAAACAGCCCCACCCTATTTAGGCTCTCCCTACAGCTCAAATGCTCCAGTCCTGGCAAAATCCTTGTCAATGTTTTCTGAACTCTTCCAAGCTTCACAACATCTTTCCAATAGGAATGAGACTAGAATTGCACACAATATTCCAAAAGTAACCAAGCCAATATACTTTACAGCCACAACATGACCTCCCAACTCTTGAACGCAGTGGTCTGAACAATAAAGGAAAGCATACGGAACACCTTCACTATCCTATCTACCTGCAACTCTACTTTCAAGGAACTATGAACATGTACTCCAAGGTCTCTTTGTTCAGCAACATTCCCCGGGACTTTACCATTGAGTCTATGCGTCCTGCTCTGATTTGTTTTTTTTTTCCAAAATACTGAACTACGCATTTATCTAAATATATCTCCATCGGCCACTCCTCAATCCATTGGCCCATCTGATCAAGAAACCATTTTACTCTGAGGTAACTTTCTTCATTGTCCACTACATTTCCAATTTTGATATCACCTGCAAATTTGCTAACTATATCTCCTATGTTCACATCCATATCATTTATATACATGACAAATTGCTGTGGACAGTCCTTTGAGTGCAGGACTTGGGACGGTATGTTCAGGTTGCACAGGACATTCGTGAGGCATGTCCTAGAGGACTGTGTGTAGTTCTGGTCGCCGTGATATATAAAGGATATTATCAAGTTCGGGAGCGTTCAGAAGAGATTTATCAGGATGTTGCTGGGAATGGAGTGTTTGAGTTATAAGGACAGGCTCGATAAACTCGGACATTATCTACTGGAGCGTAGGAGGCTGAGAGGTAACTTATAGAGGTTTATAATATCATGAGGGGTATCGATAATGTTGAATGGTAGGTGTCTTTTCCCTCGAGTGGGGGATTGTTTTGAGGTAAGAGGAGCACGTTTCTAAAAAGACATAGCGTCATTGAGCTGTATAGCATGGAAACAGGCCCTTTGGTTCAATACGTCCATGCAGACCAGATAGCCAAAATTAATCTCCTCCCATTTGCCAGCATTTGGCCCATTTCTACAAGAACCCTTCTCATTCATCTGCTCATCCAGTTGCCTTTTAAATGGTGTAATTGTGCCAGCCTCCATACCTTCCTCTGGCAACTCATTACACACAACCACCCGCTACATGAAGATGTTGCCCATTGGATCCTTTTTTGTCTTTCCCATCTCACCTTAAATCTTTGCCATCTTGTTTTCGACTGCATTACCCTAGGGAAAAGACCTTGGCTCTTCACTCTAACCATTGCACCCATGATTCTAATAACATCTAACATCGACCCTCATCCGTTGATGCTCCAGGGAAAACAGCCTCAACCTATTCAGCCTCTCCCTGTAGGTCAAACACTCCAATCCTGGCAACATTGTTGTAAACCCTTTCTGAAACCTTTCAAGTTTCACAACATCCTTCCTACGCAGTTAGATTAGAATTGCATACAATATTCTAAAAGTGGTCTAAACTATGTCCTGTACAGATTCAATCCAGTCTCCTAACTCACATACACAATGCACAGATCAATAACATACCAAATACTTTCTTCACTATTCTATCTACCTGCAAATCAACTTTCAAGGAACTATAAACCTGTACTTTGAGGTCACTTTGTTCAGCACCACTCCCCATGACTTTACCATTAAGTGTATAAGTCCTGCCCTGATTTACCTTTCCCATATGCAGCATCTCGCATTTATCTAAATTAAACTCTGTCTGCCATTCCTCGGCCCATTGGCCCATCTGATAAAGATCCCGTCGTAATCTGAGGTAACCTTATTTGTTGGAAATTTTACCTCCAATTTTGGTGTCATCTGCAAACTTACGAACTATACCTCCGATGTTCATATCCAAACCATTTATATACATGATGAAAAGTAGCAGAATCAGCACCGATCCTTGTGGCACTCCACTGGTCACAGGCCTCCAGTCTGAAAAACAACCCTCCACCACAACCCTCTGTCCTCTACTTTTAAGCCAATTCTGTATCCAACTGGCTAATTCCCCCTGTATTCCATGTGACCTAACTTTGCTAACCAGTCTCCCATACGGAACCTTATCGAATGCCTAACTGAATTCAATATAGATCACATCCAGCGTTCAGCCCTCATCAATCCTCTCCGTTACTTCTCAACAAGAAATAATCAAGTTAGTGAGACAGGATTATCCAGGCACAACCCCATTTGACTATCCTGATAAAGCGCTTTGCCCAAAACCTCTATTATCCTGCACCTCAGATGCTGCCTGACCTGCTGTGATTTTCTAGAACCACTCTAATCTAGACTCTCATCTCCAGCATCTGCAGTCCTCACATCTGCCTGTCCATAATCAGTCCTTGTCTGTCCAAATACATCTAAATCCTGCACCTCATGATTCCCTTCAACAACGTGCCTACCACTGATATCAGGTTCGCCAATTTATAGTTCCCTACCTCTTCCTTTCCATTTTGTTTAATAGCACAACTTTAGTCAATCTCATGACTTCCAGCATCTCACCTGTGGCTATTGATGATAAAAACATCTCAGCAAGGGGCCCTGCAATCACTTCCTTAGTTTCCTACAGAGTTATTGGGTCCAGCTGATCAGGACCCATAAGCATTTTTTTTACACAGCATGTGGTTCATGTAGAGAGTGTACTTCCTGAGGAAGTGATGGATTGTGGGTAAAGCTACAGCATTTAAAATGCATTTGACTAAGTACAAGAATAAATGAACGTTTGGACAAATGTGGGCCAATCGCAGGCAAATGGGACTGGTTTAGTTTGGACTTATTGTCTACTTGGAGTGTATGGACCGATAGGTCTGTTTGCAAATACCCTGTATAACTCGCTGAGTCTATGTGTATTTACACAACCAAGTATATATCTGTACGTTTCTGTTGGTGTTTGTCTATTTGCGTGTGGCTATATATATGTCGCTGTGTACCACTGTGTGTATGTCTATCTCTCTGTGATTGTTACTTTGTTCCTGCATTAGTGTGTGGATCTCTGTGCAATGGGAACTCTTGTTGTTTTTGGTGTGAATCACTGAAACGGGGTCAAAATCACTCTCTCTTCCTCTCCCTTTCCCTCTTTTATATGAAGTGATACAAGCCCACACTCTGCTGGTCTGGTTTAAGTTTTTTCGATTCTTTCTCAACTGTTAGGTTACTTCTAAGAGTAAAACATTAAAAATTCCAAGTTACAGGAAGTGCATTAAAATTAATCTCATCGCCTTGCAATGTGGCTCACTCGGAATTGCTTGGATATAATTGCAATGGAAATATGCTTGAATGAGTACACTGTGTGTTGGAAATACTACCCAGTGACAAACCATTTCCACATTGCAGAAGGAGCGCAGACATTTCTGCACATGGACATGTTCCACTCTGAGGGTTTCCGTACAATGACAATACTCGTGTGTGTGTGTGTGTGTGTGTGTGTGTGTGTGTGTGTGTGTGTGTGTGTGTGTGTGTGTGTGTGTGTGTGTGTGTGTGTGTGTGTGTGTGTGTGTGTGTGTGTGTGTGTGTGTGTGTGTGTGTGTGTGTGTTGCAATCAAAATGTAGACTAGATTGTGCTGTGAGCTGCTGCCCTCCCTCTCTCCCTCCCAAACTGAATCCCTGATGGTGTACATACTTTACCACCACGATTACAGTGCCGTGGAGGGGGAGGGGGGAGGGGGGGTGAGGGATGGGGTTTGGGGTGCAACAGAGACTTCTTCAGGAATCAGGCTTATACCCGATAAGTCGATTCTCCTGCTTCTTGAATGCTGCCTGACCTGCTTCGCTTTTCCAGCAACACATTTTTCAGCTCTGATCTCCAGCATATGCAGTTCTCACTTTCTCCTCGTGCAACAGAGATTGACAACAATAGAAAGCCCAGCAGCTCTGGAAGTATCTTTGGACAGAAATGAAAGTTGACGTTTTGGATCAAGTGATCCTTACTGAGAACCCATATCGGGGGATATTACATCACTTTAAACACCACAGAGACTGCCAGACCTGCCCCACAAGATACACATACGAATACAGACACATAGAGGCACTCGCTATACATTGACAATAACACAGACATGGAGAGTGTGTCAATATTTCTCTCGCTCCATTGTAACCTTGTCAATATTTCAGTTGTTCTGTCTGATGTGTGTCAATATTTCCATGTGGAGTGTGACTGTAGGACAATTTCAATGTTTGCGGATATCAAACCAGGAAGAATTGTAAAGTTTGTTGAGGACGGTGTGGAACTCCAACAGGAAAGTTATATTTTGGTGTAGTGTTCAGGTGTATGGCAGATGCCGATCAAAGCAGAACAGTGCAAGGTGATGCTCTTTGGTAGGAAGGCAATATGAAACAGGCTGTACCGTTATAAAGGAGGTGCAAGAGCAGAGGGTGCTGTATGTATATGAGCACAGGTTATTGAATATGTCAGGACAAGTAGGGGTAGCAGTAAATCTCACAGATTAGTTTCAGTATCTGAGCTGTTTACAGGAAGAGGGAGTCTCCGTGCTCTCTTCCCGGGAGGTGGTGTAGATGGTGTGTTGTGAGTCCAACCTCCTGCCCACCGAAACCGTGGGTATTCTATTTGTACCAGCTCAACTCAAAGGAAGATGGCATCAGGGGCACGGCTTCTACGTTATGCCAGGGGAAACGGAACTGACAGTGGTTTTAAAGTGAGAATTGCCCATCACTGAACATTGCTCCTTACTTGGTTGATGGGAGGTGGATGGTTCCGAATCTTCTTACGCGGCATCCCAGTCCTCTACGGATCGTAACAATGTCCTCCCCACATGGCAGGGGAAAGAAGGTGCTGGGGGAATGGATGTCAGGCACTCCACCACCCGACTTGGTCATTTCTGTCCTATTCCAGGCTGTTTCTCCTGCAATGGAGAAGGGAAGGGAGTGAGGGTAAGAGTGGGTGGCCCTGCTGTTAGTGCTGGTGTAGGTGGGGGCAGATATGGTGAGCCGCCTGGAGAGAGTCCACAGTGCTGTATTAATGCAGTGTTATTAGTATTGGGAGGGGATTGTGGGGAGAGAGAGAGGGGACGAGAGAGAGAGACAGGCGGGGGAAGGTACTGCATGCAGCAGTGAGAGTGGTGAAGCATGAGTCTTGTTCGGGGGTCGCTACTGCAACAGATATACAGTGAGTGTGAGGGAGCAGAGAGAATACAGTGACCCTTATCCCGACAGAGCAGGGAAGGTCATTGATGCTTGTCCTGTATTGCTGGGCATTTCTTCAGACCGCAGATACTGCACTGTGCTGGGTGGTGAGCTCAGACCATGCTCGATGGTCTGGTGGCGTGGCCTCCTCTGGGAAGGGAATGGTCCCCCTCAGTAATAGCCCATCCACCAAGACTTCGTGCTCCTGTCGACAAACCGTGGTGTAATTGCCCCTTATCTGCCATGCTCGGGGTAAACTGTGCAGGGCAGTACCAAACGGAGAAAGCTCAACCGTGTGCCCATTGGGCTTTTAAAATGGTACCACTGCTAGGGATAACGCAATATCCAGGGATATCTGGGCGATGGTGCCGACCTCCAGCCATGATGAGTGGGAGAATCGGGCTGGTATTGAATGAAAGGGACACCATGGGCTGGGCGTGTAGTTAATCAGATGAGTTCAATAAGATAGCATCAGGAAAGTAGCTCGGCTTTGTGCATTCGATCCCTCTGTCACACTCAGTGAAAATGGCTTGGAGACAAATTATTGTTGGATTCAATCCAATGAGTCGAATACATTGCTGACCCCACTCCCATTTACAAAGCTGCAGTTGCTGATCCAATACTCTCCATCACAGAAAACGAGCTAAACATGACCTACGCTTGGGAAATAAGGCTCGGTAGGTGACTGAGGTATCAGTGGGGAAGCACTTTGCGACAAATAATCATAATTCGATTAGTTTTAAAATAGAGATGGAAAAGAATGAACTGATTCTATAAGATAATGTTCTAAATTGAAGGAAGGCCGATTTTGATGATATTAGCAAGAACATCCAAACAGGATAGGGACAGATATTCGCAGATAAGGGGCCAGCTGAGAAGAGGGAAGCCTTCCAAAAATAAGATATCAAGAGCACAAAGACAGTATATCACTGTTTGGAATTAGGATAAGGCTGGTAGGTGTAAGGAATGCTGGAGGAGTGGAGAAATTAAGGTTCTAGTCACGGATAATAGGGAAGTATATGTCAGGTGGAGAGAGCAGGCATCGAGGTGTTTTCAGTATTCATTCATGGGATGAGGGTATCACTGGTTGGGCCTGCATTTATTGCCCATCACCAATTACCCAAAGGGCAGTTAGTATCGGTCTGGAGTCACATGTAACCAATGACAGGTGAGGGTGGCAGTTTAATTCCTTCAATGACATCAGCGAACCAGATGGGTTTTTTTCCAAAAATCGAAAATGGATTCATCATCTTCATTAGCCTCTTAATTCCATATTTAAAGTCAATGTCTAGTGAGTCTAAAGCCGGTAGAAGTATACTTAAGCGAGAAATAAGGAGGCCATGATGGGGACATGAGATAGTTTTGGCAAATAAGTTTAAGGATAATCCAAATGTGCTCCACACGTACATTAAGGACAAAAGAGTACCTCAGGAGAGTTTTGGGCCACTTAAAGATCAGCAAAGTTGCCGATGTGCGAAACCACAGGAGATGGAGGCGGCACTAAACAAGCATTTTGACTGTGCAGAAGGATATGGAAGCCAGAGAACATTGGAAATGAACAGTGTTATCGTGAAAAGTGTCTGCATTACAGAGGAGGATATGCTGGACTTCGCAAAGCCTATAAAGGTGGGATAATCCCCAGGATCTGATCAGGTGTACCCTAGAACTCTGTAGGAGCGAGAGAAGTGATTCTTGGGCCCCTTGCTGAGATATTTGTATTGTCAATTTTCACAGGTGAGATACCGGAAGATAGGAGATTTGCTAACTTGGTGCAATTACTAAAACTATTTAAGAAGAATGGTAAGGAAAAGCCGGTGAGCCTGACGTCAGTGGAGTGCAAGTTGTTGGTGAGGATAATGAGGCACAAGGTTTGCATGTATTTTGAATGGCAAGGACTGACAAGGGATAGGCAACATGGCTTGACGCATGGGGAATCGTGTCTCACTGAATTTACTGAGTTTTTTTGAACAAGTGACTAAGATGATTCATTGAGGCCGAGAGGTGCACATTGTCGATATGGATTTTAGTCAGACATTTGACAAATTTCCACATGGCAGACTGGTTAACAAGTTTAGTTCACATGGGATACAGGGAGAACTAGCCATGTGGATACAAAATTGGCTCGAAGGAAGGAGACAGAAGGTGGTGGTGAAGGGTTGCTTTTTCAACAGGACGTCTGTGACCAATGGTGTTTTTCAAAGATCAGTGCTGGGTCCACTGCTTTTCACGATTTATATAAATCATTTGGATGTGAACATAGCAGTGATAGTTGGTAAGTTTGCAGATGACACCAAAATTGATGGTTTAGTGGACAGTAAAGAAGGTTTACCCAGAGTACAATGGGATCTTGATCAGATGGGCAGATGAACTGATGGGCTGAGACATGGCAAATGGTGTTTAATCTAGATAAATGTGAGGTGCTGTATTCTGGAAATGCAAATCAGGGCAGGACGTATACAATTAATGGTAAGGTCCTGCGGGGTGTTCCTGATCAAAGAGACCATGAAATCCAGGTTCATATTTCATTGAAAGTAGCATCGCAGGTAGGTAGGTAGGATAGTGAAGAAGGCATTTGGTATGCTTGCAGTTACTGGCTAGTGCTTTGACTGTATGAATTGGGAGGTCACGTTGCTGCTGTACAGCACCTAGTTTGACAACTTTTGCAGTACTGCATTCGATTCGCGTTTCCCTCCTATCGGAAAGATATTGTGAAACTTGAAGGGACTCAGAAAAGATTTACAAGGATGTTGCCAGGATTTGAGCTCAAGCGAGAGGGTGAGTCGGTTGGGGTTATTTTTCCTGGAGCGTGAGGGGCATGTATAGGATGAATCGCCAAGGTCTTCTCCCCAAAACTAGAGGGCATGGGTTTCCGATGAGAAGGGTAAGATTTTAAAATGACCTAAGGAGCAACTTTTTCCAACAGAGAGTGGTGCATGTGTGGAATGAGCTGCCAGTGGAGATGGAGGAGGCTGTTACACTCACAACACTTAAAAGAAATTTGAATGGGTACATGAAGAGGAAAGGTTTACATTGATATGGGCCAAATTTGGTAAATAGAACTCGTTTAATTTGGGATATTTGATCGGCATGGACGAGTTAGACTGAAGGGTCTGTTTTCGTGCTGCATATCTTCAAGACTCTATGACTCTGTGTGACCTCACACCAATATCCCATTAATTATTCATTCCCAGAAATACCAGTTTATGTTGTGAGATGCCATCCAAATGTCTTCACTTCAGCATTCTGAAACCTGTGAACACATCCTCCCATAACACTGTGTCTGAGTCTCTCTCTCTCTGTCTATTTCCAAAATCCCTCCCATGTGTTGCTATTTAAACTGTTGTTATTTAAACCCTTACATCCAATTTTAATTGTTCAGTTTTAATGTGAATAACTGTCCCATATCTCCCTCTTGCCTTGAATGTTGGTCACCCGAGAGCATCAGCTTCCAACATTTAGAAGCTTAGAAACAATGTTCACAATGCATAGCTTGTATTTTCTTTGACTTAATGGTATCCTGCCCTGTTCTCGATGTTGGACAGTGGGGTTTAAGCAATTTTCAGGCACATCTTTGTAACTTGCTCTGCGCCAATCCATTGAACGCCTGTGTTAATCATTCTGTGCTGATCGTGTGCTTAGTAACATGAGGAATCCCCTCAACTGCTACTGATTCAGATCAGGCTTCCGACTTGCATTTGAGTGACATTTGACTTAATTCTAATTTTGGTACCTTCTTGGAAATGTTGGGGACGGTTTCCTGGAGACTGTGCTTTAAGCTGCTTTGGGACATTTCGGAAGACCAGAGGCTTTGGTGACCTACTCTGGATGGGTCTTGGGGACTGCAGTGAGAGCATCTGGGTCTGCAACATGAACAACGAATGGAACAGAGGCTGCAGAGAGGGGGGTCTTTGTAAAATGAAATGAGGAAATCACAATCACAACTGCCGTGGTCTTAGAGAAGGTTGGAGCAGGATTAAAAGGCTCGCCCATTCAACTTATTCAGATATTTCTGTCAGAAACAAGACAATTCCCCTTCTCTCCCAGTGACCCAAACTGATGGGGAGTGAGTCACCTCCTTGTGTTCCTGCGTAACAGGATCCGGGGCCTCACTCGCTGCCTGATCTCCCCCATTCCAGTCTCGAACAGTGGAGTGACTGCCTCCTGTTCCGGTGTCCCAGTATCGAGCAGTTGAATGACTCCCTCCTGTTCCTGTGTCCAAGTCTCGAGCAGTTGAGTGTCTCCTTCCTGTCCCTATGTCCCAGTCTCGAGCAGTTGAGTGACTGCCTCCTGTTTTTCCCTATTTCTGAGCAGCAGTTTCAATGCTCTGCATGATGTCTCAAGGTTATGCATGACTTGATAACATGACATTTCAAACTAGGAGCAGCCTTACAGAAAGGTATCTAGAAACTTCCTGACCAGACACCTTTTGCAGCCGTCTGTTATTTTATTCCTGTCTTCTAAAGAAACAGGGCAAAACATATCCAACCCAGCAGTGTTCCGGCAATGCTCCCACATACAGGGAAGAAAGATTAATAAGATTGAACGATTTATAATCGATCCCTTAGCAAACCTTATCCATTGTATTCAAACTGAGTAGATTCTCCCTTTCATTGTGATATATAACATGATGAATGGAATTGGTTAACTGAATCTGTTTGTTTGGTGATTGTGATTAATGTCAGTCTCAGTGAATTACAATTATCCCAGTGGGGTGTGTCCATCTTTTAATAATAAATGGGTTCTGTTCGATATGTCATCCCATGGTATGAGTGGGAGCAACACGGACAGCACTAACAAGGATCAGCAGCTCCAAGAAAAGGGGAAGAGAAATCAGAATCTGAGAACATTAAACTGAAATGTTCCAACAATGGACAGGAGTTTATCTGGTTATGTTTCAATTCTTCCTCCATATTATTAGTGGCCATTATCACCGCGGATCAAATATGCACTTTACTTTATTCAATATTTTTATTATCCTATCCTGGCTATTGTTGGAGTCCCCGGTAAGTTTCACTGTCCATTTATTATTTGCATTAACCATGTGCAACTGCATTTCTGTTCTTTTCAATTACTCTACTCTGCAAACATTCATTCTCCAAACCACCAGGAACAACAACAGTGAACTTGTTTCATTCTTTCTCTCCTTCTTTAGTTCTGACACTGCACCTTGTGGGGTGAACTACTCAGTTTCAGCTAAGAAACAGGATTCATTGTATCACTGCCCTTGCTGCTTAAATATTGAGAGCTTGGAGGACACTATCTTCTGTTCTGGTTCAAATTCCGTTTCCTTCCTCTGACTCCATCTCACCCCTGGCCAATTACTGAGGCTGAAACAGATGAGTCACATCTATGATGATCCCTTTAGCCACGAGCTGATTACTGACATCATATCCTGACCAGTTTTAATTTTAACTATCAACACCTGCAGAATATAATTCACTGGTTCATCCTATCTCCTATTTGAACTTTGAGCTATGAAATACAGTCTTAATGAAGCCAATAATCTGCTGCTGACTCTCTCAGCTTCAAACCTGCTAAAGCAAATCTGAGTCCGATACTCCATGGCTTGTATCTAAACGCAGACGGTCTCTGGGATGGTTCCGTGAGGCAGATTCACAATTTGAAGTAACTCGCCATTTCAACTGATCTGGCAATAATTGTTCAAGAATCTGGAAATAATGAATGTTTCCATTCTTGTGATTGGACTCACCATTGTCTCACTTCTCCAATTACTCCAACTCCTCTGTCTCCTTATCCATATTTTCACAACATGTTATCAGTTAATTCATTGTTTGTTTTCCTGTACCTTTCCCTGGTGTTGATTTTTTGGCTCCCGAATATATCAAGTGTTGGTATTGTGAAGCTCAGAAACAATGAAATGGTATGTGTCGGGCTGTTGCTCCATGTTGTGTAATGGGGTCCAGCAGCTTTGAGACATGCCTTTGAAACTTGTCTGTGCCTGTCCACTGAAAGCCTGTTTGTCCCTCTCAGATGATCGTGTGGTCAGGGACATGAGGACGCCCCTCGGGTATTATTGCAAAGGACCAGGCGTCTAACTTGTAGCTGAGGGGTCCTGACTGGCTCCTGTTACAGAAAAGTTAGTGGAGGTGCTGCTGATGGTTCGCTGGAAGTTGTGCTGTGAGCTGCCTCAGACATTCAGGGAGACCTGAGGATTTTGTGACACAACTCTGGATGGAGTAAGGGGAGTGTAGTGACAGCATCTGGGTCTGTAACATGAACAACAAATGGAGCAGAGGATGCAGAGAGGGGAAGCTCTAAAATTATGGTGAGAGTGTGTGTGGAGAAGTGAATCTGCCAAATCTGTCTTTGTTTTAACAAGGATACATGTATCCTCTCGCTCTCCCCCTTAAATACACCCATGCACTCTCTCCCTCTCCTCCCCGCACACAAACACAAACCCCCTCTCTCACATGCACACGCACATACTCCCCTCTCTCACACGTATGCACACCCTGTCTCTCTCCCCCTCACGCAGACACTCCACCTCGCTCTCAAACACACATATCGGCGTGTACGCAAACACACATGCACACATAAATCTGGGTGAATTTGCATTTGCCGAATTGTAGTTGCACATACATTATATTTTGCCAAAATATGTATAATTTGTATACAGTCAGTCAATGCGGTATTTTATAAACTCCTAATTTGGAAATGAAATCAGACTGAATCCAGGTGAAGACACAGACAGACTCCAAACAAGACTTCACCGTAAAATACATTGCCTGACCGGAGGGGTCACCTCCTTTACATCGATAACACCTGAAGGTGTCTCCAGGCAGTGATTTGAAATAAATTCTCGGATTTGCATATTCATCAATCAAAACCTTCATCTCCATTCTAACTAATTAATGATTTAGAAGCCATCCTTGATGTATTCAATTCATGCATGTGAGTTGTACAACCCTTTGATCTTTCCTCATAAATTCTGTTTTTAAGGTATTCTCTCTCTAACACCTGATAAAGGAGCCGCGCTATGGAAGCTTGTGTTATGAAATAAACCCGTTGGACTATAACCTGGTGCCGTTTGATATTTGACCTTGTCCAACCCAGTCCAAAGCCAGCACTTCCATATCATGCTTTTTTATTGGTTAGCGAATGTTTTCGCCAAGCAAATAAATGTTCCTAACCCCATGTGTTCTTGTATTTGTTATTAATCTTTTGTCAGGCACTTTGTGCATTGCCTTCTAAAAGTCCAGATATAATACAAATTTCGGATCCCATTTGTTCATCTTGCTTGTTGCATTTAAAAAAAAATAAGCAAATCATTCAAACTTGATTTACCCTTAATAAAACCATGTCGACTGTGATGGATTGTGCTTTTACTTTGAAAGTCTCCCTTCAATTTCTTTATAGCAGAAATAAACAATTTGCCTTCAGTCCCAATCATTTACTCATAACTGTTTATATGCGAGTGAAGTTGGTTATTCGAAGTTATTCCCTTTCTATAACCTCGACGTTCCCTTTCACAATTCCTGTGTGACAAGCACGAGGCTGTAAAAGATCTGCTCCAATTGCTGTGCAACAAGCATGGGTGGCTGATGGTACTCAATCTGTTCCTGCTTGACACACTCGATGGGCTGAATGTCCTCCTGGTGTTCCGACATTATAAACTCGATGGCTTGCATGACCTGTGCCGATTCCTGAGCAAACCACTCAAGATCTAAATGTCCTCCTCCTGTTGCTCAATGACAGGTTTGAGATGTATGGAAGCTCCCTGCTGTTATGCCACGTTTCGAGGGTTGAATTGTGTAGGCAAGTTGCATTGCCCACAAAGGTAGCTCAGTGGTTAGCACTGCTGCCTCCAAGCACCAGGGATATGGGTTCAATTTCAGTCTCAGTAACTGTCTGTGTGGAGTTTGCACATTCTCCCTGTGCTTGCAAGGGTTACGATCGGGTACTCCAGTTTCCTCCCACAGTCCCAATATGTGCAGGCTAAGTGGAATAGTCATGGAGAATGTCAGCTTGCAGAGACTGGGTTGGGGGGATTGGGGTTTGTATGTGATGGTTTTCAGCGTATCAGTGTGGAGTCGATGGGTCAAATGGTCTGCTTCCACACTACAGCGATTCTATGAATAACACCTTTGTTGCAGAAATCATTTGAGGTAATAATCTCTGAGTTAATTCCAATGTCGTTTCCTCAATGAGGAGATTAAATCTAAGCACATTACACCAGATGTGATCTTACTAACTTCCTGTACAACAACAGCAAAACATTACCAGCCTGCTGTAATGTTCCCACTAAGGTGAATCTGCCAAACTGCACTGAGATGAGAATAAATGTCTGAAATCAGAGACCGGTGAACCTGGGGAATCTTCGACCACATTAGGCTGTGGAAGCCGAGGCGCTGAATATAAATAAGGATTTCTAGACACTAAAGGAATAGGAGGAGAGCAGGAGTATGGTGTGGAGATAGAGGATCAGCGGTCATTACAGGTACTTCTCCGATTATGCGGCAGCTGCAATCCTGTGGAACACTGTATTATAGAAAACGATGCAGTATAAACAAGGAGACCAATTGGAAATAGAGGGTAAGCGGCGAACTTGCAATAATATCAGTAAAAATCAAAACAAAAATAATAGTCAGTCGAACACAAACAATAGCACAGTCTACATACATCTGTAAAACATATATTGTAATGAATTAGTTCAGTAAATGTAACAAATTAACACTACAGTCACTGACTGCAGCAATGTACCTTTCGAGGAGAAAGTGAGGACTGCAGATGCTGGAGATCAGAGCTGAAAATGTTTTGCTGGAAAAGCGCAGCAGGTCAGGCAGCATCCAAGGAAAAGGAGAATCGACGTTTCGGGTATAAGCCCTTTTTCAGGAATGAGGAAAGTCACTTCCATATCCGCCACAAATTCATCTGCACCTCCACACACATCATCTATTGCATCCGCTGCACCCGATGTGGCCTCCTCTATATTGGGGAGACAGGCTGCCTACTTGTGGAACGTTTCAGAGAACACCTCTGGACACCCGGACCAACCAAGCCAACCACCCCGTAGCCCAACACTTCAACTCCCCCTCCCACTCCACCAAGGACATGCAGCTCCTTGGACTCCTCCATCGCCAGACCATGGCAACACGACGGTTGGAGGAAGAGTGCCTCATCTTCCGCCTGGGAACCTTCCAACCACAAGGGATGAATTCAGATTTCTCATGTTTCCTCATTTCCCCTTCCCCCACCTTGTCTCAGACAAATCCCTCGAACTCAGCACCGCCTTCCAAACCTGCAATCTTCTTCCTGACCTCTCCGACCCCACCCCACTCTGGTGTATCACCCTCACCTTGACTTCCCTCCACCTATCGCATTTCCAACACACCTCCCCCAAGTCCCTGCTCCCTACCTTTTATCTTAGCCTGCTGGACACACTTTCCTCATTCCTGAAGAAGGGCTTATGCCCGAAACGTCGATTCTCCTGTTCCTTGTATGCTGCCTGACCTGCTGCGCGTTTCCAGCAACACATTTTCAGCTCAGCAATGTACCTTTCACCAGGCTCTTCACCGGAAAGCTCGCGAGTTGACTGACCACGTGATGCCGACGCAGAATTCCAGTTCTCTCCAAGATTCTCCCCCCGTTTGAAATAAAATTCCTTCTAAATGTAGACTACAAATCCCACTTTCAGGCTCAAGTTCAAGTCTTGCAGACTGGATTACATTCCTGTTTTAGCTGAACTCACGGAGGGTGCATTTTGCAGAAAGAGGATCCTGAGGCAGGATTTTGCTGTTCAGCTGGTGCCGGGATGGCATCACGTCACAATGAGCAGGAGCTTACTTTATGAAGAAAGGTGCGCAATGAAGGAGGCTCAGTGTGCTGAATGACCTGCTCCTTTCCCGATGTTTCTGTGCAGTCTGTGGGAAAGCTCTGTAGATGTTGCCACCAGCTCTCAGATGTTAGGAAGAAAGCCTCTGTAGGGTCAACAGGACTGTATTTTCGTTCTGATACTGAGGCTGGGGCCAAGTGGTCTGTCCGGTTTTACCCTTTAAGACCTTGGAGCAGTTTGATAAATTGAGTGTCTTGCTTGGCCATTTCAGGGATCATTAATTATTTATCAAATGTCTGTGCGTCTGGAGTCACTTTTAGGCCAGAGCAGGAAAACATGGGAGATTCACTTCCTGAAAGTACGCTGGGGAAGGAAATTGATGTTTATAATCGACATTGGCTTCAAGGTCACTATTACTGATACCAGATTTTACATATCGATATTCTATTAATTGTGTTTAACTTCCACCAGCTTCCAGAGCATTAGCCTGGTCTGGAATAGTAATCCAGTGACATTTCCACAACAGCACCATCTCCACATGGGGACCTATTGGAAACCACACTGAGCTGGTTATTTCTGTGCTGTTTGACAGCTCTGTCAAAAAGAACTCCAACCAATTTGACTATCGTGATGGGACTGAGGAGGTGGTAATTGGTCAGATTCTAATTTTTCCTCTCTTCGGGAACTGGACATAGTTGAGTAATATTCCACATTGACAGGGAGATGTCAGAGTTGGAGCTGGAATGAAACAGCTTCCCAGGGGCACGGCTTGTTGTGCAGCACAAGTCTTCAGTTCTATTACAGGAATGGTGTCAGGGCCCATTGCCTTTGTCGTATCTATTGTGTTCAGCTGTTTCTTCATGTCATATACAGTGAATCAGATTGATTAAAGACTGGCATCTGTGATTCTGGCGAGGGTGAGTTGGATCATCAACTCAACACGTCTGGCTGAGGACGGTGAAGATACTACTTCCTTGTCTTTTTCACTGATGTAAGGGCTGTTCTATTAAGTAGGATAGCAATATTTGTGGAGTCCACTCCTCCAGTGAGTTGTTTAATAGTCCATCGACATTTATGTCTGAATGTGGCAGAACTGCAGAGCTTCGATATGATCTCGGGATCATTCCGCCTTCTGTATCAGATGTTAGTTCTGCTGTTTGGAATGTAACAGTCAAGTATGGTACATTTAATGGGTTGTCATCAGGATTCGGTACAAATGGTTCTGACCCTGGCATTTTCACCCACACTCTCACTGAACCCTAGATTGGCTTGATGGTCATGGTAGACTGAGGGTTGTCCTGGGGGAAAATTTACAGATTGTGATTGAATACAGTTCTGCTGCTGCTGTGATTCTACAGTACCACATGAATGCCCAGTTTGAGCTCCAATATGTGCAATTCAATTCTACTGACTACCTGTTCGCATCAAGACCCATTCACCCATCAGCACTGTACTTAGTGACCTAACCTGATTTCTGTTGTGGTAACACTTCCAGTTTCATATTCTCATTCTGCTCAGAGTTCTCCCTGGTGTCACGCCTCCAATTTGTTACATTACTCAAGTCTTTAACATATTTATCTGAATCGCATCCATTTCTGTAATGCCATCATCTGAGTTTGAAGTGAATGTGTTTCCCTCTGTTTCTCTCCCTAACCATGATTAAGAGCTTTGTAGTCTCAATAGTGCCACCCTTATGTATTTTCAGAACCAAAGAATGTGGGCACTTTGTGTTATCGTTTACTTCCCGGTGTCAGGTGCTCCGTATTGGACGGGACGTTTCAGCAGCTTTGCCACACGCCTTTGGAACTTGTTCAAAAACAGAAATTGCTGAAGAAACTAAGCAAGTCAGACAGCAGCTTATGATGTGAAAGCAGAATTAATCTTTCAGGTGCAGTGACCCTTTCAGAATGTTCCTAGTTTATCAAGCAATATCTGTATTTTTATTTCCAGTATCCAGTTATTCGTTTAATTGAAAATTTGTTCTGTGCCCATTCATTTCTGGAGAAACTCAGCAGGTGTGGCAGTATCTGCAGAGACAGAGAAACAGAGTTAGCGTTTCCTGTCCAGTGTGGCACTTCTTCAGAACTGAAATGGATCGCAAACTGAGCTTTTAAATCCCTTGACGGAGTTGGGGAGTGGGTGACGGGGAAATGAGTGTTGCAAAATATAAACGAGCTTTGAGGAGTGGTGAACGAGAAGATGATGTGAAAATGGCTTTAAATTAAGATGTGAATGGGGGAAAGAGGTTCACTCCATTGAGTGAAGATAAAGAAGATGCAACCACACAAGGTCATAGAGAGGACAAGAGGGAGAATGCATGAAAAATGGAGAACTGCCATAATATGGTCAGGCTGTGAAGTTATGGAATTGTATATTAACCCCTACAGGCTGTAACATACAAAAGTGTAAAGTGAGGGTTCTGTAAAGTGAGCTTGGGTTGTGCTGCATTGGAACTTTGCATCAACCCAGGACTGACATGGTAGCATGACAGCAAGGTATGTTATTGAAATGGGAAGCAATGTGAGGGTCAGGGTTATTCATACAGACAGAGTGGGAGTGTTCCTGAAAGCAATTTCTTCTTTCGTTCCCCCCAGTGTAAAGGAGACTGCATTCGAGCAGGAATGATAAGAGACTGTTTGGAAAAAGTACAAGTGAAATGTTACTTCACCTGGAAGGTGTGATTGGGGCCTTGGACAGTGAGAGGGAAGAGGTGAATAGGCAAATGTTGCAGCTTCTGCAATTGCATGGGAAGGTGCCATGGGAGGAGTGGGGAAGTGTTCGGGAGGATGTCACAGAGGGAATGGTCCCTGTGAAATGGTAGCAGTGGACGGGAAGGGAAAATTTGTTTCATGGTGCTGTCCTGCTGGAGGTGATGGACGTGGCGGAGGATGATTCTGTGAATGTGGATTCTAGTGCAGTAGAAAGTGAGGACAATCTTTGTTCGGGGAAGGAGGTGTAGGAGTAAGGGGAGAATCGAGGGAGATGGGACTGCCATAGCTGAAGGATCGGTCCATCAGAGTTAGAGGATTTCTCGTTTGGGAGAAAAGGTGGTCATGTATGAAGCTTCCCATTGGAATGTTGCTTCATCGTATAGAAATGATAGACCCAGAGAAACTGTGAGAATGGCGTCACTCTCAGCTGATCATGTGTTCAGCCACATACGGAGGTCCCCCAAAATGATTGAAAAGAGCAAGGCATTTCAATTGTAGAATTATGTCTTATATCTGGTCAAAAACAGAATGTGAAAATAGACCCAGTTGAAGGTCAGTAGATGTGTGGGGGAGACATGCAAGCAGATACTTCATAACGCTCAGCATTGATGGACTCTGGTCTAAAAGAAGATGGTATGAAGATGTGAAGATGAACCACCCATGATGCACTTAAGCTCTGAAGGATAACTAATCAATCACAAGCTAACAAATTCAGATTGGTGAGCTCTAGCATCGGCCACATTTGGGATGTTTAGTTTGGAACCCGAAGCAGTTAGTATAAAGCAAAATATAAACAAAACATTCCAAAACTGGGAAGAAATATTTCTTTTTTAAAACTAGCCGCAATAGTTTTTCCAAATCGATTTAAAAATGCGTTCATGATGTGTGTGTGACCCTTGGAAGAAAGGCAGGAAATTATATGTGGGACACCTGTAGGTGACATCCTGTCACTTCCAGCATTGGCTGCAAGTTTCCCCACGTAGAGCAATGATCTGACACAGTGTTACTCAGCAATGCAGTGGTTGGTGTGGACAGCTGTACATGCTTGGAAGGTAACTGCTCTAGATTAACGGATAACTTCATTACTATTCACTGCAGAGCTCCATATGCTGGAAAGATACCCAGTCCTTGTTTATAGAACAATACACTTGTGTGTTCTGCAGGTTTATATATCAATGCACTGTTGGACGGATAAGAAGTGGACTGGTGAGCTCTGAACATTGTTCAATCCTGGACGAATTGCTGAGCAATACACTGGCCTGGTTTACGCTTAATCATGAACAGATATCTCATCTGGGCTTATACGTGTGTGGGCCTGATTGGTGAAGTGGATTGAGTATCCAATATAATTCCTGATATAACTATCACTCCTCCAGCTCGGCCCATTCCGCTATTTAACCCCATATATCTGCAACACGTTGTCGATTAAGTAATTACCCAAGTAAAACGTGAATATCTGTCGCTCTTGTTATGAAAATGGAGAATTTTATTTTATATTTTGAAGTTAAATGTGAGGGGCTGTGTTTCAGATACAAATCGCTTGGGCAAGGTATTCAAATTAAACAATTTATTCAAACACTGTTTGATTGAAAGGACCACAAGGAATGAACCGTATCTACACTGTCTATGGCACTGTAGGAGCCTCTCAAAAATGCCTAACCCCACCTAAGCCGTTAAATTATGGTACGATAAATGTCAAATTAAACATAAATAAATCAACCGAAAGGATGCAGCAGGCCTGGTGATCAGACACAGACGACATCGGGACCCCAACAATTTCTACCTTGCCAAAACACAGTAGAATCATCAAGCTTGTGAAGAGAAAGCATCATCTCTCTCCCTTAGCTCTATTTTTACCACTGGAGATGTGCCAATAACTCAATAGTCAGCGATGTCAACATCCCACCCACACCAAGTATTATTGTGTTATATCAGGGTTATCGTGAAAGGGGTTAACTGGAGCTGTTTGTTCAGTGACTTGATTAATATCAGTCTTCCTGGACCTAACTGGGTCACTGGAGGGCTTTCCTTTTCCATAATTAGGGGCTTCCTTCAACTTGTTATGCCGTAGTATTTGGCGCAGCATCATCCTCAACACGATTGTGGTCAGCAGCCACAGAGAGAGGGAGAGATCAAAATCTGAGAACATTAGACTGGAATGTCCCAACAATGGGACATTGGGTTGGGTCTTACCGTTGGGTCTTTACTATCTTTCTCTGGATTGGGCATGGTTACAGTTGCGGATACAAGCCATATTCAAGCTGGGTACTATCCCATCCTCGCTATTATTGGTGTTCCTGGTAAGCCTATCTCTGTCAATTCTATAACCTGTGATGAAGGTTATTGCTATTCCAGTTAATTATGCTTTCCAAATATATGAAATTTTAGTCACAAATTTCACTTCCTTTGCATGCATTTCCAAACTTCTTAAACATAAACATCTAAGAAGGAACAAGACTGTTCGGAAACTGGAATCTCCTTTTTGCCCTGTACTGTTTTATGTCTCTATATTCTCTCTGTCATCAAATCTGCCGGCACCCCAGTCTCCAGCCATGCCTCAGTGCTTTTGCTGAATTGGCTACCATTTCCTCTTTCGTTAATGACAGATTTTACGGCTCCAGTTCTCTTCTGACCACTCTTCCAGTTACAAATATTTTGACCACAAGCTTCTTCTTGTCTCTACAGTTACTTCACAACAGGGACTCTGCATCAGAGTAGTAGTGTCACTGACCGTGTAATTCAGAGGCATAGGTTATGACTCTAAAAACATGGTTTGAAATCCGACCACAGCCGATGTCTAAACATAAATTCGAATGGCAAAAGTTGGAATTAAACCTAATTTCACTCATGGCAACCATAAACCACCAGGATTTCTTTTCTTATTTTAATGATAACCTTTGGTAAAGAAACTTAATTTTTTTGCCCTGTTTGGACTATGTGTGGTTTCAAACCCACAACAATGTAGTTGACTCCATATTGCCTTCACAAATGTCCGCGTGGTCAACGGCAGTTACCGATAGCCAACAAATGCTGCCCTTGCCAGTGATGCTGGCATCCCGGGAAACAATAACATTAAAGGTGACATTACCATAGAAACGTGGATGCTGGAGTTCTGAAATACCATTCTCCAGCGTCTGAAAGAATGTTGGAGATTCTCAGAAGGTGTGGCAGTCTGTCGGATTGGAGAAAAATAGATAATGTTTAGACTTCATTGAACATATCAAAACTAAATGCAACTAATAAAGAATATTATTTATATCAGGGATGGTTGGAAGGGTGAATGGGAGGTTTGTGTTGAATGGGTGGAGAAATGTCCAGCATGAGGGAGAGAGAGAGAGAGAGAGAGAGAGAGAGAGAGAGAGAGAGAGAGAGAGAGAGAGAGAGAGAGAGAGAGAGAGAGAGAGAAAGAGGTAGAGAAAGGGAAAGGAAAAACAAACAAAAGAATTGCTGATGATGGACTGGAAGGAAAAAAGGATGGGAGGTTATTCGAACATTTCCCTTTTCCCATATTCCTGAATATCACATCCATCTCGGGATGTCCCTGCTTGAATTGAGTAATGTACCCCGTGTCTCTCTTCTCTGAGTGTGGTAATCAACTCCATCGGCAATACTAGTGCTGAGATACAGGGAAATACAATATTACATTGTCAACTGCTTCTTTGGAAGGTGGGACTGTTACTGTGGGACTGTGCAGAGATGCAACGGCTTTTTCAGCTAGGAAGAGAAACTGAGGTGACAGAGGCATTTTCAACACTGAATGGGTGCACCATGGGTGTGGGGAATTGACTTGCATCTGTCAATGGAAAGTCAGTGGAGTTTCTGTGGATGGTGTTCTCAGGTTTTTATTGTCAGTTGCTGTGTTCATTCAGGGAGACCTGAGGGACTGTTGACCACACTCTGGACACTGCACTTTCAGTGTATCTGTGTCCATGGTAAAGAAATGGAGCTGAGACTAGAGAGAATGGAAGCTGTGAAAACAGGGTGGGGCTGGGCACTGCACATTCCTCCCTGGGATTTCCAGGAACATTTGTCTCAGCTGGACCATTCCAAGTGTAAAGTGCGAAACCAGTTTGTTTCAAAAATGAGGTGGTCACTGAACTGTGTCCCCTCCTTCAGTATAACCTGTAGCCTCACACCAGCGACAGGACTGTACGGACTCTCACCATGAAGTGAACTGGATTGATTCTGGAACTTTCCAGGCAGGAGTGGGTAATACATCCACCATCTCTGAAGTGCAGTCCTCTGATGTATTCACGATGTGTCAGAAACCACCTGCCTGCTGAGAGGAATTCATTGGTTCCATCTCAACTGTGGAAGGTACAGAAACTAACTTCCAGAAATACAAGGGAACGGGGGACTAGTAAAAATGAGAAACTGCAGGAAATTAGAATTAATGAAGAGTGTTTTTGAAAATCTAATTGAATTGAAGTTTTATGAGTTACTGAATATGATGAGCTGCATTCCAAAGTATTGAGGAGGTGGCAATAGAGCTAGTGAAATAATTATTGATTATTTTTTAAAGCTGGTGAGATTCTGGAAGGATCCTGCAGACTGGAAAGCAGCTGTTGTAAACTTAAACATTTAAAACAGGATGGAGAGGGCAAACAGAAAACTAAATAGCTTGATGTCAGCTTGATGTGAGAAAAATATTGTAACCTTTTATAAGGAATGTGACAACGAGGCACTTGGAGAATAGTGATCTGATTTGGTAGAGTCTGCCTATATTCAATAAAGGGAAATGATCTTTGATAAACGTATTGGAATTTGTGGAGATTGTCCGCTGTGACATCGACAATTGAGAACCAATGGGAATGGAGTATTTAAATTTTCAGCAGAGGTTTGACAGAGTTGAATACAGTTGAGTGGGGAATGTTAAATTCCTTGGATATGTAGGTGTGAAATAAATACCATATGGATTAATAATTGGAAATTGGAGATAATGAAGGGAGTAGGATCTTTCTCTGGACTGAAGGTTTGTTGGGTATCAGAGGATCAGTGTTTGGGCAATAGCTGTTCACAAGGTAGAAAAACGGAATCAGATGTGAACAAATATTTTCGTTCACATTTACTTTTTTTTCAATGGTGAGAGATCGGGAAGTGCTGTTTTTGAAAAGGACCTGGATGACCTTGGTCATAAGTCACTAACGTTGTAGGAAGTAAGTTTGGCTTTTCATGCAAAAATGATTGATGTACCAGAGTTGGTATATCTTTCCCAATGGTTGTGTTTTGTTGAGAGAGTATTTGGTGCATTGTGTCCAGATTTGGTCTGTTTTTTTAAGTAGTGATTTCTTTGTCACAGAGAGAGTGCTAAGGAGTTTCACCAGACTAAACCCTGGCATGATGGTATCATGAGGAGAGAGTGCAGGATCTCTGTGTTTAATTTGCAGCGCTGTGAGAGAATAAGAAGTTGAAACTTGATGGTTATGGATGGACACTTATTACATCCCAAACAGCTGAATAGGGTCAAAATTCCACATATTCATTGGGTGTTTGATTCCCAAAACGTATATGCCTCTGCAGAGCCCCCATTTCAATTAGCAGAAAGTTACAGGCTCTGAACGAACTCTGGACACTTGAATGCACAGTTAATGTGTGACACTGTACTGAATGTCACTTTGTACACAATCCTGTCAACCGTCACAATACCTTCATTCTGAAAGAGTTAACAATTCTGCACCAGCTTCGGATCTCCACACAGACCATGGGTCTGATTTCTTGAAGATGGTTAATAAAGTTGGCGTCATTCCTACTACCAGAAAACTATATGAAAGTAGCTCATAGGTAGCATGAGTAATTAAGCCATGTGGACCAGTCCATCTGTTCAGTCACTGCTCCATTTGTTTGTGATGTTGGAGCATCTCTGAACCTTCCTGTTCCTGTATTAGTGACTTGAGAAGCTGAATGACGCCTTCCTGTTCCTTATGTAAGGGACTCCGGGTGTGAAATGGTCTCTTTCTGATTCCATTTAAGTGACGTGTGGGAGTGAGCATATTCTTTCTATTCCTGTGCAATAGGCAGGAGGGACTGAATGAGTTACTACGCGTCCTGTCCAATAGTTTGATGGACTAAATAACTTCCCCATATTCTTGTGAACACAGATTGTGGTGCTCCGTTTACTGTGGAAATGTGCAGTGTCTGCCATTGCTGTTACATGAATGTTATCTAGGCTTTAATAGCATGAACTTGAATAGTGTCCAGTTCTGTTTGCACATGGACACTGACTGAGATGAGTAGGGACAACTTGTTCTGAACATGATGTAAACTTCTGCAAATATCCCCACTTCTGCTCAGTTTGGACTCAATGGGCAGAATGGGCTCCTCCCATACTCTAATTATTCTATAATGACCGACTGGAAATGCCTGGGCAGAGGGAGCTATCCTGAGGATCTCCTACAAATGTGTCCCATGGCTGAGATGATTGATGTCCGCTGGTGATAACCATCTTCCCCTGTGCTGTGAATGACTCCAAACAGTGGAGAGGTCACAATCGGTTCTCATTAAGTGCGATTTTGCTCAGGATCCTTGATGTCATCCTCAGTCTAATACTGCCTTGAGTTCAGGGCCAGTCTCTCTACCTGAGCCCATGTGTTCCCTCTTCTGTTCATATCAATAGGTCATGGTCTAGAATCAGAGAATGTTTTCTTTAAACAGGGGGTAGTGAAATTCAGGAATTCCCTTACACAGAGAGTTAGGGGAGCTAAATCACTGAAAGGTTCCAGTGGTGTTCTGCAGGGATCATTTCTGGGACTTCTGCTCGTTGTGACTTTTATAAATGACTCGGATGAGGAAGTGGAAGGGTGGGTTAGCAAGTTTGCTGATAACACGAATGTTTCTGGAGTGGTACATAGTGTGGAGGGTTGTTTTAAGTTGCAATGGGACATTGAATAATGCCGAGCTGGGCTAAGAAGCGGCAGGTGGAGTTCAAATTGGAAAAGTGTCGAGTTCAAATTGGAAAAGTGAATTTGAATGCAGAATTCAGGGTTATCGGCAGGATTCTTGGCAGTGTGGATGAATAGATGGAACTTCGGTTCTATATCCTTAGATCCTTCAAAGTTGCGACCGAAATTGACTGGGTTGTTAAGAGGGCGAATGGTGTGTTAGCTTTCATTAACAGGGGGATTGTTTTTAAGAGCTGCGATGTTATGCTGCAGCTCTATATAGCCCTGGTTAGACCACACTTGACATATTGTATTCAGTTCTAGTCACCCAATTATAGGAAGAATACGTAAAACTTAGAAAGGGTGCATTGGAAATTTACTAGAATGCTGCCTGGAATGGAGGGCAGGTCTTATGAAGAAAGGTTAACAGAACTAGGGCTTTTATGAGTGGCGTGAAGAAGGATGAGACGTGACTTGATAGAGATAAACAAGATGTGATATATATATATATATGATAGCCAGAGACATTTTCCCAAGGCAGAAATGGCTGTCAGGAGGGGGCATCATTTGGAGCAAAGTTTCAAGGAGATCTCAGAGGTCGGTTCCTTACACGGAGATTGGTGGATGCATGAAATGCACTGCCAGCAGTGGTATTTAGTCAGGTACATTAGGGACATGTAAGCGACTCTTACATAGGCACATGGGAGTCTTACATAGGTACAATGTAGTGTATGTAGGCTAGTAAGCGGCACGTGGGCGGCACGGTGGCACAGTGGTTAGCACTGCTGCCTCACAGCGCCAGAGACCCGGGTTCAATTCCCGCCTCAGGCGACTGACTGTGTGGAGTTTGCACTTTCTCCCCGTATTTGCGTGGGTTTCCTCAGGGTGCTCCGGTTTCCTCACACAGTCCAAAGATGTGCAGGCCAGGTAAATTGGCCATGCTAAATTGCCCGTAGTGTTAGGTAAGGGGTAAATGCAGGGGTATGGGTGGGTTGCGCTTCGGCGGGGCGGTGTGGACTTGTTGGTCCGAAGGGCCTGTTTCCACACTGTAAGTAATCTAATCTTGTCTGATCTGAGAGTAGGATAAAAGATCGATGCAACATCGAGGGCAGAGGAGCCTTTACTGTGCTGTAATGTTCTATGTTCTATGTTCTATCTTCTATTTAAAGTGTGGTGGAGATGAATTTTGACATGTCAGAGAGGTGAGAACTATGAGGAATCGGGCATTAAAGAGGATTTGCGACCTAGAGCAGATCAGCCATGATCTTAGTGAAGGGCAAGGCAGGATTGGGGTTTGAACGATTTGCTCCTGCTTCTGATGAACTCCCATTCTGTTATTGGAAGGTTAGTGAGTGTTACTTTCCTGGAAGGAATGTTATTGAATATTGCAGTCAGGCATACCAGAGAGTTCTGTGAGCCATCTCTAGGTGAGGTCTGGGGGCTGTATTCACAGTGAATCTGGGTCTACAACATGAACAACGAATAGGGCCCAAGTTGCAGTAAAGAGAGATGAGGGGCGTCTTTCATTTCCAGTCTGAGTTTTCCAGTTAATTTTTCCTATCTCCCAAACCATGTGGGGCTGAATAGTCTTACTTGTTCCTGTGTACTAGGTTAGAGCACTAAGTGGAAATTAACTGTTCCTGAATAGCAGGTTTTAGGGGCTGAATGGAACACAGAGACATGGGACTGAGGAGCAGGAGTGGGTCATTAGACACATTGAGGCTTCTCCACCAGACACAAAGATTGTGGCTGATCAAGTTGTGGTCTCAGTCCCACCTTCCTGTCTGTATCACATTATTACTTCTCTACTAACTCAGCTTTGAATAAATGTAAACAAAGAGGAATGTCAAACTTCTGGGGAAGAGAATTCCCACTTGAAAGGTCCTTTTAGAATTTTCCCCATTCTTCTCATAGAATCAGAAAGTCATACAGCATGGAAACAGATCCTTTATTCCAGCTTACCCATGCCAACCAGATATCCCAATCTTATTTAGTCCCATTTTTCCATCATTTTCTCCATATCCCTCTGAACCATTCCTATTTATGTACCCATCTATACGTATTTTAAACATGTAATTGGACCCGCTGTCAACATTTTTTCTGACAGCACTTTCCCTACATTCACCATCTTCAGCATGAAAATGCAACTGCTAAGGTCCGCTCTAAATCTTTCCCCCAAACCTTCAATTTATGCCGTATACTTCTGGACTCCCTACCCTGGGAAAAATACATTGACCATTCAGATTATCCATGCCCCACAGGATTTGAAAAAACAATTTCATGCCACCATTCACCCTCCGCCAGTCCAGGGAAAGAGGGCTCAACTTATTCATCCTTTCCATGAAGCTCAAACCTTCCAGTACTGGAAAATCCTTGTAAACCTTTTCTGTGTCCTCTAAACATCCTCCCAACAGGAGAGCCAACCGAATTGTGCACAGTATTCTTAAACTGGCCTCACCAGTGTCCTGTCCAGGTCAAAGGTGTCACATTAACTCGTGTACTCAATGTTCTGACCGATTAAGGCAAGCGGGCCAAACATGTTCTTCACCATCCTGTCTATCTGCGACTCTACTTTCAAGGAACTGTGAAGCTGTACCCGTAGGTCTCTTTGTTCAGCAACATTCTCCAGTGCACGACATGGTTTAACTTACTGAAAATGCAAAAACCTCACAAATATCTAAATTAAACTCCATCTGCCAGTCCTTGGGACTTTGATGGGGACAAGGGTGCCGCTGTACTCTGAGTTAATCTTCTTCACTGTCCGCTGCACCACTTTGTTGATGTTATCTGGAAAGTTACTAACCATGCCTCTGATATTCAAATCCTAGTCAGTTGCATCCATGATAAAAAGTAGTGAGCTCAGCACTGATTGTTTCAGCACGCCGCTGGCCTCAGTCTGGAAAACAATTTGTTACCTTCAAGACAATTTTGTATCCAATTGGTTAACTTTCCCTGGATTCCATGTGACCTACCTGCTTGCAATGAGTAACCATATTAAACGCCTTGCTGAAGCCAGTGTAAACAAATTATACCACAGTGCCTTCATCAATCTTCTGTGTCACGTTCTCAAAATACTCAATCACATTAATGAGACATGATCTCCATCGCACGAAGCCATGTTGACTACCCCAAACCAGTCCTTGTCTTTCTAAATGCACGTAAATCCTATCCCTCCGATACCCCTCTAACAACCCACACTACACTGACGTTAGGGTCACTGAATCGATCATTAATTGTGTTTTAGATCACTGTTCCCTTTTCTAGTCCCACTCCTCCACTGGTCACAAAATAATTCAATTATAATTATGTTGGTGATATGGCCAATGATATAGTTCTCAGAGAATGTCAGGGTCAGTGTAAGGAACAAGTCAGATAGATTTCTTTAATCTGCTCCAACAACATATTTACGACTAAAACAAAGTTACTCAACCTATGATGGAAAGACGAATGATAAGTGGATATTGCAAATATGTACATTGGTATTTCCCTTTGAAAAATACTGAGGCACAAACACACACACACACGATTGATAACAAACTGGAAATGAAAATCTCTGCCGTGTAAACTTGAAAGAACTTTGTCCAAATATTACTAGAACTCATGACAAAAGGAAAAATAAGATTTTGGCCAAAATGTTATCCTACTTGTAGAGTCAGAGAGTCCTACAGCATGAAGACAGACCTTTGGCCCAAACTGTTCCATGCTGACATAAATGTCCATTCACGCTAAACCTATTTCTCTGCACTTGGCCCATATGCTTCTGAACCTTTCCTATCCATACATTTGTTCAAATGCCTTTTAAATATTGTTAATGTAAATGCCTGAACCACTTCCACTGACAGCTCATTCCAAATACGTACCACCTTCTGTGTAAAATTTGCCTCTCTTGGTCTCTTTTATGTTTTTTACCCTCTAAACGTAAACTGATGCACTCCAGTCCTCGATTCCAAAACTCTGGGAAAAAAATACTGAGTTCATTCACTATATCCATGCCTCTCATGATCTTGTACAGATATTTTTTAAGAACCCACCCCCAGCACAACCTGCCGCCCCCCACCCCCTTTCAATCTCTATAGAGGGACAGAAGTGTCTCCTCCTGTCTCATTATAACAATTCTGACTGGCTGAAAGGGGTCTTCCTCGCTCTGTGTGTAACAGCCTCGAGATGTGAACTGGGAGGACCACACATGGGATAGGAGCAGCAGTAGGCCATTCGGCCCCTCCAGCCTGCTGCACAATTTAGAAGCATCATGGCTGGTCTGACTGTAGCTAACCACCCCCTTCCTGTCTGTTCCCATTAGATATTGACTCTTCTGTACATTAAAGGTCACTTAAGGTCAGCCTTGAATGTCTTCAATGACCCAGTCTTCACTGTTCCCTGGGAATGACCGCGCCATAGGTCACACAGTCTGAAGGAGAAAGGAGCAACGTTAACTCAAATGTTAATGGGAGACCCTTTAATTTGAAAGTGTGTTAACCTCACAGCAAGTTACCTCCTCTTTTCAGAAATAAGCGCAAAGAAAATGGGAACAGTCATAGACCATTCAGCCCCTCAAAACTATCCCACAGTCCCATTGACTGTTCAGTCAAGTATTTATCAGTCAGCCTCCATCGCACCCTCGGAAAAAAAAATCCTGTTATCTTAAGGCCATACACCATAGGAAATTGAAATATGGCCATTTTACTCATCAACTCTACTTTGCTATTCGGTCCTGCCTGACATGTTTCTCAACACAATTCTCCCGCCTTCTCACTGTAACTCTGGACACATGTTTTAATAAAAAAAAAATCTACCTCTGTATTAAAGACATGGCTTTGGATGTGTAGCCATATGTCTGTACGTGTGTGTGTGTGTACGTCTGTTTAATGGCAGGAGACAGGGTGGTAGTGGAGGGTGGTGTGTGTCGTTTCTGTGTATATCTGTTTAATGGCAGGAGACACAAAATAATATTCTGTTGATACATCACATGAAGGAAATTGGTGACATTGAAATGAAGCCACCATCATTAACCATGAAAAGCCTATCTGCTTGCCTCATGTCCTTTCAAGAAGGTAATGGGTCATTCTTCCCTGGTCAGACCTCTATGTGACTGGAAACCCACAGCAAAGTGTTTTACTATTTACTGTCCTGTGGAACAGCTGAACCAGCCACTCAGTACAAGATCAAGTCTACACACATCTCGTGAGGGAAGAACAAAAGGAAAGGGAGGTACCTTCCTCTGCCTCTTTCCTGTATGCCTTCAGCTCATTCCCATTCAGGTAGATGACCATTCCCCATTTTAAGTGCATTCTTTCTTCGTCTCTGACCGAGCATGATGTTCACCTCTGGTGCTGCCTTTATTGATGATGACATACAGATGTAAGGAATTTCTTAGTTCGCAGTGCATTGAGAAGGAATGAGTTTTTTCATGGCACAGGAAAGAAATGGAGACGAGTAAGTGTGGAAAAATAGTTATTGTGATCAACCTTGACAGTGTTGTTGAAGCAGTCTATGGGATATTGCGGGCTGATTTTCTCTCCTTTATAAGGAATGATCACCTTGCCACAGAAAGAGTGCAATGGAGTTTCACCAGACTAATCCCTGGGAAAGTGGTACCATGAGGAGTGAGGAGAGATTAACCTCTAGTGCTGTGAGAGAATGAGAGGCGATTGCATTGAAACTGGAGTGGGAGGGACAGTCACTCAAGATGTATAAACAGACGCTGATACGGTGATAAATTCCATGTCTTCTTTTTTACTCAGGTAATTCAGTCTTCGAATAAACTCTCCCTACGTTAATACAGTACAGTTGGTATGTGATCCTGCACTGAACGTCACGTTAGCCATAATCCCGGCAGAAGCCACAATTCCTTCATTCGAAAACAGTAAACTATTCCCACCAGCTTCTGACGTCCATCGAGAACATGGACATGTCTTCTCGGAGATTGAAGATGCCTCCTTGAGACTAGACACAAAACTTTTCGTTTCCTTCCTCACTGCCAGCAAACCACATTGAAGTATCATGTGTACCACAGGCAAAGGAGCCACGAGCAACATCGTGAAGCCATCTCTGAGTGCAGTCTCTGCTCCATTGGTTTGTTATATTGGAGCATCAATGACAGCCTCCTAGTCCTGGATAAGTGTTTCAAGGGGTTGAATGGCCTTCACCTGGTCCCATGAAGCAGGTTCAAGCGTCTAATTGAGCTCTCTCCCTGTTCCTGCTTAACAGCTTAATGTGCTAACCAGACCCCTCCTCTTACTGTGCAACATGCAGAAGAATTGAATGGGCTATCCCTCTTTTTGTTCAGTAATTTCGATGTGATGAACGAATTCTAGATATCTGTGTGCAACAAGCTTGAGGTGCTGAATGAGCTCCTCTTTTAACTTTGGAAATGTGCAGTATCTGGCTACCAATCACAAACATCTTCCTTTGTCCTCTGAAAGACCCCAACCAGTGGGGAGGTTAGACCTGATCCCAATTAAGCTAAAATAATTAGGTGGTCCCGATGACTTCCTCAGTCAAATACTGCCTTGATATCAAGATCATTCACTCTTCTCTGAGCCCCTGTGTTTGCCTCTTGTTTCAATCAATCCGTGATGGCGTCTGCGTCGGGAGTGATTTCCTCTCACAGAGGGAAATCAATGTCAGGAATTATCTGGGCTAGGAGTTAGGGGAGCTGCATCACTGAAAGTATTTAAAGAAGAGGTAGATAAGATTTTTGACTTGACAGAGGGCAGAGGGGCATGAATAATGGGACATTAAAGAGGAATTAATGGGACTCGGCAAATGGCGGCGATTCTGCTGAACTGCTGTGGACAGCTCTGCCTAACAGCCAAGGCAAAGTGGTGTTTTTTTTTTGCCATCCCTGGCCGATTTAATGTGGTGTAATTATTAATTAAAAACCTTACAGAACACATATGTGTTAGTATTTGGGAGTGGGAAAGATACCAAAGGGAAAAGGAGCAAGCAAACAGCATCAGAGAAGACCCTTCCCTGTAGCACCAGGCATTCCAGAGACTGCTGCAATAGCAGCAGCCTCTCCTGAACCCCCCCGGGGACTCACAAGAATTGGCTACGACGATGGAGAGAGTTACTTTGAAAGTTGGCGCTGCGACTGAAGAAATCCTTGGGGAGATTCCTGCCCAGGTCCAACCCATTGCATTCAAGCTGCAGAAGCATGAGCTGGAGATCCAGTGGCTCGGGGTGAGGCTGCAGGAGGTGGAGGGTCCAACTAAGGCCTCGAAAGTTGCGGTGGAGTCCTCATCCAGTCGGTTTCAGGTGCTGGAGCAAGAATTTGGATAAATCTCCAAATTGCCAAGCGCTGCTGTACAAGGGATCAAAAACCATGCTTTACCAGAATTTCTCTGCAACTGTTATTCGAAAGAGGAAATCCTTCAATGAAGTTAAAAAGAGGCTGAGGAACCTGTGCATCCAATACTCCATGAGATACCCCGCACTACTTCGTTTCAGCCACGAGGGCTCAGTTTATACATTTGACTCAGCGGGTAAGGCTAAAAACTTTGTGGACTCTTTAAAATAGATGGATTGGCCTGAAAGATACGGTTAGTGTTTCTTCTTATTTCTATCTTTCCGCATGTTTTTCCTTCCCAATTTCATTCCTTCCTTTCTCCCTAATAATTTCCTTTTTGGAAAGGGAGCAAAAGACTTTGGAATAAGTTGTTACTTTTTTTAATAACTCGATTTTCTGATGGGAAATTTTGTGGATGTTCTTTGTTGTCTCTCCCCATTTTTTGTTTTTTCTGCTTCTCTTTTAGTCAAAAGTAGGGGTGACATGAAGCCAGTGACGGGTGGAGTGCTCATCCTGACTTTTCCTTTTTTTTGTTGATTTAGGGTCATCTTCTTGTTTTTTTTCTCAGGACTAAGGCTGGGGCACAGTCCAGGTTTGAAGGAGATGGGAAGGAGGAGATGGGCAGGGAGAGTGCCCCCTATGGGCAGGGGGAAGAGTCTTCCATTCAAGGTTTTATAGTTGGTTTTCTTTGTAGTTTGTTTGGTACGAATAGTTGTTAATAGTTATGATAGAGTAGTTTTTGTATATATAGTTTTTCAATTCTATGAATCTTTATTTACTTATGTTCACCGTTTTGTAAGCAGGGTTCTCCCTCTGAGGGGTTCAAGGTTGTCTGAAAGGGGATATGGCTAAGGGTCTTATTAAATGGTGCACCTGGAACATTAAGGGATGTCATTCACCTGCTAAAAGGAAAAAAAAGGGTTTCTAGCCTTAAGAGGGAAAGGGTTGATATCGCTTTGTTGCAGGAAACCCATCTTGATGTTGGGGAACACCTAAAATTACAACAGGGGGGTTATGACCGGATATTCCTTTCATCCTTTACTAATAAAAGTAGGGGAGTGGCGGTACTTATCCAGAAAACTCTTCCGTTCACATTATTAGAGCCAGCGAAAGATTAGCAGGGACGGTTTGTGATACTTAAAGCCCTGATACATTGGAAGGAAGATAGCGTTTTAGACATCTACTGCACTCCAGTGCATCCCCTCAAATTTTTGATTGACGCTTTCTCTAATTTGAGTGCTTATGGAACACGGCACATTATTATGGGGGGATTTTAATTGTCGTTTGGATCGACAGTGGACAGGATGCTTTGTGGTACCCCAAATATTTCTTTGGAAGACTAGCAGGTGGTTGACTTATGCGAGAAGTTGGGGCTGTTGGATATTTGGAGATGTCTTCACCCTACTGGCAGGGACATCACCTTTTTCGCAAACCCACATAAATACCACATGAGAATTGACCTTTTTCTGGCTCCCTCGGCTCTTCTGAAATCAATTATGGGTTGTAAAATTGTGAATATAGCTATCTCTCATCACGCGGCAGTATATTTGGAGATAACGGCCAAGAGTGAAGGGCCAGGTTTGCAGCATCGGCATTTGGGCCCTTTTCTCCTTAAGGATCCCAAATTTGAGCAATGTTTTTTTGAAGGAGTTTCAGGAATTCTTGACTATTCACTCAGGCATGGCTCGTAGTCCGTCCATGCTATGGGAGACTGCTAAGGCCATTGCTAGGGGATTAGGTATTTCCTATTTGGCTAGCCAGAAATGACAGAAGGAGGAACAGCAGCGTCTGCATGAGACGCAGTGGAAAGCTACGGAGGTGGCACATTTTGCACGGCCTTTGGTCACTAATCTACAGCAGATCACCGCCTTCGGGCTGCCTTGAATTCAATACCGGCACAAAACGGAAAGTAAGACTTGCTTTTCCTAGACAAAGGCTGTTCAAACATGGGGAAAGGCCAGGGAAGTATTTAATATACCTGACTCGGAAAAAGCGTGCTCCCAAATCCAATAGTGTAATCAGAGACAGCGCTGGGGTCCATACATACGAGGCTAAAAAGATTAATGGGGCTTTTCAGTGCTTTTACTTTGAATTGTATCGGTCTTAAAGTTGCGAGGACAGGAGGGCTAAAATTGAGACCTTTTTTTATGAACCTTGTCCTCCGAGGGGTAACCTTAGAAGAGGCCGCACTCCTTAATGGCCCATTGACAGTTCGGGAAATACAGGAGGCAGCAAGGCAACTTCAGAGTGTGAAAGCGCCTGACCTTGATGGTCTTCCGGGTGAATTTTATAAGGAGTTTATAGGGATTTTGTCAGGGCCAATGTTAGAGATGTCCAATCATTCCTATATGCATGAATGACTATCACCATTTTTGAGAGAAGCTAATATTTCCTTAATTCTTAAGAAGGGGAAGCTTCCTGAGGATTGTGCCTCATACAGGCCCGTCTCCCTATTAAATTCACATTTCAAGATTCTGTCCAAGATCCTGGCGCTGAGATTGGAAATGGTGCTGCCTCGTATTATTAAATGGGACAAGACAGGCATTATAAGGGGCAGTACGTCCTTTCATAATGTTGGAAGGCTGCTGAATGTGGTCCAACTTTGTCAGCAACGATCAATTCACGGTTTGGTGATTTCCCTCGGTGGAGAGAAAGCATTCGACTGGGTGGAGTCGATGTTTCTTTTATGTCTTAGAACAGCTTGGGTTGGGTGAAGCCTTCGCTAGGTGGGTGGAGGTTTTTATATCGCCATACTCTGGCCGTGATCATCACCAATGGGGTGAAGTCTGTGAATTTTACGATTGGTCGGGGTAGGTGCCCCCGCTCACTGTTGTTGTTTACGCTGGAGATAGAGCCGCTGGCAGAGGCCATTCGTCAGAATGTCCACATAACTGCTCCGGAGTGGGATCCAGGGCACACAAGATTACACTGTATGCGGATGATGTCCTTCTGTTTTTATCGATCCCGATGACCTCCGTACCTCATTTGATACATTGTATCAATTCATTTGGGGCTATTTCAGGATAACTTTGCAAAATCGGAGGATATGCCTTTGGGGAACCTTAAGGATGTGCCAGAATTTGAAGGTGGCCCTAAGTTCCCTTTTAATTGGTCACGGGTAGAGTTCCGGTACCTAGGCATTTGTATTACCCCCAAGTTTGATCTGTTATTCCGGACTAACTTGGTTCACTTGCTCGATAATATCAGGCGAGATCTTCAGAGATTTGAGGCTTTTCCAATTTTATGGCCGAGCCGAATATCTCTCATTAAGATGAATGTTCTTCCTCGTTTACTTTATACATTGTGCATGCTCCCTATATTCTTTCCAGGTCAACGCTGTGGAAACATATGGGTTGATTTGGTTGCTTTGTCTGGTATCATGGGCGGCTCCTCATCAAACTTACAAACTTGCAGTTGCCACATGGAGGGGGAGGAGTTGATTTCCCAGACATCAGAAGGTATCAATGAAGTTCCCTGCTGTCCCGCGTCTGCGAATGGATGGGTAACGATCCAAACTCAATATGGTTGGATATTGAGGCCTCCCGAGCAAAGTACCCTCTTATTAATCTGTTCATCATGGATAAGATGAGATCAGTTATGGACCACTTCGGAACCCCATTATTACAGTCAGGACTTGGAGTGCAATGCGTCAGAGTGATCTATGACTTTGCCATTTACACCTATAATTGCATGCCAGGGTTCCGACCAGGGATGATGAACTCAAGGTTCAAACTATGAACAGCGGGAGGAGTTTATAGTTTGGGAGACTTGTTTGACGGGGAGGTTATGATGTCTTTTGAGCAACTGAGCTACAAATACAGGTTGCCCAGCAGAAGCTTTCCGTTTTTTTTTTCAGGTTATGGACTTCATCCAGAAGAAGACTACGCTTCTCACAAAGCCCTATAAGCCCGATACAGAGAGGATGTTGATACATTCCACAAGCACCCTTTCGGTTAGTGCCCTCTATCGCCTGCTGGGTGGCAGGGTCTGGCAGGATATTATCCGTTTATGTGAGGTCTGGGAGGTAGAGCTAGGAGTGCAGATCTCTTCTGAAACATGGGAGAACATATGGGAGAATAGTCAAAAGATCACAATATGTAACAGGACATGCGCTGCACAGTTAAAAGTTCTGCACAGGGCTCATCTGTCACCAGAACATCTGGCGAAGTTTAAAAAAGTGGCATCTTCAGTTTCCCCCAAATGGAACATAAGTGTAAGTACTCTTACCCATTGCTACTGGACATGCCATAGGCTCTGTGTTTACTTGAGCGCTGTGGTGAGAGAGATAGGGAGGGTATTGAGGACTGAAGTCAAACTAGAACAGATATCTCTCCTCTTAGACCTACCGAATGTACCATCTTTAGATGGGCATGGGAAGAAACTATATAATATTCTTGCAGACTGTGCACGGAATAAAATTCCGATGAATTGTGTCTGAGAAACAACCGGGCATGCTTGGATGTCAGAAATAAATTATGGAGGACATTCACTTTTATTTATAAACATTGTGCAGCACACAACAGACCATTTTTATAAGGCATGGCAGCACTACTTGATTTATATGGAAACGAATTTGCCAGTTGCCTTAACTAGGGTGTTTGTTTAACCAGAATGGTTAGATTTGGTTAGATTTGTTAAGCCCTGGGCCGTGTGTGTGTGTGTGTGTGTATATATATATATATATATATATATATATATGTGTGTGTGTGTGTGTACACACACACACACACACACACACACACACACACACACACACACACACACACACACACACACACACACACACACACACACACACACACACACACACACACACACACACACACACACACACACACACACAATGCACCGGTTCCTCTGTTTGGGAGCTTTGCCCCGAGCATAGCTGTTCTGTATTTTGTGCTTTTTTTGGTGTTGCTTTGCACAGTGTTAGGGTTGTTTTGTATTAGTGGGTAAGTTAATAATTAGGAGACAATAGTTGTATTGTAATTTTCTTTTTATTATAATGATAATTGTTATTAATTGTATTTTACAATAAGTTTATATGTTTGTAAAGTTAAAAATTGCAAATAAATATATTTACCAAAATAAAGGAAAGATCTTGACGGAGTTATGCTGAAAGGTATTTGAATTTTGGAGAGACTAGAATATGTCACTTGCCAGTGATATTAGGAGTAGGAAGGTAGTACAGAAAAAAATCAACCTGGCCAAAGATCTGGTTGGGGAGACAGCACATCTGATATGTAGATCATTGGGCTTCCCGGGTCATTAGGACTTACACAAGGAGGACAGGATGGACCGGAACTGGCAGCAATCTCCGACATGTGGATCGTTGGAATTCCCGAGTCGGTGAGATATACACAAGAAAGATGGATGGACCTGAACTGGTAGCAATCTCCGATATGTGAATCATTGGGTTTCCCGGGTCAGTAGGATCTACACAACATTCTAGATTAGAGTGGTGCTGGAAAAGCACAGCAGTTCAGGAAGCATCCGAGGAGCCGGAAAATCGACGTTTCAAGCAAAAGCCCTTCATCAGGAATAGAGGCAGAGTGCCTACAGGGTGGAGAGATAAATGAGAGGAGTGTGCGGTTGGGGAGAAAGAATCAGAGAGTACAGTAGTTGAATGGGGTGGGGTGGAGGAGATAGGACAGGGAGGAGGGTGGGGGAAGGTGGCAAAGAGTACAATAGGTGAATGAGGATTGGGATGGAGGTGATAGGTCAAAGAGGAGGGGGGGCAAGGTAGAAAAGAGTACAATGGGTGACTGGGGTGAGAATGAATGTCAAAGAGGAAGGTAGAGTGGATAGGTGGAAACAAAGATAGGCAGGTAGGTCAAGTTATGGGGACAGTGCTGAGCTGGAAGTTTGGAACTGGGGTGAGGTGGAGGAAGGGGAAATGAGGAAACTGGTGAAGTCCACATTGATGCCCGATGGTTCCGAGGTGGAAGATGAGGCATTCTTCTTCCAGGCGTCGGGTGGTGAGGGAGCGGCGGTAAAAGAGGCCTAGGACCTCCATGCCCTTCGGCTGAGTGGGAGGGGGAGTTGAAATGTTTGGCCACAATGCGGTGTGGTGATTGATGCGGGTGTCCCAAAGATTTTCCCTAAAGAGCTCTGTGAGGAGGCGTCCAGTCTCCCCAAAGTAGAAGAGACCGCTTCAGAAGCAACGGATACAATAAATTATACTGGTCGATATGCAGGTAAAACTGCGATGGATGTGAAAGGCTCCTTTGGGGCCTTGGATGGAGGTGAGGGAGGAGGTGTGGGAGCAGGTTTTGCAATTCCTTGCCGTGGCAGGGGAAGATGCCAGTGTTGTTGGGGGCAGTGGACATGACCAGGTAGTCAAGGAGGGAATGGTCTTTGCGGAACGTGGAAAGTTTTGGGGAGGGAAATATATCCCTGGTGATGGGATCCGTTTGTAGGTGGCGGAAATGTCGGCGGATGATTTGGTTTATGCGAAGGTTGATGGGCTGGAAGGTGAGCACCAGGGGTATTCTGTCCTTGTTACAGTTGGAGGGGTGGGATCTGAGGGCGGAGGTGCAGGATGTGGACGAGATGCGTTGGATGGCATCTTTTACCAAGTGGGAAGGGAAATTGCGGTCTCTAAAGAAGGAGGCATCTGTTGTGTTCTGTGGTGGAAATAGTCCTGCTGGGAGCAGATGCGGCGGAGGCGGAGGAACTGGGAATATTGGATTGCATTTTTGCAGGAAGTAGGGTGGGAAGAGGTGTTATCCAGGTAGTTGTGGGTATCGGTTCGTTTGTACCACTCTAATCTAGAATCTGGTTTCCAGCATCTGCGGTCCTTGTTTTTACCTAGGATCTACACAAGAAGGATGGGATGGGCCTGAACTGACAGCAATCTCCTGGCAGGCAGGTTTGCTATAGTAACGCAGGAGGGTTTAAATTAGTGTAGTCCGTGTGGTGGGGGTGGTGGTGGGGGGTAGATGGAGTGAGAACCAGAGCAGAAGGTCCACAATACAGTGACTGAGGAGGAATTAGAGACTAAAACCAGTGCAGCTAAGACCAGCAACACAGAAGCAGATGGCACTGAACACAATTGGACTTGCAACCTGAAGTGTGATTAGTTTCATGTGAGGAATCTAGCAGGTCAGAACTTGGAGCTTGGGCGAGTACATGTACTGACAATGTACATATTACAGAGATTTCTTCAGAGAGGGACAAGAGAACAATTAATCCAGTGGGTCCAGATATAGTTGTTGGAATATGCAGTGAGTGGCTTGAGACAGTTGTTTAAAGTTAAATAATTATTCAGCACTCTGTCGAAATCGGACCATGTGTAATGCAATGTACAGATTGAAGTGAGCTGAAACTTTATTGCTGGAACAGCACAGCAGGTCAGGCAGCATCTAGGGAACAGAAGATTCGACGTTTCGGGCACATGCCCTTCTTCAGATTGAAGTGACAAAGGAGGAAACTCGATTTGTCTGTTTACAATATTTTCTGATTTACTGATAGTCTTTTGTAATCTCCTGTCATCGGAAAACAGCAGCAGAGAATTTACATCAGAGAATTTCAAACCAAATATCACGTCAGTATCTGATGTGTTTGGCTGAAGTGTATTTATTTCAATGCAAGGATTATTATGGGTAAACAGATGAATTTAGAGCCTGAATCCGTACATGGGACTACGATGTTGGAAACATTATAGGGACTTGGTTGAAAAAGGGACAGGACTGGCTGTTCAACTTTCCAGGGTTTTGTTGTTTAATATGAGCGAGAGGGGAAGGTAAAAGAAAGGGATGAGTTGCATTACTAATCAGGAAGAATGTTACATCTGCACTTAGAGAGGACATACTGGAAAGCTCATCTATTAAGGCAACATGAATAGAGCTCAAAGATAAGATGGATGCAAGCACTGTGTTAGGATTACACTGTCGTCTCTCCAACAACCACCAAGAGATTGAGGAACGAATATAGAGGCCGATTACGGAAAAGTGTATTAAATAGAGTTGCCATAGTGAGTGACTTTAACATCCCAATATTGACTGGGAATCTCTTAGAGCAAGAGGCTTAGATGGGGTAGAATTTGCTAAGTGCATCCAAGAAAGTCATTTGCAGCAGTATGTGGTTATTCTAACTACAGGAGGAGCCATACTGGACTTCGTATTAGATAGTGAGTCTGTCCAGGTGACTGACCATTCAGTGGAAGATCATTTTGGAAACAGTAATCACAACGCCCTCAGGTTTGAGATAGCTACGAACATGGAATAAGTCATGACCTTGTGGAAGTTAATAAATTGGCAGAAGGCAAATTACGCCAGTATAAGGCAGAAGCGAGGGGCTATTAATTGGGAGGAGCTGTTATCAGGCAAATCCACATTTTGAGTGGTGGAACTGTTTATTAAATACTGATTGCAATATCGTCTGGCAAATGTCCTTCCAACTGCTCGAATTTTAATCTATTTGTTTGAACAGATCTTTCCAGGGCACGACATTTCAGAAAACAGGAAGAGATAATGAATGATTGTGTACTGTGTCCTTCGCAGGACCAGCTTGTTTTTCCAGGGGCTGAAATTCTTTATTGTGGGTCAGAGAACCTCAAAATTAATACAGCACAGACGGAGGCAATTCAGCCCATTGTACATCCACAAACTCTCCAACTGCACTATCTGAAAGCAGAGAGAGTTATTTGAGACAGACTGAAAGAGAGAGGGAGAGAGAGAGAATGAAACAAAAAGAATGTGAACGGAGATCAATAGAGTGGAGAGAAAGTGGAGCGACAGACTGAGTGAGCGGAACGGGTGTGAGACGAGAGTGAAGCTGGATAGATCAGGATGCAGCATGAGAAAAATAGACAGAAGATGGAAATTTTATTTAGAAATTACCCTGGACTGCAAGCCCTTTGTCTGTTGCCATACCCTGTGAGCACTGTGCTGATACTGGCTGTCTTCCCAGATCATTTATCACCAATAACATCACAGAGCTGGGTTGCTGACAGTTAAAACGTATCCAACAGACCAATTGATTGTTACAGGGAGAAGGTGCATTAACTTAAATAGACTGGGCGAACAGCAGCAGGAACTGGTAACACCCCGAGATACTGTGTGTGGGACTGGACCAGAGAATCTCAGTGAGGGAGATCACTGACAGAGGGGAAGTCAGCATCTCAGCTGTGGGCCGAATAATGATTGATAAAGCTTGCACAACACTTCCATGGTTTTGTAACTCACATTTCAATTTAGACAGCTCAATCTTATCTGTTTGTATTTTCCAGATTTTGGACTGTAGGAAAAGTCATTATGTCCCTGTATTTCGTGTTGCATAAGCATATTTTATTACGGGGGAGGAAGGGACCTGTTCTGATGGGATGGTCTTCATCTGAACAATGCTGGGGCCAGAGTGCGAGCAAATCACATAACTAGGGATGCTGACAGATCTTTCAATTTTTTTTTTTGGTTTTGGGTGGGGTTTCAGTTTTCAGGGAAATTAGAAAACTCGAATTAAAAGACGACGTAACAATGCAAAACGCAGGAGGGGTTATTAAAACCTGTAGCACACGCACAAATAGGACAGAGTGCATTGGAAGTATAAACAATCAAACTTGAAGCACACTGGACAGACAAATGACACTGAGAGGAGGGACGGTTAATACAGGACAGAGAGTATTATATCTGAATGCGTGCCGTATAAGAAACCAGGTAAATTACCTTGTGGTGCAGATTACAATTGGCAGAGACGTGCTGCAAGGGGATCAGGATTGACAGCTGAATATTCAAGGACATACGTCCTATCGAAAAGACAGGTGGAGTGGGGGGAGCGGTTGCCTTATCAGTAAGAATGAAAATAAATCAATCTTAAGAATTCTGGTCTCCTTGCTATCGGAAAGATGTTGTGAAATTTGAAAGGATTCAGAAAAGATTTACAAGGATTGGACTACTTCAGCTACAGGGAGAAGTTGAACAGGCTGGGGCTGTTTTCACTGGAGCATCAGAGGCTGAGGGGTGACCCTATCATGGTTAGAAAAATCACAGGGGGCACGCATGGGATAAACATACAAAGTATTTTCCCTGGGTTGCGGGAGAAGTAGAGGGTATAGGTTTACATTGAGAAGGGAAATATTTAAAAGGGACCAAAGGAGCAAGTTTTCTTCATGCACAGGGTGGTGTGTGTATGGAAACAACTTGGTAGGAAGTGGTGGACACGGCTCCCATTCCAACATTTAAATGGCATCTGGATGGGTATGTAAATAGGAGAGGTATGAAGGATGTAGGCCAAATGCTGACAAATGGGACTAGATTAGGTTGGGATATCTGGTCGGCATGGACGAGTTGGACCTAAGAATCTGTTTCCATACTGTACATCTCTCTGACTGTATGACTTAAAGTAGGGTCAGATGGCACAAAATCAGTGTGCGTAGAATTGAGTATCACCAAAGATTGAAAAAGAAAAACATAGTTGGTGTTATGTTCAGGATTCTGAAAAGTAGTCAGGAGCTGCGGCACAATACACACCAGGAGATAGAAAAGATGGGGAGAAAAGCAAAGTACTGTAGTCATGGGAGATTCCAATACATGGGGGGACTGGGAAAATCAGGTTGGTAGTGTTTTGCAAGAAAAACAATTTGTGGAATATCTTCGATAGGGTTTTTTGGAGCAGCTTGTGGTGGAGCCCACTCAGGAACAGGCAAAACTGGATTTAGTTTTGAGGCAGACTATTTAAGAGAACTTAAGGTGAAGGAACACACAGGAAGCAGTGATCATAATATGATTGAATTTATTCTGCAATTTGAGACGGAGAAGATAGAATCAGAGATAATGGTATTTCAGCTGAATAAAGGCAACTGCAGAGGCATGAGGGAGGAGCTGGGTAGAATTGACTGGGAGAGGACCTTAGCATGAAAAACAGTGGAACAGCAATGACAGGAGTATCTGGGAGTAATTCAGGAGACACGAAAGAGATTCTTCCTGAGAAAAAAAAGAAGCATGGTATGGGGGTGGGGGGAGGGGGGAGGGGATGAAGCATCCATGGCTGACTAGGTTAAAAATCACACAACGCCAGGTTATAGTCCACCAGGTTTAATTGGAATCACACTAGCTTTCAGATCGCCACTCTTTCATCAGATGTTTGTGTCGGAAGTCAGGGACAGAATAAAAGCAAAAGAGCAAGCACATAATGTGACGAACGGCAGAGGAAAAGCAGACACTTTGGAAGCTCACAAAGACCAACAAAATAATAAATATGGAAGGAGGAGATTAAATATGAGTGTAAGCTTGCCAATTAAATCAAGGAAAATTGGAAGATTTTCTTTAGATATATAAAGGGCAAAGGCGAGACAAAAGTGGGCATTGAGCTGCTGGAAAATGGCACTGGACAGACGTAGTGGGGAAGAAAGAAATGGCTGAGGACATAAATAATTTCCCAAAAAGTCAAGAGTGTGAAGAGACAAAGCTCAGTATGTCACCCATCGCCAAGGCAAACATGGTAGAAAAGCTAAATGGGCTGAAGATGGATAAATCACCTGGACCAGAAGGACTAAACCACAGAGCTCTAAGGGAGAAAGCTCAGAGGTAGTGGAGGAGTTAGTGGTGATCTTTCATAAATCATTAGAACCAGGGAATATCCCAGAGGACTAGAATAGCGCGAACGTAAAATCTTTGTTTAAAAAAGGAATAAGGCAGAAGACGGAAAATTACAGACCAAACAGCCTAACCTCAGTAGTTGTCAAGATCCTGGAACCGACCGGGAAGGATGAGATTTCTGAATATTTGGATGTGTGTGGTAGTATATGACAAAGTCAGCATGGTTTCATTAAGGGGAGATCATGCTTGACACATCTGCATGAGGGATTAACGAGCAGCGTAGACCAAGGAGAGCCAATGGATGCTATTACCCGGACCTCACGAAGGCGTTTGACAAGTGCCTCACAGAAGGCTATTGATTATGATAAGGGCCCGTGGTGACAGAGGCAAGGTGCTAACATGGATAGAAGCTTGACTGCTTGGCAAAAAGCAGGTATTGGGGATAAAATGGTTCTTCTCAGGATGGCAGCCAGGGACAAAATGTGTTCTGCAAGACTTAGTGTTGAGTCAACCTTTCAGATTTTACATTAATGATCTAGATGATGGAACGGAGGACATTCTGGCTAAGTTTGCAGACATTATAAATATATGTAGAGGGACAAGTAGCACTGAGGAGGCGGACAAGCTGCAGAAGGATTTGGACAGGTTAGGAGATGGGCAAAGCAGTCGCAGATGGAGTAAAACATGGGCTAATTTGAGGTCATGCACTTTGGTGCGAAGAATAGAGTCACGGACTATTTTCTAAATGGGTTGAAAATTCAGATGTCTGAAATGCAAAAAGTCTTGGGAACCCAAGTCCAGGCGTCTTTCAAGGTAAACTTGCAAGTTAAGTCAGTAGTTAGGAATGTATATACAATGAAGGGATTTGTTTCGAGAGGAATTAAATATAAAAGCAGGGTTGTACTGACAAGGCACTAAAAGCTCTGGTCAAGCCCACATTTAGATTATTGTGTGCAGTTTTGGGCCCTATAGCTTATCAGATATGTACTGGCCCTGGAGCGTGTTCCAAGAATGTTCACTGGAATGCTCCCAGGAATGAAAAGCTGAACATATGAGGAACGTTTGAGGGCTTGGATCGATATTCGATGGGGTTTAGAAGAATGAGGGGGGGGGGGGATCTAACTCAAACTTGCAGAATACTGAATGACCTGGACAGAATGGATTTTGGGAAAATGTGTCCTTTGTTAGTAAACACTAGGATCCGAGGCACAGACATAGACCACAGCGAAGACCTTTTAGAACAGTGATAACGAGTAACTGCTTCAGCCAGAGCATTGTGAGTATATGGAATTCACTGCCACAGAAGGCTGTGGAGACCAGGTCATTGAGTATGTTTAAGCCTCCGTAGGATACTTTCTCGATTGTAAAGAGGATCAAGGGCTATGGGGAGAATGGGTTTGAGAAATTCATCAGCATTGATTGATGTTGGAGCAGACTGGATGGGCTGAATGGCCAAGTTTCTACTCCTATGTCTTGTGGTCATACAGACTTTAGTAATATTGGCTCTCCTCAGTCCTCATTGTAGATGTATACTTGAATCTCTTCTTCAAATGATTTATGAAGAGAAACGTTCTAATACTGATGAATGGGCAATATCATGTTCCCTCACTCTCGTCTCAGCAGCCACGTCCCCCAATTCCATCTGTTTTCTCTCCTCCCCAACGCCATAATCACATTGAAGTCCAATAAGTGGCACTTCATCGCAGTTGATTGGCATTAATAAATCAACAGCATGACCCTCACCTGCCCTCTCTGATCTTGGAGTAACAATCTGAATTGCATTTGTCAGGGACAACTCTCTGTTAACATATCCATCCCGTTTGTCTATTATAACCCCATGTTGTTTTCGGCACATTTTCCTGTCAGATGATCGACTATAAAAGTTCTGTCAATATTTTATTTATATTGTATTGACTGATCACTAGTTGCAGACTGTATGTTGCCAATTATAAACAGAGAAACTCAATTATGTTCTGAGAATCCTCTGTCATGACTCGCATATCCAATTCAGACTGAATGATAACACACAATCAATCTACTGTCTCCAACATTCCTTCCCTCAGTCACCCTCACATGTCCCATTTCCGAATGTGTAACTTGTATATGTTGTTTTGAAATTTAATAATAACCGTATTGAATTGAAAGGGGTTAACTGGAGCTATTTGTTCAGCAACTGTGATTAATATCTGTCGCTATGGATCCTAGATGTGTCACTGGAGGATTAACCTCTTCATCAAATAAGGACTGCTTCGATGTGATAGCCGATTGTATTAACAGAAGGATCACCAACAGCACTAATAGGGATCAGCAGCTCCAGAGAGAGGGGAAGGAGAGATCAGAATCTGAGAACAATAGACTGGAATGTTCAAACAACGGATCAGGATCTAGAACATTAGACTTGAATGTTCGAACAATGGACAGGAGTTTATCCGATGGTCTTTACTACGTTTCTCAGCCTTGGATATCATTAGCATCACGGATCGAAGATATCCTTTGGATTATACAAGGTGGTTACTATCCCATCCTCGCTATAGTTGGTGTTCCTAGTAAGTCATTCTCTTTGTGTATTAAACCGGGTTGAACTGTGTTTCTGCTCATGTTAGGTAAATTTTGGAAAAGGGGAAATCAGTGTCTTCACTTGCAATCAAAACCTCCCTTCGTGATAAATTCTATCAAGCAAATTAATACTTATAAATTGCTCATTGATATGCGAGAAAGAATAGGTCTGTTCTCAAACTCCATAATCCTTATAGCTCTGTACAGATCTACATTTCCATATCCTCCACACTCACTAATCCTGCCCAGTACCACTATTACGAAGCACCAGTCTACTCCTCAGCCTCAGTGCAACTTCTGAATAAACTTCTTTATTTGTGTCACTATGGAATCTGGATTCACCTGTTTACCGTCCCTTCTAACCACATGTCCATGACAAGATAATTGTACTTGAGATGTTTAACTTGTTCTCTCCATAGAATCTGTCAGACAGGGAGATAGTGCATGGTGCTCAAGTCATTGACTCTTAAAGTAGAGGCACAGAATAATAATCTATTGATGTCTCATGAAGCAAAATGATGCAATTTAAAAGAAACCATCATCATTTATAATAAACAGAAGACCATCTGCTTGCGTCATGTCCTTTAGAGAAGGCAATGGGTTATTCTTCCTTGGTCAGGTCTTTGTGTAACTGCAAACCCACAGCAATGTGGTTTACTCTTTACTGTCCAATGGAACAGCTGAACCAGCCACTCAGTTCAAGATAGGGATAACATGCTGGTCTGACCAGGGTTTCATATACCTCGTGAAAAAGAACAAAAGGAAAGATAACTCACTTCTGCTTCCTGTTTCCCATATTCCTACAGCTCATTTCCATCAGGTAGGTGACTATTCCTTATTTTAGGTGTATTTCATCCCATTGAGTCTGTCCCTGAGAGTGATGTACACCTCGATAGGCACCTCTGGTGTTGGTTTTTTTGACATACAGATATAAGGAAGTTGTAAATTTCGCATCAGTGGCAGTATGTAGAAAATTATTTTTTTAACGCCATAAGAAAGAAATGGAGATGGCGAAGTGAGTGAAAGTAATTATTGTGATCATCCCTGAGTGTTGGTGAGGCAGTATGTGGGGCATTGTCCACAGATTTTCTCTCCTTTATAAGGAATGATCTCCTTACCACAGAGAGACTGCAAAGGAGTTCCACCAAACTAATCCCTGGGATGATGGTACCATGAGGAGTGAGTGAAGATTAATCTGTTGCACTGTGAGAGAATAAGATGGGTTTGCGTTGGAACTTCAGGGGGATGGAAAATCACACATGATGTTCTAAACAAACACTGATACGGTGATAAATCCCATGGCTTCTTGTTTTTTTTTAACTACGTTTATGAAATTCTAGATACTTTCAGTACCTCTGAAAACATTCCCCCCAACCACCCCCACCCCCGCCCCCCCCCCCCCCCCCCCCCCGGTATCAATGAGAGAGAGCAGAAATCCAGACTTTGAATAAAAACTCCACATCGTAATACAGTACATTTGGTGTGTGATCCTGCACTGAAAGTCATGTTATCCATAATCCCAATATCAACCACAACACCTTCAATCTAAAACAGTTAATTATTACCACCAGCTTCTGACCCCCAGCGGAGAAAATGGGTCTGCCTTCCCGGAGATGGAAGATGTCTCCTTGAGACTTGACAGAAAACATCTGGCTTCCCTCCTCACTGCCAGCAAACCACGTTAAAGTAGCACATGCTCCAGACAATGGAGCCAAAAGGAACATCATGATCTGCTCCTGTGATTTGTCATTTTGGAGCATCCGTGACATCCTCCTGTTCCTGTATAAGCCTTTGAGAGGCTGAATGGCCTCTTCCTGGTCCCGTGGAACAGTTTCGAGAGACTGTCTCGGCTCTACCTGTTACTGTTCAACACTTCGATGTACTGACCAGACCCCTCCTCTTCCTATGTAACAGGCAGTAGTATCGAAAGTACTGCGACTCTTCCTATTCAGTAGTTTCGATGGGCTGAATGCTAGCTCATATTCGTGTGTAACCAGCTTGAGATACTGAATAAGCTCCTCTTTTAACTGTGGAAATGTGCAGTGTCTGGCCGTGCTATTACATAAATGTTACCGACACTTTAACAGCACAAACCTGACTGCTGTCCAGGTCTTGCTGTACATAGACACAGACTGCTTCAGGAGCTGAGCGGGGAAAATGTTCTGAACAATGTGTGATCTTCAGAGACCATCCCCATTTCTGACCTAATGATGGGGAAGGACATTGATGACGCAGCTGAAGATGACTGTGTCGAGGAAGCTACCCTGAGGATTTCCTGTAGGGATGTCCCGGGACTTAGAGGATTGATATCCACCAACCATGAAGATCTTCCTCTGTGCGATGGCTGACCCCCCCAGTGGTGAGATTGTGGCTGATTCGTATTAAATTTAATTTAATCAACGTTTCTTGATACCATTCTGAGTCAACTCCGGCCTTGATATCAGGGTCTGTCACTCTTATATGAGCTGCTGTATTCACCTCTTTTTAACATACAAATAGGTTATTGTGTATGGTTAGGGAGTGTATAACTTTCTCACAGAGGATAGTGAATGTCAGGAATTATCTGGTCGAGAGAGTTCGGGGAGCTAATTCACTGCAAGTATTTACAGGGGAGGTAGGTGGGTTTTTGACCTGCCATAGAATTGAGGGACGTGAAGAATTGGGAAATAAAGCAGAGTTGAGAGCAACAGTGGATCATCCATAATATTATACAATGTCACGGCAGGCCTGATCATTAAAATTGCCATTCGATCCTGTTCCTTATGTTCTCATATTCTGTAATTAGAAAGTCAATGTTTGTAATTTTCCTGAACATTCCGTTATTGGATGTTGCAGTTAGAGAGAGCAAAGCATTTTATGAATCATCTCTGAGTGAGGTATGGGGACTGAATTCACAGTGAATCTGGGTCTGCACCATGACCAACAAATGAAACACAAGTTGCAGAGAGGAGACACTCTATAAATACACCAGAGGCATCTTTTGAGCCCAGCCTGGGTTTTGAATTAACATTTTTCAACCCACGCCAAACTGTGTATGACAATTGAGAGAGACAGAAGAAGATCCTGTATTAATGTGAACCCGGTATTTCCAGCAAGTGGCCTCCATCTATGCAAGAGCTGTGAGGGGCTGAATGGAATATAGGAATACGGGACTGAGGAATAGGAGTGGGCCATTAGGGACTTTGCCTTTGCTCTGCCACGCACTAAGATCGTAGCTGATCTGATTGTGGTCACAGCAGTACTTCTGTTGTACGTGCATTATTTTCCTACATTCACTTGTCTCTCAAATATTTAACAGACACAACTTTGAATAAATGTAAGCATCCAGGCACCACACACTTCCGGGGAAAGGAATTCCCACTTGAAGAGCCCTTTTAGAATTTGTCATTCGTGCTCCAATCAATGTTGCAGGGTCAGTGTTTCCTTTTGCATTCACACTGTTCCACAACAAATTTCAAAGTTTAGTGATATGGCTCATGTTCGCCTGGCCCCATCTTCTACAAAAATGTGAAAAACATACACACCATAAGACAAAACAGAAATATGAAAGCCTTCCAGAGTTTCATAATAGTTGAATTCATAACAAGTGGATAGATGACAGACTGTCCCAAATGTTATTCTGTCTTCTGAAGTTATTAGATTAGAAACCTACAGTATGAAAACAGGCCCATCAGCCCAACAAGTCCACACCGACCCTCCAAAGATGAACCTACCCAGGACAATTTCCCTCTGGCTAATGCACCGAACACTATGCCCAATTTAGCATGGCCTGCCCATTTTTGACCTGTGGGAGGAATCCGGAGCACCCGGAGGAAACCCACGCAGACACAGGGAGAATATTCAAATTCCAAACAGACAGTCGCCCAAGGCTGGAATCAATCCTGGGACGCTGGTGCTGTGGGGCAGCAGTGCTAACCACTGAGATGCCATACCGCCAATTCTGCTCAGACAAGTTATTTGTGATGTGATTTCTCCCCAGAATAGTTGGAGTTAGCTGAATGCCCTTTGCTTCAGACGGCAGAGAGATTCCAATGAATCTCTCATCAGGGATTCTCCACGACTCTTCAGGTAGAGGTGAGTTAGACATTTACTGTTGTCAGGTGGAACAAAAGAAGATAGAGGGATCAATCGGCTGTTGCTTCTCAGGCAGGGAGCATTGTTCTCCCTCTCTGTGTTGAAACAAACAATCATGTTAACTGAACACCAAACTGGACCGCGTGCACTCGTCGTGAACATTCTTTAGAATGGATGATAATGGACGATATGTAAGTGCATCATTGCTGTTGTTATACACAGTGCCTTTCATTAGCAAAAAAGAAAATTCCTGCTTTATAATTTGATGATATGCATATGCTTAATTTTTAAAAATCGTTTGACGTTTTCATAAAATCTGTATTAAAATCAATACATTTTATTCTTAAAATTTATTCCATAGTTTTTGTCTCCCTGAGAAGTGGAAATATGCATCCAGCTGATTTTTCTCAAAATCATACATGCTTCTAAGTGATTTCTCATCCAAGTCCAAAACTGATAATGTTTCAGAACAAAAGGCCTTCATTCCAGGAAAGTGTGCACAAAACATTGTTGATAAGCTTCTAAACGTTTTTTTTAGGTTAAGGGATCAAAACTGCTCATAATATGCCAGGTGTGATCTTAGCAACGCCCTGTACAGATGAAAACACGAAAAATGTGATACTGGAAAACCACAACAGGTCAGGCAGCACCCAACGAACAGGAGACTCGATGTTTCGGGCATATTCCTGATGAAGGTCTTATACTCGTGACGTCAATTCTCCTGCTCCTCGGATGCTGCCTGATTGGCTGTGCTTTTCCAGCCTCACACTTGTCGACTCTGATCTCCAGCATCTGCACTCCGGTATAGATGTTGTAAAACATTCCTGATTAAACCTGGTACCCTTTGCCAGAAACACAATCATTCCATTTAGCTTTCAAATCACTTACAGCAAGTGCAGACTAACTGCATATGATTCGTGTACCAGGATCATGCAAACCTTCTGTATCACAGAGTTCTGCACTCTCTCTCCACTTAAATTGTTTACCATTGTTTTATCGTTCCATCCAAAATAGACAACTCGCATTATGCTATATCTGGTGAAGGTTTGCTCACTTACCTCCCTTTGCCTATATCACATTGATGACACACGACCTCCATTTGATGACATACTGGATGACCTGCTTGGTGTTTAAGCTAATTGGGCTTTGATATATTCAGTCCCTTCCTCCAGATCTTTGATAAAGATATTGAGCGTTGATGATCCCATAGTGATCTCTCAGGCACTCCACCTGTTACAGGTTTGTAATGTGAAAATAAGCATTTATCTTTACTCTCTATTTCCTGTTAGCAACAGCTCCCTGTGTAGCAGCTGAGATGTTTACATGGCGTCCTGTGCAGTAAAATGTACTCAATGAGCTAAAATGATTAATTCTATTTTCCTCTGTAACTCGTTAAATATGCAGAATGGTCTCCTCCAGTCTCATGGTAACGATAACGACTGGCTGAATGAGGTGGCCCCCTATCTTTGTCACATCTTCGAGGGTGGATGGAGGGCACAATACATAGGGTAGTGGCAGCAGTATATCCCTGTAACAGCATCGAGGGTGGATTGAGGGATCAACACATTGGGTCGGGCCAGCAGTATATTTCTGTAACCACATTGAAGGGTGGTTTGAGGGAACGACACATGGGTTGGGGCAGCAATATATCACTGTAACAACATCGAACGTGGATTACGAAAGCAACACATAGCGTAGGGACAGCAGCATGTCTCTGTAACAGCCTCGAGGGTGGATTGAGGGAAAACATATGGAGTAGGAGCATTCGGTGCCACCAGTCAGAATGCTCATGACTGATCCGATTGTGTTTGACCATCCAACTGTTTCCAATAAATATTGACTCTCCTGTCCAGCAAAGATCAGTCGAGCTCAGCGTTGAATATCTTCAAAAACCGAGTCTTCACTGCTCCCTGAGGATGAGGACCATACAGATAGTACAACACCAGAAGTGAAAGGGGCGACCTTATTTCAGTGTGGGACCTGTTATTTTAAACTGTGTTAACCTAACATGAAATCGCCAACTCTTTTGAAACACAAGGACAGAATAATTAGGCATGGACATAAACCATTCAGCCCTCTAAACCTGTCTAATAGGACCACTGACCCTTTTCAATCAAATATGTATTAAACTCATTCTCTGCTCCTGTCCCAGGAAGGGAATAACTGATAGCATGATACCACACGAGCATTAAAAACGCAGAATTAGGACATTCGGTCCATCGACTCTGAATGCCATTTGATACTGGCTTAGAGATTTCTCAACATCATTCTCCTGACTACTCTCTGTAAGTCTTGACATGCTTATTCGACAAAAAACCTATCCATCTCCGTATTATAAGCACTAGTGTCTGTGTCTTTGTGGGTCCGTATGTGCACTTGTGTGTGTTTGTTCATGTGTCTGTGTGTTTGTGCATTTATGTGCTGACATCAGTTCATCTGCGTATTAGCCTGTGCGTTTTACTTGTGCTTGTGTCTCAGTATGCCACTACTTGTGTGCGGTTCTATCTTCGTGTAAAGTACTGTGAGAGTCAGTATATTAGCGTGTTTACATATGTCTCTGAATATTTTTGGTTCTGTATCTCTCTGCAATGAGATATTTGTTGTTTTGGGAGGGAGAAAATTATGAGAACAGACAGCGTAGTTGAAGTGCGAATTGCCCTTCACTGAAGATTGTTTTTTACTCAGTTGGAGGGGCATGGATATCACGGAATCTCCATATGACACGTCCCGGTCCACTCCGGCTCATAGCAGGGTCCTTCCCACATGGTGGGGAGGGGAGGTGGAGGAGGGATCAGATATCGGGTCCTCCACAATCTGGCCTGGCCCTTTCTCTCCTATTACAATCCGTTTCTCCTGGAAAGGGAGAAAGGGGGTGGTGGTAGTGATTGTGAGAGTGTGTGGCCCTGCTGTTAGTGGAGGGGGAGGGGGAATGGTGAGGTGTCCGGAGGGAGTCAGTCCACAGTGTTGTATCCATGCAAGGTTATTAGTGTTGGGAGTATAGTGAGGGAGAGAGAGTGCGCGGAGTGGGGGTGGGGTGGGGAGGGTACTGAATTCAATAGTGAGAGTGGTAGTACGTGAGCCTTATTTGGAGATAAAAGTGTGAGCCTTGTTAGGGGGTAGGTGCTATAACAGGTAGTGAGTGTGAGGGCGCAGAGAGAGTACGGTGACAGTTTATCTGACAGAGTGGAGAGGATATTGATGCTTGTTCTGTGCTGCTGGTCATTTCTTCAGATCATGTCAGCGTCGAGGTGACGCTCCCCGAATGTCTTGTCCAAGTCTATCACTAATAACGCCACAGACTCTGTCCGTCATATTACACAGAATCAGTTTGGGTGGATCTTACAAATAGGAAGGAGAAGCAAGCATTGGCATATTATGTATCGAAACCAATGCTCTGGTGCAAATTCTGTGCATTGTATACTCTGACAATTAGAGATGCAAATATTGTGGGTGCTGCAGTATTACTGCATGATCTCAAATTGCATCTAAACTGCATTAACTAAGTGACTGCTAATGTTGTGAAAAATAAATTCCATAAGCGTATAACAGGTTGGTTGAAGAGTATGTTGTGACTCAAACAAGAGAGCAGATAATTTTGGATTTTGTTATGTGTGGTCAGAAGGACTCATTAGTAACCTTGCTCTGAGGACGAGAGACGTTAATATGTTGTATTTTACACAGCACCAGCATACAATATAGAACGTTTGAGCATGAAGTGGTAGACACGCAATGGTTGTCAGAGTCATAGACTCATGGAGCCCTGCAGCATGAATACAGGCCCTTTGGACAAAAGTGGTCCGTGCCGACCAAAATGTCCATCCTGCTAATTTCATTTCCCTGCCCTTGCCCTTATTCTTCTAAATCTTTCCTATCCATGTATTTGTCTAAAAGCCTTTTGAATGTTGTTAATGTACATGCCTCAACCAAACCGCTGTCTGCTAATTCCATATGTGTGCCAATCTCTGCATAAAAAAGTTGGCACTCAGGATCATTTTTTTATTCTTTTACCTCTAAACTGATGTCCTCTAGTCTTTGATTCCCAAAACTGGCAGAAAGAACGGGTGCATTCACCTTATCCATGCATCTCATGATTTTATACTTTTCTATCCGATTTCCCCTCAGTTTCTTACACTCAAAGGAAAATGTTCTGGCCGGTCCAAACTCTCCCTGCAACTCAGACCGTCGAGTACTGGCAATATCCTTGTAAATTTCTTCTGTCCTCTTTCCAGTTTAATCACATCCTTCCTATGGCAATGTGAACAAAACTGAACACAATACTCCAAGTGCATGCCTCACCAGCGTCCTGTCCAACTGCAATATAACTCGCTAACTTCTAGACTCAATGCCCTTACTGATGAAGGCCAGTGTGCCAAAAGCCATTTTTTACTGCCCTGTCTACGTGCAACTACTTTCAGAGAACAACGGACGTCAGTTCCAAGGACCCTCTGTTTCTCTACACTCCTTCAGGTTTTAACATTCACCACGAATCTCCAACCTGGATTTGACTTTCCAAAATGCAACACCCCACATATGTCTATATTAATCTCCATTTCCCATTTCTCGGCCCACTTCTCCAGCTGATAAAGGTCCTGCTGCAATTTCTGATAATCTTTCTCACTGTTCACAGTATTGCGTATTTTATTGTCATCAGCCTAATTAATAATCATGCCTTGTCCATTCTCATCCAAATCATTCACATAGATAACAAAGAGTAATAGGCCCAGCACCGACCCCTGAGACACTCCACTAGTCACAGACCTCAAATCCAACAAGTATCCTTCCAGTATTAGCCTCTGCTTTCTACCATCAAGGCAATTGAGTATCCAATTTGCCAGATCCCCCTGGATTCCATGCCATCGAAGCTTTCAGAGCAGCCTATCATGTGGAACCTTATCAAAGGCCTTTCTGAAATCTAGATAGACTACGTCTACCACCCTACTCTCATAAACATTCCAGATCCCTTCCTCAAAATAACGCGAAAAGAATTGTGAGCTATGATATCCTATGCACAAGGCAGTGCTGACTGCTCCTTATGAAACAGTGTCTTTTCAAATGCATGTATATGTTATCTCTCAGAACCTTCTCAAGGAAACTATATGTCACGGTTGTTAAACTAACTGGTCTATAGTTCACAGCTTCTTCTTCGCAGCCCTCCTTGAGCAAGGGCACAATGTTCACTACCCTTTTGTCTTCCGGGACCTCCCCCGTGGCCAGCGATGATGCAACAAGATCAGCCAGGACCCCTGCAATATCTTCTCTCGCCTCTTGCTGTGTTCTTGGATACACCTGGTCAGGACCAGGAAATCTATAGAAATACTGCAATGACTGAAAAATACGTCGATTTCTTTAAGGTAATCACCAAAGAAAGAGCAACTGACGTAATGAAGGTTATCTTAATACATTAAAGATTATATATATCATAGGAAGTGAGTTCAGAAGAATTTTAGACATTGTGGCAACCGGAGAATTCTCAGAAATTTGTTTGTGTGGCGTTTGCATATTCTCCCTGTGTCTGTGTGGGTTTCCTCCGGTTGCTCCGGTTTCCTCCCACAGTCCAAAGATTTACAGGTTAGGTGAATTGGCCATGCTTATTTGCTCAAAGTGTTCAGGGATGTGTAGATTTGGTGCATCAGTCGCAAAATGTAGAATCGGATGGGAATGGGTCTGGATTGTTACTCTTCGGAGGGGCAGGGTGGACTTGTTGGTCCCAAGGGCCTTTTGCACACTGTGGGCTTTTAATGATCCTGTGAAAGAAGAATACGAAGACTACATAAATCTACAATCTGTTTTGCAAAGAAAACAAAATAAAAGCAAGGTCAAATGTGGAAGTTTGTAATTGGGAGAGGAGAGATTATTGTGGAGAACCGGGAAATGGCCAAGAAAGTAACCAATTACTTTGCATCTGTCATCATGGAGGACGATCCAGAAAATCGATGAGAAATACCAAATGATCACATGGAACTTGTGGAACTAAAGACATAAAATCAATTCATATCAGGAACAAGGTAACAGTTGAAGGCTGGCATAGTAGTGTTGCAGCTGGATTGAGCATTGCTAAGTCTGATGAGCCAGTTGTACTTCGTATCAAAATATTAGAAATAAATCAGCAATAGACGCATTAATTGTGCTAAAAACAATGACTGCCGATGCTGGAAACCAGATTCTGGATCAATGCTGCTGGAAGAGCACAGCGGTTCAGGCAGCATCCGAGGAGCAGCAGCAAAATAGACGCAAATGCCCTTCATCAGGAATAAAGGCAGAGAGCCTGAAGCGTGGAGAGATCAGCTAGGGGAGGGTGAGGGTGGGGAGAGGGTAGCATAGAGTACAATGGGAGAGTGGGGGAGGAGATGACGGTGATAGGTCAGGCAGGAGAGGGTGGAGTGGATAGGTGGAAAAGGAGCTAGGCAGGTCGGACAAATCCGGACAAGTCAAGGGGACAGTGCAGAGCTGAAAGTTTGAAACTAGGATGAGGTGGGGGAAGGGGAAATGAGGAAGTTGAAGTCCACATTGATGCCCTGGGGTTGAAGTGTTCCGAGGCGGAAGATGAGACGTTCTTCCTCCAGATGTCTGGTGCTGAAGGAGCGGCGCTGAAGGAGGCCCAGCACCTCCATGTCCTCGGCAGAGAGGGACGGGGAGTTGAAATGTTGCGCCACGGGGCTGTTTGGTTGATTGGTGCGGGTGTCTCGGAGATGTTCCCTAAAGCGCTCTGTGAGGAGGCGCCCAGTCTCCCCAATGTAGAGGAGACCGCATCGGGAGCAACGGACACAATAAATGATATTAGTGGATGTGCAGGTAAAACTTTGATGGATGTGAAAGGTTCCTTTAGGGCCTTGGATAGAGGTGAGGGAGGAGGTGTGGGCGCAGGTTTTACAGTTCCTGCGGTGGCAGGGGAAAGTGCCAGGATAGGAGGGTGGGTTGTAGAGGGGCGTGGACCTGACCAGGTAGTCACGGAGGGAACGGTCTTTGCAGAAGGCGGAAAGGTGTGGGGAGGGAAATATATCCCTGGTAGTGGGGTCTTTTTGAAGGTGGCAGAAATGTCGGCGGATGATTTGGTTTATGCGGAGGTTTGTAGGGTGAAAGGAGAGCAGCAGGGGCGTTCTGTCCTTGTTACGGTTAGAGGGGTGGGGTCTGAGGGCGGAGGCGCGGGATGTGGACGAGATGCGTTGGAGGGCATCTTTGACCACGTGGGAAGGGAAATTGCGGTCTCGATAGAAGGAGGCCATCTGGTGTGTTCTACGGTGGAACCGGTCCTCCTGGGAGCAGATACGGCGGAAGCGGAGGAATTGGGAATACCGGATGGCATTTTTGCAAGAGATAGGGTGGGAAGAGGTGTAATCCAGGGAGCTGTGGGAGTCGGTGGGTTTGTAAAAAATGTCAGTGTCAAGTCGGTCGTCACTAATGGAGATCGAGAGGTCCAGGAAGGGGAGGGAGGTGTCAGAGATGGTCCAGGTAAACTTAAGGTCAGGGTGGAATGTGTTGGTGAAGTTGATGAATTGCTCAACCGCCTCGTGGGAGCACGAGGTGGCGCCAGTGCAATCATCAATGTTGCGGAGGAAGAGGTGGAGAGTGGTGCCGGTATAATTACGGAAGATTAACTGTTCTACGTAGCCAACAAAGAGACAGGCATAGCTGGGGCCCATACGTGTGCCCATGGCTACCCCTTTGGTCAGGAGGAAGTGGGAGGATTCAAAGGAGAAATTGTTAAGGGTGATGACCAGTCCGGCCAAACGAATGGGTGAATCGGTGGAAGTACTGTTGGGGACGTCTGGAGAGGAAGAAACGGAGGGCTTGGAGGCCTGGTCATGTTGGATGGAGGTGTAGAGGGATTGGATATCCATGGTGAAGATGAGGCGTTGTGGGCCGGGGAAACGGAAGTCTTGGAGGAGGTGGAGGGCGTGGATGGTGTCTCGAACATTTCAACTCCCCCTCCCACTCTGCCGAGGACATGGATGTCCTGGGCCTCCTTCAGCGCCGCTCCCTCAGCACCAGACAACTGGAGGAAGAACGGCTCATCTTCCGCCACGGAACACTTCAACCCCAGGGCATCAATGTAAACTCCAACAGCTTCCTCATTTCCCCTTCCCCCACCTCATCCTAGTTTCAAACTTTCAGCTCCGCACTGTCCCCTTGACTTCTCCGGACTTGTCCGACCTGCCTATCTCCTTTTCCACCTATCCACTCCACCCTCTCCTGCCTGACCTATCACCGTCATCTCCTCCCCACTCACCCATTGTACTCTATGCTACTCTCTCCCCACACCCACCCTCCCCAAGCTGATCTCTCCACGCTTCAGGCTCTCTGCCTTTATTCCTGATGAAGGGCTTTTGCGTCTATTTTGCTGCTGCTCCTCGGATGTTGCCTGAACTGCTGTGCTCTTCCAGCACCATTGATCCAGAATCATTAATTGTGCTGTCGATGACTGTTTTATTTTCCTGTACATTCTGCAGAGGCTGGAAGTTAATAACTGTGTTCCAAGCATTGTAGATGTATGGAAGGGATTCAAGCATCTACAAAGGGAAGAAGAGATAGTGTGGAGAACTGCAGACCAATTAACTTGACATCTGTAGGGAAACCGATGGAATCTATTATGTAGGATGTGGCATTGGATATTTAGAAATTAACAGCAACATTGGAGAGAATCAGTATACACTGATCGAGTCTGACAGAGTCTTCATCCTTGATAAACCTCAGAATGATTTGAACTTGTTTATTGCAACATAGAAATGGCATATTTCGATTTTCAGAAGGCTTTTTATAAGAACTCATGCAGTGAATTCATAAATAAAATAATGTGAATGGTAATTGGAGGAATATATAGAAGTGCAAAGTTAAAGTCAGGTTCGCCTTCATTTAAGAGAATCACAACATAGTCGGAAGTTTATGTTGAAACAGTTTCACTGCTTGGTAATGAAACTGGACATAGAGTATTGAGTCCAGTGTTGGTGATCCACTCTGAGAAAGATTATACTGACCACGGGAGGTGTGCAATAGGCATTCTCCAGATTAATCCCTCAGATGGCGAGATTGCCTGATGTGGAAACTCAGTCTGTGTTCTTTAGTGTTTCAAGATGATCATAGTGAAATTTAGAAAAGTCACTAAACATATGACAAGTTAGAAATAAACAGGATTTTTCTCTGGCTGCATACTCTACATTTATGGAGAAAGTGAGGTCTGCAGATGCTGGAGATCAGAGCTGAAAATGTGTTGCTGGAAAAGCGCAGCAGGTCAGGCAGCATCCAGGGAACAGGTGAAAGCCTCATTTCTGAAGAAGGGCTTATGCCCGAAACGTCGATTCTCCTGTTCCCTGGATGCTGCCTGACCTGCTGCGCTTTTCCAGCAACATATTTTCTACTCTACATTTAAGGCAAATAATGGCAGGTAAAGTATAGCCCATTTCAGATTGCAATAAGAAGGCAATTATTCATTTGAAGGGGACTGACTAACACAGCGACATGGAATCCCGCTGGCAGGACAAGATTAGGGAGAATCCCCAGATATTCTACTGGTACGTCAAGTGGAACAGAATAACCAGGGAACAGGTAGGACTCATTCGTGACTTGCCAAGTTGCATCCAAATCAACTTAGTGGTAGGAGACAGAAGGTCTACTGGTTGAAGTCTGTTTGTTTGACTGGAGACCAGTATCCAATCGTGTACCACAGGGATCTGCTAGGAAGTTCAGAGGGTGCTTCTCCACATATCCCTGAATGTGATTAAACAGGTTAATGCACAAGTTGACAAAGCATAGCGACCATAAACATAGCCTTTATTCATGGAGGCACAGATTATAAGAACTATGTAGAACTTTGGTTAGGCCAAATGGAATACTAGGTACATTCCTGGGAGTCACATTACAGGAAGTATGTGATTGCACTGGAGAGGGTGCAGTGGAAATTCACCAGGATGTTCCCTTGGATGGAGTTGATCAGCTCGCGTTGTTTACTTTGAAGCAGAAAAGGCTGACAGGGACGTGCTTCAGAAGGATAAAATTACCAGAGGCATGGACAGGATGGATAGACAGCAGCTGTTCCTTTCAGTCAAAGGGCAAAGAACAAGGGAGTGCCATTTTAAAGTGAAAGGTTTGATGTTTCGTGAGGACTTGAGGATTGTTTTCATCCAGAGGCTGTTGGGGTCAGGAATGCACTTCCTGAGAGGGCTGTCGGCACAGGTAACCTCACAACCGTTAATAAATACATGGTCGTGCCCTTGAAGTGCCATAACATACATGGTTATGGGTCTCGTATCGGAAGGTGGGATGAATGTAGATCGTGCTGTATTTATGACAGTACAGAGCCAGTGCTTCTGTGATTGTATGGGTTGGATGGTCAATCATTGAGCAGCATAAGACAGAAATTGATGAGTTTCTGAAGAATGCATTAACTAGGGTTATAAAAGTGAACTTGTCTCCATGAGCTAGAACAGGGAAAGCTAAAAGTGTCTAATGCCCTGCTCCGTACCTGATGTTTCTGTGCAGTGTGCCGGAAAGCTCTGTCATTGTTGTCATAAGCTCTTAAACATTAGGAAGGCAGCATCTGTCTGGTTGTGTTTCCCGTTCCCTTTCCAAAGCTCGTTGCCGCTGTTCTGTCTGGTTTTATCCTTTAAGAACTCAGAGCAATTTGATACTATTGAGTGTCTTGCTTGGCCGTTCCGGAGACCATTGCAGAGTTTATCACATGTCTGTTTGTCAGGAGACACTTGTCGGCCAGACCAGGAAGCACGGGAGATTCACTTCCTGAAAGTACATTGGGGAAGGAACAGATGTTTACAATGGACATTAGATTCAAGGACAATATTACTGGCACCAGATTTTATGTCTGGATATTTTCTTAATTGTTTTTAACTTCCACCAGTTGCCAGAGATTTATTCTGGCCTGGATCAATAATCCAGTTTGCACAACAGCACCATCTCCACATGGGGACCTATAGGAAACCACACTGAGCACATTATTTTTGTGCTGCTTGACAGCTCTGTCAAAAAGAACTCCCACCAGTGCGACTATCGCGACGGGACTGAGGGCGTGGTAAATGGTCAGACTGTAATCATTCACTTGTTATGGGACTGGATATAGTTGAGGAACTTTCCACGTGACCAGACAGATGTCAGAGTTGGAGCTGGAGTGAAACAGCTTCGCCAGCGACAAGACTTGTTGTGCAGCACAATCTTCAGTCCTATTGCAGGAATGGTGTCCAGGCGCATTGCCTTTGTCTTATCTACTCTGTTCAGCTGTTTCTTCATGTCACGTGCAGCGAATCGAATTGGTTGAAGACTGGCATCTGTGATTCTGTGGGCATCATGAGGAAGGTGAGGTGGATTATCGACTCCACACTTTTGGTTGAGGATGGTGCAGATATTACACCCTTGTCTTTACACTGAAGTAAAGGGCTGGGGATATTTATAGAGTCCTCTCCTCCAGTAAGTTGTATATTAGTCCATCGACATTGATGACGGGATGTGGACTGACTGGAGAGTTTCGATCTTATCTGTTTGTCTCGGGATTATTTCCCCCTCTCCACCAGATGGAAGTTCCGCTGTTTATAATGTAACCAGTCAAGTCTGGTAGCTTTAATGGGTTGTCCTCAGGTTTAGATACACATGGTTCTGACTCTGGCATGTTCACCCAAACTCGTCACTGAACCATCACTCGGCTTGATGATAATGGTCGAGTCATGGATTATCCTGGGGAAAAGCTTTGGATTGTGATTGAACACAATTCTGCTGCGGCTGCTGCTGTGATCTACACCATCATAAGATAACCCAGTGTGAGCTGCAATATCTGCAAATCAATTCTACTGACCTTCCCCCAGTTCACACCGAGACCCGTTCACCTATCAGCCCTGTACTCAGTGACCTAACATGGTTTCTGATGTGCGAACACATCCAGTTTCATAATCTCATTCTGATGAAGGTCTCACCCTGACGTCACGCCTCCAATTTCTTACATTCCTCCGATACTTTAACATATTAATCTGAATCATTTCTTTTCCCGTAATACAATCTGCTGTGTTTGAAGTGAATGTTTTTTTCCTCTGTTTTTCTCCCTGACCATGATTAAGACCTCTGTCATGTCAGTGATGCCAGCCTTATGTCGTTTCAGAACCAATGAACTTGTGCACTTTGCGTTTTTGTTCCCTTCCCAATGTACAGCGCTCTGTGCTGGACAGGGCGTTTGAGCAGATTCAACACACGTCTTTGGAAAATGTTCAAAAACAGAAATTGCTGAAGAAACTAAGCAGGTCTGACTGCATATTTTGGAGTGAAAGATGAGTTCATTTTTCGGGTCCAGTGACCCTTCGACAAAGCTCCCACGTCCTACAGCAATTTGTGCATTTTTATTTCAAGGTATTCATAGTTATTTGTTTAATTGAAAATTTGTGCTGTGCCTATTGATTTCTGGACAAACGCAACAGATCTGGCAGCATCTACAGAGGCAGAGAAACAGAATTAGCGTTTCAAGTCCAGTCTGACACTTCCTCAGAACTGAAATAATTGGAAACTGGGCATTTAAGTGCCTTGCCAGAGGTGGGGGGGGGGGGGGGGGAGGGAGGGGGTGTAGGTGACAGGTAATGAAGGGTGTGACAACCGGCAGACAGGCTTTAAGCAGTGGTGAACGAGAAGATGATATAAAATGAGTTTAAATTAAGATGTGAATGGGGGAAAGGGGTTCTCTCTGTTGAGTGCAAGCTAAAGAAGACACAACCACAAAAGATCATAGGGAGGCTATGAGGGAGAATGTTGAACATGTGGTATTATATAGATCTGGCCAGAGATAAATTTTCACTGTAGAGATCATCACTGATGTCAGACAAAAGAAGTAATGTGCTTGACGGCTTATTGGCACTAGTAATATTTTCATGCTGCCTCAGTATTGTAACATAAAGATGAAAGCAAATAACAGCATTAAGTTTGGGCTGAGTGTTGTTTACCTGTCACTTTTAATATTGCTTCAAATATGCAGTGCTGATCTTTAAATTCTTGTTCTTGAAGTTAGTACCAGATGGAGTGTGGGAGGGCGAGGGGTGACATTATAGAAATTTACAAAATTAGGGAAGGCATGGATAGGGTGAAAAGCTAAGGTCTTTTCCACAGGATAGGAAAATTAAATCATAGCACCATGGGTTTATGGTGGAAAGGGAAGATTTTAAAGGAAGGAAGAGGGATTTTAGTTTACACAGAGGGTGACGTGTTTATGGAATGCACTGCCAGAGAAAGACTGGCAGATGCAAGTATAGATCCAACATTTGAAAGACATTAGGACAAACATATGAATGTGAACCGTTTAGATGCATATGTGCCAAATGCAAGCAGATGGGAATGGTTTAGTTTGGAATACCTGGCCGGCGTGGACAAGTTGGACCAAAGACTGTGTTTGTGTGTGATATGGCGGTATGAACATAGAAATCAAAGAAAAAGGAAGAAAAGATGTGATATAAGCAAATTGGCAAGAAATATAAAAATAAACGGCACGAGCTTTTCCATGTAAGAAGAGTTCAAGAAGTGTGTGTGATCTTTGGTAGAAAGGAAGTCAGGAAAGTATATTCAAGACATTTGGAGTGTTTGACTGGGGAACTGGATACAGGGAGCAGACAGGTAATTTACATCAGCATTTTACATCGTTCCTCACAGGTGAAGGTACTGTAAATATTTCAATGGTATAAACAAAATGGTAACAGGAGGGAAGATCTGGAACTGTCTCTAACAAAAGGAACAAGACATTTCTCAACAGATAAGACCAAGGGTAAACAGGTCATCAGCAATTCATAGCTGGTTTTAAGAGAAGTGGTCACAAAGTGGCTGATGGCACTGTGTAAAATATTCCATAACTCTCTGGACTAAAGGAGTGTTCCAATGAAACTGCAGACCCTCCATTGTGGTTCCTGTCTTCAAGGAACGAGCGAGACTGAAAGCAGGAACCACTTAGTCTAACCATTATTGCTGGGAATTGTGAGAGTCTATTATTAAGGAATGGACTGCAGGGCATATAGAAAAGCTTCACAGAGAGTCAGCGTGGTCAAGTTAAAGGCGAACTTTAATTGGTCTGTAAAATAATGCAAAGGTTTTCTGGAGATCTATTAGAATGTAACAAGCGGCCTTGATAAATGGGGACTGGTAGACATAGCGTTATAGAGTCATCGAGATGTACAGCATGGAAACAGACCCTTCAGTTCAACCTGTCCATGCCGACCTGATATCCAATATAGTCCCACTTGCCAGCACCCAGCCCATATCCCTTCAAACTCTTCCTATTCATATACCTATTCAAATGCCTCTTAAATGTTGCAATTGCACCAACCTCCACCACATCCTCTGGCAACTCACTCCATTCACGTACCACCATCTGCATGAAAAAGTTGCCCCTTAGGTCTCTTTTATATCTTTCCCCTCTCACCCTAAACCTATGCCCTCTAGTTCTGGACTCCACGACCCCGGGGAAAAGACTTTGTCTATTTATCCTATCCATAACCCTCATAATTTTGTAAACCCCTATAAGGTCACCCCTCAGCCTCCGACACTCCAGGGAAAACAGCCGAGACTGTTCAGCCTCTCCCTATAGTTCAAATCCTCTAACTCTGGCAAAATCCTTCCAAATCTTTTCTGAACCCTTTCAAGTTTCACAACATCTTCCCAATAGAAAGGTGACCAGAATTGTACGCAATAATCCAATAGTGGCCTAAACAATGTCCTGTACAGCCGCAACATGACCTCCCAACTCCTGTACTCAATACTCTGATCAATAAAGAAAATCATATCAAACGACTTCTTCACTATCCTATCTACCTGCGACTCCACTTTCAAGGAGCTATGAACCTGCACTCCAAGGTCTCTTTGTTCAGCAACACTCCCTAGGACGTTACCATTAAATGTATAAGTCCTGCTAAGATTTGCTTTCCCAAAATGCAGCACCTCGCTTTAATCTGAATTAAGCTCTATCTGCCACTTCTCAGTCCATTGGTCCATCTGGTCTAGATCCTGTTATAATCTGAGGAAACACTCTTCGCTGTCCACTACACCTGCAATTTTGGTGTCATCTGTAAACTTACTAACTGTACCTCTTATGCTCACATCCAAATCATTTATGAAAATGACGAAAAGTAAAGGACCCAGCACCTTTCCCTGTGGCACTCCACTGGTCACAGGCCTCCAGTCTGAAAAACAACCCTCCAACACCACCCTCTGTCTTCTACCTTTGAACCAGTTCTGTATCCAAATGGCGAGTTTTCCCTGCATTCCATGAGATCTAACCTTGATAATCAGTCTCCCATGGGGAATCTTGTCACCATCCGCGGCCCCCGAACCCTGAGAGGAACACAATGACTCCACTCCCATTCCCCCATCACCACATCCACTCCAGTTACAAGCTCCGCCCCCACTCCCATCTCCACACCCATACCGCTTCCCAGCTCCCAGCCCTGCCGAGCTTTCATTATCCCTTCAGACCTGTCCCTCATGGAGGACTAAAGATCAGTCCGTGGCAAAGGATTCACCTGTATCACCTTCCGCCCACGCATCATTGAATTTAATACACGCTGAGTCGGCAAACTCTTCTTCCGTCAACTCCGTGCTCAATTTTACAATCAGGACTCCCGCCCACCTTCCGAGGACCCCTTCACCCATCTCCGACACGCTCCTTCCACCTGGACACCCCGTGCCAGCCTATTACCCGCCCTTGACCATTTCCTTTCCATTTGCCGCTGGGATGTTAACCGCCTCAACCTGTCTATCTCCCTCCCCCACTCCAACCTCTCACCCTCACAACGTGCAGCCCTCCACTCCCAATGTTCCAATCCTGACCTCACCATTAAGACAGCAGACAAAGCGGGGGGGGGGGGGGGGGGGGGCAGTGGTAGTCTGGCGCACTAAACTCTACAGCGCTGAATCCAGACGCCATAAAGAAGACACCTCTTCCTACCACCCCCTCGACCATGACCCCACCCCCCATCACCAAACCGTCATCTCCCAGACCATACAGAACCTCATCACTTCAGGAGATCTCCCACCCATAGCTTCGAACCTCATAGTCCGGGAATCCCGCACTGCCCGATTCTACCTACTTCCCATGATCCATAAGCCTGACCTCCCTGGCCGACCATTTGTCTCAGCATGCTACTGCCCCACTGAACACATCTCTACCTACATCGGCACTGTCCTATCTCCCCTAGTCCAAGAACTCCCCACATACATTTGGGACACCACCCACGCCCTTCACCTCCTCCAAGACTTCCCTTTCCCCGGCCCCCAACGCCTCATCTTCACCATGGATATCCAATCCCTCTACACCTCCATCCGCCATGACCATGGCCTCCAAACCCTCCGTTTCTTCCTCTCCCGAAGTTCCCAAAAACACCCTTCCACCGACACTCTCATTCGTTTGGCTAAACTGGTCCTCACCCACAACAATTTGTCCTTCGAATCCTCCCACTTCCTCCAGACCAAAGGGGTAGCCATGGGCACACATATGGGCCACAGCTATGCCTGTCTCTGTTGGCTACGTAGAAAAGTCCATCTTCCGTAGTTACACTGGCATCACTCCCCACCTCTTCCCCCGCTATATTGATGACTGCATTGGTGCCACCTCGTGCCCCCGCGAGGAGATTGAGAAATTCATCAACTTCACCAACACATTCCATCCTGCCATTAAATTTGTCTGGAGCATCTCTGACATCTCCCTCCCCTTTCTGGACTCTCTATCTCCATTAATGACGACCGACTTGACACTGACATTTTTTACAAACCCACCAACTCCCGCAGCTACCTGGATCACACCACTTCCCACCCTACCTTCTGCAAAACTTCAATCCTATATTCCCAATTCCTCCGCCTCCACCGTGTCTGCTCCCATGAGGGCCAGTTTCACCACAGAACACACCAGATGGCCTCCTTCTTTAGAGACAGCAATTCCCCTTCCCACATGGTTAAAGATGACTTCCGACGTATCTCATCCACATCCCGCCCCTCTGCCCTCAAACCCCACTCCTCCAACCGTAACAAGGACAGAACACCCCTGGTGCTCACCTTCCACCCTACCAACCTTCGCATAAACCAATTCATCCGCCGACATTTCCGCTACCGTCAAACGGACCTCACCACTAAGGATATATTTCCCTCCCCACCCCTTTCCGCCTTCACCAAAGACCATTCCCTCCATGACTACCTGATCAGGTCCACGTCCCCCTACAACCCACCCTCCCATCCTGGCACCATCCCCTGCCACTGCAGGAATTGCGAAACCTGCTCTAACACCTCCTTCCTCACCTCCAGCCAAGGTCCCAAAAGAGTCTTCCATATCCATCAAAATTTTACCTGAACATCCACCAATATCATTTATTGTATCCGTTGCTCCCAATGCGGTCTCCTCTACATTGGGGAGACGGGACACCTCCTCGCAGAGCGCTTTTGGGATCACATCTGGGACACCCGCACCAATCAACCACACTGCCCTGTCGCCCAAAATTTCAACTCTCCCTCCCACTCAGCCGAGGACATGGAGGTCCTGGGCCTCCTTCACTGCCACTCTCTCACCGCCCGATGCCTTCAGGAAGAACGCCTAATCTTCTGCCTCGGAACACTTCAAACGCAGGGCATCAATGTGGACTTCGCCAGTTTTCTCATTTCCCCTTCCCCGCTCAGCCCAGCTTCAAACTTCCAGCTCAGCGCTGTCCTCATGACTTGTACTACCCGCCTATCTTTCTTTCCACCTGTCCACTCCACCCTCCTCCCTGACCTGTCACCTCCACGGAGAAAGTGAGGTCTGCAGATGCTGGAGATCAAAGTTGAAACTTTATTGCTGGAACAGCACAGCAGGTCAGGCAGCATCCAGGGAACAGGGGATTCGACGTTTCGGGCACAGGCCGTTCTTCAGGAATGAGCAGAGAGTGTTCAGCAGGAGAAGGTAAAAGATAGGGAGGAGGGACTTGGAGGAGGGGCGTTGGAAATGTGATAGGTGGAAAGAGGTCAAGGTGAGGGTGATAGGTCGGAGTAGGATGGAGGCGGAGAGGTCAAGAAGAAGACTGCAGGTCAGGAAGGCGGTGCCTGGCTGGAGGGATTCGGCTGAGACAAGGTGTGGGGAGGGGGGAATGAAGAAACTGGTGAAGTCCAAGTTCATCCCCTGTGGTTGGAGGGTTCCCAGTCGGAAGATAAGTCGCTCCTCCTCCGACCGTCGCGTTCTTGTGGTTGGCGGTGGATGAGTCCAATGACCTGCATATCCTCGGTGGAGTGGGAGGGGGAGTTGAAATGCTGTGCTACAGGGTGGTTGGATTGGTTCGTCCGGGTGGCCCAGAGGTGCTCTCTGAATCGCTCCGCAAGTAGGCGCCTGTCTCCCCAATATAGAGGAGGCTGCAGCGGATGCAGTAGATGATGTGGGTGGAGGTGCAGGTGAATCTGTGGCGGATATGAAGTTTCCTTTGGGGCCTTGGAGAGAAGTGAGGGGGGAGGTGTGGGCGCAAGTGTTGCACCTCCTGCGGTTGCAAGGGAAGGTGCCGGGAGTGGAGGTTGGGTCGGTGGGGGGTGTGGATCTGACAAGGGAGTCGTGGAGGGAGTGGTCTCTACGGAAAGCTGATAGGGGAGGGGAGGGAAATATATCCTTGGTGCTGGGGTCTGTTTGGAGGTGGCGGAAGTGACAGCGGATGATGCGCTGTACATGGAGATTGGTGGGGTGGTAGGTGAGGACCAGTGGGGTAATGTCCTGGTGGCAGTTGGAGGGGCGGGGCTCAAGGGCGGAGGAGCAGGAAGTGGAGGAGATGCGGTGGAGGGCACCGTCGACCACGTCGGGGGGGGGGGGGGGGGGAAATTGCGGTCCCTGAAGAAGGAGGCCATCTGTGTTGTACGTATTTTGAACTGGTCCTCCAAAACGTCGATTTTCCTGCACCTCGGATGCTGCCTGAACTGCTGTGTTTTTCCAGCACCACTCTAATCTAGAATCTGGTTTCCAGCATCTGCAACTCTTGTTTAAACCATGCCGATCACCTTACTGATGTCCATATAGATCACATCTACTGCTCTGCCCTCATCAATCTTCTTTGTTAATTCTTCAAAAATTCAATAAAGTTTGTGAGACATGATTTCCCACGCACAAAGCCATGTTGACTATCCCTAATCAGTCCTTGCCTTTCCAAATATATGTACATCTTGTCCCTCAGGTTTCCCTCCAACAAATTGCCCAACGCCGAGTTCAGGTTCACCGGTCTATAGTTCACTGGCTTTTCATTACTGCCCTTCTTAAACAGTGGAACCACGTTTGCCAACTTCCAGTCTTCTGGCACCTCACCTGTGACTATCAATTTTACAAATATCTCAGCAAGAGGCCCATCAATCATTTCTCTAGCTTCCCACAGAGTTCTCGTGTACACCTGATCAGGTCCTGGGGATTTATCCACCTTCAACCGTTTAAAGACATCCAGCACTTCATCCTCTGTAATCTAGACATTTTGCAAGATGCAATCAGTCCTTGCCTTTCCAAATACATATACATCCTGTCCCTCAGGATTCCCTCCAACAACTTGCCCACCACTGAGGTCAGGTTCACGGATCTATAGTTCCCTGGTTTGTCTTTACCGCCTTTCTTAAACAGTGGCACGTCATTTGCCAACCTCCAGTCTTCTGGAACCTCACCTGTGACTATCGATGATACAAATATCTCAGCAAGAGGCCCAACAATCACTTGTCTTGCTTTCCACAGAGTTCTCGGGTACACCTGGTCAGGTCCTGGGGATCTTTCCACCTTTAACCGTTTCAAAACATCCAGGACTTCCTCCTCTGTAATCTGGACCTTTTTCAAAATGTCACCATCTATTTCCCTACCGTCTATATCTTCCATATCCTTTTCCACAGTAAACGCTGATGAAAATATTAATTTAGTATCTCCCCATTTTCTGTGGCTCCACACAAAGGCTGCCTTGCTGATCTTTGAGGGGTCCGATTCTCTCCCCAGTTACCCTTAGGTCCTTAATATATTTGTAAAAACCCTTTGAATTCTGGTTAATTCTATTTGCCAAAGCTATCTCATGTCCCCTTTTTGCCCTCCTGATTTCGCTCTTAAGTATACTCCAACTTCCTTTATACTCTTCGGAGGATTCACTCGATTGATCCTGTCTATACCTGACATATGCTTCCTTATTTTTCTTAACCAAACCCGCAATTTCTTTAATCATCCAGCATTCTCTATACCTATCAGCCTTCCCTTTCACTCTGACAGCAATATACTTTCTCTGGATTCTTGTTATCTCATTTCTGAAGGCTTCCCATTTTCCAGCCGTTCCTTTACCTGCGAACATTTGCCTCCAATCAGCTTTCGAAAGTTCTTGCCTAGTACCGTCAAAATTAGCCTTTCTCCAATTTAGAACTTCAGCGTTTAGATCTGGTCTATCTTTCTCCATCACTATTTCAAAACGAATGGAATTATGGTCGCTGGCCCCAAAGTACTCCCCCACTAATACCTCAGTCACCTGCCCTGCTTTATTTCCCAAGAGTAGGGCAAGGTTTGCACCTTCTCTCATTGTTACACCCACACACTGAATCAGAAAATTGTCTTGTACACACTTAAGAAATTCCTCTCCATATAAACCTTTAACACTATGGCAATCCCAGTCGACGTTTGGAAAGTTAAAGTCCCCTATCATAACTACCCTATTATTCTTACAGATAGCTGAGATCTCCTTACAAGTTTGTTTCTCAATTTCCCTCTGACTATTAGGGGGTCTATAATACGATCCTAATAAGGTGATCATCCCTTTCTTTTTTTTCAATTCCACCCAAATAACTTCCCTGGATGTATTTCCAGGAATATCCTCCCTCAGCACAGCTGTAATGGTATACGCTTATTAAAAATGCCACTTCCCCTCCTCTCTTGACAACCTTTCAATCGTTCCTGTAGCATTTGTATCCAGGAATATTAAGCTGCCAGTCCTGCCCATCCCCGAGCCATGTTTCTGTAATTGCTATGATATCCCAGTCCCATGTTCCTAACCATGCGTTGGGTTCATCTGCCTTTCCTGTTAGGCGCCTTGCATTGAAATAAATGCAGTTTACTTTGTTAGTCCTACCTTGCCCCTGCCTGCCCTGACTGTCTGACTCGCTTCTGTTCTCAACTGTACCAGTCTCAGACTGCTCTCTTTACTCACTATCTCCCTGGGTCCCAAAACCCCCACCCCCCCCCCCACTCCACCCCCACCTTACTACTTTAGATCCTCCCAAGCAGTTCTAGCAAATTTCCCTGCTAGTATATTAGTCCCCTTCCAATTTAGGTGCAATCCGTCCTTCTTGTACAGGTCACTTCTCCACCAAAAGAGATTCCAATAATCCAAAAATATGAATCCTTCTCCCATACACCAGCTCCTGTGCCATGCATTCATCTGCTCTATTCTCCTATTCCTGCCCCCACTCGCTCGTATCACTGGGAGTAATCCAGATATTACTTCCCTTGAGGACCTCCTTTTTAAAATTCTACATAACTCTCTGTAATCTCCCTTCAGAATCTCAACCTTTTCCCTTCCTATATCGTTGGTTCCAATGTGGACAATGACCTCTTGCTGACCCCTCTCCCCCGTGAGAACATTCTACACCCTCTCTGAGGCATCCTTGATCCTGGCGCCAGGGAAACAACACACCATTTTGCTTTTCCTCTGCTGGCCCCAGAAGCGTCTGTCTGTCCCTATGACTCCAGAATCCCCTAACACAATTGATCTCTTGGAAGCCGACGTACCCCTCGTTGCATTAGTGCCAGCCTCAATACCAGAAAATTTACTGTTCGTGCTTCGTTCCCCTGATAATCCATCACACTCTACATTTTCCAAAACAGCATGCCTGTTTGAAATGGGTATATCCACAAAAGACTCCCACCCTAGGTGCCTACCTCTCTTACCCTTCCTGAAGTTAGTCCATCTATGTGACTGTATCTGAGACTTGCCCCCCTTCCTATAATTGCCATCCATCACATCCTGTTGCTGTTGCAAATTCCTCATCGCTTCTGTATGTTTCTCCAACCGATCCACTCCATCTGATAAGTTTCGCATCCAACAGCATTTAAGGCAGATTTCATCCGCAGTAACCCTTAAACTCCCTTTAAACTCTCTTTAAACATGAGGCTTTCCATAGATTTTCCACAAGATGTGTCAAAATAAAGATTCTTACACAAGAGAGAATCTTATAGTATGATGGATAAGCATTAGCATCGAATGACAATTGATAAACACATAGAAATTGGAGATTCAGGCTTCATTGATCATTATGAAAAAAAATGTATCTACTGGAGTACCACAAATATCAGTCCGATGGCAAGAGCTGCTTACAATCTATACTGATAGCCTGACAGCGGGAGCTGAGTGCAATATACGTCCGAGTTTGTGGATGACACTGACAACCAAAAGGCAGGCTGTTATTTCATGGAAAGGACTCCCACAAAAGGAGCAGTACAACGGATTGGGATGTTCCTGTATATGAAACGTAACGTCAGCATGCTGATGCAGAAATGTTGGTTCATTAGACGGGTTCCTGGGATGAAAGGGTAGAATTATTGAATAACTCAAAAATGCCGAGGCGATTCTTCATTGTGGTTTAAATGAATGAGGGTGACATTAATGAAACGGACAAGATACAGAGGGGGCTTGACAAGGTAAGTGTTGAGAATGTGGTTCCACACCAGGGCAGAGTCTCTAACGCAGGGATGTAGACACAGAAAAAGCAATATCGATTTCAAACTGAGCTGTAAAGAAATGTCTTCTTTCAGAAGTTAGTGAATGGCTGGAATTTCCTAACTCAGAGTTGTGTGGAAACTGGGTCACCGAATGTATTTACATGCGGGGTTGATTGGTTTGTGATATTTCAGCGTGTTGAGGGATGCAAAGGGTGAGCAGGAAAGTGGAGTTGAGCCGTGGAGTAGATCAGCCACGTTCTTATTGAATGTCAGAGAAGGTTTGAGGGGCCAAATCGCCTGCTCCTGTTCCTGTTTCTTACGTTCTTATTTATGCTTTTGGAAAATAACTGGTTATTTTCATTATGTAAAATGATGCATTCAGGGACAGCAGATGATTTGTCTGAGTTGACCCTGTGTGATGCATGGGGGCTTTATTAACTGCGAATCTGGGTCTGTAACATGAACCACATCTGGAGCAGAAGTTCCAGAGAGGGGAAGCCTGGAAACAGGGATTTGGGGGGAGGGGGTGTCACTTCCTGACCCAGCCTGGAATTTTCAAGTACATTTCCCAAACTGCACCAAACCATCGGAGTGGCCTCAGTCTGCTCCTGTACTGCAGGAGCAAAGGGCTGAATGGAACATCAGAACACAGGGCTGGCGGACACAACTGGGCCATTCGGCCCTTTGACACTATTCGACCAGTCAATAAGGTCATGGCTCATCCCATTGCGTTCCCAGCTGCACTTTTGTCTCATTGCACCATTATCCCTGATTCACTTATCTGTGGAGAATCAGACAAAGTCAGCCTCGATATAATATAAAGATTCAGCCCTCTCAAACTTTGTGGAAAGAGAATTCCCACTAGAATGAATTCCCACTTTGTGAATTTCTCTTCACTCCAGTTCTGACAGAGGTTGGAGGATGTCACTGTTTCAATTTCTAGTCCCACTCCTCCACCGCTCACAACAAATTTTAAATGTAACCAGGTTGGTGATATGGCTGAAGATAAAAGTTTAAGACTGGGTCAGGTTCAATTATCAGAACAAGTCAATTAGATTTCGTTAGTCAGCTACAAGTAATTAATAGAACTAACTGAGGAGTATGATGGATATGTGGTTAGCAATGCTGGCTTAGATCACCAAAGAGCTGGGTTCAATTCCAAACTCAGGTGAGTTTGAACATTCTCCACGTATTTGTATGGGTTTCCTTCCAATGCTCCAGTTTACTCCCAGAGTTCAAAGGTGTGTGCAGCTCGGAGTGGATTGGCTATGCTATATTGCCCATTGTTGAGAGAGCGTCCTCTTCATTTTAACCTCTGTCAGTGTGGGGGAATTGAACCTGCGATGCTGGCCTCCCTCTTCATCACAAACCAGCCGTCCAGCCAACTGAGTGGTAGACTGTGTGATTGTTACAGACAGTCACAGATAAAGTGGAAAAGAAACTTCATAACAAAGGAAGTGGTACATTTCAAATAACGTTCAAGATAACAGTTGAGGATAAAACGTCCTGTACTAGAAATTGTATTTCAGAACGGGACAAGCGTTTAGAAGCGGTTTTTTGCTGAATGCTATAACGTGAGACAACGTGAAATAGCCAGAATTAATATTTGTGATTGGATATAAAATAAGTGCATATGTAGAGATAGAGAGAGAGAGAGATGAAAAATCGTCGTGTTAATTCCCCTTATCTGCCATTCGCGGGGTCAACTGTGAAGAGTCCTCCAAACTGAGAAAGTTCAATAGTGTGCCAATTGACCTTTGAAAGATGCGACCAATGCCAGTGATCACGGAATATCCAGGGGCATCAGTGCAATGGTGACTCCCTCCAGCCATGATGGGTTGAAGAAACGGCTGGCATTGAATGAGAGGAATACTATGAGATTGAGTGGGTAATTAATGAGGTGAGTTCGATAAGATATCACCAAGATACTAGGTCAGCCTCGTACAGACAATCCCTCTATCACAATTAATATAATTGTCACTGAAACAAATTATTGTTAGATGCAGCCCAATGAATCGAAGACTCTGCTGGCCCCACATCCAGTTACAACGTTGCAGAACAAATGCTCATCCAAAACTCTCCATCATCTTTACTGACACCAATATTCCCTTCAGCTATCATTCCTGGGAATACTGGCTCATGTTGCAGAATGCTGTCGAAATGTCTTCATTTCAGCATTCTGAAATCTATGACCTCACATGAAATTGTCTCTCAAACTCCCTTTTTTTCCCCAAAATCCTTTTGATTGTTGGTAGCTAAACTGATTTCCCCACCATCTCTCTCTGGCAGGGACTAGGGAATACGCACTAGGCAACAAGGACTCTGTATCAGAGTGATAATGTAACCAGACGGTTAATTCAGAGGAAAGGGCTGTGCTTCCCATAAAGTGTTTAAACTCCTACGACAGCCGATGTCAGAGCTTAAATTCGAATGACAAAAATTGGAATGAAACCTAATTTCACTCATGGAAACCAGAAACCGTCAGGACTTATTTTTATTATTTCACTGATAGTCTTTGGTAAAGAATCTTCAACATTATTGCCCAGTCTGAACTCAGTGTGACTCCAGACCCACAACAAAATTCTTGGCTTCATTTTGTCTTGACAAATGGCTGCGTGGTCAAGGATTATTAGTGATGGACACAAATGCTGTCTTTGCCCGTGATGCTGGCATCCTGGAAAACAACAACTTTAAAGGTGAAATAAACCAAGGATTGGTGGGTGCTAGAGATCGAAAATAAAACTCTCCAGCGTCTGAAAGTGTTGAAGAATCTAAGCAGGTATGGCAGCCTGTGTCAGGAGAAACGCAGGTAACGGTTTGAATCCAGTTACCATGCTTCACAACTGAAAGCAAACTGTGAAATAATATTATTTATCCTGGAATCTGGGGTGGTTGGGTTGGAGAGAGAGGTGGGAGCCAGGTTTCAATAGAATGGACAGAGAAATGGCCAGAAAAAGAGAGGAAAAGAAATCAAAAGTGAGCAAAGAGATTGCTGATGATGAACTGAAAGGAAAACAAAATGGCAATTTATACTCACATTTCCCCATTTCCCATATTCCTGAATATCACGCCCATTTAGATATGTTCCTGTTTAAAGTGAGTTAGGTTCCCTCTATCTCTCTTCTCTGAGTGTTAGGATCAAATCCATTGGCAATACTGAGATACAGAGAAAGGTAATGTTACACTGTCAACTGCTTCTTTGGAGAGGGAAACTGTTACTGTGGGGCTATACGGGGTTTGAACGGCTTTCTCAGCCAGGAAGAGAAACTCAGAAGTGGAAATAGATTTCAACACTGAACGCGTGCACCATGCGTGTGGGAAATTGACTTGTTCCTATCATTGGAAAATCAGTGGAGTTTCTGTGGATGCTTATCTCAGGTTTGTATTGTCAGTTGCTGGATCTGGTAACCCCACTCTTTTCACTGCATTTACAGTGTCTGGGTCCATGGTAAACAAATGGAGATGAGACTCCACAGAAGGAAAGCTCTATAAATAGTGTGGAGCAGGACAGTGCACTATCTTCCCTGAGATTTCCCGGGATATTTGTCTCAGCTGGACCAGGTGTAAGGTTTTAAACCAGTTTGTTTCAAAATTGAGATGGCCACTGAGCTGTGTCTCCTCCTTCAGTTTACCACTTAGCCTCAAGCCAGGGACAGGACTGTGCTGATGCTCACCATGAAATAAACTGGATTAATTCTGGAACTTTCCAGGCAGGAGTGAGTAATATATCCATCATCACCGAAGTGCAGTCCACCTGTCTGCTGAGTGCAATATATTGAGTCCATCTCCCTGAAGAAAGTACAGAAACAAACTTCCAGAAACAGTAGGGAAAGAGTGACTGGTTAAATGAAGAACAGCAGGAAATTAGAATTAATAAAAGGTGTGTCTTTGAAAATCTCATTGAATTGAAGGTCGTTATGTTGCTGCATCAGATGAGCTACATCCCAGAGTAATGAGGAGGTGGCAGTAGAGCTAATGAAAGAATTACTGATTATTTTTCAAAGCTGGTTTGATTCTGAAAAGGATCCTGCAGACTAGAAAGCAGCTATTGTAAACCCCTAAGTATTTAAAACACGACGGAGAGGTCAATCAGAAAACTAAATTGTAGTTAGCTTGGTATCAACTGTGAGAAAAACAATGGAACCTTTTGTGAGGAATGTGACAACTAGACACTTGGAAAATAATGACATAATTTGGTCGAGTCAATCTAGATTCAGGAAAGGGAAATGATCTTTGATAAACCTGCTGGATTTTGTGGAGGTTGTGCGTTGTGACATCGACAATTGAGAATCAATGGAAGTGGACTATTTGCATTTTCAGCTGACGTTGTCATGGTTGAATACAGGTGAGTACAGAATGTTACAGCCCATGGGTATGTAGGGGTGGAATACATCTGATGTCTTAAAAGTTGGATAATCGAGAGAATGAAGCGAGTTGTGTTTTTATCTGGAGTGAAGGCTTTGGGGTATCAGAAGGATCAGAAGAAATAAAATGTTTCAGATGGGAACAACAAATATCATCATTCACATTTATGTTCATTAAATAGTGAGAGGTTGGGAAGTGCTGTTGTTGAAACAGACCTGGATGTGCTTGGTCATAAATCACTGACAGAATGTTTAATCAGCTAGAAGTAAATGATATGTGGCTCTTCTTGTAAAATGATTAAAGTACCAGAGAAAATGAATCTTTCCCAATGGTATTGTTATGTTTAGAGACTATTTAGGGTATTGTGTACAGGTTGGAAATGCTTTATAAATAATGATCTTGTAAGCGATACAATCCAAAGGGATTTCACCAGACTAAACCCTGGCATGGTGTTACCATGAGGAGAAACTTGTGTGTAATGTGTAGCACTGTGTGGGAATAAGAAATTGAAACTTGATGGTTATGGTTGGACACTCCTTCTGCCCCAAGCAACTGAATAGGATGAAGACTCCTTCCTTCTCATTGGATGCTTGTTTCCCGGTAGTTTCCATGCCTATGCAGAGCCCCATGTCTCTTGACAGATAAGTAAAGACTCTGAATGAACTTTACTGTATAGTTGCTGTGTGACCTTGCACTGAATCTTGCATTGTCACCTTCACTCTGAAACAGTTGGCCATTCCCCACCAGCTTCTGACCTCCATAGAGACCATGCGTCTAACTTCTTGGAATAGACAACACGTTGGTGAATGGGCAAAAATGTTGTCTTCATTCCTACTGCCAGAAAACCATTTTATAATAACACATATGTACTATGAGTAATGTAGCAATGTGGAACAATTACAGCAGTATATCTGTGCAGCCAATGCACAATTTGTTTGTGATATTGGAGCATCTCTGACACCTTCCTCTTCCAATGTCAGTGATCGAAGAAGCTGAATGACCACTTCCTGTAGCTTTGTAAATGGCTCCATATTTGAAATGGCCTCTTTCTGATCCCATGTAAATGATGCATGGAAGTGAGCGGTCTCCTTGTCCTCCTATGGAATAGGCAGCAGGGACGGATTGGGCTATCCCTTTTCTTGCCGAGTAGCTTTGATGGGTTGAATGACTTGCCCATATTCTTGTGAAACCAGATTGAGGTACAGAATGACCTTTTTCTTTTTTCTAGGGAAATGTGTTTTGTCTGTTACGTGAATGTTCCCCAGACTTTAACAGCGCAAGTTTGAATATTGTCTGCGTCTTGTCGCACATGGACACAGATGGCTTCAGAATCTGAGTGCTGACTTTTTTTCTGAACATTGTGTAGTCTTCAGTGAATATTCCCACTTCGGATCGTTGTGAACTCAATGGACTGCTCCCACACTGCAGGGGTTCCCCGCTGGTCAACTGCAGATGCCTGGGCTGAGGGAGATACCCTGAGAATCTCCTGCAGAGATACGCCACGGCTGAGATGATTGATGCCCACCGATAGTAAATACCTTCCCTTGTAATGTGAATAACTCCGAGCAGTGGAGAGGTCACAATCGATTCTCATTTCTGCGATTTTGCTCAGGCTCCTTGATGCCATCCTCATACTGCCTTGAGTACAGGGTCAGTCTCTCTTTCCTGAGCCCCTGTGTTCCCTCTATTGTTCATATCAATAGGTCATGGTGTAGAAGTAGAGACTGGTTTCTTCAAACAGAATAACGTGATTGTCAGGAATTTTCTTCCACAGCGAGTTAAGGGAGCGAGATAACTGAAAGGGACCAGTGGTGTCCTGCAGAGATCGGTTGTGGGACCGCTGCTTGTTGTAATTTTTATAAATGTTTTGGATGAAGAAGCGCAACGCTGGTTTAGTAAGTTTGCCGATGACGCGAAGGTTTGTGGAGTGGTACATAGTGTGGAGGGCTGTTGTCGGTTACAATGGGGCATTCACAGGATGCAGAACTGGGCTGAGAAGTGGCAAATAGAGTTCAAACTGGAAAAGTGTGAAGTAATTCTCTTTGCAAGCTCGAATGTGAATGCAGAATACAGTGTCAAAGGCAGGATTGTTGGCAGTGTGGAGGAACAGATGGATCTTGGGGTCCATGTCCATAGATCCTTTACGTTTGCTACCCAAATTGTGATAGGGTTGTTAAGAAGGCATATAGTACTTTAGTTTTGATTAGCAGGGGATTGCGTTTAAGAGCCGCAAGGTTACACTGCAGCTCTATAGCGCCTTGGCTAGACCACACTTGGAATATTGTGTTTAGTTCTGGTCACCTCATTCTAGGAATGATGAGGAAGCTTTAGAGAGGGTGCAGAGGGAACTTACCAGGATGCTGACTGGACTGGAGATCAGGTCTTATGAAGAAAGATTGAGGGAGTTAGGGCCTTTCTCATTGGAATGAAGCAGGATGAGAGGTGATTGGATACAGGTGTACAAGATGATGAGAGGCACAGATAGAGTGAATAGCCAGATACCTTTTCCCCTCAGCAAAAATGTCTCTAACGAGGGAACGAGGATTAAAGTGATTGGAGGACGGTTTCGGGGAGATGTCAACGTTCGGTTCTTTACACAGAGATTTTTGAGTGCATGGAATGCACTGCCAGCAATGTTAGTCGAATCAGATACCTGAGGGACATTTAAGAGATGCTTGGATAGGCACATGAAAGATAATGCACGAAAGTATGTCGATGAGTCGAGAAGGATAAAAGATCAGCACAACATCGAGCACCGAAGGGCCTGTACTGTGCTGTAATGTCCTATGTTCTCTGTTCTACGAAAGTATTTAAAGAGGCTTTAGATGGATTTTGACCTGTCAGAGAGTTGAGTGCTATGAATAATTAGGCATGAAAGAGGACTTGAGACCGAGAGAAGATCAGCCATGATCTGACTGAAGGGCAAGGCAATGTTGAGGGGTGAGGGTAGGGAGCGAACAACTTGTTTCTGTTTCTGCGTTCTATTATTGGAATGATACAGGCTGTTATTTTCCTGGAAGTTTGGTTATTGAATGTTATAGTCAGGGTGTCCAGAGGATTTTCTGAGCCATCTCTGGGTGATGTGTTCGAGCTGTATTCACAGTAAACCTGGTTCGATAACGTGACCAACAAATGGAGCACATTTTGCAGAATGGGGAATCTCTGTAAAGAGAGATGAGGGGCCTCTTTGATACCCAGTCTGGGTTTTCCAATTACATTTTTCAAAGCACCTAAACCGTGTGGGAAAGTATTGAGGGACTGAATGGTCTCCTCTGTTTCTGTGCACGAGGTGATAGCAGTACGTAGCCTCCCAGTGCTCTTGTCTAGCAGGTTTCAGGGGCTGAATGGAACACAAAAACATGGGACTGAGGAACAGTAGTGGGTCATTACACACTGTGAGCCTTCTCCACCAGGCACTAAGATTGTGGCTGATCAGGTTGTGGTCTCAGCCACACTTTCCTGTCTGTATCCAATTATCCATGACTCACGTCATGGACAAGTACTTAACTAATACATCTTTGAATAAATGTAAACAAAGAAGCACCACAATCTTTTGGGGAAGAGAATTTCCACTCAAAAGGCCTTCAGAAATTTTCCTGATCCATCTTATCAAATCAGAGAGTCAGACACGACAGAAACAGACATTTTTGTCCAATATATCCATGCTGACCAGACATCCTAATCTGATCTAGTCCCATTTGCCAGCATGTTGCCAATATACTTCTGAACCATTCTAGTGGGCGGCACGGTGGCACAGTGGTTAGCACTGTGGTTAGCACTGCTGCCTCACAGCGCCAGAGAGCCGGGTTCAATTCCCGCCTCAGGCGACTGAGTGTGTGGAGTTAGCACATTCTCCCCGTGTCTGCGTGGGTTTCCTCCGGGTGCTCCGGTTTCCTCCCACAGTCCAAAGATGTGCAGGGTCAGGTGAACTGGTCATACTAAATTGCCCGTAGTGTTAGGTAAGGGGTAAATGTAGGGGTATGGGTGGGTTTCGCTTTGGCGGGTCGGTGTGGACTTGTTGGGCCGAAGGGCCTGTTTCCACACTGTAATCTAATCTAATCTATTTATGTATTTATCCAGATATATATTTTAATGTGTAATTATACCCGCTTCCACGGATGCTCTTGTACTCTGAGATAATCTTCCTCACTGTCCCCTGCACCACATTTTGCTGTTATCGGTAAACTTACTAATCATGCCTCTGATATTCACATCCAAGTTGTGTATATACATGATGAAAAGAAGTAAGCTTAACACTGATTTTTTTCAGCACACCATTAGCCACAGGCCTCCAGTCTGGAAAATAATCTGTTACCTTCAAGACAATTTTGCATCCAATTGGTTAAATGTCCCTGGATTCCATGGGACCTAACTGCTTTAAATTTTCAATTTAATGCTGTAACTCAATTAGTTTAGCTAATGCAAACATATTTCCATAATCACATATTTACTCTTGTTTTGTTTCAACTATCTGATGAAACAACGTCTCTGCCAATGCCACTTCAGCTTCCTCGTCTTTACATTTATGATCTCTCCTGTTTGAGCTGGTGACATTGTGACTTTGTTGCCCCACAATCAGGAAAGATTCCAGGATAAGGCTCTTGCTTTGCTTCAGTTGCCTGTGATTCCACTAGATTTTCAACCAGACCAGGCAACAGTTCTACCGATGAATCAGCTATATACTTTACAAGGCCAAATTGTATTCCTGGAGCTGAAAGCTTGTCCAATACTCCCACCACAATTTCGCGACACTTTACTGGACATTCCATCCCGCTTTACATAACTGTGTGCTTTTTGTCTCACATGAATTCACTTTAGCAGTACCTTTTCTGGAAATAGTCCTTCAGGAATACATACCTTCGCATCTTTCAGCATCCCACACTGAGAGGATCCTGTGTTTCTTAATAGTGCATTCTCTTTATCTGCTACCCCTGACTTATGTGAATACACTTTCCATTTGCAGGTATATTTTATAAGCAGATCTGGCACTTCCTCCTTGACCAACCTCAGATCAACTTGTACACTGTGATGCAGCTTTCTAGCATCGACTGTGCTTTCTGTTACTGCTCCAATAAAACTCCCAGGCTGATCCTGTTTTCTTACATCTGTCTGTTTTTTCCTAGCCCACCAACCGAATGATTTCCTGTGACCTAGTTGATTGCAACGAAAACATCAGAGCTTTTTAGCTCCTTTGTCCCCTTCAAGTGTTTCCTTTTTACCCTGTGGTAAGTTATCCTTCTGATCTTCACTGAAGTCTACATATCCATTTCCACGTGAGGATTTCTCTATCCCTTATGAACTGAAATTGATATTGGAAGCCAAAATGTGTTTTATGAAAAAAATCATAATCATCTGCCTCTTCAGCTGCTAATCTTGCTGTTTCAACTCTCTGCTCTTACACAAGAGTTTGCACTACTTCAGGCAATGAATCTTTGAATTCCTCCAAAATAATTATCTCTCTAAGTGCATCATAGATTTGCTCGATTTTTAAAGTTCTTATCCATTTATCAAAATTACTTTCTTTGACCCTTTCAAACTCAATATAGGTTTGACCAGGGTCACTCCTAAGATTCCTGAAATGTTGTCTATAGGCTTCTGGCACAAGCCCATATGCACTTTCTTCACCTCCTCATACTCCCCAGATCCTTCCTCTGATATTGTTGCGGATACTTAACTAGCTCTACCGACAAGTTTCGTTTGGATCAACAAAACCCACGTGGCCGCTGGCCACTACAATTGTTTAGGCACTTCTTCAAATGAGATGCAAAAGATTTCTATAATCCTACTCATCAAATTTAGACAAGGCGTGAATATACTTAAAAAGAATCTCACCAGGCTTTTGACTATCATGGGTTTGCTCATCCTCATGCTGCTCCTCACTAAGCTTACATTCAGCCTTCCTCTCCATCGTTTTCAACTGACTTTCCACTCTCAGTGTCCATCTCCGAAGCTCAAACCCTCTCTCTTTTTGTTTCTCTGCTGCTAAAACCATTCGTTTTTTTCTCTTTCCTGGATAAAACCAATTCGTTCTCTTTGTTTTTCTTTTAATTTTAGTAGTAACGCAAACTGTTTCATTTCAGCTTCTGACTCAAGCTTATTATTTGCGATTGAAGTTTAGTCATTTCTACAGACCCCAATGAGTTTCCAGCAAATTGGAATGCTGAGCTATTGCTGCAATCATCTCATCTTTCCTCACATTAGGAGGTAGCTTCAACTCTAGCTTGTCTACTAATTCCCGCAGCTTGGACGTATGTGCATTTTGTGAAACTCCCAAGGTCGATTCTCCCATCTCCAAAACATCCTTTGTGACTGTAGGAGTTATTGCTATCTGAAGCTCTGTTTACACACCAAAGCCACACACGAACAAAGAGACACTAACACCTGCCACTCGCTGCCTTAATTCCGCAAAGTCCCCCCAAACTGTTATGGACCAGGCCCGACCCCTTAAAACATTTTTAAGCAGATAGACCAGACGTAAGTTTGGTATTTGTTGAAGGTTGGTGTATAGTGGATATTAACAGAGTGAATTAGCTGGTCAGGCTGCTGAATTTTAAACGAACAGACTTTATTCACCAAATTACGGAATGAAGCACATGAACTGAAACTAGAATACCCATTTTAACGTATCATATCCAACCGAGAGACTATCCCGAGTTTAGGATATTGTTCCAAAATACTTGCAAAAATCCCAATAAACAAAAGCTTTATCACAAACAGTAAATCTGATACAAAAAGCTTACAGGTTATGAGGTCGGAAGTACAGAAGGAAGGGGAGAGCGTCCAATTTCAACAGTCACCCTGACTCAAATAACCCACAAACTGAACCAATCTACCCAGCCAGAGAGTTGGCCACGTCCTCTTGATTATACAAGTTTTTATTTAAAGACTTGAAAGCGTTCTGCCTGATTAGATATAAACAAAAGGACCCCAAATGAAACTTTCAAAATTCCGACATATTGGTGTCTTAGGTCGTTTCGAACTTCTCTGAAGAAGAAAAATCAAGGATAGCATATCTTTGTAAAAGGACCGGCTTTGTGACAGCATGCCACCTTTGGCTTTGGACTGAATTCAAACAATGAAGTAAATAAAGTGTGTTAAAGTGCTTGTGAGTTTATATAAAAAAAGTGCTGAAGCACATTGAGTGTTGGAGATACGAAAGTGCCTCATTAGATCAATTCAAGGAATGCCCAGGCAAATCCGCATTTCCTGTGTATTGGAGTGTAAATATATCCACTGTAATTATATTGGCTGGTGCCTGTTCTAGTCGAGGAGAGATCAGCACGGTAACAACATCCATATTGTGGTTTTTGAGGGTGGTGATAGTGGGAGGTTCAGGCCCTTACAGTATTGCAAACGGGCAAAGGAGCAGAATCATCTAGCCTGGGATAAGAAAACATCCACTATTCTCTCACAACGAACTTCACGGAAGCATTTGATGATTTGACCAATAGTCAGCGATGCCAACAATCAATCCAGTCCAGTTATTTTTGTGAACTGAAGGAACCATACTGAAAGGTGTTACCTGGATCTGTTTATTCAGTGACTGTAATTGATGCCGGACTCCATGGATTCTAATTAGATTTGATTACATTAGATTACATTACAGTGTGGAAACAGGCCCTCCGTGCCAACAAGTCCACACCGACCCACCGAAGCGCAACCCACCCATACCCCTACCTAACATTACGGGCAATTTAGCATGGCCAATTCACCTGACTTGCACATCTTTGGACTGTGGGAAGAAACCGGAGCACCCGGAGGAAACCCACGCAGACACGGGGAGAACGTGCAAACTCCACACAGTCAGTCGCCTGAGGCAGGAATTGAACCCGGGTCTCCGGCGCTGTGAGGCAGCTGTGCTAACCACTGTGCCACCGTGTCGCCCACGAAATGATGGCACTGGATGGTATCCCTCTCGTGTTAGTAAGGGGCTTCTTGCAATGCTTTATGCCATTAAACAGCAGATGCATCACCTCCAACGCTTACAGGGATCAGCAGCTGCAGAGACACGAAAAGGAGAGATAAACATCTGAGAATAGACTGGAATGATCCATTAATTGATCAGAATCTGAGAACATTAGACTGGAAAGCTGCAACAATGGACAGGAGTTTATCCTTGGGTTTTTCTTGTTTTCCTGGCCTTGGTCAACATTACCATATCGGATATATGGTGCACTGATGATTTTCCAGGCGGGTAACTGTCCTATCCCCCCTATTGTTGGTGTTCCTGGTAAGTATCTTCATCTCTATCCATTTATTAATCTCTCGGACCATGGCAAACTTCTGTGCTATTTCTGTTTTCTATATTTGACAAAGACGGAAACTATTGTCTTCAGTTTCAAATGCAAATTCCATTCATTCCCTACAAATTTCAGAACCGCCCACACCCCCGCCCTCACCAGCATCTGAGAACGAGACTGTTCAGAATACCGAAGTACCTTTTTCCCCTGAATTCATTTCCGTCTCGGTATTCTGTCCATCACCAAACCTATCCACTACCAGCTCAATTATATCCCCAGGCACCATCATGGCATTAATGCTGACGCTTAATAACCCATTATTTATGCCTTGGTAAAGTTCAGACGTTATGGTTCCACGTCTCCGCTAAGCACACTTCCAGTTGCAAATATTTTGATCACAACCATGTTCTTGTCTCTAAAGTAACTTAATGACAGGAACACTGTGTCAGAGCAGTAATGTCGGAAGAAATGCAATTCAGAGGCACAGGTTATTGCACAGAACTATGCACTCTTCCACACCCTACCACAGATGATGTCAGAAAGTAAATTCAAATGACAGGAATTGGAAATAAAAGCAAGTTTTACAAATAACAACCATAACATCTCCAGCACTTTGTCAATGCGTTTATCTATTTCACTGATGTCCTTTGGTAAAGAAAACTAGCGTTATTACCTGGTCTGGCGTAAGACTGATATCAGACCCACAGCAATGTGCTTGGTTCTGTACTGCCTGAAAGAATGACCTCACAGGAAAGGGCATTTGGTAAGGTGAACAATGCTGCCCCTGTCAGCGATGCGGACATTCCAAGTAATAACAAAATTAAAGATTAAATACAACCAAGAGTGATGCAATAGTTCAGATACAATAAAGAACGAAAAATGCCAGAGAGACTGAGCAGATTTGGCAGTCTCGGGTCGAGAGAAAAACAGAATTGGCAATTCGATTCTAGTGACCATAGTTCAGAACTGAACACAGTTGGGAAATAGTGTGATTGATGTTGGTGACTGCGACATCTGTTATGAAGGGGAGAAGGACTAGGTTGAATAGATGGAAAAAGAGAGAGAGCGAAAGAAGCAAACAAAGGGATTTTTGATGATTAGCTGGGATGGAAATTAAAAATGAGATTAATCTTATTTATTTTTCTCCTGTTCCTATATTTCTGAAAATCATGACCATGTAAGGTATACATCAAAGTCCCTGTTTAAAGTGATTTATGTAGATTTTTCTCTCTTCCCTGAGTGTGATCATCACCCTTTATTCAATAGTAGGATGCTGGGCCAGGATTTAATTCCCTTTCCCCATTGTTCTTGAGAAGGAGTTGGTGAGCTGCCTTCCTGAACCACTGCAGTCCGTGGGCTGTAAGTAGTCAGTGCTGAGGTCCATGCGTATCATTTCTTTGAGGCTTCGAAGTGAGTGATATAACTGAGTGGCTGGGTTGGCCACTTCAAACTGCAACTGAAAGTTGACCACATTGCTGTGGGTCTGGAGTCACATGTAAGCCCGACGAGGTGAAGATGGTAGATTTCCGTCCCTAAAAGGCGCGGACAATCGACAGTGGTTTCATTGTTTCATTTGATTCTTAACTCCTGATATTTTATTGAATTCAAATTCCAACATTTGACTTGGTAGGATTCAGATCCGGAGTCTGATTCCTTGGATTAATATTCCGGAGATAAAACAGCTAAGCCATCGCCTCCTCAGCATCCCCAATCAACTCGAATGGCAATAATGGTGTTGTTGGTGGTGTGACATTGTTTCATAAGGCAAATAAATGATTTGGCAAAACATACCATCCTTCTCATTTTATATTTACGAGAAGGCGAGGTGATGGGAAAGGCTCTTTGTGAAATGGAGCTGTATGTCCATGGGTATGAGTCACTAACAGAATTCATACGGAACAGCCGGGTGCTAGCAGGTGGGACTAGATTAGGTTGGGATATCAGATCAGCATGGACGGGTTGGACCGGAGGTCTGTTTACATTCTGTACACCTCTATGACTCTATGACTCAGCAAGTAATCAGCACAATAAATGAGTAGTGTCCTTCATTGCAAAATGATTAAAGTATAAGTGTGAAGACACCGTCCTGCAGTTGTAGAGTGTTCTTGAGACAATATTTTCTCTCCTTTATAATGAATGATCTCCTTGCTACAGAGAGACAGTGTAATGGAGTTTGACCAGACTAATCCCTGCGGTGATGGTACCATGAGGAGAGAGAGAAGGAAATGAGTGTTTAATCTGTAACACTATGAAAAGAATAAAAAGTGATTGCATTAATACTTGAGTATTATGAATCACCACTCATTATTTCCAAAACAAAACATTGATAGCATTAAATATAACATGCTTTCCGTGATACGTGTCTTCACATTTAGACAAATACGAAGATCGGAAAGATTTAGAAGGATATGGACCAAACACAGAGAAATGGGGTTAGCGTGGATGGACATTTTGGTCAGAATGAACTAGTTTGGGCTAAAGGGCCTGTCTCCTTGCTATAGGATTCTGTGACTCTATGATCATTTACAGAGTTCTGTAGATCCCCCATGTTGGTTGAGAGAGAGCTGCAGGTTCTGAATGAACTCTCACAGTCTTGATGTGCGGTTGGTGTGTGACTCTGCACTGAACGTAATGTTGTTCACAACCTGTCAGCAGCCACACTCTGACAGAGTTCGGCATTCCCACCAGCTTCTGACCTCCATACAGGACACTATCCAGTCTTCTTTGTCACAAACCAATCCTTTTTTTTGCTAAAAGCTGTTCATTGGCTCAAGGAGACTCTGTCCTTGATGTTTTCGGAGGGGCAATAAACGGGACGGGCTCCGATCAGTCTGGTTTTGTACAGACATGAAAAGGATTTTCAGAGGCCTTTTATTTATATGTAAACAGATGAAACTTCAGGCCAAAGTAGTTATGCTTTAGAAGTGACCTGTATAATGATTGGGGAGTGGTCAGCTCTTTTAGCTGAGCTAGCTGAGTTGAGCTGAACAGAGCAGTTTTCAGTTGAGTCTTGAACTGGAAGTTCAACAGGTTAGAATAGTAATGGCTCTTTCAGTCGCCAAACATTTCCTGGGTGTGCATGCAGTGACTTTGGAAATTTTACAAAAAGTGAATAAGACCAAGTTGCAAGAATTAGCAGAAAAGCTGGAATTGAAACTGACTGCTTCTATGACGAAAGGAGAAATAATTACAGCAGTGGGTCGTCAAATAAACTTTCTGGAGAAACGATCAGAATCTATAGAGGTCACAAGAATTCAGTTGCAAATGAAGCAGCTTGAGTTAGCTGCAAGAGATAAAGAAAGGGCAGCATAAATGAAACATTTGAGTTACTATTAATAGCAGAAGAGAGGGAAAAAGAGGGAGCAGCCGAACAGTGAGAGAAAAAAAAAGAAAGAAAGGCAAAAGAGAGAACAGCAGGAGAGAGAATGAGAAAGAGAAAGCTTTTGAATAGCAAAACTGACATTTGAAAAGGAAAGTCATTGTAAAAGGCTGGAGATAACTGCTGATGGTAGGTATAGTAAGGAAGACAGTGAGGATGAGCAAGCCCCGGTTGTCAGAGGTCTAGTGAGAAACTGTTTGAGCATGTTCAAGCATTGCCTAAATTTGATAAGAAGAATGTGATGCCTTTTTCATCTCATTTGAAAAGGTGACTAAACAAATGCAGTGGCCAGAGACAATGTGGACTTTGTTGATGAAAAAGAAACTTGTAGGTGGGACTGGTGAGGTATTCACATCCGTATCGGAGGAGGTATCTGGGGAGTATGAGGAGGTAAAAAAAAAAAACATTTTATCTGCCTTTGAGCTTGTTCCAGAAGGCTATAGACAACCTTTCAGGAATCTAAGGAAGGATCGTGGTCACAGCTACATTGAGTTTGAAAGGATCAAACAGACTAACTTCGATAGTTGGATACGAACATTAAAAATCAAACAAAACTATGATGACCTTAGAGAGATAAGTATTTGGAAGAATTCAAAAAATCACTATCTGAAACAGTGCAAACTCATGTGGAAGAGCAGAGAGTGTAAACAGTAAGGTTAGCAGCTGAAGTGGCTGATGATTATGAACTGGTCCATAGACTTGGTTTGGCTTTAAGATACAGTTCCAGTCTACAAGAGATAAAAATTGGAGCAAAGAGATATCCTTACGTGCAAAGGGAAAGGTAGATCTCAGTGAAGATCATACGGATAGTTTACCACGGCAAAAAGAAAACCTTGAGGGGGACAAAGTAGTTAAAAAACCTTTGGTGTTTTCATTGTAATAAAGTGGGTACACAAAATCACAATGTTGGTGGGCTGGGAGAAAACCAGATGTAGGAAAACCAGATAACCACACCAGCCTGGACGTTTTGTTGGACTAGTAACAAAACGCACAAGGGAAGATAGGTAACGGCCTCAGAGTGTACAAGGTGATGAGAGGATGTGCCAGATCTGCTTATAAAATCTACATGAAAGGGTAAAGTTTATTTACATAGGCCAGAAGTAATTTTGAAAGGAGGTTCCAATATTTATTGACATAGGATCTTTTCAGTCTGTAATGCTGAGGGGTGAGGATATATGCACTCTTGAGAGACTATTGCAGAAAATGTGCTTGTAACAGGAATTCATGATGAGACAAAAAGTGCACAGTTATGTGAAGTGAGGCTGAAGAGTCCCGAGAAGTGTAGATAATGTGTGGTAGGAGTACTGGACAAATTCTCAGCTCCAGGAATAAAATTTGTCCTTGCAAATGATATAGCCGATTCACCGGTAGGCGTGCTGCCTACTCTAGTTGAAAAGCCAATGGAAATGCAAACAATTGAAGACCTGGAGAATGTTTATCCAGGAATTGTCCCTGATTGAATGATCACAAGATCACAGATGCACTGATTGAAGCAGGATATAGGCGCAGATAAGGAAGCTGACGTAGAGTTATCCAAAAGTTGTTTTTGATCAGTTAAGTGGAACAGAGAAGGAGCAAGTAGGAAAACATGGAAGTATTTTTAGCTCCGATAAGCGCATTGATTTGCAGCAGAAAGATGAGGAGTTACATTAGTTATATCAAAAGGCATTTAGCAAGAAAGAGAATGATTGCATTCCTGTGTGTTATTAATTAACAAATGATGCCTTAATGCGGAGATCAGCACACATTGAAGCAGATCAGACGTGGGCAGAAATTCATCAAATTGTTTCGCCTGTTGGGTATAGAAAGGAGGATGCTGCGAGTGGCTTATGAGCTACCACGTGGAGATCATTTCGGGGAGAGGACTATACAAGCTAAAGTACAAAGGTATTTTCATTGGCCTGTACTACACAAAGATATAGTTGAATTTTGCCAGACGTCTCAAACATGTCACACAGGCAGTAATAAGACCTGCAACTTCAATACATATTCCAGTATTTGAGGAACCTTTCAGAAGAGTCTTGATGGATTGCGTCGGCCCCTACCTCAAACACAAAGTGGGAATAAGTATTTATTAACAATAATGGATGTGTCGACTAGATTTCCAGAGGCAACCCCATTATGCACCATCACAGCTAAAAGAGTTGTAGAAAAAATATACTTAATGTTTTTACTAAATACGGACTACCAATAGAGATCCAGACAGACCAACCTCACATCTGAACTATTCAAGGAGGTGATGGATAACTTGGGAATAAAGCAATTCAAATCTATGCATACTATTCGGAATCACAGGGAGCATGACAGAGACGGCATCAAACACTGAAGACCATGTTGAAGGGTTAAGGTCAGGATTATCCAGATGATTGCGAAAAGGAATTTCCTTTTGAATTACTTTTGATCGGAGACGCACAGAATGAATCGAACGCATTCAGTCTATTTGAATTAATTTGCAGGCATGAAGTAAAATGACCATTAACATTGGTTAAGGAGATATTAATAAGTCAGAATTCAGAGACCACCCATTTGGACGATGTGTCAAATTTTAGGGAATGATTAAATAGAGCTGGGGAGTTGGGTAGACAGCATTTAAAAATATCGCAGCATACAATGAAACAGGAAGTGGATCAGGAATCACAAATTCGCAATTTTGCAATTGGGAATAAGGTCTTGATGTTACTTCCGGTAACAGGTGAGCCTTTAAAACCAAATTTTAGTGCATCATATCAAATTGAGAACAAATTGAATGAGGTGAACTACTTGGTACAGAGTCCAGACAGGAAGAAATCTCACAGAGTGTGTTATGTGAATATGCTCCACAGGTATTTTGATAGGGAAGGAAAGCAAGAGGAGAAGCTGTTAATGATTACAGCATAGAAGGAAGAACTAATTTCAGAGGATTCTAAATTGGACATTCCTCAAATCAAATTGAACGAGAAAGTTGTAAAAAATTGGGATAAATTATTGAATTATCTTCCACAAGAAAAGCAAAGATACCTGAAAGAGTTATTACTATCTCATGGAGAGAAAAGCGGAAATAAACTGTGAAGTACAAACATAATTGTGCATGATAAAGCTACAGGAGATGCTTTTCTGATTAAGCAACATCTTTACAGGTACGACCCTCCAAAATTGGCACAGGTTCAGAAGGAGATAGAGTGAATGCTCCAAGATGGCATAATCGAAGTGAATTACAGTGACTGGAGCTTACGTATAGTCATGGTGCCAAAGTCAGATGGGCCCCAACGGTCATATGTGGACTACCATAAAGTCAACGCCGTTACAAAGCCTGATGCATATCTAATTCCATGTTTGAAGAACTGTGTCGAAAAAGTGGTAGAAGCTACTTACATTTCTAAGTTGGACTTGCTCAGAGGCTACTGACAAGGACCTCTGTCAGAGAGAGCAAATGTCGGGGCTTTCATAACGCCAAATGCACATTTGGTATGAAAAACGATCCAGTCACATTTCAGAGGCTGATAATAAGGTCATTGCTGGATTACCCAACTATGTGATATACGTTGATGATCTGGTGGTTTTTAGTCACTCATGGAAGGAACATTTAGAGCATTTATCGGACTTGTGCGATCAACTTCAGAAAGCAGGCTTGGTGGTAAACCTGGCTAAAAGTGAATTTGAGAAAGCCCAAGTCACGTTCCTGGGTCACGGTATTGTACATGGACAAATTGCCCCATGAGATATGAAAACGAAAGTAGTTGAGGAATGTTTCACACCGTCGAGAAAAAGATATATAGAGTACGACAGTTCCTGGGATTGACGAGATTTTACCGAAAGTTTGTGCCAAACTTTAAACAGTGCTGCTGCTCCACTCACCAAATTGTCAAGGGCAAGAACTCTCAGAGGACAAAGGACTGTCAAAAAGCATTTTACAGCCTAAAGACTGTGTTAACACTGGCCCCAATATTAGCTACACTAGGTTACACGAAGATTTTCAAGGTGGCTATCGATGCCAGTGATGTGGGTATTGGTCCGGTGTTCCTGCAGGAGGATGATGAGGGAATAGATAGACCTATCGAGTATTTTTCTGGGAAGTCGAACGTTCATCCACAGAAATGTTTATTGGTGGAGAAAGAGACTTTAAAGTTGGTGTTGGCATTGCATCATAACTGTGTTTATATTACCAGCAATGCATCGGAGACAATCGCATACACTGATCACAACACATTCCCATTTGTGGCAAATATTAAGGACAAAAATGCCAGATTGTTTAGATGTAGCTTGTTGTTGCAGCCATTGAATCTGACAATTGTGCATGTGGCAGGTCGTGAAAACGTGAAAGCTGAATGAGTTATTCAAACTCGAATGAGATACGGAGGTGTTCGGTTATGGGTGTAGCGCGGCCTGAATTTGCATGGGTTTGTGCATGTTTGAATGTTTCCGGTTAGTATAGTGCATCTGTCAGTTTTGAAACTACTAACTGGGTTTGAAGAGTTAAAAATGCAGCCACCTTTTAGCATTGATGGTTCTTTTTTTAAGGGGGGGGGGGGGAGACATGTCACAAAGCAAGTCCCTTTTTTGTCGAAAAGCTGTTCTTTGATTCAAGGAGACTCTGCCCTTGTTTTTTTTTCAATAGACAATAAACATTAGGTGCAGGAGTAGGCCATTCAGCCCTTCGAGCCTGCACCGCCATTCAATATGATCATGGCTGATCATTCCTAATCACTATCCTGTTCCTGCCTTATCTCCATAACCCTTGATTCCACTATCTTTGAGAGCTCTATCCAACTCTTTCTTAAATGAATCCAGAGACTGTGCGGCCACTGTCCTCTGGGGCAGAGCATTCCACACAGCCACCACTCTCTGGGTGAAGAAGTTTCTCCTGAGCTCTGTCCTAAATGGTCTGCCCCGTATTTTTAAGCTGTGTCCTCTGGTTCGGCACTCACCCATCAGCGGAAACATGTTTCCTGCTGCCAGAGTGGCCAATCTTTTCATAATCTTATGCGTCTCAATCAGATCCCCTCTCAGTATTCTAAACTCAAGGATATACAAGCCCAGTCGCTTCAGACTTTCAGTGTAAGCTAATCCCGCCATTCCAGGAATTGACCTCGTGAACCTACGCTGCACTCCCTCAATAGCCATAATGTCTTTCCTCCAATTTGGAGAACAGAACTGCACACAGTACTCCAGGTCTGGTCTCACCAGGGCCCTGTACAGCTGCAGAAGCACCTCTTTGCTTCTATACTCAATTCCTCTTGTTATGAAGGCCAGCATGTTATTAGCCTTCTTCTCTACCTGCTGTACCTGCACGCTTGCCTTCATTGACTGGTGTACAAGAACACCCAGATCTCTCTGTACTGCCCCTTTACCTAAATTGATACCATTGAGGTAGTAATCTACCTTCGTGTTCTTGCCACCAATGTGGATAACCATACATTTATCCACATTAAACTGCATCTGCCATGCATCTGCCCACTCACTTAAACTTGTCCAGGTCATCCTGTAATCTCCTAACATCCTCCTCACATTTCACCCTGCCACCCAGCTTTGTATCATCAGCAAATTTGCGAATGTTACTGCTGATACCATCTTCTATATCATTAACATATATTGTTAAAAGCTGCAGTCCCAGCACGGATCCCTGCGATACCCCACTGGTCACTGCCTGCCATTCCGAAATGGAGCCGTTTATCACTACCCTTTGTTTCCTGTTAGCCAACCAATTTTCAATCCAATCTAGTACTTTGCCCCCAATACCATGCGACCTAATTTTACTCACAAACCTCCTGTGTGGGACTTTATCAAAAGCTTTCTGAAAGTCCAGGTACACTACATGTACTGGGTCTCCCTCGTCGAACTTCAGAGTTACATCCTCAAAAAATTCAAGAAGATTAGTCAAGCATGATTTCCCCTTCATAAATTCATGCTGACTCTGTCCTATCCTGTTACTACTATCCAGATGTGCAGTAATTTCATCCTTTATAATAGACTCCAGCATCTTTCCCACCACTGAGGTCAGACTAACTGGTCTATAATTTCCTGCTTTCTCTCGCCCACCTTTCTTAAAAACATTAGCCACCCTCCAATCCTCAGGAACCGACACCGAATCTATCGAACTCTGGAAAATAATCACCAACGTATCCACGATTTCCCAAGCCAACTCCTTCAGTACCCTGGGATGCAGACCATCATCCCCCGGGGACTTATCCACCTTCAGACCTAACAGTCTCTCTAACACCAATTCCTGGCATCTATACATTCCCTTAAGCTCAGGTCCTTCAGGCACTGTTACCTCAGGGAGATTGCTTGTGTCTTCCCCAGTGAACACAGATCTGAAGTCCCCATTTAATTCATCTGCCATTTCTTTGTTCCCAGTAATATATTCCCCTGTTTCTGTCCTCAAGGGCCCAATTTTTGTCCTAACCATTTTTTTGCCTTTGCACATACCTAAAAAAGCTTTTACTATCCTCCTTTATATTCTTGGCCAGTTTACCTTCGTATCTCATTTTTCCTCTGCGTATTTCCTTCTTAGTAATCCTCTGTTGCTCTTTAAAAGCTTCCCAGTCCTCAGTTTTCCCAATTATCTTAGCTATGTTTTACTTTTTCTCTTTTAACTTTACATGTTTCTTTATTCCCTCGTCAGCCACGGCCACCCATGCCTCCTCTTGGGATCTTTCTTCCTTTTAGGAATGAACTGATCCTGCGACTTCTGCTTTATAGACAGAAATATCCGCCATTGTTCCTCCACGGTCATCTCTGCTAAGGTATCGCACCATTGAACTTTGGCCAGCTCCTCCCTTATAGCTCCATAGTTCCCTTTATTCATCAGAAGTACTGTCACTTCCGACTGTCCCCTCTCCCTCTCAAATTGCAGATTGAAGCTTAATGTCACTACTTCCCAATGGCTCCTTCACTTCGAGGCCTCTGACCAATTCTGGTTCGTTACACAATACCAGATCGAGAATTGCCTTCTCCCTGGTCGGCTCCAGCACTAGCTGATCTAAGAATCCATCTCTGAGGTACTCCACAAAGTCTTTTTCTTGAGGCCCAATACCATCCTGATTCTCCCAGTCTACCTGCATGTTAAATCCCCCAAAACAACTGTAGTGACATCTTTGCGACAGGCCAATTTCAGCTCCTGATTCAACTTACATCCGACATCCAGACTACTGTTTGGGAGCCTGTAGATGACTCCCAAGAGGGTCTTTTTACCCTTAGTATTTCGCAGCTCTATCCACGCTAACTCTACATCCCATGACTCTAGGTTCCCCCCGCGCAAGGGACTGAATATCCTCCCTTACCAACAAGGCCACCCCACTCCCTCTGCCCGTCAGTCTGTCCTTCCGATAGCACGTGTAGCCTTGAATACTCATTTCCCAGGCCCTGTCCACTTGAAGCCACGTCTCAGTTACCCCACAATATCGTATCTGCCAATTTCCAAAAGAGCCTCAAGCTCATCCATCTTATGTCTAATGCTTGGTGCATTCGTGTATAGTATTTTTAATTTGTTCCTGCTCTCGCCCTTCCCATCATCCCCTATTTCAATCAACCTTACAGCATGATCCCTTTGCGAGTTTTCTGCCTCATTAATACAGTTGTCTTTCTTAACTTCTCTTGTTCTAACTTTCCCTTCAATTTCCTTTTTAAACATCCAGTTTGTCCCCTCCCCCCTCTACTTAGTTTAAATGTAGCGGTGTTGCAGTAGAAACCCTGCCTGCCAGAATGCTGGTCCCTAACCTATTAAGGTGCAAACCGTCTCTCTTGAAGAATTTATGCTTACCACAAAATATACCCCAGTGATCCAAGAACTTAAATCCTTGCTTCCTGCCCCAGTTCCCCAACCACATGTTCAAGTCCATTAACTCCCTGTTTCTGGCCACACCAGCCCGAGGAACTGGAAGCAAACCGGAGATAACCACCTTGGACGTCCTGCTTTTCAGCCTTTTTCCTAGTTCTCCGAAGTCCCGCTGTAGTATGTTCCTCCTCTTCTTCCCGACATCATTTGTGCCGACATGTACCATCACCTCTGGCTCTTCACCCTCATCCTTGAGGATTTCCTGCACTCTATCAGGGATGTCTTTCACTCTAGCACCAGGAAGGCAACACACAATCCTTAAATCCCGTCTGCTGCCACAAAAACCCCGGTCAGTTCCTCTCACGATGGAGTCCCCTATTACCACGGCTCTGTGCGATGTCCGACTCTTCCTATCTGCCTTCAGAGGGACAGTAAAACGGGGCCAAGCTCAGATTAGTCTGCTTTGGTACAGAGATGAAAAGGATTTTCAGAGGTCTTTTGTTTATTTGGAAATAAATGAGACTTCAGGTCAAAGTGGTCATGCTTTATAAGTGACCAGTAGAAAGAAGGAGAGTGGTGAGCTATTTTAGTTGAACTAGCTGAGCTGAGCAGTTTGTAGTTGAATTTTGAACTTGGAAGTTCAACTGGGAGCTGTGTGGAAACTCTCTCTCTTTTCTGACCTTCAACTTCAACCTGGAAGTTTGTGTTCCATTTGTACTGGTTTATATTGGAAGTTTGCTTATTGGGACAGTTGTGTACATTCGGAACAGCATAATTAAGTCTAGCTGAATCGGTTTAATTCTGTCGTGATCCTTTATTCTGTTCTTTGTGTTGCATTGTGTAATTTTATGAATAAGGTTTTTGTGTGTTTTAAAATCTAGTAGTCAACCTAGCTAAATTACACCGGCTAATTTTCATTGTGCACTTACCGAAGCAAATTGCAAAGGTATGCTCTGGGCTGCCTGCTTAAAAATGTTTTGAGTAGTCTAGCCTAGTCCATAACATATCGGAGATGGAAGATGCCTCCTTGGTACTTGACACAAACCAATCACTTTCCCTCCTCATGGTCAGCAAACCATGTTAAAATAACACGTGTGTACCATTAGCAATGGAACCAGGAGGAACAACATGGAGCAGTCTGTCTGTGCAGTCTATGCCTCATTGATTTGTCGTGATGCAGCAACAATGACATCCTCCTATTTCACTGTAAAAGTTTGGAGGGGCTGAATGGCCTCTTCTATTCATGTGTCAGTGTCTTGAGGGACTGAATTTCTTCCTCCTGGCCCGAGGGTCGACGTTCAAGGACTTCAGTGGGCAACCCGTGGTTCCTGCCTACCAGCACGTTGTGCTGACTAGATTCAAACTTCCTGAGTTATAAGAGACAAACAGAAGGCTGGAAGAAAACAGCAAACCAGGCAGCATCATGAGCTGGGAAAGTCAACATTTCAGTTATAACCGTTCTTCAGAACTGGGGTGGGGGAGGAGGGTAGGGAGAGCTGCAGATAAAGAGGGAACGGAGTACTTGGGCTGGGGAGATCAGGGAGATGGCGAGTTATGGATATGTGGATACAAGTGATGGGTGCAACATGGTTGGGCGATGGGAGGGATGAATTCGGTTGGAAGCTGAAAGGTAAGGTCGTTAGTTGGAATGGAAGACCTCCCAGTCAGTTCCTATTTCAATTCTCTTTCCCAATCCCTTTCCAACATGGCCATCCTTGGCCTCTTCCATTGCCACAATGAACCAAACCATAATTTGGAGGGACAAGATCTCATCTGGCACCTGTGCAACCGACACCCTGGGGACTCAACATTGAATTCTCCAATTTCAAATAACCTCCCTTCCAATCCCCCCGACTCCCTTCGCAAGCTCTCTCCTGCCTTCCATTCCTCTGAGCAACCTTTTGTCCTGTTACCAACTGGATTCAGCCCTCCCATCACCAACCCGCTGTGCTCACTTATCCCCACGTCGGCACTCTGCCTCCTCCTCTCTCACCCACCCCTTTATCTATAGACCTCCTTACTCCCAGCCACAGTCCTGACGAAGTGTTATATCCAAGTCATTCACTTCTCAAAGTCTTGATGCTGCCTTGCTTATTCTGTTCTTCCAGTTTCCTGCGTGTGTATATTGGATTCCAACACCTGCTGTATTTTTTAAAATTGTCTTCTTGTGTAACAGCAGGAGTGAGTGAACGCATTGCGTCTCTTGTTATCCAATGGAGCTGAATGGTTTTCTTATATTACTGTGAAACCAGCTAGAGATGCTGTAGGGGTTTCTCTTTCTTTTAACCGTGGAAATGTTTAGTGCCCAGCCGTGCTTTTGATTCATGTTACCTATACATTAACAGCACAAGCTTGAATGTTGTCCAGATTTGATACTTTAGTACCTTAGGAGGTGACTCAGTGTTCTGAACATTGTATAATCTTCACAGAACATCAATCATCTCTGATAGTTCCACACATACTTGTCCACATTGGTCTTCAAGGCGTCCTATTTTTTCCCCAGTTAGTGTTTTGTTTCTATTAGTATATTTAAAGTATCTTTTTGGATTCATCCTAATTTTCTCAGCCAAGGCTCTTTCTTGCCCCCTTTTCACCCTACTGATTTCCTTCTTCCATGACTCTTGTATCTCTTATATATCTCCAGGGATCCCCTTGATCCCAGCTGCCTGTACCTGAGTCACGCCCCAAGTTCGAACATGAATCTGAGGAACAGTTTTGTCCTTCTCTATAACTATTTGAAAATTAATAGAACTATGGTTACTAGTCCCAAAGTGCTCCCCCACTATTAACCCAGTCACCTGTCATGCCCTATTTACTACGAAAATTTCGAATTTTGCCCCTTCCCGAGTAGGACACTCTATATATTGCTTGAGGAAACTTTCCTGACGCATTTAACAGATTCTACCTCATCAAATCACTTAACTCTGTGGCTGTTCCAGTCTGTATTAGAAAAAAAAAAACTATTATGATAACCCTATTGCTCCTGCAGGTCTCCCCTCTCTCCCTGCATATTTGTTATTCTCATTCCTGTTGACTATTTGGGGGCCTATATTACAACCCCAATCACCACACCATTCCCTTCCTATTTCTAAACTCCACCCACAAAGCCTCACTGGGTGATCCATCAGTTATTTTATCTCTGATTAATGCTGTGGTTCTCCCCTTAATCAGAAATGCAACTCTCCCTCCCCTCCTTCCACCATCTCTGTCTCGCCTAAAACACCTGTTCCCTAGCACATTAAGCTGTAAATCCTGTCCATCACTTAGCCATATTTCTGTAAAGGCTATAATATCCCAGACCCACCTACCTATCCACGTCCTGAGTCATCGGCCTTACCTGTCAGCCCTCTTGCATTGAAACAGGTGCAATTAAATCCAAAAGGCATTACTTTCTCTCTGTTGTTTTCCAGCCTAACCATACTATTTCTGATTACTGTATCTCCTTCCACTTTCCTCCCTGCTCTTGAGGATACCACCACTTGCGAATCTAGTTTAAACATTCCTATGTAACCCTAGCAAAACTGGCCGGCAAGATATTGGTGTCCCCTCCAGTGCATGTCTCAGACGGTAATCTCCCTCTCAGGAGATTACCACTGGCAAGGTTTTTTTAAAAAAAAATATTTCTCCTAGCTCTCTGTAATCAGGCGGCAGTACCTCGCCCCTATTTCTACGGGTATCATTTGTGCCAACGTGCACAATGATTTCCAGTGCTCCCCTTCCCCCTTGAGAATGTTCTGCAGCCACTTGGAGACATCCTGGACGCTAGCATCCGGGAAGTAACGCACCATCCTGGATTCCCGTTTGTGACCACAGAATCTCTGATCTGTCCCACTAACAATCGACCCTCCTATCTTTATAGTCCTGTTGACCTTTACCCTTTCCCGCTGTGCCCCAGTGGTAGTCCCACCAACCTGGCTCCTGCTGCTTTCCCCTGAACTGTCATCGCCCTCAACAATCCAAAATGGTCTACTTGTTTTCGAGGGGAATGGCCACATGGGATTCCTGCACTCCCTGCCTACTCCCTTTGCCATTCCTGGTGGTCGCCCATCTACTGTCTGCCTGGAACATGACAGGAAGCAAGGAACGCCTGTTGGATTAAATTATGTTTATTTAAATACAATAGGACTGACAAGTAAACTCAGGGCGATGAACGTTGGACTGGAATATTACAGTCATTATCTCGGTCAGTATCTCGGATTACCCTGAGTGCTTATAAATTAGATTACCGACAGTGTGTAAACAGGCCCTTTGACCCAACAAGTCCGCACCGACCCACTGAAGAGCAGCCCACCCAGACCGACACCCCTCCACGCAAAACTGCAGGTAATTTAGCATGACCAATTCACCTAACCTGCACATCTTTGGACTGTGGATGGAAACTGCAGCACCCAGAGGAAACCCATGCAGACACGGCGAGAATGTGGAAACTCCACACAGAACCCTCGTCCCTGGTGCTGAGGCAGCAGGGCTAACTACTGAGCCACCATGCTGCCCAACTTCATCTTCCTAACACGATCTCCCAGGAGCTGAAGCCGGGTGCAATGCCCACACGTGTAGCCATCAGGGCCGGTGGAAATCTCCCTGAGACTCCACATCCCACAAGAGGAGCGTGCGACTGCCCTAAATGCCATCTCGACTGCTGTAACAATAAAGTTAAAAGAACTTTATTTGAGTTTCCCTGTGCATTTTACTGAACTGGAGCTGTCCAAAGCCTCTCGTGTAAAAACCTTACTGCTTACTCTGCTACCAACGGCATGTCTCTCTATACCTCCACACTTAATTTTGGTCAGGAAAAGGAGACACGACAGTGATGTAGTATTTAGGCCTTCAGCACTCCTTGACACCTGGCCCCTGACTACCTGCTACCCAGCGCAGGTCGCTGCTCGGCCTTGGAGCGTGTCTTGCTGAAGTCTTCCTTCTGGTAGTGGTGACTGTGTCGATGCAAATTCTCACCCCAACAGGCAATCCGTGTTATCACAGTCATCTCGCACTTTATGTCTATTAGTATCGCATTTATGAATTCCTCGAATCCCTCGATTGCATTACAAACCGTGTCTCACTCCATAGTAAAAGAGGTTGATGTTCTTGTGAATACAGGGCAATTGGAAAAGAACACCATTAGACTTCGGGGCAACAAAATTTCTATCCGCTCACTGAGTCTGCTTTTCCTTCGATTAGGTTATATTTATTTTGTTAATCCCCCATTCCACTTTCCTGTGATTTCCCCGTAACACTTGTATAAAAATCTGTCTGTCTCAGTCTTGAAGATATTTAATGATCCAGCCTCAACAGCTTTCCGAATTTTCTACAATTGTTTCCTTTTCACTGATGTGAGACTTGGCCTTTAATCTGGTGATTTGCCCACTCAATCTTACATAAAATTCCAATTCTTCCTCAACTCCTGTATCAATTTGCTCATGGGTCTAACGGTCACTCTCCCTAAATCCAGGAACTGCTTCGCTAAACTGAAGACCGATTCGTAGGATGTGTTTAATATATACTGTGGCTTTGTGAACAGGCTGTCCCCTTTGTCCCTAATACTCCCATTCTTTCCTGCGTTACCCTCTTCCCCTTAATAAACTAAAAAAAAGACTATTGATTCTTGCTAAACTTACCCGCTAATGTTTTATCACCCCTCCTTCTGCTCTTCCACTGATATTTTAAGTTTAGCCCTAAGCTTTCTATATTCTTTTATGACCTTCATTGACCTGCTCATTGGTACCAGATTTAAGCTTCTCCTTCCTTTTTCATCCTGTTCGGGATTTGTGTCGACATCTGAAGTTCTCAGGGCTTGTTTTCCTAATCTTTTCTGCGGTGTAACATGCTGGGCCGACACTGTCATCAATTCCATTTTAATCAAATGATCCCCCAACCCTCGCCCCATCTTGGTCTGCTACAGTTTCACCCAGAAGCAACTGCTTCTGTCATTTTTTCCCATAAAACCTGTCTCCCCAATGCAAAAAGCTCTTATTTTTCTAACATTGTTAGATCTTTTCCTTAGCAAAGTCAAAATGTGTGATATCACGGTCACTGGTCCTATAAAGCTCTCCCACTTCTGCCTGGAACAGCTGAATGGCTTCGTTCCCCACAGTGAGGCCCAGCACTGCACAGCCCTTTGTTGTATCTGCTCTATGTTGATATAAGAAGCTCTCGGGAATAAATGTCAAAACACACCTGCCCCCTCTTAAAAAGTTATCACTGACCTAATGAATATTTGGAATATACATGACTGAATATAATGATGCTATTATTGTTTTTACACATCTCAGTAACTTGGTTATATACCTGCTCCCCTAATTTCCTTTGTCCGGGGGTCTATAATATATCCCTAGCAGTCTTTCTGTCATGGTTTTGATCCTGAGCTCTAACCACCACGCCTCATTAGAAGATCCTTTCAAGATATCGTCCCTTCTTACGCCAGTAACTGACTCCATCATTAATAAGGCAACACCACCTCCTTTTTTACCCTCTCTCCTGTCCTGACTATAGTTCTGGTACCACAGAATATTGAGTTGTCAGCCCCGACATCCCTCAAACACATCTCTGTAATGGGAAAAAATGTCACACTTCCACATGTCACCTCGTTTCCATATCATATCTGTCTGTCTGATAATATTACCAGCAATCTGGAATATATCACCTGGAATACTCTGTACCTCGGAGTTCTTCAGTCGTTCCTGTTCGTAATCAACCTGTCCAATTCATGAACCAAAATTGTAACTCTGGGACTGAATGAATATTTTTTGAATTTGAATTTCGTTTTTAGCAAATGTGTTCATCAAATGCAACTTTCCAGAATTAAACAGTCAGCTCCAGATACAACGAGTTTCTGTTGATGAGTTCCTTGCTCAGTGTGCAGAGGGGGCAGCCCTCAGTAATGGAGAAAGTGAGGACTGCAGATCCTAGTGATCAGAGTTGAAAATTGTGGCGCTGGAAAAGCACAGCCAGTCAGGCTGCATCTGAGGAGTAGCAGAGTCAAAGCTTTGGGCATCTGCCCTTCCCATGTTTTCCATTCCATAATACACAGGATATTGGGAGCCATACTTGCTAAGGAAGGCAGCACTGCACAGAACCCTGAAATGGAAAGCAGTCAATCCTTTGGTTGGACAGGGAGTAAACAAGTTGAGGTGAAATATAGACTAATTGAAGTACAAACATAAGGATAGATAAATCCCACGGACAGACGGGAAACACGTAGGTCACTACAGGAAGAGAGGCAAGAGATTTATGTGCCTTTGGTGATGGTCTTTGCGTCTTCATTCACCATTGGAGTAGCGTCAATTGATTGGAGGGTGGCAAATGTTACTCCCTTGGTCAGGCAAGGAAACAGGGATTGTCCTGAGAATGACAGACCAGTCCGTCTTACATCAGTATTGGGCAAAGTATTGGAGAGGATTCTGAAAAATCATAGTTCGATTAGAAATAGTCAGCATGGCTTTGTGAGGGGCAGGTCATACCTCACAACTCTTATTGGACTCTTTGAGGAAGGGATTAAGCACACTGAAGAAGGTAGAGCAGTGAATGCGGAGTGCATGGATTTTAAAAAGGTGTTTGATTATATTACATTACAGTGTGGAAACAGGCCCTTCGGCCCAACAAGTCCACATCGATCCGCAACCCACCCATACATTTACCCCTGACCTAACACTACGGGCAATTTAGCATGGCCAATTCACCTGACCTGCACATCTTTGGACTGTGGGAAGAAACCGGAGCAAACCCACGCAGACACGGGGAGAACGTGCAAACTCCACGCAGTCATTAGCCTGTGGCTGGAATTGAAGCCGGTTTACTGGCGCTGTGAGGCAGCAGTGCTAACCACTGTGCCACCGTGCCGCCCACAGTTTGATAAGCTTCCCCGTGATAGTTTCATTCAGAAAGTAAGGAGGCATGACATACAGGGAGTCCTATCTGTCTGGATACAGAATTGGCTCGCCCATAGAATATAGAGGGTGGTGGTAAATGGGAAGTATTCAGTGTGGAACTAGGTGAGGAGTGGTGTTCCATAAGGATCGATTCTGGGAACTCTGCTGTTTGTGATTTTGATAAATGACTTGGATAACGAAGTGAAAGGGTAGGTTGGTAAGTTTGGTGATGTAACACCGGTTGGTGGAATTGTGGATAATGTGGAGGGCTGTTGTAGTTTGCAACAGGACATTGACAAGATACAGGACTCAGCTGTTAAGTGGCAGATTGTGTTCAATATGGAAAAGTGGGATACGATTCATTTTGGAAGGTCGAAGTTGAATGCAGAACACAGGGTTAAAGGCAGGATTCTTACATTGTGGAGGAACGGGGGATCATATGGTCCATGGCATAGCTCCCACAAAGTTGCTACCCAGGTTTATAAGGTAGTTAAGAAGGTGTTTGATGTGTTCATTAGCCGAGGGATCGAGTTTAACAGCTGCGAGGTTATGCTGCTACTCTATGGATCCCTGGTGAGTCCACACTTAGCATATCGTGATCAGGTCTGGTTGCCTCGTTATAGGAAAGATGTGGAAGCTTTGGTGAGGGTGCAGAGGAGATTTATCAAGATGCTGCTTGGACTGTAGCGCATATGTCTTACAAAGAAAATTCGAGGGAGCTCGGGTGTTTACCTCATTGGAACGAAGAAGAATGGAAAGTTACTTGACAGGGGTGTTCAAGATGATGAGAGGCATAGATAGAGTGGACAGCCAGAGACGTTCTCCCAGGGTGGAAATGGCTCTCGAGGGGGAAAGATTTTAAGGTAATTGGAGGAAGATTTAGGGGAGATGTCAGAGGGAGCTTCTTTACACAAAGAGTGGTGGGTGTGTGCAATGAACAACCAGCAGTTGTAGTAAAGTCAGCTATATTAGGGATATTTAATTGGATAGGCAAATGAATGTTAGTATAATGAAAGGTAATTAGGTTAGTCTGATCTTAGAGTAGAATAGAAGGATGACAGAATGTCAAAGGCCGAAGGGCCTGTACAGTGCTGCACTGTTCTATGTTTCCAGTTTCAACCAGCTTGAGGATTCTCATTAATTGTTGAATGTGTGAGGGAGTGATGTGTGTGAGATCAGGAAGCTTTGGAGGGGTGTAAGGGCAAAACCTCCAGTTATGGTGTGCATTGTTACAGTCACTTGAAAGCCAGTGTAATATGTGTGGTTACTTAAACCAGACAGAATCTGCCAAGTTCAGTTATTAATGTGATTTTTGGATACCTTTTTGCTGCTGGAGACTTCACAGAAATTCTACTGTGTGATCCATGTATTAATCTCTGACCATTCACAAAGATGTACAATTTTATTTTGATACTGGAGAATGCGAAGGTGACATTTATTGGATATGGATTTACAGGTTTCTTTGTGAGACACAAGGCACTACAATAGATTGTCAACTTGTTAATGTCTACATCCGTGTCTGATCCGGGGTGCAGATGCATGGAGTCTGGGAGGCAGGTCAGGTTTCATCACCATAGGAAACTTGTATGGTGTGATTCTGGCTAGCCATGTCAACACGTCTGGTCTCTGGGCCAGGCTCTGACTGAAGATGAATTTTAAAATTTGGTTGATGGTCAGCCATTAGTATCTAACCTGGACAACATTTGTACCTAAACTGAGACCAGTGATAGTCTGTTGATGTGTTCTCCCCCTGCCCAAAGTGGATTCCAAATTATTTGTTTTGAACTAATGTTTGACTGACTGACCTGAACCAGGTTAGAAGCTCTATGCACAGATTTTGGAACAGGCCACTGAGTCTCTCTGTATCACAGGCAGCTGTGAGGTCCAATAACACTGTCAATGATGTCAGATAAATTGGAAGTAATTTTCAGCATAGCTCATTGCAAGGTGTTGACTTTACTGACCAGAACAATAATCGGATGTTTGCTATATTTCATGAATTGGGCAAAACTAAGCTATGAATGATAATCATTCTACTGAACTATAATCTCTTAAATCAATTATGTTGATTCTATATTTATGGAACTGAAATATAAACTCCTGTCAAGGTTTTCTAAAACAGAAATAAAATATGTACATTTTATTTTATCGAAGAAATAACATAACACTTGTGGTGATCAGAATTAGATATTCAATGTCAGGATTCAAAGCAACGATTTCCCACTCCAATATTTTTAAAGTGGTTGACTTCTGAATGATTACATGTTCAGAGTGAGCAAACGATTGAACATACGAATAGAATTAGCGTTCTTATACATTTTAAATAAACAATCAGTTTAATTTCTCACTGAAATGTGCGATCTTCAGCTATTTGCCAGCAATATAAAAATAGCAATAATTCAACATAGACTGTGAATATTAAACTAAATAAATTATTTGTGTTATTAAATTTTAGTGAATAATAATTTGAAAACTTCCAATTTTCAGAATGAATGATGTTTAATACGAAATGTGGAGAGTGAAAAATAACAATGAACAAAATATAGTGACAGTGAAAAGTCAGACCTTTCCAAAGGGTTTTGTGACAAACAATGATATATTTGTTTTAGTAATTGGAAAACAACATGTAAAATATTCATGTTCTGAGTAATAATTAGACTTCATAATGAAGCTGACCTTGCAATACTTGCATTTTAAATGCTTATGCTGCACCAAATAATCAGATATTTGCGAGCATTTACAACGTGAAATAATTGGATACTGACTTTTATTTACAGCTGGCATATAATAGAGTACAAAACTTCAAAGTACAGGAGGAGGCCATTGGCTAATATGTATGAATCACCTCCAAAAATGTCTCCCAAGCACCACCCATTTGCCAGCCCTCTCGCTGTTGCCCGTTACATGAATAATTTCCAAATATATATCCAGTTCTCTTTTGAATTTTCATCCACAACTTTCCCAGCCAGACAATTCCAATTCGTAACAACATTCTGAATAAAGACGTTTTTCCTTATTTCACTCCGAGCTGTTTTGCTGACAACATTGTAATTAGAATCCCTTGATGCTGAAATGCAAACTAATAGAGTATTCTTTTTCTACTCTGCAAGTTTTTTCATACTTTGAACTCCACAATAAATTCACATCTTTGTCTGTTCTGCTCCAGGAACAATAACCCTTGCAAGAACTGTAACATATACTACACGGAAAACAAGCAGAAAACTAGTCACCTGAATATATGAACATCAACTAGCTACAAAATACATGATCCCAACACTAATTTCTTGCGTACTGATGAGGAAGTACGCCACTTTGACTAGGTCTGCATATCCATTCTAGGACAGGCCAAACAGAGACAAGCACAAGAATTCCTAGAAACATGGCATTCCAACCGGAACTACATCAACATACACATTAATTTTGACTCCATCTACCATCCTCTGAGAAAAAGGGCCAGAAATGACATCATAGACACAGGAAATTACATCACCAACCCAAGGAAACCGAAACATTTAAATAGAAAGTGGGAGATAACACCAGCACTTCACAGGAGGCTCACTTCCTGAGTACAGTCAATGGGACAAACGAGGATCTGCCATTAGCTATTGCTTCAGAATATATCTGCGTGTTCGTGGCTGCCGCCACATAGAATAATTGAATGAAAATGCGAGCCTGCACCACCAAGTGCATATCCAAAGGCTTTTTAAAAGTTTGTGAGATTACCTGATCAATCACCCGAGGAAATGCATTCCAGACACATATCACCAGGGGTAGAACGGCGGCTTAGTGGTTAGCCTCCTGCCTTAGAGCGCTGGGGACCCAGGTTTGATTCCAGCCTCGGGTAACTGCCTATATGGATTTTGCACATCCTCCCCGTGTCCACGTGGGTTTCCTCTCGGGACTCTGGTTTCCTCCCACAATCCAAAGATGTGCAGGTTAAGTGAATTGGCCATGCTAATTTGCCCAAAGTGTTCAGGGATGTGTAGGTTAGGTGCATTAGTCAGGGGTAAATATAGGAGGAACGTGTTTGGGTGGGTTACTCTTTGGAGGGTCATTGTGGACTTGATGGGCCGAAGGGCCTATTTCAACACTGTAGGAAATTTATATTCTATGTCTGTGCCACCCTCTCAGTTCAATACAGATGCCACAAACCCTCTCTCAATCCCCTGCCTTTTACTTTAAGAATGTTTCCCTTTGTTTTTGACAATTCTACCCCTTATGATCTTGTATTCCTGTACCAGGTTTCCTCCTCAACGTTCCCTGCTGCAAAGAAAAAAGGAGCAAGTTTAGCCATCGCCCTTCAAAATTTGAGTACTCACTTGTCTTGTTAATTCAGATGTGCATCATCTCACATTTATCAGTGTTAAACTTCATCTGCCATTAATCTGGACATAAAAATCACCTGTTTATATCGTCCTGAGGCTAACCCTTTCCTCCTCACTGTGAAGAACCCAGCTAATCTTTGTGTCATCCCCAACATTAACTATCATTCCACTGCCATCCATCTTCCATATTCTCACCATCATCATTTATGAATATCACAAACAAACTTTGATTTCCTTTCTATTCTCCACATGTTATTCACAAAGGAATAATTAAGAATTACAGTCTCTTGTTGTTCTTATTTTGGGGGAATTGACAGAGTGACGTCGTTAACACCTATTATGACTGTGCTGCAAATACCATTTTCGACACGAAGTTGAATTCACCTTTTACACTCTGTCCCTCAGCATGTCTTATTCATAAAGTTTGTAACTAAATTAGGATGAACTACGGTTTGGTACCTTGCACTGGAACATTAGCCTTTTGTGTGGCACTGTCCTTTGTAACAATAGTCAGAACTGAAGAAATGTTTCATCTGCAGCATGGACACAGATTCATTGCTCGTATCAGTTAATGTGATGAGAATAAATATTCAATTAAATTCTATGTTATGGACAAACTGAAGGAGAACAAATCATATTCTCATGTCTACCTTGAATTGGAAGCAAATACATACTGTTAAAAATTCAAAAATGTTGAGACACAACACCAGGGGAGAAGAAAACCACGTCACCTGCATTTGATGGAGATACAAAACTACAGAGTGAATGTACAATCTGATAAAGAATCAAGTGATAGAAAAATAAGTACATCAAATCTTAATTTTCAATGGAATCAGAGCCCAATTTTCCTGAACAGTGGTGGTTTTCACCCAACCTCACTTTTCCAAAAACAAGCTTTACCCAGTCACTAAAACTTCATTCGCCATTCTTCCTCCCCTTCCTACTCTTTCTTTACACTCCTACTTCCCTTGAACTACCCCTTCTGCTGCCACACACTCTTCCACTGATGATATCTCTTCAGACAATTCTTCTGCCACTCCCACTGTAAGTTACACCAGTTCCCTAGTTACTCCCACTTCCACTGGCCATCCCTTAGCCCTTTTTGCTTTCCAACTGGCGTGATGAGAGCTCCTGGCTTCTGTGCTGCTATTGGTCATCAGTGAATGATGAGATTGAGATGATCAATGCCCAATGTCTAAGAGTGTATGTCTGTCATTGTCTAATGCACCGTGAATCGGGTGTTTCTTTTTTTCTCCAAACAGCGTGGAACGTTTTTTTTCTGTCTCTCTGTCACAGCGCTTAATCAAACAGCCTCATCCCAAAGAGGAAACACCTCTCCTTAGAATCAGACGTCCATGCATCTGTTTGTCATTTAATGTTGCGAGGACAGTGACCACATTGTTCAATAAGCCGTGTTCTATCTTTTTTCTCTTTAGTATTTTAACTGATTTTCCAATGTCAGTTGAGGTGAGATCAGAGTAACTTCCCTTGCCATCAAAGTAGCATTTGACTCATGTAGCATCATTGATCCTCAGGAAACTGCGGTCAACGGGAATCGGAGGAAATTCTGCGCTGGTAATTTCCTCAATGAACAATGAAACCTTCCCCAGAACTATTGGGCATGACAAATAAACTCTGCCTTTGCTAGTGCCATCCAAAACCATGGATGGATTTGTTTTATTAGTAACATCAAGATACATTCAGTTTTCACAGTTTGGTCTAACGTCTCAGAAAAGTAAGACCTTGCTGGTTGAGTGTAACCCCAGTGAAATCAGAGCATTACAGTAAGATGACGATTCCGATTATTTTTAATCACTTACTTTCTGATCGTGCAATGTCAGTGCCACTGAGATTCATATTTTCTCTTCCCAACAGCATCACATCACATTTGCTCAAGGCTGCACTATTTCCAAATTTTACTTCATTCTCTAGCTCATAACTTAGAGATGTCTATGAGCCTCTGGAACCTGCCACCCCACCCATGCCCTGCAATCTGAGTCCATCCCCTCCCCCAAGCCCACCTCCTGTCGTGTATTCACCATCCCTCCTAACCTTCCACGCTCTAATGCTGAATGTTCTTTACTCAACAAAGGTCTCAGCTTTATCCCTCTGTGCCCCACTTTAATGAATTTCAGGCGCGACATAATGTTGAACTCCTCTTCCAACATCTTCTCCTCGGTGTCCATTTCTTTGGGCAAGAGTCCACTCCCCATCCCATACACCCTTCGCCCAGCTCCAGCACTCTCCCTCCACCTGGACCCATTCCTCTGGCGTTTACTTGAACTCAATCTGTTCATTGAGAACACTCCATGGGAGTTTGTTTGTCTTAAATTCTCTGTATCGCCCTCACCCTATCCAACCTATCACCCTCTGAACAGACACTACACTGTATGCTTCGATCCAACACTGACTATGTTATTCAGCCTGTGCCGATAGGGGTGGTGTTGCTGTAGTCTGGTGGACTCACCTCTACATTTCAGTGGCTGAGTGCCAGCTCTCAGATACCTCCACATATCACCTGCTGGTCCATAACCATACCATGGCAAATCAGGCTATTTTATTAACTAAATCTGACCACATTTCATCCAGAGATTCCCACTCACTCGCCCATCCCCCATTCACCCCCACCTAACAGTCCCGAAGCTCATGGCCCTCTGATAGCAGAGTTCGCTTTTTATCTCCTCCTGAAAATCCACAAACAGAACTGTCTGGGCAGACCCATTGCTTCAGCCTGCTCCTGCCATTCAGAGGGGTTGCATGGATATACACGTGGGCCCAAGATATACCTGTTCCTTCATGGGGTAAGTAGACCATTCCCTGTTCCAGTTCTATTCCAGCCCCCAACCACAACTCTTTCTCCAATACGAAGATGATATAATCACTGCTGCTCCTCTCCCTTGTCCAGAATTGGAAACGTTCATCGTTTCCAATTTGCACCCCTCTCTCATTTTCACCTGGTCTATATCTGACTCATCCCTTCCTTTCCTCGACATCTCTGCTTCTATTTCTGGGGATAGACCGGTCACTGATATCCAGTATTAACCCACCAACCCCCACAGCTACCTGGACTATACATCCTCACATCCTGTTTCCTGCCCATTCCATTCTCCCAGTTCCTTCGTCTCCACCGCATTGCTTCTGATGATGTCAACTACAAAAATGTGGCCTCTGAAATGTCCACCTTCTTCCTCAACCGAGAATTCCCCAGCACTGTTATTGACAGGGCCCTCAACCAGTTCTGACCCACCTCCTGCACTTCTACCCTCACCCTCTCTCCTCCCTCCTGCAACAGCGTTAGAGGTCTCCCTGTCCTTACCTACCATCCCACCAGCATTCACATGCATAAGATCATCAGTCTGCATTTCCCCCACCTCCAGCAAGATGCCACCACCAGACACATATTTTCCTCCTCTCCCTTTTCCACCTTCTGAAGTGATCATTTCCTCCAGGACACCCTGGTCCGCTCGTTATTCACCGCCCACCCCCCCCCCACCCCCCCACCATCTCCCCTACCCCCCATCACAGGTACATTTCAGTTTCCCCTGCTGGAGGTGTTACACTTTCCCATTTACCTCCTCCCTCGTCACTAACCAAGGGCCCAAACATACCTTCCAGGTGAAGCAGCATCCTATCAACATTTCTCACAATCCGATCTGCAACATTATCTGCTCACATTGTAGTCTGCTCTACGTTGGGGAAACTAAAGGTAGACTGGATGACCACTTCACAGAATATCCAAGCTGTACCTATGCAAAAAACCCTGAGTTTCCAGTTGCCTGCCAGTTTAATACCCCATCCTGTTCCCTGGCCAATATCTCTGTGTCAGCCTTGCTGCAGTGTTCCGGGACATTTCAACGCAAGCTGGAAGAACAACACCTCATTTTCCGCGGGCGGACCCTGCAGCCATTCAGACTCAAAATAATATTCAAAATTTTAGGGACTGAACTCCTCAATGCCCCCTACCCATACACCAGGCCTAGTTCTCACGTGGTCTTCCATTACTGACCCCCAATTGTTAGCTACTAACAGTCTCCATTAACAGCTATTCAGTCTCTGCTGTATATTAATCAACATTTTCAGGGCTACCATCTGTTCTGATGAAGGGTCACTGAACTAGAAACGTTAACTCTGATTTCTCTGCACAGATGCTGCAGACCTTTTGCAGCAACTTCGGTTTTTGTTTCAACAATGTCTCACAATGTCTTTGTATCACAACGCAATACGTCATGGATATTTGGAACTCTGTCAAATATAGGAACTTTGTAATTTCTCGTTTAATGTCCATAAACAAATATTCGAGATTCGACTAAGATAGCAACTTTGCTTATATCGTTCAGATCAGTCAATTTGTCACAGTTCAGAAAGAAAAAGAATTCGATAGAGGGAAACTCAGCAGGTCTGGCACCCTCCGAGCAGAGATACACAGAATTAACCTTTGATTTCAGTATGACTTTTTCAGAACAGTCTCACATCGTATTCGATATGTTAACTCTGTTTCTCTCTGCAGATACTTCCTGATCCGTTGCGCTTCTACCATCATTTTCTGTTTATATTTCATGTTTCCGTATCACTATATTTCATGTTTCTTGATAGGATTACATGCTGAATTTGGTTACATACGGACAATATCGTCCTTTCCTGTTCCTATTATAGGTGGTGTGTCTGTGACACCTGTGTTACGGCCGATATCTGTTTCTTCTTTAAGATGCAAAGGATAAAAGAATATTTTTCTGATTATCCTGTAAATCTCAGGAACTCCACTTTGTTTGAAAATACATTTTAGAGGCAGCTGAAATTTCATGAGATAATAGGAATAGATTATTGATGGTGGAGCACTCTGTGTCCTTCATTGAACGAGCTTGTCTACCCGCTCTCCAAAGGCTTTGATTACATATCACAGAATTATTTGCAGCAAAAGTGGGGGAAACTCAACCCATTGTCTCTTCCAGCTTGGAATGACTATATCTCTACTGTTGGTCTCCTGTATTGTCCCCATTGTCCTTCACATTTTTTTTACGAGTGTCTGCTTTTAATTGTAAGTATCCTACCAGATATGAACAATACGATAAATCTCAAACAAAAAGAAAAACAGAATGTAGAGGGCAAGCTCAGCAGGTCTGGCAGTATCTATGAAGAGAAATCAAAGTTAATGTTTCCGGTCCGGTGAATTTACTCAGTCTGTATTCCCAATGATTAAATAGTATGTATATAAAATATAGTTCACTTTATTACATGTAATATTTTCCTTTTAGTTCACATTGTCATTCAGCATTGCATCTCCCCAATATTGATTGTTTCCTTGCTATGCATTAGATTTAATTCTGTCTGTCAGAAAGAGGGATGATGACTGGGGAATATCATTGCACTCCCTGTGCAGTCTCCACAGCCACTGCTCCCATTCCGCCCTATCTCCCAGACAATAACATGTTCATTCGAACCTGACTCATTAATTCATAAGTCTAAATGAATAAGTTCATTGTAATTATCACTTTTAGCGTTGGACTGAGGCCAAAATGTGTAAAACAATGGTTTACAGCAAATGAAACTGCATTTACAAATCTGTCAATTTATATAAAGAAATTACTGAAGCATATTCCCTTTGGAAGTTCCAAAGTTGCCTTATTAGAGCAATGAGAAGAACATTCGGAGAAGTCCACACTTCCTGTCCATGTTCAGGGCGACTGTTCCCAATGACAGTCTGTTCGCTAGGTTTTGTTCCCGTGGAGGAGAGATCAGCACAGTTACAACATCCTGACTGTGATTCTTTTTTTTTGGGAGGGTTGGTGGAAGGATTTTTGGAGAGATGGTTACAGCATAGTAAATGGAAAACAGAGCAGAATCATGTAGCCTACGAAATGAAAATATTCTTATTCTCCCTCACAACTGACTTCACTAGAGCGATTGGTGATGGGAGATGTGACCAATAGCCAGCAATGTCAACATTTAGTCCAGTCCAGATATATTGTGAACTGAATGTGCTGTATTAAAAGCTGTATTGCTCTGAATGTGGTTGATGTCAGTCTCCATGCAATGCAACTGTGTCACTGGAGGGTTTCACTCTCCTATTACTAAGAGGCTTCATTCAGTGCGCTATCCCACTGTAGTAACAGATGCATCAGCTCCAACAGTAACAGATATCAACAGCTGCATAGATCTGAATCTGAGAATAGCGGAATGGAACATTACAACAATGGAGAGGAGGTTTTCCTTGAGTCTTTTCAAGATTTCCCCCTCTTGGAGAGTTCTACCATATCGGATATGCAGTGCTAATGATTATTCTGGGCGGGGTGGACGGTCTGCTACTCACCTATTTTCGTTATTGTTGGTGTTCTCTACCTCTGTCCATTCATTAATCCCAAAAATAAGTTTGAACTTCGTTGTAATCTCTGTTACCTATATTTGTCAGAGAAAGAAACTATTGTCTTCAGTTTCAATTGCAGTCTCCATTTATTACCCATGAATTGCAAACTACTCCCTCACAAACATCTGCAAACAAATATGTGCACAACCTCGAGATCCCTTTTTGCCCTGAATTGATTTATGTCTTCTGTTCTCTCTGTCACCAAACCTGTCCACTCCTAGCTCCTAATATCCCCAATCTTCATGTCTGTGTCAGTATTGTTGCTGAACAAACCATTGGCTGCAAGTTGGTAAAATTCAGACATAATGTTTCAAGCTCTCTTCTGACCACTTTTCCGATTACAAATATTTCAGTCATAAAATTGTTCTTGTCTCGGACGTTACTTCATGATTAGGACAATGAATGAATGTAGGAATGTCGCTGGATGTAATTCAGAAGCTAAGCATATTAAACGAAAGATATTGTTTCAAGTGATTTGTTTCAAGTCCACCACAGCTGATGACAGAACATAAATAAAAATGATAAGAATTCGAATAAAAGTGAATTTCACGAAGAACAATATTAAAAGCAACATTTTGTCTGAAAACCTTCATCTTTCACTGATCACCTTCGGTAAAGAAATCTAATGATATTACCCAGTCTGGGTTAATTGTGACTTGAGACTCATGAGAATTTGCTTTGCTTTATATTGGCTTGTGGAATGGCCTCATAATCAAAGCAATTAGTGATGGTCACCAAATGCTATCCTTCCCACGAATGCCAACTCCCCACGAATTAACAAAATTGAAGGCGAAATCAAATAAAGGGAGTAGCTGAAAATCTGAAATTGTAGAAAGAAATGCAAAGAAATAAACAGAAAGTGCTGGGGAACCTTCCTGAACTGAAAGCAGCTGGAAAGGAGTGTGATTAATACCGTTGATGGGAATTCTGCTTTGAAGGGGAGGAGGAATCTATAGAGAAAGAGGGATATAGAAGAAAAAGAGGAAACAAAGAGAATGATGATCAGCTGGGCTGGAAATAAAATGTGAGATTCACCTCATTTATTTTTCGCCTTTCCCATCTTCCTGAATATCATGCCCTTGAAATACAGGTATCCCCGCTTTTCTAAAGTTCGCTTTTCGCCACTGTCCTTTTCGAATGACTTATATTGGGACATTGTTTCGCTAACCAAAAGCAATCCGAACAGCATTTTCACTTTCACGAAGAAAGCCGAAAATGTTCCCATATAAATCAGTGCGACTGCACTTCATGCCATATCAGCTTGTGAACGGTGTGTAGGAAGACTCTACTTAGAAATAGTGAGGGAAAACTGTATAAATCTATGATCATGTTTGAAGCGATTTGATTCCCTCTGTCTGTCCTCCCTGAGTGTGGTCATCTTCTTATATTCAATAATTAGATATGGGCATCTCTGACTGGGGCAGCATTAGTTCATTTTTCCAGTTGCCCTTGAGAAGACCTTGAGCCACGGCAGTCCACGTGATTGATCTGATTTGGTTTCGTTTATTTTAGTCAAACGTACAATGGAAAGGTTTGTTTTTATTGTAGTGCAGGGACAAGACCCTAAACAAAAAATAACAGAGATCACAGGGTCCTTGGACAGAGTGAAGTATACAAGGTTACAGCTTCACAGGAGGTGGGCAAAGTAAGATCGACATTAGTAAGATTAATATTATTTGAAAAGTGAGAGATGTCAATTTGTCAGTCTAATAATGGTAGGGAAGGAAGTGTTCCTGAGCATGCTGGTTATTGTTTTCAAGTCCCTGTGTCGCCTCCCTGTTGGAAGAAGTTGTAGGAGATCATTACTGTTTTGGGAGAGATCTTTGATGTTGCCAGCCTTTCTGCGACAATGACAAGTATAAATGGATGGAAGGTTGTCTTCTGTGATGATCTGGACTGTGCACACAGCCGTCTGTAGTTTCTTATGGTCCTAAACAGAGCAGTTACCATGTCAGGTCATTGTGCACCCGAATAGAATGCTTTGAGTTGCCAGTGTACGGAACATTGGGAGATGGGCGGTTTCAAAATAGTTAGATGTAACAATTGGCTGTTAAATGGATACCCACATTCTGGTTGCTGTTGCTGCTTTGACAACAATTGACATTTAACTGATAATTTTAAATTATGTCCTCTAATTCAATACCTTGTTGAGTGTATTGTATTGCCACCATCGAACCAATGAGCCATCACATGCTTCAAACGAATAGAGAAGCCATCACCATCACAACGAAGGAGAAAGAGACAGAAACAAAGGGAAGGAGCGAGAGAACACAGCGAGAGAAACAGATGGACAGTCAGTCAAAGAGAGAATTGAAAAAAAAACAAGGAAACAAGCAGTCACATGTGCAGGGAGAAGGGAAGATAATAGGTTCAGGGAAAGAAACAGAAGACAGGGAAAAGGAAAACACAGCGAAACAGACAGTGTGAGAGAAACAGGGAGAGACAAAGGTCACAGGGAGCTGGGGATAGGGTCAAGGGGAGCAGGGGGAAAGGGAGGAGCTGGGGTGAGGACCGGAGAGACCTGGGCGTGAGCACTGGAGAGAGGTGAGGATTTATTTTGTCCTAGGAAGATCATGGTAAGAATGGATATACTGAACGATGGCTGTAAAACATGTCTGAGAGGCATATAGGTTATGCTGCACAGGGCGTGCGCTAGGCGAGATCAGTATGAACAAAATCAGCATTATCTGAGATTAGAGAGTCCATTCATCAGTCTAATAACAGCTAGGAAGAAGCTGTGCATGAACTTGCTGCTCTGTGTGTTCAAGCGTCTTTTTCATTTAGGTTTTGGGAGATCTTTACAGGCATATGATGGGTCTTTGGCAATGTTAGAACAAAGAACATTCCAGTACAGGAATAGGCCATTCGTCGGTACAAGCCTGCGCCGATCCAAATCCTCTATCTCAACCTGTCTCCTATTTTCTAAAGGTCTGTATCCCTATGCTACCGGCCCATTCATGTATATATCCCGAAACATCTTAAATGGACCACCACTGATCACAGTTCTCCATTTTGAGAAACTCCCTTCTCCTACTACGCTCTGTCCCCTGTTGCCAATCCAGTTCTTTATACATGTAGATAGCACACCCTGGACACCATGTGACTTCACTTTCTCCATAACCTGACCATGGGAAATCTTATCAAACGGCTTCCTGAAGTCCATGTACATGACATCTACAGCCCCTCCCTCACCATTCAACTTTGTCACTTGCTCAAATAATTCTATTAAGTTGATAAGACATGACCTTCCCTGCACTAACCATGTTGCCTATCACTGATAAGACCATTTTCATCCAAATGAGAATAGATCCTATCCCTCAGTATCTTCTCTCGAAGAATCCCTACTCCAGACTTCAGGCTCACCGGTCTATTATTAACTGGATTATTCACGCAACCCTTCTTAAACAAGGGGATTAGAAACTTTCCAGTCTTCTGGGACCTTAGTTGTGTTAAAGGATGTGACAAAGATATCTGTTAAGTCCCCAGATATTTCCTCTCTCCCTTCCCTCAGTAATTTTGGATAGATGTTGGCAGCCTTTCTGCGGCAACGAGCCGTGTAAATAGAGTCAATGGTTGGGAGATTGGAGCCCGTAATAGTCTGGGCTGTGAACACAATGTTCTGAAGTTTCTGATGGTCCTGGGCAGAGCGTTGCCATACCAGGCCATTACACACCCGGACAGTACGTTCACAATAGTGCATCTGTAGACGTAGCGCATGATACATATCCTGAGCCAAGTGAGGAAGGAGAGGCGTTTTTGAACCATCTTGACTGTCACACCTCTGTGAGAAATCGAGGGTAGGTTGCCAGTTATCATCACTCCGATGGACTTGACGCTCTGCACTGTCTCGACCGTTGATATAGATAGGGGCTTATTCCCCTCCTTTCATTCTAAACTCAATGACGAGTTCTTTACTTTGCCGAATTTGCGAGGGAGGTTATTATCATTCCGCCATTCAACCAAACCCACTGTCTCCTTTCTGTGTTCAGACTCATCGTTGTTTGATATCACTCCTGCTTTGGTGATGTCATCAGCAAACTTACAGTTGACATTGGTTGGAATTTGGCAACAGAGCCACGTGTGTACCGGAGTACAGTAGGTGGCTGAGGACACAGCCGTGTGTGTACAGGGAGTACAGTAGGATGCTGATGCCAAAGCCGTGTGTGTACAGGGAGTACAGTAGGGGGCTGAGGACAAAGCCGGGTGTACCGGAGTACAGTAGGGGGCTGATGACAATGCCGTGTGTGCACAGGGAGTACAGTAGGATGCTGATGCCAAAGCCGTGTGTGTACAGGGAGTACAGTAGGGGGCTGAGGACAAAGCCGGGTGTACCGGAGTACAGTAGGGGGCTGATGACAATGCCGTGTGTGCACAGGGAGTACAGTAGGATGCTGATGCCAAAGCCGTGTGTGTACAGGGAGTACAGTAGGGGGCTGAGGACAAAGCCGCGTGTGTACAGGGAGTACATCAGGGGTCTAATGACAAAGCCATAGGTGTACAAAGAGTACAGCAGGGGGCTGATGACACAGCCGTGTTTGTGCAGGGAGTACAGTAGGGGACTGCGGACACAGCCATATGTGTACAGGGAGTTCAGTAGGGGGCAGAGGACACAGGTGTGCGTGTACAGGGAGTACAGTATGGGGCTGAGGACACAGCCATGTGTGTACAGGGAGTACAGTAGGGGGCTGAGGATGAAGCCATATGTGTACAGGGGGTACAGTTGGGGGCTGAGGGCACATCTCTTGGTATAAAGGGAGTACAGTCGGGGGTGAGGATACAGCCATGGGTGAACACGGAATACAGTAGGGGGATGAGAGCATAGCCATCGGTGTACAGAGATTGCAGTAGGGGGCTGAGGGAAAAGCCGTATGTGTACAGGAAGTACAGTAGGAGGCTGAGGACACAGCTGTTTGTGTACACCGAGTACAGTAAGAGGCTGAGGACACAGCCTTTGGTATACAGGAAGTTCAATAGGGGACTGAGGACACAGCCGTGGTGTAGAGGGAGTACAGTAGCGGGCATTGGACACAGCCATGGATGTACAGGGAGTACAGTAGAGGGCTGAGAACACAGCCGTGTGTGTACAGGGGGTGCAATTGGGGGCTGAGGGCACAGTCGTGTGTGTGCAGGGAGTACAGTAGGGAGATGAGAACACAGCCTTTGGTATACAGGGAGTACGGTAGGGGGCTGAGGACACAGCCGTGGTGTAGAGGGAGTACAGTAGCGGGCATTGGACACAGCCGTGGATGTACAGGGAGTACAGTATGGGGCTGAGAACACAGCCGTGTGTGTACAGGGGGGGAAGTTGGGGGCTGAGGGCACAGTCGTGTGTGTGCAGGGAGTACAGTAGGGAGATGAGGACACAGCCTTTGGTATACAGGAAGTACGGTAGGGGGCTGAGGACACAGCCGTGGTGTAGAGGGAGTACAGTAGCGGGCATTGGACACAGCCGTGGATGTACAGGGAGTACAGTAGGGGGCTGAGAACACAGCCGTGTGTGTACAGGGAGTACAGTTGGGGGCTGAGGGCACATCTCTTGGTATACAGGGAGTACAGTCGGGGATGAGGATACAGCCATGGGTGAACACGGAATACAGTAGGGGGCTGAGGGCACAGCCGTATGTGTACAGGGAGTACAGTAGGGGGCTGATGACAAAGCTGTGTGTGTATAGGGAGTACAGTAGGGGGCTGAGGGATACGGCCATGTGTGTACAGAAGTACAGTAGATGGCTGAGGACACAGCCAGGTGTGTGCTGGAGTATAGTAGGTGGCTGAGGACACAGCCGGGTGTACCGGAGTACAGTAGGGGTCTCATGACAAAGCTTGTGTGTGTACAGGGAGTACAGCAGGGGGCTGATGATGCAGCTGTATTTGTACAGGGAGTACTGTAGGGGACTGCGGACAGTCATATGTGTACAGGGAGTACAGTAGGGGGCAGAGGACACAGCTATGTGTGTACAGGGAGTACAGTACGGGGCAGAGGACACAGCTATGTGTGTACAAAGAGTACAGTATGGGGCTGAGGACACAGTCGTGTGTGTACAGGGAGTACAGTAGGGGGCTGAGGACACAGCCGTTGGTGTACAGGGAGTACAGTAGGGGGCTGAGGACACAGCCATGGTGTAGAGGGAATACAGTAGCGGGCATTGGACACAGCCGTGGTGCAGAGGGAGTACAGTAGGGGGCTCAGGACACAGCCGTATGTGTACAGGGTGTACAGTTGTGGCCTGAGGGCACATCTCTTGGTATACAGGGAGTACAGTCGGGGGTGAGGATACAGCCATGGATGAACACGGAATACAGTAGGGGGATGAGGGCGCAGCCATATGTGTGCAGGGAGTACAGTAGGGGGCAGAGGACACAGCCGTGTGTGTACAGCGAGTACAGTATGGGGCTGAGGTCACAGTCGTGTGTGTACAGCGAGTACAGTAGGGGGCTGAGGACTCTGCCTTTGGTATACGGGGAGTACAGTAGCGGGCATTGGACACAGCCCTGGATGTACAGGGAGCACAATAGGGGGCTGAAGACACAGCTGTGTGTGTACAGGGGGTACAGTTGGGGGCTGAGGGCACATCTCTTGGTATAGAGGGACTACAATCGGGGGTGAGAATACAGCCATGGTTGAACAGGGAATACAGTAGGGAGATGAGGGCACAGCCATCGGTGTACAGGGAGAACAGTAGAGGCTGAGGGCACAGCCGTATGTGTACACGGAGTACAGTTGGGGGTTGAGGGCACATCTCTTGGTATACAGGGAGTACAGTCGGGGGTGAGGATACATCCATGGGTGAACACAGAATACAATATGGGGATGAGGGCACAACCATCGGTGTACACGGATTACAGTAGGGGGCTGAGGGCACAGCCGTATGTGTACAGGGAGTACAGTAGGGGACTGCAGACACAGCCATTTGTGTACAGGGAGTACAGTAGGGAGCAGAGGACACACTCTTTGGTATACAGAGATGACGTGTGTGCAGAGAGTACAGTATGGGGCTAAGGACACAGTCATGTGTGTACAGGGAGTACAATAGGAGGCTGAGGACACAGTCTTTGGTATACAGGGATGACAGTGGGGGCTGAGGGAACAGCCGAATGTGTACAGGCAGTACAGTAGGGGGCTGAGGGTACAGCTGTGTGTGTACAGAGAGTACAGTAGGGGGCTGAGGACACATCCTTAAGGAGCTCCAGTATTGAGTGTTATTGTGGCGGAGGTGCAGATACCTACCTTCACTAATTCTGGTCTGTTGGTCAGAAACCGGGACACCCAGTTGCAGAGGGTGGAGCCACGACTAAGGTGACGGAATTTTGAGATCAGTCTGGAGGGGACAATGATGTTTAAGGTGGAGCTGTCGTCAATGAGCAGGAGTCTGGTGTAGGTATCTTTGTTGTCCAGGTGTCCTAGGGATGAGTGCAGGGCTCGGGATACGGCATCTGTTGTGGACCCGTTACATCAGTCGGCATATTTTAGGGGAACAAGTTAGATTGGGAGATTGGAGTTCATGTGCGCCATAACCAGCCTTTCAAATCACTCCATGTTTATTGAGGTTAGAGCTTCTGGGCATAAATCATTAAGTCATTAAAGCATGAGCTTTCTCTCTTACAAGGTAGATGTTGGTGTTCTTGAAGCAGGTTGGGACTTCAGCTTGTGGGAGGGAAAGGCTGAAATTGTATGTGAATACCTCTGCCAGTTGGTCCTCACAGGATCTGAGAGCTCAGCCGGGAACACTATCCAGGGCCGTCGCTTTCCTTGATTTGACCTGCAGGAAGGCTGATCATGCCTGCAGCGGTGACAGCGGGCACAGGTGCATCCGAGGCTGACGGGGCAGGTTTCACACTGGCAGTCACACAGTTATTCATCACAGACATCCCCTCGCCGACCTCCCTCCCTCTATCGTCAGCAATACACAGTGACATGGTTGGTGTGAGCACCACTCAGTTAGTGTTGAGACGGAGTGACATCAATAGACTGGGATTGTGCGCCATACCGAAGTAACCTCACAACAAAAGGCGGTAGGGTGTGCTTCTACTGAGAGTCAATGGTGCAGGGACTGAAGACTTTACCGGTGTAACTCAAGTCAAGCCACTGCTTCAACCTGAATGGAGTCAAGCATCTTGAGTGTTGTGCCTTGTAGATGGTGCACGGTCCTAAGGGAGCCAGGAAATATATTATATATGAACAAACTGAACAAAAGACCTGAGGGCAGTTTTGCCAAGTTTGCAGATGATATTGAGGAAGCGGGGAAGCTGCAGAAAGGCTTGAACAGTTTAGGACTGTGGGAAAAGACGTGGCTGATCGAAAACAATATAGGAACGTGTGAGAATATGCATTTTGGTAGGCCGAATAGAGGAGACACTATGTTCTAATAAGATCCATTAAATCTGAAGCACAAAAGTATTTTGAAGCAACTCGTCCTCTCTTGTGGTTAACGTACATGTTCACTTGGCAGTTAGGAAAGCAAAAGCAATGTTCGCATTCAATTCAAGAGAGCAAGAATGCAAGACGGGAGACATACTGCTGAGAATGTAATGGGCTATGGACAGACGGCATTTGGCCAATTGTGAGCTGTTTTGCAAACTATCTCTGGAGAAAGATCTGCTGGTGTTGGAGGTTGGGGATGACGGCTTGTTATAAGAGCGGCAGTGTGTACCCCATGGAATTTAGAAGCATTGTGGGACTTTGTGGGGGGGGGGGGGGTTCTGATTGAAACTAATGGATTACTGCCATGGTTGATACAGTCAGTATGTAGAAGATATTTCCACTTTTCATAGAGACAATGACAAAATGGCACAGTATCAGAGTGAAAGAATGGGCTGAATCGCCTAAATCTATTGCTACATCTCATGCCCTTAAGGTCATAGGGTCTATTATTCAGTATAGACTTGTAAGTCTCTGACCTGCTGTTGTAACCCTTGTATTTGTATGTTGATTTGACTTCATGTTCTGGACAATGGTAACCCGTGTGATATGGACGGTGGGAATATTCAGTGTCAACCAGTATTCTATCAATATTTTGAATATGAGCTGCTATCAGTGAGTCTCATCTGGCGGGAGTACATTCTCTCTACGATGAATGTCATTTTCTGTCTGGTACTTTCGAAGGATTGATCCTGTTATGCCAGTATTGTTCATTTAAACAAATCAGGTGTAATTTATCACAGCACTCAGCAACAATATGACATCGAATACAGAACACACATCTAATAACAGAAAAGTCTAAAATGTTCAATATTAGAAACACTGCTTTCCTGTTAGTGTTCAAATCAGATAACCTGACACATCGAGATGATCAACTTGGAACTATTTTTTTAAAAAAAGTTTTTTTTGGATGTGGGCATCGCTGGATGTGCCCAGCATTTCATTCCCGTCCCCAGTTGCCCTTGAGATGTTGGTGCTGAGCTGCCTTCGCGAACTGCTGCAAACTACCTACTGTGCGGTGACCCACCATTGATTAAAGAGGGAGTTCCAGGCTTTTCACGCAGCAACAGTGAAGGAAAGGTGATATATTTCCAAATCAGGATGTTGACTGGTTTGGAGAGGAATGTGAAGGTGGTGGGGTTCCCAAAAGTCTACTGCCCTTGTCATTCCAGATGGAAGTGTTTGTGAGATTGGAAGAGACTGTCTGAGGATAATAGACAATAGACAATAGGTGCAGGACGAGGCCATTCAGCCCTTCGAGCCTGCACCGCCATTCAATATGATCATGGCTGATCATTCCTAATCACTATCCTGTTCCTGCCTTATCTCCATAACCCTTGATTCCACTATCTTTGAGAGCTCTATCCAACTCTTTCTTAAATGAATCCAAAGAGAGTGGGCCTCCACTGACCTCTGGGGCAGAGCATTCCACACAGCCACCACTCTCTGGGTGAAGAGGTTTCTCCTGAGCTCTGTCCTAAATGGTCTACCCCGTATTTTTAAGCTGTGTCCTCTGGTTCGGCACTCACCCATCAGTGGAAATATGTTTCCTCCTGCCAGAGTGTCCAATCCTTTCATAATCTTATACGTCTCAATCAGGTCTCCTCTCAGTCTTCGAAACTCAAGTGGAAACAAGCCCAGTCGCTTCAGTCTTTCGGTGTAAGGTAATCCTGCCATTCCAGGAATTGACCTCGTGAATCTACGCTGCACTCCCTCAATAGCCAGAATGTCTTTCCTCAAATTTGGAGACCAGAACTGCAGACAGTACTCCAGGTGTGATCTCACCAGGGCCCTGTACAGCTGCAGAAGAACCTATTTGCTTCTATACTCAAAGCTTTCTGAAAGTCCAGGTACACTGCATCTACTGGATCGCCCTCGTCCAACTTCAGAGTTACATCCTCAAAAAATTCAAGAAGATTAGTCAAGCATGATTTCCCCTTCATAAATCCATGCTTACTCTGTCCTATCCTGTTACTACTATCCAGATGTGCAGTAATTTCATTCTTTATAATAGACTCCAGCAGCTTTCCCACTACTGAGGTCAGACTAACTGGTCTATAATTTCCTGCTTTCTCTCGCCCACCTTTCTTAAAAAGTAGTATAACATTAGCCACCCTCCAATCCTCAGGAACTGACCCCGAATCTATTGAACTCTGGAAAATAATTATCAACGCATCCACGATTTCCCGAGCCACCTCCTTCAGTACCTTAGGATGCAGACCATCAGGCCCCGGGGACTTATCAACCTTCAGACCTAACAGTCTCTCCAACACCAAATCCTGGCAAATATAAATTCCCTTAAGTTCAGGTCCTTCAGCCACTGTTACCTCAGGGAGATTGCTTGTGTCTTCCCCAGTGAACACAGATCTGAAGTACCCATTTAATTTCTCTGCCATTTCTTTGTTCCTATTAATATATTCCCCTGTTTCTGTCTTCAAGGGCCCAATTTTTGTCCTAACCATTTTTTTTTGCCTTGCACACACCTAAAAAAGCTTTTACCATCCTCCTTAGTATTCTTGGCCAGTTTACCTTCGTACCTCATTTTTCCTCTGCGTATTTCCTTCTTAGTAATCCTCTGTTGCTCTTTAAAAGCTTCCCAGTCCTCAGTTTTTCCACTTATCTTAGCTATGTTATACTTTTTCTCTTTTAACTTTATATGTTTCTTTACTTCCCTCGTCAGCCACGGCCGCCCATGCCTCCTCCCGGGATCTTTCTTCCTTTTAGGAATGAGCTGATCCTGCAACTTTTGCATTACACACAGAAATATCCACCATTGTTCCTCCACAGTCATCCCTGCTAAGGTATTGCACCATTGAACTTTGGCCAGCTCCTCCCTCATAGCTCCATAGTTCCCTTTATTCAACAGAAGTACTGCCACTTCCGACTGTCCCCTCTCCCTCTCAAATTGCAGATTGGACCTTATTGTATTATGGTCACTACTTCCCAATGGCTCCTTCACTTCGAGGTCTCTGACCAATTCTGGTTCATTACACAATACCAGATCCAGAATTGCCTTCTCCCTGGTCGGCTCCATCACCAGCTGCTCCAAGAATCCATCTCTGAGGCACTCCACAAAGTCTCTTTCTTGAGGCCCAATACCATCCTGATTCTCGCAGTCTACCTGCATGTTAAAATCTCCCATAACAACTGTAGTGACATCTTTGCGACAGGCCAATTTCAGCTCCTGTTTTAACTTACATCCGACATCCAGACTACTGTTTGGGGGCCTGTAGATTACTCCCAAGAGGGTATTTTTACCCTTAGTATTTCGAAGCTCTATCCACACTGACTCGACATCCCCTGACTCTTGGTCCCCCCGCGCAAGGGACTGAATATATTCCCTTACCAACAAGGCCACCCCACCCCCTTTGCTCGTCAGTCTGTCCTTACGATAGCACGTGTAGCCTTGAATATTCATTTCCCAGGCTTTGTCCACTTGAAACCACGTCTCAGTTATCCCCACAATATCGTATCTGCCAATTTCCAAAAGAGCCTCAACCTCGAGTAGCAAACTCGATGGACCAAACGTACTAGTGCACCGCCTATTTTATATTTTCTCAAGGTTACTCACATTAACGGATATGTGTATCGTGTGGGGTAAGTGCATTGAGGAGATTTTTTTTCATGAACGAGAATGGGGGAGGCTCAATGTGTTGTATGATCAATTCCTTTCCCGCTGTTTCTGTGCAGTCTGTGTGAAAGCTCTGTAAATGTTGTCAAAAGTTTTCAGATGTTAGGAAGGATGTCTTTGCAGGGTCGACATTGATGCTGAATCCGGGTGTTTTGTCCGGTTTCATCCTTTCAGACCTCTGAGTAGTTAAATAAAAATGAATGCTTTGCTTGGCCGTTTCAGAGACCATTGAAATAATTATCACATGTCAGGGTATTTGGAGTCACTTTTAGTCCAGCCCAGGAAATCATGGGAGATTCACTTCCTAAACGTACATTGGAGAAGGAAATTCTGTTTACAATCCATATTGGCTTCAAGGTCACTGTTACTGACCCCAGATTTTAGATCTCGATATTTTATGAATTGTTTTTAACTTCCACCCGCTGTCAGAGCATTAGCCTGGTCTGGATTAGTAATCCAGTGACATTTCCACAACACTATCTCCACATGGGGACCTGTCGGAAACTGCACTGCGCAGGGTATTTCTGTGCTGCTTGACATCTTTGTCAAAAAGAACTCCCACCGATTTGACTGTCGTGATGGGACTGAGGGGGTGATAATTGGTCAGATTGTAATTATTCCACACTTAGAGGACTGGACATAGCTGGGTAATTATCCACATTGCCAGGGAGATGGTAGAGTTGGAGTTGGACTGAAACAGCTTCCTCAGGGACACGGCTTGTTGTGTAGCACAAGGCTTCAGTCCTGTTGCAGGAATGGGGTCAGGACCCTTTGCCTTTGTCGTATATATTGTGTTCAACTGTTTCTTCCTCTCACATGCGGCAAATCGACTTAGTTGAAACTGGCATCTGTGAGTTTGTGGGCATCATGATGGGGGTGAGGTGTATCATCGACTCAACACTTCTGGCAGAGGATGATGCAGATAAAACATCCTTCTCTTTTACACTGATGTGCAGGTGTGTTCCATTATTTAGGATGGGGGTTTGTGGACCCCTTTCCTCCAGTCATTTGTTTAATCGTCCATCACCATTTATGACTGAATGTGACAGGACTGCAGGACTTCGTTCAGATCTGTTGGTCAAGTCCGGTAGCTTTAATGAGTTAGCATCAGGTTAAAGTTCATGTAATTCTGACTCTGATATGTTCACCCACACTCGTCACTGAGCCATAGATGGTGTTCATGGTAATGACAAACTGAGGTGTTACCCTGGCAAAAAGTTACAGGTTGTGTATGAATGCAGGTCTGCTTCTCCTGCTGCTGTGGTTACAGCACTACATGAATACGCAGTTTCGAGCTGCAATATCTGCAATGCAATTCTGCTGTCTGTTCCCCAATTCTCACTGAGACCCATTCACTCATCAGCCCTGCACTCAGTGACCTAACCTGGTTTCTGATCTGGAAATGCTTCCATTTTCATACTCTCATTCTGCTCAGGGTCTGTCTCCCCGGGTCTTGCTTCCAATCTGACACATTCCGCAAAAGCATTTAACTGATCTTAATTCCAATATTCAATTCACCTGAATCTTTTTCCTTGAGAAATACCATCTTCTGTGTTTAAAGTGAATGTGTTTCCTCTGTTTCTCTCCCTGACCATGCTTAAGAGCTCTGTATTGTCAGTGATGCCAGCCTTATGTAGTTTCAGAGCCAATGAATTCTCTGAATTCCAAATCATCTTCACCACATTGTATGTTTTCTCTTTTGGTTTGATGCCTTGTAAATCATGGCTGCCTTGTCCTCCCATGAGTAAGTTTCATCTTCTTGGGGTTGCATTTCTAGTATTATCTTCCGAATTATTCCCACAAATTTCTGCTATTGCTGCTCCATAGTCTTTCCTGCTCAGCTCCCCTTCCAATTAACTCTGGCCAGATCCTCCCACATGTCTTTCTGGATCCATTGCTTAATTATAACCACATTACATCTTAAAGAAAGCATTGCCAATAAACTGAAAGAAGGAGTTTTGAGAGATGGGCCACGAAGAATGACTGGTGGATTTCTTAACTAGATACAAAGGGAGAATGAGAGAGAGAGAGAGAGAGAGAGAGAGAGAGAGAGAGAGAGAGAGGATATAGATATGGAGATGTGGAAAATGAGAAAATTATATTATCGGAAGAAGTAGATATACTTCCCTCAACATTTTGGCAATTCCTGTGTGCTGTGGTCCTTTGTACAGTGCACGTACAACAGAGCAATATGTTCAAATGCTGGGTCTGATGCCATAACTTTTCTCTCCAACAATATGACAGACACTAGCTTTGGAAAGAACCCAGTAGGCCAACATATCTAATTCCTGGTAGAAAGGGGATTAACTGAAATAAGTTGGGAAACCAGAAACAAGAATTTACAACACACATCCTGATAAGAATGAGAGACTAGAGTTGGGAATTCCAGAAAAGGGGGAACGTTGAGAGAAAGGGAAGGTATCACTTCAGATGAGGATCAAATAATGGTTATAAAGTTTATACATCGTGTGCATCATTTTTCGTTAACTGTGTCTCCGTTGTTCATTCAGACTGTGTTGTACACATATGAACAATCTTCCTTATCTGAACACACACTGATTAAACAGTGTATAAAAAATCATTTTTCCTCCATTTCAGACGGTCCTGTTGTCGTGCTAGCAGGATATATGAACACCAGCTAGCTACCAAAAGACATGACCCACTCTCACTAGTTTCCATACATGCAGAAAAAGAAGGGCACCACGTTGACTGTGACAACACACACTTCCTAGGACAAAGCCACGCACGAAAGTTCTTAGAAGCATGGCATTCTAGCCAGAAGTACATCAATAAACCCATCAATTTCGATCCCATCTACCTTCCCTTGATCAAAAAACTGGAAATGACATCACGCAACTTAAGAAACCAAGACCTAGAAATAGAAAGACACGACATACCACACATGCGTCACCAGAGACTCTCACTGATTATGTTACCAGTTATGGTGACGAAACATCTGAAAACAAACCTTCAAGCTCAGCGAGTTAACATACATACTTATAAATGGTTATTTTTCTCTTAATCGTGGAATTTGCGACTACTTTGTCACTCATGTTTTAACAGAGTATGAGGCGAGGTGAGCTTTTCTGGGTGTGTGGTTTTAATTAATAGAGGTGTTCAACATCGACATCATAACAATTTGAGGGCTTGTCGTATGGGATTTAGACAGATTTGAACAGATTTGGGGTACAAAAGGTCCCAGTAGATTCCATCACTCCGCAGTTAGTGACCTAGATCTTCAAATAAAACAGTTGAGAAAATTCATTTAATTTTGTTTTCTTGTGGTTGGTTAATTTAAAAGAAATGGCTTTTAATATTACTAAAAAGGTTCTGAGGTTTGAAGATGGTACCCAAATTTGCCAAGAAAGTGTAGAAAGACAAAAGAAGGACATACTTTTAGAACTAACATGTAGATTAGAATTGGGTTTCACCAGAGACAAAAGGAAAGCTGTCATCATAATGGAGTTGGCCAAGCACTTTGATGTATCAGAGAAGTAGGCAACTGCAGTCGAGTTCGAAAAAACTTAAATTGCAAATATGACAACTGCAGTTAGAAGATAAAGAGAGAGACTGAAAGAGAGAGAAGATAGAGAAAGAGAAAGAGAGGAAAAAGGAAGAGAGGGAGAATTTGAAATTGAGAAGTTTGGAATTAGATAAGAAAGTTAAATTAGCAGGATGAAGATGAAGGGAGAATGTAGGATGTATACAACTATGTTAATACATTGCGATATTTCGGTACGAAAAATGCCAAAACCGTTCTTATTTCATTTGCGAAATTGGCTCGGCAGATGGCATGTCCAGTGAACCAGTGGGTAATGCTACTTCAGACTAAGCTGGTGGGTACAGCTTGAGAGGTATGTGCAGTGCTGTCACATGAGGGAACCAGAGATTATGCAGATGTCAAACGGGCTAGTTTGAGTGCTTATGAATTGGTACTAGAAGAATATAGACTGCGGTTCAGAAATGTAGAGACGGAACCAAGTCTGACTTATATTGAGTTTGAAATAATTAAACACAGTCATTTTGATAGAAGGGTGCAGGCCTTAAAAATGGATAAGACCTGTGAGGCTCGAAGGGAGATTATTCTGCTGGAGGAGTTTAAAGACTCACTTCCAGAGATGGTAAGAATTCATGTGAAAGAACAGAAAGTTCAAGAAGTGAGAAACACAGCAGAAATGGCAAGTGAGTATGCATTGGTGCATGAGATGAAATTTAGCTTCTGGGAGGATTTTCATCCTGTGAGGGATAGAAATTGGGAGATGGGGGGATCCTACGCTACAAAACATAGAGAAAAGCACACTGCGAATAGTTTACCACAGGTGAAAATACAAGTCCAAGCAGTTGAAAGGAAGTGAAAGGCCTCAGGTGTTCTTACAATAACGTAGTGGAAACATAAAAATAACAGTGCCGATTGTTTAAGAAGGGCACTATGAAAAGGTGTTTTCACTGCAGTAAGCTGGGACACACAGTGCTGGGCATTCAAGGAATACACTTTGGGAAAAGATGTTATAAAGGATTTTAAGCCAGTGGCATTAGTGAAACTGGTAAAGGAGACCCCAAGTGGAGCCGAGGAGCTGCAGGAGAGTGCACAGCCGAGACAGGGGCTGTGTATGGAGTCAGTACCTGATCGCTATAAAGAATTTGCCTCCGTAGATAAACCTTAATAAGGAAAACTGGGATGTGGGGGAGGACAAGTAGTTATAATTTTCCAAGATACGGGACCTGCTCAGTCTCTAATAGTTGAGAAGTAAGGGGCCGGAAAGGCATAACAGATCAGGCAGCATTCGAAGAGCAGGACAATCGACATATCAGGTATAAACCCATCGTCAGGAATGTGGCGGGGGGACAAGGGACTGAAAGATAAATAGGAGGGTACGAGCTGGGCTGGCGGGAGGGTCACTGGGAGGACATTAGGAAGATGCAAGTGGGAGTGATAGTGATAGGTAGGAGGGGAGGGTGGAGTGGATAGGTGGGAAGAAAGATAGACAGTTAGTACAGTTCAAGAGGGCAGAGCGAAGTGGAACGGTTGAATCTGGGTTGAAGCTGGGGAAGGGGAGATTTGGAAATTGGTGAAGACAACGTTGATGCTGTATAGTTTGAGGGTTCCAGCTGTCCTACCACCTATCCACTTCACCCTCCTCTCCGACTTTTTACCATCAGACATCACCTGCATCTACTGATCGCCTTCCAAGCTCCCTTCCACCCAGCTCCACCCCCACCCTCCTATTTAATTCTCAGACGCTTTCCCATTCCCATACACCCCACTTTCCTGATGAAGGACGTATACCTGAAACGTCAACTCCCCTGCCCCTCGGATGCTGCCGGCCTGCTGTGCTTTTCCAGCCCCACACCTTTCAACTCTGATCTCCAGTCCTCACTGTCCCTCAGCCTCTAATAGTAAGAGATGGAAGTATTTTCACTCTTTCTGACATGTTACTCAACAGCGTGATAATTTGTGGAATGGGGACAGAAATTAAGCATTCCCTTGTGTAACATTACGTTGGAGTGCCAAATCAAGGTTGGGGAAGTAACAGTGAGAGTGAGTGATAGAGTGTCAGTTCCAGGAATACAGTTTGTTCTTGGGAATGATTTAGCAGGATTCAATGTGGGCGAGGCACCCCTTGTGGTGGAGAAGCCAAATTAAAACTATGGAACTGGGGAATTAAAAGAAAAATAACCAGGGATTTTTCCAGACTATGTAGTAATAAGATCCCACTTTCATACGTTACAACAGGAAGGAAAACCGAAAGAAAAAGCCAAAGGAGTTGATGCACGGAAGACTCAGGCTAAAGCGTTTCTAGTGGCTGGAATGCACAAGGACGTGGTTAATGTTTGTTGTACATGTCAAACATGCCAAATAGTAGGTACGTCACGGGCAGTAATAAAACCAGCACCTTTGTTGCCAATTCCTGTATTCGAATATCCCTTTACGTGGGTTATGATTAATTGTGGAGCTCTCCTTTCTAAAATAAAAGTGGAAAGCAAGATCTGCTGATCATAATGGATGCGTCTACTCGATTTCCAGGGATAATTTCATTATGGGGTGTTAAGGCAAAAAGGGAGGAGGAGGGGTTAGTAGCTTTCTTTTCTCACTATGGGCGACACAGTGTGATTCAGTCAGACCCAGGGTCTCATTTTACCGCACAGTTGTTTAAGGACGTCATGGATAGCTTCGGCATACAGCAGTTTAAATCAAGTGCATTCCAAAACCGAATCCCAGGGAGTCTTGGAAAGTTGGCATCAGATGCTGAAGACAATATTAACAGCGTACTGTCTGAATTACCCGAATGATTGGAATAAAGGCATCTCATTATATTGTTTACCATTAGAGATGCCCCAAATAAATCTACTCAGTTTACTTATATTGAGTTAATATTCGTACATAAAGTGAGAGGCCCTTTGAAATTAATTAAATATAAATTGGCAGGACCGAAGTCGGAGATCTCACACTTGGATTATGTATCTGAGGTGAGGGAGAAATAAGATGGAGTAGGCGAATTACTAAACAGCACCTGAAGAGGGCACAGCATAGAGTGAAGCAGGTGGCAGATGAAATCTCTGAAACTTTGACAATTTCCCATGGTGATGACGTATAAGCATTGCCACCAGTGGTAAGAAACCCCTTCAAAGCCAGGTTAGTCGCCCCTTTCAAGTTAACAAAATTGTTGAGTTGGTTAAACTATCTGATAAAGATACCGGATATGACAAAAAAAGTCATCGAATGTCATGTGAATGAATAATGCTCCAGATACATTTAAGACTCAGGAACAGAGTTGTGGTCAGATGAACAAATTGTGCAGCTTATCTGTATGATGTAGTGATCTTTAACGAGTGATTGAAAGCTCACATGTTACAGTTGGCAGAGCATTTTGAACGATTACAAGAAGCAGACTTGGTAATAAATTTCGTGAAAACAGAATTCGCGAAGTTAGAGGTGACGTTCTTGGGACATTACATTGGACACGGAAGGTTGACCCCATGGAAAACAAAGACGAAGGGCTTTGAGGAATTTCCACGACCATCCTCGAAGAAAGAGGGGCTTCGATTTTTGGAACTGAGTGGATTCTATCGGAAGTTTGTTGCAAACTTCAGCAGCGTATTGGCAGCTCTAATGGATTTACTAAGGAAGAACACAGAATTGTGGTGGACAGAACAATGCCAGGAGGCATTTGAGATTTTAAGGCACGATTAATCACCGCATCAGGTTAAGATACACCAAATATTTTGAAACCCTTTGAAATTGTGTCTGATGCTAGGGATATAGGGGTTGGAAATGTATTGATACAGAAAGATGATGATGGAATTGAATGGCCAATTGGCTACTTGTCGAAAAAACTCAATATCCACAAGAAAAAATACAAAAACTCCATTATTGAAAAAGAATGATGAAGTTTCATACTGGCCTGAAACATATTTTAATGTTTATATGACAAACAAATTGTCGGAGATGGTTGTGGACAGTGACAAATCTCTCGCATTTTTTGGAATCTTTACAGACCAGATTATGAGACTATTTCATTGGAGTCTTATGTTACCAACTTTAAACTTACAAAATGTACATGCTGTTGGTCCTAAAATGTGATAGCAGATGTGTTATCTCAGATTGAAAGCAAAACGTTTCGATAAGATTTGACTTATTCCAGTGTTATATAGGTGTGCAGATTTTATATGAATGGCATAACTGAGTTTAATACTTTTGTATTTCATTATAATTGGATTAAGAATTAGAGGAAAAGGAATGCTGCCATCTTTTGATTCTGATGGTTCATTTTCCTTTCTGAAAAGGGGAGGTGTTATGAAGCCGAAAGCATGTCTAGTCACTTTAAGACAGAATGGGTCATGTTGAATAGAAAGTACAGCGACAGATGCCAGCTAAAGGTCAGTCTGTTCCACATATCACCATGAGCTGGGAAATGGATACCTGAGTTTTGGTTGCTGTTTTGTCGGCAATTCAAATACAACCAAATGATACAAGAAGCTGACAGAATTTGAATATTATTGTTTGGACACCTGGACAGCAATCAAATTATGAGAATTATTGTATCATGGGGAGTATATAAACCCAGCATTTTGAACACTAGAGGGAGAGCCACCACCATCCAACAGCAGAGTTACTGCTATAGAGCAGGAGTGCTAACTAGCCATTTCAAACACTCTCTATCAAAGATACATGTTCATGTCAAACCTACTTGCAGCAAAAAAAAAAAATATCCCAGGGAGATCAGCAGCTGGAAGAGTTAACTCAGCGGGGAAGATAGAGACTGTGTGGTCTTGAGATTGTAATGTTTAATATGTGGGTTGTTGTTAATGTACCCCCTTCAACCACATCTGCTGGCAGCTCATCCACATACCATCCTCTGTGTAAAGAAGTGGTCCCTCAGGTTCCCTTTTATTCCTTCCCCTCTAACCATAAACTGATCCCCTCTAATCCTCGATTCTGTACACCTTGGAAAAAGACTGAGTAACCCTATACATAACCCCTCGTGATGTTATACAGCTCTATAAGGTCCCCCTCCCCCCCACCAGTCTCCTACACTCTCAAGAAAAGGTCCTAGCTTATCCACCCTCTCCCTATAATTCAGATCATTGGGTCCTGGCAATGTCCTTGTAAATTTCTTCGACACTCTTTCTAATTTAATAACATCCTCCCTACAACAAGGCGACAAAACTGAACACAAACTCCAAGTGTGGCCTGACCAAAGTACTGTGCAACTGCAACATAAATTCTCAATTCTATACTCAATATCCTGACTGCTGATGGCCAGTGTGCCAAAAGCCTTCTTCTCTGCCCTGCCTACCTGTGACTCCACTCTCAGGGAAGCGTGCACCTGAACCCCAACGTCTCTCTGCCCACTACACCCCTTAAGGCCCTCCCATTCACCATGAAACTCCTATCTTGAATTGAGTTTCCAAAATGCAAGACGTCACGCATCTGTATCAAATTCCATTTGCCATTACTCGGCCTACTTCCCCACCTGATTAAGGTACTGCTGCAATTTCTGATAAAATTCCTCACTGATCATGCTTCCACTTATTTTACTGTCATCTGCAAACTGGCTAATCATGCCTTTTACATTCTCAACCAGTTCATAGATAACAAACAGCTATGGACCCAGCCTCCAGTCTGACAAGCATCTTTCCACTAAACCCTCTGCTTCCGATCATCAAACCAACTGTGTATCCAATTGGCAAGTTCCCCCAGCATTCCACGTGATGGAACCTTCCAGAGCAGCCTGCCATGTGGAATCTTATCAAAGGCTTTACTGAAATCCATAGAGACTACGTCTACCGCTCTGCGCTCATCAAGCTTCTTGGTCACTTCATCAAAGAACTCTAACAAATTTGGGAAGCATGATCTCCCACTCACAAGTCTATGCTGATTGCTCTGAATCAAACCCTGTGTCAGTAATTGGTGCAGTCAATGGTATGCTGTCCTTCATTGTAAGATGATTCGAGTACATAAGTAAAGCCATCTTCCTGCTGTTGTAGAGCCTTGCTGAGTGAGCATTAGGGGCACTCTCTATGGATTTGATCTCCTTTGTTACGAACGATCTCCTTACCACAGGCACGGTAACATGAGGATAGAGTAAAGAATCTGAATGTTTAATATGTAGAGCTGTGAGAGACGAGGAAATGGTGACGCTGAACACGAGGAGTGGCAGCGATCATTTACTTCCAAAAGAGACATTAATAGAGTGAGAAATTCCATACTTTAGCCAGAATTGATTGGTTTGATTTATTGCCATGTGTACCTCAGCACAGGGAAAATCTTTGAGCAGAGGAGACAGGTCATAGTAAGCATGGCCAGACAGAACTGGGTCTTGCTGCACATGGACACAGATTAATTCAGGAGCTGACGGGGGATAAAATGTTCTGAACGTTGTGGAATCTTCAGTGACCATCCCCACTTCTGATCTTATGTTGATGAGGGTGGGGACGGGAGACATTGATGAAACAGCTGAAGATGTTTGTGAAGAGGATGCTACCCTGAGGATCTCCCATAGAGCTGACCCAGGACTGAGATGATGAACATCTTCCTTTGTGCCATGTTTGACTCCAAACACTGGAGAGTTTACTCTGATTCCCATTAAGTCCAGTTTTGTTAAGCTCCTTGATGTCAGCAGACGTCAACCACAGCCTTGATATCAGGGCCAGTCATTGGAACCTGAACCCTTGTCTCAACCTCTTTTGTTCATATCAATAAACCATGATATAGGAGCAGCAAGTGTTTTCTTCAAACACGTGGGATTGAATGTCAGGATTTCTGTTCTCAAGAGTGTTGGGGAGCAAAATGACTGAAAGTATTTGAAGAGGAGGTAGATGGATATTGATCTGTCAGAGAGTTGAGGGCAATGATAAATTGGGTATGAAAGAGGATTTGAGACAGAGAGCAGATCAGTCATGATCTTAGTGAAGGGCAAAGCAGGCTTGGGGAGTGAACGACCTGTTCCTGTGTCTGATGTTCTCACATTCTGTTTTTGGAAAGTTAGTGGGTGTTATTTTCATGAATGTCTGTTATGGAATGTTGCAGGCAGGGAGACCGGAGGATTTTGTGAGCCATCTCTGGGTGAGATATGGCGGCTGTATTCTCAGTGAATCTGGGTCTAAACATGATCAACAAATGAAGCACAAGTTGCAGATAGTGGAAGCTCTGTGAAGAGAGATGAGGGGCCTCTTTCATACCCGTGCCTGGATTTTCCAATTGCATTTCCCAAATCACTTCAAAGCGTGTGTGACAGTCTTGAGACTCTGAATGGTCTCCTCTGTTTCTGTGCAACAGGTTATAGGAGTAAGTGGCCTACAACCTCTCCTATCTAGCAGGGGCTGGATGGAATACAGAAACATGGGACTGAGGAGCAGGAGTGGGACATTAGATACTTTGAGCCTTCTCCACCAGGCACTAAGATTGTGGACTCAGCTCCACTTTCCTGTCTGTACACTATTACCCGTGACTCACTTCCCTGTCAAATATTTAATTAAACAGCTTTCAGTCCATGTGAACATAGAGGCAGGATAAACTTCCATTGAAGAGAATTCCCAATTGAAAGGTCCTTTCAGAATATTTCGCCATCCCTCTTATAGAATCAGAAAGTCATGCAGAACGCTAACAGGCCCGTTAGTCCAATCTGTTCACTCCGATCAGATATCAAATCTGACCTAGTCCCATTTGCCAGCATTTGGCCAATATCCCTCCTCTTTTAGAATACATTTTAAATGTGCGATTGTAGCCGCCTTCACCACTTCCTCTGACAGCACTTTATGTACACACACCACTCTCTGTGTGAAACATTTACCTTCAGGTCCATTCAAAGTTATTCGCCCTCTCATTTTCAACCTATGCCCTCTTGTTCTGGACTCCCCTATCTTGGGGCGCAGAACATGGCTGTTCAGAATCTCTATGCCCCTGATGATTCTATAAACCTCTATAATGTCACCCCTCAGCTTCTGACACTCCAGGGGGAAACACCTCAACCTAATCAACCTTTCCCTGAAGCTCAAACCTCCAGTTCTGCAACTGAGTTGTACGCAGTTTTTTTAAAGTGGCCTCACCAACATCCTGTACAGAGGCAACATGCCACCAAAACTCCTATACTCAAGGCTCTGACTGATTAAGGCAAATGTGCCAAATGTGTTTTGCACCACTCTGTCTACCTGCGACTCCACTTTCAAGGAACTATGTACCTGCAGCCCTATGTCCCTTTGATCCACAACACGCCCCAGGACCTTACCATTAAGTGTATAATTTCTGCCCTGATTTGCCTTCCCAAAATGCAAAAATTCGTATTTATCTAAATTTAACTATATCTGTCACTCCTTGTCCTTTTATCCCATCTAATTGTGGTCTCGTTGTACTCTGAGATAATCTACTACACCACATTTCTGATGTAATCTGTTACCTTACTAACTATGGCCCCAATATTCACATCTAAATCCTTTACATAAATGATGAAATGCCGTGAATTCAGTACCGATTCATACAGCACACTGCTGCTCACAAGCCTCCAGTCTGAAAAATATCCCTCTTCCTTCAAGCCAAATTGTGACTAGCTTCCTCTGTATTTCGCGTGACCGAACTTTACTCATCTGCCTACCAATCGGAATATTGTGAACACCTTACTGAGGTCCATGTAGACAATGTCTACCAAACTGCCTTCATCAATCTTCTTTGTCAACTCTTCATAAAACTCAATCAAACTAATGAGACATGATTTCCCATGCAGAAAGCCACGTTGACAACCCCGATCAGCCCTTGCCTTCCCAAATGTATGAACTAAAAAATGTGTTGCTGGAAAAACACAGCAGGTCAGGCAGCATCCAGGGAACAGGAGAATTGACGTTTTGGCATAAACATGTATGTAAATCCTGTCCCTCAGAATCCCCTCCAACACCATACCCACCACTGACATCAGGCTCACCGGTCTATAGTTCCCCGACTTTTTGGGTCACTGCTTCCTTTTCCATTCCCAATGCTCCACTGCTCACAACATATGTCAAATGTAACCAGGTTGGTGATATGGCCGATGATATCGGTCTCAGACTGGGTCAATGTCAGTTTTAGCAAAAAGTCAGGCTAGTTTTTTTGATCTGCTCAAATAGCACCTTTATGATCCAGAGCAATGTTATTCAAACTATGATGTAAAGATGCATGGCAAACTGTTTGGATATTGCAAATAAAGAATCGATATTTCCCTTTCTAAAAACACTGACACACACACACGCAGAAAAACAAAATCTCTGCAATTTCAAGTTGAACGCGCTTTGTCCATATATTATTGTAACTGATGACAAAAGGAAAAATTGAGAGATTGTTCAAAATGTCATTCTGCTTCTCAAGACATTCTACTCACACAAGCTGCTAGCAATGGGATTTCATCCTGGAACAGTTGGATTTGGCTGAATTACCTTTGCATTAGGCAGTGAAGAGATTCCAATGAATTCTGGCCAGGGATCGCCCAAGGGTATCACAGTGGCTCAGTGGTTAGCACTGCTGCCTCACAGCACCAGGGCTTTGTGTTCAATTCCAGACTCGGCTGACTACTTGTGCAGAGGTTGCACATTCTCCCCTTCTAATGGTTGCTCCAGTTTCCTTCCACAGTCCAAAGCTGTGCTGGTTAGATGGATTGGTCATTATAATTTGTCCGAAGTGTTCATGGGTTTCTAGGTTAGGTGTATCGGTCTGGGTAAATGTAAGGTAGCAAGCCTGGGAAGGTTGGTGTGGACGTTTTGTGCCGAAGTGCCTGTTTGCACACTGTAGGGATTCTATAAAAGAAAGAATGGTAACGATGACTGTAGATTTTTTTGTTTTAGCTCGCACACATTGCTGTCATGAGGAACAATGAAGGAAAGAGAGTGTAATCGGCCGTTCCTTCTCAGGAAGATTACATTTTCTCTCTCTCTGAGCTGAATCACACAGTAATGTCATCCTCTCCCAAACATGTGAGGTCTCCTTGTACATTGTCCAAACTATGTCTCCATCACATTCCCTGTTCCATGTCGGTGCATCATTGTTGCTGTCGTACACAGTGCCATATCCTTAGCAGAAAATAGTGTCGGTCGATTTGAAGATATGTTTATATGTCGCTGCGTCATTAAAAAATAAAATGTTTAATGTACTCAGAATATTGTGTTAAAATGAATGCATTTTGCAACAAATACAGAAATTGCGGGAAAAGCTCGGCAGGTCTGTCAGCATACTGACACCTCTTCCTTCTTCATCAAGCCACAATTCTAAATCTGTTTTAATCAGTTTGTTCAGGTGTGTTATGAAACACTTCTGTGGGATTTGCACCCAGACCTTTGTGCCCGGAGGTCGGGACACGAGCACCACTCAGCAATTCCTATAAAGCTGTAACATTATTCTCCTGTGTGTTTGCTCATCAGCCTGTTCTGACATGCTGTGACATACCTCTGCAACAGGCATGATTTGAATCCAGAATTTCTAGTCCAGAGCTTGGAACACCACCACGCACGTTCAGGAATCAAATCCAGACCTCTGGCTCAGAGGCAGGGACATTACCCACGACACTACCATATCCAGATTTTGGGTCAAATTTTAAGTGTCAGCTTTCAGTTCGGTGTTGATTTATTATAATCAGGTTACATTTACTGAATTACACAAAACACCTTGTATTGTTAAACAAAGGCAAAATATTTGTCTCAACTGTAGGATATTGAGTATACGGTATTAGTGGTGCTGGAAGAGCACAGCAGATCAGGCAGCATCCTGCTGAAGGGTTTTTGCCTGAAACGTCGATTTTACTGCTTCTCGGATGCTGCCTGAACTGCTGTGCTCTTTCAGCACCACGAATCCAGAATCTGGTTTCCAGCATCGACAGTCATTTTTTTTACTTTGTTGAGTGTACGTGCCATCGAAGTTAACTACGAACAGCTTTAATCGCTGTTATCTGTAGTCTGCAATATTAGGGAAAGAAATCCTGCAGACACACTCTGCACAATGAAGGGTCTCGAATAGATTTTCATTACTGAACACCAGAGACGGAAAAATACCATAATTTCTGGTCCCCAAAAAGCGAATCAATATTACCCAACTCTCACGTTTGACTGCCCTCTTCCTAAAACCATGAAATGATACCAGGCCGCTGATTACTGTCTAGCCTCTGACTGTGTCAGCAATCTGTCCCTCCTCCCCCTAACCACAGAAGGCAAACCAAGCTCAGTGTCTTTGTGAAAATCAAGGCCGGAGTGTGCAGTCCGCCTGGAGAGGGGGAGGGAATTATAAAATTAAACTGGGAAGGTGAGGTGGCAGTAATATCACTCACTGGGCTGAGGAGTGGTAGATGGAGTTTAGTTTGGATTAATGCGAGGTATTGGATTTGGTAAATCAAATAAGAGCAGGACCTATACAATTAAAAGCAGGGCCTTTGTCAGTGTTGTAGAACAGAGACCTAGGCCGTCAGCGTACCCATTGGGTGGGGGGGGGGGGGGGGGAGGGTGGCTGCGTAAAAATCTTATCAAGTGTCATTGGCACTTTGGATTTTGTTTCGTTCTTTTTTATGTTTTTAGCTTTGGAAAGTTTTGAGAGTTTGTTAGTTGCAGTAGCTTTAGTTTGTACAGGTTTAAGGCTCGATGAGTCTTTTGTCATTAATGCTCAGCGATGTGTAATTCGATATGAAATTCTCGAGAGTTCAAATGCTGCTTGCAGTGTGTTATGGATAATGATGTGCTTAAATGGTGTACCTGGAACATTAAGGGGAGCCATCGTCCAGTCAAGAGGAAAGATATGCTTTCTCGTCTTAAAAAAGAGAGAGTTGTCCTATTGCAGGAGATGCACCTTGATGACAAGGAACATTTGACGTTACAGCAGGGCGGGTTTGATCGGGTTTATATTTCGTCTTTTAATACTAAGAGTCGGGGGAAAGTCATAATGGATAGGAAGAATCTTCCATTTAAATTACTAGATTGTATTAACACCCATGGAAAGATCATAACCGCAAAGTCTTGAACCACGGGAATTAATACAGTATTTTAAATGTTTATTGCCACCCGGTGCACCCTCTTAAAACCCTGGAAGATGCATTTTCCAAATTCAGTTATCTTGCATCATGGCACATGATTGTAGAAAGAGATTTCGACTGTCTTATGGCCCCACGATGGACAGAATGTCCAAAGGTCCCCCAATACCCTCGTTATAATGTAAGCAATTAATGGATTTGGGTCTAGAACTAGAGCTGGTGGATGTCTGGAGGCAGATCTACCTCACAAGTAGGGAATTTATTTTCTTCTTTAACCCGCAGAAATCGCTGAACAATCTTAGATTCGGTGGCATCCTGCACAATTGGGAATATTACCCCAACATACCTGCCCCAGAAGTGGGATAAAAGTCACATAAAATTATGTTGTATGCAGATGGTCTTATGTTTTTGTCAAATCCCGCAATTTTGGCAGTTTACGTGATGCAATGCATTAATTCGCTTGTCGCCTTTTCGGGCTTTAAGATTAATTTTACAACGTTGGAGGCCATCTCTATGGGAGGTCTTGGGGAAATACCTGATGAGGGCAAATCCAGTTTTCCTTTTAAATGGTCACGGGGGGGGGGGGTGGGGTGTGGTGGGGGAGGGTTTCCCAATTTCGGTATTTTCATTACATCCGTCTTTGATCATTTATTTAACGTGAACTATGTCCATTTGTTTGACTAAATTAAACAAAACCTTCAAAGATGGGAGGCACTTCCAATGTCCTGGCTAGGTCTGATAGCTCTTATTAAAGAATGTCCTTCCTCATTTACTATAGCTCGTGTGAATGCTTCATTTGATGTTTCTCACATAGGTAATTAGGAAACATATTGGCTGGTTTAGCTCTTTTATTTGGCAGCATAAGCAACTCTTTATCAAGCTAACCAAATTGCAACTACCCCCAGATTGTGGGGAGTAGATCGCCCAGATAAAAGCTATCAATCAAGCTCTTTTTTTATCCTATGTTAGTCCCTGGGCTACTGTGAGATATTGAACCCTATCAGATTAAGTGAACCTTTGTTAGTCTGTTTTTCATAGCTAAATTGACAACATTTATGAAGTATTGTCATAACCCAATAATTATCAATATTGTTAAAGCATGAATGACAATGCATCAGGTCGACGGCAATACAGACAAAATTATGTTTCTTACCCCTGTAATTGGTATACCAGGTTGTCATCCGGGGATACTGGATTCCAGGTTTAAACTGTGCACAGCAAGGGGTGTCCCTTGCTTGAGTGATTTAGAATTAGTAGAATCCATACAGTGTGGATACAAGTCCTTGGGCCCAGCAAGTCCACTTCGACCTTCTGAAGAGTAACCCAGCCAGACCCATTCCCCTACCATCCCATATTTACCCTGGCTAATGCCCAAACCTACACATCCCTGAACACTATGGGTGATTTATCAATGACCAATTCATCTAACCTGCACATCTTTGTACTGTGGGAGGAAACCCACACAGACACGGCGAGAATGTTAACTCCACACAGCCAGTCACCCAAGGCCAGAACCAAAGCCGAGACCATGGTGCTGTAAGGCAGCAATGCTCACCACTGAGCCACCACGTGTTATTTGATGTAGAAACAATGCTATCATTTGATCAAATAACTCGTACGTATGGACCACTAGTAGAGACCTCTTCTTTTTTTTCCAGATCAGAGATTTGATTAAAAAAACACACTTTTACCACACTCTGACAGATCCAATAAAGGGAAGAGTGTGCTTATTGCTTAGAATACACTCTCTGTCAGTACTCTTTATCATTAGTTGGAGAGTGTCCCCTCAGACGAGACTGTGTAGCTTTGTGATGTCTACGAGAGAGTTGGGGGTTCAGAACACTTCGGAACATGGGAGGATATTTGTGAAAATGCTCGAAGGATTTTGATCTGTAATAGGACCCATTCCATGCAGTTGAAAATTCTTCGTAGGATCTATCTGACCCCAACTTGTCTCTCAAAATTCAAAGTGGGATTATCTTCAGCATGTCCTAAATGCAGAATGACTACAGGCACTCTTACTCATTGCATATGGTCCTGCTGCAGACTTCATCAATATTGGAGGTATTGCAAAGGAGAGAGAGAGAGAGAGAAGGTGTTGCATGCAGTAGTGAGAGTGGGGGATCATGAGCCTTGTTCGGGAGTAGTTGCAATCACAGATATACAGTGATTGTGAGGGAGCAGACAGAATACGGTGACCCTTATCCTGACAGAGCGGGGAAGGTTATTGATGCTTGTCCTGTATTGCTGGACATTTCTTCAGACCTCAAATACTGCACTGAACTCGGTAGTGAGCACACATCATACTCGGTGGGTCTGGTAGTGTGGCAACCTCTGAGATGGGAATGTTCCCCCTCTGTACTCGCCCATCCAACACGCCCACCTTGCTCCGTCAACAAACCATGGTGTAATTGCCCCTTAACTACCAATCTGCCATTTCCCTACCTTTGCTCTGTATCCATCTAATCCTTTCCTATCTGTGTATTTGTCCAAATGCTTTTTCAATGTTGTTATTGGACCCACGTCAACCACTTCCACTGGCAGCTCAGTCAAATTTTCCAGTTCACCTTGGATTCCATGCGATCTAACCTTCTAGAGCGGCCTACTATGTGGAACCTTATCAAAGGCTTTACTGAAATCCATATAGAATATGTCTACAACCTTGTTCTCATCAACCTTCCTGGTCACTTCCTCAACAATCTCTAACAAAATTTGTAAGGCATGATCCGTCATGCACAAAGCCATGCTGACTGCTCCAAGTCAAACTCTGTCTTTCCAAATGCATGCACACCTTACACAGGAAAGCCACACACACAGACCAAGTCCTGAACTATGAAAGCAACCACCCCAATACACACAAAAGAAGTTGCATCAAGACACTGTTCAAAAGGGCCACAACACACTGCAGCACACCAGAACTGCAAAAAGAGGAAGAGGAACACCTATACAAGGTATTCACAAAAAACGGATATCCTCGCAATTTCATCAACAGTTGCCTAAGCGAGAGACAACAGAACGAGGACATGCCGCAACCCAAAGGACTAGCCACACTACCATACACCAAGAACATCTCTGAAATGACAGCCACTAGGACTGCGACCACTAGGACTTATAACAGCACACAAACCAACAGCCACCCTCAGACAACAACTCACCAAAACTAAGGACCCGATACCCAGCATGAGCAAAAATAACGTAGTGTACAAACTCCCATGCAAGGACTGCACAAAACACGATATAGGACAAACAGGAAGACAGCTAACGATCCGCATCCACGAACATCAACTCGCCACGAAACGACACGACCAGCTATCCCTAGTAGCCACACACGCAGACGACAAGCAACATGAATTTGACTGGGACAAAACTACCATTATAGGGCAAGGGAAACAAAGAACAGCCAGGGAATTCCTCGAAGCTTGGCACTCATCCACAAACTCAATCAACAAACACATAGACCTGGACCCAATATACCGGCCACTACAGCGGACAGCTGAAACTGACAACCGGAAGCGGCAGGGACAGGCCACTATAAATGCCGGAGGAAAGACCACAGAAGCGCTTCACAGGAGGCTCCCAAGCACTGAGGTTGTCACCGAGACAGGGGACGAAACGTTTGCAACAAAAACTTCCAGCTCGGTGAACAGGACCACAGCATGCACATCTTATCTCTCAGAACCTTCTCAAGTGGTTTGCCGAAAACAGGTGTGAAGCTTACTGGTCTATATTTCCTAGGCTTTTCTTTGCAGCCCTTCTTGAATCAGGGCATTACATTTGCTACCGCCCAGTCTTCCGGGATCTTGGTCCCTAAGCTTTTTTGTCTCGCCTCTTACAGTCCTCTTAGATATATCTGGTCAGGACCAAGAGATTTGTCTCACTTTGTGCGTTCTAATATGTCCAACAACAACTCTACTGTGATATGGACAGTACCAAGATATGACCACTAACCTCCTAAAGGTCACAGATCTTCATGTATTTCTTCATGATAAACACAGAGGGGAAATTGAGGACTTCACCCATCTCTTGAGGTTTTACACATGCATGCCGGTTTTGGATTTTAAAGCATCCTATTCTCTCTCTAGTTGCTCTTTATCTTTACTATGCTGAATTTGGATTCACTCTAATCTTCTCAGCCAAGACTACCTCATACCCCTTTATGGCCTTGCTGATTTCCTTCTTCAGTAAACTCCTCTATCCCCCTGTATACCTCCAGGGATTCCCTTAATACGAGCTGCCTGAACATGAGCCACGCCTCCTTTTTTTATGCTCAAATCCTCAATATGTCTTGACATCCAGGGTTCTCTCTTCCAGTCTCACATAACCTTTACCCTCACAGGAAAATGGAAACCTTGAACTCGAGCTATCTCACTTTTAAATCCCTCCCACTTGCCCGAGATCCTTTTACCTGGAAGCAAACAACTCCAATCATCCCCTGTAAACTCCTGTGTAACTCCAACAACATACGCCTTGCCCCAATTTAGAACTTGAATCTGTGGAACAATTTTGTCCCTACCAGAACTATTTTAAAATTAATACAACTCTAATCACTTTTACCAAAATGCTCCGCCACTTTATCTCCTTCACCTATCCTGCCCTATTTCCCAACAGTAGGTCGGGTTTGTCCTTCCCGAGTACGATACTCTATATATTGATTGTGGAAACTTTGCTGAACACACTTAACAAATTACGTTCCATCTAAGTTCTTAACCATCTGGAACTCCCAGTGTTTGTTATGAAAATTGAAATCACCTATTATAACAACCCTATTGTTCCTGCAAGTCTCCCCAGTCCCCCTGCATATTTGTTCCTCTAATTCACATTGTTGATTATAGTGCAACCACTATAACATTACCATCCCCCTCGAACTACTTTACACCATTCACGAAACCTCATTGGATATTATCTCAGGTATTTCAACTTTAAATACTGTTGCGATCAGAACTATTGGTATTTAAACTGTTTCCATTTACATCTCTACGTCGCAGTGATTTTCACATCCATGGCACCCCTTGTCAAGGCACAGTGGAGATATAGAGCTGTAAATGGATGGGAGCTGCACATCCTGTCACTTCCAGCATGGGCTGCAAGTTTCCCCACACTGGGCAGCGATCTAACACAGTGTTACCGAACAATGCAACAGCCTGGGTTTATATATGAATGAACGAGTGCGTTTGCAGAGCTCCCCAAGCTGGACATTTAGGCCACGATTATTGATCAAGCATTGGTGTGGGCTGGTGTGTTCCATTCTGGATATTGCTGGGTTGCATTCTGCAGTACGCTAGCCATATCTTCACAGTGCTCCATCCTGAAAGTATAATGGATGGGCTGGTTATGTGAGTTGGATTGCGAATGTGAGAGAACTAAACATCTGGCAATACCTTTATTTTACGTTTTCGTTCTTGTGATTGGACATTTCAAATCCAGATTCATCCGGTTAGACCCGACCCTCTGGATGAGTCATGGTGACTGTTGTTGCAGCATCTGAGTCTGCAACATGACCAATAAATGGAGCAGAGGCTGCAGAGAGGGGAGTCTCCGTAAAATGGAATGAGGGAATCACATTCAGATCTTAGTGAAGCTTGGGGCAGGATTGTGTGGACCACGAATGCAAATTATTCATATATTTCTGTTTGTTCCAAGCAAACTCCCCTTCTCTCCCGGTGTCCCATACTGGTGGGGAGTGAGTCCCCTCCTCCTGTTCCTGCGTAACAGGATCCTCGGGCCTCACTAGCCTCTAGATTTCCCTGTGTCCCAGTTTCGAGCAGTTGGATGACCGCCTTCTGTTCCTGTGCCCTAGTCTCGAGAAGTTGAGTGACTGCCTCCTGTTCCTGCGACCCAGCCTAGAGCAGTTGAATGACTCCCTCCTGTTCCTGTGTCCCAGTCTCGAGAGTTGAATGACTCCATTCTGATCTTGCGTCCCAGTCTGGAGCAGTTGAGGGAGTCCCTCCTGTACCTGTGTCCCAGTCTCAAGCAGTTGAATGACTCCTTCCTGATCCTGTGTCCCAGTCTGGAGCAGTTGAATGACTCCCTCCTGTACCTGTGTTCCAGTCTCGAGCAGTTGAGTGACTGACGCCTGTTCCTGTGTCCCAGTATTCAGCAGCTGAGTGACTGCCTCCTAAGCGAAGTTTTGTGAAAATAGATGTCCGCCAACTGCTCCAGAGTCACAGGCTCCAATAGCTCTGTGCTCACCTGCTGCAACTGTGGAATGGAATTGAGGGACTGAATGGCCTCTTCACATTCTTTACAGCTTTTCTTTACTAAAAGCCTTTCTCCTGTTTCTGTAAAACACCATCAAAATCTGAATGATGTATTTTTGTATTTGACTGTCAGTAATTGAGCAAACGAGCTGACTGACAGAATTCAGAAGCTGCATAGCCTTCTCCTGCTCCCGTGTTAAACACTCAAGAGTCAATACTCTCTGAGATGTTTGGCATGGAAAAAGATCCTTCGGTCTGGGCATCTATACCAACCAAATATCCTAAGTTTATCTCGTCTCCCTTGCCAGCACGTGGCCCATCTCTCTCTAAACACTTTCCAAACAAGCATCCATCCAAATGCATTTTAAATGGTATAACTGTACCTGCCTCCACCACCTCTTTTGGATGTTCAATCCATACACACTGCAGTCTCTGTGTGAAAATGTTATCCCTCATGTCCCTTTTTAAATCTTTCTCCTTTCACCTTAAGCCTTTATATTCTATACTTGGAATTGTCTATCCTGGGAAAATATATTGACTGTTTACTTTTTCTATGCCCCTCCTGATTTTATATACTTCTGAAAGGTCTCATCCTCAACACTTGAACATACTCCCAGCCTATTCAAACTCTCCCTGTAACTCCAACTCTCCAACACCTGCAACATTCTTTTAAATCTCTTCTGCACCCTTTCAAGTTTGACAACATCTTTCCGACAACAGGTTGACCAGAATTAAAGGCAATATTACAAAAGTGGCCAAACCAATGTCCTGTACAGATGCAACATGTCATGCAAACGCATAGACTCAAAGCACGCACTAATAAAGGGAAGAACACCGAGTGCCTTCTTCACTGCGCTGCCTACCTGTGACTGTAATTTCAAGGAACGGAGAACCTGCACCACAAGGTGCCTCACAGGGCAGCGATCGGGGTTTAATTCCATCCTTGAATGACTGGCTGTGTGGAGTTTGCACATTCTCCCCGTGTCTGTGTGAGTTTCCTCCGAATGCTATGTTTTCCTCCGACAGTAGAACGATATACAGATAAGGGTAGGTTGGCCATCCTAAATTGTGCATAGTACCCTTGGATGTGAGGGCAAGTGGCATTAGCCATGGGGAATGCAGGCTGAGAGGGATAGGGTAGGGGTTTGTCCAGTGTGATACTGTTTAGAGGGACGGTGTGGCCTCGATGGGCCGAAAATCCTGTTTCCTAACTGTAGGGATTCTATAATTTCTATGGAGTTCTCCTTTATTGGCAACTTTCGACAAGATCCTACCTATATGTCTAGCCCTGATTTTTCTTGCCAAAATGCAACACCTCACATTTATCTAAAATACACTCCATCTGCCACTCCTCAGCTCACCTAATTAAGTTCCCATTATATTCTGAGAGTTCATTCTTCACTGTCGACTACACCACCAAATTTGGAATTATCTACAAACTTACTGACAATACTTCATATACTCAAGTGCAAGTGATTTGTATAAGTAACAAAAGGCAGTGGACCCACTATTGATCTTTGCGAGCAGCGCCACTGGTCACAAGTCTCCAAGTTTAATGAACAAATGCCAACTGTCACACCCTGTCTCCGATATTCAAGAAAAGTTTGGACCTAAATGGCGAGCTTTCCCTGGATTCCAGGCAGTCTGACCTTGCTAACCAGTCTACCATGTAGACCATTTTGGTTTTCTTACTGAATTCCATGAAGACAACATCCACTGTCCTGCCTTCATCATTCATCTTCTTCACTTCCTCAAACATTCCACCGAGTCAGAGACGTGATCTCCAATTTTCAAAGCCCTCTTCTGTTCTTGTCTTTCCAAATGCATATACATCATTTCCCTCAAAAGCCCCTCCAACAATTTAGTCACCATTGATGTCAGGCTCACTGATCTATAGTTACCTGGGTTTTCCTTAATTTCTGAAATAATGACACTATGTTAGCAACTCTCCAGGCTTTTGCCACCTCACCTGTGGAAATCAATGTTACAGATATATCAGCCAAAGGCTGAGCAATTTCTTTCCTAGCTTCCCACAATATTCTGGGATACAACTGATCAGGTCCCAGAGATTTGTTCACCTTTATATGTTTTAAAATGTCCAACATCTCCTTGTAATATCGATACTTTTTTAAGATATCACTATGTATTTCTTCATTCTCTCGTTCTTGTAACCTCTTCTACATTTAATACTAGGAAAAATACTTGTTTAGTATCCCTTCCATCTTCTATGGTTCCACACATACGTAGCCTTACTGATCTTTAAGGTGCCCTATTCTCTCCCTAGTTAATATTTTGCAATTAAAGGATGTGTAGAGTTGCTTCAATGCCTCGTTGAAACTTTATTGCTGGAACAGCACAGCAGGTCAGGCAGCATCCAGGGAACGTTCCCTGGATGCTGCCTGACCTGCTGTGCTGTTCCAGCAATAAAGTTTCAACTTTGATCTCCAGCATCTGCAGACCTCACTTTCTCCTCAATGCCTCGTTAACCCGATTTCTAAAGCCATCTCATGTCCACGTTTTTCTGGCCCAATTTCCCCATTGACTATACACTTATTGCCCTTATACTCCTCTTGGGATTCACTTAATCTCAGCTCTGTTTACCTGACATATGTCTCCTTCGTTACCTTGACCAGAGCATCAATATATCTAGCCATCCAGCACTCCCTGCACCCACCAGCCTTGCCCCTCTCACTAATAGGAACACGTTGGCTCTGGACTCTCTGAAACCACGTTTTGATGGCCTTGCATTTTCCAACCATCCCTTTACCTGTGAATAGGGTATTCCAATCAGCCTTTCACAGGGCTCGCCTAACACTTTCAAAATTGGCCGTATTCAAAGTTAGAACTTTAATGTTTACATCAGTTATTTCCTATTCCACAACTAGTTTAAAACTAATATTTATGTGTAACAGACTTGAATGTTAAATAAACATTTCCTGCCCCTCTTTAATAGACTGGAGAGGCTGAATGACCTCCTCTTGTCCCTCTGAAATAGACTCAAGAGGCTTCATGGCTTCCTCCTGTCCCTGTGTAACAGATCCGAGACATTAAATGAGACAGCAACCCGTGGATTACGAGCAGCCGTTAAACTGCATCTAATGGAGGCCCATTCCTTCTCAGTTACAGAAACACAAACAACATAATGTTCTCCAGGTGTCCTCACAGTAACACCTCATGCAGCTGTAGCGACACATCTCTTTATTTTGAATGATTCTGTTGGCAAAATGTGTTAATATTCTAGATTTTCACCTTTTCAAGTAGCAACAGGCTAAAATGGGCTGAATGGCCTTCTCTTATCCCTCTGTAAGAGGCCCATTGGGACAGAATTGCTTCGGCCTGTTCCTGAGCAGCAGTCTCAATGCTCTGTCTCAAGGTTATGAAAGGATTTGACAACAGGGCATTAAAACCAGGAGTGGCCGCACACTGGTCAATAAGTACCGTACTTTGCGTTCAGGTATCGAAAAACTTGCCCACCCGACTTTTTGTTATGTAGCTGATCTGTTATTTTATAACTGATTCCTTTCATAAACAGAGTGGAACATATATAGACCCCTGCAGTATCCAGTTAATACTCTCATATACAAGTTAATAAAATAATTTAAAAGATTTAAAGATTTATGATCCATTCCTCAGCAACCCTCATCCATTCCATCCAAAACCAGTAAATGAAAAGTGATGTTTTGAACTGGTTAACTGAGCCTATTTGTTCATTAAGTGCGATTAATGCCAATCTCCATGGATTCTAATTATGGAGAAGGTGGAAGGCTTCCATCTTTTAATGATAAATGGGCTCCGTTCAATGTGTTAGCCCATTACATGAGCGGGAGCATCACCGACAGCACTGACAGGGATCAGCAGATCCAGAGAGACGGGGAGGAGAGATCAGAATCTGAGAACATTAGACTGGAATGTGCCAACAATGGATCAGAATCTGAAAACATTAGACAGGAATATTCCAACAATGGATCAGAATCTGAGAACATTAGACAGGAATATTTCAACAATATACAGGAGATTATTCGTTTATGTTTGTTATCTTTCTGCATTTTATTGGTGGTCATTATCATCGCGGATCTATTACGCTCTTCTCCTTGTTCAATATTTTTATTATCCCTTCCTGGCTATCGCTGGTGTTCCTGGTGAGTATCACTGTCCAGATTTTGTTTTCTACAAAACCAGTTATGACTGTATTACTGTTATTTCATATAGTCTACACATCTTGCCACTATTATTGTTCCTGTTGAATCTCTCAATCCAGATATTCACTCTACAGACCACTACTAACAACATCAATGAACGTGTTCAATTACTGTATCCCTCTGCTCTGGCAGTGTTACTCACGGGTCTCTATGTTGATCTATTCAGTTTCAGGGGAGAACCACAATGCATTGTATCATTGCCTTTGCTGTTAAGAGCATAGAGGTCACTGTCTACTACTCTGGTTACAAACTTCATTTCCTTCCACTGTTTCCATCCCATCCCTGGCCAATATCTGCAGCTGAAGCAGACAAGTCACAACTGTGGGAGATCCCTTTGACTATGAGCTGATTCTTGACACCATGCCCTGACCATTTCTAACTTGAAATACTCACCACTCCAGAATATATCTCACTGGTTTATTCCATCTCTTGTTTGAAACTTGAGCTATGAAGTATAGGCTTAATGAAGCCAATAATCTGCTGCTGAAGCTTCAAACCTGCCGAAACAAATCTGATGCGACCTCACACCAAACTCCCATCCATCTGTAATTCATGTGCACGCCGATGTATATTGCTGTTGTGTCTGGCAATGACTTTATTTTAACATTCTCAAACACTTTACCTCATCTGTCCATGAAACTTTCCTCGTTCTCTCTGTTGATTAATAAAAAGCCTGCCAGTTGTTCGTATTTAAAATAGTTTCCCCCATGTGCGTTCCTTCTCAAACAATGAGTTTCGCATTCAACCACACACACACACAGCAAACCTTCCCATTGTAGGCAGTAATCTGATGTGAGTATAGTTTGCATATGATAGTAACGTTTGCAATACTCTCCATGCTGGGCAGATCGTGCAGTTTACTGAGTAACACACTAGCAGGGTCTGCACAGCTCTCCATGTTGGGCAGTCATCTTGTCCCAGTTTATGTTGTTTGTGGTGCTCGGTGAAGCAGATTCAGAATTTGATGTAACAAACCATTTCAGCTGATCCGACAATGCCTTTATTCAATGTTCTCATTCTTGTAATTTTACTCACGAAGATCTCACTTCTCCAGTTCGTCCCACTGCCCTGTCTTTTTCCATATCTTTCCACAACATCTTTTCAGTTAATTAACTGTCTGTTTCTGTCTTTAATGTGAATTTCTCTGTCCCTCTGTATCTTTCCCTGGCCTTGAGTTTTGGCTCCCTGGTGTATCGAGTGCTGGCATTGTGAAACTCAGAAATACTGAAATGGTGTGTGTCAAGCTGTTGTTGACTTCCTGGTATGATCCATGTGATGTTCCATGGACAGGCGTGTTTCACAAGTTATGAAACATATCCTTGTAACTTGGTCTGTACCTGAATTTGTCCCTCTCATTTGACCTTGCGATAAGTAACACGAGGAAGCCCACTGAGTGAAGGACCAGGCATCTAAATTGTGTGACAATGCTGTTACTTTTTTAATAAAACGTTAGTTTCTCATTTTTTTAGTAAGAGGTCTTAAAGGCCAAACTGCCGACTGAAAACGGCTCAAGTAAATAACTTACAGGGCTTTTAGGGTATTTAATAAATAGTAGTAACAATGGCCAGCTCGCACAGACCAGGCTTTCTAGTTTGTTTTTTCTTGTAGCTGTAACAATCACCGGGTGCTTGGGGTCCCAAAGGGATTGGAATTTTTAGTAAATTATCCCTAGCTGCTAATCTCTCGAAAGCCTCACTTGATGGTGTTTCCTCCTGGATTGGAGAACTGCATGCAAGAATGCATGTCTGAATGTTCCTTTTTGCCAAGGGGTGTGTTTAGGTGATGTTAATAGATTGAACAGTTCATTTGTAGAATGTACTGTATCCAATATTCGGGTAGGTTTTCCAATAGTTAACTTATTCTAAATTCCTCTTCATTTTGTATGGATTTTCATTAGAGGATAGTGAGGTTGAGCAACCCTATGGTAGCCAAAGGCCTGATCAGGATCTGTTTAAATACATCCAGGCATTATCTAAATGTGATGAGAATGATGGGGGAGCCTTTTTAATTTGATTTCAGAAAGTAGATAAACAAGTGCAGTGGCTAGAGATCATGTGGATTTAGTTTATCCAAACAAAGCTAATTGGTATTTGCATCCCTATCGGAGGGGGTGAAGAAAGCCATCTGAAGTGCATATGAGCTTGTGCCAGACAGTGTTTCAGGAATCTAAAATAGCATCCCTGGTTAACCGCACGTTGTGTTTGAAAGGATAAAACAAAATAATTTTGAAAGTTGGGGAAGGGTATTGAAAGCAGAGCATACCTATGACACTCTGAGAGAGATTCTTATTTTGGAGAAGTTCAACAATTCACTTCCTGCAGTCCTGAGAACTCATGTGGAAGGGTAGAGAGTTACAATGGCAAGGTTAGAAGCTGAAATGGCTGATGATGATTTGGTTCAGAAATCGAAGTTTGGTTTCTGTGAGGGATTGAGAAGAATGTGTGAGATCTTCTTAAAACATATACCTGTGAGAGTAAGGTTTACTGGCATAGGCCAGGAGTAGCAGGTAAAGAGGTTACAGCATTAAGTGGTACAGAAGGATTTAATTTTTTTATGCTGAGACATGAGGAGCTATGTCATTCAGAAGGACTATTGGAGAGATGAGAAGTGCTCCATTATGCAACGTGTGGTCAGAGTGTCCAGTGGAAACATAAACAGATTTATTCCACAATGGGGAAGGAGGCCTTGAGCTTGGTGTTGGCGTTACAACATTTCAGCATTTAAATTTCCAATAACATACCTGAGACAAATCTTTATCACTGATCGTGACCCCTTAAAGTTTTTGGAGACGTTTAGGGAGAAAAATACCAGTCTGTTTCGACTGAGCTTATTCTTGCTGCCATTCAGTTTGAAATTATAAAGTTGACAGGGCGAGAAAAAGTAAGCTTTGACACATTGAGGAGACTTGGATGAAGAAAGACAAAAGGCATTCTGTGGCAGGAGTAAAATGACTGAAATCGAATAGAATTGTGAACATTTATATGCTCAGTGTCAATGTAATGCATATATATATTCATTCCAGTCTACTAATAGAGGAAGATTAGGTTTAAAATGAATCCATTTTTGTATATTGATGGATCATTTTATTAAAGGTGGAGTTGTGCGAATACTGTCACTGTAAAAAGGTTATTTTCTCTTGGGTTTTTTTTTTGAAGAGAGATTATAACGGCAGAGGTGTAGAACTGCTGTCTGAAAACAGTTTACGGAAATAACTGAGAAAGCCTTTAGGTTTTATTAAAACGGTGGGAACAATAGAAGGGCAGTGGCCAGACCAGGTTTCTTCGTTTTGTTTTTAGCTGCAGCATTCAGAAGCTGTTCGGGTCCCAGAATGGTTGGAAGTGTCAATACATGATCCCCAGCTGCCTTTCTCTCTGAGATCTCTGTTGATGTTGATTTCTTCTAGATCAGAAAACTGCATGTAAGGATCTGTATTTGAATATATCTTTGTGCCAAGCGGTGTAAACCAAGAAGGTACGGTATCTATTGTTTGTGTAAGTGTTCCAACACATAAGCCATCCCGAAATGTTCTTTTCTTTGATTGTATTTTAACTAAAGCATTTAAATAGATTATATTTTGCTTAATGTCGAGTGGTTTGACTAGTCACAACATATTTGGAAAGCAAACTTCACATCTATATTCAAAATAACGAAAGGTTTGGGTTTAAGCGGCCTTCTTAAAATATTTTGTGGGGATCTGGTCTGGTCCACAACACTTGTAGCCAAGGGGTTTCTAACTAACTCCTGTTATTGAAAAGTTAGTGCAGCAGCTGGGGATGGTTTGCTGGAAGTTGTGCTGTGAGCTGCCTCAGACATTCAGGGAGACCTGAGGATTTGGTGACCCAACTTTGGATGGAGCCTGGAGACTTTAGTTACAACATCTGGGTCTGCAACATGAACAACAAATGGAGCAGAGGCTGCAGAGAAGGGAAGCTTTGAAACCACGCAGTGAGTGTGTGTGGGGAAAGGGATCTGCTGTGTCCACCCCGGATTTTCCATGAACAGCTTCCCAAGCTCCATTTAACCCAGGAGCAGAGTGTGAGGGGACACTGATTGAACAAGGAGCTGGTCACAGAGCGGTGTCACCTCCTTTAACACGTCCTTCAGCTTCACACCAGGGGAAAGACGGTGCTGCCAGTGGCTGTTCGGTTCACAGTTTCATTCAGCTTCGAAAGAACATAGAACATAGAAGAATACAGCGCAGTACAGGCCCTTTGGCCCTCGATGTTGCGCCGATCCAAGCCCACCTAACCTATACTAACCCACTATCCTCCATATACCTATCCAATGCCCGCTTAAATGCCCATAAAGAGGGAGAGTCCACCACTGCTACTGGCAGGGCATTCCATGAACTTACGACTCGCTGAGTGAAGAACCTACCCCTAACTTCAGCCCTATATCTACCCCCCCTTAATTTAAAGCTATGCCCCCTTGTAATACCCGACTCCATACGCGGGAAAAGGTTCACACTGTCAACCCTATCTAACCCCCTAATCATCTTGTACACCTCAATCAAGTCACCCCTAAACCTTCTTTTCTCTAGTGAAAACAGCCCCAAGTGTCTCAGTCTTTCCTCATACGATCTTCCTTCCATACCAGGCAACATCCTGGTAAACCTCCTCTGCACCCGTTCCAGTGCCTCCACATCCTTCCTATAGTATGGCGACCAAAACTGCACACAATATTCCAGATGCGGCCGCACCAGAGTCTTATACAACTGCATCATGACCTCAGGACTCCGGAACTCAATTCCTCTTCCAATAAAAGCCAGTACGCCATATGCCTTCCTCACCGCACTATTTACCTTGGTGGCAACTTTCAGAGATCTGTGTACATGGACACCAAGATCCCTCTGCTCATCCACACTACCAAGTATCCGACCATTAGCCCAGTACCCCATCTTTTTGTTATTCTTCCCAAAGTGAATCACCTCACACTTAGCTACATTGAATTCCATTTGCCACCTTTCTGCCCAGCTCTGCAGCTTCTCTATATCCTGCTGTAACCTGCCACATCCTTCCTCACTGTCAACAACTCCTCCGACTTTCGTATCATCCGCAAACTTGCTCACCCAACCTTCTAACCCCTCTTCCAGGTCATTTATAAAAATGACAAACAGCAATGGTCCCAAAACAGATCCTTGCGGAACACCGCTAGTGACGGCACTCCATGAAGAAACTTTGCCATCAACTACTACCCTCTGTCTTCTTCCATCCAGCCAATTCCTAATCCAAACCTCCAACTCACCCTCAATGCCATATCTCCGTATTTTCTGCAGTAGCCTACCATGGGGAACCTTATCAAACGCCTTACTAAAATCCATATATACCACATCTACCGCTTTCCCCTCATCAACCTCCTTCGTCACCTTTTCAAAGAATTCAATAAGGTTTGTGAGGCACGACCTGCCCTTCACAAAACCATGCTGACTATCCTTGATCACATTATTCCTATCCAGATGTGCATAAATCCTATCCCTTACAATTCTCTCTAAGACTTTGCCCACAACAGAAGTGAGACTCACCGGCCTATAGTTACTAGGGTTATCCCTACTCCCCTTTTTGAACAAGGGAACCACATTTGCTATCCTCCAGTCTTCTGGCACTACTCCAGTAGACAAAGAGGACATAAAAATCAAGGCCAATGGCTCTGCAATCTCCTCCCTTGCTTCCCAGAGAATCCTAGGACAAATGCCATCAGGCCCAGGGGACTTATCTATTTTCACCTTTTCCAGGATTCCAACACCTCTTCTCTACATACCTCAAAGCCATCCATTCTACTTATTTGTGACTTGTATTCACATCGACGACAATGCCCTGTTCCTGAGTAAATACTGAAGAAAAGTATTCATTCAGTGTCTCCCCAATCTCTTCCGCCTCCACACGCAACTTCCCACTACTATCCTTGACTGGACCTATTCCTACCCTAGTCATTCTTTTATTCCTAACATACCTATAGAAAGCCTTAGGGTTTTCCCTAATCCTACCGACTAAGGACCTTTCATGTCCCCTCCTTGCTGCTCTTAGCTCTCTCTTCAGGTCCTTCCTGGCTACCCTATAACTCTCAATCTCCCCAATTGAACCTTCACGTCTCATCTTGAGATAGGCCGCCCTCTTCCATTTAACAAGGGATTCCAATTCCTTATTAAACCACGGCTCCCTCGCACGACCCTTTCCTCCCTGCCTGACAGGTACATAATTATCAAGGACACTCAATAGTTGCTCCTTGAACAAGCTCCACATATCATTTACACTCTTGCCTTGGAGTCTACTTTTCCAAGCCACACATCCTAAGTCATGCCTCACCGCATCATAATTTCCCTGACCCCAGCTATAACTCTTGCCCTGTTGTACACACTTATCCCTCTCCATCACGAGATTAAAAATCACCGAATTATGGTCACTATCCCCAAAGTGCTCACCTACCTCTAATTCTAACACCTGGCCTGGTTCGTTACCCAGAACCAAATCCAGTATGGCCTCACCTCTTGTTGGCCTGTCTACATATTGTGTCAGGAAACTCTCCTGCACACATTGAACAAACACTGACCCATCTAACGAACTTGAGCTATAGCTTTCCCAATCAATATCAGGAAAGTTAAAGTCCCCCATAATAACCACCCTATTACTGTCACTCATCTCCTGAATCACCTTCCCTATCCTTTCTTCAATGATTCTAGGACTATTAGGAGGCCTGTAAAAGACTCCTAACAGGGTGACCTCACCTTTCCTATTCCTAACCTCAGCCCAAACTACCTCAGATGGCAAGTCCTCATCCATCGTCCTTTCCACCACTGTAATACTATCTTTGACAAGCAATGCCACACCTCCCCCTCTTTTACCCCCACCTCTGACCCTACTAAAACATTTAAATCCTGGAACCTGCAACAGCCAATCCTGTCCCTGTTCTAGCCATGTCTCCGTAATAGCCACAACATCGAAGTCCCAGGTACCAACCCACGCTGCAAGTTCACCTACCTTATTTCGTATACTTCTTGCATTGAAGTATACACACTTCAAGCCACTTTCCTGTTTACAGGCACCCTCCTTGGAAATTGTTGCCATGTTCCTTCTATGTTCTGGAACTTTTCAAACAGGACTGGGTGACATATCCATCATCTCCCAGTATGTTGCCATCAATGTAACCATTCAGCAACGAAGGATATATATGGTGGATGAGGTAAATACATTGTTTCACCCTCAGCAGGGAACTGCCAGGTGTATCCAGTATAGTGGGATTCCCGATGGTGTACATGGCATCTGCGGAGTAGCCATGTCAATGGGGAGAGGGAGAGGAACTGAAGGAGCACTCTCTGTATTAATCTTGCAGTGTGCCCATCACGGTACATCATGTTGGTAAATTCCTCTGTCCTGACAGCAGCCACAGCCACTTCATTCACAAGCAGGCAGCCATTCCCATCGTCTTCAGATCTCCAGAAAGAAAGAAATGAATGTATCTTGGATAAAGGCCATCCCTTTGATACACGTTTGAAAACAGCATCCCCCATCACCAACCAAACACTTCAAAACATTCCATGTGTACGGAGAGCAATGGGGTTACTTGGCGTGTCAAAAGCAGACGATCAGGGATGGACAAAACCTCCCATGTCTGAACGGGTCTGAGTGAACCCCCCCCAGTACACAGTATCATTAATCCCTGTAATCCCTCTCCATTTCAGTACCATACTGCCTTCCATTATTCCTGTAAATGAAATGACAGATTATATCATGTTATATTGCAGCTGCCAAATTATTATCCATTGCCTTTACCAATCTGTATCTATCTGTAGACCCTCCACCCTCTCTTGATAATTTAAACTCTTGTTTACCACAGCAACATGACCAAACTCAGTATCTCTATATCTGTTCCATCCTCATGATCATTGATATAGATTGTAAACAGTTGAGGACACAGCACTGATCACTGTGCGACTCCACTGGTGACGTTCTGTCAAACTGATTTAGACTGATTTATCCGGAGTGCCTGCTTCCTGTTTGATACATAATCCTCCCCCATTACTATGTAACACAGTCGTAAAGCGAAATATGAACAAGGAGCATCAGTCAGGAATCCAACCCTTTGAACCTGCTCCGCCATGGAATACACTCATGGCTGATGTCATCGCGGCCTCTGTTCCACTTTCCTGCCATCTCTCGATCCTCAAACTCTAGTCTCTTATTGTAGATTGCGCCACATGAAAAAATATCCACTCCACAGCTACACTTTTAATTACATTTAGCATTTTACAGACCTCAATGAGCTCTCCTTTCATTCTTATAAACTCGAGAGTATAGGCCTAAACTGCTCAATTTCTCTTTATAGACAAACACTTCAAATATGGAATCAATCTAATGAAGCTCTTCTGAATTGCCTCCAATTACCTCATTCCTCAGCACACCCAAACTATACTCCAGTTGCAGCCTCACGAACGCCTTGCATAGCTACAGAAACACTCCCTACCTTTCTACACTATCCTTTTACAAATAATTGCTGACATTATGCTTGCATCCCTCATGACTTCAAGTACCCGCAAGCAAGTTTCCTGTGATATTCAAACAGGCACCCAGATCCCTCTGCACTTAAGCACTTTGAAGTTTCTCTCCATTTAGATAATAATTTGCCTTTTTATTAGGCTCGCCAACTTGAATAACTCTATATTTATCCACTTTAATTTTCATTGCCAAATGTTTGCCCATTCACCCAATCTATACATATAATTTTTAAATCTCTTGCATCATCATTCCGAAGTAATTTCCCACCAATGTTAGTGTCATCTGAAAATGTAGCTGTACTATTTCTATCCCGTCAACCGAGTAATAATGTGGATCACAAATGGTTGAAGCATGAGAACTGAAATCTATAGCACCCAACAAATTGCATTTTCCAATAGAAAATGACACAGTTAATTCATCTGACTGCATTTTTTTGGTTAACAAATCCTCCATCCAAGCCAATAAATTACTCCTAAACCGATGCTGGCTGATCTTACCATTCACTCTTTGGAGAAGCGACGTATCTGAATCCTTCATGAAGACCATATATATTCCATTTCCAGGGCTCCCATTATCCACCTTGTTTGTCACATCTTTAAATAACTCAAGAAAACACTTCAATCATGATTTATCCTTTGTAAAACCATGTTGACTCCGATGAATTGTGGTTTACGTTTGCAAATGTCCACAACAATGGATTCTAACAATTTGCCTTAAATTACAATACTTTATTGTTACATTTTACTCCCTAATGTATTCATTTATTATAAGTTCTTCCCTTTCTAAAACCTTTACGTTTTCTTTGAATTCCTGTTTGATAGGCAAAAGGTTTTAAGAGATGTGCTCCAATTGCTGCATAAGCGGTATGTGTGGCTGACTGGACTCATCATCCTGCTGGTGTACAAGATCGATGGGATGAACTCTTTCTGGTGTTCCCGTGTTGTCATCTCCAAGGCCAGAATGACCACCTCCTGTTGATGCGTTAGAGAGGTGGGGGATTATGGAATCTTCCTGTTGCTGTGTAACATTTTGAGGGGCTGATGGGTCTTCTCATATTTCTCCATAACAGGTGGACATACTGAACGGTCTCCTCATGTATCCCAGAGATGGGACCAAGGGAGCGATTGGTCTTCTCTTGTTCCCATGCAACAGACACGTGTCTGAATTACCTCCTCCGTTCTCATGAAATAAGTCTCAGATAGTTTTTATCCTTATCCAATTCTCTTGCAACAGACTCGGTGGGACTGAATGGCCTCTTGTTATCCCAGTGTAATAAATCTCTAGTCACTGTGTGATCGCTTCCAGTTCCTATGTTACAGACTTGAGGAGGCTGAATGGACTGATCCTGTTGCTGTGTAATAGGATACTGGTGCAGCATGGCCTACTCTGGGGCCAGTGTTATAGGCTCGAGGGGCTGATTAGCCTCCTCCTGTAAATATACATCAGGCTCCAGGGGCTGAACATCCTCGCCCTATTCTGGTGTAACAGGGTCGAAGGCCTGAATATCCTTCTGTTGTTCGTGTGTAACAGGCTGAAGAACGGAATGGATTCCTCCATTATCTGTGTAATTCTCTTCAGTTGTTGACTCCTTCCTGTCATCTATGTTGAAATAAGATCTTCTTTCATTTTTGTAAACTCCAATGGCTATTGGATCAACCTGATCAACCTTTCATTATACGCTAGCACCTTCATTGCAGGAATCAGTTGAGGGGACCATCTCTGAGCTGCTTCCAATATAACAACATCCTTTCTTCATTGAAGAGACTAAATCTGCACACACTATTCCAGATGTAATCTCACTAAGATCCTGTACAGCAGCAGCAATGCTTTACCAGCCTGCCGTAAGGTTCCCACCCAGGTTAGGTTATAGTCCACTAGCTTTCGGAACGACGCTCCTGATGAAGGAGCGTCGCTCCGAAAGCTAGTGTGCTTCCAATTAAACCTGTTGGGCTCCAACCTGGTGTTGTGTGATTTTTAACTTTGTACACCCCAGTCCAACACCAGTATCTCCAAATCATCACCCAGGTTAAAGCAGTCTCAGCTCTCTGAGGGAAATACAGAGCATTGTTGAATGATCATTGTCCTTCTAGACTCCACTAGCATAACGGGAGATCTGGAGAAATTAATGTTTGAGAAGATCATAAATGATGTGGTGAGATGATCTCTGCCATTAATCTCCCCAAAGTCCACGTCGCTCAGATTCTACAGAAGGAGAAGGAAACATTGATGGGAGTTATATATCAAAGTGAAAGCTGCAATACAAATGTTGGGCAGGTTATAAAACAGGAAAATGAGATATACACATTTGTGGCTACTGCAGTAATAATGTACTGTTTACATTATATCTAAAATGTGTTAACCCAACTGAATGCTAATGCTGGGAAAAATGGATTTCATGAGCATGTGTTAGATAGCTGGCATTAACATTTTGTCGAGCACGGAGCGAGAGATCAAGTCATTTAGAAATTGATGTTGGATGATCAGAAAAACTAATTGAAAACTTTGCTGTAAAGGACCTTTTGGGATCAGTGACCACAATGCATTGGTTTTCTTTTATGCTGTTTGAGTACACGGTAGTTTTTGTTTTATTTGATGTAACCGTTATCAATCTGAATCATGCAAACCCTGAAGGTGTGAGGAGAAAGTGGGCATTGCAGCTGCTGGAGATCAATGGCGCTGGAAAAGCACAGTCAGGCACAGTACTAGGACCAAGAGCAATGTCGTTTCGGGCACAAACCTTTATCAGGAATGAGGCTTCTGGGTCAAGGGAGCTGAGAGATAAATGAGAAGTGGGTGTGGCAGGAGGCAGGTAGCTAGGAATGCGATAGGTAGATGAAGGTGGTGTTGAAAGTGATAGGTGATGAAGGGAGACAGAACGCCTCATCTATTGCATCCTTTAAACTCAGTGTGGTCGTCTCTACATTGGCGAGACATACGTGGATCATTTCAGAGAACATCGCTGGAACAGCCACATTGATCAACTCCACCACCTTGTGGCTAAACACTTTGACTCTCCTTTACACTCTGCCAAGGACATGAGAGTCCTGGGCCTCCTCCATCGCCAAACCCTAACCACCCGAAGCATGTATGAAGAGAGGTTCCTCTTCTGCCTTGGGACCCTCCAACCACAGGGGATTAATGTAGATTTCACCAGTTTCCCCATTTCCCCAACTCCACCTTATCCCAGTCCAATATTCCAACTCAGCACACTCCCCCTTTGAACGTTCCTATGTGTTCATCTTCCTTCCCATCAATCTGGTCCACCCGCCTCTCCGACCTAACCCTTTCAGCCTCACCTTTAACTACCTATTAGGTCAAAGGAAGCAGCTTAGAAAAATGCCAGTGTTGTAATAAGCCAGTGGATTCTGAGAAATGTAGGACTCAGCAACGGATGACCAAGAAACTGAGAAGGAAATCAAAAAGCGAAACAGCATGCAGACAAAAGAAAACCATAAAGACTGCTAAAAAAAAACGTATATCGGTGTATGAAACAAAAGTAAAAACAAGGTCAAATGTGGAACAGTAGGTGTGCGGACAGGGTAATTTATTGAAGAGAACAGAGAAATCACAGGGGAAAGAAACAGTTTCTTTGTGTCTATCTTCAAGGCAGAATATCCAGAAATTCTCCCAGAAATACCAAGTGACCATGGAACTTGTGCAAGTAAAGTCTAAGATCATTCTTATCAGTGTTGAGTTCATCTTTGAAAAGGAAGCTGGATTGAGTATTTATAAATCTGACAGATCAGATACTTCATACAAGAATTTCAGAGGAAGCAGCAATAGACGTATTGATTGCATCTTAGATTTTTATGTTATTTTCCAATACAATCCGGAAAGATAATTAGCCACTCTGGATATGGAAAAAGTTATAAATATTATCCAACAGTTTAAGAAAGGATGAAGACGGAGAGTGGTGAACTACAGATCAGTTAACTAGTAATCCGCGGTCGGGTGTCTCTTGGACTGAATTACAAAGAACGTGTTACTGGATATAAAGAAGGTAATGGGAAAACTGGGGAGGATGATAATGCATCGATGAAACGAAAACCATAAGTGGCAAACATTTTTTGGAATGGATTGAAGATGATTCTTGTGGACGTGGGCAACGAGGAGCTAATGGATAACGTATCGTTGGATATTCAGGAGGATCTTTTTTTTTAAGAACTCTCCCACTAACATCATAAGAAAAGTTAAAGTGAAATGAATTGCGAAGAACGCATGCAAATAGGAAACGAAAAATTAGATTTACATTCATGTGTATGTAATTGCAATATAGAACATGTCGTGCACCAGCTGCATATAGTGTTGCTGATACTAAACTTAGAGTATTGTGTACCGATTGGCGTCCCAATCTAAGATAGAATATACTGACTACAGAGGAACTGCAAAAGGTATTTTCCAGACTTATCCCTAAAATGGCAAGATTGTCTGATGGGGAAACTCAGCCTGTGATCTCGAGTTTCAAAAGATGAGAGGTGATTGTAGTGAAACTTAGAAACTTAGAAACATAGAGGGGACTGAATAACAGAGGGACATGGAGAAGTGCAAGCAGGCGAGATTAGCGAGAATCCCACGGTATTCTACACGGACAAGTAGAACAGAATAATCAGCAAACAGTTAGTGACTATTAGAAACCAAAGGGGGGCAATCAGTGCGTCAACCCGAAGAACATTGATAGATTGTTACATGTAAACATCACAGCTGTTTTACTTGGGAGAAGGAGGATGCAGGTACAGAATTCGAGAAGATGGACTGGAAAGATCTTGAAGAGATTAATGTAAAATACGAGCGGGGGTTTGAGGCTTTGTCTGGTATAAAATTGGACCAATCCGCAGGTCTGGATACTGTTGGAGTCAAGGGAGGAAATTTTAATTGGGATCTGACCACAGGGAAGGTGCTAGAGGACTGGAGAGCAGCTAATATGATTCCACTTCACAGTAAGGGTGGTAGAGATTTGCCAAGGTAACTACGGACGAGTGAGTATTAGATCACTGTTCGGGAAACTACTGGAGAAAATAGAGAAGGAGAAAATCGAACTCCAATCAGAGTCGCAAGGTTTGATCAGGGATAATAATCATGACTTTATCAGAGTGAAGTCACACCTAATGAATTTGATTGAATTAGTTTGAGGAGGTCGCTTAGTTAGTTTTGCAGCAAGGCCTTTGACAAAGTTTCACATGGGAAATTGAATAAATAAAGTAAAATCTCAGAGTATCAAGGATAACTTGAAAAGTTACAACGAATATTGTCTTAGTGTCAGGAGGCAGAGGGTGATGGGAAAAGGTTGTTTGTGTGACTGGAGACCAGTGTCCCCTGGTGTACCACAGGGATCAGTGCTGTGTCCCTTATTGTTTGTAGCATTCATAAATGGTATAGATGTGAATCTGGAGGGGGAGTGGGTGGAGGGGTGGGAATTGTGATAAGTAAGTTTGTGTTTGACACAAAGATTTGGCTGGGTCGTTGGCAGTGAGGAGGAAGTTCTCATTTTACAGAAAAATACAAGTGGAATGATCAGATGGGCAGATCAATGGCAGATGGAATATGATCGTGATAAATATGAGGTGATGTATTTTGGAAGGAGGAACCAGACATGGGGTATACACAATGATTGGCAGCACACTAGAGAGCTCAGAGGGTGTTTCTCCACACATCCCTGAATGTGACTGAACAGGGTAATGGGCTAGTTAAGAATTGAACCTTGGGTGGAGCGTTTATTAAACAGGGAATATATTATAAGTGTTATATAGGGCTTTGGTTAGTCAATGATGGAGTACTGTATGTAGTCTGCGAGCCTCATTACAAGAAAGATGTGATTGTACTGGAGTGGTTGCAGAGGAGATTCACTAGGATGTTCCCTGGGATGGAGCATATCAGGGAAGCTGGATAATCTCAGGTTGTTTACTTTGGACAGAGAGGCTGAGGGAGATGTGATTCAGAAGGATACGTTAACAAGGGGCATGGACAGGGTGGATAGACAGCAACTGTTCCTTTTTGACAGAGGGTCAATAACAAGGGAGCACACCTTAAAGTGAAGGGTTTGACGTTCAGAGAGGATTTAAAGATTACTTTTTTTTCACCCGGAGGTTGTTGAGGTCTGGAATGTACTTCCTGAGAGGGGAGTTATCACGGCTAACCTCTCAACCGTTAAGTGTACTTGGACGAACACTTGGAAGTGTCATAACATTCCAGGCTATGGTGCTGGTGTTGGAAAGTGGGACTAATATAGATCGTGTTGTATTTCTGTTGGTACAGAGACTATGCTCCTGTGCGTGTATGATGTGGAGCTGACCAGCTTAAGACGGGAATTGATAGGTTTCTGAAGATAATGTTCACAAAGGTTATAAGAGTGAACTATTATAGCTTGTCAAATTATGTCAATGTGAGAAGTATGAAAAAAACAGTGCGGCTTCCTTCTAGTTTGAAACCAGAGAATGGAGAATGGGAAACAAGGAAATGGCAAAACTATGAATCCACTACTTCAGTTCTGTCTTCACAGAACGTTCTGACAATACCAGGAAAACCAAGTCTGGTGTGGGAAAACGATATAGTACATGGAACATAGAACATAGTAAGTAAATGGTTTGGGAGAGATTACTGGGGCTGAAAGTAATGGTCATAGACAACACTAACATAGATTTGTGAAATGGGAATCATGTTTGAGAAACTGACTGGGAGACAAATGAAAGAGAAACAATGGATGTAAAACACGTGGATTTTCAGAAAGATTTTGGTAAAGCTCCCAGCCTAGTTTGCAAAGTCAAATCTTAGTGGATTGGGGCGTATATATGGACAAGCTTTTCGAATGGGACAGCTGGCAGGAAACAGTGAATAGAAATAAACAGACTTGTGAAGCACCAACCTGACATTGTATTTAAGGTATGATTCCGTGAGTATGACCATGTCCCAGACACCCCATCACCTTCCCCAGATATCTCCTGTTTCACCAGCAGGACAAAGCAGAAGTGGTTGCACAGTGTGAATACAGTTGGAAGGGAATTGCTCTGGGAGTCCTCAACAGTGACCTGTATCCCATGAAGTCTCATGGCGTTAGTTGACACATGGGAAAGGAAACCTCCTGCTGATTACCATGTACCAGCCTCTCTCAACTGATGAGACATTACTCCTCCATGCTGACCAACACTTGGAGGGAGCACTGAGGGTGGTAAAGGCACAAAATGTACTCTGGGTGGGGGATATCAATGTCCACAAAAAGAGTGGTTCGGCAGCAGCATTACTGATTGAGCTAGTCAGGTTCTAAAGGATATAACTTCTCGACTCGGTCTGCGGCAGGTGGTGAAGGAACCAACAAGAGGGAAAAGCCATATTTGACCACAGCCTTACTGATCCGCCAGTTGCAGAAGTATCTGTCCATGACAGTATCGGTAATAGCGACCACCGCATAGTCATTGTGGAAACAAAGTCGCACTTGCACATTGAGAATATCCTCCACCATTTTGGGTGGCACTATCACCGTGCGAAATAGGACAGACTTCGAACAGATCTAGCAGCTCAAATCTGGGTTTCCATAAGGTGCTGTGGGGCATCAATAGCAGCAGAGTTGTACTCCAGCACAACCTCACGGCCTGGCATATCCTCCTCACAACAATTACCATCAAGCCAGAGGATCAACCTTGATTCAATGGACAGTGCAGGAGGGCTGGAGCAGCACCGGGCATACCTGAAAATGAGGTGACAGCCTGGTGAAGCCACCAACCATGGCGACCTGTGCGCCAAACAGCATAAGCAATAAGTGATAGACAGAGCTTAGTGATCCCACAAGCAAAGGATCAGATCTCAGCTCTGCAGTCCTTCCACTTCTGGTTGAGAATAGTTATGGACAATTAAACAAATCATTGAAGGAGGAGATTCCACAAGTATCCCCTTCCTTAATGATGGAAGAGCGCAGCACTTCAATGCAAAAGATAACGCTCATGCATTCGCAATAATCTTTCGTCAGAAGTGCTGAGTGGATGATCCACCTCAGCCTCCTCCAGTCGTCCTCAGCAATTCAGTTACCAGTCATCAACCAATTTGATTCACTCCACGCGATCTGCAGTTTCAGTTGGAGACACTGGATACCCCAGAGGGTACATACGCTGACAACATTCTGGCAATAGTACTGAAAAGTTGTTCTCCAGACCTTGTCACTGCCCTAGCTAAGCTGTTCCAAATCCGTTACAGCAAAGACATTCCCCCGATTTCGTCGAAAATTACCCCAAGTATCTCCTATGCAGAAAAAGCAGAACAAATCCAATCCGGCCAGTTACCACCCCATCAGTCTACTCTCGATCATCAGTAAAGTGGTGGAAGGCCTCAGTGCTTTCAAGCAGCACCTGCTCAGCAATACCCTGGTCAATGACGCCCAGTTTGGGCTGCCCCAAAGTCACTCAGCTCCTGATCTCATTACCTTGATTCAAACATGGACCAAAGAGCTGAATTCCAGAGGTGGGGTGAGAGAGACAGCCCTTTAAAACAAGGTTGCCTTCGACCAAGTGTGGCATCAAGGGGCCTTAGCAAGACTAGAATCAATGGGTATCAGGGGCAAACTCCACGCTGGTTAGAATCATACCTGACACGTAGGAAGATGGTTATGGTTGATAAAGGCCAGTCAACTCAGCTCCAGGACAAGTCTGTAGGAGTTGCTCGGGCAGTGGTCTATACCCATACATCTTCAGGGCTTCTTCAGCAATGGCCTTGCCTCTATTATAAGGCCAGAAGTGGGGATGTTCGCCAATGATTGCACAATGTTCAGCAACATTTGTGGCTCCTCATATACTGAAGCAGGCCATGTCCAAATGCGACAAGATCTGTAAAGTATCCAGGCTGACAAGTGACAAGAAATATTCACGCCACACAAATGCCACACCCTGACCATCACCACTAAAATACAATCTAACCACTGCTGCTTGACATTCAATGGTGTTACTGTCACTGAATCCACGTGGACTGCAGCGGTTCAACAAGGCAGCTCACCACCAGCTTCTCAAGGGACAGCCAGGGACAGGCAATAAATGCTGACCCAGCCAGTCACACCCAGATTCAGGAAATAAATATTATTTTAAAAAAAAAATAACCGAGGAAGGTTGCTGGGATATCACAGGGATCGGTGCTCGGACCCTAGCTGTTCACAATAACCATTAAACATTTGGTTGTGGGAATCAAATACAATATATCCCAACCTGCTGACAGAACTAAAGGATGTTGGATTGTGAGTGGGTGAGAAGGTTGTAAAAAAGCTTCAAGGTGACGAACACAAGTGGAGTGAATGGGCAAATACGTGGCAGATGGAGAGCAATGTGGGTAGAAAAGGCGGTGTGCCCTTTGGTGGGAACAATAGACTGGCAGCCAATCATTTGAAAAAGGATTGTTTGAAACATGTTGATCTACAAAGGGACGCATGCTCCTTTTTGTTGTTTCCTTCTGCGCAGTCCTCCGAGGTCCCTGCAGCACAGTGAGGTCTGAACCCAGAAGTCAACACTGGGAATGGCACTGACACTGACACACTGACCAGTGTGCAGAGACCCACTAAGTGGGGAGCTGTAACATTGCAAAGGATCTGGATCTCCCTGTACACCAGTCACTGAAAGCAATATTGCAGGAAAGAAAGCAATTAGGAAGATCAATGAATTGCTGACCTTCATTCCAAGGGGATTTGAGTCGAGGAGTAAGCGTGTCATACTACAGCTGTACAGGGACTTGGTGACTCCCCATTTCAAACACTGTGCAGTATTGTGTGCAGGTTTGTTCTCCATACCTCATAAAGGACAAACCTGACATTGAGGGAAAGCAGTGAAGGATGACCAGACCGATGTTTGCGATGACAGGCTTGTTGTGGGAGCAGAGTTTGGGGCGACTGGGCCTGTATTCCATGGGGTTTAGGAAAATGAGTGGAGATCTCAATGAGATATATAAAACTCTGACAGGGTGAGACGGATTGGAAGCAGGGATGAAGGACCTGAACTTAAGCGAACTTACATTTGCCAGGAATTGTTGTTGGAGAGACTGTTAGGTTCTAAGATTGATAAGTCCCCGGGGGATGATGGTCTAAATCCCAGGGTACTGAAGGAGGTGGCTCGAGAAATCGTGGATGCGTTGGTGACTATTTTCCAGAGTTCGATAGATTCGGGGTCAGTTCCTGCAGATTCGAGGGTGGCTAATGTTATATCACTTTTTAAGAAAGGTGGGAGAGAGAAAGTCGGAAATTATAGATCAGTTAGTCTGACCTCAGTGGTGGGAAAGATGCTGGAGTCTATTATAAAGGATGAAATTACAGCACACCTGGATAGTAGTAACAGGATACGTCAGAGTCAGCATGGATTTATGAAGGGGAAATCATGCTTGACTAATCTTCTGGAATTTTTTGAGGATGTAACTCTGAAGATGGACGAGGGAGATCCAGTGGATGTAGTGTACCTGGACTTTCAGAAAGCTTTTGATATAGTTCCACATAGGAGGTTAGTGAGTAAAATTAGGGCACAAGATATTGGGCGCAAAGTACTAGCTTGGATTGAAAATTGGTTGGCTGATAGGAAACAAAGGGTAGTAATAAACAGCTCCATTTTGGAAGGGCAGGCAGTGACCAGTAGAGTACCGCAGGGATCAGCTTTTTACAATATATGTTAATGATTTAGAAGATGGTATCAGCAATAACATTAGCAAATTTGCTGATGATACAAAGTTGGGTGGCAGGGTAAAATGTGATGAGGACGTTAGGAGATTACAGGGTGACCTGGACAAGTTAGTTGAGTGGGCAGATGCATGGTAGATGCAGTTTAATGTGGATAAATATATGGTTATCCACTTTGGTGGCAAGAACAAGAACGCAGATTACTACCTCAATGCAATCAATTTAGTTAAAGGGGCAGTACAGAGAGATCTGGGTGTTCTTGTAAACCAGTCAATGAAGGTAAGCATGCAGGTCCAGCAAGTAGTGAAGAAGGCTGATAGCATGCTGGCCTTCATAACAAGAGGAACTGAGTATAGAAGCAAAGAGGTTCTTCTGCAGCTTTACAGGGCCCTGGTGAGACCACACCTGGAGTACTGTATGCAGTTCTGGTCTCCAAATTTGAGGAAAGACATTCTGGCTATTGAGGGAGTGCAGCGTAGATTCACGAGGTCAATTCCTGGGATGGCGGGACTACCTTATACTGAAAGATTGGAGCGACTGGGCTTGTATACCCTTGAGTTTAGAAGACTGAGAGGGGATCTGATTGAGACATATAAGATTATGAAAGGATTGGACACTCTGGCAGCAGGAAACATGTTTCTGCTGATGGGTGAGTGCCGAATCAGAGGACACAGCTTAGAAATACGGGGTTGACCGTTTAGGACAGAGATGAGGAGAAACTTCTTCAGCCAGAGTGGTGGCTGTGTGTAATGCTCTGCCCCAGAAAGTAGTGGAGGCCCAGTCTCTGGATTCATTTAAGAAAGAGTTGGATCGAACTCTCAAAGATAGTGGAATCAAGGGTTATGGAGATAAGGCAGGAAGAGGATAATGATTAGAATGATCAGCCATGATCTTATTGAATGGTGGTGCAGGCTCGACGGGCAGAATGGCCTACTCCTGCACCTATTGTCTATTGTCTATTGTTGTCACAAGTTCTCAGATGTTAGGAAGGGGGTCTCTGCAGTGTCAACAGGACTGTGTTTCCTGTTCCCTTTTTCCGATACTGAGGCTGGGGCCGGGTGTTCTGTCCAGGTTCATCCTTTAAGACCTCAGAGCAGTGTCTTGCTTAGCTGCTTCAGAGATCATTGAAAAGTTTTATCCCATGTCTATGTGTCTGCAGTCATAGATAATCATAGATAATCATAGATAACAAACATCAATGGACCCAGCCTCCAGTCTGACCATCATCCTTCCACTAAACCCTCTGCTTCCTACCAACAACCCAACTGTGTATCCAATTGGCCAGTTCCCCCAGCATTCCACGCGATGTAACCTTCCTGAGCAGCCTGCAGTGTGGGGACCTTATCAAACGCGTTACTGAAATCCATAGAGACTACGTCTACCGCTCTGTCCTCGTCATCCTTCCTGGTCACTTCAACAAAGAACGCTAACAAATTTGGGAAACATGATCTCCTACTCACAAGTCTATGCTGACTGCTCCGAATCAAACTCTGTATAAGTAATGGGTGCAGACAATGGTATGGTGTCCTTCATTGTAAGATGATTCGAGTATATAAGTAAAGCCATTTTTCCTCCTGTTGTAGAGCCTTGCTGAGAGAGCATTAGGGACACTCTGTACAGATTTGAACTCCTTTGTAAGGAATGATATCCTTCCCACAGACACGGGTGATGGTAACATGAGGATAGAGTAAAGAATCTGAGTGTTTAATCTGTGGAGCTGTGAGAGACAAGGAAATGTTGACGCTGAAACACGAGGAGTGGCAGCGATCACTTATTTCCAAAACAGACATTGATAGAGTGAGAAATTCCATACTTTACCCAGGATTGATTGGTGTGATTTATTGCCACGTGTACCTCAGTTTAGAGAAACACTTTATTTATGAGCAGTGGAGACAGATCATAGTAAGTATGGCCAGACAGATCATAGGGTGGAAATAGACTTGGACAGAGTAAGGCATACAGGATACACTGCACAGGACATGCACTTGACAAGGTCAACATGAACACGGTCAGCATTATTTGAACATAGAGAGTCCATTCATCAGTCTAACGTGACTATCCTAATAGTTTATATCCATTTACTCACTCTCCCCATGTTATTGTGCAGTCAACATGTGAACTCGTACTGTACGCCATGTTCATAATCCCCAACAGCAGCCACAATACCTTCGATCTGAAACAGGTAGCCATTCCCACCAGCTTTCGCCCTACATAGAGAACACAAGGCTGGCTTCTCGGGGATGAAAGATGCCTTCTTGAGACTCCACACAAGACATATGGCTTCCCTGCTCACCGCTAGAAAACCACGTTAAAGTCCCACGTGTGTGTCATGAGCAACGGAGCCAGGAGGAACAACGTGGGACAGTCTGTCTGTGCAGCCTCTGCTCCAATTGTTCATCATGTTGGAACATCAATCTGGAGACACTTAAGACTGCCGATGCTGGAGATCAGAGTTTCCAGCATCTGCAGTTATTGTTTTTACCTAGTTGATTTTAACCCTAATGCGAATCCTTTTGCAAGGATGCCTGCCTTGAAGAGGGTTTCCTCCTCGAAGGGCTTTTGTCCGAAACGTCGATTTTAATGCTCCTTGGCTGCTGCCTGAACAGCTGTGCTCTTCCAGCACCACTAATCCAGGATCAGAGTAGAGCGTCGATTGCTGGAAAAGCACAGCAGGTCAGGCAGCATCCGAGAAGCAGGAGAATCGACGTTTCAGGAATAAGACATTCATCAGGCATCAGCATCAATTACCTCATTCTGCCACCGTGTAAGTGCATTGAGGTAGGAATGACCTCCTCCTGTTCATGTATAAGTGACTCAAGGGGCTGATTGACTTCTTCCTCGTCCGATTGGACAGGGACAAGGGCCTGACTGGGTTACCCCTGGTTCCTGTTTGATAGCTAGATGTACTGACAAGTGTGATGATGCTGTAGCTTTACGAGGTTATTTTGTCCTGGTTTCTTTTAAGAGAGAGATTGAACGATCGTTACCAAGCTGGTTAGTTAAGACACTTGAGTAACAGCGAGGCATGCCTTCGGTTTATTTTAATGCAGACTGAATGGGTGTGGCCAGCTCTCACAGATGAGGATCTCTGGGTTTTGGTTTCTCAGTAACATCAAAAACTATAGCGGTCTCAACAGAGTTGGAAGCTTCAGGGAATGTCTCCTGGCTGCTACTCTCACTGAATTTTCTCTTGATGCTGTCACATTGCATCTGGAACAGACCCTTTATATTTCCTTTAAAATAAGAAAATGTTAGAAGCAAGGCTATTGCCTTCCAATATTTTCGAGGGGCTCTGGTGTGGCCCATCACACTAGACTCCTTCTCTTCCTGAGCAATAGGCTGGAGGCACTGAATGGGTTGCCCCTGTTCTTCTCCAATAGTGTCAATCGGCTGAATGACTTCCTCATATTCCTGTGAAGTGCTGAATGAACTCTTATTTTACTGTGGCAATAGGCAGTGCAGTTACATGAATGCTACTGACACGTTGACAGCACAACTCTCAATGGAGTCTGGGTCTTGCTGCACACGGACACGGACCAGTTCAGGAGCTGACGGAGGGACAAAATGTTCTGAACATTGTGGAATCTTCAGTGACCATCCCCACTTCTGATCTTATGGTGGTGAGGGTGGGGACGGGAGACATTGATGAAACAGCTGAAGATGTTTGTGAAGAGGATGTTTCCCTGAGGATCTCCCACAGAGCTGACCCAGGACTGAGATGATGAACATCTTCCTTTGTGCCATGTTTGACTCCAAACACTGGAGAGTTTACTCTGATTCCCATTAAGTCCAGTTTTGTTCAGCTCCTTGATGTCAACAGAAGTCAACCACAGCCTTGATATCAGGGCGAGTCCACTTTTCCTGAACCCTTGTCTCAACCTCTTTTATTCATATCAATAAACCATGATATAGGAGCAGCAAGTGTTTTCATCAAACACGTGGATTGAATGTCAGGATCTCTGTTCTCAAGAGTGTTCGGGGAATGAGATGACTGAAATTATTTGAAGAGGAGTTAGATGGATATTGATCTGTCAGAGAGGTGAGGGCTATGAGGAATTGGATATTAAAGAGGATTTCAGACCGAGAGCAGATCTGCCACAATCTTAGTGAAGGACAAGGCAGGCTTGGGGAGTGAACGACCTGTCCCTGTTTCTTATGTTCTCACATTCTGTTATTGGAAAGTTAGTGGGTGTTATTTTCATGAATGTTATGTTATTACATATTGCAGTCAGGGAGACAAGAGGATTTTGTGAGCTATCGCTGGGTGAGGTATGTGGGCTGTATTCACAGTGAGTCTGTGTCTACAACATGAGCAACAAATGGAGCACAAGTTGCAGAGAGGGGAAGCTCTGTAAAGAGAGATGAGGGGCCTCTTTCATAAACAGCCTGGGTTTTCCAATTACATTTCCCAAATCACCTCACATAGGGTGTTACAGTCTTGAAGGGCTGAATAGTCTCCTCTGTTTCTGTGCACCAGGGTATAGGAGAAAGTAGCCTCCAACTGCTCCTGTCTAGCAGGTTTGATGGGCTGAATGGAATACAGAAAAATGGGACTGAAGAGCAGGAGTGGGTCATTAGATACTTTGAGCCTTTTCCAACACACACTAACATTGTGGCTGATCAAGTTGGAGTCTCAGCTCCACTTTCCTCTCTATATCCCATTATGCATGACTCACTTCTCTGTCAAATATTTACCTAATGCAGCTTTCAATCAATGTGAGCATGGAGGCACGATAAAGGTCCAGTGAAGAGAATTCCCACTTGAAAGGTCCTTTCAGAATTATTCGTCATCCTTTTTATAGAATCAGAGAGTCATGCAGAATAGAAACAGACCCGTTAGTCCAATCTGTTCACTCCGAGCAGATATCAACTCTGATCCAGTCCCATTTGCCAGCATTTGGCCAATATCCCTCCTCTTTCAGATACTTTTTAAATGTGCGATTGTCACCACCTTCAGCACTTCCTCTGACAGCACTTTCTGTACACACACCACTCTCTGTGTGTAACATTTACCTTCAGATCCCTTCTAAATCATTCGCCCTCTCCCCTTCAGAATATCTATGCAGCTGATGATTTTATAAATCTCTATAATGTCATCCCTCAACCTCTGACACTCCAGGGAGAAACACCTCATCCTAATCAACCTCTCCCTACAGCTCAAACCTCCAGTTCTGGAACATCTGTGTCTAAATCATTTCTGCAGAAAACCGAGTTGCATGCAGTATTTTTAAAGTGGCCTCACCAACATCCTGTACAGATGCAACATGCCATCACAACCCCTATACACAATGCTCTGACTGATTAAGGGAGATGTGCCAAATGTGTTCTGTCCAACTCTGTCTTCCTGCGACTCCACTTTCAAGGAACAATGTACCTGCAGCCCTATCCCTTTGTTTCGCAACACGCCCCAGGACCTGACCATCAAGTGTATAATTCCTGCCCTGGTTTGCATTCACAAAATACAAAACCCCGTATTTATCTAAATTAAACTTCATCTGTCACTCCTTGCCCTTTCGTCCCATCTAATTGTGGTCTTGTTGTACTCTGAGATAATCTACGACACCGCCTTTCTGATGTCATCTGTAAACTTAGTAACAATGGCCCCAATATTCACATCTAAATCCTTTACATAAATGATGAAATGCAGTGAATTCAGTACCGATTCTTACAGCACACTGCTGCTCACAAGCCTCCAGTCTGAAAAATACCCCTCTTCCTTCAAGCCAATTGTGACTAGCTTCCTCTGTATCCCATGTGACCGAACCTTACTCATTTGTCTACCAATCAGAATGAAATGCTTGCTATGAAGAGGGGCTGAGTAGGTTAGGTTTATTTTCACTGGAAAAAAGGAGATTGAGGGGGGAATTGATTGAGGTTTACAAAATCATGAAGGGTATAGACAGGGTGGATAGAGAGGGGCTTTTTCCCAGGGTGAAGGATTCAGTAACGAGAGGTCGTGCATTCAAGATGAGAGGTGGAATGTTTAAGGGGGATACACACGGTAAGTACTTCACACAGAGGCTGGTGGGCATTTGGAACGTGTTGCTAGCAGAGGTGCTAGAGTCAGACACGGGTAGATTCATTTAAGAAGAGTCTGGACAGATGCATGAGTAGGTGGGGAGCAGAGGGGTACATATGCTTAGGAATTGACCGACAGATTTAGACAGTACATTTGGATCGGCTCAGGCTTGGAGGGCTGGAGGGCCTGTTCCTGGGCTGTAAATTTTCTTTGATCTTTGTTCTTTAAATGAACACCTTGCTGAGGTCCATACAGACAATGTCAACCAAACTGCCTTCATCAATCTTCTTTGTCACCTCTTCAAAAAACTCAACCGAATTAATGAGACATGATTTCCCATGCAGAAAGCCATTTTGTCTACTCCGATCAGCCCTTGCCTTCCCAAATGTATGTAAATGCTATCCCTCAGAATCCCATCCAACAACTTACCCACCACTGACATCAGACTCACTGGTCTATAGTTCCACGGCTTTTTGGGTCACTGTTTCCTTTTCTAGTCCCACTCCTGCACTGCTCATAACAAATGTTAAATGTAACCAGGTCGGTGATATGGCCGATGATATCGGTCTCAGACTGGGTCAGGGTCAGTTTTAGCAACAAGTCAGGTTAGTTTCTTTAATCTGGTAAAACAACACGTTTATGATCCAGAGCAATGTTACTCAAACTATGGTGGAAAGATGAATGGCAAACTGTTTGAGTATTGCAAATATATAATCAATAGCTTGGAGAGGGTGGACGCTCGGAAATTGTTTCTGCTAGGCGAGGAAACTAGGACCCGTGAACACAGCCTTAGAATTAGAGGGGGTCAATTCAGAACAGAAATGCGGAGACATTTCTTCAGCCAGAGAGTGGTGGGCCTGTGGAAGTCATTCCCGCAGAGTGCAGTGGAGGCTCGGACGCTAAATGTCTTCAAGGCAGAGATTGATAAATTAATCACAAGGAATTAAGGGCTACGGGGAGAATGCGGGTAAGTGGAGTTGAAATGCCCATCAGCCATGATTGAATGGCGGAGTGGACTCGATGGGCCGAATAGCCTTACTTCCACTCCTATGTCTTATGGTCTTATGGTCTCGTACTTCCCTTTCTAAACACACACAAACACAAACACATACACACACAAACACACAAACAAACGCACACACACACACACACACACACACACGCACACACAAACACACAAACACAAACACATGCATGCACACACACACAGATTAACAAAATTTCTGCAATTTTAATTTGAATGAACTTTGTCTAGATATTAATGGAACTCATGACAAAAGTAAAAATTGAGGTTGTCCAAAATTATTTCTGCTTCTGAAGATATTGTACTCATATAGCTGCTAGCAATGGGATTCCATCCTGGAAGAGTTGGATTTGGCTGAATTCCCTTTGCTTTAGGCAGTGAGTAGATTCCAATGAATTCTGGTCAGGGAACACCCAATGGGTAGTACGGTGGTTAGCACTGCTGCCTCACAGCACCAGGGACTTGGGTTCGATTCCAGCCTTGGGTGACTGTCTGTGTGCAGTTTGTACATTCTCCACTTTCCTGTGTGAGCTTCTAATGGGTGATCAGGTTTCCTACCACAGCTCAAACTGTGTAGGTTCGGTGGATTGATCATGCTAAATTGTCTGTAGTGTTCAGGGAATTCTAGGTTAGGTGCATTAGTCAGGGGCAAATATAGGGGAATGGGTTGGGAAGGTTGGTATGGATTTGTTGGGCTGAAGGGTTTCAACACTGCAGGGATTTTATAAAAATAAGAACGGTAATGATGACTGTAGAGTTTGTTTTAGCTTGCACACATTGCTGTGATGAGGGACAATGAAGGAGGGAGAGTGCAATAGGTCGTTCCTTCTCAGGAGGATTGCATTTTCTCCCTCTCTAAGTTGAATCACACAATAATATCATCCTTTCCCAAACTGGACCATGTGAGGTCTCCTTGTACATTGTCGAACTATGTCTCCATAACATTCCCTGTTCCATGTAGGTGCATCATTGCGACTGTCATACACAGAGCCATATCCTTAGCAGAAAATGGTCTCGGCCGATTTGAAATATGTTTACATTGCCCTGCGTCATTAAAAAAATAAAATATTTTATGTATTCAGAATACCTGTGTTAAAATGAGTGCATTTTTTAACAAATACAGAAATTGCTGGTAAAGCTCGGCAGGCCTGTCAGTACCCAGATGCCTTTTACATGCTGCAGTTTGTGGGCGGCACGGTGGCACAGTGGTTAGCACCAGAGACCTGGGTTCAATTCCCGCCTCAGGCGATTGCCTGTGTGGAGTTTGCACATTCCCCCCATGCTCCGGTTTCCTCCCACAATCCAAAAGTGTACAGGTTAGGTGAATTTGCCATGCTAAATTGTCTGTAGTGTTTGCGCTTCGGCGGGGCGGTGTGCACTTGTTAGGCCGAAGGGCCTGTTTCCACACTGTAAGTAATCTGTAAAGTTGTACCAGCCTCCACCACTTCTCCTGGCAGCTCATTCCAGAAGCACACCACTCTCTGCGTGAAAATGTGCCATTTAGGCCTCATCAAAACTTTTCCCCTCTCACTTTCAAACAATGCCCTCTAGTTTTGGCCGCCCCAAAACTGGGGAAAAACCCTGACTACTCACCCTATCCTGGACCGGTGTGATTTTTTAAATCTTTACGAATAACTGTACTTTCAGTCATCCTGGGCCTAAATTCTGAAATGCAATACTGACACCTCTTCCTTCGCCATCAAGTCACAATTTTAAATCCATTTTAATCAGTTTGTTCAGATGTATCATGAGACACATCTTTACACCCAGACCTTTGTGCCCAGAGGTAGGGACACTAGCAATACCCATAAAGCTGTAACAGTATTCTCCTGTGTGTTTGCTCATCAGCCTGTTTTGACATGCTGTGACATACCTCTGCAACAGGCAGGACTTAAATCCAGGCCTTCTAGTCCAGAGCTAGGAATGCTAAACCACAAGTTCAGGAATTGGAATCAAATCCAGAGTTCTGGCTCAGAGGCAGGGACACTACCCACTACACTACCATACCCAGATTTTGGGTCATATTTTAGTGCCCACTTTCAGCTCGGTGTGGATTAATTATAATCAGGTTACCATTACTGAACTACACAACACACTTTGTATTGTTAAGCAAATGCAAGATATTTGTCTCAACTGTAGGATGTTGAGTGTTTGTACTGTGGCATCGAAATTAACTATGAACATCTTTAATCGCTATTATCTGTAGTCTGCAATATTAGAGAAAGAAATCCTGCAGCCACACTCTGCCCAATGAAGGTTCTCAAATGGATATGTATTACTGAACAGCAGAGACGAAGGAAGAGCTTAATTACTGGTCACAAAACACCGATCACTCTTACTCAACTCTAATGTGCGACTCCCCTCTTCCTGGCCGGTGATTACTGTCCAGCCTCTCCTCCCCACTGACTGTGTCTGCAATCTGTCCCTCCTTCCTCTAACCACACAAGGCAAACCAAGCTCAAATTCTTTGTGAAAATCCAGGCCGGAGTGTGCAGGCATCCTGGAGAGGGATGGCATTTTAAAATTGAAGGGGGAAGGTGAGGAGGCAGTAATGCCACACACTGGGCTGAGGGGTAGCAAATGGAGTTTAGTTTGGATTCCTGCCAGGTATTGTATTTGGTAAATCAAACAAGAGCAGGACCAATACAATTAAAAGTAGAGCCTTTGGCAGTGTTGTCGAACAGAGACCTAGGCCGTCAGGTATAATTCTATAAAATTTGCATCTCATACAGATAGTGTGGTTAAGAAGGTGTTTAACACATTTGTCTTTATCGGTCAGACCTTTGAGTATCGGAATTGGGACGTCATGTTGAGGATGTACAGGACATTCGTGAGACCTCTTCTGGAATACTATGTCCAGTCTGTTCATCCACCCTCTGGATGAAAAAGCTGCCCCTTAGGTCACTTTAATATTTCCCCTCTCACTTTAAGCCTATGTCCTCTAGTTTTGGATTCCCCTACCCTTAGAAAACACCTTGACTATTCACTTTGATATTATTGACCTTGATATTATTAAGCTGGAGAGGGTTCAGAAGAGATTAACCTGGATGTTGCTGGGAATGGAGGGATTGAGCTATAAGGAGAGGCTGAATAGGCTGGGACTTTTTTCACTGAAGAATATGAGATTCTGCGGTAACTTTACACAGGTTTATAAAATAATGAGGGGTACAGATAAGCTGAAGGGCCGATGTCTTTTCCCTAGAGTTGGGGATTCAAAACTGAGGGATAATTAAGGTGCGAGGAAAAATAATTACAAAAGCCATGAGAGGTAATTATGTTAGACAGAATCTGGCATGGATGTGGAATGAACTTCCAGAGGAAGTGGTGAAAGCAGGGACAGTTACAACGTTTAAAGGACATTTAGATCAGTCCATGGATAAGACATCAGTTTGGATGGTGCTGTGAGCAGCTGCCCTTTCCCTCGCCGTCTCTGAATGAATCCCTGCTGAGTTTCACCCTCTGCCAATGTCTGTGCAGTGGCGTGGGGAGGCCAGCAGACGGTGGCATTGCATCACTTTAAGCACCACAGAGACTGCCAGACCTGCCCCACACAGAGACACACAGATACACACACAGCAATTGTTAGGACACAACATTGAGCTCATCTGGTAATTTAAACTAAACATAAAGAAATGCTCAATTTGCCTTTCAAACTGTTAAAATATGAGGGACAGAGAACTCCCAAATTCCACTGTTTAAATAAAAATGCCAATTTATTTTTTTAACTCTGAAACTGAACATTTTACATCAACTATTCACAACTCTGAGGCCTCATTTCTCTTAATTGCTTATTACCCTACTCCAACTCTACAGCTATATACTGTTTCAAAAAGACACTTATTAAAATTACATAAACGTAATTTCAAAACCACACAGCAGCTGACCTCACACCAATATCACTTTTTCCCAACTTTCCTGGGAAGCCTGTCTCATGTTACAGGATGCTATCCAAGTGTCTACATTTCAGCATTCTGTAACCTGGGAACACATCCTTCCATGACACTGTCTCCCAGTCTCCCCCTCTCTGTCTGTTTCCCGAACCCCTCCCATGTGGTGATATTTAAACTGATTCCCCTGCCATCTCTCTGTGGTAGTGATGTTCACACCCACAGCACCCCCTTGTCAGGGCACAATGGAGATATGGAGCTGTAAATGGGTGGGATCTGCACATCCCGTCACTTCCAGCATGGGCTGCAAGTTTCCACAAACTGGGCAGGGATCTAACACAGTGCTACTGAGAAATGCACTGGGGTGATGTACACAGTCCTACATGCTGGGAGGGTAACTGCTCCTGGTTTACAGATCAATGCACTGGGGTGGGGTACACAGTCTTACATGCTGGGAGGGTAACTGCTCCTGGTTTACAGATTAATTCACGGGTGATCACTGCACAGGTTGCTGTGCTGGTCAGTCATTCTGGTTGAAGTTTATCGATACTGCAATGATGTGGTCTGTGCAGCTCCCCATGCTGGATGGATATTTGTTTCACGTTTACACATTTGTGCCCAGTTGTGTTCCGCACAACTCCCGGTGCTGGACAGATATCTAGTCTGGCTTTATAGATCAATGCATGTATGTGGTCTGCATTGCTTCGCATGCTGAATACTTGTTGGAGGAACACAGCAATCCAGGCAGCATCAGGAAGTGTAGAATTTGATGTTTCAGGTGTAGCCCTCCTTCAGGATTCCTACAGAGCGGATACACCCGAAATGTCGAGTTTTCCACGTCCTGATGGTGTCTGGATTGCTGTGTTCTCCCAGCTTCCTGCCTGTCTACTTTGGACTCTAGCATCTGCAGCTTTTCTGTCTCTATCACAGCTTCCCAAACTTAACAGATGTCTAGTCTGCGTTTGAAGATAAGTGCTCTGACATGATCTGTGCAGTGTTTCAATCTGGACATATTGCTGGATTGTATTGACCAGTGCAATGGATGAATCTGGACAGATTGCTGGGTTGTACTGAGCAGGACACTGGCCTGGCCTGCACAGTGTTCCACAGTGAAAAGATATCTCCTCTGGGTTGATGGTGTCTGGGCTTATTCTGTGAGCTGGATTGAGAATGGGGTATATCTAACCCTTTCAGCTGATCTGGCAATGCCTTTAGTTCCCATTCCTGTGATTGAACCCTCTGTCTCTCACCCCATTAATGTTACAGTGTGCCCAGGCACAGTACATCATGTTGGTGGGGTGGGTAGGGGGGAAAGGCCATGGACAGGTCAAGGGGTTCCCCGGAACGTTCTGTCCCTGACATTCTATAACTGACATTCCCCGGAACGTTCTGTCCCGACATTCTATAACTGACATTTCCCGGAACGTTCTGTTCCTGACATTCTTTACCTGACATTCCCCGGAACGTTCTGTTCCTGACATTCTATACCTGACATTCCCCGGAACGTTCTGTCCCTGACATTCTATAACTGACATTTCCCGGAACGTTCTGTTCCTGACATTCTTTACCTGACATTCCCCAGAACGTTCTGTCCCTGACATTCTATAACTGTCATTCCCTGGAACGTTCCATCCCTGACATTCTGTAACTGACATTCCCCGGAATGTTCTGTCCCTGACGTTGTTTGTGAACGGCCGGATGTCAGTAAATTGAACAAATGATAAGATCCCGAGGGAAGAGATCCCGTTCCAGGGAGAAGGAGACACTGTTCCTAAGGCCCCTCAGGCAGTTAAAGGGGTGAATACGTTTTCCCTGCATTTACGTTTCTCCACGACACAGGATCGACCACAATTTAGACCCAAATACAGGAATTCCCAAACTCCATTTGTCTTCAGGAAACTGGGAGAGAATCCTTCAGGACAGCAACGTTTCCATCCTCTGCACTAGGAACTGGAAGGAGTGACCTGTGTCTGCTCTCGAGTGATCGAGTGTGTGGGAATGTTCTAGAAACCATCTATCCTTATGGATGTATCTCTGTGTGTTTGGGGAGGGAGGGTTTCCTGTGGTTTATATCACATTTTTGTCAGTAATTCCGACCTTCCCATTTGTTATTCCAGCTCCAATTATTTTATTAATCCCTGAATACAGGGACACATGTGAAAATCTCACTGGGTCCCCAATCAAACGGGTCCTTTTGCCTCTTGGCTGATGGATAATGGGTTTGTTTTCCTTCCTCACAGTTAACATAGTGACCATCTACGTCCTGCTTTATAAAGATTGTGGATTGTCTCCATGTGTCAGACGTTACCTGGGGGCCATGGCAGCGGCGGATCTCCTGGTCATTATCCTCGACCTGATCCTGAGACACATTCCCATTGTTTATCGGGAACAGTTTTATTTCCTGGTGTACTCCGTCCCCGTGTGTAATATCCACGCCGTCCTGCTTTATGCAGCCACCGACTGCTCTGTCTGGTTCACCGTCACTTTCACCTTTGATCGGTTTGTGGCCATTTGTTGCCAGAAGCTTAAAAGTAAATATTGCAGTGAGAAAACGGCGGCTGTGGTTCTGGGAGCAGTGACTGTGCTGAGCTGTTTAAAGAACATTTCCTGGTATTTTATGCTCACGGCTCGGTATTACCTGGGGAACATCCCCTGGTTTTGTTATGTAACACGCGCTGTTCAATTATCCAGTGTCTGGGTCACAATCGAGTTCCTCCACAACATTTTAACCCCGTGTGTCCCATTTCTCCTGATTCTGCTGCTCAATGTTCTCACCGTCAGACACATTTTAGTGACCAGCAGAGCCCGCAGGAGACTCTGCGCTCACACCAATGGGGACGCTCAGTCTGACACAGAAATGAGAAACCGAAAAAAATCCATCATTTTACTGTTTGCGATCTCGGCCAATTTCATCCTGTTATGGTCAACGTTAATGCTGTCTTCTATATGGTACCGGATGTTGGCTATTGGGTATCAGTCTGTGTATCTCCATGACTTTGTGCTGGAATCGGGCTTCATGCTGCAGCTCCTCAGTTGCTGCACAAACACCGTGATTTATGCCGTGACCCAGACTAAGTTCAGGCAGCAGCTGAAGAATGTGCTGAAATATTCCTTCATCCAAATCCATCCATCACTCAAATTCCCGCATTAATCAATCTATCCGGGATTTTCTCATTTCAGTTCAGTGTTTCAGCGATGGAGCTGCCTGTCGCTATGGTAACAGACTGAGGGTAGCGCTGGTTTGTCCGTCCTTATCCCACAGGGGGGTTACAGGGAAACATTTCAATGCTTCTCACAACTCAGGGGCCAGTGAGAAAAGATACCATCCCACTGACTGTATCCATCACTTCCATTTGTAAACAATAAAAATGTTCATTAAAGCGTGCCGAGCAGCAGAGTGACCGATGTTTTTGTGTGTCTTTGTGTTGGAGAAGCTGAGCTGGAGAAAGACAGACTCAGCCCCAAGTCCTGGTCCTCAGGGAAGGGGAGAACATCGCGCCCTGAGCTCAGGAGCTGGGTTTAAATCCCTCTGTGACCCCACTCTAACCTGGCCTCACATTTCCTCTCCCTTACTCTTTCTCCTCATTTCTGCCCCTCTCTCTCACTGCAAACACTTCCTGTCTCACCACCTCAGGGGGAAGGGAAGAACCAGGGAGACAGAGTGCATCAGACAGAGTGGAAGGGATGGAGGGGGAGAGACATTCTGTCAAAGAGAAACGGAGGAAGGTGAGGAGAGAGAGAGAGAGCGAGAGAAGGGGGAGGGCAAGAGAGGGAGAGAGGGTGAGAGAGGTTGAGAGGCCGAGAGAGGGAGAGAGGGCGAGAAGGAGAGAGGGAGAGAGGGCGAAAGAGGGACAGAGGGAGAGAGAGGGAGAGAGGGCGACAAAGGGAGAGAGGGCGAGAGAGGGAGAGAGGGAGAGAGGGTGAGAGAGGGAGAGAGAGCGAGAGGGAGAGAGGAAGAGATGGAGAGAGAGGGAGAGAGGGCGAGAAAGGGAGAGAGGGCGAGAAAGGGAGAGAGGGCGAGAGAGGGAGAGAGGGAGAGAGAGGGAGAGAGGGAGAGAGAGGGAGAGAGGGCGAGAAAGGGAGAGAGGGCGAGAGAGGGAGAGAGGGAAAGAGAGGGAGAGAGGGAGAGAGGGAGAGAGGCCAAGCGGGCGAAAGAGGGAGAGAGGGTGAGAGACAGAGGGCGAGAGAGGAGAGAGGGTGAAAGAGGGAGAGAGAGGGAGAGAGGGCGAGAGAGGGAGAGAGGGAGAGATGGAGAGAGAGGGAGAGAGGGCGAGAAAGGGAGAGAGGGCGAGAAAGGGAGAGAGGGGGAGAGAGGGAGAGAGGGAGAGAGGGCGAGAGGGAGAGAGGGAGAGAAAGGGAGAGAGGGCGAGAAAGGGAGAGAGGGCGAGAGAGGGAGAGAGGGAAAGAGAGGGAGAGAGGGAGAGAGGGAGAGAGGCCAAGCGGGCGAAAGAGGGAGAGAGGGTGAGAGACAGAGGGCGAGAGAGGAGAGAGGGTGAAAGAGGGAGAGAGAGGGAGAGAGGGCGAGAGAGGGAGAGAGGGAGAGAGAGGGAGAAAGGGTGAGAGAAGAGAGAGATAGAGAGGGAGAGAGGGCAAGAGAGAGAGAGAGAGGGAAAGAAAGGGGGCTAGATGGCGAGAGAGGGAATAGAGGGCCAAAGAGCGCGAGAGAGCCTGAGAGGGCAAGAGGACGAAAGAGGGAGAGAGGGTGAGAGAGGGCGAGAGTGGGTGAGAGAGGGCGAGAGAGGGAGAGAGGGCGAAAGAGGGGGAGAGTGGGTGAGAGAGGGCCAGAGGGCGAGAGGGCGAGAGCGAGTGAGGGAGAGAGAGGGCGAGAGAGGGAGAGAGGGAAAGGGCGAGAGAGGGAGAGAAGGTGTGAGGAGAGAGGGCGAGAGAGGGAGAGAGGGCGTCATGGCGAGAGGACGATAAGGGGAAAGGTGGCGAGAGAGAGAGGGCAAGAGGGCGAGAGAGAGAGGGAGTGAGGAAGGGAGAGGGAGAGTGAGGGCGAGAGAGGGAGAGAGGGCGATGGAGAGAGGGCGAAAGAGGGAGAGGGGCTGAGAAAGGGAGAGATGGCGAGAGAGGGTGACAGATGGAGAGAGAGAGAGGGGGTGGACGAGAGAGGGAGAAAGTGAGAGCGAGAGAGGGAGGCAGGCGAGAGAGGGAGAGAGGTTGTGAGAGGGGGAGAGGATGAAAGAGGAGAGGGGGCGAGAGAGGGTGAGATAGCGAAAGAGGAAGAAATGGCGAGAGAGAGAGAGAGGACGAACTAGGGAGAGAGGGTGAGAGAGGGCGAGAGAGGGAGAGAGGGTGAGAGAGGGGGAGAGAGCGAGAGAGAGAGAGAGGGCGAGAGAGGGAGAGTGGGTGAGAGAGGGCGAGAGAGCCTGAGAGGGCAAAAGGGCGAAAGAGGCAGAGATTGGGCGAGAGAGGGAGAGAGGGCGAGAGAGCTAGAGAGGGAGAGAGGGAGAGAAAGGGAGAGAGGGATTGAGAGGGAGAGAGGGCAAGAGAGGGCGAGAGGGCGAGAGAGGGAGAGAATGCGAGAGAGGGAGAAGCGGCGAGAGAGGGAGAGAGGGAGAAAGAGGTAGAGATAGGGCGAGAGAGGGAGAGAGGGTGAGAGAGGGAGAGAGGGAGAAAGAGGTAGAGATAGGGCGAGAGAGGGAGAGAGGGCGAGAGAGGGAGAGGGCGAGAGAGGGAGAGAGGACGAGAGGACGAGAGGGAGAGGTCAAAAGAGGGCGAGAGAGGGTGAAAGGTAGAGTGATGGAGAGCGGGCGAGAGATGGAGAGTGGGCAAGAGAGGGAGAGAGGGCAAGAGTGGGAGCGAGGGCGAGAGGGAGAGAGGGCAAAAGAGAGAGAGCGCGCGAGAGAGAAAGAGAGGGCGAGAGAGGGAGAGAGAGTGAAAGAGGGAGTGTGGGAGAGAGCGGGAGAGAGGGTGAGAGAGGGAACAAGGGCGAGAGAGGGAAAGAGGGAAGGAGAGGAAGAGAGGGCGAAAGAGGGAGAGAGGGCGAAAGAGGCAAAGAGAGTCAGAGAGGGCGAGAGGGTGAGAGAGGGACAGAGTGCGAGTGAGTGAGAGAGGGAGAGGGCAAGAGAGGGAGAGAGGACAAAAGAGGGAGAGATTCGAGAGAGGGAGAAACGGCGAGAGAGGGCGGGAGGGAGAGAGGGGGAGAGAGAGAAAGAGAGAGCGCGAAAGTGGGAGAGAGGGCAAGAGAAAGACAGAGGGTGAGAGAGAGAGAGGGCGAAAGATTTTGAGAGAGGGGAGAGACGGAGGGAGGGCGAGAGAGGACGAGAGGGTGAGAGAGGTCGAGAGAGGGATGGGGGACGAGAGAGGCAGAGAGATCGAGGGAGGGAGAGATGGCAAGAGCGAGACAGGGCAAAAGTGGGAGAGAGGGTGAATGAGGGAGAGATGGCGAGAGAGGGACAGAGGGCGTGAAAGTTCGAGTGAGGGAGAGAGAGGAAGCGAGGGAGAGAGATGGAGAGAGGGCGAGAGGGCGAGTGGGAGAAAGAAGGATAGAGAGCGAGAGAGGGAGTTTGGGCGAAAGAGGGAGAGAGGGCCAAAGTGGGAAAGCGGGAGAGAGAGGGAGAGAGGGCGAAAGAGGGCGAGGGGGAGAGAGAGAGAGAGAGAGGGCGAAAGTGGGAGAGAGGGCAAGAGAGGGAGGGGGCTAGAGAGGTAGAGAGAGCGAGGGAGGGACAGAGGGCGAGAGCGAGACAGGGCAAAAGTGGGAGAGAGGGTGAATGAGGGAGAGATGGCGAGAGAGGCACAGAGGGCGTGAACGTTCGAGAAGGGGGAGATAGGAAGTGAGGGAGAGAGATGGAGAGAGGGCAAGAGGGAGAAAGATGGATAGAGAGCGAGAGAGGGAGAGTAGGCAAGAGAGGGAGAGAGGGCGAAAGAGGGAGAGAGGGCAAAAGTCGGAAAGCGGGTGAGAGAGGGAGAGAGAGCGAGAGGGGGAGAGAGGGTGAGAGGGCGAGAGAGGGAGAGAGGGCGAGACAGGGTGAGAGGGTGAGAGAGCGAGAGAGGGTGAGAGAGGGCGAGAGGGAAAGAGAGGGAGAGAGGGTGAGAGAAGGGGAGAGGACGAGAGGGGGAGAGGTCAAAAGAGGGAGAGAGGGCAAGAGAGGGATAGAGGTTGAGAGAGGGAGAGCGGGCGTGCGAGCAAGGTCGAGAGAGGGAAAGAGAGGGAGAATGGGAGAGAAATGGAGAGAGGGCGAGAGAGGGAGATAGAGGGTGAGAGAGAGAGAGAGCGAGAGAGGAGAGAGGGCGAAAGAGGCAGAGCGGCCGAAAGAGGCAGAGAGAGAGTGAGAGAGGGTGAAAGGGCAAAAGTGGGAGAGAGGGTGAGAGAGTGAGTGTGGGCGAGAGGGAGAGTTGGAGAAAGGGAGAGAGGGAGAGAGTACAAAAGTGGGAGAGCGGACGAGAGAGGGAGAGATGGCGAGGGGGGAGAGAGGGCGAAAGAGGGAGTGAGGGTGAGAGAGGGTGAAAGAGGGAGAAAGGAAAAGAGAGGAAGAGAGGGGAGAGAGGGAGAGAGGGTGAGAGAGGAAGAGAGGGAGAGAGGGCGAAAGTGAGAGAGAGGGCAAAAGAGAGAGACAGAGGGCGAGAGAGCGAGAGAGGGAGAGAGAGGGCAAGAGGGTGAGAGTGGGACAGAGGGCGAGAGAGGTAGAGAGGGCGTGGAAGTGCGAGAGTGAGAGGGAGGGACAGAGAGAGCGAAAGAGAGGGAGAGAGGGCGAGAGAGAGGGCGAGAGAAGGCGATAGAGGGAGAGAGGGTGAGAGAAAGAGAGAGGGCGAGAGAGGGAGAGAGTGCAAATGAGGAAGAGAGAGGGCGAGAGAGGAAGAGAGGGAGAGAGGGCGAAAGTGAGGGAGAGGGAAAAAGAGATAGACAGAGGGCGAGAGAGGGAGAGAGGGAGAGAGAGGGCAAGAGGGCGAGAGTGGGAGAGAGTGCGAGAGAGGTAGAGAGGGCGTGGAAGTGCGAGAGTGAGAGTGATGGACAGAGAGGGAGAGAGGGCGAAAGAGAGGGGGAAGAGGGCGAGAGAGAGAGAGAGCGAGAGAAGGCGAGAGAGGGTGAGAGGGTGAGAGAAAGACAGAGGGCGAGAGAGGGAGAGAGTGCAAAAGAGGAAGAGAGAGGGCGAGAGAGGGAGAGAGGGCCAGAGAGGCGAGAGGGCGAGACAGGGAGTGAGGGTAAAAGAGGGTGAGAGGGAGAGAGAGGGTGATACAAGAGAGGGAGAGAGAGGGAGAGATTGCGAGAGAGGGAGAGAGGGAGAGAGTGGCGAGAGAGGGTGAGCGAGGGCGAGAGATGGTGAGAGTGCGAATGAGGGAGCGAGGTCGAGAGAGAGGGAGAGGGCAAGAGAGGGAGAGAGGCCGAAAGAGGGGGAGAGGGTGAGAGAGGGCGAGAGGGCAAGACAGGGAGAGAGGGTAAAAGAGGGTGAGAGGGAGAGAGAGGCAGAGAGGGAGAGAGAGGGTGATACAAGAGAGGGAGAGAGAGGGAGAGATTGCGAGAGAGGGAGAGAGGGAGAGAGTGGCGAGAGAGGTTGAGAGAGGTCGAGAGATGGTGAGAGTGCGAGAGTGCGAATGAGGGAGCGAAGTCGAGAGAGAGGGAGAGGGCAAGAGATGAAGAGAGGGCGAAAGAGGGTGAGAGAGAGAGAGAGTGCGCGAGAGGGAGAGAGGGCGAGAAAGAGAAAGAGAGGGTCAGATAAGGAGAGAGGGCGAGAGAGGCAGAGAGGGCGAGAAGGTGAGAGAGGTTGGGAGAGTAAGAAACGGAGAGATGGGGAGAGAGGGAGAGATGGCGAGAGAAAGGTGTTGGGCGAGAGAGGGAGAGAGTGAGAGTGAGAGAGTGGGGGTGTGCAAGAGAGGGAGAGAGGGTGATAGTGGGAGAGAGGGCATAAGAGAGAGAGATAGTGAGAGAGAGGCAGAGAGCGCAAGAGAGGGTGAAACGGTGAGAGAGGTCGAGAAAGGGCGAGAAAGGGAGAGAGGGCGAGAGAAAGACAGAGGGCGAGAGAGGGTGAGAGGGCGAGGGGGGAGAGAGGACAAGAGAGGGAGAGCGGGCCAGAGCCGCAAAGAGGACGAGAGATGAAGAGAGAGAGAGAGAGGGCGAGCGAGGGAGAGAAGGCAAAAAAGGGCGAGAGGACGAAAGAGGGAGAGAGTGCGAGAGAGGGAGAAACGACGAGAGAGGTCGATAAAGGGCGAGAAAGGGAGAGAGGGCGAGAGAGGGAGAGAGAGGGCAAGACACGGAGAGAGGGCGAGAGAGGGCGAGAGGGCGAGAGTGAGGGGAGAGTACGAGAGAGGGAGAAGCGGCGAGAGAGGGAGAGAGGACAAGAAAGTGCGAGAGAGGGAGAGAGGGAGAGAGTACAAAAGTGGGAGAGCGGACGAGAAAGGGAGAGATGGCGAGGGGTGAGAGAGGGCAAAAGAGGGAGTGAGGGTGAGAGAGGGTGAAAGAGGGAGAAAGGAAAAGAGAGGAAGAGAGGGGAGAGAGGGAGAGAGGGTGAGAGAGGAAGAGAGGGAGAGAGGGCGAAAGTGAGAGAGAGGGCAAAAGAGAGAGACAGAGGACGAGAGAGCGAGAGAGGGAGAGAGAGGGCAAGAGGGTGAGAGTGGGACAGAGGGCGAGAGAGGTAGAGAGGGCGTGGAAGTGCGAGAGTGAGAGGGAGGGACAGAGAGGGCGAAAGAGAGGGTGAGAGGGCGAGAGAGAGAGAGGGCGAGAGAGAGAGAGGGGGAGAGAAGGCGAGAGAGGGAGAGAGGGAGAGATGGCAAGAGGGCGAGAGTGGGAGAGAGGGCGAGAGAGGTAGAGAGGGCGTGGCAGTGCGAGAGAGAGAGTGAGGGACAGAGAGGGTGAGAGGGCGAATGAGAGGGAGAGAGGGCGAGAGAGAGAGGGCGAGAGAAGGCGAGAGAGGGAGAGAGGGTGAGAGAAAGACAGAGGGCGAGAGAGGGAGAGAGTGCAAAAGAGGAAGAGAGAGGGCGAGAGAGGGAGAGACGGCCAGAGAGGGCGAGCGGGCGAGACAGGGAGAGAGGGAAAAAGAGGGTGAAAGGGAGAGAGAAGCAGAGAGGGAGAGAGAAGCCGATACAAGTTAGGGAGAGAGAGGGAGAGATTGCGAGAGAGGGAGAGTGGGAGAAAGTGGCGAGAGAGGGTGAGAGAGGGTGAGAGACGGTGAGAGTGCGAGAGTGCGAATGAGGGAGCAAGGTCGAGAGAGAGAGAGGGCAAGAGAGGGAGAGAGGGCGAAAGAGGGGGAGAGGGCGAGAGAGGGAGAGAGTGCGAGAGGCGGAGTGAGGGCGTGAGAGAGACAGGGAGAGAGGGCGAAAGAAGGAGAGAGGGCGAGGGGGCAGAGAGTGCGAGAGAGGGAGAGAGGTCGAGTGAGGGCAAGAGGGCAAGAAAGAGAAAGAGAGGGTCAGACAAGGAGAGACGGCGAGAGGCGGAGAGAGGGCATGGGCGAGAGTGAGAGAGGGCGAGAGGGTGTGAGAGGGTGGGAGAGGGAGAGACGGAGAGATGGGGAGAGAGGGAGAGACGGCGAGAGGAAGGGGTTGGGCGAGAGAGGGAGAGAGTGAGAGCGAGAGAGTGTGGGTGGGCCAGAGAGGGAGAGAGGGTGATAGTGGGAAAGAGGGCAAAAGAGAGAGAGAGGGTGAGAGAGAGGGAGAGAGCGCGAGAGAGGGTGAAACGGTGAGAGAGGTCGAGAAAGGGCGAGAAAGGGAGAGAGGGCGAGAGAAAGACAGAGGGAGAGAGAGGGTGAGAGGGCGAGGGGGTAGAGAGGGCAAGAGAGGGCGAGCGGGCGAGAGCCGCAAAGAGGACGAGAGATGAAGAGAGAGAGAAAGAGCGAGAGAGGGAGAGAAGGTGAAAAAGGGCGAGCGGACAAAAGAGGGAGAGAGTTCGAGAGAGGGAGAAACGGCGAGAGAGATCGAGAAAGGGCGAGAAAGTGAGAGAGGGAAAGAGGGCGAGAGTGAGGGGAGAGTGCGAGAGAGGGAGAAGCGGCGAGAGAGGGAGAGAGGGCAAGAAAGCGCGAGAGAGGGAGAGAGGGAGAGTGGGAGAGAAAGGTTGAGAGAGAGATAGAGAGGGAGAGTGGGAGAGAGATGGAGAAAGGGCGAGAGGGAGAGAGGGCGAGAGAGAGACAGAGGGTGAAAGAGGGAGAGAGGGCGAGATGCGGGAGCGAGGGCGAGAGAGGGAGAGAGGACGAGAGAGGTAGAGAGGAAAGGAGAGGAAGAGAGGGCGAAAGAGGGAGAGAGGGCGAAAGAGGCAGGGAGAATGAGAGAGGGCGAGAGGGCAAGAGAGGGTGAGAGAGTGAGAGAGGGAAAGAGAGGGAGAGAAGGCGAAAGAGGCAGAGAGAGTGAGAGAGGGCAAGGGCGAAAGAGGGTGAGAGAGCGAGAGAGGGAGTGTGGGCGAGAGAGGAAGAGAGGGAGAGAGAGAGCGAGAGAGGGAGAGATGGAGTGAGGGAGAGAGCGGGAGAGAGGGAGAGAGAGGGAGAAAGGGCAAGAGAGGAAGAGAGGGAGAGAGAAGGAGAGAGGGCGAGAAAGGTTGAGAGAGGGATAGAGAGGGAGAGTGGGAGAGAGATGGAGAGAGGGCGAGAAAGGCTGAGAGAGGGCGCGAGGGAGAGAGGGCGAGAGAGGGAGAGTGGGCGAGAGAGGGAGAGAGGGCGAGAGAGGGAGAGAGAGAAGGAGAGGGAGAGAGAGAGAAGGAGAGGGAGAGAGGGCGAAAGGAGAGAGGGCGAAAGAGGCAGAGAGAGTGAGAGAGGGCGAGAGGGCGAAAGAGGGAGAGAGGGCGAGAGAGGGAGTGTGGGCGAGAGAGGGCGAGAGAGAGAGCGAGAGAGGGAAAGATGTAGAGAGGGAGAGAGGGCGAGACAGGGAGAGATTACGAAAGTTGGAGAGAGGACAAGAGAGGGAGAGATGGCGAAATAGGGAGTGAGGACGAGAGAGGGCGAGAGAGGGAGAAAGGGAAAGAGAGGAAGAGAGAGAGAGGGAGAGAGGGCGAGAAAGTGCTAGTGAGGGAGAGAGAGGAAGAGAGGGTGAAAGAGAGGTAGAGAGTACGAGAGAGAGAGAGAGGGCGAGAAAAGGCGAGAAAGGGAGAGTGGGTGGGAGAAAGAGAGAATGCGAGAGAGGGAGAGCGGGCCAGAGAGGATGAGAGGGCGAGGCAGGAAGACAGGGAAAGAGAGGATGAGAGGGCGAGAGAGGGAGAGAGGGTGAACGAGGGAGCGAGGGCGAGAGAGGGAGAGATGGCGAGAAAGAGAGAGAGAGAGGGTGAGACAAGGAGAAAGGGTGAGAGAGGGAGAGAGGGCGAGAAAGAGAGAGAGAGAGGGTGAGACAAGGAAAAAGGGTGAGAAAGGGAGAGAGGGCGAGAAAGAGAGAGAGAGGGTGAGACAAGGAGAAAGGGTGAGAGAGGGAGAGAGGGCGAGAGGAGGAGAGAGTGCGAGACTGGGAGAGAGAGTGTGGGAGAGGGAGAGAGGGCGAAAGAGGGAGAGAGAGGGAGAGAGGGCAAGAGAGGGAGTGAGGGCGAAAGAGGGAGAGAGGACAAAAGAGGGATGAAGGGTGAGAGAAGGCGAGAGACGGAGAGAGGGTGAGAAAGGGAGAGAGGGAGAGCGAGAGCATGAGACAGCGAGAGAGGGCAAGACTGCGACAGAGGGAGAGAGGGCAAGAGAGCGCGAGAGGGCGAGTGAGAGCGAGAGGGCGAGACAAGGAGAGAGGGAGAGAGAGAGTGAGGAAGAGAAAGGGAGAGAGGGTGAGAGAGGGAGAGAGGGAAAAAGGGGGCAAAAGACGGCGAGAGAGGGCAAGAGTGCGACAGAGGAGGAGAGGGCGAGAGGGCGTGACAAGGAGAGGGAGAGAGGGAGTGAGGAAGAGAGTGGGAGAGAGGGTGACAGGGTGAGAGGTGGAGAGAGATGGAGCGAGCGCGAGAGAGGGAGAGTGGGCAAGAGGGCCAGAGAGAGAGAGGGCAAGAGAAGGAGAGAGGGTGAGTGAGGGAGAGAGGGCGAGAGAGGGTGAAAGGGCGTGAGAGGGAGAGAGGGCGAGAGAGGGGGAGAGGACGAGAGGGAGTTAAGTCAAAATAGGGAAAGAGGACGAGAGAGGCAGAGCGGGCGAGAAAGGTCGAGAGAGGGATAGAGAGGGAAAGTGGGAGAGAGATGGAGAGAGGGCGAGAGAGGGTGAGAGAGTGCGAAAGAGAGATAGGGTGAGAGTGGGAGAGAGGGCTAGAGAGGAAGACAGGGCGAAAGAGGGAGAGAGGGCGAGAGCGGGAGAGAGGACGAGAAAGGGAGAGAGGGTGAGAGAGGGAGAGAGGGAAGAGAAGGAAGAGAGGGTCAAAGAAGGAGAGAGGCGAAAGAGGCAGAGAGAGTGAGAGAGAGCGAGAGTGAGGACGAGAGAGGGAGTGTGGGCGAGAGAGAGCGAGAGGGGGAGAGATGGGGAAAGTGAGAGAGGGCGAGAAAGGGAGAGAGTACGAAAGAGGAAGAGAAGGTGTGAGAGGGAGTGATGGCGAAAGGGTGAGCGAGGGCGAGAGAGGGAGAAAGGGCAAGAGAGGAAGAGTGGGTGAGACAAGAACCGAGGAAGAGAGAGGGAGTGAGGAAGAGAGAGGGAGAGAGGGCGAGAGAGGGCGAGAAGGAGAGTGGGCGAGAGAGGGAAAGTGGGCAAGAGGGCGAAAGATGGAGAGAGGATGAGAGAGGGAGAGAGGGCGAGAGACGGCGAGAGAGGGAGAGACGGCAAAAGAGGGAGAGAGGGTGAAAGAGGGAGAGAGGGTGAAAGAGGGCGAGAGAGGGAGAGAGGGCGAGAGCGAGAGAAAGGGAGAGAGAGGGCGAGAGATGGCGAGAGTGGATGAGAGAGAGGGAGAGAGGGCGAGAGAGGGAGAGAGGGTGGGAGAGAGAGACTGGGCAAGAGAGGGAGAGGGTGCAAACGAGAGAGAGAGGGCGTAAGGGGGAGATGGGGTGAAAGAGGGCGAGAGAGGGAGTGAGGGCGAGTGCGGGAGAGAGGGAGAGAGACGGCGAGAGATGGCGAGAGAGGATGAGAGGGCGAGAGAGGGAGAGAGGGAGAGAAGGCGAGAGAGAGAGAGGGCGAGAGTGGGAGAGAGGGCAAGAGAGGGCAAGAGGGCGAGAAAGAGAGAGAGAGGTTGAGACAAGGAGAGAGGGCGAGAGAGGGAGAAAGGCCGAGAGACGGAGAGTGGGCGAGAAAGGGCGAGAGAGGGAGAGATGGATAGAGGGCGAGAGAGGGAGAGAGGGCGAGAGGAGGAGAGATTGCGAGAGCGGGAGAGAGAGGGCGAGAGAGGGACAGATGGTGAGAAAGGGCGAGAAAGGGAGAGAGGGATAGAGGGCGAGAGGAGGAGAGAGTGCGAGAGTGGGAGAGAGAGGGAGAGAGGGCGACAGAGGGAGAGAGGGCAAGAGGGCGAGACAAGGAGAGAGAGGGAGAGAGAGGGAGAGAGGGTGAGAGAGGGAGAGGGGGTGAGAGAGGGAGAGAGGGGAGAGAGGGAGAGAGATGGAGCGAGGGCGAGAGAGGGAGAGTGGGCGAGAGGCCAGAGAGAGAAAGGGTGAGAGAGGGAGAAAGGGCGAGTGAGGTCGAGAGTGCGAGAGAGGTCGAGAGGGTAAGAGAGGGAGAGAGGACGAGAGAGGGAGAGAGGGCGAGAGAGGGTGAGAGGGCTAGAGAGGGAGAGAGGGCAAGAGAGGGTGAGAGGGAGAGAGAGGGAGAGAGGGCGAGAGAGGGATAGAGAGGACGAGAGGGAGAGAAGTCAAAAGAGGGAGAGCGGGCGAGAGAGGGAGAGAGGGCGAGAGAGGGCGAGAGAGAGAGAGTGAGAGAGGGTGAGTGGGAGATAAAGGGCGAGAGAGGGAGAGAGGGTTAGAGGGCAAGCGAGGGAGAGAGGGTGAGAGGAGAAGAGAGTGCGATTGTGGGAGAGACAGTGCGAGAGAGGGAGAAAGGGCAAGAGAGAAAGAGTGGGCGAGACAAGGAGAGAGGGAGAGAGAGGGAGTGAGGAAGAGAGAGGAGAGAGGGTTAGAGAGGGAGCGAGGGCGAGAGAGCGAGAGAGGGAGAGAGAAGAAGAGTGGGCGAGAGAGGGAGAATGGGCGAGAGGGCAAAAGATGGAGAGAGGGCGAGAGAGGGAGAGAGCGTGGGCAGGCGAGAGAGGGAGAGTCTGTGGGCGGGCGAAAGATGGAGAGAGGGTGAGAGAGAGAGAGGGTGAGAGAGGGAGAGAGGGCGAGAGACGGCGAGAGAGGGAGAGACGGCAAAAGAGGGAGTGAGTGCGAAAGAGGAAGAGAGGGTGAAAGAGAGGTAGAGAGTACGAGAGAGAGAGAGAGGGCGAGAAAAGGCGAGAAAGGGAGAGTGGGTAGGAGAAAGAGAGAATGCGAGAGAGGGAGAGCGGGCCAGAGAGGATGAGAGGGCGAGGCAGGAAGACAGGGAAAGAGAGGATGAGAGGGCGAGAGAGGGAGAGAGGGTGAACGAGGGAGCGAGGGCGAGAGAGGGAGAGATGGCGAGAAAGAGAGAGAGAGAGGGTGAGACAAGGAGAAAGGGTGAGAGAGGGAGAGAGGGCGAGAAAGAGAGAGAGAGAGGGTGAGACAAGGAAAAAGGGTGAGAGAGGGAGAGAGGGCGAGAAAGAGAGAGAGAGAGGGTGAGACAAGGAGAAAGGGTGAGAGAGGGAGAGAGGGCGAGAGGAGGAGAGAGTGCGAGACTGGGAGAGAGAGTGTGGGAGAGGGAGAGAGGGCGAAAGAGCGAGAGAGGACAAAAGAGGGATGAAGGGTGAGAGAAGGCGAGAGACGGAGAGAGGGTGAGAAAGGGAGAGAGGGAGAGCGAGAGCAAGAGACAGCGAGAGAGGGCAAGAGTGCGACAGAGGGAGAGAGGGCAAGAGAGCGCGAGAGGGCGAGTGAGAGCGAGAGGGCGAGACAAGGAGAGAGGGAGAGAGAGAGTGAGGAAGAGAAAGGGAGAGAGGGTGAGAGAGGGAGAGAGGGAAAAAGGGGGCAAAAGACGGCGAGAGAGGGCACGAGTGCGACAGAGGGAGAGAGGGCGAGAGGGCGTGACAAGGAGAGAGAGAGAGGGAGTGAGGAAGAGAGTGGGAGAGAGGGTGACAGGGAGAGAGGGGGAGAGAGATGGAGCGAGCGCGAGAGAGGGAGAGTGGGCAAGAGGGCCAGAGAGAGAGAGGGCAAGAGAAGGAGAGAGGGTGAGTGAGGGAGAGAGGGCGAGAGAGGGTGAAAGGGCGTGAGAGGGAGAGAGGGCGAGAGAGGGGGAGAGGACGAGAGGGAGTTAAGTCAAAATAGGGAAAGAGGACGAGAGAGGCAGAGCGGGCGAGAAAGGTCGAGAGAGGGATAGAGAGGGAAAGTGGGAGAGAGATGGAGAGAGGGCGAGAGAGGGTGAGAGAGTGCGAAAGAGAGATAGGGTGAGAGTGGGAGAGAGGGCTAGAGAGGAAGACAGGGCGAAAGAGGGAGAGAGGGCGAGAGCGGGAGAGAGGACGAGAAAGGGAGAGAGGGTGAGAGAGGGAGAGAGGGAAGAGAAGGAAGAGAGGGTCAAAGAAGGAGAGAGGCGAAAGAGGCAGAGAGAGTGAGAGAGAGCGAGAGTGAGGACGAGAGAGGGAGTGTGGGCGAGAGAGAGCGAGAGGGGGAGAGATGGGGAAAGTGAGAGAGGGCGAGAAAGGGAGAGAGTACGAAAGAGGGAGAGAAGGTGTGAGAGGGAGTGATGGCGAAAGGGTGAGCGAGGGCGAGAGAGGGAGAAAGGGCAAGAGAGGAAGAGTGGGTGAGACAAGAACCGAGGAAGAGAGAGGGAGTGAGGAAGAGAGAGGGAGAGAGGGCGAGAGAGGGCGAGAAGGAGAGTGGGCGAGAGAGGGAAAGTGGGCAAGAGGGCGAAAGATGGAGAGAGGATGAGAGAGGGAGAGAGGGCGAGAGACGGCGAGAGAGGGAGAGACGGCAAAAGAGGGAGAGAGGGTGAAAGAGGGAGAGAGGGTGAAAGAGGGCGAGAGAGGGAGAGAGGGCGAGAGCGAGAGAAAGGGAGAGAGAGGGCGAGAGATGGCGAGAGTGGATGAGAGAGAGGGAGAGAGGGCGAGAGAGGGAGAGAGGGTGGGAGAGAGAGACTGGGCAAGAGAGGGAGAGGGTGCAAACGAGAGAGAGAGGGCGTAAGGGGGAGATGGGGTGAAAGAGGGCGAGAGAGGGAGTGAGGGCGAGTGCGGGAGAGAGGGAGAGAGACGGCGAGAGATGGCGAGAGAGGATGAGAGGGCGAGAGAGGGAGAGAGGGAGAGAAGGCGAGAGAGAGAGAGGGCGAGAGTGGGAGAGAGGGCAAGAGAGGGCAAGAGGGCGAGAAAGAGAGAGAGAGGTTGAGACAAGGAGAGAGGGCGAGAGAGGGAGAAAGGCCGAGAGACGGAGAGTGGGCGAGAAAGGGCGAGAGAGGGAGAGATGGATAGAGGGCGAGAGAGGGAGAGAGGGCGAGAGGAGGAGAGATTGCGAGAGCGGGAGAGAGAGGGCGAGAGAGGGACAGATGGTGAGAAAGGGCGAGAAAGGGAGAGAGGGATAGAGGGCGAGAGGAGGAGAGAGTGCGAGAGTGGGAGAGAGAGGGAGAGAGGGCGACAGAGGGAGAGAGGGCAAGAGGGCGAGACAAGGAGAGAGAGGGAGAGAGAGGGAGAGAGGGTGAGAGAGGGAGAGGGGGTGAGAGAGGGAGAGAGGGGAGAGAGGGAGAGAGATGGAGCGAGGGCGAGAGAGGGAGAGTGGGCGAGAGGCCAGAGAGAGAAAGGGTGAGAGAGGGAGAAAGGGCGAGTGAGGTCGAGAGTGCGAGAGAGGTCGAGAGGGTAAGAGAGGGAGAGAGGACGAGAGAGGGAGAGAGGGCGAGAGAGGGTGAGAGGGCTAGAGAGGGAGAGAGGGCAAGAGAGGGTGAGAGGGAGAGAGAGGGAGAGAGGGCGAGAGAGGGATAGAGAGGACGAGAGGGAGAGAAGTCAAAAGAGGGAGAGCGGGCGAGAGAGGGAGAGAGGGCGAGAGAGGGCGAGAGAGAGAGGGTGAGAGAGGGTGAGTGGGAGATAAAGGGCGAGAGAGGGAGAGAGGGTTAGAGGGCAAGCGAGGGAGAGAGGGTGAGAGGAGAAGAGAGTGCGATTGTGGGAGAGACAGTGCGAGAGAGGGAGAAAGGGCAAGAGAGAAAGAGTGGGCGAGACAAGGAGAGAGGGAGAGAGAGGGAGTGAGGAAGAGAGAGGAGAGAGGGTTAGAGAGGGAGCGAGGGCGAGAGAGCGAGAGAGGGAGAGAGAAGAAGAGTGGGCGAGAGAGGGAGAATGGGCGAGAGGGCAAAAGATGGAGAGAGGGCGAGAGAGGGAGAGAGCGTGGGCAGGCGAGAGAGGGAGAGTCCGTGGGCGGGCGAAAGATGGAGAGAGGGTGAGAGAGAGAGAGGGTGAGAGAGGGAGAGAGGGCGAGAGACGGCGAGAGAGGGAGAGACGGCAAAAGAGGGAGTGAGTGCGAAAGAGGAAGAGAGGGTGAAAGAGGGCGAGAGAGGGAGAGAGGGCGAGAGGGAGAGCAGGCGAGAGAGAGAGAGGGCAAGTGTGGGAGAGAGGGCAAGAGAAGGCAAGAGGGCGAGAAAGAGAGAGAGGGTGAGACAAGGAGAGAGGGCGAGAGAGGGAGAGAGGGCGAGAAAGGGCGAGAGAGGGAGAGATAGATAGAGGGCGAGAGAGGGAGAGAGGGCGAGAGGAGGAGAGATTGCGAGAGCGGGAGAGAGATTGCGAGAGAGGGAGAGAGGGCGAGAGAGGGAGAGATGGTGAGAAAGGGCGAGAAAGAGAGAGAGGGATAGAGGGCGAGAGAGGGATAGAGGGTGAGAGGAGGACAGAGTGCAAGAGTGGGAGAGAGAGTGCGAGAGAGGGAGAGATGGCGACAGAGGGAGAGAGAGGGAAAGAGGGCAAGAGAGGGAGTGAGGGCGAAACAGGGAGAGAGGACAAAAGAGTAATGGTGGGTGAGAGAGGGCGACAGAGGGAGAGAGAGTGTGAGAGAGGGAGAGAGGGTGAGAGAGGGAGAGAGGGAGAGAGAGCGAGCGAGGGCGAGAGAGCAAGACAGGGTGAGAGGGAGAGAGAGGGAGAGAGGGCGAGAGAGGGATAGAGAGAACGAGAGGGAGAGAAGTCAAAAGAGGGAGAGAGTGCGAGAGAGGGAGAAACGGTGAGAGAGGGAGAGAGGGGGAGAGAGGGAGAGAGATGGAGCGAGGGTGAGAGAGGGAGAGTGGGCGAGAGGGCCAGAGAGAGAGGGCGAGAGAGGGAGAGAGGGTGAGTGAGGGAGAGAGGGCGAGAGAGGGTGAAAGGGCGAGAGAGGGATAGAGAAAGAGAGTGGGAGAGAGATGGATAGAGGGCGAGAGAGGGTGAGAGAGGGCGAAAGAGGGAGAGAGGGCGAGATAGGGAGAGAGGGTGAGAGGAGAAGAGAATGCGATAGTGGGAGAGAGAGTGCGAGAGAGGGAAAGAGGGCAAGAGAGGGAGAGAGGGCGAAGGAAGGAGAGCGGATGAGAGAGGGCAAGAGCGGGATAGAGGGCGAGAGATGGAGAGAGAGGGAGAGAGGGTTAGAGGGCGAGAGAGGGAGACAGGGCAGAGGAGAAGAGAGTGCGATAGCGGGAGAGAGAGTGCAAGAGAGGGAGAGAGGGCGAGAGTGGGAGAGAGGGCGAGAGAGGGAGAGCGGGCGAGAGAGGGAGAGAGTACAAAAGAGGGAGAGAAGGCGAGTGAGGGAGAGAGGGCGAAGGAGGGAGAGAGGGCGAAAGAGGCAGAGTGTGAGAGAGGGCAAGAGGGAGAGAGAGGGAGAGAGGGCGAGAGATGGAGAGAAGGCAAAAGAGGGAGAGAGGGTGAGAGGGGGAGAGAGGGCGAAGGAGGGGGTGAGGGTGAGAGAGGGAGAGAGGGTGAGAGGGGGAGAGTGAGTGCGATAGGGTGAGAGAGGGAGAGAGGGCGAGAGAGAGAGTGGGCGAGAGAGGGACAGCGGGCGAGAGTGGGAGAGAGTACGAAGGAGGGAGAGAGGGCGAAAGAGGCAGAGAGTGTGAGAGAGGGCAAGAGGAAAAGAGAGGGAGAGAGGGCGAGAAATGGAGAGAAGGCAAAAGAGGGAGAGAGGGTGAGAGGGGGAGAGAGGGCGAAGGAGGGAGTGAGGGTGAGAAAGGGAGAGAGGGTGAGAGGGGGAGAGTGAGTGCGATATGGTGAGAGAGGGAGAGCGGGCGAGAGAGGGAGAGAGTACGAAGGAGGGAGAGAGGGCAAGTGAGGGAGAGAGGGCGAAGGAGGGAGAGAGGGCCAAAGAGGCAGTGTGTGAGAGAGGGCAAGAGGGAGAGAGAGGGAGAGAGGGCGAGAGATGGAGAGTGGGCAAGAGAGGGAGAGAGATGGAGAGAAGGCGAAAGAGGGAGAGAGGATGAGAGAGGGCGAGAGCAGGAGCGAGGGCAAGAGAAGGAGAGATGGAGAGAGAGAGGACGAGAGAGGGCGAGATAGGATGAGCTGGAGAGAGAGGGAGAGAGCGCGAGAGAGGGAGACCGGGCGAGATGGAGAGAGAGCGGGAGAGGGAAAGAGTGCGAGAGGAAGAAAGAGAGAGGGAGTGAGGGTGAGAGAGGGAGAGTGAGTGCGATAGGGTGAGAGAGGAAGAGAAGGCGAGAGACGCGGCCTGGGCGAGAGAGGGAGAGAAGGCAAGAGGGCGAGAGAGGGTGAGAGAGAGAGAGAGGATGAGAGAGAGAGGGCGAGGGAAAGTATTTGGGCGAGTGAAGGAGAGAGTGAGAGCGAGTGAGTGTGGGTGGGCCAGAGAGGGAGAGAGCGTGATAGTGAGAGAGAGGGCAAAAGAGGAAGCGAGGGCGAGAGAGGGAGAGAGGCCGAGAGGGGGAGAGAGGGTGAGAGAGGGCAAGAGAGCGCGAGAGAGGGAAATAGGGCGAGAGAGGAAAAGAGCGAGAGAGGGGGAGAGGGCGAGAGGTGGAGAGTGGGCGAGAGAGCGAGAGAGGGAGAGAGGGAGAGCGGGCGTGAGAGGGAGAGAGTACGAAAGAGGGAGAGAGGGTGAGAGGGGGAGAGAGAGCGAAGGAGGGAGTGAGGGCGAGTGAGGGAGAGAGGGCGAAGGAGGGAGAGAGGGCAAAAGAGACAGAGAGTGTGAGAGAGGACGAGAGAGCAAGAGAGCGAGACAGAGGGAGAGAGGACGAGAGAGGGAGAGTGGGCGAAACAGGGAGAGAGGGCGAGAGCGGGAGAGAGGGCAAGAGAGAGCGAGAGAGGGAGAGAGAGGGAGAGGGGCAAAAGTGGGAGTGAGGGTGAAAGAGGCAGAGAGTGTGAGAGTGGGAAAGAGAGGGAGTGAGGTCGAGAGAGGGAGAGAGGGCAAAAAAGGGAGAGAGGGCAAGAGAGGGCGAGAAATGGACAGAAGGCGAAAGAGGCAGAGAGTGTGAGAGAGGGCGAGAAGGCGAAAGAGGGAGAGAGGGCGAGAGCGGGAGAGAGGGCAAGAGAGAGCGAGAGAGGGAGAGGGGCAAAAGTGGGAGTGAGGGTGAAAGAGGCAGAGAGTGTGAGAGTGGGCAAGAGAGGGAGTGAGGTCGAGAGAGGGAGAGAGGGCAAAAGAGGGAGAGAGGGCAAGAGAGGGCGAGAAATGGACAGAAGGCGAAAGAGGCAGAGAGTGTGAGAGAGGGCGAGAAGGCGAAAGAGGGAGAGAGGGCGAGAGAGCAAGAGTGGGCGAGAGAGGGAGAGTGGGCAAGAGAGAGCAAGAGAGAGGGAGAGAGGGCGAGAGAGCGAGAGTGGGCGAGAGAGGGAGAGAGGGCAAGAGAGAGCGAGAGAGAGGGAGAGAGGGCGAACGTGGGAGAGAGGGTGAAAGAGGCAGAGAGTGTGAGAGAGGGCGAGAGGGCGAGAGAGGGAGAGTGTGCGAGAGAGGGAGAGAGGTCAAGAGAGAGTGAGAGAGTGCGAAAGTGGGTGAGAGGGTGAAAGAGGCAGAGAGTGTGAGAGCGCGAGAGAGCGAGTGTGGTTGAGATGACGAGAGAGTCAGAGAGAGGGCGAGAGGGAGAGAAGGCGAGAGAGCGAGAGTGGGTGAGAGTGCGAGATAGAGCGAGAATGGGAGAGAGGGCGAGAGAGGGAGAATGGGAGAGAGAGGGAGAGAGGGCAAGTGAGAGGGAGAGAGGGCAAGAGAGAGCGAGAGAGGGAGTGAGGGCGAGAGAGGGAGAGAGTACGAAAGACGGAGAGAGGACGAGAGAGGGAGAGAGGCTGAGAGGGGGAGAGAGGGCGAAGGAGCGAGTGAGGCTGAGAGAGGGAGAGAGGTCGAAGGGGGGGGGAGAGGGCTAAAGAGGCAGAGAATGTGAGAGAGGGCGAGATGGCGAAAGAGGGAGAGAGGGCGAGAGGGAGAGTGGACGAGAGAGGGAGAGAGAGCCCGAGAGGGAGAGAGGGCGAGAGAGGGAGAGAGAGAGCGAGAGAGGGAGAGATGGCAAGAGAGGCATAGGGAGAGAGTGCGAGAGAGGGAGAGATTGAAAGAGGTCGAAAGAGGGAGTGAGAGCGAAAGAGGGAGAGGTGGCAAGTGAGAGGGAGAGAGGGCGAGAGAGTGAGAGAGGGCGAGAGAGGGCAAGAGGGTGAGAGAGAGAAGGCAAGAGTGGGAGATAGGGCAGAGAGGGAGAGAGTACGAGCAAGTGCGAGAGAGATGGCGAGGGTGAGAGGGCGAAAGAGAGGGTGAGAGGGCGAGAGAGAGAGAGACGATGAGAGAAGGCGATAGAGGGCTAGAGGGCAAAAGAGGGAGAAGTGGCAAGAGAGAGGGAGAGAGTAAAAAAGAGGGAGAGAGGGCGAGAGCGGGAGAGAGGGAAACAGAGGGAGAGAGGGCGAGAGAGGGCGAGAGATGGATAGAGATCGAAAGAGGGAGAGAGAGCGAAAGAGGGCAAGAGGGTGAGAGAGAGAGGGCGAGAGTGGGAGATAGGTCAGAGAGAGAGAGAGTACGAGCAAGTGCGAGAGAGAGGGAGAGTGAGAGAGGGCGAAAGAGAGGGCGAGAGGGTGAGAGAGAGGGTGAGAGAAGGCGAGAGATGGAGAGAGGGTGAAAGAGGGAGAGGTGGTAAGAGAGAGGGCGAGAGGGAGAGAGGGCGAGAGAAGGCGAGAGATGGAGAGAGGGTGAAAGAGGGCGAGAGGGCGAAAGAGGGAGATGTGGCAAGAGAGAGGGCGAGAGAGGGATAGAGGGCGAGAGAGGGCAAGTGGGTGAGAGAGAGAGAGAGGGCGAGAGTGGGAGAGAGGGCAGAGAGGGAGAGAGGTCGAGCAAGTCCGAGAGAGAGGGAGAGCGAGAGAGGGCGAGAGAAGGTGAGAGATGGAGAGAGGGTGAAAGAGGGCGACAGGGCGAAAGAGGGAGCTGTGGCAAGAGAGAGGGCGAGAGAGGGAGAGAGGGCAAGATAGGGCAAGTGGGTGAGAGAGAGAGAGAGGGCGAGAGTGGGTGAGAGGGCAGAGAGGGAGAGAGGGCGAGAGAGGGAGAGAGGGCGAAAGAGAGGGAGAGAAGGCGATAGGGAGAGAGGGCGAGAGAAGGCGAGAGAGGGCAAGAGGGCGAAAGAGGGAGATGTGGCAAGAGAGAGGGAGAGAGAGGGCAAGAGAGAGCGAGAGAGGGAGATAGAGAGAGAGGGCGAGAGAGAGAGAGAGTACGAAAGAGGGAGAGAGTGCGAGAGAGAGAGAGGGCGTGAGAAGGCGAGAGAGGGAGAGAGGGAGAAAGAGGGTGAGAGTCTAAAAGAGGGTGAGGTGGCAAGAGAGATGGAGAGGGAGGACAAGAGACGCCGAGAGGGAGGGAGTGAGGGTGAGAGAGGGAGAGAGGAAGAGAGAGGGAGAGAGGGCGAGAGGGAGAGAGGGCGAGAGTGGGAGAGAGGGTGATAGAGGCAGAGAGTTTGAGAGTGGGCGAGAGAGCGAGAGCAGGAAAGAGGGCGAGAGATGGAGAGTGGGCGAGAGAGGGAGAAAGGGCAAGAGAGAGCGAGAGAGGGAGAGAGGGCGATAGAGAGAGAGAGTACGAAAGAGGGAGAGAGGGCAAGAGAGGGAGAGAGGCCGAGAGGGGGAGAGAGGGCGAACGAGGGAGTGAGGGCGAGTGAGGGAGAGAGGGCGAAGGAGGGAGAGAGGGCGAAAGAGGCAGATAGTCTGAGAGAGGGTGAGATGGCGAGAGAGGGAGAGAGGGTGAGAGAGGGAGACAGGGCGAGATGGAGAGAGAGCGGGAGAGGGAAAGTGTGCGAGAGGAAGAGAGAGAGAGGGAGTGAGGGTGAGAGAGGGAGAGTGAGTGCGATAGGGTGAGAGAGGAAGAGAAGGCAAGAGACGCGGCCTGGGCGAGAGAGGGAGAGAAGGCAAGAGGGCGAGAGAGGGTGTGAGAGAGAGAGAGAGAGGATGAGAGATGGAGAGGGCGAGGGAAAGTAGTTGGGCGAGTGAAGGAGAGAGTGAGAGCGAGTGAGTGCGGGTGGGCCAGAGAGGGAGAGAGCGTGATAGTGAGAGAGAGGGCAAAAGAGGAAGCGAGGGCGAGAGAGGGAGAGAGGCCGAGAGGGGGAGAGAGGGTGAGAGAGGGCAAGAGAGAGCGAGAGAGGGTAATAGGGCGAGAGAGGAAAAGAGCGAGAGAGGGGGAGAGGGCGAGAGTGGAGAGTGGGCGAGAGAGCGAGAGAGGGAGAGAGGGAGAGCGAGCGTGAGAGGGAGAGAGTACGAAAGAGGGAGAGAGGGTGAGAGGGGGAGAGAGAGCGAAGGAGGGAGTGAGGGCGGGTGAGGGAGAGAGGGCGAAGGAGGGAGAGAGGGCAAAAGAGACAGAGAGTGTGAGAGAGGACGAGAGAGCAAGAGAACGAGACAGAGGGAGAGAGGACGAGAGAGGGAGAGTGGGCGAAACAGGGAGAGAGGGCGAGAGCGGGAGAGTGGGCAAGAGAGAGCGAGAGAGGGAGAGAGAGGGAGAGGGGCAAAAGTGGGAGTGAGGGTGAAAGAGGCAGAGAGTGTGAGAGTGGGCAAGAGAGGGAGTGAGGTCGAGAGAGGGAGAGAGGGCAAAAAAGGGAGAGAGGGCAAGAGAGGGCGAGAAATGGACAGAAGGCGAAAGAGGCAGAGAGTGTGAGAGAGGGCGAGAAGGCGAAAGAGGGAGAGAGGGCGAGAGAGCAAGAGTGGGCGAGAGAGGGAGAGTGGGCAAGAGAGAGCGAGAGAGAGGGAGAGAGGGGGAAAGCGGGAGAGAGGGTGAAAGAGGCAGAGAGTGTGAGAGAGGGCGAGAGGGCGAGAGAGGGAGAGTGTGCGAGAGAGGGAGAGAGGTCAAGAGAGAGTGAGAGAGTGCGAAAGTGGGTGAGAGGGTGAAAGAGGGAGAGAGTGTGAGAGTGCGAGAGAGCGAGTGTGGTTGAGATGGCGGGAGAGTCAGAGAGAGGGCGAGAGGGAGAGAGGGCGAGAGAGCGAGAGTGGGTGAGAATGCGAGATAGGGCGAGAGAGGGAGAGAGGGCGAGAGAGGGAGAATGGGAGAGAGAGGGAGTGAGGGCAAGAGAGAGGGAGAGAGGGCAAGAGAGAGCGAGAGAGGGAGTGAGGGCGAGAGAGGGAGAGAGTACGAAAGACGGAGAGAGGATGAGAGAGGAGAGAGGCTGAGAGGGGGAGAGAGGGCGAAGGAGCGAGTGAGGCTGAGAGAGGGAGAGAGGTCGGGGGGGGGGTAGAGGGCTAAAGAGGCAGAGAATATGAGAGAGGGCGAGATGGTGAAAGAGGGAGAGAGGGTGAGAGGGAGAGTGGACGAGAGAGGGAGAGAGAGCCCGAGAGGGAGAGAGGGCGAGAGAGGGAGAGAGAGAGCGAGAGAGGGAGAGAGGGCAAGAGAGGCACAGGGAGAGAGTGCGAGCGAGGGAGAGATTGAAAGAGGTCGAAAGAGGGAGTGAGAGCGAAAGAGGGAGAGGTGGCAAGTGAGAGGGAGAGAGGGCGAGAGAGGGAGAGAGGGCGAGAGAGGGCAAGAGGGTGAGAGAGAGAAGGCAAGAGTTGGAGATAGGGCAGAGAGGGAGAGAGTACGAGCAAGTGCGAGAGAGATGGCGAGGGTGAGAGGGCGAAAGAGAGGGAGAGAGGGCGAGAGAGAGAGAGACGATGAGAGAAGGCGATAGAGGGCTAGAGGGCAAAAGAGGGAGAGGTGGCAAGAGAGAGGGAGAGAGTAAAAAAGAGGGAGAGAGGGCGAGAGCGGGAGAGAGGGCAACAGAGGGAGAGAGGGCGAGAGAGGGCAAGAGGGTGAGAGAGAGAGGGCGAGAGTGGGAGATAGGTCAGAGTGAGAGAGAGTACGAGCAAGTGCGAGAGAGAGGGAGAGTGAGAGAGGGCGAAAGAGAGGGCGAGAGGGCGAGAGAGAGGGTGAGAGAAGGCGATAGAGGGCGAGAGAGCGAAAGAGGGAGAGGTGGTAAGAGAGAGGGCGAGAGGGAGAGAGGGCGAGTGAACGCGAGAGATGGAGAGAGGGTGAAAGAGGGCGAGAGGGCGAAAGAGGGAGATGTGGCAAGAGAGAGGGCGAGAGAGGGAGAGAGGGCGAGAGAGGGCAAGTGGGTGAGAGAGAGAGAGGGCGAGAGTGGGAGAGAGGGCAGAGAGGGAGAGAGGGCGAGCAAGTCCGAGAGAGAGGGAGAGCGAGAGAGGTCAAGAGAGGGAGAGAGGGCGAAAGAGAGGGAGAGAAGGCGAGAGAGAGAGAGAGGGCGAGAGAAGGTGAGAGATGGAGAGAGGGTGAAAGAGGGCGAGAGGGCGAAAGAGGGAGATGTGGCAAGAGAGAGGGCGAGAGAGGGAGAGAGGGCAAGAGAGGGCAAGTGGGTGAGAGAGAGAGAGAGGGCGAGAGTGGGAGAGAGGGCAGAGAGGGAGAGTGGGCGAGAGAGGGAGAGAGGGCGAAAGAGAGGGAGAGAAGGCGAGAGGGAGAGAGGGCGAGAGAACGCGAGAGAGGGCAAGAGGGCGAAAGAGGGAGATGTGGCAAGAAAGAGGGAGAGAGAGGGCAAGAGAGAGCGAGAGAGGGAGATAGGGAGAGAGGGCGAGAGAGGGAGAGAGTACGAAAGAGGGAGAGAGTGCAAGACAGAGAGAGGGCGTGAGTAGGCGAGAGAGGGAGAGAGGGAGAAAGAGGGCGAGAGGCTAAAAGAGGGAGAGGTGGCAAGAGAGAGGGAGAGGGAGGGCAAGAGACGCCGAGAGGGAGGGAGTGAGGGTGAGAGAGGGAGAGAGGTAGAGAGAGGGAGAGAGGGCGAGAGGGAGAGAGGGCGAGAGTGAGAGTTAGAGAAGGTGAGAGTGGGAGAGAGGGTGATAGAGGCAGAGAGTTTGAGAGTGGGCGAGAGAGCGAGAGCAGGAAAGAGGGCGAGAGATGGAGAGTGGACGAGAGAGGGAGAAAGGGCAAGAGAGAGCGAGAGAGGGAGAGACGGCGATAGAGAGAGAGAGTACGAAAGAGGGAGAGAGGCCAAGAGAGGGAGAGAGGCCGACAGGGGGAGAGAGGGCGAACGAGGGAGTGAGGGCGAGTGAGGGAGAGAGGGCGAAGGAGGGAGAGAGGGCGAAAGAGGCAGATAGTCTGAGAGAGGGCGAGATGGCGAGAGAGGGAGAGAGGGTGAGAGAGGGAGAGTGGGTGAGAGGGAGAGAGAGCGAGAGAGGGAGAGAGGGAGAGAGCGTGAGAGGGAGAGAGGGCGAGAGGGAGAGAGGGCGAGAGTGAGAGTTAGAGAGGGTGAGAGTGGGAGAGAGGGTGATAGAGGCAGAGAGTTTGAGAGTGGGCGAGAGAGCGAGAGCAGGAAAGAGGGCGAGAGATGGAGAGTGGGCGAGAGAGGGAGAAAGGGCAAGAGAGAGCGAGAGAGGGAGAGAGGGCGATAGAGGGAGAGAGTACGAAAGAGGGAGAGAGGGCAAGAGAGGGAGAGAGGCCGAGAGGGGGAGAGAGGGCGAACGAGGGAGTGAGGGCGAGTGAGGGAGAGAGGGCGAAGGAGGGAGAGAGGGCGAAAGAGGCAGATAGTCTGAGAGAGGGTGAGATGGCGAGAGAGGGAGCGAGGGTGAGAGAGGGAGAGTGGGTGAGAGAGGGAGAGAGAGCGAGAGAGGGAGAGAGGGAGAGAGCGTGAGAGGGAGAGAGGGCGAGAGAGGCAGAGAGGGAGAGAGTGCGAGAGAGGGAGCGAGTACGAAAGAGGGAGAGAGGGCAAGTGAGGGAGAGAGGGCGAAGGAGGGAGAGAGGGCCAAAGAGGCAGAGTGTGAGAGAGGGCAAGAGGGAGAGAGAGGGAGAGAGGGCGAGAGATGGAGAGTGGGCAAGAGAGGGAGGGAGATGGAGAGAAGGCGAAAGAGGGAGAGAGGATGAGAGAGGGCGAGAGCAGGAGAGAGGGCAAGAGAAGGAGAGAGATGGAGAGAGAGGACGAGAGAGGGCGAGATAGGATGAGTTGGAGAGAGAGGGAGAGAGCGCGAGAGAGGGAGACAGGGCGAGATGGAGAGAGAGCGGGAGAGGGAAAGAGTGCGAGAGGAAGAGAGAGAGAGGGAGTGAGGGTGAGAGAGGGAGAGTGAGTGCGATAGGGTGAGAGAGGAAGAGAAGGCGAGAGACGCGGCCTGGGCGAGAGAGGGAGAGAAGGCAAGAGGGCGAGAGAGGGTGTGTGAGAGAGAGAGAGAGGATGAGAGATGGAGAGGGCGAGGGAAAGTAGTTGGGCGAGTGAAGGAGAGAGTGAGAGCGAGTGAGTGCGGGTGGGCCAGAGAGGGAGAGAGCGTGATAGTGAGAGAGAGGGCAAAAGAGGAAGCGAGGGCGAGAGAGGGAGAGAGGCCGAGAGGGGGAGAGAGGGTGAGAGAGGGCAAGAGAGAGCGAGAGAGGGAAATAGGGCGAGAGAGGAAAAGAGCGAGAGAGGGGGAGAGGGCGAGAGTGGAGAGTGGGCGAGAGAGCGAGAGAGGGAGAGAGGGAGAGCGAGCGTGAGAGGGAGAGAGTACGAAAGAGGGAGAGAGGGTGAGAGGGGGAGAGAGAGCGAAGGAGGGAGTGAGGGCGAGTGAGGGAGAGAGGGCGAAGGAGGGAGAGAGGGCAAAAGAGACAGAGAGTGTGAGAGAGGACGAGAGAGCAAGAGAACGAGACAGAGGGAGAGAGGACGAGAGAGGGAGAGTGGGCGAAACAGGGAGAGAGGGCGAGAGCGGGAGAGAGGGCAAGAGAGAGCGAGAGAGGGAGAGAGAGGGAGAGGGGCAAAAGTGGGAGTGAGGGTGAAAGAGGCAGAGAGTGTGAGAGTGGGCAAGAGAGGGAGTGAGGTCGAGAGAGGGAGAGAGGGCAAAAAAGGGAGAGAGGGCAAGAGAGGGCGAGAAATGGACAGAAGGCGAAAGAGGCAGAGAGTGTGAGAGAGGGCGAGAAGGCGAAAGAGGGAGAGAGGGCGAGAGAGCAAGAGTGGGCGAGAGAGGGAGAGTGGGCAAGAGAGAGCAAGAGAGAGGGAGAGAGGGCGAGAGAGCGAGAGTGGGCGAGAGAGGGAGAGAGGGTAAGAGAGAGCGAGAGAGAGGGAGAGAGGGCGAAAGTGGGAGAGAGGGTGAAAGAGGCAGAGAGTGTGAGAGAGGGCGAGAGGGCGAGAGAGGGAGAGTGTGCGAGAGAGGGAGAGAGGTCAAGAGAGAGTGAGAGAGTGCGAAAGTGGGTGAGAGGGTGAAAGAGGCAGAGAGTGTGAGAGCGCGAGAGAGCGAGTGTGGTTGAGATGGCGAGAGAGTCAGAGAGAGGGCGAGAGGGAGAGAGGGCGAGAGAGCGAGAGTGGGTGAGAGTGCGAGATAGGGCGAGAATGGGAGAGAGGGCGAGAGAGGGAGAATGGGAGAGAGAGGGAGAGAGGGCAAGAGAGAGGGAGAGAGGGCAAGAGAGAGTGAGAGAGGGAGTGAGGGCGAGAGAGGGAGAGAGTACGAAAGACGGAGAGAGGATGAGAGAGGGAGAGAGGCTGAGAGGGGGAGAGAGGGCGAAGGAGCGAGTGAGGCTGAGAGAGGGAGAGAGGTCGAAGGGGGGGGGGAGAGGGCTAAAGAGGCAGAGAATATGAGAGAGGGCGAGATGGTGAAAGAGGGAGAGAGGGTGAGAGGGAGAGTGGACGAGAGAGGGAGAGAGAGCCCGAGAGGGAGAGAGGGCGAGAGAGGGAGAGAGAGAGCGAGAGAGGGAGAGAGGGCAAGAGAGGCACAGGGAGAGAGTGCGAGCGAGGGAGAGATTGAAAGAGGTCGAAAGAGGGAGTGAGAGTGAAAGAGGGAGAGGTGGCAAGTGAGAGGGAGAGAGGGCGAGAGAGGGAGAGAGGGCGAGAGAGGGCAAGAGGGTGAGAGAGAGAAGGCAAGAGTGGGAGATAGGGCAGAGAGGGAGAGAGTACGAGCAAGTGCGAGAGAGATGGCGAGGGTGAGAGGGCGAAAGAGAGGGAGAGAGGGCGAGAGAGAGAGAGACGATGAGAAAAGGCGATAGAGGGCTAGAGGGCAAAAGAGGGAGAGGTGGCAAGAGAGAGGGAGAGAGTAAAAAAGAGGTAGAGAGGGCGAGAGCGGGAGAGAGGGCAACAGAGGGAGAGAGGGCGAGAGAGGGCAAGAGGGTGAGAGAGAGAGGGCGAGAGTGGGAGATAGGTCAGAGTGAGAGAGAGTACGAGCAAGTGCGATAGAGAGGGAGAGTGAGAGAGGGCGAAAGAGAGGGCGAGAGGGCGAGAGAGAGGGTGAGAGAAGGCGATAGAGGGCGAGAGAGCGAAAGAGGGAGAGGTGGTAAGAGAGAGGGCGAGAGGGAGAGAGGGCGAGAGAAGGCGAGAGATGGAGAGAGGGTGAAAGAGGGCGAGAGGGCGAAAGAGGGAGATGTGGCAAGAGAGAGGGCGAGAGAGGGCAAGTGGGTGAGAGAGAGAGAGGGCGAGAGTGGGAGAGAGGGCAGAGAGGGAGAGAGGTCGAGCAAGTCCGAGAGAGAGGGAGAGCGAGAGAGGTCAAGAGAGGGAGAGAGGGCGAAAGAGAGGGAGGGAAGGCGAGAGAGAGAGAGAGGGCGAGAGAAGGTGAGAGATGGAGAGAGGGTGAAAGAGGGCGAGAGGGCGAAAGAGGGAGATGTGGCAAGAGAGAGGGCGAGAGAGGGAGAGAGGGCAAGAGAGGGCAAGTGGGTGAGAGAGAGAGAGAGGGCGAGAGTGGGAGAGAGGGCAGAGAGGGAGAGTGGGCGAGAGAGGGAGAGAGGGCGAAAGAGAAGGAGAGAAGGCGAGAGGGAGAGAGGGCGAGAGATGGCGAGAGAGGGCAAGAGGGCGAAAGAGGGAGATGTGGCAAGAGAGAGGGAGAGAGAGGGCAAGAGAGAGCGAGAGAGGGAGATAGGGAGAGAGGGCGAGAGAGGGAGAGAGTACGAAAGAGGGAGAGAGTGCGAGACAGAGAGAGGGCGTGAGTAGGCGAGAGAGGGAGAGAGGGAGAAAGAGGGTGAGAGGCTAAAAGAGGGAGAACTGGCAGGAGAGAGGGAGAGGGAGGGCAAGAGACACCGAGAGGGAGGGAGTGAGGGTGAGAGAGGGAGAGAGGTAGAGAGAGGGAGAGAGGGCGAGAGGGAGAGAGGGCGAGAGTGAGAGTTAGAGAAGGTGAGAGTGGGAGAGAGGGTGATAGAGGCAGAGAGTTTGAGAGTGGGCGAGAGAGCGAGAGCAGGAAAGAGGGCGAGAGATGGAGAGTGGACGAGAGAGGGAGAAAGGGCAAGAGAGAGCGAGAGAGGGAGAGACGGCGATAGAGAGAGAGAGTACGAAAGAGGGAGAGAGGGCAAGAGAGGGAGAGAGGCCGAGAGGGGGAGAGAGGACGAACGAGGGAGTGAGGGCGAGTGAGGGAGAGATGGCGAAGGAGGGAGAGAGGGCGAAAGAGGCAGATAGTCTGAGAGAGGGCGAGATGGCGAGAGAGGGAGAGAGGGTGAGAGAGGGAGAGTGGGTGAGAGGGAGAGAGAGCGAGAGAGGGAGAGAGGGAGAGAGCGTGAGAGGGAGAGAGGGCGAGAGAGGCAGAGAGGGAGAGAGTGCGAGAGAGGGAGAGAGTACGAAAGAGGGAGAGAGTGCGTGAGCGAGAGAGGGCGTGAGAAGGCGAGAGAGGGAGAGGGAGAGAAAGAGGGTGAGAGGCTAAAAGAGGGAGAGGTGGCACGAGAGAGGGAGAGAGAGGGCAAGAGACGCCGAGAGAGGGAGAGTGGGCCAGAGACGGAGAGAGGGCAAGAGAGGGAGAGAGGGTGAGATGGAGAGAAGGCGGGAGCGGGAGAGACTGCGAGAGGGCGAGAGAGGGAGGGAGTGAGGATGAGAGAGGGAGAGAGGTAGAGAGAGGGAGAGAGGGCGAGAGGGAGAGAGGGCGAGACTGAGAGTTAGAGAGAGTGAGAGTGGGAGAGAGGGTGAGAGAGGCAGAGAGTTTGAGAGTGGGCGAGAGAGCGAGAGCAGGAAAGAGGGCGAGAGAGGGAGAGTGGGCGAGAGAGGGAGAGAGGACACGAGGGAGCGAGAGAGGGAGAGAGGGCGATAGAGGGAGAGAGTACGAAAGTGGGAGAGAGGGTGAGAAGCCGAGAGGGGGAGAGAGGGCGAACGAGGGAGATAGGGCGAGTGAGGGAGAGAGTGTGAAAGAGAGAGAGAGGGCGAAAGAGGCGAGAGAAGGAGAGAGGGTGAGTGAGGGAGAGTGGGCGAGAGAGGGAGAGAGAGCGAGAGAGGGAGAGAGGGCGAGAGAGGGAGAGAGGGAGAGAGTGCGAGAGAGGGAGAGCGTATGAAAGAGGGAGAGAGAGCGAGAGCGGGAGACAGGGCAACAGAGGGAGAGAAGGCGAGAGAGGGCGAGAGAGGGAGAGAGAGCGAAAGACGGTGTGTGTGAGAGAGAGGGCGAGAGTGGGAGAGAGGGCAGAGAGGGACAGAGGGCGAGAGAAGGCGAGAGATGGAGAGAGGGTGAAAGAGGGCGAGAGGGCGAAAGAGGGAGATGTGGCAAGAGAGAGGGCGAGAGAGGGAGAGAGGGCGAGAGAGGGCAAGTGGGTGAGAGAGAGAGAGGGCGAGAGTGGGAGAGAGGGCAGAGAGGGAGAGAGGGCGAGCAAGTCCGAGAGAGAGGGAGAGCGAGAGAGGTCGAGAGAGGGAGAGAGGACGAAAGAGAGGGAGAGAAGGCGAGAGAGAGGGCGAGAGAAGGTGAGAGATGGAGAGAGGGTGAAAGAGGGCGAGAGGGTGAAAGAGGGAGAAGTGTCAAGGGAGAGGGCGAGAGAGGGAGAGAGGGCGAGAGAGGGCAACTGGGTGAGAGAGAGAGAGAGAGGGCGAGAGTGGGAGAGAGGGCAGAGAGGGAGAGAGGGCGAGCAAGTCCGAGAGAGAGGGAGAGCGAGAGAGGGCGAGAGAGGGAGAGAGGGCGAAAGAGAGGGAGAGAAGGCGAGAGAGAGAGAGGGCGAGAGAAGGCGAGAGAGGGCAAGAGGGCGAAAGAGGGAGATGTTGTAAGAGAGCGGGAGAGAGAGGGCAAGAGAGAGCGAGAGAGGGAGATAGGGAGAGAGGGCGAGAGAGGGAGAGAGTACGAAAGAGGGAGAGAGTGCGAGAGAGAGAGAGGGCGTGAGAAGGCGAGAGAGGGAGAGAGGGAGAAAGAGGGTGAGAGGCTAAAAGAGGGAGAGGTGGCAAGAGAGAGGGAGAGAGAGGGCAAGAGACGCCGAGAGGGAGGGAGTGAGGGTGAGAGAGGGAGAGAGGTAGAGAGAGGGAGAGAGGGCGAGAGGGAGAGAGGGCGAGAGTGAGAGTTAGAGAGGGTGAGAGTGGGAGAGAGGGTGATAGAGGCAGAGAGTTTGAGAGTAGGCGAGAGAGCGAGAACAGGAAAGTGGGCGAGAGAGGGAGAGTGGGCGAGAGAGGGAGAAAGGGCAAGAGAGAGCGAGAGAGGGAGAGAGGGTGATAGGGGGAGAGAGTACGAAAGAGGGAGAGAGGCCGAGAGGGGGAGAGAGTGTGAACGAGGGAGTGAGGGCGAGTGAGGGAGAGAGGGCGAAGGAGGGAGAGAGTGCGAAAGAGGCAGATAGTCTGAGAGAGGGCGAGATGGCGAGAGAGGGAGAGAGGGTGAGAGAGGGAGAGTGGGTGAGAGAGGGAGAGAGGGAGAGAGTGCGAGAGAGGGAGAGAGTACGAAATAGGGAAAGAGTGCGAGAGCGAGAGAGGGCGTGAGAAGGCGAGAGAGGGAGAGGGAGAGAAAGAGGGTGAGAGGCTAAAAGAGGGAGAGGTGGCAAGAGAGAGGGAGAGAGAGGGCAAGAGACGCCGAGAGAGGGAGAGAGGGCGAGAGACGGAGAGAGGGCAAGAGAGGGAGAGAGGGTGAGATGGAGAGAAGGCGGGAGAGGGAGGGACTGCGAGAGGGCGAGAGAGGGAGAGAGTGAGGGTGAGAGAGGGAGAGAGGTAGAGAGAGAGGGAGAGAGTGCGAGAGGGAGAGAGGGCGAGACTGAGAGTTAGAGAGAGTGAGAGTGGGAGAGAGGGTGAGAGAGGCAGAGAGTTTGAGAGTGGGCGAGAGAGCGAGAGCAGGAAAGAGGGCGAGAGAGGGAGAGTGGGCGAGAGAGGGAGAGAGGACACGAGAGAGCGAGAGAGGAAGAGAGGGCGATATAGGGAGAGAGTACGAAAGAGGGAGAGAGGTCGAGAGAGGGTGAGAGGCCGAGAGGGGGAGAGAGAGCGAACGAGGGAGATAGGGCGAGTGAGGGAGAGAGGGTGAAGGAGGGAGAGAGGGCGAAAGAGGCGAGAGAGGCGAGAGAAGGAGAGAGGGTGAGAGAGGCAGAGTGGGTGAGAGGGGGAGAGAGAGCGAGAGAGGGAGAGAGGGCGAGAGAGGGAGAGAGCGTGAGAGGGAGAGAGGTCGAGAGAGGCAGAGAGGGAGAGAGTGCGAGAGAGGGAGAGAGTATGAAAGAGGGTGAGAGAGCGAGAGCGGGAGACAGGGCAACAGATGGAGAGAGGGCGAGAGAGGGCGAGAGAGGGAGAGAGAGCGAAAGACGGTGTGTGAGAGAGAGAGGGCGAGAGTGGGAGAGAGGGCAGAGAGGGAGAGAGGGCGAGCAAGTCCTAGAGAGAGGGAGAGCGAGAGAGGGCGAGAGAGGGAGAGAGGGTGAAAGAGAGGGAGAGAAGGCGAGAGAGAGAGAGGGCGAGAGAACGCGAGAGAGGGAGAGAGGGTGAGAGAGGATGAGAGGCTGAGAAAGCGAAAGAGGGAGAGAGGGCGCGAGAAAGAAAGAGTGTGAGAGAGGGAGAGCGGGCGAGAGAGGGAGACAGGGATAGAAAGAGCGAGAGATGGCGAGAGAGGGCAAGAGAACGACAGAGGGAGAGAGCGTGAAAGAGGGAGAGAGGGCAATAGAAGGACAGTGGTAGAGAGAGGGCGAGAGACGGCGAGAGAGGATGAGATTGTGAGAGAGAGAGGGCGAGACAGGGAGAGAGGACGAAATGGAGAGGGGGCGGGAGATGGAGAGAGTGCAGGTGAGAGAGGGAGAGGGAGTGCGATAGGGTGAGAGAGGGCGAGATGGCGAGAGAGGGAGAGAGGGCGAGAGAGGGAGAGAGGGCGAGAGGGAGAGAGGGCGAGAGAGTGAGAGAGTGCGACAGGATGTGAGAGAATGAGAGAGAGAAAGTGGGGTGAGAGAGAGGATGAGAGAGGGAGTGGGGGTGAGAGAGGGAGAGAGGGCGAGAGCGAGACAGAGGGAGCGAGGGACAGCAGGAGAGAGGGCAAGAGAGGGTGATAGAGGAAGGGAAGGCGAGAGAGGGGACGTGGGCGAGAGAGGGAGAGAAGGCAAGAGGGCAAGAGAGGGTGAGAGAAGGTGTTGGGCGAGAGAGGGAGAGAGTGAGAGCGAGAGAGTGGGGGTGGGACAAAGAGCGAGAGAGGGTGATAGAGGGAGAGAGGGCAAAAATGGGAGAGAGGGTGAGAGAGGGTGAGAGAGGGAGAGAGGGGGATAGAGGGGGAGCGAGCAAGAGAGGGAGAGAAGGCAAATGAGGGAGAGTGGGTGAGAGAGGGAGAGACGGCGAGAGAGAGCGAGAGAGGGAGAGAGGGAGAGAGGGCGAGAGAAAGAGAGAGAGAGTACAAAAGACGGAGAGAAAGTGAGAGAGGGAGAGAGGGAGAGAGAGGGAGTGATGGCGAGAACGGGGGAGAGGGAGAGTGGGCGAAAGAGGGAGAAAGGGCGAAACAGAGTGACAGAGGGTGAGAGAGGGCGAGTGGGCGAGTGAGAGAGAGTGGGCAAGAGGGCGAGCGAGAGAGAGAGAGAGAGAGTGAGGGCGAAGGTGGGCGAGACGGCGAAAGAGGGAGAGATGGCGAGAGCCGGAGAGAGCGAGAGAGGGCGAACGTGGGAGAGAGGGCGAGAGAGAGTGACAGAGGGCAAGAGAGGGTGAGAGAGGGCGGAGGGCGAGCGAGAGAGAGGGAGCGAGAGAGATAGGGGTGGAGGACGAGCGAGAGAGAGGGACAGAGGGTGAAAGAGAGGGAGAGAGGGCGAAAGAAAGAGTGAGGGCAAGAGAGGGAGACAGAGGGCGAGAGTGGGAGAGAGGACGAGATGGAGAGAGAGCGAGAGAGAGTTAATGAGGGTGAGAGAGAGAGAAGGCGAGAGAGGTTGTGAGGGCGAGAGATAGTGAAAGGGCGAGTGTGGTTGAGACGGTGAGAGAGTCAGAGAGAGGGCGAGAGGGAGAGAGGGCGAGAGAGCGAGAGTGGGCGAGAGTGCGAGAGAGGGCGAGCGAGGGAGAGAGGGCGAAAGCGCGAGACAAGGCGAGAGAGAGAAAAAGTAGGGGAGAGAGGGCGAGAGAGGCAGAGGGGGCGAGAGAGCGAGAGAGGGCGAGAGGTAGAGAGGGAGAAAGTGTGAGAAAGGGAGAGAGTACGAAAGAGGGAGAGAGGGCAAGAGAGGTAGAGAGGGCGATGGGGGAGAGAGGGGGAAGGAGGGAGTGAGGGCGAGAGAGGGAGAGAGGGCAAGAGAGAGAGGGAGTGAGGGTGAGAGAGGGAGAGTGGGGGTGATAGGGCTAGAGAGGGCGAGAGTGCGGGAGAGGGAGAGCGGGTGAGAGACGGAGAGAGGGCGAGAAGGAGAGAGGACGAGAGAGAGAGTTAATGAGGGCGAGAGAGATAGAGAGAAGGCAAGAGAGGGCGTGAGGGCGAGAGATAGCTAGAGGGAGAGGGTGGTTGAGATGGCGAGAGAGTCAGAGAGAGGGCGAGAGGGAGAGAGAGTGAAAGGGCGAGACAGGGTGAGCGAGAGAGAAAAAGTAGGTGAGAGAGAGAGTGCGAGAGAGGCAGAGGGAGCGAGAGGGAGAGAGGACGAAAGGGAGAGAGCACGAGTGAGTGTGTAAGAGGGAGAGAGGGTGAAAGAGGGAGAGGGTGAGAGAGGGTGAGAGAGAGCGAGAGATAGAGAGGGAGAAAGTGTGAGAAAGGGAGAGAGTACGAAAGAGGGAGAGAGGGCAAGAGAGGTAGAGAGGGCGATAGGGGGAGAGAGGGGGAAGGAGGGAGTGAGACCGAGAGAGGGAGAGTGGACAACAGAGGGAGAGAGGTCGAGAGAGGGCGAGAGATAGATAGAGGGCGAAAGAGGGCGAGAGACCGAAAGAGGGAGAGATGGCAAGAGAGAGGGAGAGAGGGCGAGAGAGGGAGAGAGGGTGGGAGAGGACAAGAGGGTGAGAGAGAGAGGGCGAGAGTGGTAGAGAGGGCAGAGAGAGAGAGGGCAGAGAGAGAGAGATAGGGCGAGAGTGGTAGAGAGGGCGGGAGAGGACAAGAGGGTGAGAGAGAGAGAGAGAGGGCGAGAGTGGGAGAGAGGGCGAGAGTGGGAGAGAGGGCAGAGAGGGAGAGAGGGCAAAGAGGGAGATTGGGCGAGAGTGGGAGAGAGGGCAGGCAGTGAGCGAGGGTGAGCAAGTGCGAGAGAGAGGGACAGGGAGAGCAGGCGAGAGAGGGAGAGAGGGCGAAAGAGGGCGAGAGGGCAAAAGAGGGAGAGGTGGCAAGAGAGAGGGAGAGAGGCGAGAGAGAGAGAGGGAGAGAGGGCGAGAGGGATAGAGGGCGAGAGTGAAAGTGAGAGAAGGTGAGTGCGGGAGAGAGGGTGAGAGAGGGAGAGAGGGCGAGAGGGAGAAAGAGTGAGAAAGGGCGACAGAGAGAGAGGGAGAGAGGGCGAAAGAGGGAGTGAGGGTGAGAGAGGGCGAGAGAGGGAGAGAGGGCGAGAGAGGGAGAGATAGGGCGAGAGAAGGCGAGAGAGAGAGAAAGAAAGTAGGGGAGAGAGAGAGAGAGGGCGAGAGAGGCAGACGGGGCGAGAGAGCGAGAGAGGGCGAGAGGTAGAGATCGAGAAATTGTGAGAAAGGGAGAGAGTTCAAAAGAGGAAGAGAGAGGGAAAGAGAGGTAGAGAGGGCGATAGGGGATAGAGGGGGAAGGAGGGAGTGAGGGCGAGAGAGGGAGAGAGGGCAACAGAGGGAGAGAGGTCGAGAGAGGGCGAGAGATAGATAGAGGGCGAAAGAGGGCGAGAGGCCGAAAGAGGGAGAGATGGCAAGAGAGAGGGAGAGAGGGTGAGAGAGGGAGAGTGGCGAGAGTGGGACAAGTGGGTGAAAGAGAGAGAGAGAGGGCGAGAGTGGGAGAGAGGGCAGAGAAGGAGAGAAGGCAGAGAGGAAGATAGGGCGAGAATGGGAGAGAGAGCAGGCAGGGGGATGAGGGTGAGAATGTGCGAGAAGAGGGAGAGGGAGAGCGGGCGAGAGAGGCAGAGAGGGCAAAAGAGAGGGTGTAAGAGAGAGGGTGAGAGATGGCGAGAGAGGGAGAGAGTGCGAAAGAGGGCGAGAGGGCAAAAGAGGGAGAGGTGGCAAGTGAGAGGGAGAGAGGGCGAGAGAGGTAGAGAGGGCGAAAGAGGTAGAGATAGGGCGAGAGAAGTCGAGAGAGGATGAGAGGGCGAGAGAGGGAGAGAGGGCGAGAGAGGGAGAGAGGGCAAGAGGGAAAAAGGGTGGCAGAGAGAGAGAGGGCTAGATGGCGAGAGGGCGAGAGAGAGAGGGCGAGAGGGCGAGAGAGAGGGAGTGAGGGTGAGAGAGGGAGAGTGAGGGCGATAGGGCTAGAGAGGGCGAGAGTGAGAGAGAGGAAGACAGGGCGAGAGACGGAGAGCGGGCGAGAAGGAGAGAGGACGAGAGAGAGTTAATGAGGGCGAGAGAGATAGAGAGAAAGCAAGAGAGGGCGTGAGGGCGAGAGATAGCTAGAGGGCGAGGGTCGTTGAGATGGCGAGAGAGTCAGAGAGAGGGCGAGAGGGAGAGAGGGTGAAAGGGCGAGACAGGGTGAGAGAGAGAGAGAAAAATTAGGGGAGAAATAGAGGGCAGGAGAGGCAGAGGGAGCGAGAGAGGGAGAGAGGGAGAAATGGCGAGAGCACAAGTGAGGGTGAAAGAGGGAGAGAGGGTGAAAGGGTGAGAGAAGGCGAGAGGTAGAGAGGGAGAAAGTGTGAGAAAGGGAGAGAGTTCGAAAGAGAGGTCGAGGGCAAGAGAGGTAGAGAGGGCGATAGGGGAGAGAGGGGGAAGGAGGGAGTGAGGGCGAGAGAGGGCGAGAGATAGATAGAGGGTGAAATAGGGCGAGAGGGAGAAAGAGTGAGAAAGGGCGACAGAGAGAGACAGGGAGAGAGGGCGAAAGAGGGAGTGAGGATGAGAGAGGGCGAGAGAGGGAGAGAGGGCGAGAGAGGGAGAGATAGAGCGAGAGAAGGCAAGAGAGGATGAGAGGGCGAGAGAGGGAGAGAGGGCGAGAGAGGGAGAGAGGGCAAGAGGGAAAAGGGCGGGAGATGGAGAGAGGGCTAGATGGCGAGAGGGCGAGAGAGAGAGGGCGAGAGGGCGAGAGAGAGGGAGTGAGGGTGAGAGAGGGAGAGTGAGGGCGATAGGACTAGAGAGGGCGAGAGTGCGAGAGAGGGAGAGAGGGCGAGAGAGGGAGGGTGGGCGAGAAGGACAGAGGACGAGACAGAGAGTTAATGAGTGCGAGAGAGATAGAGAGAAGGCAAGAGAGGGCGGGATGGCGAGAGATAGCTAGAGGGCGAGGGTGGTTGAGATGGCGAGAGAGTCAGAGAGAGGGCGAGAGGGAGAGAGGGTGAAAGGGCGAGACTGGGTGAGAGAGAGAGAGAAAGTAGGGGAGAGAGAGAGGGCGAGAGAGGCAGAGGGGGCGAGAGATGGAGAGAGGGCGAAAGGGCGAGAGCACGAGTGAGGGTGAATGAGGGAGAGAGGGTGAAAGAGGGACAGGGTGAGAGAGGGCGAGAGAGGAAGAGAGGGTGAAAGTGGGAGAGAGGGTGAAAGAGGCAGAGAGTGTGAGAGAGGGCGATAGGGCGAGAGCAGGAGAGAAGGCGATAGGGGGAGAGTGGGCGAGAGCGGGAGAGAGGGCAAGAGAGAGGGAGAGAGACGAGAGAGGTAGAGAGGGCGAGAGAGGGAGAGAGGCCGAGAGGGGGAGTGATGGCGAAGGAGGGTGTGAGGGCGAGTGAGGGAGAGAGGGTGAGAGAGGGCGGAGGGTGAGCGAGAGAGAGGGAGCGAGAGAGAGAGGGGTGGAGGGCGAGCGAGAGAGAGGGACAGAAGGCCAAAGAGAGGGAGAGAGGGCGAAAGAAAGAGTGAGGGCAAGAGAGGAAGAGAGAGGGCGAGAGTGGGAGAGAGGGCGAGATGGAGATAGGGCGAGAGAGAGCTAATGAGGGTGAGAGAGAGAGAGAAGGCGAGAGAGGGTGTGAGGACGAGAGATAGTCAAAGGGCGAAGGTGGTTGAGATGGCGAGAGAGTTAGAGAGAGGGCGAGAGGGAGAGAGGGCGAGAGAGCGAGAGTGGGCGAGAGAGCGAGAGAGGGAGAGAGGGCGAAAGCGCGAGACAAGGCGAGAAAGAGAGAGAGAGAGAGAAAGTAGGGGAGAGAGAGAGGGCGAGAGAGGCAGAGGGGGCGAGAGAGTGAGAGAGGGCGCGAGATAGAGAGGGAGAAAGTGTGAGAAAGGGAGAGAGTACGAAAGAGGGAGAGAGGGCAAGAGAGGTAGAGAGGGCGATAGGGGGAGAGAGAGGGAAGGAGGGAGTGAGGGCGAGAGAGGGCGAGAGGCCGAAAGAGGGAGAGATGGCGAGAGAAGGCGAGAGAGGGAGAGAGGGCAAGAGGGAAAAGAGCGGGAGAGGGAGAGAGGGCTAAATGGCGAGAGGACGAGAGAGAGAGGGCGAGAGGGCAAGAGCGAGAGGGAGTGAGGGTGAGAGAGGGAGAATGAGGGCGATAGGGCTAGAGAGGGCAAGAGTGAGAGAAGGGAGAGAGGGCGAGAGAGGGAGAGAGGGTGAGAAGGAGAGAGGACGAGAGAGAGAGTTAATGAGGGCGAGAGAGGTAGAAAGAAAGCAAGAGAGTGCGTGAGGCCAAGAGATAGCTAGAGGGCAGGAGTAGTTGAGATGGCGAGAGAGCCAGAGAGAGGGCGAGAGGGAGAGAGGTGAAAGGGCGAGACAGGGTGAGAGAGAGAGAAAGTAGGGGAGAGAGAGAGGGCGAGAGAGGGAGAGGGGGCGAGAGAGGGAGAGAGGGTGAAAGGGCGAGAGCACGAGTGAGGGTGAAAGTGGGAGAGAGGGTGAAAGAGGGACAGGGTGAGAGAGGGCGAGAGAGGAAGAGAGGGTGAAAGTGGGAGAGAGGGCGAAACGGCGAGAGCACGAGTGAGGGCGAAACAGGGAGAGTGTGAGAGAGGGCGAGAGGGCGAGAGAGGGAGATAAGCCGAGAGGGGGAGAGAGGGCGAAGGAGGGTGTTAAGGCGAGTGAGGGAGAGTGGGCAAAGGCGGGAGAGAGGGCGAAAGAGGCAGAGAGTTTGAGAGAGGGCGAGATGGCGAGAGAGGGTGAGAGAGGGAGAGTCGGCGAGATAGGCAGAGAGAGCGAGAGAGGGAGAGAGGGCGAGAGAGGGAGAGAGAGAGCGAGAGAGGGAGAGAGGGCGAGAGAGGCAGAGAGGGAGAGAGGCAGAGAGAGGGAGAGGGTACGAAAGAGGGAGAGAGGGCGAGAGCGGGAGAGAGGGCAACAGAGGGAGAGAGGGCGAGAGAGGGCGAGAGATGGATAGATGTCGAAAGAGGGAGAGAGCGAAAGAGGGAGAGAGGGCGAGAGAGGGAGAGAGGGCGAGAGAGGGAGAGAGGGCGAGAGTGGGCAAGAGGGTGAGAGAGAGAAGGCGAGAGTGGGAGATAGGGCAGAGAGGGAGAGAGTACGAGCAAGTGCGAGAGATATGGAGAGGGAGAAGGGTGAAAGCGAGGGAGAGAGGGCGAGAGAGAGAGAGAGTGAGAGAAGGCGATAGAGGGAAAGAGGGCGAAAGAGGGAGAGGTGGCAAGAGAGAGGGAGAGAGAGGGCAAGAGACAGCGAGAGAGGGAGATAGGGAGAGAGGACGCGAGAGGGAGAGAGTACGAAAGAGGGAGAGAGTGCGAGAGAGAGAGAGGGCGAGAGAAGGCGAGAGAGGGAGAGAGGGCAAAAGAGGGCGAGAGGCCAAAAGAGGGAGAGGTGGCAAGAGGGAGGGAGAGAGAGGGAAAGAGAGAGTGAGAGAGGGAGATAGCGAGAGCGGGTTAGAGGGGGAGAGAACACAAAAGAGGGAGAGAGGGCGAGAGAGGGAGAGAGGGTAAGAGGCGAGAGTTGGCATAGGAGAGAGTGAGGGCGTGTGAGGGAGAGAGGGCATAGGAGGGAGAGAGTGTGAGAGAGGAAGAGAGTGTGAGAGAGGGAGAGAGGGTGAGGGAGGGAGAGAGGGTGAGAGGGAGAGAGGACGAAGGAGGGAGTGAGAGCATGTGAGGGTGAGAGGGTGAGAGAGGCAGAGAGTGTGAGATAGGGCGAGATGGCGAGAGAGAGAGGGCGAGAGAGGGAGAGAGAGGGAGAGAGGGAGCGGGCGGGAGAGAGGGCGAGAGCGGGAGGGAGGGCGATAGGGGGAGAGTGGGCGAGAGCGGGAGAGAGGGTGAGAGATGGATAGAGGACGAAAGAAGGCAAGAGGGCGAAAGAGGGAGAGGTGGCAAGAGAGAGGGAGACAGGGCGAGAGAGGGAGAGAGGGCAGAGAGGGAGAGAGGGCGAGCAAGTGCGAAAGAGAGGGAGAGGGAGAGAGGGCGAGAGAGGGAGATAGGGAGAAAGAGAGGGACAAAGGATGAGAGAAAGAGGGCGAGAGAAGGTGAGAGAGGGAGAGAGGGTGAGAGAGTGTGAGAGGCTGAGAAAGCGAAAGAGGGAGAGAGGGCATGTGTGAGAGTTAGAGAAGGTGAGAGATGGCGAGAGAGCAAGAGCAGGAGAGAGGGCGAGAGAGGGAGAGAGGGCAAAAGAGAGCAAGAGAGGGAGAGAGGGCGAGAGAGGGAGTGAGTACGAAAGAGGGAGAGAGGGCGAGAGGGCGAAAGTCCGAGAGAGGGAGAGAGGGTGAACGAGGGAATGAGAGCGAGTGAGGGAGACAGGGTGAAGGTGGGAGAGAGGGCAAAAGTGGCACAGAGTGTGAGAGAGGGCGAGATGGCGAGAGAGGGAGAGAGGGAGAGAGAGCGAGAGAGGGAGAGAGGGCAAGAAAGGGAGAGAGAGGGAGAGAGAGAGAGAGAGGGAGAGAGGGAGAGAGGGCGAGAGAGGGAGAGAGGGCGAGAGAGGGTGAGAGTGGGAGATAGGGCAGAGAGGGAGAGAGTACGAGCAAGTGCGAGAGAGAGGGAGAGGGAGAGAGGGCGAAAGAGAGGGAGAGAGGGTGAGAGAGGGAGAGAGAGGGTGAGAGAAGGCGATAGAGGGCGAGAGGGCGAAAGAGGGAGAGGTGGCAAGAGAGAGGGAGAGAGAGGACAAGAGAGAGCGAGAGAGGGAGAGAGGGCGAGAGAGGGAGATTTTACAAAAGTGGGAGAGAATGCGAGATCGAGGACGAGAGAAGGTGAGAGATGGAGAGAGGGTGAAGACGGCGAGAGGCCAAAACAGGGAGAGGTGGGAATAGAGAGAGAGAGAGAGGGCAAGAGAGAGCAAGAGAGTGAGATAAGGAGAGAGGGTGAGAGAGGGCGAGAGTAAAAAGAGGGAGAGAGGGCGAGAGACGGAGAGAGGGTAAGAGGGGGAGAGAGGGCATAGGAGGGAGTGAGGGCGTGTGAGGGAGAGAGGGCGTAGGAGGGAGAGAGAAGACGATAGAGGGAAAGAGGGCAAAAGAGGGAGAGGTGGCAAGAGAGATGGAGAGAGTGCGAGAGAGGGAGAGAGGGCAGAGAGGGAGAGAGGGCGAGCAACTGCGAGAGAGAGGGAGAGGGAGAGAGGGCGAGAGAGGGAGAGAGGGTGAGAGAGTGTGAGAGGATGAGAAAGTTAAAGTGGGAGAGAGGGCGAGAGAAAGAAAGAGGGCGAGAGAGGGAGAGAGGGCGAGAGAAAGAAAGAGGGCGAGAGATGGAGAGAGGGAGAGAGAGGGCGAGAGAGGATGAGCGGGCGAGAGAGGGAGAGAGGGCAAGAGAGGGAGAAACTGTGAGATGGAGTGAGGGCAGGAGAGGGAAACACTGCGAGAGGGTGAGAGAGAGAGGGAGTGAGGGTGAGAGAGGGAGAGTGAGTGCGATAGGGTTAGAGAGGGCGAGAGGGTGAGAGAGGGAGAGAGATAGAGAGAGGGAGAGAGGGCAAGAGGGAGAGAGGGCGAGAGTGAGAGTTAAAGAGGGTGAGAGTGGGAGAGAGGGCGAGAGGGTGAAAGAGAGTGACAGGGCGACAGAGAGAGAGAAGGCGAGAGAGGGAGAGAGGGCGAGAGAGGGAGTGAGGGTGAGAGAGGTCGAGAGAGGGAGAGAGGGCGAGAGAGGGAGAGAGGGCGCGAGAGAATGCGAGAGTGGACGAGAGGGCGAGAGAGGGAGAGGGCGAGAGGGCAAGAGAGAGAGGGAGTGAGGGCGAGAGAGGGAGAGAGGGCATGATGGAAAAGGGCGGGAGAGGGAGAGAGGGCAAGATGGCGAGAGAGCGAGAGAGAGAGAGGGCGAGAGGCAAGAGAGAGAGGGAGAGAGGGCGAGAGAGGGAGAGAGGGCGAGAAGGAGAGAGGACGAGAGAGAGAATTAATGAGGGCGGGAGAGAGAGCGAGAGAAGGCGAGAGAGGGCGTGAGGGTGAGAGACAGCGAGAGGGCGAGGGTGGTTGAGACGGCGAGAGAGTCAGAGAGAGGGCGAGAGTGAGAGAGGGCGAGAGAGCGAGAGTGGGCGAGAGCGCGAGAGAGGGCGAGAGAGGGAATAGGACAAAAGGGCAAGAGAGGGAGTGAGGGCGAAAGAGGGAGAGAGGGTGAAAGAGGGAGAGCGGGTGAGAGAGGGCGAGAGAGGAAGGGAGCGCGAGAGACGCAGAGAGGTAGAGAGAGGGAGAGTGACGGCGAGAGAGGATGAGAGGGCGAGAGAAGGTGATAGAGGGAGAGAGGGCAAAAGAGGGGGAGAAAGGGCAAGAGAGGGAGAGAGGGCGAGAGGGGGAGAAAGGGTGAGAGAGGGAGAGAGTGCAGGAAAGGGAACTAAGGTGATAAAGGGAGAGAGGGAGAGAGAGAGGGATAGAGAGGGAGTGAGAGGGAGGGCGAGAGAGGGAGAGAGGGCGAAAGTGGGAGAGAGGGTGAAAGAGGCAGAGAATGTGAGAGAGGGCGAGAGGGCGAGGGAGGGAGAGTGGGTGAGAGAGGGATAGAGGGCAAGAGAGAGTGAGAGAGGGAGAGAGGGAGAGAGGGCGAGAGAGGTAGAGAGGGCGATAGGGGGACAGAGGGCAAAGGAGGGGGAGGTGGCAAGAGAGAGGGAGTGAGGGCGAGAGAGGGAGAGAGGGCGCGAGATGGAGAGAGGGCGAAAGAGGGCAAGTGGGCGCAAGAGGGAGAAGTGGCAAGAGATAGGGAGAGAGGGCGGGAGAGGGAGAGAGGGCGAGAGAGAGCAAGCGCATGAGAGAGAGAGGGCGAGAGTGCGAGAGAGGGCAGAGAGGGAGAGAGGGCGAGCAAGTGCGAGAGAGAGGGAGAGGGAGAGAGGGCGAGAGAGGGAGAGAGGGCGAAAGAGAGGGAGAGAGGTCGAGTGAGAGTGAGGGCGAGAGAAGGCGAGAGAGGGAGAGAGGGTGAGAGAGGGCGAGAAGCTGCGGAAGCGAAAGAGGGAGAGACGGCGAGAAAGGGAGAGAGTACGAAAGAGGGAGAGAGTAAGAGAGGGAGAGAGGGCGATGCGGAGGAGAGGGTGAAGGAGGGAGTGAGGGCGAGAGAGGGCGAGAGGGTAAAAGAGGGAGAGAGGGCGAGAGAGGGAGAGGGTACGGAAGAGGGAGAGAAGGCTAGAGAGGGAGAGAGGGCGATAGTGGGCCAGAGGGCAAAGGAGAGAGAGGTGGCAAGGGAGAGGGAGAGATGGCGAGAAAGGGAGAGAGGGCGAGAGATGGAGAGAGGGCGAAAGAGGGGAAGTGGGCGAAAGAGGGAGAGGTGGCAAGAGAGAGGGAGAGAGGGCGAGAGAGGGAGAGAGGGCGACAGAGAGCAAGAGGGTGTGTGAGAGAGAGGGCGAGAGTAGGAGAGAGGGCAGAGAGGGAGAGAGGGCGAGCAAGTGCGAGAGAGAGGGAGAGGGAGTGAGGGCGAGAGAGGGAGAGAGGGCGAAAGAGAGGGAGAGAGGGCGAGTGAGAGAGAGGGCGAGAGAAGGCGAGAGAGGGAGAGAGGTTGACAGAGTGCGAGAGGCTGCGAAAGCGAAAGAGGGAGAGACGGCAAGAAAGGGAGAGAGTACGAAAGAGGGAGAGAGCAAGAGAGGGAGAGAGTGCGATGGGGGAGAGAGGGCGAAGGAGGGACTGAGGGCGAGAGAGGGCGAGCGATGGAGAGAGGGATAGAGGGCGAGAGAGGGTGAGTGATGGAGTGAGGGAGAGAGGGTGAGAGAGGGAGAGGGTAAGAAAGAGGGAGAGAAGGCGAGAGAGGGAGAGAGGGTGAGGGGGAGAGAGTGCGAAGGAGGGAGTGATGGCGAGTGAGGGAGAGAGGGCGAAGGAGGGAGAGAGGGCGAAAGAGGCAGAGATTGTGAGAGAGGGCGAGCGATGGACAGAGGGACAGAGGCCGAGAGTGGGAGAGAGGGTGAAAGAGGGTGAGAGGCTGAGAAAGCGAAAGAGGTAGAGAGGGCGAGAGAAAGAGAGAGGGTGATAGGGGGAGAAAGGGCGAAGAAGGGAGTAAGGGCGAGAGAGGGAGAATGGGCAAAAGAGGGAGAGAGTGCGAGAGAGGGCGAGCGATGGAGAGAGGGTGAGAGAGGGCGAGAGATGGAGAGAGTACGAAAGAGGGAGAGTGGGCGAGAGAGGGAGAGAGGTGGAGAGAGGGCGAAAGAGGACAAGAGGGCGAAAGAAGGAGAGCTGGCAAGAGAGAGGGCAAGGGAGCGTGAGAGGGAGAGAGGGCGAGAGAGGGCAAGAGGGTGAGAGAGGGAGGGCGAGAGTGGGAGAGAGGGCAGAGAGGGAGAGAGGGCGAGCACGTGCGAGAGAGAGGAAGAGGGAGAGAGGGCAAGAGAGGGAGAGAGGGCGAGAGAGGGCAAGAAGGCGAGAGAGAGAGAGGGCGAGAGTGTGAGAGAGGGCAGAGAGGGAGAGAGGGCAAGCAAGTGCGAGAGAGAGGGAGAGGGAGAGAGGGCGAGAGTGGGAGAGGGGGCAAAAGAGAGGGAGGGAGGTCGAGAGAGTGCGCGAGAGAAGGCGAGAGAGGGATAGAGGGCGAGAGGCGGAGAGAGGGAGAGAGAGGGCGAGAGAGGATGAGAGGGCGAGAGAGGGAGAGAGGGCAAGAGAGGGAGAGAGGGTGAGATGGAGTGAGGGCGGGAGAGGGAGAGACTGCGCGAGGGTAAGAGAGAGAGGGAGTGAGGGTGAGAGAGGGAGGGTGAGTGCGATAGGGTGAGAGAGGGCGAGAGGATGAGAGAGGGAGAGAGGTAGAGAGAGGGAGAGAGGGCGAGAGGGAGAGAGGGCGAGAGTGAGAGTTAGAGAGGGTGAGAGTGGGAGAGAGGGTGAGAGGGCGAAAGAGAGAGAGAGGGCAACAGAGAGAGAGAGAGGGAGAGAGGGCGAGAGAGGGAGTGAGTGTGAGAGAATGCGAGAGTGCATGAGAGGGCGAGAGAGGGAGAGGGCGAGTGGTCAAGAGAGAGAGGGAGTGAGGGCGAGAGAGAGAGGGCATGATGGAAAAGGGCGGGAGAGGGAGAGAGGGCAAGATGGCGAGAGGGCGAGAGAGAGAGAGAGGGCGAGAGGGCAAGAGAGAGAGGGAATGAGGGCGAGAGAGGGAGAGGGAGTGCGATAGGGCGAGAGTGGGCAAGTGGGCGAGCGAGGGAGAGAGCGCGAGAGAGGGAGAGAGGGCGAGAGAGAGCAAGAGGGTGAGAGAAAGAGAGGGCGAGAGTGGGAGAGAGGGCAAAGAGGGAGAGAGGGCGAGCAAGTGCGAGAGAGAGGGAGAGGGAGAGAGGGCAAGAGAGGGAGAGAGGGCAAGAGAGGGAGAGAGGGTGAGATGGAGTGAGGGCGGGAGAGGGAGAGACTGCGCGAGGTTTAAGAGAGAGAGGGAGTGAGGGTGAGAGAGGGAGGGTGAGTGCGATAGGGTGAGAGAGGGCGAGAGGATGAGAGAGGGAGAGAGGTAGAGAGAGGGAGAGAGGGCGAGAGGGAGAGAGGGCGAGAGTGAGAGTTAGAGAGGGTGAGAGTGGGAGAGAGGGTGAGAGGGCGAAAGAGAGAGAGAGGGCAACAGAGAGAGAGAGAGGGAGAGAGGGCGAGAGAGGGAGTGAGTGTGAGAGAATGCGAGAGTGCATGAGAGGGCGAGAGAGGGAGAGGGCGAGTGGTCAAGAGAGAGAGGGAGTGAGGGCGAGAGAGAGAGGGCATGATGGAAAAGGGCGGGAGAGGGAGAGAGGGCAAGATGGCGAGAGGGCGAGAGAGAGAGAGAGGGCGAGAGGGCAAGAGAGAGAGGGAATGAGGGCGAGAGAGGGAGAGGGAGTGCGATAGGGCGAGAGTGGGCAAGTGGGCGAGCGAGGGAGAGAGCGCGAGAGAGGGAGAGAGGGCGAGAGAGAGCAAGAGGGTGAGAGAAAGAGAGGGCGAGAGTGGGAGAGAGGGCAAAGAGGGAGAGAGGGCGAGCAAGTGCGAGAGAGAGGGAGAGGGAGAGAGGGCAAGAGAGGGAGAGAGGGCGAAAGCGAGGGAGAGAGGGCGATTGAGAGAGGGGGGAGAGAAGGCGAGAGAGGGAGAGAGGTTGACATAGTGCGAGAGGCTGCGAAAGCGAAAGAGGGAGAGACGGCAAGAAAGGGAGAGAGTACGAAAGAGGGAGAGAGCAAGAGAGGGAGAGAGTGCGATGGGGGAGAGAGGGCGAAGGAGGGACTGAGGGCGAGAGAGGGCGAGCGATGGAGAGAGGGAGAGAGGGCGAGAAGGGAGAGGGTGCGAGAGAGGGAGAGAGTGCGAAAGAGGGAGAGTGGGCGAGAGAGTGAGAGAGGGGAAGAGAGACCGAGAGGGTGCGAGAGAGGGAGAGAGTACGAAAGAGGGAGAGAGCAAGAGATGGAGTGAGGGCGATGGGGGAGAGAGGGCAAAAGAGGGACTGAGAGGGAGAGAGGGCGAGAGAGGGAGAGGGTACGAGAGAGGGAGAGAGTACGAAAGAGGGAGAGAGCAAGAGAGGTAGAGAGGGCGATGGGGGAGAGAGGGCGAAAGGGGGAGTGAGGGCGAGAGGGTAAAAGAAGGAGAGAGGGCGAGAGACGGTGAGAGGATGAGAGAGGGAGAGTGGGCGAGAGAGGGAGAGGGGCAAGAAAGAGCGAGAGCGCGATTGAGGGAGAGAGGGAGAGAGAGCGAGGTAGGGACAGAGGGCAAAAGAGGGAGAGAGTGCGAGAGAGGGCGGGAGGTGGAGAGAGGGCGAAACAGGACAAGAGGGCGAAAGACGGAGAGGTGGCAAGAGAGAGGGAGAGAGAGCGTGAGAGGGAGAGAGGGCGAGAGAGGGCAAGAGTGTGAGAGAGAGAGAGGGCGAGAGTGGGAGCGAGGGCAGAGAGGGAGAGAGGGCGAGCAAGTGCGAGAGAGGGGAAGAGGGAGAGAGGGCAAGAGATGGAAAGAGGGCGAGAGAGGGCAAGAAGGCGAGAGAGAGAGGGCGAGAGTGTGAGAGAGGGCAGAGAGGGAGAGAGGGCAAGCAAGTGCGAGAGAGAGGGAGAGGGAGAGAGGGCGGGAGTGGGAGAGAGGGCAAAAGAGAGGTAGAGAGGTCGAGAGAGAGCGCGAGAGAAGGCGAGAGATTGAGAGAGGGTGAGAGGCTGAGGAAGCGAAAGAGGGAGAGAGGGCGAGAGAGGGAGAGAGAGGGAGAGTGGGTGAGAGAGGGAGAGAGGAGAAGAAAGGGAGAGAGACGGCGAGAGAGGGCAAGATATCGAGAGAGGGAGAGACGGTGAAAGAGGGAGAGAGGGCGAAAGAGGGAGAGAGGGTGAGAGAGATTGAGAGCGGGAGAGAGGGCGAGAGATGGTGAGAAGGCGAAGGAGTGAGTGCGGGCGAGAGAGGGAGAGAGGGCAAAAGAGGGAGAGAGGGCGAAAGAGGGCAAGAGGGCGAAAGAGGGAGAGGTGGCAAGAGAGAGAGAGGGCGTGAGAGGGAAAGCGGGCGAGAGAGGGCAAGAGGGCGAGAGAGAGAGGGGGCGAAAGTGGGAGAGAGGGCAGAGAGGGAGAGAGGGCGAGCAAGTGCGAAAGAGAGGGAGAGGGAGAGAGGGCGAGAGAGGGAGAGAGGGCAAAAGAGAGGGCGAGAGGGCGAGCAAGTGCGAAAGAGAGGGAGAGGGAGAGAGGGCGAGAGAGGGAGAGAGGGCAAAAGAGAGGGAGAGAGGGCGAGAGAAAGAAAGAGGGCGAGAGAGGGAGAGAGGGCAAGAGAGGGCGAGAGAGGGAGAGAGATGGCGAGAGCGGGAGAGAGCGAGAGAGGGCGAAAGTGGGAGAGAAGGTACAAGAGAGTGACAGAGGGCGAGAGAGGGAGATAGGGCGAGAGAGAGGGAGAGAGGGCGAGAGAGGGAGAGAGGGTGAAAGAGGGAGAGAGAGGGCGAGAGTGGGAGAGAGGGCCAGAGAGGGTGAGAGGGCAAGACAGGGAGCGAGGGAGGGAGAGGGAGAGAGGAAGAGAGAGGGAGAGAGGGAGAGAGGGTGATAGGAGAGCGGCATGGTGGCACAGTGGTTAGCACTTCTGCCTCACAGCGCCAGAGACCTGGGTTCAAGTCCCGCCTCAGGCGACTGACTGTGTGGAGTTTGCACGTTCTCCCCGTGTCTTCATGGGTTTCCTCTGGGTGCTCCGGTTTCCTCCCACAGTCCAAAGATGTGCAGGTTAGGTAAATTGGCCATGCTAAATTGCCCGTAGTGTTAGCTAAGGGGTAAATTTTGGTGTATGGGTAAGTTGCACTTTGGCGTGTCGGTGTGGACTTGTTGGGCCGAAGGACCCGTTTCCACACTGTAAGTAATCTAATCTAAATGTAATGAGAGTGGGCGAGAGAGGGCAAGCGGGCGAAAGAGAGAGAGAGGGCGAGAGGGGGAGAGAGGGCAAGAGAGTGGGGGTGGGCCCGCGAGGGAAAGATGGAGCAAGGGGAAGAGAGGGAACGAGTGGGAGAGAGAGTGAGAGAGGATTAGTGAGGGCGAGAGACGGAGAGAGTGCGAGAGGGCGAGTATGGGAGAGAGGGTTAGTGGGTGTGAGAGATGGAGAGAGGGCTAGATGACGAGACAGAGAGGGCGAGAAGCAGAGAGGACGGGAGAGAGAGTAAGAGAGGGCGAGAGACAGACTGAGGGCGAGAGAGGGAGTGGGGGCAGGAGAGGGAGTGGGGGCAGGAGAGGGACGGAGGCCGAGAGGGTGAGAGAGGGCGACAGAAAGGGGTTGGGTGAGAGTGAGAGCGAGAGAGAGGGGGTCGGCCGGAAAGGGGGAGAGAGGGCCAAAGAGTGAGAGAGGGCGACAGAAAGAGAGAGGGCCAGAGAGGGCGAGAGGTCAAGACAAGGAGAGAGGGAGGCAGAGATGGCAAGCAAGTGCGGGAGAGGGGGCCAGAGAGGGCAAGCAAGTGCGAGAGAGGGGGAGGGAGAGAGGGGGCCAGAGAGGGTGAGAGGGCAAGACAGGGAGAGAGAGGGTGGGCGAGAGGACCAGAGAGAGGGAGTGAAGGCGAGAGAGGGCAAATGAGGGAGAGAGGGTTAGTGAGGACGAAAGAGGGAGAGATCGTCAGAGGGCCGGAGGGCGAAAGAGTGAGAGAGGGTGAGAGAGGGTGAGAGCGGGAGTGGGGGCAGGTGAGGGAGAGAGGATGAGAGAGCGAGAGTGGGCGAGAGTGCGAGAGAGGGTGAGAGAAAGGAGTAGGTTGAGAGTGAGAGCGAGAGAGTGGGGGTGGACCAGAGAGGGAGTGAGAGAGGGTGAAAGAGAGCGAGGGAGAGAGAGGGCGAGAGAGAGCGAGAGGGTGAGAGAAGGCGAGAGAGGGCGAGATATGCTGAGAGAGGGCGAGAGGCCGACTGTGCGAAGGAGAGAGAGAGGGCGACATAAAGAGAGAGGGCGAGAGAGGGGGAGCGAGTGAGAGGGAGACACGGGGAGCGGGCGAGAGGGCGAGAGAGGGAGAGAGGGTGAAAGAGCTGGAGAGAAGGCGAGAGAGGGAGAGAGACTGAGAGAGGGCGAAAGGCCCACAGTGTGAAGGAGTGAGAGAGGGCAACAGAAAGAGAGAGGGAGAGAGAGTGAGATAGAGGGTGAGAGTGGGAGAGAGGGCCAGAGAGGGCGAGAGGGCAAGACAGGGAGAGAGAGAGAGAGGGCGATATGATAGAGGGCGAAAGAGATGGAGAGAGTGCAAGAGAAGGAGAGAGATCGAGAGAGAGAGAGAGACGGCGATATGAGAGAGGGAGCGGGTGAGAGAGGGCGAGCGGGCGAGCAAGTGTGAGAGAGGGAGAGAGGGCGAAGGAGATGGAGAGAGGGCAAGAGAAGGAGAGAAGACGAGAGAGGGAGAGAGACTGAGAGAGGGCAAAAGGCCCGGAGTGAGAGAGGGCGACAGAAAGAGAGAGGGCAAGAGAGTGAGCTAGTGGGCGGGAGGGCAAGACAGGGAGAGAGGGAGAGAGAGGGCGATGAGAGAGAGAGAGAGAATGGGCGAGAGAGGGTGAGAGAGTGGGCGAGAGAGGGTGAAAGAATGGGAGAGAGGGCGAGCAAGTGTGAGAGAGTGCAAGAGAAGGAGAGAGGACGAGAGAAGGCGAGAGAGGGAGAGAGACTGAGAGAGGGTGAGAGGCCAACAGTGCGAAGGAGTGAGAGAGGGCGACAGAGCGAGAGAGGGTGAAAGAGGGAGTGAGGGCCAGAGAGAGAGTGAGAGGGCGAGAGAGTGAGAGAGAGAGGGAGAGAGGGCGATATGAGAGAGGGAGCGAGAGAGAGAGAGTGGGTGATAGAGGGGAGGGCGAGCGGGCGAGCAAGTGTGAGAGAGGGAGAGAGGGCGAAAGAGATGCAGAGAGGGCAAAAGAAGGAGAGAAGGCGAGAGAGGGAGAGAGACTGAGAGAGGGCGAAAGGCCCACAGTGCGAAGGAGTGAGAGAGGGCGACAGAAAGAGAGAGGGCGACAGAAAGAGAGAGGGCAAGAGAGTGAGATAGAGGGGGAGAGAGGGCCAGAGAGGGCAAGAGGCCAAGACAGGGAGAGAGGGAGAGAGGGCGAGAGTGGGAGAGAGGGCGAGCAAGTGTGAGGGGGGAGCGAGGGAGTGCGAGAGAAGGCGAGAGAGAGAGAGAGAGAGACTGAGAGAGCGTGAGAGGCCGACAGTGCGAAGGAGTGAGAGAGGGCGAGAGTGGGAGAGAGGGCCAGAGAGCACTAGAGGGCAAGACAAGGAGAGAGAGGGAGAGAGGTAGAGAGAGGGAGAGAGTGAGGGAGAGGGAGAGAGGCCGATATGAGAGAGAGAGTAGGTGAGAGAGGGGGAGAGGGCGAGTGGGCGAAAGAGGGAGAGAGGGCGAGAGAGAGTGTTGGTGAGAGGGTGAGAGAGGGATGGAGTGCGAGAGAGGGAGAGAGGACGAGAGAGGTTGAGATAGGGCAAGAGGGCGAAAGCGGGAGAGAGGGTGAGAGAGTGAGAGAGGGATAGTGGGTGAGAGGGCCAGAGAGAGAGAGAGAGGGCCAGGGAGGGAGAGTGGGCAAGAGAGGGCGAGAGAGGGAGAGAAGGCGAGATGGCTGATGGCTAGAGAGAGAGGGAGAGAGGGCGAGAAGGAGAGAGGACGAGAGAGAGAGTTAAAGAGGGCGAGAGAGGGCGTGAGGGCGAGAAGTAGCGAGAGGGCGAGGACAGTTGACACACAGCGAGGGAGTCAGAGAGAGGGTGAGAGAGAGAGAGTGGGCGAGAGAGAGTGTGGGCAAGAGAGGGAGTAGGGGAAGGAGAGGGGGAGAGGCCGAGAGGGTGAGAGAGGCCGAGAGGGTGAGAGAGGGAAAGAGGGTGAGAGAGTAACAGAGGGCGAGAGGGCGAAAGAGTGAGAGAGGAGGAGAGGGGGAGAGAGGGCGAGAGAGAGAGAAGTTTAGAGAGGGAGAGAGGGTGAGAGATGGCGAGAGAGGATGAGACGGCGAGAGAGGGAGAGAGGGGGAGAGGGAATAGGGCGGGAGAGAGGGGGAGAGGGAATTGGGCGGGAGAGGGGGGAGAGGGAATAGGGCGGGAGAGAGAGAGGGCGAGAGGGCAAGAGAGAGAGGGAGTGAGGGTGAGAGAGGGAGAGTGAGTGCGATAGGGCAAGAGAGGGCGAGAGGGGAAGAGAGGGAGAGAGGGCAAGAGAGGGAGAGAGAGGGAGAGAGGGCGAGAGAGTCAGAGAGAGGGCGAGAGGGCGAGAGAGGGAGAGAGGGCGAGAGGGCTAGATGGAGAGAGAGAGTGAGGGCGAGAGAGGGAGAGAGAGGGCGAGAGAGGGAGAGAGGGAAGATGGCGGGAGAGGGAGAGAGGGCGAGAGAGGGAGAGAGGGCCAGATGGCGAGAGAGAGAGGGAGTGAGGGCGAGAGATGGCGAGTCAGTGTGAGAGGGCGAGAGGGCAAGAGAGGGAGAGAGGGCGAGAAGTAAACAGTGCGGGAGAGAGTTGAGAGGGCGAGAGAGAGAGTGAGAAGGCGAGAGAGGACGTTAGGGCGAGAAATAATGAGAGGGCGAGGACGGTTGAGACGGCAAGAAAGTCAGAGAGACAGCGAGAGGGAGAGAGGGAGAGAGCGCGAGTGGGAAGCGGGAGAGGGAGAGAGTCCGAGAGGGTGAGAGAGGGATAGAGGGCGAGAGAGGGGACTTGGGTGTGATAAGGAGAGAGGGCGAGAGTTCGATCGAGGGTGGGAGAGGGAGAGAGGGGGAGAGAGGGAGAGAGGGCGAGAGAGGGAGAGAGGGCAAGAGAGGGCGAGAGGGCAAGAAAGTCAGAGAGAGCGCGAGAGGGAGACAGGGTGAGAGAGATAGAGTGCGCGAGAGAGGTCGAGGGGGAGAGAGGGAGAGAGGGCGAGAGAAAGGCGTTGGGCGAGAGTGGGTGAGAGTGAGAGCGAGAGAGTGGGAGTGGGCCAGAGAGGGAGCGAGGGAGAGAGGACAAAAGAGGGAGAGAGGGCGAGAGAGGGAGAGAGGCTGAGAGGGGGAGAGAGGGTGAGAGAGGGAGAGTTGGCGATAGTGCGACAGAGGGCGAGCGAGGGAGAGTGGTCGAAAGGGCGAGATGGGGTGAGTGAGATAGAGAGAAAGTGGTGGGGAGACAGAGAGGGTGTGAGAGGGAGAGAGGGAGAGAGGGAAAGAGGGTGAGAGAAAGAGGATGGGCGAGAGACGGAGAGAGTGAGCGTGCGAGAGTGGGGGTGGGCCAGAGAGGGTGATAGAGGGAGAGAAGGCAAAAGAGGGAGAGAGGGCGAGAGGTGTAGAGAGCGCTAGAGAGGGGGAGAGGGCAAGAGCGGGAAAGAGGGTGAGAGAGGGAGAGAGGGAGAGAGAGGGAGAGATGGCGAAAGAGGGAGCGAGGGCCAAATAGGCAGAGAGTGTGAGAGCGGGCGAGAGGACGAGAGAGGGTGAGAGGGCGAGAGAGGGAGAGTGGGCGAGAGAGGGAAAGAGGGCAAGAGAGAGCGAGAGATGGAGAGAGTATGAAAGTGCGAGAGTGGCGAGAGAGGGAGAGAGGGCAAAAGAGGGAGAGAGGGTGAGAGAGTAAGAGGGTGAGAGTGCAAGAGAGGGGGAGAAAGGGAGAAACGGTGAAAGAGGGCGTGTGGGGGGAAGAGGGAGAGATGGTGAGAGGGGAAGAGATGGAGAGAGGGCGAAAGTGGGAGAGAGATCAAGAGAGAGGAAGAGAGGGCGAGAGCGGGAAAGAGGGCGAGAGAGGGAGAGAGGGCGAGAGCGGAAAAGTGGGCGAGAGAGGGTGAGAGAGAGGGCGAGAAGAGAGAGGGCGAGAGTATGAAAGTGTGAGTGTGGGCGAGAGAGGGAGAGAGGGCAAAAGAGGCCAAAACAGGGATTGAGGGTGAGAGAGGAAGAGGGTGAGAGGGCGAGAGAGGGAGAAAGGGCGAAAGAGGGCGAGAGAGAGGGAGAGAGAGAGAGGGCGAGAGTGGGAGAGGGGCGAGAGACGGCGAGAGAAGATGAGAGGGCGAGAGAGGGAGAGAGGGAAGAGGGCATGAGAGGGAGAGAGAGCTAGATGGCGAGAGAGAGAGGGAGTGAGGGCGAGAGACGGAGAGTGAGTGCAAGAGGGCGAGAGAGGGCGAGAAGGCAAGAGAGGGAGAGAGGGCGAGAGAGGGAGAGAGGGCGAGAAGGAGAGAGTCAGAGAGAGAGTTAAAGAGGGCGAGAGAGAGAGTGAGAAGGCGAGAGAGGGCGTTAGGGCGAGAAATAACGAGAGAGACGGTTGAGACGGTTGAGAAAGTCAGAGAGAGGGCGAGAGGGAGAGAGGGCGAGAGCGGGAGTGGGGAGCGGGAGAGGGAGAGAGGCCGAGAGGGTGTGAAAGGGAAAGAGGGCGAGAGAGGGAGCTTGGGCGAGATAAGGAGAGAGGGCGAGAGTTCGATAGAGGGTGAGAGAGGGAGAAAGGGAGAGAGGGCGAGAGCGGGAGAGAGAGGGAGAGAGTGCGAGAAAGGGAGAGTTGGCAAGATGGAGAGTGAGGGAGAGAGGGTGAAAGTGGGAGAGAGGGTGAGAGAGAGGGAGAGAGGGAGAGAGAGGGCGAGAGAGGGAGACAGGGTGAAAGAGGGAGAGAGGACGAGAGAGGGCGAGAGAGGGAGAGAGGTGGAGTGAGGGAGAGAGGGCGAAAGTGGGAGAGAGGGCGAGAGAGAGGGAGAGAGGGCGAGAGAGCAAATGCGGGCAAGAGGGCGAGAGAGAGCGAGAGAGAGAGAGAGAGATTAGATTAGATTAGATTAGATTAGAGTGTGGAAACAGGCCCTTCGGCCCAACAAGTCCACACCGACCCGCCGAAGCAAAACCCACCCATACCCCTACATTTACCCCTTATCTAACACTACGGGCAATTTAGTATGGCCAATTCACCTACCCTGCACATCTTTGTGACTGTGGGAGGAAACCGGAGCACCCGGAGGAAACCCACGCAGACACGGGGAGAACGTGCAAGCTCCACACAGTCAGTCGCCTGAGGCGGGAATTCAACCCGGGTCTCTGGCGCTGTGAGGCAGCAGTGCTAACCACTGTGCCACCGTGCCGCCCAGAGAGGTCGAGAGAAGGCGAGAGAGGGAGAGAGGGCGAGAGAAAGAGAGGGCGAGAGAGTGAGAGAGGGCGAAAGAGGGAGAGAGAGGGAGAGAGAGGGCGAGAGAGGGAGAAAGTCCCAGAGACGGAGAGAGGGCGAGACAGAGAGAGGGAGAGAGGGCGAGACAGAGAGAGGGAGAGAGGGCGAGAAGGCGAGAGAGAGAGAGAGAAGGCAAGAGAGGGAAAGCGGGCGAGTGAGGGAAAGAGGGTGAAAGAGGGAGAGAGGGCGAGAGAGGGCGAAAGTGGGAGAGATGTAGATAGAGGGAAAGAGGGCGAGAGAGGGAGAGAGGGTGAGAGAGGAAGAGAGGGCGATACAGTGAGAGGTTGAGAGGGTGAGAGGTCGAGAGAGGAAAGAGAAGGCAAGAGAGGTAGAGAGGGCGAGAGAGGAAGAGAGAGCGAGAGAGAGTGAAGGCGAGAGAGGAAGAGAGAGGGAAAGAGTGCAAGAGAGGGAGAGAGGGTGAAAGAGGGAGAGAGGGCGAGAGAGGGAAAGAGGGCAAAAGAGGGAGAGATGTACAGAGAGGGAGAGAGGGCGAGAGAGTGAGAGAAGGGGAGAGGGTGAGAGCGGGCGAGTGAGGGAGAGAGGGCGAGAGGGGGAAAGTGGGCGAAAGAGCAAGAGAGGGTGAAAGAGGGAGTGAGCGCGAGAGAGGGAGAGAGGGTGGAAGAGCTTAAGAGGTAGGGAGCGGGAGAGAGGGCGAGAGAGGGAGAGAGGGCGAGACAGAGAGAGCGCGAGAATGTGAGAGGGTGAGAGAGGGAGAGAAGGCGAGAGAGGGAGAGAGCGCGAGAGAGGGAGAGAAGGTGAAAGACGAAGAGAGTTAGAGAGAGGGAAAGAGGGCGTAATAAAGAGAGACAGCGAGAAAGGAAGTGAGAGGGAGAAAGGACGAGAGAAGTAGAGAGAGGGAGAGAGGGAGAGAGAGGTAGAGAGTGCGAAAGAGGTATAGAGGGTTGAGAGAGGGAGAGAGGGCGAAAGAGGTAGAGAGGGCGAGAGAGGGAGACAGAGGGAGAGAGGGCGAGAGGGAGTGAAAGGCGAGAGAGGGAGAGAGAGAGGGAGAGAAGGCGAGAGAGGGAGATAGTGAGAGAGGGCGAGAGAGAGTGGGAGAGAAGGCGAGCGGGAGCGAGGGCTAGAGAGGGAAATAGAGGAAGAGAGGGCGAGAGAGGGAGAGAGATTGAGAGAAGGCGAGAGAGCAAGAGAGGGAGAGGGGTAAGTGAAGGAGAGAGGGCGAAAATGGGAGAGAGGGTGAGAGAGAGGGTGAGAGGGCGAAAGAGAGTGAGGGTCAGAGTGGGAGAGAGGGCGTGAGAGGGAGAGAGGGTGAAAGAGAGGGAGAGAGGGCGAGCGGAAGAGAGGGCGAGAGAAGGCGAGAGAGGGAGAGAGGGAGATGGGGAGAGAGGGCGAGAGAGGGAGAGAGTACGGAAGATGGAGAGAAGGTGAGAGAGAGCGAGAGGGGGCGAGAGAGCGCAGGAGGGAGTGAGGGCGAGAGAGGGAGAGAGGGTGAAGTAGGGATAGAGGGCGAGAGCCAGAAAGAGGGCGAGAGAGGGAGAGAGGTGGAAAGAGGGCGAGAGAGGGAGAGAGTACGAAAGATGGAGAGAAGGCGAGATAAGGAGAGAGGGCGAGATAGGAAGAGAGGGCGAGAGCGGGAAAGAGCATGAGAGAGGGAGAGGGGAGTGAGGGCATGAGTGGGAGAGAGGGTGAGAGAGGGAGAGAGAGCGAGAGAGGGAGAGAGATTGAGAGAGGGCGAAAGAGGCAGAGAGTGCGATAGAGGGCGTGAGGGTGAGAGTGGGCGAAGGAGGTAGGGAGGGCGAGAGAGGGAGAGAGAGCAAGAGAGGGAGAGAGAACGAAAGAGGGAGAGAGGTCGAGAGAGGGAGAGAGGGAGCGAGGGGGAGTGAGGGAGAGAGGGCGAAAGTGGGAGAGAGGGCGAGAGAGGGAGAAAGGGCATGAGAAGGAGAATGGGTGAGAGAGGGAGAGAGGGTGAGAGAGAGCGAGAGAGGGAGAGAGGGAGAAAGGCAGAGAGGTAGAGACAGGGTGAGAGGGCGAGAGAGGGAGAGGTGGCGAGATGGGGAGTGAGGGAGAGAGGGTGAAAGTGGGAGAGAGGGTGAGAGAGAGGGAGAGAGGGAGAGGGGGAGAGAGGGCGAGAGAGGGAGAGATGGTGAAAGAGGGAGAGAGGGCGAGAGAGGGAGAGAGAGAGTGAGAGAGGGCGAAAGAGCGAGAGAGGGAGAGAGGGCGGGAGAGGGAGAGAGGGCGAAAGTGGGAGAGTGGGCGAGAGAGGGAGAGAGGGCGAGAGAGGGAGAAAGGGCATGAGAGAGCGAATGGGCGTGAGAGGGAGAGAGGGTGAGAGAGAGCGAGAGAGGGAGAGAGGGAGAGAGGGAGAGAGGTAGAGAGAGAGTGAGAGGGCGAGAGAGGGAGAGGTGGCGAGATGGGGAGTGAGGGAGAGAGGGTGAAAGTAGGAGAGAAGGAGAGAGGGGGTGAGAGGGCGAGAATCGTTCGCTCTCTCTCCCTCTCTTGCCCTCTCGCACTCTCTCGCCCTCCCTCCCTCCTTCGCCCTCTCACTCCCTAACGCACTCTCTCGCCTTCTCTCCCTATCTACCCCTCTCCCTCTCTCTCGCCCTCTCTTCCTCTTTCGCCCATTCTCCTTCTCGTGCCCTCTGTCCCTCTCTCACCCTCTCGCCCTCTCTTGCACTCTCTGCTACTTTCACCATCTCTCAACCTCTCTCCCTCTCTCGCCCTCTCTCCCTCTCTCGCCCTCTCTCCCTCTCCCTCTCTCGCCCTCTCTCCCTCTCTCTCGCCCTCTCTCCCTCTCTCTCCCTCTCTCCCTCACTCCCCCTCTCTCCCTCTCTCACCCTCTCTCACTCTCTCTCCCTCTCTCGCCCTCTCTCCTTCTTTCACCTAGAGGGCGAGAGATGGAGTGAGGGCGAGAGGGAGAGAGGGAGAGAGGGCGAAAGAGGGAGAGACGGTGAGAGAAGGAAGAGAGGGGGAGTGAGGGAGAGAGGGTGAGATGGCGAGAGAGGGAGACAGGGCGAGAGAGGGTGAGAGGGCGAGAGAATGTGAGAAGTTGGTGAGGTAGAGAGGGCGAGAGTCGGACAGAGGGCGAGAGGCAGAGAGGGCGTGTGAGGCAGTGAAGGCATGAGAGGGAGAGAGGGCGAGAGAGGGCGAGAGAGGGAGAGAGGGCTGGAGTGCGAGAGAGGGAGAGAGGGCAAGAGAGGGAGAGAGCGCGAGAGGGAGAGAGGGCGAGAGAGTGAGAGAGGGTGAGAGTGCGAGAGAGGACGACAAAGTGTGAGAGTGAGAGAGGGATAGAGGGAGAAAGGGAGAGAGGGTGAGAGAGGGAGAGAGGGAGAGACGTAGAGAGGGTGAGAGGGCGACATGGAGAGAGGGCTAGAGAGGGAGAGAGAGGAAGAGAGGGCGAGAGAGGGAGAGAGGGCGAGAGAGAGAGAGAGGGCGAGAGAGAGAAATGGCGAGAGAGGCGGAGAGGGCGAGAGAGAGGGCGAGAGAGGGAGAGAGGGCGAGAGAGAGAGAAGGTGAGAGAGGCGGAGAGGGTGAGACAGGGCGAGAAAGTGAGAGAGGGAGAGAGGTTGAGAGAGGGATGGAGAGGGCGAGAGGGAGCGAGGGCGAGAGAGAGAGAGGGCAGGAGGTTGAGAGAGCTAGAGAGGGAGGGAGAGGGAGAGAGGGCGAGAGAAGGAGAGAGGGCAAGATCCAGAGAGATAGCGAGAGATGGAGACAGCGCAAGAGGGCGAGAGAGGGCGAGAGAGGGAGAGAGGGCAAGAGATTGCGAGAGGGCAGGAGAGGGAGAGAGCAGGAGAACACGAGTGAGGGAGTGAGGGAGAGAGAGGGAGAGAAAGCGAGAGGGGCAGAGAGGATGAAACTGGGTGAGAGAGTGAGAGAGCGAGAGAAGCAGCGAGGGCGAGACGGAGAGAGGGCGAGAGAGGGAGAGAGGGCAAGAGATGGAGAGAGGGTGAGAGTGGGAGAGAGGGAGAGAGGGTGAGAGGGCGAGGGGGAGAGGGGTCATGAGGGAGAGAGTGTGAGAAAGGGAGACGGGAGAGGGGGAGAGAGGGCGAGAGAGGGCGAGAGAGGGAGAGGGGGTTGTGAGGGAGAGCGGGTGAGAGAGTTAGAGAGGGAGAGAGGGCGAGAGAGGTAGAGGGCGAGAGAGGTAGAGAGTGAGAGAGGGCGAGAGAGGTAGAGAGTGAGAGAGGGCAAGAGAGTGAGAGAGGGCGAGAGGGGGAGAGAAAGGGCGAGATAGGGAGAGAGGGTGAGAGAGGGAGAGAGGGCGAGAGAGGGAGAGAGGGAGAGAGGGCGAGAGAGGGAGAGAGGGAGAGAGGGCGAGAGGGGATAGAGGGCTAGAGAGGGTGTGACAATGAAAGATGGAGAGAGATCGAAAGTGGAAGAGAGGGCAAAAGAGAGAGGTAGCGAGAGGGAGAGAGAGCGAGAGGGGGAGAGAGAGCAAAAGAGGGATAGAGAGCTGAGAGAGGGAGAGAGAGGAAGAGAGGGCGAAAGAGGGAGAGAGGGCAAGACAGGGAGAGAGTGCTGTTATGAGTCGGAGTGGTCATATTTATCTGGCTGTCAGTTCAGAAATGTCCTTGATGTATGGTAACATGGCGAGTCCTTTGGGTTGCGGCATGTCCTCATTCCGTTGTCTTTCCCTGAGGCATCTGTTGATGAAATTGCGCGGGTATCCGTCTTTGACGAATACAGTGTATAGGTGTTCTTCTTCCTCTTTAATGCAATTCTGGTGTGCTGCAGTGTGTTGTGGCCACAATAGAGCACCAAAACGGATACCCGCGCAATTTCATCAACAGATGCCTAAGGGAAAGACAACGGAATGAGGTCATGCCACAACCCAAAGCGCTAGCCTCGTTGCCATACATCTAGAGTATTTCTGAACTGACAGCCAGACTACTGCGATCACTAGGACTCATAACAGCAAACAAACCAACAGTCACACTCAGACAACAACTCACCAGGACAAAGGACCCGATACTCAGCATGAGCAAACCCAATGTAGTGTACAAAATCCCATGCAAGGACTGCACAAAACACTACATAGGACAAACAGGAAGACAGCTAATGATCCGCATCCATGAACACCAACTAGCCACGAAACGGCACGACCAGCTATCCTTAGTAGCCACACACGCGGATGATAAGCAACATGAGTTCAACTGGGAAACACTACTATTATAGGACAAGCCAAACAGAGAACAGCCAGGGAATTCCTAGAGGCGTGGCACTCATCCACACATTCTATCAACAAACACATCGACCTGGACCCAATATACTGACCACTGCAGCGGACAGCTGGAACTGACAACCGGAAGTGGCAGATACAAATCACTATAAATGCCGGAGGAAACATCACAGAAGCGCTTCACAGGAGGCTCCAAAGCACTGAGGATGTCACCTAGACAGGGGACGAAACATCTGCAACACAAATTCCCAGCTCGGCGAACAGAACCACAACAACGAGCACCCGAGCTACAAATCTTCTCACAAATGTTCTTCATGACCATGCGATTACTATACTCCGGAATATGCTGATACTAACATATATTGAGATGACGGAATTCCTAATTATAGGCGAGTTTTCTGATAGGTTCGCCCCAGTCATCATGATAAAAATGTAATTGTGGCTGAGTACATTGTGAACACACCTCCATTAAACTTTTTCATGTGTTTACTCAGAGACAATGTTTAAAAATTTCCTCTCTAAATGCTGTTGACTGTATTTTGCAATGATACCATGTTCCTGATCGATTTATTTTCTTTGTAATGCTGACACAAATGTCTGAATATTGATGACATTAAAAGTTGCATGGATTATATATTGTACTTTTACAGAAGAAAATCTGAGACAGCAAGTGCCGAATTCAGGGCTATCTGAGAATGTTGAATGAGAAAACAATTCTGATCAATAATCACTGCATATCGAATGCATTTTCCAAACCATCATGCCGGCGTTCTAATGCTCAGTTCGCCAATACTAATTATTATGTAATCAATACCAGAGCAAACTCGTTTGGAAATATTGAATCACTTAATGCGTCAGCGTGCTAAAATAGATTACCAATTGATGGTTATTCCAACAATCACACAATAATTCAGTTTAGGATTTGTAACAAATAACGTGAGATTCACATTTCAAATTAATCATTATTTCTTAGTTCCAATTTCAGAAAGAAAAATGGATCTTCTATTACAGGTCAACACAACCACGAACAAAGCAATGATTCCTCATCCAGCACTCACAGGAAATATCCGATACCTTCTCATTTGAATGTTCACAGAAATCATTACTTTAATATTCAGCCATACAAGTGAAGATACGTCTGATTGTTTTAGACTCCAATAATTAATATTCATTTTTACATATTACAATATGAGGTTTCTAATTATTTTCAGTTTGCAGTGACCTGTGATAAGAGTAATTGTTACTTATATCTAACGTTTAATCATTGATCAGATGCACTTTATTCAGCTTTAAGTGTGGCATTAAGTCTCAGTTACGGAAGCAAATTGCATGGTACAGTTTCCTAACAGTAGCGAATGCTGATTTTTTATTTTAATACAGATTTGCTGTTGTGGGGATGCCCTGCCACATCTCGAACAGAAGGGTCCATGTTGGCTCTTGTCCAACAAACAAAAAGACACAACCTGCCTTAGAATTAAAACACAAGATGGTGGAGGAGAGATAAACAAGACGAACAGACTGATCCAGTCTTCATTTAAAAAGAACATTTTGTACAATCCTGCACCAAGTCCATAAGTATGCCATTCCAGGCAGTTGTATTCCAGACAGCGACAAGAACATGCCAGATACAGAAAAACGACCAACCGTGACCTTCATTTATGAAAGAATAATTGGCCCAATGAATGAATAAACACCAGCTGCACAATACAGCCCAGTTAACCCCCTAAACAGCTATCAGCGCAACAGATAGCATTCGTTTGTCAGATATAGTTACTATTTTAAAGTTGCTCAGATTTTTTTTTTTAAAAAAGCGTCTAATAGCAGATTCTTGAGAATCGTAGATAAGGCAGAGTGAGAGGCCAGAAGGAGTGCAGCAATTACCATTGTAATCTGAAGAAATAAGATACATAGAGAGATCCCAATGCCTGGAGATTATAACACCGTTAAACACCATGAGACAATAGAAAGCTGGGGCTACCCATAACGATGTCCATCTGAGATTAGGTGTTCTACAGGATTGGGTGTCTGTATAAGGAGGGAAAGACTGTAACCATGTGGAGATTGTAATACAGAAAGTGTGTAACAATACTGTTTTTTTTACTGTGTACATTACAATGTGTCATTGACCTCCCTTCCGAGATTGGCCTGGGGGAATGATCCCTGCATTAACTGGTTGCTGCATGAGTAAGCGTCTTCGACGTGACTGAGTTCACCGTGCCTCCTGAGTCCTCATTCCTTGTCAGTGGAAAACACGCCTACAGCTACAATGACATTTCAATTTAATACCAATATTTATTATGTGTGAAATTATTACTTTCAGAGCGACATCATTTTCATGTTAAAATTGTTTTACTTTTTTGTGTGGAAGAAAACAATGTAGGCACATCCATTTGTTCTTTAGTTCACCTAACACTAAGTTATTGAAAATACTACACTGGGGGAAAAAGAACAATTCTTCAGTTCAAATGTCACATTAAACGGCTGTTTCCTTTTTTCAAATCATATAACCGACATTTTAATTTCATGATAAGGAAAAAAACTGCTTTGGAAATGTTGATATAGTTTATTTTTCTTCCAACATTAGTTGTCAATGAACAATTATCACACAATTATCAGTCATTTGGTACAAAATGACTTCCTGCACCAAATGTCATTAATTCGACCTTTTGTTCATAATCATACTCACTTTCCCGGCCTAATTATTTTCTTCCTAATTCTGACATAAATGTCGAAACACTTATCACGGTAAATGTAAGTTGAACCGTGTTCAATTGTTGCTGAGCGTTTTTTTAATTATTAAAGCAACTGTTTAGATTTTAATTTTCAGTTGATTAATATTAATGAATATGCAATCGACATCAGAGCAAAGTGAATTTAAATTATATGTTGTTTATCTATCAGGAATCTAGAAACAATGATCAATTACAGTAATTACACAACACTTTAACTTAGACTTCGTAACAAGCACAATGTGTTTTAATATCTTCCAATATTTCTTATTGTGAATGCTTCAAGATAAAAGCCTGTTTGGACAGACCATTACACCCACATAAATACCAGTAATTTCCCTTGCAATATCCTTTGTAAATATCTGACTTTAGCTCATTTGAAAGATCACAGTCATTTCAGCCATTGAATTTCAGATAACACCAATAACTTTATGCTGCAATATTTCTCTTCATCTATGCACATTACTCAGTGGAATAGCAAGATGAGATACCTCATTATTCTTAAATTCACTAATATAAGTTTTAAAATTGATTTGTTGCTAATAACTAATATCGAATAATTATTCAATTCCATAGGGGCGTAAACGTGGAATTATGGTTGTGTATAATAACTAATGCAAGGACATTGCGATGTATAATCTCTCAATCATCGTGAATATTACTTTTCATTTTAAACTTGGAAACACTTTTCAATTGATTTGATTGTAATTCACTTCAATGTTAACAATGTTTCTAATGACAATAACAGTTACATATTTTTCATGTGCAAAATTATTTAAATTCACATGAATCTTTTTGAAGTACACAAAAAATGGATTGACATCACCCTTGTTTCATTAAATAATCAAAAGAAATGGTGACGTCTTAGAAATCATACATTTTCAGAAAGAATGAAGGTGCCTTCATTGACTGACCAGTTCATCATTTTGTTCAAATTTAAGTATAGAACAAAAACATTTCAAATTGCATTTCATAAATTGAGAAACTATTTTAAACATATAAAATTATTGTTTTCATTTTTTATTTATCAATATGGAGTAATCACTCAATTCTGTCAAGTTCTTGCAATATGAATTTGCTGTGGTTTACTCCCACAATCCAAAGATGTGCAGGTTAGGTGAGCTGGCCATGCTAAATTGCACATCGTGTTCAGGGATGTGTTTGTTCGTCAGCAGGCAGTGCAGAGGAATACGGTCGGGAAATGTGTTTGGCTGGGTTACTCTTTGGAGAGTCATTTTTTTCGACCAAATTACCTGTCACCACACTGTGCTAACAGGGATTCTACAATCGTTTAATTGCGTTTTTCTGTACAATTCTAATTTTTTTAAAAAAATTGTTGACTTCAGTTAATATGTTTAATACTTGATTATCAATGTGTTCCCAAATCTTGTAAAATATCTCAATGTTTTTTGAAATCAATGCTCACACAAAACATGAGATCACAAAAAGGTCCCCGTGACCAGCTAATTACTGTTCAGTGGAATAAGAAGCGTAACTATCTGATTGTTCCTGAGATCAATCCCCACTGCCACAGTAAGGATCCGTTATCATTCCCTCCAATAAATGCAGTAGTTGTCCTCTGGTATTTCAGTTCAGTAATTACACACGATACTGGTTGGTCAAAGCTGTGTTTTTTCTTTATTATGAAACGCCAAGGATTCTAATGGAACAGATGTTCATATGTCCTGAAGTGTTGCATAATCACAAACAATTTTGAGTTCAAATATTGCAAAAAAAGTTTTAAATTTGTTTTTTTGGGAAATAGGAAATGTAGTTTTCTGCAGGCGATATAGGAATGTGATTGTTGTAAGTGCTACTGGAGTGTAATTTCTTTAGATGGGGGAGGGGTGAGACATTATACAAACAGTCATGAAATTCTTGTAGCATATAGTATACTTAAGGCGAAAACTTTTATGAATATGGGGGTCTTTTAAAGAAGTAGTTTTAAAGAAAATAGTTGTAAGCTAGGAAACAACTATGGAGTGTTTTAGCTGACCACAAAAGAAGAAGTAAGTACACTTTCAGTATAAAACGTAGAGTCAGACATCCAAGAACACGGACAACCTGGTACATAGATAAGGAAAGAGAAAAATAAGTGATGGAATTATCATAAGGTTAGTCACAAGTAAAGGCCAAATAAGGGAATGAAATGAAATAAATAATTATGATAGGGTAAGATAGGGAAAGGGGATGTGAGCCTGCAACACGCAAACTGTATAAAAATGATTGCATAACTGATATATTTGCCCTTTTTGCCAGGCTAGCGGGGTGCCCGGACTTGCAAGTTTGTAATAAATTGTCGTTGTTTCCATGTCTTTGCCTCTGGCTGATTTAAAGTGAATTTTGTTTCTAACAGTTTTGTTCAACTGCCGAGGCAAATGTTCATGTCCATCACAAATATTTGGAGAAAGTGAGGAAAGCAGGTGCTGGAGATCAGAGTCAAGAATGTGGTGCTGGAATAGCAAAGTATGTCAGGCAGCATCTGAGGAGCAGCAGAAACCACGTTTCAGGCATAAGCCTTCATCGGGAATCTCCGGCTCCATGGATGCTGCCTGGTCTGCTGTGTTTTTCCACCTCCACACTTTCGACATAAAAAAAAATGTCTGCTTATTTGGAGCAAACACTCTCTGTTTCCTCTGTAATATAAATTTACTGTGCTTTCTATTCACTCAAGTTCTCATTTTAATAGCTCCTCGTTTTCTTCTTAATCTGATAGAAATCTCAAAACTCCGGGCACAATAAAAGCGATATGAATTATAAAATTAGTATCTGGACAAGAGAACCAATGAATAGCTACATAGACCTCTTGAACAGCAAAGACATTTGAATGAAAAAGCAATGCCTTCCAAAAAAATCTCTGTACGACTATTTTCAATTCAATAATCCTACAAATAGATTATAATTGTCAGTTGATCTCTCTTATTGACTATCTAATCAATGTCATTATAAACCGCTGAAAAGTATTGAAACATTTTATTTGTTAAAATGCAAAGATTCATTCTAAAATTCGTTGTTACAACCATAAGTGAACCATATTTTATCTGTCCACTAAGGTCAAGTGACCTGTCGCCCATAATTGAACATTCTAAATATTCCTACAGCTGGGAAAATCAGAGCTAAAAAGGTCAAACTAAAGGAAACAGTAGATAAAATAACCAGCTCCAGAAAACAGTGGAAAGCCAGGTCAAAGAGGTCACAAAAGGTTCGGGAGATCCAGTTGCAACCAGCCAGAGAGCTGTGTTTTGGAGAGGTTGAAGCAAACTTCCTGGCACCTTGACTTGCAGCCAGTGCCTGAGCGTTATACACCTCGCTTGAGGATGACGACAAGTGAAGGGTGTTTACACGAAACACATTGAAGGCTTAGAATCCAGAATTTTGGAAAAATGTTCTGAAACATTTTCCAGATCATGGAAATCAGCTCAACAATATTGAAATCAAAGTACTCGTAATGGTCTTCAAGACCACCTAATTACTGTTCGGTGAAAAACACTTTGTACGTGCCTTATTGTTCTCAGGATGAATAATCACAGCAAACATCACACTCTCACCAGATCCAAAGATATGTAAGAGAAACCTTATTATAATTTACACATTACATCTTTCCCAGACCAATGATGACACCTTATTACTTCTGACTGAGGTTACTACACGTAACATGTATCGAGATGAAGCAAGTCCTGAATATAGGATTTTTTTTCTGATAGTTTTCCAATCCAAAAATTATGATAACAATGTAAATGTGGCTCATTACATTGTCAACAGATCCCCATTAAACGTATTTATCTGTTTATTCAGAGACAATATTGAAACAAATACCTTGATAAATGCTGTTGACTGTATGTTTCTGTGAAAATAAATCTTCCTTATTGACTTATTTTCGTTATAATTCTGACTCAAATGTCTAAATATTGATGAGATGAAAAATTGCATGAATTAAATACAATGCAGAATTTGTTCTTATTATATATTATATTTCTCCAGAAGAAAGACTAAGAAACCAAGTATTTAAATCTTGAAGATCTGAGGATTTTGAATGACAAACCATTTCTGATCAACGTTCACTGAATGTCTCATGTCTTTCCACATCATCATGCCATAATTTGTATTCTCAGATGACAGATTAAGAAATATCTAATCAACATCAGAGCAAACCTGTTTGGAAATATTGAATCATTTACTTTGCCAAAGTTATAATATTAATTATCAATTTTTTGTCATTCCAAAAATCACACAGTAGTTTAGGTTTTGTAACAAACATCGTCTAATTCACATTTTAATTTAATCCAGTATTTCTTAGTGTCAATATTAAAAAGGAATAATGATTCTCTCATTCCAGGTCAACACAAACACAAACTAATTAATGACTCCCCATCCAACACTCACAGGTAATATCTGTTCCTTTCTAATTTGAATGCTCACAGAACTCATTGGATTAATATTCGGCCTTACATATTAAGGGACGTCTGTTTTTTTTGAGATTAGATTACTTACTTACCTTCGGCCCAACAAGTCCACACCGATCCGCCGAAGCGAAACCCACCCAGACCCATTCCCCTACATTTACCCCTGCCCCTAACACTACGGGCAATTTAGCATGGTCATTTCACCTAGCCTGCACATCTTTGGACTGTGGGATGAAATCCACGCAGACACGGGGAGAATGTGCAAATTCCACACAGTCAGTTGCCTGAGGCGGGAATTGAAGCCGGATCTCTGGTGCCGTGAGGCAGTAGTGCGAACCATTGTGCCACCGTGCCGCCCATTACACTCCAACAAATGCCGTTCATTTTTACATATGACGGGCAGCTATATGAGATTTCTAATCAACTATCGCGACAACAGAAGAGTTCGTTTGTCAGAAATAGTTATTATTTTAAAGTTACTCAGAATATTAAACAAAGGTTCCAATTACAGATTCTTGAGAATCATAGGGGTAATTTGTAACATAATTAGATACATGTAAACAATGCCTTTCAAAAACATTATAGAAAAACATTTCGACTTAGTTGTGCAGTTAGCTAGTTTTAGGAATGAACTTCAAGGTATGATGTTGACTGCCCATTAATTATAAAGTCCTGACAGTCAGAGTAGCTGTATAATTTTACACCATGTAACGAACTTTATAACACAAGTCATATAATAATCTTATATCAAGTAAGTCAAAACTAACTGTCTTTTGTATTTCTTTGTACATATATAATTAGAACAGTGAACAATATGAGGAGTAATTGACTTTGATAAAATTAAATATAATGAATAGCAGAATTCAAAATGTCCCAACTGATAAGGAATCCTGAGAGGCCCGAGGGAGTTCAGGAATAACTTTGAAATCTGAATTAATAAGAAGTGTGGAAAGATCCCAATGTCTGGAGATTATAGTAGCTGTTAAACAACACGAGATGAAAGGAATTTAAGAATGTCTATTAGAATGTCCATCTGCGCTTATGTGTTTGAATTGGGTGTCTGGATGAGGAGCAGAGGTTGTAACCACATTGCGTGTGGCTATTGTGATGCAGAAAGTCCATAAAAATGCTAAAAATCACACAACACCAGGTTATAGTCCAACAGGTTTAAATGGAAGCACACTAGCTTTAGGAGCGACGTTCCTTCATCAGGTGATTGTGGAGGGCTCGATCGTAACACAGAATTTATAGCTAAAATTCTGGATAATTCTACATAATTCTGTATAATTGCTATAAATTCTGTGTTACGATCGAGCCCTCCACAATCACCTGATGAAGGAGCGTCGCTCCAAAAGCTAGTGTGCTTCCAATTAAACCTGTTGGACTATAACCTGGTGTTCTGTGATTTTTAACTTTGTACACCCCAGTCCCAACACCGGCATCTCCAAATCATAAGAATGCTGTTTTTTATTGTACCTGTTACAGTGTGTCATGGATCTCCCTTCCGAGATTGGCCTCGGGGAATGATCCCTTCATTAACTGGTTGCTGCATGAGTAAACATCTTCCACGTGCCTGAACTCAGCCGACTTCCAGAGTCTCTATTCCCTGTCAGGTGAAAACACTTCTACAGCTATGATGACATTTCAATTCAATACATACATTTATTGTGTGTGAAATGATAACATTCAGAGTGATATAATTTTCATGATAAAATTGCTTTACATTTTTTTTTTGGTGTACAAGAAAACAATTTGATTATATCCATTTGTTCTTTAGCTCAACCAACAATAAGTTTTAAATTATTGTGAAGACTACAATGGAGGAAACGGGAACTAGTCTTCAGCTCAAATGTCACATGATGTGGGGATATTGTGGGGATAACTGAGACGTGGCTTCAAGTGGACAGGACTTGGGAAATGAATATTCAAGGCTACACGTGCTATCGTAAGGACAAACTGAAGGACAGAGGAGGTGGGGTGGCCTTGTTGGTAAGGGAGGGTATTCAGTCCCATTCGCGGGGGGGGGGGGGGGGGGGGGGGGGACCTAGATTCAGGGGATGTAGAGTTAATGTGGATACAGGTGCGAAATATTAAGGGTAAAAAGACCATCTTGGGAGTCATCTACAGGCCCCCAAACAGTAGTCTGGATGTCGGATGTAAGTTGAATCAGGAGCTGAAATTGGCCTGTCGCAAAGATGTCACTGCAGTTGTTATGGGGGATTTTAACATGCAGGTAGACTGGGAGAATCAGGATGGTATTGGAGCTCAAGAAAGAGACTTTGTGGAGTGCCTCAGAGATGGATTCTTAGAGCAGCTGGTGCTGGAGCCGACCAGGGAGAAGGCAATTCTGGATCTGGTATTGTTTAACGAACCAGAATTGGTCAGAGACCTCGAAGTGAAGGAGCCATTGGGAAGTAGTGACCATAATACAATAAGCTTCAATCTGCAATTTGAGAGGGAGAGGGTACAGTCGGAAGTGACAGTACTTCTGTTGAATAAAGGGAACTATAGAGCTATGAGGGAGGAGCTGGCCAAAGTTCAATGGTGCAATACTTTAGCAAGGATGACCGTGGAGGAACAATGGCGGATATTTCTGTGTATATATTGCAGAAGTTGCAGGATCAGTTCATTCGTAAAAGGATGAAAGATCCCGGGAGGAGGCATGGGTGGCCGTGGCTGACGAGGGAAGTTAAGAAACATATAAAGATAAAAGAGAAAAAGTATAACATAGCAAAGATAAGTGGGAAAACTGAGGACTGGGAAGCTTTTAAAGAGCAACAGATGATTACTAAGAACGAAATATGCAGAGGAAAAATGAGGTACGAAGGTAAACTGGCCAATAATATAAAGGAGGATAGTAAAAGCTTTTTTAGGTATGTGCAAGGCAAAAAAATGGTTAGGACCAAAATTAGGCCCTTGAAGACAGAAACAGGGGAATATATTACCGAGAACAAAGAAATGGCAGAAGAATTAAATGTGTACTTCAGATCTGTGTTCACTGGGGAAGACACAAGCAATCTCCCTGAGGTAACAGTGGCTGAAGGACCTGAACTTAATGGAATTTATATTTGCCAGTATTTGGTGTTGGAGAGACTGTTAGGTCTGAAGGTGGATACGTCTCCGGGGCTTGATGGTCGACATCCCAGGGTACTGAAGGAGGTGGCTCGGGAAATCGTGGATGCGTTGGTGATTACTTTCCAGAGTTCGATAGATTCGGGGTCTGTTCCTGAGGATTGGAGGGTGGCTAATGTCATACCACTTTAAAGAATGCTGGGAGAGACAAAGCAGGAAAGTATAAAACAGTTAGTCTGACCTTAGTGGTGGGAAAGAGGCTGCAGTCTATTATAAACGATGAAATTACTGCACATCTGGATAGTAGCAACAGGATAGGACAGAGTCAGCATGGATCTAAGAAGGGGAAATCATGCTTGACTAATCTTCTTTAATTTTTTGAAGATGTAACTCTGAAGATGGACGGGGGAGATGCAGTAGATGTAGTGTACCTGGACTTTCAGAGAGCTTTTGATAATGTCCCACATCGGAGGCTAGTGAGCAAAATTAGGGCGCATGATATTGGGTGCAAAGTACTAGATTGGATTGAAAATTGGTTGGCTGATAGGAAACAAAGGGTAGTGATAAACGGCTCCATTTCGGAATGGCAAGTAGTGACTGTGGGGTACCGCAGGGATCCGTTGTGGGAAGCAGCTTTTTACAATATTTGTTAATGATATAGAAGATGGTATTAGCAATAACATTAGCAAATTTGCTGATGATACAAAGCTGGGTGGCAGAGTGAAATGTGATGAGGATGTTAGAAGATTACTTGGTGACCTGGACAAGTTAGGTGAGTGGGCAGATGCATGGCAGATGCAGTTTAATGTGGATAAACGCATGGTTTTCCACTTTGGTGGCAATAACAGGAAGGCAGATTACTACCTCAATTGAATCAATTTAGGTAAAGGGGCTGTACAGAGAGATCTGGGTGTTCTTGTACACCAGTCAATGAAGGTAAGCATGCAGGTACAGCAGGTAGTGAAGAAGGCTAATAGCATGCTGGCCTTCATAACAAGAGGAATTTATTATAGAAGCAAAGAGATGCTTCTGCAGCTGTACAGGGCCCTGGTGAGACCACACCTGGAGTACTGTATGCAGTTCTGGTCTCCAAATTTGAGGAAAGACATTCTGGCTGTTGAGGGAGTGCAGCGTAGGTTCACGAGGTCAATTTCTGAAATGGCGGGATTACCTTACACTGAAAGACTGAAGTGACTGGGCTTGTTAACTGAGAGGGGACCTGATTGAGACATATAAGATTATGAAAGGATTGGACACTCTGGCAACAGGAAACATGTTTTCGCTGATGGATGAGTGCCGAACCAAAGGACACAGCTTTAAAATATGGGGTAGGCCATTTAGGGCAGAGATGAGGAGAAACTTCTTCATCCAGAGAGTGGTGGCTGTGTGGAATGCTCTGCCCCAGAGGGCAGTGGAGGCCCAGTCTCTGGATTCATTTAAGAAAGAGTTGGATCGAGCTCTCAAAGATAGTGGAATCATGGGTTATGGAGATAAAGCAGGAACAGGATACTGAGTAGGAATGATCAGCCATGATCATATTGAATGGCAGTGCAGGCTCGAAGGGCAGAATGGCCTACTCCTGCGCCAATTTCTATTGTCTATTGATGTGGTTGTTTCTTTTTTTCAAACCATGTGCCCTCCAAAATGATTTTTATGTTCATTTCGTTATAAGAAAAATATTGCTTGGAAATGCTGACAATTTTCCTTTTCCTTCCTTGTTAGTTGTCAGTGAATAATAATCACACAATTATGAGAATTCCTTTCCGTACCATATGTCATTGACGCTATTTTTTGTTCACAATAATAGTCACTTTCATGGCCTAATTCGTTTCCTCCTAATTCTGAAATAAATATGGAAACATTTATTGTGATAAAAATTACATTAACAAAATCGACATGACTTTTCAAGAAAGCTATTGGAAGCATATAACTCTTGCATTGCCTGAATTTTTGAACAATTTTTTTCAATTGTTGCTGAATGATTTTTTCACACCATGCAGCTAAGGTTTATGCTTTAATTTTCAGTTTCTTAATCTTAATGAATATTCAACCAACATCAGAGCAAAATGCTTTAAAATATTAAGTCAATTTATCTGTCAGGAATATAAAAGCAATAATTAGACAGCAATTTAACATAGACTTTGTAAAAATGAAGTGTTTTTTTAAAATTTCTTTCATTATTTCTTATTGTCAATGCTATTATATTAATACCTATTTGTTCCTGCCAATCCAAATACAAAACGACCAATAATATCCCTTGCAAACCTCTTTGTAAATATCTGATTTTTGCTCATTTTAATGATAATAATTATCTCAGCCTTTGAAATTCAGAAACCTCCAATTCCTTTTCCCTGCAATATTACTCTTCATTTTTACACATTACTCAGTCTAATATCAAGATGGGATATCTCATTATTCTCTTTGTTGCTAATATATCTTATATATAATAATTGTGCAAACCAGTAAGGGGTATAAGTGTGGAATTATGCTTCCGTACAATAAATACTGCAAGGACATTGCAAAATACAATCTTTCAATTATTGTGAATATTGTATTTATTTTAAACTTGGAAACATTTTTGAATTGATTTGATTATAATTTACTTCGATGCTGACACTTGCTGTGTATCCAATTACAATATCAGTAGATAATAAGGAGGTATCATCGATCATTACAATATACTTTCTTCTGGTCACTAATAACAAGATGTATCTAATTCCACTCAATCAATATTCCTCGGAAAATATTTGAGAATGTTGCAGTCATAAAGCTGAAATATACGAAGTAATGATAGTCATTAATTTTCTCTTGTTCTGTAATCTTAGTTAAAACAACACATAGAATTTTATGTTCCAGTGCTATAAATATGAGAAAAAATCAATTACTTCTTCAGTAAAATAAACAAATGCTACTTGATATTATTTATCAATTTTTAATTACTAGTCAGTTTATGAATTGTGTGAGATTTGATTTTAGCTTTCCAGTCATCTATTTATATTGAATGTGACATTGTAATGGTGTGAAAATATCAGGTTGTGTTCATTTGAAAGTTGGATTTGCAAACTCTCACTTCTCCCAGAGATTGCATGATGGTTTAAGAACGTTTCACTCAGCAATCCTCGTAAATATCAAAAACTGTCTGATTTTAAATCAGATCATTCGCAACCAATTATCAATGTGTTCCTAATTCATGTAAATATCTCAATTTTATCGAAACCAATGTTCACGCTAAACAGAGCGACACAAAGACTTTCATCACCATTTGAATATTGTTCAGTCGAATAACGTGAGTAAGTAGCTTATTGCTCCTGAAACCAATGACAACAGTAAGCATTTGTTTACTATTCCATGCAACAAGTGCAATTGATATCTTCTATGTCAGTTCAATAGTTAAAGATGATTTATGTTGCTTAAAACAATGCTTCTAATTTATCACGGATATTGACTCTAATACAATCATGCAAACAACAAACATTTTGTCATTCTAAAAATCTGTAAGTTTACTTATTTTAAATTTGTGTGCAAGAGATATTTCAAATTTTTGTTGTATAATTCAGCAAACCTAAATTTTGAATTTGTGGAAGTCTCCATTTTTGCAAAACAGAAGTAGTCTTCAGTTTATATGACACATTAAGTGACTGTTTTATTTTCAAATCATGCGCTCTACAAAATGATTATTGGTTTCATTTCATTGTAAGAAAATAACTGCTTTGAACATGTTGATTTTGTTGTCTTTTCTATTCCAACATTATTCACATTGTACAATAATGACACAATTATTATAACTTATTTATATACCAAATGTCATTGAATGCATCATTTGTTCACTTTCATGCTCACTTTCATTATCTATTAATTTTCTTCCAAATTCTGACACAAATGTCTGAACTTTGATCATAATATTAATCATCTAAAGTAAAATAACATGTCTCTATGAAGAAACCATTTGATGGAAATTCATATTTATTGTGTTACTTGTATTTTTTAATAAAGAAAGGAAGATTTGTTTTATAATCACTGAATGGCTCACTTTTTCTTCAATTCATAAAGTTCATTCCTACATTTTATTCCACAATTTACCAATTTTAATAAATATCCAATAAGCATCACAGCAAAGTGTTTTTGAAATGTTGAATCATTTTAATTGCTCATATTACAACATTAATTATCAAGTCATTGTCATGATAATTATTGTGCAATTATTTAAGAAATTCTTTTGAACAAGTAAAATGAGATTCACATTTTAATTTAACCAATTGTTTCTGAGTACCAACACTGCAATATGAAACTGTTTTTTGTTTTCAGATCAAGTATCCCACAATGGATCCAAGGACTTCCCATGCAACATTAATTGTAAATGTCTAATGGTTGCTTACACGAATGATCACCATAATCACAGACTATAAGTTCACAGACCTGCAATTACTTTTCATTGCAATAATTCCTGTTTGTTTGCACATATTCCTCAGTCACATAGCAAAATGAGATTCCTCATTATTTCTAAATTCATTGATAGAATTTTATAATTCAGTTGTTGCTCATACGTAATAATTATTCAATCCAGTATGTGCCATAAATGTGGAATTACGGCTCTTTTCATGAATACCTAAATATATTGTAATGTACAATCTCTTGATCATTGTTGATATTAATTCTTATTTTACCTGCGGAAACGTAGTTGAATTCATTTCAATATATTTCACTTCGATACGAACATTTATTGTATTTATAATTACAATAAGATTTAAGTATTTTGCATGCAACAAAATCATGTACAATTCCTGCGTTTTGTTAAGTCAAATGAAAAAGAATTAACATCTCTGTATTGTTTCATTAAACAATGACAATGCATTTCGAATTTTTCGAAGTTGAGCATTTTTCCAAAGAAGGGATGTTGTCTTCAGCTGAATAATCACATTGAATGACTAATACGCAGAACTCACTTCGAGTTCCCAAGAACCAAATTAACTAATTCTGTTGGTTCTAAATTCCTGGAAAGTATTTGAGAATGTTGCAGTTTTAAAGATGAAGAAGTCTATGTGATCGTACTGATTTTTTAAAATTAGAAACATCTTAATTCAAACATTTCAGGCACATAAATCGTTATTCTGTAGTGTTACAAAGATGAAAAGCAAGTCAATTTCTTCATCAGTAAAATAAACAAACGTCACTTCCCGTTATTCATTAGTTAGCTAATTCCAAACTTTGTTGTTAAACGATGCAATTCACCTGAATATTGTTGTGTCCTTTGATCATATTAATTTTCTAATTATTGTTCATTCATGATTTGTCAGGGAGTTTTATTTTTTGTTTTCCATTCACCTACTTATATTGAATGTAAGATTAATATGCTTCGGCAATATCAGAGAGAGTTCATTTGAAATTTGACTTTGCATGTCTCTCACTTATCTCACTTCTTGCATGGAAGCTGGGCGTTGAGAACAGATCAGTGGTTAGCACTCGTGTCTTACAGTGTTATGTACGGGGGTTCGATTCCATCCTCGGTCACATGACTGTGTGGAGTTTGCATGTTCTGGTTTTCTCCCACAAACCAAAGATGAGCAATTTAGGTAAATTGGCCATGTTCTGTTCAGGGATGTGTAGGTGAGGTGCATTAGTCAGGGGTAAATGTCCAGTAATCTGAAAGCAGAGTGGTTCTGAGTGGATTATTCTTTGGAAGGTCAGTGTAGACTTGTTTGGGCCAAATGTCCTGTTTCCACACAGTAGGGATTCTGTAAACTTGGAATTGTGTTTCACTAAACAAAACTGACAATTTGTTTAAAATGTTGCCTTTAAAACTTATCTTTAACAGTCAATTGTCAATCTTGTAAAATATCTCAATGTTACTGAAATCAATGTTCAAACAAAACACTGCACATAAAGCCACACAAAGATCTTCATGAGCATCTAATTACTGTTCAGTGGAATAATCACAGTAAATATCTTCTTGTTCCTAAGATCAATCCCCACTATCACAGTAAGGATCTGGTTATCATTCTCTCCAATAAATGCAATCGCTGTCCCTCTGGTATTTCAGTTCAGTCGTTATACACCATACTGGTTGTTCAAAGCATGGTTATTCTTTATTATGAATGGCCAAGGATTCTAACGGCAAGAGATGTTGTTCAATCTGATTTGTTGCATGTTCTCAAACAGGTTTTCAAAATGAATATTGCAAAAAAGAAGTGTTAATTTGGTCTTGTTCAACTGTTGATGCTGACATTTTCAGTTCATGTTCATTAAACACAGTTAGAGAAAGTGAGGAAAGCTGAAGCCGAAGATCAGAGCCAAGTGTGTGGCGTTGGAAAAGGGCGGACACATCCAAAGAGCAGGAGGATCGACCTTTCGGGCATTAGGCCATCATCAGAAAAGATTCCTGATGAAGGGCTTATGCCCAAAATATCAATTCTGCTTCTCCTCGAATGCTGCCTGACCTGCTGTGCTTTTCCAGCACGACGCTCTTGACATTAGAAATATTTGACTGAATATTCATAGATAATACTAAAAGTTGCCTATGTCAACTTAAATTACTGTGCGTTCTATTCCCTGAAGTGCTCAGGTTATTTGCCCCTCTTCTTAAATCTGATACAAATCTCAAAATACAGAACATATTAAAATTCACATGAATTATAAATTTGCATTCTCGACAAGAAAACCAATGGAAGGTGATATAGAATTCTTGAACAGCCTACACATTTGAATGAAAAAGCAATTCTTTCCAAAAAATGTTTGCACGTCTGTATCTTTATTTCAATTCAATAATCCTGCAGATAGTTTATAATTGTCAGTTGATCTCTCTGAATGAGTACCTAACCAATGCCAATGTAAACAGCTGAAACATTAACAACAGATTGATGATTGGGTGTTAAAGATCTTATTTGAAGTCAACAAATATTTGAAATTTTCTAGAATTCCACGAGGAAACATTCTTGAATCATAATGCAAGAAATGAGATATGTGAGAGATGTGCAAACCTTATTTTTAAATGAACACACTCCAATATTATCAAAGCATTTCAACCTTACAGTCAAAATGAACAGGTGAATGGAAAAAAAAAACAATTTTCTGACTATTCATAAATTGGAGGATTAGAGAAAACAGGGACAAATGTATGTATTTTGTAAAAGCAAAGTGGCTAAAGCGAACTTTCCAAAAGTGGGGGATACCTGTACACATATTTCTTGGTAACCTGTCACAAATAAGTATCAGATTTTGTGATTATTGGTATAATAGATACAAGCAGATCTAATGTTGAATTGAAAAGCAATTCAGTCTGTGCTTAGGTACTCTCTAATCAACATTCAGAGGGACTCTTGATATATTTCTGTTGAAGGTATGATTTGAAACCTTCCCTCGAGTCTAGTAATAGAGACACTGCCACAGCTACACAAGTTCCTTTCATAATGTTCCCACTCAGGACGGGCAGGACTGTAATATTATGTTTAATGTGGTTACTCAAATGAAAACTAATTAGTTGTTTATTGTAGTAATTTGAATGGGAATTAATTAGATAGTTTCTGTGTGTAATGGACTGGAAATTAAACAATATTTTACAATAACAATAGAATAAAGGAATGGTGGTCTTAAATAAACAGGAATCTCATGACAATTCTTTGAAAGACAAATTGACAAAACTACGTGATCATTGTACTTTGATTTTAAGTATAAGATGAAAGCAACAATTTCAGACTGCGTACTCTGCCCTCTATGTTTTTTATAATCTGTTTTTATAATGTATTTCTTTGACAGCTGCACACCTTGTTTCCTGGTTTCTTTCCCAGCCCTAATTCCATTCCCCGTGGCCTTGAGGGACTACCATTTCTGTTATTTAATCTCTCCTGCCTTCCCCCGTGTGACAGACAGTCTTTTGTCCTTGTCTCACCCCCACCTTGCTCACAAACTGTTACATTTCTGATGGTTCCCAGACCTCTGTGACTTCACTGTGCCCCCTGGGTCAGTCGCGTGAGTTTTGAATTCTCTTTCTCCAGAAATAATTGGAAATCTTTCTGGCTGCAGTTTCCCCCAGATTTTATTTTTAAAGTCAGAGTTGTGTCAGGAGGAGGCCATTCATCCACAATTCCAAGCATTTTGATGTAATCTGTGACCTGTCCACAGATATGCAGCTTCACTGGATTGACCATGTTAACATAGCCTGTAGTGTGCAGGTTCGGCGGGTTGGGTTAGCCATGATAAATGTGGGGTTATGGGGGTAGGGTGGGAGAGCAGTTCATTGTAGGCTCGATGGGCCAAATAGCCTCTTTCTGCCCCTACGCGATTGTGTGATTCTAACTAGTTGTGATTGTCGTCACATTTTCCTCATGCCAGGTTCATTCAGCTCAGGTACACATGCTGTCTTGGTGTTTCTGTGGATGCTCACTCACTCCTTTCCTTCAGTTTTACAGCAATTTCACATAGTACGTGAGGGTGAGAATGAATTTGCAAACACAAATACTCCAACCAGACCCCCTCACAGGTCAGGAAATGTTTCTGCTGCTAATGTTGCTCACAGGGAACAGGAAAATAAAGGTTCAGTCATACATCTTACAAGGTTACAATCAACAGGAATGGATAAACAGCTTAAAACTCTTTTCTCAATAGGAAGCTGAGAGACAACCTGATACAAACAGGAAGCTTTGTGCCTGTGTTTTCAGAGAGTTGAAGTTGAAATAATTGATTTCGAAGCATGTTTCATTGCCCCAGAACATCAAAGCTGCTATCTAATGTGCATATTTATTTCTGTCTATCTGTCTGAGTTAACAATCAGATGTGCAGGTCAGTGTCTAAGTGTCTCACCAAATCCCCGATTGAATCTGCCTCCCGCATAAACTCAGGTGCCTCACCACTCACTGGGTCACAGAGAAACTCTGCCGTTACAATGAGAACTGTCTTTGCTGTCACCTCTCCTCATGCTTCTGCCTAATCCTCACTTCCCATCATGAAATCCCAGTTGCCTCTCGCCCACCCACATGGGCATGTTGAAGAGCATGACAGGAGATTGGATTGAAACTGAGAGTTCAATGCCAGAATGAAATAGTAAGGAGGAAATAAACGGGGTTTGTGGATCTCAGGGATACAGACTCCAGGCTGAGTCCTTTGTGGGCATTCCCGCAATAATACGAGACAGCATTCCATGATGAGATTAAACCCAAGTGGCAGGAGAGGGGGCCACAGAACATTAGCAGGTTTGGTTCAAACACAGGTTTGTTCAGTCAGTAACAGTGTGTTAGACATGGAGGTGAAGTAAGCGATGAAGGGAAATGTTGCCACAAGCTGCAGATGGACAACCTTCATTGGAACAGGAGGAGGCCATTCAGCCCTCAACCCTGCACTGCCATTCAATTAAATCATGGCTGATTTGTGGCCGAACTTACAATTTTCAAAACTCTTTGAATTCATCAATAAACTCCTCTGCAACAGACAAGATCAATATTGAAAAACTAAATATTTACAAATTCCGGTGAAATTAGAAACAAATACAGACATTGCTGGAAAACGTCAGCAGATCTTGCAGCATCTGTGGAGAGTGAAGCTTTGGGTCCAGTGATCAGTCAGGTGACCACCTGCAGCTGACCATTCTGCCTTTTCTGTAACACTCTCTGGAACAGGTTCTGGTGCGAGGGGAATGAGATTGTCAATAGCAACGGAGAAAACAGGACGACGTGCTCAATCAGAATAAAATTCATTTCGGTCTTTCACTTTTAATTCAAAGGCAAACATTATTCATTATCATTTCAGAAAAAGTAGGCCAGAAATCAACTCTTCATGTCATTGGATGTTAATTGGAAACTGTTAATTCTGACCCTGACCAGCCGACATGTGAATCCAGACCCTGGATAATGTGGTTGACTCTGACCCATCTCCTGGGCAGTTAGAATGGATGACAAATGCTGCCCCAGCAAGTGATGCCGTGATCCCATGAACAAACAAAACAAATCCAATCGCCGTGGTTAGTTGTGAACTCGCTGGTGTTTCATCAAGCTGGATATCTGAGTGAACTGCTTCCCACACTCAGAGCAGGTGAATGGCCTCTCCCCAGTGTGTATTCGCTGGAGTACAGTGAGGCTGGATGGTGTCCTGAACCCAGCCCACAGTGAGAGCAACTGAATGGTCTCTCACTGGTCTCCTGTGACTGGGGGAGATGATATTCACTATCCCGGGGGATGGTGGGTACAGATACCTCCAAGAGGGATCCAGTGAGAGTTGACTGGGACAAACTGTTCACATTCATGAAAGAATCAATAATGATGAGGCACTGATGTAAAGGGATTGACAAAGGAAGCACATGTGACATGGGACAAAGCGTTTTCATGCAGAGAAAGTTTATGGTCAGGAATGCACTGCCAAAGAGTGTGGTGGAACCAGATACAACGAAGAGAATAAAATTGAACGGTTACTGGAAGAGGGGGAATGGGAAGATTTATGGGGTAAAGGTAGAAGAATGGCATTCAGTGAGGTGATCCTTTAAGAGCTGATGAGCCAATCAGCCTCCTTTTGCATCGTAACAATTCTGTGAACATTTCATTCTGAGTCCTCTTAGGCCCTCTAGGGAAATATCAGGGCAATGTTTGAAAATACATCAGACTGAATGAGGTTCTCAGTGAACAAAAGCGAGGCACAAATACAGAGAGGTTTTAGGATAGATTGAATCAAATGTTACCAATTTGCACGGCCACCAACAATACAGCAGTTACAAATGGGAGTCAACAAGAGAGTGGAATTAGAGCAGCAAATAAATCTTATACAGCTAAAGGGGATGCTGGGTAAAGATACCACGGTTCGTGCTTATTTCATTCCAGACACACCGCCAGGGAGCACATCGTCCTATATCTGTCCTTCTGGGCTCTTGAAGAATTTTGTTCATTTCAAGTGTTTCATATTTCCGTCCTCCAGCGAAGACAGCTTCATGCTTCTCAATCTCTCCTGACAGGGCAAAGGTGCTGTGAGAATTCAAATCACTGAGGTGTGTTATTGACTGCTTCATGGACTGGAACTGGCAATTGAGACTTTAAGTTTACTATATAAAATACCTTCAATTGTATTGCCAGATTGCTGGACACATGTGGGGCTTTAAGAAAAATAACTTAACTTACAGGCATTGAGTGTCAGAGCACCTACTGTTGCGTGGGCATCCTGTTTAGATACAATCTATCGATAATTGTTAGAATTGACTTATACTGACTCCATAGACGTGGTCAGAGCATAATAACGGTCATCGAAGCTAACACATTTCCCATGGGTTAAGAGTCGCAAATGAAAGCGTAGGAACAAGTTTGGCTAATAAAGTCCAGTTATTCAAAATCATCCGAATTTACTTTCAGAAATAAGTGAGAGAAAACCACATTATTGCATTAGTCCAAATTTAGATTTCAGGAGAACTGAAGGGAGAGCTGGTGTTGGAAGCTGTAGTAATGAAGGAGATAAACTTGTTTTACAGAGACAGAGTTCACAGATGTGAAACTCAGCTTTAACATCACATTTAACACACCCAATTCCGCAGGTCCTGAACATTATACGTAATATGGCAGGGGAAAGCAGCATTCCCAGCCCAGAGAAACCATTCGTGTTGTGCATGTGGTTAAGGATTTAACTGGTCATGTGATCTGGGAAGACACCATTATGACGGGACCAGGGTGAGGTTGTGTCAACGTGGGGACTGTGGGAAGGAATTCACTTACCCCTCCCAGCGGGACACTCACTGACACAGTCACACTAGGGAGAGGCTAGTCACCTACCTCATGTATGGGAAGGGATTTACTCGCTCTTGCAATCTGCTGAGGCACCAGAGAGTGCCTAGATGACTGAGATCTGCTCTGTGTGAGAGAAAGGATTCATTCAAATCTTTCTCCTGCAGAGCGCATTCCCACGGGGGAGAGGCGATTCACCTGCTCCATATGCGGGAAAGGATTCACTCAGTCTTCTGATCTGCTGAGACCCCAGCGAGTCCACACAGGGGAGAGGCCATTCAGATGGTCAGTGTGGGAGAGAGGATTCAGTGATTCATCCCGCCTGCTGAGACCCCAGCGGGTTCACACTGGGTAGGAGTTGTTTCCCTCTCTGTGTGACAAGGGATTTGCTGAGTCTTCAACACGACTGAGAGCCCAGTGAGTGCACACAGGGAAGTGGTCATCAATCTGCTCCGTGTGGGGTAGAGTTCACACATCAGGGCTCCCAAGCACTGATGATGTCGCCAAGCCAGGGGACGAAACGTTTGCAACAAAAACTTCCAGCTCGGCGAACAGAACCACAACAAGAAATGGGGGAATTGAAAGACCTGATTCTAAAAGGAATAAGAGAGGCAGTTCCGAAGTCACAGAATTTGACTAAAGCCTTTGAAGTTAGACAGGAGAAAGATGAGACTCCCTCAGCTTTCTTGCAAAGATTAAGGGACTCAATGCGGAAATATTCTGGAATGAACCCTGAGGACCCAGTGGCACAGGGTCTTTTAAAAGTACATTTTGTGACAAAAGCATGGGCAGACATACAGATGTTACTGTTCATCAGAGTCAGGGCTGGACCTTGTTCATGATGACACTGTTGGAATATTGATGTGGTTGTTAACCACATTAACTGGGCTGGTGTTGACTGAATTTATATTGCCACTTTCTGAACCTCAGGGTGTCTCTCTGGGCACAAGGCTCCACAAAAAGCAATGCGACAATGAGCAGGGATCGTCTCTTTTGACTTAAATTCTGATTGTAGCACTGGCGCTTCACAGCAGCAGGTACAAGGTTGGAGTCCAGCCTTGGTCAACGGCCTGTGTGGAGTTCCCACATTCTCCCCATGATAGTGTGTGTCCTCTCCAGGTGCTCTGGTTTCCTCGCACAGTCTTAAGGTGTGCAGGTTAGGTGGATCAGTCATGCTAAATTGCCCACAGTGACCAGGAATGTGCAGACTAGGTAGATCAGCCATGGGAAATGCAGTGTTACAGGAATGGAGTGTTCTGGGCGTGATGTTCTTCGGATGGTCGGTGGGGCTTGATGGGACAATACTCTCCTTCCACACTTGTTTTTTTTTAATGTAAAAGACAAATGTTAAATAAAATCCATCAAACCAACCCTCACTGAAAACTGATGTGGACGTGCAATCTCCTGGAGAATCCCTGCCCTGCCTACTTCTTCCTACCCAGGTTCCATGGCTATATACATACCTGGGAGATAGCAGCAGGAGGCGGCCATTCGATTGTGCTCCACCATTCAATGGGAAACAGCTGACTATCCAGCTCAGTCTCCTGTTCCTGCGGTGTTACTGTGTTGGTGTAGACAGGAGTAATGTGATGGTGCTGCCTCCTCGAGGATGCACTCAGCACCCCTCATCATCCTGCAGTAACATCAACTGGGTTTCAGCAACTAGAGATAGAAACCATTTCCAAGATATGGGCATCACTGGCTCAGCCAGCATTTATTCCCCATCTCTAGGTACCCTTGAGAAGATGGTAGTGAGCTGCCGTCTTGAACCATTCGCAGTCCATTTGGTGCAGATAGACCGACAATGCTGGGAGGTAGAGTGTTGCAGGACTTTGGCCGAGTAATTCCCCATCTTTGGTTTGTCAAATTCTAGTTAACTCAATCGTGATTTTGAGATTTCAGTCTGCAAATCTTCACCATCTAGCACCCTATATAAATGAATAGGTACAGATTAGAAATTCAGAACAGACCATTCTAGTTTCTCTGGAATATTTTTCCCCTTTTTTCCCCCGAAGCTGTCACCCTCTAGCCCACTTACTCTCTCCCACGATTCTGACTCTGCTACCCCCTAAAGTGCACCCTCCCCATTCTCATGGAGTTACTGATAAACAGATCCATGCCAGCACTTCCCAGCCCTGGTTAGACTCTGCACACTTTCTGGGTTCACTTCCTTTCCCTTCAGTTGCTGCAAGTCAATCATGTAACAGCAGAATGAAACCAAAGGAAACAGAAAGCGAGGTGGCAGACCCTGGACAGAAGAGGAACCTTCAGTCTGGGAGAGTGGGTCAGATCCTTCTTTGTTTCCCATTGATCGATTCCCAGTGTTATGACAAGTTGGGAATGTAACTTGGTCCCATGTGGGTGTAGTCACACTTTGACTCCCCATAAATCAATACTACAAGCAGATGAATCCCTTCGCCAGCCAATCAAAGTGTGAAATGCTTTCCGCTAGTTACCCCAAAGCACATGCTCCAAAACCCGCCGACATTCTGTAGGTGTACAGTACTGGTTTTCTCCGCACACGTGTGGTCCCTGCCTCAGGACTGTGGGAGTTGTAGTCCCCATAAAGCCTCTTGAGACCTGTCTCTGAAAAGTAAAAGAAAGTGTCGGCTGGAGAGTGTTGTGTATAGGATATCCATTCAGACACACAGGACATGTGGGCTGTCACTGGATTTTACTGAGACATCCGCTTAGACAACCCGATTTCTGACGTAAGAAATACACATTCAGCCAATTGCGGGGTGGGGAGGTTAATAATGGGCAGCAGATTTTAAGCAGAGGTGTCTCAGTGGCTAGCACTGCTGCCTCACAGCGTCAGGGACCCGGGTTTGATTCCAGCCTTAGGCAACTGTGTGGAGTTTACACATTCTCCCCATGTCTGCATGGTTTTGTTCGGTGCTCCAGTTTCCTCCCACAGTCCAAAGATGTGCAGGTGAGGTGGATTGGTCATGCCAAATTGCCCACTGGGTCCATGCATGAGCCGGTTAGGCAATTAACAATGGGAAATGCAGGGATACAGGGAATGGATGGGTCAAAATGGGATGCTCATCAACGGGTGTGGACTCGATGGGTGAATACCCTGTTTCTGTATTTTAGGGACTATTCTATTCTCATGAAGAAGAATGTACCTATCTCGATGTGTTTGAACCTGTGGAATTCCCTATTCAAAATGCGGTGGATGCCAGGAAATGAGCAAATTTAACGAAGAGATACAGATTGTTAATTTGCAATGAGTTGAAGGGTGAGAGAGAACAGGCGGGAAAATCCAGCTGAGACCGAGGTGAGCTCAATCCTCATGGTATTAAATGGTGGATCTGGTTCGAAGGGCTGCATTGCCTCTCCTGTGCCCAGTGCTTATCTTCTTACTGTAATAACTGGAAAGCTGAATCCAAAACTCACCACCTTCACCAAAGATTTTCGGAAGAAGCAGGATAGTTAGGTGGATTAGTGTTTCAAACTTAGATAGTGAGGAAGCATGTAGGAGATAATGATTTTGCAATTTTAAACTGAGGGGAGACAGTGATTTATGGTTTTAGATTGTGTAGGACATTCACAGCGTCCAGAATACTCCGTTGTGAATATCTATCCTGTACTTTATTACAAAGCCAAGGTCTCATGACAATGAAATCCAAAAGACCCAGGAAACATCGCCTCACCTCGTAATCAGATAAAAGACTTGTGATAAGTCTGGTTGAATTTAGAACACAGATGGAAAGCGGGAAGATTAAATCCAATCCCAAGATCCTGTGCTTAAACAAAGGAGTCTACAATAGGATGAGGCAGGAGTTGGTTAATGTAGACTGGAAGCAAAGACTTTACTGTGGGACAGTTGACAGATAGTGGAGGAATATCAAAGAAGTTTTCGATGTGCTCAGCAAAAGTATATACCAGTGAAAAGGAAGGACTGTCGGAAAAGGAGTAATCTGCTATGGGTGTCAAACGAAATAAGGGAGTCTATCAAATTGAAATAGAAAGCATACAAATTGGCAAAGACACCAAGAAAAAAATAGGAGATTAGAAAAACTTCAAAGATCAACAGAAAGCGAGATGGGATTGGGGATAAAAAGTGATGAGTAGCTATCCCCAGGGCCGGAATAGCAGTTTACACTGCTGGAGGGGAACCTATTGTGTGGGGAACATATGGCCTCTGTAATTGGTGAAGCACTTAACTGTCACCATAGAGATAATCCTGATCACGTTAAAACTCACAGCACACTCCAAAAGCTTATACTTCCAAATAAACCTGTTGGACTATAACCTGGTGATGTGTGGTTTTTAACTTTGTCCAACCCACCCCAACCCCGGCTCCTCCACATCAGAATCCTAATAGACAGAGACAGGCCCTTTGGCCCAAACTGGCCCATACCGGCCAAAATGCTCATCCACGCGAACCCCATTTCCCTGCACTTGGCCCATCTGCTTCTGACCCTTTGCTATCCATGTATTTGTCCAAATACCTTTTACATGTTGTTAATGTACCCACCTCAACCACTTCCACTGGCAGCTCAGTCCATATACATACCATCCTCTGTGTAAAATAGTTGCCCCTCAGCTTCCCTTTTATTCTTTCTCCTCTAATCATAAACTCATGCCCTCCAGTCCTTGGTTCCCTGGGAAAAAGTCTGAGTGCATTCACCTTACCCATGCCTCTCATGATCTTATACACTTCTGTAAAATATTCCCCCTCGGTTTCCTCTGCTCTATACAAAAAGGTCCTCGCTTGTCCAACCTCTCCCTATAACTCAGACTCCTGAGACCTGGCATCATCCTTGTAAATTTCTTGGGCATCTTTCCAGTTTAATAACTGAAAACTAGACTGCACTCATCACATTTCTCGTGTTTCCCCACGGCACTGGAACCAACGTGACAACGCCAATGGATTACAATCTATGATCGATAATTCACTCCGTTACAACAATCCCATTTTCATAGCTTTTTCCATGCAGCAGGAATCCTTTTGTCTTTCTGGTTTCATGGTAAATTGCCCTCATACAAAATCAATATGTGGCTTAACTGTTCCTGGGAACTGTGCCATGATTTTTTAGACTTTCAAAAACCAATGAAATCTCTCTCCACAGTCCCCACACTAACATGGACTTCGCTGTCTCAGTACTTTTTTCAGTCACACTGACATTTGAAATATTCGCCTACGGAGAGAATGCACACCTTTCCTTCCAGATGAAAAGGCCAATGATATTCAGATTGGCACGGATTCCAGTAACTATCAGGTCTGAACATAAAGTTCAATTTGAATTTCTAAACTACAAATTCCCCCTTTCAGTACTCTACAACAGAGAAAACAGAAAGTGCTGGAGATCTTCAGCAGGTCTAGCAGCATCTGAAATAGTGACAGATGCAGGAAACATTGTAGCCTTGAAGAAGTGTTTAGATGTGTGTTTAATGACCAGTATGGATAAGATGGAGCCATTGTGTTCAACTGTATTATAGCAGAGACTCTGACCCCATTTTATTCCGTGTTTCTCTGAGATTCCCTCTTTTCAGAAGCAGGCAGGATTGGGAAGCAATGGAGAATGTAAATGATGTGTGACCTTCCTAGTGAGAGGATACGAGTACAGGAGCAGGGATCGCTTTCTGGAAGGGCCTTGGTGAGACCACACCTGGAGTACTGTGTGTACATTTGCTCCCCTTTCCCAAGGAAGGCTATCCTGGTTATTGAGATCGGAGTAAAGGAGAGTCATCAGACTGAGTCGTGGGATGTGAAGATAGTTAAGGGCTGCAGATGCTGGAAGTCAGAGTCTATACAATGTGGATCTGGAAAAGTGCACCAGGTCAGGCAGCATCAGATGAGCAGGATGGTTGATGTTTTGGTCAGGACCCTTTGTCAGTCCCGATGAATAGTCCTGACCCAAAACGTCAACTTTCCAGCCCCATCGTACTCATGCTGGTCATCAAGCTCCTATTTATTGTAGTCCCATGTTCTGGCACTCAGCATGTAACCGACATTGTAGTGCTTGGTATGACTTCTTCAAGGTTGCAGTGTTTCCTGCATCTGTCACCATTTCAGATGCTGACAGACTTGCTCAGGATCTCCAGCAATTTTTGTTTTTATTGCAGATTTTCACCATTTTGCTGCAGCATTTAGAGTCATAGACATGTATACAGCTCCAGAATTTGTTGACTGATTCCTGGGATGTCAGGACTGATGAATGAAGAGGGACTCAATCTTTGTTTAATCCTCCTTTCCTTTGGCTTTCTGAGCCGCTGACTACATCACTAATATTTTACCTCCCATTCCCTGACCTGAATATGACCCATCTAAGCCTACACTTTAGTTCCCAACCCACTGCCAGACTAGTTACAACCTCACCTTTGGAACTTCAGAAGCCCCCATGAGGAGAATTCGCCCAGCTCTGCCCAAAGGTAACTGGTCAAGCTGGTATAGCTCCCACCCAGAAACTGTCCCAGTGCCTGAAGAATCTAAACCCTTCTCTGGTATACCATTTCCCCAGCCACACATCTAGCTGATCTGCCCTCTTATTCATGCTCTCACTAGCACATGGCACTGGGTACAAGTCTCGCGTTATTACATTTCAGGAGCGACATTTTAATGCATTCCTGATCTCTCTATATCCAGCTTTCAGGCCCTCATCCCTTTGTTTAGCGATGTCATTGGTATCTATGTGTTGCACCACCACTGGCTGTTAAACCTCCAGCTCCAGAATGTCCTGCAGCCGCTCCATGATCTCGCGGATCCCAGCTCCATGGAGCTAATATACCATCCTGGATTCATGTCTGTGGCCACAGCAGTGACCGCCCTAATCCTGACCATTGAATCCCCTGTCACTATAGCCCTGTTTCATCTCTTTACTCCCACTCTGTGCAGCAGAGCTCTCTGTGGTGTCATGAACCTGTCTGTTGTTGATTTCCCGAGCAGCTACACCACCAATTCCCGTCCTTACAGAATCCCAAGCGGTATACAGTATATGTTTGAGAAGAGGATGACCACTGTGGACTCCTCCACTCCCTTCATGAGCCTTTTACTTGATCTGATGGTCATCCATTCCCTTTCTTCCTGTGTCACCCTCGCCTGCAGTGTGACTAACTCACTAAACGTGTTGTCCATAACATTCTCAGTATCGTAGATGCTCCACAGTGAGTCCACTCAGCTCCAGCTCTGAAAAGCAGTTTCCCAGTGACTGCAGATGGGAACCCTTCCTGCACACATAGCCGTCAGGGACAAAGGAAGCATCCCTTATTTCCCACATTGTGCAAGAGAACCACACCACGGTTCTGAGGTGCCCTGTAACAACATCTCTCTACATTCATCTAGTTAATCCCACTAAGAGAATTTAAATGAGTGAGCAACCTTCCTTCACTTCAAACATGTCCATTATAATAACAAAAAAACCCAACTTTACTTAAGCTGATATGTCATACTTTAAAAACTTAAATAATCCGCAGGTATCACTGACAAATTGGCTATTCCCATTGGGACTGTGAATTTATGAAAGGCCTGAACTAAAACGGAGTTTCAGCTTCACCTTCTCCCTGTCTCACCTCACTATTTACACCCAACTCCAAAACACTCTCATTGAGCCAAGCAGCCCTCACAGTGCAGCCCTGTCATTTTCATTGTCTGGTCACACCTACACTGCCCTCAGCCTCCTGTACTGTTCCAATGCATCTCAATGAGAGCTCAGGACCAGCATTTCATCTTTCAATTCAGCCCTTTGTAACCCCAGAGTCAACATGGACTTCAGCAGTTTCTGAATGAACAGACAGTTGTCAGAATCTGGAACGTTCCACCTGAAATGGTGCTGGAACTTGTGTCCACAAGGAATTTCAAAGAGAAATTTGCAGAGAGTTGAAAGTAGGGAGTTTACAGATTATAAAGTGGATGATTGAGACTAAATCTGACAGTTCCTGCAAAAAGACGATGTGTAATTTGGATAAATCTGTGCTCTCTCTCAGGCAAATACCTCCTTCCACAGCGACAGGGCCAAGAATTGAACACATACCCCAAGGGTGATCCAACCATGAACTTGAACATCTTTCAGCTTTTGGCTTGACAAAAATATTGAAAATATTTTCCCACCGACAGAACAGACAAACCTCTCTCGTTCCACAGTTAAATGCCAATGATATTCAGATCCTGATTACTCTGCTGACGAGAGAAACTTGTTTATTGAGATCCCAGTCTCAATTATTCTCAATTAATATCCTATAAAATGAATTCACAAAACAAAGCTCACAGTCAGTGCAAGATGAATAGTGAAGGCAAACACTTCTCTTGGTATGTGTTTCATGTGTACATGCTCCTCTTCATTTTGCCCCGCCCCTACCCAGGAAGACGACACGTGCATGTTCTTTGCGGTACCTTGCCCCCAATAAAGTTGGCGGGCATAACCCAGGTCCTCTCACTGCCTGAGGCCCAAGCCATCTTCCCCTTTGCTGCAAACGTGGGACCAAGAGTTTCTAATTCAGACTAACGACCTGCACAGAGTGTAACTAAACCCTCCCAGCCTACAGTGATACATTTCATCCGGTTTCTGCTGCCACTCTCCCCTTGCCGCCTCCTGCACACACCAAGGGTCATCATGGGTCCAGTGACCCTTCCTCAGAACCAATGACAGCTGGGGAAATTAGAATCCCTACAGCATGGAAAAAGGCCCTTCGGCCCAACAATTCAACACCCACCCTCCGAAGTTAATCCCATTCCTTACCCTATTACTCTCCATTTCCCCGGACTAATGCACATCCCTGAACACTACGGGAAACTTAGCTGGGCCAATTCACCTAACCTACAGATCTTTGGACGACAGGAGATAGGGGTTAAAGAGTAACTAATAGGTGGGGACAGAGCCCAAAGAGAGACAGGAACCTTTGGAAAGATAAAGGAGTGGGAAGGTGGAAAGCTGTTAATGGAGGAGACTGGAACCTTCTAGCATCTCAGTGGCGGTGGTAGAAATGGCGGCTGATGATCGACCTTCTGCTGCAAGAAAGACCCTGAGCTTCCAGTTGCCTGCTCTTTAACACACAAGACTGTTCCCTGTCCAACATCTCTGTCTCATGCTTACTGCCGTGTTCCAGTGAAGCTTGATGCAAGTTGGCAGAACACTTCAGAACATACCAAATGGCTTCCTATTTCACGGACTGCAATTCCCTCTCACATGTGGTCAACAATGCCCTCCAGTGTATCTCCTCCACTTCCCACACCACTACCCTTGAATCCCACCTCTACAAATGCAACAAAGATGGAATCCCACCTTCCTCAACTTCCATCCAGATACCACGCATCATCTTCTGCTATTTCCACCATCAGATCCCACCACCTGAGATATATTTCCCTCCCCACCCCTTTCAGCATTCCACAGAGACCATACCCTCTGTGACTTCCACGTTAGATCGACGCTCCCCACCAACCCATCCTCCACTCCCGGCACCTTCGCTTGGCACTGCAAGAGGTGGAAGACCTGTGCCCACACCTTCCCCTCACCTTCATCCAAGGCACCACAGGATCATCCCACATCCAGCATAGATTACCCTGCCCACCCAAACACCTCACCTATTGTGTCCTTTGCTCTCAGGACGCCAAATTGTGGAATATTTCAGGGAACATTTCTGGGACACATGCACCAACCAACCCCACCGCCTTGTGGCCGACCACTTCAGCTACCACCACCCCCCCTCTCCACCGTCACGATGCCAAGGACATGCAAGTCCTCCACCCCCAAATCCGAGCCACCCGACACCTGGAGGAACACCACCTCATGTTCCACCTTGGGAACTTTCAACCACATGGCATCAAGGTTTCCTCATCTCCCCTCCCCCAACTTATCTCAGACGCAACCCTCCAACTCGGCACAACTCTCTTGAACTGTCCCACCTGTCCATCTTTCTTTCCAATAATCCATTCCACCCTCTCACCACTACCCTCCATCTACAACCACCTATTGCCTCCCTAGCTCCCTTCCCCCAACCCTAAACACCCCTCCCTATTTATCTCTCAGGCGTATTCCACCACCCACATTTCTGATGAAGTGCTGACATGCCCGATACGTCAATTCTCCTGTTCCTTGGATGCTGTCTGACCTGCTGTGCTTTTCCAGCGCCACGCTTTAACACAAGCTGGAAGAACAACACTTCATCTCCCAGTCGGGGACCCTACAATCCTCTGGCTTCAACATCAAATTCAATAATTTTAGGTCCTGAAATCTCCCACGTCCTAGTGTCTTTGCCCCCCACCCCACATACCAGACCTTTTAAATGTTGTAACTGTATCAGTCTCCACACTTTCTCTGGCAGCTCATTCCAATACACGTACCACGTTCATCTTGAAACTTTGCCCCTAATATCCCTTTTAAATCTTTTCCCTCATGCCTGTGCTTTCTATTTTTGGACTCACCTAAACAGGAATAAGACCCTGGCTGTTTACCCTATCCATGCCCCTCATGATTTTATCAACCTCTATGGTCACCTCTCAGCATCCGATTCTCCAGTGAAAACAGCCTCAGTCTGTTCAGCCTCTCCCTATAGCTCAATCCCTCAACCCTGACAACATCTTTGCACATCTTTTCTGAATCCTTTCAAGCTTCACAATATCATTCCGATAGCGGGGAGACCAGGACTGAAAGCAGAATTCCAGAAGTGGCTGAATGAATGTCCTGTACAGCCACAAAATGATGTTACAACTCCTGTACTCAATGAACTGACCAATAAAGGCAAGTACACCAAACACCTTCTTCACTACCCTGCCTATCTATGATTCCACTTTCAAGGAACTATGAACCTGCACTCCAAGGTCTCTTTGTTCAGCAACACTCCCCAGGACCTTCCCATTAAGTGTAGAAGTCCTGCCTTGATTTGCTTTCCAAAATGCAGAACCTCACATATATCTAAATTAAACTTCATCTGCCACTCCTCAGCCCAGTTGATCGGAGTCTCATTGTACTCTCAAGTAACTTTGCTGTCCATTGCATCTCCAATTTTGGTGTCTATTGTCAACCTACTAACCATAACTCCTATATTGACATAGAAATCATTTATATAAATTGCAAAAAGCAGTGGACCCAGCACCCAGCCTGACAGCATATTGCTCATCACAGGCTTCCAGTCCAAAAAGCACCCTCATTATGACACTGACTGCTCAGCAAGGTTAAAGCTCATGGCATACAGGGAGGACTAACCATCTGGATACAGAACTGGCTCAAAGGCAGAAGACAGAGGGTGGTGATGGAGGGTTACTTTTCAGACTGGAGGCCTGTGACTAGTGGAGTGTTACAAGGATCACTGCTGGATCCACTACCTTTCGTCATTTATATCAATGACTTGGATGTGAACATCGGAGGTATAGTTAGTGAGATGACATCAAAACTGGAGGTGTAGTGGACAGTGAAAAAGATTACCTCAGAGTACAATTGAATCTTGATCAGATGGGTGAATGGGCTGAGGAGTGGCATTTTGGGAAAACAAATCTTAGCAGGACTTATACACTTAATGGTAAGGTCCTGAGGAGTGTTACAGAACAAAGAGACCTTGGAGTGCAGCTAGATAGGATAGTGAAGGCAGCATTTGGTATGCTTTCCTTTATCGGACAAAGTATTGAGTTCAGGAGTTATGAGATCATGTTGCGGCTGTACAGGACATTGGTTAGGCCACTTTTGGAACGTTGCGTACAAATCTGGTCTCCCTCCTATTGGAAGGATGTTGTGAAACTTGAAAGGGTTCAGAAAAGATTTACAAGAACGTTGCCAGGGTTGGAGGATTTGAGCTAGGCTGGGGGTTGAATATAGGTTGAATTGAGTGGGGATGTTTTCCCTGCAGCGTCAGAGACTGAGAGGTGATCGTATCTATGTATATAAAAACATGAGGTGCATGGATAGGATAAATAGACAAAGTCTTTTCCCTGGCGTGGGGGATCCAAGCACTAGAGGGCATAGGTTTATGGTATGAGGGGAAAGACTTTAAAGAGGCTTGAGAGGCAACGTTTTCACAAAGAGGGTGGTACGTGTATGGAATGAGCTGCCAGAGGAAGTGGTGGAGGCCATTACAATTGCAACATTTAAAAGGCATCTTCATGTGTATAAGAATAGGAAGCATATGGGCCGGGTGCTGACAGGTGGGACTAGATTGCGTTGGGATATCTGAGCAGCATGTACAGGTTGAACCGACGGATCTCTGTTTCTGTGTTGTCCATCTATGATTCTTTGACCTTCCAGCCAATTCCGTATCCAAACAGTTAGTTCCGCCAGAATTCTATGGTGTTGAACCTGCTAACCAGTGTGTTATGTGAAACCTTGTGTCTTTCTCAAGTCCAAGTTAATGATTTCAATGCACAAAGCCATGCTGACTCTCCCTATTCATTTCTTGCCTTTCCAATGACATGTAAATCCTGTCCCTGAGAATCCCTTCCAACAACTTCTCTGCCACTGATTTCAGGCTCACCAGTCTATAGTTATCTGGCTTTTCCTTACCACTTTTCTCAAATAATGGCACCTCACCTTCCAGCACCTCACCTGTGGCGATCGATGATACAAATATCGCAGCGAGGGGCCCAGCAAAAGCTTCCCTAATTACCCACAAAGTTCTGGGATACACCTGATCAGATTCCAGGGATTTATCCACCTTTATGCATTTTAAGACATCCAGTACCTCCTCCGCTGTAATATGTACACTTGCTAAGTTATCACTATTTATTTCTCCAACTTCTCTAACTTCCATATCCCCTCTTTCCCCTCATACCATAAAACTGACATGAAATACTTACAGAATCTCTCCCACCTCCTGCTGTTCCATAGACAATCTTGTTGATCTTTGAAGGTCGCTATTCTCTGCCTAGTTATTCTTTTGTCTTTGAGTGTATTTGTAGAATCTCTTTGGATTCTCCTTAAACCTATTTCTCAAAGCTATCTCATGTCCCCGTTTTTGCCTTCTGGTTTCCCGCGAGTATACTCCTACTGCCCTTATAGTCCTCTAGGGATTCACACAGTGGTCTGTACCTGCCATATCCTTCCTTCATTTTCTTGAGCAGAGCCTCAATTTCGCAGGCCACGCAGCATTCTCGATGCCTCCCAGCCTTGGCCTTAACTGGAACATACTGTCTGGGTACTCTCATTGTCGCAGGCCTATGGAGGCAATGGCAGATGAGGACAGAGAAAAAATCATTTATCAGTAAAGAGGTAATGTTGGGAAAGCTAAAAACTCATGCTTATCTCTATAATTCGTCTCTAGCCTCAGAATTATCACTATCTCTGCATCAAAAACATCTCAATCTCTGCAACATCCTCCAATCTCTAATCTCCTCCAGTCTCAACACCCTATCTTTAATCATGTCCACCCTCACAAATTTCTGTGATGTGCCTTTCTTTAATCCCAGCCTTCAGGATAACCCACTTTTATTTCAGATTCCTGCATCCAGAGCTCCACAATGTCCCGCTTAACCTCTGTCACATTTTCCTCCAAAAAACATTAATCAATCACGTATCATCTATTCTAATATCACCTTCTCTGACCTGGTTTCTATTGTGGCTTGAAATATTCCTATATTACGCGTCTGTAGTCTACATGACAGAAAACGGTTTTGTGGTCCATTGGGTTTATGCTGTAAAGAAATCTCCCAGCTAACTATTTTAATCCCATTTTCCAGCACAGAGCCCATAGACCTGTCAGCCTTAGCCTTGCAAGTGTGTTCCTAAATAGATTTTAAATGCCACCGGGATTTCTGTCTCTCACTCTCTTCCAGACAGTGAGGTTTAGTGCAACTGTTGCTCTATGCTATCACCCACAGGGTTCAGAGCAGCTGGGTCTGTGCGAACCAGGATGGTTCAAGGAATGGGGGACTTTAGTTGCAGCATTTGTGGGGTTTCTTTAACATTAATTGTTCACGTGACATGTGTGTTGCTAATACACATCAAGAATAACTATCCACAATTAATGGACTCTCCTTTTCCACCTCTCCCCTTGCTTGCGCTATGGTAATATTCAGGTTAACCACTACCAGACATCTCTCTCTAATGAGGGAGCAGCCCTATGGTCGGGTAGGACAATGCTGACTTGATCTTTTACACAATGATGCCACTGTGCCTCGACGGTGGGGAGAGGGAATTCTGAAGGTGGTAGATGGGAAACCACTCAGGCACATTGCTTTATCCTGGAGAATGTTCACTTTCTTTAATATTGCTGGGGGGGAGGGGGGGAGGGGGGGAGTGCACTGATGCAAGCAAGTGGAGAATGTTCCAACACAACCCTGATGTGTACCTTATAGAGAGCAAACAGACATTGGGGAATCAGCGGTTTGGAAAAACTGAGATTGTTTTCCTTGTAGCAAAGGAAATTTGGGGAGCTGTGATAAAGCGGTTTACAAAAGTTACACGTTAGATCAAGTAGATTGGATGGGGCGGTGTTTGTGCAGTGTGTCCAGGAAGCTTTTCTAACTCAGTATGTCGATTGTCCGACCACAGGGGAGGCCATTTTGGATTTGGTATTCGGTAATGAACCGGGACAAGTGATGGGCTTGTTAGTGGGTAAACATTTTGCTGATGGTGACCACAATTCTGTGACTTTCACCTTGGTTATGGAGAGAGATAGGCGCGTGCAACAGGGTAGGTTTTACAATTGGGGGAAGGGTAATTACGATGCTGTAAGACAGGATCTGATGAGCATAAGTTGGGAGCATAAGCTGTCAGGGAAGGATGTCGTGGAAATGTGGAACTTCTTCAAGGAACAGATACGACGTGTCCTTGATATGTATGTACCTGTCAGGCAGGAAAGAAATGTTCGTGTGAGGGAACCTTGGTTGACGAGGGAGATTGAATGTCTTGTAAAGAGGAAGAAGGAGGCTTACATAAGGTTGAGGAAACAGGTTTCAGACAGAGCAGTGAAGGGATACAGGATAGCCAGAAGGGAGCTGAAGAAAGGGATTAGGAGAGCTAAGAGAGGGCATGAAAAATCTTTGGCGGATAGGGTCAAGGATAACATTTTATGCGTATGTGAGAAACATGAGAATGACGAGAACGAGGGTAGGTCCAATCATAGACAGTATTGGGAGACTGTGTATTGAGTCGGAAGAGATAGGAGAGGTCTTGAATGAGTACTTCTCTTCAGTATTTACGAATGAGAGGGACCGTATTGTTGAAGAGGAGAGTGTGAAACGGACTGGTAAACTAGAGGAGATACTTGTTAGGAAGGAAGATGTGTTGGACATTTTGAACAACTTGAGGATAGACAAGACCCCGGGCCTGATGGGTTATATCCTAGGATTATGTGGGAAGCAAGAGAGGAAATTGCAGTACATTTGGCAATGATCTTTTCATCTTCACTGTCAACGGGGGGAGTACCAGGGGACTGGAGAGTGGCGAATGTTGTGCCCCTGTTCAAAAAAGGGGATAGGGATAACCCCGGGAATTACAGCCCAGTTAGTCTTATTTCGGTGGTAGGTAAAGTAAAGGAAAGGGTACTGAGGGATAGGATTAATGAGTTTCTGGAAAGACACTGCTTGATTAGGGACAGCCAGCACGGATTTGTGAAGGGTAGGTATTGCCTTACAAGTCTTATTGAATTCTTTGAGGAGGTGACCAAGCATGTGGATGAGGGTAGAGCAGTGGATGTAGTATACATGGATTTTAGTAAGGCATTTGATAAGGTTCCCCATGGTAGGCTTATGCGGAAAGTCAGGAGGCATGGGATAGAGGGAAATTTGGCCAATTGGATAGAAAACTGGCTAACCGGTCGAAGTCAGAGAGTGGTGGTAGATGGTAAATATTCAGCCTGGAGCCCAGTTACAAGTGGAGTTCCGCAGGGATCAGTTCTGGGTCCTCTGCTGTTCGTAATTCTTTTTAATGACTTGGATGAGGGAGTCGAAGGGTGGGTCAGTAAATTTGCAGATGATACGAAGATTGGTGGAGTTGTGGATAGTGAGGAGGGCTGTTGTCGGCTGCAAAGGGACTTAGATATGATGCAGAGCTGGGATGAGGAGTGGCAGATGGAGTTCAACCCTGCCAAGTGTGAGGTTGTCCATTTTGGAAAGACAAATAAGAATGCAGAATACAGGGTTAACTGTAGGGTTCTTAGTGAGGTGGAGGAACAGAGGGATCTTGGGGTCTATGTTCATAGATGTTTGAAAGTTGCCACTCAGGTGGCTAGAGCTTGTAAGAAGGCCTATGGTGTATTAGCGTTCATTAGCAGAGGGATTGAATTCAAGAGTCGTGAAGTGATGTTGCAACTGTACAGGACTTTGGTTAGGCTACATTTGGAGTACTGTGTGCAGTTCTGGTCGCCACACTTTAGGAAAGATGTGGAAGCTTTGGAGAGGGTGCAGAGAAGATTTACCAGGATGTTGCCTGTAATGGAGAATAGGTCGTACGTGGATAGGTTGAGAGTGCTCGGTCTTTTCTCGTTGGAACGGCAAAGGATGAGGGGTGACTTGATAGAGGTTTATAAGATGATCAGAGGAATAGATAGAGTAGACAGTCAGAAACTTTTTCCCCGGGTACAACAGAGTGTTACAAGGGGACATAAATTTAAGGTGAAGGGTGGAAGGTATAGGGGAGATGTCAGGGGTGGGTTCTTTACCCAGACAGTGGTGGGGGCATGGAATGCGCTGCCTGTGGGAGTGGTAGAGTCAGAATCTTTGGTGACCTTTAAGCGGCAATTGGATAGGTACATGGACGGGTGCTTAAGCTAGGACATATGTTCGGCACAACATCGTGGGCCGAAGGGCCTGTTCTGTGCTGTATTGTTCTATGTTCTATGTTATAATAATAAACCTTAAACCCATCAGCTCATTATACAAGGATTACAGGACACATGTTGAAGATTTGGTAAGATCTATTCAGAGGATGGTTTGATTCAAAGGAGAACTTTTATTCCGCAAATGGGATTGATCTGGAACAGAATACTCTCACACAATATGATTATCCTGGTCCTGATGAATGGAGTAATTCTGTCAGAGTTTGGCGTTACAATGACTGAGATTACCATCTGAATATCTGCCTGCAATACAAGTTTATAAAATCCGTCACTGTCAGTTCAGGTTTGAAACCCATACAAACCCCTCCTCCTGGCCCAGGATGACTGTACAATTCACCCCTGGCGGAGGTTAGCAGGCACTTCAAGGGCAAATCTATGTGGGTTTCTAGGAGTTTCCACCTTGGGACTTCATGTGACTGAACATGGGACAGAATGTCCCAAGGTTCAGTGAGATATGGCGAGCAGGATTTGTTTCCTTTTCTTTCTTTCTGTGCTGCCTCTGTGCCTCCTCAATAAGACATGGGGTGTGAAAGACTCATGCAGCTTGATGGGCAAGATGCCTCCATTCTGACCAATGGGCAGCAAGCTCCTCCCAGTCAAGAAACAGTGTCCCTGAAAGATAGCAACTGCGCATGCTTCCCACTGCCCAGTGCTCACAGTACATGTTTCGAATAATGAGGGGGGAAATCTCCTAGAAAAGGCATAACAGGAAAGTTCCAAAAGGATTATAAATAGTTTACAGAGAGATATTCACAGGAAACGTGGGCAACAAGTTGGCAAATAGAGTATAACTTGGGATAAACTGTAGAAAGCTGCACCACAAAGGGACTGGGGGGAAATGAGCAGGAAACACAGAAAGCTAGCACACAGTTACAACATGGAATCAGGAAGGGGAATGGAATGCTGTCCCTTATTTCAAAGAGTTTGCAATATAAGAGTTTGGAGTATATACCTTAGGGCAATTAAACAAATGGCGAGTGAGACCACATCTGGAGTAACGTGAACAGATTTGGTCGCTTTAGTTAACGAAATAGAGCAGTTTATTGGAGGCATTTCAGGGAAGATCCATTGGGATGATCCCTGTTTTGAAGGGATTATCCTGGAAGCAAAGGCTGAATAAGTTGGGAATCTACTCACTGGACTTTGGAAGAATGAGAGGTGATCTCTTTGAAACATACAGGATTCTGTCGAGGTTTGACAGAGTAAATATGGAGAGGATGTGTCCCATTACGGGTGAGTCTTGAACCAGATTCTGGGTCAGTCGCGGAATCAAGGGTTCTGTTTCATATTTGTCGAGTTAAAGGCAACACCGACACAGGTTAGGGTTTCAGTAGCAATGGAGCTGGGGTGAGAAGGAGACGAGCATCGTTTTAGAAATTGGAATTCCTGGTGTTTGTGATTGTGTAGATGTCTGATCAGAAGGTCACCTTGGGGTCAGATATGAAAACAATATTGAGAAGAATGTAGTTTTGCCTCAGACACTTCCCAGTGAGAGGGAGGGACACAGCAGTAAGGGAAATGAATTTGGAATAGCAACTGAAGGCAATGGGTTTAACAATTACAGTGTTTCATTGGAGTGAATTGCAGCCATTGGAAGCGTGGTATGCAGTTTGATAGTGGAGTAATGGAGACGAATGATGGGGAGGGAGAGCTGGACATTGCCAGTGCACATGTGAAACCTAACACGATGCTTTTGGGCGGTTACCTCCTGGCAGTATGTAGGTGAGAAACAGGACGGACCAAGGATAAATCCTGGAGGGACACCAAATACAATGAATTCAGAAAGGAAAGGGAGAGTGGAGATGGAGCAGGATTTTCCAATGATGGTGAGGTCAAATATTAGGTTTTAGCAGAATGGGGGAGAAGGACATAACCAGAAAAGACAGACAGACAGATCATGGAACAATATCTGTGAATTGCAAGGCGGGGTGGGGGGGGGGGGGGGGGGGGGGGGGGGGGAGGGGGAGAACGATGACAAGCAGGAGGATGAGACAGAGATTTGCAATGTCCATGATTTAGCTTCACTAGGGTAAATGGTCAAGATGACCTCTAATAAGGCTTGACAAGAGACTCTAGGAAATGCAAGTTTAGGACTAAAATGAGGAGCACCTTGTGAGGCAGTTTGGCTCGGTGGGCTAGTGAAGAGGGCGGAAAAAAAGCAGAGGCAGCTGATCGGATTGTCTCAATGTTATTGACAGAGAAACTCCATGTGCTCCTCACGCTTGTTGTTGGAGGGGAGGATGGAGGAGACAGGATAATGGATTTTTTTTAATTTCCAAACAATAAACAAAACCTGTGATAGTGATTCTAAAAATAAGTGAACATACCTGTCGTATTTATCTTTTATCAAGAATATTAAAATATACAACTGAAGTTCAGGTTTGAATCCCAAATCGGTAGAGGGTGGCTCTGAAGTCAAGAAAAAAGTAACTGGAATGAAGAATCTACAGTTTGCCATGGAACCATTGGGAATGTTTTTCTGCCATTGACAATGTCCTTGAGGGAAGGAACCCGACAGTGGCCCATCAAGTCACTCATTGTATTAATCACTGCACAGTCTCAACAAAGGAATGAAACTGGATGGACCACATTACATCTACCAATGCACTAGCAAATACAACCACACAATCAGCCCGCTTGACCCTGCAACTTCCGCCTCACTGTGGGCCAACAACAGCAGCAGAACTGTACTCTAGCCCAATCTGAAATCTCATGGCCTGGTATATCCCCCACTCAACCATTAACATCAATCCAGGGGAATCAACCCTGGTTGAATGGTGAATGCAGGAGGGCATGCCAGGAGCAGTACCAGGCATACCTAAAAATGAGGTGTCAACCTGTTGCAGCTACCAAACCTGCATGCCAAACAGCACAAGCAACACCAAATAGAACTAATTGATCTCATAACCAATAGATTAGATCTGAGTTCTGCAGTTCTGCCACACCTAGTCAAGAATAGTGATGGACAATTAAACAACTCACTGGAGGAAGCATCACAGATATCTTCACCCTTACCGATGGAGGGGTCTCACACACTCATGCAACAGATAAGAGGACAGCCTTAGCAGCGAGTTTCAGCCAGCAGTGCCAAGTGGATGAGCCTTCTCCATTGGTCCCTGACATCACAGATATGAATCGACTTGGTTGAAAACTCATTTCAAATCAGATCAAGAAATGGATAAGCAGTGTAAAGGTATGGGCCCTGCCAATATTGTGGCAATAATACTGTTGGCTGTGCTCCAGAACGTGCTGCCCACCAAGGCAAGTACTGCTCCAGCACTGGCACCTACTGACTTTGTGGAACATTGCTCAGGGATGTTCCAACACAAAAACACAGGGCAGATCCAACTCAGCCAATTCCCCTCCATCAGTCCACACTCGCTCAGCAGTGAAGTGATGGAAGGCGTCATCAACAGTGCTGTCAAGCACCTGCTCAGCAATAACCTGCTCAGCGATGCCCAGTTTGGGTTCTGCCAGGGCCACTCAGTTTCTGAGCTTGTTACAGACTTGATTCACAAACTGACAAACAGCTGAATGAGGTGAGGATAGCAGGCCAGACCCCCTCCAATACCACTATATCGACTTCAGTGATATCACCTGACCTCACCACAGTCTCAGCTCATTTGCTGAAACTCTCATTCTTCCTTTTGTTAACTCTAGATTTCATTATTTAAACCCACTCCTGGCCAGCATCCCTAATTCACCCTCCTGATAATCTGAAGAATTTTGAAAACTCTACTGCCGAAGTGCTCACTTGTACGAAAACTTGGTTATCAATCAAAAGACTCCCATTTATAAGCAACAACAATTTACTTTCACACGCTTGACTTAATTCCTGGCTGTAAGCATTTCTATCTCCCTGCACCACACACCCTTTCATATCTCAATGACTCATTTTAGTTCAGACTCTCAATGATGTGTTTATTTTTGAGTTCACCTGTGTGACTGTTTCTATAGACTCCAAGGGAACCTGGTCTGGAATCCCCACTCTAATCCTCTAAGATCTACTTTCTTCCTTTAAGGCATTCTTGAAAAACTGCTTATTTGGCAATGGTTTCGGTCACTGGACACAATATTCTCCATCTGTAGCCTTATGTCAAAAGTTCTCAATAATACTTTTGTGAAATTAAAACCATGATGATTTGTACAGATACCTTCAACTCTTCAATATCGCTGAGCGAATAATCTTTAATGTCTCTTACCCAACCACGTTGTGGGAGCACCTTCACCACACAAATTGCAGCAGTACAAGGAAGTCAAACATCACCCTCTCCACAGGCAACAAGGCTTTGGCATTGATCACTGGTTTCTGTGGAAGGAGAAATACACAGTTGATGTTTCAGGGAGTGCAATATGAATTATAGGGAATGAAAATGGTGCAGAATTTGACTGTCAGAAATTGAAGGAAAATGCACTCGCTTATTGGAAAAAAGAATTCTTGACTGTCAAAGATATTGTGGAAAAAATAACCTGATAATGGAACAGCATATGGTCAGGAGCCGTGCAGTAGTGGACAATTCATTTACATTCCTGAAGAAGGGCTTATGCCAGAAACATTGATTCTCCTGCTCCTCGGATGCTGCCTGGCCTGCTGTGTTTTTCCAGCTCTACATTTTTCAATTCATTTACAAAACAGCTCTGAAAGTAATAGTAAAATACTATACAGAGCAAAAATACACCCATGAGAGACTGAGGAAGCTAGATAATGAACAAGTGGACATCAGAGAACCCAGAGGTGAACCAGAGCAGAGTTCACTTTTATGATCCCACAGTCAAAGATGTCTAGCACAGAAACAGACTTCTTCGGTCCAACCTATGCCAACCAGATATCCTAACCTAATCTATCTAAATTCAATCCTATCTGCCACTCCTCAGCCCATCTGATCAATATCCCACTGTACTCTGAGATAACCTTGTTCATTGTCCACAAAACCTCCAATTTTGGTGTCACCTGCAAACGTACTAACTATACGGCCTCTATTCACATCCAAATCATTTAAATGAATGACGAAACAAATCCAGAAAAAAAAATACATTTCTCTGGGTTTGAATGTGCTCTGTGTAAATCCTGCCCTGACTCTTTTTACCAGGGAAGGCTGTACATACACCCCTCTGAACTTTGCCCCCTACAAGGCTGGCGGCCGCGCACGTGTACAGTGAATCATTGCCTCGAAGAAAGATGTCGGCGCTCACTCAGGCCAATTATTCAAAGAGGCATATTCCCGTTTGCCACAAAAAACGGGACTGTAAGTTTCAAACTTGTATTTTCTGATGTGTACCAAATGATTGTAAAACCTCTCAGACCATACCAACACCATTTCCCTCCCGCTTCCTGCTGTTTATTTCTTTCCTTACCAACAGCCCTCTGCACACACACACTCTGAAAATCCGCGCCCAACGCGAGGATGATCACGTGGTATAGTCTAGTCCCGCCCTAATTCACTGATTGGTCGGAGGATCAACTGCCCCATCAGGCCCTCCAGCTCCTCCCCTGCCTTTCCATTGGTCCGCCGCTGACATCAATCACTTCTTCGGTCCAACCTGTCCATGACAACCATATATCCTAACCTAATCTATCTAAATTAAAACCTATCTGCCACTCCTCAGCCCATTGGCGCATCTGATCAATATCCCATTGTACTCTGAGATTGTCCACAATACCAACTGCTGGCTGGAGCTTGCGCACTACTTCGTGGCTTTTGCTGCTGTTTCTCAGTTACAAGAGTGAGGGACAAAGTTAAAAATCACACAACCACCTGATGAAGGACCAGCAAAGTCGTGCTTCCAAATAAACCTGTTGGACTATAACCTGGTATTCTGTGAATTTTAATTTTGTCCATCCTAATCCAACACCAGCACCTCCAAGTCACGAGTGAGGGAGGAATGCATAACATAAGAACAAAAGATCTTGGAAAAGGAGAAGGCCGTCCTGCCCTTCGAGCCTGCTCTACCATTCGATAAGATCATGGCTGATCATTTCGTGGACACAGAACCATTTACCCACGTTCTCACCGTATTCCTTAATTAATTATTTCTTTTTTTAAAAAAACTTAGCTTTAAAAACGTTCATTGAACTAGCATCAATCACTTCCCTGGGCAATGCACTCCATCGAGGTCAAGACGTTCCTTCTCAATTCACTCTTAAATTTGCTGCCTCTAACCTTGTGATGAAGCCCTCTTGTCCTAGCTTCACCTGCCAGTGGAAACATCCTCTCAACTTCTATTTTATTCTTTCCATTCATTATTTTATATTTTTCCATTCTTCTGAATTCCAATGAATTTAATCCCAATCTACTTTGTCTCTGTTAAGACAAACCCCTCACCTCCGGAATCAACATCGTCAACCTCCTCTGCACCCCCCTCTAGTGCCAGTACATCCTTGAGCACGTAAGGAGATAAAAACTACATGCAGTACTCCAGGTGTGGCCTCACCAGCACCCACTATAGCTAGAACACTAACCTCTACTTTTAAACATAATCCCTTCAGCAATGAAGGACAAAATCCCATTTGCCTTCTGAACTGATTGTTGTACCTGGTGACCAACCCTCCTGAAGAAGGATGTTCAGGTGCCTCGGCAGAGCAAATAATGTAACTTTTTAAAATTCAAGTAATAATCTTTTTATTAATGTTACTCCAACCAAAGAGTATGGCTTTACATTTATGAACATAATATTCCACTTGCCAAACCATTGCCCACTCACTCAATGTATCTATGTTCCTCGCAAAGTTTCCCAGTCCTCCGCACACTTTGTCCTGCTACTCATCTTAGTCTCATATGCAAACTTTGACACCCTACATGTGGTCCCCAACTCCAAATCATCTGTATCAATTCTAAATAATTGCAGTCCCAACACTGATCCTAGAGGCACACTACTAGTTACTGATTGCCCGCCAGAATAAGGTTTATTTATCCCCACTCTTGGCTTCCTGTTTGTCAACCAATCTTCTATCCATGCTAGTACTCTATCCCATGCGCCCTTATATAATGCAACAGCCACCTGCGTGGCACCTTGTTGAAGGCCTTTTGGAAATCCAGGTACACTGCATCCACTAGGTCCCCGTTGTCCACCTTGCTCGAAATGTCTTCATAGAATTCCAAACGATTTGTCAAGCATGACCTGCCCTTTATGAATCGATGCTCTGTCTGCCCAATGGCACAATTTCTATCGAGATTCCCTGCTATTTCTTCCTTGATAATAGACCCAAGCATCTTTCCAACTACAGAGAATAAACTAACTGGTGTAGAATTCCCTATCTTTTGTCCACCGCCTTTTCTTACAGTTCTTCCTTTTCACTGGAATATGCCTTTGCTGAGCACTTCCTAAAATGTCTTTGAAAACCTTTCACTGCTCATCAACTGTCCCATCATAAAGTCTTTGTTTCCAGTCTACTTTATCCAGGTTCTCCCTCATTCTATTGTAGTTCCCTGTGTTGGAGCACAGGACCAAGGTATTAGATTTTATCTTCACACTCTCCATATGTATTCTAACTTCAACCATACAGTGATCACTTCTTCCAAGAAGATCCCTAACTCTGAGATCATTAATTATTCCTGTCCCATTGCACAGGGGCCAGATTTTGGATAGCTTGGTCCTTGTCAGTTACATTTCATACTGTTCAAAAAAACTATCCTGGATACACTTAATGAACTCCTCAAGGCTACCCTGACTGAACTGGTTCAACCAATCTACATGTAGATTAAAATCACCCATGGTAATAGACATGCCATTTTTACATGCATTACTTATTTCTTTGTTTATTGCCCATCCCAATGTGATGCCTACACACTGCGCCTATCAGTGAATTTCTTGTTAGAATTTTGAAAGCATCATTCCTGTTTCTCCTAATGTACAGCACTAACAACAACTACTTGCATTGTATGGAATCTTTCACAATGGCAAATCTCCTAAGGTGCTTCATGGATGATCAAAACATTGATTAAGGAGAATGATTTTAAAATACATCTTAAAGAAGGATAGAGAATGTTAGGGAGGGTTTTCCACAGACGTCTTCTCTTGACAGCTCCAATTGTGGAGTGACGCAGGTGGGGTGGGTTGAAAAGGGAATGTACAAAGGGGAAATGGAGGAGCTTAGGCAGTGCATAAGGTCTTAAGGATAGAGAAGGTTCCAGACTGAGTCTGTCTGTCATAGACAGTATGGCTGCCCCATGGAGTTTGAAGCACCGCAATGGACCCATGCATGTCATGTTAGTCAAGGATAGTATAACGGTGGCTGAGAGAACATGTGATGAGGACTTGTCTACTGAAGTAGTGTGGGCTGAGGTTAGAGGCAGGAGAGGGGAGGTCACACTGCTTGGATTTTTTATAGGCTGCCACAAATTTCCAGGGAGGGGGAAGAGAGGATTAGCAAAACTACTCTGGGTGGCAGTGAAAGTAACATGGTGGTCATTATGGGGGACTTTAACTTCCACAACATTGACTGGAAATGCTATAACTCTAGTACGTCGGATGGATCAGTTTTTGTCCAATGTATACAGGAGGGTTTCCTGACACAGTATGTCGAAGGGCCGACAAGAGAGGAGGCCACATTGGATCAGGTGCTTGGTCATGAACCGGACTAGGTGTTTGATTTAGTTGTAGGTGATCACTTTGGAGAGAATGATCATAATTCAGTTATGTTTAGTTTAGCGATGAAAAGGGATAGGTACATGCCACAGGTGAAGACTTATCGATGGGGCAGTGGCAATAATAATGCTATTCAGCAAGAATTAGGATGTATAGGATGGGGAAGCAGTGGATGCAGACAATGGAAATGTGGAGCTGGTTTAAGGAACAGATATTGCATATCCTTGATAGGTATGTCCCTGTCAGACAAGGAGGAAATGATTAGGTAAGGGAACCGTGGTTTACCACAGAAATTGCATCTCTTGTTAAGAAGAAGTAGGAGGCTTATGTGTTGATGAGACAAATGGTACAGATGAGGTGATGGAGAATTACAAATCAGCTAGGAAGGATTTAAAGAGAGTTAAGAAGAGCAAAGAGCGGACACGAGCAGTCTTTACCGAATAGAATAAAGGAGAACCATAAAGCTTTTGATAGGTATGTGAGGAATAAAGGATAGGGTAGGAATAGGGCCAATCAAAGACAGAAGTGGGAAGTTGAGTGTGGATAGTGTGGAAATTGGAGAGGTGCTAAACGAACATTTCTCATTGGTTTTCACTCAGCAAAATTAGATTATTGTCGATAATAATGAGGTAGAAGATGTAAGACTAGAAAGGATTGAGGTTAGTTACGAACAGGTGTTATCAACTCTAGAGGATTGAAAGTAGACAAGTCCCCTGGGCTAGATGGGATTTATCTGTAGATTTTCTGGGAAGCTAGGGAGAAGATAGCAAAGACTTCGGCTTTGATATTGAGTTGTCATTGCCTACAAGTTCAGTACCAGAGGACTGGATGATTGCAAATGTTATGCCCTTGATCAAGAAGGGCAGTAGAGATGACCCAGTTAATTATATACCAGTGAGCCTTAATTCTGTTGTCGGAAAGGTTTTGGAAAGAATTATGAGAGACACTATTTGTAATCATCTGGCAAACAACAATATGATTTCAGATCGTCAATATGGTTTCGTCAAGGATAGGTCATGTCTCACAAACCTCATTGAGTTTTTTGAGATGGTGACCAAGCGTATAGATGAGGGTAGGGCAGTTGACGTGGCATACATGGATTTCAGTAAAGCCTTTGATAAGGTTCCACATGGTAGGCTGTTAGAGAAAATGCAGCAACATGGAATTGAGTGTGATTTAGCAGTTTGGATTAGAAACTAGCTTTCTGAAAGAAGGCAGGGAGTGGTGGATGATGGAAAATGATTAGCCTCCAGTGCGGTTATTAGTGGTGTCAAGATAATACATGGTTTGGAGAGGGTGGACGCTAGGAAATTGTTTCCATTAGGCGAGGAGACTAGGACCCGTGGACTCAGCCTTAGAATTAGAGGGGGTAAATTCAGAACAGAAATGTGGAGACATTTCTTCAGCCAGAGAGTGGTGGGTCTGTGGAATTCATTGCCACAGAATGCAGTGGAGGCTGGGACGCTAAATGTCTTCAAGGCAGAAATTGATCAATTCTTGATGTCACAAGGAATTAAGGGCTATGGGGAGAATGTGGCAAGTGGAGTTGAAATGCCCATCAGCCATGATTGAATGGCGGAGTGGACCCGATGGGCCGAATGGCCTTACTTCCGCTCCTATGTCTTATGGTCTTATGGTGTGCCACTGCTGTTTGTCATTTTTATAAAAGTCTTAGATGCAGACATAGGTGGATGGATTAGTAAATTTGCAGATGAAACGAAAGTCAATGGAATAGTGGACAGTGTGGAAGAATGTTACAGGTTGCAGGGGGACTTGGATAAACTGCAGAATTGGGCTGAATGGTGGCAAATGGAGTTCAATGCGGGCTAAATGTAAGGTGATGCACTTTGTGAAGAATAACAGGAAAGTAGAGTACTGGGTCAATGGAAAGATTCTTGGGTAGTGTAGATGTGCAGAAGGATGTTGGAGGCCATGTACATAGATGCCTGAAAGTTGCCACCCAGGTGTATAGTACTGTTAAGGCGGCATACAGTGTGTTAGGTTTCATTCGTAGATGGATTGAGTTCTGGTGCCGCAATATCATGCTGCAACAATACAAACCACTGGTGCGGCCATATTTGGAATATCGTGTGCAGTTCTGGTGCCCATATTTCTGGAAGGATGTGGAAGCATGGGAAAAGGTGCAGAGGATATTTACCAGGATGTTGTGTGGTCTGGAGGGAAGGTCTTATGAGGAAAGGTTGAAAGACTTGAACGTGTTCTCATTGGCAAGAAGAAGGCTAAGAGAGGATTTGATAGAGATATACAAGATGATCAGAGGCTTAGATAGGGTAGGCAGTGGAAGTCTTTTTCCTAGGATGATGACATTGGTGTGTATGAGGGGGCATATCTACAACTTGAGGAGTGATAGATTTAAGACAGATGTCAGAGGCAGGATCTTTACTCAGAGTGGTTAGGGCATGGAATCCACTACCTACTAATGTAGTTAACTCAGCCACATTAGGTAGATTTAAACAATCCTTTAGATAAGCACATGGGTGATTTCAGGATAAGGGAGGGGGATGAGCTGAGAATAGTTCACTTGTTGGCGCAACATCAAGGATCGAACTGTATTGTTCTCTGACTATTGTGCTACAAGAGTTTTTACTGTCTTGAACAGTGATGGATCTTGTATTGTGGGCTTACGAGGTGTCACTGATCTCTACCAAACATGTGCGAGGTAGAGAATGCTGCCTGACCTGCTGCGCTTTCCAGCAACACTGTTTTCAGCTCTGATCTCCAGCATCTGCAGTCCTCACTTTCTCCATGTACGAGGTAGAGTCAGGGCAATAATAAGAGGCTGCAACAGGAGGGAGACAGGTAGCTCCATACAAAACCCGACTCCTTCTCAACTGTTTTCACCACAAAAACCGAGCGCCTTCCAGAAAAGTATCACTATATGCCACCACTTTGCCCCATAATCGAGGTATCTGGCTGTGCACTGGGACCCTGAAACGCTTGATAAAGAGTCAAATCATCTGAGCATTGAGAGCCCCACCATATTGCATGCAATTTCTCTTGTTTTCACTCTGTTCCTGACTTCCCTTGGTTTTCCTAATGAACCTGCTAAAAGTTGTTATTACACACATCTGCACAAGCTGTGAGTTGAACCCAGGCCTCACGGTCCGAGATTAGGGATATTTTCACCGCGTCACAAAACATCAACTCGAACTTCCTTTGTCCCTTGCCTGCTAAGTCACGCCTGAATCAACTCTGCAATTGGGAGGAAGGGGCGGAACAGGAGGACCGAGTAGTGGCCGGTCCTCTAACCAGAGTGAATGAGGAGAGGGGCCAAAGCATTCTCAGGAGTGAACGCTTCAAGATTGGTCAGAGAGCAAACTATTTTGCAGGATTGATCATTCTCATTACATAGTGGAGCATTGAACGTCTCTCATAAATCAATGTGAGACTTTAAAAAATATTGTAGTTGAAATGTAAATCTGATAACGTACATATTTCCAAACGATTTACACTACTCGAGTAAGAAACATATATTCAAACTCCCAGAACGATTGGTAATTTACTTACCTGGCCGGTATGGTTGATTTGGACCAGACAATTTGCATGTTAGACAGCTCTATAACTATAACTCGACAAAGCAATTGCTAATGACTAATATTTTACCCATCAGTCTGTGCAGATATGAATATTCTCTATAAACTCACTGATAACCTCAGACGCACGCGCAGTTTGGTTTCTATGCACAGCATGCGCAGTTTCACATTGATCAGGACAGAGAGAGTGAGAGACATGGAGATGCTTTCTCCGGCAGCGGTTGCGATCGGCTTCAGAGAGCGGCGCTCAGAGCCAGTGTGTGGGAGCCTCGCTGGGAGAAAAGAGCGGAGAGGATTCACAAATCCCGGATAGAGGTATAAAAACCCGAAAAAGACCCTCAGGCCCGGGTAAGGAGGTCTCTGATCAGGGAAGTGACCCAGAGTCACGGCCGCCATTTGTTTGAGGGAAGAGGGAGCGCGGGCCTGAGGGCCGCCATCTTGAGAAGGTCAAGGTGCAGGAGGGCGGGGCTCTCGGGGTCTGTAGAACAATCAGAGGAAAGGGAAGACCCATTGTTATTGATGAATTCCACGAGCACAGCGTCACTGGGCGGTCCCCAAGGAATATCCTCCCTCAGTCCTGCTGGGATGTTTCACCCAATCAGAACCAGCAGCTCTCCGCCTCTCTCGGCTCCCCTTGTTCTTCCTGCAGTATCTGTCCCCTGGAACATTGAGCTGCCTGTCCTGTCGCTCCCTCAGCTGTTGTTTCTGTAATACCTGTGATACCCCAGTCCCACCTTAGATTACTTCACTAAAGACAGGAATGCACCTGATGGATTTTTCTTAACATCAGCAATTGTTTAATACTCACTTACAGGTTTTTAATTACATCTTTTTTGAAACATTTAATTCACATTCAATCATTTGCAATGGTGGGATTTGAACCTGTGTCCAGAGAACATTTGCTGAGTTTCTGGATAAATTGTCTCACAATCATGCCCCTAGGCCATCACGTCGCCTGCTCACAGGTTGCCCATCACAATGCAATATGGATCAAAACCCTTTCTTCCTGCACAATTGTTTGACCCGGCACTCTGGTGATGTGACTCAGTATCTCTCCACGTGGTATCCCTCACTGTGTGGATCTAATTGCTGCTTCTGTTAGCGCCTCTTACTCTTGCAGCTACTCCAGATTCTGAGCCAACAGAACTCTCCACTCCAGAGAGATGAGGCAGCACAGGCCAGGATTGGAGACTGGGATTTTCCGGATCTCTGTGGGGCTCAGTGCCATTCTACATGTATAACTATCACAGCATCAGTCTAATTTCCCATTCTGCCTATTTCTGTGTTTTCTACAGGTACTCAGGGAGTTACTGACTGAATAGACTTGCCAACTGCTGGTTGGGAAGATGGTTGGTCAGCCAGAGAGACAAAGGTCAGAGAGGTCAGGAGCCTTCAATAAATCCTGCCGCCAGGTAAGATCATTCACAGTGCACAGAGCAGAGAGCAATGAGAGGGTTCCAAACATCAGCTAAAAAGACATGACATAGCTATAGTGCTGGAGAGGAGCACAGTACAGACACACCCTAGGCTCAGCCACCACCTTTACATTAAGTTTTATTGTATTGGGACAGCATCGGGAGTTTTCAGTTTTCAATCCTGGCGTGTGCTGTTTTGATGAGCATCAGGACAACAGAGGGGAAAGCAGGCCTCCCACGAGAGGGTGGTAATGCTTCCTGGGATCTTTCCGTTCCCTATTCCCTCTCCAACACTGTAACTATGGCTTTGTCTTGTGGAACTGTGTCTTTAATCACTCTAACTCCTATAACAGTCCCTATCTCTGTCATCTCCTTCCCTCTCAATTACTTCACATACTTGAAACCTCCAGTCCAGATGACCATCCTTAACGCTGTAACTTGCTTCAGTTTCTACAACAATTTCCTCCTCCAATAACTGGAGACACAGGGTCTGTTTCTGTGCGGCATGACCTTTCGGCCGAGGTTTCCGAAATGGAATGAGTGGCGTTTGCCTGTGTTTGGCCCATATCCCTTCAAATCTTCTCCTTTCCATGTACCTGCCCGAGTGTCTTTTCCATGTTGTAATTGTACTTGTTTTCACCATTTCCTCTGGCAGTCCATTCCGTCTATGCACCATCCTCTGTGGATAATGTTGCCCCTCAGCTCCCTCTTTAAATCTTTGCTCTCTCACCCCACGTTTATGCCTCCAGCTTTGGACTCACCTACCCTTGGAAATTCACCTTACTTAGGCCCTACATTGTTTCATAAACCTTTATAAGGTCACCCCGTGGCCTCCTTTGCCCAGGAGAAATATTGACGACAATGTTACCAATATCTCCAACTCGCATTCAGTGCTCTGACCAATGAAGACAAGTGTGCCAAATGCCGCTTTCCCCACCCTGCCAACCTGTGATGCCTCTTCCAAGGAACAATGTATCTGCACCCCTTGGTCTCTCTCTCTCTGTTCGACAACACTGCCCAGGGCCTGACCATTAACTGCATTAGTCCTCCCTGGTTTGTCTGAACTAAATTCAATACCTGAATTAAACTCCATCTTTCATTCCTTGACCCACTGGCCCAGTTGATTACCATCCACTTCGATGACTATATTCCCTGCCCACTCTTCCACTAATCTTGGTATCCACAAACATTATAACAGGGATTCCTATATTTTCACTCAAAAGGTTTATGTAAATGATGCACAATAGTGGTCCCAGCACAAATCCTTACAGCACACCGCTGGTCAGAGGCCTCCAGTCGAAACAACAACCCTCTACCACCACCCTCTGTCTCCCACTGTCATCCCATTCTATATCCCATTGCTGGCTAGCTCTCCCTGACCCCTTGTGATCTGCCCCTACTAACTAATGTATCATGCTACACCCTGACCAAGGGTTTGCTGAAGCCAGACACAACGTCTGTTGCTCTGCCTTCGTCTATCTTCTTGGTAACATCTTCAGCAAACTCCAGTTAAGTTTGTGAGACATGTTTTCCCATGCACAAAGCTATGCTGGCTGTCCGTAATCAGGCTTTATCTTTCCAAATGCATGTAAGGCCTACCTCTCAGAATGACCTCCAACAACTGACCCACCCTGATGTCTGGCTTATCAGTCTGTAGTTCCCTGGCTTTCTCTTGCAGCGTTTCTTAATTATTGAGACAATATTATAATCATAGTCAGAGAGTCAGACCGCACTGTTCGGTTAACGCTAACCATACTCAAAACGGATCTCATCCCACCTGCCTGTTCCTGGAGCATATCCCTTCAAACCTTTCCTATTCCTGTACTAATCCAAATGTCTTTTAAATATTGTAATTGTCCCCACATTCACCCCTTCCTTGGGAAGTTCATTTCACATGCATCCCACCTCTGTGTGACAATGTGCCCCCATGTACTTTTTTTGTAAATGTCTCTCCTCTAAACTTAAAACTTAGTGCCTTGTCTTGAAACTCCCCTGTCCATGGGAAAAGACAACTCCCATTAACTCTATCTATCCCCCACATTATTTTATAAACTTCTATAAGGTCATCTGTCAACATGCAGGTTTCAATGAAAAAAATACCAACCTATCCAGTCTTTCTTTATAACTGAAACCCTCCATACCCAGCCACATCCCAGTAAATCTCCTCCCAACCCTTTCCAGCTTAATAATATCCTTCCTATAACTGGGTGACCCGAACTGGACACAGTATTCCAGAAGAGGACTCACCAATGGCCTGTATAATCTCAATGCGACTTCCCCACTCCTATATCCAAAGGATTGAGCAATGAAAGCAAGTGTGGAAAGCAAGTTTTTGTTTTACCATCCTGACTCTCCGTGTTGCATACTTCAAATAATTACGTCGTGAACCCCGAGTTCTACAACACTATCGAAGGTCCTACCATTAATTGTATAAGTCCTGCCCGTGTTTGTTGTACCAAATGCATTATCTCGCATTTATTCAGATTGAACTCCATCGACAGTTTTTCAGCCATTCACACATTTCATCAGGATCCCTTTGTAATCTCAGAAAACCTTCTTCACTGTCCACAATGCCACCCTCCAGTCTAACAGCCTATCACACATAGCTCTCTATGGTAGAAATATCTCTGCTGGGGGTCCTACAATTTCTTCACCAGCTTCCCCCAATGTCCTGAGATACATTTGATCAGGTCCTGGAGATTTATCTACATTTGTGTTTTAAAACCTCCAGCACCACCTTTTCTATAATGTGGACTCATTTCAAGACATTGAGTCATAGAGATGTACAGCACGGAAACAGGCCCTTCGGACCAACTCCTGCATTACGTTTCTAGTCACATTTGCCACAATTTTGCCAATATCCCTCTAAATCCTTCCTGTTCATACACCCATCCTCATGCCTTTTAAATGTATTTCTAATAGCCTCCACTATTTCCTCTGGCAGCTTATTCCATACACTCTGCAGGAACCAATTGTCATTTAGGTCCCTTTAAAAAGTTCCCCTCGCACTTTAAAGCTGTGTCTTGTCGGTTGGGAAACCCCCAGCCTGGGGAAAAGACCTTGTCTATTGACCCTATCAATCGTCATCATAATTTTAAACACCTTTATCAGTTAACTTCTCAGCTTCCCATATTCAAGTGAATTCAGCCCCAGCTTATTCAGCATTTCCCTGTAGCACAAACCTTCCAACCGTGGCAACATCCTTGTTCATTTTTCTGAACTCTTTCATGTTCCACGACATCCTTCCGATGGCATTGAGACCAGAATTGCACACAGTACTCCAACAGTAGTCAGGCCAAACACTGTTTAGTTCCCTGAGTGCCCCAGTCTTTATCCACAGTAAGATTCAAAGTGAAATATTTGTTTAGGATCTTATCGTTTCAAACAATGAATTGGCTTCATTGATCATTAAGGATACCGGTTTTGTCCCTTGCTCTTCTTTTGCTCTTTCTCTTTCTCTTTCAATTCTCCTTAACTTTCGCTGCCAAATCTATCTCGTGTCCCCTTTTTACATTCCTGATTTCCATCCAAAGTGTATTTCTACAGCCCCGATGCTCCTGAAGGGATTCCCTTGAGTCATCCAGTTATATCTGACATGTGCCCCCTTTTGTCTTGACCAGAGCCTTGAAACTCAGCCAGTGTTTCCTAATTCAGTCAGAATTGAGCTGCACACTAACAGGAACACGCTGACGCTGAATGCTCCTTTTATCTCGGTTTTAAAATATTCCTACTTGCCAGACTTCCCCCTATCTGCAAATAGACTCCCCAGATCTACTTTAAAAATTCATGTCTAATACTATCTTGCTCCAGTGAATAACTTTAACTTGTGGACCAGGCCTGTCCTTTTCCATCGCTATTTTCAAGCTAATACAATTGTGGTGACTTTCCAAAGTGCTCCCCCACTAACACCTCAGTCCCGTTCCCCACCTTATTCCCCAAGGGGAGGTCAGGTTTAGCCTCATTCTCCACTTGGGCCATTTACATAATGACTGGGAATTTTCGGAACACACGAAACAAATTCCTTCCATCCAAATGCTTAACTCAGTAGCAATCCCAGTCCAGGTTTGGAAAGGTTAAGATCCCCTACCCTAACAACTTTATTATTCCAACAGGTATCTGAGATTTCCTGACACATTTGCTCCTTCATCTCCCATTGCCTATTGCTGTAGTACGAACGTAGCAAACTGATGACCAATTTCTATTTCTCAGTTCCACCAATATCGCTTAACTGGGCGATCCTGCATGAATACTCTCTCTAGGTACTGCTGGGATGTTTCCCCCAATCAAAACCAGCTCTCCTCCTGTTTTGCCTCCTGTTCTATCCTTCCTGTAGCATCTGTCCCCTGGAACATTGAGCTGCTGGTCCTGTCACTCCCTCAGCTGTGTTTCTGTAATACCTACAACATCCCAGTCCCATGTTCCCATCCATGCTCTGGGTTCATCTGCCTTATCTGTCCGGCCCTTTGCATTGAAATAAATGCAGTTTAATCCACCAGTTTTCCTTCACTGTCTGCTATGTTCTTGCCTGCCTTGTCTATTTATATTCCTCTCTTGAACATCTGTACCAGCCTCAAATTTCTTTCTGTCCTTACGATTGTTATGGGTCACACAGCCCTGCCAGACGAGTTTAAATCCTCTCAAGCAGCTCCAGCAACTCTCCCCACCAGGATATGGGTTCCCCTCCTGGTCCCAGTTCAGGTGTCTTCCCCACCTGTCTACTTGTGCTGACACCTTCAGACATCCAGGGACTTGTCCAACAAGGTCCCTGTGTTCCTCAGTACTCCAGGAGGACCTACAATTCATGATGGATATCATTTACTTATTAGACTTCCAACAGTGATCAGAAGTAAACTCCATCTGCCATTACTCTGCTCAGTTTATCATCTGTTCGATATCAGACTGCAGCCTGAGACCGTGCTCCTCACTGTGGGCAACACCTTCACCTTTCATGTCATCTGCAAACCTACTAATGATACCTTCTCGTTTCATGTAAACCACATCATCTGCACTGCCCTCATCAATATCAGAGGACAGTCCTCACCAAATCCATACAGACAATCCCGAATGTTTTCCTGTCATTTCGAATATTGATTCATTGTGTCCCTCAGAATTGTTTCCAATAATTTCCTTCCCAATGCTGTTAGACTATCTGCTATGTAATTACCTGGCCTATCCCTGCTGCTCTTGAAGAAAGGAACCACATTAGCTATCGTCCAGTCATTCGGCACTTCACCTGTGGCCAGAAAAGTATTAAATATATCCACCAGGGCCCAAGCAATCTGCTCCCTTCCGTCCCATTACAGCCTGGGATATACTTTATTGTTACTGAGAATTGCTCCACTTTTTTGCCTGTGAATCCATTTAACACCTCCTTCTCATTGATCTTAATATGTTCCAGAACCTCACCATTCCGACTGAAATCCCCGGCTACAATGTATTTCTCCTGTGTGAATACAGATGGGAAGTATTCATTGAAGACGTCACCTGCTTCCTCTGGCTCCATGCACTGATTGTCCGTTTGGTTTCTAACAGGCCCCACTGCTTAGTTGGGGATCCTCTTACTCTAACTGTACTTATTAAATATCTTGTGCCTTATCCTTAACATTATCTGCTAAGGATATTTTGTGACCATTGTTTGCCTGTTCATATTTAAGGAACCCCCCTCCCCCCCCCCCCCCCCCCCGCTTTCTATCTAATGCCTTTGTTACCCATCATTGTTAGCGTCGTCCATTTTGCCTGAATTTCCACAAGGTTGTGAATCCTTGAATATTTGTTCACCCTGTAATCACATCTCTCTGGTGTCTAAATCTCTTTCACCTGTGTCACAAATCCAGCTACCTTATTGAAGAGACTTTGTCTATGCGGAAAAAAAAGTTCTGTACTCTTTCCCACAATTTCCTATCAGAAAACAAATTGCTATGGTAGAGTTTTAGTTAAACCTTAGCCCATCCTGTTCCTTTCTGCTGGTCTTCAGCCACATCCCTATGCTGTTCCCTTGCGACACCTTTTCTATTTGGATTTTTAAAACACTTTGGTGTGGGTATGTCGTGCAGACCACGTGAGGATTGGCAAGTCGTTCTCGAAAGGACAAGTGTTTGGGTTTTTTTGTACATCCGCAATGGTCTCATACATATTTAGGGAATGTTAAATATAATATTTGAATTTATTGATTTCAATTTCTGCCATTCATACGGTGGGATTCAAACCTGTTTCCCCTGAACATTAGCTGAGGTTTTGGATACATGCTCTAGCAATAATACCACTAGGCCATCACTTCGCCTGCTCACAGGTTGCTCACTCCTTGACCAGTTATAGCAGTGCATCATGAAGCTAAACCTATTCTTTTGTCACAATTGTTTGATCCTGATACCTTCCAGCACTCTGGTGATATCACTCAGACTCTCTCCATGTCGTATCCCTAACTGTGTGGGTCTCATTGCTGCATCTGTAAGTGTCTCTCGCTCATGCAGCTTCTCCAGATCCTGAGCCAACAGAATTCTCCACTCCAGAGAGACGTGACAGCACAGGCCAGGAATGGAGACTGGGATTTTCCAGACCTCTGTGGGACTCAGTGCCATTCTACATGTATAACCTTCACTACATCAGTGTAATTTTCCATTCTGTCTATTTGTCTGTCTCCTGTAGGTACTCAGGGAGGTCTTGACTCAGTAGACTTCCCAACTACTGGGTGTCTCGTCCATCACCACATTGAAGATGGTTGTTCAGCCAGAGAGACAAAGGGCAGGGAAATCTGGAGCCTTCAATAAATCCTGCAGTGAGGTAAGATCACTCACAGTGCACAGAGCAGAGAGCAATGAGAGAGATCCAAACATTGGCTAACAAGACATGACAGAGATACAGTGCTGGAGGGGGAGCACAGTACAGACACACCTCTAGCTCAATCACCACGTCTACTTTAACTTACGTTGTACTGAGACAACATAGAGAGTTCACAGTTATTAATCCAGGCCTGTGCTCTCTTAGTGAACATCAGTACAACAAAGGGGAAAGCAGGCCTCCCACGAGAGGGTGGGAATGCTGCCTGGGATCTTTCTGTTCTGTGTTCTCCCTCCAACACTGTACCTATGGTATGTCTTGTGGTTCAGTGTCTTCAATAATTTTTAACTCCTATGACAGTTCCTATATCTGTAACAACCTCTTTTCCATATAGGCCCTCTGCATATTTGAAATGTACTGCATTCCAGACTACCATCCCTATGGCTACAGCTTGCTTCAATGTCTACAACATGCCTTATCTCACTATTCTCATCCTCTTTAACTGGGTACAGGGTCATACAGTATGAAAACAGAACCTTCAGTCCAAGTCATCAGTGCTGACCAGGTTTCCAAAACTGAACGAGTTGCATTTGCCTCTGTTTGCCCCATATCCCTTCAAAACTTCTCCTCTCCATGTACCTCCCTAAATTTCGTTTCTATGTTGTAATTGTTCTTGTTCCTCCATGTGGCCCTGGCAGTCCGTTCTGTCTGTGCACCATCCTCTGTGTATAATGTTGCCGCTCAGCTCCCTTTTTAAATCTTTGCTCTCTCACCTCCCGTTTATACCCTCTAGTTTTGGACTCACTTACCATTGGCTATTCACCATTCTTACTCCCCGCATGGTTTTAAAAACCTGTATAAGGTCACCCCTTATAAGCCTCCTCTGTCCAAGGGAAATATTGAAGACAATGTTACAAATATCTCCAACTCATATATCAAAGAGCTGGCCAATGACGGCAAGTGTGCCAAATGCCGCTTTCCCCACCCTGTCCACCTATGATGCCACTTCCAAAGAACAATGTAACTGCACCCCTTGGTCTGCCTCTGTTCGACAACACTACCCAGGGCTGTACCATTAACTGTGTTAGTCCAAAACTCAACACCTGAATTAAAATCCATCTTTCATGCCTTGGCCCACTGGCCCAGTTGGTCGAGATCCCCTTTGATAACCGTATTCACTGCCCACTACGCTATTAAATTGATCATCCACAAAATTGCTAACGATGACTCTGATATTCTCAACCAAGTCGTTTGTCGATGATGCACACCAGTAGACCCAGCACCGATCCTTATAGCACGCCGCTGGTCACAGGCCTCCAGTCTGAATAACAATCCTCTTCCACCACCCTCTGTCTCTTACTGTCAAGCCAATTTTGTATCCAGTTGGCTAGCTCCCCCTAATCACATATGATCTAATCTTATAAACCAGGATATCATGCTAAATCCCGTTAAAGGTCCTGCTGACATTAGTGTAGACAATGTACAGTCAACACTTCAACAATAACAATCAAGTTAGTGAGCCCTGACTTTGTCGGCACAAAGCCCTGTTGACGATCTTTCATCGATCCTTGCCTTTCCAAATGCATGTGACTCCTGTCTGGCAGAATCACTTCCACAACTTACCCACCACTGACATCGGGCTAATTGGTCTTTAGTTCCCTGGCTTTCCATCGCAGTCTTTCTTAAATAATGGAACAAAACCATGTTGTTGTCAGAGCTGTACAGCATGGAAACTGACCCTTCAGTTGATACCAACCATAATCTCAAACTAAACTCATCCCAGCTGCCTGTTGCTGCCTATATCCCTCCAAACCCTTTCCTATCCATGTACTTAACTAAATGTCTTTTTAACATTGTAATTGTACTGACCTCTACCTCAGGAAGTTCATTCCATACCTAAACCATCCTCTGTGTAACAATTTGCCCCTTATATCCTTTTTCTTTAACATCTCTCTCTTCTAACCTTAAAAATGTGGCCCTTCCACTTTGACTCCCTCATCCTAAGGAAAAGGCAATGACCGTTAACTCTATCTATATCCCAACTTTTTTTCTTAAACTTCTGTAAGGTCACCTCTCAACCTCCAGGCTCCACTGAAAAAAAAAACTCTGCGTATCCAGCCATTTTTCAGAACTCGAGCATTTCATACCCAGCAAGGTCTTGGTAAGTTTCTTCTGAACGCCCTTCAGATCAATAATATCCTCCCTATAACTGGGCAACCAGAACTGGACAGAGTATTGCAGAAGAGTCCTCACCAATGTCTTTACAATATCATAATGACATCCCAAATCCTCCACTCAATGGACTGAGCAATAGTCAGGCATGCCAAGCACTGTCTTATCCATCCTTTGATGCAAGCTCCAAGAATTTTGTACCTGAACCCAGAGGTCCCTCTGCTCTAAAACACTAACCGAGACCCGAACATTAATTGTATAAGCTCTATCCTTGTTTGTTTTACCAAATGCATTACCTCGCATTTATTCAGATTGAATACTATCTACAGTTTTTCAGCCCATTCACCCACATCATCAAGATCCCTTTGTAACATTAGAAAACCTCCTTCACTGCCCACTATGCCACCCTCCAGCCTTCCAGCCCATCACACATGGCTGTCAATGGTCCAAATACCCTTGCTAGTAGCTCCTCAATTTCTTCCCTAGCATTCCACAATGTCCTGTGATACATTTAATCGGGTCCTGGGGCTTTCCATACCTTTGTGTTTTAAAACCACAAACATCACCTCTTCTATAACATGCACTCTTTTCAAGTCATAGAGATGTACAGCATGGAAACAGAGCCTTCAGTCCAAATCATCCATGCTGACCAGAAGATTTAAACAAATTCATCCTATTTACCAGCATTTGGCCCATGTACCTCTGAACCCTTACTCATATACCCATTTAGATACCCTTTAAATGTTGTAATTGTATCAATCTCCGTTACTTTTTCTCTCAGCTCATTCCATACACACATCACCATATGCATGTAAAGGCTGTCCCTTCGGTCCCTTTTTAAACCTTTCCCCTCTAAACTTAAACCTACGTCCTCTAGTTTTGGACTTCCCAACCCCTGGGAAAAGACCTTGAATGTTGACCCAATCCATGCCCCTCATGTTTATATAAACTTCTTTTAGGCCTCTGATGCTCCAGGGAAAATAACTCCAGCTTATTCAGCAACAACCCTGGTAACATCTTGTAAATATTTTCTGAGCCCTTTCAAGTTTCACAACATCCTTCTTAGAGCAGGGAGACTGGAATTGCAGAGAACTCCAATTGTGGTCTAACGTATTACTCTTGTTCCCTGACTTCCCCAGTCTTTGTCCACAGTAAGTTCTGGAGTGAAAAATTTGTTTAGGGTCTTAGCCATATCTGCTAATGAAACCCAACACACCATACGCATTCTTAACATCTTCTCAAATTGGGTGGAAACTTCAGGGACACAGGACCCCTCTGTTTGTGTACACTGCTAAGAATCCTGCCTTTAACCATGTAAAGTTTTTCTGCAGAATCCTCCAATCTGAAATCATCCCAATCTTTGTAACTTCCTACAGTCGCTACAACATTCATAAACTGAAATCTCCTCAAGTCCCTATATTTCTAATGCCTGCAAAATCCTCCAGTCCCGGAAGCGGCAGGGACAGGCCATTATAAATGCCGGAGGAAACACCACAGAAGCGCTTCACAGGAGGCTCCCAAGCACTGAGGATGTCACCTAGACAGGGGACGAAACGTTTGCAACAAAAACCTCCAGCTCGGTGAACAGAACCACAGCAACGAGCACCCGAGCTACAAATCTTCTCACAAACTTTGAATCCTCCAGTCCCAATATCCCTCCTTAACTCTTGTAAATGCCACTGGCCTCCACTGCCCTTATGGGGAACATTGCAGAGGAGGGAAGGGTTGTAGAGCCCGGGCCATGTTACAGAGGTAGGAACGGCTGCAGAACCTGGAGGATGGTGCTAATGTAGGAAGGGACGTGGTTCCTGCAGGAGGTTAGAGGGACTGGGACTCATAGAACCTGCAGGATGGAACCAAGTATGGGTTGTGGAACATGAAGGATGTTATGATTTGAACCACAGATCATTGCTGATTGCACCATTCAGCCTTTCTTAGAGTCAAAGAGATTTACAGCATGGAAACAGGCCCTTCTGTCCAACCTGTCCATGCCGACCAGATATCCCAACCCAATCTAGTCCCACCTACCAGCATCTGGCCCATATTCTTGCAAACCCTTCCTATTCATATACCCATCCAGATGTCTTTGTATCAGCCTTCACTACTTCCTCTGGCAGCTCAGTCCATACATGTACCACCCTCTGCATGAAAACAATTGCCCCTTAAGTCTCTTATATCTTCCCCTCTAACCATAAACCTATGTCCTCCAGTTATGGACTCCCACACCCGAGGGTAAAGACTTTGTCTCTTTCTCCTCCCCTCATGATTTTATAATCCTCTGTAAGGTCACCCCTCAGCCTTCGCTGCTCCAGGGAAAACAGCCCCAGTCTATTCAACTTCTCTCTTTAGCTCAAACCCTCCAACCCTGGCAACATCCTTATAAATCTTTTCTGAACCCTTTCAAGTTTCACAACATCTTTCCGATAGGAAGGTGACCAGAATTGCACACAATATTCCAAAAGTGACCTAACCAATGTCCTGTACAGCCATAACATGACCTCCCAACTCCTGTACTCAATAGTCTGAACAATAAAAGAAAGCATACCAAATGCCTCCTTCCCTATCCTACCTATCTGCGACTCTGCTTTCAAGGAGCAATGAACCTGCTCTCCAATATCTCTATGTTCAGCAACACTCAGTCAGACCTTATTATTAGGTGTATAAGTCCAGCAAAGATTTGCTTTGGCAAAATGCAGCACCTCGCATATATCTGAATTAATCTCAATCTGCCATTTCTCAGCCCATTGGCCCATCTGATCAAGATTCCATTGTAATTGGAAGTAACCTCTTTCGCTGGCCACTACACCTCCAATGTTGTTGTCATCTGCAAACCTACTAAGTATACCTCTTATGCTCACATCCAAATCATTTATGTAAATAATGCAAAATATTGGACCCAGCACTGATCCTTGTGGCACTCCACTGGTCATAGGCCGACAGTTTGAAAACCAACCCTCCAACACACTCTTTGTCTTCTACCTTTGAGCCAGTTTTGTACCAATTGGCTGGTTCTCCCTGTATTCTGTGAGATCTAACCTTGCGAATCAGTCTCCAATAGGGAACTTTGTTGTACGCCTTACTGAAGTCCATATAGATCACATCCAACGCTCTGCCCTCATCAATCCTCTATGTTATTTCTTCAAAAACCTCAATAAATTTTGTGAGACATGATTTCCCACTCTCAAAGCAATGTTGACGATCCCTAATCAGTCCTTGCATTTCCTTGATCCTGACTCATGCATGTACATCCTATCCCTCACAAATCCCTCCAACAACGTGCCCACCGACGTCAGGCTCACTAGTCGATAGTTCCCTGGCTTTTCATTAATGCCTTCCTTAAATAATAGCAACACGATAGTCAACCTCCAGTCTTCTGATTCTGATATCCTGTTTCTAGAGATCTTTACCGGAATGACTGTGCACAGTTTCAGGGTCCCTGGCTGGGAGATGTGAGTTCAGATGTGAACCTATTTGCCCATTCTCTCTGTGTGCCTGAGGTTGACCTGGTCACGCTCTGGTAGAAAGTGCTCTCAATGTATCTGGTAACATCCAGATCCACAGGACTCACCACAGCTCACCTCATCAAAACCTTCGTTTAGAATGTTCTTTATTTTAATATTTTTAAATGACAGTTGTGTGAGATGCAGGAATTGAGGAGTTGTCATTTTTGAAAGAATGAAACTTTTATCATTGACCCTGACCCATGCAATGGGAATTTGTGGATTCTGTTGTTCTCTGCAGACTGTCACTCAGAGGGTTGTATCACCAGGGAATCTGAGTGCAGATGGTCTTTGCCTGGTAGAGTGTGAATTTACCAGTTTATGTCGGCTCGGACACAGTGTTTCTAGCGAATGTGTAACTGTGTAAATACCTCACCCCTGGTTCAGGGGTGAGTGCACTGGGCCCTGAGCACCAGCAGCTGGGAAACCTCATGCTGTTTGTTTGTGGCAAAATTGAGAATTACAGTTGCAGATCAGAGTCTAGATTAGAGTGGTGCTGGAAAAGCATAGCAGGTCAGGCAGTATCCGAGGAACGGGAAAATCGACGTTTTGCCCGATGTCGATGTTCCCGCTCCTCGGATGCTGCCTGACCTGCTGTGCTTTTCCAGCACTACTCTCACCTAGACTCTATTTGTATGTGGGGCTTGGCACCAGACTGGGTGACAGCAGCTCCCTGACTAGATAACAGGTATGGAGTTTGGAATCCTCCTCCTGTGTTTGACCTTGTGCTATTTCGTTATCTCCCTCTCATGAGTGAGCGTGTCATGTTCTCTAGTCCTGATAGTGTCCGCTCCCTGTAAACCCTTCCAGCTGTTGAACATCTCCCTTCTCTCTCATTCCCTCCAGTCCTTCCAACCTGGCCTTGGTCTCGTATCTCCTGCAATCCTAAATTACCAATGTTATCGCATTGCATTCCTTTGAGCTGTGTGGGAACAAACCTGCAGTAGGTTTGGGCCATTGGAAGAAAAAGACAATTCCCCCTTCTCCACCTTTGCCAAACAGAGTCTGCTTGATTGTCTCTCTCCCATAAGTTGAAGGAACAATCCTTTCAGCATCCACCCTGTCCATTCCCCTGAGGATCTGTACATTTTAATGAGGACAACTGTCCTCCTGATGACCCTCAGTGGCACAGCACCGAAGTGACATGTTTATGTTCCTCGATTTTCTGCAACTGCTTCCTTTTGCTCTATCCCTCCATCATTCTGAAACTTCCCCCAGTCTGGACAGTGCTCCAAACCACTAATTACTTAGAATGCCCCCACCTCCCTACCTCTGTAAACTCCCCACATTCTTACAATTCTCCTTGTCATGTGAACGCCTCCAGCTTCTACAGTCCTTCTAAATTATTGCATCTCCTACAGCCCTCACCACTCTGTATGCTCCAGTCACTACATTTCTCCATGCATCTGTAAACCCCTCCAGTCCCCTTCAAATATGCCTATCTCTCCAAGGTCCTGCAGTTCCACAAAACATCCCTCTACGTAGAACTTCCACCACAGACCACGAGCCTCCAGATCTCAGTAATCCCCTGCATTTCTCTCTCTTTCTATTCCCACCTTCAGTCCCGACAACCCTACTTCCACATACAATATCAACAAGACCCTTCAATCCTCCCGAACTGTGTAACCCCCCAAAGGACCTTACAATTCTATCTCGATCACTGACTGCCTGCAGTGATTTGAAACTTCAGCAATTAGAGTCAGGGAATCATAGAGATGTACAACATGGAAACAAACCCTTCCAACTTGTCCATGCCAATCCAGTCGCACCAACCGGAACCTGGCCCATCTCCCTCAAAACCCTTCCTATTCATATACCCATCCAGATGCCTTTCAACTGTTGCAATTGTCCCAGCCTCCTCCACTTCTTCTGGCAGTTCATTCCAAGCGCGTGCCACCCTCTCTGTGAAATATTTGCTCCTGATCTCTCTTTTATGTCTTTCCCCTCTCAACCTAAAGCTATGCCTTATAGTTCTGGACTCACCGACCCCAGGGAAAACACTTTGTCTATTTATCCTATCCAAGCCCCTCATAATTTTGTAAACGTCTGTGAGGTCTCCCCTCAGCTTCCGATGCTGCAGGGAATACAGCCCCAGCCTGTTCAGCCTCTCCCTATAGCTCAAATCCTCCAACCTTGGCAACATCCTTGTAAATCATTTCTGAACCCTTCAAGTTTCACAACATCCTTCGGATAGGAAGGAGACCAGAATTGCACACGGTATTCCAAAAGTGTCCTAACCATGTCCTGTACAGCCGCAACATGACCTCCCAACTCCTGTGCTCAATACACTGAACAATAATGGAATGCATACCAAGTGCATTCTTTGCTATCCTTTCGACCTGTGACTACTTTCAAGGACCTCTGTACTTCATTTGAAAAATTGGAGAGACAGATAGAGTGGCCTGAGGTCTTGTGGGTAAAGCTAGTTCAGTCTAAGCGGTTAGGCAGAGCCAGTGAGGTATTTGCAGCGCTGTCTCATGAGTGGCCAGGAGATTACACACATGTTGAACAGGCTATTTTAAGTGTTTATGGATTAGTACCAGAAGCGTAACGACAGCTGTTCAGAAACATAAAGAAAGAACCAGGACAGACTTATGTGGAGTTCTATAGAATTAAACATAGTAATCTTTCTGCAACATCTCCAGTCTCCATGCGTCTCTCTGTCATGATGAGCTGCTCCAATCCACATAACCTCTCCTGCCTGTGTGCACCATCAAGTTGATACAACCCTTCTGATTTCTGTCCTGTCCTGCAGACCCGTTTGTGTGAATTCTGCCGACCACTAATACTCTCCCTATCTGTGTAAATGCCTCCAGCCACTACAATTCCCTGTGCTGCGCAGACCCCACCAGACTCGAAAGCCATCGCTATCTGTGAAAGCTCCTTCAGGTCTGTATCCTCCACCGTGCTGAAACCTGCTCTCACCATTGCAACCCCCACTATTTCCTAACGTTGTTGAGTCTCTAAAACCATCCCTATCAGCTTAATCTACTCCACTGCATACAACACTCCCAGTCTGTGTAATCTCTTCAATTCCTTCAATTCCTTCAGTTCCTGTATACCTATGTATAGGTGTGACTGCTTTGTGTCCATTGTACCCTCGTTTATATCTGCAAAAGTCTGTGTTCACTGTAGCACATCCGATGCTCATAAATGAATATGGTCTCTCACAAGCCTCTCTATGACTCTCTCCTCCAGTCTCTACAAGCTTCCCTATCCCTGTTAGCATGCACACCACTCACTCTCTCTGACATGCCTGCCAGTGCATAAAATCATCTCTCCTTCTAACTTTATCCAGTCTACAACTTCATCCATCTCCCTGCAACATTCTCCAGTCTATTTCATCTTCTATGTGCTTGCAACATTCTCCAGCCCATACCACCCTCCCTTTCCCTGTAATACTCACCAGTCCATACCACCCTCCCTATCACTGTGATGTTCTCATGTAACGATCCACAGCCCTACACACATCCCTTTCTCTGAAGTCTAATCAAAGATGCTTTATCTCTCTAACTTCCTCCAAACAATAAAATGTTTTCTCCTGCGAACATTCTGTAGCAACTGTAACTATGTTTAACCCTGCAACATTGTCGCGCCCCCAAACATCTCTCCCACTCTGTGACCTCTATCCATCCCTCAAAGGCCCTCACTCGGTGACACGCGCCATGCATTTGCAACAAGGCAAATGGAATTATAGCATTAACTGAAGAGAACAGATATGATCGAAATGTTATTGTGGAGGGGTGGCTGCAGAATGATCATGACAGCAATGTGATTATTGAGGGGTTGTAGGGTTTCAGGCAGGATCAGCAAAAAAACCAAACAAGGATTTTGTTGTGAAGAAAGGATGCAGTCAGTGCATTAGTGAGACAGCCAATTTAATCTGGGAATCAAAATATAGAGTCATGTTGAATAGAGAGCTTCCAACTGGCAAGGGGGATCTGGAAGATCAAATCACAATCCATGCTCGTTGTTAAGTTGGATACAATATTTTCTTGGTGACAGTAGACAGAGGCATGTGGAGTGGTCAATTTCTGATTGGTCGTCTGTGGCCAATGCTGTTTCACAAGGATCAGTGCTGCGATGTCTGTGTGTCATTTATATCTGTGATTCAGATGAATAGGTCATCAGTTTGATTAGTATTTTGCAGACGACATTTGGAAAGACATGTAATGATTAGAGATAGTTAGGGGAATTGTGGATAGTGAGGAAGAGTGCTAAAGGTTGCAGCACTATGTAGATCAGCTGGAACGCTGTGCAGAGAAATCGCAAGTCGAATTTCATCGGGACAAGTGTGAAGTGATGCATTTATGAAGTCAAATGGAAGAGAGAAGTGCACTAATTGACTAATTGGAAATATTGATAAACAGATGACCTTGGATGCAAATCAAAGGGGGAGTATGGTATGCTTACCTTCATTGGACACAGTATTGAGTACAGACGTTTGCATGTCATGATGCGGCTGAATGAAACTTCCTTCGGCCGTGTTTGGAATGTTGCGTGTCGTTCTCATCGCCACACTACAGAAATGGTGTGGAGATTTGGGGAGGTTGCAAGAGAGGGTTGGCAGAATGTTGCCTGGATGAGAATGTGTTAACTGTAAGGAGGTTGGACGCAGTTGGATTGTTTTGCGAGAACATCAGAGACTGAGAAGTGACTGGGTACAGGTACATAGAATTGGGAAAGGTGTGAATAGTGTGGATGGTTGGAATCCTTCTTCCAATGTAGAAATATTAAAGATGAGGGCGCCTGGGTTTAAGGTGAGCGTGAGAAGTTTTAAGTGAGATGAATGAAGCTAGTTTTCTTTACCGAGAGGGTGGGAGCTGCTCATGAGGTGGGAGAAGTGGCAACGAGAGCAAAGTTTTGAAGTGGCATTTAGACAGAAACATGAACAGACAGAGAATAGAGGGATATGGACCATGTACAGGCAGATGGGATTAGTTTAGAATAGCATCATGGTCAGCACAGCCATGGTGGGCCGAAGGGCCTATTACTCTGCTGAACTGTTCTAGTTTATAACTTCACGGCATCTACTCTGTCAAAGTCCCTCCGAATCCTGGATGTTTCGTTCAATTTCTCTCCCATTCTCCAAAACCCCAATGGGTTCAAGGTCAATCTACTCCACCTCTTCACATTGGAAAATCCCTCCATCTCCAGGATCAGCCGAGTGAACCTTTCCTGGCCTGCCTCCAGTACAAGAATGTATTTCCTTTGGCACTCATACTGTTCGTGAAAATCTAAGTGTGGTCCGACTTGTACCTTGCATCGTTTTAGCTAGCCCTCCCTAATTTTAGACTCCATTCCCTCTGTAATAAATGGCAGCATTTGATTTGCCTTCTCGATTCCCTGCTGACACTGTGAGCTACCTTTTTCAGATGGATACACAAGGATTCCCAAAATCCATTCTGCACTCAGTCTGAAACCAAACGGTGTTAGCCTGACAGTAAGTCGGGAACGTGCTGGAATGTGTCATAAAGGATATGGCAATAAATAATAATTGGATGCTTAGGAACAATGGGAGACGCATGATTTTATAAAAGGGGAATATTTTTAAATCTGTTGGATTCTATATTTTGGTGTGATCATAAATGGCAGAATAGATAAAGGTGGGGAAGGCTAATTGCGGTAGAGGGATATTTGAAATTTCAGAGGCATTTTGACAAGTTCCAACCAGGGCAAAATTATGACGAGGGAGAGAATAGGGCCCCTGAAAGATCAATGAGGCTGTCTGTATGGAATTACTGCTGATGGGAGAGATACTGAACAAATATTTTGCATTAGGGTTTACTGTGGAGAAAGACATGGAAGTTCAGGAACTTGGGAAAATACATAGTGATGTCTTGAAAAGAATGCACATTAGAGAACAGGAGGTACTGGATGTCTTAAAATGATAAAGGTTAGATAAAACCTTGGGACATGATCAGATGTTATCCAGCGCCTTGTGAGAAGCGAGGGAGGAAATTGCAGGGCCCCTCCCAGAGATATTTGTGTTATCAACAGCCACTACAGACAAACGAGACTGATGGCAGGGGTGGTAAGTTGTTGGAGGAGATTCTGAGGGAAAAGATCATCATGCTTTTGAAAAGGTAAGGACAGATTAACGATCGTCAGTATGGCTTTGTGCACAGGAAACCATGCCTCAAACCTGAGTGTGGAGGTAGACAAGTGACAGCTCAAAGCAGAGCAGTACACGATGTCCACGTGAACTTTAGCAAGACCTTTGACAAGGTTCTGCATGGCAGACTGGTTAGTAAGTTTAGATCACTCATAACCAGGGAGCGCTCAACAACCGGATACAAAACAGGATTGACGGTAGGAGACGGAGCATGGTCATAGAGGCTTACTGCTCAAACTGCAGGCCTGTGACCAACGGTGTGCCATGGGATTCGGTGCTGGGTCACTGTTGTGCATCATTTATATAAACAGTTTGGATGATAACATAGGAGTCATGGTTAGCAAGTGTGTGAGTGAGACTGAAATTCGTGATAAAGTGGACAGTGAAGAGGGTTATCAAAGAGTACAATGGGATCAACAGTACTGGTGGGCCAGTGAGGTTAAGACGAATAGGTGGCGAAATACAAGATGTTGTATTGTGGTAAAGCAGACCAGGCTGGACTTGTACAGTTAATGTTCGGGCCCTGGGTAGTGTTGTCAGTCAGTGACCCAGGGATGCAGGTACACAGTATTTTGAAAATAGCGTCACGGGTAGACAGGCTGGTGAAGCAAGTTTTTGGGATGGTTACCTTCATTGGGTAGAGCATTGAGAGTAGGAGTTGGGATGTCATGGTGTGTCTGTACAAGACATTAGTGAGGCCACAGGATTAGCATTGTTGATTATCTGGTAAATATCAACTTGTTCACGTATGTCCATTAGAGAGGGATATCTGACATTCTTACATGGTCTGGCTCACATGTGACTCCAGTCCCACAGCAATATGGCTGACTCTGAGCTGCCTCTGGGCAATTAGCAGGAGGGCAATGTATGCTGGTCCAACCGGTGGCATCCTCAGGCCATGAATGAATCAATGAAAATACATATGTCCATCCCTACCTTTGCAAACAGCTCTAGTTACAGCAATTTGTCCTGATTTTGTAACATTGTTCAGACCTTTGCCCCTCTCTGTAACACCCTCACCACCTCCAGCACCTTCAATTCTCCCTGTTCCGATCATCTGATTAAACGCTGACAATGTTTCCTCTTCCGACTGCACTCCTCCTGCTAGGAGACTCCCCAGCGATCTCTTTAACAAATGCGTCCACATTTCTAAACGTTAGCTTCTTCAGAATTGACCGTCCGAAGTGTGGGAGGAGCATTGGGAAGGTGTCGAGAACCTCAAGACTTTCTGTGGGGAAAATGGGAACCAGGAGAAAACAGCACAAGGAGTGTGCTGCCTCCCCAATGCCTCACCCACCCCCTTCCCATGGTCACCTTCTGCCCCAAGTGTAACAGAGTCTGTGAAAGGCCACATCGGTCTGTACAGCCAACGACAGACACCCCCACCCCCAAGAGTGGGAGAGAGTCAGCCTCGTCTGTGACCCACCGCCAAAGAGATGATGAGATAGGAAGGTTGACTCCCCTCTCAATTACCCCTGTGCCTTTGTTACAAATTCAAACAATTCCCTGTTAATACAGTGTCTAATAATGTGACATCACTCAGTATCTCTCCATGTGGTATCCCTCGCTGTGGCGGTCTATTTGCTGCCTCTGTCAGCATTTCTCCCTCTTACAGATGGTCTGAGATCCTGAGTCAACAGAATTCTCCACTCCAGAGATATGCAACAGCACAGGCAAGGGATGGAGATTGGGTGTTTCGAGATCTCTGCTGGACTCAGTGCAACTCTGCATGCGTTATCCTCATTGCATCAGTCTAATTTCCCATTCTGTCTCATACAGGTAATCAGGATGTTCCTAACTCCTGTCTCATCCATCACCTCATTGAAGCTGGTTAGTCAGTTAGAGAGAGAGGGAGATCTGGAGCCTTCAGTAAATCCTGCAGCCGGTAAGATCACTCACAGTAAACAGCACAGGGTGGAGGTAGTTGACTTCTATATTCAGACCTGGAAGACCGGACATAGATACAGAGCTGGGCAAGGAACAGCAACATTCTAGGTTCATTCCCACCATCTTGTGAGGGTCCTGCCTTCACCTCTGCTGTACTGGTCCTCAATGCGACAGCACAGGGGATCGCAGGCATCAATCCTGGCCCATGCTGTGTTAGTGATCTCTGTAATATCCTCCAGTCCCGATAATCCTTCCTCTGTTTCGAATCTCCTCTAGTCCACACCATTCTCCCTGTCTCTGTCTCTGTCAGGTTCTCCAGTCCCTAACACACTAATTCCTAAGCTTCTCCAGTAGATACTAAATTCCTTCATACCGGTAAACCCTGACAGCCCTGTCTATCCTTGTAAGCTTCTCCCACCAATACCACCCTCCATGTCAATGTATTTGCCTTTAACCTCTCCATCCGTCCCTACCTATGTAATCTTCTCCAGCTCATACAACCCTTCCTTAGCTGTGAAAAATTTGTAATCTCCTTATCCTTCTCCAATTCTTTGATCTTTACCTTGTTAAATTTCACACTCATTCCCAACACCATACCCCTCGCGACCACAGGAACCTCCTTCAGTTTGTGCAACCCTCCCCATTTGTGTAACTGTCTCCAACTCGCAACCTGCCATTCTCCATTGCTTTCCTATCTATGTAGCCTCCAGAGCCTAGAAGCCTTCTTATATCTGTAAATGTCTTCAGTCATGACAACTTTCCATATCTCTGTTAGTATACACAATACTCTCCTAGATAAAACAGCCCCCTCTCTGTGCCTCTTCCTTTCTCCATCCCTATCCCTATCTCCCGAATCTAATCCAGCTCCCTCTATCTCTGTAATTTCCTCCAATCCTCAAACCCCTTTGGCCCACTGACATTTCTGACCAGATGTAACTCTGTTAAATCTAACATCCTCGAGCCTCTGTAACCTGTACCCATCTGTTCAACCCCCCACTCCTGAGGAGTGACTCATGAACATCTGCAGGAGGTTACAGAACAGTTGGAGAGATAGACAGAAATGGCAAATTGAGTTTAATCTGGACAAGTCTGAGATGATGTCAAATTCAAGACGAACGTTAGGATACTGAGGGATATTGATATACAGAAGAACCATGGTGCAAGTCAGTGACTCCCAGAAAATGGCAACAGAAGTGTTTCAGATGGGAAAGAAAGCAAATGGAACACTAGCCTTCATCAGTCACAGTGTTGGGTATAGTGGTTTGCATCTGATGCTGTGATTCTATAAAACGTTTGTTTGGCCACATTTGGAGTACTGTGTGCAGGTCTCATCTCCATACAATAGGAAGGATGGGGAGGCTTTGGAGAGAATGCAAAACTGGTTTATCAGCACGTTGCCTGTATTAGGGGTTTTAAGGGTGTGTTAGATGCAAGAGGAAATTAAACAAAGTTGGATTGTTTTGTAAGAGTATCAGAGGCTGACAGGCGAATAGGCACAGGAATATAACATTTGGAACAGGGATAGATAATGTAGATAGTCAGAATCTCTTTTCCAATGTGTAAGTTTCAAATTATAGAGCGCATAGGTTTAAGGTGAGAAAGAGGAAGTTTAAACGAGATGTGTGAGGCAAGTTGTTTTCTACGTAGAGTGGATGTTACTGAAGGAGGACGTAGAAGTAGAAATGTGAGTAAAGTTTTGAAGTGGGATTTAGACAGAAACATAAACAGACAGAGAATAGAGGGATATGGACCCATGTGCAGGAAGAAGGTATGAGTTAGAATATTATCTTGGACAGCATAGACGTGGTGGGCCTGTTGCTGTGCTCTACTGTTCTATTTTCTAACTTCCCAGCATCTGCCCATCAGAGCCCCTCAGAATCTTGGATGTTTCATTCCATTTCTCTCTCATTATCTAAACTTCAATGGATTCAACCTCCACGTCCTCCACCTCTTCTCATTAGAAAATCCCTCCATTCCCAGGATCAGCCGAGTGACCCTTCTCTGGACTGCCTCCAATGCGACAATATCTTTCCTTCGGGCACTCACACTGTTCATAATATTCGAGGTGTGGTCTGACTTGTACCTTGCATAGTTTTAGCTAGACCTGCCTATTTTTAGACTCCATTCCCTCTGTAATAAATGCGAGCATTTGATTTGAATTCTCTATTACCTGCTGACCCTGTGAGCTAACTTATTCAGATTGATAAACAAGAACTCCCTCAACCCTTTCTGCTGTCAGTCTGAAACCAAATAGTGTTAGCCTGAAGGGCACCAATATCCTGGGATGTAGATTTGCTAGCACTCTTCGGGGGGGTTTAAACTAATTTGGCAGGGGGATGGGATCCGGACTTGTAGCCAAGCAAGTAGGCTAGCTGTTTATCAGAATGTCCAAGAATGTAGGGAGGCTGTGGGGAAGGTAGCACTGACAGGGAGTACTTGCGGACACAGAGATGGGCTCAAGTGTGTATACTTCAATGCAAGGAGTATCAGAAATAAGGTGGGTGAACTTAAGGCGTGGATCGGTACCTGGGACTACGATGTTGTGGCCATCACGGAAACGTGGATAGAAGAGGGACAGGAATGGTTGTTGGAGGTTCCTGGTTACAGATGTTTTAGTAAGATTAGGGAGGGTGGAAAAAAGGAGGGGGGGGTGTTGGCGTTGCTAATTAAAAATGGTATAATGGCTGCAGAAAGGCAGTTCGAGGGGGATCTGCCTTTGGAGGTAGTATGGGCTGAAGTCAGAAATAGGAAAGGTGCAGTCACATTGTTGGGTGTTTACTGTAGGCCCCCCAATAGCAGCAGAGATGTGGAGAAACAGATTGGGAAACAGATTTTGGACAGGTGCAGAAGCCACAGGGTAGTAGTCAAGGGTGATTTCAACTTCCAAATTGATTGGAAGCTCTTCAGATAAGGAAGATTGGATGGGGCGGTATTTGTGCAGTGTGTACAGGAAGCTTTTCTAACTCAGTATGTAGATTGCCCGACCAGAGGGGAGGCCATATTGGATTTGGTACTTGGTATCGAACCGGGACAAGTGATGGGCTTGTTAGTGGGTGAACATTTTGGTGATGGTGACCACAATTCTGTGACTTTCACCTTGGTTATGGAGAGAGATAGGTGCGTGCAACAGGGAAGGTTTTACAATTGGGGGAAGGGTAAATTTGATGCTGTAAGACAGGATCTGAGGAGCATAAGTTTGGAGCATAGGCTGTCGGGGAAGGATGTCGTGGAAATGTGGAACTTTTTCAAGGAACAGATACGACGTGTCCTTGATATGTATGTACCTGTCAGGCAGGAAAGAGATGGTCGTGTGAGGGAACCTTGTTTGACGAGGGAGGTTGAATGTCTTGTAAAGAGGAAGAAGGGGGCTTACATAAGGTTGAGGAAACAAGGTTCAGACAGAGCATTGGAGGGATACAGGATTGCCAGAAAGGAGCTGAAGAAAGGGATTAGGAGAGCTAAGGGAGGGCATGAAAAATCTTTGGATAGGATCAACGATAACCCCAAGGCATTTTATGCGTATGTGAGAAACATGAGAATGATGAGATCGAGGGTAGGTCCGATCAAGGACAGTAGTGGGAGACTGTGTATTGAGTCAGAAGACATAGGAGAGGTCTTGAATGAGTACTTTTCTTCAGTATTTACAAACGAGAGGGACCGTATTGTTGAAGAGGAGAGTGTGAAACGGACTGGTAAGCTAGAGGAGATACTTGTTAGGAAGGAAGATGTGTTGGGCATTTTGAATAACTTGAGGATAGACAAGTCCCCTGGGCCTGATGGGATATAGCCTAGGATTATGTGGGAAGCAAGAGAGGAAATTGCAGAGCCGTTGGCACTGATCTTTTCGTCTTCACTGTCAACAGGGGTGGTACCAGGGGACTGGAGAGTGGCGAATGTTGTGCCCCTGTTCAAAAAAGGGAATAGGGATAACCCTGGGAATTACAGGCAAGTTGTCTTACTTTGGTGGTAGGCAAAGTAATGGAAAGGGTACTGAGGGATAGGATTTATGAGTATCTGGAAAGACACTGCTGGATTAGAGATAGCCAGCACGGATTTGTGAAGGGTAGGTCTTGCCTTACAAGTCTTATTGAATTCTTTGAGGAGGTGACCAAGCATGTGGATGAGGGTAGAGCAGTGGATGTAGTATAGATGGATTTTAGTAAGGCATTTGATAAGGTTCCCCATGGTAGGCTTATGCGGAAGGTCAGGAGGCATGGGATAGAGGGAAGATTGGCCAGATGGATAGAGAACTGGCTAACTGGTCGAAGTCAGAGAGTGGTGGTAGATGGTAAATATTCAGCCTGGATCCCAGTTACAAGTGGAGTTCCGCAGGGATCAGTTCTGGGTCCTCTGCTGTTTGTAATTTTTCTTCATGAGTTGGAAGAGGGAGTCGAAGGGTGGATCAGTAAATTTGCAGATGATACAAAGATTGGTGGAGTTGTGGATAGTGAGGAGGGCTGTTGACGGCTGCAAAGGGACTTAGATATGATGCAGATCTGGGCTGAGGAGTGGCAGATGGAGTTCAACCCTGCCAAGTGTGAGGTCGTCCATTTTGGAAGGACAAATAAGAATGCGGAAAACAGGGTTAACGGTAGGGTTCTTAGTAAGGTGGAGGAGCAGAGGGATCTTGGGGTCTATGTTCATAGATCTTTGAAAGTTGCCACTCAGGTGGATAGAGCTTGTAAGAAGACCTATGGTGTATTAGCGTTCATTAGCAGAGGGATTGAATTCAAGAGTCGTGAAGTGATGTTACAGCTGTACAGGACTTTGGTTAGGCCACATTTGGAGTACTGTGTGCAGTTCTGGTCGCCTCACTTTAGTAAAGATGTGGAAAAAGTGAGGACTGCAGATGCTGGAGGTCAGAGCTGAAAATGTGTTGCTGGAAAAGCGTAGCAGGTCAGGCAGCATCCAGGGAACAGGAGAATCGACGTTTCGGGCATAAGCCTGGGGAAGGGCTTATGCCCGAAACGTCGATTCTCCTGTTCCCTGGATGCTGCCTGACCTGCTGCACTTTTCCAGCAACCCATTTTCAGCTAAAGATGTGGAAGCTTTGGAGAGGGTGCAGAGAAGATTTACCAGGATGTTGCCTGGAATGGAGAATAGGTTGTACAAGGATAGGTTGAGAGTGCTAGGCCTTTTCTCATTGGAACGGAGAAGGATGAGGGGTGACTTGATAGAGGTTTATAAGATGATCAGGGGAATAGATAGAGTAGACAATCAGAAACTTTTTCCCCGGGTACAACAGAGTGTTACAGGGGGACATAAATTTAAGGTGAAGGGTGGAAGGTATAGTGGAGATGTCAGGGGTTGGTTCTTTACCCGGAGAGTGGTGGGGGCATGGAATGCGCTGCCTGTGGGAGTGGTAGAGTCAGAATCATTGGTGACCTTTAAGTGGCAATTGGATAGGTACATGGATGGGTGCTTAAGCTAGGACAAATGTTCGGCACAACATCGTGTGCCGAAGGGCCTGTTCTGTGCTGTATTGTTCTATGTGCTATGTTCTATAACAGACTGAAATTGTTAGAAAGGATATGTCAATATACAATAACTGGCCACTTAGAAACACATTTGATTAAAGAGAATTTGTTTTTGAGCCTCTTAGATTTAATTTATTGGTGTGTATATAAATGGCAGAATTGCAAGGGTGTAGGAGTGGTGTAGTGGTATTGGGGATATGGTGTATTTGAATTATCAGAAGCCTTTCACAAGTTTCAATAAGGGCTAAAGAGTGACTTGGTAGAGAATAGGGCCCCTTAAAGATCAATAACGTCACCCATGTGTGGAACCAGAGGAGAGATATTAGACAAAATAGTCTTGTCAGTATTTACTGTGGCGAAAGACATGGAAGCTCGGGAACTTGGAAATAAATAGCGATGTCTTGTAAAGAATCCTCACCAGAGAAGAGCAAGTGCTGGAATATTAAAACGAATAAAGGTAGATCAATCCTCAGTAGCTCATTAGGTCTATCCTAGAACATTGTGGGAAGCTAGGGAAGAGATTGCTATCTCCCTAACAGAGATATGTATATTATGAACAGACACAGTGAGATGTTGGAAGACTGGAGGGCGGCTAATGCTGTTCCATCGCTTAAGGACTGCAGGGAAAAGCCAGGAAATTACAGCCCAGTGAGCCCAGTGATGGGGAAGTTGTTGGAGGAGATTCTGAGAGAAAGGAGCTCCTTACACTTACAAAGGCAAGAGCTGATTCGAGATGGTCAGCAGGGCTTTGTGAGTGGAAAACCATTTTTCACAAACTGGAAAGACTCTTCGAGGAGGTGGCCAAAGATAGATGAAGGCAGAGCAGTCAGCGTTGTCCACATGGACTTTAGCATCTAGTCAAGAGGAAGAAGGAAGCTTACTTCAGGTTGAAGAAGCAAGGATCAGACAGGGCTCCAGAGAGTTACATTGGGTGGCACGGTGTCTCAGTGGTTAGCACTGATTCCTCATAGCATTACGGACTCCATTTCGATTACAGCCTCAGGCGACTGTCTGTGGGGAGTTTGCGCATTCTCCTCGTGTCTGCATGGGTTTCCTCCAGGTGCTCCAGTTTCTCCAAAGATTTGCAGATTAGGTGACTTAGCCATGCTAAAGTAACCATAGTGTTCACGGATGTGTAAGTTTGGCGCATTAGTCAGGGCAAATGGAGAGTAATAGGGCGGGGGAATGGGGCTGGGTTGAATACTGTTTGGAGGGTTGGTATGGAGGTGTTGTGCCAAATGGCCTGATTCCACACTGTAGGAATTCTCTGAAGGTACCAGGAAGGAAGCTTGGAATGTACTTAGGGCAACTAGAAGGGGGCATGAAAAAGCATTGTTGGGAAGGATTAAGGAAAACCCGTAAGGCAATCTCCACTTATGTGAGGAACAAGAGGATGGCCAGAGTGGGAGTTGGGCCGGTCAGGGGTAGTGGAGGGAACTTGTGCCTGAAGTCACAGGAGGTAGGGAATTTCCTTAATGCATGCTATGCTTCAGTATTCACTACTGAGAGGGGCCTTGTCATTTGTGAGGACAGCGTAAAAAGGACTGATATATGTGAACAGGTTGATGTTAAGAAGGAAGATGTGCTGAGTATTTTATAAACATAAGGATAGGCAAGTCTGTTGGACCAGACGGGATATACCCAAAGTTACTGCATGAATCGTGGAAAAAGATATCTGCTGCTTTGGCGATGACCTTTGCACCCTCACTGTCCACTGGAGTCGTACCAGATGATTGGAGGGTGGTCAATTTTCCTCCCTTGTTCAAGAATTGGAGTAGGGATAATCCTGGGAATTACAGACATCATGTTCTTATGTCTATGGTGTGCAGATTATTGGAGAGGACTGTGAGAGACTAGATTTATGACTCCTTGGAAAACCATAGTTTGATAAGAGACAGTCAGCATGGCTTTGGTAGGGCCAGATCATGCCTCACAAATTTAATTGAATCCTTTGAGAATGTGATAAAAGCACATTTATGGCTCATTCAGAAAGTACAGAGGCATGGGATACCGGGAAACCTGTCTGTCTGGATACAGAATTCCTGGCTCGTAGAAGACAGAGGGTGATGATAGATGGGAAGCATTCAGCCTGGAGCTCGATGACCAGTGGTTTTCTGCAGGGATCGGTTCCAGAACCTCCTGCTCTTTGTGATTTTTTCAATATAAATGACTTGAATGTGGATGTGGAAGAGTGGGTTTGTAATTTTGCCGATGACCTGGAAGTTGGTGGAGTGGTGGATAGTGTGGAGGGATGTTGTTGGTTGCAGCAGGATATTGACAGGGTGCAGAGCTGGGCTGAGAAGTGGCAGATGGAGTTCAATCTGGAGAAGTGTGAAATCATGCGTTGTGGAAGGTCAAACTTGAATGAGTTAAATGCAGAATATTTGGCAGTGTTGTGGAACAGAGGGATCTTGGGTTCCACGTCTATCGATCCCTCATAGTTGCCACCCAAGCATATGGGGTTGTTAAGAAGGAATATGTTGCGTTGACTTTCATTAGCTGGGGGATTGAGTTTTAAAGCTGTGAGGTTATGCTGCAGATCTATAGAGCCCTGGTTTGACCCCATTTGGGATATTATGTTCAGTTCTGATCCCCTCATTACAGGAAGACAATGGAAGCTTTAGGGAGGGCAAATTGGAGATTTACCAGGATGCTGCCTGTTCTGGAGGGCATGTCTTATGAAGAAAGTTTGAGGGAGGTAAGGCTTTTCTGATTGGAGTGAAGAAGGGTGAGGGGTGACTTAGTAGAGGTACCATAGCATAAATGGCTACGATGAGTGGGAATAATTGTAAGGTGATTGATGGATGGTTAAGGAGAGAGAGGTTCTTTACACAAAGGCTGTTAGGTGGGTGGAATGCTCTGCCAGCAGTGGAAGGAGAGTCAGATACATTCGGAACATTTAATACAATCTTGGATAGACAAATGGATGGCAGTAAAATGAAGGGTATGCAGGTGATTTTGATCTTACAGTGGATTAAACGTTGGCATGGCATCATGGCTTAGGGGTCTTATGCTGTACTGTTCTGTGTTCGACGTTCGTATAGTAAACTGAGTAATAAGCTCAGATCAATGTAAAAGGATATGGCATTCAGGAGGTGCTAGTCAACTGCATACAAAATTGGCTTGATGGTGGGAGGCAGATCGTGGTGATAGACATGTTGTTTTTCCGACTGGAGGCATGTGACCTGCGGTGTAGTGGCTTCAGAGTTGTTGTCATTTGGATAAATGGTTTGGATTGGATATTGGTTTCCTGGTAAGTTTTTTGGGTGATACTGAAATTGGTGGTAAAGTAGACAGTGAAGGAGGTTATCTGTGGTTCAACAGGATGAACAGTACTTCTGGGATAGTGGGGTGAAGAATAGCAGATGGAGTTTCATTAGATAAATGTGAGGTGTTCCATTTTGGTGAAACAAACCAGGGTGGGACTTGTACAGTTAATGTTCGGGCCCTGAGTAGTGTTGTCAGTCAGAGACCCAGGGATGCAGGTACACAGTTCTTTGAGTGTCACAGGTAGACAGGTTGATGAAGCAGGCCTTTGGGTTGGTTACCTTGACTGGGCAGAGCATTGAGAGTAGGTGTTGGGATGTCATGTTGTGGCTGTTCAAGACGTTGGTGAGGCCATTATAAAAGCATTGTAGATCAGTCTGAAGAACTCATCTCGTTCACTTACCTCCTTGAGTGAAGGACATCTGACATTCTAACCTGGTCTGGCTGACATGTGCATTCAGTCCACAGCAATATGGCTGCCTCTTAACTGCCATCTGGACACTTAGCTGTGGGGCAAGGAATGCTGGTCCAATCAGTGACACCCTCATCCCATGAATGAATAAATGAAAATGCATATGCCCCTCACTACCTCTGCAAACACCTCCAGTGCAGCAATCCGTACTGGCTTTGAGACACCGTTCAGGGCCTGACCACTCTCTGTAACACTCTCACCACCTCCAGCACCTTCACCTCTCCCTGTTCATATCGTGTCATTAACTCCTGACAATGATTCCCCTTCCCACTGCCCTCCTCCTGCTAGCAGACCCTTTGCAATACCTTTAACACTTAATGGTTAAACCCTCTCTCATTTGAGGATTTTAAGTACTTTGTGGTGATTTTTTAAGCCTCATCATCTAATATGATCCATTTTGTCCCAAGTGAGGGACTGGTGGGAATTTCTTGCTGAGGATTTTCTGTTTCAATAGGATGTCCTTTTTTTGAGTGTTTTACACTGTTCCTTCAAATGTTTTCCACTGTTCATTTACAGGCACATGTTTCAGTCTGTTTAGCCTGTTTACCTTGGCCAGTTCTCCTCTCAAACTCATGTAATTGGATGTTTTTGTTTCTAGTTGTCGCTTGTCCTATTTGTGATTCATTTTAAAACTTTATATTTCTTTAAACTGCACCTCTCCAGGTGTCATTACTCATTCACTAAGTTTCATGACACAACTGTCGATCTGAGATAATTATGTCTCTAGCCAGTTGCACAATGTGTTATTCAAAGGAACACTGGAAAAAATTCTAAAATCTCCTCTTCGAATATCACTCTTGTCAGTGTGCTTGTCAAGATTATGTGAATATTGAAGTTGCACTAAATTATCACAATGCCTTTCTTAAAAATTCCAATGAGTTCCTGTTTAATGAAGTGATGAGCAATGAAATGCTGTTCGGTGGCTAAAACTGTTCTGCTTGTGTCCTTGGCAAGTAGCAGTCAGAATTACATGCAGACTGACTCTACTTCATGATCTGAGACCAAATGCGTTCGCTGTAAAGCCTTTGTTATCCATTATTGTTAGCGTTGCCCATTTTGACTGAGTTTCCACAAGCTTGTGAACGATTGAATATTTATGTTACAACTTTTGTTCGCCCTGTAACCATGCCTCCCTGGTGTCTAAATCTCTGTGTCACAAATCAGTCTACCTTATTGCAGACAATTTGTCCATTCAAATAAAGCAAATCATTTACTCTTTCCCAAAATCTCCTGTCACAAATCTATTCACTGATGTATGGCTGTAGTTAAACTTTGTCCCATCCTGTTCCTTTCTGCTTGTCTTCAGCCACATCCCCATGCTGTTCCAATGCGTCACCTTTTCTATTTGGATTTGTAAAGCTCCTTTCACCTGAACACTGTCCCTGCATTCTCTCTGTCAGTTTAAAGCTCTGTCTATAAACCTACTGACATGACTGGTCAGGACACTGGTCCCAGCACTGTTCCAGTGAGACCATCCGAATGGATTATTGTTGTAAATCAAGTATGGCATGTGGATGTCTCTGGCTGGCAGCCTTTCTTGCCCAGCACTAGCTGCCCTTGAGCTGAGTAACTTGTTCGGTCATTGCAGAGGGTAATTGAGAGGCAAACACTTTGCTGTGGGTACGTCGTGCAGACCACGTCAGGATGGGCAGATGTCCATCTCGAAAGGAGAAGTGTTTGGATCTATTGTACATCAGTAATGGTATTTGTAGATTGTCAATTACTATTTTCAAAATTATTTATTTCAAATTCGACCATTTCAGCTGGTGGGGTTCAAACCTGCTTCCCCTGAACATTAGCTGAGGTTTTGGATACATGCTCTAGCAATAATACCACTAGGCCATCACTTCGTCTGCTCAAAGGGTGTTCATCCCTGAACACTGATACCAGTGTATCATGAAACTAAACCTGTTTTTCCTTCATGATTGTTTGATCCTGTTACCTTCCAGCACTCTGGTGATATCACTCAGTATCTCTCCATGTGGTATCCCTCACTATGAGGGTCTAATTGCTGCCTCTGTTAACGTCTCTCACTCTTGCAGCTAATCCAGATCCTGAGACAGCAGAATTCTCTACGCCAGACAGCCGAGGCCGCACAGGCCGGGGATGGACACTGGGATTTCCCAGATCTCTGTGATAGTAAGGACCATTCTGCATGTATAACCTTCACTGCATCAGTCAAGTTTCCCATTTTGTTTATTTCTCTGTCTCCTGTAGGTACTCAGGAAGGTCCTGACTCAATAGACTTCCCAACTGCTGGGTGCCTCGTCCATCACCTCATTGAAGATGGTTGGTCAGCCAGAGAGACAAAGGGCAGGGAGATCTGGAGCCTTCAATAAATCCAACAGTGAGGTAAGATCACTCACAGTGCACAGAGCAGAGAGCAATGAGAGGGCTCCAAACATCAGCTAACAGGACATGACACAGATACAGTGCTGGAGGGGGAGCACAGTACACACACGCCCCAGGTCAATCACCACCCCTACTGTCAGTTTTGTTGTACTGAGACAGCATCGGGAGTGTCACAGTTATCAATCCTGGCTTGTGAGTCTTAGTGGGGAAAGCAGGCTTCCAATGAGTGTGTTGGATCTTTCTGTTCTGTGTTCTCCTTCCAACACTGTACATATACCATCTCTCATGGACCAGCGTCTTCAATAATTTTTAACTCCTATGACAGTTCCTGTCCCCGTGACCTCCTCCCGTCCCGATAGCCCCTCCACATATTTGAAATATACACATTCCAGACTACCATCTCTATCGCTGTAACTTGCTTCAGTGCCTACAACATGCCTTATCTCAGTCGTCTCCTCCAATAACTGGAGAAAGAGCCATGCAAAACAGAAACGGTTCTTTTGATCCAACTAGTCCATGCTGACCACGGATCCTGAACGAGTCGCACTTGCCTGCGTTTGGCCCATATCCCGTCAAACCTTCTCCACTCCATGTACCTGCCCAAATGTCTTTCCCATGATATAATTGTACTTTTTCTCTACCACTTCAGCAGCAGCTCATGCAATATGTGCACCATTCTCTGTGTGGAAATGTGCTCTTTTGGTCGCTTTTAAGTATTTCCTCTCCCACCTCATATTTATGCCCTCTCGTTATGGATTCCCCTACACTGGGGTAGAGACCTTCACTATTCACCCAACGTATACCCCTCATGTTTTTATAAACCTTTAGAAGGTCACCCCTCAGCCACCTACACCCAATGGAAATACGAAGGATAATGATACAAATATCTCAGCCACGGTCCCCACTGGGACATTGCCACAATGTTCTGGGATACACTTGTTCAGGACCTAGGGCTTTCTCTACCTTTGTGTGCTAAGGTCTCCAGCATCACCTCTCCTGTAATGGGGGCTCTTTACAAGACATGACTGTTTCTTTCCTTTTGTTTCCTAGTCTTTGTCCACAGTACGTTCTGACATGAAATATTCATTTCGGGTCGCGCCCATTTCCTGTGGTTCCAGGCATGGATGGTCTTATTGATCTTTGAGGGGCTCTATTGTCTCTCTAGTAGCTTTTTTGCACTTGTGTGCTGTAGAATCTCTTTGGATTCTCCTAAATCTTATCTGCCAACTCTATCTCATTCCCCCCATGTTGCTTTCCAGCTTCTCCAGCCTCTCTGTTTCTGTAAAACCCTCCAGTATCTGTAACATCTTTGTCAATCTATGCTCCATTTGCAGTTTCAGAAAATGCTTCCTGAAGCAGGAGGATCAGAATACTACACAGTACTCCAATTGGTGTCCCAGCAATGTCTTGTACAGCCGTATCATGATGCACCAACCCATTTACTCAATGCTCTGACCCATGAGGGCAAGTGTGCCTAATCCGCTTTCACCGCCCTGTCCACCTGCGATGTCACTTCCAAGGAACAATGTAACTGCACCCCTTGGTCTATGTCTGTTCGACAACACTGTCCAGAGTCCAACTATTAACTGTATTAGTCCTCCCTGGTTTATCTTAACAAAACCCAACACCTGAATTCAACTCTCATCTTTCATTTCTTGGCTCAGTTGATTAAGATCACCTTTGTTAACTGTATTCACTGCCAACTATAACATGTATTTTACTATCCACAAACCTACAAACAATAATTCATATATTCTCGATTATGTCAATAATGCACGTGTGGATCCTGCACCCATCCTTATGGCACACTGCTGGTTAGAGGCCCCCAGTCTGCACAACAACCCTCTCCCACTACCCTTTGTCTCCTACTGTCAAGCTCATTTGTGTTTGTTTGTCTTGCTCTCCCTGATCCCATGTGATCTAACCTTACTGACCAGTGCACCACGCTAAACCCTGTCAAAGGCCTTGCTGAAGTCAGGATAGACAACGTCTACTGCTCTGCCTGCATCCATCTCCTTGGTCACCTCTTCAACAAACTCTATCAAGTTTGAGAGACACTCCTTTGTACGCACAAAGCGGTGCTGACTATCCCTCATCAATCGTTGCCTTTCTAAATGCATGTAACACCTGTCCCACAGAATCGCTTCCAACAACATTGGCACCACTGACATCAAGTTAATTGGTGTTTATGTCCCTGGCTTTCCCTCGCAGCCTTTCCTAAATACTGGCACAACATTAGCCACCCTCCAGGCTCCCAGCTCACCACCTGTGGCTGTCAGTGATAGAAATATCTTTGTAAGTTTCTTCCCTAACTTACCCCAATGTCCTGGGATATACTTGAGTAGTTCCCAGGGAGTTGTCTAATTTTAATGTGTTCGAAAACCTTTGGCACCCTCTGTTCTCCAATATGGAGTCTTTTGAATACATCACTGTTTATTTCCCTGCTTCCCTGGTGTGTCTTCCACAGTAAGTTCTGACGTGAAATTATTGTTTCGGATCTCACCCATTTCCTGTGGGTTCACACACGGATGGCTTCATTCATCTTTAAGGGGTCACATTCTGTCCCGAGTTAATCTTCTGTTGTTAATATACTTGTAAAATCTCTTTGAATTTCCCTGAACCTTCACTGCCAAAGCTCTGTCAGTTCCCGTTAAGGCCCTCATGGTTTCCCTCTAAACCCACAATGTTCTTCAAGGGATTGACTTAATCCAGCTGGCTATATAGGACATGTGCTCCTTTTTGTCTTGACCATAGCCTCAATATCCCAAGTCATCCAGTGTTTCCCACTTGTGTCAGCATTGTCCTTCACACTATCAGGAATATGCTGGCCCTGAAATATTAATTTATCTCTCTTTTGAAAGAATCCCACTTGCCCAACGTCCCTTTATCTGCAAATAGCCTTCACGAATCAACTTTTGGACAGTCTTGTCTAATACCTTCTAGATTGCTGGCAAGTCCAGTTTTGACCTTTAACTTGTGGACCAGGCCTGTCCTTTTCCATTGCTATTTTCAAACTAATAGAATTGTGGTGACTGTTCAAAAGTGCTCCCCCACAAACTCTTCAGCCCCTTTCACTACCTTGTTTCCCAAGGGGAGGTCAGGTTTTATCCCTTTCTCCAGTCGGACCAGTTACATACTGATTGAGTCAGTTTTCTTGAACACACTGAACAAATCCCTCCCATCCAACCTGTGGACATTCTCTGGCAGTCCCAGTCTAGGTTTGGAAAGTTAAAATCCCCCACCATTACAACCCTATCCTTCTTACAGGTATCTGAGATCTCTGACATATTTGCTGCTCAATTTCCCGCCGACTACTGCGGGCCTGTAGTACCGTCATATCAAACTGATCATTCATTCTTATTTCTCAGTTCCATAACAGCTTTACTGGGCGATCCCCCGGAATATCCCCTCTCAGTGCTGCAGTGATGTTTTCACTGATCAGAAACTCCACTCCCCCTACTCCCTTGCCTCCCCATCTATCCTTCCTGTTGAATCTGTCCTCTGCAACAATGATCTGCGAGTCCTGTCCCTCCCTCAGCTGTACCTCTGTAATTCCTGTCATTTCCCAGATCCATGTTCCCATCCATGCCGTGCGTTCATCTGCCTTCCATGTCAGGCATTTTACATCAAAGTAAATGCAGTTTAAATGATGAGTATTCCCTCATTGCCTGCTGTGCTCTTGCCTGGTTATCAATTGAAATTACTCTGTTGAAATTCTGTCCCAGCCTCAACCTTCAGACTGCAGCCTGAGTCCATCCCCCTCACTGTGGACAACACCCTCATCTTTCCTGTCTTTTGCAAACCTGCTAATGATATCTTCTGTTTTCACATCCGAGTGATTAATGTCCATAATGAACAGCAATAGCTCCTGCACAGATTCCTGTGAGACACCCGCTGGGCAAAGGCTTTCAGTCACAAAACCAACCCTCCACCAATTGTGGATCCAAATTGCCAACATACCTTGGAGCCCCCCTTCTGGACCAGCCTTCCTTGTGGGACCTTGTCGAAGACCTTAATGAACTCCATGGAACCCATATCATCTGCACTGCCCTCATCAATATTTTCAGACACCATTTCATCAGACATGATCTTCCTGTATTAAATCCGTGCTGACTATCCCTAATCAATCCCTACCTTTCCAGTTATTAATTCAAACTGTCCCTCAGAATTGTTCCCAATAATTTCCCTCCCCCTGCTGTCAGACTATCTGGCTATAATTATCTGGCCTATCCATGCCGCCCTTCCTGAACAAAGGAGCCACATGAGCAATCCTCCAGTCATTCGGCACTTCACCTGTGGCCGGCAAAGTATTAAATATATCCACCAATCTCCTTCCTTACCTCCCATCGTAGCCTGCGATAATTTCATTGGGCACTGGGGAGTTCTCCAACTTTTTATGCCTGTGAAAATATTTAATACCTCCTCCTTATTGATCTTACCATGTTCTAGAATCTTACCATCCCAACTCAAATCTCTGGCTACAATGCCTTTCTCCTGTGTGAATATAATGGGAAGAATTCATTGAAGACCTCACCTACTTCCTCTGGCTCCATGCACAGATTGTCCCTTTGGTTTCAAACAGGCCTCGCTCTTTAGCTGGGAAGCCTCTTATACTAATGGTGGTGATGAAATATCTTGTGGCTTTCCCTCAGTTATATCTGCCAAATATATGTTATGACTATTGTTTGTCCCTCATTTTCTCAATTCCCCTTGTCCTCTCTATACATGTGAATGGTTTCACCTGATATTATTGAACTGTATTTCATTATCAAACTCACGATATCACTTGATCAGTATTCGCTAGACTTGCTGCCTTTCATACTCACTCTTCAAGTAACATGCTGGCCCCAAGTTTTCACAGCATCACTTTTAAATACTCCCACTTTCCTAATATCGACACAACTGCAGGTAGTTCCTCCCAGTCTGTTTGCCAGATCCTGTCTAATGAGCACGATACTGATAGGAGACTCAATTGTGACGGGGACTGTGTGGCTGCAGAAGAGACCCCAGTTTGGTGTGCTGCCTCCCGGGTACCAGGGTCAAAGATGTCTCTGAGTCGTTCTTGAATATTCTGAAAGGGAGGGTGAACATCCAGAGGTCATTGTGCACATTGGCTCACATGACAGAGGTAGACAAAGGCATAGGCCCCTGTGAAATGAGTACAGGGAGTTAGGTAAGAATTTAAAAAACAGGATATTGAGGTTAATGATCTCCAGATTACTCCCAGTATCACGTGCCAGTGAGGAAAGAATTAGAAAGATAGGCCAGATGGATGTGTGGCTGAGGCGCTGGTGTAGGGGGCAGAGTTTTCAGTTCTTAAGTCATTGGGATCTCTTCTTGGGTAGAGGTGACCGGTACCAGGGGGATGGATGGCACTGGATGCAGAGGGGCACCAGTATCCCTGTGAGGAGATTTGCTTGTATTATCTGGCAGGATTGAAACTATTTTGGCAGAGAGTTGAGATCTGAATAAAAGAGAGGGCATCAACTAGTCAGGGAAAAATACATCAGCCATCGAGTGCAAGTTTCCTATCCAGGATATCCGGGGCACAGATAGGGATGGAAAAGACATTTGGTTTTCAGGGCATTAATTTCAGTGCACGAAGCCTGACTGGTAACGCAGACAAGTTCAGACCATGGATTAGCTCTGGGGACTGGGATATTATAGCCAGAACAGAAACATGGCTGAGAGAAGGGCAGGACTGGCAGCTCAGTGTTCCAGGATACAGAAGCTACAGGCATGACAGAAGGGCAAGAAAGTGAGGAGGAGGAGTTGTCCCTTTGATTAGGGAGGACATAACAACAATGCTGAGAGACAATATTGTTAAGCGGTCATCAAATGAGGCCATTTTTTTAAAAGTTAGAAACAAAAAGTTAATGGTCAGTCTGCTGGGATGGTGTTCTAGACCCCCAAATAGCCAGCGGGTACGAGAGGAGAAAATGTGTAGTGAGTTTACAGGTACCTATAAAAATAATAGAGTAGTATTGGTGGGAGATTTTAACTTCCCATGGATTGACTGGGTCACACAGAGTGCAAAAGAACCGTACGGGGTGGAATTTGTCAAATATGTCTAAGAAAGTTTCCTAAATCAAGATGAATGGGGCTCTACGCTACTCAGGCGGGTGCAACACTGGACGTCCCCTCAGAAAAAGAGGTCGGGCAAGTGACTGAAGTGTCAGTCAGAGAGCACTTTGTGTCCAGTGACCACAACTGTCTTCGTTTTAACAACGTTATGGAAAAAGATCAGACAGGTCCACAGATTCATGTCTTAAACTGGAACAGGGCCAATATTGGGGCCATTCAGAAGGATCGAGCAAGGGTTGATTGGGTGAAGGTAAAAATCACACAACACCAGGTTAACATCCAGCTGTTTACACAGGAACCTTGATTATCTGAACGAGATGGGCGGGCAATAGTATATTCAGATAAATGGTTATTCGATTAATCGATTCCATGCCAATCCTCTAGGGCTCAGAGTTTTTGGTAATGTCTAGTTCCCATTGAGGTGACTGGGCAGCAGAAAACCATGGGTGAGGCCTCACGTCCTATCAGACCCCAAAAACGCCCCACTGCTCGCCCCCAAACTCTTCGAACACTGCCCCCACCCACCGTCAACATCGCCCCCCCCACATGTTCCCAAACCCTTCCAACACCAACCCACGCCAGCCCCCGCCACCAAAACCGTCCACGCTATCCGCCCCGCCCCGTTCCCAAACCCATCCAACACCGACCCACCTCACCCATCCCCAAACCCATCCAACATCACCCTCCGCCCACCTCCAACAGAGCACCCCACCCGCCCCAATCCAATGCAACATCACCCACCACCAGCCTCCAATAGAGCACCCCGTCTGCTCCCAAACCCATCCAACATCACCCTCCGCCCTCCTCCAACAGAGCACCCCGCCCACCCCAAAACCCATCCATTATCACCCTCCACCCGCCTCCAACAGTTCACCCCCAACCCCCAAACCTATCCAACATTGACCCACCCCGCCCGCCCCAAACCCATCCAACATCACCCTCTGCCAGCCTCCAACAGAGCACCCCATCCGCCCCAAACCCATCCAACCTCACCCACCACCCACCTCCCACAGAGCAACCCGCCTGCTTCCAAGCCCATCCAACACCGACCCATGCCAGTCCCCCGCCACCAAAACCGTCCAGTGCCACCCTCCACTAGCCATCCGCACCGTTCCCAAAACCATCCAACCTCCCCCTCAGCCCGCCCCCAAACCTGTCAAACGCTGCCCCTGCCCGCCTCCAACAGTGCCCCTCCACTCGGTCCCCAACCCTTCCAACACTGAACCCCTCCCCCCGACCGCCCCATCCACCGTTTGTGCCCTTACCCCAGTTTGCCCCGCCCCCTGTACGCCCCTGCCCCGTCATCTCCTCCTCCTCCTGGGCAGCCGGAGTGGACACCAACAGTAAGACAGCTGCTGCCTTTGGAGGGGTAAATCTCCAAATAGCGCCCGCACACACACATGCACACACACACGCACTCATAGCCACACACACAACACTCCTCATGCCTGTAACTGCATACAGACAATGCAGCTCTCCCTTTTATATCTGACATCTTCCCCAACTTATAACTCTTATAGTTCCTCACAATATCTCACCTCCTCCACTCCCATCTGTGCTAGAGAGCTCTAAAATGTATTTATTCTCTTTTAAACTTCTGATCACCTAAAACATCTCCCTTTTAAAATTTTTAACCCCTTCAGCTTCTGTAACTCTCCATATAACTGTAACCAATGACAGCACAGGTCCCCTTCCTTAAATCTCTCTAATTACCATGGTTGTATGTTTTAAATTGGCACTTTTCATTCTCCTTATCCATCTCAGGACTTCCAATCCCTGCAATCCCACTATTTGGAATGCGCCCATTCTCTGCACCTCTTCATGTCCTGGGGGACCTTGAACACTACCAGTGCACCAAAAGTTTATAGTCCCCCACCCAGTTACTGCGAGTCTTCTAACTCTGTGACATCTAACAGTCTCCAGGACCATACAACACTTGCTGGCTGTTAATTTGCATTTGTTGAAGTCTACACGTCTCTGTAAGCAGCTCAGAAAAAGCCCGTTGGACTATACAAAGCTCCATCGTGAACAAGCCAACATCTCTCTATTTCTTTTGCCTTTTTCAGTGTCTGCAACTCTCGCTGTATCTTCCAGTAACCTGCTTTAGTTGCTGCAGGTCTGACTAGCTCCTCGTATAATCTGTTCTATCCCCTACAGCTCCCTCAATCACTGTAACACCCTCTGCTCTGTCTAATTCTCCTCTTTTCCACTGTCTTCCAGGCACAACGGCAATCCGGTAAGAGAGAGTGCGGAATGGGATGTTATAAATCTCAGCTGAGGCTCGAGACCTACCATTACGTGGGAGTCACAAGGGGAGAGAACCTGAGACAGAGCAGCACAAAGCAGGAGAATATAAACCAGCAGGGAGTATCGAGAGCGACTGGGAGTTGGGTTTGGAGAAGCAGCAGAGCAGGAGGCTGTAAATCAGCACCGAGTCACAGAGGGAGTGACCATGTGAGGGAGCAAATTGGAGCAGGAGCATGAGGCTAACATACCTGGGAGGCAGCAAAGTTGGAGGATATAAATCAGCACTGAGGATCGAGGCCTAATCGTGAATGGGAGTCACAGAGATGGTGACCCTGTGAGGGAGCAGATGGATTGGGAGCTGGAGGATTACACGTACCTGGGAGTCACAGAGATGGTGACCCTGTGAGGGAAAAGATAGAGTGGGAGCTGGAGGATTAGACGTACCTGAGTGTCACAGAGACGGTGACCCTGTGAGAGAGCAGAGTGGAGTGAGAGCTGGAGGATTACACGTTGCTGGGAGTCACAGAGATAACTGTCTGCTGCTGGGACGGGCCTGCACTGAGTTTGAAGGAAGTACAAGAGCCATCACAGAAAAGGCTGTAACTTCATTGGCCGATAATACACCGTTATTAGTGACTGTCAGTAAATTGATAGAAGTTAGCAAATTTATTTTTTCAACATGTGAAGTAAGGATTGAACTCAGAAATAAGCGGGAGATGTGAAATTCTGACCCAATATAATACATTACCCTCATTAAGCCACAGTTGAATAAGGGAGTTAACCATATTGTTATTTCCCTGATGGTAACTTCATTCTAAGTAATTAATTAAATTACTCTAGACATGTTGCATTTTAAGACATGGCAAGACATGTTTGGCAGATGGAAAATGTGTTCTGTTACATTGGGATGCCATAGCCCCCTGCCGGAGCTCAGACAGTGAGTCGAGACTCTATGGGCCATCTGTAATGCTGAGAGTTAGGGGGATAGCACACACACAGAGCAGATCACCCTTCAGACATGACAGCCGAGAAGAAGAAAGGGAATAGAGGACTGGACAATCGAAGAGAAACAATTAGGGAAGGAAGAATATCCTGAATTCACCTCCCAATTCAGTTTTCCAGTTTGGAAGCTGATGAAGTTGCGGATTGCTCAGGGGAGTGCAATCGGAGCCATGTCTGTGGCACCATCAGCAGCCTGACTGTACAGGGAGGGGAGGGAGATAGAAGGAGGAGCAATAGGCACAGGGGAGTCAGGAAATTGAATAAGGTGTCGGTGTTTCTGTAATTCCAGGATAGTGGGGTTAAGAATGTCACGATGTCTGCAGACATTCGTCTGGGTAGTGAGGGGTGCAGTGTGCAGTAAAAGGTCATGTCCATGTTGGTAGGAATGACCTGGGTAGGAAGGGTATAGTGGTCTGGGTTTCAGAATTTAGGGAGCTAGGTGGATGGACCTCAAATGTAGCAATCCCTTGGTTACTGCCAGTGCCATGTCCAAGTGAGAAGAGAACTCTGGGTTTTAGGTATATCAGAGTATGACTGGAACGATGGTGCAGCACGAAGGGCTTCAGATTCCTGGGACATTGGGACTGGTTCTGGTGAAGGCAGCAACTGTACAAGCCGGATGGGCTAACGTGACATAGCTGGGACTGAATTTCTTACGGGGTGTTTGGGATGGATTGAAAATAATTTGGTGTGTGCTTAGGATCCAAAAAGGAATAGTAGCGGAGAATACCAGGATTCTCAAAATAATGGGAGATACAGTTGGTACTAATTTACAACAACACGTTTATCAGTGGAATTTGGAGAAGAAAGAAAGCCTTAATCTGAGGTACTCTGCATGGACATGAATACTCGGGGTGTGGGGAGTTCCAGATTGGTGTGTGGAAACCTGATGCACTGAACCCCAAGAGCTGGCTTAAGGAATAGCAGGACGGGGTGGTAAACATTGCTGGATATAAAGAATTCCAAAATGCTAGAAGGGAAGGGAAAGGATGAAGGTAGAAGTACTGGTTTTGATTAGCGTTAGTTAAGGAGTCCAAGAGAAAGAGGATCCATCCAAGGACAAAATTAATTTGGCTGGAGCTACAGAACAAAAAAATGTACAATTACACTGTGAGGTACAGTCTGTTGGCCAGCAATCATTGGAAAGGATGGAGATGGCTATTTGAGAGCGAAAACAATACTACAGAGTAGTTACATTGAGAAACATAATTTATTGACTGGGTTACTGTTGGTGGACGGTCATGAGGGGTTAGTGTAACTGGATTACACGGAGGAGAGCTTATAGCAGGAGTATGTGTTCAGCCCAAGACAGCATGTACTGTTGGACCTGGTCCTTGGGAAAGAGGTGGGGAAAGTGGATCCAGTATCAGTACGGGAACATTTTGCGGCACAGTGATCATTTTATTGTAAAGTTCAGGATGATGGTAGAGAATGTTATGCAATGATTGAGAGTGAGAAACATTAGTTGACTCAGAGCAACCTTTAATGGGGAAAGAATGAAGCTGGGAAGGTTTGACTGGAACACCAAGTTGGTCAGAAAAATGGGCTCCCTTCAAAGAGGAGGTGGCTTGGGTCCATTTGAGGAATTGTCCCTCAAATGGGAAAGGGAGGATGGTGATGGAGAATAACAATAGAATTGGTATCAGATCGAGAATATGATTGGGGACCAGGAGGAATGCTGAAGGTTCAGAGGAAGATAGTAGAGCGGGGGGACGGGAATTATGGGAAAACTGAGAGCCAAAACCGAGCTGTCCCTGAATCCTCTGCGGGAGCCTCATAGTGAGCTTATAAAAAGATGGAGTAAGGCTGGTTCGAAACTAGAAAGAGGATTTATACCTGGAAAAAGATCTCCGCAAGTAGTTCGGATACACTTAGATCCATTGTCGCTAAATGTTTGACTGAAACATTCAGGAGGAGTTTGGATGATTTTTGATACAAAATAAATGTGTACCAATGTGAGGGAAAGAGGAGATCATTACTCAGCAGAGAGCTCAGTTGAAGAGCTGTTGTAACCACGATCGGCCAAATAACCCCCTTCTGTGTCATAAGGCATCTGTGTCATTCAGTGTGATGTCTTGAGAGTCCTCCAAATCCAAAAAATCCTGTTTTTGTAACCTCGTCGATCCTGTATGATATATTCTAACCTCCATCAGCCAATGTAGCCCTCCTGATCCCTGTAATTCACACAGGCCATATAAACCTTCTTTCTCTGGTGTCTCCTCCAGCCTCGATAATCTTTTCTCTGTAGAAAAACTTATCAAATCTTTACAGCTCTCCCCTTCTCTGCAACTACTATGATCCATAGAAACCTAATCTGTACAATCTCCTCTAATCCAATCAATGTTACTAACTGCCTCCTGCCCTGACAGATTGCAGGATCTCCATAAACTCCAGCCACTACAGTGATCATTATATCTCCAACTTCCTCCAGCACTGACAACCCCGCCCATCTCCTTTCTTTGCTCCAGTCCCTACAATTTTCCGTGTTGTGTAACTGACTCCAATGCCTAACCAGCTGTGTACCATCCTCCAGTCCCGATAATGCTCCCGATTCTGTAACCACCTTTTGCCCCAACACAGCTCACTGTCTCTGCAACCTCCAGATTCCAAATCCATCCTGATCTGTGGACACACCCCAGCCCTCGATCTCTCTGTATGATCTACCAGATGTTAAAACTGAAATAACTCCTCAGAGGCCAGTATCCCGTCACCAAATCACCTTTTGTTTCTACATGCACGACACATGGCAGTGACCCACGTTAGCTCAGAGCCGGCTCCTATAGTGAACAGAGCCCCTGGTGCTCCTGTTTATTTTTTTTTTGAAACAGGCCCTTCGGCCCAACGAGTCCACACCGACCCGCCGAAGCGTAACCCACCCAGACCCGTTCTCCTACATTTACCCCTTCACCTAAGGCTACGGGCAATTTAGCATGGCCAATTCACCTGACCCGCACATTTTTGGATTGTGGGAGGAAACCGGAGCACCCGGAGGAAACCCACGCAGACACGGGGAGAATGTGCAAACTCCACACAGAGAGTCGCCTGAGGCGGGAATTGAACCCAGGTCTCTGGCGCTGTGAGGCAGCAGTGCTAACCACTGTGCCACCGTGCCACCCCTGCTCCTGTTTATTTATGTCAGCCAGGATTCCCTGATTGAACCAGGTTCACAGTCCCAATCAAGGAACATGTATTAATGAGGTTTACCTGACTGACCCCATTCGAATCACTATAAAAACACTCCACGTATCTGTAACGTTCATTAACACCTACAAATCTCATCGTCTCTGAAAGCTCCTCCAGTGTCTCTGTAAAATTATCCAAGGAAAGTCATGTCCCTTTCAGTAGACCCTCCTGTTATCAATCTCCTGCAGGACCAGTGCAAGCTTTCTTTTCTGTTTTCTGTGAACTCTCGATCTCAACGTCCTCCACCCACAATGTCTCTTACTAATCTCTCACCGCTTTCCAAAAATTTGTTCGTCATTTGTGTGTGATCATCTCCATAAGGGGGAAGAGGATTTTGAAGCAGAGAGCTTCATAGGGCACAAATAGGAGTGTTTGTAAATACCAGTTGGTTTACAGAAGTGGGAAGGGTCATGGAATATGAAGGATGTTCCAGAGACTGGCCGTTTATAGGCACAGTGGACAGAATGTTTATTTCTGGTGCAGAGACAGGGAGAGCTATATCATGTGATAAATTGTTCAGGTAATATTTTTATCAGGTTTCAGGGAGGGTTTCTCTCTACATGCTCTTGTAGCCAGAATATTTATCTGGCTGGTCCAGCTCCATTTTAACTTCAACTAAAACTTAAAACTATTCTTGTCTTTGCAATCTCCTTCCACCTCTAGAACAACCCATATCCCTGTAGTATCTCCCAGCCCTTACACACCTTCCTACCTCTGTAACCGCCTCTGGACCCTACAGTCATCCTGTGCTCTGCGCTTGCTGACATCCCTGAATTCGTTATGACCGATTCAAAAAGGCCAATGAAATGGTAGCTTTAAATAGTACGAACCAGGTCAGGTATCTGTCATTATGGAGATGTGGCTGCAGTGGGACCACGACTCAGAACTGGATGATCAAAGGTTTTCCCATTTGTACAGTAAGGACAAAAAAGTCCAACACAATAAAGTAGCGTCGTTTATAAAGAATGGGAGCAGTATTATTGTGATGCTAATCAATGAACACACTGCTCCTTCCGGCCCTCTCCCCTCATCCCTATGTATTGATCCTGTCAGATATTGGTAACCTTTGAAAGCTTCAGAAAATAGCACAGTATAGAGAAGATCACTGTCTACATTGGACTAGAAGTTACGTTTTCTAAAAGCCCTAGTTCTGTCTCCCGGAGACTATAGGCCTTCAGGTGCAGATCCAGGCACCTTTGTATAATGGTTTGAGAGTTTCTGCCTGTAATCTGTTTCCATGTGTGACTCCCAGATCCCTATCATAACTCTTGGTGAAATAGCAACTTGCCTCACCACTTCTCTAATATTTCAACCAATTATATTTGTGCCTTTTTTCAATCCGGATGCAACAGTTTCAAGTTCTTTCGAACCGCTTGTCTGTCACTCAATAACTGCTCTTGAGGATGTTTAACTTGTTCTCTGCACATATGGGAAAACAGTTTATGTTGGTCAATCCATTGACTCATAATCGAGAGCCACAGAATTATAATAGTCTGTTGTTATAACATGAAGGAAATCGGTGGAATTTAAAAGTAACCATTATGATTTATTATTAAAAACCCATCTGCTTGACTCAAGTCCTTTTGTGAAGTCAATGTGTGTCATGCTTCCCTAGTCAGGTTTCCGTGTGACGTTGATGATGAACATGTGGGTGTACTGTACCTTGATGAGAATTAAAAGCCAGCAATAGCCACCTGACAGCACCAAGTGTTCGGAAAAATAGATATAATGTAACAACTCGTTTAGCTCATTGTCTCGAGACAAAAATCTATTCAGCCAAACAGTTTAAATTCTATCCGAAAGTACCCACCTCCAATCAAGTTTGAATTTAATATATTGACAATCTTAAAAGCCAATGACACAATCCGACGGTTTGGGGTACAAGACTGTGAAAAATTGAACAGTTCAGAGTAGAACTGCCAAGCTACCAGCAGGTAAAGACTGCCTGAAGAATCGCTCTCCTAAAGGTACTTTTATTGATGAGTAATTAGTGAAGCAGAATTCACAAGAAGAAAAGAAGACAGGAATATGGAGAAGAACCGAAAGCTTCCTGGTTTTGAGATAAGAAGTCTTGTTTTGTAAATCTTAATTAGGAGTCTTATCGGGCTAGTATTGTGGAGGGGGAAGGTCAAAGACAGGTTAGAGGAAGAAGTTGTAAATAGTCGTTCGTTTATTATTCCCTGATAGACTTTAAGAAATAAAGTTGTTAATTTTTACTTTTAATAGATTTTGAATCTAGAATTATCACAGATTACTGCATGGGGTAAATCTATTCTCTGTTGCTGGTTTTAATTAAGCAGGAGAATTTATCCTGCATTGTTACACTACAAGCCCATAGCTATGCGTTTTACTCTTTACTGTCCTGTGGAACAGCTGAACCTGCCACTCAGTTCAAGATCGGCATAACATGCTACCCTGACCAGGGCTGCACACATCCTGTGAGAGAACACCAGAAGTAAAGATAGCTCCCTTCGTTTGTTTCTCGTATTCATACAGCTTACTTCCATTCAGGTAGGTGATCATCCCCTATTTTGGGTGTATTCAATCTCATTGAAATACTCACCGAGAGTGATGCACATCTCCATAGACATCTCTGGTACTACCTTTATTGATGCTGTCATACAGCTGTAATGAACTTACAAATTCCATGTCAGTCATAGGGCATAGAGAAGGAATGGTGTTTTGTGGCACAGAAAAGAAACCGATGTCTACGTGAGAGAAGGGAATTATTACGATCATCCCTAAAAGTATTGTTGAGGCAGATTTGAGGTACTGTAGATTGACTTTCTCTCACATTTCACCAGACTAATCCCTGGCATGATGTCACCATGAGCAGTGAATGAAGCTCAGTGAGAGAATAAGAGGTGATTGCATTGAACCTTAAGGGGGATGGACAATCACTCATGATGCTCAAAACAGACACTGTTACGGTGATAAATTCCATGACTTTTTTTCACTTGGGTTACATGATTATCGATAGTTTAAGAGCCTTTAAGAATGATCGATCCAACCACCCCCACTCCCTATTTCAATTGAGACAGAGAGAGAGAGAGTGAGGGGTGGGGGACCAGGCTTTTGAATAAAATCTCCCAACATTAATACAGTCCAATTGGTGCGTGATCCTGCAATGAACGTCATGTTATCTATCATCCTGACAGCAGCCGCAATACCTTCATTATAAAAGAGTTAACTCTTCCCTGCAGCTTCTGACCTCCATGGAGAACATGGGTGTGTCTTCTCGGAGATGGAATATGCCTCCTTGAGACTTGACACAAAACAGTCGACTTTCCTCCTCACTGCCAGCAAATCGTGTTAACGTAGCACACGTTCTACAAACAATGGAACCATGATTAACATCATGGAGTCCTCTATCAGTGCAGTCTCGGTTTCATTGGTTTGTCATGTTGGCATATCACTGACACCCGCCTGTTACTGCATAACTATCTCGTGGGGCTGAATAGCCTCCTCGTTGTCTCATGGATGAGATTAAAGTGTTTGATTGGCCTCTGCCTGTTCTTGTTTAACAGCTCGATGTACTGACCCTTCTCTTCCTGTGGAACACGCAGGAGGATTAAATGGGTTGTCCCTCTTCTTGTGGTCGGGGACAAAATATTCTGAATATTGTGTAATCTTCAGTCATCATCCCAACTTCAGATCTTATGATGGGGAAAGACATTGATGGAACAGCTGAAGGTGTTTGTGCTGAGGAGGCTAACTTGAAAGGATTATTGGCCACCAACCACAAACATCTTTCTTTGTGCTCTGAAAGATCCAGACAAGTGGAAGTTTACACCTGATTCCCATTCAGCTCAAATAAGTAGGTGGTCCCGGTGCCTGTCAACTGTCACCAAAAACAACTTTGAATAAATGCAGACATCTAGACACCACAAACTTCTGGGGAAGGGAATTCCCACTTGAACAGCCCTTTGAAAATTTCTCATTTGTGTTCCAACCAATGTTGGAGGGTCACTGTTTCTCTTTCGAGTCCCACTCCTCCACTGGTTACACCAATCTTAAATGCAACCAGCTTAGAGAGGTGGCCAGTGATATAGGTCTCAGAGTAGGTCAATTTCTAAAAAAATATAAGACACAGCAAATTGAACTCATAACAAATGGTAAAATGATAGAGTGACCCAAACGTTATTCTGCTTTGAAATTATTCTTCTCAGACAAGCTACTGGTAGTTGGATTTCTTTCTGGAACAGTTGGATTTGGCTGAATTCCCTTTGTTTCAGGAAGTGGAGAGATTCCATTGAATCCTTACCAGGAATCCTTCTCAAGTGGTACAGATAATTCAGGGATTTTCTGGTCTCACACTTTGCTATCGGGCGGAACAAAGTAAGAGAGAGAGATCAATTGGCTGCTGCTTCTCAGGCAGGGAACATTTTTATCCCTCTCTATGTTGACATGCTTACATGTGTCTGGGTAATTTGTAAATAGTCGTCGGTGTCTTCATAGTATGTGTGTTAATATCAATACATCTTTTCCTTAAAGTTTATTCTCTAGCTTTAGTCTCCCTGACAGGAGATAATATGCATCCAGTTGATACCCTTTTCAGAAAGTCATGGATAGTTCAATACAATTTCTCAGCTCAGATCGAAACTGTTAATCCCCCATAATAAAAGGCCGGCATTCCAGGAATGAGTAAAGGGAAACCTCTTTGAAAATCTTCCAAAAGAATTATATCCTTTTATTTTAGATGAGGGGATCAAAACTTCACACAGCGCATCAGGTGTAGTCTCAGCAATGCCCTGTACAGATGCAGTAAAACATCCCTGCGATTAAACCTGATACCTTGTGCCAAAAACAACATCATTCCACTTACCTTCCAAATCACATTCTGCATCAGCGGATTGACATCATATGATTCATGTCCCCGGAACATGGAAACCGCCTGTATCACTAAGTTGTGCAATCGCTCTCCATTTAAATTGTTTACCATTGTTTTATCCTTCATGCCAAAATAGACAACTTACCTTATGTTATTTCTGCTGAAGGTTTGCTCACTAACTCTTTCTGACTGTATCACATTGCAGACTCACTCCATCCATTTGATGACACATTGAATGACCATTTTGTTATACGAGCTAATTGAGCTCCAAGCCATTCCCTCCCCTTCCGCCAGATCTTTGATACAGATTGTTGATCATTGATGACCCCACAGTGATCCCTGAGGCACTCCATCAGTTACCCCTTTGCAGCCTGAAAATAAACATTTGTCTCTATTCTCGATTTCCTGTTAGCCACAGCTTCCCTGTTCCTGTGTATCCATTCAGGCAGGTTTAATGGCCACCTCCTGGGCTGTGTCATATACTAAACAAGCTGAATTACTTCATTCTATGTTCCTGTGTAATTCCTTAGAGGGGCAGAATGGTGTCGTCCTATCTCATTGTAACGATTCTACAATGTAACTGTCTCGAGGGGTGGATTGAGCAACTACACATGGGGTAGGAACAGCAGTGTATCCCTGTAACAGACTCGAGGGTGGATTGAGGGAACAACAAGGGGTAAGGACAGCAGTATGTCTCTCTAACAGCCTCGAGGGGTGGATTGAGCAACTGCACATGGGGTAGGAACAGCGGTATATCTCTGTAACAGCCTCGAGGGTGGATTGAGGGAACAACACGGGGTAGGGACAGCATTATAACTCTGAAACAGCATCGAGGGTGGATTGAGGAACAAAACATGGCATAGGGGCAGCAGGGCTATTTGACTGCACCATTCATGATGCACATGGCTGATCAAAGTGTGCCTGACCATCCGTCTCCTGTCTGTTCCTAATAAACATTGACTCTCCTGTCCAGCAAAGATCAGTCGCGCTCAGCCTTGAATATATTCATAAACCGAGTGTTCACTGCACCCTGAGGATGAGGACACCACAGGGACACAACACTAAAGTGAAAGGGACATCCTTATTTCATTGTGGGACCTGTTATTGTAAAACTGTGTTAACTGAACAACAAATCACCACCTCTTTTCAGACATAAGACAGACTAATTAGGAAAAAACATAAATCATTCCAGACTCCAAACCTGTCCCACATTGCCACTGACCCTGACCAATCAAATATGTATCAAACCCAGCCTCTGCTGCTGTCTCGGGAAGAGAATACCTGATAGCATATCACCACATGAGCATGAAAAAAGGAGCAGAATGAGGCTATTCGACCAATAGAGTCTGATATGCCATTCAATAATTTCTTATATGTTCCTCAACCTCATTCTCCTGCCTCCCCCGGGGATCATTGATCTCCTTATCAATCAAAAACTTATTTATTTGTGTCTTAATGACACTAGTGTTTGTATCTGTGTGTGCGTATGTGTATACATCTGCTTGTCATCTGTGTATTTGTGTGTCTACGTCTGTCTTTCTGTGTATCAGCCTGTGTATTTCTCTCTGTGTTTGTGTCTATTTGTGTGTGACTCTATATGTCTGTGTGTGCATGCCTATGCCCTTGTATGTATTGTGTTTGTTCGTATATTGGGGTGTTTACCAATAATTCTGTGTATTTCTGTGTCTGCATCTCTGTGCAGTGAGGTATCTGTGTTTTTTTGGGGGAAGTGAAAGGACTATCGATGGAACTTCCAGTGGGTTTAAAGTGAGAATTGTCTTTCACTGAGCACTGCTCCTTAATCGGTTGGTGGGACATAGATGTTTCAGACATTCCATGCGAGGCATCCCAGTCCACTCCATCTTGTACTAGGGTCCTCCCCACATGGCGGGGAATAGGCGGGTGAGGGAATGGATATTGGGAACTCCAGCAACCGGCTTGGCCATTTCTGTCCTATTCCAGGCTGTTTCTCTTGGAATGGGAGAAAGGGAGTGAGAGAGTGAGGGCAGGAGTGGGTGGCCCTGCTGTTATTGCTGGTGGAGGTGTGGCTGGGGGGAATTTTGAGGTATCCGAATGAGTCAGTCAACAATTTTGAATCCATACCATTACTAGTATGGGGTGTATTGCGTAGGTGACAGAGGAAGTGTGGGAAGGAAGTTGCTACATTAAATAGTGAGAGTGGTAGTGCCTGAGCCTTATTTGGAGATAGAGCATGAGGATTGTCTGGGGTTAGGTGCTATAACAGATACACAGTGAGTGTGAGGGAGCAGAGAGAATATGGTGACCTTTATCCTGACAGAGTGGGGAGGATATTGATGCTTCGAGGAGAAAGTGAGGACTGCAGATGCTGGAGATCAGAGCTGAAAATGTGTTGCTGGAAAAGCGCAGCAGGTCAGGCAGCATCCAATGAACAGGAGAATCGATGTTTCCGGCATAAGCCCTTCTTCAGGAATGAGGGAAGTGTGTCGAGCAGGCTAAGGTAAAAGGTAGGGAGGAGGGACTTGGGAGAGGGGCGTTGGAAATGCAATAGGTGGAAGGAGGTCAAGGTGAGGGTGATAGGCCGGAGTGGGGTGGGGGCGGAGAGGTCAGGAAGAAGATTGCAGGTTAGTAAGGCGGTGCTGAGTTCAAGGGATTTATAGAACATAGAACATAGAAGAATACAGCGCAGTACAGGCCCTTGGGCCCTCGATGTTGCGCCGATCCAAGCCCACCTAAACTACACTAACCCACTATCCTCCATATACCTATCCAATGCCCTCTTAAATGCCCATAAAGAGGGAGAGTCCACCACTGTTACTGGCAGGGCATTCCATGAACTAACGACTCGCTGAGTGAAGAACCTTCCCCTAACATCAGTCCTATATCTACCCCCCCTTAATTTAAAGCTATGCCCCCTTGTAATACCCGACTCCATACGCGGGAAAAGGTTCATACTGTCTACCCTATCTAACCCCCTAATCATCTTGTACACCTCAATCAAGTCACCCCTAAACCTTCTTTTCTCTAGTGAAAACAGCCCCAAGTGCCTCAGTCTTTCCTCATACGATTTTCCTTCCATACCAGGCAACATCCTGGTAAACCTCCTCTGCACCCGTTCCAATGCCTCCACATCCTTCCTATAAATTTGACTGAGACAAGGTGGGGGGAGGGGAAATGAGGAAACTGGAGAAATCTGAGTTCATCCCTTGTGGTTGGAGGGTTCCTAGGCGGAAGATGAGGTGCTCTTCCTCCAACCATTGTGTAGCTATGGTCTGGCGATGGAGGAGTCCAAGGACATGCATGTCCTTGGTGGAGTGGAAGGGGGAGTTGAAGTGTTGAGCCACGGGGTGGTTGGGTTGGTTGGTCCGGGTGTCCCAGAGGTGTTCTCTGAAACGTTCCGCAAGTAGGCGGCCTGTCTCCACAATATAGAGGAGGCCACATCGGGTGCAGCGGATGCAATAGATGATGTGAGTGGAGGTGCAGGTGAATTTGTCGCGGATATGGAAGTATCCCTTGGGGCCTTGGAGGGAAGTAAGGGGGGAGATGTGGGCGCAAGTTTTGCATTTCTTGTGGTTGCAGGGGAAGGTGCTGGGAGTGGAGGTTGGGTTGGTGGGGGGTGTGGACCTGACCAGGGAGTCACAGAGGGAGTGGTCTTTTCGGAACGCTGATAGGGGAGGGGAGGGAAATATATCCCTGGTGGTGGGGTCCGTTTGGAGGTGGCGGAAATGACGGCGGATGATACGCTGTACATGGAAGTTGGTGGGGTGGTAGGTGAGGACCAGTGGGGTTCTGTCCTGGTGGCGGTTGGAGGGGAAGGGCTCAAGGGCAGAGGAGCAGGTAGTCGAAGAGATGCGCTGCATCTGCTCCCAAGAGGACCAGTTCCAAAACCGTGCAACCCAGATGGCCTCCTTCTTCAAGGACCGCAATTTCCCCCCAGACGTGGTTTCCACAGCATCTCGTCTACCTACTTGGGGAACGTTTCAGTGAACACCTCTGGGACACCCGGACCAACCACCCCGTGGCTCAACACTTCAACTCCCCCTCCCACTCCACCAAGGACATGCAGGTCCTTGGACTCCTCCATCGCCAGACCATAGCTACACGACGGTTGGAGGAAGAGCGCCTCATCTTCCGCCTCGGAATCCTCCAACCACAAGGGATGAACTCAGTTTTCTCCAGTTTCCTCATTTCCCCTCTCCCCTCCTTGTCTCAGTCCCAACCCTCGAACTCAGCACCACCTTCCTAACCTGCAATCTTCTTCCTGACCTCTCCGCGCCCCACCCCACTCCGGCCTATCACCCTCACCTTGACCTCCCTCCACCTATCGCATTCCCAACACCCCTCCCCCAAGTCCCTCCTCCCTACCTTTTATTTTAGCCTGCTGGGCACACTTTCCTCATTCCTGAGGAAGGGCTTATGCCCGAAACATCGATTCTCCTGTTCCCTCGATGCTGCCTGACCTGCTGCGCTTTTCCAGCAGGATATTGATGCTTGTCCTGTATTGATGGACATTTCTTCGGATCATTTCAGCGTCGAGGTGAGTCCCCCCAAATGACTTGTCCAAGTCTAGCACTATGAATGACAAAGACCTGTCCCTCAGCTTCCACAGAATCAGTTTGGGTAGAGCTTACAATATGGGAAGGAGAAGCAAATATTTGTATGTTATATATCGAAACCAAACGGCTGCAGACAATCTCAGCATCACATGCTCTGGAAATTCGATAGGCAAGCATTGTGGATATCGCAGTCTTATTGGATGGTCTCAAGTTGCATCTGAACTACATTAACTAAGTGACTGCTCATGTTGTGTAAAATAAATTTTGTAAGTGTATATGTGGTGGGTTGAAGAACATGCTGTGAAGCAAACTAGAGAGCAGGTTATTTCGGATTTGGTGTTGTGTGGTCAGAATGACGAATTAATAACCTTGGACTGAAGCAGCTTTTAAGAAATAGTGACGTTGATAAGGTGGATTTTACACGGTGTCTGCATACAATATAGAATGCTTGATCATTCTGGCTAAACATCATGGAAGCCTGGAGGCTGGAGGGTCAAGTTTGCTCCAGTGTGTTGAGAAAGTGCAATATAACATTCAGTGGGAGGCAAGCAATGATTGTTAGAGTCATAGAGTCCTGCTGCACGGAGACAGGCCCTTTGGTCCAATATAGTCCATTCCGACAAAATGTCCATCCACGCTAACCCCACTTCCCTGTCATTGCCCTGTATCCTTGTAATACTTTCCTATCCGTGTATTTGGCCAAATGACTTTTAAAGGTTGTGAAAGTAACCAACTCAACCTCTTCTGCTGGCAGCTCATTCCATACGCGCAAGAGGTTCCCTGTGTAAAACTTTCTTCCTCAGGTTCCCTTTCATTGTTTTCCCTCTGGCCTTAAACTGATTCCCTCTAGTCTGTGATTGCCCGACCCTGGGAAAAAAAAAGACTGAGTGCATTCACTCTGACCGTGCCTGTCATGATTTTATACACTTATATCAGATCCCCCTCAGTCTCATACACGCTAATGTAAAAGGTCCGAGCTTGTCCAACCTCTCCCTATAACTCAGATCATTGAGACGGCAACATCGTTGTACATTTGTCCTGCACTCTTTCCAACTTAATAACATCTACGACTCTAACAACCATTGTTTGCCTCCCAGTGAACAAAACTGACCATAACGCTACCAGTATGGCCTCACCAGCATCCTGTATAACTGCAACGTAACTCCCTAATTTCGATACTCAGTGATATACACTGATGAAGGCCAGTGTGCCAAAAGCTTTCTTCACTGCCCTGTCTACCTCTGAATCATCTTTCAGAGAACCATGCACCTGAATTCCAAGGACCTTCTGTTCCACTACAGTCCTTAGGACTCAACCGTTCACCATGAAACTCCAAACTTGATTTGACTTGCCAAAATGCAAGAGCTTTCACTGATCTATATTAATATCCATTTGCAATTTGTCACCCCACTTCCCCACCTGATCAAGGTATTGCTATAATTTCTAAATTTCTGATAACCTTCCTCACTCTGCATGATGCTGCCCATTTTAGTGTTGTCTTCATACTTACAAATCATGCCTGTACATTCTCATCTAAATCAGAGATATATGTAACATGTAGTGGTCCCAGCACTAGCCCCTGAGCCATTCCAATAGTCACAGATATCCAGTCTGGCCAGCATTCTTCCAGTATTGCCCTCTGCTTCCTTTCATCAAGCCAGTTTTCTATCTAATTTTCCAGTTCCCCCTCAATTCCATGTGATCTAACCTTCCAGAGCAGCGTACCATGTGGAAGCTTATTGAAGGTCTTACTGGAATCCATCTATGAGGAGAACGTGAGGTCTTCAGATGCTGGAGATCAGAGCTGGAAATGTGTTGCTGGAAAAGCGCAGCAGGTCAGGCAGCATCCAGGGAACAGGAGAATCGACGTTTCGGGCATAAGCCCTTCCTGAAGAAGGGCTGATGCCCGAAACGTCGATTCTCCTGTTCCCTGGATGCTGCCTGACCTGCTGCGCTTTTCCAGCAACACATTTCCAACTGGAATCCATCTATGCCATGTATACTATCCTGCCCTCCTCAACGTTGCTGGTCACTTCATCAAAGAACTCCAACAAATTTGTGAGTCATGATCTCCCATGCACAAAGCCGTGCTGAATTTGATGAAGGGCTTTTGCCCAAAACATCGATTTTCCTGTTTCTCGGATGCTGCCTGACCTGTTCTCTTTTCCAGCACCATTCTAATCTTACTCCGAACCATACCGTCGTTCCAAATGCATCTATATCCAATCTCTCCGAACCTTCTCAATTAACTTGCCTACTGGATTTTAGGTTTACTGGCCTTTAGTTCCCAGGTTTATCTTTTAGCCTTTCTTGAATAAGGGCTCAGCATTTGCTACACTCCAGTTGTCCAGGACCTTAGTCGTTGGCCAGCGATGATGGAAAAGAACCAACCAAGGCACCCGCAATGTCTTCTCTATCCTTCTGCAGTGTTTCTGAATATATCTGGTCAGGACCAGGAGATTTTTATAAATACTGCAAAGTCTGAAAAATATGTTATTTATTTCAGGTACAATCACCAAAGAAAGGGAAAGTGACTCAATGAAGGTTAACATAACAAATTAGAAAACATATTAATCATAGGAAGTGACTTCAGAAGAATTCCAGATATTGTGGAAACCTGAGCATTCTCAGAAATTAACGATCCAGACAAGGAAGGCCATGAAATTGATAAGGAAAGAAAAAAAGAGAACGTGCATGCTAACGAAAAGGAACACAAAGACTGCATCAATCTACGATCTATATTTCAAAGGAAACAAAATAAAAATAAGGTCAAAAGTGGAAATTTGTAATCGGGAGAGGAGAGCTTATTGTGGGGGACAGGGAAATGACCAAGAAAATAACCAGTTACTTTGTATCAGTCTTCATGCAGGAAGATCCAGAAATACCAAGTGATCATTTCGGCCTTCTGCAGCTAAATACATAAAGTCAATTCATATCAGTAACAAGGTAGTACTTGAACATGGAGCTGGATTGAGCATTGCTAAGTCTGACGAAACAGATGCACTTCCTCTCAAAATGTCTGAAATAAATCACCAATAGAAGTATTAATTGCACTGTTGATGTCTGTTGGTGATAAGTAAGTGTGTGTTTGATACAATCGTTGGTCGGTTGGTTGGCAGTGAGGAGAAAGGCCCTATGGTACAGGAAGATACAGATGGAATGGTCAGAGGTGATGCACTTTGGAAGAAGGAGCCAGACAGGTGAGGACTCAATGAATGGCAGCACACCAGGAAGCTCAGAGGGTGTTTCTTCACACATCCCTAAATGTGACTAGAGTGATTAATAAATTTTTCAGAAAGCATAGGGGAGCGTAAACACAGCCTTAATACATCGAGGCATAGATTAAAAAAGCTATGCGGAACTTAGGTGAGGCCAAGATGGTATACTGTGTGTAGTTCTGGGAGCCACATTACAGGAAGGATGTGATTGCACTGGAGAGGGTGCAGAGGAGATTCACCAGGATGTTCCCTGGGATGGAACATGTTAGCTATGGAGAGAGTCTGGATAAGCTCGGGTTGTTTAGTTTGGCGCAGAGAAGGCTGAGGGGACCGTGATTCAGAAGGACAGGATTACGAGGGACATGGACAGGGTGAATAGACAGCAGCTGTTCCTTTTAGTCAAATGGCGACACTTTTAAAGTGAAGGGTTTAAAGTTTAGTGAGGATTTGAGGACTGTTTTTCAGAGTGTGTTGGCGTCTGGAATGCACTTCTTGAGAGGTGAGTTGTCATGGTAACCTCACAACCAATAGAAAATACATGGTTGTGCACTTGAAATGCCATACGACTCACGGTACGGGTCTTGTGTCAGAAAGTGGGTCAAATGTAGACCGTGCTGTATTTCGGATGGTACAGAGTTTGTGCTTCTGTAATAGTATGGCTGTGGAAGGTCAATCATTGACTAGCTTAAGTTAGGAATTAATAGGTTTCTGAAGAATATCTCATCAAACTTTATATGCATGAACTTGTAATATCTTCTGAAAATATGTAAATGGCAAAATTAAGAGAAAAAGGTGCAGCTTTATTACAGTCTGATACCAGATAATTGAGGACAGGGAAATAGCAGAACTATAGAGCAAATACTTTAGTTTTGCATTCACAGAAGAAAACAAAACAAAAAATAAAGCTTCCCAACAATTCCAGGGAACTTTAGTCTGATGAGAAAAAGTGAATAGAATGAAATTAACAACTACACAGTTTTAGAGAAAGTATTGGACTGAAATTAATGGGCATAGACAAAGTCAACAGTAACTTATGAAATGGGAATCATATTTGAGAAAGTGGCTTTTAGCAAAATTATGGGGAAGGTATCAATGCAATACGTTTGGAATCTCAGAAAGATTTTTGATAAAGCCCCAAGCCTATTGTGCGAATTCGAATCCTATGGGACTGGGGCTAATATATGGTCATGGTGTTAGAATGGGAGAGCTGGCAGGAAACAGTGAGTAAGATTAAAACCATGTTTTTGAATGGAAGGCTTGGAGGATATAACAAGGATCGGGATTTGGGATGCAGCAATTCCCAATACACATCATATCTTTGGTTGAGAGGCTCAAATGTAATATTCCCACGTCTGATGACAGCAGTAAACGATGTCAGCTTGTGAGTGTATGAGTGGCATGTAAAAAAAAGCTCCAAGGTGATTGAGACAAGTGAAATGACTGGGCAAATACGTGGTAGATGGAGAGCAATGGGAGAGATGAGATTTTGTGTACTTTGAAGGGAACAATAGAATGGCAGCCTATCATTTCAAAAGGGATTGGTTGAAAAATGTTGATGTATAAATGAACTTAAGCTGCATTTTTGTTTATTTCTGCGCAGCCCTCTGAGTCCATGTAAGTTAGTGAGTTCTGAAGCTAGAAGTCAATACTGGGAATGGCATTGGCACGCTGATAAGTGTATATAGACCTAGCAAGTAGGGAGCTGTAACATTGCAAAGGATCTGGATCTCCCTGTACACCAGTCACTGAAAGCAATATTGCAGGAGCAGAAAGCAGGCAGGCAGATAAATGGTGTATCTTCATTTCAGGGGGATTTGAATGCAGGAGTAAGGGTCATTTACTGCAGCTGTAATGGCCTTAGTGGGACCCCATCTCGAACATTGCGCAGTATTGTGTGCAGTTTTGGCCTCCTTACCTAGTAAAGGACAAATCTGACATTGAGGGAGAGCAGTGAAGACGTATCTCTGGGATGACAGGCTTGTTGTGGGAGCAGAGTTGGGGAAACTGGACTTGTATTCCATGGGCTTTAGGAAAATGAGTGGAGATCTCATTGAAATATGTAAAACCCTGACAGTATGAGACAGACAGAAAGCAGGGATGATAATTTCCCAGGCCGGGATGTCTGAAACAAGGGGCCACTGTATTAGGGTCAGCCAGACCAGTCTGCATTGTGATGAGAATAACTATCTGCACTCAGAGACTGGTACCCTTGGGACCTCTCTCCCAAATCAGGCTGTAGAAGACAAGTCGCTGAATATAAATAAGGATTTCTGGAAATTAAAGGGACAGGGAGAGAGCAGGAGTATGGTGTGAAGATAGAAGATCAGTTATCATTCCCGGTGGTTCTCCAATAATACGGTAGCTGTGTTCCTGTGCAACACTGTGTTGTAGATAATTGTGCAATATTAATAATGGGGCCAATGGGGAAAAGAGGGTAAGGGGCACATCTCCGCACCCCCTCCCCCAACTATCAGTAAATACCAAAAAATAAGTTTAGTCTAACACGCACACTAGCACAGTCTAAATAAATCTTTAAATCACATATTTTTATGGAACTGTGCTGTAAATGTAAAACTTTCACACGACAGTCACTGACTACAGCAGTGTACCATTCACCACACTCATCACCAGAACGCGTGCGAGGCTGACTGACCACGTGATGCAGAATGCTAGTTCTCCTCAAGATTCTATCCCCACCCCACACCCGTTTGAAATAAAGTTCCTCCTAAATGTAGACTACAATTCCCAGTTTCCGGCTCAGTTTCAAGGCTTGCAGAGCGGATTGCATTCTTGTTTTGGTGAACGCATTGACTGTGCAATTTGCAGAAAGAAGATTCCAAATCTAGATTTTCCTGTTCAGCTGGTGCCCGGCAAGGAACCGCGTCACAGTGAACGGGAATTCATTTTATAGAAAACGGTTCACGAATTGCATTGCTGTCAAATTGTATTTAATAAACACGTGTTTTCGGAGAACTGCTGTATGTTGAATGGAGGAGCAAAATTGATGGGAGGAAGGCACTACAGCAGTTCTCATTTTATATTTCACAATGTTTAATTTCGATATGAACATTGTATGGGGAAAACTGCATTCAGGAGATGTTTGGACATGAATTAGCATGGGGAAATCTCAATGTGTTGGATAGCCTACTCATTTCACAATGTTTCTGTGCAGTCTGTTGGAAAGCTCTGTAAATGTTTCACAAGCTCTCAGATGTTAGGAAGGAGGTCACTGCAGGGTCAACAGGGCGGTGTTTCCCGTTCCCTTTTCCGATACTGAGGCTGGTGCCAGGAGTCATGTCCACATGGGGACCTAAGGCAAACCACACTGAGCAGATTATTTCTGTACAGCTTGACAGTTCTGTCAAAAAGAGCTCCCAATAATTTGATTACGAGATGATACTGAGGGGGTGGTAATTGGTAAGATTGTAATTATTCTCCTCTTAGGGAATGGGGCATCGTTGAGTAATTTTTCACATGGCCAGGGAGATGTCAGAGTTGGAAATGGAATGAAACTGCTTCCCCAGGGACAGGGCATGTTGTGCAGCACAAGTCTTCAGATCAATTACAGGAATGGGGTCAGGATCCACTGCCTTTGTTGTATCTATTGTGTTCAGCTGATTCTTCATGTCATGTGCAGCGAAGCGAATTGCTTGAACACTGGCACCTGTGATTCTGTGGGCATCATGATGAGTGTGAGGTGGATCACCCACTCAATGCGTCTGGCTGAGGATAGTTCAGAGAGCACATACTTGACTTTTTCACTGATGTACAGGGTGTTCCGGTATTTAGGATGACGATATTTGTGGAGTCGTTTCCTCCAATAAATTGTTTAGTAGTCATCGGCATTTATGTTTGGATTTGGTAGGACGACAGAGCTTAGATCTGATCTGTTAGTCTTGGGATCATTTCACCCTCTCCATCAGACGTTAGTCCTGCTGTTTCGAATGCAACCAGTCAAGTGTGGTAGCTTTAATGGGTTGTCATCAGGTTTAGGTGCACGTGATTCCGACCCTGGCATGTTCACCCACATTCGTCACTGAACCATGGATCGGCTTGATGGTAATGGCAGTCTGATGGATTATCCTTGGGAAGAAGTCACAGATTGCAATTTAATACAATTCTCTTTGTCCTGCTGCTGTCTACAGCATCAGATGATAACCCAGTTTGAGTTGCAATATCTTTACAATTCAATTCTACTGACTGTCCCCCAGTTCACACCGAGACCCTTTCACCCATCAGCCCTGTATTCTGTGACCTACCTGGTTTCTGATGCAGTAACACTTCAATTTTCATATTCTCATTCTGCTGAGGGCCTCTCCCTGGTGTCATGCCTCTAATTTGTTACTTTGACTCAATCCATTTAAAGCAATAATCTAAATCGTTTCTTTTTCCACAATGTCAACTTCTGTATTTGAAGTAAATGTGTTTCCCTCTATTTTTCTCCCTGACCATGATTAAGAGCTCTGCAGCGTCAGTGATACCAGACCTATGTAGTTTCAGAGTCAAGGAACTTGTGCACCATGCATTATTGTTCAGGTCCCAGTGTACTCCATGTTGAACAGGATGTTTGAGCATCTTTGACGTACTTCTTTGGAAATTGTCCAAAATCAGAAATTGCTGAAAATGTTGCAACATCTTCTGGAATGAATGCAGAGTTAACATTTCAGATCCAGTGATCCTCTACAAGCTCCCAGTGTCTCCAGAAATGTTTGTATTTTTATTTCCAATATCCATAGTTATTTGTTTAGTGAAGATTTGTTCTGTGCCTATTCATTTCTGGAGAAACTCAGCAGGTCTGTCAGCATCTGCAGAGACAGAAAAACAGCGTGAGCATTTCAAGCCCAGTGTGATACTTCTTCAGGACTGAAAAGGATTGGAAACTGGGCTTTTTAATCCTTTGCCAGAGATGGGGGATGGGTGACAAGGGGAAGAGGGAGTGGCAAAGATAAGCGGGATTTTTGCAGTGGTGAACGAGAGGATTATATAAAATTGGTTTAAATTAAGGTGTGAATGGGGGAAAGGGATTGTCTATACGAGTGCAAGATAAAGAAGGCACGACCACACAATGTCATAGGGAGGCCAGGAGGGAAAATGTTGACTCTGTGGCATTATATAGATCTGGCCATAAATACGTTTTCACTGTCGAGATCATCACCCCCTTTAGACAAAGGATTTCAGGTGCTTGACTTCTTATTGGCACTAGTAAGCATTTCATGCTGCCTAAGCATTGTAACACGGAGAAAAACAAATCACCGTATGAAGTTTGGGCTGAGTATTGTTTACCCGTTATGTTTAATATAGTTTCAAATTTGCAGTATTTATCTTTAAATGCTTGTTCTGTATCAGGTGAAGTGTAGAAGGTTGCGGACTGACATTATAGAAGTTTCTAAAATCATGAGAGGTATGGATAGGGTGAATAGTCAAGATATTTTCCACGGGATGGGTGAGTTCAGCCATAGTAGGCAGAAGTTGAAGGTGAAAGGGGAAGATTTAAAATGGACGAAGGGGCTACGTTTTTATACCATTGCGTGGTGTGGGTATGGGATGAGCTGCCAGAGGAAGAGTAGTAGATGCCAGTAGAGCTACAACATTTAAAACTCATTTGTACAAACCTATGAATGGGAAACATTTAGAGGTCTATGGGACAAATGAAAGCATATGGGACAAGCTTAATTTGGAAAACCTGGCCAGCATGGACATTCAGAAAAGCTTCACACAGGGTCAGAGTGGTTTTGTGAAAGGGAAATTATACGTTACCCTGTAAAATCATGCAAAGTATTTCTGGAGATGCCTGAGAATGTAACACGCAGACTTGATAAAGGGGATCTAGTAGACACCAGGCTTTCCAGAGATTTTCCACAAGGTATTACAAAACAAAAGTTCTTACACAAGACAGAAGCTCGTAGGATGATGGATAATGTATTAACTTGGGATGATGATTGGTTAACACATAGAAATCAGAGAGTCAGGATTAATGGATCTTCATGATAAAGGTGTATCGACTGGAATACCACAGCTATCAGTCCGATGGCATCAGTTATTTACACTCTATACTGATAGACTGAAGGAGGGAGCTGAGTGCAATATTCATCCGGGTTTGTGGATGACACTGAGAACAAAAGGGCGGGCTCTTATTTAATGGAGAGGACTTCCAGAAAGGGACCATACAAAGAGATTGGACTGTATGAAGCATAAAGTCAGCATTCTGATGCAGCAAGTAACCACGTTGGTTCATTAGACAGGTTCCTGGGATGAAAGGGTTGTGTTACTGAGAATCTCTAAACTGGTGAGGCGATTATTCATTGGGGTTTAAATGAATGAGGAGTGATACTGCCGAAAAATACAAGGCACAGAGATGCCTAGATAAGGTACAACTTGAAAATTTGTTACCATTCTTGGGTGGAGTCTCGAACTCGAAGATATAGACACCGAATGTGGAACATCAATTTCTATCTGAGATGCAAAGTGATGATTTTTCTCAGAAGGTAGTGAATGCCTGGAATTCCCAAACCCTGAGAGGTATACAGGGATACAAGGAGTCGGCAAGAAAGTGGAGTTAGACCTGGAGTAGATCAGCCATGTTCATATTAAGTGACAGGGCAAGCTTGAGGGGGCGAATTTATTAATTTCACATGTTATGCTTTTGGAAAGTAACTGGTTATTTTCCTGGAAGTTGTGTTGTGTAATGCTACATTCGGATGAGCAGAGGATTTGTTTGAGTTAACCCTGGGTGGGGTATGGGGGCTGTATTCATATCGAATCTGGGACATGTCTTACATCTCGAGCAGAAATTGTAGAGAGGGGAAGCTTGGAAACAGGGATTGGGGGTGAGTGTCACTTCCTGACCCAGCCTGGAGTTTCCAAGTACATTTCCAAAACTACACCTAACCATTGGAGTGGCTCGATCTGTCCCTGTGTAGCAGGTCCGAAGGGTTGAATGGAACATCAGAACATAGGGCTGAGGGACACGAGTGGGCCATTCGGCCATTCTACACTATCCCACCAGTAAATACGATCGTGTCTCATCTCATTGTGGTCCCAGCTGCACTTTTCTCTCCATGCACCATTATCCCTGATTCACCTGTCTATAGAAAATCAGACAAAGCCAGCCTCGATATAATATAAAGATTCAGCCATCCCAAACGTCTGGGAAAGAGAATTCCCACTTGAATGAATTCCCACTTCGTGAATTTTTTCTCACTCCAGTTGTGACTGAGGATGGACATTGTCACTATTTCCTTTTCTAGTCCCACTCCTCCACTGCTTACAACAAATTTTAGATGTAACCAGGTTGGCGATATGGTTGATTATAAAGATCTTAGCCTGGGTCAGATTCAGTGATAAGAACAAGTCAGGCAGATTTCTTTAGTCAGCCACAAGTTACTAACAGAACTAACGGAGGAGTATGGTGGATCTGTGGGTCGCACTGCTGCCTCACATCACCAAGGAGCTGGGTTCAATTCCAACCTCGGGCGACCCTCTTTGTGGAGTTTGAACATTCTCCCCGTATCTTGTGGGTTTCCTCCCAGTGCTCCAGTTTCCTGCCACAGTCTATATATGTGCAGTTTAAAGTGGATTTCCCATAGTGCCCAGGGATGCGTAGGTTAGGTGGGTTAGTTATGGGAAATGCAGGGTTACATGGATAAGGTGAGGGGAGCACATCCAGGTGGGATGCTGTTTGGTGGGCCAGTGTGGACTTAATGGACGGAATGTCCTGCCTCCACATTGTAGAGATTCTATGACAATGACAAGTTTGGACGATACAAACACCCAGTGTGTTTATACCTAATCCACTCTCCTCAAGGTCTTGTATTTTTTTCTCTCATTCTAAGAGTAACCTGTTAAAACCTTCATAATATAAGCCTTTCAAACCAGGAATACGTGAAATGAAATATCTCTGAACTGCTTCCAATGTAATTATATCCTTTTTCAGATTAGGAGACACAAAAAACTAATCTCACACTCAGATCATAATGTTTATAATTGTTTTCTCAAAGTGCTGTGAGTCTTTGGAACACTATTCCCCACAGAGCAATGGAGGCAGAAATATTGAATATTTTTGAGGCACAGACGGAAGGTTCATAAATAACAACAGAGTTCAGGATTATCGAGGAATGGGCAGCCATGTGCTGTGTGGGGGGAAATGTAGACAGTGGTATCAAATGACACTGCTTCAGAACCTCCAGGAATATAATGCAAAATGAAATTATAATATCGATAAAATGTTAAGGGGGAATACAAGATGGCGGCGATCCAGAAGGCCTGCTTTGCTGGGCTCTGCATCAATGCACGGGGAAAGTGGTTCTCTAACCCACCCCATCCCAGCCATTTACTTAAAATTCAACACTAGAAGAGTGATAGAATCTTTACTAATCCCGTTTTATCGCGTGGAAATGACAAAACATGGGAAAGGATCGAGTAAGTCCCAACACACGGTGCACCGGTCAGAAGCATCGAGCATGCCTGAGGCTGTAGCTGCAAGCCACTCTGCTCGTTCAATAGACCCAGTTCCTCACCAAGCCTTAGTCACTGAGTTCACCAAGTTATGTGAAATTATTGAAGCAATGATTGAAGAACCGTTCAGCCGTGGCTAGAGCCGCTCTCAGCCGTGCTACAGAAACATGAGCAGCAACTTCACAGCCTTGGAAACAGAACAGACGATGCCAAGGGCCGAACTGCAGCGACAGAGCCCGTGATCGATTCCTCTCGGGAGAGTATGCTCGCCATTGAAAAGCAGGTCTGCAACTTAACTGAACAAGATGACGACCTCGGGAACAGGGGTAAGATGAAGAATATTCACATCGTCAGTTTGCTGGAGCGGACAGAAGGTGGTCAGCCGGTGAGTTTTTTTCAAGAACTGGCTGCTGCGATGCCTTCACTTCGAAACTGAGGAGGGACGGGTGAAGAGTGAGACAGTTCATCGGGTTACGGCGCGGAAGTCAGACTCAGACCAACACTTTCATCCTGTCCTTTGCGATTACATAGTTATGGGGACAAACAAAGACTGATGGAAGCTTTCAGAACCCAGGGGAACGATCAGGTGGGTTTAATTCACGAGAGCTCCAGGATTATGTTCTTGCAGGACTTTTGTGCGGTGGTGATTCAGGAAAGAAAGTCTTTTGATGAGATCAAGAGAAGAGTAATGGAATTCTAGATTCAGTATTCCTTACGGTACCCAGCGGTGCTCTATATTCCTTTCAATGGATCCACGAACTCGTCTGACTCTCCAGAGAAAGCGAAAACTTTGTGGACATTTTAAAGTAACCTGGATATTTAGATAATCTGGTTTCTTCTTAAAGAAATTTTATTGGATTTTTCTGGTATTAACCAGTGTTAAATTATAGTCGGGAATGAGTAGAGTACTCATTTTTAACTTCTGCATTTGTTTTACTACTCTTTTTCTCTTTCATTGCTTGTGTCTGGGTTGCAGCTCAAGCTGCAGGGAGTTACAAATGTAGTTGTGATGACTAAGTGCCAACCAAAGGGCAGTTCAAGCCAGATTTCTGTTGTTAATTGCCTTGGATTCCATATTTGTAGTGGGCAGAACATAAAGTTTTAAGATATGTGAGCGTCCCCAGTTGGCGGGGGTTGGGGGCATGGGAGGTAAATTCCCCTTCGAGTGTCATTGGCATTTTGGATTTTATTGCGTTCTTTGGTTTTTTATGCGTTTAGCTTTAGAAAGTTTTGAGAGCTTGTTAGTTGTAGTAGTTTTAGTTTGTACAGTTTTTAGGCTCTATGAGTTTTTTTCATCAATGATCAGCGATGTGTTATTCGATGTGAAACTCTAGAGTTGAAATGTTTCTACAGTGTATTATGGATAATGATGTGCTTAAATGGTGTACCTGGAACATTAAGGGGAGCCATCTTCCAGTCAAGAGGAAAAATGTACTTTCTCGTCTGAAAACAGAGAGGGTGGATGTTGTACTATTTCGGGATATGCACCTTGATGACAAGGAACATTTGATGTTACAGCAGTGCGGGTTTGATCGGGTTTATTTGTCGTGTTTAAACACGAGGAGTAGGGGAGAAGCCATACTGGATAGGAAGAATCTTCAATTTAAATTACTAGATTGTATTAGACGCTCGCGGAAGGATCATCATCCCTAAAGTCTTGAACTATGGGAAATAAATACAGTATTTTGAATAGTTCTTGATTCCCCCCCCCCCCCGCCCGCTCGGCGCACACTCTTAGAATCCTGGTAGATGTATTTTCCAAAGTAAGTTATCTTGCATCGTGGCACATTGTTGTAGAAGGAGATTTCAACTGTCTTATGGCTCCCGGTGGACAGAATGTCCAAATGTCCCCCAATACCCTCGTTATAATGTAAGCAATTAGTGGATTTGTGCACAGAACTAGAGCTGGTGGATGTCTGGAAGCAGATCTATCTCACAAGTAGAGATTTTATTTTCTTCTTTAATCCGCAGAAATGCCACACGAGGGTTGATCTCTTCCCCATCCCTGCAACAACCTTAGTCACGGTGGCATCCTGCACAATTGGGGATATTACCCCAACGTACCTGCCCCAGAAGTGGGATAGAAGTCACATAAGATTATGTAGTATGTAGAAGAGGGTCTTATGTTTTTGTCAAATCCCACAATTTCGGCAGCTCACGTGATGTAATGCATTAATTCGCTTGTCGCCTTTTCCAGCTATAAGATTAATTTTACCAAGTTTGTGACCATGCCTATGGGAGGTCTTAGGGAAATAACTGATATTGATGGCAAATCCTGGTTTCCGTTTAAATGGTCACGGGAGTGGGGGGTTTCTCTGTTTCGGCATATTGATTACATCCGTCTTTAATCATTTATTTAATGTGAACTATGTCCATTTGTTTGACAAAATTATATAAGACTTTCAAAGATGGAAGGCACTTCCAACATCCTGGCTGGGTCGGATAGTTGTTCTTAAAATGAATGTCCTTCTTTATTTGCTCTACCCCGTGTGAATGCTTCCTTTGATGTTTCCCAGCAGATATTTAGGAGACTTAATGGCTGGTTTAGCTCTTTTATTTGGCACCATAAGCGACTCTTTACCAAGCTAACCAAATTGCAACTACCCCACAGAATGTGGGGACTGGATCTCCCAGATTAAAAACTATCAATTAAGCTTTTTATCATCCTCTGTTAGTGTCCGGGCCGCTGAGGACCCGGTGTCAATACGGTTAGATTGAACCCTCTCAGACAAAGTGAATCCTTATTAGTCTGTTGTTCTTAGACAAAGTGGCAACATTTATGTAATATTGTCATGACCCAATAATTAGCAATAAAGTTAAAGCATAAATGACAATGCGTCAGTTCGATGACAATACAGCCAAAACCATGTTTCTCACCCTTATGATTTGTGTACCGAGTTGTCAACCGGGGATAATGGATTTCATGTTTAAACTGTGGAATCCAGGAATGATTTAGAATTAGTAGAATCCCTACAGTGTGGGTACAAGCCCTTGGGCCCAGCAAGTCCACTTCGACCCTTTGAAGAGTAGCCCACCCAGACCCATTCCTCTACCATCCTATATTTATCCTAACTAATGCCTCAACCTACACATCCATGAACTGTATGGGTGATTTATCATTAGCCAATTCGTCTAACCTGCACATCTTTGGATCCTGGTGCTGTGAGGCCGCAGTGCTATCTACGTTTTATTTGAGGGAGAAAGAATGACATCATTTGATCAAATAGCTTGTAATTATGGACTACCTAGTAGCGTCCACTTCTTTTTTTTCGAGATCAGAGAGTTGATTTAAAAAAAAACACACACGCACTTTTTACAGACTTTTACAGATCCGATAGAGAAAAGCGGGTGCTTAGTGCTCAGAATACACTCTGTCAGTACCCTTTATCATTAGTTGGAGAGTGTCCCCTCAGACGACACTGTGCAGCTTTGTGATGTCTGCGAGAGAGAGTTGCGGGTTCAGGACACTTCGGAAACATGGGAGGATATTTGTGAAAATGCTCGAATGATTTTGATCTGTAATAGGACCCATTTCATGCAGTTGAAAATTCTTTATAGGGTCTATCTGACCCCAGATTGTCTCTCAAAGTTCAAAGTGGGATTATCTTCAGCATGTCCTAAATGCAGGATGACTACAGGCATTCTTAATCATAGTTTGTTGTCCTGCTGGAGGCTTCGTTTATATTGGAGCACTGTCTTAGGTGTGATAGAGTGGGTCTTAGGGACTGAATTGAGTATGGACCCGGTTTTTCTTTTCCTGGGCCTGCTCACGGTTCCTTACGCAGATGCACATGAGGCAAAAATTATATCCTTACTTTCTGTGCTCGGAAAAATATTCTGTTGTGTTGGATGTCTGAAAATCCTGGGTCTGTTGGGTCGTTGTAAGTTCTTCATGGCGAATATCCCTTTGGACGTTGTTACCAGTATGGTTCACCAATAAACAGAGATTTATATAATATATGGCAGCCCTCTTTGGATTACCATGATACACGCTTATCTGCCACTCTAAGAAGGGCTTATATGTCGCCATGATGATATTGTCTAATTTACCTAATATCCAGCAAGGAAGAATTATGAACATAAAAATGTGTATCAGTCAATGCCCTTGAAGAACGAGAGCTATCGTTTTGTTCCGCTGAGTTGTATTATTTATTCATTATTTATTGTTTATTTTTGTTTTTTCTTCTGTCCATTCAATGTTTTTAACTTGTTTTGTATGTACATGCACATGAGTGTATTTTTTTCAGTTATTTGAGTTGTGTCGTTCTTCGGTTATTATTTTAATGAAAATCTCTTTTCAATTTTTTTTTAATTTAAAACGCTAAAATTGATAGAATACAGTCCCAAAATACTCTCATTAGAGAGACCACTCATGGTGGTTTATCCTGAGGATCACCACACTCAGGTGATGGGGTGAGGTTGAGAGAGTGTCCTCACCATGGGAACCTCTGTCAGTGTGGGGAATTGAATCTCGACATCACAAACCTGCCGTCCAGCCAACTGAGTGGGAGACAGTGCAACTGTTACACACAGAAACGGTCACAGACAAAGGGCAAGAGAAACTTTCATAATAATGAAAAGGGTACAATTCAGATAACAGTCAAAATAACGGCTGAGGGTAAAAATGTTCTCTGCTCGAAATTCTGTTTTATAACAAAACGTGTTTAGAAGCTATCTTTGGTATGATATCATTAAGGTGAGTCAAGTGAGATAACCAGAATTATTAAGTGTGATTGGGTGTCTATAACCATTACATAAGTGTAGATTTTTGTTTGGACTGTGTAAAGCATGCTGACCGTTGCATGAAAGTTTAAAGCAGATGGAATATATTGTCAGGAGTGTCCGTCCCCATGGGAAATGCCCTCGAACAAGCACTTGAAGAAAACCGGGGTAAAAGTGCCTGAGTGTTGTCTCGTAAGTGACAGGAACCCAGAGGGTTGAAAGACTGGAAGCTCCTGTAACATGGAGCTGGCAAAGCAATTAGATCAGCCGGGACCTTTTTTTAATGCTAGAGCACGTTAGAGGACTAAATGGCCTCAGCATTGTTTGAATCGTGGGTGATTTGAAAACTACACATCTCTACTCCTTCCTCTTTGTGATACACACTGGGCACTGCCATTTTCCTGAAACTGGGAATTATTTGGAACGTTATCTGGAGCATTCCATAATCAGCATTCTCCAGAATATTCTATAACTGTGTGGAAGGTATTGTAAAGGCTAGGGAGAGAGAGAGAGAGAGAGAGAGAGAGCGAAGGTGCTGCATGCAGTAGTGAGAGTGGTGGAACATGAGCTTTGTTCGGGGGTCGGTGCTATAACAGATATACAGCGAGTGTGAGGGAGCAGAGACAATACGGTAACCCTTATCCTGACAGAGCGGGGAAGGTTATTGATTTAAGGTTATTTTTAACTTTGTACACCCCAGTCCAACACCAGCATCTCCAAATCATGGTCATTGATGCTTGTCCTGTATTGCTGGACATTTCTTCAGACCGCTGATACTGCACTGAACTGGGTGGTGAGCACAGACCATGCTCTGTGGGTCTGGTGGTGTGGCTCCCTCTGGGAAGAGAATGGTTTTCCTCTCTACTAGCCCACCCACCAGGACCTTCGTGTCCCTGTTGAACCACCGTGGTGTAATTGCCCCTTACCAGCAATGCTCAGGGCAATCTGTGCAGGGCTGCTCAAAACTGAGAAAGGTCAGCCGTGTGCCTCTTGGCCTTTTAAAGATGGCACCAGTGCCAGGGATCACGGAATATCCAGGGGCATCCGGGCGACGGTGAGTACCTCCAATCATGATGGGTGGGAGAATCGGGCTGGCATTCAATGAGAGGTGGGTGGGGTGGGGTTTAGTTAATGAGGTGTGTTCGATAAGATAGCACCAGGAAACTAGCTCAGGTTTGTACAGACAATTCCATGTCACACTCAATGAAAGTGGCACTGAGACAAATTACTGCCTAAAAATATGTTGCTGGAAAAGTGCAGCAAGTCAGGCAGCATCAAAGTAGGAGAATCGCCGTTTCGGGCATAAGCCCGAAGAAGGGGCTCCTTTGGTGCTGCCTGACCTGCTGCGCTTTTCCAGTAACACATTTTTAAGCTCTGATCTCCAGCATCGGCAGTCCTCACTTTCTCCTAGTTGAGACAAATTACTGTTTTATACAGCTCAATGAGTCGAAGACTCTGCTGTCCTCACTTCCAATTACAAAGTTGCAGAACACATGCTCATTTAAAACTGTCCATCGCCTGAACTCACAGCAATATCCCATTCACTCATAATTCTTCATCATACTGACCCGTGTTGCACGATACTATCAAAATGTCTTCATTTTAGCATTCTGAAACCTATGAACATGTCCTTCCATGACATTTTGTCTCAGTCTCCCACTCTCTGTCTCAATCCCAAAACGCACTCATTTACAGTCGTACTGCACTGGAACAGGCCATTCGGCCCAGCTGTCACATGCCAACCAAAATGTCCATCCACACTTACCCCATTTCCCTGCCCTTGCTCTGTATTCCTCTAATCCTTTCCTATCCATGTATTTGTCCAAGTGCGTTTTCAGTGTTATTATTGACCCAACTCAACCACTTTCACTGGCAGCTCAGTCCACATGCGTACCACACTCTGTGTAAACACTTGTCCCTCGGGTTCTTTTTATTTTGTTCCTCACTAACCAGAAACAGATGCTCTCTTGTCCTCGATTCCCCAACTTTGGGAAATAAAAATTGAAGCATTCAACCCTATGCACTGCTCTCATGATTTGATAAGATCTACACTTCTATAAGAACCCCCTCAGTTTCCTACGCTGAAATAAGTTGTAACCTGTACAAATTCTCCCTATAACTTCGACATTTTAGCCCAGGAAACATCTTTGTAAATTTGTTCTACACTCTTTCTAGTTCAATAGTATCCTTTCTAAAGCAAGGCGAATAAAAATGAACACAATACTCCAACTGCAGCCTTACCAGCATCCTGTACAACTGCAACATAACGTCCCAACTGCTATACTCAATGCGCTGATGAAGGCCAGCGTGCCAACTGCCTTCTTCACTGTTCTCTGTATCTGTGACTCACATTTCAGACAACCGTGCACCTGATCTCCAACGTCCTTTTGTTCCACGACACTCCTTAAGACCCTCTTATTCATCATTAAACTGCTACCTGGATTTGACTTTCCAAAATGCAAGACGTCACACTTACCTACATTAAACCCCATTTGCTATTTCGCAGCCCATTTCCCAAGCTGATCAAGGAGTTTCTGCAATTTCCGATAACGTTCCTCACTGTAAACGATGTCTCATATCATCTGCAAACTTACTAACCTTGTGTTGTGCACTCTCGTCCAAATCTTCGATATAGATAACAAACAGCAATGGTCCCAGCACAGACTCCTGAGGCACTGCACTAGTCACAGGCCACCAGTACGACAAGCATACCTCCACCATAGCCATTTGCTTGCTAACTTTAAGTCAATTGTGTCGCAAATTTGCCAATTCACCTTGGATTCCATGAGATTAACCGTCTAGAGTGGCCTACCATGTGGAACCTTATCAAAAGCCTTACTGAAATCCATATAGACTATGTCCACGACTTTGCCCTCATCAACCTTCCTGGTCACTTCCTCAAGAAACACAAACAAAATTCTAAGGCATGATCTGCCACGCACAAATGCTGACTGCTGCAAGTCAAACTCTGTCTTTCCAATTGCATGCACATCTTATCTCTCAGAATTTCCAGTGCGAGCAGCAGCGAAGGTAAGACCGTTTGGTTTTAAAAGTGCTTACCGGTAGCGGGCAGCGGTGTTTTTTTTTCTCTTTCAATCTCTCTTCACAGAAAGAGCGGGAGCACCAGGGGGAAGTGACGACGACCAGAGGGGCAGCCGAGACCCGGAAGCAGTTAGTGTAAGCTTACCTGGGTAGGTTTTTTCCCCCTTTAAAAGCGCGAAGGAGAGGAACCCGAGGCACTACACGGGTAGTGCCTCCCACCCGCCCTCCTCCTCTAACCTAATAATAACACCTGTTGTGGTAAGTAGGTAAGTGCTGAATTTTGCTTGTTGTATTCTTTAGACCCAGTTTTTTTAAAAATAAAAGTTAGCTTAAGAGGGATGGCAGTGAAGGCAGTGCAATGTTCCTCCTGCAACATGTATGAGGTGAGGAATGCCTTAGACGTCCCTGCCGATTACACTTGCAGGAAGTGCACCCATCTCCAGCTCCTCCAAGACCGTGTTAGGGAACTGGAGCTGGAGTTGGATGAACTTCGGATCATTCGGGAGGCAGAGGGGGTCATAGATCAGAGTTATAGGGAAGTAGTAACTCCAAAGATGGCAGATAGATGGGTGACAGTGAGGGGGACTGGGGGGAAGCAGCCAGTGCAGGGACCCCCTGCGGCCGTTCCCCTCAAGAACAAGTATACCGTTTTGGATACTTGTGGGGGGGATGACTTACCAGGGGTAAGTAACGGGGCTCAGGTCTCTGGCACGGAGCCTGTCCCCGTTACTCAGAAGGGAAGGGTGAAGAAGAGCAGAGCAGTAGTAATTGGGGACTCGATAGTTAGGGGCACAGATAGGCGGTTTTGTGGGAAAGATAGAGACTCACGTTTGGTATGTTGCCTCCCAGGTGCAAGGGTACGTGATGTCTCTGATCGTGTTTTCCGGGTCCTGGAGGGGGAGGGGGAGCAGCCCGAAGTCGTGGTCCATATTGGCACCAACGACATAGGTAGGAGGAGTGCCGAGGATGTTAGACAGGCTTTCAGGGAGCTAGGTTGGAAGCTCATAGTTAGAACGAACAGAGTTGTTGTCTCTGGTTTGTTACCCGTGCCACGTGATAGAGATTCGAGGAATAGGGAAAGAGAACACTTAAATGCGTGGCTACAGGCATGGTGCAGGAGGGAGGGATTCCGGTTTTTGGATAACTGGGGTTCTTTCTGGGGACGGTGGGACCTCTATAAACAGGATGGTCCACACCTGAACCTGAGGGGCACCAGTATCCTTGGGGGGAGGTTTGCTAGTGCTCTTGGGGGGTGTTTAAACTAACTCTGCAGGGGCATGGGAACGCAGATTGTAGCTTCAGGGTGCAGGGCCTGGAGTGTAGGGAGGGTAGGAACATGGCATCAATTTCCAAGGAGGGTGTCTGTAAACAGGAAAGTGGCTTGAAGTGTGTATACTTCAATGCAAGAAGTATACGAAATAAGGTAGGTGAACTTGCAGCGTGGGTTGGTACCTGGGACTTCGATGTTGTGGCTATTACGGAGACATGGCTAGAACAGGGACAGGATTGGCTGTTGCAGGTTCCTGGATTTAAATGTTTTAGTAGGGTCAGAAGTGGGGGTAAAAGAGGGGGAGGTGTGGCATTGCTTGTCAAAGATAGTATTACAGTGGTGGAAAGGACGATGGATGAGGACTTGCCATCTGAGGTAGTTTGGGCTGAGGTTAGGAATAGGAAAGGTGAGGTCACCCTGTTAGGAGTCTTTTACAGGCCTCCTCATAGTCCTAGAATCATTGAAGAAAGGATAGGGAAGGTGATTCAGGAGATGAGTGACAGTAATAGGGTGGTTGTTATGGGGGACTTTAACTTTCCTGATATTGATTGGGAAAGCTATAGCTCAAGTTCGTTAGATGGGTCAGTGTTTGTTCAATGTGTGCAGGAGAGTTTCCTGACACAATATGTAGACAGGCCAACAAGAGGTGAGGCCATACTGGATTTGGTTCTGGGTAACGAACCAGGCCAGGTGTTAGAATTAGAGGTAGGTGAGCACTTTGGGGATAGTGACCATAATTCGGTGATTTTTACTCTCGTGATGGAGAGGGATAAGTGTGTACTACAGGGCAAGAGTTATAGCTGGGGTCAGGGAAATTATGATGCGGTGAGGCATGACTTAGGATGTGTGGCTTGGAAAAGTAGACTCCAAGGCAAGAGTGTAAATGATATGTGGAGCTTGTTCAAGGAGCAACTATTGAGTGTCCTTGATAATTATGTACCTGTCAGGCAGGGAGGAAAGGGTCGTGCGAGGGAGCCGTGGTTTAATAAGGAATTGGAATCCCTTGTTAAATGGAAGAGGGCGGCCTATCTCAAGATGAGACGTGAAGGTTCAATTGGGGCGATTGAGAGTTATAGGGTAGCCAGGAAGGACCTGAAGAGAGAGCTAAGAGCAGCAAGGAGGGGACATGAAAGGTCCTTAGTCGGTAGGATTAGGGAAAACCCTAAGGCTTTCTATAGGTATGTTAGGAATAAAAGAATGACGAGGGTAGGAATAGGTCCAGTCAAGGATAGTAGTGGGAAGTTGCGTGTGGAGGCGGAAGAGATTGGGGAGACACTGAATGAATACTTTTCTTCAGTATTTACTCAGGAACAGGGCATTGTCGTCGATGTGAATACTGAGTCACAAATAAGTAGAATGGATGGCTTTGAGGTATGTAGAGAAGAGGTGTTGGAAATCCTGGAAAAGGTGAAAATAGATAAGTCCCCTGGGCCTGATGGCATTTATCCTAGGATTCTCTGGTAAGCAAGGGAGGAGATTGCAGAGCCATTGGCCTTGATTTTTATGTCCTCTTTGTCTACAGGAGTAGTGCCAGAAGACTGGAGGATAGCAAATGTGGTTCCCTTGTTCAAAAAGGGGAGTAGGGATAACCCTAGTAACTATAGGCCGGTGAGTCTCACTTCTGTTGTGGGCAAAGTCTTAGAGAGAATTGTAAGGGATAGGATTTATGCACATCTGGATAGGAATAATGTGATCAAGGATAGTCAGCATGGTTTTGTGAAGGGCAGGTCGTGCCTCACAAACCTTATTGAATTCTTTGAAAAGGTGACGAAGGAGGTTGATGAGGGGAAAGCGGTAGATGTGGTATATATGGATTTTAGTAAGGCGTTTGATAAGGTTCCCCATGGTAGGCTACTGCAGAAAATACGGAGATATGGCATTGAGGGTGAGGTGGAGGTTTGGATTAGGAATTGGCTGGATGGAAGAAGACAGAGGGTAGTAGTTGATGGCAAAGTTTCTTCATGGAGTGCCGTCACTAGCGGTGTTCCGCAAGGATCTGTTTTGGGACCATTGCTGTTTGTCATTTTTATAAATGACCAGGAAGAGGGGTTAGAAGGTTGGGTGAGCAAGTTTGCGGATGATACGAAAGTCGGAGGAGTTGTTGACAGTGAGGAAGGATGTGGCAGGTTACAGCAGGATATAGAGAAGCTGCAGAGCTGGGCAGAAAGGTGGCAAATGGAATTCAATGTAGCTAAGTGTGAGGTGATTCACTTTGGGAAGAATAACAAAAAGATGGGGTACTGGGCTAATGGTCGGATACTTGGTAGTGTGGATGAGCAGAGGGATCTTGGTGTCCATGTACACAGATCTCTGAAAGTTGCCACCCAGGTAAATAGTGCGGTGAGGAAGGCATATGGTGTACTGGCTTTTATTGGTAGAGGAATTGAGTTCCGGAGTCCTGAGGTCATGATGCAGTTGTATAAGACTCTGGTGCGGCCGCATCTGGAATATTGTGTGCAGTTTTGGTCGCCATACTATAGGAAGGATGTGGAGGCACTGGAACGGGTGCAGAGGAGGTTTACCAGGATGTTGCCTGGTATGGAAGGAAGATCGTATGAGGAAAGATTGAGACACTTGGGGCTGTTTTCATTAGAGAAAAGAAGGTTTCGGGGTGACTTGATTGAGGTGTACAAGATGATTAGGGAGTTAGATAGGGTTGACAGTGTGAACCTTTTCCCGCGTATGGAGTCGGGTATTACAAGGGGGCATAGCTTTAAATTAAGGGGGGGTAGATATCGGACTGAAGTTCGGGGTAGGTTCTTCACTCAGCGAGTCGTAAGTTCATGGAATGCCCTGCCAGTAGCAGTGGTGGACTCTCCCTCTTTATGGGCATTTAAGCGGGCATTGGATAGGTATATGGAGGATAGTGGGTTAGTATAGGTTAGGTGGGCTTGGATCGGCGCAACATCGAGGGCCAAAGGGCCTGTACTGCGCTGTATTCTTCTATGTTCTATGTTCTATAACCTTCTCAGGCAGTTTACCGAAAACAGATGTGAAGCTTAATGGTCTATATTTCCCAGGCTTTTCTTTGCAGCACTTCTTGAATAAGGGCACAACATTTGCTACCGTCCAGTCTTCCAGACCTTGGCCCCTGAACTTTCTTCTCTCCTTCTTGGATATATCTGGTCAGAACCAAGAGATTTATCCGACTTTATGCATTCTAATATCTCCAACAGCACCTCTACTGTGATATGGACTGTACCAAGGTATGACAACTAACCTCCCAAAGGTCCCACGTCTTCATGTCTTTCTTCATGGTAAATAAAAAGGTCAATTGAGGACCTCGTCCATCTCTTGCAATTTTACACAAGCATGTCCATTTTAGATTTTAAAGCGTCCTATTCTCTCTCACTAGTTGTTTTATTTTGCTATACTGAAAGAACATCTTTGGGTCTTCTCAGACAAGCCTATCTCATACCCCCATTTCACCTTGCTGATTTCCTTCTTCAGTGAACTCCTGTATCCCCTGTGTGACTATAGGGATTCCCTTGATTCCAGCCGTCTGAACCTGAGCCACGCCTCCTTTTTGCTGGTCAGAGCCTCAATATCTTTTGTCATTCAGGGTTCTGTCTTCCAGCCTCACCTTCCCTTCACTCTCACAGGAAAACTTAGTCATTGAACTCGAGATATTTCATATTTTTAAATGTCTCCCACTTGCCCGAGATCCTTTTACCTGCAAGCCCCTGTCTAATTCCGACAAAATTCGCCGTGCCCCAGTTCAGAACTTGAATTTGTGGAACAAATTTGTCCCTCCTATAACGATTTCAAAATTATTACAACTTAAGTCACTTTTCCCAAAATGCTTCCCCACTTTACCTCCGTCACCTATCCTGCCCTACTTCCAAACAGTAGGTCGAGTTTGTTCCTTTCCGAGTAGTACCGTCTATATGCTGCTTGTGGAAACTTTCCTGAACACACTTGGCAAATTTCATTCCATTTCCGTCCTTAAACCCCTGGAAGCCCCAGTCTAAGTTAGGAAAATTAAATTCACCTGTTATGACAACCCTATTGCTCCTGCAATTTTCGCCAATCTCCCTGCATATTTGTTCCTCCAATTCCCATTGATGATTTGAAGGCGTATAGTACAACCACTATAACATCAGCATCCCCCTCTTACTTGTTTTCACTATCCACAAAACCTCATCGGATATTATCTCAATTATTTCATCTTTAATTACTGGAGTGATACTCGCCTTAATCAGAACAATTGGTATTTAAATTGTTTCCATTTACATCTCGTCCTCGCAGTGATTTTCACATCCACGGCACCCCTTGTCAAGGCACAGTGGAGATATGGAGCTGTAAATAAATGGGAGCTGCACATCCTGTCACTTCCAACATTGGCTGCAAGTTTCCCCACACTGGGCAGTGATCTAACACAGTGTTACCGAACAATGCAACAGCCTTGGTTTATATAGGAATGACCCAGTGCGGTCTGCACAGTTCCCCACGCTGGACATTTAGCCAATGATTATAGATCAAGCATTGATGTGGGCTGCACAGAGTTCCACTCTGAACATTACCGGATTGCATGCAGCTGTATGCTAGTTGGATCTAAACAGTGCTCCATCCTGAATGCATAATGGATGGGCTGGTTTTGTGAGTTGGATTGTGAATGTGAGAGAACTAAACATCCCGCAATGCCTTTATTTTGTGTTTTCATTCTTGTGATTGGATCCTTCAAATCTTGACTCATCCGGCTCGACCCATCATTCTGGATGAGTCATGGTAACTGTTGTTACAGCATCTGGGTCGGCAACTTGACCAACAAATGGACCAGAGGCTGCAGAGGGGAGTCTCTTTAAAATGGCATGAGGGAATCACAATCAGATCAGCCGTGGTCTTAGTCAATGTTGGGGCAGGATTGAATGGATCACTAATGCAACTTACTCATATGTTTCTGTAACAAGCAAAATCCCCTTCTCTCCCAGTGTCCCATACTGGTGGGGAGTGAGTCACCTCCTCCTGTTCCAGAGTAACAGGATCCTGGGGCCTCACCAGCCTCCAGGTTTCCCTGTGTCCCATTCTCGAGCAGGGCAGTAACTGTCTCCTGTCCCTGTGTCCCAGTCTCAAGCAGTTGGGTGACTGCCTCCTGTTCCTGTGTCCCAGTCTCGAACAGTTGAATGACTGCCTCCTGTACGTGTGTCCCGGGCTCGGGCAGTCGTGTCACTGCCTCCTGTTCCTCTCTCCTAGGCTTGAACAGTTGAATGACTACCTCCTGTTCCTGTCTCCCAGTCTCGAGAAGTTGAGTGATGCCCTCCTCTTCCTGTGTCCCAATCTTCAGTAGCTGTCTTGAGTGACCGCCTACTGATCCAAGGTTTGTGAAAATCCATGTCACCCTTCTGTTCCTGTGTAACAGGCTCCAATAGCTCTGTGCTCACCTGCTGCTCCTGTTGAGTGGAGTTGAGGGCCAGAATGGCCTCTTCACATTCCTTACAGCTTCTCTTGATTAAAGGCCTTTCTTCTGTTTCTGTAAAACACCATCAAAATCTGAATGATGTATTTTTGATTTTGACTTTCAATAATTGAGCAAACAAGCTCACAGAAGCTGAATAACCTCCTCCTCCTCTTCCTGTGTTATACACTCAAGAGTCAATAGAGTCTCAGTGATGTACAGAACAGAAAAAGACCTTTCAGTGCGGTCATCCATACCCACCAAATATCCTAAATAATTCTCGTCCCCCTTGCCAGCACTTGGCCCATCTCCCTCTAAATACTTCCCATGCATGTACCCATTCAAATGTCTTTGAAATGGTGTAACTGTACTTGCCTCCACCACCTCTTTTGGCTGTTCAATCCATGCACACAGCAGTCTCTGTGTGAAAATGTTGTCCTTCATGTCCCTTTTAAAATCTTACCACTCTCAACTTAAACTTTTGTCTTCTAATTTTGAACTCGCCTGTGCTGGTGTGAAGACGTTGATTGTTTACCTTATCTATTCCCCTTATGATTTTATAAAACTCTTGAAGGTCACCTCTCAGCCTCAACACTTGAAAATAGCCTCGGCCTTTTCAAACTCTCACTGTAACACTAACCATGCAACACCTGCAACATTCTTTTAAATCTCTTCTCCATCTTTTCAAGTTTGACAACATCTTTCCGACAGCAGGGAGACGAGAATTAAAGGCAATATTGCAAAAGTGGCCAAACTATTGTCCTGTGCAGATGCAACATGTCATACAAACGCTTAGACTCAAAGCACAGACCAATAAAGGGAATATCAACAAGTGCCTTCCTCACAACGCTGTCTACCTGTGATGGCATTTTCAAGAAACTGAGAAACTGCACCATAAGGTGACACAGTAGCTCAGTGGCTAGCATTGCTACCTCACAGCACAGCTATCTGGATTTAATTCCATCCTTGAAGCTGCCTGTGTGGAGTTTGCACATTCTCCCCGTGCTTGTGTGGGTTTCCTCCGGGTGCTACGTTTTCCTCCCACATGCAAAGATATACAGATAAGGGTAGATTGGCCATACTTAATTGCCCATAGCACCCAAAGATGTGTAGGGGACGTGGTTTAGCCATGGGAAATGCAGTCTCAGAGGGATACGGTTGAGGTTTGTCTAGTGGGATACTAGAGGGTCGGTGTGGACTGAAAATGTGTTGCTGGAAAAGCAGAGCAGGTCAGGCAGCATCCAAGGAACAGGAGAATCGACGTTTCGGGCATAAGCCTGGCTTATGCCCGAAACGTCGATTCTCCTGTTCCTTGGATGCTGCCTGACCTGCTGTGCTTTTCCAGCAACACATTTTCAGCTCTGATCTCCAACATCTGCAGTCCTCATTTTTTCCTGGTCGGTGTGGACTCCATGGACTGAATAGCTTGTTTCCTCACTGCAGACATTCCATAATTTCTATGGAGATCTCTTTGTTTGGCAACTTTCAGTAGGACCCTACTATATGTCTTGCCTAGATTTATCTTGCAAAAATGAAACACTTCACATTTATCTAAAAAAAACCTCCATCTGCCACTCCTTGGCTCACCTAAGCAAGGTCCCATTATAGACTGAGATATCATTCTTCACTGTCGAATACACCACCAAATTTGGAATTATCTACAAACTTACTGACCATGCTTCATATATTCAAATGCAAATGATTGCATAAGTGACAAAAGGCAGTAGGCCCACTCTTGATCTTTGCGGCACGTGACTGGTCACAGGTCTCCAAGTTCAATGAACAAATGTCCACTGTCACACCCTGTCTCCAATCTTCAAGATAATTTTGGATGTAAATTTCAAACTCTCCCTGGATTCCAGGCAATCTCACCTTGCTAACCAGTCGACCATGTAGAAAGTTTTGTTTATCTTCCTCAATTCCATAAAGACAACATCCACTCCCCTGTCTTCAACAACCATCTTCAACACTTCCTCAAAAAATTCCATCAACTCAGTTAGACGTGATGTACAATGTACAAAGCCCTCTTCAGTTCTTGTCTTTCCAAATGCATATACATTCTTTCCCTCAAGAACCCCTCCAAAAAGTTAGTTACTCTTGTCGTCAAGCTCACTGGCCTATAGTTACCTGTTTTTTCCTTACATTCTTAAATAAATGACACTATGTCATCCAGTGTTTTGACACATCACCTGTGGAAATCAACAATACAGATATATCAGCAAAAGGCTGAGCAATCTCTTTCCTAGCTTCCCACAAACTTCTGGGATACAACTGATCAGGTCCTAGAGATTCGTTCACCTTTATGTGTTTTACAATGCCCAACACCTCCTTGAAATATCGACATGTTTCAAGATATCACAATATATTTCTTCATTATCTCGCTCTTGTAACCCCCTCCACATTAAGTACTGAGGAGACATACTTGTTTAGCATCCCTCCCATCACTTGCCATTCCACACATATGTAGCTTTACTGATCTTTGAGGGGCCCTATTTTCTCCCTAGTTAATCTTTTGCCATTAAAGGAATTGTGGAAATTCTTCAATGTTTCGTTAACCTTTTTTTCTAAAGCCATCTCATGTCCACATTTTGTCTGACCCGATTTCCCCATTGACTACACCTACTGCCCTTATAATCCTCTCGGAATTCACTTGATCTCAGCTCTGTTTACCTTACATATGCCTCCTTCCTTATCTTGATTAGAGCATCAATATATCTATCTATTCGGCACTCCCTGCACCCACCAGCCTTCCTCATCTCACTAATACGAAAACATTGGCTCAGGACTCTCTGAATCCAAGTTTGATGGCCTGGCATTTTCCAACCATCCCTTTACCTGTGAATAGCGTAACCCAATCAGCCTTTCACAGGGCTCGTCTAAAACTTTCAAATTTGGCCTTATTCAAAGTTAGAACTTTAATGTTTACATCAGGTCTTTCCTATTCCATAACAAATTTCAAACTAATATTTACTGCGTAACGGATTTGAAATGCTAAATAAGCTCTTCCTGTTCCACTGTAACAGGCTCGAGAGGCTGAATGGCCTCCTCCTGCCCTTGAATAACAGACCCGAGACATTAACTGACACAGTAATCTGTGGATTACGCGCAGCGGTGAAACTGTATCTGACGGAGGTCCATCCCTTCTCAGTTGCAGAAACACAAACAACACATTGTACTCCAGGTGCCCTCTCAGTGACACCTCATACAGATGCAGCGAAACATCTCTTCGTTTTGAATGATTTTTTTGCAAAATGTGCCAACATTCCATCTTTCCACCTTTTCAAGTATTAACAAGCTAATATGGGCTGAATGGCCTTTTCCTCCCCCTCTGCAAGAGGCCCACAGGGACAGAATTGCTTCTGCCTGTCGCTGGGCAGCAGTCACAATGCTCTGTCTCAAGTTTATGAAAGGATTTGGTAACAGAGCACTTAAAACCAGCAGTAGCCTCACACATGTCAATAAATACCGTACTTTGTGTTAAGGTACCTAGAAACTTGCCCACCCGACTTATTTATGCAGCCGATCTGTTATTTTATAACTGTCGTCTTTCATAAACAGAGTGAAACATATATAGACCCCTGCAGTGTGCTGTTAATACTCTCATACTCAAGGAAAGAAAGATTTAAAACATTGAAAGATTTATGCTCTATCCCTCAGCAGCGTTCATCCATTCCATCCAAACCCAGTAAATGCTCCCTTTTATTGTGATATGAAAAGTGATGCAAGGAAATGGTTAACTGAGCCTGTTTGTTCAGTGACTGTGATGAATGCCAATCTCCAAGGATTCTAGTTATCGCAATGGAGGGATTCCATCTTTTAATGATAAATGGGCTCCATCAATGTGTTATCCCATAACATGAGCGGGAGCATCACCGACAGCATTAACAGGGATCAGCAATCCAGAGAGAGGGGGAGGAGAGATCAGAATCTGAGAACATTAGACTGGAATTTAACAACACTGGATCAGAATCTGAGAACATTACATTGGAATGTTCCAATAATACACAGGAGATTATCCGATTATGTTTGGAGTCTTTCTGAAATTGGTTGGTTGCCATTATCATCGCGGATCCATTGCGCTCTTCTCATTATTCAATATATTTATTATCCTTTCCTGGCTACCGTTGGTGTCCCTGGTAAGTGTCACTGTCCAGATTTGCTTTTCTATAAACCAGTTATGACTGTATGGCTGTTCTTTCATATAGTCTACACTTCTTGCCACTATTACTGTTCCTGAAAAAACTCTGAATCCAGATATTTACTCTACAGACCACGACTAACTACATAATGAACGTGTTCAATTACTGTCTCCCTCTCTGCTCTGGCAGTTACCCATCGGTCTCTATGTTGACCTCCTCAGTTTCAGCGGAGAACCGCAATGTATTGTATCATTATCTTTGTTATTTAAGTACTAAGAACATGGAGGTCACTGTCTACTGTTCTGGTCTCTAACTCCACTTCCTTCCACTGTTTCCAAACTATCTGTGGCCAAGATCTGCGGTTCAAGCAGACATGTCATAACTGTGGGTGATTCCTTTGACTATGAGCTGATTCCTGATACCATGCCCTGACCATTTTTAACGTGAAATACTCACTATTCCAGAAAATATCTCACTGGTTTATTCCATCTGCTGTTTGAACCTTGAGCTATGAAGTACAGGCTTAATGAAGCTTATAATCTGCTGCTGACACTCCCGGCTTCAAACCTGCCAAAGCAAATCTGATTCGAACTCACACCAAACTACCATCCATCAGTCATTCATGTGCACGCAGATGTATATTGCTATTGTGTCTGGCAATGCCTTTATTTTATCATTCTCAAACACTTTACCTTATCTGACCATGAAACTTCTCTCGTTCACTCACTGTTAATTAACAAAAAGCCTGCCAGTTGTTCATATGCAAAATAGTTTCCTCAATGTGTATTCGTTTTTAAACAGGAAGTTTCACGTTCAAATACGCCAATCGCATACACACAGGCTCTCTCTCTCCCTCTCTGATGAAACACACGCGCGCGCACACACACAAACACGCACACACACATAGCAAATCTTCCCATTGTAGGCAGTAATTTGATGCGAGTATAATTTGCATAAAGTTTCCAATACTCTCCATGCTGGGCAGTTTAGTGCTGTTTACTGAGTAACACTAGCATGGTCTGCACAGCCCTCCATGCTGGCCTGTCATCTTGTCCCAGTTTATGTTGCTTGTGATGTTCTGTGAAGCAGAGTCACAATATGATGTAACAAACCATTTCAGCTGATCTGACAATGCCTTTATTCAATGTTCTCATTCTTGTAATTTTACTCTCGAAGATCTCACTTCTCCAGTTAGTCCCACTGTTCTGTTTCCCTTACGTCCACAACATCTTTTCAGCTAATTAACTGTTTGTTTCTGTCTTTAATGTGAATCTCTCTGTCTTTCTGTATCTTTCCATGGCATTGGGTTTTGGTTCCCTAATGTACTTAGTGCTGGCAATGTGCAGCTCAGATAGAATGAAATGGTGTGTGCCAGGCTGTTGTTCACTTCCCAATATGTCCCATGTGATGATCCACGGACAGGGGTGTTTCAGAAGCTATGAGACCCGTCTTTGTAACTTGGTCTGTATCTGTGTTTGTCCCGGGTGACCTTGCGATCAGTAACACGAGGAATCCCACTGAGTAAAGGACCGTTCATCTAAATTGTGTGACAATGCAGTCTCTTAAAAAAGTTATTTCCTCCTTTTTTTTTAAAATAAGACGTCTTAAAGGCCAAACTGCCTACTGAAAACGGCTCAAGTATATAACTTACGAGGCTTTGAGGGTTTTTAATAAATAGTAGGAACAATGGCCACCTCACACAGACCAGGTTTTTTAGACTTTTTTCTTGTAGCTGTAGCAATCACCAGGTGCTTGGGGTCCCAGAAGTGTTGGAAGTTTTAGTAAATTATCCTTAGCTGCTAATCTCTCTGAGACCTTTCTTGATGCTGTTTGCTCCTGGATTGGAGAACTGTATACAAAAATGTATGTTGAATGCTCCTTTTTGCCAAGGGTTGTGTTTAGGTGATATTAGTACATTGGGACGATTTATTTGGAGAAGGTTCTGTATCCATTATTCGGTTAAGGTTTCCAATAGTTAAGTTATTCTAAATTCTTCTTCATTTTGTATGGATTTCCATTAGAGTGTTTAAGTATATTGTGTTTTAATTAATGTTAAATGGTCTGACTAGCAACGTCACATCTGGAACTCCCACTTCACATCTATCTTTTAAATAAGGCAAGGTTGGCATCACAGCTACCTTCTTAAAATAGTTTGAGGCAGTCTGGTTGGTCCATTGTAAACTGGGGACGCTTGTCTGGTTCTAATTCGATAATACCAAATTGGATTTAGAATTACAAACCCTACAGTGTGGAAAAAGGCCATTCGACCCAACACGTCCACACTGAGCCTTCGAGGAGCAACGTCCCCAGACCCATTCCTCTACCCTATTATCAAATGTTTACGCCGCCTAAGGCACCTAATCCACACATGCATGAAAACTATGAACAATTTAGCTTGGCCAATTTACCTGACATGCACATCTTTGGATCGTGGGAGGAAACCAGAGCATCCAGAATAAGCTCATGCAGACACTGGAGATTATTCACCGGGAGGCTGTTGCGTTCAAAGGTCGTGTATGGTAGTTGTTAGTGTCTTTGGTTCCGGATGTTGAATTCGGTTGGTTTGAACAGTGCTTTGTGAATAAAGATTCTTTCAGTCACCAAGAGTTCTCTGGGTGTGGAAGAAGTGAAGTTGGGGGTTTTACAAAAGGTAATGAAGGCAAAGCTGGAGTAGGTTGCGTTTGTCTGTGAGAAGATGAGAGATAATTACAACTAAAGCTCGGCAATTATATTTGGTGGAACAGCCATCAGAATCTTTAGAAATGGCGAGAATGCAATTTCAACTGAGGCACTTTGAACATGAGAAGGAATTGAAACAGTTTGAATTATGATGAAAAGCAGAAATAAAAGAAAAGGAAATGAAGAAGAAAGAGAGAAAAAGAGACAAGATAAGCAGAGAGTTTCAACTTCAAAAGTGAGCAGTTAGAGAGGAAAGTTGACATAGAAGGCGGCGATGAAGGTAGACGATCGGCGGGATGAGGAGGACAGTGAGGATGAGCAACCCTATAGTATACGACGGCCTAATGGGATTCTGTTAAAATACATCCAGGCATTATCTACACTTGATGAGAAGGATGGGGGAGCCTTTTTAATTTCGTTTCATAAAGTGTCTAAACGAATGCAGTGGCCAGTGACCATGTGGATTCAGTTGATCCAAACCAAGCTGATAGGTATTTGCATCCCTATCGGAGACGGTATCTGGCCAGTATAGGGAGGTGAAGAAAGCCTTCTGAAGTGCATATGACCATGTGCCAGAAGCCAACAGACAGTGTTTGAGGATTCTAAAATAGCGTCCCTGGTTAAATGTACATTGAGTTTGAAAGGATCAGACAAAGTAATTTTGAAATGTGGGTAAGGATATTAAAAATAGAGCAAACCTATGATGCTGTTAGATTCTTATTTTGGAGAAGTTCAACAATTCACTTCCTGCAGTCGTGAGAACTCGTGTGGTAAGATTAGAAGCTGAAATGGCTGATGATGATGATTGGGTTCAGAAATCAAAGTTTGGTTTCCTTGAGAGGTTGAGAAGAATGTGCCTTTAAAAAACTGCCAAACCTCAAATAGATGATTCTTCATAGCAAGCTGCCCAGTTTTCAGGACAATGCCATACAACCCTGTCACAGTAGGCGCTGCAATACATGTCAGAGTGTGGACATGGATATCTCCATTACATGTGAGGACTCCTCCCACCATGTACGTGGTAAGTACTCATGCGACTCAGCCAACGTTGCCTATCTTATACGTTGCAGACAAGGATGCCCTGACGCATGGTACATTGGGGAAACCGAGCAAAGGAATCGGCAATGGATGAGTGGTCACCGCATAACAATTAACAGACAGAAGTGTTCCCTCCCAATTGGGGGACACTTCTGCGGTCCAGGACGTTCAGCCTCGGACCTTCGGGTGACCATCCTGCAAGGCAGACTTCGGGAGAGGCAGCAGTGAAAAGTGGCCAAGCAGAGGCTGATAGCTAAGTTCGGTACCCATAGGGAGGGCCTCAACCGGGACCTTGGGTTCATGTCACACTACAGGTGACAACCAATGCACTATATACACACACGGACACACACACAGAGTTATTCCTATACACACATGTGCACAGACACGCACACAGACCCTCACCCACACCCTTACAGACACACAAACTCCAACACTCACATATGCAGCCTCTCAGAGACTTGACCACTCTACATTCATGCACACACATATACCCTCTCTCTCACAGACACTCACAACCTCCCACTCCAGACACACACACACACTCCCACACTCACACATTCACCCCCTCACAGACTTAAGACACTCTACACTCACTACACACACATGTACACCCTCTCACACTCACAACCCCCAACCCAGACAGACACACACACAGACAGACACAAAAAGCCACACGCACACTTATATGTTTGTGAGGTGAATTTGTACTTACAGAGTTACATTGTACTTTGCTCAAAAACTGCACGAATTATTGTAAAACTCGATTATCTCACTTTTTAGATTAGAATCAATCTAAACATCATAGACATAGACAGAGAACACAGGGCGCTAATACCCTTGACATATTGTGTAACTAACCCAATTGTTACAGTTAACCTGAGAATGCAACTTTTAAAAAGAAGTGAAACTATCATGGTTGTATTCGAACAGATGAAAGACTCAACGGAAAATCAAGGTAATTTTAGTTACATCACACTGTAAACTTTTGCTATAAATTCTGTGCCTTGCAATTGTGTCCTCCACTATCACCTGATGAAGAAGCGTCGCTCCGAAAGCTAGTGTGCTTCCAGTTAAACTTGTTGGACTATAACCTGGTGTTGTGTCATTTTTAACTTCACAGTATGGGTGGTAGAGATAGACCAGGGAGTATTAGATCACTGTTAGCGAAACTACTGGAGAAAATATTGAAGGAGGAAATTGAACTCCAATCAGAATAGCAAAGTTTCATCAGGGATAATCATCATGCCTTTATCAGAAGGAAAGCACATCTAATGAATTTGTTTGAATTAGTTTGAGGAGGTCGCTTAATTAGTTTTGCAGCAAGGCCTTTGACAAAGCCCCATTTGGGAAACTTTAAAATAAAGTAAAATCTCATGGAATCAAGGATAATGTGACAAGTTACAACGAAAAATTTCTTATTGGCAGGAGACGGAGGGTGGTGGGAGAAGGTTGTTTGTGTGACTGGAGACCAGTGTCCCCTGGTGTACTACAGGGATCTCTGTTGTGTCCCTTATTATTTGTGGCATTCATAAATGATGCAGATGTGAATGAAAGGGTGGGTGAAGGGGTTGGGGATTGTGATAAGTAAGTTTGTGTTTGCCCGCTTGGTTGGCAGTGAGGAGAAACGTCTTAAGTTGCAGGAAGATACAGATGGAATGGTCAGATAGTCAGATCAATGGCAGTTGGAACGGAACCCTGATAAATGTGATGTGATGCACTGTGGAAGAAGGAACCAGACAGGGGAGGACTCAATGAATGGCAGCACACTAGGAAGCTCAGAGGGTGCTTCTCCACACATCCCTGAATGGGACTGAGTAGGGTAATGAACTAGTTAAGAGGTGGACCTTGGGTGTAGCGTTTATCAATCGAGGCGTAGATTATAAGAGCTATACAGAGTGTTGGTTAGGCCAAGATGGAGTACTCTATGTAGTTCTAGAAGCCACATAAAAGAAAGGATATGGTATGTATGCAGAGGAGATTCACCATGATGTTCCCTTGGATAGAGCATATCAGCTATGGAGAGAGGCTGGGTAAGTTCGGGTTGTTTACTTTGGAGCAGAGAGGCTGAGTGGGATGTGATTCAGAAGGATAAGATTACGATGAGCATGGACATGTGTGGATAGACAACAGCTGTTCCTTTTAGTCAGATAGTCGAGAACAAGCGAGCACACTTGTAAAGTGAAGGATTTGAGGATGAGAGAGAATTTGAGGATTGTTCTTCACCAGGGAACTGTTGGGGTCTGGAATGCTCTTCCTGAGAGGGGGGGTTATCTCAAGTAACCTCACAACGATCAAAAAGTACTTGAACGAGCAATTGGAAGTGTCATAACATTCCCTGCTATGGACCTGGTGTTGGAAAGAGGGAACAATATAGATCGTGCTGTATTTCTGTTGGTCTATGCTCCTGTGAGTGTATGGTGTGGAAGGTCAATTACTGAGTGGCTGAAGGCAGGATTTGATGGGTTTCTGAAGAGCATATTCACAAGTGTTATAAGAGTGAACTGGAATAGCTTGTCAAATCATGTCAATGTGAGAAGTATAAGAGAACAACTGCTGTTTCCTGACAATCTGAAACCAGAGAATTGTGAATAGGGAACAGGGAATTGGCAGAACAATGAAACAGCTACTTCAGTTCTGTCTTCACAGAACTTTCTAACAATACCAGTAAAACCAAGTCGGGAGTGGAAAAAGGGTCGAGTACATGGAACATAGGACATAATAAGTAAATGGTTTAGGAGAAATAAATGGTCATAGACAACAGTAACATGGATTTATCAAATGGTAATTATGTTTGAAGAACGGACTGGGAGACAAGTGTTTGGATTTTCAGGAACGTTTTGGTAAAGCTAGTTTGTAAAATGAAACCTGAGTGGATTGAGTTGAATATATGGGCATGTTTCTCGAAAGGGACAGCTGGCACGAAGCAGTGAATAAAATAAACAGGCTCGTCAAGCAACAGCATGACTTTGTCTGGAAGGTATGATTCTGTGAGTACGAGTATGTCCCAGACAACCCATCATCTTCTCCGGATATCTCCTGTCTCACCAGCAGGACAGACACAGCAAAAGTGGCGGCGCAATGGGATGCAGTTGGAAGGAAATTTCTCTGGGACTCCTCAACAGTGACTTCATATCCCATGAAGTCTTATGATGTTAGTTTACACATGGGAAAGAAAACTTCAAACTGAATACCATGTACCAGCCTATCTTAACAGATGAATCAGTACTCCTCCATGCTGAAAAACACGTGGAGGAAGCACTGAGTGTGACAAGGACGCAAAATGTACTCTGGCTTGGGGATTTCAATGTCCACCACCAGGTGTGGCTCAGCTGCAGCATTACTGATCGAAGTAGTCGGGTCCTAAAGGATATAACTGCAAGACTGGGTTTGCCGCAGTTGGTGAGGGAACTAACACGAGGGAAGAGACATTTGACCTCATCCTTACTAATATGCCAGTTGCAGAAGTATCTGTCCATGACAGTATCAATAAGAGTGACCATCGCATAGTCATTGTGGAGACAGTCACACCTTCACATTGAGAATAACCTCCATCATATTTGGCGGCACTATCAACTAAATAGGATAGACTTCGAATACATCTAGTAGTTCATTTCTGGGTTTCCATAAGGTGTTGTGGGTCATCAATAGCAGCAGAACTCTACTCCCGCACGACCTCATGGCCTGGCATATCCCACTTGCAACAATTACCATCAAGCCAGAGGATCAACCTTGGTTCAATGGATGTGCAGGATGGCAGAAGCAGCACCGGGCATACCTGAAAATGAGTTGTCAGCCTGACAAAACCACCAAACAGGACAACTTGTGCGCCAAACAGCATAAGCAGTAAGTGATAGACAGAGCTATGTGAACCCACAAGCAACGGATCAGATCTAAGCTCTGCAGTTCTTCCACATTTTGTCCAGAAACGGTAGGGACAATTAAACAAGTCATTGGAGGAGGAGATTCCACAAGTATCCCCATCCTTAATGAAGGAAGAGCCCAGCACTTCAGTGTATAAGATAATGCTGATGCATTTGCAACAATCTTCAGTCACAAATGCTGATTGGATCATCCATCTCAGACTCCTCCAGTAGGCCTCAGTAATTCTGTTACCAGTATCAACCAATTCAATTCAGTCCATGCAATATCTAGAAACAGTTGGAGACACTGAATACTTCAAAGGGTACATACCCTGACTACATTCTGGCAATAGTACTGAATACTTGCGCTCAAGAACTTGCCACGTCCCTCGCCATGCAGTTCCAATACAGTTACAACAATGACTTTTACCCGATTGTGTGGAAAAGTACCCATTTATCTCCTGCACATAAAAAGCAGAACAAATCCAATCTGGCCAATTACCACCCCATCAGTCTACTCTCGATCATCAGTAAAGTGATGGAAGGTGTCAGTGCTTTCAAGCAGCACCTGCTCAGCAATAACCGGGTCAATGACGCCCAGTTTGGCTCCACCAGGGTCACTCAGCTCCTGACCTCATTACCTTGGTTAAACGTGGACAAAAGAGCTGAATTCCAAAGGTGGGGTGACAGTGACAGCCCTTTAAAACAGGCTGCCTTTGACTAAGCGTGGCATCAAGGGGCCTTAGCAAAACTCGAATCAATATTTATCAGAGGCAAACTCCCCGCTGGTTAGATTCATACCTGGCACGTAGGAAGATGGTCATGGTTGATAAAGGTCAGTCAACTCAGCTCCAGAATAGGTCTATAGGAAACCCTCGGGGAGTGGCCTCAGCACAGGCGTCTTCAGGGCTGCTTCATCAATTACCTTGCCTCTAAGATAATGTCAGAAGTGGGGATGTTCGGCAATGATTGCATAATGTTCAGCAACATCTGTGGCTCCTCAGGTACTGAAGCAATCCATGCCCAAATGCGACAAGATCCGGACAGTATCCAGGCTGACAAGTAGCAAATTATATTGACGCCACACAAATGCCAGACCGTGACCATCACCAATACAATGCAATCAAACCACTGCCCTTTGGCATTCAATTGTGTTAGCATCACTGCATCCCTCAATATCAAAATCCTGTGGGGTAATCATTGCTCAGAAACTCACTGGACTCGCCCACACAAACGAAGTAACTACAAGAGTAGGTCAGAAGCTATGAATACTGCGGCGAGTAACTCACCTCATGACTTCCAAAGGCCTGTCCATAATCTATAATGCATAACTCAGAAGTGTGATGAAATACTCCCCATTTGCCTGGATGAGTGCAGCCCCAACAACACTCAATAAGCTTGATACCAACCAGAACAAAACACCCAGTTTGACTGTCACTTCATCCACAATGCTCCACCATCAAAATTCAGCAGCAGCAGTTTTTTTTCCTATCAACAAGCTGCACTGATATGATTCACCAAAGATCCCAGACACAATTTTCCCAACACACGACCACGTCTATCTAGAAGGACAAGGGTAGCAGATATATGCGAACACCACCATCTTCAATTTTCCTCCGAGCCGTTCACCATCCTGACTTGCAAATAGAACACAGAACACTACAGCACAGAACAGGACCTTCAGCTCATGATGTTGTGCTGACCACTGATCCTCATGTACGTACCCTCAAGTTTCTGTGACCATATGCATGTCCAGCAGTCTCTTAAATGTCCCCAATGACCTTGCTTCCACAACCTCTGCTGGCATTCCACGCTCTCACAACTCTCTGCGTAAAGAATCCGCCTCTGCCACCGCCTCTATACTTTCCTCCAACCAGCCAAAAATTATGACCCCTCGTGTTAACAATTTCCGACCTGGGAAATAGTCTCTGGCTATCAACTCTATCTATGCCTCTCATTATCTTGAATACCTCAATAAGGCCCCTCTCCTCCTCCTTTTCTCCAATTAAAAAGTTCGAGCTCAGTCAACCTCTCTTCATAAGATAAGCCCTCCAGTCTAGGCAGCATCCTCGTAAATCTCCTCTGAACCCTCTCCAAAGCATCCACATCTTTCCTATAACAGGGCGACCAGAACTGGACACAGTATTCCAAGTGCGTCTAACCGAAGTTTTATAGAGCTGCAACAAGATCTCACGGCTCATAAACTCAATCCTCCTGTTAATGAAATCCAAAACACCATATGCATTCTTAACAACCCTGTCCACTTGGGTGGCCATTTTAAGGGATCTATGTACCTGCACACCAAGATCCCTCTGTTCCTCCACACTTCTAAGAATCCTGTCTTTAATCCTGTACTCAGCTTTCAAATTTGACCTTCCAAAATGCATCACCTCGCGTTTATCCAGGTTGAACCCCATCTGCCACCTCTCAGCCCATCTCTGCATCCTGTCAATGTCCCGCTGCAGCCTACAACAGCCCTCTATACTGTCAACGACACCTTCAACCTCTGTGTTGTCTGAAAACTTGCTGACCCATCCTTCAATCCCCTCATCCAAGCCATTAATAAAAATTACAAACAGTAGAGGCCCAAGGACAGAGCCCTGTGGAACGACACTCACCACAGACTTCCAAGCAGAGTATTTTCCTTCTACTACCACTCGCTGTCTTCTGTTGGGCAGCCAATTCTGTATCCAGACAGGTAGGTTGACCTGTATCCCATTCCTCCTGACCTTTTGAATGAGCCTACCATGGGGAACCTATCAAATGCCTTGCTGAAGTCCAAATACACAACATCCATGGCTCGACCCTCATCCACTTTTCTAGTCACATCCTCAAAGAAATTGATAAGGTTTGTGAGGCATGACCTGCCGCTCACAAAGCCGTGTTGACTGCACTTAATTAAGCCATGCTCTTCCAGATGGTCATAAATCCGATCCCGCAGAATCCTTCCTAACACCTTGCAGACGACAGACCTGAGACTTACTGATCTGTAATTGCCGGGGATTTCCCTATTTCCTTTCGTGAAGAGAGGAATTACATTTGCCTCTCTCCAGTCCTCAGGAACGACTCCAGTGGAGAGCGAGGATGCAAAAATCTTCGCAAGTGGCGAAGCAATTGCATTTCTCATTTCCAAAAGTAGCCAAGGACAAATCTGGTCCAGGCCTGGCGACTTGTCAATCTTAATGTTTGACAAAACTTTCAGCGCATCAGCTTCCTCTATCTCTATCCATTCCAGCATGCACACCTGCTCTTCAAAGGTTTCATTCACTACAAAGTTCGTTTCATTCGTAAAGACAGAAGCAAAAAACTCATTTTGGGCTTCCCACCTCCTCAGACCCCACACATAAGTTCCCTATGTTATCCCTGATCGGCCCTACTCTTTCTTTGACCATTCTCTTATTCCTCACATAAGTGTAAAATGCCATTGTGTTCTGCCAAGCCTTTATCGTGCCCCCTCCTGGCTCTCCTCAGACCATTTTTGAGCTTCTTCCTCACCTGGCTGTAATCCTCTAGAGCTGACCAAGACCCTTGCTTCCTCCACCTTATGTAAGCTGCCTTCTTGCTTTTGACGAAAAGCTCCACCGCTCTCGTCATCCAAGGTTCCTTTATCTTTCTCCTTCTTGCCTGTCTCAGAGGAACACATTTGTGCATCACTTGCAACAACTGTTCCTTAAACAGTCTCCATATGTCGATAGCGCCCTTTCCATGGAGCAATTGCTCCCAGTCCATGCTTCCTAACTCATATCTAATCGCATCATAGTTTCCACTTCCCCAATGAAATATCCACCCATTTTGCCTAATCTGCTCCTTCTCCATAGCTATGTAGAATGTGAGGCAGCATATATCACCATTCTTCACTGTCCTGGGTCAGAATCCTGGAATTCCCTCCCTAATGGCATTGGAGGTCAACCACAGCGTGGACTGCAGCGGTTCAACAAGGCAACGCACCACCGCATTCTCAAGGGCAACTAGGGACGGACAATAAGTGCTGGCCCAGCCAGTCACACTCAGATTCACGAAGTAAAGAAATTTTTAAAAACCATTTTCCTTAAACAGAGGAAGGTTGCTGAAGTATCACAGGGATCAGTGCTTGGCCCCAGATGTTCACAATACCCATTAAACATTTGGTTGTGGGAGTTAAATACAATATATCCAGGCCTGCTGATAGCACAAAAGGATGTTCGATTGTGTATGGATGTGGAAGTCGTAAAAAAGCTCGAAGGTGACTGAGACGAGTGGAGTGAATGCACAAATACATGGCAGTTGGAGAACAGTGTGAAGAGAGGTGACGGTGGCAATGTTGATTGGCAGCCTATCGTTTGAAAAGGGATTGTTTGAAACATGTTGGTCTCCAAAGGGGCGTATGCTCCTTTTCATTGTTTCCTTCTGCGTAAACCACCGAGGCCCATGTCGGGCAGTGAGTTCTGAAGTCAGAAGTCAATACTAGGAATGGCATTGGCACGCTGACCAGTATACATTGAACTACCAGGTGGGGAGCTGTAACACTGAAAATAATCTGGATATCCCTGTAAACGAGTTACTGAAATCATTATTGCAGGAACAGAAAGCAGTTAGGAAGATAAATGGTGTGTTGACCTTCATTTCAGGTGATTTGAGTCCAGGAGTAAGGGTGTCTTACTGCAGCTGTACAGGGCTTGATGAGACCCCATCGCGAACACTGTGCAGTATTGTGTGCAGTTTTGTTCTCCTTACCTAATAAAGGACAAACCTGACATCGAGGGAGAGCAGTGAAGGATTACCAGACTGATCTCTGGGATGACAGGCTTTTTGTGGGAGCAGTGTTTGGGGCGACTGAGCCTGTATTCCATGGGGTTTAGGAAAATGGGTGGAGATCTCAGTGAAATATATAAAACTCTGACAGGGTGAGACAGTATGGAAGCACGGGTGATAATTCCTCCTCTTTTCATTTGATGCTGTCCCTTACTTGCCTCATCACTCATGGCTGCCTTGTCCTCGCATGAGTCTGTGTCATCTTTTTTTAGATGAATTTCATTATGTTCCGAATTATCCCCAGAATCTCCTGTCTTTGCTGCTCCATGGTCTTCCCTGCTCAGATCCCCTTCCAATTAACTCTAGCAGCTCCTCCCACATGTCTTTGTAGTGACATTGCTCAATTATAATCACATTACATCAAGAAGAGAGCAATAGATATAAACCAAAAGAAGGAGTTTTGAGAGATGGCACACAAAGAATAATTGGGGGATTTCTTAACGAGATACAAAGAGACAACGAGAGACAGGATGTAGATCTGGAGCTAAGAAAAATGAGAAAACTAGATTATTGAAATAATTAGATGTACATCCCTCAATGTTTTGGCTATTCCTGTGTTTTGTGATCCTTTGTACAGTGCATTTACAACACATTAACGTGTTCAAATGCTGAGTCTGTTGCCAGAATTTTTATCTCCAATAATATGAAGACATTAGCTTTGGAAAGACCCAGCAGGCCAATATATTTAATTCCCGGTAGGAAGGGGATTAACTGAAATAAGTTGGGATACCATGAGCAAGATTTATAACATATAGCCTGATAAGAATAAGAGACAAGAGTAAGGAATCCCAGAAAAGGGGGAACGTTGAGACAAGGGGAACATATCACTTCAGATGAGCATCAAATAATGTTTTCATGCTTTTTAAATGTTATACATCATGTGCACCATTTTTCTTTAACCGTATCACCATTGCTCATTCAGAAAGTGTTGTACACATTGGAACAATCTTCCTTATCTGAACACACACAGATTAAACAGTGTATGTTGTGCTACCAGGATACATGAACACCAGCTGGCCACGAAAAGACATGACCCACTATCATAGTTTCCATACATACAGACAAAGAAGGACAGCACTTTGAGTGGGACGACACACACATCCTAGGACAGGCGAAACAAGGACATGCACGAAAGTTGTTAGAGGTACGGCATTCTAACCAGAAGAACATTGATAAATATATCAATTTAGATCCTTGTGAACTTTTGTTTAAATAGCAGAATGTAGGAGATCTGTGTCACTCATATTTTAAAAGATTATGAGGTGAAGCGAGCTTTTCTGGGTGTTTGGTTTTAATTAACAGAGGGGTTTGACTCCACATTTAAAATATCCATCCACGCTAACCCCATTTCCCTGCAGTTGGCCCATATCCTTCCAGTCCTTTCCTATCCACATATTTATCCAAATGCTTTTGAAATGTTGTTAATGTACTCCCTTCAACAAGACCTGCTGGCAGTTCATCCACGTACCATCCTCAGTGTGAAGAAGTGGTCCCTCAGGTTCCCTTTTATTCCTTCCCCTCTCAACGGAAACTTATCCCTTCTAATCCTCGACTCTCTAAACCTTGGAAAAAGACTGAGAACATTAACTCTATCCATACCCCTCGTGATCTTATACAGCCCTACAAGGTCCCCCCTCAGTCTCCAACACTCTAAAGAAAAGGTCTTAGCTTGTCCAACCTCTCCCTATAACTCAGACCATTGGGTCCTGGCAATGTCCTTGTAAATTTCTTCTGCAGTCTTTCGAATTTCATAGCATCCTCCCTAAAACAACGTGACAAAGACAGAACACAATACTCCCAAGTGCGGCCTTGACAAAGTCCTGGGGTAACTGCAACATAAATTCCCAACTTCTATACTCAGTGCCCTGATTCATGAAAGCCAGTGTGCTAAAAGCCTTCTTCCGTGCCCTGTCTACCTGTGATTCCACTCTCAGAGAACCGTGCACCTGAACGCCAGGGTCGTTCTTTCCACTACACCCCTGAAGGCCCTCCCATTCACCATGAAACTCTTAGTTTGATTTGAGTTTCCAAAATGCAAGACCTCACACAACAATATTAAATTCCATTTGCCATTTCTCGGCCCACTTCCCCACCTGATTAAGGTCCTGCTGCAATTTCTGTTAAACTTCCTCACTGATCATGCTTCCACTTATTTTAGTGTCATCTGCAAATTTACTAAATATGCCTTGTACATTTTCAGCCAAATCATAGATACCAAACAGCTATCGACCCAGCCTCCAGTCTGACCTTCATCCTTCCACTAAACCCTCTGCTGCCTACCATCAAGCCAACTGTCTCTCCAATTGGCCAGTTCCGCCAGCATTTCACGTAACAGAACCTTCCAGAGCAGCCTGCCATGTGGGACCTTATTAAAGGCCTTACTAAAATCCATTGAGACGACGTCTACCACTCGGCCCTCATCAACCTTCTTGATCTATTCATCAAAGGACTCTAACAAATTTGAGAAGCATGATCTCCTACTCACAAGTCTATGCTGACTGCTCTGAATCAAACCCTGTGCAAGTAATTGGTGCAGTTAATGGTATGCTGTCCTTCATTGTAAGATGATTCCAGTACATAAGTAAAGCCATCTTCCTGCTGTTGTAGAACCTTGCTGAGAGAGCATTTGGGGAACTCTCTACAGATTTGTTCACCTTTGTAAGGAATGATCTCCTTACCACAGACATGGCTGATGGTAACATGAGGGCAGAGTAAAGAAGCTGTGTGTTTAATCTGTAGAGCTGTGAGAGACGAGGAAATGGTGACGCTGATACACGCGGAGTGGCCGCGATCACTTATTTCCAAAACAGACATTGACAGGGAGAGAAATTCCATACTTTACCCAGGATTGATTGGTTTGATTTATTGCCACGTGTATCTCAGTACAGAGAAATACTTTATTTATGAGCAGTGGAGGCAGATCATAGTAAGCATGACCAGACATATCATAGGATGGAAATAGACTTGGACAGAGTAAGGCATGCAAGTTACCCTGCACAGGATGTGCAGTAGACTAGATTAGCATGAACAAGATCAGCATTATTTGAACATATAGAGTCCATTTAGCAGTCCAACATGGCTTTCCAAATAGTTTATACGCCTTAATTAACTCTCCCCACGTTATTGTGCAGTCAGCATGTGAACCAGTACTGAACGTCATATTGTTCACAATCCCCACGAGCAGCCACAATACCTTGCATCTGAAATAAGTAGTCATTCCCATCCATTTCCGCCCTCCAGAGAGAATACCAGGCTGTCTGCTTGGAAAAGGAAGATGCCTTCTTGAGACTTCATTCAAGACATACGGCTTCCCTCCTCACCGCTAGAAAACCAGGTTAAAGTCCCACGTGTGTATCATGAGCAACGGAGCCAGGAGGAACAATGTGGCACAGTCTGTCTGTACAGCCTCTGCTCCACTTGTTCATTATGTTAGAGCATCAATTAGGAAACAGTGAGGACTGCTAATGCTGGAGATCAGAGTAGAGAGTGGATTGCTGGAAAAGCACAGTAGGTCAGCCAGCATCCGAGGAGCAGGAGAATCGACGTTTTGGGCAGAAGCCATTCATCAGGAATCAGCATCAATTACCTCATTTTGCCCCTTTGCAAGTGATTTGAGGAGGGAATGGCCTCCTCCTATTCCTGCGTAAGTGACTGAAGGGGTTGAATTGCCTCCTCCTGTTCCTGTGTAAGAGACCCAAGGGGCTGAATGGCCTATTCCTATTCCTGTGTAAGAGACTGAAGGGGCTGAATGGCCTCATCCCGTTGCTGTGGAAGTGACTTAACGGACTAAATAGCCTCCTCCTGTTCCTCTGTAAGAGACTCAAGGGACTGAATGGCCTCATCCTATTCCTGTGTAAGGGACTCAAGTGGCTGAATGGCCTCCTCCTGTTCCTGTGTAAGTGACTCATGGGACTGAATGGCATCTTCCTCGTCCGAATGGACAGGACCAACGGCCTGACTGGGTTACCCCTGGTTCCTGTTTGACAGCTCGATGTAATGACAAGTGTGATGATGCTGCAGTTAAAGAGGTCATTTTTGTCCTTGTTTCTTTTCAGAGAGAGATTGAATGATCGTTTCCAAGCTGGTTAGTTAAGGCCACTTGAGTAAACAGTTAAGGAGGCCTTAGGTTAATTTTAATGCAGCCTAAATGGGTGTGGCCAGCTTTCACAGCTTAGGATCTCTGGGTTTAGGTTTCTCAGTAATATCAGAAACTATTGGGGTCTCAAAATAGTTGGAAGCTTCAGTGAATGTCTCCTGGCTGCTACTCTCCCTATATGCAGTTTTTAATTCCTGGATTGGAGAATTTTTTGTGATATTCTGTGTCTCAATTTTCCTTTCTGCCAGGGACTGTGTTTATGGGATTTTCCTATGTTGGAACAGTTCATTAGTAATAGCTCCTAGATCCATTATTCTGTTAACTTGTCCAATAGAATTACCTTATTCTAAATTCTTCTTTCTTTAGTTCAATTTTATCTATCGTGTTTAAATAAATGGTGTTTTGCTTCACAGTGAGTAGATTGACCAGTCACATTGCATCTGTAAACTTACTAACTATGGCCCCGATATTCACATCCTAATCCTTGAAATAAATGATGAAATGCAATGAACTCAGAACTGATTCTTACAGTACACTGCTGCTCACAAGCCTCCAGTCTGAAAAAAATACCTCTCTTCCTTCAAGCCAATTGTGACTAGCTTCCTCTGTATCCCTTCTGAACGAAACTTACTAATCTATCTACCAATCGGAATCTTGTGAACACCTTACTGAGGTCCATGTAGATAATGTCTACCAAACTGCTTTCGCCAGTGTTCTTTGTCACCTCTTCATAAAACTCAATCAAATTAATGAGACAAGATTTCTCACGCAGAAAACCACGTTGACAACTCCGATCAGCCCTTGCCTTCCCAAATGTTTGTAAATCCTGTCCCTGAGAATCCCCTCCAACAATTCATCCTCCACTGACATTAGGCTCACCGTTCTATAATTACCTTGCTTTTTGGGTCGCTGTTTCATTTTCTAGACCCACTCCTCCACTGCTCACAACAGATGTTAAATATAATCAGGTTGGTGAGATAGCCGATGATGTTAGTCTCAGACTGGGTCAGGGTCAGTTTCAGGAACAAGTCAGGCTAGTTTCTTTAATAAGCTGAAATAGCACCTTTATGATCCAGAGCAATGTTACTCAAACTATGATAGAAAGATGAATGGCAAGCGGTTTGGATATTGCAAATAAAGAATGGATATTTCCCTTTCTAAAAACAGTGGCACGTGCACACACAAACGTTCCCCATGGTAGACTAATGGCGAAATTGAAGTCATATGATGTGCAGGTTGTTCTAGCTAGGTGGATAAAGAACTGTATGAGAAACAGGAGACAGAGAGTAGTAGTTGAAGGGAGGTTCTCGAAATGGAGAAAGGTGAGTCGTGGTGTTCCACAGGGGTCAGTGTTGGGGCCACTGTTGTTTGTAATATATATAAATCATCTGGAAGAGGGCACTGTTGGTATGATTAGCAAGTTTGCAAAAGACACGAAGATGGGTGGAGGAGCGGAAAGCACAAGGGACTGTCTGAGAATACAGGAGGATATACTGGAGAGTTGGGCGGAAACTTGACAGATGGTTTTTAATCCAACCAAATGTGAGGTGATGCATGTAGACAAGACTGATTCGAGAGTGAATTCTACAACGAACGGAAGAGCCTTGGGAAAAGTTGATGTGCAGAGAGATCTGGGAGTTTCGGTCCATTGTACCCTGAAGGTTGCTGCACAGGTGGATAGAGTATTCGAGAAGATATGCTTGCCTTCATTTGGCAGGGTATTGAGTATAAGAAGTGGCAAGTCATGTTAACATTGTACAAGTCCTTGGTTCGGCCGTATTTAGAATACTGTGTACAGTTCTGGTCGCCACATTGCCAAAATAATGTGGACGCTTTGGAGAGCATGCAAAGAAGGTTTACGAGGATGTTGCCTGATATGGAAGGTGCTCGCTATGAAGAAAGGTTGAGTAGGTTAGAAAAAAGGAGATTGAGGGGGGACCTGATTGAGGTTTACAAAATCATTAAGGGTATAGACAGGGAGGATAGAGACAAGCTTTTTTCTCAGGGTGAAGAATTCAACAACGAGAGGTCACGGTTTCGAGGTGAGGAGTGGAAAGTTTATGGGAGGTACACACGGCAAGTACTTCACACGGAGGTTTAGGCAATTGGAACGCGTTGCCATCATAGGTGGTAGAGGCAGGCATGTTAGATTTATTTAAGATGCATCTGGATAAATGCATGAGTAGATGGGGAGCAGAGGGATACAAATGCTTAGGAATTGACCGACAGTTTTCGACAGTAGAGTTTGATCGGCTCAGGCTTGGAGGACTGAACGGCCTGTTGCTGGGCTGTAAATTTTCTTTCTTCTTTGTACTCTCACACAAACACATGCATACACACACACACACACACACACACCCACACACACACGCACACACACACCCACACACACACACTCTCACACACACACACATATACACACACACACTCACACACACACAAACACACACACACACAAACACAACACACACAAACACACACACACACACACACACACACAAACACACACACACACAAACACACACATACACACACATAAACAAAATATCTGCAATTTCAAGTTGAACGAACTTTGCCCAGATATTAGTGTAACTTCTGACAAAAGTAAAAATTGAGAGATTGTCCAAAATATTATTCTGAAGATATTCTACTCGCACAAGCTGCTAGCAATGGGACTTCATCCTGGAACAGTTGGATTTGGCTGAATTCCCTTTGCATTAGGCAGTGAGGAGATTCCAATGAATTCTGGTCAGGGATCGCCCAAAGAGCAGCACGGTGGCTCAGTTGTTAGCACCGCAGCTTCACAGCACCAGGGACTTGGGTTTGATTCCAGCCTCGGGCGACTATCTGCGTGGAGTTTCACATTCTCCCCTGTCTGTGTGAGCTTCTATTGGGTGCTCCAGTTTCCTCCCACAGTCCAAATCTGTGCAGGTTAGGTGGATTGGTCGTGCTAAATTGTCCACAGTGTTCAGGGATTTTTAGGTTAGTTAAATTAGTCAGGGGTAAACGTAGGGTAACGGGTCTTAGAAGGTTGGTATGTACGTGTTGGGCCAAAGGGCCTGTTTCTACACTGCAGGAATTCTATGAAAACAAGAATGGTAACGATGACTGTAGCGTTTTTGTTTAGCTCGCACACATTGCTGTGATGAGGAACAATGAAGGAAAGAGAGTGCAATAGGCCATTCCTTCTCGGGCAGATTACATTTTCTCCCTCTCTGAGCTGAATCACTCAATAATGTCATCCTCTCCCAAACTGGACCATGTGAGGTCTCCTTGTACATTGTCCAAACAATGTCTCCATCACATTCCCTGCTCCATGTCGGTGCATCATTGCTGTTGTCATACACAGAGCCATATGCTGAACAGGAAATGGTCTCCATCGATTTGAAGACAGGTTTACATGACCCTGAGTCATTAAAAAAAAATAAAATGTGTAATGTATTCAGAATACCTGTGTTAAAATGAATGCATTTTTGAACAAATACAATAATTGCTGGAAAAGCTCGGCAGTTATGTCAGCATCAAGATGCCTTTTACATGCTGTAGTTGTACCAGCCTCTACCACTTCCTCTAGCAGCTCATTCCATACACACACCACCCTCTGTGTGAAAAGGTGCCCTTTAGGCCTCATCAAAACCTTTCCCCTCTCACTTTCAACCAATGCCCTCTAGACTAGGTCGTCCCTAATCTGGAGGAAAACCCTGACTATGACCATTCGGATTTTATAAACTTCTACTGCTGCGAAATGTGACTTCATTCAACACGAATGGCTGTACTTTCAGTTGTCCTGGGCCTACACTCTGAAATTCAATACTGACACCTCATTCTTCTCCATCAAGTCACAATTCTAAATCTATTTCAATCAGTTTGTTCAGATGTATCATGACACATTTTTGTGAGATTTACACCTAGGCCTTTGGGTCTGGAGCTGTGTTTGCTCATCAGCCGGTTCTGACATGTTGCAACATACCTCTACAACAGGCGGGACTTGAATCCAGACCTTCAAGTTCAGACCTATGAGCACTACCGCACGAATTAAGGAATTCGAATTAAATCCAGAGTACTAGCTCAGAGGCAGGGACACGATTATACCCAGATTTGGGGTCATATTCTAAGTGTCAGCTTTCAGCTCGGTGTGGATTTTTTATAATCAGGTTACCATTACTGAACTACACAAAACACTTTGTATTGTTAAACAAATGCAAGATATTTGTCTCAACTGTAGGATATTGAGTGTATGTGCTGTGCCATCGAAATTAACTATGAACATCTTTAATTGCTATTATCTGTTGTCTGCATAATTAGGGGAAGAAATCCTGCAGACACACTCTGCACTATGAAGGGTCTCGAATAGGTATTTATTACTAATCACCAGAGACAGAGAAAGACCATAATTTCTGGCCCCAAAACACCGATCAGTATTACCCAACACTCACGTGTGTCTGCCCTCTGCCTAAAACCATGAAATGACACCAGGCCGCTGATTACTGTCCAGCCTCCCCTCCCCAACCCCCGACTGTGTCTGCAATCTGTCCCTCCTCCCCCTAACCACACAAGGCAACCCAAGCTCAGGGTCTTTGTGAAAAACAAGGCCAGAGTGTGCAGGCCTCCTGGAGATGGGGAGTGTATTTTAAAATTAAATGGGGAAGGTGAGGAGGCAGTAATATCACACACTGGGCTGAGGGGTGGCAGATGGAGTTTAGTTTGGATTAATGCGAGGTATTGGATTTGGGAAATCAAACAAGAGATGTACCTATACAATTAAAAGTAGGGCCTTTGGCAGTGTTGTAGGACAGAGACCGAGGCCGTCAGGTATAATTCTTTAAAATTTGCGTCTCATAAAGATAGTGCGGATAAGAAGGTGTTTTGCACACTTGTCTTCATTGGCCAGACCTTTTAGTATCGGAATTGGGACGTCATGTTGAGGTTTTACAGAACATTGGTGAAACCTCTTCTGGAATACTGTGTCCAGTTGGTCACCCTGCCCGCTCATACCATAGGCACACCACCCTCTGGGTGAAAACGCTGCCCCTTAGGTCGCTTTTAAATGTTCCCCTCTCACCTTAAGCCTATGCCCTCTCGTTTTGGTCCCCCCTACTGTTAGAAAATACCTTGACTATTCACCCAGATATTGCTAACCTTGATATTATTAAGCTGGAGAGGGTTCAGAAGAGAATAACCTGGATGTTGCTGGGAATGGAGGGAATGATCGATAAGGAGAGGCTGGATAGACTGGGACATTTTTCAGTGGGGAGTATGAGATTAAGGGGTAACTTTACAGAGGTATATAACATTATGAGGGGTACAGAGAAGCTGACGGGCTGATGTCTTTTCCCTCGAGTTGGGGATTCAAAACTGAGGGATATTTAAAGGTGCAAGGAAAAAGATTTACAAAAGTCATGAGAGGTAATTATTTCAGACAGAAGCTGGCTTGTGTGTGGAATGAACTTCCAGAGGAAGTGGTGAAAGCATGGACAGTTACAATGTTTAAAGGACATTTAGATCAGTACATGGATAAGACATCAGTTTGGATGGTGCTGTGGGCAGCTGCCCTCTCCCTCCCCCTCTCTGAATGAATCCCTGTTGGTTTTCACCCTCTGCCAATACCTGTGCAGTGGCGTGTGGAGGCCAGCAGAAGGTGGCATTGCATTACTTTAAGCACCACAGAGACTGCCAGACCTGCCCCACACAGGGACACACAGATACACACACGGGAATGGTTCGGGCACTGCCTGAAGCTCATCTGGTAACTTAAATGAAACATAAAGAAATGCTCAATTCGCCTCGTAAACTGTTAAAATATGAGGGACAGAGAACTCCCAAATTCCACTGTTCAAATAAAAATATCAATTTATTTTTTCACTCTTAAAATGAACATTTTACATTATCTCTGCACAACTCTGGGACCCCCTTTCTCTTAACGGCTTATTACGCGACTCCAGCTCTATAGCAATATACTGTTTCTGGGTCTGCCATCCTCTCATGTCACAGGTGCTTGTAAGCTCTCAGTTCAGAACAGCATTCCCTCTCTCTTAAAGGTACAGTACAAACTTCCAACTTCATCACATTATACCCTGATGAATATAGATAAGTGGATCCTATCCGGGTTTCTTTTGCTCTGTAGTTTGTCAATATTTCATTTGCTCCGTCTGGTGTGTGTCAGGAGTTTTGTTGCTCCATTGACAGCATGTCATTATTCAACTCTGTCCATGGGAATATAACAGTATTTCACTTGCTCACACTCGTGTGTGTGGGGCAGGATTTCAGTTGTTTCAGGGGGACTGTGACGCTATAACAATCTCAGTGTTTGTAGATGGCACAAAACCTGGAAGAACTCTGAAGTCTATGGAGGACAGTGTGGAACTCTAACAGGACAGTGACACGTTGGTGTAGTGTTCAGGTGTATCGCAGCTGGGGATCAATGCAGAGCTGTGTGAGGTGATACACTTTGGGAGGAAAGACAATGAAAGACAATGACCACAGTTTATTGAAGGTATCAGGGCAAGTGGGGAGAGCAGTAACTATCACAGATTAGTTTCAGTATCCAAGCTGTTTACAGGAGGAGGTGTAGGAGGGGGTCTCCGTGCTCCCGTCCAGGGAAGTGGTGGTGACGATGTGTTGTGAGCCCACCATCCTGCCCACCGAGACCGTGGGGATCCCATTTGTACCAGCTCGACACAAAAGGGAGATGGCATCAGGGCCACGGCTTCTAAGTTGTGTCGAGCAAAAGGAGATGCCCGTGGATTTAAAATGTGAATTGCCCTTCACTGAACATTGCTCCTTACTCGGTCGGTGGGATGTGGATGTTGAGGTGTCCCTGTGCTCTCTAGCTCGTGGCGCGGGGAGGGGGGATGAGGGAATGGATATCCGGCACTCCACCACCCGGCTTTGCCTTTCTGTCCTATTCCAGGCTCTTTCTCCTGAAATGGGAGAAAGGGAAGGAGAGAGTGAGGGTGGGAGTGGGTAGCCCTACTGTTAGTGCTGGTGTAGGTGGGCTTAATGGCAAATGGTGAGGGAATCTGTCGACAGCGTTGTATCCATGCAGTGTAATTAATATGGGGGGTAAAGTGGACGGGGTGACAGAGAGAGAGAGGGAGAGACAGAGACAGAGAGACAGAGATAGAGACAGAGACAGAGAGAGAGAGAGAAAGTGAGAAGGTGCTGCATGCTGCAGTGGGAGTGGTGGAGCATAAGCCTTGTTCGGGGGTCGGTGAGAACAGATAAAGAGTGAGTGTGAGGGAGTAGAGAGAATATGGTGAACCTTACCCTGACAGAGTGGGAATGGTTATTGATGAATGTCCTGTATTGGTGGGCATTTTGTCAGACCGCAGATACTGCACTAAGCTAGGTGGCGAGCTCAGAGCATGCTCGGTGGGTCTGGTTGTGTGCCCTCCTCTGGGACGAAAATGGTCTCCCTCTGTACTTGCCCAATAACCAGGCCCTCAGAGCCACTGTCGACAAACTGTGGTGTAATGCTCGGGGTAAACTGCGCAGGGCAGCTCCTAACAGAGAAAGCTCAACCGTGTTCCCAGTTGCCTTTTTCGGATGGCGCCTGTGTCAGGGATCATGGAATATCCAGGGGCATCCGGGCGATGGTGAGTACATCCAGCCATGATGGGTGGGAGAATCGGGCTGGTATTGAATGAGAGGGACACCATGGGGTGGGTAGCTATTGAAGTGAGTTCAATAAGATAGCACCAGGAAACTAGCTCGGCCTCGTGTAGATGATCCCTCTATCACAGTCAATGAAAATGGTACTGAGACAAATTATTGTTAGATTTAGCCCAATGATTCAAAGACTCTGCTGACCCTACACCCAGATACAAAGCTGCAGAACAAATACTCATCCAAAACTCTGCATCATCTGAACTCCCAACAATATCCTGTTCACCTACCATTCCTGGAAACACTGGCTTATGTTACAGGATGCTGTTGAAATGTTTTCATTTCAGCATTCTGAAACCTGGGGACACATCCTTCCATAACACTGTCTCTCATTCTCCCTGACTCTGTCTCGTTCGCATACCTCTCCCATTTGTTATTGTTTAAACTGATTCCCCCTCCATCTCTGTCTCTCTCTGGAAGTGAAGTTCACCCCCACAGCACCCCCTTCTCAGGGCATAATGGAGGGATGGAGCTGGAAATGGATGGGAGCTGCACATCCTGTCACTTCCAGGATGGGCTGCGAGTCTCACCACACTGGGCAGGGATCTAACACAGTGTAACTAAACAATGCACTGGCATGGTATACATAGTCCTACATGCTGGCAGGGAAAATGCTCTTGGGTTACAGATCAATCCACTGGGGAATTGTACACGCTCTTAACATGCTGGGAGGTTAAAAGCTCCTGGTTTACAGATGAGTGCACTGGGGTGGGGTACACAGTCCTACATGCTGGGAGGGTAACTGCTCCTGGTTAGAGAGCAATGCACTGGGGTGGGGTACACAGTATTATATGCTGGGAGGGTAAGTCCTCCTGGTTTTTCAGATCAATGCACTGGGGTGGTGTACGCAGTCCTACATGCTGGGGTTGTAACTGTTCCTGGGTTACAAATCAATGCACTGGGATTGTGTACACAGTTCTACATGCTGGAAGGGGAACTGCTCCTATTTAACAGATCAATGCACTGGGTTGGTGTATGCAGTCCTACATGCTGGGAGGTTAACAGCTCCTGGTTTACAGATCAATGCACTGGGGTGCGGTACACAGTCCTACATGCTGGGAGGGTAACTGCTCCTGGTTTACAGATCAATGCACTGGGGTGCGATACACAGTGCTACATGCTGGGAGGGGAATTCCTCCTGGTTTTTCAGATCAATGCACTGGGTTGATGTACACAGTTCCACATGATGGGAGGGTACTGCTCCTGGGTTTCAAATCAATGCACTGGGATGGGGTACACAGTCCTACATGCTGGGAGGGTAACTGCTCCTGGTTTACGGATCAATGCACTGGGATTGGGTATATATTCCTACCTGATGGGCGGGTAACTGCTCCAGGTTACAAATTGGTCATCACTGTACAGCTCCCAGTGCTGGACAGAAATCTAATCCGGGTTTATCGATCAATGCATGGACATGGTGCACACTGCTTCCCACACTGAACAGGCAGGAGGCTGGAGGAACACAGCAAACCAGGCAGCATCAGGGGGTGTGGAATTTGATATTTCCTGTGTAAAGCTTCTTCAGGATTCGTGCAGAAGGGTTACTCCTGAAACGGTCGACTTCTCAACCTCCTGTTGCTGCCTGGCTTGCTGAGTTCCTCCAGCCGCCTGCCTGTCTACATTGGATTCCAGCATCTACAGTATTTTTTTGTCTCTATCCCAGTTTCCCATACTCGACAGATGGTTTAAAGATAAGTGCTGTGACATGATCTGTGCAGTGTTCCACTCTGGACAGATTGTTGGGTTGGACTGAGCAGTACACTGGTCCGGTCTGCACAGTGTTCCACGGTGAACAGATATCTCCTCTGGGCTAGTTCTGTGAGGTGGATTGAGAATGTGGTAAATCTAACCATTTCAGAAGACCTTTATTTCCCATTCCTTTGATTGGACCCTTCGTCTCTCACCCCATTAACGTTACAGTTTGTCCAGGTGCAGTACATAATGTTGGTGAATACCCACTCTCCTGGCAGCAGCCCCAGCCTCTTCATTCAGAAGCGGGCAGCAATTCACATTGTCCTCGGGTCTCCACGGAGAAATGAATGATGGCCTTTCAGATAAAGGCTGTCCCGTTGGTACAGGGGTCAAATCATCCTCCCCCGCACCAAGTCCCACCACCAACTAACCACATCAAAATATCCGGTGTGTACTGAGAGCAATGGGGCCAGTGGGAACATCAGGGAGCAGACCATAAGAGCGATGGGGCCACACTTCCCATGTCTGGACAGGTCAGAGTGAACCCTCCAGTACACATGGTATCACTAAGTCCTGGAATCCCTCTCCATTTCTGTAATACACAGCCTGTTATTCTTCCTGAAAATAAAATCACAGGTTCACTGTTACCCACATTATATTCGATCAACCAAGTTGTTGTCCATTACTTATCCATTTACAGGTTCTCTACCTCCCCTTGATAACCTCAGTTTCTCTCGATCTTAGCGTCAGTTTAAATTTAGTTAGAACATGTTTGTTCAATTTCTGGAAACCATTGATATAGTTTGCAAATAGTTGAAGTCCCATCACTGGTCACTGTGTCACTGCAGTCGTTAATTTGTGTTAAACTGATAGAGACTGATTTCTCCCTAATTTATCCCTGCTCTTGGCTCAGGAACCCATCCCCCCGTCCTCCCGTATTCATTGTAGCAGCTTTGAAAGGCTGAATGTTCCCTTCCATTTCCTGTGTAACAGGCATGAGAGATTAAAAGATCTGCTCCAATCGCTGAGTAACAGCCTCCAATGGCTGAATGGCCTCATTCTGTTCCTGTTTAAAACTCTTGATGGGCTGAATAGCCTGCTTCAGTATCGGTGTAGTTGTGAATGGTGCTGAATATTTTGAAACCATCAGTGAACAGCCCACTTCTGACTTTATGATGGAGGGAAGGCCATTGATGCTGCAGCTGCTGCTAGCCCACCGTGCCTCATGGATGGCCCGATTCCATGTGCTCGGTCCTTTAGAAGTATGTCCTACTTCACAGAAGGAAGTGCCACATAACACAGTGGGCCGGGTCTTCAATATGAGGCTGAGACTTTCCCTCCACCAGGACTGTGTGTTGGCTGCTCCTACAGATACTGTCAGGGACAGATCCCTCTGGGACAAGGGGTTTGGTGAGAAGCTTTCCCTCTTTTTAGTTCCCCCTTCACTTCCCCAGTCTGGCTGCTGTGTATGTGAGGTCTCTCCCTGCTCAGTCAGAGCTGGGCCTGTGGAGACACACTTGGTGATGGACATTGAAGTCCCACACCCAGAGAACGGTCTCTGTCCTTATCACCCTCAGTGCTTCCTCTGATTTGTTTTCAACATCGAGGCGAACTGATTTATCACCAGGGATAGGGATGGGGGCAGGAGATGACCGTCCTCAGGCGATTTCCTTGACCCTGTGACCTATCACCATGAGCCTTCCCGGGTTCTGGAATCAATTTTGGGGAATTGCAGGGTAACGCCTTCCCTGATTGTAATCCGGGGTGTCCCCACCGCTGGTGGGTCTGTCCTGCCGGTGGGACAGGATATAAACAGGGATGGTGATAGGGCTTCATGAAACATGACCTATCAGGTCTGGTCCCGTGAGTATGACGGTGTCATACTGTTTTCTGACTGGGAGTTTGGTGCTGGAAACGCACAGCAGGTCAGGCAGCATCCGAGGAGCAGGGTAATGAACGTTTCAGGCATAATCCCTTCATCAGGAATGAGGCTTGTGGGCAGAGGGTCTGAGAGATAAATGGGAGGGTGCTAGGGCTGGGGTTGGGGCTGGGGCTGGGGTGAAGGAAGCTGGGAATGTGATCGGAAAATGGGGGTGGGGGAGAAGTGATAGATCAGAGAGGAGGGTGGAGTGGATGGGAGGGAAAGGTGATTGAGCGGTCAAGGTGTTCCCCAGAACGTTCTGTCCCTGACATTCTATAAATGCCATTCCCTGGAATGTTCTGTTCCCGACATTCCATAACTGACATTCCCCGGAACGTTCTGTCCCTGACGTTGTTTGTGAACGGCCAGACGTCAGTGAATTGAACAAACGATAAGATCCCGAGGGAAGAGATCCCGTTCCAGGGAGAAGGAGACACTGTTCCGAAGGCCCCTCAGGCAGTTAAAGGGGTGAATACGTTTTACCTGCGTTTACATTTCTTCACGACACAGGAACGACCACAATTTAAACCAAAATAAAGGAATTGAAAATATATTGCTGGAAAAGCGCAGCAGGTCAGGCAGCATCCAAAGAACAGTAGAATCGACGTTTCGGGCATAAGTCCTGAAGAAGGGCTTATGCCCGAAACATCGATTCTCCTGTTCCTTGCATGCAGCTTGACCTGCAGCGCTTTTCCAGCAACACATTTTCAGCTCTGATCTCCAGCATCTGCAGCCCTCATTTTCTCTCGAAAATACAGGAATTCCCAAACTCCATTTGTCTTCAGGAAACTGGGAGAGAATCTTTCAGGACAGCAACGTTTCCACCCTCCGTATTAGGAACTGGGAAGGAGTGACCTGTGTCTGCTCTCGAGTGATCGAGTGTGTGGGAATGTTCTCGAAACCATCTGTCCTTATAGATGTGTCTCTGTGTGTTTGGGGAGGGAGGGTTTCATGTGGTTTATGTCATATTTTCTCGATAATTCCGACCTTCCCATTTGTTATTCCAACTCCAGTTATTTTAATAAGTCCCTGAAGGCAGGGACACATTTGAAAATCTCACTGGGTCCCTGATCAAACGGGTCCGTTTGCCTCCAGACTGATGGATAATGGGTTTATTTTCCTTCCTCACAGTTAACTTAGTGACCATCTACGTCCTGCTTTATAAAGATTGTGGATTGTCTCCATGTGTCAGACGTTACCTGGGGGTCATGGCAGCGGCGGATCTCCTGGTCATTATCCTCGACCTGATCCTGAGACACATTCCCATTGTTTATCGGGAACAGTTTTATTTCCTGAGGTACTCCGTCCCCGTGTGTAATATCCACGCCGACCTGATTTATGCAGCCACTGACTGCTCTGTCTGGATCACCGTCACTTTTAACTTTGATCGGTTTGTGGCCATTTGTTGCCAGAAGCTGAAAAGTAAATATTGCAGTGAGAAAACGGCGGCTGTGGTTCTGGGAGCAGTGACTGTGATGAGATATTAAAAGAATATTTCCTGGTATTTTATGTTCATGGCTCAGTATTGGCTGCTGAACACCCCCTGGTTTTGTGATGTAACAATCACTGTTCAAATCTCCAGTGTCTGGGTCACAATTGAGTTCCTCCACCACATTCTAACTCCGTGTGTCCCATTTCTCCTGATTCTGAGGCTCAATGCTCTCTGCGTCAGACACATTTTAGTGACCAGCAGAGCCCGCAGGAGACTCCGCGCTCACACCAAGGGGGACACTCAGTCTGGTACTGAAATGAGAAACCGAAAAAAATCCATCATTTTACTGTTTGTGATCTCGGCCAATTTCTTCCTGTTATGGTCAACGTTAATGCTGTTTTCTATATGGTACCGGATGATTGATATTGTGGTTTCCCCTCTGTATCTCCATGACTTTGTACAGGAATTGGGCTTCATGCTGCCGCTCCTCAGCTGCTGCACAAACACCGCGATTTATGCCGTGACCCAGACTAAGTTCAGGCAGCAGCTGAAGAATGTGCTGAAATATCTCTTCACCCAAATCAATCCATTAATCAAATTCCCTCATTAATCAATCCATCCGGGATTTTCGCATTTCAGTTCAGTGTTTCAGCGATGGAGCAGCCTGTCGCTATGGTAACCGACTGAGTATGGTAGCGCTGGTTTGTCCATCCTTATCCCACAGGGGGGTTCCAGGGAAACATTTCAATGTTTCAATGTTTCTCACAACTCAGGGGCCAGTGAGAAAAGGCACCATCCCACTGACTGTATCAATCACTTCCATTTGGAACCAATAAAAATGTTTATTAAAGCGTGCCGAGCAGCAGAGTGACCGATGTTGTTGTGTGTCTTTATGTTGGAGAAGCTGAGCTGGAGAGAGACAGACTCAGCCCCAAGTCCTGGTCTTCAGGGAAGGGGAGGGCACCGCGCCCTGAGCTCAAGAGCCGGGTTTAACTCCCTCTGTCCTTACTTTCACCTCTGGGTCTCCCACTCCAACTTGGCTTTCAGCAGAATTCACCTTGCTCACTTTGTCACTCACCCTCCATATATCCCTCCCACTCTCACACTGCACTGCTCTTTCTCTCTCCTTTTCCCATTTACACACTCAATTCCACTGTCCTTGCCTTCCGCAATCTCATTCACTCTCTCTCCATCTTACGATCATAACCTCCCAATGTTACTGTCTTCCTCGAATCCTTCGGTGCTGGGGGAACAGAAGAGGGTTGTCGATCTTCAGGCCAATGTAAGGGAACAGAGATTGGGACGACATATCAGGCCATTGCCAGGGCAACAGTATGGAGCTTGGGCCAAACGCTATTTCTCGGGACATAGTGGATGTGAGAACATGAGCCGTTACCAGGGGGTAACAGTTGGAGTGGCACCATAGGCTGTGGCTGAGACTGGTACAACAGGATTTCACAAACAGAACACATTGTGTGGGACATACTGTCTGTTACTCAGGAAATAGAATGGGGATGGGGTTAAAGGCCATTTAGAGGGGATCAACTGGGTCGGTGTTCACAGGAAGGAGCTCAGTTTAAGGTGTGTGAGGAGTGTGATGGTGGGAGACTGCGTGGGCATGTGAGCGTGATGCTGGGGGAGTGTGTGAGGCAATGAACATGATGGTGGGGGAATGTGTGCGGAGTGAGTGTCATGCTGGGCGACTGTGCAGGAGAGTGAATGTGACGGTAGGGGAGTGTGTGGCAGAATGGTGGATTATGTGGGGGTGAGCGGGAAGGTGAGAGTGGTGTGGTGCAGTGTGTGGGGGTGAGCGTGATGGTGGGGATTGTGTGGGCAGTGTGTGTGAGTGTGGTGGAGTGTGTGGGGATGGGCGTGACGGTGGGGGTGGTGTGGGGCAGTGTGTGTGATAGTGGTGGGGTTTGTGGGGGTGAGTGTAACGGTGGGGATGGTGTGGGGCAGTGTGTCTGACGGTGGTGGAGTGTGATGGGGTGAGCGTGACTGTGGGTGTGGTGTGGGGCAGTGTGTGTGATGGTGGTGGAGAGTGTGGGGGTGAGTGTGACAGTGAGGGTGGTGGGGAGCAGTGTGTGTGATGGTAGTGGCGTTTGTGTGGATGAGCATGACGGTGAGGGTGGTGTGGAGCAGTGTGTGTGAGGGTGATGGAGTGTGTGGGGGTGAGTGTGAAGGTGGGGGTGGAGGGGGGCAGTGTGTGTGATGGTGGTGGAGAGTGTGGGCGTGAGCGTGACAGTGAGGGGGATGGGGGCAGTGTAGGTGGTGGTGGCGTTTGTGTAGGTGAGCATGACGGTGGGGGTGGTGTGGACCATTATGTGTGAGGGGGTGGAGTGTGTGGGGCTGAGCATGATGGTGAGGGTGGTGTGGAGTAGTGTGTGTGATGGTGGCGGAGAGTGTGAGGGTGAGCGCGACTGTGAGGGTGGTGTGCGGCAGTGAGTGTGAGGGTGGTGGAGTGTGTGGGGGTGAGCGTGACGGTGGGGGTGGTGTGTGGCAGTATGGGTGAGATAGGCGGAGTGTGTGGTGGTTAGCGTGACAGTAAGGGTGGTGTGGGGCTGTGTCTTATGGTGGTGGAGTGTGTGGGAGTGAGCGTGACAGTGGGGGTGGTGTGAGGCAGTATGTGTGAGTTTGTTGGAGTGTGTGGTGGTGAGCGTGACGGTGAGGGTGGTGTGGGGCAGTGTGTGTGAATGTGGTGGAGTGTGTGGGGGTGGGCATGACGGTAGGGGTGGTGTGGGGCTGTGTGTTTGATGGTGGTGGAGTGTGTGGGAGTGAGCGTGATAATGGGGGCGGTGTGGGGCAGTATGTGTGAGTTTGGTGCAGTGTGTGGTGGTGAGCATGACGGTGAGGGTGGTGTGGGGCAGTATGTGTAGGTTTGGTGGAGTGTGTATTGGTGAGCTCGACGGTGGGGGTGGTGTGGTGCTGTGTGTGATGGTGGTGGAGTGTGTCGGTGTGACAGTGACGGTGGGGGAGGTGTGGGGCAGTGTGTGTGATGGTGGTGGAGTGTGTGGGGTGAGCGTGACGGTGGAAGTCGTACGGGGCATTGTGTGACATAGTGAGTGTGAGGGGGTCAGTGTGTTGGTGATGGAGTGAGTGTGATGGGGTCAGGGTGTTGGTGATGGAGTGAGTGTGATGGGGTCAGGTTGACAGTGACGGAGTGAGTGTGAGGGGATCAGGGTGACAGTGACGGAGTGAGAGTGAGGGAATAAGTGTGAAGTTGATAGAGTGAGTGTGATAGCGTCCGGGTGACGGTGATGGGGTGAGTGTGAGGGGATCATTGTGATGGTGATGGATTGAGTGTATGGGGGTCAGGGTGACAGTGATGGAGTGAGTGTGAGGAAGTCAGGGCGATGGGGATGGAGTGAGTGTGGGGAGATTAGTGCGATGGTGATGGAATGAGGATGAGGAGATCACGGTGATGGTGATGGAGTGAATGTGAGGGGGTCAGTGTGACGGTGATGGAGTGAGTGTGAGCGGACAGTGTCACAGTAATGGAGTGCGTGTGAGGGGGTCAGGGTGACGGTGATGAAATCAGTGTGAGGGTGTCAGGGTGATGGTGATGGAGTGAGTCTGAGAGGGTCAGGGTTATGGTGTTTGAGTGAGAGAGAGGGGGCCATGGTGATGGTGATGGAGTGATTGTGAGTGTGTCAGGATGACAGTGATAGAGTGGGTGAGGGGATCAGGGTGACGGTGAAGGAGTAAGTGTGAGCGGGTCAGGGTAACAGGGATGGAGTGAGTGTGAGGGTGTTAGGGTGAGGGTGATGGAGTGAGTGTGAGGGGGTCAGGGTGACGGTGATGGAGTGAGTGTGAGGGGGTCAGGGTGACGGTGATGGAGTGAGTGTGAGGGGGTCAGGGTGAGGGTATGAAATGAGTGTGAGGATGTCAGGATGACAGTAATGGACTGAGAGTGAGGGGGTCAGGGTGGCGGTGATGAAGTGAGAATGAGAGGGTCAGGGAGACAGTGATAGAGTGGGTGTGAGGGGATCAGGGTGACGGTGATGGAGTGAGTGTGAGGGGGTCAATTTGACGGTGATGGAGTGAGTGTGATGGTGTCAGTGTGACGCTGACAGAGTGAGATTTAATGGGGTCAGTGCGATGGTAATGGAGAGAGTGTGAGGGGGTCAGGGTGACGGTGATGGAGTGAGTGTGAGGGAGTCAGGGTAGGCTGATGGAGTGAGTGTGTGGGAGTCAGTGTGACGGTGATGGAGTGAGTGTGAGGGCTCAGGGTGACGGTGATAGAGTGAGTGTGAAGGGGTCTGTTTGACGGTGATGGACTGAGTGTGAGGGGATCAGTTTGACGGTGATGGAGTGAGTGTGAGGGAGTCAGGGTGACGGTGATGGAGGGAGTGTGAGAGAGTCAAACTGACGGAGAGGGAGTGAGTGTGAGCGGGTCAGGGTGAGCGTGATGGAGTGAGTGTGAGGATGTCAGAATAACGGTGATGGAGTGAGGGTGAGGGTGACAGGATGACGGTGATGGAGTGACTGTGAGGGACTCAGGGTGACAGTGATGGAGTGAGTCTGCGAGGGTCAGGGTGACAGTGATGGACTGAGTGTGGGGGTGTCAGGGTGACGGTGATGGAGTGAGTGTGAGGGGGTCAGGTTGACGGTGATGGAGTGAGTGTGAGGGGGCCAGGGTGACAGTGAAGGAGTGAGTGTGAGAGGATCAGTGTGACGGTAATTGAGTGAGCGTGAGGGGGTCAGGGTGACGGTGATGGAATGAATGTGAGGGGGTTAGGGTGACGTTTAAGGAGTGAGTGTGAGGGGGTCAGTGTGACGGTGAAATTGTGAGTGGGAGGGGGTCAGGGTGACTGTGATGGAGTGAACGTGAGGGGGTCAGTGTGACGGTGATGGAGTGAGTGTGAGGGGATCAATGTGACGGTGATGGAGTGAGTGTGAGCGGACAGTGTCACAGTAATGGAGTGCGTGTGAGGGGGTCAGGGTGACGGTGATGAAATCAGTGTGAGGGGGTCAGGGTGATGGTGATGGAGTGAGTCTGAGAGGGTCAGGGTTATGGTGTTTGAGTGAGAGTGAGGGGGCCGTGGTGATGGTGATGGATTGATTGTGAGTGTGTCAGGATGACAGTGATAGAGTGGGTGAGGGGATCAGGGTGACGGTGAAGGAGTAAGTGTGAGCGGGTCAGGGTAACAGGGATGGAGTGAGTGTGAGGGTGTTAGGGTGAGGGTGATGGAGTGAGTGTGAGGGGGCCAGGGTGACGGTGATGGAGTGAGTGTGAGGGGGTCAGGGTGAGGGTATGAAATAAGTTTGAGGATGTCAGGATGACAGTAATGGACTGAGAGTGAGGGGGTCAGGGTGGCGGTGATGGAGTGACAATGAGATGGTCAGGGAGACAGTGATAGAGTGAGTGTGAGGGGATCAGGGTGACGGTGATGGAGTGAGTGTGAGGGGGTCAATTTGACGGTGATGGAGTGAGTGTGAGGGTGTCAGTGTGACGCTGACAGAGTGAGTTTAATGGGGTCAGTGCGATGGTAATGGAGAGAGTGTGAGGGGGTCAGGGTGACGGTGATGGAGTGAGTGTGAGGGGGTCAGGGTAGGCTGATGGAGTGAGTGTGTGGGAGTCAGTGTGACGGTGATGGAGTGAGTGTGAGGGCTCAGGGTGACGGTGATAGAGTGAGTGTGAAGGGGTCTGTTTGAGGGTGATGGACTGAGTGTGAGGGGATCAGTTTGACGGTGATGGCGTGAGTGTGAGGGAGTCAGGGTGACGGTGATGGAGTGAGTGTGAGAGAGTCAAAGTGACGGAGAGGGAGTGAGTGTGAGCGGGTCAGGGTGAGCGTGATGGAGTGAGTGTGAGGATGTCAGAATAACGGTGATGGAGTGAGGGTGAGGATGACAGGATGACGGTGATGGAGTGACTGTGAGGGACCCAGGGTGACAGTGATGGAGTGAATGTGAGGGGGTCAGGTTGACGGTGATGGAGTGAGTGTGTGGGGGCCAGGGTGACAGTGAAGGAGTGAGTGTGAGAGGATCAGTGTGACGGTAATTGAGTAAGCGTGAGGGGGTCAGGGTGACGGTGATGGAATGAATGTGAGGGGGTTAGGGTGACGGTTAAGGAGTGAATGTGAGGGAGTCAGTTTGTCGGTGATGGAGTGAGTGTGAGGGGGTCAAAGTGACGGAGATGGAGTGAGTGTGAGCAGGTCAGGGTGACAATGATGGAGTGAGTGTGAGGGGGTCAGTGTGACGGTGAAATTGTGAGTGGGAGGGGGTCAGGGTGACTGTGATGGAGTGAACGTGAGGGGGTCAAAGTGACGGAGAAGGAGTGAGTGTGAGCGGGTCAGGGTGATGGTGATGATGTGAGTGTTTGGGGGTCAGTGTGACGGTGATGGAGTGAGTATGCGGGAGTCAGGGTGATAGTGATGGAGTGAGTGTGAGGAGGTCAAGGTGACATTGATCGAAAGATTGTGAGGGGGTCAGGAGGGTGGTGATGGAGTGAGTGTGAGGATGTCAGGGTGAGGGTGATGGAGTGATTGTGAATGTGTCAGGTTGACAGTGATAGAGTGAGTGTGAGGGGGTCAGTGTGACCCTGATGGAGGAGTCTAATGGGGTCAGTGTGACGAAGATGGAGTGAGTGTGAGGGGGTCAGGGTAACGGTGATGGAGTGAGTGTGAGGTGGTCTGTTTGACGGTGATGGAGTGAGTGTGAAGGGGTCCGGGTGACGGTGAAGGAGTGAATGTGAGGGGGTCAGTGTGATGGTAATGGAGTGAGTGTGAGGGAACAGGGTGAGAGTGATGGAGTGAGTGTGTGTGAGTCAGTGTGACGGTGATGGAGTGAGTGTGATGGGGTCAGGGTGAGAGTGATGGAGTGAGTGTCAGGGTGTCAGTGTGACGCTGACAGAGTGAGTGTGATGTGGTAAGGTTGACAGTGATGGAGTGAGTGTGAGTGTGTCAGGGTGAAGGTGAAGGAGTGAGTGTGGGGGGTCAAAGTGACGGAGAAGGAGAGACTGTGTCGGGTTCACGGTGACGGTGATGGAGTGAGTGAGAGGGCGTCACGGTGAGGGTGATGGAGTGAGTGACAAAGGTTCCAGGTGACGGTGATGGAGCGAATGTGAGGGGGTCAGGGTGATGGTGATGGAGTGTGTGTTGGGGGTCAGAGTGACGGTGAAGGAGTAAATGTGAGGGTGTCAGAGTGACGGTCTTGGAGTGGGTGTGAGGGGGTCAGGGTTTCGGTGATGGAGTGAGTTTGAGGGCGTCATGTTGACAGTGATGGAGTGAGTCTAAGAGAGTCAGGTTGATGGTGACGTGTGAGTGTGAGGGGATCAGGGTGACGGTGATGGAGTGTGTGTGAAGGGGTCAGAGTGAGGGTGATGGAGTGAGTGTGAGGGGGTCAGGGTGACGGTGATGGAGTGTGTGTGAGGGGGTCAGAGTGACGGTGATGGAGTGACTGTGTGGGGTTCTGGGTGTCTGTGGTGAAATGTGTGTGACGGGGTCAGTATGAGGGTTATTGAGTGAGTGTGAGGGAATCCGGCTGACAGTGACACAGAAAGCGTGTGGGGCTAAGGGTGATAGTGACATCATCAGTCTTAGGGGGTCAGTGTGACAGTGACACAGTAAGTGTGTGTACGTCAGGGTGACAGTGACACAGTAAGTGTGAGGGGGTCAGGGAGACAGTGACACAGTAAGCGTGTTTGGGTAAGGGTGATAGTAACGCAGTCAGTGTGAGAGGGTCAGGGTGACAGTGGCACAGTCAGTGTGAGGGGGTCAGGACGATAGTGACGCAGTAAGTGTGAAGAGGTAAGGGTCAACGTGAGACAGTAAATGTGAGTTGTCAAGGTGATAGTGACACAGTAAGCATGTAGGGGTCAGGGTGACAGTGACACAGTAAGTGTGAGGGGGTCAGGGTGACTGTGACGCAGTAAGTGTGAGGGGTTCAGGGTGATATAGATGCACGTAAATGTGATGGGATCAGGCTGGTAGTGACGCAATAAGTGTGATAGTGACGCAGGGAGTGTAAGGGGTCAGGCTGATATTGATGTAGTAAATATGAGGGGGCCAGGGTGACAGTGACACAAACCGTGTGAGGGGTTCAGGGTGATTGTGATGCAGGAAGTGCGTGGGGGTCAGAGAGATAGTGACGTCGTAATTGGGAGTGGACAGGGCGATTGTGACGCAGTCAGTGTGAGGGGGTCATGGTCATAGTGATGCAGTAAGTGTGATGGGTCAGGGTGATAGTGACACAGTAAGTGTGAGCGGGTCAGGGTGACAGTGACACACTAAGTGTGAGGGGATCAAGCTGATAGTGACGCAGTTAGTGTGAGGGGGTAAGGTTGAACGTGATGCAGTAAGTGTGAAGGGTCAGTCTGATAGTAACGCAGTAAGTGTGAATTGTCTGTGATGCAGTAAGAGTCAGGGGGTCAGGGTGACAGTGACACAGTAAGTCTGAGAGTGAGAGTCTGACAGTGACGCAGTACGTGCAAGGGTGTCAGGCTGATAGTGACACAGTCAGTGTGGGGGTGTTAGGGTGTTAGTGTCACAGTAAGTGTGAGGCTGTCAGGGTGATAGTGATGCAGTAATTCTGAGGGGGTCAGGGTGATAGTGACACAGTAAGTGTGAGGGTGTCAGTGTGATAGTGATGCAGTAACAGTAAGGGAATTAGGGTAATAGTGACGCAGTAATTGTGAGGGTGTCAGGGCGATAGTGTCGCAGTAACTGTGAGGGGGTCATGGTGATAGTGTCGCAGTTAGTGTGAGGAGGTCAGGGTGGTAGTGGCGCAATAAGTGTGAGGGTGTCAGGGTGATAATGTCGCAGTAACTGTGAGGGGGTCAGGGTGATAGTGACGCAGTAAGGGTGAGGGTGTCAGGGTGATAATGTCGCAGTAACTGTGAGGGGGTCAGGGTGATAGTGACGCAGTAAGTGTGAGGGAGTCAGGGTGATAGTGTCTCAGTTAGTGTGAGTGGTTAGGGTGATAGTGTCGCAGTCAGTGTGACAGGGTCAGGGTGATAGTAATCCAGTACGTGTGAGGGGATCAGGGTGATAATGACACAGTGTGAGGGGTCAGGGTGAGAGTTAGGGAGTCAGTGTGAGGGGGTCAGAGTGATAGTGACGCAGTAATTGTGAGGGGTCAGGGCGATAGTGACATAGTAAGTGAGAGAGAGAGGCTGGCAGTGACGCAGTAAGTGTGAGCGGGTCAGGCTGATAGTGACGCAGTGAGTGTGAGGGGATAAGGCTGATAGTGACACAGTAAGTGTGAGGGGGAGGGTGACAGTTACGCAGTGAGTGTGAGGGAGTCAGGCTTACATTGATGCTGTAAGTGTAGGTTGTCAGGGTGACAGTGACGCAGTAAGTGCGGTGGGGTCAGGGTAAGTGTGAGGGGTAGATGCTGGTAGTGACGCAGTAAGTCTGATTGTGTCAGGGTGATAGTGATGCTGTAATTGTGGGTCAGGTGATACTGACACAGTGAATATGAGGGTGTCAGGCTGATAGTGACGCAGTAAGTGTCGGGGTTTTAGGGTGATAGTGACGCAGTCAGTGTGAGTGTGTAATGGTGACAGTAACAGAGTAATTGTGAGGGGGTCTGGGTGATAATGACGCAGTAAGTATGAGAGGGGCCCGGGTGAAAGTGATGCAATAAGTGTGAGGGGGTCAGACTGACATTGATGCTGTAAGTGTGAGTTGTCAGGGTGACAGTGACACAGTAAGTGCAGTACGTGTGATTGTGCCAGGGTGATAGTGATGCAGTAGGTGTGAGAGGGAGAGGCTAGTAGTGATGCAGTAAGTGTGAAGGGTCAGTCTGATAGTGACGCAGTAGCTGTGAGTGCGTCCAGCTTGTAGTGATGCAGTAAGTGTGAGGGTGTCAGGGTGACAGTGATGCAGTAATTGTGAGGAGGCCAGGGTGATAGTGATGCAGTAAGTGTGAGGGGGCTGAGTTATCAGGGTGACAGTGATACAGTAAGTGCGGTGGGGTCAGGGTGATAGTGATGCAAATGTGTCATTGTGCAAGGGTGACAGTGACGTAGTAAGTGTGATGAGGAGAGGCTGGTAGTGATGCAGTAAGTGTGAGGGGTCAGTCTGATAGTGCCATTGTAGGTGTGAGTGTGTCCAGCTTGTAGTGAAGCTGGAAGTGTGAGGGGATCAGGGTGATAGCGATGCAGTAAGTGTGAAGGTGTCAGGGTGACAGTGATGCAGTAAGTGTGAGGAGGTCAGGGTGATAGTGACACAGTAAGTGTGAGGGGGTCAGAGTGATTGTGATGCAGCAAGTGTGAGGGGGCAGGGGATAATAACGCAGTAAGTGTGAGGTGTCAGCTTGAAAGTGACACAGTAAGTGTAAGGGAGCTCAGGGTGATAGTGATGCAGTAAGTGTGATTGTGCCAGGGTGACAGTGACGCAGTAAGTGTGATCGGGTCAGGGTGATAGTGATGCCGTAAGTGTGAGTGTGCCAGGGTGATAGTGACGCAGTAAGTGTGATGAGGAGAGGCTGGTAGTGATGCAGTAAGTGTATGGGACTCAGTCTGATACTGACGCATTGGTGTGAATGTGTCCAGCTCGTAGTGACGCAGTAAGTGTGAGGAGGCCAGGGTGATAGTGACGCTTCAGTGTGAGAGGGTCAGGGTGACAGTGATGCAGTCAGTGTGAGGAGGTCAGGGTGACAGTGACGCAGTCAGTGTGAGTGTGTAAGGGTGACAGTAACAGAGTAATTGTGAGGGGGTCTGGGTGATAATGACGCAGTAAGTATGAGAGGGGCCCGGGTGAAAGTGATGCAGTAGGTGTGAGGGGGTCAGACTGACATTGATGCTGTAAGTGTGAGTTGTCAGGGTGACAGTGACACAGTAAGTGCAGTACGTGTGATTGTGCCAGGGTGATAGTGATGCAGTAGGTGTGAGAGGGAGAGGCTAGTAGTGATGCCGTAAGTGTGAAGGGTCAGTCTGATAGTGACGCAGTAGCTGTGAGTGTGTCCAGCTTGTAGTGATGCAGTAAGTGTGAGGGTGTCAGGGTGACAGTGATGCAGTAATTGTGAGGAGGTCAGGGTGATAGTGATGCAGTAAGTGTGAGGGGGCTGAGTTATCAGGGTGACAGTGATACAGGAAGTGCGGTGTGGTCAGGGTGATAGTGATGCAAATGTGTCATTGTGCAAGGGTGACAGTGACGTAGTAAGTGTGATGAGGAGAGGCTGGTAGTGATGCAATAAGTGTGAGGGGTCAGTCTGATAGTGCCATTGTAGGTGTGAGTGTGTCCAGCTTGTAGTGAAGCTGTAAGTGTGAGGGGATCAGGGTGATAGCGATGCAGTAATTGTGAGGGTGTCAGGGTGACAGTGATGCAGTATGTGTGAGGAGGTCAGGGTGATAGTGACGCAGTAAGTGTGAGGGGGTCAGGGTGATATTGACACAGTAAGTGTGAGGGGGTCAGAGTGATTGTGATGCAGCAAGTGTGAGGGGACAGGGGATAATAACGCAGTAAGTGTGAGGTGTCAGCTTGAAAGTGACACAGTAAGTGTAAGGGAGCTCAGGGTGATAGTGATGCAGTAAGTGTGATTGTGCCAGGGTGACAGTGACGCAGTAAGTGTGATCGGGTCAGGGTGATAGTGATGCCGTAAGTGTGAGTGTGCCAGGGTGATAGTGACGCAGTAAGTGTGATGAGGAGAGGCTGGTAGTGATGCAGTAAGTGTGTGGGACTCAGTCTGAGACTGACGCAGTAGGTGTGAATCTGTCCAGCTCGTAGTGACGCAGTAAGTGTGAGGAGGCCAGGGTGATAGGGACGCATCACTGTGAGGGGATCAGTGTGATAGTGATGCAGTAATTGTGAGGAGGTCAGGGTGATAGTGACGCAGTAAGTGTGAGGGTGTCAGGGTGACAGTGACGCAGAAAGGGTGAGCGGGCAGGATGATATTGATGCAGAAAGTGTGAGGAGGTCAGGGTGATAGTGACACAGTAAATGTGTGGAGGTCAGGATGATAGTGACGCAGGAAGTGTGAGAAGGTCAGGGTGATAGTGATGCATGCAGTGTGAGGGGGTCAGGCTGATAGTGACGCAGTAAGTTTAGGGGTTTTAGGGTGAAAGTGACGTTGTCAGTTTGGGTGTGTAAGGGGGACAGTGACATAGTAAGTGTGAGGGGGCAGGATGATAATGATGCAATAAGTGTGAGGTGGTCAGTTTGATAGCGACGCAGTCTGTGTGAGGGAAGAGGCTGATAGTGATGCAGTAAGTGTGAGGAGGTCCAGTACTTGTGATGGGTCAGGGTGATAGTGACACAGTTAGTGTGAGGGGGTCAGGGTGATAGTGACACAGTTGGTGTGAGGGGGTCAGGGTGATAGTGACACAATCAGTGTGAGGAGAGTCGTGTTGATAGCGATGCAGTAATTCTGAGGTTTCTCTCTGACTGTATCACTCTTCCTTCTGTCCCTCCCTCTCTCTCTGACACACTGTGTCTCCCTGGTCCTTCCCTCTCCCTCTGACACAGAGACTGGGTGGTTTGGGGGTGAGGTTGCATGTGGGGGGGGGTGTGTTGGGGTGAGATGTGGGAGAAAGGGAAAATTGTGGGAGGGAGACAGCGATGTAAAGACAGTAAGAGTGAGCGGGAGGGGGAGGGGGAGAGGAAAGCGTGGAGGCAGGTGGAGAAACCAAGGTTGGGGGTGAGAGAGGGGGTACGAGAGAGAGTGAAAGGGAGAGGTGGTGAGAGTGAGTGAGTGTGCAGAGAGAGAGGGGGAGAAATGAGGAGAAAGAGTAGGGGAGAAGAAATGGGGAGGTCAGATTGGAGTGGGGGGACAGAGGGAGTTAATCCCAGCTCCTGAGCTCAGGACGCTGTGCCCTCCCCTTCCCTGAGGACCAGGACTTGGGGCTGAGTCTGTCTCTCTCCAGCTCAGCTTCTCCAACACAAAGATACACAACCACATCGGTCACTCTGCTGATCGGCACGTTTTAGTGAAAATTTTTATTGTTTGCAATTGGAAGTGATGGATAGAGTCAGTGGGATGGTGCCTTTTCTCACTGGCCCCTGAGTTGTGAGAAACATTGCAATGTTTCCCTGTAACCCCGCTGTGGGATAAGGATGGACAAAACAGCGCTACCCTCAGTCTGTTACCATAGCGACAGGCTGCACCATCGCTGAAACACTGAACTGAAATGCGAAAATCCCGGATGGATTAATTAATGAGGGAATTTGATGGATGGATGGATTTGGTTGAAGGGATATTTCAGCACATTCTTCAGCTGCTGCCTGAACTTAGTCTGGGTCACGGCATAAATCGCGGTGTTTGTGCAGCAACTGAGGAGCTGCAGCATGAAGCCCAATTCCTGCACAAAGCCATGGAAAGACACAGTGGTATCCACAATCCACACCATCCGTAACCACGTAGAATACAGCATTAACATTGACCATAACAGGATGAAATTGGCCGAGATCACAATTAGTAAAATTATGGAGCAGTCAGTGGCTGCATAAAGCAGGACGGCGTGGAAATTACACACGGAGACGGAGTCCTTCAGGAAATAAAACTGTTCCGGATAAACAATGGGAATGTGTCTCAGTATCAGATCGAGGATAATGACCAGGAGATCCGCCGCTCCATGTAGTGACACATGGAGACAATCCACAATCTTTATAAAGCAGGACGTAGATGGTCACTACGTTAACTGTGAGGAAGGAAAACAAACCCATTATCCATCTGCCTGGAGGCAAAGGGACCCGTTTGATTGGGGACCCAGTGAGATTTTCAAATGTATCCCTGTATTCAGGGATTTATTCAAATAATTGGAGATGTAATAACAAATGGGAAGGTCGGAATTACTGACAAAAATGTGACATAAACTACAAGAAACCCTCCCTCCCCAAACACACAGAGACACATCCATAAGGACAGATGGTTTCTAGAACATTCCCACGCAATCGATCACTCGAGAGCAAACACAGGTCACTCCTTCCCAGTTCCTAATACGGAGGGTGGGAACGTTGCTGTCCTGAAGGAGTCTCTCCCAGTTTCCTGAAGACAAACGGAATTTGGGAATTTCTGTGTTTTGGTCTAAATTGTGGTCTATCCTGTGTCGTGAAGAAATGTAAACACAGGGAAAACATATTCCCCACTTTCACTCCCGAGGGGCCTTCGGAACAGATTCTCCTTCTCCCTGGAACGGGATCTCTTCCCTCGGGATCTTATCGTTTGTTCAATTCACTGACGTCCGGCCGTTCACAAACCATGTCGGGGACAGAACATTCCGGGGAATGTCAGTTATAGAATGTCGGGGACAGAACATTCCGGGGAATGTCAGTTATAGAATGTCAGGGACAGAACGTTCCGGGGAATGTCAGTTATGGAATGTCAGGGACAGAACATTCTGGGAAATGTCAATTATAGAATGTCAGGAACAGAACGTTCCGGGAAATGTCAGTTATGGAATGTCAGAGACAGAACGTTCAGGGAACGTCAGTTATCGAATGTCAGGGACAGGACGTTCCAGAGAATGTCAGTTATAGAATGTTGGGAATAGAATGTTCCGGGGAATATGAGTTATAGAATGTCGGGGACAGAACGTTCCGGAGAATGGCAGTTATAGAATGTCAGGGACAGAATGTTCCGGGGAATGTCAGTTATAGAATGTCAGGGACAGAACGTTCCGGGGAACGTCCGTTATAGAATGTCGGGGACAGAACGTTCCGGGAAATGTCAGTTATGGAATGTCAGGGACAGAACGTTCCGGGGAATGTCAGTTATAGAATGTCAGGGACAGAACGTTCCGGGGAACGTCCGTTATAGAATGTCAGGGACAGAACCTTCCAGGGAATGTCAGTTATAGAATGTCAGGGACAGAACATTCCGGGGAATGTCAGTTATAGAATTTTGGGGACAAGACGTTCCGGGGAATGTCAGTTATAGCATGTTGGGGATAGAACGTTCTGGGGAATGGCATTTATAGAATGTTGGGAACAGGACGTTCTGGGGAATATCAGTTATAGAATGTTGGGGATAGAACTTTTTGGGGAATATCAGTCATAGAATTTCGGGGACAGAACGTTCCGGGGAATGGCAGTTATAGAATGTTGGGGTAGAACGTTCCGGGGAATATCAGTTATAAAACTCCTTGACCTATCCATCACCTTTCCCCCCCCACCCACCCAACCAACATGACGTACTGTACCTGGACATACTGTAACATTAATGGGGTGAGAGACGGAGGGTCCAATCACAGGAATGGGAACTACAGGCATTGCCAGATCAGCTGAAAGGGTTAGATATACCACATTCTCAATTCACCTCACAGAACCAGTCCAAACACCGTAAACTCAGGGGAGATATCTGGTCACCGTAGAACACTGTGCAGACCAGACCAGTGTACTGGTCATTACAGCCCAGCAATCTGTTCAGATCCATCTATTGCACTGGTCAATAGAATCCAGGCAATCTTTCCAGAGTGAAACACTGCACAGATCATGTCACAGCACTTATCTTCAAACGCAGACTAGACATCTGTCAAGTTTGGGAAGCTGTGATAGAGACAGAAAAGCTGCAGATGATGGAGTCCAAAGTAGACAGGCAGGAAGCTGGGAGAACACAGCAATCCAGACACCATCAGGAGGTAGAGAGGTCGACATTACGGGTGTGACCGTTCTGTAAGAATCCTGAAGGAGGGCTACACCTGAAAAATCAAATTCTACACCTCCTGATGCTGCATAGATTGCGGTGTTCCTCCAGCAAGTATTCAGCATGGGAAACAATGCAGACCACACCCATGCATTGATCTATAAACCACGACTAGAATCTGTCCAGCACGAAAAGCTGTGCAGACCACAGCAGTACATTGATCTCTCAACCTGCACTAGACATCTGTCCAGCACGGGGAGCTGTGCAGACCACAGCAGTGCATTGATCTATAATCGCGGACTAGATATCTATCCAGCACTGGGAGCTGTGGACCTGAAACAAATATCCATCCAGCATAAGGAACTACACAAACCACATCATTGTATTATCTATAAACCACAACCAGATAGTCTGACCAGCACAGCGACCTGTGCAGTGATCACCAGTGCATTGATCTGTATACCAGGAGCAGTTACCCTCCCAGCATGTAGGACTGTGTACCCCACCCCAGTGCATTGATCTGTAAACAGGAGCAGTTACCCTCCCAGCATGTAGGACTATGTACACCTTCTCAGTGCATTGATCTGTAACCCAGGAGCAGTTACCCTCACAGCATGTAGTGCTGTGTATCCCACCCCAGTGAACTGCTCAGTAGCACTGTGTTAGATCCCTGCCCAGTGTGGGGAAACTTGCAGCCCATGTTGGAAGTGACAGGATGTACAGGTCCCACCCAATTACAGCTCCATATCTCAATTGTGCCCTGACAAGGGGGTGCTGTGGGTGTGAACATCACTGCCAGAGAGAGATGGCGGGGGAATCAGTTTAAATATCACCTTAATGGGAGGGGTTTGTGGTATAGACAGAGATGGGGAGACTGAGAGACAGTGTCATGGAAGGATGTATTCCCAGGTTTCAGAATGCTGAAATGTAGACACTTGGATAGCATCCTGTAACATGAGCCAGTCTTCCCAGGAAAGGTGGGAAAAAGGGAGATTGGTGTGAGGTCAGATGAAACAACAGCTGCTGTGTGGTTTTGAAATTACGTTTGTGTAATTTTAATAAGCGTCTTTTTGAAACAGTATATTGCTATAGAGTTGGAGTAGGGTAATAAGCAGTTAAGAGAAATGGGGTCTCAGAGTTGTGAATAGTTGATGTAAAATGTTCACTTTCAGAGTTAAAAAAAATTGATATTTTTGTTTAAACAGTGGAATTTGGGAATTCTCTGTCACTCATATTTTAACAGTTTACAAGGCAAATTGAGCATTTCTTTATGTTTAGTTTAAATTACCAGATGAGCTCAATGTTGTGTCCTAACAATTGCTATGTGTGTATCTGTGTGTCTCTGTGTGGGGCAGGTCTGGCAGTCTCTGTGGTGCTTAAAGTGATGCAATCCCACCCTCTGCTGGCCTACCCATGCCACTGCACATACATTGGCAGAGGGTGAAAACCAACAGGGATCCATTCAGAGAAGGGGAGGGGGAGGGAGAGGGCAACTGCTCACAGCACCATTCAAACTGATGACTTATCCATGGACTGATCTAAATGTCCTTTAAACGTTGTAACTGTCCCTGCTTTCACCATTTCCTCTGGAAGTTCATTCCACACACAAGCCAGATTCTGTCTAACATAATTACCTCTCATCACTTTTGTAAATCTTTTTTCCTCGCACCTTAAAATGTCCCACAGTTTTGAATCCCCAACTCAGAGAAAAGACATCAGCCCTTCAGCGTTTCTGTAACCTTCATTATTTTATAAACGTGTGTAAAGTTACTGCTTAATCTCATATTCTTCAGTGATAAAAATCCCAGCATATCCAGCCTCTCCTTATAGCTCACTCCCTCCTTTCCCAGCAACATCCAGGTTAATCTCTTCTCAATCCTCACCAGCTTAATAATATCAAGGTCAATAATATTTAAGTGAAGAGTCAAGGTATTTTCTAAGGGTATGGGGAGTCCAAAACTAGAGGACATAGGTTTAAGGTGAGAGGGGAAACACTTAAAAGTGACCTAAGAGGCAGCGTTTTCACCCAGAGGGTGGTGTGCCTATGGAATGAGCGGGCAGGGTGACCAGACTGGACACAGTATTCCAGAAGGGGTCTCAGCAATGTTCTGCACAAACACAACATTGATGTCCCAATTGTGAGACTCAAAGGTCTGTCCTTTGAAGACATGTGTGTTAAAAACCTTCTTAACCACACTATCTATATGAGATGCAAATTTTAAAGAATTAAACCTGACGGCCTAGATCTCTGTACCACAGCACTGACAAAGGCTCTACTTTTAATTGTATAGGTCCTGCTGTTGTTTGATTTACCAAACCCAATACCTCAAATGAATCCAAACTAAACTCCATCAGATACCCCTCAGCCCAGTGTGTGATATTAATGCCACCTCACCCTCCCCCTTCAATTTTAAAATGCCGAACCGTCTCCACGATGCCTACACACTCCGGCCTTGATTTTCACAAAGACCCTGAGATTGGGATGCATTGTATTGTTAGGGGGAGGAGAGACAGATTGCAGACACAGTCAGTGGGGAGGAGAGGCTGGATAGTAATCAGCGGCCTGGTGTCATTTCATGGTTTTAGGAAGAGGGGAGTCGTACGTGAGAGTTGGGTAAGAGTGTTGGGTGTTTTGGGTTCAGACATTAAGGTCTTCCTTCGTCTCTGGTGTTCAGTGATAAATATCTATTTGAGACCCTTCATTTGGCAGAGTGTGTCTGGAGGATTTCTTTCCTTAATATTGCAGACTCCAGATAATAGTAATTAAAGATGTTAATAATTAATTTTGATAGCATAGCAAGTACACTCAATAGTCTAAGTTGAGACAAATATCTTGCATTTGTTTAATAATACAAAGTATTTTTTGTCATTCAGAAATGGTAACCTGATTATAATAAATCCACATCGAGCTGAAAGTGGGCACTTAAAATATGACTCAAAATCTGGGTGTGGTATTTGTCGTGGGTAGTGACCCTGTCTCTGAGCCAGAGGTCTGGATTTGATTCCAATTCCTCAACTTGCGTGGTAGTATTCCTACCTCTGGACTAGAAGACCTGGATTCAAGTCCTGCCTGTTGCAGAGGTATGTCACAGCATGTCAGGATAGTCTGATGAACAAACACACAGGAGAATACTGTTACAGCTTTATCGGTATTGCTGAGTGATGCTAGTATCCCTACTTCTGGGCACAAAGGTCTCGGTGTCAAGCCCACAGAGGTGTCTCATGATACATCTGTACAAACTGATTAAAATGGATTTAGAATTGTGACTTGATGGAGAAGGAAGAGATGTTAGTATTGCAATTCAGAATTTAGGCCCAGGATGAGTGAAAGCACAGCTATTCGTGTTGATTGGAGTCACATATTGCAGCAGTAAAGGTTTATGAAATCAGAACGGTCATGGATAGGGTGAGTAGTCAGGGTTTTTCCCCAGGTTAGGGGCGTCCAAAACTAGAGAGCATTGGTTGAAAGTGAGAGAGGAAAGGTTTTGATGAGGCCGAAAGGGCACTTTTTCACACAGAGGGTGGTGTGCATATGGAAATGAGCTGCCAGAGGAAGTGGTGGAGGCTGGTACAACTACAGCATGTAAAAGGCATCTGGGTACTGACAGACCTGGCGAGCTTTTCCAGCAATTTCTGTATTTCTGTTAAAAATGCATTCAGTTTAACACAGGTATTCTGAATAAATTAAACATTTTTATTTTTTAATGACGCAGGGATATATATATACATATCTTCAAATTGACCGAGACCATTTTCTGCGAAGGATGTGGCTCTGTGTATGACAGCAGCAATGATCCATCTACATGGAGCAGGGAATGTGATGGAGACATAGTTTTGGACAATGTGCAAGGAGACCTCACATGGTCGAGTTTGGGAGAGGATGACATTCCTGTGTGATTCAGCTCAGAGAGGGAGAAAATATAATTTGCCTGAGAAGGAACGGCCTATTGCACTCACTCTCCTTCATTGTTCCTCAACACAGCAATGTGTGCGAGCTAAAGAAAAAAACTCTCCAGTCATCATTACCATTCTTATTTTTATGGAATCACTGCAGTGTTGAAACAGGCCCTTCGGTCCAACAAGTCCATTCCAACCTTCCCAACCCATTCCCCTATATTCACCCCTGACTATTGCACATAACCTAGAAATCCCAGATCACTACGGACAATTTAGCATGACCAATCCACCGAACCTGCACAGTTTGTAGTAGGAAACTAGATCACCCGTTAGAAGCTCACACAGACAAGGGGAGATTGTGCAAACTCCACACAGACAGTCACCCAAGGCTGGCATCGACCCCAAATCCCGAGTTCTGTGAGGCAGCAGTGCTAACCACCGTGCTACCCTTTGGGTGATCACTGACCAGAATTCACTGGAATCTACTCACTGCCTAAAGCGAAGGGAATTCAGCCAAATCCAAAATCTCCCAGAATGAAATCCCATTGCTAGCAGCTGGTGTGAGTACAATATTTTCAGAAGCAGAATAACGTTTTGGACAATCTCGCAATTTTTCCTTTGTCATAAGATCCAATAATATTTAGACAAATTCTTTCAAGTTAAACTTGCACAGTGTGTGTGTGTGTGTGTGTGTGTGTGTGTGTGTGTGTGTGTGTGTGTGTGTGTGTGTGTGTGTGTGTGTGTGTGTGTGTGTGTGTGTGTGTGTGTGTGTGTGTGTGTGTGTGTGTGTGTGTGTGTGTGTGCTTTTTTAGAAAGGGAAATATTGATTATATATTTGCAATACCCAACCAGTTTGCCATTCATCTTTCCATCATAGTTTGAGTAACATTGCTCTGAACCATAAACGTGTTGTTTTAGCAGATTAAAGAAACTAGCCGGACTTGTTCCTAAAAGTGACACTGACCCAGTCTGAAACCGATATCAACGGCCATATCACCAACCTGGTTACATTTATCATTTGTTGTGAGCAGTGGAGAGTGGGACGAGAAAATGAAACAGTGACCCAAAAAGCCGGGGAACTATAGACCAGTGAGTCTGATGTCAGTGGTGGGTAAGTTGTTGGAGGGGATTCTGAGGGATAGCATTTACATACATTTGGGAAGGCAAGGGCTGATCGTAGTAGACAACGTGGCTTTCTGCATGGGAAACCATGTCTCATTAATTTGGCTGAGTTTTATGAAGAGGTGACAAAGAAGATTGATGAAGGCAGTTTGGTAGACATTGTCTATATGGACTTCAGAAGGGGTTCATTTAAAGAACAAAGAGCAAAGAAAATTTACAGCCCAGGAACAGGACCTTCGCCCTCCAAGCCTGAGCCGATCAAAATGTATTGTCTAAACCTGTCGGTCAATTCCCAAGCATCTGTCTCCCTCAGCTCCCCACATACTCATGCATCTGTCCAGACGCATCTTAAATGAATCTGCCGTGCCTGCCTCTACCACCTCTGCTGGCAACGCTTTCCAAACACCCACCACCCTCTGTGTGAAGTTCTTACCGCGTGTATCCCCCTTACACTTTCCACGTCTCACTTTGAAAGCACGACCTCTCGTTACTGAATCCTTCACCGGGAAAAAGCTTGTCTATATCCACCCTGTCTATACCCTTCATGATTTTGAAAACGTCAACCAGGTCCCCCCTCAATCTCCTTTTTTTCTAGTGAAAATAAACCTAACCTACTCAGTCTCTCTTCATAGCTAGTATTTCATTCTGATTGGTAGACAGATGAGTAAGTTTCAGTCACGTGGGATACAGAAGAAGCTAGTCACAATTGTCTTGAAGGAAGAGATATATTTTTCAGACTGGAGGCTTGTGAGCAGCAGTGTGCTGCAAGAATCAGTACTGAGTTCACTGCATTTCATCATTTACGTAAAGGATTTAGATGTGAATATTGGGGCCATAGTAAGTTTACAGATGACATCAGAAATGTGGTGTAGTAGATTAGCTCAGAGTACAACGAGACCACAATTTGATGGTACAAAGGGGCAAGGAGTGGCAGGTGAAGTTTAATTTAGATAAAGACGAGGTTTTGCATTTTGGAAAGGCAAATCAGGGCAGCGGTTATACACTTAATGGTAAGGTCCAGGGGAGTATTGTGGAACAAAGGGACATCGGGCTGCAGGTACATTGTTCCTTGAAAGTGGAGTCGCAGGTAGACAGAGTGGGACAGAACACATTTGGCACATTTGTCTTAATCAGTCAGAGCATTGAGTGTAGGAGTTGTGGTGGTATGTTGTATCTGTACAGGATGTTGGTGAGGCCACTTTAAGAATATTGTGTACAACTCGGTTTTCTGCAGATATGACTTACACAGATGTTCCAGGACTGAAGGTTTGAGCTTTAGGGAGAGGATGATTACGTTGAGGTGCTCCCTCCTGGAGTGTCAGAGGTTGAGGGGTAACATTATAGAGGTTTATAAAATCATCAGGGGCATGGATATTCTGAACAGCCATGTTCTGCTCCCAAGCATAGGGGAGTCCAGAACAAGAGGGCATAGGTTGAAGGGGAGAGGGTGAATGATTTAGAAGGAACCTGAAGATAAATGTTTCACACAGAGAGTAGTGTGTGATTAGAAAGTGCTGTCAGAGGAAGTGGTCAAGGCGGGTACAATCACAGGACGAATATTGGCCAAATGCTGGCAAATAGCACGAAATCAGACTTGATATCCGATCGGAGTGAACAGGTTGGACTAACGAGTCTGTTTCGGTTCTGCATGACTCTCTGATTCTATAAGAGGGATGAGGAATAATTCTGAAAGGACCTTTCAAGTTGGAATTCTCTTCACTGGAAGTCTATCGTGTCTCTATGTTCACATTGATTGAAAGCTGCGTTAGGTAAATATTTGAGAGAGGTGAGTCACAGATAATGGGACACAGACAGGAAAGTGGGGCTTAAACCACAACCTGATCAGCTAAAATCTTAGTGCCTGGTGGAGCAGGCTCAAAGTATCTAATGACCCGCTCCTGTTCCTCAGTTCCATGTCCCTGTGTTCCATTCAGACCCTCACACCTACTAGACAGGAGCAGTTGGAGGCTACTTACTCCTATAACCTTTTGCACAGAAACAGAGGAGAACTTTTGGCCCTTCAAGACTGTCCCACACGCTTTGAGGTGATTTGCGAAGTGTAATTGGAAAACCCTGGCTCTTGCCCAAAATCCACCCCGCACCTCCCGCTTCTACCTCCTGCCCAAAATCCACCCCGCACCTTCCGCTTCTACCTCCTGCCCAAAATCCACCCCGCACCTCCCGCTTCTACCTCCTGCCCAAGATCCACACATCACCTCGGGGGATCTCCCATCCACCGCCTCCAACCTCATAGTCCCACAACCCCGCACCTCCCGCTTCGACCTTCTGCCCAAAATCCACAAACCTGACTGCCCCGGCCGACCCATTGTCTCCGCCTGCTCCTGCCCCACTGAACTCATCTCCGCATACCTTGACACCGTCCTGTCCCCCTTAGTCCAAGAACTCCCCACCTACGTTCGGGACACCACCCATGCCCTCCACCTCCTCCATGATTTTCGCTTCCCCGGTCCCCAACGCCTTATTTTCACCATGGACATCCAGTCCCTGTACACCACCATCCCCCATCACGAAGGACTCAAAGCCCTCCGCTCCTTTCTTTCCCGCCGTACCGACCAGTACCCTTCCACAGACACCCTCCTTCGACTGACTGAACTGGTCCTCACCGTGAACAACTTCTCTTTCCAATCCTCCCACTTCCTCCAAACGTAAGGAGTAGCCGTGGGCACCCGCATGGGCCCCAGCTATGCCTGCCTCTTCGTTGGATATGTGGAACAATCCATCTTCCGCAACTACACTGGCCCCACCCCCCACCTTTTCCTCCGCTACATCGATGACTGTATCGGCGCCGCCTCGTGCTCCCACGAGGAGGTTGAACAGTTCATCCACTTCACCAACACCTTCCACCCCGACCTCAAATTCACCTGGACAGTCTCTGATTCCTCCCTCCCCTTCCTCGACCTTTCTATTTCCATCTCAGGCGACCGAATCAACACGGACATCTACGACAAACCAACCGACTCCCACAGCTACCTGGACTACACCTCCTCCTATCCTGCCCCCTGTAAAAACGCCATCCCATTCTCCCAATTCTTTCGACTCTGCCGCATCTGCTCCCAGGAGGACCAGTTCCAAAAACGCACATCCCAGATGGCCTCCTTCTTCAAGGACCGCAATTTCCACCCCGACGTGGTCGACGATGCCCTCCACCGCATCTCTTCCACTTCCCGATCCTCTGCCCTTGAACCCCGCCCCTCCAACCGCCACCAGGACAGAACCCCACTGGTCCTCACCTACCATCCCACTAACCTCCATGTACAGCGCATCATCCGCTGCCATTTCCGCCACCTCCAAACGGACCCCACCACCAAGGATATATTTCCCTCCCCTCCCCTATAGGATTCCGTAAATACCACTGCCTCCCTGACTCTCTCGTCAGATCCACACCCTCCACCAACCCAACCTCCACTCCCGGCACCTTCCCCTGCAACCGCAGGAGGTGCAAGACTTGCGCCCATACCTCCCCCCTCATCTCCCTCCAAGGCCCCAAAGGAGACTTCCATATCCGCCACAGATTCACCTGTACCTCCACTCATATCATCTATTGCATCCTTTGCACCCGATGTGGCCTCCTCTATATTGGGGAGACAGGCCGCCTACTTGCGGAGTGTTTCAGGGAACACCTCTGGGACACCCGGACCAACCAACCCAACCACGCTGTAGCTCAACATTTCAATTCCCCCTCCCACTCCACCAAGGATATGCAGGTCTTTGGACTCCTCCATCGTCAGACCACAGCGAAACGACGGTTGGAGGAAGAACACCTCATCTTCCGGCTAGGAACCCTCCAACCACAAGGGATGAACTCGGATTTCACCAGTTTCCTCATTTCCCCTCCCCCCAGCCTGTCTCAGTCAAATCCATCAAATTCAGCACCGCCTTCCTAACCTGCAATCTTCTTCCCGACCTCTCCGCCCCCACCCCAGTCTGACCTATCACCCTCACCTTGACCTCTTTCCACCTATCACATTTCCTACGCCCCTCCCCCAAGTCCCTCCTCCCTATCTTTTATCTTAGCCTGCTGGACCAACTTTCCTCATTCCTGAAGAAGGGCTAATGCACGAAACGTCGATTCTCCTGTTCCCTAGATGCTGCCTGACCTGCTGCGCTTTTCCAGCAACACATTTCCATCTCTGGGTATGAAAGAGGCCCCTCATTTCTCTTTATAGAGCTTCCATTCTCTGCAGCTTGTGCTTCATTTGTTGGTCATGTTGTGGACCCAAATTCACTGAGAATACAACCCCATACCTCACCCAGAGATGGCTCACAAAACCCTCTGATCTCCATGGCTGCAACATTCAATAACAGAACATTCATAAAAATAACACCAACTAAAATGGGAGAACATCAGAATCAGAGGCAGGTCATTCAATCCCCAAGCCTGCCTTGCCCTTCACTAAGATCATGATTGATCTGCTCTTGGTCTCAAATCCTCTTTCATACCCAATTCTTCATAGCCCTCTTCTCTCTGACAAGTCAATATCCATCTACCTCCTCTTCAAATACTTTCAGTCATCTAGCTCCCCAACATTCTTGAGAAGAGAAATCCTGACATTCAAATACCACCTGTTTGAAGAAAACACTTGCTGCTCCAATATCATTGGCGTATTGATGTGAACAAAAGAGGTAGGCTGAAGGGTTCAGGTAAAAATGACTGGCCCTGATATCAAGGCAGTGATTGACTTCTGTTGACATAAAGGAGCTGAACAAAACTGGACTTAATGGGAATCAGACTAAACTCTCCACAGTTTGGAGTCAAACATGGCACAAAGGAAGATGTTCGTCATCTCAGTCCTGGGTCACCTCTGTGAGAGATCCTCAGGGTAGGTTCCCCATTCACAAACATCTTCAGCTGTTTCATCAATGTCTCCCTGCCCCCAACCTCCCCACCATAAGATCAGAAGTGGGGATGGTCACTGAAGATTCCACAATGTTCAGAACATTTTGTCCCCCGTCAGCTCCTGAAATGGTCTGTGTCATGTGCAGCAAGACCCAGGCTCCATTGAGACTTGTGCTATTAAAGTGTCTGTAACATTCATGTCACAGCACTGGCGGGCACTGCACATTGCCACAGTAAAATAAGAGTTCATTCAGCATCTCATGCTGTTTTCACAGGAATATCAGGAAGTCATTCAGCCCATTGACAGTATTGGAGAAGAACAGGGACAGCCCATTCACTGCCTCAGCCTATTACTCAGGAAGGGAAGGAGTCTAGAGTGATGGACCACGCCAGAGCCCCTCTACAATATTTGAAGGCAGTAACCTAGACTCTTTTTGTTATTATTTTAAAGGAAATGTAAACTGTCTGTCCCAGATGCAATGTGACTAGTCAGACTACTCGGTGTGAAGCACAACACCATTTATTTAAACAAGGAAGATAAAATGAAACCAAAGAAAGAGGAATTTAGAATAACGTAACTCTATTGGCCATGTTAGCAGCATAATAGATCTAGGAACTTTTACTAATGAAATGTTCCAATATAGGAAACTCCCATAAACACAGCCATTGGCAAAAAGGAATATACAGACACAGATTGTCGCAAACATTTCTCCAATCCAGGAATTAAAAACAGCATCAAGGGAAAATTCAGAGAGAGTAGCAGCCACGAGATAGTCACTGAAGCTTCCAACTCTGTGGAGACCCCAATAGTTTCTGGTGTTACTCAGAAACCGAAACCCAGAGATCCTAATCTGTGAGAGCTGGCCACACCCATTCAGGCTGCATTAAAATAAACCTCAGGCACCCCTAGCTGTTACTCAAGTGGTCTTAACTAGCCAGCTTGTTAACGATCGTTCAATCTCTTTCTTAAAAGAAACCAGGACAAAATAACCTCTTAAAGCTGCAGCATTATCACACTAGTCTGTATAATGAGCTGTCAAACAGGAACCAGGGGTAACCAGTCAGGCCCTTGGCCATGTCCAATCGGACGAGGTTGAAGCCAGTCAGTCCCTTGAGTCACTTATACAGGAACAGTTGGAGGCCATTCCCACCTCAATGGGGGCAGAATGAGGTAATTGATGCTGATTCCTGATGAATGTTATATGCCCAAAATGTCGATTCTCCTGGTCCTCGGATGCTGCCTGACCCGCTGTGCTTTTCCAGCAATTGATGCTCTACTCTGATCTCCAGCATCGGCAGTCTTAAGTGTCTCCTAATTGATGCTCTAACATGATGAACAAGTGGAGCAGAGGCTGCACAGACAGACTGCTCCACGTTGTTCTTCCTGGCTCCGTTGCTCATGATACACACGTGGGACTTGAACATGGTTTTCTAGTGGTGAGGAGGGAAGCCAAATGTCTTGTGTGAAGTCTTAAGAAGGCACCTTCCATCTCCGAGAAGACAGTTGTTTATGAAAGGCTGAAGCCGGTGGGAATGGCTACCTGTTTCAGACGGAAGGTATTGTGGCTGCTATTGGGGATTGTGAGCAACATGACGTTCAGTACGGGTTCACACGCCGACTGCACAATAACGTGGGGATAGTTAATTTATGAATATAAACTATTAGGAAAGCCACGTTAGACTGATGAATGGACTCTGTAAGTTCAAATAATGCTGCACTTGTTCATGTTGATCTTGTCTAGTGTGAGGGGCTCAGGGTGGTAGTGACAGAATAAATGTGAGGGATCAGGGTGACAGTGATGCAGTAATTGTGAGGGGGTCAGGGTGATAGTGAAGCAGTAACTGTGAGGGGTCAGACTGATAGTGACGCCGTATATCTGAGGGGTCAGTCTATACTGATGCAGACAGTGTGAGGGGTCAGTCTATAGTGGCGCAATAAGTGTGAGGGGGTCAGGGTGACAATGACGCATTAAGTGTGAGGGATTCAGGCTCTCAGTGAAGCAGTAAGTGTGAGGGGTCAGGGTGATAGTAACAGACTAAATATGAGAGGTCAGGGTGTCAGTGATGCAGTATGTGTGAGAGGGAGAGGCTGGTAGTGACACAGTAAGTGAGTTGGGCTTCAGCGTGACACTGATGCAGTCAGTGTGAGGGGGAGAAGCTGGTAGCGACGCAGTAAGTATGAGGGGGTCAGAGTGAGAGTGAACCAGTAAGTGTGAGGTGGTCAGGGTGACAGTGATGCAATGATTGTGAGGGGTCAGGCTGACAGTGATGCAGTAAGTGTGAGGGGTAAAGCTGATCGTGATGCACAAATTTGAGGGGTCAGGGTGATAGTGACGCAGTAAGTGTGAGGGGGTCAGGGGTGACAGTGACGCAGTAAGTGTGAGTGGGTCAGGGTGATAGTGATGCAGAGTGAGGGGGTCAGGGTGACAGTGACGCAGTAAGTGTGAGGGGGTAAGGCTGATAGTGACGCATAAATGTGAGGGGGTCAGGCTGATAGTGACGCAGTAAGTGTGAGAGGGTCAGAATGACAATGACCTAGTGAGTGTGAGGGGATAAGGCTGATAGTTACGCAGTAAGTGTGAGAGGGAGGGTGACAGTGACGCAGTGAGTGTGAGGGAGTCAGGCTGACATTGATGTTGCAAGTGTGAGTTGTCAGGGTGACAGTGCCGCTTTAAGTGCGCTGGGGTCAGGGTAAGTGTGAGGGGTAGATGCTGGTAGTGACGCAGTAAATCTGATTGTGTCAGGGTGATAGTGATGCTGTAATTGTGGGTCAGGTGCTCGTGACACAGTGAATATGAGAGGGTCAGGCTGATAGTGACGCAGTAAGTGTCGGGGTTTTAGGGTGATAGTGACGCAGTCAGTGTGAGTGTGTAAGTGTGACAGTAACGTAGTAATTGTGAGTGGGTCTGGGTGATAATGACGCAGTAAGTATGAGAGGGGCCCGAGTGACAGTGAAGCAGTAAGTGTGAGGTGGTCAGACTGACATTGATGCTGTAAGTGTGAGTTGTCAGGGTAACAGTTGTGCAGTACGTGTGATTGTGCCAGGGTGATAGTGATGCAGTAGGTGTGAGGGGTCAGTCTGATAGTGACGCAGCAGTTGTGAGTGTGTCCAGCTTGGAGTGATGCTGTAAGTGTGAGGAGGTCAGGGTGATAGTGATGCAGTAAGTGTGAGGGGGTCAGGTTGATAGTGACGCAGTCAGTATGAGGGGTTCAGTGTGATAGTGACGCAGTAAGTGTGAGGGGGTTAGGGTGATATTGACGCAGTAAGTGTGAGGGGGTCAGAATGATTGTACGCAGCAAGTGTGAGGGGGTCAGGGGATAATACCGCAGTAAGTGTGAGGTGTCAGGGTGAAAGTGACAGTAAGTGTGAGGGGGCTCTGGGTGATAGCGATGCAGTAAGGGTGATTGTGCCAGGGTGATAGTGACGCAGTAAGTGTGATGAGGAGAGACTGGTAGTGATGCAATAAGTGTGTGCGACTCAGTCTGATACTGACGCAGTAGGTGTGAGTGTGTCCAGCTTGTGGTGACGCAATAAGTGTGAGGAGGCCAGGGTGATTGTGATGCAGTCAGTGTGAGGAGGTCAGGGTGACAGTGACGCAGTCAGTGTGAGGAGGTCAGTGTGATAGTGATGCAGTAATTGTGAGGAGGTCAGGGTGATAGTGACGCAGAAAGTGTGAGTGGGCAGGATGATATTGATGCAGTAAGTGTGAGCGGGTCAGGTTGATAGTGATACAGTAAGTGTGAAGAGGTCAGAGTGATAGTGACACAGTAATTGTGTGGAGGTCAGGATGATAGTGACGCAGTAAGTGTGCGGGGGTCAGGGTGATAGTGACGCATGCAGTGTGAGGGGCTCAGGCTGATAGTGACGCAGTAAGTTTAGGGGTTTTAGACTGAAAGTGACGCAGTCAGTGTGGGTGTGTCGGGTGACAGTGACATAGTAAGTGTGAGGGGGCAGGATGATAATGATGCAATAAGTGTGAGGTGGTCAGTTTGATAGTGACGCAGTCAGTGTGAGGGAAGAGGCTTATAGTGATGCAGTAAGTGTGAGGAGGTCCAGTAATTGTGATGGGTGAGGATGATAGTGACACAGTTAGTGTGAGGGGGTCAGGGTGATAGTGACACAGTTGGTATGAGGGGGTCAGGGTGATCGTGACACAATCAGTGTGAGGAGGGCCCTGTTGATAGTGACGCAGTAACTCTGAGGTTTCTCTCTGACTGAATCTCTCTCCCTCCTGTCCCTCCCTCCCTCTCTCTCTGACGCACTCTGTCTCCCTGGTCCTTCCCCCTCCCTCTGAGTGGTGGGTGGTTTGGGTGTGAGGTTGCATTTGGGGGGGTGTGGTGAGATGTGCGAGAAAGGGAAAATTGTGGGAGGGAGACAGCGATATCAGGACAGTGAGAGTGAGCGGGAGGGGGAGGTGGAGAGAAAAGCGTGGAGACAGGTGGAGAAACCAGGGTTGGGGGTGAGAGAGGGGGTACGAGAGAGAGTGAAATGGAGAGGTGGTGAGAGTGAGTGAGTGTGCAGAGAGAGGGAGAGAAATAAGGAGAAAGAGTAGGAGAGAGGAAATAGGGAGGTCAAATTGGAGTGGGGGACAGAGGGAGTTAATCCCAGCTCCTGAGCTCAGGACGCGGTGCCCTCCCCTTCCCTGAGGACCAGGACTTGGGGCTGAGTTTGTCTCTCTCCAACTCAGCTTCTCCAACACAAAGACACACAACAACATCGGTCACTCTGCTGCTCGGCACGATTTAATGAACATTTTTCTTGTATACAAATGGAAGTGATGGATGCAGTCAGTGGGATGGTATCTTTTCTCACTGGCCCCTGATTTGTGAGAAACATTGAAATGTTTCCCTGTTACCCCGCTGTGGGATAAGGATGGACAAACCAGCGCTACCCTCAGTCTGTTACCATAGCGACAGGCTGCTTCATCGCTGAAACACTGAACTGAAGTGAGAAAATGCCGGATGGATTGATTAATGAGGGAATTTGATGGATGGATGGATTTGGGAGAAGGGACATTTCAGCACATTCTTCAGCTGCTGCCTGAACTTAGTCTGGGTCACGGCATAAATCGCGGTGTTTGTGCAGCAACTGAGGAGCTGCAATATGAAGCCCAATTCCTGCACAAAGAGATGGAGATACACAGGACGATACTCAATCCTCCTTATCCGGTTCCATATAGAATACAGCATTAACGTTGACCATAACAGGATGAAATTGGCCGAGATCACAAACAGTAAAATGATGGATTTTTTTCGGTTTCTCATTTCGGTGTCAGAGTGAGCATTCCCATTGGTGTGAGCGCGGAGTCTCCTGCGGGCTCTGCTGGTCACTAAAATGTGTTTGACGGTGAGAACATTGAGCAGCAGAATCAGGAGAAATGGGACACCCGGAGTTAGAATGTGGTGGAGGGACTCGATTGTGACCCAGACACTGGAGGATAGAACAGCGTCTGTTACCTCACAAAACCAGGGGCGATTCCACAGCCGATACCGAGCCGTGAGCATAAAATACCAGGAAATGTTCTTTAAACAGCTCAGCACAGTCACTGCTCCCAGAACCACACCCGCCGTTTTCTCACTGCAATATTTACTTTTCAGCTTCTGGCAACAAATGGCCACAAACCGATCAAAGGTGAAAGTGACGGTGAACCAGACAGAGCAGTCAGTGGCTGCATAAAGCAGGACGGCGTGGATATTGCACACGGGGACGGAGTACCTCAGGAAATTAAATTGTTCCCAATGAACAATGGGAATGTGTCTCAGGATCAGGTCGAGGATAATGACCAGGAGATCCACCGCTGCCATAGCCCCCAGGTAACGTCTGACACATGGAGACAATCCACAATCTTTATAAAGCAGGACGTAGATGGTCACTACGTTAACTGTGAGGAAGGAAAACAAACCCATTATCAATCAGCCTGGAGGCAAAGGGACCCGCTTGATTGGGGACCCAGTGAGATTTTCGAATGTGTCTCTGTATTCAGGGATTTATTAAAATTATTGTAGCTGGAAAAACAACTGGGACGGTCAGAATTACTGACAAAAATGTGACATAAACCACAAGAAACCCTCCCTCCCCAAACATACAGAGACACATCCATAAGGACAGATAGTTTATAGAACATTCCCACACACTCGATCACTCGAGAGCAGACACAGGTCACTCCTTCCCAGTTCCTAATACGGAGGGTGGAATCGTTGCTGTCCTGAAGGATTCTCTCCCAGTTTCCTGATGATAAACGGAATTTGAGAATTCCTGTATTTTGGTCTAAATTGTGGTCGATCCTGTGTCGTGGAGAAATGTAAACGCAGGGAAAACGTATTCACCCCGAGGGGCCTTCGGAACAGTGTCTCCTTCTCCCTGGAACGGGATCACTTCCCTAGGGATCTTATCGTTTGTTCAATTCACTGACGTCCGGCCGCTCACAAACAATGTCAGGGACTCAACGTTTCGGGGAATGTCAGTTATGGAATGTCAGGGTCAGAACGTTCCGGGGAATGTCGGTTATAGAATTTCAGGGACAGAACGTTCCGGGGAATGTCGGTTATAGAATGTCAGTGGCAGAACTTTCCGGGGAATGGCAGTTATAGAATGTCAGGTACAGAACGTTCCAGGGAATGTCAGTTATAGAATGTCAGGGACAGAAGTTTCCGGGGAATGTCAGTTATGGAATGTCAGGGACACAATGTTCTGGGGAGTGACAGTTATAGAATGTCAGGGTCAGAACGTTCCGGGGAATGTCAGTTATAGAATGTCGGGGACAGAACGTTCCGGGGAATGTCAGTTATAGAATGTCAGGGACAGAACATTCCGGGGAATGTCGGTTATAGAATGTCAGGGAAACAATGTTCTGGGGAGTGACAGTTATAGAATGTCAGGGTCAGAACGTTCCGGGGAATGGCAGTTATAGAATGTCGGGGACAGAACGTTCCGGGGAATGTCTGTTATAGAATGTCAGGGACAGAACATTTCGGGGAATGTCAGGGACACAACGTTCTGGGGAATGGCAGTTATAGAATGTCAGGGACAGAACATTTCGGGGAATGTCAGGGACACAACGTTCGGGGGAACTCCTTGACCTGTCCATGACCTTCCCCATTGTCACTGACCTATCACGTCTCCCCCATCTCCGTCTCCCAATCACATTCCCAGCTCCCTTACCCCAGCCCCAGCTCCTGCACCAGCCCCAGCCCCAGCTCCAGCCCCAGCCCCAGACCAAACCCCAGCCCCACCTCCTGCACCAGCACCAGCCGCAGCCCCAGCCCCAGCTTCAGCCCCAGCCCCAGCTCCAGCCCCAGCCCAGTTCCATTACCAGCACCAGCCCCAGCCCCAGCCACAGCCGCAGCCCCAGCCCCAGCCGCAGCCCCAGCCCCAGCCCCAGCCCCAGCCCCAGCCCCAGCCCCAGCCCCAGCCTCAGCCCCAGCCCCATCCCCAGCTCCTGTACCAGCCCCAGCCCCAGCCCCAGCCCCAGCCCCAGCGCCAGCCCCTGCACAGCCTTCTCCCATTTATCTCTCAGCTCCCCCCCTCACCACAATCCTCATTCCTGATTCAGGGATTATGCCTGAAACATTCATTCCCCTGCTCCCCGGATGCTGCCTGACCTGCTGTGCTTTTCCAGCACCATACTCCCAGTCAGGAAACAGTCCGACACCGTCATACTCACAAGATCAGGCCTGATGGATAATTTAGATTAGATTAGATTACCTACAGTGTGCAAATAGGCCCTGCAGGCCAACAAGTGCACACCGACCTGCCGAAGCGCAACCCACCCAGATCCATTCCCCTAAATTTACCCCTTCACCTAACACTACGGACTATTTCCCATGGCCAATTCACCTAACCTGCACATCTTTGGACTATGGGAGGAAACCAGAGCACCCAGACGAAACCCACGCAGACACGGGGAGAATGTGCAAACTCCACACAGTCAGTCGCCCGAGGCTGGAATCGAACCCGGGTCTCTGGCGCTGTGAGGCAACAGTGCTAACCACTCTGCCACCGTGCCATCCATAATATTTCATGAAGCCCCATCACCATCCCTGGGTATATCCTGTCCCACCGGCAGGACAGACCCACCAGTGATGGGGACACCCTGGGATACAGTCAGGGAAGGAGTTACCCTACAATTGCCCAACATTGATTCCAGAACTCAGGAAATCTCATGGCAATATTTCATGGTCAAGGAAGTCCCCTGAAGATGGTTATCTCCTGCCCCCCCCCCCCCCCCCACCGCTCCTCTTGGAAACAAATCAGAGGAAGCACTGAGGGTGACAAGGACACAGACCGTCCTCTGGGTGTGACACTTCAATGTACATCACCAGGAGTATCCCCACAAGCCCACCGCTGCCTGAGCAGGGACAGGCTTCAATACACTGGGGGAAACATTCTCACCAAACTCCTTGTCCCAGATGGATCTATCCCTGACAGTATCTGTAGGAACAACCAGCACACAGTCCTGGTGGAGGGAGTCTCAGCCTCATATTTGACATACTCAAGATTAGTGTGTTCCTGGAAAAGCACAGCAGGTCAGGCAGCATCCGAGGAGCAGGACAATCACCGTCTCGGGCAGCAGACCTTCATCACGAATGCGGCTGAGAGACTCCGGGATGGAGAGATAAATCAAATTAGGCGTACTGCTCACTGTGTGATGTGGCACTCCCTCCTGTGAAGTAGGACAAATCTCTATAGGGTTGAGCACATTGAAACTTGGCATCCATGAGGCGCTGTGGGCTAGTAACAGCCGCAGCAACAATGGCCTTCCCTCCATCATAAAGTCAGAAGTGGCCTATTCACTGATCGTTTCAAAATATTCAGCACTATTCACAACTGCACCGATACTGAAGCAGGCTATTCAGCCCATCAAGAGTTTTAAACAGGAACAGAATGAGGCCATTCAGCAATTGGAGGCTGTTCATCAGCGATTGGAGCAAATCTTTTAATCTCTCATGCCTGTTACACAGGAAATGGAAGGGAACATTCAGCATTTCAAAGCTGCTACACAGGAATACGGAGAGCTGTGTAGACCACAGCAGTGCATTGATCTATAAACCCGGACTAGATAACTGTCCAGCACCGGCAGTTGTGCAAACCACAGCAGGGCAATGATCTATAAACACGGGCTAGATATCTGTCCAGCACGGGGAGCAATGTAGACCAAAACAGTGCATTGATCTATAAACCCAGTCTAGATATCTGTCCAGGACGGGGAGCTGTGCAGACCACAGCAGTGCATTGATCTATAAACCCAGACTAGATATCTGACCAGGACATGGAGCTGTGCAGACCACAGCAGGGCATTGATCTATAAACGCGGACGAGATATCTGTCCAGCACGGGAAGCTGTGCAGACCACAGAAGAGCATTGATCTATAAACCCGGACTATATATCTGTCCAGCACCGGGAGCTGTGCAGAATTCCGCAGTGCACTAATGTGTGAACCTGAAAGAAATATCCATCCAGTATTTGGAGCTGCACGGACTACACCATTGCATTATCTATGAACCTCAACCAGTTAGTCTGACCAGCACAGGGAACAGTGCAGTAATCACTGTGAATTAATCTTTAAAAGGCGAGCAATTACCCTCCAAGCATGTAGGACTGTGTACCCACCGCAGTGCATTGATCTGTAAACCAGGAGCAGTTACCCTCCCAGCATGTAGGTCTGTGTACCCGACCCCAGTGCATTGATCTGTAAACCAGGAGCAGTTACCCTCCCAGCATGTAGGACTGTGTACACCCCCCCAGTGCATTGATCTGTAAACCAGGAGCAGTTACCCTCCCAGCATGTAGGACTGTGTACACCACCCCAGTGCATTGATCTGTAAACCAGGAGCAGTTACCCTCCCAGCATGTAGGACTGTGCATCCCACCCCAGTGCATTGCTCTGTAACACTGTGTTAGATCCCTGTCCATTGTGGGGAAATTTGCAGCCCATGCTGGAAGTGACAGGATGTGCAGTTCCCACCCATTTCCAGCTCCATATCTCCATTGCGCCATGATGAGGGGTTGCTGTGGGTGTGAACATCACTGCCAGAGAGAGATAGCGGGGGAGTCAGTTTATACAATAACAAATAGGAGGCGTTTGGGAAATAGTCAGAGAGGGGGAGACCGAGAAACAGTGTTATGGAAGGATGTGTTCCCAGGTTTCAGAATGCTGAAATGAAAACATTTCAACAGCATCATGTAACATAAACCAGTGATTCCAGAAATGATAGGGAAACAGGATATTGGTGGGAGTTCAGATGATGCAGAGTTTTGGATGAGTATTTGTTCTGCAGCTTTGCATCTGGGCATAGGGTCAGCAGAGTCTTTGACTCATTGGGCTAAATCTAACAATAATTAGTTTCAGTGCCATTTTCATTGAGTGTGACAGAGGGATCATCCACACGAGGCCGAGCTAGTTTCCTGGTGCTATCGTATCGAACTCACCTCATTAACTACCAAACCCCACCCCATGGTGTCCCTCTCATTCAATACCAGCCCGATTCTCCCACCCATCATGGCTGGAAGTACTCACCATCGCCAGAATACCCCTGGATATTCCGTGATCCCTGGCACTGGTGCCATCTTTAAAAGGCCAAGGGGCACACGGTTGAGCTTTCTCAGTTAGGAGCTGCCCTGCACAGTTTACCCCGAGCATGGCAGATAAGGGGCAATTACACCACGGCTTGTCGACAGGGACACGGACGGCCTGGTGGATGGGCAAGTACAGAGGGGGACCATTCTCTTCCCAGAGGGTGCCACACCGCCAGACCCACCGAGCATGGTATGAGCTCCCCACCCAGATCAGTGCAGTATCTGCGGTCTGACGAAATGTCCAGCAATACAGGACAAGCACCAATAACCTTCCCCACTCTGTCAGGATAAGGGTCGCCGTATTCTCTCTGCTCCCTCACACTCACTATATATCTGTTATAGCACCGACCCCCAAACAAGGCTCATGGTCCACCACTCACACTGCTGCATGCAGCACCTTCTCTCTCTCTCTCTCTGTCTATGTCTCTGTCTCTGTCTGTCTCTGTCTCCGTCTCTGTCTCTCTCTCCCACTCCCTCCGCTTTACCCCCCTACACTAATAACATTGCATGGATACAACACGGTGGACTGACTCCCCTCGCACCCTTCACCATAACCCTCTTCCCCACCTCCTCCAGCACTAACAGCAGGGTCAGCCTCACTCCCTCCCTCCCCTTCTCCCATTCGAGGAGAAACAGCCTGGAAAAGAACAGAAATGGTTGAGGAGAAAGTGAGGTCTGCAAATGCTGGAGATCAGAGCTGGAAATGTGTTGCTGGAAAAGCGCAGCAGGTCAGGCAGCATCCAGGGAACAGGAGAATCGACGTTTCGGGCATAAGCCCCCGCACCCCTCACCATGATTCCTGAAGCACGGCTTATGCCCGAAACGTCGATTCTCCTGTTCCCTGGATGCTGCCTGACCTGCTGCACTTTTCCAGCAACACATTTCCAGCAAAGAACAGAAATGGCCAAGCCGGGTGGTGGAGTGCCGGATATCCGTTCACTCACCCCCCTCCCCCTGCCATGTGGGGAATACCCTGGTAGGAGCCGGAGAGGACGGGGACGCCTCGTGTGGAGATTCTGAAACATCCACGTCCCACCGACCGAGTAAGGAGCAATGTTCAGTGAAGGGCAATTCTCACTTTAAACCCACCGGCAGCTCCGTTTCCCCCCGGCACAACTTAGAAGCCGTGGCCCTGATGCCATCTCCCTTTTGTCTCGAGCTGGTACAAATGGTATCCCCAAGGTCTCGGTGGGCAGGAGGGTGGGCTCACAACACATCGTCACCACCACCTCCCAGGAAGGGAGCACGGAGACTCCCTCCTACACCTCCCCCTGTAAACAGCTCAGATACTGAAACTAATCTGTGATATTTACTGCTCTCCCCACTTGTCCTGACATCTTCAACAATCTATGCTCATATACACCCAGCGCTCTCTGCTCGTGCGCTCCCTTTATAACGGTACGACCTGTATTAAACTGTCTTTCATTGTCTTTCCTACCACAGTCCATCACCTCACACTGCTCTGCATGAATCCCCATCTGCCTTACTCCTGAACACTACACCAACCTATCACTGTCCTGTTAGAGTTCAGCACTGACCTCCATAGACTTCAGAGTTCTTCCAGGATCGGTGCCATCTACAAACATTGAGATTGTCATAGCCTCACAGCCCCCATGAAACAACTGAAATCCTGCCACACTCACGAGTGTGAGCAAGTGAACTACTGATATATTCCCACGGACAGAGTCGAATAATGATGTGCTATCAATGGAGCAACAAAACTCCTGACATATACAAGACAGAGTAGATGAAATATTGACAAACCTCAGAGCAAGAGAAATGCGGATAGGTTCCACTTATCTATATTCATCAGGGTCTAATGTGATGAAGTTGAAAGTGTGTACTATACCTTTAAGAGAGGGTGAATGCTGTTTTTAACTGAGAGCTTACAAGCACCTGTGATATGAGAATATGGCAGACCCAGAAACAGTATATTGCTATAGAGCTGGTGTCGGATAATAAGCAGTTAAGAGAAAGGGGGTCTCAGAGTTGTGAATAGTTAATGTAAAATGTTCACTTTCAGAGTCAAAAAATAAATTGATGTTTTTATTTAAACAGTGGAATTTGGTAGGTCTGTCACTCATATTTTAACAGTTTACGAGGCGAACTTATGTTTAGTTTAAATTACCAGATGAGCTTCACGCAGTGTCCTAAAAATTACTGTGTGTGTATCTTTGTGTCTCTGTGTGGGGCAGGTCTGGCAGTCTCTGTGGTGCTTAAAGTGATGCAATGCCACCCTCTGCTGGCCTACCCACGCCACTGAACTGGTATTGGCAGAGGGTTAAAACCAACAGGGATACATTCAGAGAGGGGGAGGGAGAGGGCAGCTGCTCACAGCACCATCCAAACTGATGTCTTATCCATGTACTGATCTAAATGTCCTTTAAACATTGTAATTGTCCCTGCTTTCATCACTTCCTCTGGAGGTTCATTCCACACCCAAGCCAGCTTCTGTCTAAAATAATTATCTGTCATGACATTTGTAAATCATTTTTCCTCCCATCTTAAAATATCCCTCAGTTTTGAATCCTCAACTCTAAGGAAAAGACACCAGCCCTTCAGCTTATCTGTACCCCTCACGATTTTGTAAACTTCTGTGGAGTTACCCCTTAATCTCATTCTCTCGAGTGAAAAAAGTCCCAGCCTATCCAGCCTCTCCTTATAGCTAACTCCCTCCATTCCCAGCAACATCCAGGTTAATCTCTTTTGAACCCTCTCCAGCTTAATAATATCAAGGTCAATAATATCAAAGTGAATAGTCAAGGTGTTTTCGAAGGGTACGGGGAGTCCAAAACTAGAGGGCATAGGTTTAAGGTGAGAGGGTAAACATTTAAAAGTGACCTAAGGGGCAGCGTTTTCACCCAGAGGGTGGTGTGCCTATGGAATGAACGGGCAGGATGACCAGACTTGACACAGTATTCCAGAAGAGGTCTCACCAATGTCCTGTACAACCACAACATGACGTCCCAATTCCGATACTCAAAGGTCTGACCAATGAAGACAAGTGTCTTAAACACTTTCTTAACCACACTATCTGTATGAGGTGCAAATTTCAAAGAATTATACCTGACGGCCTAGGTCTCTGTTCTACAACACTGCCAAAGGCCCTGCTTTTAATTGTATAGGTCCTGCTCTTGTTTGATTTCCCCAATCCAATGCCTCGCATTAATCCAAACTAAACACCATCTGTTACCCCTCAGCCCAGTGTGTGATATTACTGCCACCTCACCCTCCCCCTTCAATTTTAAAGAGCCCATCCCTCGCCAGGAGGCCTGTACACTCCGGCCTTGATTTTCACAAAGACCCTGAGCTTGGGTTGGCTTGTGTGGTTTGGGGGAGGAGAGACAGATTGCAGACACAGTCAGTGGGGAGGAGAGGCTGGACAGTAATCACCGGCCTGGTATCATTTCATGGCTATAGGAAGTGGGCAGTCGCACGTTAGAGGTGGGTAATACCGCTCGGTGCTTTGGGGCCAGAAATTAAGCTCTTCTTCGTCTCTGGTGTTCAGTAATAAATATGAATTTCAGACCCTTCATTGGGCAGAGTGTGTCTTCAGGTTTTCTTTCCCTAATATTGCAGACAATAGATAATAGCAATTAAAGCCGTTCATAGTTAATTTCGATAGCACAGCACATGCACTCAATATCCTTCAGTTGAGACAAATATCTTGCATTTGTCTAACAGTACAAAGTGTTTTTTTGTAATTCAGTCATGGTAACCTGATTATAATAAATAGGAGAAAGTGAGGATGGCAGATGCTGGAGATCAGAGCTGAAAAATGTGTTGCTGGAAAAGCGCAGCAGGTCAGGCAGCATCCAAGGAGCAGGAGAATCGACGTTTCGGGCATAAGCCCATCTTCAGGAATGAGGCTGGTGTGCCAAGCAGGCTAAGATCAAAGGTACGAAGGAGGGGCTTCGGGGAGGGGCATTGGGAATGTGATAGGTGGAAGGAGGTCAAGGTGAGGGTGATAGGCCGGACTAGCCTTTCGCAGCTACACTGGCACCAACCCCCCCCTTTTCCTCTGCGACATCGATGACTGTATCGGCGCTACCTCGTGCTCGCACGAGGAGGTTGAACAGTTCATCCAATTTACTAACACCTTCCACCTCAAACTCAAGTTCACCTGGACCGTCTCAGAATCCTCCCTCCCCTTCCTAGACCTCTCCATTTCTATCTCGGGCGACCGACTCAACACGGACATTTTCTATAAACCGACCAACTCCCACAGCTACCTAGATTATACCTCCTCCCACCCTACCCCCTGTAAAAACGACATCCCATATTCCCAATTCCCTCGCCTGTGCTCCAACTGCTCCCCGGAGGGCTAATTCCAATACCGAACAACCCAGATGGCCTCCTTCTTCAAAGACCACAACTTCCCCTCAGACGTGGTTGACGATGCTCTCCACTGCATCTCCTCCACTTGCCGCTCCTCCGCCCTTGAACCTCGCCCCTCCAATCACCACCAGAACAGAACCCCATTGGTCCCCACTTACCAGCCCAACAACCTCCGGATACATCGTATCATCCTTCGGCATTTCCGCCACCTCCAAAGAGACCCCACCACCAGGGATATATTTCCCTCCCCTCCACTATCAGCGTTTCAGAAAATCCACTCCCCCCGCCACTCCCTCGTCAGGTCCACAACCCCAACAACCCAACTTCCACTCCCGGCACCTTCGCCTGCAACCGAAAGAAATGTAAAACCTGCGCCCACACCTTCCCCCTCACTTCTCTCCAAAGCCCAAAGGGATCCTTCCATATTCACCACAAATTCACCTGCACCTCCTCACGCTTCATTTACTGCATCCGCTGCACCCGATGTGGTCTCCTCTACATTGGAGAGACAGGCCACCTACTTGCAGAACATTTCAGAGATCACCTCTGGGACACCCGCACCCACCAACCCAACCACCCCGTGGCTCAACACTTTAACTCCCCCTCCCACTCCACCAACGACATGCAGGTCCTTGGCCTCCTCCATCACCAGACCATGGTAACTCGATGCCTGGAGAAAGAACGCCTCATCTTCTGCCTAGAAACCCTCCAACCACAAGGGATGAATGCAGATCTCTCCAGCTTCCTCATTTCCCCTCCACCCACCTTATCTCAGTCCCAACCCTCAGATTCAGCACCGCCTTCTTGACCTGCAATCTTCTTCCCGACCTCTCCACCCCCAACTCCTCTCCGGCCTATCACCCTCACCTTAACTTCCTTCCACCTATCACATTCCCAACGCCCCTCCCCCAAGTCCCTCCTCCCTACCTTTTATCTTAGCCTGCTTGGCACACCAGCCTCATTCCTGAAGAAGGGCTTATGCCCGAAACGTCGATTTTCCTGCTCCTTGGATGCTGCCTGACCTGCTGTGCTTTTCCAGCAACGCATTTTTCAGCTCTGATTACAATAAATCCACACCGAGCTGAAAGCGGGCACGAAAATATGTCCCAAAATCTGGGTATGGTAATGTAGTGGGTAGCGTCACTGCCTCTCAGTCAGTGCTCTAGATTTGATTGCAATTCCTGAACTTGTGTGGTAGTGTTCCTGGCTCTGGACTAGAAGACCTGGATTCAAGTTCTGCCTATTGCAGAAGCGTGTCACATCACGTCAGAACAGGCTGAAGAGCAAACACACAGGAGAATAATGTTACAGCTTTATGGGTATTGCTGAGTGGTGCTAGTGTCCCTACCTCCGGGCACAAAGGTCTGGGTGTAAAGTCCACAGACGTGTCTCAGGATACATCTGAACAAACTGATTAAAATGGATTTAGAATTGTGACTTGATGGAGAAGGAAGAGGTGTCAGTATTGCGTTTCAGAATTTAGGCCCGGGATTGAAGTCACATTTCGCAGCAGTAAAGGGTTATAAAATCAAAATGGGCATGGATAGGGTGAGTAGACAGGGTTTTTCCGCAGGTTAGGGGTGTCAAGAACGATAGAGGATTGGTTGAAAGTGAGAGGGGAAAAGTTTTGATGAGGCCTAAAGGGCACCTTTTCACACAGAGGGTGGTGTGTATATGGAATGAGCTGGCAGAGGAAGTGGGTGGAGGCTGGTACAACTACAGCATGTAAAACGTATCTGGATGCTGACAGACCTGCCGAGCTTTTCCAGCAATTTCTGTATTTCTTTAAAAAATGCATTCATATTAACACAGGTATTCTGAGTAAATTAAACATTTTATTTTTTAATGACACAGGGCCATGTAAACATATTTCAAATCACACGAGATCATTTTCTGCTAAGAGTATGGCTCTGTGCATGACAGCAGCAATGATGCACCTGCATGGAGTAGGGTATGTGATGAAGACATAGTTTTGACAATGTACAAGGAGACCTCACATGGTCCAGTTTGGGAGAGAATGACATTACTGTGTGACTCAACTCAGAGAAGGAGAAAATGTCATCTGCCTGAGAAGGAACAGCCTATTACACTCGCTCTCCTTCAGTGTTCCTCATGTGTGCGAGCTAAAAAATAAAACCTCTCCAGTCATCGTTACCATTCTTACTTTTATGGAATCCCTGCAGTGTTGAAACAGGCCCTTCCGCCCAACAAGTCCATACCAACCTTCCCTACCTATTCCCCTATATTTACCACTGACTAATTCATCTAACCTAGAAATCCCTCAACACTACAGACAATTTAGCATGACCAATCCACCGAACCTACATAGTTTGAGCTGTGGTAGGAAACTGGATCACCCATTAGAAGCTCATACAGAAAAGTAGAGAATGTGTAAACTCCACACAGACAGTCACCCAAGGCTGGAATCGAACCCAAGTCCCTTCGTGCTGTGAGGCAGCAGTGCTTTCGACCGTGCTGCCCTTTGGGTGATTACTGACCAGAATTCACTGGAATCTCCTCACTGCCTAAAGCAAAGGGAATTAAGCCAAATCCAACTGTCTCAGGATGGAATCCCATTGCTAGCAACTGTGTTAGTACAATATCTTCAGAAGCAGAATAGCGTTTTGGACAATCTCACAATTTTCCCTTTTGTTATGAGTTCCAATAATATCTGGACAGAGATCTTTCAAGTTAAAAGTGTGTGTGTGTGTGTCAGTGTTTTTAGAAAGGGAAATATTGATTATATACTTACAATACCCAAACAGTTTGCCATGCATCTTTCCATCATATTTTGAGTAACGTTGTTGTGGTCATAAACGTGCTATTTGTGCAGATTAAAGAAACTAACCTGACTTGTTCCTAAAACTGACCCTGACCCAGTCTGAGACCGATATCATCGGCCATATCACCAACCTGTTTACATTTAACATTTGTTGTGAGCAGTGGAGGGGTGGGACTAGAAAAGGAAACAGTGACCCCAAAAGACGGGGAACTAAAGACCGGTGAGCCTGATGTCAATGGTGGGTAAGTTGTTAGAGGGGACACTGAGGGATAACATTTTCATACATTTGGGAAGGCAAGGGCTGATCGGGGTAGACAACGTGGCTTTCTGCATGGGAAATCATGTCTCATTAATTTGGTTGAGTTTTCTGAAGAGATAACAAAGAAGATTGATGAAGGCAGTTTGGTGAACATTGTCTATATGGACTTGAGCAAGGTGTTCATTTAAAGAACAAAGAGCAAAGAAAATCTGCAGCCCAGGAACAGGCCCTTCGCCCTCCAAGCCTGAGCCAATCCAAATGTACTGTCTAAATCTGTCGGTCAATTCCCAATCATCTGTATCCCTCTGCTCCCCACCTACTCATGCATCTGTCCAGACGAATCTTAAATGAATCTGCCTCTACCACCTCTGCTAGCAACGTGTTCCAAACGCCCACCATCCTCTGTGTGAAGTACTTACTTCGTGTATCCTCCTTAAACATTCCACCTCTCACTTTGAAAGCACGACCTCTCGTTATTGAATCCTTCACCCTGGGAAAAAGCTCGTCTCTATCCACACTGATTCTTGAAAAGGGCTTATGCCCGAAATGTCGATTCTTCTGCTCCTCGAATGCTGCCTGGCCTGCTGTGTGTTTCCAGCACTCCATTTTTCAATTTTGTCCACACTGTCTATGCCCTTCATGATTTTGCAAACTTCAATCAGGTCCCCCCTCAATGTCCTTTTTTCTAGTGAATGTAAACCTAACCTACTCAGCCTCTCTTCATAGCGAGTATTTCATTCTGATTGGTAGACAGATTAGTAAGTGATCGGTCACATGGGATACAGAGGAAGCTAGTCACAATTGGCCTGAACGAAGAGGGATATTTTTCAGACTAGAGGCTTGTGAGCAGCAGTGTGCTGTAAGAATCAGGACTGGGTTCACTGCATTTCATCATTTATGTAAAGGATTTAGATGTGAATATTGGGCCATAGTTAGTAAGTTTGCAGATTACATCAGAAAGGTGGTCTTGTAGATTATCTCAGAGTATAACGAGACCACAAATAGATGGGACAAAGGGGCAAGGAGTGACAGTTGAAGTTTAATTTAGATAAATACGAGGTTTTGCATTTTGTGAACGCAATCCAGGGCAGAAATTATACACTTATGGCAAGGCCCTAGGACACATTCTGAAACAAAGGGACATAGGGCTGCAGGTACATTGTTCCTTGAAAGTGGAGTCGCAGGTCGACAGAGTGGGACAGAACACATTTGGCACATTTCACTTAATCAATCAGAGCATTGAGTATAGCGGTTGTGGTGGTATGTTGCATCTGTACAGGATGTTGGTGAGGCCACTTTAAGCATACTGCGTACAACTCGGTTGTCTGCAGAAATTATTTAGACACAGATGTTCCAGGTCTGGTAGTTTGAACTTCATGTAGAGGTTGATTAGGTTGAGGTGCTTTCTCCTGGAGTGTCAGAGGCTGAGGGGTGACATTATAGAGGTTTACAAAACCAGCAGTGGCATGGATATTCTGAACAGCCACGTTCTGCTCCCCAGGGTAGGGTAGACCAGAACAAGAAGGCATAGGTTGGAGGGGAGAGGGCGAATGATTTAGAAGGGACATGAAGGTAAATGTTTCACACACAGAGTGGTGTGTGCATAGAAAGTGCTGTCAGAGGAAGTGCTGAAGGCGGCTACAATCGCACGTTTAAAAGTATCTGAAAGAGGAGGGATATTGGCCAAATGCTGGCAAATGGGACTGGATCAGATTTGATATCTGATCGGAGTGAACAGGTTGGACTAACGGGTCTGTTTCTCTTCTGTATGACTCTCTGATTCTATAAGAGGGATGAGGAATAATTCTGAAAGGACCTTTCAAGTTGGAATTTTCTTAACTGAAAGTTTATCGTGTCTCTGTGTTCACATTGATTGAAAGCTGCATTAGTTAAATATTTGACAAAGAAGTGAGTCATGCATAATGGGATATAGACAGGGAAGTGGGGCTGAGACCACAACCTGATCAGCCACAATCTTAGTGCCTGGTGGAGAAGGCTCAAAGTATCGAATGATCCACTCCTGCTCCTCAGTCCCATGTTTCTGTGTTCCATTCAGCCCCTCAAACCTGCTAGACGGGAGCAGTTGGATGCTACTTACTGCTATAACCTGTTGCACAGAGACAGAGGAGACCATTCAGCCTCTCAAAACTGTCCCACACGCTTTAAGGTGATTTGGGAAATTGATTGGAAAACCCAGGCATGGATATGAAAGAGGCCCCTTATCTCTCTTTACAAAGCTTTCCCTCTTTGCAACTTGCGCTTTTATTATTGGTCATGTTTAGACCCAAATTCACTGAGAATACAGCCCCCTTACCTCACCCAGAGATGGCTCACAGAATCCTCTGGTCTCCCTGACTGCAATATGAAATAACAGAGCATTCATGAAAATAACACACACTAACTAAGGAAGATGTTCATCATCTCAGTCCAGGGTGACCTCTGTGCGAGATACTCAGGGTAGCTTCCTCTTCACAAACATTTTCAGCTGCTTCATCAATGTCTCCCCGCCCCCATCCTCCCCACCATAAGATCAGAAGTGGGGATGGTCACTGAAGATTCCACAATGTTCAGAACATTTTGTCCCCCGTCAGCTCCTGAACTGGTCTCTGTCCATGTGCAGCAAGGCCCAGACACCAGTCAGGCTTGTGCTGTTAAAGTGTCAGCAACATTCCTGTAACAGCACTGCCTGACATTGCACATTGCCACAGTAAAATAAGAGTTCATTCAGCACCTCACGCTGGTTTCACAGGAATATGAGGAAGCCATTCAGCCCATTGATATTATTGGAGAAGAACAGGGACAGCCCATTCAGTGCGTCCAGCCTATTACTCAGGAAGAGAAAGAGTCCAGTGCGATGGACCACACCAGAGCCCTTCGAAAAAATTTGAAGGCAATAGCCTAGACTCTAATGTTTTCTTATTTTAAAGGGAATGTAAAGTGTCTGTTCCAGATGAAAAGTGACAGCATCAAGAGAAAATTCAGAGAGAGTAGCAGTCAGGAAACATTCACTGAAGCTTCCAACTCTGTTGAGACCCCAAAAGTTTCTGATGTTACTGAGAAACCAAAACCCAGAGATCCTAATATGTGAGAGCTGGCCACAACCCTTCAGGCTGCATTAAAATAAACCTAAGGCCTACCTCGCTGTTTACTCGAGCGGTTTTAACTAACCAGCTTGGTAACGATCGTTCAATCTCTATCATAAAAGAAACCAGGACAAAATAACCTCTTAAAGCTACAGCATCATCACACTTGTCAGTATATCGAGCTGTCAAACAGGAACCGGGGGTAACTAGTCAGGCCCTTGGCCCTGTCCAATCGGACGAGGAAGAAGCCAATCAGCCCCTTGAGTCACTTGTATAGGAACAGTAGGAGGCCATTCCCACATCAATACACTTACACGGGGGGCAGAATGTGGTAATTGATGCTGATTCATGATGAATGTCTTATTCCCGAAACGTCGATTCTCCTGCTTCACGGATGCTGCCTGACCTGCTGTGCTTTTCCAGCAATCGACGCTCTACTCTGATCACCAGCATCGGCAGTCTTAAGTGTCTCCAGATTGATGCTCCAACATGATGAACAAGTGGAGCAGAGGCTGGACAGACAGACTGCTCCACGTTGTTCCTCCTGGCTCCGTTACTCATGATACACACGTGGGACTTTAACATGGTGAGGAGGGAAGCCATATGTCTTGTGTGAAGTCTCAAGAAGGCACCTTCCATCTCCGAGAAGCCAGCCTCGTGTTCTCTATGTAGGATGGAAGCTGTTGGGAATGGCTACCTGTTTCAGATGGAAGGTATTGTGGCTGCTGTTGGGGATTGTGAACAACATGACGTTTAGTACGGGTTCACACGCCGACTGCAAAATAACATGGGGAGAGTTAGTAAAGGCATATAAATTATTAGGAAAGCCATGTTAGATTGATGTATGGACTCTCTAAGATCAACTAATGGTGATCTCACTCATGTTGATCTTGTCGCGTACTTGTCTTGTGCAGTGTAACCTGTATGCCTTACTCTATCCAAGTCTATTTCCACCCTATGATCTGCCTGGCCATGCTGACTATGATCTGCCTCCACTGCTCATAAACAAAGTGTTTCCCTGCACTGAGGTACATGTGTCATTAATCAAACCAATGAATCCTGGGTAAAGTATGGAATTTGTCACTCTATCAATGTGTCTTTTGGAAATAAGTGATCGCTCCTCGTGTTTCAGCGTCACAATTTCTTCGTCTCTCACAGCTCTACAGGTTAAACACTTAGCTTCTTTACTCAATCCTCATGTTACCATCTCCCATGTCTGTGGTAAGGAGATCATTCCTTACAAAGGAGATCAACTCTGTGCAGAGTGCCCCAAATGCTCTCTCAGCAAGGCTCTAAAACTGCAGGAAAATGGCTTTACTTTATAAAATGAAGGACAGCATACCATTGTCTGCACCCATTACTTACACAGGGTTTGATTCAGAGCAGTCAGCATAGAGTTGTGATTGCGAGATCATGCTTCTCAAATTTGTTAGAGTTCTTTGATGAAGTGACCAGGAAGGTTGATGAGGACAGAATGGTAGACATAGTCTCTATGGATTTCAGTAAGGCCTTTGATAAGGTCCCACACGGCAGGCTGCTCTGGAAGTGTCCATCACGTGGAATGCTGGGGGAACTGGCAAATTGGATACACAGTTGGTTTGATGGTAGGAAGCAAAGGGTTTAGTGGAAGGATGCTTGTTAGACTCGAGACTGGGTCCATAGCTTTTAGTTATCTATGATTTGGTTGAGAATGAACAAGGCATGATTAGTAAGTTTGCAGATGACACTAAAATAAGTGGGAGCATGGTCAGTGAGGAAGTTTATCAGAAATTGCAGCAGGACCTTAAACAGGTGGGGAAGTGGGCTGTGAAATGGCAAATGGGAATTTAATATAGATGCGTGATGTCTTACATTTTGGAAACTCAAATCAAGTTAGGAGTTTTATGGTGAATGGGAGGATCTTCAAGGGTGTAGTGGGCAGAGAGACCTTGGAGTTCAGGTGCACCGTTCTCAGAGAGTGGAGTCACAGGTAGACAGGGCAGTGAAGAAGACTTTTGGCACATTGGCCTTCATCGTGTAGGACATTGAGTATAGAAGTTGGGAATTTATGTTGCAGTTACACAGGACTTTGGTAAGGCCGCACTTGGAGTATTGCGTTCAGTTTTGTCACGTTGTTAGAGGGAGGATGCTATTAAATTAGAAAGAGTGCAGAAGAAATTTGCAAGGACGTTGCCAGGACCCAATGGTCTGAGTTATAGGGAGAGTTTGGACAAGCTGGGACCTTTTCTTTAGCATGTAGGAGACTGAGGGAGTCCATATAGAGCTGAATAAGATCACGATGGTAGGGTTAATGCTCTCAGTCTTTTTCCAAGGTTTAGAGAATCGAGGACGAGAGAGGATCAGTTTAAGGTTAAAGGGGAAGGAATAAAAGGGAACCTGAGGGGCCACTTCTTTACACAGAGGATGGCACGTGGATGAGCTGCCCGCAGATGTGGTTGAGGGGGGTACATTAACAACACTTCAAACGCATTTGGATAAATATGTGGATAGGAAAGGACTGGACGGATATGGGCCAACTGCAGGGAATTGGGGTTAGTGTGGATGGACATTTACAAGGTGGAGTCAAAACCCCTTTGTTAATTAAAACCAAACACCCAGAAAAGCTCGCCTCACCTTGTAATCTGTTAAAATATGAGCGACACAGATCTCCCACATTCCACTATTTAAACAAAAATTAACAAGTTAGTTTCTTAACTTTAATAGTGAACACGAAACAACAACTATTCATAAATACAAGCTCCTTTTTTCTTAGCTACTTACTATCTGTCTCCGACTCTGTAAAATATGCTGTTCCAACAGCCCACATATTAAGCATTACAATCTCAAGACCACACAGTCTCCATCTTCCCCGCTGTGTTCAATCTTCCAGCTGCTGATTTCCCTGGATCATTTTTTAAAGCAAGTAGATTTGACATGAGCATGTATCTTTGAAAGAGAGTGTTTGAGAGGCCAGTTAGCACTCCTGCTCTACAGCAGTTACTCTGCTGTTGGCTGGCAGTGACTCTCCCTCTAGTGTTCAAATACTGGGTTCATGTACTCCCCATGAAACAACAATTCTCATAATTTGATTGCTTTCCAGGTACCCAAACAATAATATTCAAATTCCGTTGGCTTCTGGTATCCTGACTATTATTTAAACTTTTTGGTTGTATTTGAATTGTTGTCAAAACAGCAACCAAAACTCAGGTGTCCATTTCCCAGCTAATTGTGACATATGGAACAATCTGACATTTATCTGGCATCTGTGCTGTACATTCTATTCAACAAAACCCGTTCTATCTTAAAGTGACCTGACATGCTTTCGGCTTCATAACACCTCCCTCCTTCAGGAATAAAAAGAACCAGCAGAATGAAAAGATGGCATCATTCCTTTTCCTATAATTCTTAATCCCATTATTATGAAATACAAAATAATTAATCTCAGTTATATCATTCATATTAATTTTGCACACCTATTTAAACTGGAATAAGTAAAATCTTATATAAACTTTTTCCTTTAAATCCACGATAACACATCTGCTATCACATTTTAGGACCCACAGCATGTACATTTTGTAAGTTTAAAGTCGGTGTGATAAGACTCCAATGAAATAGTCTCATATTCTGGTCTTTAAATATTTCAAAAAACGCGAGAGGTTTGTCGTTGTCCACAACCATCTCCGACAATTTATTTATCACATAAACATTAAAATATTGTCAGGTCAGTGCGAAACTTAATCATTCTTTTTCAATAATGGAGAATGCTGTATTTTTCTTTCTGTTGGATATTGCGTTTTTTCGACAAGTAGCCAATTAGCCATTCAAATCCATCATAACCTTTCTGTATCAATACATCTCCAACCTCTATATCCCGAGAAGCAAATAGAATTTTCAAAGGGTTTCAAAATATTTGGTATAGCTAAAACTGGTGTTGTGATTAATCCTGCTTTCAAATTCTCAAATGCCTACTGGCATTGTTTTGTCCACCACAATTCTGTTTCCTTCTTTACTAAGTCCATCAGTGGTGCCAATACGCTGCTGAAGTTTGGAACAAACGTCCGATAGAATCCACTCAGTTCCAAAAATCGAAGCACCTCTTTCTTCGAGGATGGTCGTGGAAATTCCTCAAAGCCCTTTGTCTTTGTGTTCCATGGGGTCAACCTTCCATGTCCAATGTAATGTCCCAAGAACATCACCTCTAACTTCGCGAATTCTGTTTTCTTTGAGTTTATTTCCAAGTTTGCTTCTTGTAATCGGTCAACATGCTCTGCCAACTGTAAAATGTGAGCTTTCAATCACTTGCTAAATTTTAGAGTTATTATCTGCCACGTGCTTCATTCTGTGCTGTACCCTTCAGGTGCTGTTTAGCTAACTCACCTATTCCATCTAATCTCTCCCTCATCTCACGTACATAATCCGAGTGTGAGATCTCTGACTTCGGTCCTGTTAATTTATATTCAATTCATTCCAAAGGACCTCTCACTTCAAATATTAACTCAAAGGAAGTCAATTGAGTAGATTTATTTGGGGCAAATAATTTTTGTCTAATGGCAAACAATTTAATGAGACACCGTCATTCCAATCATTCCGGTAATCCTGACAGTACGCAGTTAATATGTTCTTCAGCGTCTGATGCTAACTTTCCAAGCCTCCGTGGGATTCAGGATGGGACGCCCTTGATTTAAACTGCTGTATGCCTAAGCTATCCATGACTTCCTTAAACAGCTGAGCGGTAAAAATGAGACCTTGGTCTGACTGAATCTCTTTGCGGAGCCCACAGTGAGTAAAGAAAGCTACCAACTCCTCCACCTCCCTTTTTACCTTAACACTCCATAATAGAATTGCCTCTGGAAATCTGGTAGACACATCCATTATGGCTAGCAAATATTGGTTTCCACTTTTATTTTAGATAGGGGAGCTACACAACTAATCATAACCCACGTGGAATGTTCTTCGAAGGCAGGAATTGGTAACAAGGTGCTGGCTTTAGTACTGCCTGTGACTTACCTACCATTTAGAATGTTTGACATGTACATCAAAAAAAAACCACGTCCGTGTGCATTCCAGGCCACTAGAAATGCCTCTGTACCTTAGCCTGAGTCTTCTGTACACCTAGGTGATCCCCTGCAGTTAGTTTATGTGCTACCCGTAACATTGTACGCTACCTCTAAAACAATCTGGTGCACGTCGGCCCATTTCCCTTCTGCACGAACTTATCGGGGTCTCCATTTTAATTTTAGCATTCTATCTTTAAGTTAATAACGTTCGACAATATATTTTGATTCCGTTTCTGTGTGTGTGCATGTGTATGTGTGTGTGTATATACATCTGTTGTAAGTCCATTCGCCTTTCAGGACTAAACACCCCTGCCTGATCCTCTGCCTGTTCAGGTTTTTTCTGCACCGTGACATCAAACAGGGTGTCAGTTAACTGCACGTCACCTCCTTTGGCTTTTTATTTCGGTTTTCCTTCCTGCTCTAACTTATGACAGTGGAATCTTGTTACTATACAGTTTGGAAAAAATCCTGGGTATTGTTCTTTTCACTCCCCAATTCCCCAGTTTTCCTTTTGCCTTCTCCAACACAAGGGGTGCCACTCCCAACTTGGAACCTGTTAAATCGTTCACAAGAACAAACAGTATTCCTGGAAATGACACTCTGTTACTCACTGTCACTGTTACTTTCCCAACCTTAATTTGGCATTCCATCCTGATGTTACACAAGGGAATGCTTAATTTCTAACCCCATTCCACAAATTGTCACGATCTTGATTAATATGTCAGAAAGAGTGAAAATCTTTCATCTCTCACTATTAGAGGCCGAGAGAAAGTGAGGGCTGCAGATGCTGGAGATGAGAGTTGAAAAGTGTGGGGCTGGAAAAGCATAGCCAACCAGGCAGCATCCGAGGGGCAGAAGAGTTGACGTTTCAGGCATAAATCCTTCATCAGGAAAGTGGGGGGTGGAGTAAGGGAGAAGGAAGGGGGCCGAGAAATAAATAGGAGGGTGGGAGTGGAGCTGGGTGTAAGATAGCTTGGAAGGCGATAGGTAGATGGAGGTGGGGTGTGATGGTGATAGGTCGGAGAGGAGGGTGTTATGGGTAGGTAGTAGGACAACTAGAACCCTCCAACTAGAACCATCATCAACGTTGACTTCACCAAATTCCAAATCTCCCCTCCACCAACCTCTCCCAGATCCAACCGTTCAACCTAGCACTGCCCTCTTGAACCGCCCTAACTGGCCATCTTCCTTCCCCCCTACCGACTCCACCCTCCCAACCGACATATCATTATTACTCCCACCGACATCTTCTTATCGCCTTCCCAGTGACCCTCCCACCAGCCCAACTACTACCCTCGTATTTATCTTTCAGCTCCCTTGTCCCCCACCACATTCCTGACGATGGGTTTATGCCTGATATTCGATTGTCCTACTGTTCGGATGCTGCCTGATCTGTTGTGCTTTTCCGGCGCCTCACTTCTCAACTATTAAAGACAGAGCAGATCCCATATCTCACAAAATTATAACTCTTGTCCTTCTCCCCCTGTTCTTTCTGAGTAAGCTTTATCTACAGAGGCGAATTCTTTATAGTGATCAGGTACTGACTCCATACCCAGACCCTGCCTCGGCTGTATACTCTTCTGCAGTTCCTCGGCTCTACTTGGGGTCTCCTTTACCAGGTTCACTAATGCCACTGGCTTAGCCTCTTCTGCCACATCTTTCCCCAAAGTGCCTTCCTTCAACGACCATCACAGTGTGTCCCAGCTTACTTTAATGAAAACACCTTTTCCCAGTGCCCTTCTTAAACCATCGGCACTATCATTTTATGTGTTCCACGCCCTTATAGTGAGAACACCTGAGGCCTTTCATCTCCTTTCAACCCCTTTGGGCTTCTTTTTTCACTTGTGGTAAACTATTATGCGCTACTGTTCGCTTTGTAATGTGTGAACTTTTCTTCTCCCAATTTCTATCCCTCATAACATGGAAATTCTCCCGGAAGCCAAATTTCATCTCATGCACCAATGCATATTTACCTGCAATTTCTGCCACGCTTCTCGCTTCTTGAACTTTCTGTTCATTCACATGAATTCTTACCATCTCTGGAAGTGAGAATTTAAACTTCTCTAGCAGAATAATCTCCCTTTGAGCCTCACAGGTCTTATCTATTTTTAAGTCCAGCACCCATCTATCAAAACGACTGTAGTTAATTCTTTCAAACTTAACATAAATCTGACCTGGTTCCGCCTCTATTTTTATGAACCTCTGTCTATATGCTTCTGGTACCAATTCATAGCAAATCAAAATAGCCAATTTGACATCTGCATAATCTCTTGACCCCCCATCTGACAGCGCTGCACATGCCTCACCAGCTGTGCCCACCAGCTTAGTCTGAACTAGCATTACCCGCAAGTTCACTGGACACGTCATCTGCCGAGTCATTTTTTTCAAATGAAATAAAAAAGATTTTGACATTTTTCTCACCGAAATATGGCAAGGTACTAACATAGTTGTATACATCCCGACGTTCTCCCTTCATCTCCATCCTGTTAATTTAACTTTCTTGTCCAATTCCCAACTTCTGAATTTCAAATTCTCTCTCTCTTTCTTTTTCCTCTCCTTCTCATTTTTCTCTCTCTGTTTCCGTCTCGTTCTTTATTTTCTAACTTCAGTTGCCATGTTTGCAATTTAAGTTTTTTTTCTAACTCGACTGCACTTGTCTGTTTCTTTGATACATCAAAGTGCTTGACCAACTCCATTATAATTTCAGGTTTCCTTTTGTCCCTGGTTAAATCCAATTCCAACCTATTTGCTAATTCTAAAAAATGTCCTGCTTCTGTCTTTCTAAACTTTCTTGGCAAATTTGGGAACATCTTTACTAATGTTAAAAGCCATTTCTCTCACTTTTAATTTAAACAACCACAAGTAAACAAAGTTAAACAGATTTTCTGACCGGTTTTATTTGAAGATCTAGGTCACTAATTGCAACGTGTTGGAATTTGCAGGGACATTTTGTACCCGAAATCTGTTGAAATCTGTCCAATTCCCATACGGCAGGGCCCCAAACTCTGAAGACATCTATGTCGAGCACTTCTGTTAATTAAAACCACAAACCCAAAAAAGATCACCTCTCCTCGTAATCTGTTAATACATGAGTGACAAAGAACTCCCAAATTCCACTAATGAAAGAAAAATAACAGTTTGTGTGTATGCAAGTTAGCTCGCTGTGCTTTTGTTTTCTGACGATTCGACACTATAACTAGGTAACATCATCAGTGAGAGTCTCTGCTGAAGCGCTGGTGGTTTTTCGCGCCTCTCTGTTTATAGGTCTTGGGTTCTTAAGATGGGTGATGTCATTTCCAGTTCTTTTGTTTTACAAGAGAAGGTAGATAGGATCTAAATTGGTGTGTTTATTGACAGACTTCTGGTCAGAATGCCATTTCTGTAAGAACGTCCTTGCGTGTCTTAGTATGTGTGTGCGTTGTCCCAATCAAAGTGGTGCCCTTCTTTGCCTGTATGTATGGAACATAGTGATAATGGGTCATGTCTTTTGGTGGCTAGTTGGTGTTCATGTATCCTGGTAACACGACAACAGGACAATTTCAATGGCGGAAAAATGATTTTATATACACTGTTTAATAAATGTGTGTGTGCAGATATGTAACATTTTTCATATGTGCACAACACATTCTAAATGAACAACGGAGACACAGTTAACTGAAAGTGATGCATATGATGTATATAATTTATAAAACATTAAAATATCATTTGATTCTCATCTAAAATGATATGTTCCCCTTCTCTCAACGTTCCCTCCTTTTCTGGAATTCTCCAATCCAATCTCTCATTCTTATCAGGATGTGTGTTATAAATTCTTGCTTCTGCTGTCCCACCTTATTTCAGTTAATCCCCTTTCTACCAGAATTCATTATATTGGCCTGTTGGGTACTTTCCAAAGCTAGTGTCTGTCATATTATTGGAGATAAAAATTCTGGTATCAGAGCCATTATTTGAACATATATTGCTCTGTTGTATATGCACTGTACAAAGGACCACAGCACACAGGAATTGCCAAAACATTGAGGGATGTACATCTACTTCTTTCGATGATCTAGTTTTCTCATTTTTCACATTTCCTCATCTATGTTGTCTCGCTCTTTCTCTCTTTGTATCTAGTTAAGAAATTTACCAATTATTCTTTGCGTCTCTTCTCTCAAAGCTCCTTCTTTCGGTTTATATCTATTGCTCTCTTCTTGATGTAATGTGATTATAATTGAGCAATGTAACTACAAAGACATTCGGGAGGAGCTGGCCAGAGTTAATTGGAAGGGGAGCCAAGCAGGGCAGACCATGGAGCAGAACAAAGTGAGGTCTGAAGAAGGGCTTATGCCCGAAACGTCGATTCTCCTGTTCCATGGATGCTGCCTGACCTGCTGCGCTTTTCCAGCAACACATTTTCAGATCATGGAGCAACAAAAGCAGGAATTTCTGGGGATATTTCGGAGGATATTAGAAATTCTCCCAAAGGAGATAAAACATACTCATGGCAGGAAAAGGCAACCATGAGTAATAAGGCATCAAACCAAAAGAGGAAACATACAATGTGGTGAAGATGATTGGGAATCCAGAGAATTCATTGGCTCTGAAACTACATAAAGCTGACAACACTGATAGTACAGAGCTCTTAATCATGGTCAGTGAGAGAAACAGAGGAAACACATTCACTTTAAACACAATAGATGGTATTACACAAGCAAAAAGATTCAGATGAATTAAGCAATTGAATTAAAATCAGTTAATTGGTTTTGCAGAATGTGTCAGATTGAAAGCATGACCCGGGGAGAGACCCTCAGCAGAATGAAAGTATGAAAATGCAAGTGTTACCACATCAGAAACCAGAGTAGGTCACTGAGTACATTACTGATGGGTGAATGTGTCTCAATGTGAACTAAGGGACAGAGAGCAGAATTGCATTGCAGATATTGCTGCTCAAAACTGCGTATTTATGTAGTGCTGTAGACTACAGCAGCAGCAGAAGCAGAACAGCATTCAACCACAACCTGTAACTTTTAGCCTCGAATAATTTCCTCAGTCAGCCATTACCATCAATACGATCTATGTTTCAGTAATGACTGTGGGTGAACATGACTGGGTCAGAACCACGTGAACCTTAACCTGACGTGAACCCATTAAAGCTACCACCCTTGACAAACAGATCTGATCGAAGCTCCGCAATCCTCTCACATTCTATCATAAATGGTGATGGACGATTAAACAAATGACGGAGGAAAGGGCTCCACAGATATCCCCATCCTCAGTAATCGAACAGTTCTGCACATCAGTGTAAAAGACCAGGATATGGTAGCTGCACCAACCTCAGCCAGAAGTGTTGAGTTGATGATCTACCTCACCCTCACCATGATACAGAATCACAGATGCCAGTCTTCGACCAATTCAATTTGCTGCATGTGACATGAAGAAACAACTGAACACAGTACGTACGAAAAAAGACAATGGCCCCTGACACCATTCCTGCAATACGACTGAAGACTTGTGCTGCACAACAAGCCGTGTCCCTGAGGAAGCTGTTTCATTCCAGCTCCAACCCTGAAATCTCCCTGGCAATGTGGAAAATTACTCAGCTCTGTCCAGTTCCTAAGAGGATTATAATTAAAATCTGACCAGTTACCTCCCCCTCAGTCCCACCACCACAGTCAAATTGGTGGGAGTTCTTTTTGACAGAGTTATCAAACAGCACAGAAATAACCTGCTCAGTATGATATCAGATATGTCCCCATGTAGAGATGGTGCTTCTGTGGAAAGGTCACTGGATTACTAATCCAGACCAGGCTAATGCTCTGGCAGCTGGTGTAAGTTAAACACAATTGACAAAATATTAAGATGCAAAATCTGGTGTCCGTAAATAGTGACTTTCAAGCCAATGTCGATTGTACACACCAATTTGCTTCACAAATGTACTTTCAGGAAGTGAATCTCCCGTGCTTTCCTGGTCTGGCCTAAACGTGACTGCAGACACAAGAAATGTGATAAACTTTTCAATGGTCTCTGAATCCGCCAAACAAGACATTCTATTGTATCAAACTGTTCCGAGGTCTGAAGGATAAAACCAGACAGAACACCCGGCCCCAGCCTCAGTATCGGAAAAGGGAATGAGAAATACAGTCCTGTTGACCCTGCAGAGACATCCTTCCTAACATCTGAGAGCTTGTGACAACATTTACAGACGACACAGAAACATCGGGAATGGAGTAGGCCATACAACACATTGAGCCTTCCCCATTCCAGTTCATGTTCAAACATCTCCTCAATGCACTTTTTCCACACACTGTACACATCCCTTAATGTGTTTAACCGTGGGAAGCAAAAAAGTAGGAAGTGCAGAAGTCCATTTGGTCTGTCGAGTTTGCTAGCCAATTCAATATAATGATACCTGGTCCTTTATTTCCATATCGTTCTCCTTCTCTCTCACTATTCCTTTACTGACTCTAAGTCCGTATTTATATTCAGTGTCTTGTTTTCCAGGTTCGAGCCCATTCCCCAGGTTCACCAGTCTCTGAGTGCAGACATTTATTGTCACCACATTGTAGAATGGTCTGTCTGTACCTAATACTGTGGACCCTTGTTTTAGACACCAGAGCCTGGGAAATTATTATCCTTGCTTCCAATCCGTCTCACCCTGTCAGAGCATTATATATCTCACTGAGATCTCCACCCATTTTCCTAAACCCCATGGAATACAGGCCCAGTCGCCCCAAACTCTGCTCCCACAACAAGCCAGTCATTACAAAGATCAGTCTGGTCATCCTTCACTGCACTCCGTCAATGTCAGGTTTGTCCTTTATTAGGTAAGGAGACCAAACCTGCACACAATACTGCACAGTGTTTGAGATGGGGTCTCAAACAGCTGCAGTAAGACACCCTTACTACTGGATTCAAATCCCCCAGAAATGAAGGTCAGCACATCATTGATCTTCCTAACTGCTTTCTGCTCCTGCAATATTGCTTTCTATGGCTGGTCTACAGGGAGATCCAGATCCTTTGCAATGTTGCAGCTCCCCACTTCGTAGGACTATGTACACTGGGCAGCGTGTGAATGCCATTCCCAGTATTGACTTCTGGCTTCAGAACTCACTGCGCTGCAGGGACCTTGAATGGCTGCGCAGAAGGAAACAACAAAAAGGCGCATACATCGCTTTTTAGATCAACATGTTTCAAACAATCTATTTTCAAATGAAAAGCTGCCAATCTCTTGTTCCCACCAAAGGGCACACCGTTACCTCTACCCACATTGCTCTCCATCTGCCACATATTTGCCCATTCACTCCACTTGCCTTCGTCACCTTGAAGTTTTTTTACAACCTCCTCACCCACTCGCAATCCAACATCTTTTAGTTCTATCAGCAGGTTGGGATATATTGCATTTGATTCCCGCAACCAAATGTTTAATGGATATTGTGAACAGCTGGGACCCGAGCACCGTTCCCTGTGACACCTCAACAACCTTCCTCTGTTAACAAAAATCTGGTTTTTCAATTTATTTATTTCGTGAATCTGGGTGAGACTGGCTGGGACAGCATTTATTGCCTGTCCCTGGTTGCCCCTTGAGAAGGTGGTCGTGAGCTGCCTTGTTGAACCGCTGCAGTCCACTGTGGATTCAGTGATGGTAACACCATTGAATGCCAAGGGCAGTGTTTAGATTGCATTTTAGTGGTGATGGTCACGATCTGGCAATTGTGTGACGTGAATATTACTTACCACTTGTCAGCCTGGATACTGTCCAGATCTTGTTGCATTTGGACATGGACTGCTTCAGTATCTGAGGAGCCACAAATGTTGCTGAATATGGTGCAATCATTGGCGAACATCCCCACTTCTGACATTATTATAGAGGGAAGGTCAGTGATCAAGCAGCCCTGAAGATGTTTGGGCCTAGACCACTGCCAAGGGACTCCTACAGACTTGTCCTGGAGCTGAGTTGACTGGCCTTTATCAACAATGACCATCTTCCTACGTGTCAGGTATGATTCTAACCAGCGGGGAGTTTGTCCCTGATCCACATTGATTCCAGTTTTGTTTACGCCCCTTGATGCCACATTTGGCCGAAGGCAGCCTTGTTTTAAAGGACTGTCACTCTCATCCCACCTCTGGAATTCAGCTTTTTGGTCCATGTTTGAATCAAGGTAATGAGGTCAGGAGCTGAGTGACCCTGGTGGACCCCAAACTGGGCGTCATTGACCAGGGTATTGCTGAGCATGTGCTGCTTGAAAGCACTGAGACCTTCCACCACTTTACTGATGATCGAGAGTAGACTGATGGAGTGGTAATTGTCCGGATTGGATTTGTTCTGCTTGTTATACACAGGAGATACTTGGGGTAATTTTCCACGTAATTGGGGAAATGTAATTGTTGTAACGGTATTGGAACAGCTTGGTGAGAGCAGTGACAAGGTCTGGAGAAAAACTTTTCAGTCCTATCGACAGAATGTTGTCAGAGAATGAACCCTCTGTGGTATCCAGTATCTCCAAATGAATCTGGATATCGCGTGGAGTGAATCAAATTGGCTGATGGCTGGTAACTGAATCGCTGAGGACCACTGGAGGAGGCTGAGATGCATCATCCACTCAGCATTTCTGACTGAAGATTGTTGCGAATGTGTCAAACTTATCTTTAACACTGAAGTGCTGGGCTTTTCCATCATTAAGGATGTGGATACTCGTCGAATCTCCTCCTCCAATGACGTGTTTAATTGTCCATAACTATTCTCAACTAGAATTGGAAGGACTGCAGAGCTTAGATCTGATCCTTTGCTTGTGGGATCACATAGCTCTGTCTATCACTTACTGCTTCTGCTGTTTGGCGCACAAGCAGTCCTGGTTGGTGGCTTCACCAGGCTGATACCTCATTGTCAGGTATGCCCGGTGCTGCTCCTGCCCTCCTGCACACTTCATTGAACCAAGGTTGATCCTCTGGTTTGATGGTAATTGTTGTGAGGGGGATATGCCAGGCCATGAGGTTGTGCTGGAGTACAATTCTGCTGCTATTGATGACCCACAACACGTTATGGAAACCCAGATAGATCTGTTCGAAGTCTGTCCCAGTTAGCACGGTGATAGTGCCACCTAAAATGGTGGAGGTTATTCTCAATGTGCAGGAGTGTCTTTGTCTCCACAATGACTATGCGGTGGTCACTCTTACCGATACTGTCATGGACAGATACTTCTGCAACTGGCAGATTAGTAAGGCTGTGGTCAAGTATGGCTTTTCCCTCTTATAGGTTCCTTCACTCTTATAGGTGCCGTCGACCCAGTCTATCAGTTATATCCTTTAGGACACGGCCAGCTCAATCAGTAAATCTGCTGCTGAACCACTCTTTTTGTGGACATTGACATTCCCAACCCAGAGTACATTTTGTTCCTTTGCCACCCTCAGTGCTTCCTTCAAGTGTTGGTCAGCTTGGGGGAGTACTGATTCATCAGTTGGGAGACGCTGGTACATGGTAATCAGCAGGAGGTTCCCTTTCCCATGGGTAAACTAACGCCAGGAGACTTCATGGGATACAGAGTCACTGTTGAGGACTCCCAGAGCAATTCCCATCCAACTGTATGCCACTGTGCCGCCACTTCTGCTTTGTCTGTCCTGCTGGTTAAACAGGAGATACCCGGGGAAGGTGATGGGGTGTCTGGGACAAAGTCATAATCACAGAATCATACCTTAAATACAATGTCAGGCTGTTGCATCACGTGTCTGTTTATTTCTATTCACTGTTTCCTGCCAGCTGTCCCATTCTAGAAACATGGCCATATATTCGCCCCAATCCACTCAGATTTGATTTTGCAAACTAGGCTGGGAGCTTTATCAACATTTTTCTGAAAAGCCACGTGTTTTACATCCATTGTTTCTTTTTCATTTGTCTCCCAGTCAGTTTCTCAAACATAATTCCCATTTCATAAATCTATGTTAGTGTTGTCTATGACCATTACTTTCAGTCCCAATAATTTCTCCCAAACCATTTACTTACTATGTTCTGTGTTCCATGTACTATATCGTTTTCCATACCAAACTTGGTTTTCCTGGTATTGTCAGAAAGTTCTGTGAAGACAGAACTGAAGTTGTGGATTCATAGTTTTGCCATTTTCCTGTTTCCCATTCTCCATTCTCTGGTTTCAAACTGGAAAAAACCTGCACTGTTTTTTCATACTTCTCACATTGATATAATTTGACAAGCTATAACAGTTCACTCTTATAACCTTTGTGAACATTATGCTCAGAACCCCATCAATTCCTGTCTTAAGCTGCTCAGCTCCACATCATATACTCACAGGAGCATAGTTTCTGTACCAACAGAATTACAGCACGATCGATATTAGTCCCACTTTCCAACACCAGGCCCATAGCCTGGAATGTTATGAAACTTCCAAGTGTTCGTCCAAGTACTTTTAATGGTTAAGCGGTTAGCCGTGACAACTCCCCTTTCAGGAAGTACATTCCAGACCTCAACACCCTCTGGGTGACAAAAAGTAATGTTTAAATCCTCTCTGAACCTCAAACCCTTCACTTTAAAAGTGTGCTCCCTTGTTTTTGACCCTCTGTCTAAAAGGAACAGCTGCTGTCTATCCACCCTGTCCATGCCCCTTGTTAACTTTTCCTTCTGAATCACATCCCCTTCAGCCTCTCTGTCCAAAGTAAACAACCAGAGCTTATCCAGCCTCTCTCCATAGCTGATATGCTCCATCCCAGGGAACCTCCTGGTGAATCTCCACTGCAACCACTCCAGTGCAATCGCATCTTTCCTGTAATGTGGCTCCCAGAACGACATGCAGTACTCAATCATGTACTAAACAAAGCCCTGTATAGCACTTATAATCTACTTTCTGATTAATAAACGCTACACCCCAAGGTTCAATTCTTAACTCGTCCATTACCCTGTTCAGTCACATTCAGGGATGTGTGGAGTAATACCCTCTGAGCTCCCTAGTTGCTGCCAATTATTGTGGACACCCAATGTCTGGTTCCTCCTTCCAAAGTACATTACCTTATATTTATCAGGATCACATTCCATCTGCCATTGATCTGCCCATCTGATCATTCCACTTGTATTTTCCTGTCCAATCAGAACTTCCTCCTCACTGCCAACCACCCGGCCAATCTTTGTGTCAAACATAAAATTACTTATCACAATTCCCACCCCTCCACCCACTCCCCCTCCAGATTCACATCTATACCATTTATGAATGCTACAAACAATAAGGGACACAGCACTGATCCCTGTGGTACACCTGGGGACACTGGTCTCCAGTCACACAAACAGCGTTCTCCCACCACCCTCTGCCTCCTGACAATTTTCATTGTAACTTTTCAAGTTGTGCTTGATACTGTGAGATTTTTTTTTCAGTTTCCCATGTGGAACTTTGTCAAAGGCCTTGATGCAAAACTAAATAAGCGACCTCCTCAAACTAATTCAATCAAATTCATTAGGTGTGACTTCACTCTGATAAAGCCATGATGATTATCCCTGATCAAACCTTGCGACTCTGATTGGAGTTCGATTTTCTCCTTCTCTATTTTCTCCAGTAGTTTCCCGAACAGTGATCTAATACTCGCTTGTCTATACTTACCTTGGCAAATCTCTACCACCCTTAGTGTGAAGTGGAATCATATTTGCTCCTCTCCAGTCCTCTGGCACCTCCCCTGTGGTCAGATTCCAATTAAAATTTCCTCCCTTGACTCCAACAGTATCCAGACCTGCGGACTGGTCCAATTTTATACCAGACAAAGCCTCAAACCCCCGCTCGTATTTTACATCAATCTCTTCAAGAGCTTTCCAGTCCATCTTCTCGAATTCTGTACCTGCATCCTCCTTCTCCCAAGTAAAACAGCTGTGATGTTGACATGTAACAATCTATCAATGTTCTCTGGGTTGATGCACTAATTGCCCCCCTTTGGTTTCTAATGGACACTAACTGTTTGCTGATTATTCTGTTCTACTTGTACGTGTGGAATATCGTGGGCTTCTACCTAATCTCGCCTGCTTGCACTTCTCCATGTCCCTCTGTTATTCAGTCCCCTCTATGTTCCTAAGTTTCTAAGTTTCACTACAATCACCTCTCATCTTTTGAAATTCGTGATCACAGGCTGAATGTCCCCCATCAGACAATCTTGCCATTTTATGAATTAATCTGAAGAATACCTTTTGCAGTTCCTCTGTAGTCAGTATATTCAATCTTAGATTGGGACTCCAAGCGGTACACAATACTCTAAGTTTAGTCTCAGCAACACTATATGCAGCTGGTGCACGACATCGTCTATATTCCAATTACATACACATGAATGTAAACCGAATTTTTCGTTTCTTATTTGCATGCGTTCTTCCCAATTCCTTTCACTTTAACTTTTCTTATGATGTTAGTGGGAGAGTTCTTAAAAAAAATCCTCCTGAATATCCAACGATACGTTACCATTAGCTCCTCGTTGCCTAAGTCCATAAGAATCATCTTCAAATCGTTTCAAAAAATGTTTGCCACTTATGGTTTTCATTTCATCGATGCATTATCACACTCCCCAGTTTTCCCATTACCTTTTATATATCCTGTAACACGTTCTTTGTAATCGAGCCCAACAGACACCCGACTGTAGATGACAAGTTACTGATCTGTAGTTCACCACTGTCCATCTTCATCCTTTCTTAAACTGTTGGATAATATTTGTAACCTTTGCCTTATCCAGATTGGCTACATATCCTTCAGGACTGCATTGTAAATAACGTGAAAATCTGCGATGCAATCAATATGCCTATTGCTGCTTCCTCTGAAATTCTTGTATGAAGTATACCTGATCTGTCAGATTTATAAATACTCAATCCAGCTTTCTTTTAAAAATGACCTCAACACTGATAAGAATGATCTTAGCCTTTACTTACACAAGTCCCATGGTCACTTGGTATTTCTGGGAGAATTTCTGGATATTCTGCCTTGAAGATAGACACAAAGAAACTGTTTCTTTCCCCTGTGATTTCTCTGTTCTCTTCAATAAATTACCCTGTCCGCACACCTACTGTTCCACATTTGACCTTGTTTTTACTTTTGTTTCATACACTGATGTACGTTTTTTAGCAGTCTTTATGTTTTTCTTTTGTCTGCATGCTTTTTCGCTTTTTGATTTTCTTCTCAGTTTCTTGGTCATCCGTTACTGGGTCCTATATCTCTCCGAATCCACTGGCTTACTACAACACTTGGCATTTTTCTCAGCTGCTTCCTTTGGTTTAATAGATAGTTGAAAGTGAGGCTGAAATGGTTAGGTCGGAGAGGACGGTGGACCAGATTGAGGGAAAGGAAGATGAACACATAGGAACGTTCAAAAGGGGGAGTGTGCTGAGTTGGAAGATTGGACTGGGATAAAGTGGAGTTTGCATAAATGGGGAAACTGGTGAAATCTACATTAATCCCCTGTGGTTGGAGGGTCTCAAGGCAGAAGAGGAACCTTTCTTAATCCATGCTTTGGGTGGTTAGGGTTTGGCGATGGAAGAGGCCCAGGACTCTCATGTCCTTGGCAGAGTGGAAAGGAGAGGTAAAGTGTTCAACCACAAGGTGGTGGAGTTGGTCAATGTGGCTGTTCCAGCGATGTTCTCTGAAATAAGCCACGTATGTCTCGCCAATGTAGAGAAGACTACACTGAGTTTAAAGGATGCAGTAGTTGAGGCGTTCTGTCTCCCTTCATCACTTATCACTTTCAACCCACCTTCATCTACCTATCGCATTCCTAGCTACCTGCCTCCTGCCACACCCCCTTCTCATTTACCTCTCAGCCCCCTTGACCCAGAAGTCACATTCCTGCTGAAGGGTTGTGCCCGAAACGACAATGCTCCTGCTCCTAGTAAACTGACTGACTGTGCTTTTCCAGCGCCACTGATCTCCAGCATCTGTCGTGCCCACTTTCTCCTCAGGCCTTCAGGGCTTGCATGATTCAGATTTATAACAGTTACTTCAAATAAAACAAAAACTACCGTGTACTCAAACAGCATAAAAGAAAACCAATGCATTGTGGTCAGTGATCCCAAAAGATCTTCTACAGCAAAGTTTTCAATTAGTTTTTTTCTGATCATCCAATGTCAATTCCTAAATAACCTGATCTCCAGCTCAGTGTTCGACAAAATGTTAATGCCAGCTATCTAACACATGCTCATGAAATCCATTTTTCCCAGCATCAGCATTCAGTTGTGTTAACACAGTTTAGATATAATGTAAACAGTACATTATTACTGCAGTACCCACAAATGTGTATATCTCATTTTCCTGTTTTTTAACCTGCCCAATATTTGTATTGAAGCTTTCACTTTGATATATAACTCCCATCAATGTTTCCTTCTCCATGCTGTTTTTACACTCCGCTTTACAAGATTCTCTAGAATCTTAGCGACGTGGGCTTTGGGAAAGTTAATGGTAGAGATCATTCCCCACATCATTTATGTTCTTCTTCAGCATCATTGTGACATTTTCTCCTGATCTCCCGTTATGCTAGTGGAGTAAAGAAAGACAATGATCGTTCAACAATGCTCTGTATTTCCCCCAGAGAGCTGAGACTGCTCTAACCTTGGTGGGAACCTTACAGCAGGCTGGTAAACCATTGCTGCTGCTGTACAGGGTCTTAGTGAGATCACATCTGGAGAAGTGTGTACAGATTTAGTCTCTTCAATGAAGAAATGATATTGTTGTATTGGAAGCAGCTCAGAGATGGTCCCCTCAACTGATTCCTGCAATGAAGGTGCTAGCTTATAACGAAAGGATGATCAGGTTGATCCAATAGCCATTGGAGTTTACAAAAATGTATGAGGATCTTATTTCACCATAGATAACAGGAAGGAGTCAACAACTGAAGAGAATTACACAGATAATGGAGGAATCCATTCCGTTCTCCAGCCTGTTGCACACGAACAACAGAAGGATATTCAGGCCTTTGACCCTGTTACACCAGAATAGGACGAGGGTGCTCAGCCCCTGGAGCCTGATGTATATTTACAGGAGGAAGCCAATCAGCCCCTCGAGCCTATAACACTGGACCCAGAGTAGGCCATGCTGCACCAGTATCCTATTCCACCGCAACAGGATCAGTCCATTCAGCTTCCTCATGTTTATAACATAGGAACTGAAAGCGGTCACACAGTGACTGGAGATTTGTCACACTGGGATAACAGGAGGCCATTCAGATCCACCGAGCCTATTGCAATGGAATTGGATAAGGATAAAACTATCTTAGACTTATTTCATGAGAAAGGAGGAGGTAATTCAAATACGTGTCTGTTGTATGGGAACAAGAGAAGACCAATCGCACCCTCGGTCCCATTTCTGGGATACATGAGGAGACTGTTCAGTGTATCCACCTGTTATGGAGAAATATGAGAAGACCCATCAGCCCCTCAAAATGTTACACAGCAACGGGAAGATTCCATAATCCCCCACCTCTCTAACGCATCAACAGGAGGAGGTCATTCTGGCTTTGGAGATGATAACGCCAGAAAGACTTCATCCCATCGATTTTGTACACCAGCAGGGTGATGAGTCCAGTCAGCCACAGATACTGCTCATGCAGCAATTGGAGCACATCTCTTAAAACCTTTTGCCCATCAAACAGGAATTCAAAGAAAACGTAACGGTTTTAGAAAGGGAAGAACTTATAATAACTGAATACATGAGGGAGTAAAATGTAACAATAAAGTATTGTAATTTAAGGCAAATTATTAGAATCCATTGTTGTGGACATTTGCAAACGTAAACCACAATTCATCGGAGTCAATATGGTTTTACAAAGGATAAATCATGATTGAAGTGTTTTCTTGAGTTATTTAAAGATGTGACAATTAAGGTGGATAGTGGGAATCCTGGAAATGGAATATATCTGTTCTTCGTGAAGGATTCAGATTCGTCGCTTCTCCAAAGAGTGAGTGGTACGATCGGACAGCATTGGTTTAGGAGTAATTTATTGGCTTGGATGGAGGATTGGTTAACCAACAAAATGCAGTCAGATAAATTAACTGTGTCATTTTCTATTGGAAAATGCAATTTGTTGGGTGCCATAGATTTCAATTCTCATGCTTCAACCATTTGTGATCGACATTGACGGGATAGACGGGATAGAAAATACTATCGCTACATTTTCAGATGACACTAACAATGGTGGGAAATTACTTCGGAATGATGATGCAAGAGATTTAAAAACTATATGTATAGATTGGGTGAATGGGTAAACATTTGCCAATGAAAATTAAAGTGGATAAATATGGGGTTATTCAAGTTCGTCAGCCTAATAAAAAGGCAAATTATTATCTAAATGGAGAGAAACTTCAAAGTGCTTAAGTGCAGAGGGATCTTGGTGCCTGCTTGCATATCACGGAAAACTTGCTTGGGGGTACTTGAAGTAATGAGGAATGCAAGCATAACCTCAGCCTTTATTTTTAAAAGGATAGAGTAGAAAGGTCGGGAGTGTTGCTGTAACTACGAAGGCGTTAGTGAGGCTGCAACTGGAGAACAGTTTGGGTGTCCTGCAGAATGAGGTATTTCCATTGGAGGCAATTCAGAAGAGCTTCATTAGATTGATTCCATATTTGAAGTGTTTGTCTTATGATGGGAAATTGAGCAGTTTAGGCCTATACACTCGAGTTTATAAGAATGAAAGGAGAGCTCATTGAGGTCTGTAAAATGCTAAACGTAATTGAAAATGTAGCTGTGGAGTGGGTTTTTTTCCTGTGGTGCATTCTACAATAAGAGACTACAGTTTGAGGATCGAGAGATGGCAGGAAAGTGGAACAGAGGCCGTGATGACATCAGCCATGATTGTATTCCATGGCGGAGCAGGTTTGAAGGGTTGGATTCCTGACTGATGCTCCTTGTTCATATTCAGCTTTACGACTGTGTTACACAGTAATGGGGGAGGATTATGTATCAAACAGGAAGCAGGCACTCCGGATAAATCAGTCTAAATCAGTTTGACAGAACGTCACCAGTGGAGTCACACAGTGACCAGCGCTGTGTCCTCAACTATTTATAATCTATATCAATGATCACGAGGATGGAACAGATATACAAATGCTGAGTTTGGTCATGTTGCTGTGAAAAGGAAGAGATTAAATTATCAATAGAGGGTGGAGGGTCTACATATATATATACAGAGAGGTAAAGGCAATGGATAATAATTTGGCAGCTGCAATATAACATGATATAACCTGCCATTTCATTTACAGAAATGATGGAAGGCAGTATGTTACTGAAATGGAGAGCGATTACAGGGATTAATGATACTGTGTACTGGGGGGTTCACTCAGACCCGTTCAGACATGGGAGGTTTTGCTCCATCCCAGATCGTCTGCTCCTTGACGCTCCAAGTGACCCCATTGCTCTCCGAACACATGGAATGTTTTGAAGTGTTTAGTTAGTGATGGGGGATGCTGTTTTCAAACGTGTATCAAGGGGACGGCCTTTATCCAAGATACACTCATTCCTTTCTCCATGGAGATCTGAAGACGATGGGAATGGCTGCCTGCTTGTGAATGAAGAGGCTGTGGCTGCTGTCTGGACAGGGGTATTCACCAACATGATGTACTGTGATGGGCACACTGCAAGATTAATACAGAGAGTGCTCCTTCAGTTCCTCTACCTCTCCCCATTGACACGGGGACTCTGCAGATGCCATGTACACCATCCGGAATCCCACTATACTGGATACATCCGGCAGCTCCCTGCTGTGAGAAACAATGTATTTACCTCATCCACCATATATATCGTCCGTCACTGAATGGTTACATTGATGGTAACATACTGGGAGATGATGGATATGTCACCCAGTATGTTTGAAAAGTTCCTGATCATAGAGGCTGAATGAAACAGTGACCCTAACAGCCACTGGCAGCACCGTCCTTCCCCTGGTGTGAAGCTGCAGACGTGTTGAAGGAGGTGACACCGCTCTGTGACCAGCTCCTTGTTCAATCAGTGTCCCCTCACACTCTGCTCCTGGGTTAATTGGAGCTTGGGAAGCTGTTCCTGGAAAATCCGGGGTGGACACAACAGATCCCTTTCCCCACACACACTTACTGCGTAGTTTCAAAGCTTCCCTTCTCTGCAGCCTCTGCTCCATTTGTTGTTCATGTTACAGACCAAGATGTTGTAACTACAGTCCCTGGCTCCATCCAATGTTGGGTCAGCAAATCCTCAGGTCTCCCTGAATGTCTGAGGCAGCTCACAGCACAACCTCCAGCAAACCATCCCCAGCTGCTGCACTAACTTTTCAATAACAGGAGTCAGTTAGAAACCCCTTAGCTATAAGTGTTGTGGACCAGACCAGATTCCCGCAAAATATTTTAAGAAGGCCGCTTAGACCCAAACCTTTCTTTATTTTGAATATAGATGTGAAGTGTGCTTTCCAAATATATTGTGACTGGTCAAACCACTCGACATTAAGCAAAATATAATCTATTCAAATGCTTTAGTTAAAATACAATCAAAGAAAAGAACATTTTGGAATGGCTTATATGTTGGAACACTTACACAAACAATAGATATCGCACCTTCTTGGTATACACCGCTTGGCACAAAGATATATTCAAATACAGATTCTTACATGCAGTTTTCTGATCCAGGAAAAGTCAACATCGACAGAGATCTCAGAGAGAAAAGCAGCTAGGGATCATGTATTCAAACTCCCAACCATTCTGGGATCCCCTGCAGCTTCTGAATGCTGCAGCTAAAAACAAAACGAGGAAACCTGGTCTGGGAGAGCTGGCCACTGCCCTTCCATTGTTACCACCGTTTTAATAAAATCTAAAGGCTTTCTCAGTTATTTACTTAAACTGCTTTCAGACAGCAGTTCTGCACATCTGCCTTTATAACCTCTCGTCAAAAAAAAACCAAGAGAAAATAACCTTTTTACAGTGATAGTATCCTCACAACTCCACCTTTATTAAAATGATCCATGAATATAAAAAGCTGGATTCATTTTAGACCTCCTAATCTTCCTCTATTTGTAGACTGGAATGTGTATATATATATATATATATATATATATATATATATAACATTGACTGTGAGCATAAAAATGTTCACAACTCGATTCGATTTCAGTCATTTTACTCCTGCCACAGAATGCCTTTTGTCTTTCTTCATCCAAGTCTACACAATGTGTCAAAACTTACTTTTTCTCGCCCTGTCAACTTTATAATTTCAAATTGAATGGCAGCAAGAATAAGCTCAATCGAAACAGACTGGTATGTTTCTCCCTAAACTTCTCCCAAAACTTTAAGGGGTCACGATCAGTGATAAAGATTTGTCTCAGGTATTTTATTGGCAGTTGAAATGCTGAAATGTTGTAACGGCAACACCAAGCTCAAGGCCTGCTTCCTCATTGTGGAATAAATCTGTTGATGTTTCCACTGGACACCCTGACCACACGTTACATAATGGAGCACGTCTCATCTCTCCAATAGTCCTTCTGAATTTGTGAAGGGCAGGTCGTGCCTCACAAACCTTATTGAATTCTTTGAGAGGGTTACTAAGGAGGTGGACGAGGGGAAAGCGATAGATATGTGTATATGGATTTTAGTAAGGCGTTTGATAAGGTTCTCCATGGTAGACTACTGCAAAAAATACGGAGGTATGGCATTGAGGGTGAGTTGGAGGTTTGGATTAGGAGTTGGCTGGCCGGAAGAAGACAGAGAGTAGTAATTGATGGCAAAGGTTCATCTTGGAGTGCCGTCACTAGCGGTGTTCCGCAAGGATCTGTTTTGGGACCATTGCTGTTTGTCATTTTTATAAATGACCTTGAGGAGGGGTTAGAAGGTTGGGTGATCAAGTTTACGGATGATACGAAAGTCGGAGGAGTTGTAGACAGTGAGGAAGGACGTGGCAGTTTACAGTGGGCTATAGATAAACTGCAGAACTGGGCAGATAGGTGGCAAATGGAGTTCAAAGTAGGTAAGTGTGAGGTGATTCACTTTGGTAAGAGTAACAAAAAGATGGGGTACTGGACTAATGGTCGGATACTTGGTAGTGTGGATGAGCAGACGGATCTTGGTGTCCATGTACACAGATCTTTGAAAGTTGACACCCAGGTAAATAGTGCGGTGAAGAAGGCATATGGCGTACTGGCTTTTATTGGTAGAGGAATTGAGTTCCAGAGTACTGAGGTCATGTTGCAGTTGTATAAGACTCTGGTGCGGCCGCATCTGGAGTATTGTGTGCAGTTTTGGTCGCCATACTATAGGAAGGATGTGGAGGCACTGGAACGGGTGCAGAGGAGTTTTACCAGGATGTTGCCTGGTATGGTAGAAAGATCGTATGAGGAAAGGCTGAGGCACTTGGGGTTGTTTTCATTGGAGAAAAGAAGGTTTAGGGGTGACTTGATAGAGGTGGACAAGATGATTAGGGGTTTAGATAGGGTCGACAGTGAGAATCTTTTTCCACGTATGGAGTCAGCTGTTACAAGGGGGCATAGCTTTAAATTAAGGGGGAGTAGGTACAGGACAGATGTTAGTGGTAGATTCTTTACTCAGCGAGTCGTGAGTTCATGGAATGCCCTGCCAGTAGCAGTGGTGGACTCTCCCTCATTATGGGCATTTAAGCGGGCATTGGATAGTCATATGGAGGATAGTGGGCTATTGTAGGTTAGGTGGGCTTGGATCGGCGCAAACATCTTGGGCCGAAGGGCCTGTACTGCGCTGTGTTCTCCTATGTTCTATGTTCTATGTTCTATGAATGGCATAGCTCCTTATATCTCAGCATAAAAATATTACATCCTTCTGTACCACTTAATGCTGTAACCTTTTTACCTGCTACTCCTGGCCTACGCCAGTAAACCTTATTCTCACAGGGATATGTTTTAAGAAGATCTCGCACATTCTTCTCAATCCCTCACAGAAACCAAACTTTGATTTCTGAACCAAATCATCATCAGCCATTTCAGCTTCTAACCTTGCCATTGTAACTCTCTACCCTTCCACATGAGTTCTCACGACTGCAGGAAGTGAATTGTTGAACTTCTCCAAAATCAGAATCTCTCTCAGAGTGTCATGGGTTTGCTCTGTTTTAATACCCTTCCCCACCTTTCAAAATTACTTTGTTTTATCCTTTCAAACACAACGTGCGGTTAACCAGGGATGCTATTTTAGATTCCTGAACCACTGTCGGCTTCTGGCACAAGTTCATATGCACTTCAGATGGCTTTCTTGCCCCCCTCCGATAGGGATGCAAATACCAATCAACTTTGTTTGGATAAACTAAATCCACATGTTCTCTGCCCACTGCACTTGTTTAGCCATTTTCTGAAATGAAATTAAAGAGGCTCCCCCATCATTCTCATCACATTTAGATAATGCCTGAATGTATTTAAACAGATCCTGATCAGGTCTTTGGCTACCATACGGTTGCTCAACCTCACTATCCTCTAATAGAAATCCATACAAAATGAAGTGGAATTTAGAATAACTTAACTATTGGAAATCTTAACCAAATAATGGATACAGTACGTTCTACAAATGAACTGTTCAATCTATTAACATCACCTAAACACACCCCTTGGCAAAAAGGAACATTCAGACATCCATTCTTGCATACAGTTCTCCAATCCAGGAGGAAACACCATCAAGTGAGGCTTTAGAGAGAGTGGCAGCTAGGGATAATTTACTAAAACTTCCAACCCCTTTGGGACCCCAAGCACCCGGTGATGGTTACAGCTACAAGAAAAAACAAACTAGAAAGCCTGGTCTGTGCGAGCTGGCCATTGTTACTACTATTTATTAAAAACCCTAAAAGCCCCGTAAGGTATTTACTTGAGCCATTTTCAGTAGGCAGTTTGGCCTTTAAGACCTCTTACTAAAGAAAATGAGAAAAGAACATTTTATTAAAAAAGTAACAGCATTGCCACACAAGTTAGATGCCTTGTCCTTCACTCAGTGGGCTTCCTCGTGTTACTTATCGCAAGGTCACCTGAGAGGGACAAATTCAGGTACAGACCAAGTTACAAGGATGTATCTCATAACTTCTGAAACACGCCTGTCCATGGACCATCACATGGGACATACGAGGAAGTGAACAACAGCTTGACACACACCATTTCAGTACTTCTGAGCTACAGAATGCCAGCACTCGATACACAAGGGAGCCAAAACCCAAGGCCAAGGTAAGATACAGAGGGACAGAAAGATTCACATTAAAGACAGAAACAGACAGTTAATTCACTGAAAAGATGTTGTGGAAATATGGGGAAGAAGACAGGGCAGTGGGACTAACTGGAGAAGTGAGATCTTCGTGAGTAAAATTACAAGAATGAGAACATTGAATAACGGCATTGTCAGATCAGCTGGAATGGTTTGTTACATCAAATTCTCAATCTGCTTCACAGAACACCACAAACGACATAAACTGGGACAAGATGACAGCCCAGCATGGAGAGCTGTGCAGACGATGCTCGTGTATTGCTCAGTAAACTGCACTATCTGCCCAGCATAGAGAGTATTGCAAACTTTACTATCATATGCAAACTATACTCGCATCAGATTACTGCCTACAATAGGAAGGTTTGCTCTGTGTGTGTGTGCGCGCGTTTGGCGTGGTTGAATGTGAAACTCATTGTTTGAGAAGGAACGCACGTGGAGGAAATTATTTTAAATACGAACAACTGGCAGGCGTTTTGTTAATCAACAGAGAGGGAACAAGAGAAGTTTCATGGACAGATGAGATAAAGTGTTTGAGAATGTCAAAATAAAGACACTGCCAGACACAACAGCAATATATATCGGCGTGCACATGAATGACAGATGGATGGGAGTTGGTGTGAGTTCGAATCAGATTTGCTTTGGCAGGTTTGAAGCCGGGAGCGTCAGCAGCAGATTATTGGCTCCATTAAGACTGTACTTCATAGCTCAAGGTTCAAACAGCAGACGGACTAAACCAGTGAGATATCTTCTGGAGTGGTGAGTATTTCAAGTTAGAAATGGTCAGGGCATGGTGTCAAGAATCAGCTCATGGTCAAAGGGATCTCCCACAGTTGTGACTTGTTTGCTTCAGCTGCATATATTGGCCAGGGATGGGATGGAAACAGTGGAAGGAAGTGGAGTTTGTAACCAGAACAGTGGACGGTGACCTCTATGCTCTTAACAGCAAAGGCAATGATACAATTCATTGTGGTTCTTCCCTGAAACTGAATAGATCAACATAGAGACCCGTGAGTAACACTGCCAGAGCAGAGGGATACAGTAATTGAACACGTTCATTGATGTAGTTAGTAGTGGTCTGTAGAGTGAATATCTGGATTGAGAGATACAACAGGAACAATAATAGTGGCAGGAAGTGTAGACGATATGAAATAACAATAATACACTCATAATTGGTTTATAGAAAACAAAATCCAGACAGTGACACATACCAGGAACACCAACGATAGCCAGGAAGAGATAATAAAAGTATTGAATAATGAGAAGAGTGTAATAGATCCGCAATGATAATGACAACCAATCAAATGCAGAAAGACACCAAACATAATCGGATAAGCTCTGTATATTGTTGAAATATTCCTGTCTAATGTTCTCAAATTCTGATCCATTGTTGGCAGATTCCAGTTTAATGTTCTCAGATTCTGATCTCTCCTTCCCCTCTCTCTGGATCTGCTGATCCATGTCAGTGCTGTTGGTGATGCTCCCGCTCATAGAACATAGAACATAGAAGAATACAGCGCAGTACTCGCCCTTTGGCCCAAGATGTTTGCGCCGATCCAAGCCCACATAACCTACACTAGCCCACTATCCTCCATATGCCTATCCAATGCCCGCTTAAATGCCTATAAAGAGGGAGAGTCCACCACTGCTACTGGCAGGGCATTCCATGAACTCACGACTCGCTGAGTAAAGAACCTAGCCCTAACATCTGTCCTATACCTACCGCCCATTAATTTAAAGCTATGCCCCCTTGTAATAGCTGACTCCATACGTGGAAAAATGTTCTCACGGTCAACCCGATCTAAACCCCTAATCATCTTGTCCACCTCTATCAGGTCACCCCTAAACCTTCTTTTCTCCAATGAAAACAACCCCAAGTGCCTCAGCCTTTCCTCATACGATCTTCCTACCATACCAGGCAACATTCTGGTAAAACTCCTCTGCACCCGTTCCAGTGCCTCCACATCCTTCCTATAGTATGGCGACCAAAACTGCACACAATACACCAGATGCGGCCGCACCAGAGTCTTATACAACTGCAACATGACCTCAGTACTCCGGAACTCAATTCCTCTACCAATAAAAGCCAGTACGCCATATGCCTTCTTCACCACACTATTTACCTGGGTTTCAACTTTCAAAGATCTGTGTACATGGACACCACGATCCCTCTGCTCATCCACACTACCAAGTATCCGACCATTAGTCCAGTACCCCATCTTTTTGTTACTCTTACCAAAGTGAATAACCTCACACTTACCTACTTTGAACTCCATTTGCCAGCTTTCTGCCCAGCTCTGCAGCTTATCTATATCCCGCTGTAACCTGCCACATCCTTCCTCACTGTCTACAACTCCTCCGACTTTCGTATCATCCGCAAACGTGCTCACCCAACCTTCTAACCGCTCCTCCAGGTCATTTATAAAAATGACAAACAGCAATGGTCCCAAAACAGATCCTTGCGGAACACCGCTAATAACGGCACTCCAAGATGAACCTTTACCATCAACTACTACCCTCTGTCTTCTTCCCGCCAGCCAAATCCTAATCCAAACCTCCAACTCACCCTCAATGCCATACCTCCGTATTTTTTGAAGTAGCCTACCATGGGGAACCTTATCAAACGCCTTACTAAAATCCAGAAACACCACATCTCCCGCTTTCCCCTCGTCCAACTCCTTAGTCACCTTCTCAAAGAATTCAATAAGGTTTGTGAGGCACGACCTGCCCTTCACAAAACCATGCTGACTATCCTTGATCACATTATTCCTATCCAGATGTTCATAAATCCTATCCCTTACAATTCTCTCTAAGATTTTACCCACAATAGAAGTGAGACTCACCGGCCCATAGTTACTAGGATTATCCCTACTCCACGTCTTGAACAGGGGAACCACATTTGCTATCCTCCAGTCTTCTGGCACTACTCCTGTAGACAACGAGGTCATACAAATCAAGGCCAATGGCTCTGCAATCTCCTCCCTTGCTTCCCAGAGAATCCTAGGATAAATGCCATCAGGCCCAGGGGACTTATCTATTTTCACCCTTTCCAGAATTTCCAACACCTCTTCTTTACATACCTCAAAGCCGTCCATTCTACTTAATTGTGACTCAGTATTCACATCGGCAACAATGTCCTGTTCCTGAGTGAATACTGACGAAACGTATTCATTCAATGCCTCCCCAATCTCTTCAGCCTCCACACGCAACGTCCCACTATTATCCTTGACTGAACCTATTCCTACTCTAGTCATTATTTTATTCCTGACATACCTATAGAAAGCCTAACAACTAAGGACCTTTCATGTCCCCTCCTTGCTGCTCTTAGCTCTCTCTTCAGGTCCTTTCTGGCTACCTTATAACTCTCAATCACCCCAAGTGAACCTTCACGCCTCATCTTTACATAGGCCGCCCTCTTCCATTTAACAAGGGATTTCAATTCCTTATTAACCACGGCTCCCTCACACGACCCTTTCCTCCATGCCTGACAGGTACACACTTATCAAGGACACTCAATAGTTGCTCCTTGAACAAGCTCCACATAACAACTACGCCCTTGCCTTGAAACCTACTTTTCCAAGCCACGTATCCTAAGTCATGCCTCACCGCATCATAATTTCCTTGCCCCAAGCTATAACTCTTGCCCTGCAGTGCACACTTATCCCTCTCCATCACTAGAGTAAAAGTCACCGAATTGTGGTCACTGTCCCCAAAGTGCTCACCTACCTCTAAATCTAACACCTGGCCTTGTTCATTACCCAGAACCAAATCCAGTATGGCCTCACCTCTTGTTGGCCTATCTACATATTGTGTCAGGAAACCCTCCTGCATGCATTGGACAAACACCGACCCATCTAACGAACTTGAGCTATAGCTTTCCCAATCAATATCAGGAAAGTTAAAGCCCCCATAACAACCACCCGATTACTTTCACTCTTCTCCTGAATCATCCTCGCAATCCTTTCTTCTACATTTCTAGGACTATTAGGAGGCCTATAAAAGACTCCTAACAGGGTGACCTCACCTTTCCTATTCCTAACCTCAGCCCAAACTACCTCAGATGGCGAGTCTTCATCCATCGTCCTTTCCACCGCTATAATACTATCTTTGACAAGCAATGCCACACCTCCCCCTCTTTTACCCCCACCTCTGACCCTACTAAAACATTTAAACCCTGGAACCTGCAACAGCCAATCCTGTCCCTGTTCTACCCATGTAGCCACAACATCGAAGTCCCAGGTACTAACCCACGCTGCAAGTTCACCTACCTTATTTCGTATACTTCTTGCATTGAAGTATACACACTTCAAGCCACTTTCCTGTTTACAGGCACCCTCCTTTGAGATTGATGCCATGTTCCTACCTCCCTACACTCCAAATCCTGCACGCTAAAGCTACAGTCTAGGTTCCCATGCCCCTGCAGATTTAGTTTAAACCCCCCCTCCAAGATCACCAGCAAACCTCCCGCCAAGGTTACTGGTGCCCCTCAGGTTCAGGTGTAGACCATCCTGTTTATAGAGGTCCCACCTTCCCCAGAAAGAAACCCAGTAGTTATGGGCTAACACATTGAACAGAGCCAATTTATCATTAGAACATGGAAGCCCTCCACTGGCATAATTAGAATCCATGGAAATTGGCATTAATTGCACTTACTGAACAAATAGGTTCAGTTAACCTGTTCCATACATCACTTTTCATTTACTGGTTTTGGATGGAATGGATGAGGTTTGATGAGGGATGGATCATAAATCTTTAAATCTTTTAAATCTTTTTATTAACTTGTATATGAGAGTATTAACAGAACACTGCAGCGATCTATATATGTTCCATTCTGTTTCTGAAAGGAGGCAGTGAAAAATTAACAGATCGGCTGCATAAAAAAAAGTCGGGTGGGCAAGTTTCTCGATACCTGAATAAAAAGTATGGTACTTATTGACCAGTGTGCGGCCACTCCTGGTTTTAATGCCCTGTTGTCAAATCCTTTCATAACCTTGAGACAGAGCATTGAGACTGCTGCTCAGGAACAGGCCGAAGCAATTCTGTCCCTGTGGGCCTCTTACAGAGGGATAAGCGAAGGCCATTAAGCCCATATTAACCTGTTGCTACTTGAAAAGGTGGAAAGCTGGAATATTGGCACATTTTGCCAACAGAATCATTCAAAACAAAGAGCAGTGTCGCTGCAGCTGTATGACGTGTTACTGAGAGGGCACCTGGAGTAAATAGCGTTGTTTGACTTTCTGTAACTGAGAAAGGATGGACCTCCATCAGATACAGTTTAATGGCTGCTCGTAATTCATGGGTTGCTGTCTCATTTAATGTCTCGGATCTGTTACACAGGGACAGGAGGAGAACATTCAGCCGTTCCAGTCTATTACAGTGAGCCACGAGGAGCCCATTCAGCCTCTCGAGTCTGTTACAGAGGGGCAGGAAGTGTTTCTTTAACATTAAGTCTGTTACACATAAATATTAGTTTTAAACTAATTGTGGAATAGGAAAGACCTGATATAAACATTAAAAATCTAACTTTGAAAAAGGCCAATTTTTAAAGTATTAGGCGAGCCCTGTGAAAGGCTGATTGGGATACCCTATTCACAGGTAAAGGGATGGTTGGAAAATGCAAGGCCATCAAAACGTGGTTTCAGAGAGTCCAGAGCCAACGTGTTCCTATTAGTGAGATGGGCAAGGCTGGAGGGTGCAGGGAGTGCTGGATGGCTAGATATATTGATGCTCTGGTCAAGGTAAGGAAGGAGGCATATGTAAGGTAAACAGAGCTGAGATGAAGTGAATCCCGAGAGGAGTATAAGGGCAATAAGTGCATAGTCAATTGGGAAATTGGGCCAGAAAAACGTGGACATGAGATGGCTTTACGAATAGGGTTAACGAGGCATTGAAGCAACTCTACACATCCTTGAATTGCAAAATATTAACTAGGGAGAGAATGGGGATCTTTAAAGATCAGTAAGGCTACGTATGTGTGGAACCATAGGAGATGGAAGGGATACTAAACAAGTATTTTTTCCTAGTATTTAATGTAGAAGAGGTTACAAGAGCGAGAGAATGAAGAAATACATAGTGATATATTGAAAAGTATCTATATTACAAGGAGATGTTGGATATTTTAAAACATATAAAGGCGAACAAAGCCCTGCGACCTGATCAGTTGTATCCCAGAATGTTATGGGAAGCTAGGAAAGAAATTGCTCAGTCTTTTGCTGATATATCTGTGACATTGATTTCCACAGGTGAGGTGGCAAAAGACTGGAGGGTTGCTAACATAGTGTCATTATTTCAGAAATTAAGGAAAACCCAGGTAACTATAGATCGGTGAGCCTGACGTCAATGGTGACTAAATTGTTGGAGGGGATTTTGAAGGAAATGATGTATATGCATTTGGAAAGACAAGGACAGAAGAAGTTTTTGTACATTGGAGATCACATCTCACTGACTCGGTGGAAGGTTTTGAGATAGTGATGAAGATGATTGATGAAAGCAGGGCAGTGGATGTTGTCTTTATGGAATTCAGTTAGAAAACCAAAATGGTCTACATGGTAGACTGGTTACCAAGGTTAGACTGCCTGGGATCCAGGGATAGCTCGCCATTTAGATCGAAACTTTTCTTGAATATTGGAGACAGGGCGTGACAGTGGACATTTGTTCATTAAACTTGGAGACCTGTCACCAGTGGCGCTGCTCGTAAAGATCAATAGTGGGTCACTGCCTTTTGTTACTTGTACAAATCATTTGCACTTGAGTATATGAAGTATGTCAGTAAGTTTGTAGATAATTCCAAATTTGGTGGTGTAGTCGACAGTGAAGAATGAACTCTCAGAATATAATGGGAACATAATTAGCTGAGCTGAGGAGTGGCAGATGGAGTTTATTTTAGATAACTGTGAGGTGTTGCATTTTGGCAAGAAAAATCAGAGCCAGACATATAGGTAGGTCGAAAGTTGCCAATCAAGGAGAACTCCATAGAAATTATAGAATCCCTACAGTTTGGAAACAGGATTTTCGGCCCATCGAGACCACACCATCCCTCTAAACTGTATCCCACTGGACAAACCCCTACCCTATCCCTCTCAGCCTGCATTCCCCATGGCTAATTCACCTCGCCCTCACATCCAAGGGTACTATACACAATTGCACATGGCCAATCTACCCTTACCTGTATATCGTTATTCTGTCGGAGGGAAACATAACACCCGGAGGAAATTCACACAGACACGGGGAGAATGTACAAACTCCACACAGTCAGTCATTTAAGGATGGAATTAAACCCAGATCGCTGCTCTGTGAGGCACCTTCTGGTGCAGGTTCCCGTTCCTTGAAAGTGCCGTCACAGGTAGACAGCGCAGTGAAGAAGGCACTTGGTGATCTTCCCTTTATTGGTGCGTGCTTTGAGTCGAAGCATTTGCATGACATGTTAAATCTGTACAGGACATTGGTTTGGCCACTTTTGTATATTGCCTTGAATTCTGGTCACACTGCTGTCGGAAAGATGTTGTCAAACTTGAAAGGGTGCAGAAGAGATTGAAAAGAATGCTGCAGGTGTTGGAGGGTGAGAGTTACAGGGAGAGTTTGAATAGGCTGGGGCTATTTTCAAGTGTTGAAGCTGAGGGTGGACCATAAAGAGGTTTATAAAATCATGAGGGGCATAGATAAGGTAAACAGTCAATGTATTTTCCCAGGATAGACGATTCCAAATAAAGAATATAAAGACTTAATGTGAGAGGAGAAAGATTTAAAAAGGGACATGAGGGACAACATTTTTACACAGAGACTGCTGTGTGTATGGATTGAACAGCCAAAAGAGGTGTTGGAGGTAGGTACAGTTACACCATTTAAAAGGCAGTTGGATGGGTGTGTGCATGGGAAGTGTTTAGAGGGAGATGGGCCAACTGCTGGCTAGGGGGACGAGATTAATTTAGGATATTTGGTTGGTATAGATGACCAGACTGAAGGATCTTTTTCCATGCTATACATCTCTAAGAGTCTATTGACACTTGAGTGTTTAACATGGGATCAGGAAGAGGCTATTCAGCTTCTGAATTCTGTCAGTCATCTTGTTTGCTCAATTACTGAGACTCAAATACAAAAATACATCATTCCGATTTTGCTGGTGTTTTACAGAAACAGGAGAAAGGCTTTCAGTCAAGAAAAGCTGTAAAGAATGTGAAGAGGCCATTCAGTCCCTCAATTCCATTCCACAGCAGCAGCAGTTGAGCACAGAATTATTGGAGCCTGTTTCTCTGAAGCAGTTGGAGGGCATCTATTTTCACAAAACTTCGATTAGGAGGCAGTCATTCACCTGCTGAAGACTGTGACACAGGAACAGGAGGCTTTCACTAAACTGTTCGAGACTGGGACACAGGAACAGAAGGGTGTCATTCAACTGCTCGAGACTGGGACAAAGGAACAGGAGGCAGTAACTCAGCTGCTGAAGACTGGGACACAGGGGCAGGAGACAGTCATTCAACTGCTCGAGGCGAGGACACAGGAACAGGAGGGAATCATTCAACTGTTCGAGACTGCGACACAGGAACAGGAGGGAGTCATTCAACTGCTCGAGACTGGGACACAGGAACAGGACGGAGTCATTCAACTGCTCGAGACTGGGACACAGGAACAGGAGGGAGTCATTCAACTGCTCGAGACTGGGACACAGGAACAGGAAGCAGTCACTCAACTGCAGGAGACTGGGACACAGGAACAGGAAGCAGTCATTCAACTGCTCGAGACTGGGGCACAGGAACAGGAGGGAGTCAATAAACTGCTCGAGACTGGGACAAAGGAACAGGAGGCAGTCACTCAAATGCTCGAGCCTGGGACACATGTACAGGAGGGAGTCATTCAACTGCTCGAGACTGGGACACAGGAACAGGAGGCAGTCACTCAACTGCTCGAGACTGGGGCACAGGAACAGGAGGCAGTCACTCAACTGCTCGAGACTGGGATACAAGAACAGGAGGCAGTCACTCAACTGCTCGAGACTGGGGCACAGGAACAGGAGGGAGTCATTCAACTGCTCGAATCTGGGACACAGGAACAGGAGGGGGTCATTCAACTGTTTGAGTTTGGGACACAAAAACAGGAGGGAGTCATTCAACTCCTCGAGACTGCGACGCAGGAACAGGAGGGAGTCACTCAAATGCTCGAGACTGGGACACAGGAACAGGAGGGAGTCACTCAACTGCTCGAGACTGGGACACACGGACAGGAAGCAGTCACTCAACTGCAGGAAACTGGGACACAGGAACAGGGGGGAGTCATTCGAATGTTCGAGACTGGGACTTAGGAACAGGAGGGAGTCAATCGAATGTTCGAAACGGGGAGACAGGAACTGGAGGGAGTCATTCAACTGCTCGAGACTGGGACACAGGAAAAGGAGGGAGTCGTTCAACTGCTCGAGACTGGGACACTGTGACAGAAGACAGTCACTCAACTGCGCGAGACTGGGACACAGGTGCAGGACGGTGTCACACAACTGCTCAAGACTGGGACACAGGAACAGGAGGGTGTCGTTCAACTGTTCGAGACGAGGACACAGGAACAGGTGGGGGTCACTCAACTGCTCGAGTCTGGGGCACAGGAACAGGAGGGAGTCATTCGAATGTTCGAGACTGGGAGACAGGAACAGGAGGGAGTCATTCAACTGTTCGAGACTGGGACACAGGAACAGGAGGGTGTCACTCAACTGTTCGAGACTGGGACACAGAAACAGGAGGGAGTCACTCAACTGATTGAGACTGGGACACAGGAACAGGAGGGAGTCATTCAACTGCTCGAGACTGCGACACAGGAACAGGAGGCAGTCACTCAAATCATCGAGACTGGGACACAGGGACAGGAGGCAGTCACTCAACTGCTCGAGACTGGTGCACAGTAACAGGAGGCTGTCGCTCAACTGCTCGAGACTGGGACACAGTAACAGGAGGCTGTCGCTCAACTGCTCGAGACTGGGGCACAAAAACAGGAGGGAATCATTCAACTGCTCGAATCTTGGACACAGGAACAGGAGGGAGTCATTGAACTGTTCGAGTTTGGGACACAGGAACAGAAGGCTGTCATTCAACTGCTCGAGACTGGGACACAAAAACAGGAGGGAGTCATTCAACTCATCGAGACTGCGACGCAGGAACAGGAGGTAGTCACTCAAATGCTCGAGACTGGGACACAACAACAGGAGGGAGTCACTCAACTGCTCGAGACTGGGACGCAGGAACAGGAGGGAGACGCTCAAATGCTCGAGACTGGGACATAGCAACAGGAGAGGGTCATTCAACTGCTCGAAACTGGGACACAGGAACAGGAAGCAGTCATTCAACTGCTCGAGACTGGGACACAGGAACACGAGGCAGTCACTCAACTGCTCGAGCCTGGGACTCAGGTACAGGAGTGAGTCCCTCAACTGCTGGAGACTGGGACACAGGAAGAAGAGGGAGTCATTCAACTGCTCGAGACTGGGACACAGGAACAGGATGGAGTCACTCAACTGCTCGAGACTGGGACACAGGGACAGGAAGCAGTCACTCAACTGGAGGAGACTGGGACACAGGAGCAGGAGGGAGTCATTAAACTGCTCGAGACTGGGACACACGGACAGGAAGCAGTCACTCAACTGCTCGAGACTGGGACACAGGAACGGGGGTAGTCATTCGAATGTTCGAGACTGGGACTTAGGAACATGAGGGCGTCATTCGAATGTTCGAGACTGGCAGACAGGAACAGGAGGGAGTGACTCAACATGCTCAAGACTGGGACACAGGGACAGAAAGCAGTCACTCAACTGCAGGAGACTGGGACACAGGAACAGGAGGGAGTAATTCAACTGCTCGAGACAGGGACACAGGAAGTGGAGGGAATCATTCAACTGCTCAAGACTGGGAGACAGGAACAGGTGGGAGTCATTCAACTGTTCGAGACTGTGACACAGGGACAGGAAGCAGTCAGTCAACTGCTCGAGTCTGGGGCACAGGAACAGGAAGGAGTCATTCGAATGTTCGAGATTGGGAGACAGGAACAGGAGGGAGTCATTCGAATGTTCGAGCCTGGGAGACAGGAACAGGAGGGAGCCATTCAACTCCTCGAGACTGGGACACAGGAACAGGAGGGAGTCACTCAAACTGCTCGAGACTGGGACACACGGACAGGAAGCGTTCACTCAACTGCAGGAAACTGGGACACAGGAACAGGGGGGAGTCATTCGAATGTTCGAGACTGGGACTTAGGAACAGGAGGGAGTCAATCGAATGTTCGAAACGGGGAGACAGGAACTGGAGGGAGTCATTCAACTGCTCGAGACTAGGACACGGGAAAAGGAGGGAGTCGTTCAACTGTTCGAGACTGGGACACTGTGACAGAAGACAGTCACTCAACTGCGCGAGACTGGGACACAGGTGCAGGAGGGTGTCACACAACTGCTCAAGACTGGGACACAGCAACAGGAGGATGTCGTTCAAATGTTCGAGACTAGGACACGGGAACAGGAGGGAGTCACTCAACTGCTCGAGTCTGGGGCACAGGAACAGGAGGGAGTCATTCGAATGTTCGAGACTGGGACACAGAAAAGGAAGCAGTCACTCAACTGCTCGAGACTGCGACACAGGAACAGGAAGCAGTCACTCAACTGCAGGAGTCTGGGACACTGGAACAGGAGGGAGTAATTCAACTGCTCGAGTTGGGACACAAAAACAGGAGGGAGTCATTCAACTCCTCGAGACTGCGACGCAGGAACAGGAGGGAGTCACTGAAATGCTCGACACTGGGACACAGGGACAGGAGGCAGTCAATCAACTGCTCGAGACTGGGGCACAGGAACAGGAGGGAGTCATTCAACTGCTCGAATCTGGGACACAGGAACAGAAGGCTGTCATTCAACTGCTCGAGACTGGGACACAAAAACAGGAGGGAGTTATTCAACTCCTCGAGACTGCGACGCAGGAACAGGAGGGAGTCACTCAACTGTTCGAGACTGGGACACAGGAACAGGAGGGAGTCACACAAATGCTCGAAACTGGGACACAGGAACAGGAAGCAGTCATTCAACTGCTAGAGACTGGGACACAGGAACAGGAGGGAGTCATTCAACTGCTCGAGACTGGGACACAGGAACAGGAGGGAGCCATTCAACTGCTCGAGACGGGCACACAGGAACAGGAGGGAGTAATTCAACTGCTCGAGACTGGGACACAGGAACAGGAGACAGTCATTCAACTGCTCGAGGCTAGGACACAGGAACAGGAGGGAATCATTCAACTGTTCGAGACTGCGACACAGGAACAGGAGGGAGTCATTCAACTGCTCGAGACTGGGACAAAGGAACAGGAGGCAGTAACTCAGCTGCTGAAGACTGGGACACAAAACAGGAGACAGTCATTCAACTGCTCGAGGCTAGGACACAGGAACAGGAGGGAATCATTCAACTGTTCGAGACTGCGACACAGGAACAGGAGGGAGTCATTCAACTGCTCGAGACTGGGACACAGGAACAGGACGGAGTCAGTCAACTGCTCGAGACTGGGACACAGGAACAGGAGGGAGTCATTCAACTGCTCGAGACTGGGACACAGGAACAGGAAGCAGTCACTCAACTGCAGGAGATTGGGACACAGGAACAGGATGAAGTCATTCAACTGCTCGAGACTGGGGCACAGGAACAGGAGGGAGACAATTAACCGCTCGAGACTGGGACAAAGGAACAGGAGGCAGTCACTCAAATGCTCGAGCCTGGGACACAAGAACAGGAGGCAGTCACTCAAATGCTCGAGACTGGGACACAGGGACAGGAGGCAGTCACTCAACTGAACGAGACTGGGGCACAGGAACAGGTGGGAGTCATTCAACTGCTCGAATCTGGGACACAGGAACAGGAGGGAGTCTTTCAACTGTTCGAGCTTGGGACACAAAAACAGGAGGGAGTCACTCAACTGCTCGAGACTGGGACGCAGGAACAGGAGGGAGACGCTCAAATGCTCGAGACTGGGACATAGCAACAGGAGAGAGTCATTCAACTGCTCGAAACTGGGACACAGGAACAGGAAGCAGTCATTCAACTGCTCGAGACTGGGACACAGGAACAGGAGGCAGTCACTCAACTGCTCGAGCCTGGGACTCAGGTACAGGAGTGAGTCCCTCAACTGCTGGAGACTGGGACACAGGAAGAAGAGGGAGTCATTCAACTGCTCGAGACTGGGACACAGGAACAGGATGGAGTCACTCAACTGCTCGAGACTGGGACACAGGGACAGGAAGCAGTCACTCAACTGGAGGAGACTGGGACACAGGAGCAGGAGGGAGTCATTAAACTGCTCGAGACTGGGACACACGGACAGAAAGCAGTCACTCAACTGCTCGAGACTGGGACACAGGAACAGGGGGTAGTCATTCGAATGTTCGAGACTGGGACTTAGGAACAGGAGGGCGTCATTCGAATGTTCGAGACTGGGAGACAGGAACAGGAGGGAGTGACTCAACATGCTCAAGACTGGGACACAGGGACAGAAAGCAGTCACTCAACTGCAGGAGACTGGGACACAGGAACAGGAGGGAGTAATTCAACTGCTCGAGACAGGGACACAGGAAGTGGAGGGAATCATTCAACTGCTCAAGACTGGGAGACATGAACAGGTGGGAGTCGTTCAACTGTTCGAGACTGTGACACAGGGACAGGAAGCAGTCAGTCAACTGCTCGAGTCTGGGGCACAGGAACAGGAAGGAGTCATTCGAATGTTCGAGACTGGGAGACAGGAACAGGAGGGAGTCATTCGAATGTTCGAGCCTGGGAGACAGGAACAGGAGGGAGTCATTCAACTCCTCGAGACTGGGACACAGGAACAGGAGGGAGTCACTCAAACTGCTCGAGACTGGGACACACGGACAGGAAGCGGTCACTCAACTGCAGGAAACTGGTACACAGGAACAGGGGGGAGTCATTCGAATGTTCGAGACTGGGACTTAGGAACAGGAGGGAGTCAATCGAATGTTCGAAACGGGGAGACAGGAACTGGAGGGAGTCATTCAACTGCTCGAGACTAGGACACGGGAAAAGGAGGGAGTCGTTCAACTGTTCGAGACTGGGACACTGTGACAGAAGACAGTCACTCAACTGCGCGAGACTGGGACACAGGTGCAGGAGGGTGTCACACAACTGCTCAAGACTGGGACACAGCAACAGGAGGATGTCGTTCAACTGTTCGAGACTAGGACACGGGAACAGGAGGGAGTCACTCAACTGCTCGAGTCTGGGGCACAGGAACAGGAGGGAGTCATTCGAATGTTAGAGACTGGGACACAGAAAAGGAAGCAGTCACTCAACTGCTCGAGACTGCGACACAGGAACAGGAAGCAGTCACTCAACTGCAGGAGTCTGGGACACTGGAACAGGAGGGAGTAATTCAACTGCTCGAGTTGGGACACAAAAACAGGAGGGAGTCATTCAACTCCTCGAGACTGCGACGCAGGAACAGGAGGGAGTCACTCAACTGTTCGAGACTGGGACACAGGAACAGGAGGGAGTCACTCAAATGCTCGAAACTGGGACACAGGAACAGGAAGCAGTCATTCAACTGCTCGAGACTGGGAGACAGGAACAGGAGGGAGTCATTCAACTGCTCGAGACTGGGACACAGGAACAGGAGGGAGTCATTCAACTGCTCGAGACTGGCACACAGGAACAGGAGGGAGTAATTCAACTGCTCGAGACTGGGACACAGGAACAGGAGACAGTCATTCAACTGCTCGAGGCTAGGACACAGGAACAGGAGGGAATCATTCAACTGTTCGAGACTGCGACACAGGAACAGGAGGGAGTCATTCAACTGCTCGAGACTGGGACAAAGGAACAGGAGACAGTAACTCAGCTGCTGAAGACTGGGACACAAAACAGGAGACAGTCATTCAACTGCTCGAGGCTAGGACACAGGAACAGGAGGGAATCATTCAACTGTTCGAGACTGCGACACAGGAACAGGAGGGAGTCATTCAACTGCTCGAGACTGGGACACAGGAACAGGACGGAGTCATTCAACTGCTCGAGACTGGGACACAGGAACAGGATGAAGTCATTCAAATGCTCGAGACTGGGGCACAGGAACAGGAGGGAGTCAATCAACCGCTCGAGACTGGGACAAAGGAACAGGAGGCAGTCACTCAAATGCTCGAGCCTGGGACACATGTACAGGAGGGAGTCATTCAACTGCTCGAGACTGGGATACAGGAACAGGAGGGAGTCATTCAACTGCTCGGGACTGGGACACAAGAACAGGAGGCAGTCACTCAAATGCTCGAGACTGGGACACAGGGACAGGAGGCAGTCACTCAACTGAACGAGACTGGGGCACAGGAACAGGTGGGAGTCATTCAACTGCTCGAATCTGGGACACAGGAACAGGAGGGAGTCATTCAACTGTTCGAGTTTGGGACACAAAAACAGGAGGGAGTCATTCAACTCCTCGAGACTGCGACGCAGGAACAGGAGGGAGTCACTCAAATGCTCGAGACTGGGACACAGGGACAGGAGGCAGTCACTCAACTGCTCGAGACTGGGGCACAGGAACAGGAGGGAGTCATTCAACTGCTCGAATCTGGGACACAGGAACAGAAGGCTGTCATTCAACTGCTCGAGACTGGGACACAAAAACAGGAGGGAGTTATTCAACTCCTCGAGACTGCGACGCAGGAGCAGGAGGGAGTCACTCAACTGTTCGAGACTGGGACACAGGAACAGGAGGAAGTCACTCAAATGCTCGAAACTGGGACACAGGAACAGGAAGCAGTCATTCAACTGCTCGAGACTGGGACACAGGAACAGGAGGCAGTCACTCAACTGCTCGAGCCTGGGACTCAGGTACAGGAGGGAGTTATTCAACTGCTCGAGACTAGCACACAGGAACAGGCGGGAGTAATTCAACTGCTCGAGACTGGCACACAGGAACAGGAGGGAGTCACTCAACTGCTCGAGACTGGGACACACGGACAGGAAGCAGTCACTCAACTGCAGGAAACTGGGACACAGGAACAGGGGGGAGTCATTTGAATGTTCGAGACTGGGACTTAGGAACAGGAGGGAGTCAATCGAATGTTCGAAACGGGGAGACAGCAACTGGAGGGAGTCATTCAACTGGTCGAGACTGGGACACAGGAAAAGGAGGGAGTCGTTCAACTGCTCGAGACTGGGACACTGTGACAGAAGACAGTCACTCAACTGCGCGAGCTGGGACACAGGTGCAGGACAGTGTCACACAACTGCTCACGACTGGGACACAGGAACAGGAGGGTGTCGTTCAACTGTTCGAGACGAGGACACAGGAACAGGTGGGGGTCACTCAACTGCTCGAGTCTGGGGCACAGGAACAGGAGGGAGTCATTCGAATGTTCGAGACTGGGAGACAGGAACAGGAGGGAGTCATTCAACTGTTCGAGACTGGGACACAGGAACAGGAGGGTGTCACTCAACTGTCCGAGACTGGGACACAGAAACAGGAGGGAGTCACTCAACTGATTGAGACTGGGACACAGGAACAGGAGGGAGTCATTCAACTGCTCGAGACTGCGACACAGGAACAGGAGGCAGTCACTCAAATCCTCGAGACTGGGACACAGGGACAGGAGGCAGTCACTCAACTGCTCGAGACTGGTACAGAGAGACAGGAGGCAGTCACTCAACTAGTCGAGACTGGGACACAGTAACAGGAGGCTGTCACTCAACTGCTCGAGACTGGGGCACAAAAACAGGAGGGAATCATTCAACTGCTCGAATCTGGGACACAGGAACAGGAGGGAGTCATTGAACTGTTCGAGTTTGGGACACAAGAACAGAAGGCTGTCATTCAACCTGCTCGAGACTGGGACACAAAAACAGGAGGGAGTCATTCAACTCATCGAGACTGCGACGCAGGAACAGGAGGAAGTCACTCAAATGCTCGAGACTGGGACACAGGAACAGGAGGGAGTCACTCAAGTGCTCGAGACTGGGACACAGGAACAGGAGGGAGACGCTCAAATGCTCGACACTGGGACATAGCAACAGGAGAGAGTCATTCAACTGCTCGAAACTGGGACACAGGAACAGGAAGCAGTCATTCAACTGCTCGAGACTGGGACACAGGAACAGGAGGCAGTCACTCAACTGCTCGAGCCTGGGACTCAGGTACAGGAGTGAGTCCCTCAACTGCTGGAGACTGGGACACAGGATGACGAGGGAGTCATTCAACTGCTCGAGACTGGGACACAGGAACAGGATGGAGTCACTCAACTGCTCGAGACTGGGACACAGGGACAGGAAGCAGTCACTCAACTGGAGGAGACTGGGACACAGGAGCAGGGGGGAGTCATTAAACTGCTCGAGACTGGGACACACGGACAGGAAGCAGTCACTCAACTGCTCGAGACTGGGATACAGGAACAGGGGGGAGTCATTCGAATGTTCGAGACTGGGACTTAGGAACAGGAGGGAGTCATTCGAATGTTCGAGACTGGGAGACAGGAACAGGAGGTAGTGACTCAACATGCTCAAGACTGGGACACAGGGACAGAAAGCAGTCACTCAACTGCAGGAGACTGGGACACAGGAACAGGAGGGAGTAATTCAACTGCTCGAGACTGGGACACAGGAAGAGGAGGGAATCATTCAACTGCTCAAGACTGGGAGACAGGAACAGGTGGGAGTCGTTCAACTGTTCGAGACTGTGACACAGGGACAGGAAGCAGTCAGTCAACTGCTCGAGTCTGGGGCACAGGAACAGGAGGGAGTCATTCGAATGTTCGAGACTGGGACTTAGGAACAGGAGGGAGTCAATCGAATGTCCGAAACGGGGAGACAGGAACTGGAGGGAGTCATTCAACTGCTCGAGACTAGAACACGGGAAAAGGAGGGAGTCGTTCAACTGCTCGAGACTGGGACACTGTGACAGAAGACAGTCACTCAACTGCACAAGACTGGGACACAGGTGCAGGAGGGTGTCACACAACTGCTCAAGACTGGGACACAGCAACAGGAGGATGTCGTTCAACTGTTCGAGACTAGGACACAGGAACAGGAGGGAGTCACTCAACTGCTCGAGTCTGGAGTTCAGGAACAGGAGGGAGTCATTCGAATGTTCGAGACTGGGACACAGGAACAGGAAGCAATCACTCAACTGCTCGAGACTGCGACACAGGAACAGGAAGCAGTCAATCAACTGCAGGAGTCTGGGACACTGGAACAGGAGGGAGTAATTCAACTGCTCGAGTTTGGGACACAAAAACAGGAGGGAGTCATTCATCTCCTCGAGACTGCGACGCAGGAACAGGAGGGAGTCACTCAACTGTTCGAGACTGGGACACAGGAACAGGAGGGAGTCACTCAAATGTTCGAAACTGGGACACAGGAACAGGAAGCAGTCATTCAACTGCTCGAGGCTGGGACACAGGAACAGGAGGCAGTCACTCAACTGCTCGAGCCTGGGACTCAGGTACAGGAGGGAGTCATTCAACTGCTCGAGACTGGCACACAGGAACAGGAGGGAGTAATTAAACTGCTCGAGACTCGCACACAGGAACAGGAGGGAGTAATTCAACTGCTCGAGACTGGGACACAGGAACAGGAGGGAGTCGTTCCACTGTTCAAGACTGGGACACAGGAACAGGTGGGAGTCACACAACTGCTCGAGACTGGGAAACAGGAACAGCAGGGAGTCACTCAACTGCTCGGGACTGGGACACAGGGACAGGAAGCAGTCATTCAACTGCTCGAGACTGGTGCACAGGAACAGGAGGGAGTCATTCGAATATTCGAGACTGGGAGACAGGAACAGGAGGGAGTCACTCAACATGCTCGAGACTGGGTCATAGGGGCAGGAGGGAGTCATTCAACTGCTCGAGACTGGTACACAGGGACAGGAGGCTGTCGCTCAACTGCTCGAGACATGGGCACAAAAACAGGAGGGAATCTTTCAACTGCTCGAATCTGGGAGACAGGAACAGGAGGGTGTCATTCAACTGTTCGAGTTTGGGACACAGGAACAGAAGGCTGTCATTCAACTGCTCGAGACTGGGACACAAAAACAGGTGGGAGTCATTCAACTCATCGAGACTGCGACGCAGAAACAGGAGGGAGTCACTCAAATGCTCGACATTGGGACATAGGAACAGGAGATAGTCACTCAAATGCTCGAGACTGGGACACAGCAACAGGAGGGAGTCACTCAACTGCTCGAGACTGGGACACAGGAACAGGAGGGAGACGCTCAAATGCTCGAGACTGGGACATAGCAACAGGAGAGAGTCATTCAACTGCTCGATTCTGGGACACAGGAACAGGAAGCAGTCATTCAACTGCTCGAGACTGGGACACAGGAACAGGAGGCAGTCACTCAACTGCTCGAGACTGCGACACAGGAACAGGAAGCAGTCACTCAACTGCAGGAGACTGGGACACTGGAACAGGAGGGACTCACTCAACTGCTCGAGACTGGGAAACAGGAACAGCAGGGAGTCACTCAACTGCTCGGGACTGGGACACAGGGACAGGAGGGTGTAATTCAACTGTTCGAGTTTGGGACACAGGAACAGAAGGCTGTCATTCAACTCCTCGAGACAGCGACGTAGGAACAGGAGGGAGTCACTCAAATGCTCGAGACTGGGACACAGAGACAGGAGGCAGTCACTCAACTGCTCGAGACTGGGGCACAGGAACAGGAGGGAGTCATTCAACTGCTCGAATCTGGGACACAGGTACAGAAGGCTGTCATTCAACTGCTCGAGACTGGGACACAAAAACAGGAGGGAGTTATTCAACTCCTCGAGACTGCGACGCAGGAACAGGAGGGAGTCACTCAACTGTTCGAGACTGGGACACAGGAACAGGAGGGAGTCAGTCAAATGCTCGAATCTGGGACACAGGAACAGGAAGCAGTCATTCAACTGCTCGAGACTGGGAGACAGGAACAGGAGGCAGTCACTAAACTGCTCAAGCCTGGGACTCAGGTACAGGAGGGAGTCATTCAACTGCTCGAGACTGGGACACAGGAACAGGAGGGAGTCGTTCAACTGTTCGAGACTGGGACACAGGAACAGGTGGGAGTCACTCAACTGCTCGGGACTGGGACACAGGGACAGGAAGCAGTCATTCAACTGCTCGAGACTGCTGCACAGGAACAGGAGGAAGTCATTCGAATGTTCGAGACTGGGAGACAGGAACAGGAGGGAGTCACTCAACATGCTCGAGACTGGGTCATAGGGGCAGGAAGGAGTCATTGAACTGCTCGAGACAGGTACACAGGGACAGGAGGCAGTCACTCAACTGCTCGAGACTGGGGCACAGGAACAGGAGGCTGTCGCTCAACTGCTCGTGACATGGGCACAAAAACAGGAGGGAATCATTCAACTGCTCGAATCTGGGACACAGGAACAGGAGGGTGTCATTCAACTGTTCGAGTTTGGGACACAGGAACAGAAGGCTGTCATTCAACCGCTCGAGACTGGGACACAAAAACAGGAGGGAGTCATTCAACTCATCGATGCTGCGACGCAGGAACAGGAGGGAGTCACTCAAATGCTCGAGACTGGGACATAGGAACAGGAGATAGTCACTCAAATGCTCGAGACTGGGACACAGGAACAGGAGGGAGTCACTCAACTGCTCGAGACTGGGACACAGGAACAGGAGGGAGACGCTCAAATGCTCGAGACTGGGACATAGCAACAGGAGAGAGTCATTCAACTCCTCGAAACTGGGACACAGGAACAGGAAGCAGTCATTCAACTGCTCGAGACTGGGACACAGGAACAGGATGCAGTCACTCAACTGCTCGAGACTGCGACACAGGAACAGGAAGCAGTCACTCAACTGCAGGAGACTGGGCACTGGAACAGGAGGGAGTAATTCAACTGCTCGAGTTTGGGCGACAAAAACAGGAGGGAGTCATTCAACTCCTCGAGACAGCGACGCAGGAACAGGAGGGAGTCACTGAAATGCTCGAGACTGGGACACAGGGACAGGAGACAGTCACTCAACTGCTCGAGACTGGGGCACAGGAACAGGAGGGAGTCATTCAACTGCTCGAGACTGGGACACAGGAACAGAAGGCTGTCACTCAACTGTTCGAGACTGGGACACAGGAACAGGAGGGAGTCATTCAACTGCTCGAATCTGGGACACAGGAACAGAAGGCTGTCATTCAACTGCTCGAGACTGGCACACAGGAACAGGAGGGAGTAATTCAACTGCTCTAGACTGGGACACAGCAACAGGAGGGAGTCGTTCAACTGTTCGAGTTGGGACACAGGAACAGGTGGGAGTCACTCAACTGCTCGAGACTGGGAAACAGGAACAGCAGGGAGTCACTCAACTGCTCGGGACTGGGCCACAGGGACAGGAAGCAGTCATTCAACTGCTCGAGACTGGTGCACAGGAACAGGAGGAAGTCATTCGAATGTTCGAGACTGGGAGACAGGAACAGGAGGGAGTCACTCAACATGCTCGAGACTGGGACATAGGGGCAGGAAGGAGTCATTCAACTGCTCGAGACTGGTACACAGGAACAGGATGGAGTCACTCAACTGCTCGAGACTGGGACACAGGGACAGGAAGCATTCACTCAACTGTAGGAGACTGGGACATAGGAGCAGGGGAAGGTCATTCGAATGTTCGAGACAGGGAGACAGGAACAGGAGGGAGTCACTCAACATGCTCGAGACTGGGTCATAGGGGCAGGAAGGAGTCATTCAACTGCTCGAGACTGGGACACAGGGACAGGAGGCAGTCACTCAACTGCTCGAGACTGATGCACAGGAACAGGAGGAAGTCATTCGAATGTTCGAGACTGGGAGACAGGAACAGGAGGGAGTCACTCAACATGCTCGAGACTGGGACATAGGGGCAGGAAGGAGTCATTCAACTGCTCGAGACTGGGACACAGGAAAAGGATGGAGTCACTCAACTGCTCGAGACTGGGACACAGGGACAGGAAGCATTCACTCAACTGTAGGAGACTGGGACACAGGAGCAGGGGGGAGTCATTCGAATGTTCGAGACAGGGAGACAGGAACAGGAGGGAGTCACTCAACATGCTCGAGACTAGGTCATAGGGGCAGGAAGGAGTCATTCAACTGCTCGAGACTGGTACACAGGGACAGGAGGCAGTCACTCAACTGCTCGAGACTGGAGCACAGGAACAGGAGGCTGTCGCTCGAGTCATGGGCACAAAAACAGGAGGGAATCATTCAACTGCTCGAATCTGGGACACAGGAACAGGAGGGTGTCATTCAACTGTTCGAGTTTGGGACACAGGAACAGAAGGCTGTCATTCAACTCCTCGAGACTGGGACACAAAAACAGGAGGGAGTTATTCAACTCCTCGAGACTGCGACGCAGGAACAGGAGGGAGTCACTCAAATGCTCGAGACTGGGACACAGAGACAGGAGGCAGTCACTCAACTGCTCGAGACTGGGGCACAGGAACAGGAGGGAGTCATTCAACTGCTTGAATCTGGGACACAGGAACAGAAGGCTGTCATTCAACTGCTCGAGACTGGGACACAAAAACAGGAGGGAGTTATTCAACTCCTCGAGACTGCGACGCAGGAACAGGAGGGAGTCACTCAAATGCTCGAAACTGGGACACAGGAACAGGAAGCAGTCATTCAACTGCTCGAGATTGGGACACAGGAACAGGAGGCAGTCACTCAACTGCTTGAGCCTGGGACTCAGGTACAGGAGGGAGTCATTCAACTGCTCGAGACTGGCACACAGGAACAGGAGCGAGTAATTCAACTGCTCGAGACTGGGACACAGGAACAGGAGGGAGTCGTTCAACTGTTCGAGACTGGGATACAGGAACAGTTGGGAGTCACTCAACAGCTCGAGACTGGGAAACAGGAACAGCAGGGAGTCACTCAACTGCTCGGGACTGGGACACAGGGACAGGAAGCAGTCATTCAACTGCTCGAGACTGGTGCACAGGAACAGGAGGGAGTCATTCGAATGTTCGAGACTGGGAGACAGGAACAGGAGGGAGTCACTCAACATGCACGAGACTGGGTCATAGGGGCAGGAAGGAGTCATTCAACTGCTCGAGACTGGTACACAGGGACAGGAGGCTGTCGCTCAACTGCTCGAGACATGGGCACAAAAACAGGAGGGAATCATTCAACTGCTCGAATCTGGGACACAGGAACAGGAGGGTGTCATTCAACTGTTCGAGTTTGGGACACAGGAACAGAAGGCTGTCATTCAACTGCTCGAGACTGGGACAGAAAAACAGGTGGGAGTCATTCAACTCATCGAGACTGCGACGCAGGAACAGGAGGGAGTCACTCAAATGCTCGAGACTGGGACACAGCAACAGGAGGGAGTCACTCAACTGCTCGAGACTGGGACACAGGAACAGGAGGGAGACGCTCAAATGCTCGAGACTGGGACATAGCAACAGGAGAGAGTCATTCAACTGCTCGAAACTGGGACACAGGAACAGGAAGCAGTCATTCAACTGCTCGAGACTGGGACACAGGAACAGGAGGCAGTCACTCAACTGCTCGAGACTGCGACACAGGAACAGGAAGCAGTCACTCAACTGCAGGAGACTGGGACACTGGAACAGGAGGGAGTCACTCAACTGCTCGAGACTGGGGCACAGGAACAGGAGGCAGTCACTCAACTGCTCGAGACTGGGACACAGGGACAGGAAGCAGTCATTCAACTGCTCGAGTCTGGTGCACAGGAACAGGAGGGAGTCATTCGAATATTCGAGACTGGGACACAGGAACAGGAAGCAGTCACTCAACTGCAGGAGACTGGGCACTGGAACAGGAGGGAGTAATTCAACTGCTCGAGTTTGGGACACAAAAACAGGAGGGAGTCATTCAACTCCTCGAGACTGCGACGCAGGAACAGGAGGGAGTCACTGAAATGCCCTAGACTGGGACACAGGAACAGGAGGGAGTCACTCGAATGCTCGAGACTGGGACACAGGAACAGGAGGGAGTAATTGAACTGCTCGAGACTGGGACACAGGAAGAGGAGGGAGTCATTCAACAACTCAAGACTGGGACACAGGAAAAGGAGGGAGTCGTTCAACTGTTCGGGACTGGGAGACAGGAACAGGAGGGAGTCACTCAACTGCTCGAGACTGGGACACAGTGACAGGAAGCAGTCACTCAACTGCTCGAGACTGGGGCACAGGAACAGGAGGGAGTCATTCGAATGTTCGAGACTGGGAGACAGGAACAGGAGGGAGTCATTCAACATGCTCAAGAATGGGACACAGAGACAGAAAGCTGTCACTCAACTGCAGGAGACTGGGACACAGGAACAGGAGGGAGTAATTCAACTGCTCGAGACTGGGACACCGGAAGAGGAGGGAATTATTCAACTGCTCAAGACTGGGACACAGGAACAGGAGGGAGTCGTTCAACTGTTCGAGACTGGGACACAGGAACAGGAGGGAGTCATTCGAATGTTCGAGACTGGGAGACAGGAACAGGAGGGAGTCATTCAACATGCTCAAGAATGGGACACAGAGACAGAAAGCTGTCACTCAACTGCAGGAGACTGGGACACAGGAACAGGAGGGAGTAATTCAACTGCTCGAGACTGGGACACCGGAAGAGGAGGGAATTATTCAACTGCTCAAGACTGGGACACAGGAACAGGAGGGAGTCGTTCAACTGCTCGAGACTGTGACACAGGGACAGGAAGCGGTCAGTCAACTGCTCGAGTCTGGGGCACAGGAACAGGAGGGAGTCATTCGAATGTTCGAGACTGGGAGACAGGAACAGGGGGGAGTCATTCAACTGCTCGACACTGGGACACAGGAACAGGAGGGAGTCACTCAAATGATCGAGACTGGGACACACGGACAGGAAGCAGTCACTCAACTGCAGGAAACTGGGACACAGGAACAGGGGGGAGTCACTCAACATGCTCGACACTGGTACACAGTTATAAGAGGGAGTCATTCAACTGCTCGAGACTGGGACACAGGGACAGGAGGCAGTCACTCAACTGCTCGAGACAGGTACACAGGGACAGGAGGTAGTCACTCGAATGATCGAGACTGGGACACAGGAACAGGAGGGAGTCACTCAACTGCTCGAGACTGGGACACAGGAACAGGAGGGAGACGCTCAAATGCTCGAGACTGGGACACAGCAACAGGAAGCAGTCACTCAACTGCTCGAGACTGCGACACAGGAACAGGAAGCAGTCACTCAACTGCAGGAGACTGGGACACTGGAACAGGAGGGAGTCACTCAACTGCTCGAGACTGGGGCACAGGAACAGGAGGCAGTCACTCAACTGCTCGAGACTGGGACACAGGGACAGGAAGCAGTCATTCAACTGCTCGAGTCTGGTGCACAGGAACAGGAGGGAGTCATTCGAATATTCGAGACTGGGACACAGGAACAGGAAGCAGTCACTCAACTGCAGGAGACTGGGCACTGGAACAGGAGGGAGTAATTCAACTGCTCGAGTTTGGGACACAAAAACAGGAGGGAGTCATTCAACTCCTCGAGACTGCGACGCAGGAACAGGAGGGAGTCACTGAAATGCCCTAGACTGGGACACAGCAACAGGAGGGAGTCGTTCAACTGTTCGAGTTGGGACACAGGAACAGGTGGGAGTCACTCAACTGCTCGAGACTGGGAAACAGGAACAGCAGGGAGTCACTCAACTGCTCGGGACTGGGCCACAGGGACAGGAAGCAGTCATTCAACTGCTCGAGACTGGTGCACAGGAACAGGAGGAAGTCATTCGAATGTTCGAGACTGGGAGACAGGAACAGGAGGGAGTCACTCAACATGCTCGAGACTGGGACATAGGGGCAGGAAGGAGTCATTCAACTGCTCGAGACTGGTACACAGGAACAGGATGGAGTCACTCAACTGCTCGAGACTGGGACACAGGGACAGGAAGCATTCACTCAACTGTAGGAGACTGGGACATAGGAGCAGGGGAAGGTCATTCGAATGTTCGAGACAGGGAGACAGGAACAGGAGGGAGTCACTCAACATGCTCGAGACTGGGTCATAGGGGCAGGAAGGAGTCATTCAACTGCTCGAGACTGGGACACAGGGACAGGAGGCAGTCACTCAACTGCTCGAGACTGATGCACAGGAACAGGAGGAAGTCATTCGAATGTTCGAGACTGGGAGACAGGAACAGGAGGGAGTCACTCAACATGCTCGAGACTGGGACATAGGGGCAGGAAGGAGTCATTCAACTGCTCGAGACTGGGACACAGGAAAAGGATGGAGTCACTCAACTGCTCGAGACTGGGACACAGGGACAGGAAGCATTCACTCAACTGTAGGAGACTGGGACACAGGAGCAGGGGGGAGTCATTCGAATGTTCGAGACAGGGAGACAGGAACAGGAGGGAGTCACTCAACATGCTCGAGACTAGGTCATAGGGGCAGGAAGGAGTCATTCAACTGCTCGAGACTGGTACACAGGGACAGGAGGCAGTCACTCAACTGCTCGAGACTGGAGCACAGGAACAGGAGGCTGTCGCTCGAGTCATGGGCACAAAAACAGGAGGGAATCATTCAACTGCTCGAATCTGGGACACAGGAACAGGAGGGTGTCATTCAACTGTTCGAGTTTGGGACACAGGAACAGAAGGCTGTCATTCAACTCCTCGAGACTGGGACACAAAAACAGGAGGGAGTTATTCAACTCCTCGAGACTGCGACGCAGGAACAGGAGGGAGTCACTCAAATGCTCGAGACTGGGACACAGAGACAGGAGGCAGTCACTCAACTGCTCGAGACTGGGGCACAGGAACAGGAGGGAGTCATTCAACTGCTTGAATCTGGGACACAGGAACAGAAGGCTGTCATTCAACTGCTCGAGACTGGGACACAAAAACAGGAGGGAGTTATTCAACTCCTCGAGACTGCGACGCAGGAACAGGAGGGAGTCACTCAAATGCTCGAAACTGGGACACAGGAACAGGAAGCAGTCATTCAACTGCTCGAGATTGGGACACAGGAACAGGAGGCAGTCACTCAACTGCTTGAGCCTGGGACTCAGGTACAGGAGGGAGTCATTCAACTGCTCGAGACTGGCACACAGGAACAGGAGCGAGTAATTCAACTGCTCGAGACTGGGACACAGGAACAGGAGGGAGTCGTTCAACTGTTCGAGACTGGGATACAGGAACAGTTGGGAGTCACTCAACAGCTCGAGACTGGGAAACAGGAACAGCAGGGAGTCACTCAACTGCTCGGGACTGGGACACAGGGACAGGAAGCAGTCATTCAACTGCTCGAGACTGGTGCACAGGAACAGGAGGGAGTCATTCGAATGTTCGAGACTGGGAGACAGGAACAGGAGGGAGTCACTCAACATGCACGAGACTGGGTCATAGGGGCAGGAAGGAGTCATTCAACTGCTCGAGACTGGTACACAGGGACAGGAGGCTGTCGCTCAACTGCTCGAGACATGGGCACAAAAACAGGAGGGAATCATTCAACTGCTCGAATCTGGGACACAGGAACAGGAGGGTGTCATTCAACTGTTCGAGTTTGGGACACAGGAACAGAAGGCTGTCATTCAACTGCTCGAGACTGGGACAGAAAAACAGGTGGGAGTCATTCAACTCATCGAGACTGCGACGCAGGAACAGGAGGGAGTCACTCAAATGCTCGAGACTGGGACACAGCAACAGGAGGGAGTCACTCAACTGCTCGAGACTGGGACACAGGAACAGGAGGGAGACGCTCAAATGCTCGAGACTGGGACATAGCAACAGGAGAGAGTCATTCAACTGCTCGAAACTGGGACACAGGAACAGGAAGCAGTCATTCAACTGCTCGAGACTGGGACACAGGAACAGGAGGCAGTCACTCAACTGCTCGAGACTGCGACACAGGAACAGGAAGCAGTCACTCAACTGCAGGAGACTGGGACACTGGAACAGGAGGGAGTCACTCAACTGCTCGAGACTGGGGCACAGGAACAGGAGGCAGTCACTCAACTGCTCGAGACTGGGACACAGGGACAGGAAGCAGTCATTCAACTGCTCGAGTCTGGTGCACAGGAACAGGAGGGAGTCATTCGAATATTCGAGACTGGGACACAGGAACAGGAAGCAGTCACTCAACTGCAGGAGACTGGGCACTGGAACAGGAGGGAGTAATTCAACTGCTCGAGTTTGGGACACAAAAACAGGAGGGAGTCATTCAACTCCTCGAGACTGCGACGCAGGAACAGGAGGGAGTCACTGAAATGCCCTAGACTGGGACACAGGAACAGGAGGGAGTCACTCGAATGCTCGAGACTGGGACACAGGAACAGGAGGGAGTAATTGAACTGCTCGAGACTGGGACACAGGAAGAGGAGGGAGTCATTCAACAACTCAAGACTGGGACACAGGAAAAGGAGGGAGTCGTTCAACTGTTCGGGACTGGGAGACAGGAACAGGAGGGAGTCACTCAACTGCTCGAGACTGGGACACAGTGACAGGAAGCAGTCACTCAACTGCTCGAGACTGGGGCACAGGAACAGGAGGGAGTCATTCGAATGTTCGAGACTGGGAGACAGGAACAGGAGGGAGTCATTCAACATGCTCAAGAATGGGACACAGAGACAGAAAGCTGTCACTCAACTGCAGGAGACTGGGACACAGGAACAGGAGGGAGTAATTCAACTGCTCGAGACTGGGACACCGGAAGAGGAGGGAATTATTCAACTGCTCAAGACTGGGACACAGGAACAGGAGGGAGTCGTTCAACTGTTCGAGACTGGGACACAGGAACAGGAGGGAGTCATTCGAATGTTCGAGACTGGGAGACAGGAACAGGAGGGAGTCATTCAACATGCTCAAGAATGGGACACAGAGACAGAAAGCTGTCACTCAACTGCAGGAGACTGGGACACAGGAACAGGAGGGAGTAATTCAACTGCTCGAGACTGGGACACCGGAAGAGGAGGGAATTATTCAACTGCTCAAGACTGGGACACAGGAACAGGAGGGAGTCGTTCAACTGCTCGAGACTGTGACACAGGGACAGGAAGCGGTCAGTCAACTGCTCGAGTCTGGGGCACAGGAACAGGAGGGAGTCATTCGAATGTTCGAGACTGGGAGACAGGAACAGGGGGGAGTCATTCAACTGCTCGACACTGGGACACAGGAACAGGAGGGAGTCACTCAAATGATCGAGACTGGGACACACGGACAGGAAGCAGTCACTCAACTGCAGGAAACTGGGACACAGGAACAGGGGGGAGTCACTCAACATGCTCGACACTGGTACACAGTTATAAGAGGGAGTCATTCAACTGCTCGAGACTGGGACACAGGGACAGGAGGCAGTCACTCAACTGCTCGAGACAGGTACACAGGGACAGGAGGTAGTCACTCGAATGATCGAGACTGGGACACAGGAACAGGAGGGAGTCACTCAACTGCTCGAAACTGGGACACAGGAACAGGAGGGAGACGCTCAAATGCTCGAGACTGGGACATAGCAACAGGAAGCAGTCATTCAACTGCTCGAGACTGGGACACAGGAACAGGAGGCAGTCACTCAACTGCTCGAGACTGCGACACAGGAACAGGAAGCAGTCACTCAACTGCAGGAGACTGGGACACTGGAACAGGAGGGAGTCACTCAACTGCTCGAGACTGGGGCACAGGAACAGGAGGCAGTCACTCAACTGCTCGAGACTGGGACACAGGGACAGGAAGCAGTCATTCAACTGCTCGAGTCTGGTGCACAGGAACAGGAGGGAGTCATTCGAATATTCGAGACTGGGACACAGGAACAGGAAGCAGTCACTCAACTGCAGGAGACTGGGCACTGGAACAGGAGGGAGTAATTCAACTGCTCGAGTTTGGGACACAAAAACAGGAGGGAGTCATTCAACTCCTCGAGACTGCGACGCAGGAACAGGAGGGAGTCACTGAAATGCCCTAGACTGGGACACAGGAACAGGAGGGAGTCACTCGAATGCTCGAGACTGGGACACAGGAACAGGAGGGAGTAATTGAACTGCTCGAGACTGGGACACAGGAAGAGGAGGGAGTCATTCAACAACTCAAGACTGGGACACAGGAAAAGGAGGGAGTCGTTCAACTGTTCGGGACTGGGACACAGGAAAAGGAGGGAGTCACTCAACTGCTCGAGACTGGGACACAGTGACAGGAAGCAGTCACTCAACTGCTCGAGACTGGGGCACAGGAACAGGAGGGAGTCATTCGAATGTTCGAGACTGGGAGACAGGAACAGGAGGGAGTCATTCAACATGCTCAAGAATGGGACACAGAGACAGAAAGCTGTCACTCAACTGCAGGAGACTGGGACACAGGAACAGGAGGGAGTAATTCAACTGCTCGAGACTGGGACACCGGAAGAGGAGGGAATTATTCAACTGCTCAAGACTGGGACACAGGAACAGGAGGGAGTCGTTCAACTGTTCGAGACTGGGACACAGGAACAGGAGGGAGTCATTCGAATGTTCGAGACTGGGAGACAGGAACAGGAGGGAGTCATTCAACATGCTCAAGAATGGGACACAGAGACAGAAAGCTGTCACTCAACTGCAGGAGACTGGGACACAGGAACAGGAGGGAGTAATTCAACTGCTCGAGACTGGGACACCGGAAGAGGAGGGAATTATTCAACTGCTCAAGACTGGGACACAGGAACAGGAGGGAGTCGTTCAACTGCTCGAGACTGTGACACAGGGACAGGAAGCGGTCAGTCAACTGCTCGAGTCTGGGGCACAGGAACAGGAGGGAGTCATTCGAATGTTCGAGACTGGGAGACAGGAACAGGGGGGAGTCATTCAACTGCTCGACACTGGGACACAGGAACAGGAGGGAGTCACTCAAATGATCGAGACTGGGACACACGGACAGGAAGCAGTCACTCAACTGCAGGAAACTGGGACACAGGAACAGGGGGGAGTCACTCAACATGCTCGACACTGGTACACAGTTATAAGAGGGAGTCATTCAACTGCTCGAGACTGGGACACAGGGACAGGAGGTAGTCACTCGAATGATCGAGACTGGGACACAGGAACAGGAGGGAGTCACTCAACTGCTCGAGACTGGGACACAGGAACAGGAGGGAGACGCTCAAATGCTCGAGACTGGGACATAGCAACAGGAGCGAGTCATTCAACTGCTCGAAACTGGGACACAGGAACAGGAAGCAGTCATTCAACTGCTCGAGACTGGGACACAGGAACAGGAGGCAGTCACTCAACTGCTCGAGCCTGGGACTCAGGTACAGGAGGGAGTCACTCAACATGCTCGAGACTGGGTCATAGGGGCAGGAAGGAGTCATTCAACTGCTCGAGACTGGTACACAGGGACAGGAGGCAGTCACTCAACTGCTCGAGACTGGGACACAGGAACAGGAGGCTGTCGCTCAACTGCTCGAGACTGGGACACAGGAACAGGAGGGAGTCACTCAACTGCTCGAGACTGGGACACAGGGACAGGAAGCAGTCACTCAACTGTAGGAGACTGGGACACAGGAAAAGGGGGGAGTCATTAATCTGCTCGAGACTGGGGCACAGGAACAGGAGGCAGTCACTCAACTGCTCGAGCCTGGGACATAGGAACAGGAACAGTCACACAACTGCTCGAGACTGGGACACAGGAACAGGAGGCAGTCACTCAACCGCTCGAGACTGGGACACAGGAACAGGAGGCAGTCACTCAACTGCTCGAGACTGGGACACAGGAACAGGAGGGTGTCATTCCACTGCTCGAGACTGCGACACAGGAACAGGAGGGAGTCACTCAACTGTTCGAGACTGCGACACGGGAACAGGAGGGAGTCACTCGAATGCTCGAGACTGGGACACAGAAACAGGAGGGAGTAATTGAACTGCTCGAGACTGGGACACAGGAAGAGGAGGGAGTCATTCAACAACTCAAGACTGGGACACAGGAAAAGGAGGGAGTCGTTCAACTGTTCGGGACTGGGACACAGGAACAGGAGGGAGTCACTCAACTGCTCGAGACTGGGACACAGTGACAGGAAGCAGTCACTCAACTGCTCGAGACTGGGAGACAGGAACAGGAGGGAGTCATTCGAATGTTCGAGACTGGGAGACAGGAACAGGAGGGAGTCATTCAACATGCTCAAGAATGGGACACAGAGACAGAAAGCTGTCACTCAACTGCAGGAGACTGGGACACAGGAACAGGAGGGAGTAATTCAACTGCTCGAGACTGGGACACCGGAAGAGGAGGGAATTATTCAACTGCTCAAGACTGGGACACAGGAACAGGAGGGAGTCGTTCAACTGTTCGAGACTGGGACACAGGAACAGGAGGGAGTCACTCAACTGCTCGAGACTGTGACACAGGGACAGGAAGCGGTCAGTCAACTGCTCGAGTCTGGGGCACAGGAACAGGAGGGAGTCATTCGAATGTTCGAGAGTGGGAGACAGGAACAGGAGGGAGTCATTCGAATGTTCGAGACTGGGAGACAGGAACAGGGGGGAGTCATTCAACTCCTCGACACTGGGACACAGGAACAGGAGGGAGTCACTCAACTGATCGAGACTGGGACACACGGACAGGAAGCAGTCACTCAACTGCAGGAAACTGGGACACAGGAACAGGGGGGAGTCACTCAACATGCTCGAGACTGGTACACAGTTATAAGAGGGAGTCATTCAACTGCTCGAGACTGGGACACAGGGACAGGAGGCGGGCACTCAACTGCTCGAGACAGGTACACAGTGACAGGAGGTAGTCACTCGAATGATCGAGACTGGGACACAGGAACAGGAGGGAGTCACTCAACTGCTCGAGACTGGGACACAGGAACAGGAGGGAGACGCTCAAATGCTCGAGACTGGGACATAGCAACAGGAGCGAGTCATTCAACTGCTCGAAACTGGGACACAGGAACAGGAAGCAGTCATTCAACTGCTCGAGACTGGGACACAGGAACAGGAGGCAGTCACTCAACTGCTCGAGCCTGTGACTCAGGTACAGGAGGGAGTCACTCAACATGCTCGAGACTGGGTCATAGGGGCAGGAAGGAGTCATTCAACTGCTCGAGACTGGAACACAGGGACAGGAGGCAGTCACTCAACTGCTCGAGACTGGGACACAGGAACAGGAGGCTGTCGCTCAACTGCTCGAGACTGGGACACTGGAACACGAAGGAGTCAATCAACTGTTCGAGACAGGGACACAGGAATAGGAGGGAGTCATTCAATTGCTCGGGACTGGGACACAGGAACAGGAAGCAGTCACTCAACTGCTCGAGACTGGTGCACAGGAACAGGAGGGAGTCATTCGAATGTTCGAGACTGGGAGACAGGACCAGGAGGGAGTCACTCAACACGCTCGAGACTGGGACATAGGGGCCGGAAGAAGTCATGCAACTGCTCGAGACTGGGACACAGGAACAGGAGGGAGTCACTCAACTGCTCGAGACTGGGACACAGGGACAGGAAGCAGTCACTCAACTGTAGGAGACTGGGACACAGGAACAGGGGGGAGTCATTAATCTGCTCGAGACTGGGACACACGGACAGGAAGCAGTCACTCAACTGCCGGAAACTGGGACACAGGAACAGGTGGGAGTCGTTCAACTGTTCGAGACTGGGACACAGAAACAGGTGGGAGTCACTCAACTGCTCGAGACTGGGGCACTGGAACAGGAGGGAGTCATTCGAATGTTCGAGACTGGGACACAGGGACAGAAAGCAGTCACTTAACTGCAGGAGACTGGGACACAAAAACAGGAGGGAATAATTCAACTGCTCAAGACTGGGACACAGGAACAGGAGGCAGTCACTCAACTGCTCGAGACTGCGACACAGGAACAGGAAGCAGTCACTCAAATGCAGGAGACTGGGACACTGGAAAAGGAGGGAGTAATTCAACTGCTCGAGACTGGGACACTGGAACAGGAGGGAGTCATTCAACTGTTCGAGACAGGGACACAGGAATAGGAGGGAGTCATTCAATTGCTCGGGACTGGGACAGAGGAACAGGAAGCAGTCACTCAACTGCTCGAGACTGGGACACAGGAACAGGAGGGAGACGCTCAAATGCTCGAGACTGGGACATAGCAACAGGAGCGAGTCATTCAACTGCTCGAAACTGGGACACAGGAACAGGAAGCAGTCATTCAACTGCTCGAGACTGGGACACAGGAACAGGAGGGAGTCACTCAACTGCTCGAGACTGGGACACAGGGACAGGAAGCAGTCACTCAACTGTAGGAGACTGGGACACAGGAAAAGGGGGGAGTCATTAATCTGCTCGAGACTGGGGCACAGGAACAGGAGGCAGTCACTCAACTGCTCGAGCCTGGGACATAGGAACAGGAACAGTCACACAACTGCTCGAGACTGGGACACAGGAACAGGAGGCAGTCACTCAACCGCTCGAGACTGGGACACAGGAACAGGAGGCAGTCACTCAACTGCTCGAGACTGGGACACAGGAACAGGAGGGAGTCGCTCAACTGCTCGAGACTGGGGCACAGGAACAGGAGGGTGTCATTCCACTGCTCAAGACTGCGACACAGGAACAGGAGGGAGTCACTCAACTGTTCGAGACTGCGACACAGGAACAGGAGGGAGTCACTCAAATGCCCTAGACTGGGACACAGGAACAGGAGGGAGTCACTCGAATGCTCGAGACTGGGACACAGGAACAGGAGGGAGTAATTGAACTGCTCGAGACTGGGACACAGGAAGAGGAGGGAGTCATTCAACTATTCAAGACTGGGACACAGGAAAAGGAGGGAGTCGTTCAACTGTTCGGGACTGAGACACAGGAACAGGAGGGAGTCACTCAACTGCTCGAGACTGGGACACAGTGACAGGAAGCAGTCACTCAACTGCTCGAGACTGGGGCACAGGAACAGGAGGGAGTCATTCAACATGCTCAAGAATGGGACACAGAGACAGAAAGCTGTCACTCAACTGCAGGAGACTGGGACACAGGAACAGGAGGGAGTAATTCAACTGCTCGAGACTGGGACACCGGAAGAGGAGGGAATTATTCAACTGCTCAAGACTGGGACACAGGAACAGGAGGGAGTCGTTCAACTGTTCGAGACTGGGACATAGGAACAGGAGGGAGTCACTCAACTGCTCGAGACTGTGACACAGGGACAGGAAGCGGTCAGTCAACTGCTCGAGTCTGGGGCACAGGAACAGGAGGGAGTCATTCGAATGTTCGAGAGTGGGAGACAGGAACAGGAGGGAGTCATTCGAATGTTCGAGACTGGGAGACAGGAACAGGGGGGAGTCATTCAACTGCTCGACACTGGGACACAGGAACAGGAGGGAGTCACTCAACTGATCGAGACTGGGACACACGGACAGGAAGCAGTCACTCAACTGCAGGAAACTGGGACACAGGAACAGGGGGGAGTCACTCAACATGCTCGAGACTGGGACACAGTTACAAGAGGGAGTCATTCAACTGCTCGAGACTGGGACACAGGGACAGGAGGCAGTCACTCAACTGCTCGAGACAGGTACACAGGGACAGGAGGTAGTCACTCGAATGATCGAGACTGGGACACAGGAACAGGAGGGAGTCACTCAACTCCTCGAGACTGGGACACAGGAACAGGAGGGAGACGCTCAAATGCTCGAGACTGGGACATAGCAACAGGAGCGAGTCATTCACCTGCTCGAAACTGGGACACAGGAACAGGAAGCAGTCATTCAACTGCTCGAGACTGGGACACAGGAACAGGAGGGAGTCGTTCAACTGTTCGTGACTGGGACATAGGAACAGGAGGGAGTCACTCAACTGCTCGAGACTGTGACACAGGGACAGGAAGCGGTCAGTCAACTGCTCGAGTCTGGGGCACAGGAACAGGAGGGAGTCATTCGAATGTTCGAGAGTGGGAGACAGGAACAGGAGGGAGTCATTCGAATGTTCGAGACTGGGAGACAGGAACAGGGGGGAGTCATTCAACTGCTCGACACTGGGACACAGGAACAGGAGGGAGTCACTCAACTGATCGAGACTGGGACACACGGACAGGAAGCAGTCACTCAACTGCAGGAAACTGGGACACAGGAACAGGGGGGAGTCACTCAACATGCTCGAGACTGGGACACAGTTACAAGAGGGAGTCATTCAACTGCTCGAGATTTGGACACAGGGACAGGAGGCAGTCACTCAACTGCTCGAGACAGGTACACAGGGACAGGAGGTAGTCACTCGAATGATCGAGACTGGGACACAGGAACAGGAGGGAGTCACTCAACTGCTCGAGACTGGGACACAGGAACAGGAGGGAGACGCTCAAATGCTCGAGACTGGGACATAGCAACAGGAGCGAGTCATTCACCTGCTCGAAACTGGGACACAGGAACCGGAAGCAGTCATTCAACTGCTCGAGACTGGGACACAGGAACAGGAGGCAGTCACTCAACAGCTCGAGCCTGGTTCTCAGGTACAGGAGGGAGTCACTCAACATGCTCGAGACTGGGTCACAGGGGCAGGAAGGAGTCATTCAACTGCTCGAGACTGGAACACAGGGATAGGAGGCAGTCACTCAACTGCTCGAGACTGGGACACAGGAACAGGAGGCTGTCGCTCAACTGCTCGAGACTGGGACACTGGAACAGGAGGGAGTCATTCAACTGTTCGAGACAGGGACACAGGAATAGGAGGGAGTCATTCAATTGCTCGGGACTGGGACACAGGAACAGGAAGCAGTCACTCAACTGCTCGAGACTGGTGCACAGGAGCAGGACGGAGTCATTCGAATGTTCGAGACTGGGAGACAGGACCAGGAGGGAGTCACTCAACACGCTCGAGACTGGGACATAGGGGCCGGAAGAAGTCATTCAACTGCTCGAGACTGGGACACAGGAACAGGAGGGAGTCACTCAACCGCTCGAGACTGGGACACAGGAACAGGGGGGAGTCATTAATCTGCTCGAGACTGGGGCACAGGAACAGGGGGGAGTCATTAATCTGCTCGAGACTGGGGCACAGGAACAGGAGGCAGTCACTCAACTGCTCGAGCCTGGGACATAGGAACAGGAACAGTCACACAACTGCTCGAGACTGGGACACAGGAACAGGAGGCAGTCACTCAACCGCTCGAGACTGGGACACAGGAACAGGGGGGAGTCATTAATCTGCTCGAGACTGGGGCACAGGAACAGGAGGCAGTCACTCAACTGCTCGAGCCTGGGACATAGGAACAGGAACAGTCACACAACTGCTCGAGACTGGGACACAGGAACAGGAGGCAGTCACTCAACCGCTCGAGACTGGGACACAGGAACAGGAGGCAGTCACTCAACTGCTTGAGCCTGGGACACAGAAACAGGAGGCAGTCACTCAACCGCTCGAGACTGGGACACAGGAACAGGAGGGAGTCGCTCAACTGCTCGAGACTGGGGCACAGGAACAGGTGGGTGTCATTCCACTGCTCGACACTGCGACACAGGAACAGGAGGGAGTCACTCAACTGTTCGAGACTGCGACACAGGAACAGGAGGGAGTCACTCGAATGCTCGAGACTGGGATACAGGAACAGGAGGGAGTAATTGAACTGCTCGAGACTGGGACACAGGAAGAGGAGGGAGTCATTCAACTACTCAAGACTGGGACACAGTAAAAGGAGGGAGTCGTTCAACTGTTCGGGACTGGGACACAGGAACAGGAGGGAGTCACTCAACTGCTCGAGACTGGAGTACAGGAACAGGAGGGAGTCATTCGAATGTTCGAGATTGGGAGACAGGAACAGGAGGGAGTCATTCAACATGCTCAAGAATGGGACACAGAGACAGAAAGCTGTCACTCAACTGCAGGAGACTGGGACACAGGAACAGGAGGGAGTAATTCAACTGCTCGAGACTGGGACACCGGAAGAGGAGGGAATTATTCAACTGCTCAAGACTGGGACACAGGAACAGGAGGGAGTCGTTCAACTGTTCGAGACTGGGACACAGGAACAGGAGGGAGTCACTCAACTGCTCGAGACTGTAACACAGGGACAGGAAGCGGTCAGTCAACTGCTCGAGTCTGGGGCACAGGAACAGGAGGGAGTCATTCGAATGTTCGAGAGTGGGAGACAGGAACAGGAGGGAGTCATTCGAATGTTCGAGACTGGGTGACAGGCACAGGGGGGAGTCATTCAACTGCTCGAGACAGGGACACAGGAATAGGAGGGAGTCATTCAATTGCTCGGGACTGGGACACAGGAACAGGAGCGAGTCATTCAACTGCTCGAAACTGGGACACAGGAACAGGAAGCAGTCATTCAACTGCTCGAGACTGGGACACAGGAACAGGAGGGAGTCACTCAACTGCTCGAGACTGGGACACAGGGACAGGAAGCAGTCACTCAACTGTAGGAGACTGGGACACAGGAAAAGGGGGGAGTCATTAATCTGCTCGAGACTGGGGCACAGGAACAGGAGGCAGTCACTCAACTGCTCGAGCCTGGGACATAGGAACAGGAACAGTCACACAACTGCTCGAGACTGGGACACAGGAACAGGAGGCAGTCACTCAACCGCTCGACACTGGGACACAGGAACAGGAGGCAGTCACTCAACTGCTCGAGACTGGGACACAGGAACAGGAGGGAGTCGCTCAACTGCTCGAGACTGGGGCACAGGAACAGGAGGGTGTCATTCCACTGCTCAAGACTACGACACAGGAACAGGAGGGAGTCACTCAACTGTTCGAGACTGCGACACAGGAACAGGAGGGAGTCACTCAAATGCCCTAGACTGGGACACAGGAACAGGAGGGAGTCACTCGAATGCTCGAGACTGGGACACAGGAACAGGAGGGAGTAATTGAACTGCTCGAGACTGGGACACAGGAAGAGGAGGGAGTCATTCAACTATTCAAGACTGGGACACAGGAAAAGGAGGGAGTCGTTCAACTGTTCGGGACTGGGACACAGGAACAGGAGGGAGTCACTCAACTGCTCGAGACTGGGACACAGTGACAGGAAGCAGTCACTCAACTGCTCGAGACTGGGGCACAGGAACAGGAGGGAGTCATTCAACATGCTCAAGAATGGGACACAGAGACAGAAAGCTGTCACTCAACTGCAGGAGACTGGGACACAGGAACAGGAGGGAGTAATTCAACTGCTCGAGACTGGGACACCGGAAGAGGAGGGAATTATTCAACTGCTCAAGACTGGGACACAGGAACAGGAGGGAGTCGTTCAACTGTTCGAGACTGGGACATAGGAACAGGTGGGAGTCACTCAACTGCTCGAGACTGTGACACAGGGACAGGAAGCGGTCAGTCAACTGCTCGAGTCTGGGGCACAGGAACAGGAGGGAGTCATTCGAATGTTCGAGAGTGGGAGACAGGAACAGGAGGGAGTCATTCGAATGTTCGAGACTGGGAGACAGGAACAGGGGGGAGTCATTCAACTGCTCGACACTGGGACACAGGAACAGGAGGGAGTCACTCAACTGATCGAGACTGGGACACACGGACAGGAAGCAGTCACTCAACTGCAGGAAACTGTGACACAGGAACAGGGGGGAGTCACTCAACATGCTCGAGACTGGGACACAGTTACAAGAGGGAGTCATTCAACTGCTCGAGACTGGGACACAGGGACAGGAGGCAGTCACTCAACTGCTCGAGACAGGTACACAGGGACAGGAGGTAGTCACTCGAATGATCGAGACTGGGACACAGGAACAGGAGGGAGTCACTCAACTGCTCGAGACTGGGACACAGGAACAGGACGGAGACGCTCAAATGCTCGAGACTGGGACATAGCAACAGGAGCGAGTCATTCAACTGCTCGAAACTGGGACACAGAAACAGGAAGCAGTCATTCAACTGCTCGAGACTGGGACACAGGAACAGGAGGCAGTCACTCAACAGCTCGAGCCTGGTTCTCAAGTACAGGAGGGAGTCACTCAACATGCTCGAGACTGGGTCACAGGGGCAGGAAGGAGTCATTCAACTGCTCGAGACTGGAACACAGGGACAGGAGGCAGTCACTCAACTGCTCGAGACTGGGACACAGGAACAGGAGGCTGTCGCTCAACTGCTCGAGACTGGGACACAGGAACAGGAGGGAGTCATTCAACTGTTCGAGACAGGGACACAGGAATAGGAGGGAGTCATTCAATTGCTCGGGACTGGGACACAGGAACAGGAAGCAGTCACTCAACTGCTCGAGACTGGTGCACAGGAGCAGGAGGGAGTCATTCGAATGTTCGAGACTGGGAGACAGGACCAGGAGGGAGTCACTCAACACGCTCGAGACTGGGACATAGGGGCCGGAAGAAGTCATTCAACTGCTCGAGACTGGGACACAGGAACAGGAGGGAGTCACTCAACTGCTCGAGCCTGGGACATAGGAACAGGAACAGTCACACAACTGCTCGAGACTGGGACACAGGAACAGGAGGCAGTCACTCAACCGCTCGAGACTGGGACACAGGAACAGGGGGGAGTCATTAATCTGCTCGAGACTGGGGCACAGGAACAGGAGGCAGTCACTCAACTGCTCGAGCCTGGGACATAGGAACAGGAACAGTCACACAACTGCTCGAGACTGGGACACAGGAACAGGAGGCAGTCACTCAACCGCTCGAGACTGGGACACAGGAACAGGAGGCAGTCACTCAACTGCTCGAGACTGGGACACAGGAACAGGAGGCAGTCACTCAACCGCTCGAGACTGGGACACAGGAACAGGAGGGAGTCGCTCAACTGCTCGAGACTGGGGCACAGGAACAGGTGGGTGTCATTCCACTGCTCGACACTGCGACACAGGAACAGGAGGGAGTCACTCAACTGTTCGAGACTGCGACACAGGAACAGGAGGGAGTCACTCGAATGCTCGAGACTGGGACACAGGAACAGGAGGGAGTAATTGAACTGCTCGAGACTGGGACACAGGAAGAGGAGGGAGTCATTCAACTCCTCAAGACTGGGACACAGGAAAAGGAGGGAGTCGTTCAACGGTTCGGGACTGGGACACAGGAACAGGAGGGAGTCACTCAACTGCTCGAGACTGGGGCACAGGAACAGGAGGGAGTCATTCGAATGTTCGAGACTGGGAGACAGGAACAGGAGGGAGTCATTCAACATGCTCAAGAATGGGACACAGAGACAGAAAGCTGTCACTCAACTGCAGGAGACTGGGACACAGGAACAAGAGGGAGTAATTCAACTGCTCGAGACTGGGACACCGGAAGAGGAGGGAATTATTCAACTGCTCAAGACTGGGACACAGGAACAGGAGGGAGTCGTTCAACTGTTCGAGACTGGGACACAGGAACAGGAGGGAGTCACTCAACTGCTCGAGACTGTAACACAGGGACAGGAAGCGGTCAGTCAACTGCTCGAGTCTGGGGCACAGGAACAGGAGGGAGTCATTCGAATGTTCGAGAGTGGGAGACAGGAACAGGAGGGAGTCATTCGAATGTTCGAGACTGGGTGACAGGCACAGGGGGGAGTCATTCAACTGCTCGAGACTGGGACACAGGAACAGGAGGGAGTCACTCAACTGATCGAGACTGGGACACACGGACAGGAAGCAGTCACTCAACTGCAGGAAACTGGGACACAGGAACAGGGGGGAGTCACTCAACATGCTCGAGACTGGGACACAGTTACAAGAGGGAGTCATTCAACTGCTCGAGACTGGGACACAGGGACAGGAGGCAGTCACTCAACTGCTCGAGACAGGTACACAGGGACAGGAGGTAGTCACTCGAATGATCGAGACTGGGACACAGGAACAGGAGGGAGTCACTCAACTGCTCGAGACTGGGACACAGGAACAGGAGGGAGACGCTCAAATGCTCGAGACTGGGACATAGCAACAGGAGCGAGTCATTCAACTGCTCGAAACTGGGACACAGGAACAGGAAGCAGTCATTCAACTGCTCGAGACTGGGACACAGGAACAGGAGGCAGTCACTCAACTGCTCGAGCCTGGGACTCAGGAACAGGAGGGAGTCATTCAACATGCTCGAGACTGGGTCATAGGGGCAGGAAGGAGTCATTCAACTGCTCGAGACTGGAACACAGGGACAGGAGGCAGTCACTCAACTGCTCGAGACTGGGACACAGGAACAGGAGGCTGTCGCTCAACTGCTCGAGACTGGGACACTGGAACAGGAGGGAGTCATTGAACTGTTCGAGACAGGGACACAGGAATAGGAGGGAGTCATTCAATTGCTCGGGACTGGGACACAGGAACAGGAAGCAGTCACTCAACTGCTCGAGACTGGTGCACAGGAACAGGAGGGAGTCATTCGAATGTTCGAGACTGGGAGACAGGACCAGGAGGGAGTCACTCAACACGCTCGAGACTGGGACATAGGGGCCGGAAGAAGTCATTCAACTGCTCGAGACTGGGACACAGGAACAGGAGGGAGTCACTCAACTGCTCGAGACTGGGACACAGGGACAGGAAGCATTCACTCAACTGCAGGAGACTGGGACACAGGAACAGGAGGGAGTAATTCAACTGCTCGAGACTGGGACACCGGAAGAGGAGGGAATTATTCAACTGCTCAAGACTGGGACACAGGAACAGGAGGGAGTCGTTCAACTGTTCGAGACTGGGACACAGGAACAGGAGGGAGTCACTCAACTGCTCGAGACTGTAACACAGGGACAGGAAGCGGTCAGTCAACTGCTCGAGTCTGGGGCACAGGAACAGGAGGGAGTCATTCGAATGTTCGAGAGTGGGAGACAGGAACAGGAGGGAGTCATTCGAATGTTCGAGACTGGGTGACAGGCACAGGGGGGAGTCATTCAACTGCTCGAGACTGGGACACAGGAACAGGAGGGAGTCACTCAACTGATCGAGACTGGGACACACGGACAGGAAGCAGTCACTCAACTGCAGGAAACTGGGACTCAGGAACGGGGGGAGTCACTCAACATGCTCGAGACTGGGACACAGTTACAAGAGGGAGTCATTCAACTGCTCGAGACTGGGACACAGGGACAGGAGGCAGTCACTCAACTGCTCGAGACAGGTACACAGGGACAGGAGGTAGTCACTCGAATGATCGAGACTGGGACACAGGAACAGGAGGGAGTCACTCAACTGCTCGAGACTGGGACACAGGAACAGGAGGGAGACGCTCAAATGCTCGAGACTGGGACATAGCAACAGGAGCGAGTCATTCAACTGATCGAAACTGGGACACAGGAACAGGAAGCAGTCATTCAACTGCTCGAGACTGGGACACAGGAACAGGAGGCAGTCACTCAACTGCTCGAGCCTGGGACTCAGGTACAGGAGGGAGTCACTCAACATGCTCGAGACTGGGTCACAGGTCCAGGAAGGAGTCATTCAACTGCTCGAGACTGGGACACAGGGACAGGAGGCAGTCACTCAACTGCTCGAGACTGGGACACAGGGACAGGAGGGAGTCATTCAACTGTTCGAGACTGGGACACAGGAATAGGAGGGAGTCATTCAATTGCTCGGGACTGGGACACAGGAACAGGAAGCAGTCACTCAACTGCTCGAGACTGGTGCACAGGAACAGGAGGGAGTCATTCGAATGTTCGAGACTGGGAGACAGGACCAGGAGGGAGTCACTCAACACGCTCGAGACTGGGACATAGGGGCCGGAAGAAGTCATTCAACTGCTCGAGACTGGGACACAGGAACAGGAGGGAGTCACTCAACTGCTCGAGACTGGGACACAGGGACAGGAAGCAGTCGCTCAACTGTAGGAGACTGGGACACAGGAACAGGGGGGAGTCATTAATCTGCTCTAGACTGGGGCACAGGAACAGGAGGCAGTCACTCCACTGCTCGAGCCTGGGACATAGGAACAGGAACAGTCACACAACTGCTCGAGACTGGGACACAGGAACAGGAGGCAGTCACTCAACCGCTCGAGACTGGGACACAGGAACAGGAGGCAGTCACTCAACTGCTCGAGACTGGGACACAGGAACAGGAGGGAGTCGCTCAACTGCTCGAGACTGGGGCACAGGAACAGGTGGGTGTCATTCCACTGCTCGAGACTGCGACACAGGAACAGGAGGGAGTCACTCAACTGTTCGAGACTGCGACACAGGAACAGGAGGGAGTCACTCGAATGCTCGAGACTGGGACACAGGAACAGGAGGGAGTAATTGAACTGCTCGAGACTGGGACACAGGAAGAGGAGGGAGTCATTCAACTACTCAAGACTGGGACACAGGAAAAGGAGGGAGTCGTTCAACTGTTCGGGACTGGGACACAGGAACAGGAGGGAGTCACTCAACTGCTCGAGACTGGGACACAGGGACAGGAAGCAGTCACTCAACTGCTCGAAACTGGGGCACAGGAACAGGAGGGAGTCATTCGAATGTTCGAGACTGGGAGACAGGAACAGGAGGGAGTCATTCAACATGCTCAAGAATGGGACACAGAGACAGAAAGCTGTCACTCAACTGCAGGAGACTAGGACACAGGAACAGGAGGGAGTAATTCAACTGCTCGAGACTGGGACACCGGAAGAGGAGGGAATTATTCAACTGCTCAAGACTGGGACACAGGAACAGGAGGGAGTCGTTCAACTGCTCGAGACTGTAACACAGGGACAGGAAGCGGTCAGTCAACTGCTCGAGCCTGGGGCACAGGAACAGGAGGGAGTCATTCGAATGTTCGAGAGTGGGAGACAGGAACAGGAGGGAGTCATTCGAATGTTCGAGACTGGGAGACAGGAACAGGGGGGAGTCATTCAACTCCTCGACACTGGGACACAGGAACAGGAGGGAGTCACTCAACTGATCGAGACTGGGACACACGGACAGGAAGCAGTCACTCAACTGCAGGAAACTGGGACACAGGAACAGGGGGAAGTCACTCAACATGCTCGAGACTGGGACACAGTTACAAGAGGGAGTCATTCAACTGCTCGAGACTGGGACACAGGGACAGGAGGCAGTCACTCAACTGCTCGAGACAGGTACACAGGGACAGGAGGTAGTCACTCGAATGATCGAGACTGGGACACAGGAACAGGAGGGAGTCACTCAACTGCTCGAGACTGGGACACAGGAACAGGACGGAGACGCTCAAATGCTCGAGACTGGGACATAGCAACAGGAGCGAGTCATTCAACTGCTCGAAACTGGGACACAGGAATAGGAAGCAGTCATTCAACTGCTCGAGACTGGGACACTGGAACAGGAGGCAGTCACTCAACTACTCGAGCCTGGGACTCAGGTACAGGAGGCTGTCGCTCAACTGCTCGAGACTGGGGCACAAAAACAGGAGGGAATCATTCAACTGCTCGAATCTGGGACACAGGAACAGGAGGGATTCATTGAACTGTTCGAGTTTGGGACACAGGAACAGAAGACTGTCATTCAACTGCTCTAGACTGGGACACAAAAACAGGAGGGAGTCATTCAACTCATCGGTACTGCGACGCAGGAACAGGAGGAAGTCACTCAAATGCTCGAGACTGGGACATAGGAACAGGAGGTAGTCACTCAAATGCTCGAATCTGGGACACAGGAACAGGAGGGAGTCACTCAACTGCTCGAGACTGGGACACAGGAACAGGAGGGAGACGCTCAAATGCTCGAGACTAGGACATAGCAACAGGAGAGAGTCATTCAACTGCTCGAAACTGGGACACAGGAACAGGAAGCAGTCATTCAACTGCTGGAGACTGGGACACAGGAACAGGAGGCAGTCACTCAACTGCTCGAGACCGACACAGAAACAGGAAGCAGTCACTCAACTGCAGGAGACTGCGACGCAGGAACAGGAGGGGGTCACTCAAATGCTCGAGACTGGTACACAGGGACAGGAGGCAGTCACTCAACTGCTCGAGACTGGGGCACAGGAACAGGAGGGAGTCATTCAACTGCTCGAATCTGGGACACAGGAACAGAAGGCTGTCATTCAACTGCTCGAGACTGGGACACAAAAACAGGAGGGAGTTATTCAACTGCTCGAGACTGCGACGCAGGAACAGGAGGGAGACGCTCAAATGCTCGAGACTAGGACATAGCAACAGGAGGTAGTCACTCAAATGCTCGAAACTGGGACACAGGAACAGGAAGCAGTCATTCAACTGCTGGAGACTGGGACACAGGAACAGGAGGCAGTCACTCAACTGCTCGAGACCGACACAGAAACAGGAAGCAGTCACTCAACTGCAGGAGACTGCGACGCAGGAACAGGAGGGGGTCACTCAAATGCTCGAGACTGGTACACAGGGACAGGAGGCAGTCACTCAACTGCTCGAGACTGGGGCACAGGAACAGGAGGGAGTCATTCAACTGCTCGAATCTGGGACACAGGAACAGAAGGCTGTCATTCAACTGCTCGAGACTGGGACACAAAAACAGGAGGGAGTTATTCAACTGCTCGAGACTGCGACGCAGGAACAGGAGGGAGTCGTCCAACTGCTCGAGACTGGGACACTGTGACAAAAGACAGTCACTCAACTGCACGAGACTGGGACACATGAACAGGAGGGAGTCGTTCAACTGTTCGAGACTGGGACACAGGAACAGGTGGAAGTCACTCAACTGCTCGAGTCTGGGGCACAGGAACAGGAGGGAGTCATTCGAATGTTCGAGACTGGGACACAGGAACAGGAGGCAGTCACTCAACTGCGCGAGACTAGGACACAGGTGCAGGAGGGTGTCACACAACTGCTCGAGTCTGGGACACAGGAACAGGTGGGAGTCATTCAAATGCTCGAAACTGGGACACAGGAACAGGAGGGAGTCACTCAACTGCTCGAGACTGGGACTCAGGAACAGGAGGTAGTCACTCAACTGCTCGAGACTGGGAGACAGGAACAGGAGGGAATCATTCAACTCCTCGAATCTGGGACACAGGAACAGGAGGGAGTCATTCAACTGTTCGCGTTTGGGACACAGGAACAGAAGGCTGTCATTCAACTGCTCGAGACTGGGACACAAAAACAGGAGGGAGTCATTCAACTCATCGAGACTGCGACGCAGGAACAGGAGGAAGTCACTCAAATGCGCGAGACTGGGACACAGGAACAGGAGGTAGTCACTCATATGCTCGAGACTGGGAGACAGGAACAGCAGGGAGTCACTCAACTGCTCGAGACTGGGACACAGGAACAGGAGGGAGACGCTCAAATGCTCGAGACTGGGACACAGCAACAGGAGAGAGTCATTCAACTGCTCGAGACTGGGACACAGGAACAGGAGGCAGTCACTCAACTGCTCGAGCCTGGGACACGGGAAGAAGAGGGAGTCATTCAACTACTCGAGACTGCGACACAGGAACAGGAGGGAGTCGCTCAACTGCTCGAGACTGCGACACAGGAACAGGAAGCAGTCACTCAACTGCAGGAGACTGGGACACTGGAACAGGAGGGAGTAATTCAACTGCTCGAGACTGGGACACAGGAACAGGAGGGAGTCATTCAACTGCTCAAGACTGGGACACAGGAAGAGGAGGGAGTCGTTCAACTGTTCGAGACTGGGACACAGGAACAGGTGGGAGTCACTCAACTGCTCGAGACTGGGGCACAGGAACAGGAGGGAGTCATTCGAATGTTCGAGACTGGGAGACAGGAACAGGAGGCAGTCACTCAGCATGCTCGAGACTGGGACACAGGGACAGAAAGCAGTCACTCAACTGCAGGAGACTGGGACACAAAACCAGGAGGGAGTAATTCAACTGCTCAAGACTGGGACACAGGACCAGGAGGGAGTCGTTCAACTGTTCGAGACTGGGGCACAGGAACAGGAGGGAGTCATTCAATTGCTCGGGACTGGGGCACAGGACAGGAAGCAGTCACTCAACTGCTCGAGACTGGTGCACAGGAACAGGTGGGAGTCATTCGAAGGTTCGAGACTGGGAGACAGGAACAGGAGGGAGTCACTCAACATGTTCGAGACTGGGACATAAGGGCCGGAAGGAGTCATTCAACTGCTCGAGACTGGGACCCAGGAACAGGAGGGAGTCACTCACCTGCTCGAGACTGGGACACAGTGACAGGAAGCAGTCACTCAACTGTAGGAGACTGGGACACAGGAACAGGGGGGAGTCATTAAACTTCTCGAGACTGGGGCACAGGAACAGGAGGCAGTCACTCAACTGCTCGAACCTGGGACACAGGAACAGGAACAGTCACACAACTGCTCGAGACTGGGACACAGGAACAGGAGGCAGTCACTCAACCGCTCGAGACTGGGACACAGGAACAGGAGGCAGTCACTCAACTGCTCGAGACTGGGACACAGGAACAGGAGGGAGTCACTCAACTGCTCGAGACTGGGGCACAGGAACAGGAGGGTGTCATTCCACTGCTCGAGACTGCGACACAGGAACAGGAGGGAGTCACTCAACTGTTCGAGACTGCGACACAGGAACAGGAGGGAGTCACTCAAATGCTCTAGACTGGGACACAGGAACAGGAGGGAGTCACTCAAATGCTCGAGACTGGGACACAGGAACAGGAAGGAGTCAGTGAACTGCTCGAGACTGGGACGCAGGAACAGAAGGGAGACGCTCAAATGCTCGAGACTGGGACACAGCAACAGGAGAGAGTCATTCAACTGCTCGAGACTGGGACTCAGGTACAGGAGGGAGTCACTCACCTGCTCGAGACTGGGACACAGGAACAGGAGGGAGTCATTCAACTACTCGAATCTGGGACACAGGAAAAGGAGGCAGTCAGTCAACTGCAGGAGACTGGGACACAGGAACAGGAGGGAGTAATTGAACTGCTCGAGACTGGGACACAGGAAGAGGAGGGAGTCATTCAACTACTCAAGACTGGGACACAGGAAAAGGAGGGAGTCGTTCAACTGTTCGGGACTGGGACACAGGAACAGGAGGGAATCACTCAACGGCTCGAGACTGGGACACAGGGACAGGAAGCAGTTACTCAACTGCTCGAGACTGTGGCACAGGAACAGGAGGGAGTCATTCGAATGTTCGAGACTGGGAGTCAGGAACAGGAGGGAGTCACACAACATGCTCAAGACTGGGACACAGGGACAGAAAGCTGTCACTCAACTGCAGGAGACTGGGACACAGGAACAGGAGGGAGTAATTCAACTGCTCGAGACTGGGACACCAGAAGAGGAGGGAATTATTCAACTGCTCAAGACTGGGACACAGGAACAGGAGGGAGTCGTTCAACTGTTCGAGACTGGGACACAGGAACAGGAGGGAGTCACTCAACTGCTCGAGACTGTGACACAGGGACAGGAAGCAGTCAGTCAACTGCTCGAGTCTGGGGCACAGGAACAGGAGGGAGTCATTCGAATGTTCGAGACTGGGAGACAGGAACAGGAGGGAGTCATTCGAATGTTCGAGACTGGGAGACAGGAACAGGGGGGATTCATTCAACTGCTCGAGACTGGGACACAGGAACAGGAGGGAGTCACTCAACTGATCGAGACTGGGACACAGTGACAGGAAGCAGTCACTCAACTGTAGGAGACTGGGACACAGGAACAGGGGGGAGTCATTAAACTTCTCGAGACTGGGGCACAGGAACAGGAGGCAGTCACTCAACTGCTCGAACCTGGGACACAGGAACAGGAACAGTCACACAACTGCTCGAGACTGGGACACAGGAACAGGAGGCAGTCACTCAACCGCTCGAGACTGGGACACAGGAACAGGAGGCAGTCACTCAACTGCTCGAGACTGGGACACAGGAACAGGAGGGAGTCACTCAACTGCTCGAGACTGGGGCACAGGAACAGGAGGGTGTCATTCCACTGCTCGAGACTGCGACACAGGAACAGGAGGGAGTCACTCAACTGTTCGAGACTGCGACACAGGAACAGGAGGGAGTCACTCAAATGCTCTAGACTGGGACACAGGAACAGGAGGGAGTCACTCAAATGCTCGAGACTGGGACACAGGAACAGGAAGGAGTCAGTGAACTGCTCGAGACTGGGACGCAGGAACAGAAGGGAGACGCTCAAATGCTCGAGACTGGGACACAGCAACAGGAGAGAGTCATTCAACTGCTCGAGACTGGGACTCAGGTACAGGAGGGAGTCACTCACCTGCTCGAGACTGGGACACAGGAACAGGAGGGAGTCATTCAACTACTCGAATCTGGGACACAGGAAAAGGAGGCAGTCAGTCAACTGCAGGAGACTGGGACACAGGAACAGGAGGGAGTAATTGAACTGCTCGAGACTGGGACACAGGAAGAGGAGGGAGTCATTCAACTACTCAAGACTGGGACACAGGAAAAGGAGGGAGTCGTTCAACTGTTCGGGACTGGGACACAGGAACAGGAGGGAATCACTCAACGGCTCGAGACTGGGACACAGGGACAGGAAGCAGTTACTCAACTGCTCGAGACTGTGGCACAGGAACAGGAGGGAGTCATTCGAATGTTCGAGACTGGGAGTCAGGAACAGGAGGGAGTCACACAACATGCTCAAGACTGGGACACAGGGACAGAAAGCTGTCACTCAACTGCAGGAGACTGGGACACAGGAACAGGAGGGAGTAATTCAACTGCTCGAGACTGGGACACCAGAAGAGGAGGGAATTATTCAACTGCTCAAGACTGGGACACAGGAACAGGAGGGAGTCGTTCAACTGTTCGAGACTGGGACACAGGAACAGGAGGGAGTCACTCAACTGCTCGAGACTGTGACACAGGGACAGGAAGCAGTCAGTCAACTGCTCGAGTCTGGGGCACAGGAACAGGAGGGAGTCATTCGAATGTTCGAGACTGGGAGACAGGAACAGGAGGGAGTCATTCGAATGTTCGAGACTGGGAGACAGGAACAGGGGGGATTCATTCAACTGCTCGAGACTGGGACACAGGAACAGGAGGGAGTCACTCAACTGATCGAGACTGGGACACACGGACAGGAAGCAGTCACTCAACTGCAGGAAACTGGGACACAGGAACAGCGGGGAGTCACTCAACATGCTCGAGACTGGGACACAGTTACAAGAGGGAGTCATTCAACTGCTCGAGACTGGGACACAGGAACAGGAGGGAGTCATTCAACTGCTCGAGACTGGGACACAGGAACAGGAGGGAATATCTCAACTGCAGGAGACTGGGACACTGGAACAGGAGGGAGTAATTCAACTGCTCGAGACTGGGACACAGGAACAGGAGGGAGTCATTCAACTGCTCAAGACTGGGACACAGGAAGAGGAGGGAGTCGTTCAACTGTTCGAGACTGGGACACAGGAACAGGTGGGAGTCACTCAACTGCTCGAGACTGGGGCACAGGAACAGGAGGGAGTCATTCGAATGTTCGAGACTGGGAGACAGGAACAGGAGGCAGTCACTCAGCATGCTCGAGACTGGGACACAGGGACAGAAAGCAGTCACTCAACTGCAGGAGACTGGGACACAAAACCAGGAGGGAGTAATTCAACTGCTCAAGACTGGGACACAGGACCAGGAGGGAGTCGTTCAACTGTTCGAGACTGGGGCACAGGAACAGGAGGGAGTCATTCAATTGCTCGGGACTGGGGCACAGGACAGGAAGCAGTCACTCAACTGCTCGAGACTGGTGCACAGGAACAGGTGGGAGTCATTCGAAGGTTCGAGACTGGGAGACAGGAACAGGAGGGAGTCACTCAACATGTTCGAGACTGGGACATAAGGGCCGGAAGGAGTCATTCAACTGCTCGAGACTGGGACCCAGGAACAGGAGGGAGTCACTCACCTGCTCGAGACTGGGACACAGTGACAGGAAGCAGTCACTCAACTGTAGGAGACTGGGACACAGGAACAGGGGGGAGTCATTAAACTTCTCGAGACTGGGGCACAGGAACAGGAGGCAGTCACTCAACTGCTCGAGCCTGGGACACAGGAACAGGAACAGTCACACAACTGCTCGAGACTGGGACACAGGAACAGGAGGCAGTCACTCAACCGCTCGAGACTGGGACACAGGAACAGGAGGCAGTCACTCAACTGCTCGAGACTGGGACACAGGAACAGGAGGGAGTCACTCAACTGCTCGAGACTGGGGCACAGGAACAGGAGGGTGTCATTCCACTGCTCGAGACTGCGACACAGGAACAGGAGGGAGTCACTCAACTGTTCGAGACTGCGACACAGGAACAGGAGGGAGTCACTCAAATGCTCTTGACTGGGACACAGGAACAGGAGGGAGTCACTCAAATGCTCGAGACTGGGACACAGGAACAGGAAGGAGTCAGTGAACTGCTCGAGACTGGGACGCAGGAACAGAAGGGAGACGCTCAAATGCTCGAGACTGGGACACAGCAACAGGAGAGAGTCATTCAACTGCTCGAGACTGGGACTCAGGTACAGGAGGGAGTCACTCACCTGCTCGAGACTGGGACACAGGAACAGGAGGGAGTCATTCAACTACTCGAATCTGGGACACAGGAAAAGGAGGCAGTCAGTCAACTGCAGGAGACTGGGACACAGGAACAGGAGGGAGTAATTGAACTGCTCGAGACTGGGACACAGGAAGAGGAGGGAGTCATTCAACTACTCAAGACTGGGACACAGGAAAAGGAGGGAGTCGTTCAACTGTTCGGGACTGGGACACAGGAACAGGAGGGAATCACTCAACGGCTCGAGACTGGGACACAGGGACAGGAAGCAGTTACTCAACTGCTCGAGACTGGGGCACAGGAACTGGAGGGAGACATTCGAATGTTCGAGACTGGGAGTCAGGAACAGGAGGGAGTCACACAACATGCTCAAGACTGGGACACAGGGACAGAAAGCTGTCACTCAACTGCAGGAGACTGGGACACAGGAACAGGAGGGAGTAATTCAACTGCTCGAGACTGGGACACCAGAAGAGGAGGGAATTATTCAACTGCTCAAGACTGGGACACAGGAACAGGAGGGAGTCGTTCAACTGTTCGAGACTGGGACACAGGAACAGGAGGGAGTCACTCAACTGCTCGAGACTGTGACACAGGGACAGGAAGCAGTCAGTCAACTGCTCGAGTCTGGGGCACAGGAACAGGAGGGAGTCATTCGAATGTTCGAGACTGGGAGACAGGAACAGGAGGGAGTCATTCGAATGTTCGAGACTGGGAGACAGGAACAGGGGGGAGTCATTCAACTGCTCGAGACTGGGACACAGGAACAGGAGGGAGTCACTCAACTGATCGAGACTGGGACACACGGACAGGAAGCAGTCACTCAACTGCAGGAAACTGGGACACAGGAACAGCGGGGAGTCACTCAACATGCTCGAGACTGGGACACAGTTACAAGAGGGAGTCATTCAACTGCTCGAGACTGGGACACAGGAACAGGAGGGAATATCTCAACTGCGCGAGACTGGGACACAGGAACAGGAGGGAGTCGTTCAACTGTTCGAGACTGGGACACAGGAACAGGTGAGAATCACTCAAATGCTCGAGTCTGGGGCACAGGAACAGGAGGGAGTCATTCGAATGTTCGAGACTGGGAGACAGGAACAGGTGGGAGTCATTCAACTGCTCGAGACTGGGACACAGGAACAGGAGGCAGTCACTCAACTGCTTGAGACTGCGACACAGAAACAGGAGGGAATCACTCAACTGCTCAAGTCTGGGACACAGGAACAGGAGGGAGTCACTCAACTGCTCGAAACTGCGACACAGGGAAATCTCGAGGCAAGTGAGTCCCGAGGATCCTGTTACGCAGGAACACCTCGAGAGAAGGGGAGTTTGCTTGGAACAAACAGAAATATATGAATATGTTGCATTCGTGGTCCACACAATCCTGCCCCAACATTCGCTAAGACCACGGCTGATCTAATTGTGATTTCCTCATTCCATTTTACGGAGACTGTCCTCTCTGCAGCCTCTGCTCCATTTGTTGGTCATCTTGCAGACCCAATGCTGCAACAACAGTAACCATGACTCATCCAGAGGGTCGGGTCTAACCGGATGAGTCTGCATTTGAACGGTCCAATAACAGGAATGAAAACATAAAATAAAGGTATTGCCAGATGTTTAGTTCTCTCACATTCACAATCCAACTCACATAACCAGCCCAACCATTATACTTTCAGGATGGAGCACTGTGAAGATATGGCTAGCGTACTACTGAATGCAACCCAGCAATATCCAGAATGGAAATCTGTGCAGCCCACGCCAATGCTTAATATTTAATCATGGGCTAATTATCCAGCTTGGGGAGCTCTGCAGACTGCACTGGTTCATTCATATATAAACCCAGGCTGTTGCATTGTTCGGTAACACTGTGTTAGATCGCTGCCCAGTGTGGGGAAACTTGCAGCCAATGTTGAAAGTGACAGGATGTGCAGCTCCCATCTATTTACAGATCCATATCTCCACTGTGCCTTGACAAGGGGTGCCGTGGATGTGAAAATCACTGCGACGTAGAGATGTAAATGCAAACAGTTTAAGTAACAATAGTTCTGATTAAGGCGAGTATCACACCAGTATTTAAAGTTGAAATACCTGAGATAATATCCAGTGAGGTTTCGTGAATGGTACAAAGCAGTTGGAAGGGGATGGTAATGTTATAGTGGTTGCACTAAAATCAACAATGTGAATTAGAGGAGCAAATATGCTGGGGGACTGGGGAGACTTGCAGGAACAATAGGGTTTTTATGATAGTTGATTTAAATTTTCCTAACATAGACTGGGGCTTCCAGATGGTTAAGAAATTAGATGGAACGTAATTTGTTCAGTGTGTTCAGCAAAGTTTCCACAATCAATATATAGAGTATCGTACTCGGGAAGGGACAAACTCGACCTACTGTTGGGAAATAGGGCAGGATAGGTGAAGGAGATAAAGTGGGGGAGAATTTTGGTAAAAGTGATCAGAGTTGTATTAATTTTAAAATAGTTATGGTAGGGACAAAATTGGTCGACAGATACAAGTTCTAAATTGGGGCAAGGCGTATGTTGTTGGAGTTACACAGGAGATTGCAGGGGATGATTGGAGTTGTTTGCTTCCAGGTAAAAGGATCTCGGGCAAGTGGGAGGGATTTAAAAGTGAGATAGCTCGAGTTCAAGGTTTCCATTTTCCTGTGAGGGTGAAGGTGATGTGAGACTGGAAGAGAGAACCCTGGATGTCAAGAGATATTGAGGCTCTGACCAGAAAAAAGGAGGTGTGGCTCATGTTCAGGCAGTTCGTATCAAGGGAATCCCTGGAGGTATACAGGGGGATAGAGGAGTTTACTGAAGAAGGAAATCAGCAAGGCCATAACGGGGTGTGGGATAGTCTTGGCTGAGAAGATTAGAGTGAATCCAAATTCAGTATAGTAAAGATAAAGAGCAACTAGAGAGAATAGGATGATTTAAAATCCAAAATAGACATGCATGTGTAAAACCTCAAGAGATGGGTGAAGTCCTCAATTTCCCCTCTCTGTTTGCCATGAAGAAAGACATGAAGATCTGTGACCTTTAGGAGGTTGGTTTTCATATCTTGGGACTGTCCATATCACAGGAGAAAGTGAGGTCTGCAGCTGCTGGAGATCAGAGCTGAAAATGTGTTGCTGGAACAGCACAGCAGGTCAGGCAGCATCCAGTTGCAATTTGGTTAGCTTGATAAAGAGTTGCTTCTGCTACCAAATAAAAGAGCTAAACCCGCCAATATGTCTCCTAAATACCTATGTGGGAAACATCAAAGGAAGCATTCACACGAGATATAGTAAATGAGGAAGGACATTCTTTAATAAGAGCTATCCAACCTAGCCAGGATATTGGAAGTGCCTCCCATCTTTGAAGGTCTTGTTTAATTTTGTCAAATAAATGGACAAAGTTCACGTTAAATAAATGATCAAAGACGGATGTAATGAATATATCAAAATTGGGAAACCCTCCCCCCTCCCCCCACACCCCCTGTGACCATTTAAAAGGAAACCAGGATTTGCCCTCATCAGGTATTTCCCCAAGACCTCCCACAGGCATGGCCTGCAACGTTGTAAAATTAATCATAGAGCCCGAAAAGGCGACAAACGAATTATTGCATTGCGTCACGTGAGCTGCCTAACTTGCGGGATTTGACAAAAACATAAGACCATCTGCATACAACATAATTTTATGTGACTTTTATCCCACTTCTGGGGCAGGTATGTTGGGGTAATATTCCCAGTTGTGCAGGATGCCACCGAATCTAAGATTGTTCAGCGATTTCTGCGGGTTAAAGAAGAAAATAAATTCCCTACTTGTGAGGTAGATCTGCCTCCAGACATCCACCAGCTGTAGTTCTAGACACAAATCCATTAATTGCTTACATTATAACGAGGGTATTGGGGGACCTTTGGACATTCTGTCCATCGTGGGGCCATAAGACAGTCGAAATCTCTTTCTACAATCATGTGCCATGATGCAAGATAACTGAATTTGGAAAATGCATCTTCCAGGGTTTTAAGAGGGTGCACCGCTTGGCAATAAACATTTAAAATACTGTATTAATTCTCGTAGTTCAAGACTTTGCGGTTATGATCCTTCCATGGGTGTTAATGCAATCTAGTAATTTAAATGGAAGATTATTCCTATCCATTATGACTTTCCCCCGACTCTTAGTATTAAAAGACGAGAAATAAACCCGATCAAACCCGCCCTGCTGTAACGTCAAATGTTCCTTGTCATCAAGGTGCATCTCCTGCAATAGGACAACTCTCTCTTTTTTGAGACGAGAAAGTATATTTTTCCTCTTGACTGGCTCCCCTTAATGTTCCAGGTACACCATTTTAGCACATCATTATCCATAACACACTGCAGCAACATTTGAACTCTAGAGAATTTCATATCGAATTACACATCGCTGATCATTAATGACAAAAGACTCATCGAGCCTTAAATCTGTACAAATTAAAGCTACTGCAACTAACAAGCTCTCAAAACTTTCCAAAGCTAAAAACATAAAAGAGAACGAAACAAAATTCAAAGTGCCAATGACACTTGATAGGGTTTTTACGCACCCTTGCCTCCCCCCCCCCCCCCCCCCCCCACCCACCCCCGGACCGAATGGGGACGCTGACGGCCGAGGTCTCTGTTCTACAACACTGACAAAGGCCCTGCTTTTAATTGTAAAGGCCCTGCTCTTGTTTGATTTACCAAATCCAGTACCTCGCATTAATCCAAACTAAACTCCATATGCCACCCCTCAGCCCAGTAAGTGATATTACTGCCACCTCACCTTCCCTGTTTTATTTTAAAATTCCCTCCCCCTCTCCAGGAGGCCTGCACACTCCGGCCTTGATTTTCACAAAGACCCTGAGCTTGGTTTGCCTTCTGTGGTTAGGGGGAGGTGGGACAGATTGCTGACACAGTCAGTGGGGAGGCGAGGCTGGACAGTAATCAGCGGCCTGGTATCATTTCATGGTTTTAAGAAGAAGGCAGTCACACGTGAGAGTTGGGTAATACTGATCGGTGCTTATGGTCTTTTTCCGTCTCTGGTGTTCAGTAATGAAAATCTATTCGAGACCCTTCATTGTGCAGAGTGTGTCTGCAGGACTTCTTTCCCTAATATTGCAGACTACAGATAATAGCGATTAAAGCTGTTCATAGTTAACTTCGACGGCACAGCACGTACACTCAACAAAGTAAAAACAATGACTGTAGATGCTGGAAACCAGATTCTGGATTCATGGTGCTGGAAGAGCACAGCAGTTCAGGCAGCATCCAAGAAGCAGTAAAATCGACGTTTCGGGCAAAAGCCCTTCATTAGGAAGGGCTTTTGCCTGAAACGTCGATTTTACTGCTCCTCGGATGCTGCCTGATCTGCTGTGCTCTTCCAGCACCACTCATCCCGTATACTCAACTTCCTACAGTTGAGACAAATATTTTGCCTTTGTTTAACAATAGAAAGTTTTTTTGTCTAATTCAGTAAAGGTAACCTGATTATAATAAATCCACACCGAGCTGAAAGCTGACACTTTAAATATGACCGAAAATCTGGACATAGTAGTGTCGTGGGTAATGTCCCTGCATCTGAGCCAGAGGTATGGATTTGATTCCTGAACATGCGTGGTGGTGTTCCAAGCTCTGGACTAGAAGTTCTGGATTCAAGTCCTACCTGTTGCAGAGGTATGTCCCAGCATATCAGAACAGGCTGATGAACAAACACACGGGAGAATAATGTTACAGCTTTATGGTTATTGCCCAGTGATGCTCGTGTCCCTACCTCTGGGCACAAAGGTCTGGGTGCAAATCCCACAGAAGTGTTTCATAACACGCCTGAACAAACTAATTAAAACCGATTTAGAATTGTGGCTTGATGGAGAAGGAAGAGGTGTCAGTATTGCATTTCAGAATTTAAGCCCAGGATGATTTAAAGCACAGCCATCCGTGTTGATTGGAGTCACATTTTGCAGCAGTAAAGGGTTATAAAATCAAAATGATTATGGTTAGGGTGAGTAGTCAGCTTTTTCCCCAGATTGGGGCGAACAAACCTAGAGGGCATTGGTTAAAATTGAGAGGGGAAAGATTTGAACGAGCGCACGAGCACCATTTCACACAGAGGGTGGTGTACGTCTGGAATGAGCTGCCAGAGGAAGTGGTGGAGGCTGGTACAAATACAGCATGTAAAAGGCATCTGGATGCTGACAGACCTGCCGAGCTTTTCCAGCAATTTCTGTATTTGTTGCAAAATGCATTCATTTTAACACAATATTCTGAATACATTAAACATTTTATTTTCTAATGATGCAGCGACATATAAACATATCTTCAAATCGACCGAGACCATTTTCTGGTAAGGGTATGGCACTGTGTATGACAGCAACAATGATGCACCTACATGGAACAGGGAATGTGATGGAGACATAGTTTGGAGAATGTACAAGGAGACCTCACATGTTTGGGAGAGGATGACATTACTGTGTGATTCAGCTCAGAGAGAGAGAAAATGTAATCTGCCTGATTACACTCTCTCTCCTTCATTATTCCTCATGACAGCAATATGTGCTAGCTAAAACAAAAAATCTACAGTCATTGTTACCATTCTTGTTTTTAAAGAATCCCTACAGTGTGCAAACAGGCCCTTCGGCACAAAACGTCCATACCAACCTTCTCAGGCTTGCTCCCTGACATTTACGCCGACCGATGCACCGAACCGAGAAACCCCTGAACACTTTGGACAAATTATCATGACCAATCCATCTAACCAGCACAGCTTTGGACTGTGGAAGGAAACTGGAGCAACCATTAGAAGGGGAGAATGTGCAACCTCTGCACAAGTAGTCACCCGAGTCTGGAACTGAACGCAAGGCCCTGGTGCTGTGAGGCAGCAGTGCTAACAACTGAGCCACTGTGATACCCTTGGGCGATCTTTGGCCAGAATTCATGGGAATCTCTTCACTGCCTTATACAAAGGGAATTCAGCCAAATCCAAATGTTCCAGGATGAAGCCCCATTGCTAACAGCTTGTATGAGTCGAATGCCTTCAGAAGCAGAATAACATTTTGAACAATCTCTCTGGATCATAAAGGTGCTATTTGAGCAGATTAAAAAAAAACTTGCCTGACTTGTTGCTAAAACTGACATTGACCCACTCTGAGACCGATATCATCGGACATATCACCAACCTGGTTACATTTGACATGTGTTGTGAGCAGTGGAGCATTGGGAATGGAAAAGGTAGCAGTGACCCCAAAAGTCGGGGAACTATAGACCGGTGAGCCTGATGTCAGTGGTGGGGAAGTTGTTGTAGGGGATACTGAGGGACAGGATTTACATACATGTTTATGTCGAAACGTCGATGCTCCTGCTCCTTGGATGCTGCCTGACCTGCTGTGTTTTTCCAGCAACACATTTTCAGCTCAAACATTTGGGAAGGCAAGGGCTGATCGGGGTTGTCAACGTGGCTTTCTGCATGGGAAATCATGTCTCATTAATTTGATTGAGTTTTATGAAGAGGTGACAAAGAAGATTGATGAAGGCAGTTTGGTAGACATTGTCTACATGGACCTCAATAAGGTGTTCACAACATTCCGATTGGTAGGCAGATGAGTAAGGTTCGGTCACACGAGATACAGAGGAAGCTAGTCACAATTGGCTTGAAGGAAGAGGGATATTTTTCAGACTGGAGGCTTGTGAGCAGCATAAATGATGATAATTGCATTTCATCATTTATGTAAATGATTTAGATGTGCATATTGGGGCCAGAGTTAGTAAGGTTACAGATTATATCAGAAAGGTGGTGTAGTAGATTATCTCAGAGTACAACGAGATCACAATTAGATGGGACAAAGGGACAAGGAGTGACAGATGTAGTTACATTTAGATAAATACGAAGTTTTGCATTTTGGGAAGGCAAATCAGGGCAGAAATTATACACTTAATTGTAAGGTCCTGGGGCGTGTTGTCGATCAAAGGGACATAGGGCTGCAGGTACATAGTTCCTTGAAAGTGGAGTCGCAGGTAGACAGAGTGGTGCTGACCACATTTGACACATTTGCCTTAATCAGTCAGAGCATTGAGTATAGGAGTTGTGGTGGCATGTTGCCTCTGTACAGGATGTTGGTGAGGCCACTTTAAGAAAACTGCGTACAACCCAGTTGCAGAACTGGAGGTTTGAGCTTCAGGGAAAGGTTGATTAGGTTGAGGTGTTTCCCCCTGGAGTGTCAGAGGCTGAAGGGTGACATTATAGAGATTTATAGAATCATTAGAGGCATGGATATTCTGAACAGCCATGTTCTGCTCCCCAAGATAGGGGGGGTTCAGAACAAGAGGGCATAGTGTGAAAATGAGAGGGCGAATAATTTAGAATGGACCTGAAGATAAATGTTTCACACAGAGAGTGGTGTGTGCACAGAAAGTTTTGTCAGAGGAAGTGGTGAAGGCGGCTACAATCGCACATTTAAATTGTATCTGAAAGAGGAGGGATATTGGCCAAATGCTGGCAAATGAGTCAAGGTCATATTTGATATCTGACCGGAATGAACAGGTTGGACTAACGGGTCTGTTTCCGTTCTACATGACTGTCAGATTCTATAAGAGGGATGTCGAAATATTCTGAAAGGACCTTTCAAGTGGGAATTCTCTTCACTGGAAGTTTATCCTGCCTCTATGTTCATATGGATTGAAAGCTGTTTAATTAAATATTTGACAGGGAAGTGAGTCACGTGTAATAGTGTACAGACAGGAAAGTGGGGCTGAGTCCACAATATTAGTGCCTTGTGAAGAAGGCTCAACATATCTAATGTCCCACTCCTGCTCCTCAGTCCCATGTTTCTGTATTCCATCCAGTCCGCATACCTGCTAGATAGGAGAGGTTGGAGGCCACTTACTCCTATAACCTGTTGCACAGAAACAGAGGAGACCATTCAGACTCTCAAGACTGTCACACACGCTTTGAAGTGATTTGGGAAATGCAATTGGAAAATCCAGGCTGGGTATGAAAGAGGCCCCCCATCTCTCTTTACAGAGCTTCCCCTCTCTGCAACTTGTGCTTCATTTGTTGGTCATGTTTAGACCCAGATTCACTGAGAATACAGCCGCCATATCTCACCCAGAGATGGCTCACAAAATCCTCCGGTCTCCCTGCCTGCAACATTCCATAACAGACATTCATGAAAATAACACCCACTAACTTTCCAAAAACAGAATGTGAGAACATCAGACACAGGAACAGGTCGTTCACTCCCCAGGCCTGCTTTGCCCTTCACTAAGATCATGACTGATCTGCTCTCTGTTTCAAATCCACTTTCATTCCCAATTCATCATTGCCCTCAACTCTCTGACAGATCAATATCCATCTACCTCCTCTTCAAATATGTTCAGTCATCTTGATCCCCAACACTCTTGAGAAGAGAAATCCTGACATTCAATCCCATCTGTTTGAAGAAAACACTTGCTTCTCCTATATCATGGCTTATTGATGTGAACAAAAGAGGTTGAGACAAGGGTTCAGGTAAAAATGACTGGCCCTGATATCAAGGCAGTGGTTGACGTGTGCTGACATCAAGGAGCTTAACAAAACTGGACTTAATGGGAATCAGAGTAAACTCTCCGGTGTTTGGAGTCAAACATGGCACAAAGGAAGATGTTCATCCATTCAGCCCATTGACACTATTGGAGAAGAACAGGGACAGCCGATTCAGTGCCCCTATTACTCAGGAAGAGAAGGAGTCTAGTGTGATGGACGACACGAGAGCCCCTCGAAAATATTGGAAGGCGGTAACCCAGACTCTAATTTTTTAATTTATTTTAATGGAAATGTAAACTGTCTGTCCCAAATGCAATGTGACAGTTCAAACTACTCGGTGTGAAGCTAAACACTATTTATTGAAACACGAAAGTTAAAATGAAAGCAAAGAAAGAGGAATTTAGAAAAACGTAATTCTATTGGACAAGTTAACAGAATAACAAATCTAGGAACTATTACGAATGAACTGTTCCAGTATAGGAAAATCCCTTAAACACAGCCCCTGGCAGAAAGGAATATTCAGACACAGATTGTCACAAACATTTCTCCAATCCAGGAATTAAAAACAGCACCAAGAGAAAATTCAGAGAGAGTAGCAACCAGGAGATAGTCAGTGAAGCTTCCAACTCTGTGGGGACCCCAATAGTTTCTGAAGCTACTGAGAAACCAAAACCCAGAGATCGTAATTTGTCAGAGCTGGTCACACCCATTCAGGCTGCACTAAAATAAACACACGGTCTCTCTTGCTGTTTACTCAAGTGGTCTTAACTAGCCAGCTTGGTAATGATCATACAATCTGTCTCTTAACAGAAACCAGGACAAAATGACCTCTTAAAACTGCATCATCATCACACTTGTCAGCACTTCGAACTGTCAAGCAGGAACCAGGGGTAACCCAATCCGGCCCTTGGCCCTGTCCAATCGGATGAGGAAGAAGCCATTCAGTCCCTTGGGTCACTTACACAGCAATGGGATGAGGCTATTCAGCCCCTTGAGTCACTTTCACAGGAACAGTAAGAGGCCATTTTGGTTTCTCAGTAGCTTCAGAAACTATTGGGGTCCCCACAGAGTTGGAAGCTTCACTGACTATCTCCTGGTTGCTACTCTCTCTGAATTTTCTCTTGGTGCTGTTTTTAATCCATGGAGTCAACCTTCCATGCCCAAAGTAATGTCCCAACAACGTCACCTCTGCCTTCGCGAATTCTGTTTTCACTAAGTTTATGACCAAGTTTGCTTCTTGTAATCGTTCAAAATGCTCTGACTTTTGAGGTTTCAATCACTTGTTAAAGATCACAACATCATACAAATAAGCTGCACAATTTCTTCATCTGGCCACAACTCTGTTCCTGAGTCTTAAATGTGTCTGGAGCATTATGCATTCACATGACATTCGATAACTTTTTTTGTCATATCCGGTATCTTTATCTGATAGTTTAACCAACTCAACAAGTTTGTTAACTTGAAAGGGACCAGTAAACCTGGCTTTGAAGAGGTTTCCTACCACTGGTGGCAATACTAATACGTCATCACCATGGGAAATTGTTAAAGTTTCAGAGTTTGTATCTGCCACCTGCTTCATTCTATGCTGTGCCCTCTTCAGGTGCTGTTTAGTAACTCACCTACTCCATCTTATTTCTCGCTCACCTTCGATACATAATCCAAGTGTAAGATCACTGACTTAGGTCCTGCCAATTTATATTTAATTAATTTCAAAAGGCCTCTCACTTTATGTACGGATATTAACTCAAAGGGTATAAACTGAGTAGATTTATTTGGGGCATCTCTAATGGTAAACCATATAATGGGATGCCTTTATTCCAATCATTCGGGTAATTCTGACAGTACGCTGTTAATATTGTCTTCAGCATCTGATGCCAACTTTCCAAGACTCCCTGGGATTCGGTTTTGGAATGCACTTGATTTAAACTGCTGTATGCCGAAGCTATCCATGACGCCCTTAAACAACTGTGCGGTAAAATGAGACCCTTGGTCTGACTGAATCACACTGTGTAGCCCACAGTGAGTAAAGAAAGCTACTTACCCCTCCACCTCCCTTTTTGCCTTAACATCCCCCAATGGAATTATCCCTGGAAATCGAGTAGACACATCCATTATGATTAGCAGATATTGCTTTCCACTTTTATTTTAGAAAGGAGAGCTCCACAATTAATGATAACCCACGTGAAAGGCTTCTTCGAATACAGGAATTGGCAACAACGGTGCTGGTTTTATAACTGCCTGTGACCTACCTACCATTTGGCATGTATGACATGTACAACAAAAATTAGCCACGTCCTTGTGCATTCCAGCCACTAGAAATGCTTTAGCCTGAGTCTTCCGTGCATCAACGCCTTTGGCTTTTTCTTTCGGTTTTCCTTCCTGTTGTTACGTATGACAGTGGGATCTCATTACTACATAGTCTGGAAAAATCCCTGGGTATTTTTCTTTTAATTTCCCAGTTCCGTAGTTTTACTTTGACTTCTCCGCCACAAGGGGTGCCTCTCCCACATTGAATCCTGCTAAATCATTCCCAAGAACAAACTGTATTCCTGGAACTGACACTCTATCACTCACTCTCACTGTTACTTCCCCAACCTTGATTTGGCACTCCAACATAATATTACGCAAGAGAATGCTTACTTTCTGTCCCCATTCCACAAATTATCACGCTGTTGAGTAACATGTCAGAAAGAGTGAAAATACTTCCATCTCTTACTATTAGAGGCTGAGGGACAGTGCGGACTGCAGATGCTGGAGATCAGAGTTGAAAGATGTGGGGCTGGAAAAGCACAGCAGGCTGGCAGCATCCGAGGGGCAGGAGAGTTGACGTATCAGGCATACGTCCTTCATCAGGAAAGTGGGGGGTAATGGAGGGGGAAAGCGACTGAGAATTAAATAGGAGGGTGGGGCTGGAGCTGAGTGGAAGGGAGCTTGGAAGGCGATCAGTAGATGCAGGTCATGTCTGATGGTGAAAGGTCAGAGAGGAGGGTGAAGTGGATAGGTGGTAGGACAGCTGGAACCCTCAAACTATACAGCATCAACGTTGACTTCACCAATTTCCAAATCTCCCCATCCCCAGCCTCAACGCAGATCCAACCGTTCAACTTAGCTCTGCCCTCTTGAACTGTGCTAACTGTCCATCTTCCTTCCCACCGATCCACTCCACCCTCGCCTCCAACATATCGCAATCACTCCCACCTACATCTTCCCAACGTCTTTCCAGTGGCCCTCCCGCCAGCCCAGCTCGGACCCTCGTATTTATCTATGAGCCCCCTTGTCTCCCCGCCACATTCCTGACGATAGGTTTATGCCTGATATGTCGATTGTCCTGCTCTCCGATTGCTGCCTGATCTGTTGTGCCTTTCCAGCCCCTTACTTCTCAACTATTAGAGACTGAGCAGATCCCGTATCTTGTAAAATTATGACTTCTTGTCCTCCCCCGACATCCCGGTTTTCCTTATTAAGGTTTATCTACGGAGGCGAATTATTTATAGAGATCGGGCACTGACTCCATACACAGCCCCTGCCTAGGCTGTGCACTCTCCTGCAGCTCCTTTGCTCTACTTAGAGTCTCCTTTACCAGGTTCACCAATGCCACTGGCTTAAACCCCTTTATAACATCTTTTCCCAAAGTGTCTTCCTTGAATGCCTAGCACTGTGTGTCCCAGCTTACTGCAGTGAAAACAACATTTCCCAGGCCCTTCTTAAACCATCGGCACTGTTATTTTTATGTGTTCCACTACGTTATTGTAAGAACACCTGAGGCCTTTCACTTCCTTTCAACTCCTTGGACTTGTTTTTTCACCTGTGGTAAACTATTCGCAGTGTGCTTTTCTCTTTTTTGTAGTGTAGGATCCCCCCATCTCCCAATTTCTATCCCTCACAGGATGAAAATCCTCCCAGAAGCTAAATTTCATCTCATTCACCAATGCATACTCACGTGCCATTTCTGCCGTGCTTCTCACTTCTTGAACTTTCTGTTCATTCACATGAATTCTTACCATCTATGGACGTGAGTCTTTAAACTCCTCCAGCAGAATAATCTCCCTTCGAGCCTCGCAGGTCTTATCCATTTTTATGGCCTGCACCCTTCTATCAAAATGACTTTGTTTAATTCTTTCAAACTCAATATAAGTCTGACCTGTTTCTGTCTCTATATTTCTGAACCGCTGTCTATATTCTTCTAGTAGCAATTCAGAAGCACTCAAAATAGCCTGTTTGACATCTGCATAATCTCTTGCTCCCTCATGTGATAGCACTGCTCATAGCTCTCAAGCTGTGCCAACCATCTTTTCTGAACTAGCATTACCCACAGGTTCACTGGACATGCCATGTGCCAAGCAATTTCGCAAATGAAATAAAAAGGTTTTGGCATTTTTCTCACCGAAATATGGCAATGTATTAACACAGTTGTACACATCCCTACATTCTCCCTTCATCTTCATTCTGCTAATTTAACTTTCTTATCTCATTCCAAACTTCTGAATTTCAAATTCTCCCTCTCTTCCTTTTTCCTCTCTTTCTCTTTCTCTATCTTCTCTCTCTTTCAGTCTCTCTCTTTATCTTCTAACTGCAGTTGTCATTTTTGCAATTCAAGTTTTTTCGAACTCGACTACAGTTGCCTACTTCTCTGATACATCAAAGTGCTTGACCAACTCCATTATGATGACAGCTTTCCTTTTGTCTTTGGTGAAACCCAATTCTAATCTACATGTTAATTCTAAAAGTATGCCCTTCCTTTGTCTTTCTACACTTTCTTGGCAAATTTGGGTTCCATCTTCAAACCTCAGAACCTTTTTAGTAATATTAAAAGCCATTTATTTTAAATTAACCAACCACAAGGAAACAAAATTAAATGAATTTTCTCACCTGTTTTATTTGAAGATCTAGGTCACTAACTGCCAAGTGATGGAATCTGCTGGGACCTTTTGTACCCCAAATCTGTTCAAATCCGATACCACAAACCCTTAAACTGTTATGATGTCGATGTTAAACCCCTCTATTAATTAAACCACACACCCAGAAAAGCTCACCTCACCTCGTACTCTGTTAAAACATGAGTGACAAAGTAGTCGCAAATTCCACGATTAAGAGAAAAATAACAATTTATAAGTATGTATGTTAACTCGCTGAGCTTGAATGTTTGTTTTCAGATGTTTCGTCACCATGACTGGGTGACATCATCAGTGAGAGTCTCTGGTGACGCACTGGTGGTATGTCGTGTCTTTCTATTTCTAGTTCTTGGTTTCTTAAGTTGCGTGATGTCATTTCCAGTTTTTTTGTTCAAGGGAAGGTAGATGGGATCTAAATTGATGTGTTTATTGATGTACTTCTGGCTAGAATGCCATGCTTCTAAGAACTTTCGTGCGTGGCTTTGTCCTAGGAAGTGTGTGTTGTCACAGTCAACGTGGTGTCCTTCTTTTTCTGCATGTATGGAAACTAGTGATAGTGGGTCATGTCTTTTGGTAGCTAGCTGGTGTTCATATATCCTGCTAGCACGACAATAGGACAGTCTGAAATGGAGGAAAAATGATTTTTTATACACTGTTTAATCAGTGTGTGTTCAGATAAGGAAGATTGTTCATATGTGTCCAACACATTCTGAATGAACAACGGAGACACAGTTAACGAAAAATGATGCACACGATGTATAACATTTATAAAGCATTAAAACATTATTTGATCCTCATCTGAAGTGATACCTTCCCTTTCTGTCAACGTTACCCCTTTTTCTGGGATTTCCAAATCTACTCTCTCATTCTTATCAGGATGTGTGTTATAAATTCTTGCTTCTCATGTCCCAACCTATTTCAGTTAATCCCCTTTCTACCAGGAATTAGATATGTTGGCCTGCTGGGTTCTTTCCAAAGCTAGTGTCTGTCATATTGTTGGAGAGAAAAGTTATGGCATCAGACCCAGCATTTGAACATATTGCTCTGATGTAGATTCACTGTACAAAGGACCACTGCACACAGGAATTGCCAAAATATTTAGGGAAGTATATCTACTTCTTTCGATAATATAGTTTTCTCATTTTCCACATTTCCATGTCTATTTCCTCTCTCTCTCTCTCTCTCTCTCATTCTCCCTTTGTATCTAGTTAAGAAATCCCTCAGTCATTCTTCGTGGCCCATCTCTCGAAACTCCTTCTTTCAGTTTATACGCAATGTTTTCTTCAAGATGTAATGTGGTTATAATTAAGCAATGTAACTGCAAAGACATGTGGGAGGAGCTGGCCAGAGTTAATTGGAAGGGGAGCTGAGCAGGAAAGACCATGGAGCAGCAATAGCGGAAGTTTGTGGGAATTATTCGAAAGATAATACCAGAAATGCAACCTCAAGAATATGAAACATACTCATGGGAGGACAAGGCAGCCATGATTTACAAGGCATCAAACCAAAGGAGAAAATATACAATGTGGTGAAGATGATTGGGAATTCAGAGAATTCATTGGCTCTGAAACTAGGTAAGGCATCACTGACACTACAGAGCTCTTAATCATGATAAGGGAGAGAAACAGAGGAAACACATTCATTTCAAACACTGAAGATGGTATTTCGCGAGGAAAAAGATTCAGGTGAATTAAACATTTGAGTTAATATCAAGTAAATGCTTTTGCAGAATGTGTCAGATTGGAAGCAAGACCCGGGGAGACAGACCCTCAGCAGAATGAGAGTTTGAAAATGGAAGCATTTCCACATCAGAAACCAGGTTAGGTCACTGAGTGCAAGTCTGATGGGTGAATGGGTCTCAGTGAGAATTGGGGAACAGACAGCAGAATTGCATTGCAGATATTGCAGCTCGAAACTGCGTATTCATGCAGTGCTGTAGACCACAGCAGCGGGAGAAGCAGAACAGCCTTCAACCACAACCTGTAACTTTTTGCCAGGATGACACCTCAGTTTGCCATTACAATCAACACCATCCATAGCTCAGTGACGAGTGTGGGTGAACATGTCAGAGTCAGAATCACGTGAACCTTAACCTGATGCTAACTCATTAAAGCTACCAGACTTTACCAACAGATCTGAACGAAGCCCTGCAGTCCTGCCACATTCAGTCATAAATGGTGATGGACGATTAAACAAATTACTGGAGGAGAGGGTTCCACAAACATCCCCATCCTAAAAAATGGAACAGACCTGCACATCAGTGTAAAAGAGAAGGATGTTTTATCTGCACCATCCTCGGCCAGAAGTGTTGAGTCGATGATACACCTCACCCTCATCATGATGCCCACAAAATCACAGATGCCAGTTTCAACTAAGTCGATTTGCTGCATGTGGGAGGAAGAAACAGTTGAACACAATAGATACGACAAAGGCAATGTGTCCTGACCCCATTCCTGCAACAGGACTGAAGCCTTATGCTAAACAACAAGCCGTGTCCCTGAGGAATCTGTTTCAGTCCACCTCCAACTGTAACATCTCCCTGGTAATGTGGATAATTACTCAGCTATGTCCAGTCCCTTAAGAGGGGAATAATTACAATCTGACCAATTATCACCACCTCAGTCCCATCACGGCAATCAAATCGGTGGGAGTTCTTTTTGACAGAGATGCCAAGCAGCACAGAAACAACCTGCTCAGTGTGGTTTACAATAGGTCCCCATATGGAGATGGTGTTGTGGAAATGTCACTGGATTACTAATCCAGACCAGGCTAATGCTCCAGCAGCGGGTGCAACTTATAAACAATTAATGAAATATCGAGATCTAATATCTGGGATCAGTAATAGTGACCTTGAAGCCAATATGGATTGTCAACAGAATTTCCTTCTCCAATGTACTTTTCGGAAGTAAATCTCCCATGATTTCCTGGGCTGGGTTAAAAGTGACTCCAAACACCCTGACATGTGATAAACATTTCAATGGTCTCTGAAATGGCCAAGCAAAGCATTCATTTGTATCTAACTACTCAGAGGTCTGAAAGGATGAAACCGGACAGAACACCCGGCCTCAGCATCAGTTTCGGAAAAGGGAATGGGAACACAATCCTGTCGACCCTGCAGAGACCTTCTTCCTAACAGCTGAGAGCTTTTGACAACATTTACAGAGCTTTCACACAGACTGCACAGAAACAGCGGGAAAGGAGTAGATCATGCAACGCATTGAGCCTCCCCCATTGTAGTTCATGGAAAAAATCTCCTCAGTGCACTTACCCCACACTATATACATATCTGTTAATGTGAGTAACCTTGGAAAACTATAAAATAGGAGGTGCAGTAGTATGTTTGGTCCATCGAGTTTGCTACCCAACTCAATGAAATGATGGTTGGCCCTTTATTTCCACGCCGTATTCCTGCTCTCCCACCATCCCTTTACTGTCTCTAAATCCTTATTTATAATCAGTGTTTTGGTTTCCAGGTGCGAGCGAATTCCCCATGTTCACCAGTCAGTGAGTGCAGACATTTATTCTCATCTCAATGCAGAGTGACCTGCTTGTACCTAATACTGTGGCCCTTTGCTTTCGACGTCCCAGCCAGGGGAATTATCATCTCTGCTTTCAATCTGTCTCACCCTGTCAGAGCTTTATACATTTCATTGAGATCTCCACTCATTTTCCTAAACCCCATGGAATACTGGCCCAGTCACCCCAAACTCTGCTCCCAAAACAAGCCCGTCATCCCAGAGACCAGATTGCTCATCCTTCACTGCTCTCTATCAATGTCAGGTTTGTCCTTTATTAGGTAAGGAGACCAAACCTGCACACAATACTGCACAATGTTCGAGATGGGATCTCTCCAAGGATCTGTACAGCTGCAGTAAGACATCTTTTCTCCTGCACTCACATCCCCCTGAAATGAAGATCAACACACCATTTATCTTCCTCACTGCCTTCTGTTTCTGAAATATTGCTTTCAGTGACTGGTGTACAAGGAGATCCAGATCTTTTTCAATGTTACAGCTCCCCAATTGGCGGGTCCATGTGAACTGGTCAGCGTAACAATGCCAAGTCCAGTATTGACTTCTGTTTGTCGAAATCACTGCGCTGCAGGGACCTCAGAGGTTCATGCAGAAGGAAATAACAAAAAGGAGCATACGCCCCTTTGTGGATTAACATGTTTCCACCAAACCTTTTCAAATGGTCGGCTGCCAATTTATTGTTTCCACCAAAGGGCACACTGTCACCTCTATCCACATTGTTCTCCATCTGTCACGTATCTACCCATTCACTCCACTTTTCTTAGTCTTCTCGGTGCTTTTTTACATCCTCCTCACCCACTCACAATCTCACATCCGTTAGTGCTGTCGGCAGGCTGGGATATATTGTATCTGATTCCAGCAACCCAATGTTTAAAGGGCATTATGAACAGCTGGGCCCCAAGCATCGATCCCTGGGACACCTCAGCAACCTTTCTCTGTTAATTTCTATTTTTTTTATTTCGTGAATCTGGGTGTCACTGGCTGGGCCAGCATTTATTGCCTGTCCCTAGTTGCCCTTGAGAAGGTGGTAGCCAGCTGCCTTGTTGAACGCTGCAGTCCACCTGATATGGTTGACCTCCAATGCCATTATGGAGGGAATTCCAGGATTCTGATCCAGCGACTATGAAGGAGCGATGATATATTTCCAAGTCAGAATGGTGAATGGCTTGGAGGGGAACCTAAAGATAATGGTTTTTCCATACATCTGCAGCCCTTATCCTTCTAGACAGACGTAGTCGAGATTGGGAAGATGTTCTCTGAGGATCTTTGGTGAATCATTTCATTGCAGCATGTAGATAGTAAAACACTGCTGCTGCTGCTGCTGACTGTTGATGGTGGAGCATTGTGGGTGAAGGGACAGTCAAACTGGCTGCTTTGTCCTGGACGGTATAAAGCTTTTTGAGTGTTGTTGGGGCAGCACTCATCCAGGCAAATTGGGAGTCTTCTATTACACTTCTGACTTATGCATTGTCGATGATGGACAGACTTTTGGAATCAGGATGTGAGTTACTCGCCGCAGTATTCCTAGCTTCTGACCTGCTGTTGTAGTTACTGTGTTTATGTGGCGAGACCAGTGGGTTTCTCAGCAATGATTACCCACCAGGACTTTGATACTGGGGGATTCAGTGAGAGTAACACCATTGAATACCAAGGGGCAGGTTAGATTGTATTTTATTGGTGATGGTCATGGTCTGGCATTCGTGTGGCCTTAATATTACACGCCACGTGTCAGCCTGGATACTGTCCAGATCTTGTCGCACTTGAACATGGACTGCTTCAGTATCTGAGGAGCCACAAATGTTGCAGAATATTGTACAATCATTAGCGAACATCCCGACTTCTGACCTTAAATTGGAGGGAAGGTCATTGATGAAGCAGCCCTGAAGAGGTTTTTGGCCACTGCGCGAGGGACTCCTACAGACTTGGAGCTGAGTTGACTGACCTTCATCAACCACGACCATCTTCCTACGTGTCAGGTATGATTCTAACCAGCGGGGAGTTTGCGCCTGATTCCCATTGATTGCAGTTTTGCTGAGGCCCCTTAATGCCATACTTGTTAGAAGGCAGCCTCGTTTTAAAGGATTGTCACTCTCACCCCACCTCTGGAATTCAGCTCTTTTGTCCATGTTTGAACCACTGTAATGAGGTCAGGAACTGGGTGGCTCTGGTGGACCCTTAACTGGGCATCATTGACCAGGGTATGGCTGAGCACGTGCTGCTTAAAAGCAGTGAGACCTTCCACCACTTTACTGATGATCGAGAGTAGACTGACAGAGTGGGAATACCATCATCTTTAGGTTCCCCTCCAAGCCATTCACCATCCTGACTTGGAAATATATTTGCTTTTTATAAACAGGAGATGCTTGGGGTAATTTTCCACATAATCGGGGAAAGCCATTGTTGTAACTGTATTGAAGCAGTTTGGCTTGGGTAGTGGCAAGTTATGGAGCACAACTTTTCAGTATTATTGCCAGAATGTTGTCAGAGTATGGACTCTTTGGAGTATCCAGTATCTCCAACGGTTTCTGGATATCCCGTGGACTGAATCGAATTGGTTGGTGACTGGTAACTGATTCACTGAGGACCACTGGAGGAGGTGAAGATTGTTGCGAATGCATCAGCCTTATCTTATACACTGAAGTGGTGGGCTTTTCCATGATGGAGGAAGGGGTTATTTGTGCAATCTCTTCCTCCAGTGAATTGCTTAATTGTTTAATTGTTTAATTGACCCAACTGTTTCTCAACTGGATGTGGAAGGACTGCAGAGCTTATATCTGATCCTTTGCTTGTGGGATCACTTAGCCCTGTCTATCACTTACTGCTTAAGCAGTTTGGCACACACGTTGTCCTGTTTGGTGGCTTCAACAGGCTGACACCTCATTTTCAGGTGTGCCCAGTGCTGCTCCTGCCATCCTACACACTCGGTTTACCAAGGTTGATCCTCTGGATTGAGAGTAATTGTTGTGTGGGGGATATACCAGGCCATGTGGTTGTGTGGGTGTACAATTTTGCTCCTATAGATGAACCATAGCACCTTATGGACACCCAGACTTGAGCTGCTAGATCTGTTCGAAGTCTGTCCTATTTAGCACAGTGATAGTGCCACCCAGATTGGTGGAGGATATTCTCAATGTGCAAGTGTGACTTTGTCTCCACAATGACTATGCGGTGGCCAGTCTTACCGATACTGTCATGGACAGATACTTCTGCAACTGGCAGATTCGTGAGGCTGTGGTCAATACGTATTTTCCTCTTGTTGGTTCCTTCACCACCTGCTGCAGAACCAGTCTAGCAGTTATATCCTTCAGGACCCGGCCAGCTCGATCAGTAATGCTGTAGCTGAGATACTCTTGGAAATGGACATTGAAATCCGCTACCCAGAGTACATCTTGCGTCCGTGCTACCCTCAGAGCTTCCTCCAAGTGTTGGTCAGCATGGAGGAGTACTGATTCATCAGTTTAAAGAGGCTGGTACATGGTAATCAGCAGGAGTTATCCTTTCCCATGTGCAAACTCATGCCATGAGACTTCATGGGATGCGGAGTCAAGTGCAATTCCCTTCCAACTGTATCCCAATATGCCGACACTTCTGCTGTGTCTGTCCTGCTGATGAGACAGAAAATATCTGGGGAAGGTAATGGGGAATCTTGGACATAGACTGAAATGGATCATCCACTCAGCACTTCTGACTGAAGATTGTTGCGAATGAATCAGCCTTATCTTATACACTGATTTGATGGGCTCTTCCATCATGGAGGAAGGGGCTATTTGTGGAATCTCTTCCTCCAGTGAATTGTTTAATTGTCCCCAAAGTTTCTTGACTAAATGTGGAAGGACTTATACCTTACAGAATCATACCTTACAGACAATGTCTGGCTGTTGCTTGACGAGTCTGTTTATTTCTATTCACTGTTTCCTGCCAACTGTCCAATTCTAGAAACATATCCATATATTAGCCCCAATCCACTCAGATTTGATTTTGCAAACTGGGCTTGGAGCTTTACCAAAACTTTTCTAAAATTCAAAATGCTTTATATCCATTGCTTCTCTTTCATTTGTCGCCCAGTCTGTTTCTCAAACATAATTCCCATTTCATAAATCTATGTTCGTGTTGTCTATGATCATTACTTTCAACCCCAATAATTTCTCCTAAACCATTTACTTACTATGTTCTATGTTCTATGTACTCTATCATTTTCCCACACCAGACTTGGTTTTCCTTGTATTATTTGAAAGTTCTGTGAAGACAGAACGGAAGTAGTGGCTTTATAGTTCTGCCATTTCCGTGTTCCCCATTCTCTAATCTCTGGTTTCAAACTGTAAGGAAAAATGAACTTGTTACTCATCTTTTTCACATTGACATGGTTTATCAAGTTATTACAGTTTACCCTTATAACCCTTGCGAATATACTCTTCAGAAATTCATCAATTCCTGCCTTAAATTCATCAATTCCTGCTCAATAATTGACCTTCCACACCATACACGCATAGGAGCATAGCCTCTGTGCCAACAGAAGTACAGCACGATCTACATTAGTCCCACTTCCCTACAGCAGGCCCACAGCCTGGAATGTTATGACAATTCCAAGTGCTTGTCCAAGTACTTTTTAATGATTGTGAGGTTACCCGTGATAATTCCCCTCTCAGGAAGTAATCCCAGAACACAATACCCTCGAGGTGAAAAAAGTTTAAATCCTCTCTGAACCTGAAATGTTTCACTTGAAAAGTGTGCTCCTTTGTTCTTGACCCTCTGACTAAAAGGAACAGCTGCTGTCTCTCCACCCTGTCCATGTCGTTTATAATCTTATCCGTCTGAATCATGGACCACTCAGCTTTCTTTGATCTTTATTCTGTTCGACTTGTCCATGCAGAATATCGCGGAATTCTTCCTGATCTCGCCTACTTGTACTTCTCCATGTCCTTCTGTTATTCATTCCGCTCTATGTTTCTAAGTTTCACTGCAATCACCTCTCATATTTTGAAACTCGAGATCACAGGCTGAGTTTCCACATCAGGCTATCTTGCCATTTTAGGCATTAATCTGGATAATACCTTTTGCAGTTACTCTGTCGTCAATATATTCTTTCTTAGATTGGGACTCCAAACGATACAAAATACTCTAAGTGTAGTCTTATGAACACTCGATGCAACTGGTGCACGACATCCTCTATCTTCCAATTACATTCACATGAATGTAAACCTAATTTTTACTTTCCCATTTGCATATATTCTTCCAAATACCTCTCGCTTTAATTTTTCTTATGAGCTTACTGTGTGAGTTCTTTGAAAAATAAAGCTCATGAATATCTAACTATATGTTAGACATTGGTTCTTCATTGCCTATGTTCACAAGAATCATCTTCATACCTTTCCAAAAAATGTTTACCACTTCTGGTTTTCCTTTCATCGGTACATTCTCACACTCCCCAGTTATGTTATTACCTTCTATATATCTAGTAGCATGTTCTTTGCAATAGAGTCCAACAGATACCTGACTGTGGATGACAAGATAACTGGTCTGTAGTTCACCATTCACCAAATTCATCCTTTCTTAAACTATTGGATAATATTTATAAACCTTTCCTTATCTAGATTGGCTAAATTCCTTTCCGGAATGTGTCGGAATATAAAGTGAAAGTCCGCGATGCACTCAACTTGTCTATTGCTGGTTCCTCTGAAATTCTTGTATGAAGTACATCTAGTCTGTCAGGTTTATAAATACTCAATCCAGCTTTCTTTTCAAAGATATCCCCAACACTGATAACAATGATGTTAGACTTTATTTACACAAGTCCCATGGTCACTTAGTATTTCTGGAAGAATTTATGGACATTCTTCCATGAAGATAGGCACAAAGAAACTGTTTCTTTTCCCTGAGATTTCTCTGTTCTCTGCAATAAATTATCTTGAATGCACACCAATTGCTCCACATTTGACCTTGTTTTTTATATTTGTTTTCATACATTGATAGACGCTTTTTAGCAGTCTTAATTTTTTTTCTTTCGTTTGCACGTTTTTTCTCTTCTTGATTTTCTTCTCAGTTTCTTGGTCATCCTTTGCTGGGTCCTACATCTCTCTGAATCCACTGGTCTAACTGCAACACTTGGCATTTTTCTAAGCTGCCTCCTTTCATCTAATAGATAGATGAAGGTGGGGTTGAAAGTGATAGTCAGAGAGGAGGGTGGGCAAGATTGATAGGCAGGAAGGTGGACACACAGGAACATTCAAACGGGCGGTGCTGACTTGGAAGGTTGGAGCGAGATAAGATGGGATTAGGGGAAATGGGGAAATGGGGAAATCCACTATGATCCCCTGTGGTTGGAGGGTCCCAAGCCAGAAGAGGAGACTTTATTCCTACAGGCTTCTGGTAGCTCGGGTTTGGTGATGGATCAGGCCGAGAGCCGTCATGTCCTTGCCAGAGTGGGAAGGGGAGTTAAAGTGCTCAGCCACAAGGCGATGGAGATGTTCAATGTGGCTGTCCCAGAGATGTTCTCTGAAATGATCTACCCGTTGACCTCCTGCCTCGCCAATGTAGAGAAAACCACATTGAGTTTAATGGATGCAGCAGATGAGGCGTTCTGTCTCCCTTAATCACCTATCACTTTCAACCCCACCTTCATCTACCTACCGCAATCCCAGCTACCTCCCCTGTCGCACCACGTTCTCATTTATCTCTCAGCCCTCTTGGCCCATAAGCTTCATTCCTGATGAACACCTTATGCCCGAAACATCGATTTATCTGCTCTTAGTATGCTGCCTGGCTGCGCTTTTCCAGCACCACATTCTTCGACTCTGATCTCCGCATCTGTAGTCCCCACTTTCTCCTCACACCTTCATGGTTGCATGACTCAGATTTATAACGGTTACTTCAAATAAATCAAAAACTGTCGTGTCCTCAAACAGCACAAAAGAAAACCAATACATTGTGGTCACTGTTCCCAAAAGGTCCTTTCCAACAAAAGTTTTAATTAGCTCTTCTGATCACTCACACCAATTCCTAAATAACCTGATCTCGAGTTCAGTGCTCAACATAATGTTAACACAAACCATCTCACACGTGGTCATGAAATCCATTTTTCCCAGCATCAACATTCAATTGGGTTAACACAGTTTAGATATAATTTAAACAGTACATTATTACTGAAGAATCCACAAATGTGTATATCTCATTTCCTGTTTTATAGCATGTCCAGCATTTGTACTGCAGCTTTCACTTTGATATATAACTCCCATTATTGTTTGCTCCTCCTTGCTGTTTACTCGATTCTACCTTACTAGATTCTGTGGAATCTGAGCGACGTGGGCTCTGGGGAGATTAATGGTGGATATCATCTCGCCACATCATTTATAACCTTCTCAAACTTTAATGTCTCCAGATCTCCCGTTATGCTGATGGAGTAGAGAAGGACAATGATCTTCCAACAATGCTCTGTATTCCCCCAGAGAGCTGAGACTGCTCTAACCTGGGTGGGAACCTTACAGCAGGCTGGTAATGTGTTGCTGCTGCTGTACAGGGTCTTAGTGAGATCACATCTGGAGTAGTCTGTCCAAATTTCGTCTGTTCTATGAAGAAAGGATGTTGTTATATTGTACATAGCTCAGCGATGGTGCCCCCAGCTGATTCCTGCAATGAAGGTGCAAGCTTATAACGAAAGGTTGATCAGGTTGACCCAGTAGCCATTGGAGTTTACAAAAATTAAGGATGATCTTATTTCAACATAGATGACAGAAGTAGTCAACAAGTGAAGTGAAATACACAGATAGTGGAGGAATCCCATTCCGTTCTCCAGCCTGTTATACAGGAACAACAGGAGGATATTCAGGCCTTCGAACCTGTTACACCAAAACAGGACGAGGCGAGTCAGCCCCTGGAGCCTGATATACATTTACAGAAGGAGGCCAATCAAGCACTCGAGCCTATAACAGTAGGCCATGCTTCACCAGTATCCTGTTAAACAGCAACAGGATCAGTCAATTCAGCCTCCGCAAGTCTGTAACATAGGAACTGGAAGAGGTCACACAGTGACTGGGGATTGTTACACTGGGATAACAGGAGGCCATTCAGACCCACCGAGCCTATTGCAAGGGAATTGGATAAGGATAAAAAACTATCTGAGCCTTCTTTCATGAGAAAGGAAGAGGTAATTTAGACACGTGTCTGTTGTATGGGAACAAGAGAAGACCAATCAACCCCTCGGTCCCATCTCCGGGGTACATGAGGAGACCGTTCAGTATATCCACCTGTTATGGAGAAGTATGAGAAGACCCATCAGCCCCTCAAAATGTTAGACAGCAACATGAAGATTCCATAATCTCCCAATCCTCTAAAACATCGACAGGAGGAGGTCATTCTGGCCTTGGAGGTGACAACATGGGAACACCAGAAAGACATCAGTCCATCGAGTTTGTACACCAGCAGGATTATGAGTCCATTCAGCCACACATGGCTAGTAACAGCATTTGGAGCAGATCTCTTAAAAAACGTTTGCCCATTAAATAGGAATTCAAAGAAAACGCAAAGGGTTTCGAAAGGGAAGAACTTATAATAATGGTATACATTAGGGACTAAAGTGCAACAACAAACTATTGTAATTTAAGGCTAATTGTTAGAGTCCATTGTTCAGGACATTTGCAAAGTGAAACCACAATTCGTCAGAGTCAACATGGTTTTATGAAGGCTAAATCGTGTTTGAATTGTTTGCTTGAGTTATTTGAAGATGTCACAAACAATATGGATCGGGGGAATCCTGGAGATGGAACATATCTGGTCTTCCTGAAGGCATCGGGTATGTCGCTTCTCCAAAGAGTAAGTGGTAAGGTCAGACAACATGGGTTTAGGAGTAATTTATTAGCTTGGATGGAGGATTGGTTAACCAACAAAATTGAGTCATAAGGAATAAATGTGTCATTTTCTTTTGGCAAATGCAATTTGTGGGGTGCCATTGATTTCTTTACTCATGCCTCAACCATTTGCGATCGATGGTAGTACTGTATTCGGTTGACGGGATAGAAAATGCGGTGCCACATTTTCAGATGGCACTTACATTGGTAGGAAATTACTTCGGAATGATGATGCAAGAGATTTAAAACTATATGGATAGGTTGGATGAATGGGCCAATGTTTGGCAAGGAAAATTAATGTGAATAACTATGGGCTATTCAAGTTGGCCAGTATAGTAGAAAGACAAATTATTATCTAAATGGAGATAAAGTTCAAAGTGTTTAGGTGCAGAGGGATCTGGGTGTCTGCTTACACATCACATAAAGCATGCCTGCGGGTACTGCAAGTAATGAGAAATGCAAGCATAATTTCAGCGTTTATTTATAAAAGCATAGAGTAGAAAAGTAGTGAGTGTTGGTGCAGCTATGCAAGGCATTCGTGAGGCTATACTGGAGTACAGTTTGGGTGTCCTGCAGAATGAGGTATTTCCATTTGAGGCAATTCCAAACAGCTTCATTAGATTGATTCCATATTTGAAATGTTTGTCTTTTGAAGAGAAATTGAGCAGTGTAGGCCTATACTCTCGAGTTTATAAGAATGAAAGGAGATCTCATTGAGGTCTGTAAAATGCTAAAAGTAATTGAAAGTGTAGATGTGGAGTGGATTTTTTTTCATGTGGTGCAATCTACAGCAAGAGACTAGAGTTTTAGGATGGAGAGAAGGCAGGAAAGTGGAACAGAGGCCGCGTTGACATCAGCCTCATCGAGGGGTTGGATTCCTCACAGATGCTCTTGTTCTTATTCAACTCGTCGACTGTGTTGGACAGGAATGGGGGAGAACTGGGTCTCATACAGGAAGGAGGCACTCAGGATAAATCACTCTCAATCAGTTAGAGAGAACTTGACCAGTAGGGTCACACAGTGACCAGCGCTGGGTTCTCAACTATTTACAATCTATATTAATGATCAGGAGCATGGAACAGATATACAGATGCTGAGTTCGGTGATGTCGCTGTGGTAAGCAAGAGATTAAATTATCAAGAGAAGGTGGAGAGTCTGCAAATCGATTCAGAGAGGTAAAGGCAATAGATCATAGTTTGGAAGGTGAAATTTAAGATGATATAACCTGTCATTTCATTTACCGGAATAATAGAAAGCAATACGTTACTGAAATGGAGAGGGATTACAGGACTTAATGATACTGTGTACTGGGGGGTTCACTCAGATCCGTTCAGACATGCGAGGTTTTGCTCCATCCCTGATCATCAGCTCCCAGACACTCCAAGTTACCCTTTTTCTCTCCGTACACATGGAATACTTTGATGTGGTTGATTGGCGGTGGGGATGTTGTTTTGAAACGTGCATCAAGGGGACGTCCTTTATCCAAGATATGTTCAATTCTTTCTACGTGAAGACCCGATGACGATGGGAATGGTTGACTGGTTCTGAATGAAGAGGCCGTGACTGCTGCCAGGGCAGGGGGTATTCACCAACATGATGTACTGTGCATGGACACACTGTAACATTAATAGAGAGAGAGAGAGAGCTGCTTCAGTTCCTCTACCTCTCCCCATTGACATGGATACCTTGCAGATGCCATGTACACCATCGGGAATCCCACTATACTGAATACACCCGGCTGCTCCCTGCTGAGGGAGAAACAATGCTTCTCATCCGTCATATATATCTTCCATCACCGAATGGTTAAGATTGATGTTGAGATACTGTGAAATGATGAATGTTGTAACTACAGTCCCCATGCTCCATCCAGAGTTTGGTCGCCAAATCCTCAGGTCTCCCTGAATGTCTGAGGCAACTTACAGCACAACCTCCAGCAAAACATCCCCTGCCCCTCCACTAAATTTTCAATTACAGGAGCCAGTCAGAAACCCCTCGGTACAAGTGTTGTGAACCAGACGAGATCCCCGCAAAATATTGTAAGAAGGCCGTTTAGACCCAAGCCTTTCCTTATTTTGAATATAGATGGGAAGTGTGCCATCTCACACATGTTGTGACTGGTCAAACCACTCGACATTAAGCAAAATATAGAGCTGAAATCGTGTTGCTGGAAAAGCACAGCAGAAGGGCTTATGCCCGAAACGTCGATTCTCCTGTTCCTTGGATGCTGCCTGACCTGCTGTGCTTTTCCATCAACACATTTACAGCTCTGATCTCCAGCATCTGCAGTCCTCACTTTCTCCTTTAAGCAAAATATAATCTATTCAAATGCTTTAGTTAAAATACAATCAAATAAAAGAACATTTTGGGATAGCTTTTATGTTGGAACACTTACACAAACAATAGATACTGTACCTTCTTGGTTTACACCGCTTGGCACAAAGATATATTCAAATACAGATCCTTACAGCAGTTTTCCCAATCCAGGAGGAAACAAAATGAATCTCAGATAGAAAAGCAGCTGTGGATCATGTATTAAAACTTCGAACACTTTTGGGATCCCCAGCAGCTTCTGAATGCTGCAACAAAAATCAAAATGAGAAACCCTGGTTTGGGAGAGCTGGCCACTGCCCTTTCATCGTTACCACCGTTTTAATGAAACCTAAAAGCTCAGTTATTTACTTAAACTGTTTTCAGACAGGAGTTCTGCACTTATGCCTTTAAAACCTCTCTTCAAAAAAAACCCGAGAGAAAATAACCTTTTTACAGTCATAGAATTCTCACAAATCCATCTTTAATACAATAGTCCATCAATATACAATGGTGGATTCATTTCAGACCTCCTAATCTTCCTCTGTTGGTAGACTGAAATGCATATACATTACATTGACTGTGAGCATACAAATGTTCACAACTAGTTTCGATTTCAGGCATTTTACTCCTGCCACAGAATGCCTTTGTCTTTCTTCATCCAAGTCTCCACAACGTGTCAAAACGTAGGGTTTCTCGCCCTGTCACCTGTATAATTTAAAACTGAATGGCAGCAATAATAAGCTCAATCGAAACAGACTGGTATTTTTCTCCCTAGACTCCCTAAGTTACATACTCCTTTACCTCTTAATGCTCTAACCTCTTTTCCTGCTACTCCTGGCCTATGCTAACAAACGTTACTCTCGCAGGGATATATTTTAAAAAGATCTCACACATTCTTCTCAACCTCCCAAAGTAATCAAACATTGATTTCTGATCCCAATCATCATCATCAGCCATTTCAGCTTCTAAGCTTGCTGTTGTAAGTCTCTGCTCTTCCACACGAGTTCCCGCGACTGCAGGAAGTGAATTGTTGAACTTCTCCAAAATAAGAATCTCTTTCAGAGTGTCATAGGTTTGCTCTTATTTTAATACCCTTTAATACCCTTGAGCCAAAACCCATGGCCAGAGTAAGATACAGAGGGACAGAAAGATTCACATTAAAGACAGAAACAGACAGTTAATTCACTGAAAAGATGTTGTGGAAATATAGGGAAAAAGACAGGGCAGTGGGACTAACTGGAGAAGTGAGATCTTCGAGAGTAAAATGACAAGAATGAGAACATTGAATAAATGCATTGTCAGATCGGCTGGAATGGTTTGTTACATTAAATTCTGAATCTGCTTGACAGAACACCACAAACAACATAAACTGGGACAAGATGACAGCCCAGCATGGAGAGCTGTGCAGACCATGCTAGTGTGTTGTTCAGTAAACTGCACTATCTGCCCAGCATAGAGAGTATTGCTAACTTTACTATCATATGCTAACTATACTCACATCGGATTACCGCCTACAATAGGAAGGTTTGCTGTGTGTGTGTGTGTTCATCAGAAACTGAGGGAGAGTGCGTGTGTGCGCGCGATAGGCGTGGTTGAATGCAAAACTCCTTGTTTGAGAAGGAACGCACATGGAGGAAATTATTTAAAATAAGAACAACTGGCAGGCTTTTTGTAAATCGACAGAGAGAGAAGGAGAGAAGTTCCATGGACAGATGAGATAAAGTGTTTGAGAATGTCGAAATAAAGGCATTGCCAGAGACAATAGCAATATACATCGGCGTGCACATGAATGACAGATGGATGGGCGTTTGGTGTAAGTTCGAATCAGATTTGCTTTGGCAAGTTTGAAGCCGGAGCATCAGCGGCAGATTTTTGACTTCCTTAAGCCTGTATTTCATAGATCAAGGTTCAAACAGCAAATGGAATAAGTCAGTGAGACATATTCTGGAGTGGTGAGTATTTCAAGTTGGAAATGGTCAGGGTATGATGTCAGGAATTAGCTCATGGTCAAAGGGATCACCCACAGTTGTGACTTGTCTGCTTCAGCCGCAGATATTGGCCATGGATGGGAGGGAAACAGTGGAAGGAAGTGGAGTTTGTAACCAGAACAGTAGAGAATGATCTCCATGCTGTTAAAACTTCAATAACAAGTGCAATGATACAGTAAATTGTAGTTCTCCACTGAAATTGAGTAGATCAACATAGAGACCCATGAGTAACAATGTCAGAGCAGAGAGAGAGACAGGAATTGAACACATTAATTGATGTAGTTAGTAGTAGTCTGTAGAGTGAATCTATGGATTGAGAGTTTCAACAGGAAGATGATAGGGACAAGAAGTGTAGACTATATGAAAGAAAAGTAATACAGACATTACTGGTTTATAGAAGAAAAATCTGGACAGTGACACTTACCAAGAACACCAACGATAGCCAGGAAAGGATAATGAAAATATTGAATAATGAGAAGAGTGTAATCGCTCCGCATTGATAATGGTCACCAATTAAATGCAGAAAGATACCAAACATAAATGGCTAAACTCCTGTCTATTGTTGGAACATGCCAGTCTCATATTCCCAGATTATGATCCATTTTTGGAACATTCCAGTCTAATGTTCTCAGATTCTGATCTCTCCTCCCCATCTCTCCAAATCTGCTGATCCCTGTCAGTGCTGTCGGTGATGTTCCCGCCCATGTTATGGGATAACACATTGAACGGCGCCTATTTATCATTTAAAGATGGAAACCCTCCTCTGGAATAATTAAAATCCATGGAGATTGGCATTAATCACAGTCCCTGAACAAACACTGGGAAACCGAGCAAAGGCTACGGCAAAGGATGAACGGGCACCGCACAACAATCAACAGACAGGAGGGTTCCCTTCCAGTTGGGGAACACTTCAGTGGTCCAGGATATTCTACCTCAGACCTTCTGGTACCATCCTCCAAGGCGGACTTCAGACAGGCAGCAGGGAAACGTGGCCGAGCAGAAGCTGATAGCTAAGTTCGATACACATCGGGAGGGCCTCAACCGGGACCTTGGGTTCATGTCACATTACAGGTGACCACCATTGCACTATAAACACACACAGAGACACTCCTATACCCACAAATACATACGGACACACATGTACGTAGACACGCACACAGACACTCACACACACCCTTACAGTCACACAGACAGTCCCACACTCATATGGCATCCTCTCAGAGACTTAGACCACTCTACACTCATGCACACACATATACACTCTAAAACTGATAGTCAAAACCCCCCACCCCAGACACGCACACACACATGCACCCCGTCACAGACTTAAGACACTCTATATCACTACACACACATATACATTCTCTCTCACACTCACAACCCCCCAAACCAGACAGACACAGACACACATATACAAACCGATAAAGACCCACATGCACACATATATGTTGTGGGATGAATTTGTACTTGCAGAGTTACATTGTAGTTTGCTCAAAAACTGCATGAAATCATGTAAATCTCTGAGCTCAAAAACTGTATGGCTTCATGTAAAACTCTGTTATCTCACTTTTCAGATTAGAATCAATCTAAACATCATGGCATAGATAGAGAACACAGGGGGGCTAACACCTTCAACATATTGTCTAGCTAAAACTCACTGTTACAGCTAACCTGAGAATGCAACATTTTTTTTAAGAAGTGATGCGATTTACACATGAAAGAAGTGAAACTATCATGGTACTCGAACCGATGAAAGACCCAGCAGACAATCAAGGTATTTTTCAATGTATAATTTCAGTTACATCACACTATACATTTTTGCTATAAATTCTGTGCTTCCAATTAAACCTGTTGGACTATAACCTGGTGTTGTGTGATTTTTAACTTTGTACATCCCAGTCCAACACCGGCATCTCCAAATTATGACTGAGCAAACAGGCTCAATTAACCAGTTCCACACACCACTTTTCATATAACTACAAAAGAGGACATTTACTGGGTTTGGATGTAATGGATATTAAAAAACAATGGAATGGGCCATAAATCTTTAAATCTTTTTTTAAACTTGGATATGAGAGTATTAACAGAACGCTGCAGGGGACGATATATGTTCCACTCTATGAAAGAAGCAGTTATAAAACATCAGGTCGGTTGCACAAAGAAAGGTCAGGTTGGCAAGTTTCTGGATTCCTTCTTGACCAGTGTGAGGGTACTCCTGCTTTCAAGTGCCCTGCTACCAAATCCTTTCATAATCTTGAGACAGAGCATTGAGACTGCTGCTCAGCAACAGGCCGAAGCAATTCTGTCCCTATAAACCTCTTACAGAGGGATAATAGAAGGCCATTCAGCCCATATTAGCCTGTTGCTACTTGAAAAGGTGGAAATCTAGAATATTGGCACATTTTGCCAACAAGGAGAAAGTGAGGACTGCAGATGCTGGAGATCAGAGCTGAAAAATGTGTTGCTGGAAAAGCACAAAACGTCGATTCTCCTGCTCCTTGGATTGTGCCTGACCTGCTGCGCTTTTCCAGCAACACATTTTTTCAGCACATTTTGCCAACAGAATCATTCAAAACAAAGAGATGTGTCACTGCAGCTGGATGAGGTGTTACTGAGAGGGCACCTGGAGTACATTGCGTTGTTTGTGTTTCTGTAACTGAGAAGGGATGGACCTCCATCAGATACAGTTTAACGGCTGCTCGTAATCCACGGGCTGCTGTCTCATTTAATGTCACAGGTCTGTTACACAGGGACAGGAGGAGGCCATTCAGCCTTTCCAGTCTATTACAGAGGGCCACGAGGAGCCCATTCAGCCTCTCGAGCCTGTTACAGACGGGCAGGAAGTGTTTATTTAACTTTCTGTTACGCATAAATATTAGTTTTAAATTCGTTGTGGAATAGGAAAGACCTGATGTAAACATTAAAGTTCAATTTTGAAAGTGTTATGCGAGCCCTGTGAAAGGAAGATTGGGATACCCTATTCGCAGGTAAAGGGATGGTTGGAAAATGCCAGGCCATCAAAACTTGGTTTCAGAGAGTCCAGAGCCAACGTGTTCCTATTCGTGAGAGGGGCAAGGCTGGTGGGTGCAAGGAGTGCTGGACGGCTAGATATATTGATGCTCTGGTCAAGGTAAGGAAGGAGGCATATGTCAGGTAAACAGAGCTGAGATCAAGTAAATCCAGAGAGGTGTATAAGGGCAGAAATGGCATAGTCAATGCGGAAATCTGGTCAGAAAAATGTGGACATGAGATGGCTTTAGAAATAGGGTTAACGAGGCATTGAAGAAATTGTACAAATCCTTTAATGGTAAAAGATTAACTAGGTGGAGAACAGGGCCCCTTAAAGATCAGTAAGGCGACCTATGTGTGGAACCACCAGAGATTGGAGGGATACGAAACAAAAATTTCTCCTCATTACTTAATGAGGAGAAGGTTACAAGAGCGAGAGAATGAATAAATATATAGTGAAACATTGAAAGGTGTCTATATTACACGGAGGTGTTTGACATTTTAAAACACACAAAGGTGAACAAATCCCTGGGACCTGATCAGTTGTGTCCCAAATGTTTGTGGGAAGCTAGGAAAGAGAATGGTCAGCATTTTGCTGATATATTTGTATCATTGATTTCCACAGGTGAGGTGTCAAAAGACTAGAGGGCTGCTAACATAGTGTCATTATTTAAAAAGTAAGGAAAAGAAAAACAGGTAGCTATAGATCAGTGAGCCTGACGTCAATGGTGACTGAATTGTTGAAGGGGAATTTGGTGGAAAGGACGTACATGTATTTGAAAATACAAGGACTGAAGAAGGCTTTGTACATTGGAGATCACGTCTCACTGACTCGGTGTAATCTTTTGAGGAAGTGATGAAGATGATTGATGAAGGCAGGCCAGTGGATGTTGTCTTTATGGAATTCAGTAAGATTACCAAAATGTTCTACATGGTAGACTGGTTAGCAAGGTTAGATTTCGCGGATCCAGGGAGAAATCGCCATTTAGATCTCAAATTGTCTTGAATATTGGAGACAGGCCATGAGAGTGGACATTTCTTCATTAAACTTGGAGACCTGTGACCAGTGGCGTGCCGCAAAGATCAATACTGGGTCCACTGCAATTTGTCACTTATACAAATCATTTGCATTTGAGTATATGAAGTATGGTCAGTAAGTTTGTAGATAATACCAAATTTGGTGGTGTAGTCGACAGTGAAGAATGATCTCTCAGACTATAATGGGACCTTGTTTAGGTGAACCGAGGAGTGGCAGATAGAGTAAGTTTTAGTTACATGTGAGGTGTTGCATTTTGGCAGACAAATCAAGGCAAGACATATCGGTAGTGCTCTGTCGAAAGCTGTCAATGAAGGAAAACTCCATAGAAATTATAGAATCCCTACAGTTAGAAAACAGGCTTTTCGGTCCATCGAGGCCACACCGAACCTCTCAACTGTATCCCATTGGACAAACCCCTACCCTATCCCTCTGAGATTGCATTTCCCATGGCTAATCCACTTCCCCTACACATCCCTGGGTACAGCGCGCAATTTAGCATGGCCAATCTACCCACACCTGTATGTCCTTATACTGTCAGAGTAAAACATAGCACCCGGAGGAAACTCACGCAGACACCGGGAGAACGTACAAACTCCACACAGTCAGTCATTCAAGGATGGAATTAAACCCAGGTCGCTGCCCTGGGAGGCAGCAAAGCTAGCCTTGCGGTGCAGGTTCTCCGTTCCTTGAAAGTACCGTCACAGGTAGATAGCGCAGTGAAGAAGGCACTTGGTGATCTTCCCTTTATTGGTCCGTGCTTTGAGTCGAAGCATTTGCATGACATGTTAAATCTATACAGGACATTGGTTTGGCCAGTTTTGTAATATTGCCTTTAATTCTGGTCTCCCTGCTGTCAGAGAGGCGTTGTCAAACTTGAAAGGGTGCAGAAGAGATTTAAAAGAACGTTGCAGGTGTTGGAGGGTTAGTGTCACAGTGAGAGTTTGAATAGGCTGGCGCGATTTTGAAGTGTTGAGGCTAAGGGGGGGGGGGTGGCGGGGACATTAAAGGGGTTTATAAAATCATGAGGGGCATAGATAAGGTCAATGTCAATGTCTTATACCAAGGTTGGACGAGTCCAAAATTAGAATACAATGGTTTCAGGTGAGAGGAGAAAGATTTTAAAAGGGATATGAGGGACAACATTTTCACACAGAGACTTCTGTGTGTATGGATTGAACAGCCAAAAGAGGTGGTGGAGGCAGGTACAGTTACACCATTTAAAAGGCATTTGGATGGATACATGCATGGGAAGTGTGTAGAGGGAGATGGGCCAAGTGCTGGCAAGTATGACTAGATTAATTTAAGATATTTGGCGGTATGGATGACCAGACCGAACGATCTTTTTCCATGTTGCACATCTCTGAGAGTCGATTGACTCTTCAGTGTATAACACGGGAGCAGGATGAGGCTATTCAGCTTCTGAATTCTGTCAGTCGGCTTGTTTTCTCAATTACTGAGATTCAAATACAAAAATACATCATTCAGATTTTGATGGTATTTTTCAGTAACAGGGGAAAGGCCTTCAGTCATGAAAAAGCTGTAAAGAATGTGAAGAGGCCATTCAGTCCCTCACCTCCATTCCACAGGAGCAGCAGGTGAGCACAGAACTATTGGAGCCTGTTACTCAGGAGCAAGAGGAGGACATGTATTTTCACAAACTTGGGATCAGGAGGGAATCATTCAACTGCTTGAAACTGGGGCACAGTGACAGGAGACAGTCACTCAACTGTTCGAGACTGGGGCACAGGAACAGGAGCCAGTTATTCAACTGCTCAAAACTGGGGCACAGGGAAATCTGGAGGCTAGTGAGGCCCGAGGATCCTGTTACGCAGGAACAGGAGGAGGTTTTTAGATTAGATTACTTACAGTATGGAAACAGGCCCTTCGGCCCAACAAGTCCACACTGAACCGCCGAAGCGCAACCCACCCATACCCCTACATTTACCCCTTCTTACCGAACACTACGGGCAATTTAGCATGGCCAATTCACCTGACCTGCACATCTTTTGTACTGTGGGAGGAAACCGGAGCACCCGGAGGAAACCCACGCAGACACGGGGAGAATGTGCAAACTCCACACAGTCAGTCGCCTGAGTCGGGAATTGAACCCGGGTCTCTGACGCTGTGAGGCAGCAGTACTAACCACTGTGCCACCGTGCCGCCCATGGTGACTCACTCTTTACCAGTGTGGGACACTGGGAGCGAAGGGGAGTTTGCTTGGAACAAACAGAAATACATTAATAAGTTGCATTCGTGGTCCACACAATCCTGCCCCAATATTCACTAAAACCACAGCTGATCTGATTGTGATTCCCTCATTCAATTTCACGGAGCCTGTCCTCTCTGCAGCCTCTGCTCCATTTGTTGGTCATCTTGCTGACACAGATGCTGTAACAACAGTCACCATGACTCATCCAGAGGGTCGGTCTAATCAGATGAGTCAGGATTTGAAGAGTCCAATCACAAGAATTAAAACACAAAATGAAAGCATAGCCAGATGTTTAGTTCTCTCACATTCGCAATCTAATTCACATACTGGATTAGTGGTGCTGGAAGAGCACAACAGTTCAGGCAGCATCCGAGGAGCTTCGAAATCGACGTTTCGGGCAAAAGCCCTTCATCAGGAATAAAGGCAGTGAGCCTGAAGCGTGGAGAGATAAGCTGGAGGAGGGTGGGGGTGGGGAGAAAGCAGCATAGAGTACAATAGGTCAGTGGGGGAGGAGATGAAGGTGATAGGTCAGGGAAGAGAGGGTGGAGTGGATAGATGGAAAAGGAGCTAGGCAGGTCGGACAAGTCCGGACAAGACAAGGGGACAGTGCTGAGCTGGAGGTTTGAAACTAGGATGAGGTGGGGGAATGGGAAATGAGGAAGCTGTTGAAGTCCACATTGATGCCCTGGGGTTGAAGTGTACCGAGGCGGAAGATGAGGCGTTCTTCCTTCATGCGTCTGGCGGTGAGGGGGCGGCGGTGGAGGAGGCCCAGGACCTCCATATCCTTGGCAGAGTGGGAGGGGGAGTTGAAATGTTGGGCCACGGGGCGTTTTGGTTGATTGGTGCGGGTGTCTCGGAGATGTTCCCTAAAGCGCTCTGCTAGGAGGCGCCCAGTCTCCCCAATGTAGAGGAGACCGCATCGGGAGCAACGAATACAATGAATGATATTAGTGGATGTGCAAGTAAAACTTTGATGGATGTGGAAGGCTCCTTTAGGGCCTTGGATAGAGGTGAGGGAGGAGGTGTGGGCGGGGTTTTACAGTTTCTGCGGTGACAGGGGCAAGTGCCAGGATGGGAGGGTGTGTCGTAGGGGGGTGTGGACCTGACCAGGTTGTCACGGAGGGCACGGTCTTTGCGGAAGGCGGAGAGGGGTGGGGAGGGAAATATATCCCTGGTGGTGGGGTCTTTTTGGAGGTGGCGGAAATGTCGGCCGATGATTTGGTTTATGCGAAGGTTTGTAGGGTGGAAGGTGAGCACAAGGGGCGTTCTGTCCTTGTTACAGTTGGAGGGGTGGGGACTGAGGGTGGAGGTGCGGGATGTGGGCGAGGTGCATTGGAGGGCATATTTAACCACGTGGGAATGGAAATTGCGATCTCTAAAGAAGGAGGCCATCTGGTGTGTTCTGTGGTGGAACTGGTCCTCCTGTTAGCAGACACGGCGGAGGCGGAGGAATTGGGAATACTGGATGGCATTTTTGCAAGAGATAGGGTGGGAAGAGGTGTAATCCATGTAGCTGTGGGAGTCGGTGGGTTTGTAAAAATTGTCAGTGTCAAGTCGGTCGTCACTGACGGAGATGGAGAGGTCCAGGAAGGGGAGGCAGGTGTCAGAAATGGTCCAGGTAAATTTTAGGTCAGGGTGGAATGTGTTGGTGAAGTTGATGAATTGCTCAACCTCCTCGCGGGAGCACGAGGTGGCGCCAATGCAGTCATCAATGTAGCGGAGGAAGAGGTGGGGAGTGGTGCCGGTGTAATTCCGGAAGATCGACTGTTCTACGTAGCCAACAAAGAGACAGGCATAACTGGGGTCCATACGTGTGCCCATGGCTACCCCTTTGGTCTGGAGGAAGTGGGAGGATTCAAAGGAGAAATTGTTAAGGGTGAGGTCCAGTTCGGCCAAACGAATGAGAGTGTCGGTGGAAGGGTACTGTTGGGGACCTCTGGAGAGGAAAAAACGGAGGGCCTGGAGGCCCTGGTCATGGCGGATGGAGGTGTAGAGGGATTGGATATCCATGGTGAAGATGAGGCGTTGGGGGCCGGGGCAACGGAAGTCTTGGAGGAGGTGGAGGGCGTGGGTGGCGTCTCGAACGTATATGAGGAGTTTCTGGACTAGGGGGGATAGGACAGTGTCGAGGTAGGTAGAGATGAGATCAGTGGGGCAGGAGCATGCTGAGACAATGGGTCAGCCAGGGTGGTCAGGCTTGTGGATCTTGGGAAGGAGGTAGAACCGGGCAGTGCGGGATTCCAGAACTATGAGGTTGGAAGCTGTGGATGGGAGATCTCCTGAGGTGATGAGTTCAGTATGGTCTGGGAGATGATGGTTTGGTGTTGGGGGGTGGGGTCATGGTCGAGCGGGCAGTAGGAAGAGGTGTCCTCGAGTTGGCATTTGGCTTCAGCGGTGTAGAGATCAGTGTGCCAGACTACCACTGCGCCCCCTTTATCTGCTGGCTTAATGGTGAGGTTGGGATTGGAGCAGAGGGATTGGAGGGCTGCGTGTTGTGAGGGTGAGAGGCTGGAGAGGGGGAGGGGGGTCCACAGGTTGAGGCGGTTAATGTGCCAGCGGCAGTTGGAAATGAAGAGGTCGAGGGCAGGTAATCGGCCAGGGCGGGGTGTCCAGGTGGATCCAGTGTGTTGGAGGTGGGCGAAGGGGTCCTCGGAAGGTGGGCGGGAGTCCTGATTGTGAAAGTAAACTCGGAGGCGGAGGCGATGGAAGAAGTGTATTAAATTCATTGATGCGTGGATGGAGGGGAATGAAGGTGAGTCCTTTGCTGAGGACTGATCGTTCGTCCTTAGTGAGGGGGAGGTCTGGATGGATGGTGAAAACTCGGCAGGGCTGGGTGCTGGTGTGGGTGTGGAGCTGGGAGTGGGGTCGGAGCCAATACCTGGAGTGGGTGTAATGGTGGGGGGAATGGGGGTGGAGTCATGAGCAAGGGTAGTGTTCCCTCGGTGTTCTGGGGGTGGGGATAGTGACAGTGGGGTCTGTGGGGGGCGTGTTAGCAGAATGCAGGTGAGTGGCGCTGGTGGGGGCGGAAGTGGTTGTGGGAGTGGCCATGATGGGGGCGGAAGTGACATCATCAATCAGCGTGGGGGTGGTAGCTGCATCAGCCGCATGGCTAATGGCGTTTCCGAGGCCAGGGGAATGTTCTGGAATGTTTGAGGAGCGCTGGTTATGGAGTTGGGTGGATAAAAGTTTGTTGTACTTACAGTTTTTGATGTTTGAGATGGAATTGAAATACTGTTTGTTGAGAGTATGAATTCTCCTGAGGATGTAGTACAGAGTGGGTCCTTTGCAATTCTGAGAGATTGTGGTCCTCAGCTGAGGCAGGGCTGACTGTAGAGAGGTTAGGTGCCGGCGCATTGCTGGAAGCGTGGAGTGGAGGATCTTGAAGGAGAACCGTTGCTGGTGTTTTTGAATCTGTAGTCTGTACTGTTTGTCCTGTTCGGGTCCGAACTCTGCTGGTTTAAAGGTAGTCCGGAGTCCGTGTGGGATGAGTTGGTTACGGAGGCAGGTACTGAGGAAGCAAATATGGCTGTTGTAGCGAGTTTGTTTCAGGACATGTTTGAAGAGGTTCAGGGCAGAGGAAATGACCTGGGAGTTGCAGTGGGAGAGAGACTCCCTGAGATTCTTGTAGAGAGAGGAGGAAAACATCTTCAAAGCAGGCATCCTTGCAAGAGGATTCGCAGTAGGGTTAAAATCAACGAGGTAAAAACAATAATAACTACAGATGCTGGAAACCAGATTCTGGACCAATCGTGCTGGAAGAGCACAGCAGTTCAGGCAGCATCCCAGGAGCTTCGAAATCGACGTTTCGGGCAAAAGCCCTTCATCAGGAATAAAAGCAGTGAGCCTGAAGCGTGGAGAGATAAGTTAGAGGAGGGTGGGTGTGGGGAGAGAGTAGCATGGAGTACAATAGGTCAGTGGGGGAGGAGATGAAGGTGATAGGTCAGGGAGGAGAGGGTGGAGTGGATAGGTGGAAAAGGAGCTAGGCAGGTCGGACAAGTCCGGACAAGGCAAGGGGACAGTGCTGAGCTGGAGGTTTGAAACTAGGATGAGGTGGGGGAAGGGGAAATGAGGAAGCTGTTGAAGTCAACATTGATGCCCTGGGGTTGAAGTGTTCCGAGTCGGAAGATGAGGCGTTCTTCCTCCATGCGTTTGGTGGTGAGGGATTTGCGGTGAAGGAGGCCTAAGACCTCAATGTCCTCGGCAGAGTGGGAGGGGGAGTTGAAATGTTGGGCCACGGGGCGTTTTGGTTGATTGGTGCGGGTGTCTCGGAGATGTTCCCTAAAGCGCTCTGCTAGGAGGCGCCCAGTCTCCCAAATGTAGAGGAGACCCCATCGGGAGCAACGGATACAATAAATGGTATTAGTGGATGTGCAGGTAAATCTTTGATGGATGTGGTAGGCTCCTTTAGGGCCTTGGATAGAGGTGAGGGAGGAGGTGTGGGCGCAGGTTTTACAGTTCCTGCGGTGGAAGGGGAAAGTGCTAGGATGGGAGTGTGGGTCGTAGGGGGGTGTGGACCTGACCAGGTAGTCACGGAGGGAACGGTCTTTGCGGAAGGCAGAGAGGGGTAGGGAGGGAAATATATCTAACTCACATAACCAGCCCATCCATTACATGTTCAGGATGGACCACAGAGTAGATCCGGCTAGTGTACTGCTGAATGCAACCCAGCTATGTGCAGAATGAGACTCTGTGCAGCCAACACCAATACTGGATCTATAATCCTGGGCTAAATGTCCAGCGTGGGGAGCTCTGCAATCTGCACTGGTTCATTCATATATAAACCCAGGCTGTTGCACTGTTCGGTAAAACTGTGTTAGATCGCAGCCCAGTGTGGGGAATCTTGCAACCAATGTTGGAACTGACAGTATGTGCAGCTCCCATCCATTTACAGCTCCATATCTCCAATGTGTCTTGACAAGGGGTGCTGCAAATATGAAAGTCACTGCGATGAAGAGATGTAAATAGAAACAATTTAAATACCAATAGTCCTGATTTAGGCGCGTATCACTCTAGTATTTGAAGATGAAATAACTGAGATAATATCCACTGAGATTTTGTAAATAATACAAACAGGTAAGAGGTGGTGGTAATGTTATAGTGGTTGTACTATAAGCCTTCAAATAATCAATGGGAATTAAACGAACAAATATGCAGGTAGATTGGCGAGACTTGCAGGAGCAATAAAGTCGTCATAATAGGTGATTTAAAGTATCCTGACATAGACGGGGACTTCCAGAGAGTTAAAAATTTAGATGGAATGTAATTTGTTAAGTGTGTTCAGGAAAGCTTCCATAAGCAGCATGTTGAGGGTCCTACTGGGGAAGGGACAAACTCGACCTACTGTTGGGAAATAGGGTAGGATAGGTGACAGAGGTAAAGTGGGGAAGTATTTTGGGAAAAGTGACCAGAGCTGTATTAATGTTAAAATAGGTATGGTCGGGACAAAATTGGTCCACAGATTAAAGTTGTAAATTGGGGCAAGGCGAATTTTGTTGGAATTAGGCAGGAGATTGCAGGGCTTGATTGGAGTCATGTGTTTCCAGGTAAAAGGATCCCGGGCAAGTGGGAGGGCTTCAAAAGTGAGATAGCTCGAATCCAAGGTCTATATGTTCCTGTGAGTGTAAAGGGAAAGTGAGGCTGGAAGAGAGAACCCTGGATGACAAGAGATATTGAGGCTCTGACCAGAAAAAAAGGAGGTGTCGCTCAGGTAAAGGCAGTTGGGACCAAGGGAATCTCAGGAGGGACACAGGGGTTACAGGCGTTTACTGAAGAAGGAAATCAACAGGGCTAAAGTGGGGTATGAGATAGCCTTGCCTGACCAGATTAGGGTGAATCCAAATTCAGTTTCGTAAAGAGAAAGAACAACTAGAGTGAGATAGATCGTCTTACAATCCAGAATGGGCATGCAAGAGATGGGTGAAGTCCTCAATTTCCCCTCTGTGTTTCTCATGAAGAAAGACATGAAGTTCTGTGAACTTTAGGAGGTTAGTTGTGATATCGTGGTACAGTCCATATCACAGTAGAGCTGCTGTTGGACATATTAGAATGCACAAAGTCAGATAAATCTCTTGGTCCTGACCAGATATATCTAAGAGCACTGCACGAGGCGAGAGAAGATAGTTTAGGGGCAAGGTTCCGGAAGACTGGGCAGTAGCAAATGTAGTGCCCTTACTCAGAAGGGCTGCAAAGAAAAGCCTGGGAAATATAGACCAGTAAGCTTCACATCTGCTTCTAAAAACCACTTGAGAAGGTTGGGAGATATAAGATATGCATGCATTTGGAAAGGCAGAGTTTGACTTAGAGCAGTCAGCAAATCTTTGTGCGTGGCAGATCATGCCTGACAAATTTTGATAGAGTTTTTTTAGGACGTCACCAGGAAGTTTGACGAGGGCAGGTTGGTGGACATAGTCTATATGGATTTCAGTAAGGCCTTTGATAAGGTTCCACATGGTAGGCCGCTCTAGAAGGTTAGATCGAATGGACTACAATGTAAACTGGCAAATTGGCGACACAATTGGCTTGACAATATGAAGCAAATGGCTATGGTGGAGGGATGCTTGTCGGACTGGAGGCCTGTGGCTAGTGGAGTACCTTAGTGGTCGGTCCTGAGCCCATTGCTGTTTGCTATCTATATCAATGATTTGGACCAGAATGCACAACGCAAGTTTAGTAAGTTTGCAGATGACACTAAAATAGGAGGCATCATTGACAGTGAGGAACATTATCAGAAGTTGCAGCAGAACATTGATCAGCTGGGGAAGTGGGCTGAGGAATAGCAAATGGAGTTTAATATAGATAAGTGTGACGTGTTGCATTTTGGAAAGTCAAATCCAGGTAGGAGTTTAATGATGAATGAGAGGGCCTTAAGGAGTGTAGTGGAACAAAAGGACGTTGGAGATCAGGTGCACGGTTGTCTGAAATTTGAGTCACAGATACACAGGATAGTGAAGAAGGCTGTTGGCATATTGGCCTTCATCAGCGCATTGAGTGTAGACGTTGGGACGTTATGTTGTAGTTGTACAGGATGTTGGTAAGTCTGCAGTTAGAGTATTGTGTTCAGTTTTGTTCACCTTGCTCGAGAAAGGATATTATTGAACAAGGAAGAATGTAGAACAAATTTCCAAAGATGTTTCCTGGGCTAAAGGCTCTAAGTTATAGGCAGAAGTTGGACAGGTTAGAACTTATTTCTATACAGCGTAGGAAACTGAGGGGTTTTTTATAGAAGTGCAGCTCTTATAAAATCATGAGAGGCGTGCATTTGGCGAATACTTCAAATTTTTTTTCCCAAGGTTGGTGAATCGAGAACTACAGGACATCCATTAATGTTTGGAACGGATAAAAAATGTAAAAAGGAAACTGAGTGGCAACGTTTTAATATAGAGTGTAGTGCGCAGCAATGAGTGGAAGTGATTGAGGTGGGCACAATAACAACATTGAAAAAGCAATTGGACAAATACACAGATAGGAAAGGATTAGAGGGATACAGAACAAGGGCAGGGAAATGGGGAGAGTGTGGTTGGACATTTTGGTTGCCATGGACCAGCTGAGCTAAATGGCCAGTCATACCGGCAGTCTCGTGCAATATGACTGTAAATCAGTATGGTTTGGGGTGGAGACAGGGTGGCGGTGGGTGGTGGGGGTACACTGAGATAAAATGTCATGGAAGGATATGTTCACAGGTTCAGAATGCTGAAATGAATTCATTCCGATAGTATCATGTAACACGGGTCAGTATTTCGAAGAATTATGAGTGAAAGGGATATTGCTGTGAGTTCAGGCGATGGAGAGTTTTGGATGAGCATTTGTTCTGCAGCTTTGTAATTGGGAGTGAGGACAGCAGAGTCTTCGCCTCACTGGGCTGACTCTAACAAAAAAAAACTGTCGCAGTGACATTTTCATTAAGTGTGACAGAGGGGTCGTCTACACGAGGCCAATCTAGTTTCCTGGTGCTATCTTACCAAACTCATTTCATTAACTACCCATCCCACTCCATAGTGTTCCTCTCAAACAATTCCAGCCCGATTCTCCCACCCATCATGACTGGAGGTACTCACAGTTGCTCGGATGCTCCTGGATACTCCGTGATCCCTGACACTGGTGCCATCTTTAAAAGGCCAATGGTCACACGGTTGAGCTTTCTCAGTTTGGAGCTGCCCTGCACATTTTCCCCGAGCATGGCAGCGAAGGGGAAATTACACCACGGTTTGTCGACAGCAGCACGGAGATTCTGGTGGATGCGCTAGTACAAAGGGGACCATGCTCTTCCCAGAGGGGGGCCACACTCCCAGACGCACCGAGCATGGTCTGAGCTCACCACCCAGCTCAGTGCAGTATCTGGGGTCTGAAGAAATGTCCAGCAAAACAGGACAAGCATCAATAAGACCCCTTACTGGGTTCTGAAGAAATGACTCTAATCTATCAATGTTAGCATTTACATTTTTGAGCAAAGTTTTTTATTGAAAAATATATTTTTATTATTATATTAAACCAATAACAAAACAACCCAAATAACAACAAAATTACACCCATGTGCATGTATACACAAAATAAGTTAAAGTCTCGAAACGGACAGAAGAAAAACAAAAATAAACAATAAATAATAAATAAATAATATGGTTCAGCATAATAAAATGATAGACCTCGTTCTTCGAGAGCATTAACTGATATACATTCATACGTTCTTAATTCTTAATATGTGATTCATTACACAATATCGTCATGCTATATAAAACCACTTTTCAGAGTGGCAGATAAGCCTGTATCGCGGTAATCCAAAAACGGTTGCCATATCTTATATAAATCTCTGCTTTTCGGTGCACCATACTGGTGAGAAAGTCCAAAGGGATATTCTCCATGACGAGCTTACAAGCACCCAACGGACCCGGGGTGGGGGGAGGGGGGGTTTCAGACATCCAACACAACAGAATCTTTTTCCGAGTACAGGAGGTATGGGGGAGATACTAAAGGAGTATTGTGCATCAGTATTTTCTGTGGAAAAGGATATGGAACATATAAAATGTAGGGAAATCGATGGTGAGACTTTGCAAAATGTCGATATTACAGAGGAGGAAGTGCTGGATGCCTTTAAACGGGTAAAGATGGATAAATCCCCAGGACCTGATCAGGTGCACCCTTGAACTCTGTGGGAAGCTAGAGAAGTGATTGCTGGGCCTATTGCTGAGATATTTGTAATATGGATAGTCACTGGTTAGGTGCCGGAAGACTGGATGTTAGCTAAAGTTGTGCCATTGTATAAAAAGGGTGTTCTCGACCAGTGAGCCTGACGTTGGTGGTGGGCATGTTGTTGGAGGGAATCATGAGGGACAGAATGTGCATGTATTTGGAAAGGCAAGGACTGATTAGGGATAGTCAACATGGCTTTGTGCGTGAGAAACCATGCCTCACAAACTTGATTGAGTTTTTTGAGGAAGTATTGATGAGGGCAGAGGGGTAGATGTGATCTATATAGACTTGAGTAAGGGTTTTGATGAGATTCCCCTTGGGAGATTGAATGGCATTGTTAGATCTCATGGAATACAGGAGAACTAGCCATTTGGATACAGACTGGCTCAAAGGTAGAAGACAGAGGGTGTTGGTGGAGGGCTGTTTTTCAGACTGGAGGCCTGTGACAAGTGCAGTGCCACAAGGATCGGTGCTGGATCCACGACATTTTTGTCATTGACATAAATTAATTGGATGCGAGCATAAGAGGTATAGTTAGTAAGTTTGCAGATGACACCAAAATTGCAGGTGTAGTGGAGAGCGAAGAGGGTCACCTCAGATTAACCAAATAGCCAATGGGCTGAGAAGTGGCAGATGGAATTTAATTCAGATAAATGCGAGGTGGTGCATTTTGGGAAAGAAAATCATAGCAGGACTTATACAGTTAATGGTAAGGTCACAGGGAATGTTGCTGAACAAAGAGACCTTGCAGTGCAGGTTCATAGCTCCTTGAAAGGGGAGTCGCAGGTAGATAGGATAGTGAAGAAGGCGTTTCCTTTATTGGTCAGAGTATTGGGTGCAGGAGTTGTAAGATCATGTTGCGGATGTTGAGGACACTAGTTAGGCCAGTGTTGGAATATTGCATGTAATTCTGGTCTCCTTCCTATCGGAAAGATGTTGTGAAACTTGAAAGGGTTCAGAAAAGATTTCAAGGATGTTGCCAGGGTTGGAGGATTTGAGCTGGAGAGAGAGGCTGAACAGACTGGGGTTGTTTTGCTGGATCGTCGGAGGCTGAGGGATGACCTGATAGAGGTTTACAAAATTATGAGGGGCATGGATAGGGTAGGGAGGTAAAGTCTTTTCCCTGGGATAGGGGAGTCAGAACGAGAGGGTATAGGCTTAGGGTAAGAGGGGAAAGATATAATAGAGAACTACGGGGCAACTATTTCACACGTGCATGAGAGTGGTACGTGCATGGAAGGAACTGCCAGGTGATGTCGGGGAGGCTGATACAAGTGCAACATTTAAGAGGCATTTGGATTGGTAAATGAATAAGAAGGGTTTGGAGGGTTATGGGCAAGGTGCTGGCAGGTGGTACTAGATTGGTTTGGGATATCTGGTCGGCATGGAAGGGATGGACCGAAAGGTCTTTTTCCATGTTGTACATCTCCATGAGTCTATGACTTATATTAATCTCTGTTTTTGGTGCACAATACTGGTGAGAAAGTCCAAAGGGATATTCCCCATGAGGAGGTTACAAAGGCCCAACAGAACCGGGGAGTTTTCAGACATCCAACATAACAGAATATTTTTCCTAGCCCAGAAAGTAAGGATATTATTTTCGCATATGCATCTGCATAAGATGCTCGGGGCATGCCCAGGAAAGAGAAATCGGGTCCATCTCCAATTCGGTCCCCAAGACCCACTCCACCACACCTAACACTGTGGTCCAATATATACAAAACCGGCAGCAAGACCACATACAATGAGTAAGAGTGTCTGTAGTCATTCTGCATTTAGGACATGCTGAAGATAATCCCACTTTGAATTTTGAGAGAAAATTTGGTGTCAGATAGACCCTCCGAAGAATTTTCAACTGCATGGAATGGGTCCTATTACCGATCAAAATCCTTCGACCATTTTCACAAATATCCTCCCCTGTCTCCGAAGAGATCTAAACCCCCAACTCTCTCGCACAGACGTCACGAAGCTGCAGTCTTTTCTGAGGGGCCACTATCCACCTCATGATAAAGGGTCCTGACAGAGAGTGTATTCTTAACAATAAGCAACCGCTTCTCTCTATTGGATCTGTAAGAGTCTGTTAAAAGTTTTTTTTTAATCAAATCTCTAATCTGGAAAAAATGAAGAAGTCTGTACTAGGTAGTCCATATTGACGAGTAATTTGATCAAATGATATCATTGGTTCTACCTTAAGCAACACGTGGTGGCTCAGTGGTTTGTACTGCTGACTCACAGCAACAGGGTCACGTGTTTGGTTCCTATCTTGGGTGACTGGCTGTGTGGAGTTAGTATATTCTCAACTGTCTCTGCGTAGGTTTCCTCCCACACTCACAAAGATGTGCAGGTTAGATGACTTGGCCATTGCTCAATCGCTCATAGTGTTCCAGGATCTGTAAGTTGGGGCAATAGTCAGGGTAAATATAGGATGGTAGGGGAATGGCTCTGGGTGGGTTACAATTCAGAGGGTCGAAGTGGACTTGCTGGGCCCAAAGACCTGTTTCCATACTGTAGGGATTCTACTAATTCTAAATCACCCATGCAATGTGCACCCCTGGCTGCCCACAGTTTAAACCTGGAATCCATTATCCCAGGTTGACAACCTGGTATACCAATTAAACGGGTAAGAAACATAGTTTTTGCTGTATTGCCCTCGATCTGACGCATTGTCCTTCAAGTTTTAACAGTATTGATAATCATTAGTTTTTGACAATGCTCCATAAATGTTGTAATTTTATCTAAGAATAACAGACTAATAAGTGTTCACTTTGTCTGAGAGGGCTTAATGTCCAGCGGTATTGACGCCGAGTCCTCAGCAGTCCAGGCACTAACACAGGATGATAAATGAGCTTAATTGATAGCTTTTAATTGGGGAGATTTACTCCCCACAATCTGTGGGGCAGCTGCAATTTTGTTAGCTTGATAAAGAATCGCTTATGGTACCAAATAAAAGAACTAAACCCGCCATCATGTTTCCTAAATATCTGTCGGGAAACATCAAAGAAAGCATTCGCACGGGTTCTAGGAAATGAGGAAGGACATTCATTTTAATAACAGCTATATGACCTAGCCAGGATATTGGAAATGCCTCCTATCTTTGAAGGTCTTGTTTAATTTTGTCAAACATTTGGACACAGTTCACGTTGAATAAATGATCAAAGACAGATGTAATGAATATACTGAAATAGGGAAACCACCCCCGTGACCATTTAAAAGGAAACCTGGATTTGACCTCAGTATCAGGTTTTTCCCTAAGACCTCCCATAGGCATGGCCTCCAACTTTGTAAAATTAATCTTATCACCCAGAAAGGCAACAAGCGAATTAATGCATTGCATCACATGAACTACCGAAATTGCCAAAAACATAAGACCCTAATGTGCATACAATGTAATCTTACGTGACTTCTATCCCACTTCTGGAGCAGATGTGTTGGCAACCCGACGGATTGCCTCCGCCAGTGGCTCAATCACCAACGTAAACAATAATGGTGAAAGGTGTCAACCTTTGCGGCTGCCTGGAGAAATATTAATATTACTGGTGGCCACACCATTAGCGAGAACCGCAGCCAGAAGATCGTGGTAAAGGACCCTCACCCATTTGATAAAAACTTTGCATAGACCAAAGCATTCTAATGTACAGAAGAGATTCGGCCACTCAACCCAATCAAATGCCGTCTCTCATCTAAAGAGATCAATAATCCCTGGACAGGTTGTTGTTGACACTCTAGGATCATATTGAGTAACCACTTAACATTGTAGGAAGATCTGTGGCCCTTTATAAAGCCTGTTTGGTCCTCTTTGGCAACAGAAGGCAGCAAAGTTTCCAGCCTTAATGCACGGGTTTCAGACGGGACTTTGAAACCAACATTTAAAAGTGAGATTGCCGTGTAAGAAGCACAATCCTCCGGGGTCTTCCTTTCTTAAGCATCAGAGAGATATGAACCTCTCTTAACGATGGAGGGAGGGGTTACTGACTGTATGAGTGACAGAACATGTTAAACATCAGCCCTGACAATAGGTTTATAAATTATTTATAAAATTCACTAGGAACTCCGTCAGGAACGTGTAGTTTTGCATTCTGAAGCTGTTTCACACCCTCCCGCGCTGACAATGGTGCATTAAAACACAACACCTATTCAGGAGATACTCCTGGAAGACCCAGGTTCTTGAAAAATGACACCATCTTAATCCATCTATCCTCAAAATGTTCAGTCTGAAATAATTCGGAGGAAAATCTCTGACAGGCTGCATTAATCTTTTTGAAATCGGAGGGAAGGATCCCAGTACCTTCCCTAATTGAGGTAATGGATTGAAGGGACGCTCAGTTTCCTGGCAAGTTAGGCTAAATACTTGCCTGGCTTATAACCATGTTCAAACAGCCTTTGATTTTCAAAAGTAATTTCCTTCTTGGCTGTCTCGTGTGAGCGAAGAATTCACTGTAGACAGAAGCGTTGTGATCCTCTGCAAATTAGGCACTGAGGGGCTATCACAGTGTACCCTCTCGGCTGTCTTCTGCTGTGCCTCAAGCCAGCGTTCCTGCTCCCCCTTCTGCGGCTTCCTGAGGAATATCTATTCCCTTAGCATGAGCGTTAGCAGTTTCCCATAGAATGGATGTGTTACTGGTTGAATCTGAATTAATGGCTAAGAAAGATCTGAAATCTTTACAGAAATGCTCAATGAACTAACTAGCCTTAAGAAAAAAATGATCCATTCGCCAGCGTCTCGAAACTGTTGTACTGCTTCATGGTCAGAAATGGTAATTTTCTCAATTGTGCAGGATACCATCGAATCTAAGATTGTTGCAGGAATGGGGAAGAGATCAACCTTCGTGTGGCATTTATGCGGGTTATAGGAGAAAATAAAATCCCTACTTGTGAGGTAGATCTGCCTCCATGCATCCAGCAGCTCGAGTTCTGCACAAGAATCAACTAATTGCTTACATTATGACGAGTGTATTGGGGGACCTTTGGACATTCTGTCTACTGTGGGGTCCATAAGACAGTTGAAATCGTCTACACGAATGCACCATGAGACAAGATAACTTATTTTGGAAAATGCATCTACCACAGTTTAAAGAGGGTGCGCCGGGAGGCAATAAACATTCAAAATACTGTATTCTTTCCCATAGTTCAAGTGTTTGGGGATTATGATCCTCCTGTGAATGTCTAATATAATCTAGTAATTTAACTGGAAGAGTCTTCCTATCCAGTATGGCTTCTCACCTACTCCTACTATTAATAAAACGAGAAATAAACCCAATCAAACCCGCCCTGCTGTAATGTCAAATGTTCCTTGTCATCAAGGTACATCTCCTGCAATAGGACAACATCCACCCTCTCGTTTCTAAGACTAGAAATTACATTTTTCCTCTTGCCTGGACGATGGCTCCGCTTATTGTTCCAGGTACACCATTTAAGCACATCATTATCCATCACACACTGTAGCAACATTTGAACTCAAGAGAGGAAGAACCCGAATTACACATCACAAACCATGAATGATAAAAGACTCACAAAGCTTAAAAACAACATAAACTAAGACTATTACATCTAATAAGCTCTCAAAACTTTCCAAAACTAAACACACAGAAAAAACAAAAAACGAAACAAAATCCAAAGTGCCAATGACCCTCCATAGGGAATTTACCCCCCTCCCCACGCCCGTCCAGTGGGGACAGTTACATACCCCAAAATTTCATCTTCTGCCCGTTACCAATATGACATCCAGGGCAATTGATAACAAAAATCGGGCTTCAACTGCCCTTTGGTCGGTATTTAGTCATCACAACTACCTTTGTAACCCGCTCCAGCTTGAGTCGCACCCCAGACACATGCAAGGAAAGAGAAAAAGAGGAGTAATACTAATGAAGAAGTTAAAAGTGAGTACTCTACCCATCCCCGACGATAACTTAACACTGGTTAATACCAGAAAAATCCAAGAAAATTCCTTTAAGAAAGAAACATGATTATCTAAACATCCATCTTACTTTAAAATGTCACAAAGTTTTCGCTTTCGCTGGAGTGTCAGACGAGTGTATGGATCCATTGAAAGCAATATGGAACACCGCTGGATACCGTAAGGAATACTGACTCCGAGTTCCCTTACTCTTCTCTTGATATCATCAAAAGATTTTCTTTCCTGAATCACCGCCGTTGAAAAGTCCTGAAAGAACATAATACTGAAGCCCTCGTGAATTAAAGCCATCGGATCTTTCCCCCGGGTTCTGGAAGATTCCATCAGTCTTTGTTTATCCCCATAACTATGTAACCGCAAAAGGACAGGGCGAAGGCGTTGGTCTGAGTCTGACCTCCGCACCGTAACCCGATGAACTGTCTCAGTCTTCACCTGTCCCTTTTCAGTTTTGAAGTGAAGGAATCCCCGCAGCCAGTTCTCAATAAACTCACTGGCTGACCACCTTCCGTCCGGTCCAGCAAACCGCCGATGTGAACATTATTCATCCTACCCCTGTTCTCGAGGTGGTCATCATGTTCAGTTAAGGTATGAACCTGCTTTTCAAAGGCGAGGATCGCGGTCTCTGTCGCTGCAGTTCGGCGCTTGACATCGTCTGTTCTGTTTCCAAGGCTGTCAAGTTGTTGTGCACGTTTTTGTAGCGCGGCTGAAAGCGGTTCTAGCCACTGCTGAACCCTTCTTAAATCATTGCTTCAATCATTTCACATAACTTGGTGAACTCAGTGACCAAGGCCTGGTGAGTAACTGGGTCCATGGAACGAGCAGAGTGGGTGACAGCTACAGCCTCAGGCAGGCTCGATGCTTCTGACGGGTGCACCGTGTGTTGGGACTTACTGGATCCTTTCCCATGTTTTGTCATTTCCACTTGACAAAACAGGTTTAGGAAAGATTTATCGCTCTATTTAGTGTTGAATTTTACGTAAATGGCTGGGATGGGATGGGTTAGAGAACCACTTTGCCCGTGCTGTGATGCAGAGCCCAGCAAAACAGATCTTCTGGATCTGCGGTATCTTGGATTCCCCCTTAATGTTTTATTGATAATATAATTTCATTTTGCATTATATTCCTGGATGTCCTGGACCCGTGTAATTTAATACCACTGTCTACATTTTCCCCTACGCTGCAAATTGCTTCCCATTCCTCGATAATCCTTGACTCTGTTGTTATTCATGAACCTTCTGTCGGTGCCTCAAAAATATTCAATATTTCTGCCTCCAACAGTCTGTGGGGAAGAGTGTTCCAAAGACTCACAGCACTTTGAGAAAACAATTCTAAACATTATGATCTGAGTGTGAGATTAGTTTTTTTGTGTCTCCTTATCTGAAAAAGGATATAATTACATTGAAAGCAGTTCAGAGATGTTTCATTTCATGTATTTCCGGGGTGAAGGGCTTATATCATGAAGGCTTTAACAGGTTACTCTTGGAATGAGAATGAAACAAAGAAGACCTTGAGGAGAGTGGATTAGGTATATACCCGCTGGGTGTTTGTATAGTCCAAATTTGTTGTCCCTCCACACCTCTCCGGGTTAGGGAATTCCAAACATTCACTACCTTCTGAGAGAAGACATCACTTTGCATCTCAGACTGAAATCGATGTTCAATATTCGGTATCTATGTCCTCAAGTTCGGGACTCCGTGTGGAAAATCTCTGGAAAGCCTGGTGTCTACTAGATCCTCTTTATCAAGTCTGTTTGTTACATTCTCAGGCATCTCCATAATTTTACAGGGCAAAGTATAATTTCACTTTCACAAACCACACTGATTCTGCGTGAAGCTTTTCTAAATGTCCATGCTGGCCAAGTTTTCCAAATTAAGCTCGTCCCACCTGCTTTCATTTGGCCCATATGCCTCGAAATGTTTCCCATTCATGTTTGTCCAAATGAGTTTGAAATGTTGTACCAGTACTTGCATCTACCACACTTCCTCTGACAGCTCATTCCATAAACAACCACCCTCTGTATAAAAATCTCTGCCCCTACGTTCCTTTTAAATCTTTCCTCTTTCACCTCAAACCTATGCCTTCTATGGCTGAACTCCCCCATGCCGTTGGAAAGATCTTGGCTATTCACCCTATCCATATCTCTCATGATTTTAGAAGCTTTTACAATGTCACCACCCAACCTCCTACACTCCATTTGATACTAATTTCAAGAACAAGCATTTAAAGATAAGCACTGCAAAATTGAAACAATATTAAACATGGCAGGTAAACAATACTCAGATCAACTTCATATGGTGATTAGTTTTTCTCCATATTACAATACTAAGGCAGCATGAAATGCTTACTAGTGCCAATAAGTAGTAACACCTGGATTCCTTTGTCTAAAGGGGGCGATGATCTCGACAGTGAAAACGTATCAATGGCCAGATCTATGTAATGCCACATAGTCAACCTTCTCTGTCGTGGCCTCCCTATGACCTTGTGCGGTTGCGTCTTCTTTATCTTGCACTCAATTTCCCCCATTCACACCTTACATTAAACACATTTTACATCATCCACTCGTTCACCATTGCTAAAAGCCCGTTTATCTTTGCCACACCCTCTTTTCCCTGTCATCCATCCCCCACCTCTGATAAGGGATTAAAAATCCCAGGTTCCAATCCTTTTCAGTTCTGAAGAAGTGCCACACTGGGCTTGATACTCTAACGCTGTTCGTCTGTCTCTGCAGATGCTGACAGACCTACTGAATTTCTCCAGAAATGAATAGGCACAGAACAAATTTTCACTAAAACAAATAACTATGGATACTGGAAATAAAAATACAAAAATTGCTGGATAAACTGGGAGCTTTGAAAAGGGTCACTGGACATGAAAGTTTAACTCTGCATTCATTCCCGAAGATACTGCAACATTTTCAGTAATTTCGTCACCATTTGCTATTTTTGGACAATTTCCAAAGAAGGATGTCAATGATGGTCAAACATCCTGTCCAACCTGGAGCGCCGTACACTGGGGACTGAACGATAGTGCATGGTGCACAGGTCCTAGATTCTGAAACTGCATAAGACTGACATCAAAGAAACTACAGAGCTTTTAATCATGTCAGGGAGAAAAACCAAGGGAAACACATTCACTTCAAATGCCGAAGTTGACATTGTGGAAAAGAAACGATTTGGATTATTACCTTAAATGGATTGAGATAAAGTAACAAATTGGAGGCGTGACACCAGGAAGATGCCATCAGCAGAATGAGAATATGAAAGTGGAAGTGTTACCGCATCAGAAACCAGGTTAGGTCACTGAATACAGGGCTGATGCCAAGGTCGGAAGCACGTGCACCTGAACCTGTTGACAACCCACACATGTCTGGTTGCATTTCAAACAGCAGAAATAACTTCTGATGGAGAAGGGGCAATGATCCCAAGACTAACAGATCGGATCTAAGCTCTGTCGTCCTGCTAAATACAACCATAAATGTCGGTGGATTATTAAACAATTTACTGGAGCAGAGGACGCCACAAATATTCTCATCCTAAATCTCGGAACAACTCTAAATCAGTGAAAAAAATTCAAGGATATGGTGTCTGCACTACCCTCAGCCAGAGGTGTTGACTGGATGATCCAACTTACACTCATCATGATGCCCAGAGACTCACATATGCCAGTATTCAAGCAATTCGATTCTCTGTACGTGACATGAAATAACAGCTGGACACAGTAGGTACGATAAAGGCAATAGGCCCTGAAACCATTCCTGCAATGGGACTGAAGACTTGTGCTGCACAACAAGCCGCGTCCCTGGGGAAGCTGTTTCATTCCAGCTCCAACTCTGACATCTCCCTGCCAGTGTGGAAAATTACTCAGCTATGTCCAGTCCCCTAAGAGTGCAATAATTACAATCTGACCAATTACCACCCCCTCAGTCCCATCACGACAGTCAAATTGGTGGGAATTATTTTTGACAGAGCTGTCAAGTAGCACCCAAATAATCAGGTCAGTGTGGTTTCACATGTGGAGATGATGTTGTTGTGGAAATATCATCGGATTACGAATCCAGACCAGGATAATGCTTTGGCAGCTGGTGCAATTTAAAAATAATTAATAAAATATCGAGTCCGAAAATCTGGTGTCAGTACTATTGAGCTTGTGTCCAATGTTGATTTTAAACATTTATCTCCTTCCCCAATGTACTTTTAGGAAGGGAATCTCCCGTGCTTTCCTAGTCTGGCCTAAAAGTGACTCCAGATGCACAGACATGTGATCAACTCTTCAATGGTCTCTGAATCGGCCAAGTAAGACACTGAATCATATCAAACTGCTCTGGGGTCTTAAAGGATAATACCGGACAGAACACCTGGCACCAGCCTCGTTATCAGAAAATGGAATGGGAAACACAGTCCTGTTGATCCTGAAGAGGCCTCCTTCCTAACATCTGAGAACTTGTGACAACATTTACAGAGCATTCCCACAGACTGCACATAAACATCGGGAAAGGAGGAGGTAATTCAATATGTTGAGCTTTCCTCATGCTAGTTCAGGGCCGAATACCTCCTCAATGCAGTTTTCCCCATACAATGTTCATATCCCATAATACGTTTAAACATTGTGAAATATAAAACGAGAACTGATGTAGTGCTTTCGGCCCATCAAGTTTGCTTCTCTATTCAATATACACGCGGTTCTTGGATAACACTAGTGTATTAAATACGATTTGACTGTTTTCTTCAAAGTGAACTATCATCCCTGCTTCCAATCTGTCTCACACTGTCAGTGTTTGATATATTTCCTCGGGCTGGTGAAGCCACAAACAGGGCGATAATGGACTTGAACGTGTGGCTGGGGAACTGGCCCAGGAAGCAAGGATTTAAATTCTTGGATCACTGGGGTATGTTTTGTGATAAGCATAAGTTATACAAGAGAGACGGTTTGCACCTTAATAGGTTGGGGGACCAGCATTCTGGCAGGCAGGTTTGCTACTGCAACACAACTGCATTTAAACTAAGTAGCGGGGGGGGGGGGGGGGGGGACAAACTGGATGTTTAAAAAGGAAATTGAAGGGAAAGTTAGAAAAAGGGAAGTCAAGAAAGACAACTGTATCAATGACGCAGAAAACTCAAAAAGGGATCATGCTGTTAGGTTGAGTGAAATATGAGTTTTTGGGAAGGGTGAGGACAGTAACAAACTAAAAATACTACATATGAATGCAGGAAGCATTAGAGATAAGATGGATGAGCTTGAGGCTCTTTTGGAAATTGGCAGCTCCGATATTTTGGGGATAACTGAGACCTGGCTTCAAGTGGACAAGGCCTGAGAAATGAACATTCAAGGCTACACGTGCTATCGTAAGAACAGACTGACGGGCAGAGGGGGTGGGGTGGCCACGCTGGTAAGGGATGATATTCAGTCCCTTGCGCGGGTGGCCCTAGAATCAGGGGATGTAGAGTCAGTATGGATAGAGCTGAGAAATTCTAAGGGTAAAAAGACGTCTTGGGAATTATCTACAGGCCCTCAAACAGTAGTCTGGATGTCGGATGTAAGTTGAATCAGGAGCTGAAATTGGCCTGTCGCAAATATGTTACTGCAGTTGTTATGGGGGATTTCAACATACAGGTAAACTGGGAGAATCAGGGTGGTATTGGACCTCAAGAAAGAGACTTTGTGGAGTGCCTCCGAGATGGATTCTTAGAACAGCTGGTGCTGAAGCTTACCAGGGAGAAGGTAATTCTCGATCTGGTATTATGCAACGAACCAGAATTGATCAGGGACCTCGAAGTGAAGGAGCCATTCAGAAGTAGTGACCACAATACAATAAGCTTCAATCTGCAATTTGAACGGGAGAGGGTACAATCGGAAGTGACAATATTTCAGTTGAATAAAGGGAACTATGGAGCTATGATGGAGGAGCTGGCCAAAGTTCATTGGTGCAATACCTTAGCAGGGACGACAGTATAATGCAGTGTATAATGCAGAAGTTGCAGGATCAGTTCATTCCAAAAAGGAAGAAAGATCCTAGGAGGAGGCATGGGTGGCCATGGCTGACGAGGGAAGTTTTGAAACAAATAAAGTTAAAAGAGAAAAAGAATAACGTAGCAAAGATAAGTGGGAAAACGGAGGACTGGGAAGCTTTTAAAGAACAACAGAGGATTACTAAGAAGGGAAGTCGCAGAGAAAAAATGAGGTACGAAGGTAAACTGGCCAAAAATATGAAGGAGGGTAGTAAAAGGTTTTTTAGACATGTGCAAGGCAAAAAAAATGGTTAAGACTAAAATTGGGCCCTTGAAGACAGAAACAGGGGAATATATTACAGGGAACAAAAAAATGGCAGAAGAATTAAATTGGTACTTTAGATCTGTGTTCACTGGGGAAGACACAAGCAATCTCCCTGAGGTAACAGTGGCTGAAGGACCTGAAGTGAAGGGAATTTATATTTGCCAGGAATTGGTGTTGGAGAGACTGTAATGTCTGAAAGTTGATAAGTCCCCGGGGCCTGATGGTGTACATCCCAGGGTACTGAAGGAGGTGGCTCGAGAATTCGTGGATGCGTGGGTGATTATTTTCCAGAATTTCATAGATTCGGGATCAGTTCCTGCGGATTGGAGGGTGGCTAATGTTGCACCACTTTTTAAGAATGGTGGGAGAGAGAAAACAGGAAATTATAGACCAGTTAGTCTGACCTCAGTGGTGGGAAAGATGCTGGAGTCAATTATAAAGGACGAAATTACGACACATCTGGATAGTAGTAACAGGATAGGTCAGAGTCAGCATGGATTTATGAAGGGGAAATCTAATTTTCTGGAATTTCTTGAGGATGTAGCTCTGAAGATGGACGAGGGAGATTCAGTAGATGTAGTGTACCTGGACTTTCAGAAAGCTTTTGATAAAGTCCCACATAGGAGGTTAGTGAGCAAAATTAGGGCGCATGGTATTGGGGGCAAAGTACTAACTTGGATTGAAAGTTGGTTGGCTGACAGGAAACAAAGTGTAATGATAAACGGCTCCATTTCGCAATGGCAGGCAGTAACCAGTGGGGTACAGCAGGGATCAGTGCTGGGACCGCAGCTTTTTACAATATATATTAATGATATAGAAGATGGCATGAGTAATAACATAAGCAAATTTGATGATGATACTAAGCTGGGTGGCAGGGTGAAATGTGAGGTGGATGTTAGGCGATTACAGGGTGACCTGGACAGCTTAGGTGAGTGGTCAGATGCATGGCAGATGCAGTTTAATGTGGAAAAATGTATGATTATCCACTTTGGTGGCAAGCACAGGAAGGCAGATTACTACCTAAATGGAATTAATTTAGGTAAAGGGGTAGTACAAAGAGATCTGGGTGTTCTTGTACACCAGTCAATGAAGGCAAGCATGCAGGTAGAGAAGGTAGTGAAGAAGGCTAATAGCATGGTGGCCTCCATAACACGAGGGATTGGGTATTGAAGCAAAGAGGTTCTTCTGCAGCTGTACAGGGTCCTGGTGAGACCACACCTGGAGTATTCTGTGCAGTTCTGGTCTCCAAATTTGAGCAAAGACATTCTGGCTATTGAGGGAGTGCAGCGTACGTTCACGAGGTCAATTCCTGGAATGGCGGGATTACCTTACACTGAAAGACTGGAGTGACTGGGCTTGTATACCTTTGAGTTTAGAAGATTGAGAGGGGATCTGATTGAGACATATAAGATTATTAAAGGATTGGACACTCTGGAGGCAGGAAACATGTTTCCACTGATGGATGAGTGTCGAACCAGAGGACACAGCTTAAAAATACCGGGTAGTCCATATAGGACAGAGATGAGGAGAAACGTCTTCACCCAGAGAGTGGTGACTGTGTGGAATACTCTACCCCAGAGGCCAGTGGAGGCCCAGTCTCTGGATTCATTTAAGAAAGAGTTGGATAGAGCTCTCAAGGATAGTGGAATCAAGGGTTATGGAGATAAGGCAGGAATAGGATACTGATTAAGGATAATCGGCCATGATCATAATGAATGGTGGTGCAAGCTCGAAGGGCAGAATGGCTTACTCCTGTTCCTATTGTCTATTGTCTAATGATATCTCCACTCATTTTCCTAAACCCCATGAAATACAGGCCCAGTCACCTCAAATCGCAGGTCCCTCAACAAGCCTGTCATTCCAGAATTCAGTTTGGTCATCGTCCACTGCTCTCTGTCAATGTCCTTTACTAGGCAAGGAGACCAAAACTGCAAACAATATTGCACAATGTTCGAGATGGGGCCCCACTGAGGCCCTATACAGCTGCAGTAAATCACCCTTACTCCTGTGTTCAAATCTCCCTGAAATGAAGGCGAATACACCATTTATCTGCCTACCTGCTTTCTGCTCCTACAATATTACTTTCACTGATTGGTGTACAGGGACATACAGATCGTTTTCAATGTTACAGCTCCCTACTTCTTGGGTCTATATACACTGGTCAATGTGCCAATGCTATTCCTAGTATTGACGTCTGACTTCAGAACTCACTGCCTTACATGGACTCAGAGGGCTGCGCAGAAATAAAATAAAAATGCAGCTTAAGTTCATTTTTATATCAACATTTTTCAACCACTCCCTTTGCAAATGATAGGCTGTCATTCTATTGTTTCCATCAAAGCACAACATCTCATCTCTCCCATTGCCCTCCATCTACCATGTATTTGCCCAGTCTCTCCACATATCTCAATCATCTTGGAGTCTTTTTTACATCCTCCTCGTCCACTCACAAGCTGACATCGTTTAGTACTGTCAGCAGACTGTGGAATAAAGCATATGAGCCCCTCAAACAAAGATATGATGTGTATTGGGAATCGCTGGATGTCAAATCTCGATATATCCGTGTTAGATCCTCGAAGTGTTCCATTAAAAAAAACATAGTTTTATTCTTACTTATTGTTTCCTGCCAGCTCTCCCATTCTAAAACCATGACCATATATTAGCCCCAGTCCCACAGGATTCGAATTTGCACAATAGGCTTGCAGCTTTATCAAAAATCTTTCTGAGATTCCACTCGTATTGCATTGATACCTCCTCATAATTTTGTTAAAAGCCACTTTCTCAAATATGATTCCCATTTCATAAATCGCTGCTGACTTTGTCTATGCCCATTTTATTCAGTCCAATATTTTTCTGTAAAACTGTTTAGTTGCTAATTTAGTTGCTATTCCCTTTTTCTCACCAGACTAAAGTTCTCTAGTATTTCTGGGAAGATTTCTTTTTGCTTTTCTATCTTCTATGAAGGCATAACTGAAGTATTTATTCCATAATTCTGCTATTTCACTGTCCTCAATTATCTGGTATCAGACTGTAAGAAAGCTGCAATTTTTTCTCATAATTTTGCCATTGACATATTTTCAGAAGATATTACAAGTTCCCTCTTACATACCTTGGTAAGATATTCTTCAAAAACCCATCAATTCTTATCTTAAGCTACTCAATGATTGACCTCCCACATCCATACAATAACAGAAGCACAGTCTCTGTTCCATCAGAAATACAGTATGGTCTACATTCGGCCCACTTTCCGAACTAGACCCGTACCTGTGAATCTTATGGCATTTCAACTGCACAACCATGTATTTTCTGAAGATTTTGAGGTTACCATGACAACTCCCCTCTCAAGCAGTGCATTCCAGACCCCACAAACTCTGGGGGAAAAACAGTCCTCAAATCCTCACTAAACCTCAAACCCTTCACTTTAAAAATGTGGCCCTTTGACTAAAAGAAACAGCTGCTGTCTATCCACCCTGTACATGTCCCTCGTAATCTTGTCCTTCTGATTCACATCCCCCTCTGCTTTCTCTGCTCCAAAGTAAACAACCCGAGCTTATCCAGCCTCTCTCCATACTGATATACTCCATCCCAGGTAACATCCTGGTGAATCTCCTCTGCATTCCCTCCAGTACAATCACATCCTTCCTGTAATGTGGCTCCCATAACTACACACAGTATTCCATCTTGGCGAAATCAAAGTTCCGCATAGCTCTTATAATCTATGCTTCGATGTATAAAGGCTGTGTTTACGCTCGTCTATGCGTTCCCAAGTTGTGCAATAACCTGTTCAGTCACATTCAGGGATGTGTGGAGAAGCACCCTCTGACCTTCTTCGTGTGCTGTCATTCATTGAGTACTCCCCTGCCTGGTTGCTTCTTCCAAAGTGCATCACCTCATATTTATTAGGGTTACATTCCATCTGCCATTGATCCACCCATCTGACCATTCCATCTGTATCTTCATGAAACATAAGGCCTTCCTCTTCACTGTCAACCACCCGGCCAATCTTCGTATCATACACAAACTTACTTATGACACCCCACACCCCTTGTCCATATTCACAGATGCATCATTTAGGATAAGGTTTAAAATCACAAAACATCAGCTTATCAGCTTTCAAAGCGCTTCATCAAAACGCAGAACCACCTGATGAAGAAACAGCGCTTCGAAAGCTCGTGCCTCCGAATAAACCTGTTGGACTATAACCTGGTGTTATGCATTTTTTAGCTTTGTTCACCCCCCCCCCCCCCCTCCCACACACACACACACACACACCCCAGTCCAACACCAACACCTCCGAATTAGAAATAATAAGAGACACAGCACTGATCCCTGTGGTACACCATTGGACACTAGCCTCCAATCACAAAAACAGCCTTCTACCACCACCCTCTGTCTCCTACAACTAAAGTTGATTTGGATGCAGCTTGGCAAGTCACTAATGAGTCCTACCTGTTCCCTGGTTATTCTGTTCCGCTGGATGCACTGGAAGAATATCTGGAGATTCTCACTAACCTTGCCTGCCAGTAGGTTTCCATGCCCCTGTGTTAGTTGGTCCCCTCCAACTGATGAATTTCCTCTTTATTGTAGCCTTAACCGGCCTATCCCAGATCCTGCCATTATTTGCTTTGACCGTGGAATAGACAGCGAGGGAAGCGTTCTGTTAATTTCCAACTTGTCAGATGTTTTGTGGATCTTCTAAATTTCACTGTGACCCACCTCTCATTCTTTGAATCGCAAGAGAACACAGGCCGAGTTTCCTCATCAGGCAATCTCACCATCTGAGGGATTAATCTGGAGAATGTCCATTGCACTTCCTCTCATGTCAGTATATTCTTTCTGAGATTCGGTCACCAAAACTGTACACAATACTCCAGGTACAGTCCCACCAACACGCTGTGAAACTGCTTCAACATGTCTTTACATCAATGTTCTGACTCCCTTAAATGAAGGCGAACCACACTTTAACTTTCCACTTACATTTCTTTCTCCAAATACCCTTCACATTCATTGCATTTACGAACTCACTGAGATCTTACAGAAACCCTTCCGAAAATCCAATATATACGTTTCTACTGGTTCCCCATTATCTATGCTGTAACAACTTCAAACAATTCCGATGTTTAGCAAGTATGATTTCTCTATCAGAAATGCATGCTGGTTCTCTCCATTGTTGCTGTTAATTTTTACATATCAAAAATGTCATCCTGTGTAATAGATTCGAACAGTTTCCCTACGGATGTCAAGTTAATTGATCTGCAGTTCTCCACACTATGCCTTTTTCCCTTTGTAGCTGTTTAGATCCCTTCCATTCATCTATAGTGCTTGGATCACGTTTATCCACAATAGTTTCCGGTCTCTGCAGAATGTGCAGGAAAATAAAACACAGTCATCAACAGCGTAATTAATACTTCTATTGTTGATTTATTTCTGACATTTTGATATGAAGTACCTTGTTACTGACATGAATTGACTTTATGTCTTTAGCTCCAGAAGTCCGATATGATCACTTGGTATTATTGGGTGATTTTCTGGATCTTCCTCCATGAAGACAGATGCAAAGTAACTGGTTATTTTCTTGAGCATTTCCCTGTTCTCCACAATGACCTCTCCTCTCCCGATTACAAATATCCACATTTGACCTTGCTTTTATTTTGTTTCCTTTGAAATATAGATTGTAGATTGATGCAGTCGTTGTGTTCCTGTTTGTTAGCGTGTATGTTCTCTTTTTGATTTCCTTTTCAGTTTCATGGCCCTCCTTTTCTGGATTGTTAATTTCTGAGAACTCTCAGCTTTCCACAATATCTGTAATTCTTCTGAAGTCACTTCCTATGATTAATATGTTTTCTAATGTGTTATGTTAACCATCATTGAGTCACTTCCTCACTCTTTCGTGTTTACACCTGAAATAATAGACGTATTTTTCAGACTTTACAGTATTTCTAAGAACTCCTTCGACTGACTGAACTGGTCCTCACCCTGAACAACTTCTCTTTCCAATCCTCCCACTTCCTCCAAACGAAAGGAGTAGCCATGGGCACCCGCATGGACCCCAGCTATGCCTGCCTCTTCGTAGGATATGTGGAACAGTCCATCTTCCGCAACTACACTGGCCCCACCCCCTACCTTTTCCTCCGCGACATTGATGACTGTATCGGCGCCGCCTCGTGCTCCCACGAGGAGGTTGAACAGTTCATCCACTTCACCAACACCTTCCACCCCGACCTCAAATTCACCTGGACAGTCTCAGATTCCTCCCTCCCCTACCTCGACCTTTCTATTTCTATCTCGGGCGACTGAATCAGCACGGACATCTACTACAAACCGACCGACTCCCACAGCCACCTGGACTACACCTCCTCCCACCCTGCCCCCTGTAAAAACGCCATCCCATTCTCCCAATTCCTTCGTCTCCGCCGCATCTGCTCCCAGGAGGACCAGTTCCAAAAACGTACAATCGAGATGGCCTCCTTCTTCAAGGACCGCAATTTCCCACCCGACGTGGTCGACGTTGCCGTCCACCGCATCTCTTCCTTTCCCGCTCCTCCGCCCTTGTTCCCCGCCCCCCCAACCGCCAGCAGGACAGAACCCCACTGGTCCTCACCTACCACCCCACCAACCTCCATGTACAGTGTGTCATCCACCGTCATTTCCGCCACCTCCAAACTGACCCCACCACCAAGGATATATTTCCCTCCCCTCCCCTTTCAGCGTTCCGCAAAGACCACTCCCTCCGTGACTCCCTCGTCAGATCCACACACCCCACAAACCCAACCTCCACTCCCGGCACCTTCCCCTGCAACCGCAGGAGGTGCAAGACTTGCGCCCACACCTCCCCCCTCATTTCCCTGCCAGGACCCAAAGGAAACTTCCATATCCACCACAAATTCACCTGCACCTTCACACACATCATCTATTGCATCCGCTGCACCCGATGTGGCCTCCTCTATATTGGGGAGACAGGCCGGCTACTTGCAGAGCTTCTCAGAGAACACCTCTGGGATACCCGGACCAACCAACCCAACCACCCTGTAGCTCAACACTTCAACTCCCCCTCCCACTCCACCAAGGATATGCAGGTCTTTGGACTCCTCCATCGCCAGACCACAACAACACGACAGTTGGAGGAAGCGCGCCTCATCTTTCGACTAGGAACCCTCCAACCACAATGGGTGAACTCGGATTTCACCAGTTTCCTCATTACCCCTCCCCCCACCTTGTCTCAGTCAAATCCCTCAAACTCAGCACCGCCTTCCTAACCTGCAATCTTCTTCCTGACGTCTCCGCCCCCGCTGCACTCTGACCTATCACCCTCACCTTGACCTCTTTCCACCTATCGCAGTTCCAACGACCCTCTCCCAAGTCCCTCCTCCCTACCTTTTATCTTAGCCTGCTGGACACACTTTCCTCATTCCTGAAGAAGGGCTTATGCCCGAAACGTCGATTCTCCTGATCCCTGGATACTGCCTGACCTGCTGTGCTGTTCCAGCAGCACATTTTCGGCTCTGATCTCCAGCATCTGCAGACCTCACTTTCTCCTAGAGGAGAAAGAATGAAAGGGAACCTGAGGAACAACCTTTTTACACAAGGGGCTGGTACGTATATGAAATGAGCTTCCAGGGGAAGTGATTGAGGCGGATACATTAACAACCTTTAAAAGGCATTTGGCCAAATACACGGACAGGAAAGGCTTAGAAGGATACGAGGCAATGGGGTTAGCGTGGATGGACATTTTGGTCAGAATGGACCAGTTTGGGCTGAAGGGCCTGTCTCCGTGCTGTCGGACTCTATGACTTTAACAACCAATGCTTGTTTCCCACTGAATGTTATATTGTACTTTCCCAATTCACTGGAGCTATCTTGACCCTCTAACCTCCAGTCTTCCATGATGTTAAACTAGAAAGTTCAAGCATTCTATATTGTATGCAGACGCCATATAAAATGCACCTTATTCATGTTATTATTCCTTCAAAGCTGCTTCTGTACAAGGTTATTAATTCGTCCTTCTGACCACATAATACCAAATCCAAAATAACCTGCTCTCCAGTTCTCTTCACAACATACTCTACAACCTTATATACACTTACGGAATTTATTTTTCACAACATGAGCAGTCACTTTGTTAACGAAGTTTAGATGCAACTTGAGAGCATCTAATAAGACTGCGGTATCCACAATAATTGCCTATCGAATTTCCAGAGCATACGATGCTGAGATTTTCTGCTAGCGTTTTGGTTTTGATATATAACACACCAATATTTGCTTCTCCTTGCTATCTGTAAGCTCTACCTAAACTGATCCTTTGGAAGCTGAGGGACAGGTCTGTGTCGTTATTAGTGATAGACCTGGACAAGACATTCAGGAAGCCTCACCTCGACACTGAGATGATCTGAATAAATGTTCTGCAATACAGGATAAGCATCAATATTCTCCCTGCTCTGTCAGGATAAGGGTTACCGTATAATCTCTGCTCGCTCACACTCTCTGTACATCTGTTATAGCACCGACCCCCGAACAAAGCTCATGCTCCCTCACACTCACTGTATATCTGTTATAGCACCGACCCCTGAACAAGACTCATGCTCTATCTCCAAATAAGGCTCAGGCACAACCACTCTCACTATTGAATTCGGCAACTTTCTTCCTCACTTTCTCTGTCACCTACGCAATACCCCCCCAAACTAATAATAATATATGGATTCAAAACTGTCGACTGACTTATTCCAGACACCTCACAATTCCCCCCAACTACACCAACACTAACAGCAGGGTCACCCATTCACACTCTCCCTCCCTCCCTCCTTTTCTCCCATTCGAGGAGGAAGAGCCTGGAATAGGACAGAAAGGCAAATCCGGGTGGTGGAGTGCCCGATATCTATTCGCTCACCCGCTCCCCTCGCCATGTGGGTAGGACACTGGTATGAGCCGGAGAGGACTGGGACGCCTCGTGTGGAGATTTTCAAACATCCATGTCCCACCGACCGATTAAGGAACAATGTCCTGTGAAAGACAATTCTCACTGGAAACCCATTGGCAGTTCCAACGACCGTCCTTTCACTTCCAAAAAAGACACAGATACCTCACTGCACAAAGACGCAGACACAGAAATACACAGAAGTATTGGTTAACACCCCAATATGCGAACACGCACAATACTTACAAGGAGATAGGCATACACACACACGTAGAAACACACAGAGACATATGCAGTCACATACAAATAGACACAAACACAGTTAAGAAACACACAGGCTGATACACAGGCAGACAGACATAGACACACTAACACACAGATAACAGGCACATGTACACACACGCATATATATGTACACACAGGCACACACGCATATACGTACACACACAAACACACACACACTCACATACAGACACACACAAATACATGCAGTCACAGAGGAACAGAAACTAGTGTCATTAAGACGCAAATCGATATGCTTTAGATTAGTAAGGAGATCAAGGATTCTAAGGAGAAGGCAGAAGAATGAGGTTGAGGTACATATAAGACAATATTGAATGGCCTCATTCTGCTCCTTGCTTTAATGCTCTTGTGGTATTATGCTATCAGGTATTCTCGTTATGAGACAGCAGCAGAGGCTGGGTTTGATGCAGGTTTGATTAGGAAGTGTCAGTGGGAATGTGGGACAGGTTTGAAGGACAGAATGCCTTATCTTTATTCCTAATTATTGTGTCCTTATGTCTGAAAAGAATGGTGATTTGATGTGGCGTTAACACGGTTTAAAATAACGGGTCCCACAATGAAATAAGGATGTTCATTTCACTTTAGTGTTGTGCTATCTGTGGTGTCCTCATCTTCAGGGAGCAGTGAAGAGTCGGTTATTGAAGATATTCAACTCTGAGCTTGACTGATCTTTGCTGGACAGGAGAGTCAACGTTTATTGGTAACAGACAGGAGACGGATGGTCAGATACAATCGGATCAGTTATGAGTATTCTGAATGGTGCAGCTGAATGACCAACTGCTGCCCCTACCACATGCGCTATGCCCTCAATCCACACTCGAGGTTGTTACAGAGATGTACTGCTCCCCCTACCCCATGTGTTGTTCCCTCAATCCACCACTCCAGGCTGTCACAGAGATATACTGCTGCCCCTACCCCATGTGTTGTTCTCTCAATCATTCCCGAGGCTCTTACAGACATATACTGCTACCCCTACAGCTTGTGTTGTTCTTTCAATCACCCCAGGTTGTCACAGACATATACTGCTGCCCCTACAGCTTGTGTTGTTCTTTCAATCACCCCAGGTTATCACAGAGATATACTGCTGCCCCTACCGCTTGTGTTGTTCTCTCAATCCACCCCTCGAGGCTGTTACAGAGATATACAGCTGCCCCTACCCCTTGTGTTGTTCTCTCAACCCACCCCTCGAGGCTGTTACAGAGTTATACTGCTGCACCTATCCCATGTGTTTTCGCTCAATCCACCCCTCGATGCTGTTACAAGGTAGGGGACCACCCCTTTCAGTCAGGCAGGATCGTTACAATGAGACGGGAGAAGGCCATTCTGCCCCTCGAAGGAGTTACACAGGAATAGAGAATGAAGTAATGCAGCTCGTTGAGTATATTACACAGGCCAGGAGGAGACCATTCAACCGACCTTAGGTGCTACACAGGAACGGGGCAGCTGTCGCTAACAGGAAATAGAGAGTAGAGATAAGTGTTTATTTTCAGGTTGCAACGCTGTAACTAGTATAGTGCTGTAGAATCACTGTGGGATCATCAATGACAATTAATCTGTATCAAAGATCTTAAGCAAGGGAACTGAATGGCACGAAGCTCAATTAGCGCATCACAAAGATGATCGTTCACGATGTCGTCAAATGGAGGTACTGAGTCTGCGATGTGATACAGACAGGGAAGGTTAGTGAGCAAACCTTCAGCAGAAAGAACATAAGGTGAGTTGTCTACTGTGGCAGGAAGAATAAAACAATGGCAAACAATTTAAATGGAGAGAGATTGCAGAACTCTGTGATACAGGCCGCTTCCATGTTCCAGGGACATGAATCATATGAAGTCAGATGCAGATGCAGCAAGTGATTTGTAAGGTAAGTGGAATGATGCTGTTTCTGACAAAGGTTTTATCACGTTTAATGCATCTGAACTGGGCATTGCTGAGACCACATCGGATACACTGTGTGCAGTTCTGATCGCCTAAACATAAAAAAAGATATAATTCTTTCAGAAGATTTTCATAGATGTTTCCCTTTACTCATCCCTGAAAGGAAGGCCTTTTGTTATGGGTGATTATCAGTTTTGATCTGAGGTGAGAAATCTTCTTGAACCATACATGACTTTCTGAAATGTGTTTCAGCTGGATGCATGTTTCCACTTGTCAAGGAGTTTAAAGCTAGAGAATAAATTTAAGAATAAGATGTATTGATATCAACACACGTGTTATATACAAATATTTACAAATTACACAGACGCATATAAACATGTCATCAAAATTTTCAATAAAAATATCTATTTAAAAAAGTCATCAGATGATAAAGCAGGGATTTTTTTTCTAATGAAAGACACTGTGTGCAACAACAGCGATAACGCACCTGCATATCGTCCATTATCATCCGTTCCAGAGAATGCTCCAGGAGAGCACACATGGCCCAGTTTGATGTTCAGTTGACATTATTGTATGGTTCAACACAGAGAGGGAGAAACATGTTCCCTGCCTGAGAAGCAGCAGCTGATTGGTCCCTCTCTCTTACTTTGTCCACCGGATAGCAAAATGTGAGGCCATAAAATCCCTGAGTTATCTTCACCACTTGTGAAGGATTCCGAGTGAGGACTCATTGGAATCTCTCCACTGCTGGAAGCAAAGGGAGTTCAGCCAAATCCAACTATTCCACAAATAAATCCCATTACCAGCAGCTTGTGTGAGCAGGATAATTTCAAAGGCAGAAGAACATCTGGGACACTCTATCTTTTACCATTTGTTGCGAGTTCAACTTCCTGCATCTCACATTTTTCTCAAAAATGACCCAGCCTGAGCCCTATACAATTGGCCATATCACTAAACTGGCTACATTTTAAATTTGTTCTAACCAGTGGAGGAGCGGGACTGGAAAAGGACACACTGACCCTCCAACATTTGTCGGAACATGTATGAGAAATTCTTATCGGACTGTTCAAGTGGGAATTCCCTTTTCCAAACGTTTGTGGTGCCTGAATTATTGCATTTGTTCAAAGTTGTGATGATTTCAAACATTGGACAGACAGGTGCATGTAGGAAAATTGTATGCAGACAGAAGAGTGCTGGTGAAACCACAATCAGAGTAGCTACGATCTTAGTGCCTTGTGGAGCAGTGACAACGTGTCAAATGACCCAATCCTACTCCTCAGTCCTATGTTCCTATGTTCAATTCAGGCCCTCAAACCCCCTACACTGTTGCTGATGGGGGCATCTTGCTCCAAATACCTGGTCCACATAACACAGGATCTCATTCATTCTCTCCAGGCTGTCACACATAGCTTGGTGTGGGTTGGAAAATGCTACTGCAAAACCCAGGCTGGGTTCGAAAGACAACTCTGGTCTCTTTACAGAGTGTCTCCTCTCTGCAACTTGTGCTTCATTTGTTGGTCATGGTATAGACCCAGATTCACTGTGAATTCAGCCCCCAGACCTCACTAAGAGATGACTCATAAAGTACTTTGCTCTCTCTGATTGGAACATTCAATAACAGAACGTGCGGGAATATTGCAACCATTAACTTTGTAATTACAGAATATGAGAACATAAGGAACAGGATCATGTAGTTCGGATAATCAAGACATTGTGTACGATCATGGCCGATCTAGTGTTCGTATTATCTCATCTTTCATGTCCAATTGTTCACACCCTCTCAGCTCTCTGATAGGTGAAAAATCGATCTACCACCTTTTTAAATACTTTCAGTGATGTAGCTCCCCCACCATTCGAGACAAGATAATTCCTGACATTCACTACTCTCTGTGAGAGGAAAACACTCCCCACACAGACACCATCAACTATTGATATGAACAAGAGGGGAACACAGGAGCTCGGCAATAAGTGAGTAACCTTGATATCAAGGCAGCATTTCACTGAGAATGTCATCGGAAGCGCCAACTTATTTGAGCTTTATGGGAATCAGGTGTCCCCTCCCCACTGGCTGGGGTCTTTCAGAGCACAAAGGAAAATGCCTGTGGGTGGGAGCCGAATATCCCCTCAGTTCCGGGACATCTCTTCAGGAGATCCTCAGGGTAGCTTCCTCAACACAAACATCTTCAGCTGCTTCATCAATGTCTTTCCCCATCATAAGACCGGGGTTGGGGATGGTCACTGAGTGTTACACAATGTTCGGAACATTTTGTTTCCCATCAGCTCCTGATGCAGCTTGTGTCCGTATTCATTAAGACCCGGACAGCATTCAGGCTTGTGCTGTTAAAGTGTCGGTAACATTCATGTAACAGTGCTGTCAGTCACAGTTAAAAGAGGAGCTCATTCAGCAGCTCAAGCTGGTTACATACAGAAATGTGGAAGCCATTCAGCCCATCAAAACTATTGAACAAGGAGAGTGACAGCCAAATTCAATACTCCTGCTAGTTCCACAGGAAGAGAAAGGTTCTGGTCAGTACATTGAGCTGTTAAACAGGATCAGGTAGAGTCCAATCAGACACTTGAACCTGTTCCATGGGACCTGGAGGAGTCCATTCTGCCCCACGAGATTGTTATACATGAACAGGAGGGTGTCATGGATGCTCCAATACAACAAACCAATGGAGCAGAGACAGCACTCATGGATGGCTCTACGAGGTACCTCGTGGGTACATTGCCAGTGGAACCTCTGCTACTTTAACGAAGTTTGCTGGCAGTGAGGAGGGAAGCTAGATTTTTTTGTGTCAAGTCTCAAAGAGGCATCTTCCATCTCTGAGTAGACAGACCCATGTTCTCCATAGAGGTCAGAAAATTATGGGAATCGCTAACTGTTTTAGAATGAAGGCGTTGTGGCTGCTGTCAGGATTTTCGATAAAGTGATGTTCAGTGTCGGATCACACACCAAATGCACTATATTCAAAGTCTGACGCTCTGTCTTTCTCTCTCTGGCTCTCTCTCTATCAATATAGGGAGTAGGGGTGGCGTGAGGAGAACGTCCTCAGAGGCTCTTGTAACTCAAGCAAAACAAGCCATGGTTTTATCACCGTATCAATGTCTGTTTAGAACATCAGGAGAGACTGTCCATTCCCCTTAAGTTTCAATGCAATCATCTTTTATTCTCTCACAGCGCTAAGGATTAATCTTCATTCACCACTCATTTTACCACCATCTCAGGGATTAGTCTGGTGAAAAAGCTTTGCACTCTGGCAGGGTGGCAGGGTGATTATTTCTTATAGAGGAAAGAAAATCTGTTCACAATTTCCCAAGACTGCCTCAACAACACTCTCAGGTTTGATCACAATAATTCCTTTTCTTCACTGAGACATCTCCGTTTCTTTCCTGTGGCGTAAAAAACCTTTCCTTCTCGCTACACTGCGACTGACGTGGAATTTAAAAGCTTCTTACATCTATATATGAGCATCAACAAAGCCAACACCAGAGGTGCCACGGGAAATGAACATCACACTCAGGGAAAGACTAAGAAATAATGCACTTGAAATAAGGAATGGTCACCCACCTGAATGGAAATGAGCTGTAGGAATATGAGAAACAGGCAGAGGAAGGGAGCTATCTTTCCTTTTGTTCTTCCCTCACAGGCCAATCCAGCATGTTAAGCCTATCCTGAACTGAGTGGCTGGTTCAGCTGTTCCACAGGACAGTAAATAGTAAAACACATTGCTGTGGGTTTGCAGTCACACAGAGACCTGATCAGGGAAGGATGACTCATTGCCTTCACTAAAGGACATAAGGCAAGCATATAGGCTGTTTATACATATTGATGATGGTTTCACTTCAATGCCACCAATTTCCTTCATATTAACAGATTATTATTCTGTGGCTCTGGATCATGAGTCAATTACTTGACACCATGCATTATCTTCCAGTCAGACAGTTTCTGTGCATATAACAAGTTACACGCTTCAAGTGCAATTATTTTGTGATTGACATGTGGTTAGAAGGGGCTTAAAACAGATGATTCCGGATTTAACAGAGGCTCAAATGATGGTTTACTCAAAAGGTGCACTGTGGCTGAGGAGGAGATGGGGATATCATGATGGTGGTATTGGACAGAATTAGTGAGTGGGGAGGATATAGAGATATCGATCTGTGCAGGGCGAGAAGGATTGTGGAGTTTTAGAGTTTCTCCTCGCATTTGTGTGAGTCATTTGAAAGTAGTAATTTGCTCATTATAATTTCTAAGGAATGGAATTTTTTTTTGGAGCTGAAAACAATGACTTCCACCTTTCCTAATTTTTATAATATGAACAACAATTCAATTTAACCTGCTTTAATATACAGTTAGAATGACTTACCAGGCACACCAACTATCGCGAGGATGGGATAGTAACCAGCTTCAAAAACAATCAGTACATCATAGATCCTCCATACTAATGACACCCCAGGTTGGGAAAGCCAGTAAAGACTACTGGATAAACTCCTGTCCATGTTGGATCATTCCAGTCTAGTGTTCTTAGATTCTGATCTTTCCCCCCCCCCCCGTCTCTCTGGAGCTGCTGATCCCTGTTAGTACTGTCGGCGATGCTCCCACTCATACTATGGGATAACACATTGAACTGAATCCTTAATTAATAAAAGAGGCAAGCCCTCCAGTGACACATTTAAGATTCACGGAGACTGACATTAATCACAGTCACTGAACAAATAGCTCCAGCCAACGCCTTTCAATTCAATACCGAATTATTACAATTAAAAATAACGATTAACATTTACACAGTCTGGATTGGATATGCGAGGCTGACTGAGGGAACGAATGTTGAGTATGCTAGATTAATTGTGTAACCATTCAGTCTGCATTGGATATGGAAGTAATGCCAGACGTTTATCGGAACATCAACATGATTTTCTGCTTATAAATGGAAACATAGACCCTGCAACTACTGCTGAGGCATGAAAATATCAGTAAGAGATTGAGAGAACTTTTATAGGCCATAATATGGAGAAAAAATGTACCCGAGAGCGTGGGGTAATAACAGACAGACGACACTGATATATTAACAGAGAATTGAACCTAAGAGACAATGGGGACTCCAGATTTTGGAGAATTCAGAATAGGTAAAGCATGATAGTGGAGAAGGCACAATAGGTCAGGCAGCATCCGAGGAGCAAGAGAGTCAATGTTTCAGGCAGGACATTTCTTCAGAACTGCGAAGGGGCAAAGGGGCTGATAGATAAATGGGTGGTGGGGTGGGGGAGGCTGGGGATAGGTTGGTATAGGTGAGCGAAGTTAGGAGGTGATAGTGATAGGTCAGTGGGGAGTTGGAGCGGATTAGTGGGAAGGAAGATGGACAGGTAGGTTCCCACGAGACGGCGGATCTGAGTCGGAGGATAGGATCTGGGATCTGGATCGGCGAGGGGAGATTTGCAAATTAGTGAGTTCAATGTTCATGCCGTGTGTTTGTCGGCTCCCGAGGCAGAAGATGAGGTGTTCCTAGCGACATCCTGGTATATCTCTTCTGAACCCTCTTCAGCTTAATAATCTCCTTCCAATAACAGAACTGCACACAATACTAAAGAAGAGGCTTCATTAATGTCCTGCACAATCTCAGCATGACTTCTCAACTTCTAACCATAAAAGTCTGAGCAAAGAAGTAACCTTAAACACCTTGTCTGTAACTGCCACAAATTTCTGTGAATTCGATCTGCACCTGTGGGTCCCTCTTTTCGACAACACCACCAACGCACCACTATTAATTGTATAAGCCTTCCCTCTTTTTATTTTACCAAAATGCAATACCTCACATTTTTCCAAGTTAAACTCGAACTGCCCCCTCACCCTCCTGCTTCAGGTTTAAAATACCCTCTCCTCTCCAGAAGGCCTACAAACACAGGTCTTGAGTTTCCCAAAGACCAAGAGCTTGATTGGCTTTGTGCAAGCAGTGGGAGGAGAGGGTAAGGAGAGGCTAGAAAGTGAACCGATGCCTTGCATCACTTAATAATTTCAGGAAGATGGAAGCGACGTGAAAGTTTGGAAATAGTGGCCAGTGTTTTTTGGCCAAAAATTGTGCTCTTTAGTCATCTCTGGTGTTCTGTATTGATATCTATTCGAGATCCCTCCTAGTGCAGAGTGTTTCTGCAAGATTTCGTACCCTAATATTGCAGATTACAGATAATAGCTATTGAAGTTGGAAATCATAGTCAAGCAATTAAAGAAGTTCATTGTTCATCTCGAAGGCAGAGCACATGCACTCATCATCCTATAGTTCAGGCTAATACCTTTTACTTGTTTATCAATGAGAACTGTTGCCTGTGTTTTTCAGTAATGTTAATCAGGATTTAATAAATCCATATAAAGCTGAAAATTGGCACTTAACATGTGACTCAAATTCTGGGCATGGTTTATGTTTTGTGTAGTGGTTAGCACCGCTGTCCCTGGGTCAGAGCTCTGGATTCGATTCCCTTCCATGAACTTGTGGTAGTGTCACTTTCTCTGGAACAGATGATCTCGATTCTGTTGTGGGGGTGTGTCACAGTATGTTCAAAGAAAGCTGATGAACAAACACACAGGAGAATCATGTTGAAGCTTCAGGGGCTATTGTTGAGTGGTGGTAGTGCCACGACCTCTGAGCCTAAAGGTTCGGGGGAGGGGCGTTCGGAATGCAGTAGGTGGAAGGAAGTTAAGGTGAGGGTGATAGGCCAGAGAGGGGGTGGGGGCGGAGAGGTCGGGAAAAAGATCGCAGGTTAAGAAGGCGGTGCTGAGTCCGAGGGTTGGGACTGAGATAAAGTGGGGGGAGGCGAAATGAGGAAGCTGGAGAATTCTGCATTCATCCCTTTGGTTGGAGGGTTCCTAGGCGGAGGATGAGGCGCTCTTCCTCCAACCGTCGTGTTGCTATGGTCTGGGGATATCGCCAGACCATGGGAACACGACGCCTGGAGGAAGAGCGCCTCATCTTCCGCCGAGGAACCCTCCAACCACAAGGGATGAACTCAGATTTCTCCAGCTTTCTCATTTCCCCTCCCCCCACCTTATCTCAGTCCCAACACTCAGACACAGCACCACCTTCTTAACCTGCGATCTTCTTCCCGACCTCTCCGCCCCCACCCCCTCTCTGGCCTATCACCCTCACCTTAACTTCCTTCCACCTACTGCATTCCGAACGCCCCTCCCCCAAGTCACGCCTCCATACCTTTAATCTTAGCCTGCTTGGCAAACCCCCCTCATTCCTCAAGAAGGGCTTATGCCCGAAACGTCGATTCTCCTGCTCCTTGGATGCTGCCTGACCTGCTACGTTTTTCCAGCAGCACATTTTTCAGCTATACACTGAAACACACAACACAACCCTCCACCACTACGTTGTCTCCCGCTATTAAGCAGATATACACAGAAACACACACACGCACACACACACAACTCTCCACGACCACCCTGCCTCCCACCATTAAACAGGGATATGCAGAAACACATACACACCAACCTGCACCAGTACCTGTCTCCTGTTATTAAACTGATATAGAAACACAAGCACACAACCTTCCACCACCACCCTGTCTCCTGCCAAAAAACAAATATATGCAGAAACACACACACACAACCCTCCACCATCACGCTGTCACCTTCCATTAAACAGATATACACAGAAACATACACACACAAAACTCTCCACCACACCCTGTTTCCTGCGATTAATCAGATATACACTGAAACACACAACACAACACTCCACCAACACGCTGTCTCCCGCTATTAAGCAGATGTACACAGAAACACACACAGAACTCTCCACTAACACCCTGCCTCCTGTCAATAAAGAGATATGCACAGAAACAATCACAAAACTAAACCACCTCCGTCTCCTTCCATTAAACAGATATACACAGAAACACGCACACACAAGCCTCCACGAATATCCTGTCTGCTGCCATTTCACAGATATACACAGTAGCACACACACACATTCACACACACACGACCACCATCACACACTCTCCAGCGATTAAGCAGGTATAAATAGAAACGCACACACATCTCGACACCATCACCCTGTCCCCTACCATTAAACAGACACACACAGAAACGCACACACAACCCTCCACCACCACATTGCTTTCTGCCATTAAAAAGATATCCCCAGGAAAGCACACACACACACGCACAACCATTGATACCCATTTGTTTCCTGTCATTAAGCAGATATACACAGAAACACACACACAACCATCCACGACCATCCTGTCTCTTGCTATTAAACAGATACATACATAAATACACACACAAAACACCAGGGCCACCCTGTCTCCGGCAATTAAGCAGTTATACACAGAAACACACATTCACCATTCTCCACCACCACGCTGTCTTCTGCTATTAACAGAAATTTACAGAAACCTACAGACAACCCTCCACCACCACCCTGTTTTCTGTCATTAAACAGATATGCACTGAAACACACACACACCCAACTGTCCACCACCACCCTGTCTCCTGCCATTAAACAAATATATGATGGAACACACACACATAACCCTCCACCATCATGCTGTCACCTTCCCTTAACCAGATATACACAGAAACACACACACACAGCCCTCCATCAAAACCCTGTTTCCTGCCATTAATCAGATATGCACTGAAACACACAACACAACCCTCCGCCACCACGTTGTCTCCCGCTATTAAGCAGCTATACACAGAAACACACACACACACACACACACACACACATACACACACACACACGCACACACATAAACACACACAACCCTCTACTAATACCCTGCCTACGGTCAATAAACAGATAAAAACAGAAACACACAAAACTCTAAACCACTTTCCTATCTCTTGCCATGAAACAAATGTAACAGATACACACACACAAAACACTTCAGGACCACCTTGTCTCCTGGGATTAAACAGATATACACAGAAACACACACACACAATCATCCACGACCACACTGTCTCCTGCCATTAAACTGATCTACACAGAAACACGCACACATAAGCCTCCACGAACATCCCATTTCCTACCCATGAACAGATATACACAGCAACACATATACAAATCCCTCCACCACCACCCTGTCTCCTGCAATTAAACATATATACACAGAAACACACACACCATCCTCCTCCACCACCCTGTCGCCTGCAAATAAACAGATACATACAGAAACATACACACATATTTCGAGCACCACCCTATCTCCTGTCATTAAACATTTATACACAGAAACACGCACCTCCACCACCACAATGTCTCAAGCCCTGAAATAGATGTATACAGAAACACACGCACACAACACTCCACGAACACCCTGTCTCCTGCTATTAAACAGGTATACACAGAAATACACACACAACCCTCCATCACCACCCTGCCTCCTGCTATTAAACAGGTACACACAGAAATACACACAAAAATCTCCATCACCACCCCGTCTCCTGCCATTAAACAGATATACGCAGAAACACGCAACACAAACCTACATCGCCACCCTGTCTCCTGTCATTACATAGAAATGCACTGAAACACACACACATCCCTCCACCATCACCGTGTTTCCTGCCTTTAATCAGATATACACAGGAACACACACTCAAGACCCTCCACCTCTACCAACCTGTCTCCAGCCATTAAATAGATAATAACAGAATTGTACACTCACACAACCCTTCAAGACCACCCTGTCTCGTGCCATTGAGCAGATACACACAGAAATGCACACACACCTTACCCTCCACCACCACCCTCTCTCCTGCCATTAAACAGACATACACAGAAACAAACATACACAACTCTCAACCACCACCCTGTCTCCTGCTATTAAACAGATATACACAGACAACCCTCCACGAACATCCTGCCTACGCACAAACCTCCAACACTACCTTGTTCTCTTTCCATTGAGCAGATATATACAGAAATACACACACACAACCCTCGACCACTACTTTTTCTCCTGCCATTATACAGATATACACAGAAACACACACGCAATCCTCCAACACCACCTTGTTCTCCTGCCATTGAGCAGAGATATACATAAATACACACACACACACAACCCTCCACCACTATCCTGTCTCCATCCCTTCAACAGATCTACACAGAAACACACACACGCACAAACCTCCACGATCAACCTGTCTCCTACCCATAAACAGATATCGACAGCAACACAGACACAAATCCCTCCACCACCACCCTGTCTCCTGCAATTAAACATATATACACAGAAACACACACACCATCCTCCTCCACCACCCTGTCTCCTGCAAATTAACAGATATAGACAGAAACATACATGCATATCTTCAGTACCACTCTGTCTGAAGCCATTAAACAGTTATACACAGAAACGCACACACAACCCTCCAACAACATCCTGTTTTCCAGCCATTGAGCAGATATAAACAGAAATTCATGCACACAACCCTCGACCTCCACCCTGTCTACCACCCTTAAACAGATACACACGGAAACACAGATACATGCAGAACCCTCCACCACCACCCTTTTCCTGCATTAATCATATATAGACAGAAACACACACACACACACACACACACACACACACACACACACACACACACACACACACACACACACACACACACACACACACACACACACACACACACACACACACACACACACACACACACACACACACACACACACACACCCCTCCACGAACACCAGTCTCTCTCCTGTCATTAAGCAGATATATACAGAAAAACGCACACACCACCCTATCAACTACCATTAGACAGACATGCACAGAAAAAAACACACACAGACAACCCTATACCTTGCATTAAACAGATATACACAGAAACACAAACTAAACCCTCCATGATCACCCTGTCTCCTGCAACTAAACAGATACGTGCAAAAATATACACACAAAACTCCAGCACTACCCTGTCTTCGTCCATTAAACAGTTATACAGAGAAACACACACTCACCATCCTCCACCATCACACTGTCTCCTGCTATTAAACAGAAATTTGCAGAAACATACAGACAACCCTTCACCACCATCCTGTCTCCTGTCATTAAACAGATATACACAGGAACACAAACACACACAACCCTCCATCACCACCCTGTCTCTTACGATTATACAGATATACACAGAAACACGCACACACCACACTCCACCACCGCCCTGCCCCCTGCCATTAAACAGATATGCACTGACACACACACACGCACCCAACCCTCCATCACCAACCTGTCTCCTGCAATTAAACGGATATACACAGAAACATGCACAACCTCCCTCCACCGCCACCCTGTCACCTGCCATTAAACGGATATACACAGAAACACAGACCCATACATCGCTATACCACCGTGTCTCCTGGCATTAAACAGAAATGCAATGAAACACACACTTATCTCTCCACCACCACCGTGTCCCCAGCACTTAAATAGATATACACAGAAACACACACACGCACAACCCTTCCACGACAACCCTTTCTCCTGCCATTAAACAGATATACACAGAAACACACACAATCCTCCATCGCCACCCTGTCTCCTGCCATTGAGCAGATATACACAGAAATGCACACACAATCATCGACCACTACCCTGTTTCCTCTCATTAAATAGATATACACAGAAACAAACACGCACAAACTCTCGACCACCACCCTGACTCCTGCCATTAAACAGATATACGCAGAAACACACATACAACCTCCCACGTACACCCTGCCTACTCCCCTTAAACAGATATTCACAGAAACACTCATACATACACAACCCTCCACCACCACCCTGTCTCCTGCCAGTAAGCACATAGGCACAGAAACACAGACACTCTACATTCCACCACCACACTGTCTCTTGCCATTAAATAGATATACGCAGAAACACACTCACACACGACCCTCCTCCGCCACTGTGTTCTGCAAATAAACAGACATAAACAGAAACATACCCAAATATTTCCATACCCCACCCTGTCTCCTGTCATTAAACAGTTATACACAGAAACACACACACACACGACCCTCCTCCGCCACTGTGTTCTGCAAATAAACAGAAACATACCCAAATATCTCCATACCCCATCCTGTCTCCTGTCATTAAACAGTTATACACAGAAACACGCACACACGACTCTCCTCCACCACCCTGTCTTCAACCCTTAAATAGATGTATACAGAAACATACGAACACAACCCTCCAAGAACACCCTGTCTCCTGCTATTAAACAGGTACACACGGAAATGCACACACAACCCTCCATCACCACCCTGTCTCCTGCCATTAAACAGATATACACAGAAACACGCACACACAACCCTACATCACCACTCTGTCTCCTTTAGTTAAACAGAAATGCACTGAAACACACACACATTCCTCCACCATCACCGTGTTTCCTGCCTTTAATCAGATATACACAAGAACACACATTCAAGACCCTCCACCATCACCACCCTGTCTCCAGCCCTTAAATAGATATTAACAGAAACATACACTCACACCATCCTCCAAGACCACCCTGTCTCCTGCCATTGAGCAGATATACACAGAAATGTACACACAATCCTCAACCACCACCCGTCTCCTGTCATTAAATAGATATACACAGAAACAAACACACACAAACTCTCAACCACCACCCTGACTCCTGCCATTAAACAGATATACACAGAAACACACATACAACCTTCCACATACACCCTGCCTACTCCCCTTAAACAGACATTCACAGAAACGCTCATACATACACAACCCTCCACCACCACCCTGTCTCCTGCCAGTAAGCACATAGACACAGAAACACAGACACTCTGCATTCCACCACCACACTGTCTCTTGCCATTAAATAGATATACGCAGAAACACACACACACACACACCACTCTCCTCCACCACTGTGTTCTGCAATTAAACAGATAAATACAGAAACATCTTCACATATTTCCAGCACCACCACTGTCTCCTGTCATTAAACAGTTATACACAGAAACACGCACACACACGACCCTCCTCCACCACCCTGTCTCCAGCCCTTAAATAGATGTATACAGAAATACACGCACACAACACTCCACGAACACCCTGTCTCCTGCTATTAAACAGGTCCACACAGAAACACACGCACAACCCTCCACAACCACTCTGTCTCCAGCCCTTAAACAGATATACACAGAAACACACACACACAACCCTCCACGACCACCCTGTCTCCTGCCATTAAACAGATATACACAGAAACACACGCACAACCCTCCACCACCTGCTTCCTTCAATTAATCGAATATACACAGAAACACACACGCACAAAACCCTCCATTACCACCAGTCTGTCTCCTGTCATTAAGCAGATATATACAGAAAAACACACACAACTCTGCACCACCACCCTATCACCTACCATTAAACAGACATACACAGAAAATAAAACACACAAACAGACACACAACCTTCCAACACTCTGTCTCCTGGCATTAAACAGATATACACAGAAACACACACACACACACACATACACACACACACACACACACACACACACACACACACACACACACACACACACACACACACACACACACACACACACACACACACACACACACACACACACACACACACACACACACACACCCCTCCACCACTGCCCTATCTCTTACCAGTAGGCACACAGACACGGAAACACAGACTCTCTACCCTCCACCACCACCCTGCCTCCTACCAGTAAGCACATAGACACAGAAACACAGACAATCTACCCTCCACCATCATCCTGTCTCCTGCCATGAAACAGATATACGCAGAAACTCACATACACACACACACACAAGCCCACACAACACTCCACGAACACCCTGCCTCCTGCCATTGGACAGACATACACAAAGACACACACACACCAAACTGTCTCGTGTCATTAACCACATATACACAGAAACAGTCACACACACACACTCACTCACTCAAACCTTCTTGAACACCCTGTCTCCTGTCATCAAACAGTTATACACGGAAATACACACACACACACACACACACACACACACACACACACAACCTTCCACGAAATTTACAGCTGGGGAACGGCAGTTACGATGCAATTAGGCAAGATTTAGGAAGCATAGGATGGGGAAGGAACCTGCAGGGGATGGGCATATTAGGAATGTGGAGCGTATTCAAGGAAACGCTCCTGAGTGTCCGAGATAAGTATGTACCTGTTAGCAGGGAGGACGCTGGAGAGCGCGGGAGCCGTGGTTTACGAAGGAAGTGGAATCTCTGGTCATGAGGAAGAGGGAGGCTAATGTTAGGATGAGATGTAAAGGCTCAGTTAGGGCGCTTGAGCGTTATAAGGTAGCCAGAAAAGACCGAAATGAGAGAGCTCAGAAGAACCAGGAGGAGACATGAGAAATTGTTGGCGGATAGGATCAGGGTAAACCCGAAGGCTTTCTATGGGTATTTAAGGAATAAAAGAAAGACAAGAGCAACAGTAGTGCCAAACCAAGGATATTAATGGGAAGTTGTGTCAGGAGTCAGAGGACTATAGGGGAAGCACTAAATGAATATTTTTCGACGGTATTCACTCTAGAAAACGACAATGTTGTCGAGGAGAATACTGAGATCCAGGCAACTAGACTAGGTGGGATTGAGGTTCACAAGGAAGAGGTATTAGAAATCCTGCGGAGTGCAAAAATAGATAAGTCACCTGGGCCGGATGGGATTTATCCTAGGATCCTTTGGGAAGCCAGGGGGGAGATTGCCGAGCCTTTTTCATTGATCTTTAAATCGTTGTTGTCGACAGGAACAGTGCCAGAAGACTGGAGGATAGCAAACTTGGTTCCCCTGTGCAAGAGGGGAGTAGAGACAACCCTGGTCATGACAGATCAGTGACCCTTACTTCAGTTGTTTGTAAAGTGTTGTAAAACGTTATAAGAGATAGGATTTATAATCATCTGGAAAAGAATAATTTGATTATGGATAGTCAGCACGGTTTTCTGAAGGTGAGGTCGTGCCTCACAAACCGTATTGAGTTCTTTGAGAAGGTGACCCAACAGGCAGATGAGAGTAAACCGGTTGATGTGGTGTATATGGATTTCAGCAAGGCGTTCGATAAGGTTCCCCACAGAAGGCTACTGTACAAAATGTGGAGGAATGGGATTGTGGGAGATATAGCAGTTTGGATCAGTTATTGGCTTGCTGAAAGAAGACAGAGGGTGGTGTTTGATAGGAAATGTTCATCCTGGGGTCCAGTTACTAGTGGCGTGCTGCAAGGATCGGTGTTGGGTCCACTGTTGTTCGTCATTTTTATAAACGACCTGGATGATGGAGTAGAAGGGTGAGTTAGTAAATTTGCAGACGACACTGAGGTCGGTGGAATTGTGGATAGTGACGAAGGATGTTGTAGGTTACAGAGAGACATAGATAAGCTGCAGAGCTGGGCTGAGAGGTGGCGAATGGAGTTTAATGTGGACAAGTGTGAGGTGTTTCACTTTGATCAGAGTAACAGGAATGCAAAGTACTGGGCTAATGGTAAGATTCTTGGTAGTGTAGATGAGCAGAGAGATCTCGGCGTCCAGGAACACAGATCCTGGAAAGTTGCCACCAAGGTTGACTGTGTTGTTAAAAAGGCATACCGTGTTTTAGCTTTTATTAATAGAGGGATCGAGTTCCGGAACCATGAGATCATGCTACAGCTGTACAAAACTCTAGTCCGGCTGCACTTGGAGTATTGTGTACAGTTCTGGTCACTGCATTATAAGAAGGATGTGGAAGCTTTGGAAAGAGTGCAGAGGATACTTACTAGGATGTTGCCTGGTATGGAGAGAATGTCTTACGAGGAAAGGCTGAGGGACTTGAGGCTGTTTTCGTTAGAGAGAAGAAGGTTGAGAGGTGACTTAATAGAGATATATAAGATAATCAGAGGGTTAGATAGGGTGGACAGGGAGAGCAATTTTCCAAGAATGGTGACGGCCAGCATGAGGGGGCATAGCTTTAAATTGAGGGGTGATGGATATAGGACAGATGTCAGAGGTAGTTTCTTTACTCAGAGAGTAGTTAAGGTATGGAATGCTTTGCCTGCGATGGTAGTGGATTTGCCAACTTTAAGTTAATTTAGGTCGTCATTGGACAAGCATATGGACATGGAATAGTGTAGGTTAGATGGGCATCAGATTGGTATGACAGGTCGGCGCAACATCGAGGGCCCAAGGGCCTGCACTGCGCTGTAATGTTCTATATTCTTTGAACACCCTGCCTACTGACGCAGAAACCCAAATGCATACACAACCCTCCACCACCACCCTGCCTACTGCCAGTAAGCACATAGACACAGAAACACAGACACTATACCCTCCTCCACCACCCTGTCTCCTGCCACTAAGCAGATATATACACAAACACACACATATTCTCAACTACCACCCTGTTTCCTGCCGTTAATCAGATATACACAGAAACACACACGCACAATCCCCCACCACCACACTGTCTACAGCCCTTAAAACAGATATACACAGAAACACGCCCACAAACCTCTACCACCACCCCGTCTCCTGCCCTGAAACAGATATACACAGAAACACATACATGCAGAACGCTCCACCGTCATCCTGTTTCCTGCAATTAATCATATATACACAGAAACAGACACACACACAACGCTCCATCAACACCAGTCTGCCTCCTGGCATTGAGCAGATAAATACAGAAAAACATACACATCCCTTCATCATCACCCTAACACCAGCATTAAACAGACAGACTCAGAAAAAAAAACATACAGACAACCCTTCACCAACACTCTGTCTCCGCCAAATTAACAGATATACACAGAAACACAAACACACAAAATCCTCCACCACCACCCTGTCTCCTAGAAGTAAGCACTTAGACACAGAAACACAGATATCTACCCTCTATCACCACCCTGTCTCGTGCCATTAAGCACATATGCACAGAGACAAACACGCACACTCACTTAAACCTCCTTCACCACCCTGACTCCTGTCATCAAACAGCTATACACGGAAATACACACACACACAACCTTCCACTAACACCCTGCCTACTGCCCTTAAACAGATATACACAAAAACGCACAGACATGCACAACCCTCCATCACCACCCTGTATACTGCCATTAAATAGATATACGCAGAAACACACATACACTCACAATATTCCATGAACAACGTTCCTCCTGCCATTAAGCAGATATATGCAGGAACACACAGAGAACTCTCCACGACCACCCTGTCTCCTGCCATTGAACAGATATACACAGAAACACACACACCACCACCTTGTCTCCTGCCATTACGCACATATACACAGAAACACACACACACAAGCCTCCACCACCACCCTGTTCTCCTGCCATTGAGCAGATATACACAGAAATACATACGCATAATCCTCTACCATTACCCTGTCTCCAGTCCTTAAATAGATATGCACATAATCACACACACACACCTCCACGATAACCCTATCTCCTGCCATTAAACAGAGATACACAGAAACACACACACACACACAACCCTACACCACCACCCTATTCTCCTTCAATTGAGCAGATATGCACAGAAATACACACACAACCTTCGACCACCACCAGTCTGTCTCCTTTCATTAAACAGATATGTACAGAAAATACATCCTGCACCACCACCCGATCACCGTCCATTCATCAGACATACACAGACAACTCTCCATCAACACTCTGTTTCCAGGCATTAAACAGGTATATACAGAATTGGCTGGCTGACAGAAAGCAGAGAGTGGCTGTAGATGGAGAGTATTCTGCCTGGACGACAGTGTTAAGTGGGGTCTCGCAGGGCTCTGTACTTGGGCCTCTGCTCTTTGTAGTTTTTACAAATGACTTGGATGAGGAGGTTGAGGTGTGGGTTAGTAAATTTGCAGATGACACAAAGTTTGGAGATGTCGTTGATAGTATAGAGGGCTATGCAGGCTGCAGCGCGACATAAAATGCAGAGCTGGGCTGAGAAATGGCAAATTGAGTTCAACCTGGATAAATGCGAAGTGATGCATTTTGGAAGGTGGAACTCGATTGCTGAATATAGGACTAAAGACAGGATTCTTAGCAGTGTGGAGGAACAGAGGGATCTTGGTGTGCAAGTACATATATTCCTCAAAGTTGCCACACAAGTGGATAGGGTTGTTAAGAAAGCATATGGTGTTTTGGCCTTCATTAACAGGGGGGTAGAGTTTATGAGGCGTGAGGTTTTGCTGCAGCTCTACAAGTCTCTGGTGAGGCAATACTTGGAATATTATGTCCGGTTCTGGTCGCCCTACTATAGGAAAGATACAGAGGCTTGGGACAAGGTGCAAAGTTGGTTACCAGGATGCTGCTTGGACTGGAGGGCTTGCCTTATGAAGAATGGTTGAATAGGCTCGGACGTTTCTCTCTGGAGAGAAGGAGGAAGAGAGGAGACCAAACAGAGGTGTACAAAATAATGAGAGGAACAGATAGTCAATAGCCAGAGAATTTTCCCCACGGCAGGAATGACTGGTACTCGAACTCATAGTTTGAAAATATTAGGAGGAAGGTATAAAGGAGATGTCAGAGGTAGTTTTTTTTTTACACAGAGAGTTGTGAATGCATGGAATGCGTTATCACTGGTCGTGGTGGGAGCAGAGTCATTGGGGACATTTAAGCGACTGCTGGACATGCACATGGATAGCAGTGAGTTGAGGGGTGCGTAGGTTGTTACTATATTTTACATTAGGATTAAATCTCGGCCCAACATCGTGGGACAAAGGGACTGTTCTGTGCTGTACTTTCTATGTTCTATATTCTCTGACAAGTGTGAGTCGATCTCTGAGAAAACAATGCCAACTTCAAAAGATGGTTAAAGACTTCATTGAGTTGCAAAGTTGTCTGCACTATAAGTATGTTTTGGTCATTGTTGATTTTTTTTTCCTTGATGGGTAGAAGCTTACCCAACTTCCAACGCTACTGCTAAAATTGTTGTAATATTTTACTCAAGGTGATTATTACCTGCTTTGGCATTTGCTTTTGTCTACGTTCTGACAATGCCCCCCATTTTATTGGAGATATTAATGAGGAATTATGCTCTCATTTTGGGATCCACCACTAACTTCATTGTACTAATTGCCCACAGGCTGCAGGGCTCGTGGAGCATGGTGACCAGAGTCTGAAAGCTAAACTTGTAAAATTGACTTCTGAGACAGGTCTTTCCTGGCTTAGGTTGCTGCCTCTGGTATTGTTCCACCTACAAGAAACCCCTGTGGGGAAAACTCGCTTGTCTCCAGCCGAAATTATCCGAGGTCGAGCTGTCCTCTCCCCTTGGAATGATGCCTCCTCCCCTATTCCTTTCAAACACATAACTGAGCATATGTCCTCCTGTGTTCTTTCTTTGACCAAAGTTTTGGGAGATCTTCACTCTAAGGTCTGTGCTGCTCCCCTCGCTCAACAATATCCCAACTGTTGAATATCCCAACTCTTTATTCTAATCATGATTTGCACAAGCTGCAGCCTCCAATCTCAATGGCAAGGGTCCTTCCATGTTCTCCTCACCAGCCTGATTGCTGTTAAGGCCGCCGGGCATTCCGCCTGGGTTCACCGTCATCATTCCAAGGTCCAAGATGAGCCCCTTCCGGGGTGGGGGGGGGGGGGGGGTGGGGCGGGGAGGGTGGTTGTGGTGGTGGTGATGATGGAGGTGGAGACGATGGGGACCTGAAGGACGAAACTTAATCAGTTGGTATCAAACCAGACTACTATGATATAGCTGCATGCTTCGAATCGTAATTCTTCTTCTGTTTTACATACCCTACACTTTAATGCAGAACGGCCATTATGATGAAGATCGAACTTATGTGGACTCGTTGCCACCAGCATTAGTGCTGAAGAAGGGGCTGTTTACCCGTATGATCCTGAGCAACCAGAAACTGTGTAACGTTTAAGCTGAAAAGATGTCCTTATGTGCCCAGGAAACTGATTCCTTTGATGCATGGAATGTTACCAAGAATCACTGCCGCAATGGTCAACTGCACCAAGAAGATCGGACAGTTCATTTACAGAACAAGTCTCAACGGTCTTTACACTGTCAAGGTGTTTTGTGCCAGTTTGATTTCAGTTGTCCTTTCGGTGTTCCTCGTAAGCGTTGCCTCTACTCAAAGAGGTCTAAATCAGCACCTCGCAAAAGAGAAAGGGGGAGATGTCGCCCTTCACTAACACTTTGCTTTTGCAAAGTCATCATAAAATATTCAGCCAGCATGAAATGGTCTGTTACGCCCTCACATTTGCAAAGGGCTCTTTGATACCTATCCCCCTCCTGAATCTCAACAATGGAGTATGGAATACCTGTTAGGCATTTATTGGATATAATCTTTCCTTTGATTATTACTTATCCCCACCTGCTAGCCTGTGGAATTCTTATAATAAGTCTGGGGAAGCCTATCCAATTTGTTACAACTGTACAGGATAGGGATGCACTTAAATGAATGTGACTATGTTTATTCCATGGGCCTTGGTCCAATGTTCCAACTGCTACTGCTTCCCTGTGGCGCCTCGCATCTCATGCATAAGCCTACTGGAGGAGTGTGTCTCTGTTATTGTGGATATTCAGGCTCTTTGTGGTGTTTAATGACGCACGCCTTACTATGAGACCCCTAATAACATCTCCATCTTCTCAGTTGTGGGATGGAAGGAACCAGTCTGGGACAATAATCATATCTCTTACTGAAAGACCAACCACTTTTTATTGAACAGCTTTCACCCTAAGAGCCCAGTGCGACCATATTTTGCAGATATGGACTTCCCATATTTTCAGAGTCGTCACAAAGACAGGTCTGCTTCGTATTGGGAACCCCCCTCCATTATCTAAACTAAACCTGGATATTATTTTGGTCAGCCAAGACAAAGTTACTGTCTTCATTGTTCTTAATGAATTGGGTAATCCCTGTGCTGTAGCTGTAGGAGCAGTTTTCATAACTAATGTTCCCTGCCCAACTACCTGGGAATGGGGCTGGGGTTTCCCTATGAAGCGTTCAGTTTCACCTGTATTCTGCGTGCATTTCAGGGGTGGTATGGCTTTGGGTAACAGTGAAGCCCAGTTTCTGGCTTACACATTTCTCAGTACCTTTTCCTGAGGAGGATCTGTAGGAATTATTAGCCATCAAAATTGAAACTATCGTATTTGTGGTCCAACCCGCTTGGGCAAGGAGACCGCTTGGACTTAGCAGGAGGTAAGGACATGCTCTTAGAATTTCGTCTATCTCCTCAGCAAAACCGGTATGCCCTCGACTACCTACACGGCAAAGAGGGTCGGGCTGTTCCATAGTAAAGGGCAAGTGTATGATGGGGATTACTGACCTCATAGAGAACATTACCAAGCAGGTGGGTAACATCTGCACCTTCGACAATCAAATGATAGAAACCACTGCATGGCGAGATGATGTGGGCTGCTCTATCCACGAGTGTCCCCCGAGAGCAATATGAAGTGGGATGGTTTCGCCCAGAGTGTGCCCTTGACAGTGACATGGTGTGGTCTGTTGTAGCCCGGAGTGTCCCCCTGACAGTGACACAGTTTGAGCTGATGTAGCCCAGAATGTCCCCCTGACAGTGACGTGGTGTGGGCTGGTGTAAGCCGGAGTGTCACTGTGTCACTGACTCAAATGGAGTGTCATTGAATCATAGACTGATCGAGCATGGGAACTGGCCCTTTGGCCCAAACTGGTCCGTGCTGACCATGCTGCCCACTCAACTAATTCCAATTGCCCACATTTGAACCATATCGCTCTCAACCCTTCCCATCGATGGATCAATTCATTTTTACATGTTGTTATTGTACCTGCCTCAACCACTTTTTCTGACAGCCCATTCCATTTCAAAAACATTCTCTACATAATGAAGTTGCCCCTCAGGTCATTCTTAAAACTTTCCCCTCTCACCTTAAAACTATGCCCTGTAATTTTCAGTCCATAATCTCTGGGAAAATGACTCTACGCATTCATCCTATCTATGGCCCGCATGATATTATGCATCTCTATAAACAACACACCCTCATTCTCCTACATTCCAAGGGATGATATCCGAACCTGGCCCACCCCTCCTTATAACGCTGGCCTATTAGTCCTGACAACATCCTTGTCAAACTTTTTGCACTCTTTTCAGGTTAATAGGATGACCAAAACTGTACGCAATACTCCAAGTGTGACCTCACCAACGACTGACAGAATGGTAGCATAATGTCCCAAATCCTATATTCAATGCTTTGAACGATGACGGCCAGCATGCTAAATGCCTTCTTTAGCGCCCTGTCTACCCGTGATGCCTCTTCCAGTGAAATATGGACTTGTGATCCGAGTCCCTCTGTTCCAGAACACTCCTTAGAACCTAACCATTTACTGTATTAGCCCTATCTTTGTTTTACTTTCTAAAGTGTGACTTATCTGTATTTAATTGCAGTTGCCAATCCTCACATCACTTCCCCATCAGATTAAAATCCCTCTATGATTTCTGATAACGTTCATCGCTATCAACGATACCTCCTAATTTTGTATCATCCGTAAATGTAGTAACCTTCTTGGGATTAATTGGAGTATGTTGTGCAGTTTTGGGCCCCTTATCTCAGAACAGATGTACTGGCCTTGAACGTGTTCAGGGGGGTTTCACGAGAATGGTCCCAGGAATGAAAAGCTTGACATATGAGGAAACTTTGAGGACTCTGCATCTGTACTCAATGCATGTTAGAAGGATGAGGGGAGATCTAATTGAAATATACCGAATACTGAATAGTCTGGACAGAATAGATGTTTCCATTGGTAGAATAGACTAGGATCCGAGGGCACAGTCTTAGAGTAAAAGGAACAGCTTTTAGAACGGAGATAAAGAGAAACTTCTTCAGCCAGAGAGTGGTGGATCCATGGAATTCAATGCCACAGAAGGCTGTGGAGGCCAGGTTAATGAATATATATAAGACTGAGATGGACAGGTTCTTGATTGTCAAGGGGATGAAGGGTTATGGCTAGAAAGCAGAAGAATGGGGTTAAGAAACTTACCAGCCATGATTGAATAGTGGAGCAGACTCGATGGGCTGAATATTTCAATTTCTGCTCCTATGTCTTATGGCCCTCATTCATGCCTTGTATATTCACATTCAGAACATCTATGTAAATAAGAAATAACAAAGGTCTCAGCACCGACACCTGTGGCACACCATTAGTTATAGAACTCCAGTCTGAGAAACAATCTTTAACCATCACCCTCTGCTTCCTACCATCGAGCCAATTTTGAATCCAATTAGCTAGCTCTCTCTGGAGCTCATGTCACCTAAACTCACTGACTAACCTGCCGTATGGGACCTTGTCAATCGTCTTACTAAAGTCCGTATACAGATCATCCATTGTCCTACCCTCATCTATTCTTGCGGTTATCTCTTTGAAACAATTTAAAAGATTTGTCAGACATGATTTCCCGCACAAAAATCCATACTGACTATTTCTAATCAGACCTTGAATTTCCAAATGATGGTTCATCCTGTCTCTCATTATCGTCTCCAACAACATGCCTAACACTGATGTTACGCACACTAACTAAGAACTCCCTGAATTGTCTTTGCTAACTTTCTTAAACAATGGAACCACTCCAGTGGCAAACGATGAAGCAAAAATCTGTGCAAGAGCCACTGCAATTTTTTCCCTAGCCTCCCATAACATCCGAGGATGGACATGTTCTTGCCCAGCGGGTTTATTCACCTTATTGTGCTTTAAGGTAGGAAATGCCTCCACTTTGATAATATGCATGCAGACCAAAACATTCCCACTTGCTTTCCTTATTTCCTTAGTAAGCATCGTTTGCTCCTAATTAAACATGGAGAAGAAATATTCATTTACAATTCCCCCCACCTCCTGGTGGTTCCACACAAGGACAGCCATGCTCATCAGTAAGGGGACCTATTCTGTCCTGAGTCACGCTTCTACTCATAATATGGCTAGAGCACCTCTTGGTATTATCTTTCACCTTTTCTGAGAGATCCATGTCATGTCCTTTTTTGGGGGATTCGGATTCCCCTCTTAAGGGTGCTTCTACACATTGTGTAGTCATCTAAGGATTGACTTAAGCCCGATATCTTAAACCCAATGTATGCCTTCTTTAATTACCTTATCAGATCCTCAATATCCCTCGCCATCCCAGGATCAGGTTCCCCCTAAACCACCGTCTATCTAATGAAAATAATCCCAATTTGTTCAATCTCTCTTCATGGCTGGCACCCTACATACCAGGCAACATCCTGGTGAACCTCCTCTGCACCCTCTCCAAAGCATCCACATCGTTTTGCTCGTGTGGCGACCAGACTGCATGCAGTATTCCAAATGACTAAACTAAAGTCTTATACAACTGTAACATGACCTGCAAAATCTTATATTCAGTACCCGGTCCAATGAAGGAAACCATGCCGTACATTTTATTGAACACTCTCCTGATCTGCCTTGCCACCTTCAGGGAACAATGGACCTGAACACCGAGATGTCTCTGTACATCAACTTTCCCCAATACTTTTCTATTTATTGTATAGTTCGCTCTTGGATTGGATCGTACAAAATGCATCGCCTCATATTTGTCCAAATTGAACTCCATCTGTCATTTCTCTGCCCATCTCCCCAATCTATCTATATTCTGCTGTATTCTCGGATAGTCCCCTTCACTGTCTGCTACTCCACCAATCTTAGTGTCACCTGCAAACTTGCTAATGAAACAAGCTACACCTTCCTCCAAATCATTTATGTATACCACAAAAAACAATGTCCCAGCAAGGGCCCCTGTGGGACACCACTGTCACAGATCTCCATTTTCAGAAGCTCCCTTCCATCATTACTTTGTGTCTCCTGTTGCTTAACCAGTTCTCTATCCATCTAGCTAGAACACCCATGCAACTTCAAATTTTTCATCAGCTTACCATGGGGAAATTCATCGAATACCTTACCAAAGTCCATCTATATGACATCTATATCCCTTCCCTCATCAATCAACATTGTCACCTCTTCAAACAATTCTATTAAGTTTGTGAGCCATTACCATACCTGCAGAACGCCATGCTACCTCGCACTGACAAGTCATTGCGTTCTAAACAGGTATATATCCTATCTCTCAGTATCTTCTCCAGTAGCTTCCCTGCCACTGACGTCAGGCTCACAGGTCTGTAATTTCCTGGATTATTCCTTAAACAAGGAGACACCATGAGCAATTGTCCATTCCCCAGGTATCTCCCCCGTGTTCAAGGACGCTGCAACAATATCTGTTAAAGCCTCAGCTATTTCCTCTCTCGCTTCCCTCAGTAACCTTGGATAGATCCTACCCAGACCTGGGGACTTGTCCTTCTTGGTGTCTTTTGGAAATCACACTACTTCGTCCCTCCTTACGCAGGCTTGACCAAGAGTAATCAAAGATCTTTCCCTAACCTCAACATCCACCAAGCCCCTCTCCTTGGTGTACAAAGTTAAAAATCACATAAAACCAGGTTATAGTCCAACAGGTTTAATTGGAAGCACACTAGCTTTCGGAGCGACGCTCCTTCATCAGGTGATTGTGGAGGGCTCGATCGTAACACAGAATTTATAGCAACAATTTGCAGTGTGGTGTAACTAAAAATATACATTGAAGAATTGATTGTCTGTTAAGCCTTTCATCTGTTAGAATACAGTGATAGTTTCACTTCTTTCATGTGTAAATCACAAAACCCGTTTTTTTAAGAGTTGCATTCTCGGGTTAGCTGTTAACAATGGTGATAGCTAGACAATATGCTGAAGGTGTTAGCCCCCTGTGTTCTCTGTCTATGACCTGATGTTTATATTGATTCCAATCAAAAAAGTGAAATAACAGAGTTTTAATAAATTCATGCAGTTTTTGAGCTCAGGGTTCGACATGAATCTATGTGGTTTTTGAGCAAAGTGCAATGTAACTCTGAAAGTACCAAAAAAATTCACCACACACAATATATATTTGTGCATGTGGGTCTTTGTCTGTCTGTGTGTGTCTGTCTGGGGTGGAGGTTGTGAGTGTGAGAAAGTGTGTGTGTGTGTGTGTAGTGAGTGCAGAGTGTCTTAAGTCTGTGAGGGGGTGCATGTGTGGGAGTCTGTGTGTCTAAAGGGGTGTGTGTGGGTGTCTGTGTGCGCGTCTGTGTGTATCTGTGTCCGTGTGCATGTGAGAGTGTGTGTGTGTGTAGGAATATCTGTGTGTGTGAGTGTCGTGCAATGGTGATCACCTGTAATGTGACATGAACCCAAGGTCCCGGTTGAGGCCCTCCCTATGGGTACCGAACTTAGCTATCAGCCTCTGCTCAGCCACTTTCCTCTGCTGCCTGTCCCGAAGTCCACCTTGGAGGATGGTCACCCGAAGGTCCGAGGCTGAATGTCCTGGACCACTGAAGTGTTCCCCAACTGGGAGGGAACCCTCCTGTCTGTTGATTGTTGTGCGGTGCCCATTCATCCGTTGTTTTTTTTAGATTAGATTAGATTACTTACAGTGTGGAAACAGGCCCTTCGGCCCAACAAGTCCACACAACCCCGCCGAAGCGCAACCCACCCATACCCGTACATTTACCCCTTACCTAACACTACGGGCAATTTAGCGTGGCCAATTCACCTGACCTGCACATCTTTGGACTGTGGGAGGAAACCGGAGCACCCGGAGGAAACCCACGCAGACACGGGGAGAACGTACAAACTCCACACAGTCAGTCGCCTGAGGCGGGAATTGAACCCAGGTCTCTGGCGCTGTGAGGCAGCAGTGCTAACCACTGTGCCACCGTGCCGCCCACTTGTCGTAGCCTTTGCTCAGTTTCCCCAATGTACCATGCCTCTGGGCATCCCTGCCTGCAATGTATAAGAGAGACAATGTTAGTTGAGTCACATGAGTACCTTCCATGTACACGGTGCATCTTCTCTATGCAGGACAGGTTCGAACAAGATTTCTTGTCTATGCAGGATCTCCAACCGACATTGTACACCAGGTACATTGATGAAATTTTCTTCCTCTGGACCCATGGCGAGGAGTCATTGATACACAGCGACATCAACAATTTTCATCCCACCATCAAACTCACCATGGACTACTCTCGACTGTCTGTCTCATTCTTGGACACATGCGTCTCCATCAAGGATGGACACCTCAGCACCACACTCTACCGCAAACCCACAGACAACCTCACAATGCTACACTTCTCCAGCTTCCACCCAAAACATCTTAAAACAGCCATTCCCTCTGGACAAGCCCTATGCATACACTTCAGTGATCCAGGACATTCAGCCTCGGACCTTCGGGTGACCATCCTCCAAGGTGGACTTCGGGACAGGCAGCAGAGGAAAGTGGCTGAGCAGAGGCTGATAGCTAAGTTCGGTACCCATAGGGAGGGCCTCAACCGGGACCTTGGGTTCATGTCACATTACAGGTGATCACCATTGCACTACACGCACTCACACAGATATTCCTACACACACACACACACACACTCTCACATGCACACGGACACAGATACACACAGACGCGCACACAGACACCCACACACACCCTTATAGACACACACACTCCCACATATGCACCCCCTCACAGACCTAAGACACTCTGCACTCACTACACACACACACACACTTTCTCACACTCACAACCTCCACCCCAGACAGACACACACACAGACAGACAAAGACCCACATGCACAAGTATATATTGTGTGTGGTGAATTTTATTGGTGCTTTCAGAGTTACATTGCACTTTGCTCAAAAACCACATAGATTCATGTCGAACCCTGAGCTCAAAAACTGCATGAATTCATGTAAAACTCTGTTATTTCACTTTTTAGATTGGAATCAATCTAAACATCAGGTCATAGACAGAGAACACAGGGGGCTAACACCTTCAGCATATTCTGGATCAGTGGTGCTGGAAGAGCACAGCAATTCAGGCAGCATCCGAGGACAGGCTGTCTAGCTATCACCATTGTTAACAGCTAACTCGAGAATGCAACTTTAAAAAAAAAGGGTTTTGTGATTTACACATGAAAGAAGTGAAACTATCACTGTATTCTAACAGATGAAAGGCTTAACAGACAATCAATTCTTCAATGTATAATTTCAGTTACATCACACTGCAAATTTTTGCTATAAATTCTGTGTTACGATCGAGACGTCCACAATCACCTGATGAAGGAGCGTCGCTCCGAAAGCTAGTGTGCTTCCAATTAAACCTGTTGGACTATAATCTGGTGTTGTGTGATTTTTAACTTTGTTCACACCCCAGTCCAAAACCGGCATCTCCGAATCATCATTGAGTCTTGATGAATATCGATGCAAAGTACTCATTAAGAATCTCTCCCGATTTCCCTGCCTCCAAGCATATCTTTCCTGCTTTGTCCTTGAGTGGGCCGTTTCTCGAGCTACCCTCTTTTTCATTATATGTGACCAAAAAGCTTTAAGGTTTTCCTTAATCCTGCTGGCTAAGGATATCTCATGACCCCTTTTCGCCCTCTTAATTCCTCACTTCAGATTGGTCCTACATTCACAATATTCTTCCAAGGCTTCCTCTATCTTCATTCACCAAGATATTATGTACACATTCTATTTACTTTATGCTAGTCTCACAATATCACTTGTCATCCATGGTTTCCTAATCTTGCCATTTCTATCCATAATTTGCACAGGAATATCTCTCCTCAACACTAATTAACCTCTCTTCAAAAGCCTTCCACATATCAAATGCGGATTTCCCTTCAAACAGCTGTTCCCAATCCACGTTCCCCAGCTCTTGCCGAATTTTTCTATAGTTGGCCTTTCCCCAGTTTAGCACTCTTCCTTTCGGACCACTCTCATCTTTCTCCATGACTATTGTAAAACTAAAGAAATTGTGATCATTATTTCTAAAGTAATCCCCCACTGTAACTTCCACTACCTGGGTGGGCTCAGTTCCCAACACCAGGTCTGGCAAGGCCGCTTCCCGAGTTGAACTATTTCTACACTACTCTAGAAAATGCTCCTGGATGGTCCATACAAATTCTGCTCCATCTAGACCTCTAACACTAAGTGAATCCCACTCAATGTTGGGATAATTAAAATTAAAATCACCACCATCCTGTTGCTCCCACTTATTTCTGTAATCTATTTACATATTTGTACCACGATCAGTGTTGGGAAGCCTGTAGTACAATCCCAGCATTGTTACTGCACCCTTTCTATTCCTGAGCTCTGCCCATATTGGCTGCACGTGTGGCACAGTGGTTAGCACTTCTGCCTCACAGCGCCAGAGACCCGGGTTCAATTCCCGCCTCAGGCGACTGACTGTGTGGAGTTTGCACATTCTCCCCGTGTCTGCGTGGGTTTCCTCCGGGTGCTCTGGTTTCCTCCCACAGTCCAAAAATGTGCAGGTTAGGTGAATCGGCCACGCTAAATTGCTCGTAGTGTTAGGTGCAGGGATAAATGTAGGGGAATGGGTATGGGTGGGTTGTGCTTCGGCGGGTCGGTGTGGACTTGTTGGGCTAAAGGGACTGTTTCCACACTGTAGGTAATCTAATCTAATCTATTGCCTCGCTGCTCGAATCTTCCATCGTGCCCTCCTTCAGCACAGCTGTGAGATCTTCTTTGACCTGTAACGCTTCTTCTCCACCCCCTGTACCTTCCTCTCTACCCCGCCTGAAGCATTAATGTCCTGGGATATTTAGTTGCCAATCACGCCATTCCCGCAACCAAGTCTCAGTAACATCAATAACATTATATTCCCAGGTCCTATTCCAAGCCCTAAGTTCATCTGCCTTACCTACTATACTTCTTGCATTAAAACTATAACTCCCTCTGTGTTCATCCTCCGCTTCCTGCCTCCTCTTCCCCTCAGTCATGCTGATTTCATTATCTAGTTACTTACGCTTTAGTTACTACCTCCCTTATTTTCACCAAACAGATTTGTTTCCCGATCCCTGCCACATTAGTTTAAACCCTTCCCAACAGCGTTAGCAAATGCACTCCATCGAACATTGGCTCCACAATGTAGATGTAGACCGTCTACCAGATGTAGACCGTCCAATTTGCAATAATCCCACCTCCCCCAGAACCGGTCCCAATATCCCAAAAATCGGAACCCCTCCCTCCTGCACCATCTCTTCAGCCACACATTCTTCCTGATTATTCGATCATTCCTACGCTGACTAGCACTTGACACTGGTAGCAATCCTGAGATTACTACCTCCGTGGTCCTACTTTGTTAAGTTGGTTCCTAACTCCCTAAATTTTTCTTGTAGGACCTCATGCCGACGGCACATTAATGTGGGGAGAGATCATTCAGTCACATAAAGTATGCTATGTTAGACTGATGAATGGACTCTGTCACTCCAAATAATAATGATCTTGTTCATGTTGATCATGTTTTTCTTTAATTTCTTGCGCATTGTAACCTGCACGCCTTACTCTGTCCAAGTTTATTTTTCACACTATGATCTGTGTGTCCTTGCTTACTGTCATCTGCCTGTACTGCTCGCAAATAAAGCATTCACTGGACTTAGGCACATGTGACAATAAATCTAATAAATTAATTATTTCTCACCCTAACAGTGTCTCTTTTAGAAATATGTGATAGTCGCTAACCCTCACGTTTCAGCACAATCATCCCTCTTTGTCTCCTACCGACAGATTAATTACTCAGTTCCATCATGGAGGCATCATCTCATGGATTAGAGTTGTGTCAGTGTTAATGAGATCGTGCCTTAGAAAGGAGATCATACCTCTTCACAGTGCCCCAAATACTCTCTCATCAAGGCCCTACAAATACGGAAAGACGGCTTTACTTATGCACTTGAATCATATTACAATGAAGAGCAGCATACTGTATAAGTTGCTAATACTTACGGCCTTGGGTGTGCTATTTTTGATGACTCATGATCAAGGACATTCAGGTCCTTTTGAAAAACATCACTTCTCAACCTTGTACTGTTTAGTCAATACAAAATGATTTGCATGCTGTTTATTTCTCACATCCAAATCATTTCTATGCCTTGCAAATTGTTGTGGTTCAAACACCGAAACGTGTGCTATCCCATGGACTGCCTTCAGTCCATAAAAGTGCAAGAAGCTCAGCATTGCTTCCACTGGCCAATTCTCAATCCATGTGGTATATCCTGATCACCCCGTCTGCATCTTACCAATCTACTCTAACTTCCTTTGCTCACTTTTTAACAACAATGTAAAAAAGTATTCTGCAAATTCAAATACACCACTCACACTCTTTCTCTCTTGTGGTTGTATCAACTAACACAAACTCCACAGGTTTCTCAACGATTATTTCCGCTTTCTCAGTCTAAGCTGACTGTACCAAGTCACATCATGGTTTCCCAAGTGTCGAGTTATAACATTTCTCATAAAAGGTTCTAATATTTTCCTCAGACCTAACATCAAGGTACCTTTTTTTGTTTTACCTCCCACGCCGGTTTTAAATATTTAGGATTACAATAACTACTTTCCAATCTGCAGGAACGAGAAACTCCAGAGTCTAAAGAAATTTGTAGGGTAATCAATACTTCTTTCTTGTCGTTACAACATTTAAAAGACATTTGGATAAGTACATGAATAGGAAAGGTTTGGACGGATATGGGCCAAGTGCGGTCAGGTGGGACTAAGTTAGTTTGGAATTGGAATAGTCAGCATGGACTGGTTGGACCGAAGCATCTGTTTCTGTCCTGTATGACTCTGTAACTCATTCACTAGCTGTAATTCCACTTCCTTGAATACTCGGATGGAACTCATTTGGTAGAGTAACTTGCCAACCTTCAATTCAATTAGTGTTTGAGTAAGTTCACTTTATTACTTCTAATCATGTTCTTATTTTCACCAGTCAATCTGTCCCATATTATATGTAGAAGATTTTTGGTACCTTCCATTATGGAGACAGCACGAAGGTATTACCCTCAGCAGCAGGCAGAGACGGATTCCGTCACTGTGTGAATACATTGGAACACTGCAATTGGGAGATAATGGACAGTGACACCCATTCCTGCACAGAAAGTTCCCGAATCAAGACAGTTCAATGAAACTGTCACTTCCTGGTCACTTATAGCACAGTCCTCTCCCTCGTGTGAGGTTACAGGTTATACTGAAACTCATTTTAGTATCAAACTGACTTCACACGTTGCATCTGGCATAAGTCCAGGTCGAGGTAAGAAAAAGTTTGTGATCAAAATATGTGTAACGAGAAGAGTTGCCAGAAGAGAATTGTAATTGGAAAGGTGAGGATGATGGTTTATTCAGAAACAGTGTTGAGGCAGAAGTGAAGACTGGGAATATTGTGAAGGTGGGAGTCGACAGGTTTTGAGGTAGACGGAATATTGAGATATAAATCATTTCAGGATAAAATGGGGTAATCGTCGTTATGAAAACTTTCGTTTCTCCTCAGATGCTTGTACGCGAGGGATATGAAATTCATGGTATAGAAATGGAGATTGTGATTGAAAGCGAAGACAATAGTTTGGATCTTTGCCAAATATACACTACAGAGAAAACGATGACATTCACAACGGGTTAGAGAATTAGTAATTGGACAGAGATCGACTCACCAGGAATCCCAACAATAGCGAGGATGGGATAGTAACCTGCCTGAATAGTCATCATTACACAGCATCAATCGAGATGTTGTTACAACACTGAAGTCTCCTCCACCACAACAACTTCCAATATAAAAACTGCTTCTGGGCACAACTGCCCTGAACATACACAAGAAATTCGTATTTCCCTGGATTTTACTCTCAGAGCACTAACCAGTTAATTGTTTATCGTTTACACAATGCAATTCTATAATCTGTTTGTAAAGATGCAAACATTTTATTGCACAATTTGTATGCCTTTTCTTTTTGAGATTTTTTTGTAGCCTTAGCGCAAAAGTAAGTGTTCTGTTTAAATTTGACCTGTTTATTGGGATTCAAGGGTCACACACAGTACGTATTTTTCATGGGTTGAGAAACAGAAAGGAATAGAAGACACTGGCTGTGGAGACTGACGAGGAGTAAAGTGACATCCCCGCCAGTCCCCAATGTCTTCTTGACAGACAGAATAAAATAAAATGCAGTGAAAGAAACATAATATATTCAGAAGAAGGAATGGCAAGTGACACTGTTTACAAAACCGAATAATTTCAAATGGAATGGCTGAACAGTAATGGTGTGTGTGTGTGTCTGTGTGTGTATCTGTGTGTGTGTGTGGGTGTGTGCATAGATAAGATTGTGCATATGTGTGCAACATATTCAGAATGAACAAGAGAGACAGGCTTAACAAACATGATGCATGTGATGTACAAAATTTATAAAATATTAATATGTTATTTAATCTTCAACTGAGATGTTATGTTCACCTACTCTCAACATACCGTCTGCCTCCTGCGCCTTTCTGGCATTCCCTGATCTAATTCCCAATAATAAGATTGGGAATTAGATCAGGGATAGATAAGATTGTGCATATGTGTGCAACATATTCAGAATGAACAAGAGAGACAGGCTTAACAAACATGATGCATGTGATGTACAAAATTTATAAAATATTAATATGTTATTTAATCTTCAACTGAGATGTTATGTTCACCTACTCTCAACATACCGTCTGCCTCCTGCGCCTTTCTGGCATTCCCTGATCTAATTCCCAATAATAATGGATTCTTATCGGATGGATGTTATAAATTCCTGCTTCTGGTGTTCCAACTTGTTTCAGTTAATCCATTTTGTACCAGGAAACATATACTGGATTCTGTCAACAGTTGGTGCCTGTCATATTGATGGAGATAAAAGTTCTGGCATCAAATCCAGGATTTCACCAGATTAATCTGTTGCACATATACAGTACAAAGGACCACAGCACACAGGAATTGTCAAACCAAATACGGAAGCACATCTAATTTTATCAATCATGTAGACTTCCCTATTTTTACATCTCCACGTCGATATTCTCTCTGTCACTGTCTTTCCATTTAGTTAATAAATCCCCCAATCGTACTTCGTGTCCAATGTCTCAAACCTCCCTCCTTCAGTTTACATCTAATGCTCACTTTTGGAAGAGATGGATTATAATTGAGTAATGTAACAAAAAAGACATGAGGGTGGCATTGGCCAGAGTTAATCGGAAGGGGAGCTGAGCACGGGAATATGGTGAAGCAGCAATGACTGGAGTTTCTGGAGATAATTCAGCAGCACATCAGAAATTAATCCCAAGTAAAAAGATAGATATTCAGCGAAAGACAAGGCAGCCGTGCATGATAACGAACTCAGGGACAGCATAAAAGTAAAAGAAAGTGCGCACAATGTGGTGAAGATTATTGGGAATCTAGACGATTTCGAAGCCTATAACTTCCAGCACGATTAATTAAGAACAGCAAATGGGAGGAGAGGGTGAAATCTGATATTACGCTTGTAAATCATGAAATAGAACATTGAAAGAGATTTTTAGATATATAACAAGGAAGACAGGGAGTAAAGACCAAACAGAGGAAATTTGGAAAATGAAGCTTGAATAGTTATGGGAAGCAATGGAATGGCAGAGGAATTGAATACATTGCAACAATCTTCACGGTGAAAGACACCAGCAAAATGTCAGAACTTCAAGACAGTAAGAGAGTAGAGGTGAGTATCGTTACCACCCGTAAGGAGAAGGAGCTGGGGAAGATTAAGTTGGATCAATCAGCGAGACCTGTTGGAGAACACCCCGTAGTTCTAAAAAGATGCCGAAGGTGATTGTGGAGGCATTGCTGGTGATCTTTCTGGAAATGTTGGAGTGAGGGAGGACTGGTAAATGTAAGGAGAGAGGGACACAGAAGACTGGAAATTACAAATGGTCAGGCAAGTTGAAACTGTTGTATAGAAGGACTTAATGGATCTTTACGTTTATGAATAGATGTGTGGAGTATAAGAACAAGGAAGTTGTAAAGTATATTGGGCGTGGTGTGATTAAGCTACAGCATAACACGAGTGAAATTTACAATGCTATTGCGAACAGCAGACTTGAAAGTACGGTTAAACCAAAGGAAGTCATTTCGAAGCAGACAGGAGCATTTGCGACAAAGAGACTGTTTCCTTTACCCTGCAGTGAGAATGTTGAGATAAGCTTGTCAGTAAACAGACTAAAATAAAATGTATAAAAAGCATAATAACATCTCTTGCTGCGGATATAGCAACACACATGAAGCTGAAAAAGCACAGCAGGTCAGACAACATACTTGGAACAGGAAAGTCAACGTTTCAGGCTGAAAGACTTCATCAGGATTGGGCCGGGGGAAGGGGAACCGGGAAGTAAATAGAGGGAGGGACGTGGGGCTGAGGGAAGCGTAGATGGGATGACGATAGGGGATGCAAGTAGGGGGATAATGTGATTGGTCAGTGGGAAGGGTGCAGCGGGTATGCGAAGAGGAAGGTGGACTGCTTAGGTCAGGTCAGGGAAGGGGAACATGGAATAAGGCTGTGGGTTGAGAGATTTTGAATGCAGTGAAGTCAGTATTGAGACCAATGAACTGTAAGCTCTCAAGCTGAAAGATCATGTTGTGTTCCCTAGTTACTATTTGGCCTCACTCTGACAGTGGAGGAGGCTAAGGATGGACCTATCGCTGGATGAGCAAGGGGGGTGGGTGGGTGTGAGCGAGTAATTGAAATGAATGGCAACTGGAATGTAGAATTGGTTAAAGCGTGCAGAGAGCAGATGCTCCATGAATATGTCCCTGAATCTCCCTTTGGTCTCCCTGATAGAGAGGGGACCACATCGGGAGTTGGAAACGGTCTTGGTGGGGCAGGATCAGGCTCTGTATGGAGCACCAGTGCTCTGAACACAACAACCAACCCGTTACCTTCCATTTTAATTCGCCCTCCAACTCGTCCGGGGACATGCCCATCCTTAGCCTGTCCACTGTCAGAGGAACACCACCTGAGAGTTTACCTTTGGAACTGATAGCCCACTGACCTCAATATTGACAGGAGCAACATCAAAGTCCCTCCACACGCAGCCTTGTCCCATGTCCCTTCTCCTTGACCAGACCCACCTGTTCATCTTCTCACTCACATATCTGCTCCAACCTTCCCACTGACCAATCACAGTAACCTCGTACCTGCATGTATGCAGCACCATCATGCTTACACCTCGCCCTTCCATATCCCATCGAACCATTTCTGGGCTCCCCTCCCCCTCGCCAGTCCTGACAAAAGGTCCAAGATCAAAATATTGCCTTTTTGATCCTCTGTTTCTGTCTGGTCTGCTGTGTTTATCCAGCTCCAAGTTTATTAACTCTGGTCTCTCGCACCTGTAGTACTTAGTCTCTCCACGTTGTGGAACTATGTAGTCTTCATGTAAGAAGAAATACATTTGGACATTTGAAATGATCGCTAACTCTTTCCTCATTTCTTAACAACCCAACACACACCTTCCAGAAGAAGCAGCATTTCACATGTAATCTTTCAATCTAGTCTCCTGTCATTGCTGCTCACAATTCAGTCTCCTTTAAATTGGGGAGACCAAACAGAGACTGCATTGAGGAACACTCCCACTCTGTCTGTAGGAAGAGCCCTGACTGTCTCATTGTTTCCTATTTCAATAACCTACCTTGCTCTCATGCTGACATTTCAGTCCTGGGCTACTGCAATGTTCCAATGAAGTACAACCCAGGCTCGAGTGACACCTCACATTTCACTTTGGTTCGTTACAGCCTGTAGGAGTTAGTATTCAATTCCATAACTTCACAGCATGACGCCTTTATGGCTGTTCTCAAATCTTCATACATTCCTTCTCTTGGTCTCCCAATGAACTTGCCTTGTTTGTGAATCGTTTGTCTTGCACTCAATTAAGGAACCCAATTCCCCCTTTACAATCTAATGTATACTCATTTCCATAACTATCTTAAAACAAAGACAGTTGTGGTCACTGGACCCAAAATGCTCTCCGACTGACACTTCAGTCACTTGGCCGACCTCTTTTTCTGAGGGGAGGTCACGTGTTGCATCCGTCTGAGTCGCACAGAGCCCACTACATCTTGATTTAGGAAACTTTCTTAGACATATTTGACAAATTCTACCACGTATGGTCCTTTTATACTCTGGGTGACCCAGTAAATCCATGGGAAGTTAAAATCTCCATCCAATACTCCTCTATTATTTTTATAGGAACCTGCGATCTCACTGCACATTTTCTCCTCTCGTACCCGCTAACTATTTGGGGGTCTAGAACACCATCCCAGCAGACTGACAATTCCCTTTTTGTTTCTAACTTATGAAAATATGGCCTCATTTGAGGACCACTTAACAATATTGTCTGTCGGCACTGGTTTTACATTCTCCCTAATCGAAAGGACAACCGACCCCCCCCAGCCCCACACCCCCCCCCCCCCCCCCCCCCCACCTCCTCACTTACTTGTCCTTCTGTCACACCTGCAGCTTCTGTATCCTGGAACACTGCGCTGCAAGTCCTGCCCTTCTCTCAGCCATGTTTCTGTTATGGCTATAATATCCCAGTCCCCAGAGCTTATCCATGGTCTGAACTTGTCTGCCTTACCAGTCAGGCTTCGTGCATTGAAATGAATGCCCTTTAAACCAGAAGACTTTTCCCTCCCGAAACTGTGCCCTGGATAGGAAACTTGCTCTCGATGGCTGATATATTTTCCCCTGATTAGTTGATGGGCCCTCTCTTATTCAGAGTCTCAACTCCCTGCGAAACTAGATTAAATCACGCTGGGTAACACTAGCAAATCTCCTTCCAGTGATACTGGTGCCCCTCTGCTTCCATTGCAAACCATCCTCCTTGTACAGGTCACCTCTACCCCAGAAGAGATCCCAATGACCTAAGAACTGGAAACCCTGCCCCCTACACCAGCTCCTCAGCCACACATCCATCTGGCCGATATTTCTTTTTCTATCCTCACTGGCGTGTGGACTGGGAGTAATCTGGAGATCATTAACGTCAATATCCTTTTTTTAAACATCTTACCTAACTCCCTGTACTCATTTCACAGCGGCCTATCCCTTTGTCTACCTCTGTCATGTGGACCTATGTGCACAAATACCTCTGGCTATTCACCCTCCCCTTCAGAATATTCAGTAACCACTCAGAGACATCCTTGACCCTGGTACCCGGGAGGCAGCACACCATCCTGGGGTCACTTCTGCAGCCACACAGTCTCGTGTCTGTCCCCCTCACAACTGAGTCTCCCATCAGTATTGCGATCATTAGAGAGGATCTGGCAAACAGAGAGAAGGAGGAACTCCCTGCAATTGTGTGCATATTAGGAAAGTGGAGTATTTTAAAGTGATGTAGTGAGAACGCAGGGCCAGTGTGCTCCTTGAAGAGTGAATAGTAAAGACAGCAAGTCCACGGAATACTTATCAAGTGACATCGTGAGTTCGATAAAGAAAGTACAATGTAATAAAATCAGGTGAAGACCTTCACAAGTATAGAGAGTGCAAGGGGATTGTGAAGGACAAAAAATATTCATGAAATATATTTGGCAGATATGATTGTGGAAAAGCCACAGGTACTTTATCAGCATCGTGAGAGTAAGAGGATTCCCAGTGAAAGAGGGAGGCCTGTGAGAAACCAAAGGGACAATCTGTGCATGGAGCCAGAACAAGTAGGTGATGTCTTCAATGAATACTTCTCGTCTGTATTCACACAGGAAAATGACATTGTAGATGGGGAGTTCAGTTGGGATTGTGAGGTTCGAGAATATGTTAAGATCAATAACGAGGAGGTATTAAATAGTTTCACAGGCATAAAGGTGGAGAAATCCCCAGGACCCAATGAAATGTATCCCAGGATGCTAAGGTAAGGGAGGAGACTTCTGGGGCCCTGGTCGATATATTTAATACTTTGCTGCCACAGGTGAAGTGCCGAATGACTGGAGGATCGCTAATGTGGTTCCTTTATTCAAGAAGGGCATCAGGGATAGGCCAGGTAATTACAGAGCAGGTAGTCTGACAGCAGTGGGGGGGGGGGGGGGGGGGTGCGGAATTGGGAACAATTCTGAGGTACAGGTTTGATCAATAACTGGAAAGTCAGGGACCGATTCGTGATAGTCAGCATGGATTTGGAAAAGGAAGATAATGTCTGATGAAATCAGCTGAGATTTCTTTGAAATTATGATTGAAGTTATTGATGAGGCCAGTGCAGATGATGTGTGTTCCATGGAATTCATTAAGGCCTCTGACAAGGATCCACGTGGAAGTCTGGTCCAAAAGGGAAGAGCCCATGGCATCAAAGGCAAGTTGCCAAATTGGATCCAAAATTGTTGGAGGGTTGGTTTTGTGATTGAAAGCCTTTGCCCAGCGGGTGTACCACAGGGAACTGTGCAGGAACCATTGCTGTTCCTTATGGGCATTAATCACTCGGATGTGAAAGCAGAAGGTATCATTAGTAGGTTTGCAGATGACATGAAAGGTGAGGGTGTTGCCCACAGTGAGGGGGATGGTCTCAGGCTGCGGTCTGAAGGTTAAGGCTGGGACAGAATTTCAAGAGAGTCATTTCAATCGACAATCCAGCAAGAGCACAGCAGGCAATGAGGGAAAACTGATCAATTAAGCTGCATTTACTTTAATGTAAAAGGCCTAACAGGTTATACAGATGAACGCACGGCATGGATGGGAGCATGGGACAGGGATATCACAGGAATTACAGAAACACAGCTGAGGGAGGGGCAGGACAGGCAGCTCAATGTTCCCGGGACAGATGCTACAGGAAGGATAGAAGGGGAGGCAAGACATGAGGGGGATCGGTGTTTTTGATCAGTGCAAACATCACTGCAGCACTGAGAGAGGATATTCCCGGGGATCGCCCAGTGAAGCTGTATTAGTAGAACGAAGAAATACGGGTGGATGATCAGTTTGATATGACGGTACTACAGGCCCGCAGTAGTCAGCGGGAAATTGAGCAGCAAAAATGTCGGAGATCTCAGATATCTGTAAGAATGATAGGGTTGCAGTGGTCGGGGATTTTAACTTTCTAAACCAAGACTGGGACTGCCATAATGTTCACAGCTTTGATTGGAGGAATTTGTTCAGTGTATTCAAGAAAACTTTCTCAGTCAGTATGTAACTGTTCTGACTGGAGAAAGGGATGAAACCTGACCTCCCTTCGGGAAACAAGGGAGAGAAAGGGGCTGAAGTGTTTGTGGGGGATCACTTTGGCAAAGTCACCACAATTCTATTAGTTTGAAAATAGCGATGGAAAAGGACAGGCCTGGTCCACAAGTTAAAGATCGAAACTGGCCTTGCCCCAGTCCAGAAGGTATTAGGCAAAACTGTCAAAAAGTTGATTCGTGGAGGCTATTTGCAAGTAAAGGGACGTCGGGCAAGTGGGATTCTTTTAAAAGAGAGATTAAGTAAGATTTCAAGGGGAAGCATATTCCTGTTACTGTGAAGGACAATGCTGACGCAAGTGGGAAACACTGGATGCTCTCTGCTCTATGCATGTTGAGTGATCTTACCTCACTGCAGGATTTATTGAAGGCTCCAGATCTCCCTGCTCTTTGTCTCTCTGGCTGACTAACCATTTTCAATGTGGTGATGGATGGGACACCCGGCAGCTGGGAAAACTATTGAGTCAGGAACTTCCTGAGTACCTACATGAGACAGAGAAATAGACTGAATGGGAGCTTAGACTGATGCAGTGAGGGTTACGCATGGAGAATAGTACTGTTTCCCACAGAGATCTGGAAAATCCCAGTGGCAATCCCTGGCCTGTGTTGCTGCGTCTCTCTGGAGTGCAGAATTTTGCAGGCTCAGGATCTGGAGTAGCTGCAAGAGTGAGAGACGCTGGCAGAGGCAGCAATTAGACCCACACAGTAAGAGATAACACATGGAGAGAGACTGAGTGATATCACCAGAGTGCTGGAAGGTATCAGGATCAAACAATCATGAAGGAAAACAGGTTTAGCTTCATGATACACTGGTATCAGTGTTCAGGGATAAATAGCCTGTGAGCAGACAAAGTAACGGCCTAGTGATGTTGTTGCTAGAGCATGTATCCCAAACCTCAGCTAAAGTTCAGGAGAGGCAGGTTTGAACCACATCCTCTGAAATGGTGGAATTTGAAATAAATTATTTTAAAAATAGTAATTGAAAATCTATAAATCCAAACACTGATGTACAATAAATCCAAACACTCGCCATTCAGAGAAGGACATCTGCCCATCCTCACGTGGTCTGCACGACATACCCACAGCAAAGTGTTTGCCTCCGAATTACCCTCTGAAATGGCCAAGCAAGTTACCCAGCGTAAGGGCAGCTAGGGCTGGGCAAGAAAGGCTGGTCAGCCAGAGGTACCCACATCCCGTACCTGGTTTAAAAAAAATCAATTAGGATGGTCCCAGTGGAACTGAGCTGGGACCAGTGTCCTGGACAATCATGTCGGTAGGTTTATGGACAGGGCTTTAAACTGACAGAGGGTTCAGGTGAAGGGAGGTTTTGCAAATCCAAATAGAAAAGGTGACGCATGTGAACAGCACGGATTGTAGCTGAAGACAAGCAGAAAGGAACAGGAAGGGACAAATTTTAACTTTACTGTACATTAGTGAATCGATTTGTGACAGGAAACTTTGGGAAAGAGTAAATTATGTTTTTTTTGGAATGGACAAATTCTCTGCAACAAGGTAGACTAATTTGTGACACAGAGATGAAAGAGATTTAGACACCAGGGAGACGTGGTTACCGGGCGAACAAAATTTGGAACATAAATATTCAATGTTTCACAACCATGCGGAAATTCAGTCAAAATGGGCAACACTAACAATAATGGAGAACAAAGCCATTACAGAGAAAGCATTTGGCCACAGATCATGAAGTAGATCAGTCTGCATGTAAATTCTGGCTACTAGTTGCCAAGGACACAAGCGGCAGAACAGTTTTAGCCACCGAACAGCATTTCATTGCTCATCACTGCATTAAAGAGGAACTCACTGGAATTTTCAATAAAGGCATTGTGATAATTTAGTGAAACTTCAATATTCATATAATCTTGATAATCACACTGACAAGAGTGATATTTGGAGAGGAGATTATAGAATTTTTTTCAGTGCTTCTTTGAATAACACATTGTGCAACTCGTCCCTCACTGGCTAGGGATATAAATATCTCAGAGCGGCCGTTGTGTCATGAAACTTAGTGAGTAATGTCACCTGGGGAGATCCCCTGGGAAATTGGGAAAAGTGCTGTTTAAAGAAATATAAAGTTTGAAAGTGAATCACAGAAAGGGCAAGTTACATCTAGAAACAAAAACAGCCACTGACATGAGTTTGGGAGGAGAACTGACCAAGGTATACAGGCTAAACAGACTGAAACGTGTGTCTGTAAGTGGATAATGGAAAAAAAACATTTGAAGGAACAGTGTAAAACACTCGACAAAAAAACGTTCCATTGAAACAGACAAAACCTCAGCAAGAAATTCTCACCCATCCCTCACTCAGGACAAAATAGATCATGTCATACTATGAGGCTTAGACGATTACCACAAATTACTTAAAATCCTGAAATGAGAGAGTTTAAGCAGTAAGTGTTAAAGGAATTGCAAAGGGTCTGCTAGCAGGGAGGAGGGCAATGGAAATAGGAATCACTGTCAGGGTTTAATGACGTGATATTAACAGGGAGAGGTGAAGGTGCTGGAAGTGGTGAGAGTGTTACAGAGAGTGGTCCGGGTCTGAACGGTGTTACAATGCCAGTCTGAATTGCTGCAGCTGGAGGGGTTTGCAGAGGTAGGGAAGGACATATGTATTTTTATTTATTCATTCATGGGATGAGGGTGTTACTGATTGGACCGGCATTCTTTGCCCCACTGGTAATTACCCAGAGTGTAGCACAGAGTCAGCCATATTGCTGTGGGTCTGGATTCACATGTTGGCAAGACCATGTCAGAATGTCGGATGTTCTTCCCGAAAGGAGCTAAGTGAACCTGATGACTTCTTCCGACTGATCAACAACGCTTTTATGGAGGCCACACCAACGTCTTGTATGAAGGTAACCATCCAAAACACCAGCTTCACCAGCCTGTCTAACAATGTCGCCACTTTCAAGGAACTGACTGGCAACATTAGTTGGGACATTAGGGTGGGACTTGTACAGTTAATGTTCGGGCCCTGGGTCACTGACTGGCAACATTACCCAGGGCCCGAACATTAACTGTACAAGTCCCACCCTGGTTTGTTTCACCAAAATGGAACACTTCACATTTATCTAAATAAACTCCATGTGCTATTCTTCAGCCCACTATCCCAGCAGTATTGTCATAGATAACCTTCTTCACTGTTGTTTCATAGATAACCTTCTTCACTGTCCACTCTGCCACCATTTCAGTGTTACCCAAAAAAACGTACTTACCAGGAAACCAATATTCCCATCCAAACCATTTAACCAAATGACAAACAACAGTGGACCCACGACACCACTGGTCACATGCCTCCAGTCAGGAAAACAACATGACTGCCATCACCCTCTGTCTCCTACCATCAATCCAATTTTGTATCCAGTTCCTTCGCTTCGAATGAATGCCATATCTTTTTACATTGATCTGGGCTTTTTACCCAGTTTACCACACGGAACGTAGAATACAGAACAGTACAGTACAACACCCTTCGGCCATGATGCCATGCCAACCTTTTATCAGTCTGTAAGATCGAACTAACCTACATACCCTTCATTTTACTGCCATCCATGTGCCTATCCAAGAGTCTATGAAATGTCCCTCTTATACCTGACTCTCCTACCACCGCTGGTAGTGCATTCCAACCACGCAACACACTTTGTGTAAAGAACCTATCTCTGAAAATTCTCCTTACCCATCTACCAATTACCTTACAATTATTTATGCCCACATACAATAGCCATTTATGCCATGGTATAAAGAAGTCTCTCACTATTCACTATATCTGTGTCTCACGTCATCTTTTTTCATTTCTACAAAGTCGCCCCGCACCCTTCTTCACTTCAATGACAAAAGGCTTACCTCCCTCAACCTTTCTTCATAAGGCATGCTCTCCAGCACAGGCAGCATTCTGGTAAATCTCCAATTTACCCTCCCTAAAGCGTCCACTGCATTCCTGTATTGAGGGGACTAGACCTGAACACAATATTCCATGTGGAGTCTAACCATGGCTCTATAGAGCTGCAGCATAACCTCACAGCTTGAAAACCCAATCCCCCAGCAATTGAAAGCCAACACAACATATTCCTCCATAAAAACCCTATCAGCTTGGGTGGCAACTTTGAGAGACCCAAGATCTCTTTGTTCCACAACACTACTAAGTATTCTGCCTTTAACCATGCATTCTGCATTCAAGTTTGGACTTTCAAAATGAATCATTTCACACTTTTCCAGATTGAACTCCTTCTGCCACTTCTCAGCCCAGCTCCTCATCCTATCAATATCCTGCTATAATCGGCAACCGACCTCCACACTATCCACCGCTCCAGCAACCTCCATGTCATTGGCAAAATTAATAATCCATTCTTCCACAGCCACATCCAAGTCCGTTTATAAATAAATCACAAAGAGCAGAATTCCTGCAACCGATCCCTGCAGAACACCAATGGTCACCAAGCTCCATGCTGAATGTTTCCCATCTATCATCACCCTCTGTCTTCTATGGGCCAGGAATTCTATATCCAGACAGACAGGTTTCCCTGTATCCCATGCCTCTGTATTTTTTTTAATGAGCCATAACGGTTTTTTGTCACACTCTCGAATGATTCAATAAGATTTGTGAGGGAGAGACCTGTCCCTTCCAAAGCCATGCTGACTATCTCAAATCAAACTATGGTTTTCTACGGAGTCATAAATCCACTCTCTCAGAGTCCTCTCCAATAATCTGCACACCACAGACATAAGAACGTGAGGTCTGTAATTCCCAGAATTTTCCCTATTCCCTTTCTTGAACAAGGGAGTAACATTTGCCACCCTCAAATCATGTGATACGACTTCGGTGGACAGTGTGGGTGCAAAAGTCATTTCCAATGGCGCAGCAATCCATTCCCTCGCTTTGTGCAGTAACTTTGGGCACATCCCGTCTGGTCCAATAGACTTATCTATCTTTATGTTTTCCACAATTCTCAACACATCCTCCTTATTAACATCCACCTGTTCACATATATCAGTCCTTTTCACGCTGTTCTCACAAATAACAAGGTCCCTCTCAGTAGTGAATACCGAAGCACAGTATGCATTAAGGACCTCCCCTACCTCCTATGACTCCAGGCACAAGTTCCCTCAGCTATCCCAGATCGGCCCTACCCTCACTCTGACCATCCTCTTGTTCCTCACATTAGTGGAGAATGCCTTACGGTTTTCCTTAATCCTTCCCAACAAAGCTTTTTCATGTCCAGCTGTCCGAAGTCCATTCTTCAGTTCCTTCCTGGCTACCTTCAGTGAGGAACCAGTGTGTGGAAACAGGCCATTTGGCCCAACAACTCCATCGGTGAGGGAATACGATTGGGCGGGATGCTCATCAGAGAGTCCATACGGGCCCTCTGAATAACATCCCTCCCAAAATTATTCCCCCACCTATTACTGTCCATTTATCCTAACTAACGTGTCAATCCTGCACATCCCTGAACACTATGGGTAATTTACCATTTGCAGCGTTTGTGAAGGTTTGAAGCCCAGGTTAAGATTTAGGGTGTAGGTTTGCTCGCTGAGCAGTAGGTTTGATATCCAGACGTTTCGTTACCTGGCTAGGTAACATCATCAGTGGCGACCTCCAAGTGAAGCGAAGCTGTTGGCTCCTGCGTTCTATTTATAACTTTCTCCTGGATGGGGTTCCTGGAGTTTAGATTAGATTAGATTACATTACAGTGTGGAAACAGGCCCTTCGGCCCAACAAGTCCACACCGACCCGCCGAAGCGTAACCCACCCATACGTTTACCCCTTACCTAACACTACGGGCAATTCAGCATGGCTAATTCACCTGATCTGCACGTCTTTGGACTGTGGGAGGAAACCGGAGCACCCGGAGGAAACCCACACAGACATGGGGAGAACGTACAAACTCCACACAGTCAGTCGCCTGAGGTGAGAATTGAACCCGGGTCTCTGGCGCTGTGAGGCAGCAGTGCTAACCACTGTGCCACCGTGCCGCCCATAATGGTGATGTCATTTCCTGTTCGTTTTCTGAGGGGTTGATAGATGGCATCTAGATCTATGTGTTTGTTTATGGCGTTTTGTTGGAGTGCCAGGCCTCCAGGAATTCTCTGGCATGCCTTTGCTTAGCCTGTCCCAGGATAGATGTGTTTTCCCAGTCGTAATGGTGGTTTTTTTCATCCTTGTTTAGGGCTACGAGGGAGAGAGGGTCGTGTATTTTTGTGGCTATCTGGTGTCAGTGTGTCCTGGTGGCTAACGTTCTTCCTGTATATCCTATGTAGTGTTTGTCTCAGTGAGGACCAGTACAGCAGAGGGTAAAGCAGGACCCTCACAAGATGGTGGGATTGAAGCTTTGAATGTCTCTGCTCCTTGCCTAGTTTTGTATCTATGTCCTATATCTAACAGCCATATTTCCGTTATGGCTGAAATATCCCTGTCCCCAGTGCCAAACCATGCTCGGAGCTCATCTGCCTTACCAGCCAGGCCTCATGCGTTGCCAGTCAGCCAACCTCCCCCCCAGCCACCCCCAACGAAGGGATACTGATGTCCCTCTGGTTCAAGTCCAACCCGCCCCGCCTTTGACAGGCCACCTCTACCCCAGAGGGGATCCCAAAGAACTGAAAACCCTGCCCCCGACATCTGCTCCTCAGCCACACATCCATCCGGCCTATCTTTTTATTTCTATCCTCACTGGCACATGGCACTGGGAGTAGTCTTGAGATCACTACCCTGAAGGTCCTGCCTTTCAACGTCTTACATAACGCCTGATATGCATTTCACAGCACCCCATCCCTTTGTCGACCTCTCTCATGTGGACCGATGTGCACAATGACCTCTGGCTGTTCACCCTGCCCTTCAGAATGTTCAGTAACCGCTCAGAGACCTCCTTGACCCTCGCACCCGGAAGGCATCACACCATCTGGGGTCACTACTGCAGCCACACAGCCTCCTGTCTGCCCCACTCACAAGTGAGTCTCCTATAATGAGACAGGATGTGGCAAACAGAGACTGGGCTGAACTACCTGCAGTTAGGGCTATATTTGGAAAGTGGAGTATTTGAAAGTGATACAGTGAGGATCCATGGCCAGAGTGTTAGTAAAGTGGGAATGACAAAGGCCGCAATCCAGTGAATACTGATCAAGTGATATCGTGATTTTGATAGACAAAATGCTGTTCAATAAAAGCAGGTGAAGCTCTTTACGAGTATAGAAAGGGTAAGGGGTCCTTAAGAATGAGAGGCGAGCAATGGGCATGAAATATACTTGACAGACAGTATTAAGGAAAAGTTACAAGATATTTTATAACTCCAGTCAGAGACAGAGGATTCCCAGCTAAAGAGTGCAACCTGTTAGAAACCAAAGGGATAAACTGGGCATGGAGCCAGAGGAAGTAGGTGAAGCCTTATATGAGTACTTCCCATCTATATTCAGACAGAAGAAAGACATTGTAGACGCGGATTTCTGTTGAGATGGTGAGGTTCGGGAATATGTTAAGATCAATAAGAAGGAGGTATTAAATGTTTTCACAGGCATAAAGTTGGAGAACCTCCCAGTGCCCAATGAAATGTATCCCTGGCTGCTATGGGAGGTAAAATAGGAGATTGCTGAAGCCCTGGTGGATATATTTAATACTTTGCTGTCCACAGGTGAAGTGCCAAATTACTGGAGGATCGCAAATATGGTTCCTTTGTTCAAGAAGGGCAGCAGGGATAGGCCAGGTAATTACAGAGCAGATAGTCTGACAGCAAGGGGAGGGAAATTATTGGAAACAATTCTGAAGGACAGGATGAGTCAATAATTGGAAAGGCAGGAAACAACTAGGGATAGTCAGCACGGATTTGATACAAGAAGATCCTGTCTGATGAATTCAGCTGAGGTTTCTTTGAAATCACAATGAGGGCTGTGCAGATGATATGGATTCCTTGGAGTTCACTATGGCCTTTGACAAGGTCCCACATGGAAGGCTGGTCCAACACACCAATGGCATCCAAGGCAAGTTGGCAAATTGGATCCACAACTGTTGGAGGGTTGTTTTTAATTTCAAATTCTTTCACCAGTGGGTTTACCACAGGGATCTGTGCAGGAACCATTGCTGTTTGTATGTACATTAATACCTTGGATGTGAAAGCAGAAGGAATCATTATTAGAAAGAAGGAGAAACAGATAACAAGAGATCGGGAACACAAGTTTATCCAGTGGGGTTGTTCATGAGTATTTTAACCAAACACTTCACACAATGATCTGATCAGTATTTCATACAGTCACTAGGAATTGGAACCGCAGAAAACTTCTCCAATGAAACGAACCTTGTGCCTCCTTCCACAAATTTCAGCTTTGTGTGAATCATACAACGATTCATCATCCAGCGGGATCACTGACTTGCCAACTGTATAAGGTCTACCAACTTTCTTCAGCAATCACAGCTTCTGTACACAGCCACCTGTGCTGTGCTCAGTGTCATTTGTTGCACCCAGGCCACAGCACATTTCTTCTTCCTGAGTTTATGAGCCTTGTGCCTGATCTGTCTGATCTGTTTAATAAACGTTTCCTATCACTTCAGCCCATCTCCTCACAATTCTAAAGTTATGAATAAAATAGGGCGTCAGACCAAATGTTAAACAAGGTGGAAGTATGCCACTCAGCCCATCGAGTCTGCCCCACCATTCAACAAACTCATGGTTGATCTGATAATATTCAACTCGATTCTGCTCACTTACCTTGACAAAGTTTTATCATCTTTCTGATTGACTATCTGGCACAGTTTGAAAATACCCAACAACTCAACCTCAGTAGTGGGTGGCGCAAAAATGCCACAGACATTCTGACCACTGAGAAAGGAAATTACTCATCATTTCTGAATTAAATAGGCAATATCTAATTCTGTGTTCATGTCGATTGGTTCTCTCCTCACACCTGTTTGTATCTACCCTGTCAAGATCCAGTGAATAGTGAACGTTTATAATTGTTATTATGTGATTATAGAGCTCCCCTCCACCTCCTTTGTTTCAAGGAGAATAATCCCAACCTAACCAATCATTTCACGAAGCTCCATTTTGTACAAAGTTAGCAACACATTTGTAAATCTCTGCTGTCTTTTACAGCGTCTTTACATATTATTAAGACAGGTGGAGAAATTTCGGCGAGGAAACGGGTTGAAATTTCAGGCGCAGATGGGAATTGGAACTTGAAATCAGAAAGCGATTGGAATCGGATTGATCCACAGAAGGACGAAATGCAGCAATGATAACTCTGACAAATGAGAATCTAATCATATTCGATTGACATTCATTGGCTTCATTGTAACTGGATTCCTCAGCGTGATCGACCTGGGAGCTAGTATTTAGGAGAAATGGAACCTGACCGCCCATATAAAGAAGTTGACTACAATAAAATGCCCGTCGGTCGACTTTGTTTGATTATTAACTCAACTCTTGTCTCCGTGAAGCCTACGTTGTTCGCAACGCACAAATTAGATGTTTGACAGAACTCTCTCCATTTGCCTCGGTGGGTGCAGCTTCAATACCACTGAGGGAACTGGACACCCTCCACGACAATACAGTCACTTCACTGTACATTCTTCAATACCTGAATATTTATTCCCTTAATTGCTAAGGCACAATTGCAGCAGAGTGCACCACCGAAAAGATTCACTGGAGTACGTCATCCAGGTTTTGTTGACAGAACCTTCAATGTTCAAAAACTTTACTGACTATAATACAAGTTTGAAGATGCACAGAAACGTCACCGATTGAAAATTACCCTCCAAGGCACATACAGCATGACTTGGAGAGGAATCAATGGTAAATTCATTGAGTGATAAGTGGACTTGATGGGCAAAGTGTTATACTTCAGCCCTCCATCTTTTATAATACAATTTTTTTTAAAAAATGACTATTGCATTGAGCAGACTTGCACACATTCCTTTAGTTGTTTCCTAAACTGGCGCTTGCTAAAGATCGAATATCATCCTCAGCCTGTGGTCAACAATAGAAAATATCCAAAAACCCTCTCGAACAACTGATCTCCCTATCCAACAATCTTCAGAGATCTGTGAATGTCCACTCCAAGATCTCTTTGTTCCTGTACACCACACAGAATCCTCACTGTTATTGTTTCAACTCCCCAAATTCATGGCCACTTATTGGTCTGGATTCAATTATATTCTCCGTTTTCCCTTTCTACCTGATTGTTACATCCCTGCCGTCCCTGACATTATTCATCATAGTCAACTACACAACTTCTAAATCATGAATCCTACAACTAAGTTTGAATTAATGATCAACATCAGGAAACAGTGGTACTGGATACAGGCATCCAAACATGGTTCATTTTTGGATGAGATGAACACCTGAAATAACAGCAGAATCGGACCTTTGCTGTCATTTATAAACCTGATGGTGGCTCTGCAGGTTGGTCTCCTGACTGATTCCTTCTCACATATGGGAGTGGTGAATGACCTGTCCACTTTGTGACTGAGCAAGTGAGTTTACACTTCAACGTGTAATTGAATCCCTTCCTGCAGACCCCGCCCGCAGGGACCTGACTTAATTGCAGAGTGGGTATCCTCGTGTCTGTTTAGTGTGGATAATCAGTTGAATTTGAGTGCACGCTGAGACGACTCCCAATTATCACCGTCATCCATGTATCGTTTTTATCCTTCCTTATTCTCCCACGGAGTGTGACCATCATAGTCTGAACAGCACTTGCTGTTCATCCTTAACTCTCCTTGAACTGAGTCAGAGAGAATTTATGGGTGAACCGTACTATTGTGGATCTGGAGTTATATGTTGGCAGGTCTCGTTAAGGACGGCAGATTTCCCTTTTCAAGGGACATGAATGAATGGGTTGTCACTATTCCTCTGAGCGGGTTTATATTCCAGATTTTATTCATCAAATCTAATTACCAGCAGCTGCCATGCTCCATTCTCCAAGGGTTGCTAGCCCAAATATCGCCATTACATTTGCAGATGACACGAAGATTGGTGGAGTAGCAGAAATCATAGGGGACTGTCAAAGAATGATGGATAATATAGATAGACAGGAGAGTTGAGCGGAGAATTGGCAGATGGAGTTGAATCCAAGCAAATATGAGGTCATGCATTTTGGGAAGTCGAATTCTCCAGCCAAGTATATTGTAAACGGAAGAGCCTTGAGTAAAGTTGGTGAGCAGAGCGATCTGCGAGTTCAGGTCCTTTGTACCCTGAATGTAGCTGCACAGGTAGATCGAGTGGAAAAGAAGGCATATGGCCTGCTTGCCTTCACCGGACGGGGCATTGAGTATAAGAGCTGGCAGGTCATGCTAAAATTGTAAAAGATTTTGGTTCAACCGCATTTAGAATGCTGTGTACTCTTCTGGTCGCCAAATTACTAAAACAATATGCACGTTTATGAAAGAGTGCAGGGAAGGTTTATGAGAATGTTGCTTGGCATAGAAGGTGCTAGCTCTGAAGAGAGGTTAAGTAGGTTACGTTTGTTTTCACTAAAAAAAACGAGATTGAGTGGGGCCTGATTGTCGTCTACAAAATCATGAAGGGAGGATAGAGATAAACTTTTTCCCAAGTTGAGGGATTCAATAATGAGATGTCACGCGTTCAAGGTGAGAGATGAAAAGTTTAAGAGAGGACAACGTTGGAAGTATTTTACACAGAAGGTGCGAGGTACCTGGATAGAGTTGCCCGCAGAGGTCATAGAGGCAAGCACGGTAGATTCATTTCAGGTGCGTCTGGACAGATGCATGAGTAGATGGGGTGCAGAAGGATACAGATGGAATTGGGTAATAGGTTTAGACAGTGGATCAGCTCAGGCTTCGGCGTCCAAAGGGTCTGTTCTTGGGCTGTAAGTTTTCTGTGTTCTTGGTCTTCTTTGTTCACTACACTACCAACTTCATGCTACATTGCTACATCTCAGAGAATGACATTGTCAATTCCAATTATCACAGAGGGAATGAGAATATGAAATGTGGCAGTGTCGGAATGAAAGGAATGTACGCTGGTCTGGAGTGTTTACTGGGAGCAAGAGGCTGATGTGGAGACGATGTGATCAAAAACAGCTCTTACTGTCAAAGTAAGAAAACAGCGCATTGTTAAGGAAAATTTCACAGAGAATGCTTTCAATTAATTGACCTCCCGCTTAAGGCTCCAGCACGCTTCAGCTGAGCCGATCTGCAGTGCGGGTTACTGCTGCTATTGTATCTTAATAATCTAATACACGGAGACAAATATGCCCTTCCTCCCCGCCTTTGACCAGGAGCACTCCCAGCTTTGGAATGTCATGCGCCTCTGTACCATCATAGAAGAACCACGTCCTCACTTTCAAACCAATCATTCCATTTCGATATTGGTTGTGAGATCATTTCTCATGTAGCAGCTTTTACGACATGGACAATAGATTATTGGAACATTAGGCTCAGGAAAAGGCCACAGGGTAGCAGTGAGGAAAAGAAAAAAATATTTAAAGTACCTCTTCCTGTGGACTTCTACATCATTTATTTCACTTGCTCATTTGGCTCTATCTAGTCTATTGTGTGCAGTTCTGTAATTCGCATGAAACCACGGATATGATAGCACTGGAAATGATGCTGGACAGATTTACCAGGATAATGTCTGGGTAGAAGAGTTTTAGTTACAAAGAAAAATTCGCTAGTCTGGAGATGTTTTTCTTCCAGCAGAAGAAATTGAGAGGAGACATGTTTGAGATGTACAAAATAATCAGAAATATGGTTGGTGTAGACTCTCTTTGATGATGAGATCGATAAGGGGAGGAGGGGAGGGTGGCATAGACTTAAGGATAGAAGAGGAAAGATTTGAGTGAACGCGAAGACAAATGTTTTGAAACGGCGGTTGGTTGAAATCTGGAAGTCAGTGCATGCAAAAGTTGGAGAGGCAGAAATCCTCAAAACTTTCAGAAGTATTCAGATGTGAATTTTGTGATGCCAAGACAGACGAGGCTATAGGCCAAGTGATTTAAAAAGTGTTCGGATAGTTAAGCGAATGTTAATTTCCAGTACTACTAAATAGGCTTCTTTTTACATAAAATTCCTGGATAGCACCACCGCCTGTTGCTGCGTGAGATCAGGTTCAATTCTCTTCCAGGATGAATGCTTGCATATTGGGAGGGCTCAGTTGGTAGAACTGCACCTTTCCACGCCAGAAACCCGCCTTCGATTCCAGACTTGTGTGACTGACTGTGTGGAACTTGCACTCTCATGCTCTCTCTCTCCCTTGTGACTTTCCTCTGGCTTCTCCGATTCCTTCCCACTGAATTGCAAAGGTGTGCAATTCAGGTCAATGGCAAACAAAATCTGAATGGACTGTAAGTGTTGTAAATCAGAGACAAAAGTCAGAATTGTAGCTCGGGGAGAACAGAATGACCATTTAGGGTCAACAGACCCTTCCTCGGAACTGTTTTTAATTCGCAATGTTAACTCTGATTTCTCTCCACTGATGCTGAGCTTTTGGAACTATTTCTATTTTTGTAGGTGGATCATAAATGCGGATTTAAAAAGATTGAGTGGGGGAGTATGAATCTCTTCCACGGCACAGTGCAGACTCAACTGGCCAAATGGTTTCTGTATGCACTGTGTCTAATTCCATTAACTCTGTATCTATAAGTCTTTGTCCTTTTTTTAGTCTTTGTTTTCCACATCTCTCCTGCCATGTGAATTGCAGAACAGGACAATCGACGTATCGGGTATAAGCCACCAACAAACTGTTACCACCTGACGCCTGGAAGATGAACGCCTCATATTCTGCCTTGGGACCCTGCAACCACACGGGAAAAATGTGGATTTCAACGGCTTCCTCATTTCCCTTCCCCCCACATTATTAGAGTCTGAAGCATCCAACTCTGCATCACCCTCCGGACCCATACATCTCTCCCCCTTTGACACATCACCTCCTCCCATGCCTCCATCCACCATTCGCTTTCCCAGCTACCTTGCACCCAATTCCAACCCCCTCCCATTTATCTCCCAGCCCCCACCCACAAGACTCATTCCTGAAGAAAGACTTATGCCAGAAACGTCGATTCTCCCGCTTCTCGGATACTGCCTGACCTGCTGTTCTCTTCCAGCACGACACTATCGCCATGTCGAAGATAGACGGTCTCAGCTCAGGCTCGTTACTTGAGAGCGGAGAAAGCTGAGTGAGCAAGTGATTAAGGCGCACATTAAGGGGATAGATATGTGTGATGGGAATAAACTTCTAATGGGAAGAGTTAACAACCGGGGACCTCCGTCAAACGCAAGTGAGAGGATGTTCAGAGGAGATAGGAAGAACGTTTTCACTCTGAGAGTGTTGTTTATTTGGAATTCATTGTTTGAACGTGTGGTAAAGCTATGCGTCAGGAGTATTTAGCCGAATACTTGAGAAGTTAGAGCACACATGGATAAGGACCAGGTACTGGAAAGTGGGGTGAAATTAAACAGATATCTGATGAAAGAACCGAACACTGTACAGAAAATACAGACCATGAAAGCATGGGAAGGGTAAAGACATGGAAACTACTGGCGATCTGTTACAAGAGGCTGCGGAATGTTACACTCGTCCAAATGGTCACTGGGGCAGGATGGGGCCAGTGTGGCAGGATAGGAAGAGAATAATGGAATGCTCCTACACCAATTAGCAGAGCCAGACTGGGCTGAAAGGTTACAATGGCAGACTGAGATAAAAGTAATTAGTAAAGTCACCCTTGCCTACTCAATATCATCATGACAGTTTGGGAAAAGTCGTGACAATACATACTTAGGACATGACTTTAAATAAATAATTGATAGTACAGTCAGGCTGCTTGTGACGCTTGTAGATGGAAAGATATGACATTAAATATCTAATCAGTAGTTAGTAGAGTCAGCTTGGGACAGGAAAACATTTTGATAGATGGGGTAGCTAAATATCTAATCATGACAGGATAGTCTGGGATGGAAGGTCATTGTAGCACAGGTGGCAGTAGAATTCCTAATGGTGACAGTAGAATAATATTAAGTCGAATTATGAAAAACTATAGTGGCAGAAGTAGAACGATAATGGGAACCAACACTATGGGTTTATTGTATAGCTGGAGTGAGGTAATTCTGACTAACACAGTTGGCATTCTGATAAGCTAACAAAACATGATTAAAGAAAAGGTATAAAGTGATGGAGTTTAATTCAGATACATGCGACGTGCTGCACTTTGGGAAAGCAAATCTTAGCAGGACTTATACACTGAATGGAAAGGTCCGAGGCAGTGTGGCTGAACAAAGAGACCTGGGAGTATAAGGTTCATAGCTCCTTGAAAGTGGAGTCGCAGGTAGATAAGGTAGTGAAGAAGGCGTTTGGTATGCTTTCCTTTTTTGGTCAGAGCGTTAAGTACAGGAGTTGGGACGCCATTTTCCGGTTGTCAGGACATTGGTTCGGCCACTATTTGAATATTGCGTGCAATTCTGGTCTCCTTCCTACCGGAAAGAGGTTATGAAACTTGGAAGGGTTCAGAAAGATTCACAAGAATGTTTCCAGGGTTGGAGGATTTGAGCTACAGGGAGAGGCTGAACAGGCTGGGGCTGTTTTCCCTGGAGCTGTCGGAGGTTGAGGGGTGACCTTATAGAGGTTTACAAAATTATGAGGAGCATGGATATCATAAATAGACAAAGTTCTGAGGGGCAACTTTTTTGACACAAAGGGTGGTGCGTGAATGGAATGAGTTGCCAGATGATGTGGTGGAGGCTGGTATACTTGCAAGATTTAAGAGGCATGTGAATAGGAAGGGTTTGGAGGAATATGGGCCGGTTGCTGGCAGGTGAGAATAGATTGGGTTGGGATATCTGGTCGGCATGGACAAGTTGGACAGCAGGTTCTGTTTCCATGCTGCATATAGCAATGACTCTATGACTCTATGCCATGGACCTTGAGGTTCTGGGGGATTCAAGAATTTGTTTTCTGAATGCCACGATTTTTGTTTGCAAATAAAAGATCTTCTCCTTGAAAATATCTCCGCATCTCCTCGTGATTGTTGACATTTTCTCCACGACAACCGCAACTTTGGGTGCAGTAAAATTGTGGCGAGTGCAACTCTATGGCGCAATGAAAAGCGTGTTAGATTTCTACAAGTTTTGTAACTTTGCTATTCAAAGTTTGTGTGTTTGACCCGCACCAGAACTGGAGTTGAATCATTGAGTGTGGTGCTGATTCATCGCCAATTCCTGTCGTCTGGAGTTCTCGTCCCTGCTACTGACCAGAGGCAATTCCTTATCTTCTTGGTTGTGAGTTTTTACGGAATCATGATCAGACCAGAGTCAGATGCTCACTCGCAAAACCTGCAAATTTCGTGCAGGAACCCACTGTCTCTAAACACATTTCCCTCCCAAAGTTGCACAGCAATTTTCGATTGCTTAAATGTCTTTATCCCGTTATGCGACATGTTGTTGTGGATGAGCTGGGGAAAGACATTGACGTGTTTGGTCAGCCATGATGATATCAAACGGCGGGTAGGACAGGTGTTTGGAATAGCCTCCTCCTGTTCCACTTTTTCTGTGCTGTTTCTTACAGAGGGTTTTCAAAATTAACATGATAAGGGCAAGGTGAATCTACACTAGGGAATATCAAAGTCCTCCCCTTTACACCACCGCTCTCACAGCCAGAATAGGCAGCTCCTATTGCTGCTTTAGATCAGACAGTGAAGGATTCTATCAGGCGCTCTGTCAGACTGCATGCTCCTTCACACAGGTTTCTAACTGGGTACATGAAGCAAGCAAACGTGTGGATATTGGGATTCAGGGACAGATTTCCACTCTGCTGGGCTGCAGTTCTGGTCACATGAATTTCTGACATGCTGAGACATTCTGTGCATTCGACCTACTTTACGATTAAACTGTAATTGATTTTTTATTATTGCATAACATTCTTACATCTTCAATATTCATGCAAACTGTGCAACGTGTTCTTGGATGTAGGAATGGTGAAGATTATTAATGAATGCAATATGTTTCATGTTACCCATATGAACTTTCAGAAGGAAGTTGGTGAAGTTTCACTGATTCGAATTCTGTGCCGATTGAAGCTGATTGAAGGAAAAGCGACAGTGGCAAGGTAACATTGTCTGTAAACAATGCAGGAACCATCGTAAACCCATTTTTCAATGTTGTCTATGTTTTCACATATTTTGTGTCCCTTTTGTATTCTTTTCGTGAACCTGATGCTTCAATAATCACATGCTCATGTCAGTTTCACCTTGTCTGCATTAGCTTTAATTTCAGAACCAGACAGTTCAGGGAAATGAAGCGGGGTGAGTGACTGAGGTACCAGTGGGGCAGCACATCACCACCAAAGATCCCACAGTTAAAGATGCCAATTATTAACAGAAAATCTGCAAATATTCCCCAGATGAATATCCATCTGTGGATAGAGAAACAGAGGTCAAGTTTTAGCTTAATGACCTTCCTCAAATCGCTGACCCAGCACTGGATTAGTCTGTATAAATCGTTTCATATCATTCAATTTCCTGTAAGCTGCACAGCTCATTAAATCAATCGAAAGTATTAGATTTATCTCTTTGTGGAGTTTGACTGTTGTCATTAAACCCGGTAAAGGATCTGGGCAAGTAATTTTGCTGTTGGGAGGAACAAAGGGTCGAACTGTAATAAGGTTGAGTCTTGATGCAGGATTTTTCAAGCGGAGATAAAAGAGTATTAAATGGATTCACTCCCCTTTCGGTTGATTATGACCAAATGTTCAACACTACAGATGGCAATGATAATGATGTTTTACATCGACAGGCCAAATCTTGCTCACTAGTGGCACCACAGCGTTACAGATCAGGTGAGTGGGGGAGATGATGATCCTTGTGGAAACCTGAGACAGTGAGAAAATTAATCCCACGCTGTTGATCTCACTTTTCTCATAAACCAGTTAGTCAGCAGACTAAGCTAACCGACATCCATTTAATGTAGAGCTAAACCAAATAGCTCAGTGCATTTACGGTATGTAATATTTCAAGTTGAATGAGTTGCTACACCTCCCAACTCCACCAGCTCTTCTTATCCTTAACATTTTCAGTTGCAGATGTTATGCAATTTCTTTCCTATGAATGTTAACCAATTCGATAATGCTTCCATTTTTCATCCCCATCCAGGCATCCCAGAATTACTGTCACTGTTTAATTCTCCCCATGTCTGCGTGGGTTTCCTCCGGGTGCTCCGGTTTCCTCCCACAGTCCAAAAATGTGCCGGTTAGGTGAATTCGCTGTGTTAAATTGCCCGTAGAGTTAGGAGCAAGGGTACATGTAGCGGAATGGGTCTGGGTGGATTGCGCTTCGGCGGGTCAGTGTGAACTTGTTGGGCCGAAGGGCCTGTTTCCAAACTGTAAGTAATCTAATCTAATCTAATCTAATTCACGCCTTGTCTGAGTGCACGCGCTTTTCAAATATTCTTGAATCAGCTCCTAAAATGATTCTATTTCTGAAAATTCATCTCGGAATTCAATAACTCTCAGAATAAAAAATGCCTCCACTAAATTTCTTGATTGTGCCCCGATGGGTTTGAAGTTTTAACCTCTAGTTTCCACTCACCTAAACGAGGAAATTTCCCTCGTGTTTACTCTTAACAACTTCACATCAGCTGGATAACCTCTTTTCGCACACAACTAAGTCTTTCCTTATTTCTCCCGAATAATTCCTTATCTATGTCACCATCACTTTAAATCCCCTCTTTTCATTTCTCGTGGCTTTCTCTCCAAGTAAACCTCATTTCCATCGTTTCTAACGACATGGTATCATGGCCGTGTCATTCCTAACGTCTTTATAGTTCAGTAAACACTGCCCGTGTCTTTCATCATGTCTTTATATCGCTGTATATTTCAACGTGAGAAAGGATGCTGGGTCCAATTCAATGCATGAAAACTCACCACGAAGTTATGCAATCTTATTACCGACACAGGAAAGGTGGAAGCAATTTCAATTACTGCTGAATAGATTGGTTGCAACAGTATCGGGTCAAATCCCAGTCATATACATGACTGTTCTTATAGATATTTGTTCTCTACGTGTGCTGAAGTAACACAGTGAGAGATCAATTACAATTGCCAGTCATACATAAGGGGGCGTATGAAATGCTGAAGTTGTGAGATCAAAGCAGTTTTCATTGACATAGACCATTCACTGTTCGATTCCCAGTCTTAGGAATTAGACAGAGAGCGAATTTGAGCAGGGACGTTTACCCCATGACGTTACACCAATTTGTGTGGTTACTTTGTTGTTTACCTCATTTGTGTGTTTTGCCTCATTGAGGATTTTGAAGTTATCCCCTCTATACAAAAGTTCCGTGCTTTTGCACCATTATACAAAAGATGCAGTACAATAACACCCAACGCTGTTTCAGTCTACTTGTACAGATATTGACTCCTGGAAACAGCACTGTGCACTCTCCCCGAGTCTGGAAAATAATTTGCCACATTCCCACTCTTATGGCTCTTTTCATTACATCGGCTTCTGTTCTTCAGCAGATCTTGTCACTGAGTCATTACCTTGTATGTGTTCAGATCATGTGAGCGGAATATCACAGTCCGCAACCCAGAAGTCAGACCATACTCAGGGAACCGTACTCTGCTCTTGATCATTTCATGAACACCAGGAAGAAATATCTATGATCTTCAAACTTTACTAACCTGTTTTTCAGAAGAAAGGTAAACAGTTACAGGATTCTGCTTTTGTTTTCACACGGACCATGATTGTCAATGCTGGAACCAGTTGAGACTGCCCACTAGGCTCCCGCTGGGCCTCTGTGTTAGCGCTGATCACAGCAGTTTCCCGCAGTGTTCAGCTTTTTTGTAGCAAGTACCTTCGAGGATGACATCAAAAGATATTCGCTGTTACTGTGTGATACTCTACCAATGGAGGCAGCTCTATCAATGGAGGCAGCTCAGTCCACTGGGATGGGATAATTTCTGCAGTGTGTCCTGCGGATCAGATACAGTGCACTTTATCATTCAGATCATACAGAGTGAGAGCGCTCGAAAAGGCCAAGCGAGTTTTCCCCACAGGAGTTTATTGTAGGTGGAACAATATCAGCGGCACCACCCTAACCCAGGAAAGACCTGTCTCAGAAGTCCATTTGGTAAGTTTAGTTTTCAGACTCTGGTCACCATGCTCCACGAGCCCTGCAGCCTCTGGGAAATAAGCACAATGAAGTTGGTGGTGGATCCCAAAATGAGAGCATAATTCGTCATTAATATCTCCAATAAAATGGGGGTGGGGGGGGGGGGGATTGTCAGAAGGTAGACAAAATCAAATACCAAAGCAGGTAATAATCTCCTTCAGTAAAATATTTACAACAGTTTTAGCAGTAGCGCTGGAAGTGCGGTAAACATCAACCCATCAAGGAAAAGAAAATCAACAATGACCAAAACATACTTTTCGTGCTGACACCTTTGCAACTCAATGAAGTCTTTAAACATCTTTTGCAGTTGGCATTAGGTGGTCAGAGGTCGACTCACATTGTCAGAGAACATAGAACGTAGAACGTACAGCACAGAACAGGCCCTTTCACCCACGATGTTTAATCCTAATGTAAAATATAGTAACAACCGAGACACCCCTCAATTCACTGCTATTCATGTGCAAGTCTAGAAGTCGCTTAAATGTCCCCAATTAATCTGCTTCCACCACTACCACTGGTAACACATTCCATGCATTCACAGCTCTCTGTGTAAGAAAAAAACTACTTCTGACATCTCATTTATACCTTCCTCCTAATATCTTCAAACTATGAGTTCTCATATCAGTCAATCTTGCCCTGGGGAAAATTCTCTAGCTATTAACTCTATCTATTCCTCCCATTATTTTGTGGACATCTATCAGGTCTCCTCTCTTCCTCCTTCTCTCCAGAGAGATGTCCGAGCCTATTCAAACATTCTTCATAAGGCAAGCCCTCTAGTCCAAGCAGCATCCTTCCTTGCACCCTCTCCCAAGCCGCTGTACCTTTCCTTATAGTAGGGCGACCAGAACTGGACACAATATTTCAAGTATTGCCTCACCAGGCACTTGTAGAGCTGCAGCAAAACCTCACGGCTCTTAAACTCTATCCCCCTGTTAATGAAAGCCAAAACACCATATGCTTTCTTAACAACCCTATCCACTTGGGTGGCAACTTTGAGGGATCTATGTGCTTGCACATCCAAATCCCTCTGTTCCTCCACACTGCCAAGAGTCCTGTCTTTAATCCTATATTCAGCATTCGAGTTCCACCTTCCAACATGCATCACTTCGCATTTATCCAGGATGAACTTAATTGGCCATTTCTCAGCCCAGCTCTGCATTCTGTCTATGTTGCGCTGCAGCCTGCATTAGCCCTTTATACTATTGCCGACACCTCCAAACTTTGTGTCATCTGCAAATTTACCAACCCTCCCCTCAACCTTCTTCTCCAAGTCATTTATAAAAACTCTAAAGAGCAGAGGCCCAAGTACAGAACCCTGGGAGACTCCACTCAACACTGTCGTCTCGGCAGAATAATTTTCATCTACAGTCACTCTCTGCCTTCTGTCAGCCAGCCAATTCTCTGCATATCTGTTTAATGCCTGGAAACAGAGTGTCGATGGAGGGTTGTCTGTTTATGTCTGATGAATGGTCCGTGATAGGGGGTGGTGTAGGGTTGTGTGTGTTTTTCTGTATTTATCTGCTTAATGACAGGAGACAGACTGGTGGTGGTCAATGGTTGTGTTTGTGTATTTCTGTGTATATCTGCTCAATGGAAGGATAAAAGGGCTGTGGTGGAGGGTTGTGTGTGTGTGTGTTTCTGTGTATATCTGTTTAATGGCAGGAGATAGGGTTGTCTTGGAGGGGTGTGCGTGTGATTCTATGTATGTCTATTTAAGGGCTGGAGACAGGGTGGTGGTGTGTGTATTTCTGTGTCTATCTGTTCAGTGGCAGGAGACAAGGTGGTCATGGAGGATTGTGTGTGTGTTCCTGCATATATGTGCTCAATAGCAGGAGGCATGTTGTTCATGGAATGTTGTGCTTGTGTGTGTGTTTCTGCGTATATCTATTTAATTGCAGGAGATAGGGTGGTGGGGGAGGATTGTGTATGCATGTGCGTTTTTGTGTATATCTGTTTAAGGGCAGTAGGCAGGGTGTTCGTGGAAGTTTGTGCGTGTATATTTCAGTGTATAACTGTTTGATGACAGGATACAGGATGGTCAAGGAGGTTTGAGTGAGTGTGCGTGTGTGTTTCTGTGCATACGTGCTTAATGGCACGAGACAGTTTGGTGTGTGTATGTTATTGTGTATATCTGTTCAATGGCAGGAGGCAAGGTGTTTATGGAGTGTTGTGCAAGTGGGTGTTTCTGCGTATATCCTTTTAATGGCAGGAGCCAGGGTGGTGGTGGAGGATGTATGTCTGTGTTTCTGTGTCTAAGTGCTTATTGGTCGGAGACACGTTGGTGGTGGAGGTTTGTGTGTGTGTGTTTCTGTGCATATCTGTTAAATGGCAGGAGACAGCGTGGTGGTGGCGGAGGGGTGTGTGGGTGTGTTTCTGTGTATATCTGTTTAATGCCAGGAGACAGAGTGTTGGTGGAGGGTTGTCTGTGTGTGTGTTTTTTTTTTTCTGCGTCTGTCTGTTTAATGCTGGTGTTATGGTGGTGGTGCAGGGATGTGTATGTTTTTCTGTAAGTATCTGCCAAATGATAGGAGACAAACTGGTGGTGGTGGAGGGTTGTGTGTGTCTGTTTCTGTGTATATCTGATTAATTGCAGGAAACAGTGTGGCGGTGGATCGTTCTGGATATATGTGTGTTTCTCTGTATATCTATTTAAGGGCAGGAGACAGGGTGATGGTCGAGGGATGTGTGCGTGTTTCTGTGTATATCTGTTTTAAGGGCTGGAGAGAGTGTGTTGGTGAAACGTAGTGCGTGTGTGTTTCTGTGTATATCTGATAAACGGCAGGAAACGAGGTGGTGGTGGAGGGATGTGTATGTGTGTGTGTTTGTGTGTTTGTGTATATACCTGCTTAAAGGCAGGAGACAGGTGGTGGTGGAGAGTATAGTGTCATTATTCCTGTATCTATGTGCTTACTGGCAGGAGACAGGGTGATATGGAGGGTTGTGTATGCATGTGCGTTTTTGCGTATATCCGTTTAAGTCAGTAGGCAGGGTGTTCATAGAACATAGAACATAGATCAACACAGCGCAGTACAGGCCCTTCGGCCCTCAATGTTGTGTCGACCTGTCATTCCAATCTGAAGCCTATCTAACCTACACTATTCCATGTACGTCCATATGCTTGTCCAATGACGACTTAAATTTACTTAAAGTTGGCGAATCTACTACCATTGCAGGCAAAGCATTCCATACCCTTACTACTCTCTGATTAAAGAAACTACCTCTGACGTCTCTCCTATATCTGTCACCTCTAAATTTAAAGCTATGCCCCCTCGTGCTCGCCATCACCATACTAGAAAAAAGGCTCTCCCTGTCCTCCCTATCTAACCCTCTGATTATCTTATATGTCTCTATTGAGTCACGTCTCAAACTTCTTCTCTGTAACGAAAACAGCCTCAAGTCCCTCAGACTTTCCTCGGAAGACCTTCTCTCCATACCAGGCAAGATCCTAGTAAATTTCTTCTGCACCCTTTCCAAAGCTTTCACATACTTCTTATAATGTGGTGACCAGAACTGTACACAGTACCCCAAGTGCGGCTGCACCAGAGTTTTGTACAGATATAGCATAACCTCATGGTTCCAGAACTCGATCCCTCTATTAATGCCTTCTTAACAACCTGGGTTGCAACTTTCAAGGATCTCTGTACCTGGACACCGAGATCTCTCTGCTCATCTACACTACCAAGAATCTTATCATAAGCCCAGTACTTTGAATTCCTGTTCCTCCGACCAAAGTGCATCACCTCACACTTGTCCACATTAAACTATATTTGCCACCTCTCAGCCCAGCTCTGCAGCTTATCTATGTTTCTCTGTAACCTACAAAACATCTTTCGTCACTATCCACAACTCCAACGACCTTGGTGTTGTCTGCAAATTTACTAACCCACCCTTCTACTCCCTCATCCAGGTCGTTTATAAAAATGATGAACAGCAGTGGACCTAACACCGACCCTTGCGGTACACCACTGGTAACTGGACTCCAGGATGAACATTTCCCATCAACCATTACCCTCTGTCTTCTTTCAGCAAGCCAATTACTGATCCAAACTGCTATATCTCCCACAATCCCATTCCTCCGCATTTTGAACAATAGCCTACTGTGGGGAACCTTATAAAATGCATTGCTGATATCCATATACACCACATCAACAGGTTTGCTCTCATCTATTTGTTTGGTCACCTTCGCAAAGAACTCAATACAGTTTGTGAGGCACGACATAACCTTCACAAAACCGTGCTGACTATCCATTATCAAATTATTATTTTCTAGATGATTGTAAATCCAATCTCTTATAAACTTTTCCAACACTTTACCAACAACTGAAGTAAGGCTCATTGGTCTATAATTACCAGGGTTGTCTCTACTCCCCTGCTTGAATAAGGGAGCCACATTTGCTATCCTCCAGTCTTCTGGCACTATTCTTGTAGACAATGACGATTTAAAGATCAATGCTAAAGGCTCTGCAACCTCCTCCCTGGCTTTCCAGAGGATCCCAGGCTAAATCCCATCCGGCCCAGTGGACTTATCTATTTTCACACTCTGCAGGATTTCTAATATCTCTTCCTTGTGAACCTCAATCCCACCGAGTCTCGCAGCCTGTATCTCAGTATTCTCCTCGACAACATTGTCGTTTTCTAGAGTGAATACTGTCGAAAAATATTCATTTAGTGCTTCCTCTATCTCCTCCGACTCCTCACACAACTTCCCATTAATATCCTTGATTGGCCTTAATCTTACTCTTGTCATTCTTTTATTCCTTAAATACCTATAGAAAGCCTTATGGCTTACCCTGATCCTATCGGCCAACAACTTCTCATGTCTCCGCCTGGCTCTTCTGAGCTCTCGCTTTAGGTCTTTCCTGGCTACCTTGTAACCCTCAAGTGCCCTAACTGAGCCTTCACATCTCATCCTAACATAAGCCTCCCTCTTCCTCTTGACCAGAGATTCCACTTCCTTTGTCAACCACGATCCGCGCTCTGCAGCTTCGTCCCTGCCCGACAGGTACATATTTATCTAGGATACTCAGGAGCTTTTCCTTGAATAAGCTCCACATTTCTAATGTACCCATTCGCTGCAGGTTCCTTCCCCATCCTATACTTCCTAAATTTTGCCTGATCGCATCGTAACTGCCGTTCCCTCAGATGTAAATTTCGTGGAAGGTTGTGTGTGTGTGTGTGTGTGTGTGTATATCGTCCATGCTCACCACATAGCCAAAATTAAACAAGTCCCGTTAAACAACGAGCTATTGGAAACAGAAAGGTGAAAGGTAGAATGGCTTCAACTTTCAGTGCTGGATGGCACTGAGCCGCAGCACGGGTGGCTGAGGCTTGTTTCTGTAGTGTAGTGGTCATCGCGTTTGCTTTACGCGCGAAAGGTCCCCAGTGCAAAACTAGGCAGCAAGTGCTTTGTTCTTCAGCTGCTGCCTTTTACATGGACAAGAACGGAGCTTTCTTGCTTGCTTTCCCATCTGCAAACCTGCCTTCGAATTTGCTTGAACAAATCTGCTCTCGGAGTGAAATGTAATGCAACTCCATTTAATTACTTTGCAAAGCATTGTAAAGTTTTTCTCCAACCTGGTTCTGATCATATGCCATTCTGTTTGAGAGTGTAGTTACCGCCTTCTGATCCTTGCACGAAAAGCAATACCGCATTTGCATTCCTTGCGCAGGCGGCCCGGTTCTAAGACAGAGAAGAAGCTGATGCGCTGGTGTCACAGCGCACCACGGATTCCTGAACTCGTCTGTCTGTCATTTGTACCCCCAAAGTCGTTTCTGAAAGACCTCATTTGGAAGCTGTCTGTCGTTATTCAACGTGCGAGTATCTGTTTCCACGCGGTGTGCCCCAATGACGTTGTGTTACTTACCCCGGCTTTAAAGGATTTCTTTTTAGCGGAGCTTGCTGTCGCAGTCTGTGGCACAATCACTTAGTCTGTTCGACTGTTCACGGGAAAGTAGTATTGTGAAAGTAGGATCTTTCACGTGTTACGTGAACGTGATGACCTCTACACGACAGAAACAAGCCTCAGCCGCCCGTGTCACGTCTTAGCGGCATCCAGCCTTGCAAGTTGAAGCCATTCTACGTTTCACCTTTCTATTTCCATTAACTCGTTGTTGTCCAGAGTAATTGGCATCTTGAAAAAAAAAGACACGTTTCCAATTCAGTTCCAACACACAATTCCAACTCAGTGGGTATCCATGTGGCTCATGTCCAGGTGTGAACATCTCTGCAGCAAATTGCACAGTTAACGTAAAATGCAGAAACACATACACACCAACCTGCACCAATACCTGTCTTCTGTTATTAAACAGGTACAGACAGTAACACAAGCACACAACCTTCCACCACTACCTTGTCTCCTGCCATTAAGCAGATATATGCAAAACACACTCAGTCCTCGATCATCACGCTGTCTCCTTCCATTAAATAGATATACACAAAAACACACACACAGAACTCTTCACCAAAATCCTGTTTCTTGCCAGTAATCCGATATACACTAAAACACACAACACAAGCCTCCACCAGCACGTTGTCTCACGCTATTAAGCAGATATACGCAGAAGCACACACACACACACACACCCTTGATCCAACACCTTGCCTCTGGTCAATAAACAGGTATACACAGAAACACACACAAATCTCTAAAGCACCTCCCTGTCTCCTGCCATTAAACAAATATAACAGAAACACACACAATCATCTGCGACCACACTGTCTCCTGCCATTACACAGATCTACACAGAAACACACGCACACACACACTCACACACACAATGGTGCACCATCACACACTCTCCGGCAATTAAACAGGTATAAAAAGAAACACACACATATCTCGACACCATCCCCCTGTCTCCTGCCATTAGATAGACATACACAGAAACACACACACACACAACCCTTCACCACCACATGGTTTTCTGTCATTAAACAGATATACACAGAAACAAACAAACACACACGCACACAAACACACACGCACACACAACCCTTGACACCCAATCTGTTTCTTGTCATGAAGCAGATATACACAGAAACACACACACAACCCTCCACCACCACCCTGTCTCCCGCCATTAAGCAGGGATATGCAGAAACACATACACACCAACCTGCACCAACACCTGTCTCCTGTTATTAAACAGGTACAGACAGAAACACAAGCACACAACCTTCCACCACCACCCTGTCTCCTCCCATAAACAAGTCTATGCACAAACACACATACACAACCCTCCACCATCCCGCTGTCTCCTTCCATTAAACATATATACACAGAAACACACTCACACAAGCCTCCACCACACCCTGTTTCCTGCCATTCATCAGATATATATTGAAACATACAACACAACCCTCCACCACCACGCTGTCTCCCGCGATTAAGCAGATATACACAGAAACACACACACACACAACCCTCCACTAACACCCTATATCCTGTCAATAAAGAGAAATACACAGAAACACGCACACATCCCTCCACCACCACATTGTTTTCTGCCATTAAACAGATATACACAGGAACACACACACAAACACGCACACACAATCCTTGACACCCAATTTGTCTCCTGTCATTAAGCAGATATCCAAAGAAACACACACGCAACCCTCCACCTGTCTCCTGTAATTAAACAGATATATACAGAATTACACACACAAAACTCCAGCACCACCCTGTCTCCGGATATTAAACAGTGATACACAGAAACACACACTCACCATCCTCCACCACGACGCTGTCTGCTGCTATTAAACAGAAATTTACAGAAACATACAGCAACCCTCCACGACCACCCTGTCTCCTGTCATTAAACAGATATACACAGGAACGCAAACACACACAACCCTCCATCACCACCCTGTCTCCTACGATTATACAGATATACACAGAAACACGCACACACCACCTTCCACCACCATCGTCCCCGATCATTAAACTGATATGCACTGAAACACACACATACCCAACCCTCCATCACCAACCTGTCTCCTGCAATTAAACAGATATACACAGAAACACGTACATACTCCCTCCACCACCACCCTGTCTCCTGCCATTAAACGGATACACACGGAAACACAGACCCATACATCGCCCTACCACCACCTTGTCTCCTGTCATTAAACAGATATACACAGAAACAAACACACGCAACTCTTGGCCACCATCCTATCTCCTGCCATTAAACAGATATACACAGAAACAAACACTCACAACTCTCAGCCACCACCCTGTCTCCTGTCATTAAGCAGATATACAAAGAAAGACTCATACATACACAACCCTCCACCACCATCCTGTCTCCTGCAAGTAAGCACATAGACACAGAAACACAGATATTCTACCCTCCACTACCACACTGTGTCTTGCCATGAAATAGATTTACGCAGAAACACACACATACACCAGCCTCCTCCACCACCGTGTCCTGCAATTAAACTGATACATGCAGAAACATACACACATATTTCCAGCACCACCCTGTCTCCTGTCATTAAGCAGTTAAACACAGAAACACACACACATCCCTCCTCCACCACTGTCTCCTGTTATTAAACAGTTATACACGGAAACACGCACGCACACTACCCTCCATCACCACCCTGTCTCCAGCCCTTAAATAGATGTATACAGAAACACACGCACACAACACTCCACGAACACCCTGTGTCCTGCTATTAAACAGGTGCACACAGAAATACACACAATCCTTCATCACCACCCTGTCTCTTGCCATTAAACAGAAATGCACTGAAACGCACACACATCCTTTCGACCACCACCCTGTTTCCTGCCATTAATCAGATATGCACTGAAACACACACACACACACAACCCTCCACGATAGCCCTGTCTCCTGCCATTATACAGATATACACAGAAACATGCACGCAATCCTCCATCATCACCCTGTCTCCTGCCCTTAAATAAATATACACAGAAACACACACACACACAATCCTCCACCACCACCCTGTATCCTGAAATTAAACATATATACACAGAAACACACACATACGTCCTCCTCCAATACCCTGTCTCCTGCAAATAAACAGATATACACAGAAATATACACGCATATCTTCAGCACCACACTGCCTCTGCCATTAAACAGATATACACAGAAACACACATACACACAACCCTCCACGAACACCAGTCTGTCCCCTGTCATTAAGCAGATATATACAGAAAAACGCACACAACCCTGCACCACCACCTTATCAACTACCATTAAACAGACTGGCACAGAAAAAAAAACCGCACAGACAACCCGACACCAACACGCTGTCTCCTGGCATTAAACTGATATACACAGAAACACACACAAACACGCACACACACACACAACCCTCCACCACCACACTGTTCTCGTGCCATTGAGCAGATATACATAGAAATACACACACACAACCCTCGACCATCACCCTGTCTCCTGCCCTAAGACAGATCTACACAGAAGCACACACACATACTGAACCCTCCACCACCACCCTGATTGCTGCCATTAATCAGATATGCACATAAACATACACACACACACACACAATCCTCCTCAATCACGCACTCTCCGGTGATTAAACAGATATAAACAGAAACACACACACATCTCGACACCAACACCCTGTCTCCTGCCATTGAACAGATATACACAGAAACACACAGAAACACACGCACACACACAAGCACACACAACCTTTGAACAGCAATTTGTTTCCTGTCATTAAGCAATTAAATAGATATTTACAGAAACATACAAACAACCCTCCGCTACCACCACCCAGTCTCCCATCATTATAAATATATGCACACAAACACGCACACTCATTCCTCCAACACCACACTGTCTCCTGCAATTAAACATCTTGACACACAAACACACACCACCCTCCTCCACCACTCTGTCTCCGGCAATCAAACAGATATATACAGAAACATAAAGACATATCTTCAGCACCTGCCATTAAACAGACATAGACAGAAACACACACACAGACAACCCTCCACTATCACATTGTTTTCTGCCATTAATCAGATGTACATAGAAACACACACGCACACGCACACACAAGCATTGAGAACCAATTTGTTTCCTGTCATTAAGCAGATATACACAGAAACACACACACAAACCTCCACGACCACCTTATCTACATTCATTAAACAGTTATTTGCAGAAACACACACTCACCAACCTCCAAAACCACCCTGTCTCCTGCAATTAAACAGATATTTACAGAAACATCCAGACAACCCTACACCACAATCCTGTCTCCTGCCATTAAACAGATATACATAGAAATACACAAACACACAACCAGGCACCACCACATTGTTTTCTGCCATTAAGCAGATATACACAGATACACACGCACAACCATCAGCCGCCGCCATGTCTCCTGCCATGAAACAGATATAATCAGAAACAAACATATACCATCCTCCACCACCAACCTGTCTCCTGCAAGTAAACAGGTATACACAGAAACACACACACAGAGAACCCTCCCCACCACCCTGTTTGCTGCCATAAATCAATTATACACAGAAACACACACACACAAACCTCCACTACCATTCTGTCTCCTGCCATTAAACAGGGATACACAGAACTACACACACACCACTACACAAGCAAGTTGTTTTCTGCCAATGATCAGATGTACACAGAACTACACACACAACCCTCCACTGCCACCCTGTCTCCTGCAATTCAATAGATATATACAGAAACGCACATATACAACCCTCCACTACTACCCTGTCTCCTGCAATTCAACAGATATATACAGAAACACTCACACACACCCCCACTACCTCCCTGTCAGCAGTAATTAAACAGATATATGCAGAAATACACACACACAACCCTTCACCACTACCTTATTCCCTGCCATTAAGTAGATATACACACAAACACGCACTCTACACTTCACCACCACCATTTCTCCTGCCACTAAACAGGAAAATACACACACAATCCTCCACCACCACCCTGTCTGCTGATATACACACAAATATACATATATACACACAAACACACACGCGTCCGTCCACCACCACCCTGTTCTGCTGCCATTTGGCAGATATACACCAAAGTACACACACACAACCCTCGACCACCATCACGTCTCCTGCCCTGAAATAGATATACACAGAAACACATACATATACAGAACCCCCACCACTACCCTGTTTGCTGACATTTATCAGATATACACATAAACACATACACACACAACCCTCCACCATCACACTCTCTCTGGCGATTAAATAGATATAAACAGAAACACAAACTCATCTCGACACCATCACCCTGTCTCCTGCCATTAAACAGACATGCACAGAAACACACACACACAACCCTCCACCACAACCCTATCCCCTGCGATTAAGCAGATATACGTAGAAATGCACAAACACACAACCGTTAACCACCATATTGTTTTCTGCCATTAAACAGATATACACAGAAACGCGCACACACACAAACACACACAAAACTCCCGACCAACATCTTGTTGCCTGCCATTAAGCAGATATACACAGAAACACACGCACAACCCTCAAGCACCACCACGGCTCCTGCCATAAAACAGATATACTCAGAAACTAACACATACCACCCTTCACCATCAGCCTGTCTCCTGCAATTAAACATATATACACAGAAACACACACACACCAAACTCGACCACCACCCTGTCACCTGCCATTAAACAGATACACACAGAAACACACGCACAACCCTCCATCACCTGTTTCCTGCAACCTTCTACGAACACTCTGTCTACTGAAATTAAACATATATAAACAGAAACATACACAACCGTCCACCACCACCTTGTCACCTGCCACTAAGCACACAGATACAGAAACACAGACACTCTACCCTCCAACACCACCATGTCTCCTGCCATAGAATAGAGATACGCAGAAACACACACAACCCTCAATGACCATCCTTCCTGCTGCCATTGAACAGGTATACAGAGAAACACACACACACCATCATGTCTCCTGCCATTAAGCACATATACACAAAAACACACACAACCCTCCACCACCAACAAGCCACCTGCCATTAAACAGTTATACACAGAAACACGCACAGAGCACCCTCCACCACCACACCCTGTCTCTAACCCGTAAATAGATTAGACACACGCACACAACACAATATAACTACCCTGCCTCCTGATATTAAACATGTAGACACCGAAACCAACGCACAACCCTCCACCACCACCCTGTCTCCTGCCTTTAAGCAGATATACACACAAACACATACACATCCCTCAACCACTACCCTGTTTCCTGCCGTTAATCAGATTTACACAGAAGCACACACACACAAACCTCCACGACCACCCTGCCTCCTGCCATTAAATAGATATACACGGAAACACACGCACAACCCTCCACCACCTCAATGTTTCCTGAAATTAAGGAGATATAGACAGAAAACACATACAACCCTGCACCACCACCTACCACATACCATTAAACATTTATACACAGAAAATAAAACACAAACAAACATCCCCCCCACCAACACTCTGTCTCCTGAGATTAAACAGATATACACAGAAACACACTCACACACACCCATCCACCACCACCCTATCTCCTACCCTATCTCCTAAGCACATAGACACAGAAACACAGACAACCTACTCTCTACCACCACCCTGTCTCCTGCCATGAAAAAGATATATGCAGAAACACACACACACACACACACACACACACACACACACACACACACACACACACACACACACACACACACACACACACACACACACACACACACACACACACACACACACACACACACACACACACACACACACACACACACACACACACACACACACCCTCACTCCCTCACTCAAATCTCCTTGACCACCCTGTCTCCTGTCATCAAACAGTTATACACGGAAATGTCATTCAGTGGTCCTGAATCATGTTTTGGAGCAGTTCGTACGTTAGTGGCTCATTCAATCAGCAACAGCAATGAAAGAAATTACACTCTCAGAGGAACCTCCGGACCTGTGCTTTCATAGCGTCGCTAGTACTAAGGTGTGCCCCGAGATCTAAGCGACATTGGAACTGAAACGGAGGAATCGACAGAGAGGCTCCAGAATGACATTGCATCCATTTGGTTTTCTTTAAATCACTGACGAGCAGGAACATGTAAACGGGAGCGCGAGTGGGGAAGTGAGGCAGTTGCAGCTCTGGTGTAACTCCTTCTTTGTGATTCACTCAGCAACCAGAGACGTGAAGGTGACTCAGGCGTGAGAGCTCTTCACATCGAGAACAAAAAGCACTCAAGGGCAGTTAGCACCTCTTCCGGAGAGGGGGGTGGGGTGAGGTAATTATCTTTTGACTTCTGTTACTATTTCAGAAACTGCCTTTTAGATTGAGGTAAACAGAGACTGCATTTCTAAAAAGCACCATGGAATTTAGCAAAATTTATTGAGTCGCTTCTCGTCGATTCCCGCACAGGTTTCCAAATCAGTGGGTATCCATGTGGCTCATATCCAGGTGCGAACATCTCTGCAGCGAATTGCACGGTTAAGGCAAAAAGGCGAGGAAAGTGCCATCTCGAACTGGCCCAGAGGTCAGAGCATCCTCACAATGTGATCTGTCGTTCTCGGATTGTAATGCTACCTCCGGTTTTAGGGTGGAGAACATTCTTTGGGACTCTTATTCTGCAAAACAGACACAGTGACTGAAACTATGCTGCACGGTATGATGTGGAACACGGCCTGCTCAGCTTTGTGCATTTTCCCTGTAGTCCGGTGTGTTTCGTGTTCCGTGTAAACTTGAAAGTCGTCCTATTTTGAGCAATGCGTGAAATCATTTAGCAAATCAAGAATTGAAATTGCAGTAATGTAAAGCAGCTCATGGTTATTTGACCAAATCATAAGCTAACATATATTCTCACGCACTCACAGATACATTTGTAGCTGAAAAGAGTCTGAGAAGGTAGACTCAGCTTACCATTGATTTTTGTCTGGATTCATAGGCTAAATTGTGAAATTGACATTGCAGCCGGGCACATCCCAGCAGCTGTGCGAGTCAGAGAGGGATCATGGAACCCTTTTCATGTGACTTTGCATCTGTTGTTATGCAGGAGCACAATTGGAAATGCAAGAAAATGCGGCGCGCGGCCAGCTGGTAGTCGTGCCAGCTGGTAGGCATGCTGGCTGGTAGTGTGGCCGAGCGGTCTATGGTGTTCGATCTCGGATCCGGTTTCTGAATGGGGCGTTGGTTCGAATCCCACCGCTGCCATTCATGCTGATCAACTCCAACTTTGCAGCTTGTTAAAATGCTGTTTCAGTCCCCACTGTATTGATGTTGAAAACAAAAGAAAAATGCGTTTGCTTCGCGGGGAATTAACTGTGGTGTGGCATAGTGCCAAATATTTCAAAGTGTCTCTGCTGTCATGATCGCACTAGCCTCCCGCGTGGAAAATCTCAAACGGCTCTGCTGTTCCAGGTAAGTTAAGCTTTTACTGGAACCGAATGGAGACTGTTATTTCATCGTTGTTGTGAAACAAAGTCCTACGGTGACTCGACTCGTCGTAATTTGGATTTTTGGCCAATGGGAAAACCGTTCCAATGAATTTCGATTCATATGTTATTGAATTTCTCCCATTTACTTCATCTCCGTCCTGGAGACATCGGAAGGGAAAGGTAATCTAATCGAGACTGTGATTGGTGAAATTCACTTTTTATGGCCCATTCTTATTATGTTCTTTATTTCCCTCTTTTCAGCATTGTCTGGCAAGTGGTGGTGCACTAACGCTCCAGCATGTTTGAAAGAGTAGTTTGGAATTGCCCTGTTGTTAGTTGTGAGATTACTTTCTGGCTCATGCCCTCGGACTGTCTCACATTTAGCATTCATGCTTCGCTGTGTCTGAAAATGCATTAGGTTTGCCAGTTTTGTTTATGTTCCATGTTAAATGCTTTCTGTTTTGCGATTCGATCAATACATTACAAGTTAACAGGGTTTCTGAGGTAACTTCCAGCAGCAAAAATCCTTAACCGAGGATCTGGGAAAATTTCACGGAGTATGGTCATTCGGAGCAAAAGTAAGAAAGTCGTTCGTTTCTGCAGTGTTTCTCAATACTACCTTTCCCGTGAGCAGTCGAACAGACTAAGTGATTATGCCACAGACTGCGACGTCAAGCTCCGCTAAAAAGTAATCATTTAAAGCTGGTGTAAGCAATACAACGTTATTGGGGTACACCGCGTGGAAACAGATACTTCGGTGTATCTCGTCCATGCTCACCACATAGCCAAAATTAAACAAGTCCCGTTCCCCAGCATTTGGCCCCAATCCCTCTAAACACATCCTCTCCAGAAATCATCCAATTACCTTTGCAATTTTCTGAGTGTAATAGCCTCCTCCACTTCCTCTGGTATCTCATTCCATACGCGCACAATATTCTGTGTTGGAAATGTGCCTCGGGTCCTTTGTCAATTTCAGCCCACTCACCTTAAACCTATGCTCTCGAGATTTCAACTCACCCCAACTTGGGTAAAACACGTACATACTCAGTTTACAATCCTTCCATAAGATCATGTCGCAGTCGTTACGCTGCAGGGAAAGTCGTCCCAGCCTCTTCCACCTCGCCCTACGGTCCAAACATTGACGACATCCTTGTCCATATTTTGTCATCAATTTCACGTGTCATTTTTTTACGTTTTCAAGATGTACATTACACTGGACAACAACGAGCTATTGGAAACCGAAAGGTGAAACGTAGAATGGCTTCAACTTTCAGTGCTGGATGCCACTGCAGTAATTGCAGTAATTGCAAGTAATGTCCAACAGTTCATGGCTTGTTTCTGTAGTGTTGTGGTCATCACATTCGCCTAACACGCGAAAGCTCCCCCGTTCGGAAGTGGGCAGAAACTGCTTTGTTCTTCAACTGCAGCCTTTTCCATGGACAAGAACGGAGCTTTCTTGCTTGCTTTCCCATCTGCAAACCTACCTTCCAATTTGCTGGAAAAAATCTGCTCTCGTCGTGAAATGTAATGCAACTCCATTTAATTACTGTGCAAAGCATTGTAATGTTTTTCTCCAACCTGGTTATGATCATATGCCATTCTGTTTGAGAGTGTAGTTACCGCGTTCTGATCCTTCCACAAAAAGCAGTACCACATTTGAATTCCTTGCAAATAATGGATTAATTCTAAATGTGAATCTCACTATACTTGTTCAAAAGACATTTTTATAAATAATTGTGCCATTATTGCAATGGCAGTGACTTGATAATTAATGCTGTCTTTTGAAGAATTAAAATGTTTCAATATTTCATAAGCACTTTGCTGTGATGTTGATTGGATATTTATTAAGATCATTAAACTGAGGAATAAAACATCGTACTTAGCTTTATGGATTGAAGAAAAATGAGCCATTCAGTGATTATTGAGCAACATTCTTCTTTTTTTTAAGTTAAAATAGTATGTAATAAAAGAATTGTGAATTTCCATCCACCGGATTCCTTGTAGAGACATGTTACATCAATTTATATGATTAATATTATGATCAATGTTTAACGATTTGTGTCAGAATTAGGAAGACAATTAGTAGGTCATGAAAGTGAGCTTGAAACTGAACAAACAATGTAGTCAATAACATGTGGCATATAAGCGATTTTAATAATATTTCCATTATTATGCAATGATGAATAATGTTGGAATAGAAATGACAAAAAAGTCAACATGGTCAAAGCAGTTCTTTTCTTACAATGAAATGAAAACAATAATCATTTTGTAGCACGCATGATTTGAAATAGCAGTTTTTTAATGTGACATATACAGTGAAGACTAACCCTTTTGCAAAAATGTAGGAATTTCACAAATTTAAAATGCACCAATTGTTCAATTTGTAATAATAATGGTTATAATTTGAATTGTCTCTTGTATACACACACACAAAAAAAATCTTAAAGATTGTTAGATTGAAAAAAATTTGCTTCCCAACATTATTGTAGTACAGTCAATATCCGTGATAAAGTAGAATTATTGGTTTAAACAATATAAATCAACATTAACGACTGAACTGAAATATAGCACATCAATTGCATTAACTGCATAGAATAGTAAATAAATGCTTACTGTTGTCATTTGTCCTCGGAACAATAAGATACTTACTCAGGTTATTCCACTGAATAGTAATCAGATGATGATGAATATCTTTGTGTCGCTTTATGTGCACTGTTTTGTGTGAACATTGATTTCAATAAATTTAGATATTTACATGAATTAGGAACAGACTGATAACTGGATGTGAAAGATCTTATTTAAGATTAGACAATTTTTAGTATTCGCTAGGTTTGCTGAACAAAACACAGTTAAGTCATCATGCAATAAATGAGATTAGAGAGAAATATGCAAATTCAATTTTAAATGAATGCACTCGGATATTTTCACTGCATTTCAATCTTACATTCAATATACATAGATGAGTGGAAAACTAAAAACAAATTTCAGATAACTCATAAACAGATCAATAACTAAAAATTGATATATAATACGAAGTGGTATTTGTTTATTTAACTGAAGAAGAACTTGATTTTTTTCGCATATTTATACCTTTGAAGCATCAAGTTCTCCGTGCAGTCTGAACTCAGCTCTTCAGAACAAAAGAAAATCAAGGAATATCTTTACTTTGCATATTTCATCTTTGTGAGTGCAACATTATCAAATATTTTGCAAAGAATATTGATTGAGTGGAATTAGATACATTCTGTTATTAGCGGACTGAAGAAAATATATAGCAGATACTGTGATTATTGGAATGAACAAATGAAAAAATACCTATTGTTGAATTGAAAGACAATTCATTCGATTCTTAGATATTTTCTTATCAACATTCAGAGCTGCTCTGGCACAGCTCTGTGCAAGGTGGGAATTGAAATTGTACCCTCTGGTCTGGTAACAGAGACACGACCAGAGTTGCACAAGATTCCTTCATAACATTCCCAACCAGGCTGGGCAGGGCTGAAAACTAATCAGATGTTTATTGTGATAATTGGATTGGAATTAAATGTTTGGATACTGTGTGTAATCTACAGAAAATTCAGTAGTAATTTACAATAATGATGGGAGTTAACAAATGTCTTAGTTAAACATGATTTTTATGATCACTTGTGGAATGGCAACTTGACAGAATTGTGTGATTACTGTGCATTATAAATAAAAATGAATATAATTATTCTATATGTTCATAAGTTTCTCATTTTCTGATATGCAAACTAAAATGTTTTTGATCTGCACGTAAATTGGAACAAAATGATGAACTGGTCGATCAATGTGCCTATTCAGCTGAAGACAACTTTCATTCTTTCTGAAAATGTACGATTTCTAAGAAGTCACCATTTCCTGTGAATGTATAATGAAATAAGATAGATGCCAACCCCTTTTTTGTGTGCTTCGAAAAATTCATGGGGATCTAAATGATTTTGCACATGAAAAATATTCAATTGTTATTGTGATTAAAAACACAATAAATGTTAACATTGAAGTGATTTCCAATCAAATCAATTCAAAAGTGTTTCCAAGTTTAAAATGAAAAGCAATATTCAGAATGATTGAGTGATTGAACATTGCAATGGTCTTGCATTAGTTATTATATGAAAACAAAGTTTCACATGTACACCACTTACCGAATTGAACAATTATTAGGTAATGGCAACAAATCGATTTGAAAACTTCTATTAATGAATTTAAGAATAATGAAGTATGTCCTCTTCCTATTCCACTGAGCAATGTTCAGAAATGAAGAGAAATTTTGCAGTGTAAAGTAACTGGTGTTCTCTGAATTTCAATGGTTGAGAAGACTGTGATCTTTCAAATGAGCAAAAGTCAGATACTTAGAAATGATATTGCAATGGCAATTATTGGTCTTCTGTGGGTGTATTGGCCTTATCAAACAGGTTATAATATTGTAGCACTCACATTAAAAAAATGGAAGTTATTAAAGGCACATTGTACTTGTTATAAAGCCTCAGTTAAAGTATTGCGTAATTATTGTAATTGATAATTGTTTCTAAAATCCTGATAGATAAATTGACTTAATATTTTGATGCACTTTGCTCTGATGTCGATTGTATATTCATTAAGATTAATTAACTGAAACTTAAAATATAAAACGTGGCTTTAATAATTAAAAAATCTCAGCAACAATTGAACATAGTTCAACTTTTTTTTGGTCGGTTCATGTCTATTTTATTAATGTAACTTTAATCATGATAAATGTTTAGACAAATGTCAGAACTAGGAAGAAAATAATTAGGCTGGGAAAGTGAGTATTATTATGAACGAAACATCGAGTTAATGACATTTGGAACGGGAAATCATTTTGTAGCAAATGACTAATAATTGTGTGATTATTGTTCATTGACAACTAATGTTGGAAGAAAATAAAACTATCTCAAAATGAAATTAAAATAAATATCATACTGGAGGTCACATGATTTGAAAAACGGAAATTGTCACGTAATGTGACATTTGAGCTGAAGAATCGTTCTTCCCCCCCCCCCCCCCCCACCCCCACCCCGCCACGTGTAGTCTTTTCAATAATTTAAAATTTAGTATAAGTTGAACTAAATAACAAATGGATGTACCCACATTGTTTTCTTGCACACAAAAAAAAGTTTTAAAAAACTAACACGGTGGCACAGTGGTTAGCACTGCTGCCTCGCAGCGCCAGAGACCCGGGTTCAATTCCCGACTCAGGCGACTGTCTGTGTGGAGTTTGCACGTTCTCCCCGTGTCTGCGTGGGTTTCCTCCGGGGGCTCCGGTTTCCTCCCACAGTCCAAAGATGTGCAAGTCAGGTGAATTGGCCATGCTAAATTGCCCGTAGTGTTAGGTAAATGGGGTAAATGTAGGGGTATGGGTGGGTTACGCTTCGGCGGGTCGGTGTGGACTTGTTGGGCCGAAGGGCCTGTTTCCACACTGTAAGTAATCTAATCTAATCTAACATGAAAATGATATCGCTCTGCAAGTAATAATTTCACAGATAGTAAGTGTTCGTATTGAATTTAAATGACACCAAAGCTGTAGGAGTGATTTCCCCTGATAGGGAATGAAGACTGAGGAGATAGGCAGAACTCAGGCAAGTGGAAGATGTTTACTCATGCTGCAATCAGTTAATGCAGGGATCATCCCCCGAGGCCAATGTAGGAAGGGAGGTCCATGACACACTGTACCGTGTACAGTAAAAAGCAGTATTTTTACACACTTTCTGTATTACAATGTCCACATGCAATGTGGTTACAGTCCTTACCTCCTTATACAGACACCCGATCATGTAGAACTCCTAATCTTGGATGACATCGCTATGGATAGCCCGAGCTTCGTATTGCTTCATGGTGTTTTACAGGTGCTATAATCTCCAGGCCTTGGGATCTCTCTGTGCATTTTATTTCCTCAGATTACAAAATTAATTGCTGCAGTCCTTTGGGCCTCTCACTCTGCCTTATTTACGATTCTCAAGAATATGTAATTAGAAACTTTTGAAATGTTCTAAGCAACTTTAAAATAGTAACTATTTCTGACAATCAAACCCTGTGTGTTTCCCTGATAGCAGCTGTGGAAGTATGCTGGGCTCTATCCTACAGCTGGTGTTTATTCATTCACTGGGACAATTATTCTTTCATTAATGAAAGTCAGGGTTGGTCATGTTTGTGTATGCAGGCATTCTCTTATCACTGTCTGGAATATCACTGTCTGGAATGGCATACTTATGGACTTGGAGTAGGATTGTACAAAATGGTCTTTTTTTAACTTAAGACTGAAACAGACTGTTAGTCTTATTTTTCTCCCCTCCACCATTTTGTGTTTTAATTCCAAGGCAGGCTGCTCGGGGCATCCCTACAGCAGCAACTCAACAAGGATTTCAGCACTAAAATAAAAATCAGCATTCGCTGCCATTAGGAAACAACACCATGCAATATTCTTACGTTATTGAGACTTAATTCCACACTTAAAGCGGATCATACTGGATTTGATCAATGATTAAATATTAGATATAAGTAACAATTAGTGTTAAAACTAGTCACTGTAAACTTAAAATGATTAGAAATGTCTTATTACTATCCGTAAAATGTAGAATTGAACATTAATTATTGGAGTCTAAAACAATCAGACGTATCTTCATTTGCAAGGCCGAATATTAATCCAATGATTTCTGTGAACATTCAAATGAGAAGATATCAGATTTCCTAGCAGTGTTGGATGAGGTATCATTGCTTGGTTTGTGGGTGTGTTGACGTGGAATAAAAGATCAATTTTTCTTTGTAAAATTGGCACTAAGAAATAATGATTTTAAATTGAAATGTAAACGTCACGATATTTGTTACAAAACCTAAATTGAATTACTGTGTGATTGTTGGACTAACAATGAATTGGTAATCTATTTTAGAACACTGACACATTAAGTGATTCAATATTTCCAAACGGGTTTGCTGTGATATTGATTACATAATAATTAGTATCAGTGAACTGAGAATTAGAATGCTGGCATGATGTTTTGGAAAATACATTCGATATGCAGTGATTATTGATCATTCAACATTCTCAGATCCTCCTGCAATCTGTACTTGCTGTCTCAGCTTTTCTTCTGTAGAAATACAATATATAATCCATGCAACTTTTCATGTCATCAATATTCAGACATTTGTGTCAGCATTACAAAGAAAATAAATCGACAAGGAACATGGGTATCATAGCAAAAAACAGTCAGCAGCATTTATAGAGGAAATTTTTAAACATTGTCTCAGAGTGAATACATGAAAAAGTTTAATGGGGATCTGTTACAATGTATTGAGCCGCATTTACATTTTTATCATGATGACTGGTGGGAACCTATCAGAGAACTCTCCTATATTTAGGAATTCCTTTATCTCAAAACATGTTACTATCAGCATCCTTAGTCGTAAATAATGAAGTCTGATTAATGGTGTGCGAAAGATTTGTGTAAATTGTTAGAAGGCATCTTTTTCATATATTTCGGATGGTGTGAAAGCGTGATGTTTGGTGTGGTTATTCATCTTGAGAACAATACAATACTGACAAAAGGTTTTTCACTGAACAGTAATTACGTGGCCTTGAATACCATCGTGTGGCTTTATGTGCAGTGATTAATTTATTTCAAGAGCTTTGAGATATTCTCCATGATTTGTAAAATGATTAATAATTTTGTGACAAACATCCACATGTTTATGAGCTGGATTTAAAGACTCCAATGTGTTGGTGTGAAAACCCTTCATTATTGACATTTCCAAGAGAGGTGTATAATGCTCAGGCACTGGCTGGAAGTCAAGGTGTAAGAAAATCTGATTCATCCTGGAGCTGATTGATTCGAGCTGCTGTTTGATTGAGTTTGATTGATTTTGTATTTGTCCCGATTTCTCTGCCTGTAGGTGAATTTAGAACATCCAATTTCTGTCCAAGGGTCACTTCACATCACTGGAGAGTTAAAATATAATTCACATATTGTGAAAACAATGAACTTTCAATTAAAGTTTGTGCTTTAACAAACAGAACGATTTGATGTTTTCCGGGAATTTACACTGACATTGATTAGATATTTATAAGATAGATAAACTGAGAATTATAATCTAGTTGCAGGATTGTTGAATTGTTAAACCATAGACTTAAGAGTTTTATTTTTGGAATGATTTGGAGGCGCCTGTGTTTGACTGGGCTGTACAAAGTTAAAAATCAAACACCAGCAGGTTATTAACCAACATGTTTATGTTGAAGAACTAGCTTTCAGAGCGCTGCTCGTTTATCAGGTGGTTGAAGGAGCAGCGCTCCGAAAGCCAGTGCTTCCAAATAAACATGTTGGACTATAGCCTGGTGTTGTGTAATTTTTAACTTTGTTTTTTGGAAGGAATGTTTTCTTTTTTCAAATATACAGGCTGTTCAAGAATTCTATCATGCCTTTCATGATTTTCTTTTAGAGACCACTCATGTATAATTCATACAATTTTCACTGTATTCAGTATTTTAAATTTCCATCAGATCTAAGTAGAAAATGAGACCAATTAATGAGTACTTCCATGAATGTAAAGCACAATAAATTCACTTTACAGAGTTAAGATTCAAATTTGATCTGAATAAGCAAATAAACATTTTGAATGGAAAATATCTGAAAATGTTTACATTTAATTTTGAACGAAGTCAAATTACTTCTTTTTGAAATACATGACCTGAAAATCTGTTTGAAAACATGAACAAATCAGGACTATCAACATGTCTTGCTGTCAGTGTCCTCGGCCAATTGCGATGAAGAATAAATACCACTTTCAGCAACAAGTATCATGTGTAATTACTGAACTGAAAAATAAGAGGATAGCTCTTGTGTTTATTGGCAAGAATGATAACCAGATGTTTACTGTGGTTATTGCACTCAGTAACAATAAGATCAAGACCAATGGCTGTTACAATCATTGGCCACTCGTAACGAAGAATAAACACTTCTTTGAGCAGTAAGTATCATGGATAATTACTGAACAGAAATTTCAGACGACACCCATTCTACTTATTGGAGGGAATGATGACCAGATGCTTACTGTGGTGATTAATCTCAGGAACAATAAGACGATTACTCAGATTATTTCCTGAACAGTAATTAGACGGTCATGAAGACCATTGTGTGGCTTTATATATCGTGCTTTGTGTGAGCATTGATTTCAATAACATTGTGATAGTATACAAGTGTGCAGCTGAGGTGAGTTGGCCATGTTAAATTGCCCATGATGCATGGATGTTTCAGGTTCGGTGCATTAGATTTTGTTAGAGTGGTGCTGGAAAAGCACAGCAGTTCAAGCAGCATCCGAGGAGCAGTGAAATCGACGTTTCGGGCAAAAACACTTCATTAGGAATACAGCCTGTATTCCTGATGAAGGGCTTTTGCCCGAAATGTTGATTTTACTGCCATTCGGATACTGCCTAAACTGCTGTGCTTTTCCAGCACCACTATCAACTAAACTCTGGTTTCCAGTATCTGCAGTCATTGTTTTTACTAGGTTCGGTGCATTAGTCAGGGGAAATGTCGAGTAATAGAGCAAGAGAGTGTCTGGGTGGGTTACTCTTTGGATGGTCAGTGTGGACTGTTGGGCCAAATGGCCTGTTTCAACACTGTAGGGATTCTATGATTATATGATTTTGGATTAAATTGATAAGTGAGTGCTAAAGATACTACTTAAAGTCAACAAAATCTTTTAAGTTTAGCAAGGTACATTGAAGCCATCATGCATGAAGTGAGATAAGTGAGTGAGAGAGAGAGAGAGAGAGAGAGAGAGAGAGAGAGAGAGAGAGAGAGAGAGAGAGAGAGAGAGAGAGAGAGAGAGAGAGAGAGAGAGAGAGAGAGAGAGAGATTAAATGTTCAAATGAAAACACGCCAATTGTTTCACAGCATATCAATCTTACATTCAATATGAATAGGTGAATGGAAAATTAAAATAAATTCCTGACAATTCATGAATAAGCAATAATTAGAAAATAAATTTGATCAAAGCACATACCAGTATTTAGATGAAATGCAGTATTTAGTTGCAAATGTAGGTGATCAGCTGACCAATGAATAACATGAAGTTGCAATTGGTTATTTTGCTGTAGAGGAATTTCGACTGTTAATATTTTCATCTTTATAATACCGGAGAATAAGGATTTATGTGCTTGAAACGTTTGAACGAGGTTCCTTTAAACAGGAAAACAATACATTATTACCATGTCTTAGACTCTTCAAACTTTAAGGTTGCAACATCTTCAACTATTTTTCCAAGGAATGTAGAACTAGCAGAATTAGATGCATCATTTTATTAGTGAACTGAAGAAAACAAATAGGAAATATGGTGATGATTGAAATGCAGAACAGATTGAAGAATATCTAATGTTGTTTTGAAAAGCAGTTCAATCTATACTCTGATATTTTCTAATGAAATTTCAGAGCTGCTCTGACACATCTCCGCTGAAGGTGGAAATTGAAATCATTCCTCCTGATCTTGTTGTAGACACACTGTCAGAGCTCCACAAGGACCCGTCATAATATTACCATCCGGGAAGGGCAGGTGTACAGTCACATGCTTATGGCGGCAACTCAAATGAAAATTAATCAGATGTTTCTTTGAATGGGAATTATTTGAATGGGAATTAATTGCGTATTTCCTGTGTGTAATGAACTGAAAAAACGAATTAATAATTTACAGTAACAAAGCAATAATGACTTTAATTAAATATGAATCTCGTGATTATTCATGATAAGAAAAAAATAATCATTTGATCAGTGTACACTGATGAACGAAACTCAATCAATCAAATAGTGCCATATGTTCAAAGCTGTTTGTCACAGAATGAAAAGAAAATTAATATGCATTTGCAACATAAATGATTAGGAAAATAAATGAATTCGTAACTCAATGCGGCTATTCATCCGAAGACAACTCCCCTTCTTTCCAGAAATGTTCAACTTCCCAAAGTTTAAAATGTACTGTGACTATTTCATGAAACAATAAAGAGATGTTAGTTCCTTTTGTTGTACTTCAAACAGTCATAAAAATTTAAATGATTTTGTTCCATGAAAAGTGATTAACTTGTATTGTGTTTATAAATACAGTACATGTTAACATTGAAGTTAAACATAATTAAATCAATTCAACTGTTTCCACGGTTAAAATAAAAATTGATATTCACAATGCCCACTGCAAATTTTAATTTATTTAATTTATGAGCCATAATTTCGTAGTCATACCCTGAAATATATTGAGCAATGATTAGATAATAGCAACAATTGAATTGTCAAAATTATATAATTTCATTTAAGAATACTGAGAAATCTCAGTTAATCATTTCACTGAGCAATGTGGAGAAACGACCAGTAATTATTCAAGTGAAAAGAAATTACACTTCTCTGAATGCTTCAGGCTGAGATTACCGCGATCATTCAAATGAGCAATCATCAGATATTTACAATGAGACATCGAATGAGAAGTCATTGGTTCCATTATGGGATCGTTCACCTGAACAGTAAATTGATTTTTATGTTGCAGTGTTCGTACTCTGAAACAATTGATGCAATTAAAATATGAATAGCACTATATTTGTTAGAAAGACTAACTCCAATAATTGCGCAATTATTGTCATGGCAGTGACTGGAAAATTACGTTGTAATCTAAAAAAAAATTCAATATTTTAAAAGCACTTTGTTGTGATGATGATTGGATATTCATTAAGATTGGTAAACTGAGAAATATAATATGGTAGCTAGCTTTATGATTCACAAAAATGAGCCATTCAGTGATTATTCAGCAGAATTGCTTTTGGTTCAAAAATGCAGGATTGCAAGAATTACATGTTTCCATCCATTGGTTTGCTTATTGAGATGTAGCTTTAATTTACAACTTTTTTGTTCATGACCAATGTTTAGACATTCATGTCAGACGTAGGAAGTAAATAAGTAGATAGTGAAAGTGCATATTGCGGTGAACATAAGATACAGGGATCTTCCATAATTTTGTGATTATTGCACATCGACAAATAACTCGGGAGTAAAAAGTAATTAGAAATCAACATGGAAAGCAGTTTTTTTTCTGATAACAAATTGAAAGAAATCCTTATGCGTTGCACATGGTTTGAAAACACATCAGTCACAAAAACACCAGTCAGAAATAAAATCAAGGTCATAAAAAGCATCGGTTTAAGACAATAAGACCCTTATGAAGAGTATTCTGCTCAACAGTAATTAGAGGACCTTGAACATCTTCATGTCGTTCTTGCAGAGAAAACTCTTTCATTATTCATAAAGAGTTAATATTCTAAATATGTTGACATGTGTTTCAGAACTAGGAAGAAAATGAGAAGCAATTCACATGATTGTCTTCGTGAAAGAAAGTCAACATAAATTAAATTTACAGTGCAACCTTTCAGTATTTTCTCTGAATAAGCAGATAAAGGTTTTTAATGTGCAAAATAAACATGTTTTCACCTACAGTTGTACTAAGCCGAAATTAAATTATTTTATTTTGCAATAATTCAACTGGAACCTTGATTGGCAAGCTACTACATATGTTGATGTTAGCATCCTCGGTCATTTGTAATAAAGCATGGATATCGGTTTTAGCTAAATATTTTGTGTGCAATTACTGAACCAAAATGTAAGAAATCAAATACATTTATTGGATGGAACTGGTCACCAAATGTTTATTGTGGCTCTTGTTCTCAGGAACGATAAGATACTTACTCCGGTTTTCCTCCTGAGCATTAATTAGATGACCAGGAAGATATTTGTTTGGCTGTAAGTGCCCTATTATGTGAACATTGATTTCATTGACATTTAGATATTTTGCTTATGCAGGAAGGGATTAATAATCGCGTTAAAGTTCTTAATTAAAGTTATATTTTCTTTTTAAAAAATATGAGAATTCCTTTGTGAAACAATGATTTAGAGATACCGGATTTGGACTGGGGTGATCAATGTTAAAAATCATATGACACTAGGTTATAGTCCAACAGATTTATTGGGAAGCACTGACTTTCAAGGTGCTGCCTCTTCATCAGGCGATCTTCATCTCTTCATCTGCTCGGCCAAGAGAATAAGGATTGGTGTACGTGAGGTGTTGAAATAATGATGTGTTAAATGTTTATTGAAACTCTTCTGCAGAATTAAGTTCACAGAATAAACAATATTTGAACATTCTTGAGCTGACTGGAAGTAAAATCCTGTTGCCCACCATATGGATAACACTTGGATGTATTTTGATTTAATAAAATGATTTTCATTACTGAGATACTTCAAAATGTTAAAAACTGCAGTGTCCTCAAATCTAAAATTTAGATATAATGTAATGTGATACATACTTTTACTAATGACCTGAAGATAATAAATTGCAGATTGAGAGATTATTGGAATGGACAACAGACAGAAGCAGATCCAATACTGGATTGAAAATCAATTTAAACTCTGCCTAGATATTTTCTAATCACCATTCTAAACTGCTCTGGAGTATCTCTGTTGGAGATGGGAACTGAACCCACACCTCCTAGTCTCATAGGAGTGACACTACTAGAGATCCACAAGTGTCTTTCATTATGTTCCTAACAAGGAAGGGTGGGATTATATCAATTGTGATTACTCAAATGAAAACTAATCAGTATTCATTCCGATAATTGGGATGGTAATTAATTAGACTGTTTCTGTGTGTAATGGACTGAGAATGAAATGGTAATTCACAATAATGATGGTACTAAGCACATATGCTCTTACTTAAAAATTAAAATCATGGCAATTGAAAGAAAGATAAATACACATATCGTGCGCTTATTGTAAATTCATGAAAAATACAACTATGGAATATGTTGAAAGCAGTTTTTCATACAATGAAAAGATAGCTAGAATGATTAGCAGCAGGATGTAATTGCAAAAAAAATCATTCAATGTGACTATTCTGCTGCAGGCAGCTCCCCTTCCTTACACACATGTATAACTTCCAACAATTCAAGATTTACTCTGATAAAGAAAAGAACGTGCGCATGTAAATTCTTTTTTCTTGTTGACAAAAAAGACACAAATTTGAATTTTTTAGCTTTAAAATATTTAACTATTACTGTGATCAGAAATACAGTAAATCTTCACGTTGAAGAAAAATATAATCAAATCAAATCAAATCAAATCAAAATACACATCGATGTTCACAATATTTGGGACAGTGAACACAACAATATCTTTCCATCAGTTCATGTACTGAGCCATAATTCCACTGTTATATCCCTTACTGGATTGATAAATTATTAGATATTAACAATAACTAAATTATTAATATGCTGTCAGTGAACTGAATATTAATGAGAAATCTCATTAATGTTTGAACGACCAATGTGTCGTACAGTAATTATTAGTGAAATGTCTTAGATATCTCTTAATCGATGAGGCTGTGATTACTTTGATTGTTGAAACGAGTAGCATTCAGATATTTATAATGAGCATTGGCTGGAAAATCAATGCTTTTTCGTGTAGACCTGAAAGATTTTGTTATTGTAATATCGGCAGTAAGAAATAATGGATTAAATTATGATGGTGCATCTCACCTTATTGAATATTTTCAAGTTTTCTAACAGGTTTCTGGTCCAATCTTCAGTTTTGAAAGGGTAATTTTGGGTCAGCACATCAGTAACTGCAAACATTTTCAACACATCTCCATCAAAGTTATTAATCTGATAATTCAGAACAAATATCAAAAAAATACCTCTGTAAATTTAATTGACTATATTATTAGATTATAGTCAAGTTCGTTCTCTACTTATTTCCTTCCTATTTCTGACACCAGTGGCTAAATATTGATTAGATTAAATGTCATAGGAATGAGACATTAGTTTTCTCTCAAAGACCTGTGCAGCACAGGAATGGGCCATTTGGCCCATAACGTTGTGCTGAACGTAATGCCAAAGAAACTCATCCCTTCTGCCTACCCTTGGTCCATATCCTTCCAAATTATCGAAATGAACATTAAAGAGCCTTAATGTATCTGCTTCCACCACCAACTCTGGAAGTTCATTCCAGACACCTACCACTCCCTGTGTACAAAACAAATTGTCCCTTACATGCCCCTTCAACTTTCCCTCCTAACCTTAAACGCATGTCACATAGTTTTTGACGCTTCAACTCTGGGAAAAAACTTTCTGACCGTCAACCCTATCTACGTATCTAATGATTGTACAGACTTACATCAAGTCTTCCCCAGTCTCCGCTACTCCACAAAAACGCAATCTGAGATTTTCTCGCCTCTCCAAATCCAGGCAGCATCCTGGTAAACGCCCTCTGTACCCTCTTCAAGGCCTCCATACCCTTCCTGGAACATGGCGAACAAAAGTGAATACATTACTTTAAGTATGCCTTCACCAAAGTCTTATAAAGTTACAACATGACTTCCTGACTCTTGTAACCAGTTCCCTGACCAACAAAGACAAGCATGCCATTTGCCTTCCTAACCACCTAATTACTTGCATGGTCACATTCAGGGAGCCATGGTCTTGAACGCCAAGATCCCTTTGAATAATAAGGCTGTTAGGGTCCTGCCATTAACTATCCTCATTTCCTTAAAATTTGAGCTTTCAAAGTGAAACACCTCACACTTGTATGGATTAAACTTCACATTTAATTACTCTGCCCATATCTGCAATTTATCTTGTTCCTGCTGCATTATTTGACAACCCTCTACATTGTCCACAACTGCACTGAACGTTATATAATCTGCAAACTTATTAACTCGCCCAATTACATTTTAATCCATGTCACTTCTATATAAGCGTTCCAGTACAGATCCCTGTGGAAAAAAGACAGAAAATGAGGGAAATGCAGAATTCTTGAAGAAATTAGGTTTTTTTCAATGACAGAACAATTCTGATGAATAATCTTCTAAGTGTGATTTTTTTTTAAATTAACCCAATATTTTAATTCTGAGTTTACTGATCTTAATGAATATCCATTACAAACTGCTTTGAAAATATTGAATCATTTCAGTGCTGCATTCTCACATTAAATATTATTTAATTGTCATTTCAATTATCACACCATCATGAGATTTACATTTTAGTTCAATCCATTATTTATTAGCGCCAGTATCATAATGAAATATTAACATTCTTTTCAGGGCAACACCTGCAATCAACCAAAGTTTTCTCACCCAACAATCATTCTAACTCTCTCATTCTCTTTCATTCGAATTCTCGTATTAATGGAAGGATCATTAATCAGTCTTATCAATTAAAAGATGGGGAACTATTTTTCACATAAATATTTCAGTTTTTTCCAACGTATTGCACAATTGCATTGCAATAAGGGTTTTCTCATTATTCTTAAATTTGTTATCAGCCATTTAAAACTAATTATTGTCAATATCTAACCGGTATCATTGTTGAAATCCAATATCTCCAGCTGTAGATGTGGAACTATGTCTCAGTACATCAACTGATACAAACAATATTGCACTCTACAATCTCTTAATCTTAGCAAAAATAATTTTAAGTGTGGAATCTGAGCTGGATTGAATTGGTTGTGAGAAAAAGTGCAGTTTGAAGAAAGGTCTCTGGGCCCAAGTATTAACACTGATTTCTCTCCACAGAGGCTGCCAGACCTGCTGAGTTATTTTCTAGCAATTACTGATTTTGTTTGTGATTTCCAGCATCCACAGTTTTGTTTACATTCTTGTATTGATTTTAACATTTCTACATTTACGATTATTACAATAAGAGTCAAGTATTTTTCATGTTAAGCATTATTTATATTTCACGTGTTCCTTGTGTAAATAAACCAGAATTAACAAATGTTTGTTCTATGCTTTTACAAAAGATCTTGAATTTTTAGAAATCACAATTTTTTGAAAATGTGGGAAGTTGTCTTTCGCTGAGTAGTCACATTGAAGGACTAATGCTTTATTTCCAATTCATGTGCATTACAAAAACAGGTTAAATTTAATTTATGCAGATGAATAACTGCTTCAAACAAGTTGACTTACTTGATTATCATGAGATTTATGTTTATTTAAGACCATTGTTGCTTCGTTTCATCATTAGTAGAAATTACTAATTCTTTTTATCGGTCCATTACACACTGGAACTGTCTAATACAATCCTAGTCCAATTATAACAATAAATATCTGAGCAGTTTTCCCTGTGAATAAACACAGTAAGTATTTGATTATAGTCCTGCCCTTCCTGAATGGGAATATTATGGAGGACTCTGGTAATGTTTGTACTCGCAGACCAGGAGCCATGGGTTCAATTCCCACCTTCAACAGAGATGTGTCAAAACACCTCAGAGTTGATAGAAAATATCTAAGTGTCTATTGAATTGCTTTTCAACCAACATTGTCTCAACTTGTATATGTTGTTCATTATAATGATCACAACATCTTGAATTTATTTGCTTCACATCACTGATTAAAGTATGAATGTTATTACGCTGCTTCTAAATACCTCTCAACTTTTAATAACTTTGCAGTCTTAAAGATTCTACGGTGTAAATAATATTTAAGGTGAGGGGGAAAGATTTAAAAGGGGTCTGAGGGGCAAATTTTCCACACAGTGTTTCACATATTGGGTTGAGCTGTGAGAGGAAGGGCAGTGGCTGGTACAATTACAACATCTAAAAGACTGTTGGACAGTTTATTGGATAGAAAACGTCCAGAGCGATATGGGACAAGCACAGGGAAATGGGACTAGTTTAGTTTCGGAAACCTGGCCGGAATGGCAAGTTAGGCTGAATGGCCTGTTTCCGTGCTGTATCAGTCTAGCATTCTACAATTCAAACTTCACTGTGATTGGTAAAGGAAAGAACAAACGGGTGTTAATTCTATTTTGTGTCCATAAAAAAGTGACATGAATTTTAAATAATGTTTTCGTATGAAATAGTTCGCTCTTATTGTGATTAGAAATACAATGAATGTGAGCATTGAAGTGAAATATTATTAAATCAATTCAACTGTGTTTCCATGGTTAAAATAAAAATTGATATTCACAATCATTGTGAGTTTGTACATTGCAATATCTTCACATTACTTCATGTACTGAGCATTATTACAGATTTATACCCCCTACTGAACTGAAAAATAATTAGATATTAGCAACACTTACATTTTCGAAAATCTATCAGTACACTTAGAAGAAGGAGAAATTTAATTTTGCTACATGACTATGCAATGCGCAGACATGAACAGGAATTATTGCAGTGAAAAGTAGTTATAGTTCTCTGAATTCGTAAGGCTGACATTACTGTGATTATTCAAATGAGCTAAAGTCAGTTTGCAAAGCATGTTGGATGCAAAATGATTGGTTCCACTGTGGGATAGTTGACCTGAAAACAATAGCATTGTTGCAATGGATTAAATTACAATATGGATTAAAATAATATATGGATCTGACGATACATGTTAGAAAGACAAACAAATTATTCTGCAATTATTATAAGGATAATGAATTCCTAATAAATGTTGTATTCTGAACAAATAAATTGACTCAATATTTTAAAAACACTTTGCTCTGATGTTGATTAGACGTACATTAAGATCGGTAAACTGATGACTGAAATATAATACAATAGACAATAGGCAATAGGTGCAGGAGTAGGCCATTCAGCCCTTCGAGCCTGCACCGCCATTCAATATGATCATGGCTGATCATTCCTAATCAGTATCCTGTTCCTGCCTTATCTCCATAACCCTTAATTCTTCTATCTTTGAGAGCTCTATCCAACTCTTTCTCAAATGAATCCAAATACTGGGCCTCCACTGCCCTCTGGGGCAGAGCATTCCACACAGCCACCACTCTCCAGGTGAAGAAGTTTCTCCTCATCTCTGTCCTAAATGGTCTACCACGTATTTTTAAGCTATGTCCTCTGGTTCGGCACTCACTCATCAGCGGAAACATGTTTCCTGCTGCCAGATTGTCCAATCCTTTCATAATCTTATAATTCTCAATCAGATCCCCTCTCAGTCTTCTAAACTCAAGGATATACAAGCCCAGTCGCTTCAGTCTTTCAGTGTAAGGTAATCCCGCCATTCCAGGAATTGACCTTGTGAACCTACGCTGCACTCCCTCAACAGCCAGAATGTCTTTCCTCAAATTTGGAGACCAGAACTGCATGCAGTACTCCAGGTGTGGTCTCACCAGGGCCATGTGCAGCTGCAGCAGGACCTCTTTGCTTTTATACTCAATTCCTCTTGTTATGAAGGCCAGCATGCTATTAGCCTTCTTAACTACCTGCTGTACCTTCATGCTTGCCTTCATTGCCAGATCTCTCTGTACTGCCCCTTTACCTAAATTGATTCCATTGAGGTAGTAATCTGCCTTCCCGTTCTTGCCACCAGAGTGGATAACCATACATTTATTCACATTAAACTGCATCTGCCATGCATATGCCCACTCACCTAAATTGTCCAGGTCACCCTGTAATCTCCTAACATCTTCATCACATTTCACCCTGCCACCCAGCTTTGTATCATCAGCAAATTTGCGAATGTTATTGCTGATACCATCTTCTATATCATTAACAACACCTAGATTGATGGATTGAGGACAATAAATGAGCCATTTAATAGTTATTGAAAAGAATTTATTTTTTGTCAAAATGCAGACAATACAGAAGTAATGCATTTCATTCAATTAGTTTACTTGTAGAAACATGTGTTTTAATTTATGTAATTATATTCTGATTAATGTTCAAACATTTGTGTCTGAATTAAGAAGAAAATAAAAAGATAATGAAAGTGAATATGAGAGTGACCACAAGATACAGTCCATGACATTTGATAGAAAAAGGAATTTGCATAATCTCAAGACTATTTAATGTTAATAAATAATTGACTCCTCAGATACTGAAGAAGTCCAAGTCCAAGTACAACAAGATCTGGACAATATCCAGGCTTGGGCTTACAGGAGGCAAGTAACATACATGCCACACAGATGCAGGCTATCACTTATAAGACATAACCTAACCACCATCCCTTGACATTCGATGGTGTTACCATGACTGAACACCCACTATCAACATTGTCCTGTGGATAATCATTGATCAGGAACAGAATTGGTCTCACCACATAAACACAGTAGCTGCAAGAGTAATTCAACTCCTGGCTCCTGAAATCCTCTCCAAACGCTACCAGGCACAAGTCAGGAGTGTGAAGGAATACTCCCCACTTGCCTGGATGAGTGCAGCCCTCACAACATTCAAGAAACTTGATACTATCCGGAATAAAGCACTTGATTGGCACTGCTGCTACTGAGCATCAGTGGTGGTGAGAGTGGATGCCTGTGGATGTCCTAGCTGCAATCTCTGCCTCTTCTTATTAACAAAGATAAAAGAATCTTACATTGCTCAACTTTCTCATCAAAACCGAGTCAGTATTCACCCCAGCCCTCTGTTATACCAACCAGCAGCATTTCTACCACCAATAGCAGCTCCTCTTAAAATATTTTGTCAGTAACTTGTAATTAACTGGTTACTACAATTACAACTGAAAATGTGTTGCTAGAAAAGCGCAGCAGGTCTGGCAGCATCAAAGGAGCAGGAGAATCGACATTTCGGGCATGAGCCCTTCTTCAGGAAGGTCCTGAAGAAGCAGTGAACCAAATTTTGAAATGATCTTTCTGAACATAATATAGATCAGATTAAAACTGAAGTAGGTGTCTTACACAACTTGCTGCAAGGACACAGACAGTAGAATCTGAGGGGATCATGAGTATGTGGAGGTGAATGCGGGAGACAAGCTGGGACTGTATTGGATTAGTGATGGTGAGAGGGAACAAATGCTGGATGCAGGGTTTCAGCAGCTGATGGACTGACGCTCAGGTGAGCCATCGGAAACTGAGCAAGTGACCACCATCTAATAGAACAGAGAAACTGATCCATCAGCCTGAAACTGACTGACCACGTGGCTGTCAGTGACTCCAACACAAGTGAATGGAAACATTGCTCAGATCCTGTTTCTGTAACATTCAACACAACCAGGAGATGGAAAGTGAATAATTAGCTGAAAACAAAGCCAATGCTCTGTTAGAGTCTAAACCATTCAATGTTCAGTTATTGAACATTACTGACTCTCAGAATATTCTAACCTGCACAATCACAGTAAAAGGGGAAAGTAAACAACATTCTTGGCAAAGACATAATTAACCAACTGCTTGTATAAAAACAGTTCAGAACAAAGGAGCTGAATCATCCACAAACTGACAAACACAGATACCATCAGATTTATAGATAGAGAATGGAATTCTTTAGAAAAAACACTTACCTGCTGACGGTGTGTGGTAGAAACCATTCTCAATGAGAACTGCCACTTATTTCCTTTGAAAAGAATCTCTGTTTCCCCTCAGAAAAGCAGGTGTGTCGCGCACTTACAGACTGACTTACAGACTTACAGGAAACCTGATCAGGAACTCGCAGGTTAATTAAGCTATTAGTGACAGTCCATTGCATACAACAAGAGCTGAGACCACAACAGACTCTAGTGAAACCAACAATGCAATGAAAAAGGTGAATTAGTCTTATAATCATGCAGCCTCTCTCAATCAAATAATCCCAGTCAACTTCCAAACATTTTTAAACTATTAATACCAATGTATGCATATTTATTTACTTTCCTAATTTCCTCCAAAAAATATATCTGACTATTCTCTTCAAAATATATTTTAAATGGTTAATTCATAATCACAATTCATTTCCAATTATTCTTAGTGCAAAACAACTTTCAAACTAAAGTAGTTTTCATGATAACAATAACACTGGAAACTTTGTTATGTAGTTTACCCATATTTCCAAATATTGTTTTGGTTCATTATTGCAGTGAAGCTAAAATTAAAGTCTATTTATTTTCTCTGATATCCTTCCATTACTTTATTCCCTAATAAGAATGCCCATGGTGTAATGGGTGACAAGCATTAAATAAAATTGAATTTTCATTACAAGAACTTGCACAAATAATCACATATTATTCACTTCATTCATTGTCGTTGATTATCAGTTATTTTCACTGTATGATCACGTTAAATTCACTTAAATAATCACAGTAGAATTTTCACCTCTACAGATATGTAAAGTGAATGTCAAATTACTAATATTTCAAGTCAAACCAAATTCACATTTTGTTCTGTTTTATTCCAGGAATGACAGGATGTGTTACATTATTATGGGAAACAGGAACAAGTGAAGGTGGTGGCTCTCAGACGTGAGGCCTTAAATCCAAAGGGCCAGGTGGTAGTTACAGTGGGGGAGGTACCGAGTCTCCCACTCTCCTCAGAAGGCAGTGAGGATGGTGACACTGACTGGAACGGGTTAGATGACAAAGCGCCCATGTATGGACAGAGGGACGGCAATGGGTGGGATGACCCACAGTCCTGTAAGGTCCAGAAGGCCGTGTCTATGGCACCGCTGTGCATCTAAGCTCAAACTTGGACAGACAGGAGGGGGGCAAGAAAGGGAACTGACAGAAACCAAACTGAACCGTTTACCCGGCTGAACGTCAGACGTTGGTGAATGAATACCCAGCCTGATAGAGAAATGGTAATAATGGGCCTTATTGGGAGAATACAGATAAATTAGTTGAGGTACAGTCTCACCGATGATGGTATCTGGCCAATATCGTATAGGCCAAGATGCCCCGACGTGTACAGCAGAACCAACCTCTGCAATGAGAGGGTGAGGGTGTGTGCCGGTTCCCCCCCCCCCCGCCCCCCCCCCGCCCCCCACCAGCCAGTGTATAGCCGATCAGTGCCTCCAGGCATTTACAGATATTACAGGGATACACTGGGGAGGGGACAGGCTGAATGGGCTAAAATAACCTTGGTGGCTCAGGGAGCCAAGGGTAATATCGAGGATCATACAGAGAGGAAGCCTGAGGAGTGTAAGGACCACGGGGGATTACCAAACCCCAACCTGTGATGATGAAATAGATATTTTAAAGATGAAATGGGACCCTATTTAACTGTAATTATATACATGGGACTCACAGTGGGTGGTAATTCTAACCACATTCTGAATTGGGCCATGAGAGCTGAGGCAAACTCAGAAACACAGGGGAATAGCTGCAGTACAGGGAGGGTAATCAGACCCACAATGTTACAAGTGAAGCAGGAAAGGGTACATAGCCAAGAACGTAGCCAGAGAGAGGGAGATAGATGTTCACATTGTGTGTGTGCATGTGTTCACGTAGGCACATGAATATTCATTGATGCTGTGTTTGGGAACCAGCAGAACATAATATTTATACAGGAGCATCTATATCAGTTACCGATACGGATTTGCCCCTCACCCCTCAATTACTAAAATGAGAGCAGTTGGACAGGGAATCGAGGAAGCTGGATGAAATAAACCTGTCCCAGTGCAGGTCATGGATATGGCAAAATATATTCAGATATAGGAGTGTGAAACTGAGGAAGGGACCATTCCTGGAGTTACCATTTTAGAACAGTTCGGAACAACTATTGATGTAGAGACACAAACTCTAATATGGGAACAACATGGACAGGCCCGGGACAGGAAGCAAAGGAGAGGCGACATCTCCAGAGTAGTTACCTTGCAGGGAGACTGGAACAGTCAGAGAATCTGGGGAATTATAACTAGGACCCAAACAGCAGGGCGGATAACTCAAACAGGAATGTGGGTTATTATCTATAGATCCTGTAAAGATCGAGGGCCCTCTCACTCCCCACACAAACCAGATCCCATTAAGGTTGGGGCTGAGGAGGCAATAATTGTGTCAGTAACAGATTGAGAGAAGCAGGGAATAGTCAGACCAACAGTATCCCAGACTAACTCACAGAAGCTGAACGGTTCATCCCACCTCACTATTGATTATACCTCCCTCAGTAAATCCGCCACTAAAGAGTATCCTACAGTAGTGAACCACACCACTTTATTGAATGGATTAAAATTGCAACAGGATACAGTCTCAGCCCTTGATATTGCGAATGGGTTCCTGTGGACCTAGAATGGCAGAATAAGCTAGTATTTACTGTCTGAGGAAAGCAGTAGACCTGGATCCAGTTACCTCAGGGATCCCATAATATTCCAGTATATCCCACCGATACATGGCTGATGGAGTTCGTCAATTTAATCTTACCAACACCTCTTTACCCCAGTTGGAGAGAAAGAACATATCCGGATATTACACAGATTATTGTGTCAGGTCAGGCAGGCCGGACTTATAATTAACCCACACAGCGAGGGAAGGTAGGGAGAGATGTACCTGGGACATCACATCAGGGAGATTAAATCACGAAGGGAGGGAGACAATCCCAGTGGAACGAAAGACCATGATTTCAAAACAATCCACCCGCACACCGTAAAGGGGGTAAGGCAAACTTTAGGATTGTTTAATTATTGGAGGACTTTTGTGGAGAATTACTCAGAAATGGCAGAACCATCACGAGCCCCGACAGAAGCACGGACATTAGCCAGGGGTCAGGGAGTCAGCATATACACAGACAGACAGCATGCCTTTGTTATAGTTCATGACTAGGTGATGGCCTGGGCTCGGTAAGGGAAAATCACACTGTCTGGGGGCACATAAAGCATGAAGGAAAGGTCAGAGAGTTAGTGGAAGCAGCTAACGTTCCCAGTGAAGCAGCAATAATGAAGATTATAGCTCACAGGAAAGTAGAAACCTCACACCAACGGGGCAGTGAGTATGTGGGTAAGGCAGGTGAATAGGCAATAGACAATAGGTACAGGAGTAGGCCCTTCTGCCCTTCGAGACAGCATCACCATTCATTATGATGATGGCTGATCATCCTCAATCAGTGTCCTGCTACTGCCTTATCCCCATAACCCTTGATTCCACTATCCTTAATAACTCTATCCAACTCTTTCTTGAAAGTATCCAGAGACTTGGCCTCCACAGCCTCCTGGGGCAGAGCATTCCATACACTCACCACTCGCTGGGTGAAGAAGTTTCTCCCCAACTCTGTTCTAAGTGGCCTACCCCTTATTTGTAAACTGTGTCCTCTGGTTCGGGACTCACCCATCAGTGGAAACATGCTTCCTGCCTCCAGAGTGTCAAATCCTTTAATAATCTTATATGTGAAATACTGACTGAAACAGTGCAGACATTTGAGGAGATGGCAATGGCCGTAGCTACCGAAGTGAGAGAGGAAGGTTTAAAGATATTCCCAGAAATAGTCCCACAACAGGAGAAACAGGAATGGGAAAAGGGTGGGGCAGTAATAGGACACGTCAGAGTCTGGATGATCCAGCAGTGCCACTACACTGAATAAGACAAACATTATCAAAAACATATCATGGGCTTGCCCATATTGGGGAAGATTAAATGCAATATCAGATGATCCACTCCAATCCTTGCTGGGAACAGGGAGAAATACAGCAAGGTTTTGTCGAAGGTGTGTAGTCTGTTCACAGTGTGAGCCAGGGAAAGCAATAAACTGGAGGCAGCAGCTGAGACCCAGGGGCCCATGGGAACAATTACAGATGGATTTTACAGACACAGCCATCCCAATCCCAGGGAAGGAAGTCCTGTTGTTTTTAATAAATAGGTTTACTCAGTGGGTGGAAGCATTCTCCTGAAGATTCTGACCAAGGGACAAATGTTACAGGGAACATAGCTAAAGAGCTATGTGCCCTGTTTGGTACTGAACAGAAACCCCATCCCCATACCACCCCTAGAGCTCTGGGACAGTAGAAGGAATGACGCAGACACTGAAAGCTAGTCTGACTAAGGCTCTCTCAGAGACAGGACAGCGATGGGTTAGAGTACTCCCCCTTTGAATTAGTGACTGGATGGACTATGCAGATGCCACAGGGTATGGTAGTGGGAGGGCCGGAGACATGTGGTAGTGGGAGGCTGGAGATGTACAATGACAAGGATAGGGTTAAACCATTTGTGAAAGAACTGGCAAAGCAGCTGCATGAGCTGAGAGAATCCGAGACTGTGAAAGGGAACATGGGAATATCCGATTTGACATTCCAAACGCTGAAGTTCAGGTCAGGGGGAAAATATTACTGGAACGTATGAAGTAAACACATCAAAATGCTGGAATTATCTGGGGGAGCCAGCGAGGGATCTCTCCCATCATGTATTAGTAAGGAGCTCTGAATAAATGTTGGCCATGCTGCTCAACACAGATCTCAAGGCTCCTCTTTGATATTTCTCCCAGCAACAGTTGTGCGGGGGCATGTTGCTGGCTTGAGGTCTATGGCTAGTGCTGTTCCACAAGGATCAGAACTGAGACATCTGTTGCTTGTAATGTATATAAATGAAAAGTTTGAAAAATGAAATGATTTAATTAGCAAGTTTGTAGATGGCACAAACTGTTGAAGTTGTGAATCGTGAAGAATGATGTCAAAGGATACAGCAAGAAAGAGATGAGTCAGAAAGTTTTGTGGAGAAATTGCAGATATATTTTAATTCAGACAAGTGTGAGGTGATGGGTTTTGGAAGACACATAGCAAGAGGAATGTATACAATAAACGGAAGGGTCCTGAGCAGCACTGATATACAGAGGGATCATCAGTTGCAAGCTGAAAGATCCCTGAAAGTGGTGAAGGAGGTGACTGGCAGGCTTGCCTTCTTCTGTCAGGGGAGTGAATATAAAACTATAATCAGGCCACCTTTGGGGGTATTGTGTGCCGTTTTGATCACACATTATGGGTAGAATGTGAAGGCTTCTTGGAAGGTGGAAACAGGTTTGCCAGGATGTTGCCTGGATTGGGAGAGGTTAGAAAATCTTGGATTATTCTCTTTGGAAAGTCAATGGCTGTGGGGTGACCCAACTGGCACAGACAGAGTTTGTAAACCATGCTTTACTACAAAAATTGCATCTCTTGTTAAGAAGACGAAAGAGGCTTATGTGTTGATGAGGCAAAATGGTACAGATGAAGCAATGGAGAGTTACAGATCAGCTAGGAAGGATTTAAGAGAGAGTTAAGAAAAGCAAAGGGAGGACACGAGCAATCTTTAGCAAACAGAATAAAGGATAACCCTGAAATTTTCTATAGGTATGTGAAGAATAAAAGGATGATTAGGGGAGGAAAAGGGCTAATCAAAGACAGAAGTGGGAAGTTGAGTGTGGACCCTGCAGAGATCGGAGAAGTGCTAAATGAACATTTCTCATCGGTGTTTACACAGGAAAAGAAAAATATTGTAGAAGACAGAAATGAGGTACGAGATATTAGACTAGAAAGGATTGAGGTTAGTTACGCACAGGTGTTATCAATTCTAGAAGGAGTGAAAGTAGACAAGTCCCCAGACCGGATGGGCTTTATCCGTGGATTCTCTGGGAAGCTAGGGAGGAGATAACTGAGCCTTTGGCTTTGATATTTGAGTCATCATTGTCTATGGGTTTAGTGCCCGAGGACTGGAGGATTGCAAATGTTGTGCCCTTGTTCAAGAAGGGCAGCAGAGATGACCCAGGTAATTATAGACCAGTGAGCCTTACTTCCATTGTAGGAAAGGTTTTGGAAAGGATTATAAGAGATAACAGTTATAATCATCTAACAAGCAACAATTTGATTTCAGATCGTCAACATGGTTTCGTCAAGGGCATGTCCTGTCTCACAAACCTCATTGAGTTTTCTGAGAAGTTGACCAAGCATTTAGATGAGACTAGGGCAGTTGATGTGGTATACATGGACTTCAGTAAAGCCTTTGATAAGGTTCCACATGGTAGGTTGATGGAGGAAATGCAGAGGCATGGAGTTGAGGGTAAATTAGCAGTTTGGATTAGAAACTGGCTTTCTGAAAGAAGGCAACGAATGTTGGGTGATGGAAAATATTCAGTCTGGAGCCCAGTTACGAGTGGTGTTCCACAAGGATCTGTTTTGGGACCACTGCTGTTTGTCATTTTTATAAATGACTTAGACGCAGGCATAGGTGGATGGATTAGTAAATTTGCAGACGACACTAAAGTCTGTGGAGTAGTAGACAGTTTGGAAGAATGTTACAGGTTGCAGGGGGATTTAGATAAACTGCAGAATTGGGCTGAGAGGTGCAGTGGAGTTCAATGCAGCTAAATGTGAGGTGATGGACTTTGGGAAGAATACCAGGAAGGTAGAATACTGGGTCAATGGAAAGATTCTTGGTAGTATGGATGTGCAGAGGGATCTTGGAGTCCATGTACATAGATCCCTGAAAGTTGCCACCCAGGTGGATAGTGCTGTAAAAGCGGCATCCGGTGTGTCAGGTTTCATTGGTAGAGGGATTGAGTTCTGGAACCGCAATATCATGCTGTAACTATACAAAATGTTGGTGTGGCCACAGTTGGAATATTGTGTACAGTCTGGTCGCCCCATTACAAAAAGGATGTGGAAGCATTGGGAAAGGTGTAGAGGAGATTTATCAGGATGGTGCCTTGTCTGGAGGGAAGGTCTTATGAGGAAAGGCTGAGAGACTTGGATCTGTTGTCATTGGAAAGAATGCGGCTAAGGGGGGATTTGATAGAGACATATAAGATAATCAGAGGATTAGATAGGGTGGACAGTGAAAGTCTTTTTCCTAGGATGATGACGTCAGCTTGTATGAGAGAGCACAACTACAAATTGAGGGGTGATAGATTTAAGACAGATGTTAGAGGCAAATTCTTTACACAGAGAGAGTGGTAAGTGTGTGGAATGCCCGACCAGCTAAGGTAGTCAACTCAGCCACATTAGGGAGTTTTAAACAATCCTTAGATAAGCTCATGGATGATTTTGGGATAGTGTAGGGGGACGAGTTGCGAAAATTCCACAGGTTGACGCAACATTGAGGGCCGAAGGGCCTGTTCTGCGCTTTATTGTTCTATGTTCTATAATCTGAATCTTTTTCCAAGGTAGAAATGACAAATTCTAGAGGCCATAGATTTCAGGGGAAGGGGGAAATTTAAAGAAAATTAAAACCGAAAGAACAGAAGATGCAGTAAATCAGAAACAAAAACAGAAGTTTCTGGCAATGCTCAACAAGTCTGGAAGCATCTGTGAAGAGAACTCAGAGTTCACGTTTCTGATGAAGGACCCGAAACATTAAAGAATGTTTATTTTCACAGATGCTGCAAGACCTGCTGAGCATTTCCAACAACATGTGAAAGTTTAAAGGGAGTTATATTAGGCAAGTTTCTTATGCAAAAGGTGGTGGATGACTGGAATGTACTCTCCTGGGAGGTGGTAAAAGCAGAAACAATCACAATGCTTAAGAGGCATTTAGGCAGGCGCATAAGCTGGCAGGGGTTGGCAGGGATATGGATCATGTCCAGGAAGGTGGAATTAGTTTGGAATGGCATCATGGTCTGCACACACATGATGGGCCCATTATTCTGGTGCTGTACTGTTCTGTTTTCCAGGGGGTACAATGTGTGGAGCGAGAGTTAATATTTTTTAGAACACAGAGTGAGTTGATACATTTTGAGAGAAGCAATGTAGAAAGGAAATATATATTTGGATAGCACAGACACAAAGAGTAGAGACTGAGGGAAGGGGGGGACAATGTGTACAATTCTTTAAAGGAGAGAGGACATAATCAAAGTGTTTTGATCAAAACATATTGGATCCTGGGTTTCATTAAACAATTTCATTGACTGGGTAGTTCACAGTCAATCATTGTATCCAATTCAGGTCAACAGATTCCTGCTCAGGAAGGATCTGAGTGATCTTTAGGGTGTGGAGTACAGACTTATTGATGTGGTGCACTGAAGAAGAAAATGCAGTCACTGGATTGATTTGGAAAAAATGCTATTTTCTTTGAAGAAATCAAGTTTAATATATCTTGATAGATTGAAATGGATAAGATTATAACACATCTAGATAGAGCAGACAATGAAATAAATTGCTTTTGATAGGTGATGGCTCAAAATTTAAGTTTAGATATAACGTTTTGAGAAAGTGGGAGATGAACAAGTGTTCCCGCTGACTGTATTGGCTGGAAATAAGCAGAACATGCTGCGTAGTCTGGTGGTGCAAGTAGGGATGATCAACGATTAACAAATACGATTATATCAGATCTGAGGGAAATAAACTTTCAGGGTTTTGCGGACAGTTGGAGAATGAGAATAAGGGATTCTGCTACAGAGAGCCAGCTTGGATTTGATGGGCCCCTTTCTGTGCCATAACACTTGTTTTTGTATTTGCTTAACTTGTTCTGGTTATTTGTCTTCAGGGGTTAAATTATCATTAAGGTAAATCTGCTCTGTCTTCATGCTCAAACCAACACAGGTTGTCCTTCCACTGCAGGAGATAATGTTTACTGCTTTATACTTGGTTCTGGGGAGTCCCCAGTTAGAGTACCCAGAACTGAAAATCTGCTCCAGGGTGTTTTAACCAGGATTGTGAATATCTTGGAACATCTAGTGCCACACCAATACCTGAAATGCTTTCCGACTGACTGACTAAATGAAATATGTTCCTTCCACAGCATGTTGCTGGCTGGAGTTCTGTGGTCAGTGTTGTTCCACAACGATCAGAATTGGAACATCTATTGTCTGTAACATATTAGCATGGAAATGTAAACGATTTAATTGGCAAGTTTCTAGATCGTACACATTGATGAAGTTGTGAATCGTCAAGAATGTTGTCCAAGGATACAGCAAGAAAGAGATAAGTTGGAAAACCCATACGAAGATAGATTTTAATCCAGACAAGTGTGAGGTGATGTATTTTGGAAGGCTCATTGCAAGAGGAATGTATTCACTAAACCGAAGGGCTCTCAGCAGCATTGATGTACACAGGGATCTTCAGGGGCAAGTTCAGAGCTCCCTGAAAGTGGTGAAGGATCTGTATGGCATACTTGCCTTCATTTGTCCGGGACTGAATATAAAACTGTCATTAGGCCACCTTTGGAGTATTGTGTGCTGTTTTGATCACCACATAAAAAGGAGGATGTTGAGGCTTTGGACAGCGTGAAAACAGGTTTACCAGGATGTTGCCTGGATTGGGAGAGATTGGAAAGACTTGGATTTTTGTCTTGGGAAAGTCAGGGGCTGTGGGTGATCTGAAAGGTTCCGACAGAGTGAATAATCTGAATCTTTTTCCAAGGTGAAAATGGCAAATTCTAGAGGCCATAAATTTAAGGGGAGAGGGGGCAAGTTTAAAGGAAATGAAATCCAATCCACAACAATTGAAATTTAACCAATAAATTTAAATTATGTCCGAGATACCAATACACAATTGAGTTTATTTTATTGCCAACATCCAACCAAAGAGCTGTCACAGGCTTCAAAAGAATAGAGATGCCATCACAATCACAACGCGGGAGAAATAGACAGACACATATAAGGAGAGAGAGAACACAGCGAGGGAAACAGAATGACAGTCAGTAAAACAGAGAAAGGAAACAAAACAAGAAACAAAGTCACATGGACAGGGAGAATGGGCGATAGTAAGTTCAGGGAAAGAAACAGAAGACAGAGAAAAGGAAAATACAAGGAAACAGACAGTGTGAGAGAAATAGTGAGATACAAAGCACACAGTGAGCTGAGGATGGGGAATGGGAGGTGCTGGGGTTGAGAACCAGAGAGATCTCGGAGTGAGCTGGGGGGAGGAAGATGAGGATTTACTATGAGCTGTACCAAGGTGTACAGGCAGATCATAATAAGCAAGGATGTGCAGAACAATGGCTATAAAACATGTCTGAGAGGCATGCAGGTTACGCTGCACAGGGCGTGCGCGAGGCGAGATCAACATGAGCAAGATCAGCATTATCTGAGATTAGAGAGTACATTCATCAGTCTAATAACAGTCAGGAAGAAACTTTTAATGAACCAGCTGCTCTGTGTTTTCAAGCTTCCATATCTTTTAGCCTGATGGAAGAGGTTGTGGGAGAACATTACTGGGGTGTGATTTGTCTTTGATAATGTTAGAACAAAACATTCTAGCACAGAAACAGGCCATTCGATGGTCCAAGCCTGCGCCGATCCAAATCTTCTATCTAAACCTGTCGCCTATTTTCTAAGGATCTGTATCTATTTGCTCCCTTCTCAATCATGTATCTTTCCAGAAACATCTTAAATGGAATCACTGGTCACAGTTCACCATTTTGAGAAACTCCCTCCCCCTACTATTCTCGGTCTCATGTTGCCCAGCCAGTTCGTTATCCACGTAGCTAGCGCACCATGTGACTTCACTTTCTCCATAGCCCGACCGTGGGGAAACATACCAAACGCCTTCCTGAAGTCTATGTACATTACATCTACAGTCTCTCCCTCATCAATCAACTTTGTCACTTCCTCAAAGAATTGTATTGAGTTGGTAAGACATGACCTTCCCTGCACAAAACCATGTTGCCTATCACTGATAAGACTATTTTCGTCCAAATGAGAGTAGATCCTATCACTCAGGATCTTCTCTTGCAGATTCCCTACCCCTGACATCAGTCTCACCGGTCTATAAATGACTGGATTATCCCTACTACCTTTCTTAAACAAGGGGATTAACAATTGTCCAGTCTTCCGGGACCTCAGCCGTGTTCAAGGATGTTCCAAAGATATCAGTTAATGCCTCAGCTATTTCCGATCTCCCTTCCCTCATTAATCTGGGGTAGATGTTGGCAGCCTTTCTGCAGCAACGAGCCATGTAGATGGAATCAATGGTTGGGATGTTAGATTCCGTGTTGGTCAGAGCTGTGCACCCAACCTTCTGTAGTTTCTCACGGTCCTGAGTAGAGCAGTTGCCGTACCAGGACAGTACGCTCTCAGTGGTGTATCTGTAGAAGTAGCGCATGCTGAATTTCTTGTATCACCTCAGGAAGGAGAGGAATTGTTGAACCTTCCCGACCGTCGGACCTATGTGAGAAGTTCAGGACAGGTTGTGAGTTATCATCACTCCGAGGCAATTGATGCTCTGCACTCCCTCAAACGGTTGATGTAGATGGAGTATGTTCCCCTCCTTTCTTCTTAAAGTCATTGATCAGTCCTTTACATTTGCCAGATTAGAGAGAGAGGTCATTATCAACAGATCATGCCACCAAGCTCTCTATCGTTTTTCTAGATTCTGACGCGTTATTGTTTAATATATGTACTGCTATCCTGATGTCATCATCGAACTTCTAGCTGGCGTTGCTTGGAATTTAGAAACTCAGCCGTGGTTGTACAGGGAGTATGTAGGGGGCTGAGGACACAGCCGTGGTTGCACAGGGAGGACATTAGGGGGTTGAGGACACAACCGTGGGAGTACAGGGAGAACAGTCGGGGCTGCAGAAACAACCGTAGTTGTACAGGGATTACAGTGGTTGGCTGAGGGCATAGCCGTGGGTGTACAGGGAACACACTAAAGGGCTGAGGTCACAGCCGTGGGTGTACATGGAATACAGTAAGGGGCTGAAGGCACAGACGTGGGTGTGCGGGGAGGACAGTGGGGGGCTGAGGACACAGCCGTGGGTGTACAGGGCATACAGTAAGGTGCTGAGGGCACAGCTGTGCGTGTAGAGGAGGACAGTAGTGGGCTGAGGATACAGCCGTGGGTGTACAGGGAGTATTGTCGGGTGTTGAGAACACATCCTTCAGCAGCTTTCGGGATGATTGATATTGTGGAGGAGGTGATTTTACCGATCTTCACGATTGTGGGTCAAAAGCCTGAGCAGCCAGTTGCAGAGGATCGAACCGAGACCAAGGTGGCTGAGTTTTGTGATGAGTCTGTAAGGGATAATGATTTTGAAGGTAGAGCTTTTGTCAATGAGCAAGCGTCTGGTGTAGGTGTCCTAGTTGTCCAGATGTTCCAGGGATGCGTGCAGGCTCGGGTATGGCATCTGTTGTGAACCCGTTACATCAGTCGGCAAATTATAGGGCAGCAGGTCAGGCTGGGAGACTGGAGTTGGTGTAGGCCATAAACCAGCCTCTCAAAGCACTTCATCGTCGATAAGGACACGTTCCATGTGCTTTCTCACTTACGAGGATGATGATGGACTTCTTGAATCAGATTTGGATTTCTGCTTCTGGAGGGAGAGTCTGAAGTAGTATGTGAATACCTCTGCTCGTTGGTACAAACAGGATCTGAGTGCTCAGCCGGGAACACTCTCCAGGCCCATCACTTTCTTTGATTTGACTCACTGAAAGACTGACCATGCCTGCAGCGGTGACAACAGACACAGGTACATCTGGGGCTTTCTCGGCAGGTGTCAACTCTCAGTGACAGTCACACAGTCATTTATGATCCACCACCCACCTCCCTCTGTCGTCTTCAACACACAATGCCATTGGTTGGTGTGAGCACCACACAGTCAGCATTGAGACAGATTGTCTTCAATAGACTGGGATCATGCGCCATCAAGTTCTGCATCACCATAATGGGGTAAATTCACAATAACATGGTTGACAGAGTGCCAGTGCCAGTAGTGCAAGGAGTGAAGACTTTGCCGGTGTAATTCCAGTCAAGCCACTGCTTAAACCTAAATGGAGTCAGGCATCTTGAGCGTTGTGCCTTTTCAATGGTGGACAGTCCTGCGGTAGTCAGAAAGTGCCATTTACGTGAACCATCTGACGTGATGGCAGTTTTGCTAGGTTTGCAGATGATACAATGATGATTGGATGGGCAGGTGATATTGAGGAAGTGGGAAGGCTGCAGAAAGACTTGGACAGTTTAGGACACTGGAAAAACACATGGCTGATGGAACACAATATGGGAACTTGTGAGATTATGCACTTCAGTAAGCGGAATACAGGCAGGCACTATGTTCTAAAAGGCTTCATGAAATCTGAAGCACAAAAGCAGTTTGGAGTCATCGCCCTCTCTTACGTTTAATGCACGGGTTCAGTTGGCAGTTAGGAAAGCAAATGCAATGTTAGCATTCATTTCAAGAGAGTGAGAATACAAAAGCGAAGGCATACTGATGATAATGTAATGGACTATAGTCAGACGGCATTTGGATTATTGTGAGCTGTTCTGGGGAAGGATCTACGGTTGTTGGACATGATTTATCCTGGGAATGATGACTTGTCATATGAGCGACAGTTGAGGACTCTGTGTCTGTACTCAATGGAATTTAGAAGAATGGGGGGTGGGGGGGGCGCATCTGATTGAAACTGACCGACTACTGCAAAGATTGATACAGTTCGAGTATAGAAGATTTTTCCAGTCGTCTTAGTGACTAAGTCAAAATGGAACAGTTTCAGAGTGAAGAGATAGGCTGAATAGCCTAAATCTATTGCTATATCTCATGCCCTGATGGACATACAGTCTATTATTCAGTGCAGAGTTGAAAGTCTCAGACCTGCACTTGTAACCCTTGTATCTGGACGTTGATTTGACTTCACTTTCTGGTCAATGGTAACCCCTGTAACACGGACGGTGGGTGAATTCAGTGCGAGTCAGTAGCGCAGTAATATGTTGAATATAAGCTGCTATCTGTGAGTCTCATCTGGCGGGAGTACATTGTCTCTACGATGATTGTCATTTTCAGTTTGGTATCTTTGAAGGATCGATCCTGTTACGCTAATATTGTTGAATTTAACAAAACGGGTGCAATTTATCACAGCGCTCAGCAACAATACGTCATGGAACACTGAACACCTTTCTAATAACAGAATGGTCTAAAATGTTCATCATCAGAAACACTGCTCTCCTTCTCATGTTCAAATCAGACTGCTTGTCTCATCAAGGCGCTTAACTTGGAACTTTTTACTTTTTTTTCGGATATGAGAATCGCTGGATGTGCCCACCATTTCTTGTCCGTCCCTAGTTGTCCCCTTGAGAACGTGGTGCTGAGCTGCCTTCTTGTACCGCTGCAGTCCACCGCTGTGCTTTGACCCACAATGCTATGAGGGAGGGAATTACAGGGTTTTGACCCAGCAACAGTAAAAGAATTGTGATATATTTCCAACTCAGGATGTTGACTGGTTTGGAGGGGAGTTTGAATGTGGTGGTGTTCGCAAAAACCTGCTGCTCTTGTCATTCTAGATGAAAGTGCTTGTAGGATTAGAAAGTACTGTCTGAGGATCTTTGAAGAATTTCTGCAGTGCATCTTGTAGATAGTACACACTGCTGCTACTAAGCGCTGGTCGTGAAGGCAATAAATGCTTGTGGATGTGGTGCCAATCAAATGGACTGCTTTGTCCTGGATGGTGTCAACCTTCTTTAGTGTCATTGTGGCTGCACTCAATCAGGCAAGTGGGGAGTATTCCATCTCACTCCTGACTTGTGCCTTGTAGATGGTGAACATGCTTTGGGAAGACAGGAGGTGAGTTACTCACGCAGTATTCCTAGCCTCTGATCGGCTCTTATATTTATGTGGCCAGTCCAGTTGAAGTTCTGGTCAATGGTAACCCCAAGTGTATTGGTAGGGGGTGTGGAGTGGGGAATGTAGTGACAAATATGCTGCTGAATACCAAGTGTTTATATTGTTTCTTACTGGTGATGGTCATTGTCTGACATTTGTGCGACACGAATGTTACTTGCCACTTATCAGCTCATGTCTGGAGATTGTCCAGATCTTGTTGCATTTAGGCATGGACCGCTTCAATATCTGAGCATTAGCGAATGGTGCTGAACATTGTGGAGTCATCATCGATAATCCACATTCTGACCTTATGATGGAGAGAAGGTCATTGATGAAGCCACTGAAGATGTTGGGACCTAGGTTTCATCCGGAGGGCCACTGAAGATTTTACGTAGCATGGTGATGAAACGTCTGTAAATGAACATTCCAGTTCATGGAGCAAACCTACATCCACATTATCCTGAGGGACTACTGCAGAGATGTTCTGGAACTGAGATGACTGACCTTCACCAACAATGACCGTTTTCCTATCTGTCAGTTATGACTCCAATAACAAGTGTTGGCCCGTGATGCCCTTTTTGCTGGGGTTCCTTGATGCCACATTTGAAAGAATGCAGCCTTGATGTCAAGGGCTAGAATTCAGTTCCTTTTTCTCTGTTTGAACAAAGGCTGTGGTTAGGTCAGGAGCTGAGTGTCTCTGGCAAAACCCAAAAGGGGCGTCACTGAGCAGGTTATTGCTGAGCAGGTGCTGCTTGATAACACTATTGATGACAATTTCCATCACTTTACTGATGGTGGAGAGTACATTGATGAGGCGTATTTGGCCAGGTTGAATTTGTCCTGCGTTTTATGTACAGAAAATACTTGAGCAGTTTTTTTTCCCATTGTCAGTTTGTAACTGTACTGGAACAGCTTGCCTAGGGAAGCGGGAAGTTCTGGAGTACAAGTCTTCAGGACTATTGCCGGCATGTTATCAGGGGTTGTAGCCTTTGCAGTATCCAGTACCTTCAATCGTTTCTTGACATCAGTCAATCGAATTTGCTGAAGACTGCTATCTGTAATGATGGCGACCACAGGAGGAGGCCGAAATGGACCATTCACTCGAAACTTCTGACTGAAGATTTCTGCGAAAGCTTCAGCCTTACCTTTTGCACTGATGTGCTGGGCTCTTCCATCATTGAGGTCGGGAATATTTGTGGAGACTCCAGTGAGTTGTTTAATCGTCCAACACCATCCACGATCGGATTAGGGGCACTGCAGAGCTTAAATCTGATGCATTCGTTGTGGGATAGCTCAGTTCTGTCTGTCCCTTGCTGTTTATGCTATTTGGCACACAAGTATTTCTGTTTGGAAGCTTCAGCAGATTAACACTTTATCTTTGTATATTCCTGGTTCTGCTCCTGGCATGCCCTCATGCACTCTCCATTGAACCAGAGTTGATCCTCTGGCTTGATGGTAATGGTTGAGTTGGGGATATTTTGGGCCGTGACATTAGAGATAGTGCTTGAGTACATTTCTGGTTGTATTGATGGTCTACTGTGTCTTATGGATGCTCAATCTTGAATTACTAGATCTCTTCGAAGTCTGTACCATTTAGGATGGTGATAGTGCCACACAACACAAAAGAGTTTATTTTGAATGTCACCGTGAGACTTTTACCGATACTGTCATGGACAGATATATCCACAGTTGGTAGATTGGTAAGGATGAGGTCATATATGATTTTTTTCCCTCTAGTTCTTTCCCTCACAATCTGCTGCAGACCCAATCTAGTAGCTATGTCCTTTTTGGACCCGTCCAGCCTGATCAGTACTTACTGCTGCCGAACCATTCTTGGTGGTCGACTTTGAAATCTCCCAGTCAGAATACACTTTATGCCCTTGCCACAGTCAGTTCTTTCTCCAAGTGTTGTTTAACATAGTGGAGTAGTGATTCATATGAGGAACTATGTTACCTGGTAATCAGTAAGAGACATCGTTGTCCATGTTTAATCTGAAGCCATGGGACTTCATTGGCTCTGGAGTCAATTTTGGAGACTCCCAGAGCAACAACCTATCTTTGGTACCTCACTGAGCTGCCCCCTCTGCTGGATAGGTCCTGCCTTTGAGGCAGGACATATCCAGGGATGGTGATGGTGGTGTCTGGGTTATTTCTGTCAGGTATGATTCCGTGAGTATGACTATGTCGGGCTGTTGCTTGAATAGTCTGTAAGGCAGTTGTCCCAGTTATGGCACTACCCATTAGATGATAGTAAGGAAGACTTTGGAGGTTCTACAGTGATGTTTCTAATGTTGATTTTTCCGGTGCAGGGTTTGATGCCAGGTGGTCCAGCCGGTTCATTTCTTTGAAACTTTGTAACGATTGGTACAACTGAATGACTCACTAGACCATTTCAGGGGGCGATTGAGAGTCAATGACATTGCTGTGGGTATGGAATTGCATGTCAGCTTGTCCAGGTGAGGATAGGAGATTCCTTCATTGAAGGATATTAGTGATCCAGATGGATTTTTCTGAAAATCGGGAATGATTTCATTCTCATAGGTAGATTCATAATTCCAGGGATATTGAACTGAATTTCCCCCATCTGTAGTGGCGGGATTCGAACTTGGGTCCAAAGAACAGGAGCTGATTTTCTGGATTGATAATTTATCGGTAAGACCATCAAGCCTACATTGAAGCACATGATGTTCTCAACTGCCATTTCTTGTGTTGCCCTGTTTTTCATTAATTGCTTATGTTATTCTGTAATCTCATCCTTCATTAAATCCTGATTGAAATACACAGTCATGAACGTCCTCTCGACTGCTTGAATTTCATTTAATCCGTTTCGTTTGGACAGACATTTCAAGGTAGCTACCCATCGGAAAATACCAGGAAGTAAGAATGGCTGACTGTGCACTGTACGTGTCACCAGACCAGCGTGTCTGTCCAGGCACATAAAGTATTTATCGTGGGTCAGAGAACCTCCGAATTATTAGAGCACAGATGGAGGCCATTCAGCCCATCGAGGAGTCACAAGCTCTCCAACTGAACAAACGGAGATAGATGATGTGTGAGAGAAATAAACAGAGAGAAAGAAAGTGAAAGGAGATAAACTGAGAGAGGATAGAAAGGGGAGTGACTGGCTGAGTGGAAAAAGGTGTTAGATGATGGTGAAGTTAGATAGATCAGGAGACCGCATTAGAGTATATAAATATGCACAGACAGTAATTAGAAGTTTTATTTAGAAATTACTCTGGACGCCATACCATGTGAGTACTGTGCTGATATTGGCTGCCATCCCAGAGTATTTATTTCCAATAATATCACAGAATTTACTGACAGATAAACAGAACCAACAAGGTCAATAGATTGGTTCTATGCAAGAAGCAGAGTTTTTAAATAGACTGTGCCAAGAGCAGCAGGAAATGATGACTCCCCCCCTCCCCCCCAAACGGTGTGAGAGACCACACAGTTTGAGAGGCCGGAGAATCACAGTGAGGAGGATCACTGACAGAGGGGAAATCAGCACCTCAGCTGTGGGTGAAATAATTATTGATAAAGTTTGAACACACTTACCTAGTTTTGAAATCCACATTTCAATTTATATAGCACAGTATCAGGAGTGCATTTTAACAACCTTATCTCTTTGTACTTTGCATATATTGGTATGTGCAGAAAATCATTTTGTTTCTGGATTTTATATTGCACGAATACATTTCATTAATATTGTCTCTGCCAGTTCCTCATTGTAAATGTATCCTGGAATCTGTTCTTCATATGAGTTATAAAGAGTAACGTTCCAATACTGGTGACGTGAGAACATCACTGTTCCTCCACCCACTCTAAACAACCATGTCACCCAGTCCTCTCCATCTTCTATCTTTCCCCAATGTCATAATCACAATGTAAGTGAAGTCCATTAAATAACACTTCATCACAGTTCGTTAACATGGATACCATCACAACATGATCCACACCTGCCCTGTCTGATTCTGGAATAAAAATCTGAATTATGTTTGTCACGTACAATTCTCTGTTAACATATCCTTACCATTTGTTTGTTATAACCTACGTTTTCTTAGGCACATTTTGCCATCGGGTCATGGACGAAAGATGTTCTGTCAATGTTTTACAGATATTGCAATGATTGATCTGTAGTTACAGGACTTATTTCTCTATTTATGAACAGAGAAGCATGTTAATGCTCCGTTAAACACTATTTCTTCCATTACTTCCATATACAAGGCAGACTGAATGATTACACACAATCAATCTGCCATCTTCAACATTCCTTCCTTCAGTCACACTCACATATCACATCCAGAATGCACAAATGTTCAAAATTATTTTGAACTTTAATAAAACAGTATTGAATTCAAATCGGTTAACTGGAGCAATTTGTTCAGCGATTGTGATTATGTCAGTCTCCATGGATCCTAAGCGTCCCTGGAGAGTTTCTCTCTTCTATCAATAAGGGAATGCTTTCAGGTTTTTATCCCATAGTATGAGTGGGAGCATCACCCACACCAGTGGAATCAGCAACTCCAGAGAGAGGTGGAGGAGAGATCAGTCTGTGAGAACATTAGACTGCAATGTTCCAGCAATGGGCAGGAGTTTATCCTATGGTAGTTACTGGCTTTCCCAGCCTTGGATATAATTAGCATATCGAGTTGAAGATGTACTGCTGGTTATTCAGCTGGTTACTATCCTATTCTTGCTATAGTTGGGTGTTCCTGGTAAGTCACTCAGTCTGTCGATTGAACTGCATTTATACTGATGATATGTAAATTTTGGAAAGGTGCAAGTCAACTCTTTCAGTTCCAATCAAAGATTCCTTTCATTAGAAATAATAACTAGCAAATTATTATTTACAAATAACTCCCCAATTTGCGAGGATGAAACACACTGTTCTGAACCATCTTGATACATTTTCTCCTGCAAAGTTTACATCTCCATATCCTCCCCACATACCAATCCTGTCCAGAACAAACATTAAGACGTCCCAGTCTCCTCTTCAGCCGCAGTGCAACTCCTGAATAAACCATTGTTTGCGCCTTTGTTAATTCTGGATACATGTTTCAAGTCCCTTCTTACAACGTGTCCATTGCAAAATAATTGAACTTGAGATGTTTAACTTGTTCTCTGTACAGAATCTGAAAGATGGGAAGATAGTGTATGGTGGTCACGTGATTGGCTCGTAATCCAGATGCAAAGAATAATAATCTGTTGATATCGGCTTGCCTGATGCACATTTAAGAAGGCAGTGGTTTCGTACTTCCCTGGTCAGGTCTCTGTTTAAATGCAAATTCACAGCAGTTTGTTTTACTCTTTACTGTCCTGTGGAACAGCTGAACCAGCCACTCAGTTCAAGATCGATATAACATGCTGGCCTGACCAGGGCTGCACACATGGCGTGAGGGAAAACCAAAAGTGAAGGCAAATTCCTTCCTTTGCCTATTTCCCATAATCCAACAGCTGATTTCCATTCAAGTAGGTGACCATTCACTGTTTGCGGTGCATTCTTTGTCATTGAGTCTCTCACCGAGAGTGATATCCATCTCGATAGACACCTCTAGTGCTGGCTTTATTGATGCTCACCTGCAGATGTAAGGATGTTTTACATTCCACATCAGTGGCAAAGGATTGTAAACGAATGGTTTCCTTTGTCGCAATGAAGGAAATGGAGCCAGCTAAGTGAGGGAAAGGATTTATTGCGATCAAACCTGAGAGTGTTGTTGAGACAGTATTTGGGGCATTGTGGACAGATTTTCTCTCCTTTATAAGAAGTGATCTCCTTACCACAGAGAGTGTGAAAAGAAGTTCCACCAGATTAATCTCTGGGATAATGGCATCATAAGGAATGAGTAAAGTTTGATCTGGGGTGCTTTCAGAGAATAAGAGGTGATTGCATTGAACACTGAGGGGGGAGGGACAATCACTCCTTATTTTCTAAACAGATAATGATAAATTCCATGTCTGCTGTTTCACTCAGGATGCATGATTCTGGATAATTTTAGTGCCTCTGAGGACGTTACGCCCACCACCCCAACCTCCACTCCCCAAGATGACTGAGAGAGACAGAAAGGTCCAGGTTTTGAATAAACTATCACCACATTAATATAGTGCAGTTGTTGTGTGATCCTGCACTGAATGTCATATTATCCACCACCCTGACAGCAGCCACAATACATTCGTTCTAAAACAGTTAACTATTCCCACCAGCTTCTGACATTCATGAAGTACATGAATCTATCTACTCAGAGACGTCTATAAGACACAGGAGCAGAAATTAGGCTAGTTAGCCTGTTGAGTCTGCCCATCATTCAATCATCACTGATAGGTTTCTCAAATCGATTCTCTAGCCTTCTCCTCGTAATTTTTCATCCCCTGGATAATCAAGAACCTATCTAAAGCCGTCTCAAATAGACTTAATGACCTGGCCCCCATTGCCTTCTGTGGCAATAAATTTTAAAGATTCGACATTCTCTGGTTGAATACATTTCTCCTTATCACTGTTCTAAAAGTTGTTCCCTTTCATCTAAGTCTCTGCCCTCGAGCTCTCATTCAATGGAAACATCTTACCAACATCAACTCTGTCCAGGTAATTCAGTACTCTGTGCTTCCATTACATTCCGTCTCATCCTTCTAAACTTTACCGAGGATAGACCCAGAGCCCTCAAACATTGTGGGCCCAGGAAATTATAGACCAGTTAGTCTGACCTCAGTGGTGGGAAAGATGCTGGAGTCTATTATAAAGGATGAAATTACGGCACATCTGGATAGTAGTAACAGGATAGGACCGAGTCAGCATGGATTTATGAATGAGAAATCATGCTTTACTAATCTTCTTGAATTTTTTGAGGATGTAACTCTGAAGATGGACGAGGGAGATCCAGTAGATGTCGTATACCTGGACTTTCAGAAAGCTTTTGATAAAGCCCCACACAGGAGGTTAGTGAGTAAAATTAGGGCGCATGGTATTGGGGGCAAAGTACTAGATTGGATTGAAAATTGGTTGGCAGATAGGAAACAAAGGGTAGTGATAAACGGCTCCATTTCGGAATGGCAGGCAGTGACCAGTGGGGGACCGCAGGGATCCGTGCTGGGACCGCAGCTTTTTACAATATTTGTTAATGATATAGAAGATGGTATCAGCAATAACATTAGCAAATTTGCTGATGATACAAAGCTGGGTGGCAGGGTGAAATGTGATGAGGATGTTACGAGATTACAGGGTGACCTGGACAAGTTAGGTGAGTGGGCAAATGCATGGCAGATGCAGTTTAATGTTGATAAATGTATGGTTATCCACTTTGGTGGGAAGAACAGGAAGGCAAATTACTACCTCAATGGAATCAAGTTAGGTAAAGGGGCAGTACAGAGAGATCTGGGTGTTCTTGTACACCAGTCAATGAAGGCAAGCATGCAGGTACAGCAGGTCGTGAAGAAGGCTAATAGCATGCTGGCCTTCATAACAAGAGGAATTGAGTATAGAAACAAAGAGGTGCTTCTGCCGCTGTACAGGGCCCTGATGAGACCACACCTGGAGTACTGTGTGCAGTTCTGGTCTCCAAATTTGAGGAAAGACATTCTGGCTATTGAGGGAGTGCAGCGTAGGTTCACGAGGTCTATTCCTGGAATGGCTGGATTACCTTACACTGAAAGACTGAAGCGATTGGGCTTGTATACCCTTGAGTTTAGAAGACTGTGAGGGGATCTGATGGAGACATATAAGATTATGAAAGGATTGGACACTCTGGCAGCAGGAAACATGTTTCCGCTGATGGGTGAGTGCCGAACCAGAGGACACAGCTTAAAAATACGGGGTAGGCCATTTAGGACAGAGATGAGGAGAAACTTCTTCACCCAGAGAGTGGTGGCTGTGTGGAATGCTCTGCCCCAGAGGGCAGTGGAGACCCAATCTCTGGATTCATTTCAGAAAGAGTTGGATAGAGCTCTCAAAGATAGTGGAATCAAGGGTTATGGAGATAAGGCAGGAAGAGGATACTGATTCGGAATGATCAGCCATGATCATATTGAATGGCGGTGCAGGCTCGAAGGGCTGCATGGCCTACTCCTGCACCTATTGTCTGTTGTCTCTTCCTCATACGATAACCTTTTCATTCCTATGACCATTCTCGTGAAAATATTCTGCACATGCTCCAGAGCCACAACATCCTTCCTGAGATATGGGGCTCAAAAATTCTCACAATACTCCAAATGTGGTCTGACCAGATACTTATACAACCTGTTTTATATTCAATTCCTCTTGTAATAAATGCCATCAATAATAAATGCAATTGCCGTCCTGACGACTGCCTCAACCTGCAAGCTTACCTTGAGAGAACCCTGCACTAGAACTCCCAATTCCCTTTGCTCTTCAGATTTCTGAACTTTCTCCTCATTTAAAAAAAATAGACCATACCTCTATTCTTCATGCCAAAGTGCATGACTACACACTTTTCAACGTTGGAATGCAACTGTCAATCTCCTTCTTCAGCCTCTCCACCTCCTCAATACGACCAGTCCATCTACCTATCTATGTATCGTCTGCAAACTTAGCCAGAGTACACTCAGTTCGATCATCTAGATCATTAACGTAACAAGTAAAATGTTACGATTCCAACACTGAGCCTTGTAGAACACCACTTGTCACCGACTGCCATCCTGAGAAGGACTATTTTATCCCCGCTGTCTGTTTTCTGTCAGACAGGCAAAGTTCCATTCATGCCGCTACCTTACCTCTAACACCACCGGCCCTTATGATATCCAGTCATCTCCTGTGTGACACCTTGTCAAAGGCCTCCTTGAAATCCAGGTGCATAACATCCAGTGGCTGTGCTTGGTCAAACCTGCTCATTTCCTCTTCATATAATTCCAACAGATTTGTCACGCATGACCTTCGCTTGATAAAGTGATTTTGCCCTATTTTACCAAACACTTCCAAGTATTCAGAAATTTCATCCTTCACAATGGATTCCAGGATCATACCCACGACCGAAGTTAAAGCATTAATTGTGGATATGTTTTGTCTTTTTCCTCACTCCCTTGTTACAATGGGGTGTCACGTTAGTGGGTGTCCAGTGCTCTGGGATCGTTCCTTACTCTAGTGATTCCTGAAAGATCACCACTATCCCCCCACACATTCTTCAGCTATCTTCCTTCTTTCTCTGGGATGTAGTCCATCCGGTCCAGGATAATTAACCACCTGCTGGTCATTCCGTTTTTTCTAGCACGCTCTCCATGGTGGTGGCCAGCATACTCAGCTCTGGCCCCTCACTACCTTTAATGTTAAGGTATTACTCGTACCTTCCACCATGACCAAATTTTTCAGTTCCTCGGCCTATTCTTGTTCACCACTACTACCTCTCCAGAATCTTTTTCCAGCAGTCCAATGTTTACTTTTGCCTCTCTTTTGTACTTTATATATTGAAAGAAGCTCTTACAGACTTCCTTTCTATTAGTGGCTAGCTTACCCCCATATTTAATAATCTTCCTCCTTATTTTATACTGTTTGCTCTCCGTTTTGTCTTTGTAAGCTTCCCAATTCTCTGGTTTCCCACAGACACTAGCCACATTATATGCGTTCTTATTTGCTTCTATGCTGTCCCTGATTTCCCTAGTCAGCTATGGTTGCCTCATCCTCTCTCTATCATGCCTCTTTTTCCTCAGAATAAATCTCTGGTGCATCCTGAATTAGTCCAAAAATCTCCTGTCATTACTTGTCCACGGTCTTTCCTTCTGGGCCTGTCTCCCAGTTAATTCTACCCAGCTCCTCTCTCATGCCTCTGTAATTGCCTTTATTCACCTGTAATACCATTACCTCTGATTCTGACTTCTCCATCTGAAATTGCAGAGTAAGTTCAATCGTATTATGATCACTGCCTCTTATGATTTCCTTTATCCAAATCTCCCCTCATCTCGTCTGCCTGCTCAAGCTGCTACAAAAAGCCATATCATAGACATTCCACAAAATCCTTTTCCTGCAAACCACTATCAAACTGAATTCCCAGTCCACCTGCATAATGAAACCCCACATGATCACTGTAACATTGCCTTTCCTACAGATCATTCTCTCTCCTGTGTATCTTGCACCCCAGTTCCTGACTACTGTTTGGCGGCCTGTACATAACTGCAACAGCATTTTTTCAGCTTTTTGATTTGCCAGTTCTACCGACACAGATTCTAGACCATCTGAGATTACTTCATTTCTTCTAATTGATTCAATTCCATTTCTTATGAATGAGACAAATCTGTCTCTCTGCCCATATGGCTATCATTTCGACAGGATGAATATCCTTGAATATTCAGCTCTCACTCCTGATCCTCTTGCAGTGATGTATGACTTCCACGTCATACATGCTAATTTGTGTATGGGGCACAAGCTTATTTGCATTATTTCTTCATTGCATTTCGATATAACAGTTCAGTTCTGTATTTACCGTCCCTCTTCTCATTGTCATTTGCTTGTCCAGCCATTGGTACCTACATGAACCCAGGCCACTGACTCATTCCCCTCCCACTCCAAGTTCTTCTGCACCCCAGATGAAATATACCAAACCCAAGCACCAGGTAGGCAGCACAATCTTCAGGACTCTCATTCCTGGCCACAGAGAATATTCAAGGTTTGTGAGAAGATTTGTAGCTCGTGTGCTCGTTGTTGTGGTTCTGTTTGCCGAGCTGGGAATTTGTGTTGCAGACGTTTCGTCCCCTGTCCAGGTGTCATCCTCAGTGCTTGGGAGCCTCCTGTGAAGCGCTTCTGTGATCTTTCCTCCGGCATTTATAGTGATTTGTATCTGCCGCTTCCGGTTGTCAGTTCCAGCTGTCCGTTGCAATGGCCGGTATATTGGATCCAGGTCGATGTGCTTATTGATTGACTCTGTGGATGAGTGCCATGCATCTCGGAATTCCATGCATCTACATGTCTGGACGCAAAGCAGAAGTGGTAACGCAAAGATTAGAACAAACAGTCTTACCGCAAATTCAACCCAAATTCTGGGTCAGATATGTGGATGAAACCTTTGTAATCATTAAAAACACAGAAATAGAGAACACACACCGGATCATCAACACCACACTCACAGGAATCCGATTCACTAGAGAGGAAGAAAAGGACAACCAACTCCCATTCCTAGATGCGATGGTACAGAAACACCTAACGGAGAATTCGCCACAAATGTATACAGGAAACCCACACACACACAGACCAAGTCCTGAACTACGAAAGCAACCACCCCAACACACACAAAAGAAGTTGCATCAAGACACCTTTCAAAAGGGCCACAACACACTGCAGTACACCAGAACTGCAAAAAGAGGAAGAAGAACACCTATACAATGTATTCCCCATAAACGGATACCCACGCAATTTCATCAACAGATGCCTAAGGAAAAGACAACGGAACGAGGACATGCCACAACCCAAAGGACGAGCCACACTACCATACATCAAGAGCATTTCTGAACTGACAGCCAGACTACTGCGACCACTAGGACTCATAACAGCACACAAACCAACAGCCACTCTCAGACAACAACTCACCAGAACGAAGGACCCGATACCCAGCATGAGCAAAACCAATGTAGTGTGCAATATCCCATGCAAGGACTGCACAAAATACCACATAGGACAAACAGGAAGACAGCTAACGATCCGCATCCATGAACACCAACTAGCCACGATACGACACGACCAGCTATCCTTAGTAGCCACACACGCAGATGACAAGCAACATGAGTTCGACTGGGACAACACTACTATTATAGGACAAGCCAAACAGAGAACAGCCAGGGAATTCCTAGAGGCATGGCACTCACCCACAGATTCAATCAATAAGTACATCGACCTGGACCCAATATACCGGCCACTACAGCGGACAGCCGGAACTGACAACCAGAAGCGGCAGATTCAAACCACTATAAATGCCGGAGGAAAGATCACAGAAGCGCTTCACAAGCGGCTCCCAAGCACTGAGGATGTCACCGAGACAGGGAACGAAACGTCTGCAACACAAATTCCCAGCTCGGCGAACAGAACCACAACAGAGAATATTATCTATGCCTCTCACTATACTACCCGCAATTATCCATAATTGAGCAGCACAGTGAAACAGCAATGCTGCCTCACAGTGATAGGGATTCGTGTTCAATTCCAATCTCTGGAAACTGTCTGTGTGGAATTGGTACATTCTTCCCGTGTCTGCATTGGGAGCATAAACTCTTTTCTCTCTCCACAGTATGTCTCTGTATTTGTTTCGGATTTTTACAATCTACCGTATTTTTTCTTTTATTTGATGGAGAAATGCTGTAAATGTAACAGTTTTTTGGAAAAGCAGCCGTGGTTCGCGGATTCCCCTGGGTGTTTAGGAATGTTGACCGGCCATTTGTCTGAGTGCAGTGTCCCAGGATACTCATTCCATCTCTTTTAGTCCCTCAGTCCATCGTCACTGCATGCAGCCTTTCCTTTGCCACCCCTGGGACTCCCCACACCCCATTGCCTGGCACTGGATACTCCCTTCGCAGGACTGTGCACACAACGACACTGGGCACTTTCTCACCCGCCGGGGATGCTGGGTAAAGACGCTGCCATTGAAAGTAAGAGAATAACTACAATCCAATTTAATATCAAAGCAGAGTAAACAGGCTGAATGACATCATATGCTCTGACATTGTGCAGTCTTCTGTTTATCCTCGTCAATCTGCAAATAAATGGTCCATATGCCTACCTTGTCAATCAGATTTGGTGGAGGTGATATATATCAGATCCTCAGGCCATTGGACTGAGTCCGTGGGCTCCACTTTCCTGGTTAATGAGGTCACACTTACGTTTTTATTGTCACGTCTATCCACTTTATAGAAAAGGCCTTGCTGGAGTAGTGCTGAATTTTGGAGACGCTAGAATATGTCACTTGTGAGTGAGATTAGGAATAGGAAGGTAGAACAGTTAAATACACGGCCAAAGAGCTGGAAGCACTTCTGATATGTTGATCATAGGGATTCCCTACTCGGTAGGATATACCCAAGGAGGACGGGATGGACCTGAACTGGCAGCAATATCTGATATGTGGATCATTGGGATTCCCGGGTTAGTAGGACATACACAAGAAGGACGGGATGGACCTGAACTGGCAGCAATCGCCGATATGTGGATCATTAGGATTCCCAGGTCGGTAGGACCTACACAAGAAGAACAGAATGGATCTGTACTGGCGGCAATCTCCTGGCAGGCAGGTTTGCTATTGTCACTCAGGAGGGTTTAAAATAGTGTGGCACTGGGGAGTGGGAATCAGAGCAGTCGGTCCACAATACAGTGACTGAGGAGGAATTGGAGACTAAAACCAGTGCAGCTAAGACCAACAACAAAGACGCAGAGGGCACTGAACACAATGGGACTGGCAACCTGAAGTGTTATTCGTTTAATGTGAGGAATCTGGCTTGTAGGGACCTGGAGATTGGATGAGCACATATAACTCCAATGTAAACATTACAGAGATTTCGTGAGAGACGGACAAGAGAACAATCAATCCAATGGGTACAGAAATACTTGGTGAATATGCAGTGAGTGGCTGGAGACAGCGGTTAAAGTGAAATAATTATCCAGCACGCTATCGAAATCGGACCATGTGTAATACAATTTACAGATTGAAGTGACAAAGGAGGAAACTGGAATTGCCTGTCTACAATATTTTCTGCTTTACTGAGAGTCTTTTGTAATCTCCTGTCACCGGAAAATAGAGCAGAAAATACTTCAGGGCATCTCAAACCAAATATCAGGTCAGTGTGTGTTGTGTTTGGCTGAAGTGTATTTATTTCAATGCAAGTATTATTATGGGTAAACAGATGAATTTAGAGCCTGAATGGGACTACGATGGGACTACGATGTTGCAAACATTATAGGGACTTGGTTGAGAAAGAGACAGGACTGGCTGCTCAACTTTCCAGGGTTTTGTTATTTTAGATGAAATAGAGGGGTAGCTAAAAGAGGCGGAGGAGTTGCATTACTAATCAGGGAGGTTGTTACATCTGCATTTACGAGGTATGGGAGGGCTCATCTACTGAGGCAACATGAAGAGAGCTCAAGGTATGATGGATGCATGTGTTAGGATTGTACTGTAGTCCCTCCAACAGCCACCGAGAGATTGAGGAACAAATATGTCGGCCGATTATGGAAACGTGTATTAAAAACAGAGTGACTTTAACATCCCCAATATTGACTGGGAATCCCTCAGAGCAAGAGGCTTAGATGGGGTAGCATTTCTTAAGTGCATCCAAGAAAGTTACTTGCAGCGGTATAGGGTTTGTCCAACTTCAGGAGGGGCCATACTGGACCTCGTATTAGAAAATGAGTCTGTCCAGGTGACTGACCATTCAGTCGAAGATCATTTTGGAAACAGTGATCATAATGCCCTCAGGTTTGAGATAGCTACGATCATGGAATAAGTCAGGACCTTGTGGAAGTTAATAAATTGGTGGAAGGCAAATCCGCATCAGGCAGAAGCGAGGGGCTGTTAATTGGGAGGAGCTGCTATCAGGCAAATTCACATTTTGCATGGTGGAACTGTTTATTAAATCCTAATTTCACTAACGTCTGGTGAATGTCCTCCCAACTGCTCGAATGTCAATCTATTTTGTTTGACTAGATATTTACAGGACATTGCATGTCAGAAAACAGGAAGAGATAATGGATGATTGCGTACTGTTTCCTTCGCAGGACCAGCTTGTTTCGCCAGGCACTGGAAGTCTTTATTGTGTGTCAGAGACCTTCAGGATTAATATGGCACAGATGGAGGCAATGTAGCCTTTCATACATCCACAAGCTCTCCAACTGCACTATCCGAAAGCAGACAGAGTTATTAGAGATACAGAAAGAGAGAGAGAGACAGAGAGAGAGAGAGAGAGAGAGAGAATGAAACAGAAAGAAAGAATATGAAGGGAGATCAACAGCGTGGATAGAAAGCGTGGACTGAGTGGGAGAAACTGGTGTTAGAAGAGAGTGAAGCTGGATACATCAGGGGACACCATGTGGAAAATCGACAGAAGATAGAAATTTTATTTTGATATTCCCCTGGACTGAAGTCCTTTGTCTGGTGCCATACACTGTGAACACTGTGCTGATATTGGCTGTCATCCCAGATCATTTATCTCCAATAACATCACAGAGCTAGGTTACTGACAGTTAAACGGAATCCAATAGACCAATTGAATGGTTCCAGGGAGAAGGTAGATTAACTTCAACAGACTGGGCGAACAGCAGCAGGAACTGATGTGTGGGACTGGGCCAGAGAATCTCAGTGACAAAGGGGAAATCAACATCTGAGCTGAGGGCCGAATAATGATTGATAACGTTTGCACAGCACTTCCATGGTTTTGTAACTCACGTTTCAATTTATATAGCTCAAGGTCATGAGTGTATTTTAACAATCATATCTGTTTGTACTTTCCATATTTTGGAATGTACGACAAGTCATTTTGACACTGTATTTTGTGTTGCATAAGCATATTGTATTACTGGGGAAGAAGGGACCTGTTCTAATGGTATGGTCTTCATCTGAATAATGATGGTACCAGAGTCCTAACAAATCACATAACTAGGGCTTCGGTCAGATCTTTCAACAAATGTTTAGGTTTGGGTGGGGTTTCAGTTATAGGGGAAATTAGAAATCTCGAATTCAAAGTGGAGGTAAGAGTGCAGAACGCAGCGGAGTTTATTAAAATCTCCAGGACAGGCACAAATAGGACAGAGTGTAAACAATCAAACTTCAAGCAAACTGGACAGACAAATGAAATTGAGAGAGGCACGGTTAATACAGGACTGAGAGTGTTATAGCTGAATGCATGCCGCATAAGAAATAAGGTAAATGAGCTTGTAGCGCAGATTGAAATTGGCAGAGACGTGCTGAAAGGGGATCAGGATTGACAATATTGAATGGTATGCATCCTACGAAAAGATAGGTTGGTGGGGGAAGTAAGAATGAAAATAAATCAATCATAAGAATCCTGGTCTCCTTTCTATCGGAAGAATGTTGTAAAACTTGAAAGTATTCAGAAAATATTTACAAGGATTGGACTTTTTGAGCTACATAGAGATGTTGAAGAGGCTGGGGCTGTTTGCCCTGGATCATCAGAGGCTGAGAGGTGACCTTATAGCGGTTTAGAAAATCACAAGGGGCATGCATGGGATAAATAGACAAAGTATTTTCCCTGGGGTGGGGGAGAACTAGAGGGCATAGGTTTCGGTTGAGAAGAGAAAGATTTAAAAGGGACCAAAAGATCAAGTTTTGCATGCACAGGGTGGTGTGTGTATGGAAACAACTTTAGGAGGAAGTGGTGGACACTGGTCCGATTACAATATTTAAAAGGAATCTGGATGGGCTTGTAAATAGGAGGGGTACGAAGGATATAGGCCAAATGCTGGCAAATGGGACTAGATTAGTTTGGGTAACCTGGTCGGCATGGACGAGTTGGACCAAAGGATCTGTTTCCATCTCTCTGACTGTACAACTTTCTGTACATAAAGTATGAGATAAAGTAGCGTCAGATGGCACAAAATCAGTGTGGGTAGAATTGAGTATCCCCAAAGTTTGAATAAAGAAACATAGATGGCGTTCTGTTCAGGATTCCAAAAAGTAGCCAGGAGCTGCGGCACAATACACATCAGGAGATAGAAAGGATGCATAGAAAAGGCAAAGTACAGTAGTCATGGGGGATTTCAATACACGGGGGGACTGGGAAAATTAGGTTGGTAGTGGATCGCAAGAAAAAATTTGTGGAGTATCGATAGGGCTTTTTGGAGCAGCTTGTGGTGGAGCCCACTCAGGAACAGGCAATACTGGGTTTAGTGATGTGCAATGAGGCAGACTATTTAAGAGAACTTAAAGTGAAGGAACGCGAAGGAAGCAGTAATCATAATATGATTGAATTTATTCTGCAATTTGAGAGGGAGAAGATAGAATCAGAGGTAATGGTATAGTTAGTGTTCCTAGTGAGTCATTCTCTTTGTCTATTAAACCGGGCTGAACTGTATTTCTGATCAAGTTAGGTAAATTTTGGAAAAGGGGAGGTCAGTGTCTTCACTTCCAATCAAAAATTCCTTTCCTGATAAATTTTACAAAGCAAATTACTATTTATAAATTGCTCACTGATATGCGAGAAGGAACCAGACTGTTCTCAAACTCCATAATCCTTCTAGCCCTGCACAGATCTACATTTCCATACCCTCCCCACTCACCAATCCTGCCCAGTACCACAATTATGATGTCCCACTCTAATCGTCAGCCTCAGTGCAACTTCTGAATAAATTTCTTTATTTGTGCCACTATGAAATCTGGATTCATCCGTTACAAGTCCCTTCTAACCACATGTCCATGACAAGAGAATTGTACTTGAGATGTTTAACTTGTTCTCTCCACAGAATCTGTCAGACAGGAAGATCATTTGTGGTGCTCAAGTCATTGACTCTTCATGTAGAGGTACAGATAATAATCTGTTGATGTCTCATGAAGCAAGTTGATGGAATTTAAAAGAAACCATCATTATTTGTAATAAACAGAAGCTCATCTGCTTGCGTCATGTCCTTTAGTGAAGGCAATAGGTTATCCTTCCTTGGTCAGGTCTCCGTGTAACTGCAAACCCACAGCAATGTGGTTTACTTTTTACTGTCCAATGGAACAGCTGAACCAGCCACTCAGTTCAAGATAGGGATACCATGCTGGTCTGACCAGGGCTTCATATGCCTCGTGAAAAAGAAGAAAAGTAAAGATGACTCCCTCCTACTTCCTGTTTCCCATATTGCTACTACTCATTTCCATAAGGTAGGCTACTATTCCTTATTTTAGGTGTATTCTATCTCATTGGGTCTGTCCCCAAGAGTGATGTCCATCTCGATAGGCACCTCTGGTGCTGGTTTTATTGGCACTGACATACAGATGTAAGGAAGATGTAAATTTCGCATCAGTGGCAATATATAGAGAATGATGCTTTTTACGACATTAGAAAGATGTGGAGACGGCGAAGTGAGGGAAAGTAATTATTGTGGTCATCCCTGAGAGTTTTGATGAGGCAGTATTTGGGGTAATGTCCACAGATTTTCTCTTCTTTATAAGGAATGATCTCCTTACCACAGAGAGAGTTCAAATGAGTTCTACAAAACTAATCCCTGGGAAGATGGTACCATGAGGAGTGAGTGAAGATTAATCTGTCGCACTGTGAGAGAATAAGATGGGATTGCATTGGAACTTCATGGGGATGGACAATCATACATGATGTTCTAAACTGACACTGATACGGTGATAGATCCCACGACCTCTTTTTTTTTTTTACTAACTTTATGAAATTCTAGATACTTTTAGTTCCTCTGAGAAAATTCCCCCAAACCACCCCCCATTCCCCATATCAACGAGAGAGCAGAAAATCCAGACTTTGAATAAAAACTCCACATAATAATATAATTTGGTGCACTGAACGTCATGTTATTCACAATCCCAACATCAGGCACAATACCTTCAATCTAAAACAGTTAACAATTCCCACCAGTTTCTGATCCCCATGGAGAACCTTGGTCTCCCTTTTCGGAGATGGAAGATGTCTCCTTGAGACATGAAAGAAAACATCTCGCTTCCCTCCTCACTGCCAGCAAATCACTTTAAAGTAGCAATTATTCCACAGACTATGGAGCCACGATGAACATCATGATCTACTCCTGTGATTTGTCATATTGGAGCATCAGTGACATCCTCCTGTTCCTGTATAAGCTTTTACGAGGCTGAATGGCCTCTTCCTAGTCCCGTGGAACAGTTTCGAGAGACTGTTTGGGCTCCACCTGTTCCTGTTCATCAGTTCGATGTGCTGACCAGACCCCTCCTCTTCCGATATAACAGGCAGGAATATTGAACGTATTGCCACTCTTCCTGTTCAGTAGATTTGATGGGCTGAATGCTAGCTCATATTCGTGTGTAACCAGCTTGAGATGCTGAATGAGCTCCTCTTTTAACTATGGAAATGTGCAATGCCTGGCCCTGCTATTACATAAATTTTACCGACACTTTAACAGCACAAACTGGAATGCTGTCCGGGTCATGTTGCACATGGACATCGACTGCTTCAGGAGCTGAGGGGGGAAAATGTTCTGAAAATTGTGTGATCTTCAATGATCATCCCCATTTCTGATGTAATGATGGGGAAGGACATTTATGACGCAGCTGAAGGTGATTGTGTCGAGGAAGCCACTCTGAGGATCTACTGTAGGGATGTCCCGGGACTAAAAGGATTGATGTCCCCCAACCATGAGCATCTTTCGCTGTGCGATGGATGACCCCCAGTGAAGAGATTGTGGCTTATTCCTATTAAATTTAATTTAGTCAACGTTTCTTGATACCATCCTGAGTCAACTCCTGCCTTGATATCAGTGTCTGTCACTCTTACATGAGCTGCTGTGTTCACCTCTTTTGAACATACAAATAGGTTATTGTGTTTGTTTGGGGAGTGCAACCTTCTCACAGAGGATAGTGAATGTCAGAAATTATATGGTCAAGAGAGTTCGTGGAGCTATATCACTGAAAGTATTTACAGAGGATTTAGGTGGGGTTTTGACCTGCCATAGAATTGAGGGATGCGCAGAATTGGGAAATAAAGCAGAGTTGATAACAACAGTGGATCATCCATAATATTATACAATGGCACGATAGGCCTGACCATCCGAATTACCATCCGTTCCTGTTCCTTATGCTCTCATATTCTGTAATTTGGAAGGTAATGATTGTAATTTCCCTGAACATTCCGTTATTGGATGTTGCAGTTAGAGAGAGCAAAGCATTTTATGAGTCATCTCAGGGTGAGGTATGGGGACTGTATTCACAGTGAATTTGGGTCTACACCATGACCAACAAATGAAGCACAAGTTGCAAAGAGGAGACACTCTATTAATAGACTAGTGGTGTCTTTTGAGACCAGCCTGGGCTTTGAATTAACATTATTCAACCCACGCCAAATTTTGTGTGACAATTGTGAGGGACAGAAGGAGATCCTGTATTACTGTGGACCAGGTATTTCGAGCAATTGGCCTCTGTCTACTCCTGTGCAGGAGCTGTAAGGGGCTGAATGGAATATAGGAGCATCGAACTGAGGATTAGGAGTGGGCCATTAGACACTTTTGCTTTGCTCTGCCACGCACTAAGATCGTCGCTGATCTGATTGTGGACTCAGCAATACTTCTTCTGCACGTGCACCATTTTCATACATTCACTTACCTATCAAATATTTAACAGACACAACTTTGAATAAATGTAAACATCCAGGCACCACAAACTTCTGGGGAAGGGAACTCCCACTTGAACAGACCTTTTAGAATTTGTCATTCGTGCTCCAATCAATACTGCAGGGTCAGTGTTTCTTTTTGCAGTCACACAGCTCCACTGTTTACAACAAATTTCAAAGGTTAGTGATATGGCAAATGATATAAATATCAGCCTGGCACATCTTCTAGAATAATGTGAAACACACACATAAAGCTTTCCAGAGTTTCATAATAGTTGAACTCATAACAGATGATAGACTGTCCCAAACGTTATTCGGTCCTCTGAAGTCATTAGATTGGATTTCCTCCAGTGTGGAAGCAGGCCCTTCAGCCCAACAAGTCCACACCGACCCTCCCAAGATTAACGCACCCAGTCCCATTTCCTTCTAGCTAATGCACCGAACACTATGGGCAATTTAACACGGCTAATTCACCTGACCTGCACATTTTTGGACCTGTGGGAAGAAACTGCAGCACCCAGAGGAAACCCACGCAGACACGGAGAGAATATGCAAACTCGACACAGACAGTCGCCCGAGGCTGGAATCAAACCTAGAACCCTAATGCTGGGAGGCAGCGGTGCTAACCACTGAGCCAACGTGCTGCCCATTCTGCGCAGCCAAGCTACTTGTGATGTGATTTCTCCCCAGAATAGTTGGACTTAGCTGAATGCCCTTTGCTTCAGACAGTAGAGAGATTCCAATGAATCTCTCAACAGGAATACTCCACGACTCATCAGGTAGATGTGAGTCAGAGATTTACTGTTGCCAGTTGGAACAAAAGAAGACAGAGGGATCAATCGGTTGCAGCTTCTCAGGCAGGGAGCATTGTTCTCCCTCTCTGTGTTGAACCATGCAATCATGTCAACTGAACACCAAACTGGACCGCGTCCGCTCGTCGTGAACATTCTCTGGAATGGATCATAATGGACGATATGCAAGTGCATCATTGCTGCTGTAATACACAGTTCCTTTCAATAGCAAAAGGGAAAATTCCTGCTTTATAATTTGATGATATTTTGGTATGCATACACTTAATTTTCATAATATCTGTGCTAAAATCAGTACATTTTATTCTTAAAATTTATTCCATAGTTTTTGTCTCCCTGAGAAGAGAAAATGTGCATCCAGCTGATTTTTCTCAAAATCGTGCATGCTTCTAAAGGATTTCTCATCTAAGACCAAAACTGATAATGTTTCAAAACAAAAGGCCTTCATTCCAGGAAAGTGTGAACAAAACATTGTTGATAAGCTTCTAAAACATTTTTTTAGGTTAAGGGATCAAAACTGCACAAAATGTGCCAGATGTGGTCTTAGCAACGCCCTGAACAGTGATGCTGGAAAACCACAACAGGTTAAGCACACCCAACGAACAGGAGACTCGATGTTTCGGGCATTTTCCTGATGAAGGACTTATACCGGTAATGCCAATTTTCCTGCTCCTCGGACGCTGCCTGATTGGCTGTGCTTTTCGAGCCTCACACTTGTCGACTCTGATCTCCAGCAACTGCATTCCTCACTTTTACCGGTACCGATGCAGTAAAACATTTCTGATTAAACCTGGTACCCTTTGCCAGAAACACAATCATTCCACTTACTTCCAAATCACTTACAGCAAGTGCAGAGTAACTACATATGATTCGTGGACCAGGATCATGAATACCGTCTGTGTCACAGAGTTCTGCAATCTCTTTCCACTTAAATTGTTTACCATTGTTTTATCCTTCCATCCAAAATAGACAACTCACATTATGCTATATCTGGTGAAGGTTTGCTCACTAACCTCCCTTTGCCTATATCACATTGATCACACACGACCTCCATTTGATGACATACTGGATGACCAGCTTGGTGTTTAAGCTAATTGGGCTTTGATATATTCAGCCCCTTCTTCCAGATCTTTTGTCCAGGTACTGATCGTTGATGATCCCATAGTGATCTCTGAGGCACTCCACCAGTTCCAGCGTTGTCATGTGAAAATAAGCATTTATCGCTACTCTCTATTTCCTGTTAGCAACAGCTTCCTGTGTAACAGCTAAGATGTTTACATGGCGTCCTGTGCAGTAAAATGTACTCCATGAGCTAAAATGATTAGTTCTATTTTCCTCTGTAACTCGTTAAATAGGCAGAATGGTCTCCTCCAGTCTCATGGTAACGATAATGACTGGCTGAATGAGATGCTGCCCTAACTTTGCCACAGCTTCTAGGGTGGATGGAGGGCACAATACATAGGGTAGTGACAGCAGTATATCCCTGTAACAGCATCGATGGTGGATTGAGGGAATAACACATTGGGTAGGCCAGCAGTATATTTCTGTAACCACATCGAAGGATAGCTTGAGGGAACGACACCTGGGGTAGGGGCAGCAGTATGTCTCTGCAACAGCATCGAGCGTGGATTACGAGAACAACATATGGCGTAGGGACAGCAGCATGTGTCTGTAACAGCCTCGAGGGTGGATTGAGGGAACAACACATGGGATAGGGGCAGCAGTTGTCAATTCGGCGCTACCAAACTGAATGCTCATGACTGATCCGTTTGTGTTTGACCATCCGTCTCCTGTCTGTTCCCAATAAATATTGATTCTCCTGTCCAGCAAAGATCAGTCGAGCTCAGCCTTGAATATTTTTAAAAACCGAGTCTTGACTGCTCCCTGAGGTCAGGACCCTACAGATAATACAACATTAAATTGAAAGGGGCTACCTTATTTCAGTGTAGGACCTGTTATTTTAAACTGTGTAAACCTAACATGAAACCGCCACCTCTTTTGAAACACAAGGACAGAATAATTATGCATAGATATAAACCATTCAGCCCTCTAAACCTGTCCAATTGTACCACTGTCCCTTTTCAATCAAATATGTAGTAAACTCATTCTCTGCTCATGCCCCAGGAAGAGAATAACTGATAGCATGACACCACATGAGCATTAAATACGCAGAATTAGGCCATTCGGCCCATCGACTGTGAATGCCATTTAATACTGACTTAGAGATTTCTCAACATCATTCTCCTGCCTACACTCTGTTACTCTTGACATGCTTACTCATCAAAAACCTATCTATCTCTGTCTTATAAGCAGTAGTGTCCGTGTCTCTGTGCGTCCATGTGTGCACTTGTGTGTGTTTGTTCATGTGTCTATGTGTTTGCGTATTTATGTGCTGCCATCGGTTCATCTGTGTATTAGCCTGCGCGTTTTACTTGTGCTTGCGTCTATTTGTGAGCGACTGTCTATGTCTCCGTATACCACTCCTTGTGTGCGGTTCTATCTCCGTGTATGTACTGTTAGTGTCAGTATATTAGCGTGTTTACATATGTCTCTGAATATTTTTGTGTCTGTATCTCTCTGCAGTGAGATATTTTTTATTTCGTGAGGGAGAAAATTATGAGAACAGACAGAATGATTAAAGTGCGAATTACCCTTCATTGAACATTGATTTTTACTCAGTGGAGGGACATGGATGTCATGGAATCTCCATACGACACGTCCTGGTCCACTCCGGCTCATAAACAGGGTCCTTCCCACATGGCGGGGGGGTGGGAGGGTGGGGGGGGGGGTGGATGATGAATCAGATATCGGGTGCTCCACTATCTGGCTTGGCCCTTTCTCATCTATTACAGTCCGTTTCTCCTGGAATGGGAGAAAAGGGGGAGGGAGTGATGGTGGGAGTGTGTGGTCCTGCTGTTAGTGTTGGTGTAGGTAGAGGGGGAGCGGGAATGGTGAAGTGTCCGGAGAGAGTGTTGTATCCATGCAGTGTTATTAATGTTGGGGGTATAGTGGAGGGAGAGAGAGCACGCGGGGTGGGAGGTAAGGGGGCGAAGGTGCTGAATTCAATAGTGACAGTGTGAGTGCGTGAGCCTTATTTGGAGATAGAGTGCGAGCCTTGTTAGGCGGTAGATGCTATAACAGGTAGTGAGTGTGAGGGAGCAAAGAGAGTACGGTGACAGCTAACCTGACAGAGCGGGGAGGATATTGATGCTTGTCCTGAGATGCTGGTAATTTCTTCAGATCATGTCAGCGTCAAGGTGGCCCTCCCCGAATGTCTTGTCCAAGTCTATCAGTAATAACGCCACAGACCCTGTCTCTCAGATTCCACAGAATCAGTTTGGGTGGATCTTACAAATAGGAAGGAGAAGCAAACATTGGCGTATTATGTATCTAAACCAATGCTCTCGTGCAAATTTTATGCATTATATGCTCTGGAAATTAGAGATGCAAATATTATGGGTGCTGCAGTATTACTGCATGATCTCAAATTGCATCTAAACCGCGTTAACTAAGTAACTGCTAATGCTGTGAAAAATAAATTCCATAAACATATAACAAGTTGGATGAAGAGTATGTTGTGACTCAAACAAGACAGCAGGTAATTTTAGATTTGGTGTTGTGTGGTCAGAAGGGCCCATTAATAACCTTGCACTGAGGACTAGAGGCGTTAATATGTTGTATTATACACGGCGCCTGCATGCAGTATAAAATATTTGAACATGAAGTGGTAGACACGCAATGGTTGTTAGAGTCATAGAATCATGGAGCCCTGCAGCATGGATACAGGCCCTTTGGACAAAAGTGGTCCGTGGCGATCAAAATGCCCATCCTTATAATTCCATTTCCCTGCCTTTGCCCCTTATTCTTCTAAATCTTTCCTATCCACGTATTTGTCTAAAAGCCTATTGAATGTTGTTAATGTACATGCCTCAACCAAACCACTGTCTGCTAACTCCATATGTGTACCAACCTCTGCGTAAAAAAAGTTGGCGCTCAGATTCTTTTTATTCTTTCACCTCTAACCTGATGTTCTCGAGTCCTTGATTCCCAAAACTGGGAACAAGAATGAGCGCATTCACCTTTTCCACACATCTCGTGATCTTATACATTTCTATACGAATTCCCCTCAGTTTCTTACACTCAAAAGAAAATGTTCTGGCCGGTTCAAATACTCCCTACAACTGAGACTGTCGAGTACTGGCAACATCCTTGTAAATTTCTTCTGTCCACTTTCCAGTTTAATCACATCCTTCCTACGGCAAAGTGAACAAAACCGAACACAATACTTCAAGTGCATGCCTCACCAGCGTCCTGTCCAACTGCAATATAACTCGCCATCTTCTATACTCAATGCCCTGACTGATGAAGGCCAGTGTGCCAAAAGCCCTTTTCACTGCCCCGTCTACGTGCAACTAATTTCAGAGAACCAGGGATCTGAGCTCCAAGGTCTCTCTGTTCCACTACACTCCTTCAGAATTTAACATTCACCACGAAACTCCAACCTGGATTTGACTTTCCAAAATGCAACGCCCCACAGGGGCGGCACGGTGGCACAGTGGTTAGCACTGCTGCCTCACAGTGCCAGAGACCCGCGTTCAATTCCGAAAGGCCTGTTTCCACACTGTAATCTAATCTAATCTAATCACATATGACTATATTAATCTCAATTTCTCGGCCCACTTCCCCAGCTGATAAAGGGCCTGCTGCAATTTCTGATAACCTTTCTTACTGTTCACAGTACTGCCTATTTTATTGTCATCAGCCTAATTACTAATCATGCTTTGCACATTCTTATGCAAATCATTGATATAGATAACAAGCAGTAATAGGCGCAGCACCGACCCCTTAGACACTCCACTAGGCACAGGCCTCAATGCCAACAAGCAACATTCCAGTATTAGCCTCTGCTTTCTACCATCAAGCCAATTGATTATCCAAGTTGCAAGATCCCGCTGAATTCCATGCTATCGAACCTTTCAGAGCAGCCGATCATGCGGAAACTTATCAAAGGCCTTTATGAAATCTGGATAGACGACATCTACCACCCTACCATCATCAACATTCCATGTCACTTCCTCAAAAGAACGCTAAAGAATTGTGAGCTATGATATCCTATGCACAAAGCAGTACTCACTGCTCCTTATGAAACCGTGTCTTTTCAAATGCATGTATATGTTATCTCTCAGAATCTTCTCAAGGAAATTGCATGTCACAGTTGTTAAGCTAACTGGTCTATAGTTCACAGGTTCTTCTTCGCAGCCCTCCTTAAGCAAGGGCACAACGTTCACGACCCTCTAGTCTTCCGGGACCTCCCCCCGTGGCCAGCGATGATGCAAAATGATCAGCCAGGACCCCTGCAATATCTTTTCTCGCCTCTTGCCGTGCCCTTGGATACACCTGGTCAGGACCAGGAGATCTATAGAAATACTGCAATGACTGGAAAATATGTCTACTCCTTTGGTAGAATCACCAAAGAAAGTGCAAGTGACTTAATGAAGAATAACATAATAAATGAAAGATTGTATTTATTATAGGAAGTGAGTTCAGAAGAATTTTAGACATTGTGGAAAGCGGAGAATTCTCAGAAATTTGTTTATGTGGAGTTTGCATATTTTCTTCGTGTCTGCTTGGGTTGCCTCCAGGTGCTCCAGTTTCTGCCCACAGTCAAAGATTTACGGGTTAGGTGAATTGGCCATGCTTATTTGCCGAAAGTGTTGTGGGATGTGAAGATCAAGTGCATCAGACGCAAAATGTAGAATTGGACGGGAATGGGTCTTGGTGGTTACTCTTCGAAGGGGCAGGGTGGATTTGTTGGGCCCAAGGGCCTTTTCCACACTGTAGGCATTTAATGATTCTGTGAAAGAAGAACACAAAGACGACATAAATCTACAATCTGTATTTCAAAGGAAACAAAATAAAAGCAAGATCAAATGTGGAATTTTGTAATCGGGAGAGGAGAGGTTATTGTGGAGAACAGGGAAATGGCCAAGAAAGTAACCAGTTTCTTTGCATCTGTCATCACGGAGGAAGATCCGAAAATCGCTGAGAAATACCAAGTGATCACATGGAACTTGTGGATCTGAAGGCATAAAGTCAATCATATCAGTAACAAGGTAGTAGTTGAAGGCTGGCTTAATAGTATTGTGGCTGGATTGAGCATTGCTAAGCCTGACAAGCCAGTTGTACTTCGTGTCAAAATATTAGAAATAAATCAGCAATAGATGCATTAATTGTGCTGTCGATGACTGTTTTATTTTCCCGTATATTCTGCAGAGGCTGGAAGTTAGTAAATGTGTTCCAAGCATTGTAGATGAATGGAAGGGATTCAAGCATCTGCAAAGGGAAGAAGAGATAGTGTGGAGAAATGCAGACCAATTAACTTGACATCTGTAGGGAAACTGAAGGAATTTATTATATAGGATGTGATATTGGATATTTCGAAATTAACAGCAACATTGGAGAGAATCAGTTTGCACTGACAGAGTCTGACAGAGTCTCCATCCTTGACAAACTTCAGAATGATATGAACTTGTTTATTGCAACATAGAAATGGCATATTTCGATTTTCAGAAGGCTTTTTTATAAGAACTCATGCAGTGAATTCATAAATAAAGTAATGTGAATGGTAATTGGAGGAATATATAGAAGTGGGAAGTTAAAGTCAGGTTCGCCTTCATTTAAGAGAATCAGAACATAGTTGGAAGGTCATGTTGAAGCAGTTTCACAGCTTGCTAATGAAACTGTACATAGAGTATTGAGTCCAGTGTTGGTGACCCAATCTGAGAAAGAATATACTGAGCACGGAAGGTGTGCAATGGGCATTCTCCAGATTAATTTCTCAGATGGCGAGATTGCCTGATGTGGAAACTCGGTCTGTGTTCTTTCGTGTTTCAAAGAATGAGAGATGATCATAGTGAAATTTAGAAAAGTCACTAAACATATGACAAAGTGGAAATAAACAGGATTTTTATCTGGTTGCCTACTCTACGCTTAAGGCAAATAATGGCAGGTAAAGGATGGACCATTTCAGACTGCAAAAAGAAGGCAATTATTCATTTGAAGGGGACTGACGAACACAGCGACATGGAAACCTGCTGGCAGGACAAGATTAGGGAGAATCCCTAGATATTCTACAGGTACGTCAAGTGGAACAGACTAACCAGGGAAAAGGTAGGACTCATTAGTGACTTGCGAAGTTGCATCCAAATCAACTTAGTGGTAGGAGACAGAAGGTCTGCTGGTTGAAGTCTGTTTGTTTGACTGGAGATCAGTATCCAATCGTGTACCACAGTGATCAGTCCTGTGTCCCATATTATTTGTGATTCGGAGATGCCAGTGATGGACTGGCTTGGGCAAAGTTTAAAAATTACAGAACACTAGATGATAGTCCAACAGTGTATTTGGAGACACGACCTTTGGAAGAGCATGATCACGTGATGAGGAAGCAGCGCGCGAAAGCTACAGCGTGCGAATAAAACCTGGTGTTGTGTGATTTATAACCTTATTATTTGTAGTATTCATAAATGATGCAGCTGTGAATATGAAGGGGGTTGCGGTGAGTGTGATAAATCAGTTTGCGTTTGACACCAAGTTTGGCTGGTTGGTTGGCAGTGAGGAGAAAGGCCTTATATTATAGGAAGTTACAGATGGAATGATCAAATGGTTGGATCAATGGTGGAATGTAACCCTGATAAATATGCGGTGATGTACTTTGGAAGAAGGAACCAGACAGGGGAGGACTCAATGAATAGCAGCACACTAGGAAGCTCAGAGGGTGCTTCTCCACATATCCCTGAATGTGATTAAACAGGTTAATGCACAAGTTGACAAAGCGTAACGTCCATAAACATAGCCTTTATTCATGGATGCGCAGATTATAAGAGCTATGTGGGACTTTGGTTAGGCCAAATGGAATACTATGTACAGTTCTGGGAATCACATTACAGGACGTATGTGATTGCACTGGAGAGGGTGCAGTGGAGATTCACCAGGATGTTCCCTTGGATGGAGTAGATCAGCTCGGGTTGTTTACTTTGAAACAGAGAAGGCTGAGAGGGACGTGCTTCAGAAGGATAAGATTAGCAGGGGCATGGACAGGATGGATAGACAGCAGTTGTTCCTTTCAGTCAAAGGGCGAAGAACAAGGGAGCACCATTTTAAAGTGAAAGGTTTGATGTTTAGTGAGGATTTGAGGATTGGGTTTCATCCAGAGGCTGTTGGAGTCACTTCCTGAGAGGTCAGTTGGCACAGGTAACCCCACAACCGTCCATAAATACATGGTCGTGCCCTTGAAGTGCCATAACATACATGGTTATGGGCATCGTATCGGAAAGTGGGACGAATGTAGATCGTGCTGTATTTCTGACAGTACAGAGCCAGTATGGGTTGGACGGTCAATCATTGAGCAGCATAAGACAGGAATTGATGAGTTTCTGAAGAATGCATTAACTCGGGTTATAAAAGTGAACTTGTCTCCATGAGCTAGAACAGGGAAAGCTAAAACTGTCTAATGCACTGCTCCCTTCCTGATGTTTCTGTGCAGTGTGCGGGAAAGCTCTGTCATTGTTGTCACAAGCTCTTAAACATTAGGAAGGCAGCATCTGTCTGGTTGAAAGGACTGTGTTTCCCGTTCCCTTTTCCAAAGCTCGTTGCCGGTGTTCAGTCTGGTTTTATCCTTTAAGAACTCAGAGGAATTTGATACAATTGAGTGTCTTGCTTGGCCGTTCCAGAGACCATTGCAGAGTTTATCACATGCCTGTTTGTCAGGAGACACTTGTAGGCCAGACCAGGAAGCACGGGAGATTCACTTTCTGAAAGGACATTGGGGAAGGAACAGATGTTTACAATGGACATTAGATTCAAGGTCAATATTACTGGCACCAGATCTTATGTCTGGATATTTTGTTAATTGTTTTTAACTTCCACCAGCTGCCAGAGATTTATTCTGGCCTGGATCAATAATCCAGTTTGCACAACAGCACCGTCTCCACATGGGGACCTATCGGAAACCAGACTGAGCACATTATTTCTGTGCTGCTTGACAGCTCTGTCAAAAAGAACTCCCACCAGTGCGACTATCGCGACGGGACTGAGGGCGTGGTAAATGGTCAGACTGTAGTCATTCCCTTGTTATGGGACTGGATATAGTTGAGGAACTTTCCACGTGGCTATGCAGATGTCAGAGTTGGAGCTGGAATGAAACAGCTTCCCCAGTGACAAGACTTGTTGTGCAGCACAATCTTCACTCCTATTGCAAGAATGGTGTCCGAGCCCATTACCTTTGTAATATCTACTGTGTTCAGCTGTTTCTTCGTGTCACGTGCAGCGAATCGAATTGGTTGAAGACTGGCATCTGTGATTCTGTGGGCATCATGAGGAGGGTGAGGTAGATTATCGACTCAACACTTTTGGCTGAGGATGGTGCAGATACTACATCCTTGTCTTTTACACTGATGTACAGGGCTGGGAATATTTATAGAGTCCTCTCCTCCAGTAAGTTGTTTATTAGTCCATCGAAATTGATGACCGGTTGTGACTTGACTGCAGAGTTTCGATCTTATCTGTTTGTTTTGGGATTATTTCCCCCTCTCCACCAGATGGTAGTTCTGCTGTTTATAATGTAACAAGTCAAGTGCTGCAGCATTAATGGATTGTCATCAGGTTTAGATACACATGGTTCTTACTCTGTCATGTTCACCCAAACTCGTCACTGAACCATCACACAGCTTGATGATCATGGTAGAGTCATGGATTATCCTGGGGAAAAGCTTTGGATTGTGATTGAACGCAATTTTGCTGCGGCTGCTGCTGTGATCTACAGCATCACAAGATAACCCAGTGTGAGCTGCAATATCTGCAAATCAATTCTCCTGACCTTCCCCCAGTTCACACCGAGCCCTGTACTCAGTGACCTAACATGGTTTCTGATCTGCGAACACATCCAGTTTCATAATCTCATTCTGATGAGGGTCTCACCCTGATGTCACGCCTCCAATTTGTTACATTACTCCGATACTTTAACATATTAATCTGAATCGTTTCTTTTCCCATAATACCGTCTCCTGTGTTTGAAGTGAATGTTTTTTCCTCTGTTATTCTCCCTGACCATGATTAAGACCTCTGTCGTGTCAGTGATGCCAGCCCTATGTTGTTTCAGAGCCAATGAACTTGTGTACTTTGCGTTTTTATTCACTTCCCAATGTACGGAGCTCTGTACCGGACAGGGCGTTTGAGAAGATTCGTCACACGTCTTTGGAAAGTTCAAAAACAGAAATTGCTGAAGAAACTAAGCAGGTCTGGCTGCATCTTGTGGAGTGAAAGCTGCGTTCATCTTTCGGGTCCAGTGACCCTTCGACAAAGCTCCCACTTCCTAGAGCAATTTGTGCATTTTTATTTCCAGTATTCATAGTTATTTGTTTAATTGAAAATTTGTGCTGGCCTATTCATTTCTGGAGAAACAAAGCAGGTCTGGCAGCATCTACAGAGGCAGAGAAATAGAATTAGCGTTTCTAGTCCAGTCTGACACTTCCTCAGAACTGAAATTATTGGAAACTAGGCATTTAAGTTCCTTGCCAGAGGTGGGGAGGATAGGTGACAGGGTAAGAGGGTGTGACAACCGAAAAACCGGCTTTAAGCAGTGGTGAATGAGAAGATGATATAAAATGAGTTCAAATTAAGATGTGAATGGGGGAAAGGGGTTCTCTCTATTGAGTACAAGATAAAGAAGACACAACCACAAAAGATCATAGGGAGGCCAGGAGGGAGAATGTTGAACATGTGGTATTATATAGATCTGGCCAGAGATACATTTTCACTGTAGAGATCATCATTGCCGTCAGATAAAAGAATTCATGTGCTTGACGGCTTATTGGCACTAGTAATATTTTCATGCTGCCTCAGTATTGGAACATAAAGAAGAAAACAAATAACAGTATTAAGTTTGGGATGAGTGCTGTTTACCTGTCACTTTTAACATTGCTTCAAATTTGCAGGGCTGATCTTTAAATGCTTGTTCTTGAAGTTAGTATCAGATGGAGTGGAGGAGGTTGAGGGATGACATTATAGAAATTTACAAAATCAGGGGAGGCATGAAAAGCTAAGGTCTATTGCACAGGATAGGAAAATTAAATCATAGAACCATAGGTTTATGGTGGAATAGGGAAGATTTAAAAGGGAGGAAGAGGGATTTTATTTTACACAGAGGGTGACGTGTTTATGGAATGCGCTGCCAGAGGAAGACTGGCAGATGCAAGTATGGATCCAACATTTGAAATACATTAGGACGAACATATGAATGTGAACCGTTTAGATGCATATGTGCCAAATGCAAGCAGATGGGAATAGTTTAGTTTGGAAAACCTGGCCAGCGTGGACAAGTTGGACAAAAGACTGTGTTTGTGTGTGATATGGCGGTATGAATATAGAAATCAAAGAAAAAGGAAGAAAAAATGTGATGCAAGCAAATTGGCAAGAAATATAAAAACAAGCGGCACGGGCTTTTCCATGTATGTAAGAAGAGTTAAAGAGGTGTGTGTGATCTTTGGTAGAAAGGAAGTCAGGAAAGTATATTCAGGACATTTGAAGTGTGTGAATGGGGAACTGGATACAGGGAGCAGAAAGGTAATTTAAAGCAGCATTTTACATCGTTCCTCACAGGTAAAGGTGCTGTAAATATTTCAATGGTATAAACAAAATGGTAATAGGAGGGAAGATCTAGAACTGTCTCGAACAAAAGGAACAATATATTTCTCAAACAGATAAGACCAATGGTAAACAGGTCATCAGCAATTCATAGCTGGTTTTAAGAGAAATGGTCACAAAGTGGCTGGTGGCACTGTGTAAAATATTCCATAACTCTCTGGATTAAAGGAGTGTTCTAATGAAACTGGAGACCCTCCAATGTGGTGTCTGTCTTCAAGAAACGAGACAGACTAAATGCAGGAACCACTTAGCCTAACCATTATTGCTGGGAATTTGTGAGAGTCTGTTATTAAGGAAGGGACGGCAGGGCATATCGAAAAGCTTCACAGAGAGTCAGCGTGGTCATGTTAAAGGCGAACTTTATTTTGTCTATAAAATAATGCAAAGGTTTTCTGGAGATCCATTAGAATGTAACAAGCGGCCTTGACAAATGAGGACTGGTAGACATAGAGTCATAGAGTCATCGAGATGTACAGCATGGAAACATACCCTTGGGATCAACCTGTCCATGCCGACCTGATACCCAATCTAGTCCCACTTGCCAGCACCCGGCCCATATCCCTACAAACTCTTCCTATTCATATACCTATCCAAATGCCTCTTAAATGTTGCAATTGTACCAGCCTCCACCACATCGTCTGGCAACTCACTCCATACACGTACCACCATCTGCATGAAAAAGCTGCCCCTTAGGTCTCTTTTATACATTTCCCCTCTCACCCGAAAACTATACCCTCGAGGTCTGGACTCCCTGACCCCAGGGAAAAGACTTTGTCTATTTATCCTATCCATGACCCTCATAATTTTGTAAACCCCTATAAGGTCACCCCTAACCTCCGACGCTCCAAAGAAAACAGCCCCAGCCTGTTCAGCCTCTCCCTATAGTTTAAATCTTCCAACTCTGGCAAACTCCATGCAAATCTTTTCTGAACCCTTTCAAGTTTCACAACATCTTTCCAATAGTAAGGAGACCAGAATTCACGCAATATTCCAATAGTGGCCTGACCAATGTCCTGTACAGCCGCAACATGACCTCCCAACTCCTGTACTCAGTACTCTGATCAATAAAGAAAAGCATATCAAACGCCTTCTTCACTACCCTATCTACCTGCGACTCCACTTTCAAGGAGCTATGAACCTGCACTCCAAGGTCTCTTTGTTCAGCAAAACTCCCGAGGACCTTACCACTAAGTGTATAAGTCCCGCTAAGATTTGCTTTCCCAAAATGCAGCACCTCACATTTATCTGAATTAAACTCTATCTGCCACTTCTCAGCCCATTGGCCCATCTGGTCCAGATACTGTTGTAATCTGAGGAAACCCTCTTCGCTGTCCACTACACCACCAATTTTGGTGTCATCTGCAAACTTACTAACTGTACCTATTATGCTCACATCCAAATCATTTATGTAAATGACGAAAAGTAAAGGACCCAGCACCGATCCTTGTGGCACTCCACTGGTCACAGGCCTCCAGTCTGAAAAACAACCCTCCACCACCACCCTCTGACTTCTACCTTTGAACCAGTTCTGTATCCAATTGGCGAGTTCTCCCTGCATTCCATGAGATCTAAGCTTGATAATCAGTCTCCCATGGGGAACCTTGTCAACATCCCCGCCCTCCGTACCCTGAGAGGAACACCACCCCTGCTCATGACTCCACCCCCATTCCCCCCGCCACCACACCCACTCCAGTTACAAGCTCCGCCCCCACTCCCATCTCCACACCCACACCGGTTCCCAGTTCCCAACCCTTCCGAGATTTCATTATCCCTCCAGACCTGTCCCTCACGGAGGACAAAAGATCAGTCCATGGCAAAGGATTCACCTGTATCACCCTCCGCCCACGCATCAATGATTTTAATACATGCTGAGACGTCAAACACTTCTTCCACCACCTCCGTGCTCATTTTTACAATCAGGACTCCCGTCCAACTTCCGAGGACCCCTTCACCCAACTCCAACACGCTCCATCCACCTGGACACCCCGTGCCAGCCTATTAACAGACCTCGACCTCTTCATTTCCATTTGCCCCTGGGATTTTAACCGCCTCAACCTGTCTACACCCCCTCCCCCGCTCCAACCTCTCACCCTCACAACATGCAGCCCTCCACTCCCACTTTTGCAATCCCGACCTCACCATTAAGACAGCAGACAAAAGGGGTGCAGTGGTATTCTGGCGCACTGACCTCTACACCGCTGAAGCCAGACGCCATAAAGAAGACACCTCTACCTACCACCCCATCACCAAACCGTCATCTCCCAAACTATACAGAACCTCATCACCTCAGGAGATCTCTCACCCACAGCTTCGAACCTCATAGTCTGGGAACCCCGCACTGCCCGATTCTACCTCTTTCCCATGATCCATAAGCCTAACCTCCCTGGCCAACCCATTGTCTCAGCATGCTCCTGCCCCACTGAACACATCTCTACCTACATCGGCACTGTCCTATCTCCCCTAGTCCAGGAACTCCCCACATACGTTTGGGGCTCCACCCACGCCCTGCAACTCCTCCAAGACATCCCTTTCCTCGGCCCCCAAAAGCTTCATCTTCACCATGGGTATCCAATCCCTCTACACCTCCATTCGCCATGACCATGGCCTCCAAGCTCTCCGTTTCATCCTCTCCCGACGTCCCCAACAACACCCTTCCACCGACACTCTCATTCGTTTGACTGAACTGGTCCTCACCCTCAACAATTTTTCCTTCGAATCCTCCCACTTCCTCCAGACCAAAGGGGTAGCCATGTTCACCCATATGGGCCGCAGCTCTGCCTATCTCTGTTGGCTATGTAGAAAAGTCCATCTCCCGTAATTACACCGGCATCACTCCCCACCTCTTCCTCCGCTATATTTATGACTGCATTGGTGCCACCTCGTGCTCCCACAAGGAGGTTGACAAATTCATCAACTTCACCAACACATTCCATCCTGCCATTAAGTTTGCCTGGAGCATCTCTGACACCTCATTCCCCTTTCTGGACCTCTCTATCTCCATTAATGACGACCGACTTGACACTGACAATTTTTAGAAACCCACCAACTCCCGCAACTACCTGGATCACATCTCTTCCCACCCTACCTTCTGCAAAACTTCAATCCAATATTCCCAATTCCTCCACCTCCACCGTATCTGCTCCCATGAGGACCAGTTCCACCACAGAAAACACCAGATGGCCTCCTTCTTTAGAGACAGCAATTTCCCTTCCCACGTGGGTAAAGATGCCATCCAACGCATCTCATCCACATCCCACACCTCCGCCCTCGAACCCCACCCCTCCAACCGTAACAAGGACAGAACGCCCTGGTGCTCACCTTCCACCCTACCAACGATCGCATAAACAAAATCATCCGCCGACATTTCCGCCACCTCCAAACGGACCCCACCACCAGGGATATATTTCCCTCCCCGCCCTTTTCCGCCTTCACAAAAGACCATTCCCTCCATGACTACCTGGTCAGGTCCACGCCCCCCTACAACTCACCATCCCATCCTGGCACCTTCCTCTGCCACTGCAGGAATTGCAAAACCTGCACCCACACCTCCTCCCTCACCTCCAGCCAAGGTCCCAAAGGAGCCTTCCAGATCCATCAAAATTTTACCTGAGCATCCACCAATATCATTTATTGTATCCGTTGCTCCCAATGCGTCTACTCTACATTGGGGAGACTGGACGCCTCCTCGCAGAGCGCTTTAGGGATCTCATCTGGGACACCCGCACCAATCAACAACATTGCCCTGTCGCCCAACATTTCAACTCTCCCTCCCACTCAGCCGAGGACATAGAGATCCTGGGCCTCCTCCACCGCCACTCTCTCACTGCCCGATGCCTCGAGGTAGAACGCCTAATCTTCCGCCTCTGAACACTTCAACCACAGGGCATCAATGTGGACTTCACCAGTTTCCTCATTTCCCCTCCCCCCTCACCCCAGCTCCAAACTTCCAGCTCAGCGCCGTCCTCATGACTTGTCCTACCTGCCTATCTTTCTTTCCACCTATCCACTCCACCCTCCTCCCTGACCTATCACCTCCAATCCCACCCTCATTCACCTATTGTACTCTATGCTAAATTTCGCCCCACCCCCAACCCTCCTCTCATTTATCCCTCCACCCTGCAGGCACTCTGCCTCTACTCTTGATGAAGGGTTTTTGCCCGAAACGTCGCTTTTCCTGCACCTCGGATGCTGCCCGAACTGCTGTGCTTTTCCAGCACCATTCTAATCTAGAATCTGGTTTCCGGCATCAGCAACCCTTGTTTGAACATGCCGATCACCTTACTGATGTCCATATAGATCACATCTACAGCTCTGCCCTCATCAATTTTCTTTGTTACTTCTTCAAAAACTTAATCAAGTTTGTGAGACATGATTTCCCACGCTCAAAGCCATGTTGACCATCCCTAATCAGTCCTTGTCTTTCCAAATATATGTACATCCTGTCCCTCAGGTTTCCCTCCAACAAATTGCCCACCGCCGAGTTCAGGCTCACCGGTCGATTGTTCCCTGGCTTTTCATTACTGCCCTTATTAAACAGTGGAACCACGTTTGCCAACCTCCACTCTTCTGGCACCTCACCTGTGACTATCAATTTTACAAATATCTCAGCAAGAGGCCCATCAATCATTTCTCTAGCTTCCCACAGAGTTCTCGTGTACACCTGATCAGGTCCTGGGATGTATCCACCTTCAACCGTTTAAAGACATCCAGCACTTCATCCTCTGTAATCTAGACATTTTGCAAGATGCAATCAGTCCTTGCCTTTCGAAATACATATACATCCTGTCCCTCAGGATTCCCTCCAACAACTTGCCCAACACGGAGGTCAGGCTCACAGATCTATAGTTCCCTGGTTTGGCTTTACTACCTTTCTTAAACAGTGGCACGACATTTGCCAACCTCCAGTCTTCTGGCACCTCACCTGTGACTATCGATGATACAAGTATCTCAGCAAGAGGCCCCGCAATCACTTCTCTTGCTTCCCACAGAGTTCTCGGGTACAGCTAATCAGGTGCTGGGGATTTTTCCACCTTTAACCAGCACTTCCTCCTCTGTATATCTGGACATTTTGCAAAATGTCACCAGCTATTTCCCTACCGTCTATATCTTCTATATCCTTTTCCACAGTAAATGATGATGAAAATATTCATTTAGTATCTCCCCATTTTCTGTGGCTCCACACAAAGTCTGCCTTGCTGATATTTGAGGGGTCCGAGTCTCTCCCTAGTTACCCTTTGGTCCTTAATATATTTGAATTCTGGTTAATTCTATTTGCCAAAGCTATCTCATGTCCCCGTTATACCCTCCTGATTTCACTCTTAAGTATACTCCAACTTCCTTTATATTCTTCTGAGGATTCACTCGATCGATCCTGTCTACACCTGACATATGCTTCCTTCTTTTTCTTCACCAAACCCTCAATTTCTTTAGTCATCCAGCATTCTCTATACCTACCAGCCTTCCCTTTCACTCTGACAGGAATATACTTTCTCTGGATTCTTCTTATCTCATTTCTGAAAGCTTCCCATTTTCCAGCCGTCCCTTTACCTGCGAACGTCTTCCTCCAATCAGCTTGCGAAAGTTCTTGCCTAGTACCGTCAAAATTGGCCTTTCTCCAATTTAGAACTTCAGCTTTTAGTTCTGGTCTATCCTTTCATATCACTATTTTAAAACGAATGAAATTATGGTCGCTGGCCCCAAAGTGTTCCCCCACTGACACATCAGTCACTTGCCCTTCCTTATTTCCCAAGAATAGGTCAAGGTTTGCACCTTCTCTCATAGTTACATCCACATACTGAATCAGAAAATTGTCTTGTACACACTTAAGAAATTCCTCTCCATATAAACCTTTAACACTATGGCAGTCCCAGTCGACATTTGGAAAGTTAAAGTCCCGACCTAAGAATAATAGATACCCTAATATTCTTAGAGACAGCTGAGATCTCCTTACAAGTTTGATTCTCAATTTCCCTCTGACTAATAGGGGGTCTATAATACAATCCTAATAAGGTGATCATCTCTTTCTTATTTCTCAGTTCCACCAAATAACTTCCCTGGATATATTTCCAGGAATATCCTCCCTCAGCACAGCTGTAACGGTATCCCTTATTAAAAATGCCACTTCCCCTCCTCTCTTGCCAACCTTTCCATCATTCCTGTAGCATTTGTATCCTGGAAAATTAAGCTGCCAGTCCTGCCCATCCCTGAGCCATGTTTCTGTCATTGCTATGATATCCCAGTCCCATGTTCCGAACCATGCCCTCAGTTCATCTGCCTTTCCTGTTAGGTCCCTTGCATTGAAATAAAAGCAGTTTACTTTGTTAGTCCTACCTTTCCCCTGCCTCCCCTGACTGTCTGACTCGCTTCTGTTCTCAACTGTACCAGTCTCAGATTGCTCTCTTTACTCACTATCTCCCTGGGTCCCAAACCCCCCTCCCCACCCCACACCCCCACCTTAATACTTTAAATCCTCCCAAGCAGTTCTAGCAAAATTCCCTACTAGTATATTAGTCCCCTTCTAATTTAGGTGCAATCCGTCCTTCATGAACAGGTCACTTCTCCCCCAAAAGAGATTTCAATGATACAAAAATATGAATTCTTCTCCCATACACCAGCTCCTCAGCCATGCATTCATCTGCTCTATCCTCCTATTCCTGCCCCCACCCGCTCGTATCACTGGGAGTAATCCAGATATTACTACCCTTGAGGACCTCCTTTTTAAAATTCTACCTAACTCTCTGTAATCTCCCTTCAGAATCTCAACCTTTTCCCTTCCTATATCGTTGGTTCCAATGTGGACAATGACCTCTTGGTGGCCACTCTCGCCCGTGAGAACATTCTGCACCCTCTCTGAGACATCCTTGATCCTGGCACCAGGGAAACAACACACAATCTTATTTTTTTTTTCTGCTGGACACAGAAACGTCTGTGTGTATCTCGGTCTACAGAATCCCCTAACACAATTGATCTCTTGGAAGCCGACGTACCCCTCGTTGCATTAGAGCCAGCCTCAATAACAGAAAATAGACTGTCCGTGCTACGTTCCCCTGAGAATCCATCACACTCTACATTTTCCAAATCAGCATACCTGCTTGAAATGGGTATATCCACAAAACACTCCTACCCTAGGTGCCTACCTCTCTTACCCTTCCTGGAGTTAGTCCATCTATGTGACTGTATCTGAGACTTTCCACACTTCCTATAACTGCCATCCATCACACCCTGTTGCTGTTGCAAATTCCTCATCGCTTCTATCTCTCTCTCCAACCGATCCACTCGATCTGATAAGATTCGCATCCAACAGCATTTAAGGCAGATATAATCCACAGTAACCCTTAAACTCCATTTAAACTCTCTTTAAACATGAGGCTTTCCATAGATTTTCCACAAGATATCACAAAATAAAGATTCTTACACAAGACAGAAGCTTATAGTATGACGGATAATGCATTAGCATCGAATCACAATTGATAAACACATAGAAATCGGAGATTCAGGCTTCATTGATCATTATGAAAAAAATGTATCTACTGGAGTACCACAAATATCAGTCCGATGGCAAGAGCTGCTTACAATCTATACTGATAGCCTGACGGCGGGAGCTGAGTGCAATATACATCCGAGCTTGTGGATGACCCTGACAACCAAAAGACAGGCTGTTATTTCATGGAGAGGACTCCCAAAAAAGGAGCAGTACAACGGATTGGACTGTTCCTGTCTATGAAACATAACGTCAGCATGCTGATGCAGAAATGTTGGTTCATTAGACTGGTTCCTGGGATGAAAGTGTAGAATTATTGAATAAATCAAAAATGCTGAGGCGATTCTTCATTGTGGTTTAAATGAATGAGGGTGACATTAATGAAACGGACAAGATACAGAGGAGGCTTGACAAGGTAAGTGTTGAGAATGTGGTTCCACACCAGGGCAAAGTCTCGAACTCAGGGATGTAGATACCGAAAAAGCAATATCGATTTCAAACTGATCTGTAAAGAAATGTCTTCTTTCAGAAGTTAGTGAATGGCTGGAATTTCCTAACCCAGAGTTTTGTGGAAGCTGGGTCACTGAATGTATTTACAGACGGGGTTGATTGGTTTGTGATATTTCAGCGTGTTGTTGGATGCAAAGGGTAAGCAGGAAAGTGGAGTTGAGCCGTGGGGTAAATCAGCCATGTTCGTATTGAATGTCAGAGCAGGTTTGAGGGGCCAAATAGCCTGCTCCAGTTCCTATTTCTTACGTTCTTATTTACGCTTTTGGAAAATAACTGGTTATTTTCATGATGTAAAATGTTGCATTCAGGGAGAGCAGATGATTTGTCTGAGTTGACCCTATGTGATGCATGGGGGCTTTATTCACTGACGCACATCTGGAGCAGAAGTTACAGAGAGGGGAAGCCTGGAAGCAGGGATTTGGGGGGAGGTGTTGACACTTCCTGACCCAGCCTGGAATTTCCAAGTACATTTCCCGAACTGCACCAAACCATCTCAGTGGTTTCAATTTGCTCCTGTACTGCAGGACAAAAGGGCTGAATGGAACATCAGAACATAACGCTGACGGACACGACTGGGCCATACGGCCCTTTGACACTATTCCACTAGTCAATAAGGTCATGGCTCATCCCATTGCGTTCCCAGCTGCACTTTCGTCTCATTGCACCATTATCCCTGATTCACCTATCTATGGAAAATCAGACAAAGTCAGCCTCGATATAATATAAAGATTCAGCCATCCCAAACTTCTGGGAAAGAGAATTCCCACAAGAATGAATTCCCACTTTGTGAATTTCTCTTCACTCCAGTTCTGACTGAGGTTGGAGGATGTCACTGTTTCAAATTCTAGCCCCACTCCTGCACTGCTCACAACAATTTTTAAATGTAACCAGGTTGGTGATATGGCCGAAGATAAAGGTTTACGAGTGGGTTAGGTTCAATTATCAGAACAAGTCAATTAGATTTCGTTTGTCAGCTACAAGTAATTAATAGAGGAGTATGATGGATATGTGGTTAGCACTGCTGCCTCAGATCACCAAGGAGCTGGGTTCAATTCCAAACTCAGGTATGTTTGAACATTCCCCACGTATTTGTATGGGTTCCCTCCCAATGCTCCAGTTTCCTCCCAGAGTTCAAAGGTGTGTGCTGCTCGGAGTGGATTGGCTATGCTAGATTGCCTATTGTTGAGAGACCGCCTCTTCATGGTAACCTCTGTCAGTGTGGGAGAATTGGACCTGCGATGCTGGCCTCCCTCTGCATCACAAATCAGCCATCCAGCCAACTGAGTGGGAGAATGTATGATTGTTACAGACAGTCATAGATAAAATGAAAAAGAAACTTCATAACAAAGAAAGTGGTGCATTTCAAATAACGTTCAAGATAACAGTTGAGGATAAAATGTTCTGTACTAGAAATTGTATTTCAGAACGGGACAAGTGTTTAGAAGGGTTTTTTGGCTGAATACTATAAAGTGAGACAAAGTGAAATAGCCAGAATTAATAATTGTGATTGGATATAAAATAAGTGCATATGTAGAGAGAGAGAGAGAGAGAGAGAGATGATGATGATGAAAAATCGTCATGTTAATTCCCCTTATCTGCCATGCGCGGGGTCCTCCAAACTGAGAAAGTTCAACAGTGTGCCCATTGAACTTTGAAAGATGGGACCAATGCCAGTGAACACGGAATATCCAGGGGCATCAGTGCAATGGTGAGTCCCTCCAGCCATGATGCGTTGAAGAAACGGGCTGGCATTGAATGAGAGGAACACCATGAGATTGAGTGGGTAGTTAATGAGGTGAGTTCGATAAGACAGCACCAAGATACTAGCTCAGCCTCGTACAGACAATCCCTCTGTCACAATTAATAAAATTGTCACTGAAACAAATTATTGTTAGATGCAACCTAATGAATCAAAGATTCTGCTGACCCCACACCCAGTTACAATGTTGCAGAACAAATGCTCATCCAAAACTCTCCATCATCTTTACTGACACCAATATCCCCTTCAGCTATCATGCCTGATAATACTGGCTCATCTTGCAGAATGCTGTCGAAATGTCTTCATTTCAGCATTCTGAAATCTATGACCTTACATGAAATAGAACATAGAACATAGAACATAGAAGAATACAGCGCAGTACAGGCCCTTTGGCCCTCGATGTTGCGCCGATCCAAGCCCACCTAACCTATACTAACCCACTATCCTCCATATACCTATCCAATGCCCGCTTAAATGCCCATAAAGAGGGAGAGTCCACCACTGCAACTGGCAGGGCATTCCATGAACTTACGACTCGCTGAGTGAAGAACCTACCCCTAACTTCAGTCCTATATCTACCCCCCCCCCTTAATTTAAAGCTATGCCCCCTTGTAATACCCGACTCCATACGCGGAAAAAGGTTCACACTGTCAGCCCTATCTAACCCCCTAATCATCTTGTACACCTCAATCAAGTCACCCCTAAACCTTCTTTTCTCTAATGAAAACAGCCCCAAGTGTCTCAGTCTTTCCTCATACGATCTTCCTTCCATACCAGGCAACATCCTGGTAAACCTCCTCTGCACCCGTTCCAGTGCCTCCACATCCTTTCTATAGTATGGCGACCAAAACTGCACATAATATTCCAGATGCGGCCGCACCAGAGTCTCAGACAACTGCATCATGACCTCAGGACTCCGGAACTCAATTCCTCTACCAATAAAAGCCAGTACGCCATATGCCTTCCTCACCGCACTATTTACCTGGGTGGAAACTTTCAGAGATCTGTGTACATGGACACCAAGATCCTATGCTCATCCACACTACCAAGTATCCGACCATTAGCCCAGTACCCCATCTTTTTGTTATTCTTCCCAAAGTGAATCACCTCACACTTAGCTACATTGAATTCCATTTGCCACCTTTCTGCCCAGCTCTGCAGCTTCTCTATATCCTGCTGTAACCTGCCACATTCTTCCTCACTGTCAACAACTCCTCCGACTTTCGTATCATCCGCAAACTTGCTCACCCAACCTTCTAACCCAGGTCATTTATAAAAATGACAAACAGCAATGGTCCCAAAACAGATCCTTGCGGAACACCGCTAGTGACGGCACTCCATGAAGAAACTTTGCCATCAACTACTACCCTCTGTCTTCTTCCATCCAGCAAATTCCTAATCCAAACCTCCAACTCACCCTCAATGCCATATCTCCGTATTTTCTGCAGTCGCCTACCATGGGGAACCTTATCAAACGCCTTACTAAAATCCATATATACCACATCTACCGCTTTCCCCTCATCAACCTCCTTCGTCACCTTTTCAAAGAATTCAATAAGGTTTGTGAGGCACGACCTGCCCTTCACAAAACCATGCTGACTATCCTTGATCACATTATTCCTATCCAGATGTGCATACATCCTATCCCTTACAATTCTCTCTAAGACTTTGCCCACAACAGAAGTGAGACTCACCGGCCGAGAGTTACTAGGGTTATCCCTACTCCCCTTTTTGAACAAGGGAACCACATTTGCTATCCTCCAGTCTTCTGGCACTACTCCTGTAGACAAAGAGGACATAAAAATCAAGGCCAATGGCTCTGCAATCTCCTCCCTTGCTTCCCAGAGAATCCTAGGATAAATGCCATCAGGCCCAGGGGACTTATCTATTTTCACCTTTTCCAGGATTTCCAACACCTCTTCTCTACATACGTCAAAGCCATCCATTCTACTTATTTGTGACTCAGTATTCACATCGACGACAATGCCCTGTTCCTGAGTAAATACTGAAGAAAAGTATTCATTCAGTTTCTCCCCAATCTCTTCCGCCTCCACACGCAACTTCCCACTACTATCCTTGACTGGACCTATTCCTACCCTAGTCATTCTTTTATTCCTAACATACCTATAGAAAGCCTTAGGGTTTTCCCTAATCCTACCGACTAAGGACCTTTCATGTCCCCTCCTTGCTGCTCTTAGCTCTCTCTTCAGGTCCTTCCTGGCTCCCCTATAACTCTCAATCGCCCCAATTGAACCTTCACGTCTCATCTTGAGATAGGCCGCCCTCTTCCATTTAACAAGGGATTCCAATTCCTTATTAAACCACGGCTCCCTCGCACGACCCTTTCCTCCCTGCCTGACAGGTACATAATTATCAAGGACACTCAATAGTTGCTCCTTGAACAAGCTCCACATATCATTTACACACTTGCCTTGGAGTCCACTTTTCCAAGCCACACATCCTAAGTCATGCCTCACCGCATCATAATTTCCCTGACCCCAGCTATAACTCTTGCCCTGTAGTACACACTTATCCCTCTCCATCACGAGAGTGAAAATCACCGAATTATGGTCACTATCCCCAAAGTGCTCACCTACCTCTAATTCTAACACCTGGCCTGGTTCGTTACCCAGAACCAAATCCAGTATGGCCTCACCTCTTGTTGGCCTGTCTACATATTGTGTCAGGAAACTCTCCTGAACACATTGAACAAACACTGACCCATCTAACAAACTTGAGCTATAGCTTTCCCAATCAATATCAGGAAAGTTAAAGTCCCCCATAACAACCACCCTATTACTGTCACTCATCTCCTGAATCACCTTCCCTATCCTTTCTTCAATGATTCTAGGACTATTAGGAGGCCTGTAAAAGACTCCTAACACGGTGACCTCACCTTTCCTATTCCTAACCTCAGCCCAAACTACCTCAGATGGCAAGTCCTCATCCATCGTCCTTTCCACCACTGTAATACTACCTTTGACAAGCAATGCCACACCTCCCCCTCTTTTACGCCCACCTCTGACCCTACTAAAACATTTAAATCCTGGAACCTGCAACAGCCAATCCTGTCCCTGTTCTAGCCATGTCTCCGTAATAGCCACAACATCGAAGTCCCAGGTACCAACCCACGCTGCAAGTTCACCTACCTTATTTCGTATACTTCTTGCATTGAAGTATACACACTTCAAGCCACTTTCCTGTTTACAGGCACCCTCCTTGGAAATTGATGCCATGTTCCTAACCTCCCTACACTCCAGGCCCTGCACCCTGAAGCTACAATCTGGGTTCCCATGCCCCTGCAGAGTTAGTTTAAACCCCCCCTCCCAAGAGCACTAGCAAACCTCCCCCCAAGGATACTGGTGCCCCTCAGGTTCAGGTGTAGACCATCCTGTTTATAGAGGTCCCACCGTCCCCAGAAAGAACCCCAGTTATCCAAAAACCGGAATCCCTCCCTCCTGCACCATCCCTGTAGCCACGCATTTAAGTGTTCTCTTTCCCTATTCCTCGAATCTCTATCACGTGGCACGGGTAACAAACCAGAGACAACAACTCTGTTCGTTCTAACTCTGAGCTTCCAACCTAGCTCCCTGAAAGCCTGTCTAACATCCTCGGCACTCCTCCTACCTATGTCGTTGGTGCCAATATGGACCACGACTTCGGGCTGCTCCCCCTCCCCCTCCAGGACCCGGAAAACACGATCAGAGACATCACGTACCCTTGCACCTGGGAGGCAACATACCAAACGTGAGTCTCTCTCGTTCCCACAAAACCGCCTATCTGTGCCCCGAACTATCTAGTCCCCAATTACTACTGCTCTGCTCTTCTTCACCCTTCCCTTCTGAGTAACGGGGACAGGCTCCGTGCCAGAGACCTGAGCCCCGTTACTTACCCCTGGTAAGTCATCCCCCCCACAAGTATCCAAAACGGTATACTTGTTCTTGAGGGGAACGGCCGCAGGGGGTCCCTGCACTGGCTGCTTCCTCTCAGTCCCCCTCACTGTCACCCATCTATCTGCCATCTTTGGAGTTACTACTTCCCTATAACTCTGATCTATGACCCCCTCTGCCTCCCGAATGATCCGAAGTTCATCCAACTCCAGCCCCAGTTCCCTAACACGGTCTTGGAGGAGCTGGAGATGGGTGCACTTCCTGCAAATGTAATCGGCAGGGACGTCGATGGCATCCCTCACCTCATACATGTTGCAGGAGGAACATTGCACTGCCTTCACTGCCATCCCTCTAAAGCTAACTTTTATTTTAAAAAAAACTGGGTCTAAAGTATACAACAAGCAAAATTCAGCACTTACCTACTTACCACAACAGATGTTATTATTAGGTTAGAGGAGGAGGGCGGGTGGGAGGCACTACCCGTGTAGTTCCTCGGGTTCCTCTCCTTCGCGCTTTTAAAGGGGGAAAAAACCTACCCAGGTAAGCTTACACTAACTGCTTCCGGGTCTCGGCTACCCCTCTGGTCGTCGTCACTTCCCCCTGGTGCTCCCGCTCTTTCTGTGAAGAGAGAGTGAAAGAGAAAAAAAAACACCGCTACCCGCTACCGGTAAGTACTTTTAAAACCAAACGGTCTTACCTTCGCTGCTGCTCGCACTGGAAATGACCGACGGCTTCGAAGGGTGAGTATAAATACTCACCGCTTTCCTTCCCGGCTGCCCCTCTGGTCGCCGTCACTTCCCCCTGGTGCTCCCGCTCTTTCTGTGAAGAGAGAGTGAAAGAGAAAAAAAACACCGCTGCCCGCTACCGGTAAGTACTTTTAAAACCAAACGGTCTTACCTTCGCTGCTGCTCGCACTGGAAATGACCGACGGCTTCGAAGGGTGAGTATAAATACTCACCGCTTTCCTTCCCGGCTGCCCCTCTGGTCGTCGTCACTTCCCCCTTGTGCTCCCGCACTTTCTGTGAAGAGAGAGTGAAAGAGAAAAAAAAAACACCGCTGCCCGCTACCGGTAAGTATTTTTAAAACCAAACGGTCTCTCAAACTCCCTTTCTTTTTTTCCCCCAAAATCCTTTTGATTGTTGGTAGCTAAACTGATTTCCCCGCCATCTCTCTCTAGCAGGGGCTAGGGAATACGGACTAGGCAACAAGGACTCAGTATCAGAGTGATTATGTAACCAGACGGTTAATTCAGAGGAAAGGGCTGTGCTTCCCAAGCAGTGTTTAAAATCCTACCACAGCCGATGTCAGAGCTTAAATTCGAATGATAAAAATTGGAATGAAACCTAATTTCACTCATGGAAACCAGAAACCGTCAGGATATATTTTTTATTATTTCACTGATAGTCTTTGGTAAAGAATCTTAACATTATTGCCCAGTCTGAACTCAGTGTGACTGCAGACCCACAACAAGATTGTTGGCTCCATTTTGTCTTGACAAATGGCCGCGTGGTCAATGATAGTTTGTGATGGACAACAAATGCTGCCTTTGCCCGTGTGTTAGTTGTAGTTGAACACTTTGGAGAGAGTGACTATAATTCAGTTATGTTTAGTTTAGCGATGGAAAGGGATAGGTACATGCTACAGGTCAAGAGTTATCGATGGGGTAAGGGCAATTATAATGTCATTAGGCAAGAATTAGGTTACATAGAATTGGGTAGCAAAATACAGGGTATGCAGACAGTGCAAATGTGGAGCTGGTTTCAGGAACAGTAATTGTGTGTCCTTGATAGGTATGTCCCTGTCATACAGGGAAGAAGTGACAAGGAAAGGGAACCGTGGCTTACTATAGAAATTGCATCTTTTGTTAAGAAGAAGAAGGAAGCTCATGTGTTGATGAGGCAAGATGGTTCAGATGAGGCGATGGAGTGTTACAGATCAGCCGGGAAGGATTTAAAGAGAGAGTTAAGAAGAGAATAGACAGAACACGAGCAGTCTTTAGCAACAGAGAGCGGCGGGAGCTGGGCGGAAGTTCAGACGGAGCGCAAAGCCGGTCGGGAAGGTAAGTGATTACTATAAGAGTGGGTGTGTTCTAAACCCCAGGTCCTACAAAGTAGGGTCTCCCTCCCTCCCTCCTCCTCTAACCTTAATTAAGAGTCCACAGACGTGCCACAAAAAGAGGGTCTAAGGAAGTTTAGATCGAGGAGTGAGGCTTCATCTCAGGACTCTTTGACAAGGAGGTTGAGTGAAGTGATTACACCACAGTTGAAGAGGGTGAAGACATGACTGCCCAGCTGGTTCAGTGCGCTACGTGCTTGATGTGGGAGTTCAACGACTCTGGTGTGTCTGGCTCGTACATGTGTGGAAAGTGTGTGCACATTCAGCAATTGACCGAGCATATTGCAGCGCTGACGAAAGAACTTAAAGACCTTAGGCTCATCCGAGAGAACGAGATCTTTCTGGACAAGACCTTCAGCGATGTTGTTACACGAATCATGCCAGAAGAGAGCAGAAGAGAGCAAATGATGAGGAAGGCAGAGAGGAGACAGGTGCAAGAGACCCCGGGAGAAGTACCTGTCAGGAACAAGTTGAAGGTTTTGGAAGCAGAGACTGATGACACTGCCAGTTCGCAAGGCGGCCACGTTTGTCAATCAATAGTTGCCGCAGAGGCAGAGCGGAAGAGTCGGACAACGCACAGAGCCGTGGTAATAGGGGACTCCATCGTGAGAGGAACTGACCAGGGTTTTTGTGGCAGCAGATGGGATTTAAGGATGGTGTTTTGCTTTCCTGGTGCTAGAGTGAAAGACATCGCGGGCAGAGTGCAGGAAATCCTCAAGGACGAGAGTGAAGAGCCAGAGGTGGTGGTACATGTCAGCACAAATGATGTCGGGAAGAAGAGGAGGAACATACTACAGCGAGACTTCGGAGAACTAGGAAGAAGGCTGAAAAGCAGGACGTCCAAGGTGGTTATCTCCGGTTTGCTTCCAGTTCCTCGGGCTAGTGTGGCCAGAAACAGGGAGATAATGGACTTGAACGTGTGGTTGGGGAACTGGTGCAGGAAACAAGGATTCAAGTTCTTGGATCACTGTGGTATATTCTGTGGTAAACATAAATTCTACAAGAGAGACGGCTTGCACCTAAATAGGTTAGGGACCAGTATTCTGGCAGGCAGGTTTTCTACTGCAACACCACTAGATTTAAACTAAGTAGCAGGGGGGAGGGGACAAACTGGATGTTTAAAAGGAAAATTGAAGGGAAAGTTAAAACAAGAGAAGTCAAGAAAGACAACTGTATTATTGAGGCAGAAAACTCGGAAAGGCATCATGCTATAAGGTTGAGTGAAATAAGGGTTGATGGGAAGGGTGAGAGCAGTAACAAATTAAAAATACTATACATGAATGCACGAAGCATTAGACATAAGATGGATGAGCTTGAGGCTCTTTTGGAAATTGGCAGATACGATATTGTGGGGATAACTGAGACGTGGCTTCGAGTGGATAGGGCCTGGGAAATGAATATTCAAGGATACACGTGTTATCGTAAGGACAGACTGACGGGCAGAGGGGGTGGGGTGGCCTTGTTAGTAAGGGATGATATTCAGTCCCTTGCGCGGGGGGACCTAGAGTCCGGAGATGTAGAGTCAGTTTGGATAGAGCTGCGAAATACCAAGGGTAAAAAGACCCTCTTGGGAGTCATCTACAGGCCCCCAAACAGTAGTCTGGATGTCGGATGTAAGTTAAATCAGGAGCTGTAATTGGCCTGTCGCAAAGATGTCACTACAGTTGTTATGGGGGTTTTTAACATGCAGGTAGACTGGGAGAATCAGGATGGTATTGGGCCACAAGAAAGAAACTTTGTGGAGTGCCTCAGAGATGGATTCTGAGAGCAGCTGGTGCTGGAGCCGACCAGGGAGAAGGCAATTCTGGATCTGGTATTGTGTAACGAACCAGAATTGGTCAGAGACCTCGAAGTGAAGGAGCCATTGGGAAGTAGTGACCATAATACAAAAAGCAACAATCTGCAATTTGAGAGGGAGAGGGTACAGTCGGAAGTGACAGTACTTTTGTTGAATAAAGGGTATTATGGAGCTATGAGGGAGGAGCTGGCCAAAGTTCAATGGTGCAATACCTTAGCAGGGATGACCGTGGAGGAACAATGGCGGATATTTCTGTGTATAATGCAGAAGGTGCAGGATCAGTTCATTCCTAAAAGGAAGAAAGATCCTAGGAGGAGGCATGGGCGGCCGTGGCTGACGAGGGAAGTAAAGAAACATATAAAGTTAAAAGAGAAAAAGTATAACATAGCTAAGATAAGTGGGAAAACTGAGGACTGGGAAGCTTTTAAAGAGCAACAGAGGATTACTAAGAAGGAAATACGCAGAGGAAAAATGAGGTACGAAGGTATACTGGCCAAGAATATTAAGGAGGATAGTAAAAGCTTTTTTAGGTATGTGCAAGGCAAAAAAATGGTTAGGACAAAAATTGGGCCCTTGAAGACAGAAACAGGGGAATATATTACTAGGAACAAAGAAATGGCAGAGGAATTAAATGGGTACTCCAGATCTGTATTCACTTGGGAAGACATAAGCAATCTCCCTGAGGTAACAGTGGCTGAAGGACCTGAATTTAAGGGAATTTATATTTGCCAGGATTTGGTGTTGGAGAAGCTGTTAGTTCTGAAGGTTGATAAGTCTCCGGGGCCTGATGGTCTGCATCCCAGGGTACTGAAGGAGGTGGTTCGGGAAATCGTGGATGCGTTGGTGATTATTTTTCAGAGTTCAATAGATTCGGGGTCGGTTCCTGAGGATTGGAGGGTGCCAAATGTTATACCACTTTTTAAGAAAGGTGGGCGAGAGAAAGCAGGTAATTATAGACCAGTTAGTCTGACCTCAGTGGTGGGAAAGATGCTGGAGTCTATTATAAAGGATGAAATTACTGCACACCTGGATAGCAGTAACAGGATAGGACAGAGTCAGCATGGATTTATGAAGGGGAAATCATGCTTGACTAATCTTCTTGAATTTTTTGAGGATGTAACTATGAAGTTGGACGAGGGAGATCCAGTAGATGTAGTGTACCTGGACTTACAGAAACAGGAGGTTAGTGAGTAAAATTAGGGTGCATGGTATTGGGGGCAAAGTACTAGATTGGATTGAAAATTGGTTGGCTAATAGGAAACAAAGGGTAGTGATAAACGGCTCCATTTCGGAATGGCAGGCAGAGACCAGTGGGGTACCGCAGGGATCCGTGCTGGGACCACAGCTTTTTACAATATATGTTAATGATACAGAAGATGGTATCAGCAATAACATTAGCAAATTTGCTGATGATACAAAGCTGCGTGGCAGGGTGAAAAGTGGTGAGGATGTTAAGAGATTTCAGGGTGTCCTGGACAAGTTATGTGAGTGGGCAGATGCATGGCAGATGCAGTTTAATGTGGATAAATGTATGGTTATCCACTTTGTTAGCAAGAACAGGAAGGCAGATTTCTACCTAAATGGAATCAATTTATGTAAAGGGGCAGTACAGAGAGATCTGGGTGTTCTTGTACACCAGTCAATGAAGGCAAGCATGCAGGTATAGTAGGTAGTGAAGAAGGCTAACAGCATACTGGCCTTCATAACAAGAGGAATTGAGTATAGAAGCAAAGAGGTGCTTCTGCAGCTGTACAGGGCCCTGGTGAGACCACATCTAGAGTACTGTGTGCAGTTCTGGTCTCCAAATTTGAGAAAAGACATTCTGGCTATTGAGGGAGTGCAGCGTAGGTTCACGAGGTCAATTCCTGGAATGGCAGGATTACCTTACACTGAAAGACTGAAGCGACTGGGCTTGTATACCCTTGAGTTTCGAAGATTGAGAGGCGATCTGATTGAGACGTATAAGATTATGAAAGGATTTGACACTCTGGCAGTAGGAAACATATTTCCACTGATGGGTGAGTGCCGAACCAGAGGACACAGCTTAAAAATACGGGGTAGACCATTTAGGACAGAGCTCAGGAGAAACTTCTTCACCCAGAGAGTGGTGGCTGTGTGGAATGCTCTGCCACAGGGGCCAGTGGAGGCCCACTCTCTGGATTCATTTAAGAAGGAGTTGTATAGAGCTCGCAAAGATAGTGGAATCAAGGGTTATGGAGATAAGGCAGGAACAGGATACTGATTAGGAATGATCTGCCATGATTATAGTGAATGGCGGTGCAGGCTCGAAGGGCTGAATGGCCTACTCCTGCACCTATTGTCTATTGTCTATTGTCTAAATAGAATAAAGGCGAATACTAAAGCTTTCTATAGGTATGTGAGGAATAAAAGGATGTTTAGGGTAGGAATAGGGCCAAACGAAGACAGAAGCGGGAAGTTGAGTGTGCACCTTGTGGAAATCGGAGAGTTGATAATCGAACATTTCTCATCGGTTTTTTCTCTGAAAAAGGAAAATATTGTAGAGGAGAAGAATGAGGTATGAGATATTAGACTAGAAAGGATCGAGGTTAGTTACGAGCAGGTGTTATCAAATCCGGAAGGAGTGCAAGTAGAGAAGTCCCCTGAACCGGATGGGATTTATCCAAGGAGTCTCTGGGAAGCTAGGGAGGAGATAGCAGAGCTTTTGGCTTTGATATTTGAGTCGTCATTGTCTACAGGTTTAGTACCAGAGGACTGGAGGATTGCAAATGTTGTGCCCTTGTTCAAGAAGGGCAGTAGAAATGTCCCAAGCAATTATACACCAGTGAGCCTTACTTCTGTTGTAGGAAAGGTTCTGGAAAGGATTATTTATAATCGTCTAGCAAGCAACAATTTGATTTCAGATAGTCAATATGGTTTCGTCAAAGGCAGGTCGTGTCTCACAAATCTCATTGATTTTTTTGAGAAGGTGACCAAGCATGTCGATGAGGGTAGGGCATTTGACGTGGTATACATGGACTTCAGTAAAGTCTTTGATAAGGTTCTACATGGCAGGCAGTTGGAGAAAATGCAGAGGCGTGGAATTGGCAGTGATTTAGCAGTTTGGATTTGAAACTAGCTTTCTGAAAGAAGGCAGCGAATGGTGGTTGATGGAAAATATTCAGCCTGGAGTCCGATGACTAGTGGTGTGCCACAAGAGTCTGTTTTGGGACCACGGATGTTTGTCATTTTTCAAAATGATTTACACGCAGGCATAAGTGAATGGATTAGTAAATTTGCAGATGACACTAAAGTTGGTGAAGTAGTGGGCAGTTTGGAAGAATGTTACAGGTTGTCAGACGACTTGGATAAACAGCAGAATTGGGCTGAGGTGGCAAATTGAGTTCAATGCAGCTAAATATCAGGTGATGCACTTTGAGAAGAAAAACAGAAAGGCAGAGTACTGGGTCAATGGAAAGATTCTTTGTAGTCTGGATGTGCAAAGGGATCATGGAGTCCATGTACATCGATCCCTGCAATGTTGTGTGTGTGTGAGAGAGAGAGAAAGTGTGTGTGCATGAGAGAGAGAATGCGTGTGTGCAGGAGAGAGAGAATCCGTGTGTGCGAGAGAGAGAAAGTGTGTGCGTGAGCGAGGGAGAGAATGCGTGTGTGACAGAGAGAATGCGTGTGTGTGTGTGAGAGAGAATGCGTGTATGCGAGAGAGAGAGAATGAGTGTGCGTGAGAAAGAGAGAGAATGCATGGGAGAGAGAGAATGCGTGAGAGGGAATGCGTGAGAGAGAATGTGTGTGTGAGAGAGGGAAAGCGTGTGCGAGAGAGAGAAATAATGCGTGTGTGCGTGAGTGAGAATGCGTGTCTGCGAGAGAGAATATGTGTGAGACAGTAAGAATGCGAGAGAGAATGCATGTGAGAGAGAGAATGTGTCTGTCTGAGAGAGAATGCGTGTGAGAGAGAGAATGCCTGTGTGTGAGAGAGAGAAAAAACGCGTATGTACATGAAAGAGAGAATGCGTGTGCGAGTGAGAGAATGACAGTGTGTGTGAGAGAATGTGTGAGCGTGAGAGAGAGAGAATGCGTGTGTGTGAGAGAGAGATAATGAATGTGTGTGTGAGATAGAATGCGTGTGTGCAAGAGAGAATACGTGTGAGAGAGAGAGAATGCGTGTGTGGGAGAGTGAGAGAATGCGTGTGCGAGAGAGAAATGCGTGTGTGAGAGAGAGAATGCGTGTGAGCGTGAGAGAGAGAATGCATGTATGCGAGAGTGAATGCATGTGCCTGGGAGAGAGAGAATGTGTGTGCGTGAGAGAGAGAGAATGTGTGTGTGTGCAAGAGAGGGAATGCGCGTGTGCAAGAGGGAGAGAATGAGTGTGAGAGAGAGAATGTGTGTGTGAGTGAGAGAGAGAATGTGTGTGTGCGAGAGCGAAAGAATGCATGTGTGTGAGAGAGAGAGAATGCGTGTGTGTGTGAGAGAGGGAATGCGTGAGAGATAATATGCGTGAGAGAGAGAATGCGTGAGAGAGAAAGCGTGTGTGTGAGAGAGAGAGAATGCGTGTGTGCAGGAGAGAGAATTCTTGTGTGCGGGACAGAACACGTCTGAGAGAGAATGCATGTGTGTGAAAGAGAGAATGTGTCTGTGTGAGAGAATGTGTGTGTGAGAGAGACAATGCATGTGTGTGTGAGAGGGAGAATGCGTGTGTGCGTGAGAGAGAGAATGCGTGAGTGAGAGAGCGAGAGAATGCATGTGCGTGAGAGAGAGAATTCGTGAGTGAGAGAGTGAGAGAATGCATGTGTGCAAGAGAGAATGTGTGTGTGAGAGAGAGAATGCGTGTGTGCAAGAGAGAGAGAATGAGTGTGAGAGAGTGAGAGAATGTGTGTGTACGTGGGAGAAAATTCGTGTGAGAGAGAGAGAATGCATGTGTGCGTGAGAGAGAGGATGTGTGTATGCGAGAGAGAACGTGTGTGCCTGAGAGAGAGAGAATGCGTGTGCGTGAGAGTGAATGCGTTTGTGCGAGAGAGAGAATGCTTGTGCGAGTGAGAGAGAGAATGCGTGTGTGCAAGAGAAAGAAAATGAGTGTGTGAGAGTGAGAGAATGTGTGTGTATGTGAGAGAGAGAATTTGTGTGTGAGCGAGAGAGAATGCGTGTGTGCGTCAGAGAGAAAATGCGTGTGTGCGAGAGAGAACGCATGTGCCTGAGAGAGAGAGTGCGTGTGCTTGAGAGAGAGAACGCGTGTGTGCGAGACAGAGAATGCGTGTGCGTGAGAGAGAGAATCCGTGTGTGCGAGAGAGAGAGAGGATGAGTGTGTGTGAGAGAGAGAATGTGTGTGTGCATGCGAGAGAGAAGGTGTCTGTGCGAGAGCAAGAGAATGTGTGTGTGAGAGGGAGACAATTCGTGTGTGCGAGAGAAAATGAGTGTTTGTGAGAGAGAGAGAGAATGCATGTATGTGAGAGAGAGTGCATGAGAGAGAATGCGTGTGCGTGAGTGAGAGAGAATGCATGAGAGAGAATGCGTGTGTGAGAGATAGAATGAGTGTGTGCGCGAGAGAGAATGAATGAATGTGTGAGAGAGAGAATGCGTGTGCATGAGAGATAGAATGCGTGGGTGAGAGAGAGAGAATGCATGTGTGAGTGAGAGAGAATGCATATGGGAAAGAGAGAGAATGTGTGTGTCAGAGATAGAGAATGCCTTTGTGAGAGAATGCGTGTGTGAGAGAGAGAGAATGCGTGCGTGCGTGAGAGAGAATGCGTGTGTGCAAGAGAGAGAGTACATGTGTGAGAGAGAGAGTGAATGTATGTGTGCGTGAGAGAGACTGCATGTGCGAGAGAGAGAGAATGTGTGTGTCAGAGATAGAGAATGCGTGTGTGAGAGAATGCATGTGCGAGAGAGAGAATGCCTGTGTGTGTGAGAGAAAATGAGTGTACGAGAGAGAGAGAATGCGTGCGTGTGAGAAAGAGAATGTGTATGTGAGTGAGAGAATTCATGTGTGCAAGAGAGAGACAATACATGTGGGAGCGAGAGTGAATGCGTGAGTGGGAGTGAGAGAATGCCTGTGTGAGAGAGATTATGTGTGTGTGCAAGAGAGAGATAATGCGTGTGTGAGAGAGAGCGAATGCGTGTGTATGTGAGAGAGAGAATTTGTGTGTGAGGGAGAGAATGTATGTGCGTGAGAGAGAGAAGGCGTACGTGTGAGAGAGAGAATACGTGTATGCGAGAGAGAGAATGCATGTGTGCGAGAGCGAGTAAATGCATGCATGCGAGGGACAGAGAATGAATGTGTGTGAGAGAGAATGCATGTGTGCATGAGAGCGAGAATGTGTGTGTGCAAGACCAATAGAAGGCGTGTGTGAGAGAGAGAGACAATGCATGTGTGCGAGCGAGAATGTGTGCGTGTGAGAGATTGAGAATGCTTATGTGCAGGAGATAGAAAATGCGTGTATGCGAGAGAGAATGAGTGTGCCCGAGATAGAGAGAGAATGCGTGTGCATGAGAAAGAGAGAGAATGCGTGTGTGTGAGAGAGAGAATGCATGTGTGCAAGGGAGAATGTGTGTGTGAGAGAGAATGCGTGTGCGTGAGAGAGAGAACGCGTCTGTGCGAGAGATACAATGCGTGTGTGCGAGAGAGAAAATGCTTTTGTGTGTGAGAGAGAGAATACGTGTGTGAGAGAGAGAGAATGCATGTGTGCATGTGAGAGACAATGGGTGTCTGAGAGAGAGAATGTGTGTGTGCGTGAGAGAATGCGTGAGAGAGAATGCGTGTGCGTGAGAGAGAGAGAATGTGTGTATGTGTGAGAGAGAGAATGTTTGTGCATGAGACTGAGAATGCATGTGTGAGAGATAGAATGAGTGTGTGCGAGAGAGAGCGAATGCGTGTGTGAGAGAGAGATTGCGTGAGAGAGAGAGAATGCATGTGTGTGTGAGAGAGAATGCATATGCGAAAGAGAGAGAATGTGTGTGTCAGAGATAGAGAATGCCTGTGTGAGAGAATGCGTGTGTGTGAGAGAGAGAAGGCGTGCGTGCGTGAGAGAGAATGCGTGTGTGCAAGGGAGAGAGTACGTGCATGAGAGTGAATGAATGTGCACGTGAGCGAGAGGGAGAATGCATGTGCGTGAGAGATAGAATGACTGTGGGCGAGAGAGAATGCATGTGTGCGAGAGAGAGAGAATGTGTGTGTCAGAGATAGAGAATGCATGTGTTAGAGAATGCATGTGTGAGAGAGGGAATGCATGTGTGCGTGAGAGAAAATGAGTGTACGAGAGAGAGAGAATGCGTGCGTGTGAGAAAGAGAATGCGTGTGTGGGAGAGAGAAAATGCGTGTGCACGAGAGACAGAGAATGCGTGTGTGAGCGAGAGAAAATGTGTGTGCGAAAGAGAGGGAATTCGTGTCTGAGAGAGAGAATGCATGTGCGGGAGACAGATTAATGTGTGTGTGCGCGAGAGAAAATGTGTATGTGTGAGAGAGAATTTGTGTGAGAGAGAAAGAATGCGTGTGTGTGAGAGAGAGAACACGTGTGCTCGTGAGAGAGAGAATGCGTGAGCATGAGAGAGAGAGAATGCGTGTGCGCGAGAGAGAGAATGCGTGTGTGCGAGAGAGAGAATGCGTGTGTGTGTGAGAGAGTGAGTGCATGTGTGTGTGAGAGAGAGAATGAGTGTGTGTGTGAGAGAGAGAATGCGTGTGCGAGAGCGAGAGACAATGCGTGTGCGAGAGAGAGCAACAATACATGTGTGTGAGAGAGGGAAAGCCTGTGCTCGTGAGAGAGAGAATGCATGTGAGAGAGAGAGGGAGGATGCGTGCATGCGTGAGAGAGAATGTGTGTGCGTGCGAGAGAATGCGTGAGTGAGGGTGAGCGAATGAGTGGGTGTGAAAGAGAGAATGTGTGTGTTCGTGAGAGAGAGAATGCGTGTGCGTAAGAGAGAGAGAGAATGCGTGTGTGCGAGAGAGAGAATGCGTGTGTGTGAGAGAGAGAATGCTTGTGGGCAAGAGAGAATGTGTGTGTGAGAGAACATGCGTGTTTGTGAGAGATAGAAAGCGTCTGTGCGAGAGATAGAATGCGTGTGTGTGAGAGAGAGAGAATGCTTATGTGTGTGAGAGAGAGAATAAGTGTGTGTGTGAGCGAGAAAGAATGCATGTGTGGATGAGAGAGACAATGTGTGTGTGAGAGAGAGAGAATGCGTGTGTGCGTGAGAGAAAATGAGTGTACGATGGAGAGAGAATGCGTGCGTGTGAGAAAGAGAATGTGTATGTGAGTGAGAGAGAATTCATGTGTGCGAGAGAGAGACAATGCATGTATGAGCGAGAGTGAATGCGTGAGTGGAAGTGAGAGAATGCCTGTGTGAGAGAGAGAATGTGTGTGTGCAAGAGAGAGACAATACGTGTGTGAGAGAGAGCGAATGCGTGTGTATGTGTGAGAGAGAATTTGTGTGTGAGAGAGAGAATGTATGTGCGTGAGAGAGAGAATGCGTATGTACGTGTGAGAGAGAGAATGCGTGTATGCAAGAGAGAGAATGCATGTGTGCGAGAGAGAGGAAATGCATGTGTGCGAGGGACAGAGAATGAATGTGTGTGAGAGAGAGATGCATGTGTGCATGAGAGCGAGAATGTGTGTGTGCAAGACCAATAGAAGGCGTGTGTGAGAGAGAGAGACAATGCATGTGTGCGAGCGAGAATGGGTGCGTGTGTGAGATTGAGAATGCTTATGTGCAGGAGATAGAAAATGCGTGTATGCGAGAGAGAATGAGTGTGCCTGAGATAGAGAGAGAATGCGTGTGCATGAGAAAGAGAGAGAATGCGGGTGTGAGAGAGAGAGAATGCATGTGTGCGAGAGAGAGAAAATGCATGTGTGCAAGGGAGAATGTGTGTGTGAGAGAGAATGCGTGTGCGTGAGAGAGAGAACGCGTCTGTGCGAGAGATACAATGCGTGTGTGCGAGAGAGAAAATGCTTTTGTGTGTGAGAGAGAGAATAAGTGTGTGTGTGAGAGAGAGAATGCATGTGTGCATGAGACAGACAATGTGTGTGTGAGAGAGAGAATGCGTGAGAGAGAATGCGTGTGCGTGAGAGAGAGAGAATCTGTGTGTGACAGAGAGAGAATGTTTGTGCATGAGACTGAGAATGCAAGTGCGTGTGTGAGATTGAGAATGCTTATGTGCAGGAGATAGAAAATGCGTGTATGCGAGAGAGAATGAGTGTGCCTGAGATAGAGAGAGAATGCGTGTGCATGAGAAAGAGAGAGAATGCGTGTGTGTGAGAGAGAGAATGCATGTGTGCGAGAGAGAGAGAATGCATGTGTGCAAGGGAGAATGTGTGTGTGAGAGAGAATGCGTGTGCGTGAGAGAGAGAACGCGTCTGTGCGAGAGATACAATGCGTGTTTGCGAGAGAGAAAATGCTTTTGTGTGAGAGAGAGAATGCATGTGTGCATGAGAGAGACAATGTGTGTGTGAGAGAGAGAATGCATGAGAGAGAATGAGTGTGTGCGAGAGAGAGCGAATGCGTGTGTGTGAGAGAGAATGCGTGTGAGAGAGAGAATGCATGTGTGTGTGAGATAGAATGCATATGCAAAAGAGAGAGAATGTGTGTGTCAGAGATAGAGAATGCCTGTGTGAGATAATGCGTGTGTGTGAGAGAGAGAAGGCGTGCGTGCGTGAGAGAAAATGCGTGTGTGCAAGAGAGAGAGTACGTGCATGAGAGTGAATGCATGTGTGTGTGAGAGAATGCATGTGTGCGAGAGAGAGAGAATGAGTGTGTCAGAGATAGAGAATGCGTGTGTGAGAGAGAGAATGCATGTGTGCGTGAGAGAAAATGAGTGTACGAGAGAGAGAGAATGCGTGCGTGTGAGAAAGAGAATGTGTGTGTGAGCGAGAGAAACTGTGTGTGCGAAAGAGAGGGAATTCGTGTCTGAGAGAGAAAGAATCCGTGTGCGGGAGAGAGATTAATGTGTGTGTGCGCGAGAGAAAATGTGTATGTGCGAGAGAGAATTTGTGTGAGAGAGAAAGAATGCGTGTGTGTGAGAGAGAGAACACGTGTGCTCGTGAGAGAGAGAATGCGTGAGCATGAGAGAGAGAGAGAGAGAATGCGTGTGTGCGAGAGAGAGAATGCTTGTGCGCGAGAGAGATAATGCGTGTGTGTGAGAGAGCGAATGCATGTGTGTGAGTGAGGGAAAGCCTGTGTTCATGAGAGAGAGAATGCATGTGTGAGAGAGAGGGAGAATGCATGCATGCGTGAGAGAGAATGTGTGTACGTGCGAGAGAATCGTGAGTGAGGGTGAGCGAATGAGTGGTTGTGAAAGAGAGAATGTGTGTGTTCGTGAGAGAGAGAATGCGTGTGCGTGAGAGAGAGAGAGAATGCATGTGTGCGAGAAAGAGAATGCGTGTGTGTGTGAGAGAGAATGCTTTTGGGCAAGAGAGAATGTGTGTGTGAGAGAACATGTGTGTGCGTGAGAGATACAAAGCGTCTGTGCGAGAGATAGAATGCGTGTGTGCTAGAGAGAGAGAATGTTTGTGTGTGTGTGAGAGAGAATAAGTGTGTGTGTGAGCGAGAGAGAATGCATGTGTGGATGAGAGAGACAATGTGTGTGTGAGAGAGAGAGAATGCGTGTGTGCGTGAAAGAATGCATGAGAGAGAATGCGTGTGCGTGAGAGAGAGAGAATGCATGAGAGAGAATGCGTGTGTGAGATAGAGAGAATGCGTGCGTGCGTGTGAGAGAATGCATGTGTGCAAGAGAGAGAGTACGTGTGTGAGCGAGAATGCGTGAGAGTGTGTGAGAGAGAATGCGTGTGTGCGTGAGAGAGCACGTGTGTGAGGGAGAGAATGCGTGTGTGAGAGGGAGGATTCTTGTGTGTGAGAGAGAGAATGAATATGTGCGTGAGAGAGAATGCATTGTGCGAGAGAGAGAGTACATGTTTGAGCGTGAGAGAATGCTTGTGAGAGAGAATGCATGTGTGAGAGAGAGAGTGAATGAGTGTGTACGTGAGAGAGTGGGAGAATGCGTCTGCGTGAGAGATAGAATGAGTGTGTGCGAGAGAGAGAGAATGCGTATGTGAGAGAGAGAATGCATGTGAGAGAGAGAATGCGTGTGTGTGTGAGAGAGAGAATGCATTTGTGCGTGAGAGAGAATGCATGTGCGAGAGAGAGAGAATGTGTGCGTCAGAGATAGAGAATGCGTGAGAGAGAGAATGCATGTGTGCGTGAGAGAAAATGCGTGTATGAGAGAGAGAGAATGCGTGCGTGTGAGAAAGAGAATGCGTGTGTGGGAGAGAGAAAATGCGTGTGTGCAAGAGGCAGAGAATGCGTGTGTGGGAGGGAGAAAATGAGTGTGTGCGAAAGAGAGGGAATACGTGTGTGAGAGAGAGAATGCGTGTGTGTGAGAGAGACACCACGTGTGCTCGTGAGAGAGAGAATGCATGAGCATGAGAGAGAGAGAGAATGCCTGTGTGCGAGAGAGAGAATGCGTGTGTGTGAGAGCGCGAATGCGTGTATGCGGGAGAGAGAGAATGAGTGTGTGCGTGAGAGAGAGAATTCGTGTGTGAGAGGGAGACAATGCGTGTGAGTGAGAGAGAATGCGTGTGTGTGAGAGAGAAAATGCATGTGTGAGAGAGATAGAGAATGCATGTGTGTGAGAGCGAATGTGTCTGTGAGAGAGAGAGAATGCGTGTGTGAGAGTGAGAGGGAGAGAGAATGCATGTGAGAGAAAGAGAGAATGTGTGTGAGAGAGAGAACGCGTGTGTGCCTGACTGAGAATGTGTGTGTGAGAGGGAGAGAATGCGTGTGTGAGAGAGAAAGAATATATGTGTGAGAGAGAGAACACGTGTGCTCGTGAGAGAGAGAATGCGTGAGCATGAGAGAGAGAGAGAGAATGCATGTGTGCGAGAGACAGAGAATGCGTGTGTGTGAGAGAGAAAATGAGTGTGTGCGAAAGAGAGGGAATACATGTGTGAGAGAGAGAGAATGCATGTACGAGACAGAGATAATGCGTGTGTGTGAGAGAGAATGCGTGTGTGTGAGAGAGAATGCATGTGTGAGAGAGATAGATAATGCGTGTGTGTGAGAGAGAATGTGTGTGTTCGTGAGAGAGAGAATGCGTGTGCGTAAGAGAGAGAGAGAATGCGTGTGTGCGAGAGAGAGAATGCGTGTGTGTGAGAGAGAGAATGCTTGTGGGCAAGAGAGAATGTGTGTGTGAGAGAACATGCGTGTTTGTGAGAGATAGAAAGCGTCTGTGCGAGAGATAGAATGCGTGTGTGTGAGAGAGAGAGAATGCTTATGTGTGTGAGAGAGAGAATAAGTGTGTGTGTGAGCGAGAAAGAATGCATGTGTGGATGAGAGAGACAATGTGTGTGTGAGAGAGAGAGAATGCGTGTGTGCGTGAGAGAAAATGAGTGTACGATGGAGAGAGAATGCGTGCGTGTGAGAAAGAGAATGTGTATGTGAGTGAGAGAGAATTCATGTGTGCGAGAGAGAGACAATGCATGTATGAGCGAGAGTGAATGCGTGAGTGGGAGTGAGAGAATGCCTGTGTGAGAGAGAGAATGTGTGTGTGCAAGAGAGAGACAATACGTGTGTGAGAGAGAGCGAATGCGTGTGTATGTGTGAGAGAGAATTTGTGTGTGAGAGAGAGAATGTATGTGCGTGAGAGAGAGAATGCGTATGTACGTGTGAGAGAGAGAATGCGTGTATGCAAGAGAGAGAATGCATGTGTGCGAGAGAGAGGAAATGCATGTGTGCGAGGGACAGAGAATGAATGTGTGTGAGAGAGAGATGCATGTGTGCATGAGAGCGAGAATGTGTGTGTGCAAGACCAATAGAAGGCGTGTGTGAGAGAGAGAGACAATGCATGTGTGCGAGCGAGAATGGGTGCGTGTGTGAGATTGAGAATGCTTATGTGCAGGAGATAGAAAATGCGTGTATGCGAGAGAGAATGAGTGTGCCTGAGATAGAGAGAGAATGCGTGTGCATGAGAAAGAGAGAGAATGCGGGTGTGAGAGAGAGAGAATGCATGTGTGCGAGAGAGAGAAAATGCATGTGTGCAAGGGAGAATGTGTGTGTGAGAGAGAATGCGTGTGCGTGAGAGAGAGAACGCGTCTGTGCGAGAGATACAATGCGTGTGTGCGAGAGAGAAAATGCTTTTGTGTGTGAGAGAGAGAATAAGTGTGTGTGTGAGAGAGAGAATGCATGTGTGCATGAGACAGACAATGTGTGTGTGAGAGAGAGAATGCGTGAGAGAGAATGCGTGTGCGTGAGAGAGAGAGAATCTGTGTGTGACAGAGAGAGAATGTTTGTGCATGAGACTGAGAATGCAAGTGCGTGTGTGAGATTGAGAATGCTTATGTGCAGGAGATAGAAAATGCGTGTATGCGAGAGAGAATGAGTGTGCCTGAGATAGAGAGAGAATGCGTGTGCATGAGAAAGAGAGAGAATGCGTGTGTGTGAGAGAGAGAATGCATGTGTGCGAGAGAGAGAGAATGCATGTGTGCAAGGGAGAATGTGTGTGTGAGAGAGAATGCGTGTGCGTGAGAGAGAGAACGCGTCTGTGCGAGAGATACAATGCGTGTTTGCGAGAGAGAAAATGCTTTTGTGTGAGAGAGAGAATGCATGTGTGCATGAGAGAGACAATGTGTGTGTGAGAGAGAGAATGCATGAGAGAGAATGAGTGTGTGCGAGAGAGAGCGAATGCGTGTGTGTGAGAGAGAATGCGTGTGAGAGAGAGAATGCATGTGTGTGTGAGATAGAATGCATATGCAAAAGAGAGAGAATGTGTGTGTCAGAGATAGAGAATGCCTGTGTGAGATAATGCGTGTGTGTGAGAGAGAGAAGGCGTGCGTGCGTGAGAGAAAATGCGTGTGTGCAAGAGAGAGAGTACGTGCATGAGAGTGAATGCATGTGTGTGTGAGAGAATGCATGTGTGCGAGAGAGAGAGAATGAGTGTGTCAGAGATAGAGAATGCGTGTGTGAGAGAGAGAATGCATGTGTGCGTGAGAGAAAATGAGTGTACGAGAGAGAGAGAATGCGTGCGTGTGAGAAAGAGAATGTGTGTGTGAGCGAGAGAAACTGTGTGTGCGAAAGAGAGGGAATTCGTGTCTGAGAGAGAAAGAATCCGTGTGCGGGAGAGAGATTAATGTGTGTGTGCGCGAGAGAAAATGTGTATGTGCGAGAGAGAATTTGTGTGAGAGAGAAAGAATGCGTGTGTGTGAGAGAGAGAACACGTGTGCTCGTGAGAGAGAGAATGCGTGAGCATGAGAGAGAGAGAGAGAGAATGCGTGTGTGCGAGAGAGAGAATGCTTGTGCGCGAGAGAGAGAATGCGTGTGTGTGAGAGAGCGAATGCATGTGTGTGAGTGAGGGAAAGCCTGTGTTCATGAGAGAGAGAATGCATGTGTGAGAGAGAGGGAGAATGCATGCATGCGTGAGAGAGAATGTGTGTACGTGCGAGAGAATCGTGAGTGAGGGTGAGCGAATGAGTGGTTGTGAAAGAGAGAATGTGTGTGTTCGTGAGAGAGAGAATGCGTGTGCGTGAGAGAGAGAGAGAATGCATGTGTGCGAGAAAGAGAATGCGTGTGTGTGTGAGAGAGAATGCTTTTGGGCAAGAGAGAATGTGTGTGTGAGAGAACATGTGTGTGCGTGAGAGATACAAAGCGTCTGTGCGAGAGATAGAATGCGTGTGTGCTAGAGAGAGAGAATGTTTGTGTGTGTGTGAGAGAGAATAAGTGTGTGTGTGAGCGAGAGAGAATGCATGTGTGGATGAGAGAGACAATGTGTGTGTGAGAGAGAGAGAATGCGTGTGTGCGTGAAAGAATGCATGAGAGAGAATGCGTGTGCGTGAGAGAGAGAGAATGCATGAGAGAGAATGCGTGTGTGAGATAGAGAGAATGCGTGCGTGCGTGTGAGAGAATGCATGTGTGCAAGAGAGAGAGTACGTGTGTGAGCGAGAATGCGTGAGAGTGTGTGAGAGAGAATGCGTGTGTGCGTGAGAGAGCACGTGTGTGAGGGAGAGAATGCGTGTGTGAGAGGGAGGATTCTTGTGTGTGAGAGAGAGAATGAATATGTGCGTGAGAGAGAATGCATTGTGCGAGAGAGAGAGTACATGTTTGAGCGTGAGAGAATGCTTGTGAGAGAGAATGCATGTGTGAGAGAGAGAGTGAATGAGTGTGTACGTGAGAGAGTGGGAGAATGCGTCTGCGTGAGAGATAGAATGAGTGTGTGCGAGAGAGAGAGAATGCGTATGTGAGAGAGAGAATGCATGTGAGAGAGAGAATGCGTGTGTGTGTGAGAGAGAGAATGCATTTGTGCGTGAGAGAGAATGCATGTGCGAGAGAGAGAGAATGTGTGCGTCAGAGATAGAGAATGCGTGAGAGAGAGAATGCATGTGTGCGTGAGAGAAAATGCGTGTATGAGAGAGAGAGAATGCGTGCGTGTGAGAAAGAGAATGCGTGTGTGGGAGAGAGAAAATGCGTGTGTGCAAGAGGCAGAGAATGCGTGTGTGGGAGGGAGAAAATGAGTGTGTGCGAAAGAGAGGGAATACGTGTGTGAGAGAGAGAATGCGTGTGTGTGAGAGAGACACCACGTGTGCTCGTGAGAGAGAGAATGCATGAGCATGAGAGAGAGAGAGAATGCCTGTGTGCGAGAGAGAGAATGCGTGTGTGTGAGAGCGCGAATGCGTGTATGCGGGAGAGAGAGAATGAGTGTGTGCGTGAGAGAGAGAATTCGTGTGTGAGAGGGAGACAATACGTGTGAGTGAGAGAGAATGCGTGTGTGTGAGAGAGAAAATGCATGTGTGAGAGAGATAGAGAATGCATGTGTGTGAGAGCGAATGTGTCTGTGAGAGAGAGAGAATGCGTGTGTGAGAGTGAGAGGGAGAGAGAATGCATGTGAGAGAAAGAGAGAATGTGTGTGAGAGAGAGAACGCGTGTGTGCCTGACTGAGAATGTGTGTGTGAGAGGGAGAGAATGCGTGTGTGAGAGAGAAAGAATATATGTGTGAGAGAGAGAACACGTGTGCTCGTGAGAGAGAGAATGCGTGAGCATGAGAGAGAGAGAGAGAATGCATGTGTGCGAGAGACAGAGAATGCGTGTGTGTGAGAGAGAAAATGAGTGTGTGCGAAAGAGAGGGAATACATGTGTGAGAGAGAGAGAATGCATGTACGAGACAGAGATAATGCGTGTGTGTGAGAGAGAATGCGTGTGTGTGAGAGAGAATGCATGTGTGAGAGAGATAGATAATGCGTGTGTGTGAGAGAGAATGTGTGTGTGAGTGAGAGAGAATGCGTGTGTGAGAGAGAGAGAATGTCTGCCTGAGAGAGAGAATGCATGTGAGAGAAAGAGAGAATGTGCGTGAGAGAGAGAATGCGTGTGTGCCTGACTGAGAATGTGTGTGTGAGAGGGATAGAATGCATGTGTGAGAGAGAGAACGAGTGTGTGAGGGACAGAGAATGCGTGTGTGCGCAAGAGAGAGAATGCATGTGTGTGAGAGAGAGAATGCCTGTGTGTGTGTGAGAGAGAGAATGTGTGTGCGAAAGAGAGAGAATGCGTGAGTGAGAGAGTGAGAGAATGCATGTGTGTGTGACAGAGACTGCGTGCGCGAGAGAGAGAATGCATGTGTGTGAGAGAGGGAGAGAATGCGTGAAAGAGAGAGAGAGAATGCGTGATTGAGAGAGTGAACGAATGTGTGTGTGATAGAATGCGTGTGTGCATGAGAAAGAATGTGTGTGTGCGAGAGGGAGAATGCGTGAGTGTGTGTGAGAGAGAGAATACATGTGTGCGTGAGAAAGAGAATGCGTGGGTATGTGAGAGAGAGAATGCATGTGTGCATGAGAAAGAGAATGAGTGTGTGCGGGAGGGAGTGAAAGCGTGTGTGCGAGAGACAGAATGCATTTGTGCGAGATAGAATGCCTCTGTGTGAGAGAGAAAATGCGTGTGTGCGAGAGAGAGAATACCTGTGTGTGTGAGAGAGAATGCGTGTGTGTGAGAGAGAATGAATGTGTGAGAGGGAGAGAGAATATCTGTGTGCAAAAGACAGAGTGCATGCATGAGATAGTGTGCGTGCATGAGAGAGAGAAAATGTGCGAGTGTGAAAGAGAGTGAGCGTGTGTGAGATATGATGTGCATGAGAGTGTGTGTGAGTGAGAGAAAGTGAGTTTCAGAGTGAGAGAGAGGAAGTGTGTGTGTATGTGAAAGAGTGAGTGCATTTGAGTGTGTGCGTGCGTGTTAGAGCGCATGTATACAAGTGAACGAGATTGAGTGCGAACGTGAGAGAGAGGGCAAGTGTGAAAGAAAGTTTGTCTGCGTGTGGAAGAGAGTGCACAAGAGAATTGTGTGTGTGTATGTGCACGCAATGGAAAGCGTGTGCACATGTGAGAAAGAGTGTGAGAGCATGAGTGTGTGTGTGTCCGAGAGAGAAAGAGAGCGCATGCAAGTGAAAGAGTGTGTGCATGCGAGAGACTGTCTGCATGTGAGAGGAAGAATCTGTGTCCACATTTTCTGTGTGAGTTTGTGCCTGAGATACGGGGCTGGTGGATTGGGGTGGGTAGAGAGAGAGAGAGAGAGATTGTGTGTGTGAGAGAGAGAATGCGTGTGTGTGCGAGAGAGAAAGATTGCCTGTGTGCGAGAGAGAGCGTGCATGCATGAGATAGTGTGTGCGCATGAGAGAAAATGTGCGCATGCGAGTGAGAAAGAGAGTTAGCGTATGTGAGATATGATGTGCACATGCATGAGTGTGTGTGAGAGTGAGAGAAAGAGAGTGTGAGTGTGAGAGAGAGGAAGTGTGTGTATGTGAAAGAGTGAGTGCATCCGAGTGTTTGTGTACATGTCAGACAGTGTGTGTGTACAAGTGTAAGAGAGTGAGTGTGCACGTGAGAGAGCGGGAATGTGTGAGAGAAAGAGTGTCTGCGTGTGGAAAAGTGTGCACATGTGCACGAGAGAATGTGTGTGTGCGCAAGAGAAAGCGTGTGTACATGTGAGAAAGAGTGTGAGAGCACGAGAGTGTGTGTGTGTCCGAAAAAGAGAGTGCATGCATGTGAGAGAGTGTATGTGCATGCGAGAGAGTGTCTGCATGTGAGACGAAGATTTTGTGTCCACACTCTGTGTGAGTGTGTGCCTGAGAGACGGGGGGAGGGGACAGGGAGAGAGAGAGAGAGAGACTGTGTGTGCGTGAGAGAGTGTGTGTGTGAGAGAGGGAAAAAGACAATATGAGCCTGCGTGAGAGAAATACAAATTGCGCATGTGAGAAAAAGTGTGTGTGTGTGTGTGTGCGAAGAAGTGTGTGTGAGAGACTTTGCAAGTATATGTGAGAGACAGAGTTTGGAGAGAGAGGGAGTGTGTGAGAATATATGAGATGGTGAATGGGAGTCTGTAGGGGTGGGTGCGTCAGAAGGTGTGTGTGTGTAAGAGTGTGTGTAACTGAGAGAGTATGTGAAACGAGTATGTGTGAGAGAGAGTGGAGAGAGAGAGAATGAGAGAGTGAAAGTGTGTGCATGTGAGTGAGACAGAGGGAGAGTGCGCGTATGCATGTTTGTGTGTGAGTGTGTGAGAGAGATTATGATAGTGTGTGTGAAAATGTTTGAGTGTGCATTTGTGAGTGACTGCTTGTGTAAATGTGTGCATGTCAGTGTGGCTGTCTGCAAGTGTGTGAAAGGGCATGTGTGTGAGGGACTGAATGTGGTGCGTGAGGGAATGTGTGCGTGTTCACGTGTGAGAGAGTGAGTAAATGAGAGTGAGGGACGGTGTATGGTTTGTGGATCATTACCGGGACAGGGACATAAACACGTGGTTTATACTAAGTTACATTATGGTGGGACAGCATTGACACGGAAACTGGGCACTCAGATGGAAACACACACACACATCCACACACAGAGGCATGGTCTCACTCTCTATCACACACACAGTGGCATGGTCTCACTCACATACACAGGGACATGGTCTCACTATCTCACACACATACAGAGGCATGGTCTCACTATCTCACACACGCACACGGGGCATGGTCACACTCTCTCACACACACAGGGGAATGGTCTCACTATCTCACACACACACAGAGGCATGGTCTCACTATCTCACACACAGAGGCACGGTCTCACTCTCACAAACACGCACACAGAGGCATGGTCTCACTCTCACAAACACGCACACAGAGGCATGGTCTCACTCTCACACACACGCACACAGAGGCATGGTCTCTCTGTCACACATATACACAGAGGCATGGTCTCACTCTCTCACACACACACTCTCACTATCACTGTATTCTAGCAAATGAAAGGCTTAGCAGACAATCAATTTTTCAATGTATAGTTTCCGTTACATCACACTGTACATTTTTGCTATAAACTCTGTGTTACGATCGAGACCTCTACTATCACCTGATTAAGGAATGGCGCTCCGAAAGCTAGTGTGTTTCCAATTAAACCTGTTGGACTATAACTTGGTGTGTGATTTCTACCTACAGTCAGGCTCTGAGTCGCTAGTGTGGGAGTAATCTTCAATATTTTCAAAATGCACTGACACAACTAATAAGGGTTGAAAAAAAGTGAGTTGTAGCAAATGGGAAAGATGACACTTTGTAGTTCCAGAATTAATATCTCATTGGGCAGCAAGGTTCCACAAGGCTCCTGTCCTGGGAATGAACATGTCATTCCGACAGAACCCTCCCCAGCGAGCAGACTGACAGACGATGCAACGTGTCAGAGAGGGCAGGGGTGGGGTCCACTAAACCATCACCCAGAATAAACGTGCGCAAGAAATTGGTCAGATTCATTCTCAAAACCTGTTCTCTCTCAGTATGGAGTGTGAGCAGCACTCCCTTTCTGGTTGAGACAGTGTGCGTGTGTGCACGCGTGTGTGTCTGTGTGTTTAATAACATTTCCAGCCTCTGGTTAATTGCTTTCTTATGATTTGTTTGTATTTTGATGTTGCTGTGATGTTATGAAATGCATTGGGGATGGGGAAGGGGTGGTGGGATTGTGTTTAATCTGGGATCTTGTTGTTTAATTTAGCATTACACTGCTCTCGCTCCCCCGCCCCGCCATCAACTCATCTCTTCTCTCTTTTATCCCAGGGACCTTTTTTTGGAAAAGCAGGAAAGTGAGAATCCAAACTGCCTGGGGGCCAGTAAAGCCTTGGACAGGAACATCCTCCAGAGGGGGAGCACAGGCCTGAGGCCTGTTGGCCAGGCTGCAGCCCGTGGGGCACAGGTGAGTGGGGGTCTGTTTATTCCCCCGAAGATTCATCTCCTCTGGGGGTGGGGGAGGTGGTGTGGGTGTGGGAGCCTGATTTGTTAACTGGGTCCTGTCAGATCACGGCCTTGTCGATATTAAAATGGGTTTCAGAGAGGGGAAACATGGGATCTTGCTGTGCTATCTCCATGTCAAAGATTTTCCTGCTCAGCCTTCCCACTAATGCTGCCTCTTTTCTCCCAAAGGGATATTTCTGGCCACATAAGGACTTGAAAAGAGTGTGTTTTGGAGCAGGAAACCTTCAAACAAGAGCTACCTCCAGAGGGCGAACGCAGTCCTAAGGCCTGTTCGACAGGCTGCAGCCTGTTGGGCCCAGGTGAGTTTTGTCTGTGTATTACCCCGAGGTTTAATCTCCTCTCTCTCTGGGGAGGGGGGCTGGCTTTTACTAGGACCTCTGGTTAACCGGGTCCTGTCGGATTGCGGCGTGTTGTTTTTGAACAGGTTTGACGCCTGGGGCTAATGTAACTGGGGCTTTGGGATTTGACACAAATACTTCAACTCTTACCCAGCATCACCCACAATGTGTGTGGGGTTAGATTGCTGCTTGTGTGATCTTGTTGTGCGTACATGTTTATTAATGTTTCTAGCCTCTGGTCAACTGCTCTGCGGTGATGTCTGTGTATTTTAATGTCTCTGTGATGGTCAGCAATTCATTCATTCTGCAATAATTAAACTGAACCAGTGTCATAGGGTCACGTGGGAGATTGGGGAAGGCAGAAAGCTGTGGGATCTTGCTGTGCTTTTGTTGTCACTCTTGTATTTTATTTCAAATTGATTTGTTTTTATTTCTCAGTTTGTTTCCCCACCTCCTGCTTCCCCCACTGTCTCCCCCTGGCCTATGCACATGACTCTGACATTGGAATGCGGCTTTGGAGAGAGTTTCTCATGTTAAGGTATTAATTCCCTCCTCTGCGAGGAGGAGTTTGGATCCAGGAACAGAAACTCTGGACGATGCAGAGACAGAGAGAATTATAGCACTTCTGCCGCGAGGAATCATCAGACACACACACACACAGAGAATAATCAGAAACTGTCCTGTATCCTTGTCGTTCATTTACGCACACACGGGGAAAAGAATGGTGGGGTTCAGGTTGTCTCTGAGATTTTTACCACAAGGGACGTATTCTGGTCTGGACTGGGGGAGACAAAGTTGGGAAAAGATGGATGGGGAGCTGCCGCACATTCTGATCCCACAGATGTCACTGACTCCCTCTCTCATTCCAGCTCCAGGGACAGAGAGAGGGGTAAAGGGAGAATGGGGGTGTGAAGGGGGTGGGAGAGAGGGAGACTGAGAGAAAGAGGAGCTAGTCAAAGAGAGCGCTGACTGTCCCAGAGGAAGGTTCAGTGGTTTAAAATGGATTTGAGGCCTGTGTTTAAAGGAACCGGGGCCTTGGGATCGTGACACAAACAGGTTACACCCCCAGGATCTGGGAGGAAGGACTCTCAGAGGAGGGAATGAATACCTTAACATGAGAAACTCTCTCCAAAGCCGCATTCCAATGTCAGAGTCATGTGCATCGGCCAGGGGGAGACAATGTGAGAAATCTGAGAGACAGAGAGAAAGGTCTTCGAGATGGAGACAGCGAGGGGGGGAACGCAGAGGAAGAGATTTCAGAGATAAAGGGAGAGGGGTGAGGGACAGAGAGATCTCGGAAATGGAGAGAGTAAGAGGGGGAACAGAGAGAGGGAGGGAAGAGAGATCAGAGATGGCGACAGCGAGAGGGGGGAACAGAGAGGAAGAGAGAGTGTGAGGGGGCCAGCGTGACAGTGATGCAATCAGTGTGAGGGGCTCAGGATGATAATGACGCAGTGAGTGTGAGTGGGTCAGGGTAACAGTGACACAGTAAGGGTGAGGCGGTCAGTGTGATAGTGATGCAGTAAGTGTGAGGGGGTCAGTGTGATAGTGACGCAGGAAGTGTGAGGGGGTGAGGTTGATAGTGATGCAGTAAGTGTGAGGGGGCTCAGGGTGATAGTGACGCAGTACGTGTGAGGGGGTCAGGATGATAGTGACGCAGTAAGTGTGAGGGGGTCAGGGTGATAGTGACGCAGTAACGCGTGTGGGGGCCAGGCTGATAGTGACGCAGTAAGTGTGAGGGGGTCAGGGTGATAGTGACGCAATAAACGTGTGGGGGTCAGGCTGATAGTGATGCAGGAAGTGTGCGAGGGTCAGGGTGACAGTGATGCAGTAAGCATGTGGGGATCAGGCTCATCGTGACGCAGTAAGTATGAGGGGGTCAGTGTGATAGTGACGCATAAATCTGAGGGATCAGGCTGATAGTGACGTAATACGTATGAGGGGGTCAGGCTGGTAGCGACGCAGAAAGTGTGAGTGGTAGAGGCTGGGAGTGACGCAGTAAGCGTGATTGTGTCAGGGTGATAGTGACGCAGTCATTGTGAAGGGGTCAGGGTGATAGCGACACAGTGAATGTGACGGGGTCAGGCTGATAGTGATGCAGTAAGTGTAGGGTTTTAGAGTGTGAGTAACGCAGTCAGTGTGAGTCTGTAAGGGTGACAGTGATGTAGTAATTGTGAGGGGGTCTGGGCGATAGTGACGCAGTAAGTGTGAGGGGGCAGGGTGACAGTGAGGCAGTAAGTGTAATGGTGCAGGGTGACAGTGACACAATAAGCATGAGGAGGGTCAGGATGATAGAGACACTGTAAGTGTGATGGTGTCAGGATAACAGTGACGCAGTGGGCGTGAGGGGGGTCACGATGATAGTGACAGTAAAGTGTGAGGGGATCAGAGTGACAGTGAGCAGTAAGTGTGAGAGAATCAGGGTGATAGTGATGCAGTAAGTGTGTGGGGGTCAGTGTGACAGTGATGAAATGAGTGTGAGAGAATCAGGGTGATAGTGATGCAATAAGTGTGAGGGGGTCAGTGTGATAGTGACGCAGTAAGTGTGATGGGACCAGGGTGATAGTGATGCAGTAAGAGTGAGGGGTCAGGGTGATAGTGACGCAGTAAGTGTGAGGGGATCAGGGTGACAGTGACGCAGTCAGTGTGACGGGGTCAGGGTGACAGTGATGCAGTAAGTGTGAGTGTGTCAGGGCGAGAGTGATAAAGTAAGTGTGAGGGGGACAGGGTGATAGTGATGCAGTAACTGTGAGGGGGTCAGTGTGACAGTGATGCAGTGAGTGTGAGAGAATCAGGGTGATAGTGATGCAGTAATTGTGAGGGAGTCAGGGTGCCAGTGACGCAGTTAGTGTGATAGTGATACAGTTAGTGTGATGGGGCCAGGGTGATAGTGACACAGTTAGTGGGATGTGTCCAGGGTGATAGTGACACAATAAGTGTGACGGGGTCAGGACGATAGTGATGCAGTTAGTGTGACGGAGTCAGGGTGATAGTGACACAATAAGTGTGATGTGGTCAGGGTGGTAGTGACACAGTTAATGTGAGGGGCTGCCTGTTGATAGTGAAGCAGTAACTCTGAGGTTTCTCTCTGACTTAATATCTCTCCCTCCTGTCCCTCCCTTCCTCCCTCTCTGACAAACTCTGTCTCCATGGTCCTTCCCTCTCCCTCTGACCCAGAAACTGGGAGGGTTGGTGGTGAGGCTGCATGTGGGGTGGTTGGGGTGAGATGTGGGGGGAATGGAAAATGGGGTAGGGATTGAATTGGGAGGGAGACAGTGACGGCAGGTGAGTGAGAGTGAGCGGGAGAGGGAGAGAGAAGAGTGAAGGCAGTTGGGGAAACAAGGGTTGGGGTGTTTGTGTGATGGGGACGAGGGAGAGTGAAAGCGAGAGGTGGTTAGAAAGAGTGAGTGTGCAGAGAGAGCGAGAGAGAGGGAGAAGTGTTGAGTAAGAGTGGGAGAGAGGAAATGGGGAGTCCAGATTGGAGTGGGGGAACAGATGGAGGTCAAACCAGCTCCTGAGCTCAGGGCGCGGTACCCTCCACTTCCCTGAGGACCAGGACTTGGGGCTGAGTCTGTCTCTCTCCAGCTCAGCTTCTCCAACACAAAGACACACAACAACATCGGTCACTCTGCTGCTCGACACGCTTTAATGAACATTTTTATTGTTTATAAATAGAAGTGATGGATACAGTCAGTGGGATGGTTCCTTTTCTCGCTGGCCCCTGAATTGTGAGAAACATTGAAATGTTTCCCTGTAACCCCGCTGTGGGATAAGGATGGACAGACAAGCGCTACCCTCTGTCTGTTACCATAGCGACAGGCTGCTCCATCGCGGAAACACTGAGCTGAAATGAGAAAATCCCGGATGTTGTGATTATTGAGGGAATTTGATTGATTGATGGATTTTGGTGAAGGGATATTTCAGCACATTCTTCAGCTGCTGCCTGAAATTAGTCTGGGTCACAACATAAATCGCGGTGTTTGTGCAGCAACTGAGGAGCTGCAGCATGAAACCCAATTCCTGCACAAAGTCATGGAGATACACAGACCTATACCCAATCAACCACATACGTCTCCATATAGAAAATACCATGAACGTTGACCATAACAGGATGAAATTGGCCGAGATCACAAACAGTAAAATGGTGGATGTTTTTCGGTTTCTCATTTCTGTGTCAGACTGAGCGTCCCCATTGGTGTGAGCGCGGAGTCTCTTGCGGGCTCTGCTGGTTACTAAAATGTGTCTGACGGTGAGAACATTGAGCAGCAGAATCAGGAGAAATGGGACACACGGGGTTAGAATGTGGTGGAGGAACTCGATTGTAACCCAGACACTGGAGTAATAAACAGCGACTGTTGCATCACAAAACCGGGGCTCGTTCCTCAGCCTATACCGAGCCGTGAGGATAAAATACCAGGAAATGTTCTTTAAACAGCTCAGCACAGTCACTCCGCCCAGAACCACAGCCGCCGTTTTCTCACTGCAATGCTTATCTTTCAACTTCTGGCAACAAATGGCCACAAACCGATCAAAGGTGAAAGTGACGGTGAACCAGACAGAGCAGTCAGTGGCTGCATAAAGCAGGATAGCGTGGATATTGCACAGGGGGACGGAGACCCTCAGGAAATAAAACTGTTCCCGATAAACAATGGGAATGTGTCTCAGTATCAGGTCAAGGATAATGACCAGGAGATCCGCCACTGCCATGGCCCCCAGGTAACGACTGACACATGGAGACAATCCACAATCCTTGTAAAGCAGGACGTAAATGGTCACTACGTTAACTGTGAGGAAGGAAAACAAACCCATTATCCATCAGCCTTTAGGCAAAGTGACCCGTTTGATTGGGGACCCCGTGAGATTTTCAAATGTGTCCCTGTATTCAGGGATTTATTAAAATAATTGGAGCTGGAATAACTAATGGAAAGGTCTGAATTACTGACAAAAATGTGACATAAACCACAAGAAACCCTCCCTCCCCAAACACACAGAGACACATCCATAAGGACAGATGGTTTCCAGAACATTCCCACACACGTGATCACTCGAGGGCAGACACAGGTCACTCCTTCCCAGTTCCAAATACGGAGGGTGGAAACTTTGCTGTCCTGAAGAATTCTCTCCCAGTTTGCTGAAGACAAACGGAGTTTTAGAATTTCTGTATTTTGGTCTAAATTGTGGTCGATCCTGTGTTGTGAAGTAATGTAAACGCAGGGAAAACGTATTCACCCATTTAACTGCCTGAGGGGCCTTCGGAACAGTGTCTCCTTCTCCCTGGAACATGATCTCTTCCCTCAGGATCTTATCGATTGTTCAATTCACTGACGTCGGGCCGTTCACAAACAATGTCAGGGACAGAACTTTCCAGGGAATATCAGTTATAGAATGTCAGGGACAGAACGTTCCGGGGAACTGCATCACCTTTCTCCCCTATTCACCCCACCAATATGATGTACTGTGCACAGGCTACCTATGCATCCAACACTGGGAGCTGCACTGACCACATCATTGCATTATCAATAAACCACACCCAGATAGTCTGACAAGCACAGCGACCTGTGCAGTGATCACTCGTGAATTAACCTGTAAACCAGGGGCAGTTAACTCCCAGCATGTAGGACTGTGTATAGCATCCCGGTGCATTGATCTGTACACCAGGAGCATTTACCCTCCCAGCATGTAGGACAGTTTACACCACCCCAGTGCATTGATCGGTAAACCAGGAGCATTTACCCTCCCAGCATGTCGGACCGTGTGCATCTCCCAGTGCATTGATCTGTAACACTGAGTTCGATCCCTGCCCAGTGTGGGGAAACTTGCAGCCTATACTGGAAGTGACTGGATGTGCAGCTCCCATCCATTTCCAGCTCCATATCTCCATTGTCCCATGACAAGGGGATACTATGGGTGTGAACATCACTGCCAGAGAGAGATGGCGAGGGAATCAGTTTAAATATCACCACATGGGAGGTGGGGTGGGGGGGGGGCGGAGGGGTTTGGGATATAGCCAGAGGCAGGGAGACTGAGAGACAGTGTCATGGAAGAATGTGTTCCCCGGTTTCAGAATGCTGAAATGTAGACACTTCGATAGCATTCTGTAACATGAGCCAGACTTCCCAGGAAAGGTGGGAAAAAGGGATATTGGTGTGAGGTCAGATGAAACAACAGCTGCTGTTTGTTTTTGAAATTAAGTTTATGTAATTTTAATAAGTTTCTTATTAAAACAGTATATTACTGTGGAGTTGGAGTTAGGTAATAAGCAGTTAAGAGAAATGGGGTCTCAGAGTTGTGAATATTTGATGCAAAAAATTCACTATCAGAGTTAAAATAATAAATTGATGTTTTTGTTTAAACAGTGGAATTTGGGAGTTCTCTGTCATTCATATTTTACCAGTTTGCAAGACAAATTGAGCAGTTCTTTATGTTTAGTTTAAATTACCAGATGAGCTCAATACTGTGTCCAAACAATTGCTGTGTGTGTTTCTGTGTGTGGCAGGTCTGGCGATCTATGTGGTGCTTAAAGTGATGCAATGCCACCCTCCGCTGGCCTCCACACGCCACTGCACAGGCATTAGCAGAGGGTGAAAACCAACAAGGATTTATTCAGAGAGGGGGAGAGAGAGGGCAGCTGATCACAGCACCATCCAAACGGATGTCTTATCCATGTACTGATCTAAATGTCCTTTAAACATTGTAACTGTCCCTGCTTTCACCACTTCCTCTGGAAGTTCATTCCACACACAAGCCTGCTTCTGTCTAAAATAATTATCTCTCATGACTTTTGTAAATCTTTTCCCTCACACCTTAAAATATCCCTCAGTTTTGAATTTCTAACTATATGGAAAAGATATCAGCCCTTCAGCTATCTGTACCCCTCATTATTTTATGAACCTCTGTAAAGATACCCCTTAATCTCATACTCTCCAGTGAAAAAAATCCCAGCCTATCCAGCCTCTTCATATAGCTCAATCCCTCCATTCCCAGCAACATCCGGGTTAATCTCTTCTGAACCCTCTCCAGTTTAATAGTATCAAGGTCAATAATATCAAAGTGAAGAGTCAATGCATTTTCTAAGGTAGGGGAAACCAAAACTAGAGGACATAGGCTTAAGGTGAGAGACGAACATTTTAAAGTGACCTCAGGGGCTGCTTTTTCACCCAGAGGGTATTGTGCCTATAGAATGAGCGGGCAGATTGACCAGACTGGACACAGTATTCCGGAAGTGGTCTCACCAATATCCTATACAACCTCAACGTAGCGTCCCAATTCTGATACTCAAAAGTCTGACCTATTAAGACATGTGTGCTAAACACATTCTTAACCACACTATCTATCTGAGATGCAAATTTTAAAGAATTATACCTGACAGCCTAGGTCTCTGTTCTCCAACACTGCCAAAGATTCTACTTTTAATTGTATAGATCCTGCTCTTGTTTGATTTACCAAATCTAATACCTCGCATTAATCCAAACTAAACTCTATCTGCCACGCCTCAGCCACTGTGTGTGATTTTACTGCCACCTGCCCCTCCCCTTCAATTTAAAATACTCTCCCCCTCTCCAGGAGACCTGCACACTCTGGCCTTGATTTTCACAAAGACCCTGAGCTTGGGTAGCCTTGTGTAGTTATGGGGAGGAGGGACAGATTGCAGACACAGTCAGTGGGGAGGAGAGACTGGACAGTAATCAGCAGCCTGGTATCATTTCATGGTTTTAGGAAGAGGGCAGTCACACGTGAGGGTTGCGTAATACCGTTCGATGTTTTGGGGCCAGAAATTACACTCTTTCTACGTCTCTGGTGTTCATTAATGAAAATCTATTCGAGACCCTTCAGTGTGCAGAGTGTGTCTGCAGGATTTCTTTCCCTAATATTGCAGACTCCAGATAATCGCGAGTCATAGTTAATTTCGATGATACAGCACGAGCACTCAACATCCTCCAGTTAACAAATATCTTGCATTTGTTTAACAATACAAAGTGTAGTTCAGTCATGGTAACCTGTTTATAATAAATCCACACCGAGCTGAAAGCCGGCACTTTAAATGGTAGTGTAGTGTGTAGTGTCCCTGCCTCAGAGCCAGAGCTCTGGATTTGATTCCAGTTCCTGAACTTCTTTGGTAGTGTTCCTAGCTCTCGACTACAAGGTCGGGATTCAAGTCCTGCCTGTTGCAAAGTATGTCACAGCATGTCAGAACAGGCAGATGAACAAACACACAGGAGATTAATGTTACAGCTTTATGGGTATTGCCAAGTGGTGTTAGTATCCCTAACTCAGTGCACAAAGGTCTGGGTGTAAATCCCACAGAAGTGTTTTATAATACATCTGAACAAACCGATTAAAATGGATTTAGAATTGTTACCTGATGGAGAAAGAAGAGGTGTCAGTATTGAATTTCAGAATGTAGGCCTAGGATGATTTAAAGCACAGCCATTCGTGTTGATTGGAGTCACATTTCGCAGCAGTAGATGTTTATAAAATCGGAATGGTCATAGATAGGGTGAGTAGTCAGGGTTTTCCCCCAGGTTAGGGGCGTCCAAAACTCGAGGGCATTGGAAGAAAGTGAGACAGGAAAGATTTTGAAGAGGCCTAAAGGGCACCTTTTCACACAGAGGGTGGTTTGTTGTATGGAATGAGCTGCCAGAGGAAGTGGTAGAGGCTGAGACAACTACAACATGTAAAAGGCATCTGGATGCTGACAGACTTGCTGAGCTTTTCCAGCAATTCCTATATTTGTTGAAAAAATGCATTCATTTTAATACAGGTATTCTGAATACATTACACATTTTATTTTTTTCATGACGCAGGGACATGCAAACATACCTTCAAATCGACCGAGACCATTTTCTGCTAAGGGTATGGCTCTGTGTGCGACAGCAGCAATGATTTTCCGACATTGTACATTGAAGATGATGGAGACATAGTTTGGACAATGTACAAGGAGATCTCACATGGTCCAGTTTGGGAGAGAATGACATTACTGTGTGATTTAACTCAGAGAGAGAGAAATTGACATCGGCCCGAGAAGGAACGGCCCATTGCACTCTCTCTCCTTCATTATTCCTCATCACAGCAATGTGTACAAGCTAAAATGAAACCTCCACTGTCATCATTACCATTCTTATTTTTATAGAAACCGTGCAGTGTGGAAACAAGCCCTTTGGCCCAACAAGTCCATACCAAACTTAGAAAATGTAACCTTCCCAGGCCCGTTCCCTTACAGTACCCCCTGACTAGTGCTCCTAAACTAGAAATCGCTGAAGAGTGTAGGCAATTTGACCAATCCACCTGAAAAACATAGCTTTGGATTGGGGGAGGAAACTGGACCACCCATTAGAAGCTCATATCGACAAGGCATAGAGTTCAAACCGTCACCTGAGCCTGGAATCGAACCCAAGTCCCTAGTGCTGTGAGGTGGTAGTGCTAGCCACTGAGCCACCGTGCTAATTTTTAGGCGATTACTGACCAGAATTCATTGGAACCTCCTCACTGCCTAATGCAAAGGGATTTCAGCCAAATCCAACTGTTCCAGGATGAAATCCCATTGCTTGCAGCTTGTGTGAGTAGAATATCTTCAGAAGCAGAATCACATTTCGGACAGTGTCCCTTTGTTTCCTTTTGTCATGAGTTGCACTAATGTCTGGACAAGGTTCTTTCAACTTGAAATTGCACAGTGTGTGTGTGTGTGTGTGTGTGTGTCAGCGTTTTTAGAAAGGGAAATATCGATTCTATATTTGCAAATTCCAAACAGTTTGCCATGCATTTTTCCACCACAGTTGAGTAACATTGCTCTGGATCATAAACGTGCTATTTGAGCATATGAAAGAAACTAGCCTGACTTGTTGCTAAAACTGACACTGACCCAGTCTGAGACCGAAATCATCAGCCATATTACCAACCTGGTTACATTTAACTTTTGTTATGAGCAGTGTAGCAGTGAGACTAGAAAAAGAAACAGTGACCCCAAAAGCCGGGGAACTATAGACTGGTGAGCCTGATGTAAGTGGTGGGTAAGTTGTTGGAGGTGATTCTCATGGGCAGGATTTACATATATTTGGGAAGGCAAGGGCTGAATGTGGTAGTCAACGTGGAATTTTGCATGGGAAATCATGTCTCATTAATTTGATTGAGTTTTATGAAGAGGTGAAGAAGAAGATTGATGAAGGCAGTTTGGTAGACATTGTCTATGTGGAACTCAGCAAGGTGTTCATAACATTCTGATTGGTAGACAGATTAGTTAGGTTCGGTCACATGGGGTACAGAGGAAGCTAGCCACAATTGGTTTGAAGGAAGGGGGTATTTTTCAGCCTGGAGGCTTGTGAGCAGCAGTGTGCTGGAAGAATTAGGACTGAGTTCACTGCATTTCATCATTTATGTCAAGGATTTGGGCGTGAATTTCAGAGGCATAGTTAGTATGTTTACAGATTACATCAGAAATGTCGGGTAGTAGATTATCTCGGAGTACAACGAGACCACAATTAGATGGGACAAAGGGGCAAGGAGTGACAGATGAAGTATAATATGGATAAATACGAGGTTTTGCATTTTGGGAAGGCAAATCAGGGCAGAAGTTATACGCTTAATGGTAAGGTCCTGGGGAGTGTTGTGGAACAAAGGAATCTCGGACTGCAGGTGCATTGTTCCTTGAAAGTGGAGTCGCAGGTAGACAGAGTGGTGCTGAACACATTTGACACATTTGCCTTAATCAGTCAGAGCATTCAGTATAGGAGTTGTGGTGGCAAGTTGCATCTGCACAGGATGTCGGTAAGGCCACTTTAAGAATACTGCATACAACTCGGTTTTCTGCAGAAATGACATACACGGATGTTCCAGGACTGGAGGTTTGAGCTTCAGGGAGAGGTTGATTAGTTTGAGGTGTTTCCCCCTGGAGTGTCAGAGGTTGAGGGGTGACATTATAGAGGTTTATAAAATCATCAGGGGCATGGATATTCTGAACAGCCACGCTCTGCTCCCCAGTATAGGGGAGTCCAGAACAAGAGGGCATAGGTTGAAGGCGAGAGGGCGAATGATTTATAAGGGACATAAAGGTAAATGTTACACACAGAGAGTGGTGTGTGTACGGAAAGCGCTGTCAGAAGAAGTGCTGAATGTGGTTACAATCGCACATTTAAAAAGTGTCTGAAAGAGGAGGGATATTCGCCAAATGCTGGCAAATGGAACTAGGCCAGATTTGATATCTGATCAGCGGGAACAGATTGGACTAAAGGGTCTGTTTCTGTTCTGCATGATTCTCTGATTCTGTAAGAGGGATGATGAAAAATATTGAAAGGACCTTTCAAGTGGGAATTCTCTTCACTGGAAGTTTATCGTGCCTCTATGTTCACATTGGTTGAAAGCTGCATTAGCTAAACATTTGACAGGTAAGTGAGTCACGGATATTGGGATACAGACAGGAAAGTGGGGCTGAGTCCAGAACCTGATCAGCCACAATCTTAGTTCCTGGTGGAGAAGGCTCAAAGTATCTAATTACCCACTCCTGCTCCTCAGTCCCATGTTTCTATGTTCCCTTCAGCACCTCAAACTTGCTGGACAAGAACAGTTGGAGGCCACTTACTCCTGTAACCTGGTGCACAGAAACATGGTGGACCATTCAGCCTCTCAAGACTGTCCCACACGCTTTGAGGTGATAGGAGAAATTTAATTGGAAAACTCAGGCTGTGTATGAAAGAGGCCCCTCATCTCTCTTTACAGAGCTTCCCCTCTCTGCAACTTGTGCTTCATTTGTTGGTCATGTTGTCGACCAAGATTCACTGTGAATACAGCCCATGTATCTCACAAGAGATGGCTCACAAAATCATCTGGTCTTCCTGACTGCAATATTCAATAACATAACATTCATGAAAATAACACCCACTAACTTTCCAATAACAGAATGGGAGAAAATCAGAAACAGGGGCAGGTCGTTCACTCCCCAAGCCTGTCTTGCTCTTCACTAAAATCATGGCTGATCTGCTCTTGATCTCATATCCTCTTTCATACACAACTTTTCATCGCCCTCAAATATCTGACAGATCAATATCCGTCTACCTCCTCTTCAAATACTTCCAGTCATCTAGCTCCCCAATCACTATTGAGAAGAGAAATCCTGAAATTCAACACCACATGTTTGAAGAAAACACTTGCTGCTCCTATATCATGGCCTATTGATATGAGCAAAAGAGGTTGACACAAGGGTTCAGGTGAAAATGAATGGCCCTGATATCAAGGCAGTGGCTACCTTCTGTTGACATCAAGGAGCTTCACAAAACTGGACATAATGGGAATCAGAGTCAACTCTCCAGTGTTTGGTGTCAAATATCGCAAAAGGAAGATGATCATCATCTCAGTCCTGAATCACCTCAGTGCGAGATCCTCAGGTTAGCTTCCTCTTCACAAACATCTTCAGCTGATTCATCAATGTCTCCTCGCCCCCACCCTCCCCACCATAAGATCAGAAGTGTGGATGGTCACTGAAGATTCTACAATGTTCAGAACATTTTCCCCCCGTCAGCTCCTGAACTAGTCTGTGTCCATGAGCAGCAAGACCCAAACTCCATTGACGCTTGTGTTGTTAAAGAGTACGTAACATTCATGTAAACGCACTGCCTAACACTGCACATTGCCACAGTAAAATAAGAGTTCATTCCGCATCTCACGCTGTTTTCACGGGAATACGAGTAAGTCTTTCAGCCCATTGACACTGATGGAGAAGAACAGGGACAGAGCTTAAAACAATGACTGCAGATGCTGGAAACCAGATTCTGGATTAGTGGTGCTGGAAGAGCACAGCAGTTCAGGCAGCATCCAAGGAGCTTCGAAATCGGGCAAAAGCCCTTCATCAGGAATAAAGGCAGTGAGCCTGAAGCGTGGAGACATAAGCTAGAGGAGAGTGGGGGTGGGGAGAAAGTAGCATAGAGTACAATGGGTGAGTGGTGGAGGGGATGAAGGTGATAGGTCAGAGAGGAGAGGGTGGAATGGATAGGTGGAAAAGGAGATAGGCAGGTAGGACAAGTCCGGACAAGTCATGGGTACAGTGCTGAGCAGGAAGTTTAGAACTCGGATGAGGTGGGGGAAGGGGAAATGAGGAAATTGTTGAAGTCCACATTGATGCCCTGGGGTTGTAGTGTTCCAAGGCGGAAGATGAGGCGTTCTTACTCCAGGCGTCTGGTGGTGAGGGAGCGGAGTTGAAGGAAGCCCAGGACCTCCATGTCGTCGGCAGAATGGGAGGGGGAATTGAAATGTTGAGCCACGGGGCGGTGTGGTCGATTGGTGCGGGTGTCCCGGAGATGTTCCGTAAAGCGCTCTGCTTGGAGGCGCCCAGTCTCCCCAATGTGGAGGAGACCGCATCGGGAGCAACGGTTACAATAAATGATATTCGTGGATGTGCAAGTAAAACTTTGAAGGATGTGGAAGGCTCCTTTAGGGACTTGGATAGAGATGAGGGCGGAGGTGTGGGCGCAGATTTTACAGTTCCTTGGTGGCAGGAGAAAGTGCCAGGATGGGAGGGTGGGTTGTAGGGGGGCGTGGACCTGACCAGGTCTACAGGGAGGGAACGGTCTTTGCGGAAGGCAGAAAGGGGAGGAGAGGGAAATATATCCCTGGTGGTCGGGTCTGTTTGGAGGTGGTGGAAATGTCGGCGGATGATTTGGTTTATGCGAAGGTTGATAGGGTGGAAGGTGAGCACCAGGGGCATTCTGTCCTTGTTGCAGTTGGAGGGGTGGGGTCTGAGGGTGGAGGTACGGATGTAGACGAGATGCTTTAGAGGGCATCTTTATCCACGTGGGAAGGGAAATTGTGGTATCTAAAGAAGGAGGCCATCTGGTGTGTTCTCTGATGGAACTGGTCTTCCTGGGAGCAGATCCGGGGAAGGCGGAGGAATTGGGAATACGGGATGGCATTTTTGCAAGAAGTAGGGTGGGAAGAGGTGTAATCCAGGTTGCTGTGGGAGTCGGTGGGTTTGTAAAAAATGTCAGTGTCAAGTCGGTCGTCATTACCTGGACACCCCGCACTGGCCTATTACCAGCCCTCGACCTCTTCATTTCCAACTGCCGCCGGGTCATTAACCGCCTCAACCTGTCTACGTCCCTCGCCCACTCCAACCTCTCACCCTCACAACGCGCAGCCCTCCAATCCCTCTGCTCCAATCCCAACCTCACCAACAAATATCCATCAAGTGGTCTTAACTAGCCAGCTTGGTGACGGTCGTTTAATCTCTCTCTTTAAAAAAAAAACAGGATAAAATAACCTCTTAAAGCTGCAGTATCATCACATTTGTCAGGACATCGAGCTGTCAAACAGGAACCAGGGGTAACACAATCAGGCCCTTGGCCCTGTCCAATCGGACGAGGAAGAAGCCAGTCAGTCCGTTGGGTCACTTACACAGCAACAGGATGAGGCGATTCAACCCCTTGAGTCACTTTGACAGGAATAGTAAGAGGCCATTCCCCCCTCAACGTACTTACACAGGGACAGAATGAAGTAACTGATGCTGATTCCTGATGAATGGTGTATGCCCGAAACATCGATTCTCCTGTTCTTCGGATGCTGCCTGGCCTCCTGTGCATTTCCAGCAATGCACTCTCTACATTGATCTCCAGCATCGGCAGTCTTTATTGTCTCCTAATTGATGCTCTACCATGATTAAGACGTGGAGCAGAGGCTGCACTGACAGACTGCTCCACGTTGCCCTTCGTGGCTCCGTTGCTAATGATACACACGTGGGACTTTACCGTGGTTTTCGAGTGGTGAGGAGAGAAGCCATATGTCTTGTGTGAAGTTTCAAGAAGGCATCTTTCATTTCCGAGAAGACAGTTTGGTGTTCTCTATGTAGGGTGGAAGCTGGTGGGAATGGCTACCTGTTTCAGAAGGAAGGTATTGTGGCTGCTGTTGGGGATTGTGAACAACATGACGTTCAGTACAGGTGCACACACCGACTGCACAATAACGTGGGGAAAGTTAGTAAAGGCATATAAACTATTGGAAAGCCACGTTAGACTGATGAATGGGCTCTCTAAGTTCAAATAATGCTGACCGTGTACATGTTGATCTTGTCGAGTGCTTGTCCTGTGCAGTGTACCCTGTATGCCTTAGTCTGTCCAAGCCTATTTCCACCCTATGTTCTGCCTGGCTATGCTGACTATGACCTGCTCATAAACAAAGTTTTTCCCTGTACTGGGGTACACATGGCATTAAATCAAACCAATCAATCCTGGTTAAAGTATGGAATTTCTTACTCTACAAATGTCTGTTTTGGAAATAAGTGACAGCTGCCACACCTCGTGTTTCAGCGTCACCATTTCTTCGTCTCTCACAGCTCTACAGATTAAACACTCAGCTTCGTTACTCTATGCTCATGTTACCATCGTCCGTGTATGTGTTAAGGAAATCATTCCTTACAAAGGAGATCAAATCAGTACAGAGTGCCCCAAATGCGCTCTCAGCAAGGCTCTACAACAGCAGGGATATGGCTTTACTTATGTACACGGTTCATCTTACAATGAAGGACAGCATACTATTGACTGTACCCTTTACTTACACAGGGTTTGATTCGGATCAGCCAGCATAGACTTGTGAGTGGGAGATCATGCATCCCAAATTTGTTAGAGATCTTTGATGAAGTGACCAAGAAGGTTGATGACGACAGAGCGGTAGACGGAGTCTCTATGGATTTCAGTAAGGTTTTTGATAAGGTCCCACACGGCAGGCTGCTCTGGAATGTTCCATCACGTGGAATGCAGGGGGAATTGGCCAATTGGATACACAGTTGGTTTTGTTGGTAGGAAGCAGAGTGTTTAGTGGAAGGATGCTTGTCAGACTGGAGGGTGGGTCAATTGCTCTTTGTTATCTATGATTTGATTGAGAATGTACAAGGCATGATTAGCACGTTTGCCGATGACACTAAAATAAGTGGGATCGTGATCAGTGACGAATTTTATCAGAAATTGCAGCAGGACCTTAATTAGGTGGGGAAGTGGGCCGAGAAATGGCAAATGGAATTTAATATAGATATGTGGCGTCTTGCATTTTGGAAACTGAAATCAAGGTAGGAGTTTCATGGTGAATACAAGGGTCTTAAGGGGTGTATTGGGAGAGAAACCTTGGGGTTCAGGCGCACGGTTCTCTGACAGTGGAGTCACAGGTAGACAGGACAGTGAAGAAGGCGTTTGGCACACTGGCCTTCATCAGGCAGGACATTGAGTATATACGTTAGGAATTTATGTTGTAGTTGCATAGGACTTTGGTAAGGCTGCACTTGGAGTATTATGTTCAGTTTTTGTCACCTTGTTATAGGGAGGATGTTATGAAATTAGAAAGAGTGCAGAAGAAATTTACACGGACGTTGCCAGGACACAATGGTCTGAATTATAGGGAGAGGTAAGATAAGCAATGACCTTTTCTTTATGGTGTGGGAGACTGAGGGGGGACCATGTAGAGCAGTATAAGATCATGAGGGGTATGGATAGGGTGAATGCTCTCAGTCTTTTCCCACGGTTTACAGAATCGAGGACTAGAGGGGATCAGTTTAAGGTTAGAGGGGAAGGAATAAAAAGGAACCTGAGGGGCCACTTCTTTACACATAGGATGGTGCGCGGATGAGCTGCCAGCATATGTATTTGAGGGGGGTACATTAACAACATTTCAAAAGCATTTGGATAAATATTGGATAGGAAATGACTGGAAGGATATGGGCCAGCTGCAGGGAAATGGGGATAAGCTTGGATGGATATTTAAAAGGTGGAGTCGAACCCTTCTGTTAATTCAAACCAAACACCCAGAAAAGCTCACCTAACTTTGTCATCTGTTAAAATATGAGTGACACAGATCTCCTACATTCCACTAATTACACAAAAATTAACAAGTTAGTTTCTTAACTTTAATAGTGAACACTAAACAACAACTATTCACAAATACAAGCTCCTCTTTTCTTAACTACTGACTATCTGACTCCAACTCTGTAAAAATATGCTGTTCCAACAACCCACATATTAAACATTACAATCTCAAGACCACACAGTCTCCATCTTCCCCGCTGAGTTCACCCTTTTACTGCTGATCTCCCTGGGTCATTCTTTTTCTTTACTGCAAGTAGGTTTAACATGAACATGTATTTTTGAGAGAGAGTGTTTGAGATGGCCAGTTAACACGACTGCTCTACAACCATAACTCTGCTGTTGGATGGCAGTGGCTATCCCTCTAGTGTTCAAAATGCTGGGTTTATATCCTCCCCACGATATAATAATTTTCATAATTTGATTGCTGTCCAGGTGTCCAAACAATAATATTCAAATTCCGTTGGCTTCTGGTATCCTGAGCGTTATTTAAACTCTTTGGTTGTATTTGAATTGCTGTCTAAACAGCAACCAAAACTCAGGTATCCACTTCCCAGCTAATTATGACATGTGGAACAGCCTGACCTATAGCTGGCATCTGTGGGTGTACCTTCTATTCAGCAAGACCCATTCTGTCTTAAAGTGACCAGGCATGCTTTCGGCTTCATAACACTTTCCCCTCCAGAAAAGAAAATGCACCAGCAGAATGAAAATATGGCATCATTCCTTTTCCTCTAATTCCTAATCCCATTATTATGAAATACCAAAGTATTAATCTCAGTTATTCCATTCATATTTATTCTGCATGCCTGTATAACGCTGGAATAAGTCAAATCTTATCAATACGTTTTCCTTTAAATCTGCGATGACACATCTGCTGTCACATTTTAGCAACAACATCATGTAAATTTTGTAAGTTTAAAGTCGGTAACATAAGATTCCTATGAAATAGTCTCATATTCTGGTCTTTAAATATTCCAAAAAATGCGAGAGATTTGTCCTTGTCCACAACCATCTCCGACAATTCGTTTGTCATATAAACATTAAAATATTGTCAGGCCAGTACGAAACTTAATCATTCTTTTTCAATAATGAAGATTTTGTACTTCTTTTCTGGTGGATATTGAGTGTTTTCGACAAGTAGCCAATTGGCCATTCAGTTCCATCATCATCTTTCTGTATCAATACATCTCCAACCCCTATATCCCACGCATCTAACACAATTTTCAAAGGGTTTCAAAATATTTGGTGTATCTAAACCTGATGCGGTGATTAATCCTGCTTTAAAATGCCCAAATGTCTCCTGACATTGGTCTGTCCACCACAATTCTGTGATCTTCTTTAATAAATCCATCAGTGGTGCCAATACGCTGCTGAAATTTGCAACAAACTTCCGATAGAATCCACTCAGTTCAAAAAATCGAAGCACCTCGTTCTTCGAGGATGGTCGTGGAAATTCCTCAAAGCCCTTCGTCTTTGTGTTCCATCGGGCCAACCTTCCATGGCCAATGTAATGTCCCAAGAACGTCACCTCTGCCTTCGCGAATTCTGTTTTCATGAGGTTTATTACCAAGTTTGCTTCTTGTAATCGTTCAACAGGCTCTGCCAACTGTAACATGTGAGCTTCCAGTCACTTGCTAAAGATCATTACATTATACAGATAAACTGCACAATTTGTTCATCAGGCCATAACTCTGTTCCTGAGTCTTAAATGTGTCTGGAGCATTATTCATTCACATTACATACTCTAACGTTTTATTGTCATATCCGGTATCTTTATGAGATAGTTTCACTGACACGACATTTTTTAAATTTGAAATGGGCTACTAAACCTGGCTTTGAAGAGATTTCCTACCACTGGTGGTAATACTAACACGTTATCCCCACGGGAGATCGTCAAAGTTTCAGAGTTTTTACCTGCCACCTGCTTCATTCCATGCTGTGCCCTCTTCAGGTGCTGTTTAGTAATTCGCCTACTCCATCTAATTTCTCCCTCACCTCAGATACATAATCCAAGTGTGAGATCTCCGACTTCGGTCCTGTCAGTTTATATATAATTAATTTCAAAGGGCCTCTCACTTCATGTACGAATATTAACTCAAAGGAAGAAAAATGAGTAGATTTATTTGGGGCATCTCTAATGGCAAACAATATAATGAGACGCCTTTATTCCAATCATTCGGGTAATTCTGACAGTACGCTGTTAATATTGTCTTCAGCATCTGATGCCAACTTTCCAAGGCTCCCTTCGATTCGGTACGGGACGCACTTGATTCAAACTGCTGTATGCTGAAGCTATCCATGACATCTTTAAACAGCTGAGCGGTAAAATGAGACCGTTGGTATTACTGAATCACCCTGCTTAGCCCACAGCGAGTAAAGAAAGCTACCAACTCCTCCACCTCTCTTTTTGCCCTAACACTCCATAATAGAATTAACCCTGGACATCGGGTAGACACATTCATTCTGATCATCAGATATTGGTTTCCACTTTTATTTTAGGAAGGGGAGCTCCACAATTAATCATAACCTGTGTGAAAGGTTAATCGATTACAGCATTTGGCAACAAAGGTGCTTGTTTTAATACTGCATGCGACCTACCTACCATTTGGCATGTATGACATGCTCAACAAACATTAACCACGTCCTTGTGCATTCCAGCCACTAGAAATGCTTTAGCCTGAGTCTTCCGTGCATCAACCCCTTTGGCTTTTTCTTTCGGTTTTCCTTCCTGTTGTAACTTATTACAGTTGGATCTTGTTACGAGATAGACTGGAAAAATCCCTGGGTATTTTTCTTTAAATTCCACAGTTCCCTGGTCTTACTTTGGCTTCTCCACCACAAGGGGTCCCTCTCCTATCTTGGCTCCTGCTAAAACATTCCCAAGAACAAACTGTATTCCTGGAACTGACACTCTGTCAATCAATCTCACTGCTACTACCCCAACCTTGATTTGGCTCTCCAAACTAATGTTACACAAGGGAATGTTTAATTTCTGTCCCCATTTTACAAATTATCACGCTGTTGAGTAACATGTCAGAAAGAGTGAAAATGCTTCCATCTCTGACTATTAGAGGCCGAGGGAAAGTGAGGGCTGCTGATGCTAGAGATCAGAGTTGAAAAGTGTGGGGTTGGAAAAACACAGCAGGTCGGCAGCATCCGAGGGGCAGGAGATTTGAGGTTTCAGGCATAAGTCCTTCATCAAGAAAGTGGGAGGTAAGGGAGGGGCAAGGGGGCTGAGAATTAAATAGGATGGTGGGGTGGAGCTGGGTGGAAGGGAGCTTGGAAGGCGATAGGTAGATGCAGGTGGGGTGTGATGGTGATAGGTCGGAGAGGAGGGTGAGTTGGAGGAGTGTGGTAGGACAGTTGGACACCTCAAACTATACAGCATCAATGTTGACTTCCTCAATTTCCAAATCGCCCCTCCCCCAACCTCATTCCGGATCCAACCGTTCAAATTAGCATCGCCCTTTTGATCTGTTTAAATTGTCCATCTTCCTTCCAATCTACCCACTCCACCCTCCCCTCCGATATATCACTATCACTCCCACCAACAACTTCCTATCGCCTTCCCAGTGATCCTCCCGCCAGCCCAGCTCCTACACTCCTATTTATCTTTCAGCCCCCTTGTCCCCCCGCCACATTCCTGACGATGGGTTTATGCCTGATATGTCGATTGTCCTGCTCTTCGGATGCTGCCTGATCTTTTGTGCCTTTCCGGCTCCTCACTTCTCAACTATTAGATACTGTACAGATCCCGTATCTTGCAAACGTATAACATCTTGTCCTCCTCCACAGCCCAATTGTTTTCTTAGTAAGTTTTATCTACGGAGGCAAATTCTTTATCGAGATCAGACACTGACTCCTTACACAGCCCCTGCCTAGGCTTTGCACTCTCCTGCAGCTCCTCGGATCTACTTTACCAGGTTCACTAATACAACTGGCTTAAACTCTTTTACCACATCTTTTCCCAAAATATCTTCCTTCAACCCCACAGCACTGTGTGTACCAGCTTACTGCAGTGAAAATACCTTTTCCCAGTGCCCTTCTTAAACCATCAGCACTGTAATTTTATGTGTTCCACCCCGTTATAGTGAGAACACCTGAGGACTTTCACCACCTTTCAACCCCCTTGGGCTTCTTTTTCACCAGTGTTAAACTATTGCCAGTGTGCCTTTCTCTATGTTTTGCAGTGTAGGATCTCCCCTTCTCCCAATTTCTATCCCTCACAGGATGGAAATCCTCCCAGGAGCTAAATTTCATCTCATGCACCAATGCGTATTTACCTGCCATTTCTGCCGCGCTTCTCATTTCTTGAACTTCCTGTTCATTCACATGAATTTTTACTACCTCTGGAAGTGAGTCTTTAAACTCGTCCAGTAGAATAATCTCCCATTGTGCTTCATAGGTCTTATCCATTTTTAAGCCCTGCACGCATTTATCAAAATGACTGTGGTTATTTCTTACAAACAGAACATACGTCTGACCTGGTTCCATCTCTATATTTCTGAACTGCTGTCTATATTCTCCTCGTACCAATTCATAAGCACTCGAAATTGCCGGTTTGACATCTGCATAATCTCTTGCTCCCTCATATGAGAGCACTGCGCATACCTCTCAAACTGTGCCCACCAGCTTAGTCTGAACTAGCATGACCCACAAGTTCACTGGACACGCCATCTGCTGATCCAGTTTTGCAAATGAAATAAAAAAGGTTTCGGCATTTTTCTTACCGAAATATGGCAATGTATTAACATAGTTGTATACATCCCTACGTTCTCCCTTCATCTTCATTCTGCTAATTTAACTTTCGATAATGTTTTTTTTTCATTTTCCACATCTCCATATCAATACCATCTCTCCCTCGTTCTCCCTTTGTATCTAGTTAAGAAATCCACCAATTATTCTTCGTGGCCCATCTCTCAAAACTCCTCCTTTCAGTTTAAATTCAATGCTCTCTTCAAGATGTAATGAGGATATAATTAAGCAAAGTAACTACAAAGACATGCGGGAGGAGCTGGACAGAGTTAATTGGAAGGGGAGCTGAGCAGGAAAGACCATGGAGCAGCAATAGCAGGAGTTTGTGGGGATAATTCGGAAGATAATACCAGAAATTCAACCCCAAAAAGATGAAACATGCTCATGGGAGTTCAAGGCAGCCATGAGAGACAAGGCATCAAACCAAAAGAGAAAACATACAATGTGGTGAAGATGACTGGGAATCCAGAGAATTCATTGGCTCTGAAACGACATAAGGCTGGCATCACTGATACTGCAGAGCTCTTAATCATGGTCAGGGAGAGAAACAAAGGAAACACATTCACTTTAAACACAGAATATGGTATTTCTCAAGGAAAAAGATTCAGGTGAATTAAACATTTTAATTAAGATCAGTTAAATCATTTTGCGGAATGTGTCAGATTGGAAGCAAGACCCGGGGAGACAGACCCTCAGCAGAATGAGAGTATGAAAATGGAAGCATTTCCACATCAGAAACCAGGTTAGGTCACTGAGTACAGGGCTGATGGGTGAATGGGTCTCAGTGTGAATTGGGGAACAGACCGCAGAATTGCATTGCAGATATTGCAGCTCAAAACTGCGTATTCATGTAGTGCTGTAGACCACAGCAGCGGGAGAGGCAGACCTGCATTCATACACAACCTGTAACTTTTTGCCAGGATGACATCTCCGTCTGTCATTACGATCAACACCATCTATGGCTCAGTGACGAGTGTGGGTGAACATGTCAGAGTCAGAATCACATGAACCTTAACCTGATGCTAACTCATTAAAGCTACCGGACTTGACCAACAGATCTGAACGAAGCCCTGCAGTTCTGCCAAATTCAGTCAAAAATGGTGATGGATGATTAAACAAATGACTGGAGGAGAGGACTTCACAAACATCCTCATCCTAAATAATGGGACAGACCCGCACATTAGTGTAAAAGAGAAGGATGTTTTATCTGCACCACCCTCTACCAGAAGTGTTGAATCGATGATACACCTCACCCTCATCATGATGACCACAAAATCACAGATGCCAGTATTCAACTAATTCGATTCGCTGCATGTGAGATGACGAAACAGCTGAACACAGAAGGCACGACAAAGGCAATTGGTCCTGACCCCATTCCTGCAATAGGACTGAAGACTTGTGCTGCACAACAAGCCATGTCCCTGGGGAAGACGTTTCATTCCAGGTACAACTCTGACATGTCCCTGGCAATGTGGAAAATTACTCAGCTATGTCCCATTCGCTAAGAGGGGAGTAATTACAATCTGACCAATTACCACACCCTCAGTCCCATCACGATAGTCAAATTGGTGGGAGTCCTTTTTGACAGAGCTGTGAAGCAGCACAGAAGTAAACTGCTCAGTATGGTTTCCGATAGGTCCTCATGTGGAAATGGTGCTGCTGTGGAAATGTCACTGGATTACTAATCCAGACCAGGCTAGTGCTCTGGCAGCTGGTGGAAATTAAAAATAATTAATAAAATGTCGAGATCTAAAATCTGGTGTCGATAATAGTGACCTTGAAGCCAATATCGATTGTAAACAGAATTTCCTTCTACAATGTACTTTTAGGAAGTGAATCTCCCGTGATTTCCTGGGCTGGCCTAAAAGTGACTCCAAAGACTCTGACATGTGAGAAACATTTCAATGGTCTCTGAAACGGCCAAGCAAGACACTCATTTGTATCAAACTACTCCGAGGTCTGAAAGGATGAAACCGGACAGAACATCCGGCCTCAGCATCAGTGTCGGAAAAGGGGATAGGAAGCACAGTCTCCTGTCGATTCTGCAGAGACCTCCTTCCTGACATCTGAGAGTTTGTGACAGCATTTACAGAGCTTTCCCACAGACTGCACAGAAACTGCGGGAAAGGAGTAGATTATCCAACACATTGAGCCTCCCCCATTCTAGTTCATGGAAAAAATCTCCTCAATGCACTTACCCCACACGATGTACATAATCGTTAATGTGAGTAACCTTGGGAAACTATAAAATACGAGGTGCAGTAGTACGTTTGGTCCATCGAGTTTGCTACCCAATTCAATGTAATGATGGTTGGTCCTTCATTTCCACACCGTACCCGTGCTCTCCCACCATCCCTTTACTGTCTCTAAATCCTTATCTATAATCAGTGTCTTGGTTTCCAGGTGCGAGAGAATACCCCATGTTCACCAGTCAGTGAGTGCAGACATTTATTCTCATCTCAACGCAAAATGGCCTGCCTGTACCTAATACTGTGGCCCCTTGTTTTAGACGTCCCAGCCAGGGAAGTATCATCCCTGCTTTCAATCTGTCTCAGCCTGTCAGCGTTTTGTATATTTCACTTAGATCTCCACTCATTTTCCTAACCCCATGGAATACTGGCCCAGTCACCCCAAACTCTGCTCCCACAACAAGCCCGTCATCCCAGATATCAGTCTGGTCATCCTTACATGCTCTCCCTCAATGTTAGGTTTGTCCTTTATTAGGTATGGAGATGAAAACTTCTCACAATACCACACAGTGTTTGAAATGATGTCTCACCAAGACCCTGTACAGGTGCAGTAAGACACCCTTTCTCCTGAACTCAAATCCCCCTGAAATGAAGGTCAGCAAACCATTTATCTTCGTTACTGCTTTCTTTCCTGCAATATTGCTTTCAGTGACTGGTGTAGAAGGAGATCGAGATCCTTATCAATGTTATAGCTCCCCACTTGCTGGTTCTATATACACTGGTTAGCGTGGCAATGCCATTCCTAGTATTGATTTCTAGTTCCAGAACTCACTGCGCTGCAGGGAGCTCAGAGGTTTATGCAGAAGGAAACAACAAAAAGGATCATACATCCCTTTGTAAATCAACATGTTTCAACCAATCCCTTTCAAATGGTAGGCTGCCAATTTATCGTTTCCACCAAAGGGCACACCGTAACCTCTATCCACGGTGATATATGTCCAAGTCAGGATGGTGAATGGCTTGGAGGGGAACCTGAAGATGAAGGTATTTCCATACATCTGCAGCCCTTGTCCTTCTAGATAGACATGGTCGCGTGTTGGGAAGATGGTGTCTGATATCTTTGGTGAATCATTTCATTGCAGCGTGTAGATAGTAAAACACTGCTGCTGCTGCTGCTGAGCGTTGATGGTGGAGCATTGTGGATGAAGGGACAATCAGACAGGTTGCTTTGTCCTGGATGGTATTAAGCTTTTTGAGTGTTGTTGCGGATGTATTTATCCAGGCAAATTGGGAGTCCTCTATCACAGTTCTAACTTATGCATTGTAGATAATGGACAGACTTTTGGAAGTCAGGATGTGAGTTACTCGCCGCAGTATTCCTAGCTTCTGACCTGCTCTTGTAGCTATTGTGTTTATGTGGCGAGTCCAGGGAGTTTCTGAACAATGATTACCCGCCAGGACATTGACACTGGGGGATTCAGTGATAATAACACCATTGAATGCCAAGCGGCAGGTTGGATTGTATTTTATTGGTGATGGTCACGGTCTGGCATTTCTGTGGCCTGAATATTACTTGCCACTTGTTAGCCTGGATACTGTCCAGATCTTGTCGCATTTGAACATGGACTGCTTCAGTATCTGAGGAGCCACAAATGTTGCAGAACATTGTACAATCATTGGCGAACATCCCGACTTCTGACCTTAAAATGGAGGGAATGTCATTGATGAAGCAGCCCTGAAGAGATTTTGGCCACTGCTCGAGGGACTCCTGCAGACTTGGAGGTGAGTTGACTGACCTTCATCAACCATGATCACCTTCCTACGTGTCAGGTATGATTCTAACCAGCCGGGAGTTTCCCTCTGATACCCTCTGATACCCATTGACTCCAGTGTTGCTAAAGGCCCTTATACCACACTTGGTCGAGGGCAGCCTTGATTTAAAGGGCTATCGCTCTCACCCCACCTCTGGAATTCAGCTCTTTTGTCCATGCTTGAACCACGGTAATGAGGTCAGGAGCTGAGTGGCCCTGGTGGAGCCCAAACTGGGCGTCATTGACCAGAGTATTGCTGAGCAAGTGCTGATTAACAGCACTGAGACCTTCCATCACTTTACTGATGATAGAGGGTAGACTTATGGAGTGGTAATTGGCCGGATTGGATTTGATCTGCTTTTTATATACAGGAAATACTTGGGGTAATTTTCCACATAATCGGGGAAAGCCATTGTTGTAACTGTATTGAAACAGTTTGGCTAGAGGAGTGGTAAGTTATGGAGCACAAGATTTCAGTACTGTTGCCAGAATGTTGTCAGATTATGGACCCTTTGGAGTATCCAACCATTTCTGGATATCACGTGGACTGAATCGAATTGGTTGATGACTGGTAACTGATTGCTGAGGACCACTGGAGGAGGCTGATATAGATCATCCAGTCAGCACTTCTGACTGAAGATTGTTGCGAATGCATCAGCCTTTTCTTATACACTGAAGTGCTGGGCTCTTCCATCATAAAGAAAGTGGTTGTTTGTGGAATCTCTTCCACCAGTGAATTGTTTTATTGTCCCCAACGTTTCTCGACTAGATGTGGAAGGATTGCAGAGCTTAGATCTGATCCTTTGCTTGTGGGATCACTTAGCTCTGTCCATCACTTACTGATTATGCTGTTTCCACAAATTTTGTCCTGTTTGTTGGCTTCACCAGGCTGCCACCTCATTTTCAGGTTTGCCTGGCGCTGCTCCTGCCCTCCAGCACACTCCATTGAACGAATGTTGATGCTCTGGATTGATGGTAATTGTTGCGAGGGGGATATGCCGGGCCATGAGGTTGTGTGGCTGTACAATTCTGCTGCTATGTATGACCCCCAACACCTTATGGACATCCAGACATGTGCTGCTAGATCTGTTCGAATTCTGCCCTATTTCGCACCGTGATAATACCACCCAAAATGGTGGAGGTTATTCTCAATGTGCAGGTGTGACTTTGTCTCCACAATGACTATGCGGTGGCCGCTCTTACCGATACTGTCATGGATACTGGCAGATTAGTAAGGCTGTGGTCAATTATGTATTTTCCTCTTGTTGGTTCCTTCATCACCTGCCGCAGAACCAATCTCGCAGTTATATCCTTTAGGACCCGGCTATCTCGATCAGTAATGCTGTAGCTGAGATATTCTTGGAGGTGGACATTGAAATCCTCCACCCAGAGTACACTTTGCGATCGTGCTACCCTCAGTGGTTCCTTCAAGTGTTGGTCAGCATGGAGGAGTACTGATTCATCAGTTGAGAGAGGCTGGTACATGGTAATCAGCAGGAAGTTTCCTTTCCCATGTGTAAACTAACGCCATGAGATTTCATGGGATACGGAGTCACTGTTGAGGACTCCCAGAGCAATTCCCTTCCAACTGTATACCACTGTGCCGCCACTTCTGCTGTGTCCGTCCTGCTGATGAGACAAGAGATATCCGGGAAAGGTGATGAGGAACCTGGGACATAGTCATACTCACAGAATCATACCTTACAGACAATATCAGGCTGTTACTTGATGAGTTTGTTTATTTCTATTCACTGTTTGCTGCCAGCTGTCCCATTCTAGACACATAGCCATATATTAGCCCGATCCACTCAGATTTGATTTTACAAACTAAGCTTGAAGTTTTACCAAAGCATCTCTAAAAATCCAAATGTCTTACATCCATTGCTTCTCTATCATTTGTCTCCCAGTCTGCTTCTCAAACATAATTCCCATTTCATAAATCTATGTTAGTGTTGTCTATGACCATTACTTTCAGCCCCAATAATTTCTCCTAAACCATTTACTTACTATGTTCCATGTTCCATGTGCTCTATAATTTTCCCACACTAAACTTGGTTTTCCTAGTTTTGTTTGAAAGTTCTGTGAAGACAGAACTAAAGTAATGGTTTCATAGTTCTGCCATTTCCCTGTTCCCCATCCTCCATTCTCTAGTTTCAGATTGTAAGGAAGCTGCACTTGTTTTCTCATATTTCTCACGTTGACATGATTTGACAAGTTATTACAGTTCACTCTTATAACCCTTGTGAATATACTCTGCAGAAACTCATCAATTCCTGTCTTAAACTGTTCAGTAATTGACCTTCCATAACATACACTCACAAGAGCATAGACTCTTTGCCAACAGAAATACTGCACGATCTATATTCCCACTTTCCTACAGCAGGCCCTTAGATGGGAATGTTATGACACTTCCAAGTGCTCATCCAAGTACTTTTTAAGGATTGTGAGGTTACCCGTGGTAATTCCCCTCTCAGGAAGTAATTCCAGAACCCAACAGATTCTTGGTGGAAAAAACTGTTCATATCCTCTCTGAACCTCAACCTTTTCACTTTAAAAGTGTGCTCCTTTGTTCTTGACCCTCTGACTAAAAGAAACAGCTGTTGTCTATCCCCCCTGTCCGTGTCGCTCATAATCTTATCCGTCTGAATCACGGACCCCATCAGCTTTCTCTGCTCCAAAGTAAACAACCCGAGCTTATCCAGCCTCTCTCCATAGCTGATATGCTCCATCCCAGGGACCATCCTGGTGAATCACCTCTGCACCCCCTCGAGTACAATCACATCCTTCCTGGAATGTGGCTCACAAAACTACACACAGTATTCCATTTTGTCCGAACCAAAGCCCTGTATTGCTCTTATAATCTATGCCCTGATTAGGAAACGCTACACCCAAGGTCCAATTCTTAACTAGTCCATTAACCTGTCCAGTCACATTCAGGGATGTGTGGAGAAGCACACTCTGAAGTTCCCAGTGTGCTGCCATTCATTGAGTCCTCCCCTGTCTGGTTCCTTCTTCCAAAGTGCATCACCTCATATTTATCAGGGTTACATTCCATCTGCCATTGATCTGTCCATCTGACCATTCCATCTGCATCTTCCTGTAACTTAAAGCCTTCCTCCTCATTGCTAACTACCCAGCAAATTTTTATGTCAAACATACACTTAATTATCACACCTCCCCCATTGTCCACCTAGCCCCCTCCACATTCACATCTTTTTTTATGAATAACACAAATAATAAGGGACGGAGCACTGATCCCTTTGGTTCACCAGGGGACACTGGTCTCCAGTCACACAAACAGCCTTCTCTCACCACACTCTGCGTCCAGATTAATTCCTAAAATAGCTAGATTGTCTGATGTGGAAACTCAGCCTGTGATCTCAAGTTTCAAAACATGAGAGGTGATTGCAGTGAAACTTTGAAACATCAAAAGGACTGAATAACAGAGGGACAATTTTCGTTGTAAATTGTCAAGTTATCCTTCATATTGTGAGGTTTTACTTTATTTGTCAGTTTCCAGATGGAATTTTTTGAAAGGCCTTCCTACAAAACAAAACAATCGACCACCTCAAAATAATGCAATCAAACCCATTGATATGACTTCCTTCTGATAAAGTCATGATGATTATCCCTGATCAAACCTTGTGACTCTGATTGGAGTTCGATTTTCTCCTTCCCTATTTTCTCCAGTAGTTTTCTTAACAGTGATCAAATACTCGCTCGTCTATAGTCACCTGGCCTATCTCTCCCACCCTTACGGTGTAGTGGAATCGTATTCGCAGTTCTCCAGTCCTCTGGCACCTCTCCTATGGTCAGATTCTAATTTAAATATTCAGTCAGGGTCTTTCCTCCCTTGTCCCCAACAGCCGACTGTGATACAACTCATTCAGACATGGAGATTGGTCCAAATTTATACAGAACAAAGCCTCAAATCCCTGCTCATATTTTACATCAATCTGTTCAAGAGTTGTCCAGTCCATCTTCTTGAATTCTGTCCCTGCCTCCTCCTTCTCCCAAGTAAAATAGATGTGAATATCTCATGTAGCAATCCATCAATGTTCTCCAGCTTGACACACAGATTGCCCATTTGGTTTCTAATGGACACTAGCTGTTTGCTGATTATTCGGTTCTACTTGTCCGTGTAGAATAACGTGTGATTCTTCCTGATCTCGCCTACTTGTACTTCTCCATGTCCCTCTGTTATTCAGTCCCCGCTATGTTTCTAAGTTTCACTGCAATCACCTCTCATGTTTTGAAACTCGACATCACGTGCTGAGATTCCACATCAAACAATCTTGCTATTTTAGGAATTAATCTGGATAATCATTTTAGGGATTAATTTGGATGATACCTTTTGCAGTTCTTTTATCGTCAGTGTATTCTTTCTGAGATTGGGACTCCGAACGATACACAATCCTCTAAGTTTAGTCTCCCCAACATTTGATACAACTGATTCACTGCATTCTCTATATTCCAATTGCATCCACAAGAATGTAAACCTTATTTTTACTTTCCATTTGCATATGTTCTTCCCACTACCTCTCGCTTTAACTTTTTTTATGAGCTTACACTGTGAGTTCTTAAAAAAGAGCTCCTAAATATCCAACTCCACGTTACCAATTGGTTCTTCATTGCCTAAGTATCCAAGAATCATCTTCAAACCATTCCAAAAAATGTTTGCCACTTCTGGTTTTCCTTTCATCGATACATTCTCACACTCCCCAGTTATGTTATTACCTTCTAACTATCTAGTAGCATGTTCTTTGTAATCGAGTCCAACAGACACCCGACTGCAGATGACAAGTTAACTGGTTTGTAGTTCATCACTATCCATCTTCATCCTTTCATAAACTGTTGGATAATATTTATAACCTTTGCCTTATCCAGTTTTCGGGAATGTGTCGGAAAATAAAGTGAAAATCCGAAATGCAATCAACATGTCTATTGCTGGTTCCTCTGAAATTCTTGTATGAAGTGCAACTAGTCTGTCAGATTTATAAATACTCAATCCAGCTTTCTTTTCAAAGATGACGACAACATTGATAAGAATGATCTTATACTTTACTTACAGAAGTCCCATGGTCACTTGGTATATCTGGAAGAATTTCTTGATATTCTTCCATGAAGATAGACACAAAGAAACTGTTTCTTTTCCCTGCGATTTCTCTGTTCCCTGCAATAAATTATCGTGAACGGACACCAACTGTTCCACATTTGACCTGGTTTTTATTTTTTTTCATACATTGATAGACGCTTTTTATGAGTCTTTATGTTTTTCTTTCGTTTGCACGCTTTTCTCTTTTTGATTTTCTTCTCAGTTTCTTGGTCATCCTTTGCTGGGTCCTACATTTCTCTGAATCCATGGCTTACTGCAACATCGGACATTTTTCTAAGCTGCCTCCTTTCATCTAACAGGTAGATGAAGGTGGAGTTGAAAGTGATAGTCGGAGAGGAGGGTGGACCAGATTGATAGGAAGGAAGTTGGACACATAGGAACATTCAAAAGGGCGATGCAGACTTGGAAGGTTGGAGTGGGATCAGGTGGCATTTGGGGGAAATTGGGAAATGGGGAAATCCACTGTGATCCCCTGTGGTTGGAAGGTCCCAATACAAAAGAGGAGGCTTTCTTCCTCCAGGCTTCTGATGGCTCGGGTTTGGCGATGGAGCAGGCCCAGGACCCTCATGTCCTTGGCAGAGTGGGAAGGGGATTTAAAGTGCTCAGCCAAAAGGCGATGGAGTTGTTCAGTGTGGCTGTCCCAGAGATGTTCGCTGAAATGATCCACAAGTTGACCTCCTGCCTAGCCAATGGAGAGAAGACCACATTGGGTTTAATGGATGCAGTAGATGAGGCGTTCTGTCTGTCTTAATCACCTATCACTTTCAACCTCACCTTCATCTACCTATCGCAATCCCAGCTACCTCCCCCAGTCCCACCTCCTTCTCATTTATCTCTCAGCCCCCTTGGCCCATAATGTAAACAGTACATTATTACTGCAATACCCACAATGTGTATATCTCATTTCCTGCTTTATAACATGTCCAGCATTTGTATTGCAGCTTTCACTTTGATATATAACTCCCATCAATGTTTGCTCCTCCTTGCTGTGTTTGCGCTCCATCTTACTAGATTCTGTGGAATCTGAGCGACGTGGGCTCTGGGGAGATTAATGGTAGAGATCGTCTCACCACATCATTTATGATCTTCTCAAACTTTAATTTCTCCAGATCTCCCGTTATGCTGATGGAGTAGAGAAGGACAATGATCTTCCAAAATGCTCTGTATTCCCCCAGAGAGCTGAGACTGCTCTAAGCTGGGTGGGAACCTTAAAGCAGACTGGTAAAGTGTTGCTGCTGCTGTACAGAGTCTTAATGAGATCACATCTGGAGTAGTCTGTTTCAGATTTAATCTCTTCAATGAAGAAACGATGTTGTTATATTGGACGCAGCTTTGAAATAGTTCCCTCAATTCATTCCTGCAATGAAGGTGCTAGCTTATAATGAAAGGATGATCAGATTGACTCAGTAGCCATTGGAGTTTACAAAAATTAAAGATGATCTTATTTGAACATAAATGACAGAAGGATTCAACAAGTGAAGTGTATGACACAGCTAGTGTAGGAATCCATTCCGTTCTCCAGCCTGTTACACAGGAACAACAGGAGGATAACCAGGCCTTCAAACCTGTTACACCAAAACAGGATCAGCCCCTGGAGCCTGATATACACTTATAGAAGGAGGCCAATCAGGCACTCGAGCTTATGCTGCACCAGTATCCTGTTAAACAGTAACAGGATCAGTCCATTCAGCCTCCTCAAGTCTGTAACATAGGAACTGGAAGAGGTCACACAGTGACTGGAGATTGTTACACTGGGATAATAGGAGACCATTCAGACCCACCGAGCCTATTGCAATTGAATTGGATAAGGATAAAAACTATCTGAGACTTCATTCATGAGAAAGGAAGAGGTAATTTAGACACGTGATTGTTGTATGGGAAGAAGAGAAGACCAATTACTCCCTCGGTCACATCACCTGGATACATGAGGAGACCGTTCAGTATTTTCACCTGTTATGGAGAAGTATGAGAAGACCCATCAGCCTCTCAAAGTTAGGCAGCAACAGTGCGAGGGAGCCGTGGTTTAATAAGGAATTGGAATCCCTTGTTAAATGGAAGAGGGCGGCCTATCTCAAGATGAGACGTGAAGGTTCAATTGGGGCGATTGAGAGTTATAGGGTAGCCAGGAAGGACCTGAAGAGAGAGCTAAGAGCAGCAAGGAGGGAAAAGAAAGGTCCTTAGTCGGTAGGATTAGGGAAAACCCTAAGGCTTTCTATAGGTATGTTAGGAATAAAAGAATGACTAGGGTAGGAATAGGTCCAGTCAAGGATAGTAGTGGGAAGTTGCGTGTGGAGGCGGAAGAGATTGGGGAGACACTGAATGAATACTTTTCTTCAGTATTTACTCAGGAACAGGGCATTGTCGTCGATGCGAATACTGAGTCACAAATAAGTAGAATGGATGGCTTTGAGGTATGTAGAGAAGAGGTGTTGGAAATCCTGGAAAAGGTGAAAATAGATAAGTCCCCTGGGCCTGATGGCATTTATCCTAGGATTCTCTGGGAAGCAAGGGAGGAGATTGCAGAGCCATTGGCCTAGATTTTTATGTCCTCTTTGTCTACAGGAGTAGTGCCAGAAGACTGGAGGATAGCAAATGTGGTTCCCTTGTTCAAAAAGGGGAGGAGGGATAACCCTAGTAACTATAGGCCGGTGAGTCTCACTTCTGTTGTGGGCAAAGTCTTAGAGAGAATTGTAAGGGATAGGATTTATGCACATCTGGATAGGAATAATGTGATCAAGGATAGTCAGCATGGTTTTGTGAAGGGCAGGTCGTGCCTCACTAACCTTATTGAATTCTTTGAAAAGGTGACGAAGGAGGTTGGTGAGGGGAAAGCGGTAGATGTGGTATATATGGATTTTAGTAAGGCGTTTGATAAGGTTCCCCATGGTAGGTTACTGCAGAAAATACGGAGATATGGCATTGAGGGTGAGTTGGAGGTTTGGATTAGGAATTGGCTGGATGGAAGAAGACAGAGGGTAGTAGTTGATGGCAAAGTTTCTTCATGGAGTGCCGTCACTCGCGGTGTTCCGCAAGGATCTGTTTTGGGACCATTGCTGTTTGTCATTTTTATAAATGACCTGGAAGAGGGGTTAGAAGGTTGGGTGAGCAAGTTTGCGGATGATACGAAAGTCGGAGGAGTTGTTGACAGTGAGGAAGGATGTGGCAGGTTACAGCAGGATATAGCGAAGCTGCAGAGCTGGGCAGAAAGGTGGCAAATGGAATTTAATGTAGCTAAGTGTGAGGTGATTCACTTTGGGAAGAATAACAAAAAGATGGGGTACTGGGCTAATGGTCGGATACTTGGTAGTGTGGATGAGCAGAGGGATCTTGGTGTCCATGTACACAGATCTCTGAAAGTTGCCACCCAGGTAAATAGTGCGGTGAGGAAGGCATATGGCGTACTGGCTTTTATTGGTAGAGGAATTGAGTTCCGGAGTCCTGAGGTCATGATGCAGTTGTATAAGACTCTGGTGCGGCCGCATCTGGAATATTGTGTGCAGTTTTGGTCGCCATACTATAGGAAGGACGTGGAGGCACTGGAACGGGTGCAGAGGAGGTTTACCAGGATGTTGCCTGGTATGGAAGGAAGATCGTATGAGGAAAGACTGAGACACTTGGGGCTGTTTTCATTAGAGAAAAGACGGTTTAGGGGTGACTTGATTGAGGTGTACAAGATGATTAGGGGGTTAGATAGGGTTGACAGTGTGAACCTTTTCCCGCGTATGGAGTCGGGTATTACAAGAGGGCATAGCTTTAAATTAAGGGGGGGTAGATATAGGACTGAAGTTAGGGGTAGGTTCTTCACTCAGCGAGTCGTAAGTTCATCGAATGCCCTGCCAGTAGCAGTGGTGGACTCTCCCTCTTTATGGGCATTTAAGCGGGCATTGGATAGGTATATGGAGGATAGTGGGTTAGTATAGGTTAGGTGGGCTTGGATCGGCGCAACATCGAGGGCCAAAGGGCCTGTACTGCGCTGTATTCTTCTATGTTCTATGTTCTATTCCATAATCTCCCAATCCTCTAAAGCATCAACAGGAGGAGGTTATTCTGGCCTTGGAGATGACAACATGGGAACACCAGAAAGACGTCAGCCCATCGATATTGTACATCAGCAGGATGATGACTCCATTCAGCCACACATGCCTCTTACACAGCAATTGGAGTAGACCTCTTAAAGTCTTGTGCCTGTTAAACATGAATTCAAAGAAAACGTAAAGGTTTTCAAAAGGGAAGAACTTGTAATAATGGTATACATTAGGGACTAAAGTGTAACAATAAACTATTGTAATTTAAGGCAAATTATTAGAATCCATTGTTCAGGACATTTGCAAACTTAAACCACAATTCGTCAGGGTCAACATGGTTTTATGAAGGCTAAATCGTGTTTCAATTGTTTGCTTGAGTGATTTGAAGATGTTACAAACAAGGGGGATCGTGGGAATCCTGGAGATAGAACATACCTGGTCTTCCTGAAGGCATCGGATATGTCGCTTCTCCAATGAGTAAGTGGTAAGGTCAGACAACATGGGTTTAGGAGTAATTAATACGCTTGGATGGACGATTGATTAACCAACAAAATGTAGTCAAAAGGAATAAATGTGTCATTTTCTTTTGGCAAATGCAATTTGTGGGGTGCCATTGATTTCAGTACTCATGCCTCAACCATTTGCGATCGATGTTATTACTGTACTCGGTTGATGGGATAGAAAATATGATGCCAGATTTTCAGATGACACTAACATTGGTGGGAAATTACTTCGGAATGATGATGCAAGAGATTTTAAAACTATATGGATAGGTTGGGTGAACGGGCCAACAGTTGGCAAGGAAACTTAACGTGAATAAATATGGAGCTAATCAAGTTGGCCAGTGTAATAGAGAGACAAATTATTATTTAAATGGAGAGAAAGTTCGAAGTGCTTAGGTGCAGAGGGATCTGGGTGTCTGCTTGCATATCATAGAAAACCTGCCTGCGGGTACTGCTAGTAATGAGAAATGCAAACATAATTTCAGTGGTTATTTATAAAACGGTAGAGTAGAAAGGCAGGGAGTGTTGGTGTAGCTATGCAAAGCATTAGTGAGGCTACAACTGGAGTACAGTTTGGGTGTCCTGCAGAATGAGCTATTTCCATTGGAGGCAATTCAGAAGAGCTTCATGAGATTGATTCCATATTTGAAGTGTTGTCTTATGAAGATAAATTGAACAGATATACAGATGCTGAGTTTGGTGATGTCGCTGTGGTCAGCAAGAGATTAAATTATCAAGAGAGGGTGGAAAGTCTGCAAATAGATTCAGAGAGTTAAATGCAATAGATAATAGTTTGGAAGTTGGAATTTAACATGATATAACCTGTCAATCCATTTACAGGAATAAGGGAAGGCAGTATGTTACTGAAATGGAGAGGGATTACAGGGATTAATGATATTGTGTACTGGGGGGTTCACTCAGATCCGTTCAGACAGGGAAGGTTTTGCTCCATCCCTGGTCGTCTGCTCCCAGACACTCCAAGTGACCCCATTCCTCTCCGTACACATGGAATACTTTGATGTGGTTGATTGGTGGTGGGAATGGTGTTTTGAAACGTGCATCAAGGGGACGGCCTTTATCCAAGATATATTCATTTTTTTCTACCTGGAGACCCGAAGACGATGAAAATGGCTGACTGCTTCTGAATGAAGAGGCCGTGATTGATGCCAGGACAGTGGGTATTCACCAACATGATGCACTGTGATGGTCACAGTGTAATATTAGTAGAGAGAGAGAGAGCTCCTTCAGTTCCTCTACCTCTCCCCTACATGACATGGGGACTCTGCAGATGTCATGTACACCATCGGGAATCCCACTCTACTGGATACACCCGGCAGCTCCCTGCTGTGGGAGAATCAATGTATTTATCTCATCCACCATATATATCCTCCATCACCGAATGGTGACATTTGATGTTGAGATACTGCGAAACGATGGATATGTCACCTAGTCCTGCCTGGAAAGTTCTGGATTATAGAAGCTGAATGAAACAGTGACCATCACAACCACTGGCAGCATCATCTTCCCCCTGGTGTGAAGCTGCAGGTCGTGTTGAAGGAGGTGACACCGCTCTATGATCAGCCCCTTGTTCAGTCTGGACCCCTCACACTCTGCTCCTGGGTTAAGTGGAGCTTGGGAAGCTGTTCCTGGAAAACCCGGGGTGGATATAGCAGATCCCTTTCACCGCACGCACACTCACTCCGTGGTTTCAGAGCTTCCCTTCTCTGCAGCTTCTGCTCCATTGGTTGTTCAGGTTGCAGACCCAGATGCTGTAACTACAGTCCCCATGTTCCATTCAGAGTTGGGTCACCAAATCCTCAGGTCTCCCTGAATGTTTGAGGCAGCTCGCAGCACATCCTCCAGGAAAGCATCCCCTGCCCCTCCACTAAATTTTCAATTACAGGAGCCAGTCCGAAACCCCTCGGTACAAGTGTTGTGGACCAGTCCAGATCCCCCCAAAATATTTTAAGAAGGCCACTTAGACCCAAACCTTTCCTTATTCTGAATATAGATATGTTGCGACTGGTCAAACCACTCGACATTAAGCAAAATATAATCTATTAAAATGCTTTAGTTAAAATACAATCAAAGAAAAGAAAACTTTGGGGTAGCTTATATGTTGGAACACTTACACAAACAATAAAAACCCCACCTTCTTGGTTTACACCGCTTGGCCCAAAGATATGTTCAAATACAGATCCTTCCAGCAGTTTTTCAATCCAGGAGGAAACAACATCAACAGAGATCTGAGAGAAAAGCAGCTGGAGATCATGTATTGAAACTTCCAACCCTTCTAGGATCCCCAACAGCTTCTGAATGCTGCAGCTAAAAACAAAACGAGGAAACCTGGTCTGGAAGAGCTGGCTACTGCCCTTCCATTGTTACCACCGTTTTAATGAAACTTAAAGGCTTTATCAGTTATTTGCTTTAAATGTTTTCAGACAGCAGTTCTGCACCTCTACATTTAAAACCTCTATTCAAAAAAAAATCCAAGAGAAAATAACCTTTTTACAGATAGTATCCTCACGACTCCATCTTTAATAAAATAATCGATCAATATACAACGGTGGATTCATTTTAGACCTCCTAGACATCCTCTGTTAGTAATCTGCAATACATGTATATGCGTGCATATATATATATATAATATATAACATTGACTCTGAGCATACAAATGTTCACAACTAGATTCGATTTCTATCATTTTACTCCTGCCACAGAATGCCTTTGTCTTTCTTCATCCAACTCTCCACAATGTGTCAAAAGTTAGGTTTTCTCGCCCTGTCACCTGTGTAATTTCAAATTGAATGGCAGCAATAATAAGCTCAATTGAAACAGACTGGTCTTTCTCTCCCTAAACTTCTCCAAAATTTTAAGGGTTCACAATCAGTGATAAAGATTTGACTCATGTCTGATATTCGCAATTTAAAAGCTGAAATGTTGTAACGCCAACACGAAGCTCAAGGCCTCCTTCCCCATTGTGGAATAAATCTATTGATGTTTCCACCGGACACTCCAACCACACGTTACGTAATGGAGCACTTCTCATCTCTCCAACAGTCCTTCGGAATGACGTAGCTCCTCATGTCTCAGCATAAAAGAATTACATGCTTCTTAATGCTGTAACCTCTTTCCCTGCTACTCCTGGCCTATGCCAGTAAAGCTTACTTTCACAGGTATATATTTTAAGATCTCGCACAATCTTCTCCATCCCGCACAGAAACCAAACTTTGATTTCTGAACCAAATCATCATCATCAGCCATATCAGCTTCTAATCTTGCCATTGTAACTCTCTGCTCTTCCACACGAGTTCTCACGACTGCAGGAAGTGAATTGTTGAACTTCTCCAAAATAAGAATCTCTCTAACAGTGTCATAGCTTTGCTCTGTTTTTAATACCCTTACCACCTTTCAAAATTACTTTGTTTTATCCTTTCAAACTCAATGTGAGTTTAACCAGGGACCGTTGTTTAGATTCCGGAAAAAAATGTCTGTTGTCTTCTGGCACAAGCTCATATGCACTTCAGATGGCTTTCTTCACCACCCCATACTGGCCAGATACCTCCTCCGATAGGGATGCAAATACCTATCAGTTTTGTTTGGATCAACTAAATCCACATGGTCACTGGTCACTGCATTTGTTTAGCCACTTTCTCAAATGAAATTCAAAAGGCTTCTCCATCCTTCTCATCGGATTTAGATAATGTCTGGATGCATTTCGACAGAACCCCATAAGGCCATTGGCTACTACAGGGTTGCTCATCCTCACTATCCTTCTCATCCAGCCGACCATCTACCCTTATCTCCGCCTTCTATGTCAACTTTTCTCTATAATTGCGAACATTTGAAGTTGGAACTCTCTGCTTTTCTTCTCTCCTTTACTCTCTTCCTTCTTCATTTCCTTTTCTTTTATTTCTATTTTTCATCATAATTCAAACTGTTTCAATTCCTTCTCATGTTCAAAGTGCCTCATTTGAAATTGAATTGTAGCCATTTCCAAAGAGTCTGATGGCGGTTCCGTCAAATATAATTCCCGAACTATAGCTGTAATTATCTCTTATTTTCTCACAGACAAAAGCAAACCCAACTCCAGCTTGCCTGCCAATTCCTACAGCTTTGCCTTCATTACCTTTTGTAAACCCCCCAACTTAACTTCTTCCACATCCAGAGAACTCTTAGTGACTGAAAGAATCTTTACACACAAAACACTGTTTAAACCAACCGAATTCAACATCCGGAGCAAAAGACACTAACAGCTGCCATACACAATCTTTGAACCAAATAGTCTCCCGGTGCATAATCTCCAGTGTCTGCTTGAGCTTATTCTGGATTCTCTGGTTTCCTCACACAATCCAAACATATGCATGTCAGGTGAATTGGCCATGCTAAATTGTTCGTAGTTTTCAGGGATGTATGTGGGTTAGGATCCTTTGTCGGGGTAAATGTGTAATATTAGGGTAGAGGAATGGGTCTGGGCAGGTTACTCCTCGGAGGGTGGCGTGGACTTGTTGGGTCGAATGGCCTGTTTGCAGACTGTAGGGATTGTAATTCTAAACCCAATTTGGTATTATCGATTTAGAACCAGACAAGAGTCCCCAGTTTGCTATAGACCAACTAGACTGCCTCAAACTATTTTAAGAGTGTAACTTGGATGCCACCCTTTTCTTATTTTAACGGGAGATGTGAACTGGGTGTTCCAGATGTGATGCTACTAGTCAAACCCACCCACCATTAAGCAAAACACAATATATGTAAACATTCTAATGAAATTCCATACACAATGAGGAGGAATTTAGAATAATTTAACTATTGGAAATCTTAACCGAATAATGGATATAATACCTTCTACAAATGACCAGTTCCAATATACTAACATCCCATAAACACACGCCTTGGCAAAAAGGAACATTCAGACGTACATACTTCATACAGTCCTCCAATCCAGGAGGAAACAGCATCAAGTCAGGTTTCAGAGAGAGTAGCAGATGGGGATAAGTTACGAGGCCATTGTTACTGCTATTTATTATAAACCCTAAAAGTGTCGTAAGTTATTTACTTGAGCCGTTTTCAGTAGGCAATTTGGCCTTTAAGACCTCTTATTTAAAAAAGGAGAAAATAATCCTTTTTTTAAAAAAAGTGACAGCATTGTCATACAATTTAGATGCCTGGTCCTTTACTTAAGGGGCTTCCTCGTGTTACTGATCGCAAGGTCACCGGAGAGGGACAAATTCAGGTACAGACCAAGTTACAAGGATGTGTCTCATAACTTCTAAAACACCCCTGTCATGGATCATCGCGAAGTGAACAACAGCCTGAAACACACCATTTCACTCTTTCTGAACTACACAATGCCAGCACTTGATACACTAGGGAGCCAAAAGGTAAGCCCAAGGAAAAATACAGAGGGACGGAAAGATTAACATTAAAGACAGAAACAGACAGTTAATTATCGGAAAAGATATTGTGGAAATATGGGGAATCAGACAGGGCAGTGGGACGAACTGGAGAAGTGAGCTCTTCGAGAGTAAAATGACAAGAATGAGAACATTGAATAAAGGCATTGTCAGATCAGCTGGAATGGTTTGTTACATCAAATACTCAATCTGCTTCACAGAACACCACAAACAACATAAACTGGGACAAGATGACAGCCAAGCATGGAGAACTGTGCAGACCTTGCTAGTGTGCTCAGTAAACTGGACTATCTGCCCAGCATAAGAGTATTGCAAACTTTACTATCATATGCTAATTATACTCGCATCAGATTACTGCTTACAATGGGAAGGTTTGCTGCGTGTGTGTGTGTGCTCATCAGAAACTAAGAGAGAGTGCGTGTGTACGCGCGATTGGCGTGGTTGAACGTGAAACTCATTGATTGAGAAGGAACGCACATGGAGGAAACTATTTTAAATAAGAACAACTGGCAGGCTTTTTGTTAATCAACAGAGAGAGAACGAGAGAAGTTTCATGGACAGATGAGATAAAGTGTTTGAGAATATCAAAATAATGGCATTGCCAGACACAATAGCAATATACATCGGCATTTACATGAATGACAGATGGATGTGAGTTTGGTTGAGTTCGAATCAGATTTGCTTGGGAAGGTTTGAAGTCGGGAGTGTCAGCAGCAGATTATTGGCTTCATTAAGACTGTATTTCATAGCTCAAGGTTCAAACAGCAGATGGAACAAGCCAGTGAGATATATTCTGAAGTGGTGACAATTTCAAGTTAGAAATGGTCAGGGCATGGTGTCAGGAATCAGCTCATGGTCAAAGGGATCTCCCACACTTGTGTCTTGTCTACTTCAGTCGCAGTTATTGGCCAGGGATGGGATGGAAACAGTGGAAGGAAGTCGAGTTTGTAACAGAACAGGAGAGAGTGACCTCCATGCTCTTAATATTTAAATGACAAAGGCAATGATACAATAAATTGTAGTTCGCAGCTGGAACTGAGTAGGTCAACACAGAGACCCGTGAGTAACACTGCCAGAACAGAGAGGGAGACAGTAATTGAACACGTTCATTGATGTAGTTAGTAGTGGTCTGTAGATTGATATTTGGATTGAGAGTTTCAACAGGAAAATAATAGTGACAAGAAGTGTGGACTATGTGAAATAACAGTACTACAGTCATAACCGGTTTATAGAAAAACAAATCTGGACAGTGACACTTACCAGGAACACAAACAATAGCCAGGAAAGGATAATAAATATATTGAATAATGAGAATAGTGTAAGAAATCCGCAATTATAATGACCAGCCATAAAATGCAGAAAGATGCCAAACATAATTGGATAAACTCCTGTCTATTGTTGGAACATGCCAGTCTAATGTTCCCAGATTTTGATATATTTTTGGAACATTCCAGTCTAATGTTCTCAGATTCTGATCTCTCCTCCCCCTCTCCCTGGATCTGCTGTTCCCTGTCAGTGCTGTCGGTGATGCTCCCGCTCATGTTATGGGATAACACATTGAATGGCGCCCATTTGTCATTAAAAGATGGAAACCCTCCACTGGGATAATTAGAATCCATGGAGATTGGCATTAATCACAGTCACTGTACAAACACTGGGAAACCTAGCAAAGGCTATGACAACAGATGAATGGGCACCGCACACTGGAGACAGAGAGACAGGAGTGTTCCTTCCCAATTGGGGAACACTTCAGTGGTCCAGGATCTTCATCCATGGACCTACGGGTGACAAACCTCCAAGGCGGACTTCAGGACAGGCAGCAGTGAAAAGTGGCCGAGCAGAGGCTGATAGCTAATTTCAGTACACAAAGGGAGGGCCTGAACCGGGACCTTGGGTTCATGTCACATTACAGGTGACCACTATTGCACTATACACACACAGACACTCCTACTCTCTCTCTCTCTCTCTCTCTCCCTCTCTCTCTCTATCTCACACACACACGCACACACACACACACAGGCACTCCTATACATACACATACACATGGACACAAATGTACACAGGCACGCATACAGACACTCACACACAACCTTACAGACACACAAACTCCCACAATCACATGGGCATCAGAGACTTAGACCACTCTACACTCATGCACACACATATACACTCTCTCACTGACACTCAAAATCCCCCACCCCAGACAAGTACACACACTCCCACAATCACACATGCACCCTCTCATCGACTTAAGACACTCTACGTCAGTACACACACACATATACATTCTCTCTCACACTCACCCCAACCCAGACCGACACACACACACACACGCACACAAAGACCCACATGCACACATATAATTTGTGGGGTTAATTTGTACTTGTAGAGTTTTATTGTACTACGCTCAAAAACTGCATGAATTCATGTAAACCTCTGTTATTTCACTTTTTAGATTTGAATCAATCTAAACATAATGGCAAAGACAGAGAACACAGCGGGCTAACAACTTCAACATGTTGTTTGGCTAACACTCATTGTTACAGCTAACTTGAGAATGCAACTTTCTTTTTTAAAAATGGTTTTGTGATTTACTCATGAAAGAAGTGAAACTATCATGGTATTGGAACAGATGAAAGACTCAACAGACAGTCAAGGTATTTTTCAAGATATAATTTCAGTTACATCACACTGTAAAATTTTGCTATAAATTCTGTGCCTAAGAAGTGCGTCCTCCACTATCACCTGATGAAGGACCAGCGCTCCAAAAGCTAGTGTGCTTCTAATTAAACCTGTTGGACTATAAACGGGTGTTGTGTGATTTTTAACTTTGTACACCCCAGTCCAATACCGGCATCTCCAACTCATGACTGAGCAAACAGGCTCAATTAACCAGTTCCACACATCACTTTTCATATCACTATAAAAGGGAACATTTACTGGGTTTGGATGGAATGGATGAGGGTTGCTGAGGGATGGACCATAAATCTTTAAATCTTTTTAATCTTTTTTTTTAGTTGTATATGAGTGTAGTAACAGAACACTGCAGGGGTCTATATATGTTCCACTCTGTTTATGAAAGGAGGCAGTTATAAAATAACAGATCAGCTGCATAAAAAAATAAAGTCGGGTGGGCTAGTTTCTAGATATCTGAACCCAAAGTATAATACGTATTGAGAAGTGTGAGGCTTATCCTGGTTTTAAGTGCCCTGCTATCAAATCCTTTCATAACCTCGAGACAGAGAATTGAGACTGCTGGTCAGCAACAGGCCAAAGCAATTCTGTCCCTATGGGCCTCTTACAGAGGAATACAAGAAGGATAGTTGAGCCTATATTAGCCTGTTCATACTTGAAAAGATGGAAATCTAGAATATTGGCACATATTGCCAACATTATTTAAGAAAGTAAGGAAAAAAAAAACAGGTAACCAGAGATTGGTGAGCCTGACGTCAATGGTAAATAAATGGTTGGAGGGGATTGTCAGGGAAAGGATGTGTATGCATTTGGAAAGACAAGGACTGAAGAAGGCTTTGTACATTGGAGATCACGTCTCACTGACTCAGTGCAATGTTTTGAAGAAATGATGAAGATGATTAATTAAGGCAGGTCAGTGGATGTTGTTTTATGGAATTCAGTAAGAAAACCCAATGTTCGACATGGTAGACTGCTTAACAAGGTTTGACTACCTGTCAAACTTGAAAGAGATTTGTCGCTAAAGCTGTATGAGGTGTTACTGAGAAGGAACCTGGAGTACATTGTGTTGTTTGTGTTTCTGTAACTGGGAAGGAATAGACCTCCATCAGATACAGTTTAACGGCTGCTCGTAATCCACTGGTTGCTGTGTCATTTAATGTCTGGTCTGTTACATAAGTACAGGAGGAGGCCATTCAGTCTTTCCAGTCCATTACAGAGGGCCACGAGGAGCCCATTCGGCCTCTCGAGCCTGTTACAGAGGGGCAGGAAATGTTTATTTAACTTTCAAGTCTGTTACGTATAAATATTAGTTTTAAATTAGTTTTGGAATAGGAAAGACCTGATAAAAACATTAAAGTTCTAACTTTGAACAAGACAACTTTGAAAGTGTTAGGCGAGCCCTGTGAAAGGCTAATTAGAACAGCCGATTCACAGGTAAAGGGATGGTTGGGAAGTGCAAGGCTATCAAAACTTGGTTTCAGAGAGTCCAGAGCCAACGTTTTCTCATTAGTGAGAGGGGCAAGGCTGGTGAGTGCAAGCAGTGCTGGATGGCTAGATATATTGATGCTCTGGTCAAGGTAAAGAAGGAGGCATATGTCAGGTAAACAGAGCTGAGATCTAGTGAATCCCGAGAGGAGTATAAGGGCAGTAAGTGCATAGTCAACGGGGAAATCGGGCCAGAAAAATGTGGCCATGAGATGGCTTTAGAAATAGGGTTAACGAGGCATTGAAAAAAATCTACACATCCTTTAATGGCAAAGATTAACTAGGGAGAGAATAGTGCACCTTAAAGATCAGTAAGGCTACATATGTATGGAAATACAGGAGATTGGAGGGTTACAAAACAAGTATTTCTCCTCAGTATTTAATGTAGAGGAGGTTACAAGAGCGATAGAATGGAGAAATATATAGTGATACCTTGAAACGTATCTATATTACAAGGAGGTGTTGGACATTTTAAAACACATAACGGTGAACAAATCCCTAGGATCTGATCAGTTGTATCCCAGATACTTGTGGGAAGTGAGGAAAGAGATTGCTCAGCATTTTGCTGATATATTTGTAACATTGATTTCCACAGCTGAGGTGTCAAACGACTGGAGAGCTGCTAACGTAGTGTCATTATTTAAGAAAGTAAGGGAAAAACGGGTAACTATAGATCAGTGAGCCTCACGTCATGGGTGCCTAAATTGTTGGAGGAGATTTTGTGGGAAAGGATGTATATGCATTTGGAAAGACAAGGACTGAAGAGGGCTTTGATCATTGGAGATCACGTCTCACTGACTCGATGGAATTTTTTTAAGGAAGTGATGAAGATGATTGATGAAGGCAGGACAGTGGATGTTGTCTTTATGGAATTCATTAAGAAAACCAAAATGTTCTACATGGTAGACTGGTTAACAAGGTTAGACTGCCTGGAATCCAGGGAGAGCTCGCCATTTAGATCCAAGATTTTCGTGAATATTGGAAACTTGGAGACCTGTGACCAGTGGCGTGCCGCAAAGATCAATAGTGGGTCCACTGCCTTTTGTCACTTACACAAATCATTTGCATTTGAGTATATGAAGTACGGTCAGTAAGTTTGTAGATAATACCAAATTTGGTGGTGTAGTCGACAGTGAAGAATGATCTCTCAGACTATAATGGGTCTTTGCTTAGGTGAGCCGAGGAGTGGCAGATGGAGCTTATTTTAGTTAAATGCATTTTGGCAACACAAATCAAGGCAAGGCATATAAGTAGGGTACTGTCGAAAGCTGCCAATTAAGGAGAACTCCATAGACATTATCGAATCCCTACAGTGAGGAAAAAGCCTATTCGGCCCATCGATGCCACACCGAACCGGTAAACAGTATCGCACTGGACAAACCCCTGCCCTATCCCCCTGAGCCTGCATTTTCCATGTCTAAACCACTTCACCTACACATCCCTGGGTACTTTACGCAATTTAGCATGGCCAATCTACCCTTATCTGTATGTCTTTATACTGTCAGAACAAAACATAACATCCGGATGAAACTCATGCAGACACGGGGAGAATGTGCAAACCCCACACAGGCTGTCATTCAAGGATGGAATAAAACCCAGATCGCTGCGCTCTGAAGCAGCAATGCTAACCGCTGAGCTACTGTGTCACCTTGTGGTGCAGTTTCTCCATTCCTTGAAAGTGCTGTCACATGTAGACAGCGTAGTGAAGAAGGCACTTGGTGATCTTCCCTTTATTGGTGCGTGCTTTGAGTCTAAACATTTGCATGACATGTTGCAACTGTACGGTACATTGGTTTGGCTACTTTTGTAATATTGCCTTTAATTCTGGTCACCCTGCTGTCGGAAAGATGACTGCAGAAGATATTGAAAAGAATGTTGTAGGTGTTGGAGGGTTAGAGTTACAGGGAGAGTTTAAATAGGCTGGGACTATTTTCAAGTGTTGAGGCTGAGGGGTGACCTTAAAGACGTTTATAAAATCATGAGGGGCATAGATAATTTAAACAGTCAATGTCTTTTACCCAGGATTGGCGATTCCAAAGTTAGTTTAAGGTGAGAGGGGAAAGATTTAAATAGGGACATTTTCACACATAGACTGCTGTGTGTATGGATTGAACAGCCAAAAGGGGTAGTGGAGGCAGGTACAGTTACACCATTTAAAAGGCATTTTGACGGATTCATGCATGGCAAGTGTTTAGAGGGAGATGGGCCAAATGCTAGCAAGGGGGACGAGATTTATGTAGGATATTTGGTCGGTATGGACGATCATACCGAAAGGTCTTTTTCCGTTCTGTACATCTCTGAGACTCTATTGCCTCTTGAGTGTATAACACAGGAACAGGAGGAGGCTATTCAGCTTCTGAATTCTGTCAGTCAGCTTGTTTGCTCAATTGCTGAGAGTAAAATACAAAAATACATGATTCAGATTTTGATGATGTTTTGCAGAAACAGGAGAAAGGCTTTTAGTCAAGAGCATCTGTAAGGAATGTGAAGAGGCCATTCAGTCCCACAAATCTATTCTACAGGAGCAGCAGTTGAGCACAGAGCTATTGAAGCCTGTTACACAGGAACAGGAGGAGGACATGTATTTTCACAAACCTTGGATAGTCACTCAACTGCTTGACACTGGGACACAGGGACAGGAAGGATTCACTCAGTGCTCGAAACTGGGGCACAGGGAAATCTGGAAGTTAGTGAGGCCCCAGAATCCTGTTACACAAGGACAGCAGGAGGTGACTCACTCCCCACCAGTATGGGACACTAGTAGAGAAGGGGAGTTTGCTTGGAACAAACAGAAATATATGAATAAATTGCATTAGTGGCCCATTCAATACTGCCTCAACATTCACTAAGACCACAGCTGATCTGATGGTGATTCCATCATTCTATTTTACGGAGATTGTCCTCTCTGCAGCCTTTGCTCCATTTGTTGGTCATGTTACAGACTCAGATGCTGTAACATCAGTCACCATCACTCATCCAGAGGGATGGGTCTAACCGGATGAGTCGAGATTTGAAGAGTCCAATCACAAGAATTAAAACACAAAACAAAGGCATTGCCAAATGTTTAGTACTCTCACATTCGCATCCAACTCACATAACCAGCCCATCCATTACATATTCAGGATGGAGCACTGTGAAGGTCCAGCTAGTGTACAACTCTGTGCAACCCAGCAATGTCCAGAGTGAAACTCTGTGCAGCCCATACCAATGCTTGATCTATAATCCGGACTAAATGTCCAGCATGGGGAGCTGTGCAGTCCGCACTGGTTCATTCGTATATAAACCCAGGCTGTTGCATTGTTTGGTAACACTATGTTATATCAATGATTTGGACCAGAGTGCACAACGCAAGGTTAGTAAGTTTGCAGATGACACTAAAGTAGGAGACATCGTTTACAGTGAGGAACATTATCAGAAATTGCAGCAGTACCTTGACCAGCTGGGGAAGTGGGCTGAGAAATGGCAAATGGAGTTTAATATAGATAAGTGTGACGTCTTGCATTTTAGAAAGTCAAATCCAGGTCGGAGTTTAATGATGAATGAGAGGGGCTTAAGGTGTGTAGTGGAACAAAAGGACGTTGGAGATTAGGTGCACGTTTAGTGTGGAGAAACATGTAACCAATGCTGAAAGTGACAGGATGTGCAGTTCCCATCCATTTACAGCTCCATATCTCCACTGTGCCTTGACAACGGATGCTGCGAATGTGAAAGTCACTGCGAGGAAGAGATGTAAATGGAAACAATATAAATACCAATAGCTCTGAATAAGGCGAGTATCAAACTAGTATTTAAAGATGAAATAACTGAGATAATATCCAATCAGGTTTTGTGAATGGTGAAACAAGTAAGAAGGGGTGGGGGTGGTCATGGTGCAGTGGTTGCACAATAAGCCTTCAAATAATCAATGGGAATTAGAAGAACAAATATGCAGGGACACTGGCGAGACTTGCAGGACCAATAGGGTTGTCATAATAGGTGATTTAAATTATCCTTTCATAGACTGGGACTTACAGATTGTTAAGAACTTAGATGGAACGTAATTTGTTAAGTGTGTTCAGGAAAGCATCCACAAGCAGCATGTAGAGGGTCCTACTCGGGAAGGGACAGACTCAACCTACTGTTGGTAAATAGGGCAGGATAGGTGACGGAGGTAAAGTGTGGGAGCATTTTGGGAAAAGTAACTAGAGCTGTATTAATTTTAAAATAGTTATGGTAGGACAAAATTGGTTCACAGATTCAAGTTCTAAATTGGGATAAGGCATACTTTGTTGGCATTAGACCGAGGATTGCAGGGGTTGATAGGAGTAGTTTGTTTCCAGGTAAAAGGGTCCCGGGAAATGGGAGGGCTTCAAAACTGAGATAGCTCGAGGTCAAGGTTTATATGTTCCTGTGAGGGTGAAGAGAAAGTGAGGCTGGAAGAGAGAACCCTGGATGACAAGAGATATTGAGGCTCTGACCAGCAAAAAAAGGAGACATTGCTCAGGTACAGGCAGCTAGGATCAAGGGAGGTGCACAAGGGATACAGGAGTTTACTGAACAAGGAAATCAGCAGGGCGAAAGTGGGGTATGAGATAGCCTTGGCTGAGCAGAATAGGGTGAATCCAAATTCAGTAGTGTAAAGGAAAAGAATAACTAGAGAGAGAATATGACGTCTTAAAATCCAAAATAGGCATGCATGTGTAAAACCTCAAGAGATGCCTGTGGTCCTCAATTTTTCCTCTGTGTTTATCAGGAAGAAAGACATGAAGACCTGTGATCTTTGGGAGGTTAATTGTCATATTTTGGTTCCTATCACAATAGAGGTGCTGTTGGACATATTAGAATGCATAAAGTCAGATAAATCTCTTGGTCCTGACCAGATATATCTAAGAGCACTGCAAGAGGCGAGAGTAGACCGTTCAGGGGCCAAGGACCCGGAAGGCTGGGCAGTAGATAATGTTGTGCCCTCATTCAGAAGGGCTGCAAATAAATGCCTGGGAAATATAGACCAGTAAGCTTCACATCTGTTTCCGGAAACCGATTGAGAATGTTCCGAGATATAAGATATGCATACATTTGGAAAGACAGAGTTTGACATGGAGCAGTCAACATAGCTTTGTGCGTGGCAGATCATACCTTACAAATTTTAATAGAGTGTTTTGAGGAAGTGACCAGGAGGTTTGACGAGGGCAGGGTGGTGAACATAATCTGTATGGATTTCAGTAAGGCCTTTGATATGGTTCCACATGGTGGGCCGCTCTAGAAGGTTAAATCGCATGGACTCCAAGGTAAACTGATGAATGAGAGGGGCTTAAGGTGTGTAGTGGAACAAAAGGACGTTGGAGATTAGGTGCACGGTTATCTGAAATTTGAGTCACAGATGCACAGGACAGTGAAGAAGGCTGTTGGCACACTGGCCTTCATCAGTGCATTGAGTATAGAAGTTGGGACGTTGTGTTGCAGTTGTACAGGTTGTTGATAAGGCTGCAGTTGGAGTATTGTGTTCAGTATTGTTCACCTTGCTCTAGAAAGGATATTATTGAACTAGAAAGAATGTAGAATAAATTTACAAATATGTTTCCTTGGCTAAAGATTCTAAGTTATAGTCAGAAGTTGGACAGGTAAGAACTTATTTCTCTACAGTGTTGGAAACTGAATGGGTTCTTATTGAAGTGTTGCTGTTAAAACATCATGAGAGCCGTGCATGGGGTGAATACTTCAAATTTTTTCCCAAGGTTGGGGAATCGAGGACTCGAGGACATCCATTAATGTTTAGAAAGGGAAAAAAATAAAAAGGAACCTGCGGGGCATTTTTTTTTTACACAGAGTGTGGTACGCATACGGACTGAGCTGTCAGTGGAACTGATTGAGGTGGGTACAATAACAACATTGAAAAGTCATTTGGACAAATACACAGATAGGAAAGGATCAGAAGGATACAGAACAAGGGCAGAGAAATGGGCTGAGTGTGGATGGACATTTTGGTTGGTTTGGCTGGCAGTCTCGTGCAGTATGACTGTAAATGAGTGTGTTTTGGAGGTGAACCGGGGGCAGAGAAAGAGAAAAAATGCAATGGAGGGATATGTTCACAGGATTCAGAATGCTGAAATGAAGACATTTCGATATGTCAAGCAACACGGGTCAGTATTTTGAAGAATTATGAGGGAAAGGGATATTGCTGTGAGTTCACGTGATGGAGAGTTTTGGATGAGCATGTGTTGTGCAGCTTTGTAACTGTGATTGAGGACAGTAGAGTCTTCGCCTCACAGGGCTGGATCTAACAAAAAACTGTCTTAGTGACATTTTCATTGAGTGTGACAGAGGGGTTGTCTGCACGAGGCCGAGCTAGTTTCCTGGTGCTATCTTACCAACTCATCTCATCACCTACCCACCCCACCACATGGTGTCCCTCTCATTCAAAGCCAGGCCGATTCTCCCACCCATTATGACTGGAGGTACTCAAAGTCGCCCGGATGCCTCTGGATGTTGGGTGATCCCTGACTTTGGTGCCATCTTTAAAAGGTCAATGGGCACACGGTTGCGCTTTCTCAGTTTGGAGCTGCCCTGCACATTTTCGCCAAGCATGACAGCTAAGGGGAAATTACACCACGGTTTGTTGACAGCAGCACGGAGGTCCTAGTGGATGGGCTAGTACAAAAGGGGATCATTCTCTTCCCAGAGGGATCACACTACCAGACCGACCGAGCCTTGTCTGAGCTCGCCACCCACCCCAGTGCAATATCTGCAGTCTGAAGAAATGTCCAGCAAAACAGGACAAGCATCAATAACCTTCCCCACTCTGTCAAGATAAGGGTCACCATATTTTCTCTGCTCCCTCACACTCACTGTGTATCTATTATAGCACCGGCCTGCGTACAAGGCTCATGCTCCACCACTCTCATTATTTCAGACAGCTACTTCCCTCTCTTTCTCTCTGCCCCCCACATATTTATAGAATATTCTGGAGAATGCCAATTATGGAATGTTCCAGATAATGTTCCAACTTATTCCCAGTTTCAGGAAAACGGCTGTGCCCCAGTATGTAACACGTAAGAGGATGGAGTAGAGATGTACGTTTTTCAAATCACACACAATTAAAATCCATCATCCGGATTCACTACTTCAAATATGCTCCAACATTCAATACGTTCGGGGGTGATCTGATGGTTTTCGCAGCTCCATGTTACAGGAACTTTTAGTCATTCAACCCACAGGTTCCTGTTACCGAGCAGATGATTCTCAGGCACTTTTTACCCCGGGTTTCTTCTAGCATGTCTTCAGAAGGCATTTCCCATGGGGACGGACTCTCCTAAAAATACATCTCATCTGCTTTATAAATTCATGCAACAGTCAGCATGCTTTCCACAGACCAATCAAAAACATGCACTTATTTTGTGGTTGTGCGAGGTTTGTGGAGGTTTGTAGCTCAGGTTGAAGTTTAGGGTGTAGGTTTGCTTGCTGAGCAGTCGGTTTGATATCCAGACGTTCCATTACCTGGCTAGGTAGCATCATCAGTGGCGACCTCCAAGTGAAGCGAAGCTATTGTCTCCTGCGTTCTATTTATATCTTTCTCCTGGATGGGGTTCCTGGGGTTTGTGGTGATGTCATTTCCTATTCGTTTTATGAGGGATTGATAGATGGCATCTAAAACTATGCATTTGATTATGGCGTTGTGGTTGGAGAGCCAGGCCTCTAGCAATTCTCTGGCATGTCTTTGCTTAGAGTGTCCCAGGATAGACGTATTGCCCCAGTCGAAATGGTGGGTTTTTTTCACCCGTGTGCAGGGCTACGAGGGAGAGAGGGCCGGGTCTTTTTGTGGCTAGTTGGTGTTCGTGTATCCTGGTGGCTAACTTTCTTCCTGTTTGACCTGCGAAGTGTTTGTGGCAGTCCTTGCATGGAATTGTGTAGATGACATTGGTTTTGTCCATTGGTTGTACTGGATCTTTTAAGTTTGTTAGTTTTTGTTTGAGAGTGTTGTTGGGTTTGTGTGCTACTAGGATTCCGAGGGGACTTAGTAGTCTGGCTGTCATTTCTGAAACTTCTTTGATGTATGGTAAGGTGGTTAGGGTTTCTGGCTGTGTTATGGTTATCGATATCCAATCAGAATACGTCATTCTGGTTATTTTACTTGTCTCACCATATTGTATTCAGCGAAAGACAGCTTCCAAACACTTGTCTCATTATAAAATACAATTTCTAACAGAGAACATGTTTATCTCAAATATACCTTTTTCCTTGTCATTAAAGTTTCTCTTGCCCTTTGTCTGTGAATGATTTTGTGTGCAACAATCGCACAGTCTCCCACTCAGTTGGCTGGATGGTTGGTTTGTGATGCAGGGGGAGGCCACCAGCGCAGGTTCAATTCCCCACACTGACAGAGGTAACCATGAAGGGGATGCTTCCTCAACCTCACCCCATCACCCGTGTGGGGACCTTCATCATAAACCACCATGAGTGGTCTCTCTAATGAGAGTTATTTGGGACTCTAATCGATCAACGTTAGCATTTTAATTTTTTAACAAAATTTTTCATTGAAAATATATTTTTATTACTTTATTAAACCAATAACAAAACAACTCAAATAACTGAACAAAATTAAACACACGTGCATGTACATACAAAATAAGTTAAAGTCGCTAAATGGACAGAAGAAAAACAAAAAAGTAAATAATCAATAATCAATAAATAATACGGCTCAGCTTAACAAAATGATAGCTCTCGTTCTTCGAGAGCATTAACTGATACACATTCATACGTTCATAATTCTTCATATGTGATTCATTAGACAATATCGTCATGGCTATATAAAAGCCCTTTTTAGAGTGGCAGATAAGCCTGTATCGCGGTAATCTAAAAAGGGTTGCCATATTTTATGCAAATCTCTGCTATTTCGGTGCACCATACTGGTGAGAAAGTCCAAAGGGATATTCACCGTGACGAGTTTACAACAACGCAAAAGACCCGGGGGTTTTTCAGACATCCAACACCACAGAATATTGTTCCTGGCACAGGAGGTATGGGGGAGATACTAAACAAGTATTGTGCATCGGTATGAACTGTGGAAAAGGATATGGAAGATATAAAAGGAAGGAAATAGATGGTGACATTTTGCAAAATGTCCACATTACAGAGGAGGTAGTGCTGGATGTCTTGAAACGGGTAAAGGTGGATAAATCCCCAGGACCTGATAAGGTCTACCCTAGAGCTCTGTGGGAAGCTAGAGAAGTGATTGCTGGGCCTCTTGCTGAGATATGTGTACCATCGAAAGTCACAGGTGAGGTGCCGGAAGACTGGAAGTTGGCTAACATTGTGCCATTGTTTAAGGAGGGTGTTAAGGACAAGCCAGGGAACTATAAACTAGGGAGCCTGACGTTGGTGGTGGGCAAGTTGTTGGAGGAAATCTTGAGGGACAGGATGTGCATGTATTTGAAAAGGCAAGGACTGATTCGGGATAGTCAACATGGCTTTGTGCATGAGAAATCATGTCTCACAAACTTGATTGAGTTTTTGGAGGAAGTAACAAAGAAGATTGATGAGGGCAGAGGGGTAGATGTGATCTATATGGACTTCAGTAAGGGTTTTGATAAGGTTCCCCATGGGAGACTGAATGGCATTGTTAGATCTCATGGAATACAGGGAGAACTAGCTATTTGATACAGAAATGGCTCAAAGGTAGAAGACAGAGGGTGGTGGTGGAGGGTTGTTTTTCAGACTGGAGGCCTGTGACCAGTGGAATGCCACAAGGATCGGTGCTGGATTCACTACTTTTTGTCATTGACATAAATGATTTGGATGCGAGCAAAAGAGGTACAGCTAGTCAGTTTGCAGATGACGCCAAAATTGGAGGTGTAGTGGAGAGCGAAGTGGGTCACCTCAGATTGACCAAATGGCCAATGGGCTGAGAAGTGGCAGAGGGAGTTAAATTCAGATAAATGCGAGGTGCTGCATTTTGGGAAAGCAAATCTTAGCAGGACTTCTACACTTAATGGTAAGGTCCGAGGGAGTGCTGCTGAACAAAGCGACCTGGGAGTGCAGGTTCATAGCTCCTTGAAAGTGGAGCCGCAGGTAGATAGGATAGTGAAGAAGACTTTTTGCATGCTTTCCTCTATTGGTCAGAGCATTGAGTACAGGAGTTGGAAGATCACGCTGCGGCTGTACAGGACACTGGTTAGGCCACTGTTGGAATATTGCGTGCAATTCTGGTCTCCTTCCGATCGGAAAGATGCTGTGAAACTTGAAAGGGTTCAGAAAGGATTTCAAGGATGTTGCCAGGGTTGGAGGATTTGAGCTATAGAGAGACGCTGAATAGACTGGGGCTGTTTTCCCTGGAGCGTCGGAGGCTGAGGGGTGACATTAAAGAGGTTTACAAAATTATGAGGTGCATAGATATGGTAAGTAGGTAAAGTCTTTTCTCTGGGGTCAGGGAGTCCAGAACGAGAGGGTCTGGGTTAAGGGTGAGGGGGGAAATATAGCGAACTACGGGGCAACTATTTCACACAGAGAGTGGTCCGTGTATGAGTGGCAGCTGATGTCGGGGAGGCTGATACAAGTGTAACATTTAAGAGGCATTTGGATGGGTAAATGAATAAGAAAATGAAATTTTGAGGGTTATTGGCCATATGCTGGCAGGTGGGACTAGGTTTGTTTGGGATATGTGGTCTGCATGGATGGGTTGGACCGAAGGGTCTGTTTCCATGCTGTACATCTCTATGACTCTATGATTCAATGACTTATATTAATCTCTGTTTTTGGTGCACCATGCTGGTGAGAAAGTCCATGGGATATTCTCCATGATGAGCTTACAAAGACCCAACAGACCCGCGGAGTCTTCAGACATCCAACACATCAGAATATTTTTCCTAGCACAGAATTAAGGATATATTTATTCCCCCATGTGCATCTGGGCAGGACCAGGAAAAGAGAAACCGGGTTCACCTCCAATTCGGTCCCCAAGACCCACTCTCCCACACCTAACACAGAGCTGCAATATCTACAAAGCCTGCAGCAGGACCACATGCAACGAGTAAGAGTGCCTGTAGTCATTCTGCATTTAGGTCATGCTGAAGGTAATCACACTTTGAATTTTGAGAGAAAATCGTGGGTCAAATAGAACCTATGAAGAACTTTCAACTGTATAGAATGGGTCATATTACAGATCAAAATCCTTTGAGCATTTCCACAAATAGCCTCCCGTGTCTCCGAAAAGATCTAAACCCCCAACTCTCTCGCACAGACGTCACGAAGCTGCACAGTCTTTTCTGAGGGGACACTCTCCAACAAATGTTAAAGGGTACTGACACAGAGTGCATTCTTTACAATAATCACCTGCTTCTCTGTGTAGGATCTATAAGTGTCTGTTAAAATTGTGTTTTTAAATCAAATCTCTAATCTGAAAAAAAAACAGAACAGGTCTCTACTAGGTAGTCCATACTTACGAGTTATTTGTTAAAATGATATCATTGTTTCTCCCTCAAGTAACTTGTCGTGGCTCAGTGGTTTGCACTGCTGACTCACAGCACCAGGGTCACTGGCTGTGTGGAGTTAGTATATTCTCAACTGTGTCTGTGTGGGTTTCCTCCCCCAGTCCAAAGATGTGCAGGTTAGATGAATTGGCCATTGAAAACTCACACATAGTGTTCAGGGATGTGTAGGTTTGGGCATTAGTCAGGGTAAATATAGGATGGTAGGGGAATGGGTCTGGATGGCGACTCTTCAGAGGGTCGAGGTGGACTTGCTGAGCACAAGGGGTTGTATCCACACTGTAGGGATTCTACTAATTCTAAATTACTCAAGCAAGGTACCCCCTTGCTGCCCACAGTTTACACCTGGAATCCAGTATCCCCGGTTGACAACGCGGTATCCCATTTGTAGGGGTGGGAAACATGATTCTGGCTGTATTGCCCTCGATCTGACGCATTGTCCTTCAAGTTTTAACAGTATTGATGATCATTAGTTTATGACAATACTCCATAAATGTTGTCATTTTATCTAAGAACAACAGAGCAATTAGGGTTCACTTTGTCTGAGAGGGCTCAATGTCTAGCCGTATTCATGCCGAGTCCTCAGCCGCCCAGGCACTAACATACGATGAAAATTAATGCATTGCATCACGTGAACTACCGAAATTGCGGGATTTGACAAAAACATAAGACCCTCATCTGCATACAATGTAATCTTACGTGACTTCTGTCCCACTTCTGGGGCAGATATGTTGGCATCCCTACGGATGGCCTCCGGCAGTGGCTCAATCCCCAACGTAAACAACAATGGCGAAAGGTGTCAGCCTTGTCGGCTGCCTGGAGAAATATTAATATTACTGATTAGTGAGAACCGCAGCCAGACGATCGCGGTAAAAGACCCTCAACCATTTGATAAAATCTTTGCGTAGACCAAACCGTTCTAATGTACAGATGAGATCCGGCCACTCAACCCAATTAAATGCCTTCTCTCATCTAAAGAAATCAATAATCCCTGGATAGATTGTTGTTGACACTCTTGGATCATATTGAGTAAATTCTTAACATTGTCGGAAGATCTGCGGCCCTTTATAAAGCCTGTGTGTTCGTCTTTAACAACGGAAGGCAGCAAAGTTTCCAGCCTGATTGTACGGGTCTCAGGCAGGATTTTGAAACCAACATTTAAAAGTGAAATTGGAGGGGAAGAAGCACATTCTTCCAGGGTCTTCCTTTCTTAAGCATCAGAGAGATATACGCCTCTCTTAAGGATGGAGGGAGGGGTTCCTGATTGTATGAGTGACAGAACATGTTCGATATCAGCCCTGACATGAGGTTTATAAATTATTTATAAAACTCTCTAGGAAATCCGTCAAGAACGTGCACCTTTACATTCTGAAGCTGCTTCACACCCTCCTGCGCTGACAATGGTGCATTAAGACACAACACTTATTCAGGGGTTACTCCTGGAAGACCCAGGATCTTGAAAAATGACTCCATCTTAATCCATCTATCCTCATAATTCTCAGTCTGAAATAATTCGGAGAAAAATCTCGGACAGGAGGCATTAATAATTTTGGAATTGAAGGTAAGGATCCCAGTACCTTCCCTAATTGAGGTAATGGGTTGAGGGGACGCTCGTTTTCCTGGCAAGATAGACTAAATAACTGCCCAGCTTATCACCATGTTCAAACAGCCTTTGGTTTGCAAACGTAAGTTCCTTCTTGGCTGTCTGTGTGAGCGTGGAATTCACTGTAGACCGAAGCGTTGTGATCCTCTGCAGCTTAGCCACTGAGGGTCAATCACAGTATGCACTCTCCGCTGCCCTCAGCTGTGGCTCAAGCCAGCGTTCCTGCTCCCCACTTCTGCTGCATCCTAAGGAGTAATTATTCCCTTGGCATAAGCCTTAGCAATTTCCCATAGAGTGGATGGTTTACTGGTTGAATCTGAATGAATGGCTAAGAAAGATTTGAATTCATCGCATTGGGTGGCACGGTGGCACAATGGTTAGCACTGCTGTCTCACAGTGCCAGATAACTGGGTTCAATTCCCGCCTCAGGTGACTAACTGTGTGGAGTTTACACATTCTCCCCGTGTCTGCGTAGGTTTCCTCCGCGTGCTCCGGTTTCCTCCCACAGTCCAAAAATGTGCAGGTTAGGTGAACTGGCCATGCTAAATTGCCCGTAGCGTTAGGTGAAGGGGTAAATGTCGGGGAATGGGTCTGGGTGGGTTGCACATCGGCGGGTCGGTGTGGACTTGTTGGGCTGAAGGGCCTGCTTCTACACTGTACGTAATCTAATCTAAATAAACAATGAACTAACTCGTCTTCAGAATAGAGGGATACCTTCGCTAGTGTCTCGAACCTATTACATTGCCTTTAATCTTAAACAATAAGAATACTGCTTCATGGTCAGAAATGTTAATATTCCCAATTGTGCAGGATGCAACCGAATCTAAGATTGTGGCAGGGATGGGGAAGATATCAACCCTCGTGTGGCATTTCTGCGGATTAAAGAGGAAAATAAAATCCAGACTTGTGATGTGGATCTGCCTCCAGACATCCATGCTCTAGTTCTGCACACAAATCCATTAATTGCTTACATTATAACGAGGGTATTGGGGCAACTTTGGACATTCTGTCCACCGTAGGGTCCATAAGACAGTTAAAATTTTAATGTGCCACGTTGCAAGATAACTGAATTGGGAAAATGCATCGACCAGGATTTAAAGAGGGTGCCCCGGGGGGAGGGTGGGGCAATAAACATTCAAAATACTGTATTATTTACCATAGTTCAAGGCTTTGGGGATTATGAGCCTTCCGTGAGTGTCAAATACAATCTAGTAGATTAAATGGACGATTCTTTTTATCCATTATGGCTTCTCCCCTACTCGTAGTATTAAAAGAGGAAAAATAAACCCGATCAAACCCGACATGCTGTAATGTCAAATGTTCCTTGTCATCAAGGTGCAACTCCTGCAATAGGACAACATCCACCCTCTCCTTTTAAGACTAGAAAGTATTTTTTCCCCTTTTCTGGCCAATGGCTCCCCTAATGTTTCAGATACACCATTTAACCACATCATTATCCAGAACACACTGTAGCAACATTTGAACTGGAGAGAGGAAGAACTTGAATTGCTGATCATTAATAAACAAAGTCTCATAGAGCTTAAAAACTACACAAACTTATTCTACTACAACTGCCAACTCTCAAAACTTTCGAAAACTAAACATTTTAAATAAATGGCTGGGATGGAGTGGGTTAGGGAACCACTTTGCCCGTGCTGTGATGCAGAGCCCAACAAAGCAGACCTGCCAGATCACCACCATCTTGGATTTCCCCTTAACATTTTATCGATATTATCATTTCATTTTGCATTATATTCCTGGATGTTCTGGAGCAGTGCGATTTTGTACCACTGTCAGCATTTCCCCAACACTGCACATTCCTGCCATTTCCCGATAATCCTTGACTCCGTTATTATTTATGAAGCTTCTGTCTGTGCCTCAAACATATTCATTATCTCTGCCTCCAATGATCTGCGGGGAAGAGAGTTCCAAATACTCTCACCACTGAGAAAACAAAAAATAACCTCATCTATGTGAGAGATTATTTTTGCCTCCTTACCTGAGAAAGCATATAATTAAATTGGAAGTAGTTCGGAGAAGTTTCACTTCATGTATTCCAAGGATGATGGTCATATATTATGAAGGCTTTAACAGGTTACTCTTGGAATGAGAGGTGATCTTATTGAAACATACAAAACCTAGAGGAGAGTGATCAGATAGATACCCATTGGGTGTTTGCATTGTCCAAACTTCTTGTTGTTCTTATAGAATCTCTACAGTGTGGAAGCAGGACATTCCGTCCATCAAGTCCACATTGATCCTCGGAACAGTATCCCCCCCGCCCCGGACCTGCCCCCCTACTCTTTCCATGTAACCCTGCATTTACCATGACTAACCTATCTAACCTACACATCCCTGGGCACTATGGGCAATTTAGCATGGCCAATCCGCTCTAAGCTGCACATCTTTGGAGTGGGGGAGGAAACCCACACAGACATGGGAAAAATGTTCAAAATCCACACAGAGGGTTGCCAGAAGTTGGAATTGAACGCAGCTACTTGGTGACGGGAGGTATCAGTGCTAACCACAGATCCACCATGCGCATCCGTTAATTCTATTAGTTACTTGTGGCTGACTTAAGAAATCTGCCTGACTTGTTCCTGTCACTGAACCTGACCCAATCTGTGAACTTTATCATCGGCCATATCACCAACTTGGTTACATTTAAAATTTAGTGTGAGCAGTGGATTAATGGGACGAGAAAAGGAAACAGTGACACCTTCCAACCTCCGTCAGAGCAGGAATTAGGAGAAATTCACAAAATGGGATTTCAGTCAAGTGGGAATTTTCTTTCCGAGAAGTTTGAGATGGCTGGATCTTTGTATCATATCGAAGCTGGCTTTGTCTGATTTTAAATGGGCAGGCGAATCAGGGATAATGGTGCATGGAAAGAAAAGTGCAGCTGGGATCGCAAGGAGATGAGCCATGACCTTATTTACTGGTGGAGTAGTGTCAAAGGGCCGCTTAGCCCACTTGAGTCCCTCAGCCCTATGTTCTGATGTTCCATTCAGCCCTCGGATCTGCTGAACAGGGGCAGATCAAGGCCACTCCGATGGTTAGGTGTAGTTTTGGAAATGCACTTGGAAAATCCAGGCTGGGTCAGAAGTGACCACCACCCCCACCCTGTTTCCAGGCTTCCGTTCTCTGTAACCTCTGCTCCAGATGTGGGTCATGTTGCAGCCCCAGATACTCTAGGAATACAGCCACATACCCCACCCAGAGTTAAAATAACAAATCCTCTGCTCTCCCTGAATGCAATATTGTACAACACGATTTTCTTCAAAATAACCCGTTTCTTTCCAAATGCATAACATGCGAAATTAATAAATGGGAACAGGATTAGGTCAATCGGCACCTCAAGCTAACCCTGTCATTTCATAAGAACATGGCTGATCTACTCCAGGGCTCAACTCCACTTTCTTCCCGACTCCTTGTATCCCTCCACACCTCTTTGGGTTAGGGAATGCCACACATTCACTACCTTCGGAGAGAAGACATGACTCTGCATCTCAGATTGAAATCGATGTTCCTTATTTGGTATCGATATCCTCGAGTTCGACACTTTGCACAAGAATGGAAACAACTTCTCAACATCTACCTTCTCCAACCCCTTCTCTGTCTTGTATGTTTCAGCAGTATCACTCCTCATTCATTTAAACCCCAATGAATAATCGCCTCTCCTTTTTAGGGATTCTCAATAACTCAACCCTTTCATCCCAGGAAACTGCCTAACGTACCAACCGAGTTACTTGCTGCATCAGCACGCTGACTTTATGTTTCATACACAGGAAGACTCCAAAGCCTTTGTACTGTTCCTTTTCTGGATGTCCTCTCCATTAAATAACAGACTGCCTTTTGATCCTCAGTGGGGTTATCCTCAAACTCGGATGTATATTGCACTCAGCTCCCTCCTTCAGGTTGTCAGCTTAGATTGCAAATAATTGATACCATCAGACTGATATTTGTGTACTCCAGCAGATATATCTTTATCATAAAGATCCATTAATCCTGACTCCCCGATTTCTGCGTTAACCAATCATCATCCCATGTTAATACAGTATCCGACATCCTGGAGCTTCTGTTTTGTGTAAGAACTTTTAATTTGTAATACCTTGTGGAAAATCTCTGGAAAGCCTCGTGTCTACCAGATCGCCTTCATCAAGTCCGCTTGTTACATTTTCAGATATCTCCAGAAATACGTTTCATGATTTTTCAGGGCAAAGTATAATTTCCCTTTCACAAACCGACTCTGACCCTTCGTGAAACGTTTCTAAATGTCCATGCTGGCCAAGATTTCCAAATTAAGCTCGTCCCATTTAATTTCATTTGGCCCATAGGCCTCTAAATGTTTCCCATTCATATGTTTGTACAAATGAGTTTTAAATGTTGTAGTTCTCCTTGCATCTCCCACTCTTCCTCTAGAAGCTCATTCCATTCCCACACCGCCCTCTGTGTAAAAACGCTGACCCTTCATCCCTTTTAAATCTACCCTCTTTCACCTTAAACCTATTTCCTCTATGTTTGTATTCCCCTATTCCAAGACCTTTGCTATTCGCACTATCCATACCTCTCATGATTTCATAACTTTCTATAATGTCACTCCACAACATCCTACACTCCATCTGATGCTAACTTCAAGAACAAGCGTTTAAGATAAGCACTGCAAAACTGAAACAATATTAAAAATGACAGGTAACCAATACTCAGCCCAAACGTCATACTGTGATTTGTTTTTCTCCATGTTACAAAACTAAGGCTGCATGAAACGCTTACTAGTGCCAATAAGAAGTCAAGCACCTGAATTCCTTTGTTTAAAGGGGGTGATGATCACGACAGTGAAAATGTACCTGTGGCCAGATTTATATAATAAACCTTGTGCTACTGAGACTTTATAAAGCTCTGGTTAGGCCCCATTTGGAGTACTGCGTCCAGTTTTGGGCCCAACTCCTCAGGAAGGTCATACTGGCACTGGAGCGTGTCCAGCGGAGATTCACACAGATGATCCCTGGAATGGTAGGTCTAACATACGAGGAACGGCTGAGGTTCCTGGGATTGTATTCATTGGAGTTTATAAGGTTAAGGGGAGATCTAATAGAAACTTACAAGATAATACATGGCTTGGAAAGGGCGTTCGCTAGGAAATTGTTTCATTAGGTGAGGAGACTAGGACCCTTGGGCACAGCCTTAGAATTAGAGGGGGTCAATTCAGAACAGAAATGCAGAGACATTTCTTCAGCCAGAGAGTGGTGGGCCTGTGGAATTCATCGCCACGGAGTGCAGTGGAGGCCGGGATGATAAATGTCTTCAAGGCAGGGTTTGATAAATTCTTGATGTCACAAGGAATTAAGGGCAACGGGGAGAATGCGAGTAAGTGGAGTTGAAATGCCCATCAGCCATGATTAAGTGGCGGAGTGGACTCGATGGGGCGAATGGCCTTACTTCCAATCCTGTGTCTTATGGTCTTATACCACGTGGCCAACATTCTCCATCCTGGCCACCGCATGACTTTGTGTGGTTGTATCTTCTTTATCTTGCATTCAATAGAGAGAACCCATTCACACCTTAAATTCGACGCATTATACAGAACCTTCTTGTTCACCAATGCTAAAAGCCCATTTTTCTTTTGCCACATCCTCTTTTCCCTGTGACCCATCCTCCACTTCTGGCAAGGGATTAAAAAACCATTTTGCAATTGTATTCAGTTTTGATGAATTGTCACACTGGACTGGAACCGCTAACTCTGTTTCTCTGTCTCTGCAGATGTTGACAGACCTGCTGAGTTTCTCCATAAATGAATAGGCACAGAACAAATCTTCCATTAAACAAATAACTATGGATACTGGGAATAAAAATACAAAAACCTTTGTCGAAGGTTCACTGGACCTGAAAATGTAACTCTGCATTCACTCCAGAAAGTTCTGCAACACTTTTAGCAATTTCTTCTGCAATTTCTGTTTGTTGAATAATTTCCAAAGACATATTATCAAAGATGCCCAAACATCCTGTCCAACATGGAGTGCCTTACACTAAGAACTGAACAGAAACGCATGGTGACAAGTTCCTTGACTCTGCAAAAGGTTGGCATCACTGACACTGCAGAGCTCTGATTCATGGTCAGGGGAAAAAAACAGAAGGAAACACATTCACTTCAAATACAGAAAATGGCATTACTGCAAGGAAAATATTCAGAATAGTACCTTAAATGGATATTGTTTATGTAAAAGTTTGGAGTAGTGACACCAAGGAAAGACTTCCAGCAGAATGAGAATATGAAAATGGAAGTATTGCCGCATCAGAAACCAGAGTAGGTCACTGAGTACAGGGCTGATGGGTGAATGGGTCTCGGTGCGAACTGGGGGGCGGGGGGGGGGGGCAGTCAGTAGAATTGAATTGTAGATATTGCAGCTAAATCTGCGTTATCATCTGATGCCGTAGATTTCAATAACAATCTGTAGCGTTTCCCCCAGGATAGTCCATCCGTCTACCATTTCCATCAAGCCGATCCATAGGTCAGTGACAAGTGTGGGTGAACATGGTCGGGGCGGAATCACGTGCATCTAAACCTGATTACAACCCACTAAAGCTACCGCACTTGACTGGTTACACTACAAACAGCAGGACTAACATCTGGATACAGAGAGAGAGATGATCCCAAGACTAACAAATCAGATCTAAGCTCTGTCGTCCTGTCAAATCCATGCATAAAAGTCAATGGACCATTAAACAACTTACTGGAGGAGAGGAATCCACAAATATCCCCATCCTAAATAATGGAACAGCCCTGTAATCCATGTAAAAGAAGCAGTATCTGCACCATCCTCAGCCAGAAGTGTTGAGTCGATTACTCACCTCACCCTCACTATGATAACCTCAGAATCACCGATGCCCGTCTTCAACCAATTCAGTTCACTGCAACTGACATGAAGCAACAGCTGGACACTGTAGACATGACAAAGGCAATTGGTCCTGACACCATTCCTGCAATAGGACTGAAGACTTTTGCTACACAACAAGCCGTGAACCCGAGGAAGCTGTTTCATTACAACTCCAGTTCTGACACCTCCCTGGCAATGTAGGTAATTACTCAAATATGTCCCATCCCCTGAGAAGGGAATAATTACAATCGGACCAATTACCACGCCCTCAGTCCCATCACGATAGTAAAATTGCTTGGGGTTATTCTTGACAGAGCTGTCAAACAGCACAGAAATAACCAGCTCAGTGTGCTTTCCCATAGGCCCCCCTGTGGAGATGGTGCTGTTGTGGAATTGTCATTGGATTGCTAATCCAGACCAGGGTAATTCTCTGGCAACTGGTGCAAGTTAAAAACAATTAATAAAGTGTCGAGATCTAATATCTGGTGTCAGTAATAGTGATGTTGCGTTCAATGTCGATTGTAGCCATCGATCTCCTTCCCCAATGTACTGTCAGGGTGTGAATCTCCCATGCATTCCTGGTGTGGCCTAAAAGTGACTCCAGACACACAGGCATGTGATAAACTCTTCAATGGTCTTTGAATCAGACAAGCAATAAACTCCATTGTATCAAACTGCTCCGGGTCTTAAAGGATATACCCAGAGAGAACACCCGGCACTAGCCTCGTTATCCGAAAAGAGAACGGGAAACACAATCCTGTCGACACTGCAGATACCTCATTTCTAACATATGAGAGCTTGTGACAACATTTACAGAGCGTTCCCACACACTGCACAGAAGCATCGAGAAAGGAATACGTCATACAACTCATTGAACTTTCCCCATTTTAGTTAATGGCCGAACATCTCCTCGACGCAGTTTGGCTCATACATATTCATATCCCTTAATATGTTTAAACATTGTGAAACATAAAATGAGAACTACTGTAGTCCATTCAATCCAGCAGTTTTGCGCCTCGATTCATTTACAGGCAGCTCACCGATAACATGTGTTGATTAAATACAATTTGGCTGCAATGCAATTCGTGAACCTTTTTCTATAAAGTGAACTCGTGTTCACTGTGACGCGATTCCTTGCCGGGCACCAGCTGAACAGCAAACACTGCCTCAGGATCCCTCTGTCTACAAAAGTTACAATCAATGTGTTCAGCTAAAACAGGAATGCAATTGGCTCTGCAGGCCTTAAAACAACCTGAAACTGGGAATTGTAGTCTATATTTAGAAATAACTTTTTTTCAAACTGTGGGAAGTTTCTTGTGGAGAACTAGAATTCTCCATCGGCATCACGGGGCCAGTCAGCCTCCACGCGCTTTCTGGTGAAGATTGTGGTGAAAAGTACAGTGCTCCTGCGAGTGACTGTAGTGTGAAAGTGTTACATTTACAGCACTGTTCTATTACGACACGTGATTTAAAGATTTATTTAGACTGTCCTATTGTGTGTTAGACCAAATTTAATTTTTGGTTTTTACTGATATTTTTGGGGGTTCGCCACTTACCCTCTTTTTTTTCCCGTAGACACCATTATTAATATTGCACGATTTTGTACAACACAGTGTTGCACAGGAACACAGTTATTGCGTTATTGGAGAACAACGTGGAATGATAGCTGATCTCCTATCTTCATACCCCTGCTCTCTCCCTATCCCTTTAATTTCCAGAAATCCTTATTCATATTCATCCCCTTATCTTCCACAGCCTGATCTGGGAGAGAGTACTCCTGGTTCACCAGTCTCCGAGTGCAGGCATTTATTCTCATCTCAATGCAAAGTGGCCTGTCTGTATCTAATATTGTGGCCCCTTGTTTTAGACGTCCGAGCCAGGGGAATTGTCATCCTTGCTTCTAATCTGTCTCGCCCTGTGACTGTTATATATTTCACAGAGATTTCCACTCATTTTCCTAAGCCCCTTGGAATACGGGTCCGGTTGCCCAAAACTCTGGTCCCACAACAAGTCTGTCATCCCAGAAATCAGTCTAATGATCCTTTGCTGCCCTCCCTCAATGTCAGGTTTGTCCTCTGTTTGGAAAAGAGACCAAAACTGCACACAATAATGCGCAATGTTCGAGATGGGGTCTCACCAAGGCGCTGTACAGCTGCAGTAAGATACATTTACTCCTGTACACAATTCTTCCTGAAATGAAGGTGAATACAGCATTTATCTTCCTACCTGCTTTCTGTTCCTGCAATATTGCTTTCAGTGACTGGTGTACAGGGTGCTCCAGATTCTTTTCAATGTTACAGTTTCCCATTTGCATGGCCTATATACACTGGCCAGCGTACCAATTCCATTGCCGTGATTGAATTCTGGCTTCAGAACTCCCTCACCTACATGGACTCGGAGGGCTACGCAGAAATAAACAAAAATGCAGCTTAAGTTCATTTATAGAGCAACATTTTTCAACCACTCCTTTTTCAAATGAGAGGCTTCAATTCTATTGGTCCCATCAAAGTACACAACATCTCATCTCCCCCATTACTCTACATCTGCCACGTATTTGCCCAGTCACTCCACTTGTCTCAATCATCTTGGAGCTTTTTTTACATCCTCCTCATCGACTCGTTTAGTGCTGTCAGCAGACTTAGGAATATTGCATTTGCGCCACTCACTCAAATATATGATGTGTATGGGGGATAGCTGGAGCCTAAGCCACGGTCCTTTCTATATCCTCCTAGCCTGCCATTTTAAAAAAACTGTTTTATTCCTACTCACTGTTTCCTGCCATCTCTCCTACTCTAAAACCATGACCACATATTAGCCCCAGTCCCACAGGATTCGAATTTGCACAATAGGCATGGGGCTTTATCAAAAATCTTTCTGAGATTCCACACGTATGGCGTTGATACCTTCTACATAATTTCGCTAAAAGCCACTATCTCAAATATGATTCCCATTTCATAAATCTCTGTTGACTTTTATCTATGCCCATTAATTTCAGTCCAATACTTTCTCTAAACTGTTTAGTTGCTAATTTCATTGTAATCCTTTTTTCTCACCAGACTAAAGTTCCCTCGTATTGCTAGGAAGTTTTCTTTTTTGTTTTGTTTGATTATGTGACTGCATAACTTAAGTATTTGCTCCATACTTCTGCTATTTTCCGGTCATCCATTATCTGGTATCAGACTGTACGAAAGCTACAACTTTTTTTCTCTTAATTTTGCAGTTGACATACTTTCAGAAAATATTACGTGTTCTCTCTTATCAACTTTGTTAAGATATTCTTCAGAGACCCATCAATTCCTACCTTAAGCTACTCAATGATTGACCTTCCACAGCCATACAATCACAGAAGCAAAGTCTCTGTACTACCAGAAATACAGCACGATCTACATTAAGCCCACTTTCCGATACAAGACCGTAGCCATGAACCTTAAAGAATTTGAAGTGCACAACTGTGTCGTTTCTATTGGTTTTAAGGTTACATGACAACTCCACTCTCAGGAAGCGCATTCCAGACCCCAACACCCTCTGGTTGAAAAACAAATCTCAAATTTTCACTCAACCGCCAACCCTTCACTTAAAAAGTGTGGCCCTTTGACTAAAAGGAATAGCTGCTGTCTATCTATCCCGTCCATGTCCCTCGTAATCCTATCCTTCTGAAGGGTAGAACCCCTCAGTCTCCTCTCCTCCAAACTAAACAGCCCAATCTTATCCATCCTCTCCCCACAGCTGATATGCTCCATCCCAGGGAACAACCTGGTGAATCTGCTCTGCACCCCCTCCACTACAATCACATTCTTCCTGTAATGTTGTTCCCAGAACTACACGCAGTATTCCATCTTATCCTCATCAAAGCTCCGCATAGATTTATCATCAATGCCCCGATGAATAAAGGTTGTGTTTACAGTCCCCTCGCCTTTCCCAAATTGTGCATTAACATGTCCAGTCACAATCAGTGATGTGTGGCGAAGCACCTTCTGAGATTCCTAGTGTGCTGCCATTCATTGAGTACTCGCCTGCCTGATCCTTCTTCTAACGTGCGTCATCTCATAGTTATCAGAGTTACATTCCATCTGCCATTGATCCACCCAGCTGACCATTCCATCTGTATCTACCTGTAGCATAAGGCCTTCCTCCTTACTGCAAACCAACTGGCCAATCGTTGTATCAAGTGCAAACTTACTTATTCCATACCCCACCCCTCGTCCATATACACAGCTGCATCATTTATGAATACCACAAATAATAAGGTTGAAAACCTCTAAACATCCGTTACATCATGTGGTTGTGCACTTTGATAAAGAAGCAGCGCTTCGAAAGCTAGTGTTGCCGAATAAAGTTGTTAGACTATAGTCTGGTGTTATGATATTTTTAGATTTGTCCACCGTAGCCCAACACCAGCACCTCCGAATCACAAATAATAAGGGACCCAGCACTGATGCTCGTGGTACACCATTGGACACTGGCCTCCAGTCACACAAACAGCCTTCTATCACTCCCCTCTTTCTCCTACGCCTAAAGTTGATTTGGATGCAACTTGGCAAGTCACTAATGATTCCTACCTGTTCACTGGTTATTCTGTTCCGCTTGACACACTTGTAGATTATCTGGGGATTCTCTGTAATCTTGCCCTACCATGCCCCTGTGTTAGTCAGTTCCCTCCACGCGCAGAATTTCCTCCTTATTGCAGTCTTCAATGGTCTGTCCCTCATCCTGCCATTATTTGCCTTGAAGGTGGATTAGACAGCCTGATAAATATCCTGTTAATTTCCAAGTTGTCGTATGTTTTGTGAATTTTATAAACTTCACAGTGACCCTCTCTCATTCTTTGAAACTCTAGAGAGCGTAGTCCGAGTTTCCTCATTACGCAATCTCGCCATCTGAGGGATTTATCAGGACAATATCCATTACACTTCCTCTGTGTTTAGTATATTCTTTCTCAGATTTGGTCAACAAAACTGTACTCAATACTCCAGGTACAGTCTCACCAACACTCTGTGAAACTGCTTCAACATGTCTTTACATCTATATTCTGACTCCCTTAAAGATAGGCAAACCAAACTTTAAGTTTCCACTGACATATATTCCTCCAAATACCCTTCACGTTCATTTCATTTTCGAACTCACTGTGTGAGTTCTTATAGAAAGCCTTCTGATAATCTAAAATACGCCAATTCTACTGGATTCCCATTATCAATGCTGTAAAAATCAACTTCAAATATTTCCAAAGTTTGTCAAGTATGATTTCCCTTTCAGAAATGCATACTGATTCTCTCAAATGTTGCTCTTAATGTCTAAATATCCAATATCATATACTATATAATAGATTCCAACAGTTTCTCGATAAATGTCAAGTCAATTTGTCAGCAGTTCTCCACACTATCTCTTCTTCCCTTTGTAGATTATTGGATCCCTACCATTCATCTATAGTGTTTGAATCACGTTTACTAATGTATATGTATCTACACTGGCTTCCAGACTCTGCAGAATGTACAGGAAAATAGAACACAGTCATCGACAGTGCAATTAATGCTTCTATTGGTGGTTTATTTCTGACGATTTTAGTAAGAAGTACATCTGGTTTGTCAAGCTTAGCAATGCTCAATCCAGCTGCATGTTCAATATTGCCTTGTTACTGATATGAATTGACTTTATGTCTTTACTTCCACAAGTCCTATACGATCACTTCGTATTTCTGGGTGATTTTCTGGATCTTCCTCCATTAAGACGGATGTAAAGTAACTGGTCATTTGCTTGGCCATTTCCCTGTTATCCACCATAAACTCGTCTCTCCCGATTTCAAATTTCCACATTTGACTATGTTTTCTTTTCCTTTGAAATATAGACCATAGATTTTTGCAGTCTTTGTGTTCCAGTTTGTTTGCATGCATGTTCGCTTTTTGATTTCCTTATCAGTTTCATGGCTCTCCTTTTCTGAATCGTAAATTTCTGACAATTCTCAGGATTCCACAATGTCTGGAATTCTTCTGAAGTCACCTCGTGCGATTAATATAATCTTTAATTTGTTATGTTAATCATCACTAAGTCACTTTCGTACTCTTTGGTGTTTAAAGCTGAAATAAGTAGACATATTTTTCAGCCTATGCAGTATTTCTATAAATCTTCTGGTTCTGACCAGATATATTCAGGAGCACTGCAGGAGGACAGAGAAGAAAGAGCTGGGGCCTTGATTGGTACTTTGTATCATCTGTAGCCAAGGTGTGAGGTCCCAGAGGACGGGAGGGTAGCGAATGCTGTGCCCTTATTCAAGAAGAGCTCCAAAGAAAAACCTGGGTCCTATCGACCAGTAAACCTAACATCTCTAGTAGGTAAGTTTCTTGAGAAGATTATGAGAGAGAAGATATACATGCATTGGGAACGCATGTTGTGATTATGAGCAGTCAGCACGGCTTTGTGCATGGGGGATCATGGCTCAAATATTTGTTAGAATGCGTTGGTGAAATGACCAGTAACTTTGACAAGGGCATGGTGGTATATGTAGTGTATATGGATTTCAGTGAGGCCTTCAGTAAGGGTCAACATGGTACGCTGCCCTGGAAGTTTAGATTGTATGCAATTGAGAGGGAGTTGGCAAATCAGATCCAAAATTTGCTTGTTTATAGGAAACATAGGGTAATAGTGGAAGGATGCTTGTCCGACTGGAGGCCTGTGATGTGTGGAATGCCTGAGGGGTCGGTTCTGGGACTATCGCTGTTTGTTTTATGCATGTATATTGTATATATATATTTACATATTACACATGTCAATGATTTAGATCTGAATGTGCAGGCATGAATTATAAGTTTCAAGGTGACACTAAAATACTCGGTATCGTGGACAGTGAGGAAGATTATCAGGAATTTCAGAAATTACAGCAGTGCCTTGATCAGGTGAGGACGTAGGCCGAGAAATGGCAAATGGAGTTTAATACAGATAAGTGTAAGTTCTTGCATTTTAGAAAGTCGAATCAAGGTAGGAGTTTCATGGTGAATGGCAAGGTCTTAAGGAGTGTATTCAGAAAAATGGACCTTGGAATTCAGGTGCAAGGTTCTCTGAAAATGGAGTCAGAAGTAGATAGGGCAGTGAAAAAGGCTTTTGGTACACTGGCCTTCATCAATCAGAGCAATGAGTATCGAAATTAGGGAGTTACGTTGCAGTTATACAGGATGTTGGTGAGGCAATACTGGTAGTGTTATGTTCAGTGTTGTTTACTTTGCTATAGGAAGGATGTTATTAAACTGGAAATAGTGCAGAAGAAATTTACAAGGATATTGCCCAGACTCAATGGTCTGAGTTATAGTGAGAGATTGGGTAAGCTAGGAGTTTTTTACTTTAGAGTGTATGAGACTGAGGGGGATCTGATCGAAGTGTATAAGATCATGGGAGGCATGGATGGAGTGAATGCACTCAGTCTTTTTTTTCCCAGGATTGAGCATCCACGGACTGAAGGGCATCAAGTTAAGATCCAAGGGGAAAGAGTTAAAGGGAACCGCAGGGGAAATTTCTTTTACACACAGGGTAGTATGCACATGGAATGAGCTGCCAGCAGATGTGGTTGAGGCGGGTACATTCACAAAATTAAAAATGCATTTGGACAATTACACGGATTGGAAAGAATAAGGATACGGGGCAAGGGCAGGAAAATGGGTTTAATGTGAATGGACATTTTGTTCGGAATGGACAAGTTTGGGCTGAAGGGCCTTTTCTGTGCTGTTGGACTCTATGACTCTCATAATTATTGCTTCTCTCACAGAATGTTATATTGTACTTTCCCAATTCACTGGAGCGTCCTTGACCCTCTAGCCTCCGGGCTTCCATGATGTTTGACCACAATGTTCAAACATTCGATATTGTATTCAGACGCCTTGTAAAAATGCAACATATTGATGTCATTATTCCTCCAATGCTGCTTCAGAGCAAGGCTCTTAATTAGTCCTTCTGACAAGACAACACCGAATCTGGAATAACCTGTTCTCTAGTTTGATTCACAACATACTCTTCAACCTACCTGATATACACTTATGGAAGTTATTCTTCACAGCATTAGTAGTCACTAAATTAATGCAGTTTCGGTGCAACTTGAGACCATCCATGATTACTGCAGCACGCACGATTATTTGTTACTCATTAACAGGATGTGGGCGTCGCTGAATAACCAGCACTTATTGCCCTTTCCAGTGGGCAGTTAAGAGTCAGCAGTTGCCTTGAGTCTGGAGTCATATGCATGTCAAACCAGGTAAGGACAGCAGTATCCTTCCCTCAAGGACTTCAGTAAACCAGATGAGTTTTTACAACAATCGACAATGGATTCCTGGTCATCATAAACCCTTGATTCCAGATATTATTGAATTCAATTTCCACCATCTGGATTTGAATTCATGTCCCCAGAATATTACCTGGGTCTCTGGGTTAAGAGCTCAGCGATAATATCACTATGTCATTGCTTCCCCTTGCATACACTTGCATACCTAATTTCCAGAGCATATGATGTAAAGTATTTGCGTGACAGATTTGGTTTTGATATATAACACGCTAATGTTTGATTCATCTTGCTATTTATAAGATCCACCCAAACTGATTCTGTGGGATGTGAGGGACAGGGTCTGTGGCATTATTAGCGATAGACTTGGACAAGACGTTCAGGGAGGCTCACCTCAACGCTGAGATGATCTGAAGAATTGGTCAGCAATACAGGACAAGCATCAATATTCTTTCCCTCCACCTTGCCAGGATAAGTATCACCATATACTTCTGCTCCCTCACACTCACTGTATATCTGTTACAGCACCTATCCCAGAACAAGGCTCACACTTTATCTCCAAATAAGGCTCAAGCACGACTACACTCACTGTTGAATTCAGCACCTTCCCTCCCCCAATTGTTCTGTCACTGACGCAATAGCCCCGCACACTAATACCACTGCATGGATACAACACTGTGGTCAGACTCCCTCCGGACACCTCACCCTTCCCCCTTCGCCTATACCAGCATTAACAGCAGGGACACCCACTCCCACCCTCACTCCATCCCTCCTCTTCTCCCATTCAAGCAGAAACAGCCTGGAATAGGACATAAAGGGTCAAGCCGGGTGTTAGAGTGTCTGATATCCGTTCCCTCACCATCTACCTCGACATTTGGGGAGGATCCTGGAAAGAGCTGGAGAGGACCAGGACACCTTGTGTGGAGATTCGGAAGCATCCACGTCCCACCAACCAAGTAAGCAGCAATGTTCAGTAAAGAGCAATTCTCAATTTAATCGCGCTGGCATTTTCAATCTCATCGCTCTCACTTGAAAACGAACAGGTACGCCATTGCAGAGAGATGCAGGCATTAAATTACACAGAAGCATTGGTAAATACCCCAATATACTGACATACACAATGCATACAAGGGGATAGACACACACACACATAAGAAGCACACAAAGACATATTCAGTGTCACAAAAATAGACACAAACACAGATAGAAACACAGATAGAAAGTCTGATACACAGACAGACAGACAAAGTTACACAAATACACAGATAACAAGCACATGGACACATACACACACACACACACACATACATACACACGCACACATACACACACACATACACACACACACACAGACACAAGTGTCATTAAGACACAAATAAATAAAGTTTTTGATTTATAAGGAGATCAAAGATTCTAGGGAGTAGGTAGGAGAATGATGTTGAGGAACACATAAGAAATTGTAGAATGACATATCAGACTCGATGGTCCGAATGTCGTAATTCTGCTTCTTTTTTCTGTTCGTATGGTGTTATGCTATCAGGTATTCTCTTCCTGAGATAACAGCAGAGGCTGGGTTTGATACATATTTGATTGGAAAGGCTGAGTGGGATTGTGGGACAGAGTTGGAGGGCGCAATGGTTTATGTCTATTCCTAGTTATTTTATCCTTATATCTAAAAATGGGTCGTGATATGATGTGAGGTTAACACAGTTTTAAAATAATGGTTCCACAATCAAATAAGAATGTCCCTTTCCCTTTAGTGCTGCGCTATCTGTGTTGTCATCACCCTCAGGGAGCAGTGAAGACTCGGTTAATGAAGACATTCAAAGCTGAGCTCAACTGAGCTTTGCTGGACAAGAGAGTCAATGTTTATTGGGAACAGGCAGGAGACGGATGGTCAGACACAAACGGATGAGCTATGAGCATTCTGAATGGTGCAGTCAAATGGTCAACTGCTGTCCCTACCCCATGTGTTGTTCTCTCAATCCACCCCTCGATGCTGTTGCAGAGATATACTGCTGTCCCCACCCCTTGCGCTTTCCCTCAATCCACCCACCTAGCTGTTACAGAAATAAACTGCTGTGACTCCCCCTTGTATTGTTCCCTCAATCCACCCCTCAATACGATTAAAGGGTAGAGGTCCATCCCATTCAGCCAGACTGGATCGTTACAATGAGACAGGAGGAGACTATTCTGGCCCTTGAAGGAGTTACAAAGGGATAAGGAAGGAAGTAATTCAGCTCGCTGAGTACATTGCACAGCCCAGGAGGAGGCCATTAAATTGCCTGAACTGCTGCACAGGAACAGGGATGCTGTTGCTAACAGGAAATAAACAGTAGAGATAATTTAATATTTTTTTTACAAAACTGTAACTAGTTTTGCCTCAGAGATCACCGTGGAGTCATCAATGATCAATAAGCTATGTCAAATATCTGTATATAGGAGTGAATGGATCAAAACGAAATTACTTTATACACAAAGATGATCATTCAATATATGTTCTAATGGAGATAGTGAATCTGCATTGTGATTTCGACAGGGAAGGTTAGTGAGCAAACCTTCAGCAGAAATAATACAACGTGAGTTGTCTATTGTGGTAGGGTGGATACAACAGCAGGAAACAATTTAAGTGGAGAGAGATCACAGAACTCTGTGATGCAGATGTTTTTCATATTTCTGGTACATGAATCATATGAAGTCTGTGTGTAGATGTGGCAAGTGATTTGGAAGGTTAGTGGAATGATGCTGTTTGTGGCAACGGGTATTGGGTTTAATCAGGAATGTTTTACTGCATCTGTACGAACCACATCTGATACACTGCGTGCAATTTTGATCCTCTAAATTAAAAACAAGATATAACTCCTTTCGAAGATTTTCAAAGATGCTTCCTTTTACTCATTACTGAAATGAAGGCCTTTTCTTAATGGAATTATCTGTTTAGGTCTTAGATGAGAAATCTTATTGAACCACGATTTTCAGAAAAGTGTATCAGCTGGATACTTATTTAATCTTCTTAAGGAGACTAAATCAAGAGAATATTTTTTATGAATGAGATGTGTTGGTATTAACACAAATATTATGAAGATATCAACCCATTTTAAAAAAGATTACGCAGACACATATAAACATGTTATCAAATTATAAAGTGGGCACTTTTTTTTGCTAATGAAAGGCACTGTGCAAAACAACAGCAATGATGCACCTGCATGTAGTTCATTATCATCCATTCCAGAGAATGTTCATGGAGATCGCATATCGTCCAGTTTGGTGTTCAGTTGTCATTATTGCATTTTTCCACACAGAGATGGAGAAAAATATTATTTGCCTCAGAAGCAGCAGCCAATTGGTCTCTCTCTCTCTTACTTACAGACGGGGGCGGGCAGAACGTCTGCAATGTGATACAGACAGGTGGAGGACAGGGCGTCTGCAATGGGATACAGATGGGGAGACAGAGCGTCTCCAGTAGGATACAGACAGGGGGAGGGCAGAGGGTCTGCAATGGAATACAGACAGGGGAGGGCGGTGAGTCTGCAATGGGATACAGACAGGGGAGGGGAGAACATCTACTGTGGACATAGACTGTGGAGTGAAACCATCTGCACTGCGATACAGACAGGGGGAGGGCAATGCATCAGCATTGGGATACAGATGGGAGAAGGCAAAGCGTCCGCAATGGGATACAGACAGCGGAGGGCAGAGCATTTACAATGGGATATAGACAGGAAGAAGGAAGTGCGTCGGCAATAGGATACAGATAGAGGGAGGGCAGAGAGTCTGCAATGGGACACAGACTGGGGGAGGGCACAGCGTCAAATAATGGCATACAGACAGAGGACGGCTGTGAGCAAAGCTTCAGCAGAAAAAAAAGCAGTACAATATATATGTGATAGAAATTTTCTGTTTTTGGGAAAAGACAAAACAGTAGAAATTTATTTAAATGCAAGGAGAATGCAGAACTCAGTGTTACAGAGGGATTTCTGTGTCTTCGTACATGAATTAATTCAAAGTCGCCTGAAGGTGTTGCAAGTGATTTGGAATGTAAATGGAATGATTCTATTTCGTGCAAGAGGTGTTGGGTATGAGCTTAGCAATGTTTTCTGCATCAGTACAGGGCACTGCTGAGATTACATCTGTTGTATTATGTGTAGTTCCAACTGCTTAGACTGAAAAAAAAAACAAAGTTGCTTTCGAGACGTTTCAAAGACGTTTCTCTTTACTCATTCTTGGGATGAAGGCATTACGTTATGAAGAATTAACAGTTCAGCCTGAGAATAAGGGATGTTTTATTGACCATATAAGATCTTGAGAAGAGTGTATTTAGTGAATACCGGATGGATATTTCTTCTTGTGTGGGAGAATAAAACTGGGGAAATACTTTAAGAATAAGTCAGGTTCAAAGGAAAGGTTATTGGACTGAAAAGTTGAACTCTGAATTGTCTTCCTACATGCTGCCAGACAGGCTGAGCTTTTCCAGCAATTACTGTACACGTTTAAGAATATTCATTTTAACATAGATATTGTGAAGACATGAAACGCTTATTTTTACATTATGCAAGAACATATTAACACATTTTGAAAACAAGTAGGACCGTTTATTGTTAATGAATCGATTCTGTAATAATGCACTGACCTGGAATCGAGAATGTGATGGAGTTATGTTGTTCCAGCAATGTTCAAGTGTGATCCATGATCCAGTGTGGGACTGATAACGTAACTGATTAAACTTTCAAATGGAAACTGTAGCCTATCTGTGGAGGATCAGTCCTTTCTGTTTCCTTATCGCTCATCACAGCAATGTGTGGGAGTGAGAAAAGAAAAGAATTTCTGATGAGGATTCATTGGAATCTCTCCACTGCCTGAAGCAAATCAGTTCAGCCAAATTCAACTATTTCCGGAAGAAATCCCATTGTCAGAAGGTTGTGCAAGCAGAATACCTATAGAAGTAATTATTCAGACTCAATAGTGAGGGAAACAGACAGGAGATTCTGTGGTTGCAAATGGGAATCCGGAATGGGATGTAGCCTCCCACATGCCCAGGTCCAGGATGTCTCAGAGTGGCTGCAGAACGTTCTCACTGTGGGTGATGGTGCGGGGTGGGGCGTGGGTGTGTGTGGGGTGGGGGGGGGGGGGGTATGAAGCAGCCAGAAGTCATTGTGCAGATTGGTACAAATGACACAGGTACAAATAGTGATGACATCCTGCAGAGTGATTATAGCGAGCTAAGGGAAAGGTTAAAAGACAGGACCACGACAGTGGTAATATCCAGTTTACTTCCAGTGCTCCGTTCCAGTGAGGTTAAGAACAGGAGGATATGGCAGATGAAGGTGCGGCTAAAGAATTGGTCCAGGGGGCAGAGATTTTTTGATCACTGGGATCTTTTGTGGGGCAGAGGTGACGTGTTCAGGAAGGACGGGTTGTACCTGACCTTGAAGGGGACCAATATCTCTGAAGGGCAAGCAGGTTTACGACTACTGCAAGGGAGGGTTTCAACGCGATTGGCTGGGGTTGGGGAGGGGTGGAATCCTGACCAGCAGGGAGGCAAGTGCGAGGCTGGAAAGAGATACAGTAATCAGAAACAGTAAATTGAAGACAGGTTAGGCTGGAACAGGACAGGCCGCAAGGAATGCCTGTTGGATTAAATTGCATCTGTTTCAATGCAAGATGGCTGACAGGTAAGGCCGATGAACTCAGGGCGTGGATCGGTACGTGGGACTGGGATATTATACCCATTGCATATACATGGCTAAGGGAGGGACAGCACTGACAGCTTAATGTACCAGGGTACAGGTGCTTTATGCGGGACAGAGATGGAGAAAGGAAGGGACGGGATGTTTTGTTTTTGATTAAGGCGAGTATCACAGCAGTAAACAGAAATAAAAAAACTGATGGATCATCCTGTGAGGATTTGTCTGGGGAACTAATAAATAAGAAGGGAATGGTGATAGCATTTGGATTGTACTATAGGCCCCCAAATAGGAAACGAGGAATTAGGGGAACAAAAATATGTAGACAGACTGGGGAGACTTGCAGGGCCAATAGGATTGCTTTAGTAGGAGATTTTAATTTTCCTAACATAGACTGGGATTGACATCGAATTAAGGATTGAGATGGGGTGTATCTATTAAGTGTGATCAGAATAGTTTCCTCAAGCAGTATGTAGAGGGTGCAATTCGGGAAGGGAGGAAACTTGACCGACTCTAAGATCTAGGGCAGGACAGGTGACTGAGGTGACAGTGGGGGAGCACTCTGGGTCCAGTGACCATAGTTCTATAAATGGTTTAAATAATTATGGAGAAGGACAAAACTGCTCTTCATGTTCAAGTTCAAAATTGAGGCAAGACGAATTTGGATGGAATTAGACAAGAGCTTGTAGGGGTTGGTTGGAGGAGTTTGTTTGCAGGCGAACGGACCTCCTGCAAGTGGGAGGCCTCTAAAAGTGAAATGTCCACAGTTCAAGGTCTGTATGTTCCTGTGAGGGCAAAAGGCAAAGTTGGTAGGAAGAGGGAGCCATGGATGTCAGGAGATATTCAGTCTTTGACCAGCAAAAAGGAGGCGTGGCTCAGGTCCATACAACTGGGATCAAGGGAATCCCTGGCGGTATACAGGGGATACAGGAGTTTACTGAAGAAGGAAATCAGGAGGACGAAAAGGAGGCACAAGATAGCTTTGGCTGCGAAGATTAGGGTGAATCCAAAGAGGTTCTTGAAGTATATTTAAGCAAAAAGAATAACTAAATGAGAAAATGACCCCTCAAGGTCCAAAGTGGGCATTAATGTCTAGAACCGTAGGAGATTTGCGAGATGCTCAGTTAATATTTCTCCTCTGTCTTTACCGTGGAGAAATACATGAAGACTTGGGAGCTTAACAGAGATCGTGGTGTTATCTTAGGGTGAGTCAATATCACAGGAAAGGACGTGTTGGATGCATTAGAATGTATGAAGGTGGATAAATCTCCTGGTCCTAAACAGATGCAAGAGGCCACAGAAGAAACTACGGCGACCCTGGGTGATATTTTTGCATCAGCGTTAGCCACAGGTTAGGGTCCAGAATATTGAAGAGTAGCAAATGTGCCATTGTTCACGAAGGGAAGCAAAGAAAAATCTGGAATCGAAAGACCAGGAAGCCTAACATCTGTGGTAGGTAGGTTATTGAGAAGACTCTGAGGGATGAGATATACATGCACTTGAAAAGATAGGGTTTGTTTAGAAATAGTTCTTTTTTCTCAGATTCCCTACAGTATGGAAACAGGCCATTTGGCCTAACAAGATAACAAATAACCTTCCAAACAGTAACCCACCCAGTCCCATTCCCCTACCCTATATTTACCCCTGTCTACGGGTAACTTAGCATGGCCAATTTACCTGACCTATACATCTTTGGATTGTGGAAGGAAAATGGAGCACCCAGAGGAAACACACACAAACGCAGTGAGAATATGCAAACTCCACACAGAGAGTCACCCGAGGCTGGAATCAAACCCGGATCCGTGGCACTATGAGGCAGCAGTACTAGCCACTGAATCACATGCCACCCTTACTTTTTTCAACACAGTTCAATGACACAGGGACAAAATCTATTCTACCCTTCACCCATGATGCACGTTCCAATATCACATACCATGGATAATTTATTCTCCACTGCAAATGTCATCTTATTATTATTTATTAGTTTGTTATTATTAATTTTAATAATCATTATTAATAGCTGTTTTCAGACTGGAAAGATTGCATGGCTTTGTCAGTGGGAGATCATGCCTCTCAAATTTGTTTCAGTTCATTGATGAAGTGACTAGGAATGTTGATGAGGGCAGGGCAGTTGACGTGGTCTGTAAGGTTTTCAGTAAGGCCTTTAACAAGGCTACTCTTGATAGGCTGGTCTGGAAGGTTAGATTCGCATGGAATCCAGAGCGAACTGGCAAATTGGACACAAATTGGCTTGATGGTAGTAAGCAGAGGGTAATAGTGGAAGGATGCTCTCGGACTGGAGGTCTGTGACACATGAAGTGCCTCAGAGATCCGTGCTGGGCTCATTGTTGTTTACTATCGATATCAATGATATTCTTGAGAATTTACAGGGCATGATTCGTAAATTTGAAGATGAGACTAAAATAGGTGGCATTGCGGACAGTGAGGAAGTATATCAGAAATTGCAACAGGACATTGATCAAACTGGAGAAGTGGGCCGGGGAATATTTTGGCAACGTTAGATCAAGGGAGGAGTTTCATGGTGATTGGTGGGACCTTAAGGAATGTAGTTGAGCAGAGGGACCATGGAGTTTAGGTCTACCGTTCTCTGACAGTGGGTTCATAGTTAGACATGGTAGTGAAGAAGGCTTTTGCCACACTAGCATGAATTGGTCAGGACATGGAGGAGAGCAGTTGGGACTTTATGTTGCAGTTATACACGATGTTGTTGAGGCTGCACTTGTCGTGTTGTGTTCAGGTTTGGTCACATTGCGATCGGAAGGATGGTTTTAATTTGGAATGTGTACAGACGAAATTTGCAAAAATGTTGCCAGGACTCAACAGTATGAAATATAGGGCGAGGTTGGACAAACGAGGACTTTTTTCATTAGAGCGTAGGAAACTGAGTGGGATCGTATAGAAGTGTACATGGATAGGGTGAATTGACCCAACCTTTTTCCCCAGCGTTGGGAAATCGAGGAGGAGAGGGAATCAGTTTAAGGTGAGAGGGAAAAGAATAAAAGTGAAACTGATGGAAACTGATGGAAACCGGAGAGCGGTACACAGAGGGAATAAGCTGCCAACGGAAGTGGTTGAAGCATTTATATGAACGGCATTTAAATGGCATTTGGGCAAGTACATGGACAGGATTGAACAAGAAGGCGAGGGGCCAAGTGCTGGGAAATGGGGTTAGTGTGGTTGGATATTTGGCCCACTTTGGGCAAAAGGGCCTCTCTGCCTCTCGCCATGCTGTAGGACTTGATGACTCTACAAATAGAACAGCAGTTGGGTCAAAATCTCAGTTTACCTTTGGTCATGATTTCGAATCATATTTGGACAATGTTCTTTCAATTTAATTTTGCAGATATTTTGCTTTTCAGTTTGTTATCGGCCAAATGTGTGTGTGTGTGTATCTGTGCTTTTGTGTGTGTGTGTGTCTGTGTATGTGCCTTTGCGTGTGTGTGTATGTGTGTGTGTGTGTCTGTGTGTGTCTGTGTCGGTGTGTCTGTGTGTGTGTGCATATGTGTGTGTGCCTGTGTGTGCGCGTGTGTGTCTGTGTGTGTCTGTGTGTATGTCTGTGTGTGTGCGTGTGTGTGTGTCTGTGTGTTTCTGCGTGTGTGTCTGCGTGTGTGTGTCTGTGTGTGCGTGTGTGTGTGTCTGTTTGTGTGTGGGGTGTCTGTGTGTGCGCGCGTGTGTCTGTGTGTGTGCGGTGTGTGTGTGTGCATGTGCGTGTGTGTTTGCGTGTGTGTGTGTCTGTGTGTGTGTCTGTGTGTGCGTGTGTGTGTCTGTGTGTGTCTGTGTGTGTGCGTGTGTGTCTGTGTATGTGTGTATGTGCGTGTGTGTGTCTGTGTGTGTGCGTGTGTGTGTGTCTGTGTGTGTCTGTGTGTGTGTGCGTGTGTGTGCGTGCGTGTGTGTGTGTGTCTGTGTGTGTGTGTCTGTGTGAGTCTGTGTGTGTCTGTGTGTGCGTGTGTGTCTGTGTATGTGTGTATGTGCGTGTGTGTGTCTGTGTGAGTCTGTGTGTGTGCGTGTGTGTGTGTCTGTGTGTATCTGTGCGTGTGTGCGTGTGTGTGTGTGCGTGTGTGTGTTTATGTGTGTGTCTGTGTGTGTGTGTGTGTCTGTGTGTGTGTTTCTCAGTATTTTTCAAAGGGAAATATCAATGTACATATTTGCAATATCCCCTCGTCATTCCTCTTTCCATCATAGTTTGAGCAACTTTGTTTTGGTCATAAACGTGTTGTTTTAGCAGATTAAAGAATTCTGCCTGATTTGTTCCTAACACTGACCCTGACACACTCTGAGAACTATATCGTTGGCCATATCACCAACCTCGTTATCATTATTTTTTGTGGCCAGTTGAGGAGTGGGGTAGAAAATGGAGCAGTGAGCCCCAAAAAACCAGGGAATTATCGACTCAATCAGCCAACGTCAGTTTGTTGAAGGGGATTCTGAGGGATGTGATTTACATCTATTTAGGAAGACAATGACTGATTAGGGTTAGTCAATATGGATTTGTATGATGGAAATCATATCTCATTAATGTGGTTGAGTATTATGAAAATGTGACAAAGAAGATTGAAGAAGACACTGTGGTGTACATTGTTTACACAGACTTCAGCAAGGCGTTTAATAAGGTGCCTCATCGTAGACGGATTACCATATAATCTAGGGAAAGCTAATCAATTGGAAACAAAATTGGATTGAAAGTAATCGATTGTTTTCCAGACTGGAGACCTGTGGCCAGCGGTGTGCTGAAAGAAGCAATGCTTTTCATCATATATATAAACGACTTGGGTGTGAATATCGGAGGCATTTTTAGTAAGTTTACAGATAACATCAACGAAGTGGTGGAGCGGACAGTGAAGAAGATTATCTCACAATATAACGGGACCCTTGACCATCAATGAGTCAAGGACTGGCAGATGGAGTTTAATTTAGATATTTGTGAGATATTGCATTTTGGTAAGTTAAAGCGGGGTAGTGCCCTGGGGATTGTTGCTGAACAAAGAGACCTATGGGTGAAGATTCATAGTTCCTTGAAGTGGAGTTTAGGTAGACAGAGTGGTGAAGAACGTGGTTGGCATGCTTGACTTAATTGGTCAGACCATTGAGTATAGGAATTGGGGTAGCATGTTGCGCTAGTACAGGACATTGGTGAGGCCACTTTAAGAATACTGCATACAATTCAGTTGGCACTGCTAAAGGATGGATGTTGTTAAGCTTGAGAGGATGCTGTAAAATTTACAAGGATTTTCTAACCTGAGTGTTTGAGCTACATGCAAATGATGAGCAGGTTGAGGCTTTCCCCCCGGACTGTCAGAGGCTAAATGGTGACATGAAAGAGGTTTAAAAAGTCCTGAAGGGCATGGCTAGACTGAATGGCCAAGATCGTTTTCCCAGTATAGGGGAGTCCAGAACTAGATAGCATAGGTTGAAGGTGACAGGGCAAAGATTTAGAAGGGACCATAGGGGAAATATTTTCATGCAGAGGCTGGTGGGTGTACTGTCAGAGGAAGTGGTGAAAGCGGTTACAATTACACGTTTATAATATATCTGGATAGACACATGTATAGGAATGTTTCAGAGGGATGTGAGTCAGATATAGGCAAGTGGAACGAGGTCAGACGAGGATGCTTGATCGGCATGGACAATGTGGACAAAAGGATGTGCTTCCATGCTGTATGACTCTCTTATTCTATCAGAGGGATTAGGAAAAAAAATTAAAATTGTCTTTAGAGTGGGAATTCACTTCCCCAGAAGTTTGTGGCGCCTCTCTGATTACAAGTATTCACAGCTGAGTTCGTTAAAGATTTTACAGAGAGTGAGCCACGAATAATGGGATACAGATCGGTAAGTGGAGCTGAGACCACAACCTGAGCAGTCACATTCTTAGTGCCTGTTGGAGAAGGTTCAAAGTCTCCAATGACCCACGCCTGCTCCTCAGTCCCATGCTTCCGTGTTCCATTCAGTCCCTCAAACCTGATAGACAGGAGCAGTTGGAGGCCGCTTACTGCTATAACCTGGTGCATAGAAACAGAGGAGACCATTCAGTCTCTCCAGAATATCCCACACGGTTTGGGAGATTTGGAAAAAGTATTTGGAAGACCCAGGCTGGATATGAAAGAGGTCGCTCATCTCTCTTTACAGATCTTCCCCTCTCTGTAACTTGTGCTTCATTTGTTGATCATGTTGTAGACTCAGATTTACAGTGAATAAAGCCCACATACCTCACCCAGCGACAGCTCACAAAATCCGCTGGTCTCCCTGACTGTAACATTCCATAAAAGAACATTCATGAAAATAACACCCACTAATATTCCAATAACAGAATGTGAGAACATCAGAAACAGGGGCAAGTCATTCCCATCTCAAGCCTGCCTTACCTTCACTAAGATCATGGCTGACCTGCTCCAAGTCTCAAATATTCCTGAATATACAAGTCTTCTTGAGAATTTCCATAGAACACAGAACAAAGAACAGTACAGCACAGTATAGCACCTTCAACCCTCGATGTTGTGTCGCCCGTTTATCCTACTCTAAGATCAGACTAACCGACATGCTTTAGTTTCTTCCATACGCCAATCCAAGATTCTCTTATATTTCCCTCACGTAATTGGCTCTACTTCCACCGCTGGCAGTGCATTCCACATACCCACCATTCTCTGTCTAAAAAATCTACCTCTGATATCTCCCCTAAACCTTCCTGGAATTACGTTAAAAGTATGCCCTCTAGTGATAAACATTTCTGCCCTGGGAATATGTCTCTGGCTGTTAATTCTCTCTATGCCTCTCATCATCTTGTCCACCTCTATGAAGTCACCTCTCATCTATTTTTCCTCCAGTGAGAAAAGCCCTCGCTCCCTCATGGTCTCTTCATAAGACCTGCCCTCCAGTCCAGGCAGCATTTTGGTAAATCTCCTCTTTAGACTCTCAAAGCTTCCTTATCCTTCCTATAAAGAGGAGACCAGAACTGAACACAATATTCCAAGTGTGGTCTAAGCAGGGCTCTCTAGAACTGCAGTATAACCTCACAGCTCTTTACCCCAATACTCCAGCTACTGATAGCCAACACACCATATTCCTTCTTAACACCCCCATCAACTTGGGTAGCAAATTTGAGGGATCTGTGGACATGGGCCCAAAGATCCCTCTGTTCCTCCACACTGACAAGAATTCTGCCTTTAACCCTATATTCTGCATTCACATTGTGCTTGCAAAGAGAATCACTTCACACTTTTCCAGTTTGAACTCCATCTGCCACTGCTCAGCCCAGCTCTGTATCCTGTCAATGTCCCGTTGCAACCTACAATAGCCATCCACATTCTGTGCCACTCCACTAACCTTTGCGTCATCGGCAAACTTACTAACCCACTCTTCAATAACCATATTCAAGTCATTTATAATGATAACAAACAGCAAAGGCCACAGAACTGATCCCTGTGAGACACCATTGGTCCCTTTCAGTGATCTAGCTCCCCTAACTCTCTGTGTAAGAGAATTCCTGACATTCACTACCCTCTTCTACCCCATGATCTATTGATATGAACAAAGGAGGTAACGCAGGGGCTCAGGTAAGAGAGACTGGCTCTGATCTCAAGGCAGTATTTGACTGAGGATGCCATCATGGAGCCTGAACAAAACCACACTTATTGAGAATTAATTGTGACCTCTCCAGTGTTTGGAGTCATTCACGTCACAAGGAAAGGTGATTATCATCGGTGGGGATAATCTCAGCCATGGGACACATCTACAGGAGATCCTCAGTGTAGCTTCCTCAGCCCAGGCATCTCCAGTTTGTCATCATAGAATCCGTACAGTATGGAAGGAGGCCATTCAGCCAAACCAGTCCACACAGACACTCCGAAGAGTAACCCACCCAGACCCATTTCCCTCTGACTAATGCACCTGACACCACGGCTAATTGTGCGTGACCAATTCACCTGACCTGCACATCTTTGGACTATGGGAGGAAACTAGAGCACCCGGAGGAAACCCACGCAGACATGGGGAGAATGTGCAAACTCCGCACAGACAGTCATCCGAGGCTGGAATCGAACCTGGGACTCTGGTGCTGTGAGGCAGCAGTGTTAGCCACTGAGCCACTGTGCCAGGAGAAGAGGGGGGCATTCACTGAAGTTCACAAAATGTTCAGAACAGGTTGTCGCTCTTCAGCTCTTGAAACAGTCTGTGCCCATATGCAGCAAGACTTGGACAACATTCAAGATCGTGCTGTTAAAGTCTGGGTAACACTTATGTAACAGCACTGTACATTTCCGTATTAAAAGGAGGATTCATTCAGCACCTCAATCTGGTTTCACAAAAATGTGGAGAAGCCATTCATCCCATCAAAACTAATAGGCAAGAAGAGGGATATCCCATTCAATCCCTTCTGCCTGTTGTACAGGAAGACAGAGAGTCTGCTTTCTCCCTCATGTCACGTACATGGGATCAGAAAGAACCATTTCACACCCGGTGTTACTTACAAAGGAACAGGAGGAGGTTATTCCGTTTGTCAAGTCACTAATCCAGGAACAGGAAGGTGTCAGAGATGGCTCCAATGTCACAAACAAAAGGATCAGGGACTGAATAGATAGACTGCTCCAAATTGATCCACATGGCTTAATTACTCATGGTACATATATATTACTTTAGCATGGTTTTCTGGCAGTCAGAATGAAGGCAACATTTTTTAGCCATTCTCCAAGTTATCTTCCATCTCCAAGAAGGCAGACCCATAATCTCTGTGGAGGTCACAAACCGTTGGGGAATAGCTAACTGTTTCAGAATGAAGGCATTTTGGCCGCTGACAGGATCGTGTACAAAGTGACATTCAAAGCAGTGTCAAACAGTAACTGTGCATTGAAGTGTTCAGAGTTCATTCAGAGCCTGTAAATCTCTGTCAATCGACATAGGGGCTCTGCAGATTCATGTTAACTGTTGTGAATCAAATATCCAATAAAAAGTATGGAATGGTCACCCTATTCAGCTGTTTGGGACATAATGAGTTTCTGCCCATAACCATCAAGCTTCAACTTCTTATTCTCTCACAGCGCTACAGATTAAACACATAGTTACGGCACTCTCTCCTCATGGTAACATCATGCCAGTGTTTAGTCAGGTCAAACTACTTTGCACTCTCTCAGTGACAAAGAGATCATTGTTTATAAAGCAGACCAAATCTTTACACAATGCACCAAATACTCTCTCAACAAAACACGATCAGTGGGAAAGATATTCCATCTTTTGTACTTCAATAATTTTGCATGAAGAGCCACATATCATTTACTTCCTGCCCCCATATGAATTGTGTCAGTGACTTATGACCAAGGACTTCCAGGTCCATTTCAACAAAAACACTCGCCAACCTCTCTACCATTTAATAAATATAAATGTACATGATGGTATTTGTTGTTCACATCTGAATCATTTTTATACCTTGTGAACAGCTATTGTCCAAACACTGATCCTGCTGCCACCCATCAATCCTTCAGTCCAGAGAAAAACAGTATTCTGCTCGTATCTCCATTACCCAATTCTTAATCCATGTGGTATATATTCCACCCCTACCTACCCATGGACTCTAACATTTCCCATTCTCCTGTATTCAAACATGTCAAGCGTCTTCTAAAAATACAAATACTCCAATCCCATTGCTTCTCAACTGTCGATGTCACAACGGACAATCTCCACAAGCCGGTTTATCAAAGATCATTCCCCTTTCCTGAATCTAGGCTGAATGTACCAAATCATATCATTATTCTCCAAGTATCTAGTTGTCAGTTCTTTATAAAATGTTCCCAAGTTTTTATTTTCTCACAGCTGACATCAAGCTATTTCGTTTTCTGTTTTCCCTTTCCATCCTGTTTTAAATATTTAAGTTCACAATTGTTGTTTTCCAGTCTGCAGCATCCTTTCCAGAATCGAATGAGCTTTGAAGAATAATCAGTGATTCTTTCACTAGCTCTGTTCTCATCTCAATAACTCTGGAATGTAGCTCATCAGATGCAGCAACTTATGAAATTTCAATTCAATTGGATTTTCAAAAACATACTCTTCATTAATTCTGATTTCCTACAGTTTCCCATTTTTACCAGTCACTCTGTTCCCTAATATTCCTGGAAATTAGTTTCTGTACCTTCCTCTGTGGATATGGAACCAATGTATTCCTCTCAGCAGGCAGGTGGTTTCAGTCAGCTAGTGAATACATTGGAGGACTGCACTTAAGAGATTGCAGATATGTTACGCACTGCTGCCTGCAAAGTTCCAGAATCAATCCAGTTTAATTCATCGTGAGAGTCAGCACAGTCCTGTTCTTGTTGTGAGATTACAGGTTATACTAAAGGAGGGGATACAACTCAGTGACCACCTCAATTTTGAGACAAGCTGATTTTACACTTTACACCTGAATGGGTGCAGTTTAGACAAATCTTCCTGGATATCCCAGAGAGGAAAATACAGTGCCTCACTCCTCCATATTAACAGAGCTTCCCCTCTGTGTAGTCTCAGCTCCATTTGTTTACCATGGACCCAGACACACTGTAAATGCAGTATTCTGAGTAGGATCCCCAGACCCTCGGGTCTCCCTGAATGAACCCAGTAGCTGACATCACAACACTAAGAACACCATCCACAAAGCCTCCACTGACTTTCTGGATTGCAGAAGCAAGTCAATTCCCCACACCAATGGTGCATCCATTCAGCGTTGAAAATGCATCGGTCTCCTCAGTTTCTCTTCCTGGCTGAGAAAGCTCTTACATCTCCGCACAGTCGCACAGTATCAGTTCCTCTCTCCAAAGAAGTAGTTGACAATGGAACATTACGTTTCTCTATGTCTCAGTGACTACAAGTATTGCTGATGAAGTTGATCACCACACTCAGAGACGAGAGATAGAGGGAGCATAACTCACGGTAAGCAGGGACATCCCGTAATAAATATGATATTCAGGAATATTTGAAAAGGGGAAATGTTAGAATAACTTCCCACTCTGTTTTCCTTCCAGTCCATCATCAGCAATCTTTTTGCTTGCTTTTCCTTTCTCTCTCTCTCTCTCTTTCTCTCTCTCTCTCTCTCTTGCTGGACATCATCCACTCAATACAAACCTCCTGCTCACCATTGCAACCATCCCTTACATAATAATATTATTTCTCAGTTGCATTCAGTTTTGATAGGTTCACTGAACTCGTAACATTATTTGTGTTTCTTCTGACAGACTGCCACACCTGCTGAGATTCTCTAACATTCTTTCAGACGGTGGAGAATTTTATTTCAGATCGCCAGCATCCACATTTACTTGCTTATTTCACCTTTAATGTTGTTGTTTCCCGGGATGCCAGACATTATTACTCTGATACAGAGTCCCTGTTGTGAAGTAACTGTAGAGACAAGAACAAGTTTGTGGTCAAACTATTTGTAACTGGAAGAGAGGTCAGAAGAGAACGGGAGCCATGAGATCTGTCGTTAACGAAGGGGTAGATGATGGCGAAGTCAGTAACAGAACTCAGGCAGAGTTGGAGACTGCGGAAATTATGTAGGTGGGTGTCGGCAGGTTTGATCACAGAGAGAATAAAACAGTTCACGGTAAAGAGGAGACTCAAGGTTCCGAACAGTCTTATTCCTTCTCAGATGTTTATGAGTAAGTAGTTTGGAAATGCATGAGAAGGAAGTGGCGTTTTTGACTGAAAATTTATGTATTTGTTAAATATAATCAACAAGAATAGCAATAACACTCAGCATCATTTATAGAATTGACAGAGATAGACTTACCAGGAACACCAATAATAGCGAGGATGGGATAGTACCCAGCTTGAATAATCATTACTACAGCTCGTATTCGCAACTCTAACCGTGGCCAATCCTGAGAAAGATAGTAAAGACCCGAGGATAAACTCTTGTCCATTATTGGAAGATTCCAGTCTAACATTCTCAAATTCAAATCCATTGTTGGAACATTCTAATGTTCTCAGATTCTGGTTTCTCTCTCTTTCTCTGTAGCTGCTGATCCCAATCTTGTTGAGGTTGACTCTGCCCCGAATACTATGGCATAGCAAGGTAAAGAAGTCCCTAATTATGGAAGAGGGAAATCCTCCAGTGACCCAGTTCGGTCCAGGAAGACTAATATTAATCACAGTCACTGAACAAGCAGCTCAATTAACACTTTTCACGGCAACTCTGATGTACCACAATAATACTAGCTGGAGGAGTGATAATCATGTCACGAATTATATCGACCTCTCACATCCAGCCCAGAAACGTATAAGCCCAGATGAGATACCGGCTCAGTATGCAGCACTGCTTAGACCAGGCGAGTGCACTGCTCAGCAATCCGTTCAGGATCGATCACTGTTTAGAGCTCACCAGTTCACTACTTATCTGTCCAACAGTGCACTGATCTATAAACTTAGACTAGATAATCTGTTCAGCACAGGGCGCTGTACAGAACACACAAAGGCATTGTTCTATACACACGGACTGGATATCTGTGCAGCATGGGGAGCTGTGCAGTGAATTTTATCTATTAATCTGGAGCAGTTACCTTCCCAGCATACACAGCTGTGTACACCAATCACTGTATTGCTGAGTAACACTGTGTTAGATCACTGCCCAGCGTGGGGAAACTTGCAGTTCATGCTGGAAGTGACAGGATGTGCAGCTCCCCTCCATTTACAGCTCCATACCTCCATCGTCGTATGACAAGGGGGTACTGCAGGTGTGAATATCACTGCCAGAGAGAGATGGTGGGGGCATCAATTTAAATACCAACAAATGGGAAGAGCTTGGTTAAAAGAAAGGGGGAGATTGAGAGAGAATTTCAGAGAAGGATCTGATGGTAGGTTTAAATATTGTGAAATGAAAACATTTCGATCGCGTCTTGCAATATAGGCCACTGTTTCCAGAAATGATGGGTGAGCAGGATATTGGTGAAAGTTAAGATAATGGAGAGTTTTAGATAATCATTTGTCCTGCAGCTTTGTAACTGGAAGTAGGAAAAACAGAGTCTTCGACTCATTGGGCTGATTCTCACAATGACTTCTCTCAGTGCCATTTTCATTGAGTGTGGCAGAAGTAATGTCTGCATGAGGCAGAGCTAGTTTTCTGGCGTTATCTTATCGAACTCACCTCATTAACTACCCATCCCACCCCATGGAGTCCCTGTCATTCAATGCCAGCCCGATTCTCCCACCCATCATGGCTGGAGGTACTCACTATCGCCCGGATGTCCCTGGATATTCCATGATCCTTGGTCTCCTGGTCTCCTGTTCCTTGGATGCTGCCTGACCTGCTGCGCTTTTCCAGCAACAAATTTTCAGCCCCCTCTGTACTAGCCCATCCACCAAGACCTCGGTGTCCCTGTCGACAAGCTGTGCTGTAATTGCCCCTTATCTGCCATGCTCGGGGTAAACTGTGCAGGGCAGCTCCGAACTGAGAAAGCTCAACCGTGTGCCTTTTACATCTTCATATCATCTTCTTTTTGACTCGAGTCAATCATTACTGAGCGTTATTAAGAAGTACCTGCTTAAATATCTCTGCCACCCCCCTCACCTGTGTCTCTTTTCCCTCTCCGCATTTGACCACATATATGACATAATTCTGCATTTGAAATGCCTGGCTCTTTCCAATCATTCAGGGGGAACTTACGTATGTGGCTGAAAACATGATCAATTGAGAGTGACTCCAATCTCCCAGTTTCCCTGGCTCTGTCATTTCTGTTCGATGATGTCTTATTATTTTGGGAAGCTTCCATCATTTCATCATTTTCTGTCAAACGAGAAATCCCCTAAATCTGATGGACTGAGCTTTCAGCTGTGTCTGTCCCAACTCCCTCACTTCTGCCCTCACTGCATCCCCTCCTTCCAAGAACAATGATAGATCTCCCCTTGTCCTCAATTTCTACTGCACTTGAATCCACATTCACAGAATCATCCTCGGCCACTTCCACCACCTCCATCAGTACAGCACCATCAAACACATCTTCCCCTCCTGTCCAATGTCAGTATTTCACAGGGACCATTCCCTCTGTGGCACCCTCCATCATCCCGAACACTTCCCTAGTCCCCCATGGCACCTTACCATGTAAATGCAGAAGTTGCAACATTTGCCCATTCACCTCTTCCCTACTCACTATCCAAGGCCCTAAACACACCTTCCAGATGAAGCAGCATTTCACTTGTACTCTTTCAATCCTGTCTTCTGTCATTGCTGCTCACCATGCAGTCTCCTTGACATTAGTGTGCCAAACAGAAACTGTTTTGAGGAACATCTCCACTCTGTCTGTAGGACTGACCCTGGCCTTCTGATTGCTCCCCATTTCAATAACCTACATTGCTCTCAAGATAATGAGAATTCTTTGAGGTGGTAACGATGGGTTGGACCAGAGAGAGTTACCTATCTGAACTTCCAGAAGGCTGCAGAGTAAGATAAGAACCCGTGGTGTCAGAGGCCATGTAATAGCATGGATAAAAGTTTGGCTCTATGGCAGGATGCAGAGTGAGGATAAAATTGTCCTTCTCAGGATGGCAGCTGGTGACTAGCAGTGTTCCACAAAAGTCAGTGTTACGACCACAATATTTCACTTTATAGGTTAATGATCTGAATGGCGGGACAGAGGGCATTCCGGCTACGTTTGCAGATGAAGCAAAGATAGGTGGAGGGACAGGTAGTATTGAGGAGGCATGGAGCCTGCAGAAAGAATTCGACAGTTTAGGAGAGTGGGAAAGGAGTAGCAGATTGAATGCATTGTGGGAGAGTGTGAGGTCATGCACTTTGGTGTGAAGAATACAGGCATGGAATATTTACTAAATGGGGAAAAAAAATCAGAAATCTGAGTAACAAAGGGACTTGGGATTCCAAGCCCAGGATTCCCGAAGATAAACTTGCAGGTTGAATCAGTAGTTAAGAAGGCAGATACAATGTTGTCATACATCTCGAGAGGAGTAGGATATAATGGTGGGGATTCTGAGGCTTTCTAAGGCTCTGGTCAGACCACATTTCCAGTATTTTATGCCTTATACCCCAGGAAGGATGTATTAGCCTTGGTGTGTGTCAAGAGAATGTTCACCAGAAATGAAAAGTTTAACACATGAGGAACGTTGGAGGAATCTGGGTTTATACTCGATGGAGATTAGAAGGATGAGGGGGGATCCAATTGAAACATACAGAATATTGAATGACCTGGATACAGACAAAACTGGGAGGACGTTTGCACTGGCAGGAGGACACAGGCTTAGAGCAAAGGGAAAACCCATTAGAACGGAGATAAGATGAAACGTCTTTAGCCAGACAGTGGTGTAATTGTGGAATTCCTGACCAAAGAAGGCTGTGGAAACCAGATCATTTGGCACCAACGATGTAGCCAGGAAAGCGACTGAGGATCCGAAAAGTGACTACAGAGAGTTAGTTTGGAAGCCGAAGAGCAGGATGAGTAGAGTAGTGATCTCAGATTTGCTCCCAGTGGCACGAGCTAGTGAGATGAGGAACAGTCAGCGAATGCAGTTTTACACGTGGCTGCGAGGCTGGTGCAGGAGGGAGGGCTTCAGATACCTAGACCATCGGGATACCTTCGGGTAAGGTGGGACCTGCACATGAAGGACGGGTTGCATCTAAACTGGAGGAGCACAAATAGCCTGTTTGGGAGGTTTGCTCGTGTGATTCTGGCGGGTTTAAACGAGTTTTGCAGGGGGTAGGAGTAAGACCACATATCTGAGAGGAGGTTAGTTGCAGACGGGACAGTGGCAGGATATATTGAATCTATCAGGTAGGTTTCTCACGCGATGAAACAAAGGGATCAGTTCAGGTGCGTCTGCTTTAATGCAAAGAATGTCCGAAATAAAAGTGACAAACCTAGAGCATGGATCAGTACTTGGGGCTACGATGTCGTGGCCATAACGGAGACGTAGGTTTCACAGGGGCAGGGATGGTTGCTTGATGTTCCAGAACGTTAAAAATGTTTCGGGGCAGCACGGTGGCACAATGGTTAGCACTGCTGCCTCACAGCTTCAGAGAGCTGGGTTCAATTCCCACCTCAAGGAACTGTCTGTGTGGCGTTTGCAAATTTTCCCCGTCGGGTGCTCTGGTTTCCTCCCATAATCCAAAGATGTGCAGATTTGGTGAATTGGCCATGCTGAATTTCCCGTAGTGTTAGATGAAGGGGTAAATGTAGGGGAATGGTTCTGGGTGGGTGGTCCTACGGAGGGTTGGTGTGGACTTGTTGGGCCGAAGGGCCTGTTTCCACACTGTAAGTAATATAATATACTCTAAAAAAGATCAGGGTCGTTGGTAAATGAGGAGGGGGTGTAGCATTGCTAATCAGAGTTGCGTCACAGTTATAGAAATGAAGGTTGTTGAGGAAGGTTTGTCTACTGAGTCAGTATAGGTGGAAGTTAGGAACAGAAAGGGAACAGTCACCGCATTTGGGGTCTTCTACAGACCACCTAATAGCAGTAGAGAGATTGAAGATCTCATAGGCGGGCAGATTCTGGAAAAATGCAAAAGTAGCAGGGTTATTGTTATGGGTGATTTCAACTTTTCCAATATCGACTGGAACCCCCTCAGTGCAGATGGTGTGGATGAAGCCGTTTTTGTCAGGTGTGTTCAAGACGGTTTCCTTGCTCAGTATGTAGACAGACCGACGAGGGGAGAGGCTATTTTGGATTTGGTGCTCGACAGCGAGCCAGAACAGGTGTCAGAACTCACGGTGGGAGAGCACTTTGGTGAAAGTGATCACAACTGCCTCACATGTAGCATAGTCTGCGAGAGTGAAAGGAGCAGTTTTCGAGGGAAGATATTTAATTGTAGAAAAGGAAATTATGATGCTATCAGACAGGAGTTGGGAAGTGCAGATTGCGAGCAATTGTTCCACAGAACGGGCACAGCAGACATGTGGAGACTGGTTAAGGAGCAGTTGTTGCGAGTGATACTCACATTTGTTCCTCTGAGACAGGTAAGAAAGGGTAAGATTAAGGAACCTTAGATGACGAGAACAGAGGAACGTCTCGACAAAAGGAAGCAGGCAGCTTACGTAAGATGGAGTAACCAAGGATCGAGCACAGCTTCAGAGGATTACAGGCTTGCTAGAAAGGAGCTCAGAAATGGACTTAGCCGAACCATGATAGGGCACGAAAAAGGCTTGGCAAGAAGGATTACGGATAACCCAAAGGCATTTTTCTCAAAGGTGAAGAATAAGAGAATAATCAGGGAGAAGTTAGGGCAGATCAGGGATAATGTAGGGAACTTATGCGTGGAGTCTGAGCAGATAGGGGAAGCCCTAAATGAGTTTTGTGCTTCGATTTTCACCAAGGAAAGGGAACTTGTTGTAAGTGAAAACTTAGGGCAGCTGGGACAGATCAGTCTTGACCAGGTCAAGATTGATGAAGTTGATGTGCTAGCAATTTTGTAAAACATTAAGATGGATACGTCCCCAGGGCCAGACCAGATTTATCCGAGACTGCTCCGAGAAGCAAGAAAAGAGGTTGCTAAGACGCTGGCGAGGATATTTGCCTCCACACTCTCCACAGGAGTCATACTGGAGGATTGAAAGGAGGCGAATGTTGCTCCTTATTTCAAGAAGGGTAATAGGGAAATCCCTAGCAATTAGAGACCAGTCAGTCTTACGTCTGTGGTCAGCAAAGTTTGGACAAAAATCTGAGGGATAGGATTTATGACTATTTAGCAAAGCATTGTGTGATTAAAGGCAGTCAGCATGGCTTTGTAAGGGGCAGGTCATGCCTCACAAATCTTATTGATTTCTTTGAGGAGGTGTCAAGTCAGGTCGACGACGGTCGAGCAGAGGATGTGGTCCATGTGGACTTCAGCAAGGCATTTGGTAGGGTTCTCCATGGAAGGCTCATTCATAAAGCCAGGAAGTATGGGATACAGGGAGATTTAGCTATCTGGATTCAGAATTGGCTGGCTGGCACAACGCAGACAGTGGTTGTCGATGGAAAGTATTCTGCTTGGAGGACAGTGTTGAGTGGGATTCCACAGGGTTGTTTTCTTGGGACTCTGCTCTTTGTAGGTTTTAGAAATGACTGGGATGAGGAGGTTATTGGGTGTATTAGTAAATTTGCTGATGAAACAAATGTTGGAGGTGACGTCGATAGTATAGAGGGCTACTGTATGCTGCAGCGCAACATAGACAGGATTCAGAGCTGGGCTGAGAAATGGCAGATGGAGTTCAGCCTGGATAAATGCGAAGTGATGCATTTTGGAAGGTCAAATTCGATTCCTGAATATAGCATGAAATACAACAATCTTGGCAGTGTGGAGGAACAGAGGGATCTGGGGGCGCAAGTGCATAGATCCCTCAAAGTTGCCACCCAAGTGGATAGTGTGTCAAGAAAGCATATCGTGTTTTGCCTTTTATTAACAGGGGGATCGAGTTTAAGAGCTGCGAAGATTTGCTGCAGCTCTACAAGTCCCTGGTGAGACCACACTTGGAATATTGTGTCCAGTTGTGGTCGCACTACTATAGAAAATATACAGTGGCTTTGGAGAGGGAGCAAAGAAGGTTTACCAGGATGCTACCTGGACTGGAGTGCTCGCCATGTGAAGAAAGGTTGAACAAGCTTGGACCTTTCTCTCTGGAGACAAGGAGGGGAAAGGAGAGCTGATCGAGGTCTACAAAATAATGAGAGGAATTGATAGAGTCAATACCCAGAGACTTTTCCCCAGGGCAGGATTGACTGGTACGAGAAGTCAAAGTTTGAAGATATTAGGAGGAAGGTATAAGGGAGACGCAAGAGGTAGTTTCTTTATGCAGAGAGTTGTGAATGCATGGAATGCATTGCCAGTGGTGGAAGCAGAGTCATTAGGGACATTTAAGCGACTGCTGGACATGCACATGGATATCAGTGAGTTGAGGGGTGCGTAGGTTAAGTTATTATATTTTATATTAGGATTAAATCTCAGGACAACATCGTGGGCCAAAGGGCCTGTTCTGTGCTGTATTTTTCTATGCTCTATGTTCTATTTAGTATATTTAAAACAGAGACAGTTAAGTTCTTGATTGACAAGGGGATCAAAGGTTACTGAGAGGAAGCAGGGAAATGGGCTTGAAAATCTATCAGTCGTGATCGAATGGCAGAGCAGACTTGATGCTCCAAATGGCTTCATTTCTGCTCGTATAGTCTTGTGGCCTTATAATATTTCGGTCCTGGATCGAACGGTGGCTCAGTAGTTTGCACTGCTGCCTCACAGCATCAGGGACTGGGTTCGATTTCCTCTGGGTGCTCCAGTTTCCTGCCACAGTTCAAGGTTTTGCAGGTCAGTTGACCTGGCCATGCTGAATTGCCGATTGTGTTCAGGGATGATGAGGTTAGGTGCAATAGTCAAGGGTTTATGTATTTATGTATAGTATTAGGGTAGAGAATGGGATTGGTTCACATACACTTTGGAGGGTCAGTATAGCCCTTTTTGGTTGAAGGGCCTGTTTCCACACTGTAGGGATTCTAAGAAAATGCAGGCTACTGCAATGTTCCAATGAAGCACAATCCAAGCTCGAGTAACACCTCAGTTTACACTTTTGTGAGTTACAGTCTATAGGAGTTAATATTCAATTCCATAAATTCACAGCCTGAACTCATTATGGCTGTTCTCCATTTTCCGTCCACTCTCACTCCTGGGCTCCCTAAGCTCGTGTCTTGTTTATGTTGCATTCAACAGAGAAAATCAATTTCTAATACTTAAACATTAATTTACACCCACGATATCTCTGTGTCTCTTTCACCAAAATTTAAAGCCCATTTGTCTTTCACACTGAGCCTCCAAACACTCTTTCTCACCTCTGCCAAGATTCTAAAACGCTCACTTTCCAATCCTTTACACGTCTGAAGAAGATTTACACCGGACATGAAACATTAACATTGTTTCTCTATCTCTGCAGATGTTGCCAGACCCACTGAGTTCCTTCAAAAATGAAAAGTTACAGAACACATTTTCAATATACCAAAGATCATTGGATACATGAAATCTGAAACATAAACAAAAATTATTGGACTTACTGGGTGCTATGAGGAACAGTTACAGAACCCGAAAGATTAACTCTGCTTTCACTCCACAGATGCTGTCAGACTTGTCAGTGTCTTCAGTAATTTCTGTTTTCAAACAAGTTTCAAACATGTGCGTCAAAGCTGCTCACACGCCCTGTCCAACATGGAGGGCCATACACCAGGAAGTGAATGATAATGCAAAGTATACAAATTCATTTGCTCTGAAACTACATAAGGCTGTCATCACCGACACTACAGAGTTCTTAATCATGATCATGGAGAGAAACAGAGAGAAACACATTCGCTTTAAACAGAAGATGGCATTACTGGAGGGAAAAAGATTAAGGTGAAAACGTTAAATGCTTTTGAGAAATGCGACAAATTGTAGGCATGGCATCATGAAGATACCCTAACAGGATAAGAATTTCAAAAAGGAAACATTCCCACATCAGAAACCGGGATAGGGCACTGCGTACAGAGGAGAAGGGTGACCGGTTCCCCGTGTGAATTGAGGACAGGCAGCAGAATTGTATTGCAGATATTGCAGCTAAAACTGGGCATTCATGTGATGTTGCAAATCATAGCAGCTCCAGTAGCAGCAGCAGCATCAGAGTTATATTCAACCACAATATAATCTCTCAATCTACCATGAACATGAAGCCGATCTCCGGTTCAGTGATGAGTGTGGGTAAACATGCCACGGTCAGAACCATGTGTACCTAAACCTGATAACAACCCATTCAAGCTACTGTCCTTACTACTTACATTAACAAACAGCAGAACTAACATCTGATAGAGAAGGCGCCATGACGCCAAGACTGTGACCACTTCTTTTAAAACCAGCTATGAATTACTGCTGACCTGCCTACTCTTAGTTTTACCTGTTAGAAAAATCCTTGTTCCTTTTGTTAGAGACGGTTCAATAACTTCCCTCCTATTACCATTTTGTTTACATCATTGATATACTTACTGTGCCTTCCCCTGTGAGGAATGATGTAAAACATGGGTGTAAATTATCTGTCTAGTCCCTGTAGCCAATTCTTCAGTCACACCCTCCAATTATCCTCAGTATACTTTCCTGACTTAATGTCTACCTAAGGTCACACATCATCTTGAACTTTTTTTATATACTCAGAAAAGTTCATGCTGCTTGTTTTTATATTTCTTGCCAATTTACTACATCATGTCTTTTCTTTCTTTTACCTAGCTTTCTCGGTTCATACAGACATGTCGCGCACAAACAGACCCTTTGGTCCAACTTATCCACGCTGAACTGGTTTTCCAAACTAAACTAGCCCCATCTGATTGCATTTTGTCCATGTCTCTAAACCTTTCCCAATTACATGTTTGTCCTAATGAGTTTTAAATGTTGTAGTTATACTTGCATCTCCCACTCTTCCTCTGACAGCTCATTCCATGTACACGCATCACCCACTGTGTGAAAACATTGAACCTTCGTCCATTTCAAGTCTTCCATTTTTCAACTTAAACCTGTGCCTTCTATGGTTGAACTCCCCTATCCCGTGGAAAATACCTTGGTTGGTCACTCTATTCATACCTCTCATGATTTTATAAACTTCAACAATATCATCCCTCAACATCCTACACGCTATCTGACAGTAACCTGACGAACAAGCATTTAAAGATAAGCACTGCAAATTTGAAACAGTATTCAAATGACATATAAATAACTCTCAGCCCAAGCTTCGTACTGTGATTTGTTTTTCTCCATGTTACTGTACTAAGGCAGCAGGAAACTCTTACGAGTACCAATAAGAGGTCAAACACCTGGATTGATTTGTCCAAATGGCGGATAATCTCTACAGTGGAAGCACATCTCTGGCCTGAACCATATAAGAAGGGTAATTCTTGTACCACACGGTCAGCGTGCCTTTAGCAGAGTGAAATGAAGGCTGAGTATACTTTTTGAAATTTGGATCACAGTGCAAAGGGGAAGAGGTGTTTTCAATAAGGTTTACTCCAAGAAGGAAACTTTCTGGAGTGAGATGTGAGTGGGAGGTGTAAACCAGCATGAATGGAGAGGCCAAGCCACACTGAGACCAGAGGAAAAGTGGCAGCACAAAATGCAGCTTTATGCTACTGTAGAGTAGGTAGGCTTGATCAAAGAGTTTCAGTGAAGTGGGTAGGGACCATAATGTGAGAAATTTTACTCTGTAATTGGAGAGGGAGAACCTGGAATCAGGAAGGGGAGACGAGCAGGGAAGAGAATGGAGCAGCAATGGCAGAGTGTTCTGAGGTAATTCAGGAAGCACAGCTGAAATTCGTGCCTAACATCTGCTTATGGTCCCCTAAATAAACATTATAAATGTGGCCCTCCACTAATGCTCATCAATAGTATCCTTGAGAGCTTTTGTCAACCATGGGTGGTTCACCTTCTTATCGAGTTCTTCGTTTTGAACAGAAACAATAATTACTGAGCGGTTTGGGATATCTGCTTGAATGTCTACTCTCGTATACTCACTGGCCTTCCTCTGGGTCTATATTCACATTCCGCTTCAGACCAGATGTGAAGCAGACATCCTCAAATTAGATGCCTGGTTCTTTTCAATCATTCAGGGGGAGCTTCTGCATGTGGCTGAACACATGATCAGCGGAGGCTGACTCCATTCTCCCAGTTTCTCCATCTCTGTTATGTCTGTTTGATGATGCCATATTGCAGTGAGCTGCGTCTGACGTGACCTCTTTTTCCTTCAAACCATAAATCCCCTAACTCTGGTGGACAGGGCCTTCAGCTGTGACTGTCCCATCTCCCAAGGTGTTGCTCTCACTCCACCCCTCCTTCCCAGAACAATGATAGATCTCCCCTTGTCGGCACTTTCTCCTGCACAAGAATCCACATTCACATAATCATTTTATGCCATTTCCACCATCTCCAGCAGGGCAGTACCATCAAACACATCTTCCCCTCCCGTCCAATGTCAGTATTTCACAGGGACCATTCCCTCTGTGTCACCCTCCATTACCCCGAACAATTCCCCACTCCCCCTTGCACCATCCCATGTGATTGCAGAAGCTATAACACTTGCTCATTCATCTCTTCCCTCCGCACCGTCCAAGGCCCCAAACATACCTTCCATGTGAAGCAGCATTTACCTTGTAAACTTTCAATCTGGTTTCCTATCATTGCTGCTCACAATGCAGTCTCTCTATATTGGCGAGACCAAACAGAGATTGCTTTGAGGAACACTCCCACTCTGTTTGTAAAATTAACCCTGACCTTCTCATTGCTTCCCATTTCAAATGACCTACCTTGCTCTCATGCCAGCCTTTCGGACCTGCTGAAATGTTCCAAGAAAGCACAACCCAAGCTCGAGTAACAACGCACTTTACACTTTCGTACGTTACATCCTGTAGGAGTTAATGTACAATTTCATAACTTCACAGTCTGACCCCAATATAACTGTTCTCCCGTTTCCGTACATTCTCCCTCCTGGCTTCCCTATGACCTTGTGTGGTTGTATCTTCTTTATCTTTCACTCAATATAAAGAACTCCTTTTCCCCCATTCACAGCTTAATTTAAAACTATTTCACATGATTTTGTCGATTACCACTACTAAAAGCAAGTTTATCTTTTGCCACACCCTCTTTTACCCGTCAACCCACTCTCCATATCTGTCAAGGGATTCTCAAGCTCATTTTCCAATCCTTTCCAGTTATGAACAAGTGTCATACTGGACTTGAAACGCTAACTCCGTTTCTCTGTCTCTGCAGATGATGCCAGACCTGTTGAGATTCTCTAGAAATGAATATGCTCAGAACAAGTTTTCAATTAAACAAATAACTATGGATACTGGAAATGAAAATGCAAAAATTGCTCGAAAAAATGGAGAAGGGTAACTGGCCATGAAAGATTAACTCTGTTTTCACTCCACAAGATGCTGCCAGACCTGCCGAGTTTCGTCTGCAATTTCTGTTTTTGAACAAGTTCCATAGATATGTGCTAAAGCTGCTCAAACGCCCTGACTATCACGGAACGCCGTGCACTGGGAAGTGACCGATAATGCAAGGTGCACAAATTCTTTGATCTGAAACTGCATAAGGCTGACATCACTGACACTGCAGATCTCTTAATCTTGGTCAGGAGAGAAACAGAGTGGAACACATTCACATCAAATACAGAAGATGACAAGATTCAGATGCATATGTTCAGTGGTTTAAGTAAAGTAGCAAATTGGAGGTGTAACACTAGGGAGAGACCCTCAGCAGAATGAGAATAGGAAAATTGAAGTGTTACCACATCAGACACCAGGCTAAGACACTGAGTACAAGACTGATGGGTGAATGGGTCTTGGTGTGAACTGGGAGATAGTCAGTAGAATTGAATTCAACATATTGGAGCTCAAACTGGGCATTCATGTGGTGCGGTAGAATCACAGCAGCAGCAGAATTGTATTCAACTACACTCTGTAACATTTTCCCCAGGATAATCCCTCAGCCTGCCATTACCATCAAGCTGATTTTTGGTTCAGTGATGACTGTGAGTGAACATAATAGGGTCGGAACCATGTGCATCTAAACCTGATGATAATCCATTAAAGCTACCGCACTTGACTGGTTACATTCGAAACAGCAGGACTAACATCTGATACAGAGGACGAAATGATCAGATCGAAGTTCTGCAGTGCTGCCACATCCAGACATAAATGTTGATGGACCATTAAACAACTCACTGGAGGAGAGGACTCCATAAATATCGCCATCCTCAATAACGGGACAGCCCTGTACATCTGTGTAAAAGAAATGGTTGTATTATCTGCACCGTCCTCAGCCAGAAGTGTTGAGTTGATGATCCACCTCACCCTCGCCATGCTGCCTGCAGAATCACAGATGCCAGTCTTTAAGCAACTGATTTGTTGTATGTGACATGAAGAAACAGCTGAACGCAGTAAATAAGACAAAGGCAATGGGCCCTGACACCATCCCGACAATAGGAGTGACGACTTGTGCTGCACAACAAGTTGAGTCCCTGGGGAAGCGGTTTTATTCCAGCTCCAACACTGTCATCTCCCTGGCAATGTGGAAAATTACTCAGCTATGTCCAATCCCATAACAAGGGAACAACTACAGTCTGACCATTTAACACGCCCTGAGTCCCATCACAATAGTCACATTGGTGGGAGTTCTTTTTGACAGAGCTGTCAAGCAGCACAGAAATAACTAGCACAGTGTGGTTTCAGATAGGTCCCCATGTGGAGATGGTGCTGTTGTGGAAAAGTCACTGGATTACTAATCCAGACCAGGCTAATGCTCTCACAGCCGGTGGAAGTTATAATTAGTAAAATATCGAGACGTAAAACTTGGAGTCAGTAACAGTGACCTTGAAGCCAATGTCGCTTGTAAATACCAATTTCCTTCCTCAATGAACTTTCAGGAATTGAATCTCGGGTGCTTTCCTGGTCTGACCTAAACGTGACTCCAGACACACAGAGATGTGATAAACTCTTCAATCGTCTCAGAAACAGCCAAGCAAGACTCTCTATTGTATCAAACTGTTCCAGGGTCTTAAAGGATTAAACAGTACAGATCACCCGACACCAGCCTCAGTATTGGAACGGGAAAGACTATTCTGTTGACCCTGCAGAGACCTCCTTCCTAACATCTGAGAGGTGGTGGCAATATTTACAGCGCTTTCCCACAGACTGCACAGAAACATCGGGAAAGGAGTAGGTCATTCAACACATTGAACATCCTCCGTTCTAGTTCATGGTGAAAATCTCCTCAATTCAGTTTTCCCCACACAGTGTTCATATCCTTTAGTATGCTTAAACATTGAAACGTATAAAATGGGAACTACTGCATTCGCTTTCGTCCATCAATTTTGATCCTCCATTCAATATACAGGCAGTCATCCAATAAAGGTGTGTTTATTAAACGCAATTTCGCTGCAACACAATTAGTGAATTGTGCCCCTTTCTTTATAAAGCGAGCTCCCATTCACTGTTATGGGACTCCGTCTCTGGCACCAGCTGAACAACAAATCCCAGCCTCAGGATCCCTCTGTCTGCCAAATGTGCCCTCAGTTTGTTCAGCTAAAGCAGGAATGTAATCCGCTCTACAAGCCTTGAAACTGAATGTGGGATTTGTAGTCTACATTTAGAAGGAACTTAATTTCAAACCGGGAGGGGAATGGCTTGGAGAGAACTGGAATTCCGCATCGGCATCACGTGGTCAGTCAGCTCGCACGCTTTCTGGTGAAGATCTTTGTGAAAGGTACAGTGCTGTAGTCAGTGACTGTAGTGTCAAAGTGTGACATTCACTGTACTAATTCATTACAATATACGGTTGAAAGATTTATGTAGCCTGTGCTATTGTTTGCAGGCAAAGGGAGAATGTGCAAACTCCACACAAACAGTGACCAGAGGCTGAAACTGAACCCAGATCTCTGGTGCTGGGAGGCAGCAGTACTAACCACTGAGCTACCCACTGTGGGCAACGCAACTTGCCTGCACAACTCAACACTCGAAATGTGGCATAACAGGAGGGAGATTCCATAAGTCCACAAACTTGTCATTGAGCAAGAGGATGAGGACATTTAGATCTTGAGCGGCTTCGTCAGGAACAGGCGCAGGACATGCAAGCCATCGAAACTATAGTGCAGGAACATCAGGAGGACATTCAGTCCATCGTGTGTGTAAAGCAGGAACAGAATGTGTCCAATCAGCCAACCATTCTTCTTACACAGCAATTGGAGCAGATCTTTTACAGACTCGTGCCTATTTCACAGGAATTGAAACGGACTGTCGAGGTTATGATAAGGGAAGATCTTAGAATAACCAACTTCACTAGGGAATGGAAAGGTATGAGCAAAGGATTGGGACTGAAGACAAATTGTTCGAATCTGTTATTAAGGAATTAACAACAGGAGACTTTGAAAGTCAAACCACAATCCGTCAAAGTCGACATTATTTTATTAAGGATAAATCATGTTTGAATGATTTGCCTAACTCTTTTTTATTAAAAAGTGTGACAAACAAGTTGAATAACGGGGATCTGAAAGACGTATTAAATCTGGACTTCAAAAAGGCAATGTATAACATGCTTGACAAAAGATTAATATGCAAGTCAAGAGCACATGGGGTTCGGACAATTTATGTGCTTGGAGAGAAAATTGGCTAACCAATAAAAAACATGATGTGGAGGTGCTAACTTTGGACTGGCTTGAGTAAGGTCAATAATCACATGGCACCAGATTGTAGTCTGACGGGTTTATTTGAAAACACAAGCTTTCATTGTTCTGCTCCTTCCTCAGGTGATAGAGGGAGAAGACCTTAGGCACAAAACTTATAAGGAAAAGCTGAAAGGCTTGTACAATACATGTACATGAATTGAACGCATCTAAGATGGCTGCTAAATCTTAAATCGGTTAGAATGGAGATGCAGGTTTTGATTGATGAATATGCAAATTCCAGAGTTCCTTTCAAGTCCTGCCTGGAGATACCTTCAGGTATAATCAATGTAAAGGAGGTGACCCCTCCAGTCAGATAACGCATTTCAGGTATGCGGTCTTGTTTGGAGTCTGCATGTGTCTTCACCTGGAATCAGACTGTGTTTATTTCCAAAGTAGGAGTACATAAAATATCGCATTGACTGACTGTCTACAAATTGTGTATTTTTTGAGAAAAGATAAAATCTGGAAATAAAAACCAGCAAATGAAAATTCTACTTACAGATTAGATGTGTGTGTATGTCTATGTGTCTGTGTGTTTGGTTGCACGTGCGTGTGTGTGTTTGAAAACAAGGTGGAGTGTCTATGGGAGGGAGAGAGAGAGAGAGCGTGTGTTTGTGAGAGTTTGAGGGGGAATATGTCTGTCTTTGGGAGGGAGAGAGAGAGTATGCATAGGTGTGAGAGAGAGGGGAGAGTGTGTGTGTGCATGTGAGGGAGGAGGGAGTGTGTTTGTGTGCGGGCAGGAGAGGGTGAATTTGCATGGTTGTATTTAAAGGGCAGAGGGAAAGGATGTACGTCTCCTCGTTAAAACACAGTCAGATGTAGCAGATCCCTTTCCCTACGCACACTCTGTGGTTTCAGAGCTTCCCCTCTCTGCAGTCTCTGCTCCATTTGCTTTCATGTTGCAGACCCAACTGCTGTAACTACAGTCCTCATGCTCCATCCAGAGTTGGGTCACCAAATCCTCAGGTCTCCCTGAATGTCTGAGGCAGCTCACAGCACAACCTCCAGCAAACCATCCCCAGCCCCTCCACTAAGCTTTCCATAACAGGAGTCAGTCAGAAGCCCCTCAGCTCCAAGTTAGAGACCAGGTCCTTGATAATAATACTCGAGGGGTTTCCTCATGTTATGAACCGCACAATCATCTGAGAAGGACAAACACAGGCTTTCAGTGGTCAGGCACAGACCAAGTTTCAAAGACATGTCTCAAAGCTGCTGGGACTCCCTTTCCAACTTGGAGCAACAGCACGTCACATAACATTTCATTGTTTCTGAGCTTCAGAATGCCAGCACTCGATACACTCGGAAGCCAAAAAGCAACACCAGGGAAAGGTACAGAAAATTAAACAATTAATTAACTGATAACATGTTGTGAAAATATGGATAAGGAGACAGGGGAAGAGAAGTAACTGGAGAAGTGAGACAATGGTGGGTCCAATCACAAGAATTAGAGCATTCAATAAAAATATTGCCAGATCAGTTGAAATGGTTAGTTACATCAAGTTGTGAATCTGCCTCACAGAACCATCCCAGACACCATAAACTGGGACAAGGGACCAGCCAGAACGGAGAGCTAAGCACGCTATGCTGGTGGAGTACTCTATAAACGGGACTACCTGCCCAGCATGGGGACAATTGCAAACCTTTGCCAGTATATTGCTACTATGCTTGCACTACAGAAATGTCTTGAATGGGAAGATTTGTAACCCATGCAGTGAGTGACAGTAATTGGGCTCCCACAAATGTATGGCTCTGTATTTCCACTGCCGAAATATAAGGCAAGACATTGTGTGTGTGTGTATATGTTGGTGGCAGTAGATATGAAAAATAGTATTTGAGAGAGAATAAACATAGAGGAAATCAGTTTAAATGTGAACACTGACAGGGCTTTGTGTCATTAACCGAGGGAGACTGAGGACCGTGTCAGAGACAGAGGTGACGATGTGCTTGTGAATATTAAAGTAAAGGCATTGCCAGACCCAACAACAATATAAAGCAATCCGTACAGGAATGATGGGATTTTGGTCTGCGTTTAGATACAAGCCATGCAATACCGACTCAGATTTGGTTAAGCAGCAGCAGATTATTGGCTTTATTAAGACTGTGTTTCATAGCTGAAGTTTCAAAGAGCAGATAGGATGAACCAGTGAAGTATATTCTGCAGATGACAATAGTTAAAGTTAGGAATGGCCAGGATATGGTGTCAGTAATCAGCTTGTGGCCAAAGTGATCACCATAGTTGTGACTCGTTTGTTTCATCCTCAGTTATTGGCCAGGGATGACATGGAGTCAGAGGAAGGGAATGGAGTTTGCATCCAGAACAGAAGACAGTGACCTCCAAACTTTCAATATTTAAATAGCAAGGGCAGTGATGCAATGTATCCTGGTTCATACCTGAAATTGAGTAGATCTACCAACAAGGCTCAGTGCCAGAACTAAAGAAGGAGAGAAAGAATGAACAGGTTCACTGTTGTTTGTTGTGGTTTGGAGCATGAATACTTACAGAGTAGAGTAAATGAAAAGAACAGTAATATAGTCGCACATGGTTAATTCAAATAATAAATCGACAACGAAACTTACCAGGGACACCAACAATAACCAGGATAGGATAATAAAAACATTGAATAATGTAAAGTACATATTTGATCCGCGATGACAACGGCCACCAATGATATGTAGAAAGAATCCAAACATAATAGGATAAACCCCTGTCCATTGTTGGAACTGTCCAGTCGAACGTTCTCAGATTCTGATTCATTGTTGTAACATTCCAGTATAACGTTCTCAGATTCTGATCCACTGTTGGAACTGTCCAGTCGAATGTTCTCAGATTCTGATCCATTGTTGTAACATTCCAGTATAACGTTCTCAGATTCTGATCCACAGTTGGAGCTTTCCAGTCTAATGTTCTCAGTTTCTGATCTCTCCCTCTCTCTGGAGCAGCTGATCCCTGTTAGTGCTATCGGTGATGCTCCCGCCCATACCATGGAATAGCATATTGAATGGAGCCCTTTTATCATTGAAAGATGGAAACCCTCCACTGGGATAATTAGAATCCATGGAGGCTGACATTAGTCACAGTCACCAAACAAACAGCTTCAGTTAACCAGTTCCTTACATCATTTTACATAACACAATTAAAGGGAACATTTACTCGGTTTGGATGGAATGGATGAGGGTTGCTGAGGGATAGACCATAAATCTTTCAATCTTTTTAATCTATCTTTCAACTGTTCGAGACTGGGGCACAGAGACAGGAGACAGTCACTCAATTGTTCGAGACTGGGACACAGGGGCAGGAGGTAGACACCCAACTGCTCGATAGTGGAACACAGGAACAGGAGGCAGTCACTCAATTGTTCGAGACTGGGATACAGGGAAATCTGGAGGTTAGTGAGGCCCCACCAGTGTGGGACACTGGGAGAAAAGGAAAATTGGCTTGTTACTTACAGAAATATCTGAATAAGTTGCATGAGCGAGCCATTCAATCCTGCTCCCACATTCTTCAAAACCATGGCTAATATGATTGTAATTACCTCATTCCATTTTACAGAGATTCCCTTCTCTGCAGCCTCTGCTCCATTTGTTGGTCACGTTGCAGATCCAGATGCTGTAACTACAGTCATCATGTTTCATCCAGAGTTGGGTCACCAAAGCCTCTGGTCTTCCTGAATTTCCACAGCAGCTTAAAACACAGCATCCAGGGAACCATCCCCAGCACTCCCACGTACGTAGAAAAACTAGAGTTAAGTCAAATGTCAGTCAAATGCAAGTGAGAAGTCTGGTCTGAATCACTAACATGTTACTGAGCACATGAGCAGCAGAGAATGATTAACACAGGCGTTCAATGAATAGGCACAGAGCAAGTTACAAAGGTGTGCCTCAAAACTGCTAAAACCCCACTCTCCAACATGGAGCACAGGGCAGGACACTGGGAAGTCAAAGAAAACTCAAGCAATGCTTTTTGAACATTGTTTCTAAGCTTCTTAGTGTTGGAAGCTGATGCGCTTGGGTGAGCAACATTCAAGGGCAGGAAAAGATATAGGACAGTTATTCACATTGAAACTTGACAATTAAACTGGATGGCGGGGAAGCAGTTTAAATACCAACAAATGGGAGGGATTTGGGAAATAGACAGAGGGAGAGAGACTCTGAGTCAGTGTTATGGAAGGATGTGTTTGCAGGTTTCAGAATGCTGAAATGAAGACATTTCGAACATATCGAGCAACATAGGTTAGTATTTCCGGGAATGATGAATTAATACGATATTGGTGCAAGGTCAGATAGAGTCAGAGTCATGGAGATGTACAGCACAGAATAAGACGCTTCAGTCTAACTCGTCCATGCTGATGGGATATCCCAAATTAAATAAGTAACATTTGCCAGCATTTGGCCAATATCGATGTAAACCCTTCCTCTTCATGTACCCATCCAAATGTCTTTTAGACATTGTAATTGTAAAAGCCTCCACCACCTTTTCTAGCAGCTCATTCCACACATGCACCAGCCTCTGTGGGAAAAAGTTGATCCTTAGGTCATTTTAACATATTTTCCCTCTCATCGGATATCCATGCCCTCCAGCTCTGGGGAGAAAGACCTTGGCTATACACCCTATGCATGCTCCTCACGATGCAAGAATAAAGAACCCAACCTACTCGTACGCTCCCTATAGCTCCAATCCTGGCAAAATCCTTGTAAATCCTTACTGACTCCCTTCAAGTTTCACAATATATTTCCAAAAGGAAGGAGACAAGAATTGAATGCTGTACTCCAAAAGTGGCCAAGGTAATATGCTGTACAGCAGCAACACGACCACCCAATCCATATAGTCAAATCACTGGCCAATAAAGGCACGTATACCAAATGCCTTCTTCACAATCCTGTCTTCCTGTGACTCTACTTTCAAGAAACTATGAAGCTGCATTCCAAGGTCTCTTTGTTCACCAACACTCCCCAGGACCTTACCAGTAAGTGTATATGTCCTGACCTGATTCACATTTCCAAAATGCAGCACCTCCCATTTATCTAGATCACAAACCATCTGCCAATTCTCAGCCCATCTGTCTATCTGATCAAGATTCCATTGTACTCTGAGATAAACCTTCTTTGCTGTCCAACTACACCATCAATTTTAGTTTCATCTGCAAACTTAGCAACTATTGCTGCAATGTTCACATCCAAATGATTTCTGTGAATAGTGAAAAGCAGTGGAGCCAGCACAAATCCTTGTAGCACACCAATTATCACAACCCCCGCTGTTTGAAAATCAGTCCTTCACCACCACCCTCTGTCTCCTGACTTCGGGTTACTTCTGTATCCACATGGCTAGTTCTCCCTGTATTCCATATGAACTAAACTTGTTAACCAATCTACCATGTAGAACATTGCGAAATGCCTTACTAAGTCACTTCTTCAAAAATGCTCAGTCCATTTAGTGAGACACAACTTTCCATGCTTCGAGCCATGTTGCCTATCACTTATCAGTCCTTGCTTTTCAAAATCCATGAAAACATTGTGTCTCATAATCCTTACCAACAGCTTGCCCTCCAATGAAGTCAGGCTCACTAGCTTTTCCTTACCGTCCTTCTTAAATGTTGTCAGTAATCACACCAAGTTCGCAAGCCTCCTATCTTCCAGTACCTTATCTGTGACAATTGATGATACAAATATCTCAGCAATCGGCCCAGCAATCACTTCACTCGCTTCCCACAGAGTTCAAGGGTACATCTGATCAGGTTCTGCAGATTTTCCCACCTTTACTGGCTTTACGAACTCCAGCATCTCCTTCTCTGCAATACAGGCACTTTTCAAGATGTCACGGTTTATTTCCAAAGTTCTTTCGCTTCCATATCCTTCCACACAGACAATACTGACCCACGATGCTTGTTTAGTATCGCCTCCATCTCCTGCGGTTTTGCACAACGGCAACCTTGCTGATCTTTAAGTAGCCCAAAGCTCTCCTGAGTTACTCTTTTATGTTTAATGTACGTGTAGAGTCCCTTTGGATTCTCCCTCACCCTATTTGCCAGAACTATCTCATGTCCGCTTTATGGCCTCCGGATTTCCCTCTTATGTATACTCCTACTGGCTTTAGACCCTTCTCGACAGTCACTTTAAATCTGGAATTAAGAGCCAAATGACGATGATGAATCCATTTTCGATTTTTGGAAAAGCCCATCAGGTTCGGCGATGGCCTTGAAGGAAGCAAACTGCCATCGTTACCTGGCATGGGTTACATGTGACTCCACACCGACAACCATGTGTGTGACTCGTAACTGCTCTCTAGGCAATTAATGTTGGCTAATGAATGCAGGCTCAACCAGTGATACCCTCATCCCGTGAATGAGTACTGAAAAAAACCTTGACTCCTGCTCTCTCTACCTGACATATGCTTCCCTCTTATCCGTGACCAGAAACTCAATTTCTCCAGTCCTCCACCATTCCTTACACCGATCAGCCTTACCCTCCACCCTAACAGGGACAGACTGTCTCTGTGATTTTGACATCTCCTTTTTGAATGCTTCCCTCTTCTCAGCTGGCCCTGTAAATGCGAATATCTGTTCCAATCAAGTTTGGAAGTTCTTGCTAATATCATCAAAATTGGCCTTGCTCCAAGTTAGAGCGTTAACTTTTAGACCCAGTTCATCCTTTTCCATCTCTATTTTACAACTAATAGAATTATGATTATGTGTCTCAAAGTGCTTCCCCACTGATACCTCAGTCTCCTGCCCTGCCATTTTCCCAAGGGGAAGGTGACGTTGAGCACCTTCTCTGTGATGGAGAGCATTGGTCATGCAGCTTCAGCATTGTAACTAGGACTAGGCTCAACAGTGTCTTCGTCTCATTGGGCAGAATCGAACCATAATTTATCTCAGTGCCATTTTCATTGAGTATGACAGAGGGATTGTCTCCACAAGGTCGAGCTAGTTTCCTGGTGCTACCTTATCATTGATTACCTACCCCACCCCATGGGGTCCCTCTCATTCAATGCCGGCCCTATTCTCCCACCCATCACGGCTGGAGGTATTCATCATCGCACTGATGCCCCGGATATTATGTTATCCCTGGCATTATTGCCATCTTAAAAGGCCAGTTGGCACACAGTTGTGCTTTTTTGATTTCGGAGCTGGTTTGTACAGTTTACACCGAGTATGGTAGATAAATGGGGCAATTACATCACGGTTTGTTGTCATGGGCACGGAGGTCCTGGTGGATGGGCTATTATAGAGGGTGACCATTCTCTTCCTAGAGGGAGTCATACTATCAGACCCACCTGGCATGTTCTGAGCTTACCAAACAGCTCAGAGCAGTATCTGCGGTCTGAAGAAATGTCCAGCAATACAGGACAAGCATCAATAACCTTCCCCGCTCTGTCGGCATAAGGGTCACCGTATTCTCTCTGCTCCCTCACACCCACTGTATATTTGTTATAGTACCTACCCCGAACAACGTTCATGCTCCACTGTTCTCACTACTGCTTGCAGCACCTTCCTTCTATCTCTCTCTCTCCCCATTATCCCCGCCGCTCCCACCCCCGCCCCCCCCACACACACACTAATAACATTACATGGATACACCACTGTGGACTGACTCCCTCCAGAGACCTCACCATATCTCTTCCCACCTACACCAGCACGAACAGCAGTGCCACCCACTCCCACCCTCACTCCCTCCCTCCCTTTCTCCCATTCCAGGAGAAACAGCCTGGAATAGGACAGAAATGACCAAACCGTGAGGTGGAATGCCCGATATCCGACCCTCACACCCATCCCCTGTCATGTTGGGAGGACCCTGGTACGAGGCGGAGAGGACTGGGACGGCTCGTGTGGAGATTCTGAACTATCCACGTCCGAACGATTGAGTAAGGAGCAAAGTTCAGTGAAGGGCAGTTCTCACTTTCAACCCACTGGCAGTTCCGTTTCCCCCTGACACAACTGCGAAGCCGTGGACCTGATGCCATTTCCCTTTTGTGTCGAGCTGGTACAAATTGAATCGCCATAGTCTCAGTGGGCAGGAGGGCGGGCTCACATCGCACCGTCTCCATCACATCCCAGGAAGGGAGCACGGAGGCTCCCTCCTTTACCTCCTCCTGTAAGCAACTCAGATGCTGAAACTAACCTGTGAGATTTACTGCTATCCCCACTTGTCCTGACATCTTCAATAATCTGTTCTCATATACACCCTGGGCCCTCTGTTCCTGCACTTCCTTTATAACGGTACAACCTGTTTTATATTGTCTTTCAATGTCCTTCCTACTAAAGAGCATCACCTCACACTGCGCTGCATTGATCGTCATCTGCCATACACCTGAACACTACACCAACATATAACTTTCCTGTTGGAGTTCCACACCGACCTCAACAAACTTAACAATTCTTTCAGGCTTGGCATCTGCAAATATTGAAATTGTCCTACAGTCACACTCCACCCAAAAATACTGACACACACCAGGCAGAGCGAGTGAAATATTGACACACTCTCCATGTCTGCATTACTGTCAATGTATAGTGAGTGCCTCTATGTGTCTGTATTCTTGTGTGTATCTGTGAGGGGCGGGTCTGGCACTCTCTGTGCTGGTTAAAGTGATGTAATATCCCCTGATATGGGTTCTGAGTAAGGATCACTCGATCCAAAACGTCAACTTTCATTTTTGTCCAAAGCTGTTTCCAGAGCTGCGGAGATTTCAGTTGTTGTCAATCTCGGTTGTTCCCCCATCCCGATCCCCCACCCCACTGTAATCGTGATGCTGAAGTGTGTACACGATCAGGGATTCAGTCGGGGAGGGAGAGAGGGAGGGCAGCAGCCCATAGCACAATCCAACCTGAATTTTGATTGCACCAAGCACACACACACGCATACACGCGCGGGTGAACATACACACACACATGCACATGCACACACTAGGTTGGTTTGGAGAGGATTGTCATTGTACTTAGGCCCGCAGAGTGGAACGTGTTCGTGTGGAGAAATATCTGCGCTCCTTCTGCAATGTAGAAATGGTTTGTCACTGGGTTTTATTTTCAACACACAGTGTAAACATTAAAGTATATTTCCATTGCGATTATATCCAAGCAATTCCGAGTGAGCCACTTTCCAAGGCGAAGAGATTAATTTTAGTGCACTTCCAGTAACTTGGAATTTTTAATGTTTTACTCTTACAAGTAACCTTACATGTAAGAAAGTATTGAAAAGACCCAAGCCAGACCACCAGAGTGTGGGATTGTATCACTTTAAAGAAAAGAGGGAAAGGGAGAGGAAGGGAGACCGGTTTTGACCCCGTTTCAGTGATTCACACCAAAAATAAAAAGAGATCCACACACTAATGAAGGAACACATGTAACAAGCACAGAGAGAGAGACATGCACACAGAGGTTAACAGAGACATATATATAGACACACAGGAATAGACAAACATGAACAGAAATATGCAGATCCATACTTGGACATACAAACACACATAGAATCATCGAGTTTTACAGGGTATTTGCAAACAGGCCTATCGGCCCATACAGTCCATGCTGATCATAGTCCCAAGCTAAACGTGTCCCACCTGCCTGCGCTTGGCCCAGATTTGTCCGAATGTTCTCTTATTCTTGTACTTAACCAAATGCGTTTTAAACGCTATAACTTTACCCACAATCTATCACTTCCTCAGGACGTTCATTCCGTTCACGAACCACATGTTGTGTAAAAAATGAATCTCCTCACAGGTCCTGATCAGTTGGACCCAAGACATTTGTAGGAAGCTAAGGAAGTGATGCTGGGTCCCTTGCTGAGACGTTGTCATCATCAATAGCCACAGGTGAGATGTTGGAAGTCATGAGTTTGACTAAGGTTTTGCTATTAAACAAAATGGAAAGAAAAATCCAAGAACTATAGATTGGGGAGCCTGATATCAGTGGTGGGCACGGTGTTGGAGGGAATCATGAGCTATTGATTTACATGCATTTGGAAAGGCAAGGACTGCTTAGGGATAGGCACAAGTGAGGACTTCAGATGCAGGAGATCACAGTCGAGATGAGAGTGGTACTGGAAAAGCACAGCAGGTCAGGCAGCATCTGACGAACAGGAAAATCGACGATATCGACAAAAGCGCTTTATCTGGATAGTGAAATGGGGTTGTGCGTGGACATTCATGTCTTACTAATTTGATTGTTTTTGTTGAGAAGTAACGGACAGGATTGATGACGGCAGAACACTGGATGTGATCTATGTGGACTTCAGGTAGACATTCGACATAGCTTCCCATGGAGACTGGTTAGCAAGATTTGATCACATGGAATACAGGGAGAATTACCCAGTTGGATACAGAACTGGCTCAAAGGGAGAGGACGGATGATGGTGGTGGAGGGTTGTTTTTCAGACTGGAGGCCTGTGACCAGTGGAGTGCCACAGGGATCGGTGCTAGGTCCGCTACTTTTCGTCATTTATATAAATGATTTCGATATGAACATAGGACAGTTAGTAAGTTTAGCAGATGATATCAAAATTGGAGGTATAGTGGCCAGCAAAGAATGTTACTTCAGATTACGATGGGATCTTAATCAGATGGGCCAATGGACCGAGGACTGGCAGACAGAGTTTAATTTAGATAAATGTGAGATGCTGCATATTGGAAATGTATATCAGGGCAGAACTTATATACTTACTGGTAAAGTCCTGGGGAGTGTTGCTGAACAAAATGAAAGTGGATTTGCAGGTAGATAGGACAATGAAGAAAGTATTTGATATGTTATTGGTCAAGTGCATTGTGTATATGCGTTAGGAGACTGGATTGCGACTATACAGGACATTGGTTCGGCCACTTTTGGAATACTGAATGCAATTCTGATCTCCCTGCTCTGTAGGAAAGATGTTGTCAAACTTGAAAGGGTTCAAGAAGGGCTTACACTGAGTTTGCCATGGTTGGAGGGTTTGAGTTACAGGGAGAGGCTGAATACGCTGAGCCTGTTTTCCCTGGAGAATCAGAGGATGAAGGTTGATGTTAGATGTTAGTAAAATCATGGGTGCAACGGATAGCGTGAATAGCCAAGTTCTTTTCCCTAGATAATGGAATCAAAAACTAGATGGCAAAGGTTTAAGGTGGGATAGGAAAGACAAAAAAGGGCTCTAATGGGCAACATCTTCATGTAGAGGATGGTCCATTTGTGATGAGCTGCCAGAGGAAGGTATTGAGGCTGGCACAATTACAACATTTAACAGACATCTGGATGGACAGATGAATGGGAAAGGTTTAGATGGAAATTGACCAAATGCCAGAAAATGAGAGGAGAAAAATTTTTACTATCTGGTTAGCATGGACACGTTGGACCAAAGGGTCTGTTTCCATGCTTTACAGCTTTATGACGCTATGTCCTTTAAGAAACTTCCTCCTCTTCTCTTAAAATAATCCCCCACTCGAGGGAAAACCTCTACAAGGCTACATCTCAGCCTCCTACGCTCCAGTAGAAAATGCCCGAGTCTGTTGAGCCTGTCCTTATAATTCAAACACTTCATTCCCAGCAACATCCTGATCAATCTCTTCTGAACTCTCCCGAACTTGATAATAGTCTCGATATAACAGGGCGACCAGAACTGCACACAGTCCTCCAGGACATGCCTCACGAATGTCCTGTGCAACCTGAACATACCGTCCCAACTCCTGTACTCAAAGGACTGTCCACTGCTATATGTCATTTATATAAATGATTTGGATGCGAACATAGGAGATATAGCTATTAAATTTGCAGATGACACCAAAATTTGAGGTGCAGTGAACAGATAAGAACGTTAGAGAGTAAAATGGAATCTTGTTCAGATGGGCCAATGGACTGAGGAATGGCAGTCGAAGATATATTTAGATAAATGCGAGGTGCTACATTTTGAAAAGGGAAATCAGAGCAGGACTTATACACTTAATGATAAAGTCCTGGAGAATGTTGCTGAACAAAGATACCTTGGAGTACAGAGTAATATTTCCTTGAATGTTGGGTTGCAGGTCGATAGGATAGTGAAGCAGGTGTTTAATATGTTTTCCTTTATTGTTCAAACCACTGAGTACAAGAGTTAGGAGGTCATGTTGCGGCTGGACTGGACATTGGTTAGGCCACTTTTGTAACATTGTGTACAATCCTGGTCTCATTCCTATCGGAAATATGTTGTGAAACTTGGAACGGTTGAGAAAAGATTTACAAAGATGTTGCCAGGGCTGGAAGATTTGAGCTGTAGGGAGAGCCGGAATAGGCTGGGGCTGTTTTCTCTGAATCATTAGAGGCTGAAAGGTGAATTATAGAGGTTTATAAATCATGAGAGGCATGCATGGGGTAAATAGACAATGTCTTCTCCCCGGGGTGGGCGAGTCCACAACTAGAGGGCATAGGTTTAAGATGAGAGGGGGATAGATTTAAAAGGGACATCAGTGGCAATTCTTATGCATAGACAGTGGTATGTGTATGGAATGAGTTGCCAGAGGTTGGTCAAATTAAACTTTTTAAAGGACATCTGGATGAGTATATAAATAGGAAGGGTTCAGAGGGATATGGCAAGTGTTGGCAAAATTGACAAGATTAGGTTAGGGTATCTGGTCGACATGGACAGGTTGTACCAGAGGGTCCGTTTCCGTGCGGTACATCTCTCTGACTCTATGTCTATATAATGAAGGGCATCAAGTGAAACACCTTCATAACCACCCTGTCTACATATGAAGCAAACTTCAAAGAATTACGCCCGAACCCCTAGGTTGCTCTGTTCTACAACACTACCAATGGCTCAACATTTAATTGTATACGTGTTTGTTTAGTTTGTTTTACCAAAGTATAATACCTTGCATTTATCAGTATTAAACTCCATCTGCAATTCTTTAGCCCAGTGAGTGATAATACTGGGGAAGAAAGGCTGGAAAGTAATCAGTTGCCTTGAATCATTTAATGGTTTTAGGAAGAGAGCAGTCACACGTTACAGAAGGGAAACAGTGATCGGTGTTTCAGGCCAGTAAATATGCTCGTCTTTGTCTCTGACGTTCAGTGTTGATATCTATTCGAGATCCTTCATAGAGCAGAGTGTGTCTGCAGGATTTCATTCCCTCATATTGCAAACTACAGATAATAACCATTTAAACTGGAAATAATAGCCAAGTATTTAAAGATGTTCATAGTTTATCTCGAAGGCAAAACACATAAACTCGACACCCTACAGTTGAGGCAAGTACCTTGCATTTTTTAACAATGTTGTTATTTTAACTGGGTAATTCAGTAAAGTGAACCAGATTTCAATGAATCCATACCGATCTGAAAGCTGGCATTTAAAGTTAAAAATTTGGGCATGGTTTAAATCTTATGTAGTCGGTAGTATCCCTGCCTCTGAGGCAGAGCTCTGTATTCTATTCCAATTCCTGAACTTGTCTGGTAGTGTCCCTAGCTCGAGACCAGATTGTCTGGATTCAGGTGCAGCATGACAGGAAAGGCTGATGAGAAAACACACAGGAGAATAATGTTGCAACTCATGGGGCTATTGTGGAGTGGTGGTATTGTCCTTACCTCTGGCCCTCTAAGTTCTAATCCTACTACGGGTGCTTTATAATATGCCTGAACGCGTTGACTAAAATGATTTTAAAATTGTGGTTTGATCGAGATGGAAGAGGTGTCAGTATTGAATTTCAGAATTTAAGCCCCGGATGACTGAAACACAGACCCTGGGTGGGAGGCACATTTGCACCTTCTAGAGGTTTATAAATGCACGAAGTGCATGGATAGGGGGTGAGTAGTGAAGATCCTTTCCCCATGCTTGGAAGTCCAACATTAGAAGGCATAGATTTAATGTGAGAGGGGAAAGATTTTAAAGTGACCTCGGGTCAACCTTTTTACTCAGAAAGTGGAGCGTGTACATAATGAACTGCCAGAAGAAGTGGTGGAGGTTGGTATAATTACAACAGTTAAAAGGCACCCAGATTGATATATTAATAGGAAGGATTTAGAGTGCTGGCAAATAGATTAGATTCCCTACAGTGTAGCACAAGTCTAAACCAATTCCTCTGAAGAGTTACCCACCCAGAAGCATCTCACCATATTTACCCCTGACTAATGGACCTGACATTATGTGCAACTTAGCATGGCCAATTCACATAACCTGCACAATTTTTGACTGTGGGAGGAAACCCACGCAGACACAGCGAGAATGTGCAAATTCCACACAGTCAGTCACCTGAGCCAGCAATCAAACCAAGGTCCCTGGTACTGTGAGGCAGTAGTGCGAACCACTGAGCCACTGCACCACCCCAAGTAGGGCACGATTAATTTCAGAAATCAAGTTGGCATGTATGAGTTGGTCAAAAGTGTACGCTTCCGTGCTGTACAACTCTTAAGATTCATCAAGCCATTTGATCTATTTCCCTGTGTAATCTTCATTGTCCAAAATATAGCCAAACTTGGTTTCATCCAAAATCTTTCTAACCACGCCTTCGATAATTCTGATCTGAATCATTTGTAAAAATGTCAAGCAAAAATGGAGCACAAGTCCCTGTGGAATACCATTGTGCACAGTGTCACGAAGCTGGTCCCATTTCTCTAAAAGCTTCCTTTTCTCAAATATAATGTTTTCTTGATTTTTTTTTCCAGAGGGGTCATAAATAGTTCCCGGTTCCAAGGTGACTGGTTTGGTACAGAGATTAAACGGTTTTGTGATTAAAGGTATAATGAAAGGGGAGTGGTCAGCTCTCGAGGTGAGCAGTTCAGTCCTGAACCAGTTTGTAGTTCACTGTGTGGACAGGCTCTCTATATCTCTCTCTGTCTATCTATCTCTCTCTCTCTCATTCTGCCCTTCTAACTTTAACCTGTAAGCATTTGTTCCATTTGTACTGTTTTTCAGGGGGGTTTGCTTATTGGGATGGCTGTGTACTTCCAGAACAGCTAAGTCTAGTTTGAATAGGTTGAGTTCTGTAGGCGTTCTTTCTTCTGTTCTTTGTGTTTCATTGTGTAGTTTTGTGAATATTTTTTGTCTATTTTAAAACCCCTGATAATTTTCACTGTGCACTTTCTGAATCAAATTACAAAGTGATGGTCTGCGCTGCCTGCTCAAGAATGTTTTGAGCAGCCTGGACTCGTCCATAACAACAGGCCTCTGAAAAATACCCCTCCTCGATAATGCTGTCTCCTGCGATTAGGTAAACATACACAGACACGTACACCACACACACACACACACGCACTCAAATACACACACACAGACACACACAGAGACGCATACACAGATACACATACACAAAGATACGCACACAGAGACACACACATACACACGCACAGACACACACAAGAGACAGCACATGCTCACAGACACACACGGACCCACAAAGAGACACACTCACACCGAAATACACACACAAGCTCAGACACACACACGCAGATACACACGTGCATGCGCGTTCTGCACATTCACACATCTTAGCGTCTTTAGGATATAACTCGATAAGTTATGATTAAAGATGGGCTCAAGGCTTGTTGTGAGGGGGAGGAGAACTGGCTTGAAAAACATGTCAGCCATGATCAATAGTTCAGTAGACTGGATGGGCCAAATGGCCTTTTTTACTGCTCTAATTTTGTACGCTCTATCGTACGTGCATTCGTCTGTGTTAGTGTCTGTATTTGCATGTGCATGTGTGTCTGTGTGTCCGTGTTTTTGTGTGTCTTTGTTTTTGTGGGGTTGAGTGTGTCTGTGTGTGCACGTCTGTGTGTGTGTGTTTGAGTGTGTCCCTGTGTATATGTCTGTGTGTGTCTTTGAGTGTATCTATGTGTACCTGTCTGTGTATGTATCTGTGTGTGTGTCTGCACATGTTTGTCCTCTTCATTACTTTTAGAAATGGAAATATCAATGTACATTTTTGTAATTTCTATACTGTTTGTCAATGATCTTTCCATCATAGCTTGAGGAACTTTGTTTCCGTCATGAATTTGTTATTTTAACAGATGAAGAAAATCTACATGACTTCTTCCTAGGACGACCCTGACCCATTGTGAGACCTATATCATAGGCGATATCATCAAACTGGTTACACCAATACTTTGCTGTGACCAATGGAGAAGTGACAGTGGAAATGAAAACAGTTACTCAACAACCCAGGGAAGTCTGGACCGGTGAGCCAGACATTAGTGGTGGGTCAGTTGTTGGAGAGGATTCTGAGGGATAGCCAATTGCATGCATGTTCAAAGGCAAGGTTTGATTGGGGATAGTCACCATGGCTTTTTTCATGAGAAATCGTGTCACACTAATTTGACTGAGTATGTCAAAGAGGACAAAGCAGATTGATGAAGGCAGTGTTGCAGATGCTTTCCATTTGGACGAGAGCAAGTTCTTCGGAAAGATTCTGTATATTAGGCAAGTTAGTAAGGTTTGGACACAGGGGAACCAGCGCACCCAAGCCAATTGAATACGAAACTTAGGTTGAAGGGAGGCGACAGAGGTTGGTAGAGGATTGCTTTTCAGAATGGAGGCCTGTGAACAATAGTGTGCCACAAGGATCAGTGCTGAGCCCACTGCATTTCGTCATTTATATAAATGATGTGGATGTGACCATAGGTGGTAAGGGTAGCAAGTTTGCAGATTACACCAAATTTTTTGGTGTTGTGGGTAATGAAGAAAATTATCTCAGAGTGCAATGAGACCTCGATCAGATGGGCCATGGGCTGACAAGTGGCAGATGGAGTTTAATTCAGATAAATGTGAAGTGCTGCATTTTGGGAAGCAAATCGGTGTACTTAATTGAAATTTATTGGAGGATGTTGCTGAGCAACGAGAGAGAGAGAGATGTAGATGCAACGCTCCTTCAAAGTGAATAGGATAGTGAACAAGGTGTTTGGAATGTTTGCCTTTATTTGTCAGAGCATTGAGTTTCGGAGTTGGGATGTCATGTTACAGCTGTACAGGATGTCAGCGAGGCCACATTTTGGAATAGTGTGTGCAGTTCTGGTCTCCCTGCTGTACGAAGGTTGCTGTGAAACTTGAAAGGGTTCAGAAAAGATTTATAAGGATGTTGCCAAGTTTCGAGAGTTTGAGCTATAAGCAGAGGCTGAATAGGCAAAAGCGGTTTTCCCTGTAGAATCACGGGCTTAGGGCTGACCCTATAGAGGTTTAAAAATAATAAGGGACCCAGGCTGGATATGAAAGAGGTCGCTCATCTCTCTTTACAGAGCTTCCCCTCTCTGCAACTTGTGCTTCATATGTTGGTCATGTAGTGGACCCAGTTCCACTGTGAATACAGCCCCCATATCTCAACCAGAGATGGTCCAGATAATCTGGCAACATTCAATAACAGAGCTTCCAGGAAAATGACAAACTCTACTTTCCAATTATAGAATGTGAAACGCCACAAACAGGGGTATGTCATTCATCAACCCCCCCTCCCCCCCGCAAGCATGTCTTCACCCACAATCAGGTCATGAGGTCTAATATGCTCTTCCATGTCCAACTCTTCACAACCCTCAACTCTGATTGTTCAAAAAACACTCCCTGCCACCACACTGTGACCTATTGATGTGAGCAAAAGACGTGAACACAAGGGCTTAGGGAAGAGTGACAGGCCCTGACATCAAGGCATCATTTAACTAAGGACAGTCTCAAGGAGCCTGAGCAGGATTGCACTTAATGGGAATCAGTTGTAAACTTCCCTGGTGAGAATGATTTAAAGCAAAAAGCACAATGATTGTGGTTTGTGTACAAAACTCCATGCAGTCATGGACATGTCTGCAAAAGGTCTTCAAGGTAGCTTCCTCAGCACAAACCTCTTCAGCTGCTTCATAAAGATTAGAAGTGGGGGTGTTCACTGAAGGTCACACAATATTCAGGAAAAATGTCCCCCTTCAGCTCCTGAACTCGTCTGTGTCCATGTGCAGCAAAATCTGGACAACATTCAGGCTTGTTCTGTTGGAAGTATTGGTAACATTCATGCAACAGTGCTGCTGGACACTGCACATTTCCACAGTTAAAAGGAGGAGATTATTCGCACTAGCTTCACATGAATACGCAGAAGTCATTCAGCTCAATTCAATTATTGGAGAAGTGTAGAGATAGCCCATTTAGTGCCTCCAACCAATTATACAGGAAGAGAAGGAGTCACGTGTTATGGACGACCGCAGAGCTTCTCAAAAATATTTGAAGGCGTTGGCCGAGACTCAATTAATAATTGAGTGTTCTGATACATTAATATCCCATAAACATGTACTTAGCAAAACGGAAAGATCAGACACAGATTCTCAAATGCAGTTCTCCAATCTAGGAGGGAAAACAAATCAAGTGAAAATTTAGAGAGAGTTGCAGCCAGGAGACTTCCACTCAAGCTTCCAACTCTGTGGAGACCCCAATAACTTCTAATGTTACTGAGAAACCAAAACACTTGCTGTAATGTGGCTGCCAGAACTGCACACAGTATTCTAACTATGGCCTAACCATGGCATGTTTAACTCATATTATGTCGCCTTGATGAATAAACACTATACCTACAGTCCCGTGTGATTTCTTAACTGGCTATTACACTGTCCAGTCACATTCAGAGAGGTGTGGAGAAACACTCTCTGACCGCCCTAGTGTTCTGCTATTCACTGAATTCTCCCCTGTCTGGCTCCATTTTCCAAAGTGCATCACCTCATATTTATCAGGGCTCCATTCCATCTGCCATCTGACCATTCCACCTGTATCTTCCAGTAACATAAGGCCTTCCTTCTCACTGCCAACCACCTGGCCAATCTTTGTGTCAAACACAAAATTACTTATTACGCTCAGCCCCCACCCACCACTGCCCCCTCCACATTCACATTTACATCATTTATGAATACCACAAATAATTCGATACATTGCACTGCTCCTTATGGTACACTACCAGACACTGGTCTATCTCTACCACCTTTCCAGTAACTTGGTACCACATAGCTGTTTTCTAGTCCTCTAGCACCTCCCTTGTGTGGTCAGATTCGACTAAAACATTTAGGTCAAGTCATTTCCTCTCTTGTCTCCAACAGCATCCCGCGATACAACTCATCTGAACTTTACATCATCCAAAACCATCAATCTCAACTTGCATCTTACATCAATCTGTTCGAGAGCCTCCCAGTCCATCTTCTTGAATTCAGTACCTGCATTGTCCTTCTCCCAACTAAAACAGATGTGAAGCTCTCATGTCACAGTCTATCAATGTTCCCCAGTTTCACATACTGATTATCCCCTTGGTTTCGAAATTGGTCCTAATTTTTCCCTGGCTATTCTGTTCAGCTTGATGTTTTTGTAGAACATCTTGGGTTCCCCCTAACTTTGCCTGCTGCACTTCTCCATGCCCCTATATGAGTCAGTCTGCTGTGGGTGAATTTTCTAGGTTTCCCTGAGATGACCTCTCATTCTTTGAAACAGTACAGAACACAGGTATAATCTCATCCACACTGCATGGAGTCTGTGCGGAACGCCTTTACTTCGATATTCCAATTTCCGTTAACAGAAGGCCAACTTCACTTTTACCCTTCCATTTTCAAAAGTCGCCCCGAGCCACGTTGGTTCAATTTTATTTAATATTCACTTTCTGAAGTCTTAAACATCCACCTGAATATCAAACTATATCACATCCAATATTTCTCCATTGTCTCCGCCTACAAGAAACATCTTCAAACCATTTCAAAAAAAGTTTGTTAACAGTGATTATTCGGGTGAGATCCAAGATGGCGGCGATCCAGTAGGTCTGCCCTGCTGAGCTCTGCACCAGAACCCAAACAAAGTGATGCATTCACCCTCTCTTTCTTTCCTATTGTGGTAAACATCGGTCGTTTTTGATCCCCAGTATTGCTCTCTGCCATTTTAAGCCAGTAACGGAAAATGACTAAGGGAAAGGGACCATGAGGATCACAACCAGCAGGGCACTGCAGCAATGGATCCACCCGCGGCTGTGATGTTGGCCTCTGCGAACACACCAGGAAACTGATTTGTGGAACAGAGCCAGGTCTCAGAGCCTGCGAGAGAAGATTGATTCAGCAACGGAGGAGACCTGAACCATGCAGGAACTGATCTCAGCCATGCTGGAGAAGCATGGCCAGGAGATCCAGCGTCTCGGGCCACACGTCGAGGAGGCGGAAGTGGAGACCGTGGCTTTGGAAACCATGGCAGAATCCTCAGCGGGCCTGGTCCAAGCCCTAGAATGTTAGGTATAGGCCTTAGTAGAGCAGGTCAAGCACCTCGAAAATTGGAGCCGTCAGAAGTACATCAGCTTGGTCGGGCTGCCGGAACGGGAACAAGAAAGCCAGCTCGTCAGCTACTTGGAACAATGGCTCACACAATTTTTGAAGCTGGAAGTCAGGGCAGACTGGGTGCGGGTCGAGCGGGCCCATCGGGTCGCAGTATGCAGGCCCGGATCGGACCAGCATCCCTGCCCGGTTCGTGTGCAACTCCAGCACGATAGAGCAAAACAGGTGCTGGACGCTTCTTGAGCGCTACGGAAGGATCCATAGGTTCTGATCTACAAAGGATCACGAATTATGTTTATTTTCCCAAAAGCTTTCTACGGCTGTGATCCACAAGAGGCAATCCTTTGATAAAGCAAAAAGGAGGCTGAGGGACGTGAATATTCTGTACTTGGTAAGATATCCAGCAATATTATGTTTGAGCCATGGAGAGTCTGTGTTTAATTTTGACTCACTAGAAAACGCAAAGGACTTCCGGTACACATTAAAACAGACTGGCTGGTTCAAATAATATGGACAAATGTGTTCCCTTTGTTTTCTCTGTGGCTTGCGTGGTTTACCTCATTTTGGGTTTTTTTTTAGTATGTGGAGGTCCCATTTTCCTTTTTTCTCTCTCCTCCTTTCTTCCTCCTCTCCCATTATCCTTTATTTTTTTCTATCATGTGCTTTTCGTTTCTCTCTTAGTACGGAATGGGAATGGGGGTTGGGGAGGTGTGGTGCTTACATTCTATTTCACCAGGACTGCCTCGGATCAAAGTATGGATGGGACGGTGTTGAATGCCCACTTTTAATTTTCTTGTTGTAAGACCCATGTAACGTTTTTTAACTTTGTTTTGTCTGGGTTGGGAGCGGCTTTAGATGGGAGGAGCCATGGGCGATTAGTGGTAGTATGAGCGTCCCTTGTGGGAAAGGGGGAAAATCTCTGCTTACTTGTGTTCTATGTTGGTTCATGTTAGAAGTAGTTGTTTAAAGTGTTGATTTGGTTGTTATTATAGTTATGGTTTCAAGTTTATACGAACTGTTTACATCTTTCACTTGGCACGCTATAAATGGGGTTTTTCTCCCAGTGGGTCATGGGCTGCTTCGGATGGTTATGGCTAACCGCTCGTTTAAATGGTGCACCTGGAATGTTAAAGGGAGCCATTCACTGATTAAGAGAAAAAAAATATACGTTCAAGCCATAAAAAGGAAATGGTTGATGTAACCTTGCTGCAAGAAACACATCTAACCGATAAGGACCATTTAAAGTTACAGCAGGGAAGGTTCAGCCGGGTGTGTTCTCATCCTTTAATTCAACAAGTTGAGGAGTAGCTATACTCATTCATTAGAACCTTCCACTTCAGTTGTTTGACCAAATTAAGAATGAATGTGGGTGGTCTCTGATCCTTAAAGTTTTAGTACATGGAGAGGAAAACTGGACCTTGAATAATATTGCCCACAGCACAGCCCCTCAAATTTCAAATAGATGGGCTCTCCAGGTTGATGATCCTTGGGGCACGTCGTACAATTTAGGGGAGACTTTAACTGACGTATGCATAGGATGTCGAGGGGTTTCGCGGGTATTTCTCCGCCACCCAGGCAGCTGGTGGACATGAACAGGTAGCTGGATTGGTGGATGTGTGCGATGTCTTCACCCTGAACATAGGGACTTCACCTTTTTTTCGAACCCACAGAAGTGCTATACTGGGATTGACATGTTGTTTGCCGGATTGGTCTTTTTAAAATTCGGTGCTGTCCGTAGAATTGGGAACATAGCCATTTCTGATCATGTGACAGTGTACATGGAGGTCAAGGATGGTGGTGAAGGGACAGGCTCACAGCACTGGCTCGTGGATCCTTTCCTCCTGAAGGATAGCAGATTCATTGAGTATTTTTCGGGGGAATTTAAATTTTTTTGGAACATTAACTTGTGTACGACCAGTAATCCGACGGTGCTCTGGGAGACTGCCCAAAGCCTATACAAGGGATTTGATTATTTCTTACTCGGTGACTCAGAAGTGGCAGAAGGGAGAGCAGCAGCGTAAGCTTGAGGCTCGGCTGAAGAGAGCTGATACACCATATTTTGTCAGACCGCCTATAACTTAATTGCAGCAGATTACAGCCCTCCAGACTGCTCTGAATGCTGCACTCGCCCAGACAGCAGAGAGAGAGATTTCCTTTGCGAAACAGAAGTTATTCGAGCATGGTAATAACCAGGTAGATATTAGGCGCACTTGGCCAGAAAGAAGATTGCTGCTATTATCACCCGCGATACCAAAAGATTAATGCAGCGTTCAGGAAGTTTTATTCTGGGTTGTTCCAGTCAGCGGGCTGGGAGGACTGATTGGCGACGGTGGAGTCCTTTATTAAGATCTTGGACCTCCCAGGTGTAAGTTCAGAGGACGCGTCTCTTTAGAATGCTCCTCTGATAATCCGAGAGATAAAGGAGACAGTGAGGCGGCACCAAAGTGGTAAAGCCCCCGGCCCAGATGGATTTTCGGAGTGAGATTTTGAAAGAGTCATGCTGGCTGGGCCAATGTTGGATATGTACAATTATTCGTACAGTCAGGACTGCCTCCCATCCTCTCTGAGAGAAGGAAATATTTTTCTTATTCTCAAGAGAGGGAAAGTCCCAGAGGATTGCACTTTGTATATGGCTATATCATTATTAAAAGTCGACTTTAAAATTTTGTCGAAAATGCTGGCTTTGAATGTCCATTGTGAAAGAGGACCATTTTTATTAGGGGTCATAGGTCCTCTGATAATATTAGAAGAGTGCTAAATATGGTTCCAGTCTGCCAGCAAGGTTCGATTCCAGGCTCGGGGGTCTCCCTGGATGCAGAGAAAGAACTTGACCGGAGGGAGTAGATATGCACCTTTTATATCCTTGAATGGTTTGGTCTTGGAGGGGTCTTCGCCAGCTGGGTGGCAGTCTTATATAGTGACCCAAAAGCAGCGGATTTCACTGATGATTTAAGGTCTGACAATTTTAGTATTGACAGCAGTAGCCAGCCAAGTTGCCCCCTTTCACTGTTACCATTTACATTAATGATTGAGCCGTTGGCAGAAGCCAGCCGGAGGGACGCCAATATCACTGCCATGGAGGTAGAATCACGAAGGCATAAGATCACCCTTTAAGCAGATGGCGTTCCTCTCTTTATAACTAACCCAATTATATTTGTGTCCTGTTTAATACAAATGATTAATTTATTTGGATTTTTCTCAGCGTATAAAATCTATTTTATGAAATCGGAGGCCATCCCTGTTGGGAGTCTTATTAGAGTACCCGACCTTGGGGTGGAATCTGATTCCCTTCCAGATGGTCACAAGGAGGTTTAGATATTTTATTCATCCCAGCCTTCGATCAATTATATAAAGCTAACTTCGTGCAGTTGCTCGAGAAGATAACACAGAATCTTCCAATATCCTGTTTGGGTTAGCTCGGGTTAAAATGAATGTCCTTCCTTATTTATGATACCCCATGCCAATGCTCCCTTTGACGCTGCCCAGGCAGGCGCTATGGAGGGTTAACAGTTGGCTTTGATCTTTCATCTAGCGTCACAGATGGCCTCCTGTTCAGCTGGACAAATTGCAGCTTCCACAGCGAATGGGGGCGTGTCGATTTTCCATACTTTAAGAAATACCAACTAAGGTTCCTTGCTATCTGATGTGGCTGATTGGGCTTAGCCGGGACCCATTGTCAATTTGGCTGGACATCGAGGCCTTCCGGGCAAGGTGTCCCCTCATTAATCTGTTGTTCATGGACAAGATGAGGACTGTTATGGAGAATTGCAGAAACCGATTGTCCTTAACACATTGAAAGCATGGAGAATGATGGGACAAGTTAAGGGCAATTTACAAATCAAAAACATCAGTTTTCACCCCAATTGTAGGATTGGTAGGATTCCAGCCGGGATTGATGGATTCTGACTTTAGGTTCTGGGAGTCCAGATGAGTTTCCTGTTCGGGAGATTTTTTTGACGGGGAGGTCAAGATGAATTTTGAGCAGCTGAACTAGGAATATGAGGTATCTGGGAGGGGCCTCTTTTGTTACTTTCAGCTTCAGGACTTTACACCGAAAAAGACTATATTAATGGTTCGTCTTTGGAAGTCAGATATGGAGACGACAGTGCTTCAGAGTACGGGCACTCTCTCGATCAGCGCCTTCTGACATTTATCAGGAGGTAGTGTCTCGAAGGCCATTGACCCTGTTAGACCAGAACAGGAAGAGGCTATTCAGCCTGTGGAGCCCGATATATAGTTACGGGAGGAGCCCAGTCAGCTCCTCGAGTCGATAACACTGGGCCCAGACTGGGCCATGCCGGACAGTACCCTGTTATGCAGCAATAGGATCAGTCTATTCAGCCTCCTCAAGTCTGCAACATAGGAACTGGAAGAGGTCACACAGGACTGGAGATTGGTGCACTGGGATACCAGGAGGATATTCAGTCCCTTCGAGCCTGTTGCACGGGAATTGGAGAAGGATGCAAACTATAAGATTTCTTATGGGAAAGGAGGAAGAAGCTTACCTCACATGTCTCGTATGTGGGAACAGAAGAAGGCCAATCATTCCATCACGCCTATATCAGGGATTCAGGAGAGACCGTTCAGTATCTCCAGCCTGTGATGGAGGAATATGAGAAGGTTTTTTCAGCCCCTCAAACTGTTACACAGCAACAGGAAGATTTCATAAGCCCTCATGACGCAAACGAATCAACAGGAGGAGAACAGGCAGACCATCGAGATGGTGTTGTGGAACACCAGAAAGACATCAGCCCATCGATTTTGTGCACAAGGAAGAGAATGAGTCCGTTCAGTGACGCAGACCTCTTACAGAGCAATTTGAGCAGGTCATTTCACGCCATGTGCCAATTATACAGGATTGGAGCGAACAAAGAGTTTATAGAGAGATAAGAATTTAGAATTATCACCTTCGCGATGGAATATATAGTAGTGGGAAAACTGTTGAAATTTAAGAAATATTGTTAAAGTCGATTATTCAAGAATTAATGACAAGAAATTTGAAAAGTCAAAGCACAATCCATCAGAATCAACATGATTTGGATCATGAGGATCCTACAGATGAAATATTTGGACTTCCAGAAGGCATTGAAGAGCTCTGCACAAATGATTAATCTGCAGAATAAGATCGTTTACGATTAAAAGCAATTTATCAGCTTCGATACAGGCTTGGTGAAGCAACAAAATGAGTGAGATTGAAAAAATATGGGTCATTTTCTGTTTGGCAAAATTCAACTTTTAGGAAACCATGTCTTGGTCCCCAGGCCCCAACTATTTACAATCTATAGTCTTACGTAGTTGAGAGAATAGAACATGTTATAACGAAATTAACAGATGACACTAACTCAGGTGAGAAATTGCAATGAAGATGCAAGAAATTAGAAAATGTATATGGATAGGTTGGGCAACATTTGACAGAAGAAACTGTACAACGAAAAGTATGAGTGTATCCGTTTGGATCAGTGTAACAGAAAGGCAAATTATTATCCAAATGGAGAGAGACTTCAGAATGATTAGGTGCAGAGGGATCTGGCTCCCGCGTCCATATTACAGAATACTCAGATGTAGGTAGAGCAGATAATGAGAAAGACAAGTGCAACTTTGGCATTTATTTCTAAAACAGTGGATTATAAAGGGAGGGAGGTGTGAGATTGCAACTGAGTACGTGTGCAGTCTTGGTGTCCTGAATGTTGGAGGGATGTATTTGCCATGGAGACAGTTCAGAAGTGGTTTACTCGATTGACTCCAGAGCTGAGGAGTTTGTCCTCTGAAGAGAGATTGAGCAGTTCAGGCCAACACTGCCTGGAGTATAGAAAAATGAGAGGAGATGTCAGAGGTCTGGATGATGTTAAAGGTGATTGACAATGTCGATGTGAAGTGGATATTTCCTCATGTGGGACAATCTCGAACGATCCTAAAACCATAGGACAGGAACGTGGAAGCAACAATGACATCAGCCATGATTGTATTCAATGGCAGAACAGGCCTGAGGGGTTGGATTGTTCCTCATTCCTATTCAGCCGTTTGAATGTGTCACACATAAATGGGGGAGGACTGGTTATCAAACAGGAAACAGGCACTCCGGAAAAGTCAGCCTTAGTCAGTTTGACAGAACGTCACCAGTGGAGTCACACAGTGACCAGTGCAGGGTCCACAGCTCTTTACAATCTGTATGAATGATCAGGAGGAGTGGAACAAATGTACTGTAACTAAGTTTGCCAATTAAACTAAGATAAACAGGAAACTAAATTATCAAGGGAAGGTGGAGAGTCTGTAATTGGTTATGGACAGGTGAAGTCAATGGATAAAAGTTTAGCAAATGGGATTTAAGGTAATATATAGTCTGCCATTTGTTTTAGGAAGAATGGTAGGTAGTATGTTACTGAAATGGAGAAAGACGACAGGACTCAGTGATGCAATGTGTACTGGAGGGTTCATTCTGACCCGGTCAGACACGGGAAGTGTTGCTCCATCTCCCTAATGTTCCCAGGGACCTCATTGCTCTCAAAAACCATAAATATCCTCCGACTCCAAATGTTGACGTTGATATCGACATATTGGTTGATGATGGAGCTGTCACCCACTCCTGCCTGGAAAGTTCCGGAAATTAGAAGCTGAATGAAACAGTGACCCTAACAACCACTGGCAGCACCATCCTCCCCCTGGTGTGAAGCTGCAGGTCGTGTTTAAGGAAGTGACACCACTCTGTGACCAGCTCCTTGTTCAATCAGGGTCCCCTCATACTCTGCTCTTGAGTGAAATGTAACTTGGGGAGCTATTCCTGGAAAACCCGGAGTGGATGCAACAGATCCCTTTCCCCGCATACACTCACTCTGTGGTTTCAGATCTTTCTCTCTGTGCAGCCTCTGCTCCATTTGTTGTTCATCTTACAGACACAGATGTTGTAACTATAGTCCCTGCGCTCCATCCTGAGTTGGATCACCAAATCCTCAGGTCTCCCTGAATGTCTGAGGCAGCTCACAGCACAACCTCCAGCAAACCATCCCCAGCACCTCCACTAACTTTTCAATAACAGGAGTTAGTCAGAAGCCCCTCAGCTACAAGTTAGATGCCTGCTCTTTAACAATAATACTAGAGAGGTTTCCTCGTGTTACTGACCACACAATCATCTGAGAGGGACAAGCACACGTGTTCAGTGGACACGCACAGACCAAGGTTCAAAGGCGTGTCTAAAGCTGCTGGAACCCCTGTACAACATGGGGCACCACATGGAGCACACCGGGAAGTGAACAGCAGCCAAACACATACACCCCTGTCCATGCAACAGCACATGAGACACACCGGGAAGTGAGCAACAGTCAAACACATACATCCCTGTCCATGGAGTACCACAAGGGACACACTGTGAAGTGAACAACAGTCAAACATATACATTCCTGTCCATGGAGTACCACATGGGGCACACTGGGAAGTGTACAACAGCCTGGTGCACACACCACTGTCCGTGGAGCACCACATGTGACACACCAGGAAGTGAACAGAAGCCTGACACACATCAATTCATTGTTTCTGAGCTTCACAATGCCAGCTCTCGATACACGAGGGAGCCAAATGGGACCCACAGACGGAATGATCAGGAGCGCACGAGCCATACATTTTGCACATTGTTTCTGAGCTTCATAATGATTTCCCCGGGATTTCAGGGATATGAGCACCAATGGCCAGGTCAATATACAGAAGGACGGATATTCATGTTATAATTGGGTGATTTTGTGATCGACAAGTTCAGTAAACGTGGCTCCTCTCACACAAATGGGAGTAACTGGATGAGTAGTACTTTCGTAGGTCCAATAACAAAAATAAGAATATAAAGTGAATGTGCTGACAAATCAGTTGAAATCCACGTCACAGAATCAGGCACCATAATCCAGATGACATATGTGTGCAGCATGTAACAGTGTTCAGACCAACTAGTGTACTGCTCAACACAACCCAGCAATCTGTGCAGACCACACCAGTCCATGAACTCCCTCTCCAGCACTGGGAGCTATGCAGTGAACAGCAGTGAATTGCTATGTAAACCAGGAGCAGGTACCATCCCAGCCAGTAGAGCAGTGTACACCACACCAGGGCATTGATCTGAAAACCAGGAACAGTTACCCTCCCAGCATGTAGAGCAGTATGCACTACCCCAGTGCATTGAACTGTAAACCAGGAGAAGTTACCATCCCAGCATGTAGAGCTGTGTACACTGGCCCAGTGCTTTCCTCAGTAACACTGTGTTCGAGCACTGCCCAGAGTGGGGAAACTTGCAGCCCATGCTGGAAGTGACAGGATGCACAGCTCTTATCCATTTACAGCTCCATATCTCCATTGTGTCAATGGATGTAGAATATCTCAAGACAAAGGAGAAAGATGACTTAACGTTTAGTAGGCAAGGATCAGACAGGACTCTAGAGGGTTAAAAGGTAGTCAGGAAGGAAGTGAAGAATAATCTCAGGACAGAGAGAAGCGGGCATGAAAAAGACTTGGTGAGTAGGATTAAGGTAAAACTTGAGACGTACTACACTTTTGTGAGGAACACGATGATGGTCTGAGTGAGGGTAGGGCTCACCAGGATAGTGGAGGGAACTTGCGCCAGGAGTCAGAGAAGATAGGGGAACATAGAACATAGAGATTATTCTTCATAGAACATAGAGATTGTCTTAAGATTATTCTTCACTTCCTTTCTGACTACCTTTTAACCCTCTAGATCCCTGTCTGATCCTTGCCTACTTAACGTTAATTCATCTTCCTCCTTCCTCTTGAGATATTCTACATCCATTGACACAATGGAGATATGGAGCTGTAAATGGATAAGAGCTGCCCATCCTGTCACTTCCAGCATGTGCTGCAAGTTTCCCCACTCTGGGCAGTGCTCTAACACAGTGTTACAGCGCAGTACAGGCCCTTCTGCCCTCGATGTTGCGCCAACCAGTCATACCAATCGGAAGCCCATCTAACCTACACTATTCCATGTACGTTCATATGCTTGTCCAATGACGATTTAAATGTGCTTAAAGTTGGCGAATCTACTACTGTTGCAGGCAAAGCATTCCATATCCTTACTACTATCTGAGTAAAGAAACTGCCTCTGACATCTGTGCTATATCTGTCATCTTTCAATTTTAAACTAACCCCCCTCGTGCTCGCCGTCACCATACTTGGAAAAAGGCTCTTCCTGTCCACCCGATCTAACCCTCTGATTATCTTATATGCCTATATTAAGTCACCTCTCAACCTTCTTCTCTCTAACGAAAACAGCCTCAAGTCCTTTGTGGGCGGCATAGTGGCACAGTGGTTAGCTGCCTCACAGCGCCAGAGACCCGGGTTCAATTCCCAACTTAGGCGACTGACTGTGTGGAGTTTGCACGTTCTTCCTGTGTGTGCTTGGATTTCCTCCGGGTGCTCCGGTTTCCTCCCACAGTCCAAAGATGTGCAGGCCAGGTGAATTGGCCATGCTAAATTGTCCGTAGTGTTACGGAAGGGGTAAATGTAGGGGTATGGGTGGGTTGCGCTTCAGCGGGTCAGTGTGGACTTGTTGGGCCGAAGGGCCTGTTTCCACACTGTAATGTAATGTAATCTATTCCCTCAGCCTTTCTTTGTAAGAGCTTCCCTCCATACCAGGCAACGTCCTAGTAAATCTCCTCTGCGCCCTTTCCAAAGCTTCCACATCCTTCTTATAGGCGGTGACCAGAACTGTACACAATACTCCAAGTGCGGCCGCACTAGAGATTTGTACAGCTGTAGCACAGCGTCATGGTTCCGGAACTTGATCCCTCTCTTATTAGAAGCTAGAAAACTGTAAGCCTTCTTAACAACCCTGTCAACCTGGGTGGCAACTTTCAAGGATCTGTCTACCTGGACACCGAGAACTCTCTGCTCATACACACTACCAAGAATCTTACCATTAGCCCAATACTTTGCATCCCGGTCACTCCAACCAAAGTGAATCACCTCACACTTGTCCGCATTAATCTCCATTTGCCACCTCTCAGCCCAGCTCTGCAGCTTATCTATGTGTCTCTGCAACCTACAACATTGTTCATCACTATCCACAAACCTACCGATCTTAGTGTCGTCTGCAACTTTACGAACCAACCTTCTATGCCCTCATCCAAGTCGTTTATAAAAATCACGAACAGGAGTGGACCCAACACCGACCCTTGTGGTACACCACTGGTAACTGGACTCCAGAATGAATATTTCCCATCAACCACCACCCTCTGTCTTCTTTCAGCAACCAAATTACTGATCCAAACTGCTATATCGCCCACAATTCCATTCCTCTGCATTTTTTACAATAGCCTACTGTGTGGAACCTTATCGAACGCCTTGCTGAAATCCATATATACCACATCAACCGGTTTACTCTCAGCTACCTGTTTGGTCACCTTCTCAAAGAACTCAATAAGGTTTGTGAGGCACGACCTACCCTTCACAAATCCGTGCTGACTATCCCTAATCAAATTATTATTTTCTTGATTATTATAAATCCTATCTCTTATAACCTTTTCCACACTTTACCAACAACTGGAGTAAGTCTCACTCGTCCATAATTACCAGGGTTGTCTCGACTCCCCTTCTTGAACAGGAGAACCACATTTGCTCTCCTCCAGTCTTCTGGCACTATTCCCGGAGACATTAACGATTTAAAGATCAATGCCAAAGGCTCGGTAATCTCCTCTCTGGCTTCCCAGAGGATCCTAGGATAAATCCATTCTGGCCCAAGGGACTTATCTATTTTCATAAGCTGCAGGATTTCTAATACCTCTTCCTTGTGAACCTCAATCCATCTAGTCTGGTAGCCTGTATCTCACTAATCTCCTCGAAAGCATTGTCATTTTTTAGAGTGAATACTGTTGAAAATATTGATTTAGTGCTTCCCCATCTCCTCTGACTCCACACACAGCTTCCCACTACTATCCTTGATTGGCCCTAATCTTACACCCGTCATTCTTATATTCCTTAAATACCTATAGAAAGCCTTAGGGTTTATCCTGATCGTATCCGCCAATAACTTCTCGTGTCTCCTCCTGTCTCTTCTGAGCTCTCTCTTTAGGTATTTCCTGGCTACCTTGCAACCCTCAAGCACCCTAACTGAGCCTTCACATCTCATCCTAACGTTAGCCGCCTTCTTCCTCTTGACCAGAGATTCCATTTCATTCGTAAACTACAGCTCCCGTGCACTACAGCTTCCTCCTTGCCTGACAGGTACATACTTATCTAGGACACACAGTACCTTTTCCTTGAATAAGCTCCACATTTCTAAAGTGCCCATCCCCTGCAGTTTCTTACCCCATCATATGCTTCCTAAAAGGCGGCACGGTGGCACAGTGGTTAGCACTGCTGCCTCACAGCGCCAGAGACCCGGGTTCAATTCCCGCCTCAGGCGACTGACTGTGTGGAGTTTGCACGTTCTCCCCGTGTCTGCGTGGGTTTCCTCCGGGTGCTCCGGTTTCCTCCCACAGTCCAAAGATGTGCAGGGTCAGGTGAATTGGCCATACTAAATTGCCCGTAGTGATAGGTAAGGGGTAAATGTAGGGGTATGGGTGGGTTTCGCTTCGGCGGGTCGGTGTGGACTTGTTGGGCCGAAGGGCCTGTTTCCACACTGTAATCTAATATAATATAATATAATCTAAATCTTGCCTAATGGCATCGTAATTGCCTTTCCCCCAGCTGTAACTCTTGCCCAGTGGTATACACCTATCCTTTTCTATCACTAAAGTAAACATAACAGAATTGCTATCGCTATCACCAAAGTGCTCACCGACTTCCAAGTCTAACATCTGACCGGGCTCATTATCCAGTATCAAATCTAATGTGGCTTCACCCCTTGTTGGCCTGTCTACATACTGTGTCAGGAAGCCCTCCTGTACACACTGGACGTAAACTGACCCATCTATACTCCTCGTACTATAGTGTTTCCATTCAATATTTCGAAAGTTGAAGTCCCCCATTACAACTACACTGTCTCTGTCACTCCTATCGAGAATCACCTTTGCTGTCCTTTCCTCGACATCTCTGGAACTATTCGGAGGCCGATAGAAAACTTCCAATAGGGTGACCTCTCCTTTCCTGTTTCTGACTTCAGCCCATACTACCTCAGTTGACGAGTTACCAACATCCTTTCTGCAACTGTAATACTGTCCTTTACCAACAATGCCACACCGCCCCCTCTTTAACCATATTCTCTGTTCTTCCTGAAACATCTAAATCCTGGAACCATCAACAACCATTCCTGTCCCTGCTCTTAACCATGTCTCCGAAATGGCCACAACATTGAAGTCCCAGATACCAAACCATGCTGCAATTTCACTCAACTTATTCCGGATGCTCCTGGTGTTGAAGTAGGCACACTTCAATCCAACCTCTTGCTTGCCGGTGCCATCTTGCGTCCCTGAAACTTGATTTTGGACCTCCCTACTCTCAACCTTTTCTATACTCGAACTACAATCTTGGTTCACATTCCACTACTGGATTAGTTTAAACCCACTCCAATAGCCTTAGTGAATTCCCTCCCCAGGATATTGGTACCCTCCAGTTCAGATGAAGACCACCCTGCTTGTAGAAGTCCCACCTACTCCAGAAAGAGCCCCAATTATCCAAGAATCCAAAACCCTCCCTTGTGCACCACTCTGTAGCCACGTGTTCACCTTCTCTCTCTCCCTATTCATTGCCTCACTAGCACATGGCACGAGCAACACACCACAGCCAACAACTCTGATTGGCCTACCTCTAAGCTTCCATCCCAGCTCCCTGAATTTCTGCCTGAAATCTCCATCTATCTTCCTAACTATGTCGTTGTTTCCTATGTGGACTACGACTTGGGGTTGCTCCCCCTCCCCCTTAAGGATCCCAAAAACAGGATCAGAGACATCACAGACTCTGGCACCTGGGAGGCAACACACCAACCGTGAGTCTCTCTCGTCCCCACAGAACCTCCTATCTGTCCCCCTAACTATGGACTCCCCAATGTCTACTGCTCTGCTCCTCTTCCCCTATCCCTTCTAAGCAGCAGGGACAGACTCTGTGCCAGAGACCTCTACCTCACTGCTTTCCCATGGTAAGTCCCCCCCCCCCCCGCCCCAACCAGTATCCAAAATGGTATACTAATTGTTGAGGGGAATGTCCACAGAGGGTCCCTGCACTGTCTGCCGGTTCCCTTTCCGTCCCCGACAATAAACCATTTGCATTTTTCTTGTACCTTGGGAGTGACTACTTCCCTGTAACTCCTCTTAATAATTCCCTCTGCCTCCCGAATGATCCAAAGTTCATCCAACTCAAGCTCCAGTTCCCTAATGCAGTTTTCGAGTAGCTGGAGTTGGGCGAACTTCCCGCAGATGTAGTCAGCAGGGACACTGGTGGTGACCCTTACCTCCCACATTCAGCAGGAGAAACTTTCAACTGCCCTAACTTACATTCACACTATTCTAAATTCCCAAAGAGACTGTTGAAAAAAATAAGGAATTAAAATAACTCGTTACCTTACCTTACCCCCCAATCTGGCGCACAATCGGGCAACACAACCACACAGATATATGACTTCCCAGAAGTCCTTCGCTCTTCCCTCGAACCTCTCGGCAAATGGAGGCCCAACTCCCGAGGTAAGTCCCTTTTAATGCCGGGAAACTCACCCTTCTCGGCAGCCCTCGCTTACCTATCCTGCTTTCCTCACCGCTCTGGCAAAATTCATTAAGGACCTCTGGGAGCTCCCTAATGAATGCCTTGCTTCAGTATTCAGTACTGAGAGGGACCTTCATGTTTTGGGTGCAGTGTGAAACAGACAGATATGCTAGAACAGGAGGATGTGCTGAAAAATTTGAGAATCACAAGGATAATCAAATCTTCTTGACCAGCTGGGAAATAAACCTAGGATACTATAGGAAGCGAGAGAAAAGAATGCTGTGTTTTGCGATGATCTTTGTGTCATCACTGTCTACTGGATTTTTGCCAGATGATAGGAGGTTGGCAAATGTTATTCCCTTGTTCATGAAAGGGAATAGAGATAATCCTGTGAATTCGAGGCTAATCATTCTTACGACAGTGATGGGCAAAGTATTGGAGAGGATTTGAGAGACACGAGTTATGATTACTTGGAAAACCATAATTTGATTAGAGACTGTCAGCATGCCTTTGTAAGGAGCAGGTCATGCTTCAAAAGTCTTATTGAACTTTTTCAGGATGTGAAAAAAAAACACATTGATGAAGGTAGAACAGTGGATGTGGTGTATTTGGATTTTAGCAAGTCATTTGATAAAGTTACCAATTGTAGGTTCATTCAGAAAATAAGGAGGCATGGGATACATGGAAATCTGGCTGTCTGATACAGAATTGGCTGGCACATAAAAGACAGAGTGTAGTGGTAGATTGAAAGTACTCAGCCTGGAGCTCGGTGACCAGTGTATTATGCAGGGATTAGTTCTGGGAACTCTGTTCTTTGTGACTTTTATAAGAGAGTTGAATGGGGAATTGGGAGGATGGGTTAGTAAGCTTGCGAACGGAGGTTGGTGGAGCTGTGGATAGTGTGGAAAGTTGTTGCCCGTTGCAACAAGACATTGAGAGTACTGAGCTGATGAGTGGCAGATCGAGTTAAACTTGAAAAAGTGTGAAGGCATTCACTTTGGAAGGAAAACTTTGCATGCAGAGGACAGGGTTAAAAGCAGGATACTTGCAGTGTAGAGGAATAGATGGATCTTGGGTTCCATGTCCACAGATCCACAATGTTGCCACGCAAATTGATGTGGTTGTTGAGAAGGCGCAAGGTGTGTTGGCTTTCACAAGCTGGGGAACTGAGTTTCATAGCTGTGATGTTATGCTGCAGCTCTATGAAGTTGAGTGCTGTTCTGCATTGAGAGCTTGTAAGCAACTGACATATGACTAGGTAGCAGTCTCAGAATGTACTTGGAAAATTGAAAATATATAACATTTGGCTGTTAAAAAGATACCTTGAGTTTCGGTTGTTCTCTGGACAACTTTTCATATTTAACGAATCTGTTTAAGTTATGCCTCAGGATAATAAATCCAACAGATTTTGAATTTACTGTTTTTCCAACATTTAACCAGAGATGATTTGATGTTGAGGGGATAAAGAGGTAGGCATTATGAAACTTAGACAGAGAGTAAACTGCCATCGAGAGAGACTGCCAATCAAAACATTCTCTATTAAAATTATGTTTTTTTTGCATGCAACACCCTTGCAGTAAAAGACAGAAGACGACCCAGTGAGATCCATAGTTGAAAGGAGAAGGATACTGGAGATGACAGCCGCTGTCTGGTTTCGAAGTTAAATGATGCAATTTTAATTTAGTTATTTTTTAAAAGGAACAGTATATTGTTATAGAGGTGGAGGCAGATAACATGTAGTTCAGAGAAAGGGAGCTTAGAGCTGTGAATAGTTGTTGTCCAATCTTCACTTTTAGAGTTAAGAAATAAATTGATGTTATTTTTCTTTAAATAGTGGAATTTTCGAGTTCTCTGTCACTCGTGCTTTAACAGGTTATAAGGCAAGTTGAGCTTTTCTGGGTGTTTGGTTTAATTAACAAACGGGTTCATTGCTGTGTTGTAACAGCACACTTGGAACATTGTGTTCAGTTCTGGTCACCTTGTTATAGGAAAGATGTACAAGCGATAGTGAGGGTGCAGAGATATCCTTACGGCTCAACAGAAATATTGACACACATCACACGAGTGAATGAAATATTGAGGAAGTCACCACGCTAAAAATAAATACTGGCAGATTCTCCATGTCTGTATAAACGTCAGTGTGTCAGTGTTTGTGGTGTTTCTGTGCTGATGTCTGTATATCTATGTGTGCACGTGCATCAGTGTATCGGGATTTGTCTCTGTGTGTCTGCTTTAGTATCTGTGTTTCTGCACCAGTCACTATGTGTACCTGTGTATCTATATTCATATCTGTGTGTATCTGCGTGTCTATGTGGGTATCCGTGTGCCGTGTGCGGATCTGCCAGCCTCTCTGGTGTACACCTTAAAGAGTATTTCCACTGCAACTGCAATCAAACAATTCTGACCAAACCATTTGTAAGGTGATGCGATGAATGTATTACATGTTCTTTAAATTGAAATATTTTATAATTCACCCCTACAAGGTGTAAGTGAGAAAGGATTGAAAAGTCCTGAAACCGACCCAGTGGTGGTGGTAATATATCTAGGTATCAGACAAAACTGTTCTGTGCCTCCAGCGATATTTGTAAAACCAAACAGCCGTGCAATGTGAGAGATTCGCAGTCTTTGATGTCCTCTGATAGAGAGGAAAAAACTGACACTTGTGCAGTGGCATGGGGAGACCAGCAGAGCGTGGCATTGTATGAATATAAACTTAATAGGGACAGACGTAGAGGTGGAGAAGGGGAGTAGGGGTTTATCTCAGTTTCAATGGTATTACCCCCAAACCCACAGAGCCATCATTTCACAAAGATGCACAGAAACATACATAGACACATTAAACGCACAACACATATGCACACTTACACACAAACACATGCACATGCCCGCACACAGACACAGTGGTTTCTTTAAGATAGAGATAAGTACGTTTTTCATGAATAAGAGAATCAATGGTCAGTTGAAGAAGGCAGTTGAATGTGGCTCAGCCGATCCAAGGGGTTAAATGGCCTAATTCTGTTCCAATTTCCTATTTTGTGAAGGGATTCAGTTTGGAAGTCGAATTTGAATGCAGATTACTGGGTCAAGTGCAGGATTCGTAGCAGTGTGGAGGAACAAACGAATCTTGGGGTCCATGTCTGTCGGTGTCTCAGTTGCCACCTAAGTTGATAGGGTTTTAAAAAGGCATATGTTGTGCTGGCTTTCATTAGCAGCGGGACTGAGTTTAAGAGCCGGGAGATTATGCTGCAGGTCTATAGAGCCTTGGTGAAAACCACATTTGAAACGTTCTGATCGCCTCATTATAGAAAGGATGTGGAAGCTGTAGAGCGGGTGTAGAGGAGATTTACCAGGATGCTGCCTGGACTAGAGGGCTTGTCTTACGAAGAAAGGTTGAGGGCGCTATGGCCTTTCTCATTGGAGTAAAGAAGGATGAGAGGTAACTTAATAGAGCTGAACAAGATGGTGAGAGTTACAGACAGAGTAAATAGTCAGAGACTTCTTCCCAGGGTAGAAATGATTGTCACGAGGTGAGCATAATTTTAAGGTGTTTGGAGAAAGGTTTTGGAAGATATCAAAGGCAGTGAGTCACCAGCCCCCCTCCCCTCCCCACAAACCGGGTTCCTGGCACAGTTAGACAGCTGTGCTAACCACTGAGACACCAGGACCCCTCCCCCTCCCCCCTAACCGGGTCCCTGGTACTGTGACACAGCCGGGCTAACTACTGAGGCACCATGCACCCTCCCCCTCCCCCTGTCCCACAATCAGGCTCCCTGGTACTGTGAAACAACCATGCTAACCACTGAGACACCATTCCCCCGTCCCCGGCCCCTCCCCCAAAACGGAGGCACTTTGCTCTGCAGTACTGGGGAAAATGTAAATAAAACTGATGAGCTTCGAGCTATGATGTAGTGGCCATAACAGAGACGTGGGTTTCGCAGGGGCAGGAATGGTTGCTGGCTGTTCCAGGGTTTTAGAACATTTAAAAAGAATAGGGAGGAGGTAAAAAGAGGAGGGGAGTGTAGCACTGCTAATCAGAGAGGGTATCACAGCTACAGAAGTTACCATTATCGTGGAAGGTCTGCCTAATGAGGCAGTATGGGTGAAGATTAAGAACAGTAAGGCAGCAATCATCTCATTAGGGGTTTACTACAGGCCTCACAAAAGAAGCAGGGAGATTGAAGAAAGCATAGACCGGCAGATTTTGGAAAAGTGTGAATGGAATAGGGTAGTTGTAATGGGTGAGTAACCTTCCCAATATTGATTGGAACCTCCTTCCAGCAGATGGTTTGGAAGGAGCTGTTTTTGTAAGGTGTGTTCAGGAGGGTTTCCTAACTCAGTACGTTGACAGGCCGACAAAGGGAAAGGACATTTTGGATTTGGTGCTCGGCAATGAGCTGGGGCAGGTGTCAGATCTTGCGGTGGGAGAGCATTTTGGTGATAGTGACCACAACTGCCTCACATTCTATATAGCCATGGAGAAGGAGAGAAGCTGGCACAATGGGAGGATATTTAGTTGGGGAAAAGGAAACTATGATACTATCAAGTTAAAAATCACACAACACCAGGTTATTGTCCAACAGGTTTAATTGGAAGCACACTGGCTTTCGGAGCGACGCTCCTTCATCAGGTGATTGTGGAAGGCTCGATCGTAACACAGAATTTATAGCAAAAAATTGCAGTGTGATGTAACTGAAATTATACATTGAAGAATTGATTGTCTGTTAAGCCTTTCATCTGTTAGAATACAGTGCTGGTTTCACTTTTTTTCATGTGTAAATCACAAAACCCTTTTTTTTATTAAAGTTGCATTCTCGGGTTCGCTGTTAACAATGGTGATAGCTAGACAATGTGTTGAAGGTATTAGCCCCCTGTGTTCTCTGTCTATGACCTGATGTTTAGATTGATTTCCATCTAAAAAGTGAAATAACAGAGTTTTACATAAATTCATACAGTTTTTGAGCTCACAGTTCGACATGAATCTATGTGGTTTTTGAGCAAAGTGCAATGTAACTTTGTACCAAAAACATTCTTCACCAAACACAATATATATGTGTGCATGTGGGTCTTTGTCTGTCTGTGTGTGTGTCTGTCTGGGGTGGGGGTTGTGAGTGTGAGAAACACACACACACTCTCACATGCACACGGACACAGATACACACAGACGCGCCTACAGACACCCACACACACCCTGATAGACACACAGACTCACACACATGCACCCCCTCACAGAATTAAGACACTCTGCACTCACTACACACACACACACGCACACACACTTTCTCACACTCACAATCCCCACCCCAGACAGACACACACACACATACAAAGAAATTTATGTAAAACTCTGTTATTTCACTTTTTGGATGGGAATCAATCTAAACATCAGGTCATAGACAGAGAACACAGGGGGCTAACACCTTCAACACATTGTCTAGCTATCAACATTTTTAACAGCTAACCCGAGAATGGAACTTTATAAAAAAAGGGTTTTGTGATTTACACATGAAAAAGTGAAACTATCACTGTATTCTAACAGATAAAAGGCTTAACAGACAATCAATTCTTCAATGTATAATTTCAGTTACATCACACTGCAAATTTTTGCTATAAATTCTGTGTTACGATCGAGCCCTCCACAATCACCTGATGAAGGAGCGTCGCTCCGAAAGCTAGTGTGCTTCCAATTAAACCTGTTGGACTATAACCTGGTGTTGTGTGATTTTTAACTTTGTACACCCCAGTCCAACACCGGCATCTCCGAATCATGATACTATCAGACGGCGTTGTGAAGCATGGACTGGGAGCAATTGTTCCATGGAAATCGCACTATAGACATGTGGAGACGGTTTAAGGAACAGTTGTTGTGAGTGATGCACAAATGTGTTCCTTTGAGGCAAAAAGGGATAAGATAACGGAACCTTGGATGACGAGAGCGGAGGAGCTTCTCGTCAAAAGAAAGAAGGCAGCTTACATAAGGTGGAGGAAGCAAGGGTCTTGCTCAGCTCCAGATGGTTCCAGGCAGGCGAGGAAGGAGCACAAAAATGGTCTGAGGAGAGCCAGGAGGGGGCAGGAAAAAGGCTTGGCAGGAAGAATCTAAAGGCATTTTGCACATATGTGAGGAATAAGAGACTGATCAAAGAAAGAGTTGGGCCGATCAGGGATAGCATAGGGAACTTGTGTATAGAGTCTGAGGAGGTAGGGGAAGCCCTAAATGAGTTTTTCGCTTCTGTTTTTACGAAAGAAAAGGACCTTGTAGTGAATGAAACCATTGAGGAGCAGGTAATCATGCTGCAACAGATAGATTGAGAAAGCTGATGTGTTGAAAATTTTGACAAACATTAATATTAACAAGTCCCCAGGGCCAGACCAGATTTGTCCTCGGCAGCTATGGGAAGCGAGAAATGTGATTGCTTCTCCACTTGCGAAGATCTTTGCATCCTCGCTCTCCACTGGATTCGTACCAGAGGACTGGAGGGAGACAAATGTAATTCCTCTCTTCAAGAAAGGAAATAGGGTAATCCCCAGAAATTACAGACTAGTCAGTCTCACATCTGTCATCTGCAAGGTGTTAGAAAGAATTCTGAGGGATAGGATTTATGACCATCTGGAAGAGCATGGCTTGATTAAAGGCAGTTCAGCACGGCTTTGTGAGGGGCAGGTCATGCCTCACAAATCTTATTGAGTTATTTGAGGATGTTACTAGACAAGTTGATGAGGGTCGAGCTCATGTTGTGTATCTGGACTTCAGTTAGGCATTTGATAAGGTTCCCCATGGTAGGCTCGTTCAGAAGGTCAGGAGGATTGGGATATAGGGAAATTTAGCTGTCTGGATACAGAATTGGCTGGTCGACAGAAGACAGCGAGTGGTAGTGGAAGGAAAATATTCTGCCTGGAAGTCAGTGGTGAGTGGTGTTCCACAGGGCTCTGTTCTTGGGCCTCTACTCTTTGGAAGTTTTATTAATGACTTGGATGAGGAGATTGAAGGATGGGTTTGCACGTTTGCAGAGGATACAAAGGTTGGAGGTATCATTGACAGTATACAGGACTGTTGTAGGCTGCAGCATGACATTGCCAGGATGCAGAGATGGGCTGAGAGGTGGTAGATGGAATTCAAACTGGATAAATGCGACGTGATGCATTTTGGAAGATCGAACTTGAAAGTTGAGTACAGGATTAAAGGCAGGATTCTTGGCAGTGTGGAGGAACAGCGGGATCTTGGTGTGCAGGTATATAGATCCCTTAAAATTTCCACCCAGGTGGACAGGGTTGTTAAGAAAGCATATGTTGTTTTGGCTTTCATTAACAGGGGGATTGCGTTTAAGAGCAGTGAGATCTCGTTGCAGCTCTATAAAACTTTGGTTAGACCGCACTTGGAATACTGTGTCCAGTTCTGGTCGCCCTACTATAGGAAAGATGTGGATGCTTTGGAGAGGGTTCAGAGGAGGTTTACCAGGATGCTGCCTGGACTGGAGGGCTTATCTTACGAAGAGAGGTTGATTGAGCTCGGACTTTTTTCGTTGGAAAAAAGAAAGAAGAGAGGGGACCTAATTGAAGTGTAGAAGATAATGTGGCCTCCTCTATTTTGGGGAGACAGGCCGCCTACTTGCGGTCCACAGAAAGGTAATGAGAGGAATAGATAAAGTTGATAGCCAGAAACCTTTTCCCAGGGCAGCAATTGTTAACACGTGGGGTCACAGTTTTAAGCTGTTTGGCGGAAAGTATAGAGCAGATGTCAGAGGCGGGTTCTTTACACAGAGAGTTGTGAGAGCATGGAATGCGTTGCCAGCAGCAGTTGTGGAAGCAAGGTCATTGGGGATATTTAACAGACTGAAGAAATGCATATGGTCACAGAAATTTGAGAGTTCATACATTAGGTTTACCTCACATGAGGATCAATGTTCGGCACAACATCGTGGGCTGAAGGGCCTGTTATGTGCTGTACTGTTCTATGTTCTATGTTCTAAACAGTAAACAGTGACAAAACGCCACAGATGAGTCAGGATCTGGAGGTAGAAATAGAGGCAGCATATTGAGTCTGATATGATCCTCTTCCGAAAAATACATATTGAAATCAAAAAGTTAATTGTGTTTCTCTCTGCTCAGAACCTGCAAATGTTTTCCTGTGCTTTCAACTTAGTTACTCTTCTGGACAGTGGATATTTGTCTGATCTGAAAGGGAACAGCGAAGCTGCCGTTTCTGTTGACGCTCAAGAACTTGGTTATGGCTTTTGAATGAAAAATGAAAACGTACGTGCCTGACAGCTCCCCAAATACCGATAGTTTATTGCCATTGCCATAATGCATTATAAAAATGTTGAACTTGGTGGTCATGACATCACATTTTCAATCCTCTGAAAGTAATTGATTGAAGTACTGATCCCAATTGTTAAGAATGTCTTATCATGCTCCTGATGTAACTGGCATCGTACTGATCCAGCAAGATCTTACCTTTCTGAGAGTTTCCATATATCTGTGAAAACATAAAATATCTTTGTATTTTAACAAGACATATTTATCCAGGGTTTTGGAAGGCACTAGCAAGGGCAGAGTTTATTTGTCATCCTCAATGGCTCTGGAATAAGTGACACAGAGTTGCCCTGTTTTACCTCTTCAATCCAAATTGATGCAGATCCACACAGAGCTGTTTGTAGGGGCATTCCAAGATTTTTAACAAATACTTATGAGGGATCAGCAAATTAGTCCCTAGTCAGGATGACATGCAACTTGGAAGATCCCTTTCAGAGATTGATTTTTCTCTTGTTCCCTTTCCCAGTACAGAATTTTCTCTAATTCCCATTAATCACAGTTTTGCTCAGGGTCCTTGATTCCACCTTCAGTCAAGTCCTTCTTCGATTGAAAGGGAAGTCACGCTGATCTCACCTCGAATTACACGGGCAGATCAGTTGAAAGAATAAGGAGCAAAAGACAAGAAAATTGATGCATGGTCTTCCTTAATGCATTATTTCAACATGACATCACTTTTCAAACAATATTCTGAACGGTGGGTGTTTGTTCTTTTAATTTGCTTCCAATTAAGTGTAGAAATGAGAACGTGAATTGATCTTCTATAGTGTGTTTATAATCCAGAATTTAATTCAACCTTTATTATCATTGCTCTAACTCTTTGAAACAAAAATAATGAATGAGCCTGAGTCCATCCTGCAGATGAAAAAGTTCTTTCAGCTCTGACTATTGCAGCGAATGTTATAAAGAATAAGCTGCAGGCCCACGTAAAATGAAAATGCTGCAGGGCAAGGTGCCAAACGCTAGTCCAAGAATAATTATGTCCAAGCATTATGATTAATACATGCAGAGGGGCGGAGTATAAAAGCAGAATTCAGCTCCATGTCCAAAATACTGTTTGTGGCTCCCTCACAAAAGACCACAACTGGTTCACGGTGGAAATTCACCAAAATAGGAAAAACAAGAGACTGGAATTCCCAATTTTGCAACCACATCGGTAGAACAGGAAGAAAATCAAGGTTTGTTTCTGAAATTCATAAATTGTGATGATAAGAATGTGGTATATCGGCGGGGGGGGATGTTAGAGGTTGATAAACAATGTTGGACGATGATAAACAATGTTGTAGATGACGCAGTGATTATCCAGGTGGGTCACAGTGAGCAGGAACGTGTTGGTTACAGGAGGGTACAAACAGATTTTCAGATGGCCAGATCAATGACTGATAAAAGGTAACACTGAAGTATGTGAGATGCTGCACTTTGGAAGATGTAACAAGACAAGGGAGAACACAGACCATGAAGATAGGTTAGATTTGCTTTTGGAGCAGAGAAATGTGAGGGATCAACCTGACAGAGGTGTATTACAGCATGAGAGGTATGGGACGAGTGAACAGACAACAACTATTCCCCTTAGTCAAAGGGTCAAAAACAATGGCAAATATGTTTGAAGTCAAAGAGAATATACTAATATAGGATTTGTGAAATCTGTTTCGAACCCAGAGCATGATATGTGTCAAACATGCATTGCCTGGGAGGATGGTTCAGGAAGGTAACCTCACAAACATTATAAAACACTTGTATCAGCACTATGGGCAATTTAGCTGGACCAATTCATCTAACCTGCACATTTTTGGACTGTGGGAGGAAACCGGAGCACCCGCAGGAAACCCACGCTGAAGTTTGTATTATTCCGTAATAAAGACAGAATATTTGGCAAAAGAAATACACTGTGGCCATTTTGCAAAGTAATTGACAATGAAATATTGCTACTTGATGTCTAAACTATAAATTTGAGACAATGCTAAAGTGTTTTGCAGTCGCATCACTCAGTTCCATTACTTAAAATAGAGTCAGATGGTGTGGAATGTGTGTGGGTAGAATTGAAGAACCGTAAAGGTGAAAACCCGTGGTTGGAGTTATGTACAGGTCGACAAATCGTAGTCAGAAGCTGGGGCGCATGATAGACGAGGAGATAGAAACGATATGTAGGAAAGGCAAAGTTACAGTGACTGGGGGGATTTCAATATGCAGGAGGACTGGGAAAATCAGTGGTAGTGGTCTGCAAGGAAAGGAATTTGTGGAATGTCTACAAGATGGCTTTTTGGAGCAGCTTATGGTGCAGGCAACGAGGGAACGGGCAATACTGGATTTAGAGCTGTGTAGTGAGGCAGACTTGATAAGGAAGCTTAAGGTGAAGGAACCTTCGGAGGCAGTGATCATACTATGATTGAACCTACTCTTCAATTTGAGAGGGAGAAAGTAGAATCGGAGTTAATATTACAGCTAACTAAATACACCTTCAAAGACACAAGGGAGGAGCTGGATAGAATTGACTGGGAGAAGAGCCGAGCAGGAAAGACAGTGGAACAATAATGGCGGGAGTTTCTCGGAGAACTTTAGGAGTCACAGCAGAGAGTTATCCCGATGTAAAAGATGCATTGTACAGCGAGGATGAGGCAACCATGGATGACTGAGACAGTCATGGCTAGCGGAAAAGGAAAATAGAAAGTAGATAACATCGCAAATAGCAGTGCGAAACCAGAAGATTTGGAAACTTCAAAGATGAACAGATGGCAACAAAAATAAGGAATAAGGACGGATAAGATTAAATATAAGTTTAAGCTATCCAGTGATATAAAGGACAACTGTAGGAGTTTCTTTAGACATATAAAGGGCAGAAGAGAAGCAGAAGTGGATATTGGGGCACTGGAAAATGACGCTGGAGAGATAGTCGTGTGGAACAAATAATAGATGAGAAACTGAATAACTATTACGAGAATGGGCAAAGAAGTGGCAGATGGAGTACAACTTGGGAAAGTGAGAGGTGATGCACATTAGTAGGAAGAATACAGGCATAGACTACTTTGTAAGTGGAGAGAAAAATCAGAAGTCTGAAGTGCAAAGAGAGTTGCGAGTTCCAGTCCAGGATTGTCTCTAGATAAACTTGTAGGTTGTGTCAGCAATTAGGAAAGTTTTGTTTCTGGTGCACAGTGTGATTGAAATTGTATATTCAGCAAAAGAACCGAGTTAACTCTTACAAACAATATTTGTTTTTTTGAACACAATTAATATTAGAACAATAAAACGTATTATAACGCAATGATAAACGCTACACATTATCTAATGCTTTAACTTAACTTTGGATAATCACAAACCACCCCACTAGACGTTGACCAGGCTCGACTTGGTGATGTCTTCTTGTTCTCCTGATGATCTTGGAGGTGTCTTCTCTTTCCCTGGTTATTCTCCAGTTACAGCACTGTGAGGGGTTTTGTGATGATTCTTATCCTTCCAAGTCTTCACTCCCTTTTGGTAAGGTAAGGAGGATCTGTCAATGGAATGATCAGGTTCATTTACCCTGATCACTCAGACTCAATCATGGGTTGGCTCAAGGGCAACATTCCATTGTCCCATTCAGGTCCAACTTCAGGTGAGTATTACAGGGTGGAGTTTCAGGTTTGTTTGCAAACCATCTGTGGGTATCTGCAGCCTGTCTGGGTTCTGCAGCATGTGGATTAGCACAGAGAATTTAGTCAAAGCTGGGGTCCATTTCACAGCATGCTTTAATAATTGTTCATTTTTGTAACTCCATGGTAAATGTATTATTGCCCATCGTAAGATTATTCTTTCTGGAGGCCCGTCCGGTCAGAAAGGTCTTCAGCCTGAGAGAGGTGAATCTATAGTAAGGATGGCAGTTTCCTTACCTAAAGGACATTAGTGAACCAGGTGGGTTTTTCTTGGCAATCGATTCATAACCACTATCAGTCTCTTAATTCCAGATTTGAATTCAAGCTCCCCTACGTGCTGTGGCAGGATTTGGACCCAGGTCACCAGAACATTATCTGGGCTTATCACATAAGAATTCAGTTATAACACCACGAGGCCACTGACTTGTCCAATCCTCCATAGTGTGACTCACATGTGCAGTACGATATGCACTAGAATTTGCCTTCATGTTCTCCTTGACTTCCTTATCAAGATATGGATGACTTTTTCCCCGTTATGCAACTCCTGTTCGGTCTTCAGTATCTCCCTAATTATTTGCCAAATGTCTTCATCTGCCTGCCTTTGACTATTCTTTTCTCCCACCCCCACCCACCCCCCAGTCAACCCTGGCCAAATTCGTCCTTAGGCCAGTATAATTACCATTGCCTAACACTAAAACTCTCATGTATGACTCAGTCTTCACTCTTTCAATCTGAATGTGAAACTCCAGCATGTTGTGTTTTCTCCTTCCAAGTCAAAGCTCATCCACCAATTCTTCCTTGTTAAATAATATCAAATCTAAATTAGCCCACTCTCTGGTTGGTTCCATGCCATCCTGCTCTCAGAAATAATCTCTCATTCACTCTATGAATTTCTATTCGAGGATTTCACTGTCAAGTTGATTAATGAAGTCAATTTGCATTTTCAAAACACCCATAGTTAAAATTGTGCTCCTGTGACAAGCCCTCACTATTTTCTACCTCAGAAGTACTTTGGGGGGACAGTGGCTGAAAATTACACTTCCCAAGATGTTTCTTCTCTTGCTTTTTATTTGCACTGAGACGGATTTCAAATATTTTTTGGCACAAAACAGTTTGAAAATGTCTGAGTTCCCACTTTACACGAACCACATTTCACAGTAAATATTGAGGAATTAAGAGGGCTAAAAGTGGTCATGAGATATCTTTAGCAAACAGGGTTGAGGAAAATCCCAAAGACTACCTTTCATATATAAGCAACAAGAGGGTAACTCGAGAACTGTTTGGCCCACACAGGACAAAGGAAGAAAGTTATGCATGGGGTCAGAGAAAATGGGTGAGATTCTTAGCGAGTACATTGCATCTTTATTCACCAAGGAGAGGGACATGATGGATGTTGAGGTTAGGGATAGATCTTTGCGGACTCTGGGTCAAGTCGACATAAAGAGGGAGGAAGTTTTGGATATTTTAAAAGGTAGAAATGTAGACAAGCTCCCAGGTCTGGATGAGATCTACCACAGGTTACTGAGGGATATGAGTGAGGAAATAACTGGGGCTTTAACAAATATCTTTGCAGGACCCTTATACATGGGTGAGGTCCCGGAGGACTGGGGCATTGCTAATGCTGTCTCCTTGTTTAAGAAGGATTTATCCAGGGATTTATAGACCGGCGAGCCTCAGATCAGTGGTAGGGAAGCTTCTGGAGAAGATACTGAGAGACTTCAGTAAAGTGTTTTATTAGGTTCTCCAGGGTAGGCTGATGGAGAAGGTGATGCCGCATAGGGTCCAGTATGTTTTATCTAGATGGATAGAGAACTGGCTGGCCAACAGGAGAAGGAGAGGAGTAGTGGAAGGGGATTTCTCAAAATGGAGACCTATGACCAGTGGTATGCAACAGCGATCTGTGCTGGGACCACTGTTGTTTGAGATATATGTCAATGATTTGGAGGAAGGTATCGGTTGCCTGATTAGCAAGTTTGCAGATGACACCAAGATTGGTGGAGTAGCAGATAGTGAAGGGAAATGTCAGAGAATGCAGCAGAATATGGATAGATTGGAGAGATGGGCACAGAAATGGCAGATGGAGTTCAGACTGTGCAAATGCGAGGCGATGCATTTTGGAAGATCCAGTTCAAGAACAACAATACAGTAAACGGAAAAGTCTTGGGGAAAATTGACATACAGTGAGACCTGGGTCCATTGTTTCCTGAAGGTGGCAACGCAGGTCAGTAAACTGGTCAAGGCAACATAAAGCATGATTTCCTTCATTGGATCAGCTTTTGAGTCCAAACGTTGGCAGGTCATGTTACAATTGCATAGGACTTTGGTTTCACCGCATTTGAAATACTGCATATATTTCTGGTCACCACGTTACCAAAAGGATGTGGATGCTTTGAATAGAGTGCAGAGTAGGTTCACCCGGATGTTGCCTGGTATGGAGGGTGCTGGTTATGAAGAAAGATTGAGTAGATTAGGATTATTTTAATTATAAAGACAAAGGTTGAGGGGGACCTGATAGAGGTCTACAAAATCAAGAGAGATATAGACAGGGTGGATAGCAAGAAGCTTTTTCCCCAGATTTTGGAACTCAATTACTAGGCGTCATGAGTTCAAAGTGAGAGGGGAAGGGTTTAGGGTAGATATATGTGGGAAGTTCTTTACACATATTGTGGTGGCAGCCTGGAACGTGTTAGCAGCAGAGGAGATCGGGGCAGGTACAATAGCGTTATCTAAGATGTATCTGACAGATACATGAATGGGCAGGCAGCAGAGGGATACATTCTCTTAGAAAATAGGTGGCACGTTTAGAAAATAGGAGGATCTGGATCAGCACAGGCTGGGAGGGCCAAAGGGTCTGTTCCTGTGTTGGAATGTTCTTTGTTCTTTATCATTCATTCTAAAAATAGCAAGATTTCAACTATTGTATGCTACAATTTAATGATATAATCCATTTATTTGACAGTACATATCAAATTATTGTAATTTCTAAATTACAGTCACAGAGTCAAAGTGATGTACAGCATGGTACAGTTCCTTCGGTCCAACCCGTCCATGCCGACCAGATAACACAAACCAATCTTGTCCCACCTGCCAGCACTCAGCCCATATCCCTCTAAATCCTTTCTATTCATATACTTATCCAGACACCATCTAAATGTTGCAATTGTACTAACTTCCAACACTTCCTCTGGCAGCTCATTCCATACACAAACTACCCTCTGTGTGAAAAGGTTGCACCTTGCATCTCTTTCATATTTTTCCTTCCCAACCTAAACCTATGCCCTCTAGTTCTAGACTCTCCCACACTAGGGAAGAGACCTTGTCTATCCCCCCATCCATGGCCCTTATGATTTTATAAACCTCTGTAAGGTCAACCCTCAGTCTCCAATGTTCCAAGGAAAATAGCCATAGCCCATTCAACCACCAGCTATAGCTCAAACACAGACCTCTCCAGACGTCCCCAACAGTACCCTTCCACCGACACTCTCATTTGTTTTGCCGAACTGGTCCTTCCCCTTAACAATTTCTCCTTTGAATCCTCACACTTCCTCCAGAACAAAGCGGTAGCCATGGGCATACGTATGGGCCTCAGCTATGCCTGTCTCTTTGTTGGCTACGTAGAACAGTTGATCTTCCGTAATTACACCGGCACCACTCCCCACCTCTTCCTCCGCTACATTGATGACTGCATTGGCGCCACCTCGTGCTCCCGCAAGGAGATTGAGCAATTCATCAACTTCACCAACACATTCCACCCTGACCTTAAATTTACCTGGACCATCTCTGACACCTCCCTCCCCTTCCTGGACCTCTCCATCTCCATTAGTGACGACCGACTTGACACTGACATTTTTTACAACCCCACCGACTCTCACAGCTACCTGGATTACACCTCTTTCCACCCTATCTCTTGCAAAAATGCCATCCCGTATTCCCAATTCCTCCACCTCCGCTGTATCTGCTCCCAGGAGGACCAGTTCCACCATAGAACACACCAGAAGGCCTCCTTCTTTAGAGACCGCAATTTCCCTTCCCACGTGGTTAAAGATGCCCTCCAACGCATCTCGTCCACATCCCGCACCTCCGGCCTCAGACCCCACCTCTCCAACCGTAACAAGGACAGAAAGCCCTTGGTGCTCACCTTCCACCCTACCAACCTTCGCATAAACCAAATCATCCGTCCACATTTCCGCCACCTCCAAAAAGACACCACCACCAGGGATATATTTCCCCCCCCACCCCTTTCCGCCTTCCGCAAAGACCGTTCCCTCGGTGACTACCTGGTAAGCTCCACGCCCCCCTACGACCCACCCTGCCATCCTGGCACTTTCCCCTGCCACCGCAGGAACTGTAAAACCTGTGCCCACACCTCCACCCTCACCTCTATCCAAGGCCCTAAAGAAGCCTTCCACATCCATCAAAGTTTTACCTGCACATCCATTAATATCATTTATTGTATCTGTTGCTCCCGATGCGGTCTCCTCTACATTGGGGAGACTGGGCGCCTCCTAGCAGAGCGCTTTAGGGAACATCTCCGAGACACCCGCACCAATCGACCAAATCGCCCCGTGGCCCAACATTTCAACTCCCCCTCCCACTCTGCCGAGGACATGGAGGTCCTGTGCCTCCTTCACCGCCGCTCCCTCACCACCAGACGCTTGGAGGAAGAACGCCTCATCTTACGCCTTGGAACACTTCAACCCCAGGGCATCAATGTGGACTTCAACAGCTCCCTCATTTCCCCTTCCCTCACCTCATCCTAGTATCAAACTTCCAGCCCGCACTGTCCCCTTGACCTGTCCAGACATATCCGACCTGCCTAGCTCCTTTTCCACATATCCACTCCACCCTCTCCTCCCTGACCTATCACCTTCATCTCCTCCCCCACTCACCTATTGTACTCTATGCTACTTTCTCCCCACCCCCACCCTCCTCTAGCTTATCTCTCCACGCTTCAGGCTCTCTGCCTTTATTCCTGATGAAGGGCTTTTGCCCGAAACGTCGATTTTGCTGCTCGTCGGATGCTGCCTGAATTGCTGTGCTCTTCCAGCACCAATGATCCAGAATCTGGTTTCCAGCATCTGCAGTCATTGTTTTTACCTTAGAACTCAAACCCTCCAATCTTGGCAACATCCTTGTAAATCTTTTTAGAACACTTTCAAGATTCACAACATCCTACCGATATGAAGGGGAACAGAATTGCACGCAATATTCCAAAAGTCGCCTAACCAATGTCCTGTACAGCTGCAATGACCTCGCAAGTCCTGTACTCAATGTTCTGACCAATTAAGGAAAGCATACCAAATGCCTTCTTCACTAACCTACCTACCTGTTCCTCTCCTTTCAAGGAACAATGAACCTGCACTCCAAGGTCACTTTGTTCAGCAACACTACATTTGACCACACCATTAAGAGTATTAGTCCTGCTAAGATTTGCTGTCCCAAAATGCAGCATCTCACATTTATCTAAATTAAACTCCATCTGCCACTCCTCAGCCCATTGGCCCATATGATCAAGATCTTCTTGTAATCTGAGGTAACCTTCTTTGCTGTCCAGTACACCTCCAATTTTGGTGTCATCAGCACATTTGCTAACTATGCCTCTTATACTCACATGCAAATCATTTATATAAATGACAAAAAGTAGTGGACCCAGCACCGATCCTTGTGACACTCCACTGGTCACATGCCTCCAATCTGAAAAACAACAATCCACCAACAGCCTCTCTCTTCTACCTTTAGCTAGTTCTGTATCCAACTGGCTAGTTCTCCCTGTACTCTAATGAAATCTAACCTTGCTAAACAGTCTCCCATGGGGAACCTTATCGAATGCCTTTCCAAATACATGTTCATCCTGTCCCTCAGGATTCCCTGCAACAACTTGCCCTCCACTGACGTCAGTCTCACTGGTCTATAGTTCCCTGGCTTGTCCTTACCACTTTTCTTAAACAGTGGCACTACGTTCGCCAACCTCCAGTCTTCTGGCACTTCACTTGTGGCTATCAATGGTACAAGTATCTCAGCAAGAGGCTCAGCAATCAGTTCTCTAGCTTCCCACGGAGTTCTAGGCTGCAGCTGATCGATCGGATCCTGGGGAGTTATCCACTTTTATGCATTTCAAGACATCAGCACTTCCTCCTCTGTAATATGAACATTTTTTAAGATGTCACCATCTATTTCTCTGTATATCTACATCGCCCATGTCCTTCTCCTGAGTAAACAGTGATACAAAATACTCATTTAGTATCTTCCCTAAGTCCTGCAGCTCCACACAAAGGCTGTCTTGCTGAACTTTGAGAGCTCTATTCTCTCCCTATTTACCCTTTTGTCCTCAATGTATTTGTAAAGTCCTTTTGGATTCTCCCGAAATCTATTTGCCAAAACTATCTCATGTCCCCTTTTTTGATTTCTTGACTTCCCTCTCTAGTATACTCCTCCTACCTTTATACTCTTCTAAGGATTCACTCGACCTATGCTGCCTGTACCTGTCATATGCTTCCTCTTTTTTCTTAACCAGACCCTCAATTTCATTAGTCATTTAGCAATCTCTATACCTACAAGCCTTTCCTTTCATCCTAACAGGAATATATATTTTTCTGGACTCTCGTTCTCTCATTTCTGAAAGCTTTCCATTTTCCAGCCATCCCTTTCCCTGCGAACATCTGCTGCCATCAGCTTTTGAAAGTTATTGCCTAATACCATCAAAATTTGCATTTCTCCAATTTAGAACATTAACATTTACATCTAGTCTATCCTTTTCCATCATTATTTTAAAACTAATAGAATTGTTGGCAAATAGCTGAAGCTCACATATTTCAGGTGAGTAATTAAATCGATTGATTATATTTTAATGTGTAAGAGTTGTAAGTCTATTTGATTTTTCAATCATTTGTTCAATCTGAATATGTAATTAGTTAGAGGTCAGCCACTTTGTAAATGATAGAGCGACAATGTATGTAGTTGAATACTGAGATTCAATGGGTAATTGTGATCTCCAAAATAGCCAGACATGTTCGTTTTCGATACAAAACAAAATGTGATTCCTTACTTTTGTATAACAAAAGGTTTTTCGTGATTATATTTTAATTCCATCAATATAGAATCAACTTAATTGTTTTCAGAGATGATGTAGTTATTGTTCAGTTGAATAATTGTAACTCATACCTTATAATTGCCCAATTCACAAACATGGCCAACTCCTGATCATTGTTAGATCAGTAAACCCATGACCTTGCATCATGACCAACGTTAAAAGTGGATTCCAAAAAGCCTGAATTCGGGTACAGTGCTACTGGACCTCACAGCTGCCTGTGGCACTGAGTGAGACACTGGCCTGCTCCTGAATCTGACCAGACAGTTTCCAACCTGGGTCAGGGCAGTCATTCAAACATTCTCTAACAGAGATTCATTTGGTATCCGCCTTGAGCAGGAGGAAACTAGCCAACAGGCTATCACTACTCTCAGTGTAGGTACAAATGCTGTCTAAATTAGATACCAATGACTGACGAAGAACCATGCCTTATAAATTCATCATCAGTCAGAGCCTGGCCCAGGGAGCAGATGTATGGACATGGAGTCTCATAATCACATCGCACACGTTACGTATGGTGATGACATCTGGCATGACCTCCAGATTCCATACATCTGCCCCCTGGACCAGACACTGGGTGAAAACGTTCACAATTGACAGTCTATTGCAGCATCTTGTGTCTCACAGTGAACCCTCTGAAACTATATCCACTAAATGTACCTTCACATTAACCAGGATCAAAATAAAATTGTACATGCCTTTGGATGCTCAGATACTAATTATATGTCATCCAACAGAATGTATCTGAAGAAACCAGGAGCAAATGGCAAGCCATGAATCGTTTCAATAACTGAACTTGGTGGATTTTGTCTGGTCTTGGAAACCTCACATATTGTCCTGACATTCAGGTGAATGTAACAAAGCACATGAAAACTGGAAGTCTTGGTCTAACGCCCCACCACATGATTCCTGACCTCACACACCTCACTCCCTCACCTGCCTCACTCCCTCACCCGCCTCACTTCCTCCCACATTCACCAACCGACGAGAATCCACAAACTGAGTGAAACTTGGAACATAGAACAGTACAGCACAGTGCAGGCGCTTCAGCTCTCAATGTTTTGGCAGCCTTTTATCCTACTCTAAGATCAGACTAACTTACATAACCTTCAATGTACTAACTTCCATGTGCCTATCCAAGAGTCTTCTTAAATATCTCTAATGTATCTGATCTACTACCACCACTGGCGGTGCATTCCGCCCCCACCACTTTCTGTGTAAAGAACCTATCTCTGACAGCCCCCGAAACCTTTCTCCAATCATCTTAAAATTACGCTCCTTGTTGATAATCACTTCTGCCATGGGAAAAGACTTTGGCTATCCAATCTACCTATGTCTCTCAACATCGTGTACACTCCTATCAAGTTACCTCTCATCCTTCTTCGCTCCAGGGAGAAAAGCACCAGCTCCCTCAAACTTTCTCGCTAAGACGTGTCCTCCAGTCCTGGCAGCATCCTGGTAAATCTCCTTTACACACTGTCTGAGGCTTCCACATGTTTCCTATAGTGAGGCAACCAGCTCTGAACACAATACTCCTAGTGTGGTTGAAACTCAGTTTTATTGACCTAAGCATTAACCTCGCCGCTCTTAAACACAATCCCCCATAATGAAAGCCAACACACCATACACCTCCTTAACAACCTTATCAACGTCGGTGGCAACACTGAGGAAACTATGGACATGGACCCCAAGATCCCTCTGTTGCTCCAAGAATTTTGCCTTTAACCCTGTATCCTGTATGCAAATGCAACCTTTCCAAATTAAACCAATTCACACTTCTATTGGTTAAATTCTATCTGCCACTTATCAGCCCAGCTCTGTATCCTGTCACTGTCCTGTTGCAAACTACAACAACCCACCACACTATCCACAACTCCATCAACTTTCATGTCATTGGCAAACTTTCTAACCCACCATTCCACTTCCTCGTCAAAGTCATTTATAAAAATCACAAAGAGCACAGGCCCTAGAACCGATCCCTGTGGAACGCCACTGCTCACTGAGCTCCAGGCTGAATACTTTCCATCTGCTACCACCCTCTGTCTTCTATGGGCCAGCCACGCCGTATCCAGAGAGCCACATTTCCTTGCGTTGCATGCCTCCTTACCTTCTGAATAAGCCCACAACGGGGAACCTTGTCAAATGCCTTCTAAAATTCGTGTTCACCACATCTCCTGGTCTATCTTCATCAACGTGTTTTTTCACATCTTCAAAGAATTCAATAAGGTTTGTGAGGCATGACCTGCTCTTCAAAAAACCATGCTGACTACCTCTGATCATACTATGGTTTTTTTTAAGTAATTGTAAATCCTGTCTCTCAGAATTGTCTCCAATACTTTGCCCTCCACTGGTGTAAGACTGACTGTTCTATCATTCCCAGGGTTATTCCTATTCCCTTCCCTGAACAAGGGGAAAACATTTGCCACCCCCCCCCGCCCCCAAACATCTGGCACTACTCCAGTGAACAGTGAAGACGCATATATTATTACTAAAGTCACACCAATCTCTTCCATCACCTCCTGGAGTAACCTTTTGTGCATACCCCATCTGGCCCAGGAGATTTATCCATCCTTATGCTTTTAATTCAATCAGTCTGTATTTCCCCTCAACCAGTCTACACCCTGTCCAACCAATTGATTGACTGCTTTCATTTTCAGTGCTACATACAGTGCTGCCTTGCTGAGCAAGTATGGTTCTCAACGTCCTGCAAATCACAGAATCAAAAAAAAGGAATGCACCAATGCCTTCCTGATAAAGAGCTCATGCCAGAACTATCGACTCTCCTGCTCCTCGGATGCTGTGCTTTTCCAATACCACACTTTTCGACTCTGATTTCCATCAACTGCAGTCCTCACTTTCTCCATTACTGAGTGCTTTCCCCTCTGCACACGGAGGGGGGGGGGGGGGAGAAATAACCATCAGAAACTCATTGTGTGTGGAGCTGGAAAGTTGCACATGATGAATACATTCTTTTTTCCAAAAAAATTACAATTTAACAAATATTCATTCAGTCCCAGAATTACAAATTTGGTTCATGGTTTGGGCAGCCTGCTAACAAATAGTGAATGATAGAGGAACTCCGATACACAGAGTATTCCAGGTGTTATATTCCAGCTTACATTAATGCTGGGAGTATTATCAGACAGACTGTTGTGACAATGGCATGAGTCGACATGTGGAGGTGGAATATTTTTGCCAACACAGAGACGTGTTTGAGGGAGATCAGGGCTAACAACTCAGTATTCTGTTGTACTGGAACTATAGTCAGGACAGGAGAGGATGTTAAAGAGGAGGTGGTGTTGCATTATTCATTAAAGAACAGTTACTGCAGTAAGGAGGGACGATATCTTAAAGTGTCTTCAAATGAGGCATTATGGATCGAGGTGAGGTTCCAAACGATGACAGGAACACTGCTGGGGATATTTTATAGAGCCCCAGAAAGATGAAAATGCAGGAGCAAATATATAACCAATTCACTGAGGTGTGTAAAAACCAATTCACTGAGGTGTGAAGGAAACCAGCCTGGAGATGTTACAGAGATTGGAAAGCAAAGCTGGAGATGTTACAGGGAGAGAGGAAAGCAATGTTTCAGATGGTACAAGGAGAGAGGAAAGTAAGGCTCGATATATTACAGAGAGAGAGGAAAGCAAGGCTGGAGCTGTTGCAGAGAGAGGAAAGCAAGGCTGGAGTGTTACTGAGAAAGGAAAGCAAGGCCGGCGATGTTACAGAGACAGAGCATAGCAAGGCAAGAGATGTTACAGAGAGAGAGAAAATCAAGGCTAGAGATGTTACAGAGAGAGGAAAGCAAGGCTGGAGATGTTACAGAGAGAGGAAAACAAGGCTGGAGATGTTACAGAGAGATAGGAAAGCAAGGCTGTAGATGTTACAGAGAGAGAGGAAAGCAAGGCTGGAGATGTTACAGATAGAGAGGGAAGCAAGACTCGAGATGTTACAGAGATGCGAAAGCAAGGCTGGAGATGTCACAGAGATGCGAAAGAAAGCCTGGAGATGTTACAGAGAGAGGAAAGCAAGGCTGGAGATGTTACAGAGGTGCGAAAGCAAGGCTGGAGGTGGTCGAGAGATAAAGTGGCCTGTGCATGCTAGAACATGTTATTGAGATATTTTATAATTCATTCACAGGATATGGGGAGAGGTGTAGGAGCTGGATATTCGAGAGATAGGGAGGGGTGCAGGGGCTGGCGGAATTTACAGTGTGAGGTGGAGTTGGAGTATGAGATAAAGTTTGTGGAGATACGGAAGGTTACTGAGATACAAATGGATGTAGCGGCTGGAGGAGATGACAGGGAAAGATACAGAGATACACGTAGATATTTTAAAAAACGGAATTATGCAATGTCTGAACAGAGAAAACATTGTGAGTAAGACAGCCCTTTTCAGGCACCTCATTCAGTGCTGGAACTGAACCCACACTGTTGGCATTAATCTGCATTACAAACGAGCCGTCCAACTGATTGAGCTAACCAAGTCCTCGTTCAGCTCCTTCGGGAAGATACTGCAACATTATTCTGTTCAGATGTGTTGTTAGAAACCTCTGGAGCAGGTGGAACTAGAAGCAAGCTTCCTAGTTCAGAGAGAGGGACAGCATCAGTGAGCTGTAAGAGTTCTCTATGCCCTAGGCCCAATAATTTTCAGCTGCTTCATAAATGAGCACCCCTACTCAAGTAAAGTCACAACTGGGGATGTTTGCCAATGATTGGACAATGTTCAACACCATTCGTGATTTATTCAGATACTGGAGCAGTCCTTGTCCAAATGCAAAAGGTCCTGGAACTATGCAGGTGTGTGCTTAACAGTGACAAGTACCATTTCCATTACACACATGCCAGACAACGATTATCTCTGACAATAGAAAAGTGTACCATTTCATTTAATGTTCAATGCCACCACCATCACGAACACCCACCTACCAATATCCCGGGGATTACCGTTAACCAGAACTGGGCAGACCATATAATTTCATTACCCAGTCCTGTGAAGGGCTTATGCTAAAACGTCGACTCTCCTGTACCTCACGTGCTGCTTGACCTGTTGTCCTTTTTCAGCGCCAACCTTTGACACATATTAATTCATTGGCTACAAGAATATGTCAGAGGCAAGAAATCCTACAGGAATGACTCACCTCAAAATTTCGGAAAGCCTGTCTCCCATCAAAAAGATTCACGTTGAATGTGTGTGTGATTAAATACCTCCATTTGCCTGTGTGAGTGCAGTTTCACCCCTCATCCACTGACACTCAGAAGCATGTCTGCCATTTACACGGTGGTCTGCAGACATTTCCCAAGGCCCCTTACAACGAACCTCTGAACCCTCGACCATCAGGAAGGACAACGGAAGAAGATACATGGGACCACCATGCTCGTGTTCCAATCCAAGCCATTTACCGAGCTGATTGGGAAGCATATTCTTTCAGTGTCACTGCTTCAAATTCCTCCCTAATGGTATTGTAAGTCTACCTACAGCACATGGGTTGCAGCGGCTCAATGTGACAGCTCACGCTCATCTTCTCAAGGGCAACAAGGGACAGGCATGAAAAATATTGTCCAGACCTGCCCAATTCTGGATACTGTACTTTGGGTTTTGTGAGCTCTGGTTGGTTGGGTCCAGGCAGTAACCTATTTGTTGTAAACAGCTGATGGAATATGCTGTTTGAAACAATCGGACTGTCTCTCAGAGACATGGCCGACATACCGAGCATCACACAGACACTGACAGTCACATCACACATTACTGAGCTCTGAGCCAGACAGAGGCAATTGAAAATATACTCATATCTGACTAACATGTTTAATCACACAGTGATATTGTTGCCACAAAAATGATTATGAGTGAATACTAGCAGGGGGAAAGTGAGGACTGCAGATGCTGGAGATCAGAGTCAAAAAGTGTGTTTCTGAAGAAAGCACAGCCGTTCAGGCAGCATCTGAGGAGCAAGAGAGTCGACTATTAGTTAAAAATATTAATACAAGACAAAATAATTGTATATTTTCAAAGTCCTTGTACTTAATAATAATTTGATCTTGGGTGTGGGAAAAAGAGTTATCATTTCAATGCTCCTTACTGTGAGTTGTGCACTGTTTTCATCATAATGTTGTTATAAAAATGAATGGAATAAATGGGTGGATTTTAGATTAGATTACATTACAGTGTGGAAACGTAATCTAATCTAAAATCCACCCATTTATTCCGTTCTCTTTCACAACAACATTATTATGAAAACAGTTCACAACTCACAGTAAGGAGCATTGAAATGATAAATCTCATTCCCACACCCAAGACCAAATTACTATTAAGTACAATGACTTTTGTTCTTATTGGACTATCTAAAAGTTGGTATTATGAAAGGTTATCGAAACTTCAGTAAAGACACTTTGCTGTTAACTGTTAGAACAATTCTGCAAACATTTACACAGAAATCTCCAACTCAATACACACAAGATCATTGGGCTGGGATGATGCTGGCCATCAATGGAGCTGTACAATTCTGTTTGGATACTGACATTGTGGGGCTAACATACACTGGATATGGTTTATGAGGGATTCAATGTAAGATGCCATGTGCTGCAGGAGCCCATCACCTTTATAACACCTTCACTCAGGATCAGGTCCAAGGTACATAATTATAGAGTTTATGTGCCATACCAGAAGAGATATACTTGCAGGACATGGCTGTTTACAGGTCATTGTTACATATGTTGAACTGCGTCTGGATCAGCGCCATGTGCTAATCCATTGATCAGTTTTCCCCACTCACATCTCTCCGTTGTTCATGTATGTCTCTAACTAGTCTATTGTGAGGGATTATGTCAGTAACTGCTCAGCTCCAGTTTGGAAACTCACTGGGCAGATTGTGGAGATGGCCAGTATTGTGGAGGTCATGGTGAGGGCCAGTAACACTGTGTCTGAATTCAGGCTTTTCCTCAAAGTCATTTTCAACACCTTTGTTGCCTGCAAGATCATGTGTTCATTCATCTGAACATCAATCAGCTGTTTACTTCAGTCACTGAATTGTGTAATAGTTAGCTGTGTGCTCTGGTAATTGAATTATTGTTCACTTCAATGGTTTTCAACTAAAAATGATGTTTGTTTCTTACAGATATTAAAATAAACCAAAGTGATATTAACTCTTCATTATACAAAATGTAAAAGTGACCTGTTTTATATCAAGCAACAGTCAGATATTATCTGTAAAGCAGGAGTCTGTGAACACCAGGCAACATCGCCATCCTCTCTGTTAGGGTATGTCACACTGACAGGACAAGCCAGGCAGAGGGGGACAGCTCCATGGTATATCGTCAGTATCGTGCTCAGAATTGATGCTGGATCCTGTGGCTGCTGGACTGCTCTGCGGCAGGTTATGGTGGAATCAATAAAAGGGAAACATATAATTGACCACATCATCACCGATCTGCCTGCTGCAGATACACCTCTCCATTTCATATATCAGTAAGAATGGTCACTGCACAGTCCTTATGGGGAACAGGGGATAACTTCACATTTTACAGACTCCCCTCACCATAATATGCAGCCCCCTGGGCTTTAAACAGATTGAGAAACTAATGATGATGCATCCATGAGGTGCAGTGGGCCACAGTCAGGAGCAGAATCATACTCTGTACAACTCATACAGTCTGCAACCTCACAGCCCAACATAACCCCCACTGTACAGGAACCATCACGGCACGACATACCTTCCAATGTACAGTCACCATCATGGCCCCACATACCTCCCACTGTACCGGAACCATCACGGCCCGACATACCTCCCACAGTACAGTAACCATCACGGCCCAACATACCTCCCACTGTACAGTAACCATCACGGCCCAACATACCTCCCACTATACAGTAACCGTCAACAGCGGCACTGTGGCTCAGTGGTTAGCACTGCTATCTCACAGCGCCGGCCTCATGTGACAGTATGTGTGGAGTTTGCACATTCCGCCGTGTCTGTGTGCATTTCCTCCGGGTGTTCCGATTTCCTCCCAGAGTCCAAGAGTGGATTGGCCATACTAAATTGCCCATAGTGTTAGGTGCTTTTGTCAGAGGAAAATGGGTCTGGGTAGGTTACTGTTCGGAGCGTTGGTGTGGACTGGTTGGGCCAAACGGCATGTACACTGTAGGGAATCTAATCTAACCTCCAAGGTTCAAGTCATAGTTATGATGGAATAATCAATTGTCTGAATGAGTGCACCTCCAACAGTACTCTAGTATGGACTTGCGAGCGACAGGCAACACAGTTGTGTGGGGAAGATCATGTTCACAAACTTGATTGATTATTTTGAGGAAGTGACAAAATTGATTGATGAGGGCACGGGGCTGGATGCTGGCCGTCTGGACCTTAGCAAGGCCGTTGATATGGTTCCTTATGGCAGGCTCATACGCAAGGTGAAGTGAAATGGGATCCGCCGTTAGTTAGTAAGATGGATAGAGAACTGCTTGGTCATAGAAGACAGAGTGGTGGTGGAACAGTGTTTTTGTGACTAGAGATCTTTAAATAGATTGCCGGAGTTGCAGATTATGAGGATGATTGCCAGAAAATACAGCAGGACAGAGAAAACACAGATGTAACTTTATCTGGACAGTTGCAACGTGATGTGTTTTAGAAGTCTAGTACGGAAGAGAGGTGTACTGTGGATGGATAAACTACTCGCCGCATCAACATCCGAAGGGATCGAGGTGTACAGCTCCACAGTTCCCTGAAAGTGACAACACGGGTGGATAGGGTGATCAAGAAGACTGACAGAAAACTTGCAGACAGGCATCCGAGCATGGAGTATGAAAATTAGCAGGTCATACTGCAGCTGTCGAGAAACTTAGTTCGGGCACATTTGGAATATTGTATACAGTACTGATTGCCACACGATGTGGAAGTGTTGGAGAGGGTATGGAAAAGATTTACCAGAGTGCTGTCTGGTTTGGAGGGTATTAGCCAGAAGGAGAATTTTTTTCCCAGAGTAGAAATATCAATTACTAGGGACCATAGGTTTTAAGTAAAAGAGAGAAAGTATGATAGGTAAGTTTTCTTTTGCTTTTCCAGACAGAATGTGAACGTGCCTGGAATACACTGATAGAGTGGAAAAGCTAATATAGCAAGGTTAAAGAGGGATCTTGGCACAGAGACGAGACAGCAGCGAACAGAATGACAGAGAATGTGTGGAAGCATAAGCTTTCGTTTTAACTTTCAAAGGGCATCATGTGTCAGTGCGGACATGCTGGGCTGAAGGGCCTGTTCCTGTGCCGGACTGTTCTTTAAGACAAGATTTGAGTGCAGCGTTGGCGAGATGCTCACTGAATGATTTCTGATGATCAACAACCACATTCATGGAGGTCGCTCCTCATCAATTTTCAGCTTCAAACCCTCCCTCCCACAGTAGGGAAACTCAATATGGAGAATTTGACATGAAAGTCAGAGCTGGTAACTGATGACTCCATCTCGCCCCTCGATCCTGCGGCCTTCTATATTGGACAGCACCGTCTTGGGGAACACTGCACTGATAGTAGCTGCATGTACTCCACACCCACCAATGCTGGCATCTGTCACATGCCAGCCTCAACATGCCATCCCAGCACATCTCCAACCCACTACAATACACTTCTGTACTTCAATGCTGCAGCTCAGGGTGCACTGACAACTCTCGTTGCAATGCTGCTGCAAGGACACTGTGCTCAGGAATACACACACCCAGCCTGTCCCTCTGGGCTGCTCACTCCGTGTTTGTATACACTCAATGCTGCTGCAAGGACACTGTGCTCAGGGACACACACCCAGTTCATGGACTGTCCCTCTGGGCTGCTCACTCCGTGTTTGTACACATTCACTTTGATATGCCTTGAGCGTTCACAGAATTATTGCTTTACCTTACCCTGCCCTCAGCAGTGTTTATCCTCAGCCAGAGCTACCAGTCTCAGCCGCCTGCTACATTATCTTGGTGTTTAGCACAGACACAAACCCAGGAAGCTGAATATCATTGTCCACAGTCAGTCACCGTACCCACTAGTGAGACAAGGGGACTCTCAAATCCCAGTCTGGGACTTGGACACGGTCAGGAAGTCTCTTGTGGTTGTTATGGTTAGGTTCCTTCTCCTGTGAGGTGGTGAGGAGCTGAATGTTGAGGAGATCCACGCCTCTCTTGGCACTTTCTCTCCTGTTGTGGGATTGGTCCTTAAGGGATGTGAAAATTAGCAAGGGCTATTAAGGGAGATGGAAACGTTTGGTGCAGCTGTTAGAGCTGGCAAATCTGGGGGAAAGGTGGCAATGTGTCCTGAGTGAGTGAGTGGGCAGCACAGACAACAGGCAGGGTTGGGTAGAGGGGCAGTGATGAGGTTGGAGAGACTGAGAGACGGTGCTGGATTCAGTGAGAGTGGGTAAATTCACATGCAAATACAGGGGTGAGGGTGAGGGTGGGAGAACATGAGCCTTGGTGAGAGGTGGGTGCAGTAACAGAGAGAGTGAGAGTGAGGTCACAAAGTGCAGATGGTGGCACTTACCCTGGTGGAGTGGCGAAGGTCACTGCTGGACATTCACCCAGAAGGCTGGCACCTCACAGACCCAGGGGTCACCCTCGGACCAAACTGGCAGGATCCGGTTTCATGGCCTCCCCTGCCAGTCCTGGAGGAAGATAATGTCCCTCTGGTGCACCATGCCATCCAGCAGAACCTCAGGGGCTTGGTCTCAAAGTGAAGCCCCAGATTTACCCCCTCTGCCATGTCCAGGGTGTTTCGGAGTAACAATCCTAGAGTGTAATGAATTTTTATAGATGGCCCCTGTAACAGGGAGGCCGGTGCATTCTCGGAAATCCAGGCAGCGGGCAGTTGTGATGACGAAGGGGAAAATCCTCGCGTTAGTGTCAGATGAGAGAAAGTCCACATGGGCAGGGAGGGTAGTTAATGAAGCAGATTGGGGATGGTGTCATGAGAAAAAAAACACTTAACCTTGTGGAGAGAAACCCTCCATGAAACTCGTCTAAAATAAGACTTGACCAAATCAAAAGATGGTTGAGGCCTCTGTCTGTCTGAATGAAAATGGGAATGCAGTGTGAAATATTGGGAGCAACAAACTTGGAGCAGAGAATTATACAGGAGATTCAAATCCTTAAAAAGGGGAATACAATGCTCCAAACTGTTGAAAGGAGCTGGAGAAAATCCCCAGCCTTCTCGTTACCTACATTATCCAATCCTCACTGGATGCAGGAATGGAGCCGGAGGCCTGGAGAACGGCTGACACGGCAGCTTTGTTTAATGTGGAGAAAGGAACTGATAGAATAGATCGCGGCTGGGATTCTGAGACAGTGGATAAACGGTCACTGAGGACGTCCCAGGGACTCCAGGACAGTCGGCCTGGATTTTTTCAAGGAAGATCGTGTGTATTTAATCTGACTGTGTCAGTTTGAGACAGTAACTTTTAACTGCATGTGACTTAATTGGATTTAAGGAGAGATTCCATGGCAGGCTGTTTAAAAACAGAAACTATGGGGCCAGGTGAATGGAGCAAACAACCCAGAGAAGTGCAAGGCAAGGCATTTGGGGACATCAACAATAGAGAGGAATGTACAATAAATGAGAGTATGGTCAGTGTGAGCAGATGAATGAAGGTAGCTGGAAACATCCAAGAACCTCGTTAATGTAGCAAATGGAATCATTTCCTCTATCAGCCAAACTGCAGAATTTAGAGCAGGAAGTGTATGCTGGAACTGTATACATAAGGAGCGCAGTCACAGCTTGGGGAATGTGTGCAGTTCTGGTCACCCCAAGACATGGAAGGATGGAATTGGACTGGAGAGTGTGCAGAGGAGAATCGTTACCCTGTGACAGCGGAAGTGCAGTTCTGAGAAAAGGCTGGAACGGAGGATGCTGAGAGGAGATTTGATCGGACAGTAAATATTGTCAGGGACCTGAGTAGAGGGAGTTTGGTAAGAAGTGAAAAAGCAGGACCTCAAGTGCAGTGATCTCCAGATTATTCCCAATGCCACATGCCAGTGAGGATAGAAATAGAAAGAGAGACCAGATGGAAGTGTGGCTGAGGAACGGTAGTTTCCTCCAATATTCTGTTTGGTTACCATAGCCCTGCCAAATCAGTTTAAATCCCTCCCAACAGCATTAGCCAAACACTGCATAAGGAAATCAGTCCCAGCTCTGTCATATGTTACCCAATCCAGCTTGCACAGTTGCTGCCTTCCCCAGAACTAGTCCCAATGTACCAGGAATCTGAAGCGCTTCCTGCTACACTATCGTTTCAGTCACACTCTCACCTACGTAATATTACCAGTGCTGCACTGCCTTGCACACAGCACTGCGAGTATTCCAGGGATTGACACATATGAGGCCCTGTTTGCTAACCTTCCATTTACCTCGCTAAATTCTGATTTCCAGACCACGTCACATTTCACACCCAAGTTACTGAGACCAACACAGACCATGACCTCTGGCTGCTAACCATCTCCCAGACCAATATTCTGCATACACAGTGACATTCTCGAGCCCACAATCCTGGAATTACATTGACAGTCAAAGAAATGCTAATGATTTCCTCAATTTCCTGACTTCTCTGCGACTATTGCTCATCCTTCCTTCTCCCTCCCCTCCTGTACAGTCAGGCTGCTTGTGGAGCCACAGACATGGCTCTGACTGCCCTCCCCTGAGCAGCCAATACCTTCATCAGCTTCCAAACTGGGAAACCGAATTGAGAGGGAGACATCAGGCTATTGTTGGATACCCTGACTGTGTATCTTCGATTATGCATTCCCTTCATTCTTCCAGGCAGTCATGTCTGCAGGGTGATCGGCTCTGTGTGTGTGCCGTCCCCCAATTCTCAGCATCACAGATGTCTCATAGAATCTCTTGTCACTGTCTGAGCTCCACGACCAGTGTTCATTTAGGAGTCGAGCAGGGGGCTATGGCTTCCCAATGTAACAGAACACATTTTCCATCTGACAAACACGTCTTAAAATACAACATGTCCGGAGTAACTTAATTAATTACCTCGAATGAAGTTAACATCAGGGAAATAACAAAGTGGTTAAGTCCTTTATTCATCTGTGGTTTAGTGAGGATAATTTATTATAGTGGCTCAGAATTTCACTTCTCCCTCTTATTTCTCAGTTCAACCCTTATTTCAGAAGTTGAAAAACTAAATTTGCTAACTAATAGCAATTTAGAGACAGTCACTTATAACGGAGTATTATCAGCCAACGAACGTACAGCCTTTTCTGTGATGGCTCTTGCACTTCTTTCAAACTCGGTGCAGGCAGGTCCCAACAGCAGAAAGTTCTCTGTGACTCCCAGGTACGTGCAATTCTCCAGCTCCCACTCCACTCTGCTCCCTCACAGGGTCACCGTCTCTGTGAATCCCAGATATGTCGCAGGGCTCGGTCCTCAGTGCTGATTTATATCCTCCCACTTTGGTGCTTCTGTAACGTCATGTTCCTGCTTCAAGTTGCTCCATCACATGGTCACTCCCTTTGTGACTCGGTGCTGATTCAGAGCCTCCTGCTCTGCTGTTTCTCCAACCCCAATTCCTGCTAGGCCTTGATCTTCGCTGCTGATTTATATTCTCCCGCTTTGTGCTGCTCACTGTCAGGTTCTCTCCCTTTGTGACTCCCAGGTAATAGTAGGCCTCAAGCCTCAGCTGAGATGTGTAACAGATTCTGGATTAGTGGTGCTGGAAGAACACAGCAATTCAGGCAGCCTCCGAGGACTGGCAAAAACCGAGGACAGGCAAAATCGACGTTTCGGGCAAAAGCCCTGAGATGTGTAACATCCCATTCCACGCTGCTCCCCATAGGATCGCCGCTGTGCGTGGAAGACACTGGAAAAGAGGAGGATGCGAGCGTGCAGAGGTTGTTACAGTGATTGAGTGATCTGTCAGGATGGAACAGATTATCTGCGGAAGTAGGCAGACCTGAAGTGTCTATAGCAGGTTATTGAAGATACAGGGAGAGTTGCAGGCACCGAGGGTGGCAAAGAAAATAGATACATGTGGCTTGTTGGTGATGGAGCCTTATAAAGTCTAATGCGCTTTTTGTGAGCTCCTTCTTGAGATGTGAAGACTTCAACAAATGCAAATTGACAGCCAGTAAGTGTTGTAAGGTACTGGACACTGTTGGATGTTACAGAGTTAGAAGACTCGCAGTAACTGGGGGGTTACAGATGTTTAAAGCATTCGTGATGTTCAAGGACCCTCAGGCATAAGGAGGTACAGAGAATAGGAGCCTTGCAATTAATGGGTTGGCAGGTGCTGGAAGATCTAAGATGGATAAGGAGAATGAAAAGTACCAGTCCAGCACAACCAGCCGCTGAAATTCACAGAGATTTAAGGAAGGCGACCTGTGCTGTCATTGAATACAGTTATATGGCGAGTTACATGTACTGAGGGGTTATAAATTTAGAACGGAAGAGGTTTAGGTGAACAGAAATATAAACAAGAATAAAGAAATTTGAGCGATTACTAGCACAAAAGGGAATGGAGATGGTGTGACATTCTGATGAACAATAAGTGTTGTTGGCAGAGAAGGATGCCACATATACAGGAAGAGCTGTATTGTCTGTATGCATTTACAGACATGAGTGTTGTCGCACCTGCTGGAGGGGACACAGATAACAACAGTTCCAACAGCTGGTGCAGTGGTTCAGGAAGGCAGCTCACCACCACCTTCCCAGGGACAACTCCAAATCAACAATAACATACAGCAATGCTCATGACCACGAGTGAATAAATAAATAATAAATCTACAAGCAGCACTGAGGTCACTTAGGAAGGCCCTTTCAGCACCACTTCACAAACCCGGAGCAACTATACTCTGGAAGTACAGGAATTCCAGCTGCACGGGAATAAAAGCATTTCCAAGGTGCCCTCAAAACCACACTCCATCCTACCAGCACTGTGTCTGTCCCTACACCCAAAGGACCGCAATGGGTGAGGAAGGCAGCTAACCACCACCTTCTCCAGGTAATTACAGCTGGGAAGGTAATGATGGCCAAGCAAGTGATGGCCACATCCCATCAATGAATTTGTACAAGGGAAACTCATGGTCTGTTTATGTCTCCTTTGCTTCATCCACACAACCCACATTCCCATCTCGTTCTGTGTCAGCAACAAACATGGAATCAGTAGATTTTGTCCATCCATCAAATGTATCAAATCCCTTTGTGAATAGTTAGAGGTCAAGCACTAATCCATTTATTCCCACTTAGTTTTCTGTTGAAGAATTCCCAACCCATGCCAGTACATTCTCTCCAATCCCACATTTGCCAACATTGCTTATCCACCTCTTCAGTGGGACCTTGTTGAAAGGTTTCTGAAAACCCCGACAAACCATTCCTCCCTTTTATCTACTCTGCTTGTTCACAGCCAGACAGGAAAACAAATCCAGCAGGGTTTGTGAAAGTTCAGTTTTAGAACAACATGTTTGATATGAATAGAGGATTGGCTCATAAGCAGAAGAGAGTAGGTATAAAGGGGTCGTTTTCACGATGGGAACTGGTGACGAAGGGAACTCCGCAGGGGTCAGTGTTGGGGCCACGCTGTACATGTTATGCATTCACAGTCTGGGAAAAGGATGTGAGTGGGTATAAGAACGAGTTTTACAAGAATGAAATGCTTGCCATATGAGGAGCAGGTGAAGTCTCTGGGTCTGTACTTGATGAATTTTCAGAGGCGGCGGTGGCAGGATCTCATTCAAACTTACAGAACTTTGAGGTGCCTGGATATATTGGACGTGGCTGGGGGGAAGATGTTTCCTCTAGTCGGAGAGACTAGGAGCCAAGGGCACAGCTTCAGAATGAAGGAACGACCATTTAGAATGGAGATCTGGAAGAATTTATTCAGCCAGAGGGTATTGAATCTGTAGAATGATTCCTGCTGTAGGGAGGGTTTTAGAGGAGGGTGACATTTATTCAGATAGGGCTACAAGCGCTGGAGAAGGTTACGGAGATGACTAGATGGATGGATATACTAGAGGAGCTTACATTGACAGGGTGTGTGATAGTGATGGGAGAATGTTACACAGATAGTGACTCTTGTAGGAACTGGATTGGGAGAGTCACAGGCATTGGACTGGGTTCGACAGGTTTGGAGTATTGCAGTGACCTGAGAGGATTACACAGATATGGAGGATTGTGGGGTGTCCACATGTTGAGAGGATTTCTGGAAGAGGTTACACCAAAAAGGAGGGATGTTGGAGCTGTCGTAGTTTACATAGATTGGGAGGTTTGGAGCTGTTTAATTGTTAGAGGGATATTTTTAGGGTCAGTAATATGGAACGCAGAGGGAGAGTTTAGATGTTATTTCATTCCCGACAGTATGGAAACGGCACTTCGGCCCAACAAGCCCACACCATCTCTCCAAAGAGTAATCCACCCAGACCCATTTCCCTCTGACTGAAGCACCTAACGCTATGGGCAGTTTCGAATGGCCAATTCACCTGACCTGCACATCTTTGGACTGTGGGAGAATGACGGGGCACCTGGGGGAAACCCATGCAGACACAGAGAGAATGTGCTAACTCCATGCAGACAATCCCCCAAGACTAGAATCGAACCTGGGTCCCTGGCGTTGTGAGGCAGCAGTGCTCACCACTGAACTGCCATGTCACCTAACCTGCAGAGTTACACACAGAGAGGGTGTTTGAGGTGCAGGGAGGAGCGCACAGAGATGGGGAGTGTTGTTTCCGCTGTAAAAGGGTCTGGAGGTGTTTACCCAGATAAGAAGGTCGGAAGGCATGGGAGATGGTTCCAGAAGTCGTGTAGTGCTGGATGCCAGGAGACAGGAATGGGATCGGACCTGCAGAAGGTTACAGTGATATCATGTTCTCCTGGGGCTTGAGGAAGGTACATAGGGGGGTATTTTGGTCCGGGCTGGAGGATTTTACAGAGACAGGATGGATTGCAGTTATTGTGGAAAACTACAGAAATAGAGATTATTGTACTGACTGCAGGATGAGATTATTGAGATGGGCATGTTATCGAGACTGGAGCAATTTACAAATAGGGAGAGTCGCCAGCATTGGAGTAGGTTTCAAATATACAGCAGGATAATGGGAGGGGTGGAGGTTACAGAAATAGGAACTTTTCTGGCAATTACAACCATTCAAGGCATTGGTGCAGATGAGATGGACCAGAAGGTGTGTTTCCTTGCTGTATGACTCTATCACATGACAAGTAACCGTGTGAGAGGGAGAATAGGGAACAGAAAGATCTCAGGTTTCAACACCAAATTATTAAGGGAGGCCTCCTTTCCCAGATGTTGTCCTGATGCTCACTAAGACAGCACAGGCCTGGATGGATAACTGTTATCTTCCTATATTGTCATAGGAAGGCTCAGAACTGCAGTGATGCAAGTTAGCAAGAGAGTGAAGATTGAGCCTGGGCCCTTCATGATCTGCTTCACCCTTCAGCACTGTATCTGTGTCAGGTCTTCTGGACCAAACTTCGATCCCTTAAATTCGCTCTGCGCTGTTCACTGTGAGTGATCTTACCTCGCTGCAGATTTATTGCAGACGCCAGATCTCCCTGCCCTCCGGCTGACCAACTGTGTTCAATGCGATGATCGATGAAACACCCAGCAGTTGGGAAGTTTATTGAGTCAGGATTGTCCTGAATATATGCAGGAGACAGAGAAATAGACAGAATGGGAAATTAGACTGATCCAGTGAGGGTTACACATAGAGAATGGCACTGAGTCCCACAGAGATCTGGAAAATCCCAGTCTCCATCCCTGCGTTGCCTCGTCTCCCAGGAGTTCAGAATTCTGTTGGCTCAGGATCTGGAGTAACTACAAAAGCTGCAGTCACCGGCAGCAATTAGACCCTCACAGTGACAGATATCATATGGAGAGATACTGGATGATAGCACCAGATTGCTGGAAGGTGTCAGGATCAAACCACGGTCAAGAAGAAGGGGTTTGATTCACGGTGCACTGAGATCAGTGCTCAGGGATGAGGGAGCTATCATTGGCCAGGCGATTGTCTAACATTACTCTCACTAGCCTGTTAATCCAGAATTTAATGCCAGTGGCAGGGAAAAGCATCTGAATGCTCAATATTCGTTCAGGAAGGAAATCAGTGGTAGGCAGCTGGTCTGACCTACACATGACTCCAGACCCAGAACAATGGAGTTGACTTTAAATTACCATTTGTATTAGTCTAGTAAGGCACTCAGCTCAAGGACAGCTTGGGGATGGGCATGAAATGCTGGCCAGCTAGAGACAGCAAAATCCTACGAGTGAATTAAAAACAACATCGTTGGGACCAGTGTCCTTGCCAATCATGTTGGTAGGTTTATGGACAGGGTTTTAAGCTAACACGGAGGATACAGGGACAGGGTTCAGGTGAAAGGAGCTTTCCAAATCCAAAGAGAAAAGGTGATGCATCGGAACAACATGGGGATGTGATTGAAGACAAGCAGAAAGGAACAGGAAGGGACAGAGTTTAACTAAAACTGTACATCAGTGAATTGGTTTGCGACAGGACATTGTGGGAAAGAATAAATTATATATATATATTTTGGAATTGCCAAAGTATCTGCAATAAGGTAATAGACTTGTGGCACAGAGATAAATGGGATTTAGTCAGCAGAGAGATGTGGTTACAGGGTGAACAAAAGGTGGAACGTCAATATATAGTGGTGCACAACCTTGTGGGATCTCAGGCAGAATGGGAGTACAGGATGGGTAACCCTGACAGTAATCAATAACAATTGCATTACAGAGAAAGCATTTGACCTCAGATGATGTGACTGAATCAGCCTGAATGTGAATTCTGGGTCCTATTTGTCACAAACACAAACAGAAGAACTTTTGTTTTCAGCTGCCTAGCAGCATCTCATTGTTCCTCTCTGCATTAAACAGGAATTCATTGGAATTTGTAACAAAGGCATTATGATAGTTTTAGGAGACTTCAATCTTTGCATGATCTGGGACAGTCACACTGACAAGAGTGATATGATCAGAGCTCCTCTTTGAATGTTTTTTTTCAGTGTTCCTTGAATAGCATATTGTGCAGATGGATAGGGATATCATGATCTCAGAGTGACCGTTGAGTGATGAAGCTGAGTGAAGGTGTGATGTCACACAGAGATCCTCCAGGAGATTGCAATATATTAGAATTCAAAGAGACTGTAATTTTTCAAATGACATAAGCAGACACGAGCATCAGAAACACAGCCAATTACATGAGTTTGAGGGGAGAACGAACCAAGGTCAACAGAGGAAACAGTCTGAAATGTCAGGCTGTAAATGAACAGTTGAAAAAAAAAGAATCATAGAGTAATAGAGATGCACAGCAGAGAAACAGACCCTTCGGTCCAATTCGTCCACGCCAACCAGGTATCATAACCATTCTCGTTCCATTTACCGGCACTTATCCCACTAAACCCTTCCTATTCATATATCCATCCAGATGTCTTTTAAATGCTGTAAGTTTACTTCACTCCACCACTTACTCTGGCAGTTGATTCCGTACACACAGCACCGTCTGCGTAAAAAAGTTGCCCCTTAGGTCCCTTTCAAATCTTTCACCTCTCCGCCCTGAACTTATGCCCTCAAGTTCTGGACTCCCCCATCCCAGGGAAGCGACCTTGTCTGTTTATCCTATCCATGCCCCTCCTGACTTTATAAATCTCTATAAGGCCACCCCTCAACCTCTGACACTCCAGGGAAAACAGCCCCAGTCGATTCAGCCTCTCCCTGTGGCTCAAATGCTCCAACCCGGGCAACATCCTTGTAAATCTTTTCTGAACCCTTTGAAGTTTCAAAACATCCTTCCGATAGGAATGAGACCAGAGTTGCACGCATATTCCAACAGTGGCCAAACAAGTGTCCTGTACAGCCGCAAAATGATCTCCCAACTCGTATACTCGATACTCTGACCAATAAAGGAAAGCATACCAAACGCCTTCTTTACTATCTTATCTACCTGCGACTCCACTATCAAGGAACTATGAACCTGCACTCCAAGGTCTCTTTGTTCAGCAACACTCCCAAGGACCTTACCATTAAGTGTATAAGTCCTGTGAGGATTTGCTTTTCCAAAATGAAGCACCTCACATTTATCTAAATTAATCTCCATCTGCCATTCCTCACTCCATTGACCCATCTGATAAACAGGAGACGTTGAGGTCTGCAGCTGCTGGCGATCGGAGTTGAGAGTGTAGTGCTGGAAAAGCACAGCAGGTCAGGCAGCATCCGAGGCGCAGGAAAGTCGACGTTTCGCGCAGGAGCCCTGCGTCAGGAATGAGGCTGGGAGGTTCGGGGGTGGAGAAATAAATGGGAAGGGGATGGGGTTGGGGTGAAGGTAGCTGAGAGTGCAATAGGTGTTTGGATATGGGGTAAGAGTTCTAAGTCAAAGAGAAGGGTGGAGCAGATTGGTGGGAAGGAAGATTGACAGGTGGGACAGGTCATGAGGGTGGTGCTGAGCTGGAAGGTTGGAACTGCGGTAAGTGAGGAAGGGGAAATGAGGAAACTGGTGAAGTCCACATTGCTGCCATGGGGTTAAAGGTTCCCAAGGCAAAAGAAAAGGCGTTCTTCCTCCAGGCGTCGGGTGGTGAGGGAGTGGCGGTTGGAGGAGGCCCAGGACCTGTATGTTCTCGGCAGAGTGGGTGGGGGAGTTGAAATGTTTGGCAACAGGTCATTGGGTTGATTTTCAGGTATCCTGGAGACTTTTTGTGAAGTGCGCTGTGAGAAGGCGCCCAGTCTCCTCATTGAGGACATGGGACACCTTCTCACAGAGCAGGTTCGAGAACACCTCCGGACACCGGCACCAATCAGTCCCACCGCCCTGTTGGGCAGGATTCGAACCTGTGTGGGCAAGCCCCAATGGTTTTCTAACCCATCGCCGAAACCACATGACGACAACTACATGCTTACAGAGGTTATAGAGCTAATGAGGATTGTAGGGACTGGAAGAGGTTTCACAGTTTAAGAGTGGAGTGGGGACTGGAGGAAAATACCAAAATAGGGAGGATTTACGTTTGAAGGAATCTGCAGAAAAATTTTACAGGGTTAATGCAGGATTCTTGATAGTGAGGAGTAGCAGAAAAATCTTGGATCAATGTCCAGGGATCCTTCACAGTTGCGAACCAAGTTGTTAGGGTTGTTAAGAAAGCCAATGATGTGTCGGCTTTCATTTTCAGGGGCCTTGGGTTTAAGAGCTGTGAGGTTATGTTGCAGCTCGATACATCCTGTGGTTAGACCAAAATTGTAATATTGTGTTCAGTTCTGGTTGCCTCATTACAGAAAACAATGGAAGTTTTGGAGAGGTTGCAGAGGAGATTTATCAGGATGTTGCCTGGTCTGGAGGGGAGGTCTAACGAAGGAAGGTTGAGGGAGCCAGGGCTTTTCATTTTGGAATGAAAAAGGATGAGAAGTGACTTGATAGAGGTACGAGATTATGAGAGGCAGACATAGGGTGGGTGGCCTGAGAATTTTCCCAGTGCGAAAATGGCTATAACTAGGGGGCAAAATTGTAAGGTAATTGGAGGAAGGTTGAAGTGAGATGTCAGAGGTAGATTCTTTTCACAGAGTGTGGCGGGTGAGTAGAATGTATTGCCAGTGTGGGTGGTAGATTCAGATACATAAGGGACACTTAAGTAATTTTTAGATAGACACATGAATGATAGCAAAATTAATTTCTCAAAATGGAGACCTTTGACCAGTGGTGTTCCACAGGGATCCGTGCTGGGACCACTGTTGCTTGTGATACATATCAATGATTTGGTCGAAGGTATTGGTTCCTCGATTAGCAGGTTGCAGTTGACACTAAGATTGGTGGAGTAGCAGATAGAGAAGGGGGCTGTCAGAAAATACAGCAGAATATAGATAGATTGGAGAGGCGTGCTGGGAAATGGCAGATGGAGTTCAATCCGGACAAATGCGAGGTGATGCATTTCAGATGATCTAATTGGAAAGTGAACTATACAGTAAATGGAAAAGTTCTGGGGAAAATTGCTGTGCAGAAAGATCTGGGTATTCAGGCCCATTGTTCCTTAAATGTGGAAACGCAGGACAGTAAATTGGTCACGGCGGCATATGGCATGATTTCCTTTATTCGAAGGGCTGTCGCCTACAAAAGTTAACAGGTCACGTTACAGTTTTATAGGGCTTTGATTCGGTCACATTTAGAATATGACATACAGTTCTGGTCGCCACATTACCAAAAGGAGGTGCATGCTTTGGAAAGGGTGCAGAGGATGTTCACCAGGAAGTTATCTGGTATAGAGGGCGCTAGTAATGAGGAACAATTGATTATATTCGGATTATTTTCGTTAGAAAGATGAAGGTTGACTAGGGACCTGATTGAGGTCTCCAAAATCATGGGATGTATCGATAGGATGGATAGCAAGATGCTTTTTTCCCCAGAGTGCGGAACTCAATTACTAGGGGTCACGAGTTCAAAGCGAGAGGCAGAAGGTTTAGGACAGATACGCTGGAACGATCTTTATGCAGAGGGTGATGGGGACCTGGGACGCGTGGCCAGCAGAGGTGGTACAGCCGGGAACGATAACGTCTCTTAAGATGTATCCAGACAAATGCATGAATAGGCAGGGAGCAAAGGGGTACAGATCCTCACAAAATAGGCGACAGGTTTCGACAGAGGATCTGGATTGGCGGAGGCTTAGAGGACTGAAGAGCCTGTTCCTGTGCTGTGATTCTTTTGGTCCTTGAATGGTTTGCAGGTTAGATTGATCTTAGAGACGGGTAAAAGATGGACACAATATTGAGGGCTGAAGGGCCTGTACTATGCTGTACTGTTCTGTGTTCTAAATAGGGAGGGTTACAATGACAGGAAGAGGTTTCGGGAGGCTGGAGAAGATGGTATCTGAATGAATAGATACATTAGGCAGGTTTACTAGGATTGTCCGCGGTAACAGAGACAGCAATGATCTGATCTGGTGCAGACGACCCAGACTGGGAGAGTTGTGGGGACTGGAGGTGGTTTCTCAGGGAGGAAGACCATAGAGCCACAGGGTGTTACAGAAATGGGGAGAGCTATCGGGCCTGCAGGAGTTCGTGGAGATGGGGAGGTTGGGAGGGATGAGCAGTTTACAGGGAGAAGGAAGTTGGTAGGATGGAGGGGTTTACACAGGCAGGGAGGGTTTTCTGTGAATGGAGCGGATGACCGAGATAAAGTAGGTTGTACAGACTGGAGGACCAAACAGAGATATGGAGGGTAGTCGTGATTATAGGAAGGTTTCCTTCTGCAGATTATTTAGATATGAAGGGTGTGGAGACTGACAGATACTCCAGAAGGGCAGTAACTTTGGTTGGAGACAGTTTCACAGATAAGGGAGCATTAGTAACTTCCTCCAGTTTGGTCAAAGTGGGAAGCGTCGTATGGGAGGATGACATTTACTCAGATAGGGGTGTAAGAGCTGGAGAAGGTTATGGAGAGGAGTAACTGGATGGAGATACAGAAGGAGCTCACATTGATAGGGTGTGTGTTAACGATGGGATGATGTTACACAGATAGTGAGTCTTTTCAGAACTGTATCGAGAGAATCGTAGGCTTTCAGTGGATTCTACAGATCGGGAGTGCTGAAGGGACCTGTGAGGATTGTAAAGTCTCCACCGAGTAATCGTGTCTTTAGGACTAGAAGAGATTACGTAGATACAGAAACATTGAAGACAATATGTGCCTTCTTTTTATTGAACAGAGCCTCAATATCCCCCATCAGACAGGGATCCCTAAACCTGCCAGCTTTTCCCTTCACTCAATCAGAGACATATTGGATTCTTCAGATCACACTTTTCAAAGCCTTCCATTTGCCAGTCATTCCTTTTCCTTCACACAGACTAACCCAGTTCATGGGAACATGATGTGGTGGAGCCGGTGTTGGACTGAGATGAACAACCTTAAAAATCTCAAAAAACCAGCTTACAGTCCAAAAGGTTTATTTGGAAGCACTAGATGTCAGAGCACTACTTCATCGGGTGGAGCACAATCATAAGGCACAGAATTTATAACAACAGGATAGCAGTGTCATGGAATGTAATATCAAATCTTTAAGAATGATAACCTGCACTTCAAAAGCTGGTGCTTCGCAATAAACCTGTTGGACTATAACTGGTGTTGTGTGATTTTTAATTCACCCAATCAACCTCTGCTCGATCCTGCCAAATGGCCCCAAAAGTAGCCCCACGCCAGTTTAAGACCTTAATATATGGACCTGCCTGATCTTTTTCAATATCTATGTTAAACTAAGACAGCTGTGGTCACTGGACATAAAGTGCTCTGCGACTGCCACTTCAGTCACTTGCCCGACCCGGTTTTCTGAGGGGAGATCTCATTTGAAGCCGCCTGAGTAGAGTGCAGCCCTCTACATATTGATCTCGGAAACTTTCTTCGACACATTTGACAAATTACACCCCATACGGGCCTTTTACACTCTGGGTGGTCCGGTCAATACAGGGGAAGTTAAAATCTCCAACCAATACTGCCCTATTATTTCTTTCGGTACCTGCAATCTCTCTTCACATCTGCTCCTCTAGTACTACTGGCTAATTGGGGGTCCAGAACAATATCCCAGCAGACTGACCATCCTTTTTTTGTTTGTAATTTCTAAACATATGGCCTCATTTGATCACCGCGAAAGTGTATCCTCTCGAAGCACTGTTGTTATGTCCTCCCTAAACAAAAGGCCACCTCCTCCTCCTCACTTACTTGTCCTTCTGTCCCGCCTGTAGCTTCTGTATCCTGGAACACGGAGCTGCCAGTCCGGCCCTTCTCTCAGCCATGTTTTTTTTATGTCTATAATATCCATGTACCCAGAGCCAATCCATGCGCTGAGCACATCTCCCTTACCAGTCAGGCCTTGTGCATTGAAATAAATGCGCGTTAAATCAAAAGTCTTTTCCATCCCTTGACTGTGCCCCTCGATGTCTTCGATAGAAAAATTGCTCTCGATGGCTGATGCATTATCACTTGACTGGTCAATGGGCCTTCTCTTACTCAGAGTCCAAAACCCAGCCAAACTAGTTTAAACCCTCTGGGGTAAGACAAACAAATCTCCCCCAGGGATACTGATGCCCCTCTGGTTCAAGTCAAACCCGCCACCCTTGTTCTGGTAAAGGAGGAGATTGCTGGAACTCGTGGATATATTTAATAATTTGCTGGCTACGGGTAAAGTGCCGAATGACTGGAGGATAACTAACGCGGTTCCTTTATTCAGAAAGGGAAGCAGGGATACGCCAGGTAATTACAAGCAGATAGTCTGACAGCAGGGAGAGGGAAATTATTGGACACAATTCTGAGGGACAGAATGAATCAACATTTGGAAAGGCAGAGATCGATTATGGATACTCATCACGGATTTGGTAGAGTAAGATCCTCTCCCAAATTCAGCTGAGATATTTATTCGAAATTACGATTGAGGATTTTGATGAGGGCAGTGCAGAAGATGTGGGTTACATGGAGTTCATTAAGGCATTTGACAAGGTTCCACATGGAACGCTGGTCCAACAGACCAATGGGATCCAAGACAATTTGGTAACCTGGATGCACAACGGTGGAGGGTAAGTTTTGTGTTTGAAATTCTTTCACCAGCGGGTGTACCACAGGGATCTGTGCAGCAATCAGTTCTGGTTATTATAGAGCATAGAACATAGAAAAGTGCAGCACAGAACAGGCCCTTAGGCCCATGAAGTTGTGCCGAGACTTAATCCTAATGTAAAATATAGTAACTTAACCTATGCACCCCTCAACTCTTTCCTATCCATGTGCATGTCCAGCAGTCGCGAAAATGTCCCCAATGAATCTCCTTCCACCACCTCAGCTGGCAACACATTCCATGCATTCACAACTATCTGCGTAAAGAACCTACCTCTGATATCTCCATTATACCTTCCTCCTAATATCTTCAAACTATGACTCATCGTACCAGTCAATCCTGCCCTGGGGAAATGTATCTGTCTATTGACTCTATCTATTACTCTAATTATTTTGAACAGTATTATGTACATTAATAACTCAATGTGAAAGCACAAGGTATGATTTGTAAGTTTGCAGATGACATGAAAGGTGAGGCTGTTGTCCACAGTGTGGGGGATGGTCTCAGGCTACAATCTGAAGGTTGAGGACAGAACAGGTGATGAGAGAGGAGGGGTATTGGAGTTTCTGATCAGTGAAAACATTACTGCATTAATTAGACAGGATATTCCTGGGGATCGCCCAGTGAAGATATAATGGTGCAACTGAGAAATGAGAATGGGTTATCAGTTTGATATGACTGTACTACAGGCCCCCAACAGTCAGCGAGAATTTGAGCAGCAAATATAACGGGAGATCTCAGATATCTGTAAGAATGATAGGGCTGTAATGGACAGGGATTTTAACTTTCCAAACCTAGACTCGGACTGCTAGAGATTGTTCAGAGTTTGGATGCCAGGAATTTGTTCGGCATGTACAAGAAAGCTGTCCCAGTCAAAATGTAAATGGTCGGACTGCAGGAAGAGGTAAAACCTGACCTCGCCTTGGGAAACAAAGTAGTGAAAGGGACTGAGTTGTTAGTGGGATAATACTTTGGCAAAGTGATCACAATCGTCTTAGTTGGAAAATAGCGATGGAAAAGACAAACCTGGTCCACAAGCTAAAGATCAAAACTGGCCTTTCCTCAATCCAGATGTTATTAGTCAAGAGCGTTTAAGAATTGATTGTGGAGGCTATGTACAGGAAAAGGGACGTTAGGCAGGTGGGAAGCTTTCAAAAGGGAGTTAAAATGGGAGTTCAGAGCCAACATATTCCTGTTAGCGTGAATGACAATGCTGACACAAGTAGGAAACTCTGGATGACTGGGGGTATTGAGGTTCTTTTAGATTAGATTAGATTACAGTGTGGAAACAGGCCCTTCGGCCCAACAAGTCCACACCGACCCGCCGAAGCGAAACCCACCCATACCCCTACATTTACCCCTTACCTAACACTACGGGCAATTTAGTATGGCCAATTCACCTGACCCTGCCCATCTTTGGACTGTGGGAGGAAACCGGAGCACCCGGAGGAAACCCACGCAGACACGGGGAGAACGTGCAAACTCCACACAGTCAGTCGCCTGAGGCGGGAATTGAACCCGGGTCTCTGGCGCTGTGAGGCAGCAGTGCTAACCACTGTGCCACCGTGCCGCCCACATGGTCAACGAAAAGGGGACACATGTCACATATAGCCAGCTGGATTAAGGGAATCCATCGAAGAACATTGTGGGTGGAGTAATTCACTTAAGAGCCAAAGCAGGAGGGCACAAAGGGGACCACAAAAAGTGTTGGTAGATCAGGCTGAGCAAGATCCAAAGAAATTCTACAAGTATATTAACAATAGGAGACTAACTAGGGGCAGGGTATGGCTCCTTGAAGATGAATGGGGCAATCCAAGTGTGGAACTACAGGAGATGGGTGAGATCCTAAACGAAAATATCATGTTTGAACTTACTGTGGAGAAAGACAAGCGATGTCAGGGAAATAAACAGTGATGTCTTCACAAGACCCCACATAACAGGAGGTACTGGAGGTTTTTAAATGCATATAAGGGAGACAATTCCATGGGAACTAATCAAGCATATCCCAGAATATGGTGTGAAGCTCAGGAAGAAATTGTGTATCCCATAAAGAGATTTTTCTATCACTGACAGCCATGGGTGATGAGCAGGGAGCCGGGAGGGTGGTAATGTTGTGCCAGTGTTTAGGAAAGGCTGCGAGGGAAAGCCAGGGAGATAAACACCAATTAGCTTGATGTCAGTGGTGCGTACATTGTTGGAAACGACTCTGCGGGACAGGAGTTACATGCATATGCAATGGTAAGGATTGATTAGGGATAGTCAGCGCAGCTTTGGAGTACTGCATAGAATTCTGATCATCCTGATTGAAGAAGCATTTCCTGAAACTGTAAATGGAGCAAATATTGAAGAAGATGTTACTGATACTGGAGGGTTTGACAGAATCTGAGATGCTGGATCTGCTGGAAAGCAACATTGGGGGATGAGATATATTTGGCAGATAAGTCTAAGGAGAATGCAAATAATTTTCTACAGCATACAACTACACAAAAACAACTGAACAAACACTAGGGCTCCTCAAAGATCAGTGAGGCCATCCAAGTGTAGACAACAGGAGATGGGCGAGGGCCTAAATGAAAATTTCATGTCAAAACGTACTGCGGACAAAGACTAGGAAACAAAGGGAAGAAACAGTGATGGCTTGTAAAGAGTCCCCATTACAGAAGAGGTGGTGCTGGAGGTCTTAGAACACAAATGTAGAGAAAGCCCTAGATCCTGAACAAATGTATCCCAGAACATTGTGGCAAAGTAGTGGCAGGGACACGAGCAGAAATATTTATATCATTGTCTTTCGCATTTCCATTAGGTGTAGGTGGCTGAGGGGTGACCTTGTAAAGGTTTAGAAAACCATGACTGGCACAGGTAAGTTGATTAGCCAACGTCTTTACCCCAGGGTAGTGGATTCCATAAGTAGATGGGATTGAATTGCAGAAAGAGAAGTGTTAGCAATTCTGGCAAGTGTAAAAATCGGTAAGTCCACTGGGCCAGATGAGATTTATCCTTGGCTTCTCTGGGAAGCCAGGAGTGTGATTGGCGAGACTTTGCCTTTGATATTTTTGCCTTCATTGTCTACGGGAATAGTGCCAGAAGGCTAGAGGACAACAAATGTTGTCCCCTTGTCCATGAAAGGGAATAGAGACAACCCTGGTAATTATAGACCTGTGAGCCTTACTTTGATTCTGGGTAAAGTGTTGGGAAGGTGTGTAAAAGCTAGCATTTATAACCATCTGGAGATGAATAAGTTGATGAGGGATAGTCAGCACGGTTTTGTGAAGGGTCGGTCATGTCTCGCAAACCTTATTGACTTCGTTGAGGTGACCAAACAGGTGGATGTGCGTAAAGCAGATCTTGGCAGTGCAGATGAACAGAGAGATCACTGTGTCCATGTACATAGATCCTTGAAAGTTGCCACCCAGGTTGATAGGGTTGTTAAGAAGGCATTCAGCATGTGAGCTTTTATTGGTACAGGGATGGAGTTTCAGAACCATGAGATAATGCTGCAGTTGTACAGAACTCTGGTGCAGCCACATCTGGAGAGTTGCCTCTGGTTCAGATCACCGCATTAGATGAAAGATGTGAAAGATTTGGAAAGGGTTCCAAGGAGATTTACTAGGATGTTACCTGGTACGGAGGGAAGGAGTTCATAACCTCCAGTTATGAGGAAGTCTGAGGGACTTGAATCTGTTTTTGTTTGAGAGAAGACATTTGAGGCCAATTGATTGAGACATACATGATAATTAGAGGGTGAGATGGGTTGGACAGTGAGAGCCTTTTCCCTCGGATGGCGATGCCTCGTACGAGGGGAGATAGCTTTAAATTGAGGTAGACATTAATATTATTATTAAATAATAGATATGGGACAGATGCCAGTGGTACTCAGAATAGTCACGGAATGGAATGCATTGCCTGCATTAGTAGTAGACTCGCCAACTTTAAGGGCATTTAAACGGTCGTTGGATAGGCATGTGGTTGAGAATGGATTAGGGAAGGTTAGATGGACTTCAGATTGGTTCCACAGGTTGGCGCAACATTGAGGGCCGAAGGGCCTGTACCACGTTGCCATGTTCTATGTTCTGTGTCCTAGAGGGCATAAGTATGAGATGGGAGAGAAAAAACTTAAAAGGGTTTGGAGGAGAAAATTTTCCAAACAGAGGATGGTGCAGGTATAGAATGAGCTTCCAGGGAACGTTGTAGAGAAAAGTACAATACGAACTTGGGAAAGACATTTAGGCAGGTACACGGAGAGGAGAAGGTTTTCAAGGGATATGGATCAAATGCAGGGAAATGTGACTCGTTCAGGGACTCTTGACAGCGTGGACTAGTTGGACCAAAGAACCGTTTCTGTGCAGCATGGCTCTACCTCCAGTTATTGGAGGAGGAGACTACCGAGATAAGGCATTTTGTAGACACTGAAGAAAGTTACAGATATAGAGATTTTAGTCTGGAATGCAGTACGTTTCAAATATGTGGAGGGACTATTGGGAAAGGAGGAGGTTACAGGGACAGGAAATGTTATTAGAGTTAAAAATTATTGAAGACGCTGGTCCGCAAGACTTGCCACAGATAGAGTGTTGTGGAGTAATGAGTCTCAGAACAGTAGAACTGACAGTAGGGGCAGTGACTGAGCCTGGGGTGTGTCTGTACTATATTCCCCCTCCAGCACTGTATCTATGTCATCATTTGTTAGCCGATGTCATCTTTTGGAGCTCTCTCATTCCTCTCTTCTCTGTTCACTGTGAGTGATCTTACCTCACTGCAGGATTTATTGAAGACTCCAGGTCTCCCAGACCTTTGCCTCTCTGGCAGACCAACCATCTTCAATGTGGTGATGGACGAGGCACCCAGTAGTTGGGAAGTCTACTAAGTTAGGAAATTCCTGAGTACCGACAGGTGGCAGAGAAATAGACAGAATGGGAAATTAGACTGATGCAGTGAGGGTTACACAGGGAGAATGGCACCAAGTCCCAGAGAGATCTGGAAAATCCCAGTCTCCATCCCTGGACTGTGCTGATGCGTCTCTCTGGAGTGGAGGATTATGTTAGCTCAGGATCTGGAGTAGCTGCAAAAGTGAGAGACACTGACAGAGGCAGCAATTAGACCCTCACAGTGAGGGATACCACATGGAGAGAGACTGAGTGATATCAGCAGAGTGCAGGAAGATTTCATAATGAAACAATTATGTCGGAAGAACAGGTTTAGATTCCTGATGCACTTGTATCAGTGTTCTGCAATGAGGAACCTTTGAGCAGGTGAAGTAATAGCCAAGTGGTATTATTGCTAGAGCATGTATCCAAAACATCACCCAATGTTCACTGGAGACAGGTTTGAATCCCAACATCAGAAGTGGTGGAATTTGCAGTCAATACTTTTTTTAAAATTGCAATTAACAATACATTAATAAGTTCGAAACTATTGCTGACGTCCAAAATAACTTTTGTTCATCAAAAACACACTTGGGGACATCTGCCATCCTCACGTGGTCTGCACAACATACCCACAGCAACGTGATTGCCTTTCAATTACCCTCTGAAATGGCCGAGCAAGTTACTCGGCTCAAGGGCAGCTAGGGCTGGGCAAGAAAGACTGGTCAGCCAGAGAAACCCACACCCCATACCTGATTTAAAATATTATCCATTAGGGTGGTCCCACTGGAACCCTACTGGGACCTGTGTCCTGGCCAATCATGTTAGTAGCTGATTGACAGGGCTTTAAACTGACAGAGCAGATGCAGGGACAGGGTTCAGGTGAAAGCAGCTTTCCAAATCCAAATAGAAAAGATGAAGCATTGGAACAACATGGGGATGTGGCTGAAGACAAACAGAAAGGAACAGGAAGGGACAGATTTTAACTAAAACTGTACATCAGGGAATCGGTTTGTGACTGGAAATTGTAGGAAACGTATATTATGTTTTTGTTTGGAATGGACAAAGTCTCTGCAATAAGGTAGATGGATTTGTGACAGAGATAAAAGAGAGTTAGACACCAGGGTGACGTGGTTACAGGGTGGACAACAGATCGGCATAAATATTCAATTATTTGCAACCTTGCGGAAATTCAGGCAAAAATGGACATCGCTATCAATAATGGATACCAAAGGCAATACAGAGAAAAATTTGGCCGCAGATCATGAAGTAGAGTCAGTCTGAATGTAAATTCTGGATACTACTTGCCAAGGCACAAGCAGCAGAACAGTTTTCGGCCACCAAACAGCATTTCATTGCTCATCGCTGCATTAAACAGGAACGGATTGGAATTTTTAATAAAGGCATAATGACAATTCAGTGAAACTTCCAAATTCGTATAATCTGGGACAATCACACTGACAACAGTGATATTGGAAGGGGAGTTCGGACAATTGTTTTCAGTGTTTCTTTGAATAACACCTAGTTACAGCCCTAGCCATTTGCACAATGTCAGATCGACCGTTGTGTGATGAAACTTAGTAATTGAGTAATGTCACCTGGAGAGATCCTCCGGGAAATTGTGATAAAGTGCAGTTTAAAGCAATATAAAATGTTACAGTGAATCACAGAAAGGACAAGCTACAATTAAAAACAAAAATAGCTAATTACATTAGTTTAAGAGGAGAACTGACCAAAGTAAATAGGCTAAAAAGACTGAAACGTGTGTGTAAATGAACAGTGGAAATCATTTGACGGAACAATGTAAAACACTCAAGAAAAGGGCGTTCCATTGAAAGAGACAAAACCTCAACGAGAAGCTCACACCTATCCCTCACTCAGGACAAAATAGAGTATGAGGTTGAGAAGATCACCAAAAAGTATTTAAAATCCTGAAGTGAGAGAGGGTTTTAGGAATAAGAGTTAAAGGGATTGCAAAGGGTTTCTAGCAGGAGGGGGTGCAGTGGGAAGGGGAATCATTGTCAGGGTTTAATGACACGGCAGGAACAGGGAAGGGGAAGGTGCTGGAGGTGGTGAGAGTGTTGCAGAGTGTGGTCAGAGCCTGAACGATGTTACAAAGCCAGCATGGATTGCTGCAGCTGGAGGGGTTTGCAGTGGTAGGGAGGGACATATGTATTTTTATTTATTCATTCATGAGATGTGGCTGTCACTGCTTGGAATAACATTCTTTGACCCCACTGCTAATTACCCGGAGGGCTCCTCAGAGTCAGCCATATTGCTGTGGGTCTGGAGTCAAATGTTGGCCAGACCAGTTTAGAATATTTGATGTCCTTGCATAAAGCAGGTAAGTTAAACATATGAGTTCTTCCTAATGATCAGCAATATGGTGGCCTCACCGATGTCTTGTACAGATACAACATGACATCCCAACTCTTACTGTCAATGCTTTGCCAATGAAGGTAAGTATCCAAAGCGCCAGCCTGTTTGCTTGTGACGCAACTTTCAAAGGACTGTGTACCTGCGTCCTTACGTCGCTGATTGACAACACTACCCAGGGCCCGAACATTAACTGTACAAGTCCCACCCTGGTTTGTTTCACCAAAATGGAACACCTCACCTTTATCTAATTAAACATACCATTCTCTATCCTTTTATCCATCCTCCATTGACCTTAAAGTTATAGCCTCTTGAAAGAGCCATTTATGCCATAGGAGAAAAAGTCTCTCACTATTTACTCTCTCTGTGCCCCTCACCATCTTGTTCAGCACTACCAAGTCGTCCCGCCCCTTTCTTCATTCCAATGAGCAAAGCCTTAGCTCCCTCAACCTTTCTTAAGAAATGCCCTCCATTCCAGGCAGCATCCTGGTAAATCTCCTGTGTACGCTCTCGAAATCTTGCACATCCTTCATGTAAAGAGGGGACCAGAACTGAACACAATATTCCAAGTGTGGTCTCACCAGGCTGCTATAAAGATGCAGTAAAACCTCATAGCTCTAAAAATTAATCCACTTGCTCAGGAAAGCCAACATAACATATGCATTTTTAACAACTCTATCAATGTGCGTGGCAACTTTGGAGGATCTATGGACATGGACCCCATGATCTCTCTGTTCTTCCACACTACCAAGTATTCTGCCTTTCACCCTGTATTCTGCAATCAAATGCAACCTTCCAGAATGAATCACTTCACACTTTTCCAGATTGAACTCCATGTGCCACTTCCAGCCCAGCTCTGCGTCCTGTCTATATCCCATTGCAACCTACAACAGCCCTCCACATTACCCACCACTTCACTAACCTTCATTGACAAACTTACTAACCCACTCTCAAACATCCACATGCACGTCATTTATAAAAATCACAAAGAGCAGGGTCCCAGAGCCGATTGTTACAGAACACCACTGGTCACATAGCTTCAGGCTCAATACTGTCCATCTGCTGCCATACTCTGTCTTCTCTGGGCCATCCAATCCTGTATCCAGACAGATAGATTTCCCTGTATCCCGTGCCTCCTCATTTTCTGAATGAGCCATCAACGTATTCTGTCAAATCCTCAAAGGATTCAATAAGGTTTGTGAGGCATGACCTGCCCCACACAAACCCATGCTGACTGTCTAAAATTTAACTATGGCTTTCCAAGTAGTCATATATCCTGTCGTTAGAGTCTTCTCCAATCATCTGCATTCCACAGACATTAGACCAAATCTATTATTCCCAGGATTCTACCTCCGTAACATGGCCCGGACTCCACAAATCTTCCCTCCTCTGCTATGTTCCCCAGATGTGCACTGGAGGATGGCGGGGGTTACAGAGATAGGGACGAATATCAGGACAGGAGGATTTTGCAGATATTAGGAGGTTTGCAGTTTCAAAAGGAGGCTTCAGTAATTATGAGGTTTCATGGTGATGAAGGCATTTGAGGAGGGAGGGAGGGAGGGAGGACTGTAGGGAATTAAGAGATTTCACAGTTTAGTTGTTTTGTTAGGACTGCAAGAGGTTATTGAGTTGGGGAGGGTGTAAGCACTGGTGGATATCACATAAACACGTGGTTTTGGTTGCAATGGCAGGAAGCGGATGCAGGAAGCTGGAGAGTATGGGGTCTGAAAGAGGTTACACAAATGTGAAGAGTTTTCAGCAGTGGAGGTGTTTACAGAGATATCAATGGTCTGATCTGGAGCAGAGGACCCAGACTGAGAGGGATGTGTGTAGGGGACGTGGTTTCACAGGCTGGGAGGACCTTTGAGCCACAGGAGGTTACAGAAATGTGGAGAGCTACAGGGATAACAGGGGTTCATGAAGTTTGGAAATTTGGGAGGGATGGAGACGTTTACAGATGTAAGGATGTTTGTAGGACAGGGCTGGATCACAGACAGGGAGTGTTAAAGGGAGCTGAGCAAATTACAGAGATAAAGATGTTTGTATCGACTTGACGAACATACAGAGATATACAGGGTAGTCATGACTGAAGATGGTTACAGATATAGGAAGGTTTAGGTTCTGCAGGTTGTTTCGACATGGAGGATGTGGAATCCTAAATATTTTTCAGAGATTGGTGCAGGAAGTTTGATTGGAGACAGTTTCACAGATAAGGGAGTACAGCACTAACAGGAGGAGGTTGTAGAGGAGGGTGATGTTTACGCAGATGGGGGGAAAGAGATGGACAAGGTTATGGAGATGGGTAGATGGTGGAGACAGTGGAGGAGCTTACCTTGACGGGGGGGTGGTGATAGTGACGGGAAGGTGTTAAATAGATAGTGGGTTTTGTAGAAACTTGATTGGGAGAGTCACAGGCATTGAAGTGAGTTCTACAGATCAGTGGTCCTGCAGAGACCTGAGAGGATTACACAGATAGGGATAGTAGTCGGGTATCCACAGACTGTTGGTGTTTAAGGGACTGGAAGAGGTTTTGTAGATACAGAGGGCTGTAAGAGCTGCAGGAGCTTTTCGAGAGTTGAAGAGTTGGAGCAGTTTACAGAGGGAGGGTTCTCCGACGGAGTAGGTCACAGATAGTGAGGGTTGTGTGGCCTGAGAAAGTAAAAGAGAGGGAGAGTTTTCAGATCTGGAAGGGATTACACTGACAGGGACCGTTGAAGAGAGTGAAGCAAAAATGCATGGAGAAGGTTACACAGATAGGGAGGGATGTCGGGACTGAAGGTAAATACACAGACATGGAGGGTTATATTGTTAGACGGACCTTAGAGGAATAGGGACAGGTGTAGGGATTTACACAGATAGAGAAGGTTGTGTTTTTGGAGAAGGTTACACTGATACAGACAGTGTTAAGGAGTGTTTAATGGACGACAGAGGAGCTCAGAAAGAATGTATTATGGGGAGTGGAGGAGATTGCAGACACAGAGATGACTGTCCGGTTGAAAAGAGCTTCTACAGACCCTCAGTGCTGTAAGGCTGGAGGGAGGTTACAATAATGAGGGATACCAAGACTTAATTACTTCACTGATATAGAGCAAGTCTCAGCACATAACTGTCATAGGGAAGTTGAGGCAGTCCAAATGAGTTTCAGAGATATGAATGTTCATGGGAGTTTCAGGAGGGAACAGTGATTGGGAGTGCTGTAACAAATGGCAATAGTTATAGGGAGGGTTCTAAAATCAGGAAGAGGTGACAGTCATATCGATCTTTGTAAGGACTGGAGAAGTTTACATCGGAAAGGAGTGTCTTAGAGACAGGAGGAGATTACAGTGTTAAGGAGAATACTGGGGATGAGGCAAGCTTCAAGGGACAGGGATGGTTGGCAGGACTGGACAAAAATCTGAATAGAGTCTCCACAGCCTGGAAGCAGGCCATTCGGCCCAACCAGTCCATTCCAAACCTCTGAAGAGCATCTGACCCAGACCCACCCCTACCTATCCATTAAACCCTGAATTTCTCATTGTTAACTCACCGAAACCACACTTTATGATCGTCAATCCACTGATCGTGCAACGTTTGGACTGTGGGATGAAACCAGAGCGCTAGGGAAATCCCACACAGTCGGAGGGAGACCATACAAAGTCCACACAGATAGTCGCCCAAGGCTGGATTCGAAGCCAGGTCCCAGGCGCAGTGAGGCTGCAGTGTTAACCACTGAGCCATCCCTGTGTCTGATTATACAGAGCACTGCAGACATTAGACCAGGTGCCAAAGTTCACAAGGGTTTATTGGAAAATGAGGAATATATAGTCAGGAATAGGACAAGGTTACATAGATGGTGTCCATGAGAGGGACTGGAGGAGGTTAACGCAACAGGGAGGGCTGTGGAATCGCCAGGCAATAAGAGGTAGGGACGGTTGGGGAGACTGAATGAAGTTAATACTACTCAGACTTGTACACACTGGGTGAGGTTCCAGAGTTAGCAAGGATTCCATGGACTGGCTGAGGTTATAGACAGAGGCAGTTGTGTGAATGAAAGTTGTTATAACAATTGAGAGGAGGTTTCAGACACATGAATGGTTTTAGTGGCTGCAGGATGTTCGAGAGCTAGAAAGGCTAGTACTGACTGGAGGTGGTCAGAGGTAAGGAACATTGTAGAGAAGGGCGTTTGTTACAGAGACAGAGAGGTATGGAAAGAGAGGGAAAAGTTACAGATATTGGGACGGTTCAAGTGGATTCAGAACGTTACACAAAAGGAGGGTTGTCAGGAACCGCTACAGAACTGAAGGACTGTACAGACAGGGAGGTGAAATGGATGGTGGAAGGTTAGAGGTAATGGGGTGCTGTAGGACAGGATGGAGGAGTGCTGTGGGGACTGGAGAAGGTTACAGTGACATCATGTGCTGGAGAGGCTGGAGGAAGGTACACAGATGGGGAGGTCAGTAAGGGCTGGATGTTACAGTCAGAGTGGGCTGTAGGTGCTGGACAAGATGGCAAACATAAGGTTTTTTGTAATGTTTTGGCGATGGTGGACATAACACTAGGTTTCAAAGTCATTTTGGAAAAAGAGTAGTGCAGAAGTGAAGATGCCAAATTTGGGGAAGCCCCCTAATCGTTATAATATCACAGTCACTGGGCATTCTCACTATCAGGAGACAGGGTCTGGCAAACACAGACTGGGAGGAACTATTTGCAGTTACGGTCACATTCGGAAAAAGGAAAAATATTAAAGTGATACAGTGAGAATTCAGGGTAGGTGTGGTCCCTGAAGAGCGAATACTGGTCAAGCGATACTGTGAGCTGGATAAAGGAGGTACAGAACGATGGAAACAGGTGAAGCTCTTCAGAAGCATCAAGAGTGCAAGGGGGTCCTTAAAATGAGTAGCAAAGAATGGCCATGAAATTTCCTCATTAAAATACTGTTATGGAAAGGTGACAAGGTATTTTATGAGTATAGTTACAGGAAGAGGATTCCCAGCTAAAGAGTGGGGCCTGTTAGAAACTAAAGGGACAATCTGTGCATGGAGCCAGACGAAGTAGGTGAGGTCTTCAATGAATACTTCCCATCTGTGTTCACACAGGAGAAACACATTGTAGCCGCGGACTTCATTTTGGATGGTGAGATTCTATAACATGGTACGATCAATAACGAGGAGATATTAAATGTTTTCTTTGGCGTAAAGTTGGAGACAATCCCCAGTGCCCAATGAAATGTATCCGAGGCTGCTATGGGAGGTAAGGGAGGAGATTGCTGGGGCCCCAGTGGATATATTTAATACTTTGCTGGCCAAAGGTGAAGTGCCGAATGATTGGCGGATCGCTAATGTGATTCCTTTATTCAGGAAGGGCAGCAGGGATAGGCCAGGTAATTACAGAACAGGGAGACTGACAGCAGGGGGAGGGACATTATTGGAAACAATTCTGAGGATGAATCAACACTTGAATAGGCAGTGATCAACTCAGCTTAGTCATCACGGATTGAGTAGAGGAAGATACTGTCTGAGGAATTCAGTTTTTGAAGTGGTGTCTAAGAATATTGATGAGGGTAGTGCAGCAATGCAGATGATGTGGGTTACATGGAGTTGAATAAGGCCTTTGACAAGGTCCGTCATGGGAGGCTGATCCAAAGGTAAAGAGCCATTGGGATCCAAGGCAGGTTGGCAAATTGGATATAAAATTAGCGGATTGACGTCTTAGTGTTTGAAATTCTTTCACCAGCGGGTGAACCACAGGGATCTGTGCAGGAAACATTGTTGTTTATGGTGGACATTCATGACTTGGATGTGAAAGCGGACGGTGTCATTGGTCGATTTGCAGATGCCATGAAAGGTGTGGGTGTTGTTCACAGTGAGGGGGATGGTCTCAGGCTACAGTCCGATGTCAATCAGATATAATCTGAGCAGAGCTTATTTCTGATCAATGTGAGGTAATAACTTGTGGGAGGTATGCTAAGCAACGGACAGACATAATGAATGGTCAGTCCTTGCGGCGTACTGAGGAACGCAGGGACCTTGGTAGATAAGTCCATTGATCCCTGAAGGGGTTAGCACAGGTAGACAGGGTGGGGAAGACACCTGAACTGGGAGAGGGAGGGAGACCCATATCCTGATGGGGTAAATTACTAGAGCTGCTTGAGAGGATATAAACTCGTCCGGCAGGGTATTGGACCTTAAACAGTTGTAAGGTCAGAACGAAGATTGAGGCTGGTACACAAGTTAAAGAGAGCGATTTCAAAAGACAAGGCAGGCAAGAATATAACAGGAAACGGGAGGGGGGGGAACTGATGATTAAACTGCATTTATTTCATTGCAAGGGGCCAGACAGCTAAGGAAGATGAACTCAAGGCATGGATTGGAACATGGGACTGGGATATTATAGTTATTACAGAAACACAGCTGAGGGAGGGGCAGGACTGGCAGTTCATTGTTTCAAGGTAGAGATGCAACAGGAAGCATCGAAGGGGAGGCAAGAGAGGACGCGTGGTGGTGGTGTGTTTTGATTGCATGAATCATCACAGCAGTACTAAGAGAGGATATTCCAGTGGGATCGCCCAATGAAGCTATGTGGAACTCAGACATAAGAACGTGTTATCACTTTGATACGATTGTCCCACTAACCCGAATAACCAGTGGAAGATTGAGGAACAAATATGTCGGGAGATCTCAAATCTCAATCATAACAATAGGGCTGTATTTTTAGGGATTTTTTCAACTTTCCAAACTTAGACTGGGACTGCCAGTGTTCAGCGTTTGCAAGGGAGTAATTTGGTAATTGCGTTCCAGAAAACTCCCAGTCAATATGTAAACGGTCTGAAAAGAGAAAGGGACAAAACCTGACCACTCCTTGGGAAACAAGATCGGGAAAGGGACTGAGGTGTTAGTAGGAACGCATTTTGCTGAAGCGACCACAGTTCTACTAGTTTACAAATAGCTCTGGAAAAGGACAGACCTGATCCACAAGTTCAGTTTATAAAACGGGGCCAGCCCAATCTTGATAGTATTAGCCAGGAACTTTCAAAAGATGACTGGGGAGTGTATTTGCAGGGAAAGGGAAGTCTGCCAAGTGAGAATATTTTAAAAGTGAGATAATTTGAGCGTTCAGCGCCAATATGTTCCTGTTTGTGTGTAGGTCAATGCTGACCGCATTCGGAAACACTTTCTGTCTATTAAAGGTCTGGTCATGGAAAAGGGGGCAAATGTCAGGTACAGCCAGCTGGATCAATGGAATCCTTGTGGATCATAGGGACTGTAGGAATACACTTTGGGTAGAAATCAGTAATGCAGAAAAGATACATGAAAAAGCCTCGGCAGAGAAGGATAAGGAAAATCCAAAAGTGATTGTATAAAATATTAAAAGTAAACGAGTACCTTCGGCCAAAATAGGGGCCCTTAATCATCAATGAGGCAATTCATGTGTGGAACTGCAGGATATTTACTAAGACCCTAAACAAATTTTTCAATCCAGAAGTTACTGTGGACAAAGACTGGGGAACTCAGGGAACAAGAGTAATATGTTATACACAATTGGAGTTCTCTGCACTTCCAGTATCCCCGCTATAGTAAGGATGTTGTGAAACTTGAAAGTGCTTATAACAGATTTACAAGATGTTGCCAGGTGTTCAAAGTTTGTGAGAAGATTTGTAGCTCGGGTGCTCGTTGCTGTGGTTCTGTTCGCCGAGCTGGAAGTTTTTGTTGCAAACGTTTCGTCCCCTGTCTAGGTGACATCCTCAGTGATTGGGAGTCTCCTGTGAAGCGCTTCTGTGGTGTTTCCTCCGGCATTTATAGTGGCCTGTCCCTGCCGCTTCCGGTTGTCAGTTTCAGCTGTCCGCTGTAGTGGCCGGTATATTGGGTCCAGGTGTATGTGTTTGTTCATGGAGTTTGTGGATGAGTGCCATGCTTCTAGGAATTCCTAGAAGCATGGCACTCATCCACAAATTCCATCAACAAAGACATCGACCTGGACCCAATATACCAGCCACTACAGCGGACAGCTGAAACTGACAACCGGAAGCGGCAGGGACAGGCCACTATGAATGCCGGAGGAAACACCACAGAAGCGCTTCACAGGAGACTCCCAATCACTGAGGATGTCACCTAGACAGGGGACGAAACGTTTGCAACAAAAACTTCCAGCTCGGCGAACAGAACCACAGCAATGTTACCAGGATTGTTGCGGAATAAGCTGGGGTTATTTTCTGTGGAGCATCGGAGACTGAGGGGTGACCTGACAGAGATTTATATAAACATGACGGATATGGATTGGGTAAACATTCAAGGTCTTTTCCCAGTGGTTTGGGAGTCCAAAACTAGAGGGCATAAGTTTAAGGTGAGAGGGGAAAGGTTTAAAAGTGACTGAAGGGACAGCATTTTCATGCACATGGTGATGCGTGTATGGAATGAGCTGAGAGATAAAATAACAGAGACTGATATTATGACAACATTTATAAGGTATCTGGATGGGAATATGAATAACAAGGGTTTTGAGGTACATGGCCCAAATGCTGATAAATAGGATGCATATGTTAGATCTCCTGGTCAGCATGGATGAGTTGGACCGAAGGCTCTGTTTCCATGCTGTCCATCTCTATGACTTGAAAAGAGTGTATGTTTTAGAAGAGGTGGTTCTAGAGGTTTTAAAACACAAAGGTATGGAAAGCCCTCGTACCTCATTAAGTGTATCACAGGACATTGTGGGATGCTAGGCAAGAAATAGTGGGGCCTCTAGCAAAGGTATTTGTACCATTAACAGCCAAGTGTGAGGTGCTGGAAGGGTGGTGGGTGGCACAGTGGACAGTGAAGGAGGTTTACTAAGATTACAAAGGGACCTTGATAATATGGGTGAATGGGCTGAAAAACCGTAGATGATATTCAATCTGAATAAATGCAACAAATACATTTAGTACAACAAACAAGGGTAGAACTTATACAATTAATGTTCGGGCCTCAGTTCGTGTTTTAGTTCAGAGACATCCCCAGGTTCAGTTACATATTTCTTGAAGTTTGCATCACAGGATGGATAAGACAGTGCTTGGCATGTTTGACTATTGCTTAGTCCATTGAGTGTAGGATTTGGGACGTCATGTTGAGATTGTATGGACATTGTTGAGGCCTTTTCTGCAATGCTCCATCCAGTTGTGGCCGCCCAGTTATAGGGAGGATATTATTAAGCTACAGGGGTTCAGACAAGATTAACCAGGATGTTGCTGGGTATGGAAGGCTTGAGATTGAATAATGGCTGGATAGGCTGAGTCCTTTTTATGAAGGAAATTAGATATATAGGTCAATTTAATGGTAAGTGCCTTTTCCTCAGGGTGGGGGATTCTCAAGAGGAGAGACCATATTTTTAACGTTAGAAGGGAGAGATTTTAAAAAAAAAAGACAAGGGGGCAAATTGTTACACAGAGGGAGTTTTGAGTGTGGAATGAACTTCCTGAGGAAGGGGTGCATGTGGGTACAATTACAACGTTTAAAAGACATTTGCATGAGTATGTGAACAGGAATGGTTTGGAGGGATTTGGGCCAGCAACAGGCAGCTGGGATGAGTTTCATTTGAGATTATGGTGGGTATCAAGTGAAGGGTCAGTTTCCATGCTTTATGGCTCTATGACAGGAATATGGTTTCATTCCATTATTTAAGAAAGGCTGCAATAGAAAACCAGGGAACTAAAGACCAATTAGCCTAATGGTGGGTAAGTTGTAGAAGTGATTCTGCCAGACAGGAGTCACATTCATTTGGAAGAGGCAAGGATTGACGAAAGATCGTCAGCACGGCTTTGTGCATTCAAAGTCAGGTCTCATTCACTTGATACTTTTGTTGAAGTGGTGACCATACATTGTCTACACTATAGTCAGCAGGGTCTTTGACAGGATTTAGCAAGATATACTGGTTCGTAAGATTAGTTCACATGGGATCAGGGGGAACTAGCCAACTGGATACAAAATTGGCTTGACAATAGGAGACAGAGGGCGGCGGGAAAGGGTTGTTGTTCAGACTGGAAGCCTGTGACCAGTGGTCTGTCAAAAGGTTCAGGGCTGGGTCCACTGATATGCATCACCTACACAAACGATTTGGTTGAGAATATAGGATTCATTGTTAGTAAGTTTGTAGTTGATCAAATTAATGGTGTTGTGGGCAGTGAATACAGTTATCGAATACAGTGAATACTCTGACCAACTAGGCCAGTGGTCCAGGGAATGAAAGATGGAGTTTAATGCAGGTTTTGGATTTTGTGAAGACAAACCAGGGATGAATAACACAGTTAATGGGAGGGCCCTGGCCAGTGTTGTCGAACAGTGAGTGACCAAGGGGTACAGTTACAGGTGGACAGGGTGGCGAAAGTGGCATTTAGGACACTTGCTGTCATTGTCCAGCGCTTTGTTATATACGTTGGAGATATTTGTAACATTGTCCTAAAGAGTTCTCTTGGGCAGAGGAGGCTACGGAGTGACGTTATAAAGTTTTACAAAACCATACGGTTCCTAAGAATGGTGAATAGCCAAGGGGAAGTGAGTCCAAAACTAGAGGCTATAAACGGGAGGTGAGAGAGCAAAGATTTAAAGAGGGAGCTGAGGGGCAACATTATCTACGGAGGATGGTGCATAGTCGGAATGGACTGCCAGAGGCACATGGGAGAAACAAGAATAATTACAACATGGAAAAGACATTTGGGCAGGAACATGGAGAGGCACATGGAGAGGACAAGGTTTGAAGAGAAAAGGGCCAAACGCAGGCAAACGAGACTCGTTCGGGAAAGGAAATCTGAGCAGCATTGATGAGTTGGACCACAGGTTCTGTTTCCGTGCTATATGACTCTGTATCCAGTTAAAGAAGATTAGAGTACCGAAGTAAAGCATGTTGTAGACACTGAAGCAAGTTACAGCAATAGGGATGGTAATCTAGAATGCAGTACCTTTCAAGTATGTGGAGGGAGTACAGAGAAGGGAGGAGGTTACAGGGACAGGAACTGTTATAGGAGTTACAAATTATTGAGGACACTGGTGCACAGGCCATGCCATAGACACAGTGTTACAGGGTACTGAGTTTTAGTGCAGTGTTGGAGGGAGAACACAGAAGAGAAAGATCCCAGCAGCATTCCCAACGTCTTGTGGGAGGCCTGCTTTAACCTCTGTTGTACTGATGCTCACTAAGACAGCAGAGGCCTGGATTGATAGCTCTGAATGCCCGATGCTGTCTCACAACGTAAGTTAAAGTAGACGTGGTGATTGAGCCTGGGGTGTGTCTGTACAATGCTCCCCCTCCAGCACTGCATCTGTGTCATGTCTTGTTTGCCGATGTTTGGAGCCCTCTCATTGCTCCCTGCTCTGTGCACTGTGAGTGATCTTACCTCACTGCAGGATTTATTGAAGGCTCCAGATCTCCCTGCCCTTTGTCTCTTTGGCTGACCAAACATCTTCAACGTGGTGACAGACGAGACACCAAGCAGTTGGGAAGTCTATTGACCCAGGAACTTCCTGAGTACCTACAGGACATAGAGGAATAGACAGGATGGGACATTAGACTGATGCAGTGAGGGTTACACAAGGAGAATGGCACTGAGTCCTACAGAGATCTGGAAAATCCCACATTCCATCCCTGCTCTGTGTTACTGTGTCTTTCTGGAGTGGAGACTTCTGTTGACCCAGAATCTAGAGTAACTGCAAGAGCGGGAGGCACTGACAGAGGCAGCAATTAGACCCACACAGTGAGGGATATCACATGGAGAGATACTGAGTGATATCACCAGAGTGCTGGTAGGTGTCAGGATCACAGAATCATGGGTTTAGCTGCATGATGCACTGGTTTCACGGATGAGCAACCAGTGAGCAGGTGAAGTGATGCCCTAGTCGTATTATTGCTAGAGCATGTATCCCAAACCACAGCTAATGTTCAGGGGAGACAGATTTGAATCCCACCATCAGAAATAGTGGAATTTCAAATCAATAATTAAAAAAAATAGTAAGTAACAATCCATAAATAAGTATGAAACCATTGCTGATATACAAAAAACCCAAACATTGTCCTTTCGACAAGGACATCTGCCCATCCTGACATGGTCTGCACGACATATCCACGGCAAAGTGTTTGCTTCTCAGCTCAAGGGCAGCTAGGGCTGAGCAAGAAAGGCTGGTCAGCCAGAGAAATCCACAGCCCATACCTGGCTTAAAAAATAATCCATTGGGATGGTCCCACTGGAACTGTGCTGGGAGCAATTTCCTGGCCAATCATGTCGGTAGGTTCACAGACAGGGCTTTAAACTGACAGAGAGGATGCAGGGACAGGGTTCTGGTGAAAGGAGCTTTCCAAATCCAAATAGAAAAGGTGAAGCATCGGAACAGCAGGGGGATGTGACTGAAGGCAATCAGAAAGGAACAGGAAGGGACAGAGTTTAACTAAAACTGTACATCAGTGAATCTGTTTGTGACAGGAAATTGTGGGAAAGAGTAAATTATGACTTTTTTTGGAATGGACGAAGTCTCATCAATAAGGTAGATAGATTTGTGATGCAGTGATAAGAAGAGATTTAGACACCAGGGTGACGTGGTTACAGGGCGAACAAAATGTGGAACATAAATATTCAATGGTTCCCAACCTTGTGGAAACTCATGCAAAATGGGTAACGCCAACAATAATGGGTAACAAAGGCATTACAGAGAAAGCATTTGGCCGCAGATCATGAAGTAGAGCATGTCTGAATGTAAATACTGGCTACTACTTGCCAAGGACACAAGCAGCAGAACAGTTTTTTGCCACCGAACAGTATTTCATTGCTCATCACTACATTGAACAGGAACTCATTGTAATTTTTAACTAAGACATTATGATAATTTTGGTAAACTTCAATTTTCGCATAATGTGGGACAGTCAGACGGACAACTGTGATATTGGAAGAGGAGTTCCAAGAATTTTTTTTTCAGTGTTTCTTTGATTAACACATTGGGCAACTGGCTAGGAACATAACTATCTCAGATCGACCGTTGTGTGATGAAACTTAGTGAATGAGTCATATCACCTTAAGAGATCCTCTAGGAAATTGTGATAAGTGCAGTTTTAAGAAATATAATGTTGTAAAGAGACTCACAGAAAGGACAAGTTACAACTAGAAATGAAAATAGACAATTACTTGAGTTTGAGCGGCTAAGTGACCAAGGTAAACAGGCTAAACAGACTGAAACATGTGTCTGTAAATGAACAGCGGAAAACATTTGAAGGAACAGTGTAAAACACTCAACAAAAGGACATTCCATTGAAACAGACAAAACCTCAAAAAGAAATTCCCACTGGTCCCTCACTCAGGACAGAATGGATCATATTAGATTATCAGACTGAGAACATCAGCAAATATTACTTAAAATTCTGCAGTAAGGGAGTGTTTAGGAGTAAGTTTTAAAGGAATTACAAAGGGTCGTCTAGCAGGAGGAGGTCAGATGGAACGGGTACCATTGTCAGGGTTTATTGTCACAAAAGGAACAGGGATGGAGGTGGTGAGAGTGTTACAGAGAGTGATCAGGGTCTGAACGTTGTTACAAAGTCAGTACGGATTGCTGCAGCTGGAGGGGTTTGCAGAGGTAGGGAGCACCATGTGTATTTTTATTTATTTATTCATGGGATGTGGGTGTCACTGCCTGGACTAGCATTCTTTGTTCCCACTGTTAATTACCCAGAGGGCAGCTCAGAGTCAGACATATTGCTGTGGGTCTGGAGTCACATGTAGGCCAGACCAGGTTAGAATGTCAGGTGTCCTTCCCTAAAGCAGGTACGTGAGCCAGATGAGTTCTTCCTACTGATCAACAATGTTTTTATGGTGGCCTCACCGATGTTTTGTATAGATTCAACATGACATCCCAACTCCTACTCTCAATGCTCTGCCCAATGAGGGTAACCATCACAAACGCCTGCTTCATCAGGCTGTCTACCTGTGACACTACTTTCAAAGAACTGTGTTCCTACATCCTTGGGTGTCTGATTGACCACACCACACAGGGTCCGAGCATTAACTGTACAAGTTCCACCCTGGTTTGTTTCACCAAAATGGAACACTTCACATTTATTTAATTAAACTCCATCTGCTATTCTTCAGCCCACTATCCCAGCGGTACTGTCCATCCTGTTGTATCATAGATAACTTTCTTCACTATCCACTTTACCACCAATGTCAGTATTGGACCCCACTGGGGTCCAGCCAAGGCTCTATATCCACTACAGCATAATCTCGCGGCTTTAAACCTCGATCCCCCAACTAATAAAATCCAACACAATATATTCCTTCTTAACAAGCCTATCATCTTGGGTGGCAAACTTTGAGGGATCTCTGGACCTGTTACCCAAGATCCTTCTGTTCCTCCACAGCGCCAAAGATCCTGCCTTTAACATTGCATTCTGCATTCAAATTCAATCTTTCAAAATGAATGACATCACACTTTTCCAGATTGACTTCCATCTGCCACTTGTCAGCCCAGCTCTGCATCCTGTCATTGCCACATTGCAAACTACAACAGTCCTCCACACTATTCACCACTCCACCAACACTTGTGTCATTGGCAAACTTACTAACCCACTCTTCCACTCACACATCCAAGTCATTCATAAACTCACAAAGAGCAGAGGTCCTGGAACCTCTCCCTGCAGAAAAAAACTGGTCACTGAGCTCCAGGATGAATGCTTTTCATCTGTCATCACCCTCTGTCTTCTGGGGGCAATTAATTCCATATCCAGACAGGCAGGTTTCCCTGTACTTTCTGAATTGAGCCTAAAAGGTGTTTTGTCACATTCTCAAAAGATTCAATAAGATTTGCAAGGCATGACCTGCCCCTTACACAACCATGCTGCCTATCTGTAATCAAAATATGGTTTGCCCAGGAATCATAAATCCTGTCTCGGAGTCCTCTCCAATAATCTGCACACCACAGACATAAGACTGACATGTCTGTGATCCCTATTCCATTTCCTGAACATGGGAATAAAATTTGCAACTCTCCAATCATCTGGTCCAACTCCAGTGAACGGTGAGGGTGCAAAGGTCATCGCCAAAGTGCAACAATCTCTTCCCTCGCTTCATGCAGTAACTTTGTGCACATCCCATCTGTTCAGCGGACTTATCTGTCCTTGTCTTTTACAAAATTCTCAGCATATCCTCATTCTTAACATCAACCTGTTCACGTATATCAGCCTGTTTCAGGCTGTCCTCACAAATGTCCCTCTCAGCAGTGACAACTGAGGCACAGGATTCATTAAGGTCCTTCCCTACCTCCTCCGACTTCAGGCACTAGTTCCCTCCATTATCTCTGACAGGCCCTACTCTCACTCTGGCCATCCTCTTGTTCCTCTCTTAAGTGGAGACTGCCTTACGGTTTTCCTTAATCCTTCCCAACAATGATTTTTCATGTCCCCTTCTAGCTGTCCCAAGTCCACTCCTAAGTTCCTTCCTGGTACTTTCAGAGAATCCCTGCAGTGTGGAAACAAGCCATTTGGCCCAACACCTCCATATCAACCCTGCAGACAGTATCCCACCCATACACATTCCCCCACCTTATTACTCTCCAATTGCTCTGACTCATGCGTCACCTCTACATATCCGTGAACACTATGGGTAATTTATCTTGGCTGAGTCACCTGACATGCACATCCTTGGGATGTGGGGGGAAACCGGAGCGCCGGTAGGAAACCCACGCAGACATGTGGAAAATGTGCAAAGTCCACACAGACAGTCGCCTGACGCTGGAATCAAAATGGAGTCCATGGTGCTGTGAGGTAGCAGCACTAACCACTGAGCCATCGTGCTGCTCTATGTTACCCTCTTAAAAGGTTTTCTGACCCTTGCTTCCTCAACCTTACATAAGCTTCCTTCTTCCTCTTGACTAGATGTTCGAAATCCCTTCGAACCATGTTAAATGCTTCGCTGTTCATGTGGACAATGTTCACTGTTCTGCCTTCATCTATCTCTTGGCCACTTCCTCGAAGAGTCATTCCAGTTTGTGAAACACTGTTTTCCACTCACAAAGCCCTGCTAACCACCTCGACCACCTTGCCTTTGTTAATATATGTGGTACCTTTTTCTCATAATCTCCTCCAACAACTTTCCCACCACTGAGCTCACTGGGCTGTAATTTCTTGGCTGCTCCCTGCAGCCCTTAAGTTTTGGAACAGCATTATCCTCCCTCCAGTCTTCCGGCACCACACTGCATCTGTTGATAATATAAATATTTCTGTTAGGGGCAGTGCAATCTCTTCCCTGGATTTCCACAATATTCTAGGATACGCCTGATGAGCTACTGAGGAATGATCTAACTTTATTTGTTTTAAGATCCCAGCACTTTCTCTTCTCTGTTGAGGATTCTTTCTAAGGCATCATTATTTACTTCCCCATTTTCCCGAGTTGCCATGTCTTTCGCCACAGTAAATACTGACAACACTATTTTGTCTAATATCTCTCCCACCTCCTCTGGTTCCGCACATCGGCGAACGTATTCATATTTCAGAGACCTTATTCTCTACCAAGTTACTCATTAGCCCTTATTGAAATATGTGTAAAGGCTTCTGATAATTCAAAGACACCATATCCCCCGCACGACTACACCCCTTCTATACCCATTCAATTCAGCCATTTATATTCACACAAACAAATTAAATCCAACAGGCTCAAAAACAAATTCGCTTTTATAAAATATGTTTCTAAGTGGTCAGTTATTGTATTTTAAAATATCCTTTCTAACAATTTTAGTATGCTCCCGACTTAATGTCAGGCTAACACTATTTGGTTTCAGACTGGCAGGAGAAAGGGTTATGGGAGTTCTTGTTCATCAATCTAAAAAGGGTAACTTCCAAGGTCAGCAGGTAAGAGAGAAGTCAAATCAAATGCTGGCATTTATTACAAAGGGAATGGAGTCTAGAAATAGGCAGATCGAGCTAGAATTAGGCAAGGTTCAAGTCAGACCGCACCTCGAATATTATGAACAGTTTCAGTGCCCGAGGGAAAGATACTGTCGCATTGGAGGCAGGTCAGAGAAGGGTCACTCGGCTGATCCTGGGAATGGAGGGATCTTCTAGTGAGAAGAGGTGGAGTAGATTGAGGTTGAACCCATTGAAGTTTAGATAATGAGAGAGAAATGGAATGACCCATCCAAGATTCTGAGGGTCTCTGATCGGGCAGATGCTGTGAAGTTTGAAAATAGAACAGTACAGCACAGCAACAGGCCCTTCGGCCTACCATGGCTGTGCTGTGCAAGATGCAATTCTAAATCATCCCATCTGCCTGCACATGGTCCATATCCCATATCCTGTTCATGTTTCTGTCTAAATATCACTTTGAAACTTTATTCACATTCTGTTGCTACGACCTCCCTCGGTAACCTCCACTCTCTATATTAAAAAAGAATTGTCACACACATCTCGTTTAAACGTCCTCTTTCTCACCTTAAACCTATGCACTCTAGTATTTGAAACTTACACATTGGAAAAGAGATTCCGACTATCCACATTATCTATCCCTCTCCGTATGTTATATTCTTGTACCTGGTCTCCTGTCAGCCTCTGATACTCTCACAAAAAAATCCAACTTTGTTTAATTTCCTCTTACACCTAACACACCATGAAAAACCTAACACAGGCAACGTGCTGATAAACCCCTTTTGTACCCTCTCCAAAGCCTCCCCATCCTCCCTATTGTGTGGAGATGAGAACTGCACACAGTACTGCAAATGTGGCCAAACAGAAGTTTCATACAATTACAACATCAGATGCAAACCACTATACCCAACGTTGTGACCTATGAAGGCCAGTGTTCTATTGGTTTTCTTTCCCGTCTGAAACACTTCTGTTGCCATTTTCAGGGAATTAATGTCTTGCACCAAGATCTTTCTGTTTATCAACTTACCTCAGTATCCTAAATTTCCGTTTGAATCTGACATCCCCTCACACTTGTCCAGATTAAACTCAATTTGCCATTTCTCTGCACATCTTTCCAACTGATCTGTAAAGCTCTGCAACCTTGGACATTCTTGTTTGTTAACCCCATCTCCACCAATTTTCATTTTATCTCCAATAATTATCTTTGTCATTGCCCTTCGTTTCAGTTGTGAGATAATTTGTAACCAGAGGCCATAAAATCCGATCAAGGGCTCTCCCATTTAAGATGGAGATGAGGAGGAATGTCTACACTCAGAGGGTAGTGACTCTGTGGGAATTCCTGACTGGAGGGGGCTGTCGAGGCTGGGTCATTAAGAATATTTAGAGCAGAGATTGTCAGATATTAAAGAATCAGGGAAACGAGGGCTTTGTGGAAAAGGCAGGAAAGTAGACTTGGAGAGTATCGGGTCAGCCATGATTAGATTGAAGGACAGATCATCCTCAATGGGCCAAATGGTCTAATTTCACTCCTACTTCTCATGGTCTTACCTCAAACTGAGCATCTACATTATAACATTGTGGGTCTCTGCTCACAAAACTCCTTTAGATTAGGATTTTTAGATATTTATTATTACACAGCATTTGATCTACAATAGACAATTTTGTTGATGGCTCCTTGATATGATGTCATGGAAAACCATCTCGTATACAATCCAGGATTCCATCCATTATAGCCCTGATATTCATTAGTTATCCAGTCGGGATGGAGACCACCGTCACACACAGTAACTGTATTGCCCTTGCTTCAAGTATATTCAGTGTCCTGATCGTAACCATATTGACATTACCATCACTTTCTGGTGCCCATAAAATAATTCCTGCTAACGGTTGCTGCTGCTTTCTCCACCCAAATAGACTCCAACATTTGATCTTCAGATCCATATAACTGTCTCATTAATGCATTAACCTCAACCTTTCTTCACAACTTGTTGCCTTTTTGCATAGATCCCAATAACCCTTCAATATTCCCTTCCCTGTGATGGTCATTCTGCAGCTACATCTCCAGAATGACGGTTCCATCATATCACTTCACTCTCATTCCATCTGCCTTATGGCGAATATAGGGAGTCATACCTCAGTAGTGGGGGTTTGAACAGATGGATAGAGTTTACAGAGACAGGGAGGCTTACAGGGACACAAGGATGTTAGAGTTAAACAGAGTTACACCTGATCAAGAATGTCAGCGAGACAAAGGGGTTTGGGGATTGGAGGAATTTACAGAGATAGAGGGAGCTGGATGAAATTCTGGAGATAGGGATAGGGATGGGTGCAGGGTGAGGCAGGCAGACTGAGAGGGACAGACAGGGGGTGTTTCCAAGAGAAGAGTCCTAAGAGAGATATGGAAGGTTGTAGTGACCGAAGACGTTTACAGATATTCGAAGACTTCTAGGTTCTGAAGGCTCGTAGATAGGAAGGCAATGGAGAATGCCAGGTTACTGGGTTAGAGACAGTTACACAGATGGGAAGGGTTGCTCAAACTGAAAGAGGTTCCTGTGGTTGGGAGGGTTGGGGGAGAACCAGAGTGAAATTTAAATAGATTAATTTCTAGGAATTGGAGAAGAATAAGCAGATTATAGGTAGGTTTTGAGACGTGATAAGCTGGCATTGAAAGTGAGTCTCATCGGAATTGGAGAGTCATAAAGATTGGGGAAACTGCTAAAATTGGGAAATCGTCAGGAACTTCAAGAGATTACCCAACAAGGGAAGATTAAATGGGCTCCATAGATTGGGGGTTTTGACAGGACTAGAAGAGGTAATACAAATAGAGATGGATTTAGTGGTAGCAGGTGTTTATGGAGATAGTGAAGGGTTGGAGCAGTTTACATAGACATGCAAGTTTTTAGGCAGTACTAAGATACACAGGTTTTAGTTAATGCAAGAATGGGAAGCTTAATGGGACTGGAAGACCGAAGAAAGTTACGGACAGTAGTGGTGGCTGCAGATGTTAACAGATTACAGAGAGACTTGCAGATTAGAGAGAGGGTGGGCATCAGATTCTGACAGACATTGTCGGAACTGGAGAAGCATTGGAAAATGGGAAGTTTACAGTTATTGAAGGTGCTGAATGGACTGGAAGCAGGAAAAGGTTTGGGGAGGGTTGTGGAGGCAGCTTGTTTTTTGAGATGCAGATGGCTGCAGACACTGCAGGGGATCATACAGAGAGGGAGTGTTCTAAGAGCAGGAGAAAGCAGCAGAAATAGAGAAAGTGCGGAGCCTGAAGAAGGTTCAGCAATCAGGAGGTTTCAAGGTGCAGGATAATGTTACAAAAACAGGGGCAGTTGTAGGGATTGGAGGACCATACAAATATAGGGAGAGCTTTCGACACTGCAGGATATAGTACAGACATGGGGAGAGTTTCACAACTAAAGGGAATTAGAAAGACCAGGAGGCTTTGAGGTTATTGGAGCAGCTTTGACTGCTCCAGGGAGAGATGTGGAGGCTGGAACAGGAGACATAGGTGGGGAGGGTTTTAAGAATAAGGAGGACTTTTCAGAAAAACAGAGGGATGTACGGATGGGAAATGGTGAGGGTCACAGTGAGAATTATGGAAGCTCATGAAGGTAACGGAAATAAATAATGTAGTCACATGGGGAGGACGTTAAAGGTATAAAGATATGTAGTGACTGAAGCTGATTACATGCACAGGGAGGGGAGTCGGGACCAGCAGAGTTTACAGAGATTGAGTGCGCTTTAGAGAGGAAGAGTTTATCATCATCATTAGGATTATAGAGACTAAGTTCTCTGATAGGGATGGTTGAACTGGAAGATTTCTACAGCCATGGAGGATGTTATCAGGTGGAGGGGGTTCCTAAAGTCAGGAGTTCCTTGGGAGATTACACTGATATTGAGATTCTCAGGTAGGAGCCTGACATAGTTACAAAGACAGGGAGGCATTTAGATCTGGAAGGGATTACACAGATCTGGACAGCTCAATGGAGTGAATATTTTTTCACAGACAAGGAAGGCTTGGAGGAGCTGGAGACGTTTACCCAGATAGGGAAGGATGGAGAGGTTAGAGGCAAATACATTGATATGGAGGGTGATATTGGTAGGAGGGGCTTACAGGGATAGACAGGACTGTCGGGGTTTACCAGGATGAAGAAATTTAGTATCTACTGGAGACGTTTAGGGATTAGGTTGTTAGGGATTGGAGAACCTGACAGAGACAGAGAGCATTGTGGGGACCAGAGGAGATTCCGAACAGAGGAAAGATGATCGGGAATGGAGGATATTACAGAGAGCACTAATACAGCATGGGCCAGGATTGATACCTGGGACCACCTGGGTTGTCTCATTGAGGACCATACATCAGAGGGGAATGAAATGCCCATACAAGATGGTGGGATTGAAGCCTCGAACGTAGCTGTTCCTTGCCCAGCAGTGTCCTATATCTCTCAGCCATATTTCTGCTATGGCTGGAATACCCCAGTATCCAGAGCCAATCCATGCTCTGAGCTCGTCTGCCTTCCCGGTAAGGCTTCGTGCGTTGCCAGTCAGCCCTCCTGCACCCCCACCCACCCACCAAGGGATACTGGTGCTCCTCTGCTTCAAGTCCAACTCGCCCCCCCCCCCCCCCCGCCCTCCGTATTGTACAGGTGACCTCTAAGCCAGAAGAGATCTCAATGCTCAAAGAACTGAATACCCTGTGCCCCCTACACCAGCTCCTCGACCACACATCCATCCGGAATATCTTTCTATGTCTATCCTCACTGGAACGTGGCACTGGGAGTAATCTGAAGCTCACTACCCTTGAGGTGCTGCTTTTTAACTTCTGACCTAATGCCCGATACGCATTTCACAGGCCCCATCCCTTTGTCTACCTCTGTCATGTGCTCTGTTGTGCATAATAAACTCTGGCTGTTCACCCTCCACCTTCAGCATGTTCAGTAACAGCTCAGAGTCATCTTTGACCCTGGTACCCGGAAGGCAGCACCCTACCCTGGGGTCACTTCTGCAGCCACACAGTCTCCTGTCTGTCCACCTCACAACTGAGTCTCCTATAATGAGACAGAATGTGGCAAACAGAGACTGGCATGAACTACCTGCCAGTCAGGGCTATATTTGGAAAGTGGTGTATTTTAAAGTGATAACGTGAGGATCCATGGCCAGTGTGTTAATAAACTGGGAGTGAAAGGGAGAAAGTCCACTGAATACTGATCAAGTGATATCGTGAGTTTGATCGAGGAAATGCAGTTCAATAAACACAGGTGGAACTCTTCACAAGAACAGAGAGGGCAAGGGATCCTTAAAAACAAGGGGTAAGCAATGGCAATGAAATATCCTTGGCAGACACCATTAAGGAAAAGCTACAAGATATTTTGTGACGATAGTCAGAGTCAGAGGATTCCCAATAAAGACTGCAGCCTGTTGGAAACCAAGGGGACAATTTGTGTATGGAGCCAGAGGAAGTAGGTGAGGTCTTCAATGAATACTTCCCATCTGTAATCACACAGGAGAAAGTCATTGTATCCGGGAGTTTCCGTTGAGATGATGTGTTGGAGAATATGTTAAGATCAATATGGAGGAGGTATTAAATGTTTTCACAGGCGTAAAGGTGGAGAAATCCCCAGAGCCCAATGAAATGTATTCCAGGCTGTATTGGGAGGGAAGGAAAGATATTGCTGGGGCCCTGCTGGAAATATTTAATACTTTGCTAACCACAGGGTAAGTGCTGAATGACTGGAGGATCGCTAATTTGTTTCCTTTGTTCAAGAAGGACAGCAGGGATAGGCCAGGTTATTACAGAGCAGATAGTCTGGCAGCAGGGGGAGGGAAAGTATTGGAAACAATTCTGATGGACAGAATGAATCAATAATTGGAAAGGCAGGAACCAATTAGGGATAGTCAGCACGGATTTGGAAGATCCTGTCTGATGAATTCAGCTGAGTTTTCTTTTGAAATCACGAATAAAAGTATTGATGAGGGCTATGAAGATGGTGTGGATTCTTTGGGGTTAACTATGGCCTTCGACAAGGTCCCACATGGAAGGCTGGTCCAACAGAAGAATGCGATTCAAGGCAAGTTGGCATATTGGATCCACAATTTTTGGAGGGCTGGTTTTGTGTTTGAAATTCTTTCACCAGTGGGTGTATCACAGGGAACTGTGCAGGAACCATTGTTGTTTATTATGTACATTAATACCTTGGATGTGAAAGCAGAAGGTATAATTATTAGGTTTACAGATGACATGATAGCTAAGGGTGTTGTCCACAGTGAGGGGGGTGGTCTCAGTATACAGTCTGAAGGTTGAGACTAGGACAGAACTTCAAGAGAGTCATTTAAATAGACAAGGCAGGCAAGAGCACAGCAGGCAATGAGGGAAAACTGATCAATTAAACTAGTTTATTTCAACATAACAGGCCCAACAGGTAAGGCAGATGAACTTGGTGCATGGACATGGGACTGGGACGCCATAGGTATGACAGAAACACAGCTGAGGGAGGGACAGGACTGACAGGTCAATGTTCCAGGGAACAGATTCTACGGGATGGAGAGAACAGGAGGTGAGAGAGGAGGGACAGTGGAGTTTTTGATCAGTGAAGTAGCACTGAAGCACCTAGAGAGGATATTCCTGGGGATCGCCCAGTGATGGTGTAATGGTGGAAATGAGAAATGAACATTGGTCATCACTTTGATATGACTGCACTACAGGCCCTCAATTGTCAGCGGGAAAAGGAGTAGCAAATATGTCGGGAGATCTCAGATATCTGTAAGAATGATAGAGGAGAAATGGTCGGGGATTTTAACTTTCCAAACTTAGACTGGGCCTGCCAGAGTGTTCAGAGCTTGGATGGGAGGGATTTGTTAGGCGTATTCTAAAAAACTGTCCCAGTCAGAATGTAAATTATCGGTCTACAGGAAGGGGTAAAAACTGACCTCCCCTTTGGAAACAACGTAGGGAAAGGGACTGAGGTGTTCGTGGGGCAACACTTTGGCAAAGTCACCACAATCGTATGAGTTTGAAAATAGCGATGGAAAAGAACATGGCTGGTCCACAAGTTAATGTTCAAAACGAGCCTTCCATGAATCTAGAAGCTATGAGTGAAGAAATTTAACAATTGATTGTTGAGGCTATTTGCAGGTAAAGCGATGTCAGACAGATGGGAAGCTTTCCTAAGAGAGATAAAATGAGAGTTCAGGACTAGCTTATTCCTATTAGTATGAAAGACAATGCTGACACAAGTAAGAAACACTGGGTGACTGGGGGTATTGAGGCTCTGGTCAACAAATAGGGGACACGTGTCACATATCGCCAGCTAGATTAATGGAATCCATCGAAGAACATTGTAGGTGGAGTAATTCACTTCACAGGGAAATTAGGAGGGCCCAAAGAGGGACCACAAAACGTGTTGGCAGATCAGGCTGAGGAAAATCCAAAGAGATTCTTCAAATATATTAACAGCAGAAGATTAACTGGGGCAGAACATGGCTCCATAAGATGAATGAGTGGAACCAGAGGAGATCGGCGAGATCCTGAACAAAAATTTCACGTTTGAACTTACTGTAGAAGAAGACTGGGGAGGTCAGGGGAAAAAAAAGTCATGTCTTCCATGAGGTACTGAAGGTTCTAAAATGCATATAAGATGGATACACCCTTGGAAACTAATTAAGTATATCCCAGGATATTGTGGGAAGATCAAGAAGAAGTGTGGGGTCCCATAACGAGATGTTTTTTATCACTGACAACCACGGGTGATGAGCAGGGAGCCTGGAGGGTGTCTAATGTTGTGCCAGTACTTAGGAAAGGCTGCAAGGGGAAGCTAGGGACATCAACACCAATTAGTCTGATGCCAGTGATGCGTACGTTGTTGGACGCGATTCCGCGGGACAGGAGTTACATTTGCAACGGCAAGGATTGATTAGGGATAGTCAGCACAGCTTTGGAGGGCGACGTAGAATTCTGACCATTATGATCTAGGAAGCATTTCCTAAAACTGGAAATGGAGCATAAATTGACAAAGCCGTTACTGATACTGGAGCATTTGACACAATCGGAGAGGCTGGATAAGTTGGAATGCAACATGGGGGGGATGAGATAGCTTTGGCAGATAAAGTTAAGGAGAATGCAAATAATTGTCCACAGCACACAAGTACAAAAAAGCAACTGGAGTGACAATAGGGCTCCTTAAAGATCAGTGAGGCCATCCAAGTGTAGAACCACAGTAGAGGGGCGAGACCCTAAATGAATATTTCATGTCAGAACGCACTGTGGTCAAAGACTAGGAATCAAAGGGAAAGAAATAGTGATGCCTTGTCCCCATTACAGAAGAGGTGGTGCTGGAGGTCTTAGAACACAATGTAGAGAAATCCCAAGATCCTGAACAGGTGTATTCCAGAACGTTGTGACAAGGTTTGGCAGGGACCCAAACAGGGATATTTGTGTCATTGTCTTTCGCATTTCCATTGGGTGTAGATGGCTGAGGGGTGACCTTATAAAGGTTTAGAAAACATGAAGGTGCAGGTAAGTTGATTAGCCAACGTCTTTACCCCAGGTTAGTGGAGTCCATTACTAGATGGGATTGAACTGCAGAAGGAAAAGGTGTTAGCAATTCTGGAAAGTGCGAAATTAGGTAAGTCCCCTGCGCTGGATTGGATTGATCCTTGGATTCGCTGGTATGCCAGGAAGGAGATTGCCAAATCTTTTGCTTTGATCTTTATGACATCATTGTCTACAGGAATAGTGCCAGAAGGCTGGAGGATAGCAAATGTTGTCCACTTGTCTAAGAAGGGAAGTAGAGACAATCCTGGATAATTACAGACCTGTGAGCCATACTTCGATTCTGGGCAAAGTGTTGGAAAGGCTTGTAAAAGAAGTTAGCATTTATAATCATCTGGAGATGAAGATGTTGATGAGGGATAGTCAGCACGGTTTTGTGAAGGTTAGGTCCAAACCTTACTGACGTATTTGAGAAGGTGACCAAACAGGTGGACATTGGTAAAGCAGATCTTGGTAGTGCAGATGAACAGAGAGATCACTGTGTCCATGTACATGGATCGTTGAAAGTTGCCACCCAGGTTGATAGAGTTGTTAACAAGACATTCAGCGTGTGAGCTTTTATTGGTACAGGGATTGAGTTTCGGAACCATGAGATAATGCTGCAGTTGTACAAAACTCTGGTGCGGCCGCATTTGGAGTGACGCCTATGGTTCAGATCACCACATTACAGGAAGGATGTGAAAGGTTTGGAAAGGGTTCAGAAGAGACTGACTAAGATTTTACCGAGTCTGGAGTGAAGGTCTTATGAGGAAGGCTGAGGGACTTGAATCTGTTTCTGTTCACGAGAAGACGTTTGAGGTCAATTAATTGAGATATATAAGATAGTCAGAGAGTTAGATGGGGGCAAGAAAGGCTGGTCAGCCAGAGACACCCATATCCCACAAGTAAATAAAAACAATCCCGTTGCACTGGGACCCAATGAAACTATGATGAGAACGGAGTGCTGGTAATTATGTTGGCAGGTTTATGGACAGAGCTTTAAACTGACAGAAAGAATGCAGGGACAGGGTTCAAGTGAAAGGAGCTTTCCAAATCCAAAGATAAAAAGTGAAGCATCAGAGCAGCATGGGAATGTGACTGAAGTCAAGCAGACAGGAACAGGATGGAAAAGGTTTAACTAAAACAATACATCAGTGAATAGGTTTGCGACAGGAGATTGTGGGTAAGATTAAATTATTTTTTTGTCATGGACAAAGTATCTTCAATCAGCTAGATGGATTTGTGACACAGAGATAAGTGGGAGTTAGACACTAGAGAGACGTGGTTACAGGACGAACAAAAGGTGGAACATAAATATTCAATTGTTCACAATCTTGCGGGAACTGAGGCAGAATGGGAAAGGATGGTTGGGTAACGCTAACAGAAATGGGTAACAAACACAGAGAAAGCATTTGGCCGCAGATCATGAAGTACAGTCAGTTTGAATGTAAATTCTGGCTACTACCTGCCAAGGACACAAGCAGCAGAACAGTCTTTTAGATTAGATTACAGTGTGGAAACAGGCCCTTCGGCCCAACAAGTCCACACCGACCTGCCGAAGCGCAACCCACCCATACCCTTACATTTACCCCTTACCTAACATTTAGCATAGCCAATTCACCTGACCTGCACATCTTTGTGACTGTGGGAGGAAACCGGAGCATCCGGAGGAACCCCACGCAGACACGGGGAGAACGTGCAGACTCCACACAGTTAGTCGCCTGAGGCGGGAATTGAACCCGGGTCTCAGGCGCTGTGAGGCAGCAGTACTAACCACTGTGCCACCGTGCCGTCCACACGGTGGCACAGTGGTTTAAGGCCACCGAACTGCATTCCATTCCTCATCACTGTCTTAAACAGGAACTCATTGGAATTTTTAACAAAGGCATTGTGATAATTTTGGGAAACTTCAATATTTGTATAATCTGGGACAATCACACTGACAAGAGAAGAAGAGTTCGAAGAACGTTTTTTTCCTCAGTGTTTCTTTCAACAACACATTGTGCGAGGAATGTAACTATCCCAGAGCGACCGTTGTCTGATGAAGCTGAGTGAATGAGTAATGTCACACTGAGAGATCCTCTGGGAAATTGAGATAAAGTGACATTTAAATAGTTATAAAGCTTTAACATGAATCACAGAATGGACAAGACACAACTGGAAACAAATTAGCCCATTTACATGGGTTTGAGAGGAGAACTGACCAAGGGTTAACAGGATGAACAGACTGAAATATGTGTCTGAAAGCGAACAGTTGTAAACACTTGAAGAACGATGTAAAACACTCAACAAAAGGACGTTCCATTGAAACAGTCAAGACCTCAGCAAGAATTTCCCTGCTGTCCCTCACTCAGGACAAAATGGACCATATTAGATTATCAGGCTTAGAAGATCACCAAAAAGTACAAACAATTCTCAAGCGAGAGAGTGTTTGTGTAGTAAGTGTTAGAGGTACTGTCTGCTAGCAAGAGGGGGGCAGTGGGAAGGGAAATCATTGTCAGGGTTTAATGTCACAATAGGAACAGAGAGAGTTTAAGGCGCTGGAGGTGATGAGAGTGGTCAGGGCCTGAACGGTGTTAGAAAGTCAATACGAATTGCTGCAGTTGGAGGTGTTTGCAGTGGTAGGGAGGGACATTTGTATTTTTGTTTATTCATTCATAGGCTGTCGGTGTCACTACCTGAACCAGCATTAATTGCCCACTGCTAATTAACCAGAGGGCAGCTCCAAGTCAGCCATATTGCTATGGCTCTGGAGTCACATTTAGGCCAGACCAGGTTAGAATGTCAGATGTCCTTCCCTAAAGGATGTAAATGAACCAGATGTATTTCTCTTACTGATCAAGAATGCTTTTATGGTGACCTCATCGATGCCCACTACAACATAATATCCCAACTCCTGCTCTTAATGCTGTGACCAATGAAGGTAACTATCCCAAATGCTTGCTTCACCAGTTTGTCTACCTGGGACACCACTTTCAAAGAACTGTGCACCTGCATCCCTGGGTCACTGAATGACAACACTACCCAGGCCCGAACATTAACTGTACAAGTCCCACCCTGGTTTGTTTAACCAAAATGGAACACGTCACATTTATCTAATTAAACTCCATCTGCTATTCTTCAGCCCACTATCCCAGCAGTACTGTTCATCCTGTTTTTACATAGTTAACCTTTTTCACTGTTCAGTATATCACCAATTTTAGTGCCACACACAAACGTATTTACCAGGAAACTAATATTCTCAGCCAAATCAATTATCCAAATGACAAACAACAATGGACTGACTGCACCTTCAGTCAGAAAAACAAAATGTCTCCAACTACGCTCTGTCTCCTACCGTGAAGTAAATTGTATATCCAGTTGACTAGCTCCTCCTGGATGCCGTATCCTTTTACCTTGATCAGATCGTATTACCCAGTTTTCCATACGGCACGTAAAACATAAAACAGTACAGAACAAGACCCTTCGGCCCTCAATGTTATGCCGACCTTTTATCCTCCTCTAAGATCAAACTAACCTACATACATTTCATTTTACACTATCATCCATATGCTTTTTCCAAGAGTCTATTAAATGTCCCTCATGTATCCAACTCTACTACCACCACTACAGTGCATTCGACACACCCACCACTCTGTGTGGAGAACCAAACTCTTTGAAATCTCCCCTTAACCTTCTTCCAATCACCTTAACAATATACTCCCTTCTGAGAGCCATTTCTGCAATGGGAAAAAAATCGTTCACTGTCTGTACCTCTCACTACCTTATTCACCTTTACCATGTCGCCCCTCACCCTTCTGCACTCCACTGGCTCAACCTTTCTTCATAAGACATGCACTCCAGTCCAGGCAACATCCTGGTAAATCTCTTTTTTACCATCTCTAAAGCTTCCACATCCTTGTAATGAGAGGACCAGAACAGAACTTAATATCGAAGTGTGGTCTAAGCAGAGCTCCATAAAGCTGTAGCACAACCTCACGGCTCTGAAACTCAATCCCCCAGCTAGTGAAAGCCAACACAATGTATTACTTCTTAACAACCCTATCAGCTCGGGTGGCAACTTTGAGGGATCGAGATGTGGAACCAAACATCCCACTGTTACTCCACACTGCCAACAATCCTATTTTAACCCAATATTCTGAATTCAATTTCGACGTTCCAAAATGAATCACTTCACACTTTTCCAGGTTGAACTCTTTCTGCCACCTCTCAGCCCAACTCCCAATCATATCAATGTCCTGTTGCAACCTACAACAGCCCTCCACACTATCCACCAACTCTATCAATGTTTGTGTCATCGCCAAACTTACTAACCCACTCTTCCACGCCCACATTTAAGTCATTTATAAAAATCACAAAGAGCATGGGTCTGGGAACTGATGCCTGCAGAACACGACTGGTCACCGAGCTCCAGGCTAAATGCTTTCCATCTATCATCACCCTCTGTCTTCTATGGGCCAGGAATTCTGCAGCCAGACAGACAGGTTTCTCTGTATCCCATGCCTCCGTACTTCCTGAATGGTTAGAGGTAATGAGTCGCTGTATGAAATTATGGAGAAGTGCTGTGGGGACTGGAGAAGGTTACAGTGATATCATCTGCTGGAGAGGCTGAAGGGCAGGTCAGCAAGGGATGGATGTTACAGACAGAGTAGGGTTTTAGGTGCTGGACATGATGACAGACATCAGGATTTTTGCAGTGCTTTGGGGATAGTGGACACATCACTAAGTGTCAAAGACATTTTGGAAAGAGATAAGGATAGTGCAGAAGTGAAGGTGCCAAATTTGGAGAAGCCCCCAAATCATTAGAATACTACTGTCACTGGGCATTATCATTATCACGAGACAGGATCTGACAAATACAGACTGGGAGGATCTATTTGCAGTTGGGTTCATATCCGGATAAAAGAAGAAAGCTAAAGTGATACAGTGAGAATTCAGGGCCAGTGTGCTCCCAGAAGAGTGAATGACAAAGGCAGTAACTCCAGTGAATACTGGTCAAGCGATATCGTGAGCTGGATAAAGTAGGTACAGTGTGATAAAAAAGGACGCCCTTCAAAAGTATAGTGTATGCAATGGGGGGAGCCCTTAAAATGAGGGGCAAACAATGGGCATGAAATATCCTTGGCAGATACTGTTAAGGAAAGACCATTAGGTATTTTATGAGTGTAGTTAAAGGAAGAAGATTGCCAGTTAAAGAGTTGTACCTGTTAGAAACCAAAGGGATAATCTGTGCATTGAGCCAGAGGAAGTAAGTGAGATCTTCAATGAACACTTCCCGTCTGTATTCACACAGGAGAAAGGCATTGTAGCCAGGGAATTCAGTTGGGATGGTGAGGTTCGAGAACATGTTAAGACAATAAGGAGCAAATATTAATTGTCTTCACAGACATAAAGGTGGAGCAATCCCCAGTGCCCAATGAAATCTATGCCAGGCTGCTATGGGGGGTAAGGGAGGAGGTTGCTGGGGCCGTGTTGGATATGTTTAATACTTTGCTGGCCACAGATGAAGTGCCGAATGACTGGAAGATCGCTAATATGGTTCCTTTTTTCAAGAAGGGCAGCAGGGATAGGCCAGGTAATTACAGAGCAGATAGTCTGGCAGCAGGGATAGGGAAAATTCTGAGAACAATTCTGAGAATTAATTAACACTTCAAAAGACAGGGATCAACTCGACTGAGTCATCATTGATTTGGCAGAGGAAGATACTATCTGAGGAATTCAGTTGCGTTTTTTTAAAATGGTCTTTCAAAATATTGAGGAGGGCAGTTTCGATTATGTGGTTTACGTGGACCTGAATAAGGCCTTTGACAAGATCTCACATGGAAGGCTGGTCCAAAAGGGAAGATCCAAAGGGATTCAAGGCATATTGGTAAATTGGATACAAAATTCGTGGGTAAACATCTTCGTCTTTGATTTTCTTTCACCAGCGGGTGTACCACAGGGATCTGTGCAGGAACCATTGCTGGTTAGTCTGTGGAATAATAACTTCGATGTGAAAGCAAAAGGAATTATTCGTAGGTTTGCAGATGACATGAAAGATGAATATGTTGTTCACAGTGAGGGGGATGGTCTCTCGCTACAGTCTGATGACGATCAGATGATAATCTGAGCAGAGTTTAGTTCTGAACAATGTGAGGTCATACGTTATGGGAGGATGATAACCAGACATAATGAATGGTTGGTTCTTGCGGAGTCCCTAGATCCCTAAAGGAGTCAGTACAAGTAGACAGGGTGGGGGGAGGCACCTGAACTAGGAGTGGGAGTGGGGTTCCCAACGTATCCTGTTGGGTCGAATTGTTAGAGCTGCTTGAGATGATATAAACTAGTCTGGCAGGGTGTTGTAGCCGAAACAGTCAGAGGGCGGAAAGAAGATTGAGGCTGGTACACAAGTTAAAGACAGCAATTTCAACAAACAATGCAGGCAAGAACATAGCAGGGAATGGGGGATAACTGATGATTAAACTGCATTTATTTCATTGCAAGGGACCTGACAGCTAAGGAAGATGAACTCAGGACATGGATTGGAACATGGGACTGGGAGATTATAGTGATTACACAAACACAGCTGAGGGAGGGACAGTGCTGGCAGCTCATTGTTTCAAGGTAGAGATGTTACAGGAAGCATCGAAGGGGAGGCAAGAGAGGACGTGTGGTGGTGGGTTTTGATTGCAAGAATGATCCTAGCAGGTCTTAGAGAGGATATTCCAGTGGGATTGCCCAATGAACCCATGTTAGTGGAACTGAGAAATAAGAATGGGTCATCACTTTTGTACAAACACGATTGTACTGCTGACCCCGAATAATCCGTGGCAGACTGAGGGACAAATATGTGGGGAGATCTCAAATATCAATCATAATAATAGGGCTGCTATGGTAACGATTTTTAAATTTTCCAAACTGAGACTGGGACTGCCAGTGTTCAGTGTTTGCAAGGGAGGAATTTGGTAATTGAGTTCCAGAAAACTTCCAATTAATATGTAAACAGAAATGGGCAAAACCTGACCACCCCTTCGGAAACAAGGTAGGGAAAGGGACTGAGGTGTTAGTGGGAAAATATTTTCCCAAACTGACCACAGTTCTATTAGTTTGAAAACAGTAATGGAAAAGGACAGGCCTGGTCCACAAGTTCAGGTTATAAAATGGGGTCAGCCCAATCTTGATCGTATCAGCCAGGAACTTTCAAAAGGTGACTGGGGAGTCTATTTGCACCAAAAGGGAAGTCTGGCAAGTGAGAATATTTTAAAAGTGAGGTAAAGTGAGCGTTCAGCGCCAGCATGTTCCTGTTTGTGTGCAGGTCAATGCTGACAGCACTCGGAAACACTGGCTGTCAATTGAGGGCCTGTTTAAGGAAAAGGTGGTACATGTCAGGTATAGCCAGCTGGATCAAGGGAATCCCTGAGGAGCACAGGGGCTGTAGGAATACACTTTGGGTAGAAATCAGGAATGTATAAAGGGGACATGAAATAGCCTCAGCAGAGAAGGAGAAGGAGAATCTAAAAGTCTATATATATATATATATATAAAGTAAATGAGTAACTCAGGACCAAATAGGTGCCCTTAAAGACCAATGAGGCAATTGATGATTGGAACTGCAGGATATTTGCTAAGACCCTCAACAATTCTTTCCCTCCAGAACTTACCGTGGACAAAGACTGGGGAACTCAGGGAACAAGAGCAATACGTTAGACTGCAATTGGAGTTCTCTTCAATTCCAGTCTCCCTGCTATAGGAAGGATACTGTGAAACTTGAAAGTGCTCAGAAAAGATTAACAAGATATTGCCCGGGTTGTTGGTGAATAAGCTGGGATTACTGTCACTGGAGCATCGGAGACTGAGGGGTGACCTGACAGAGGTTTATATAAACATGAGGGGCACGGATTTTGTAAAAATTCAAGGTATTTTTCCAAGGGATTGTGTAGTCCAACCGTAGAGGGCATAAGCTTAAGTTTAGAGGGGAAAGGTTGAAAAGGGACTGAAGGAACAGCTTTTTCATGCAAATGGTGATGTGTGTATGGAATGGGCTAAGACATAAAGTAACAGATACTGATGCTATGACATCATTTAATAGGTATCTGGATGGGTATATGAATGACAAGGGTTATGAGGTACATGGGCCAAATGCAGGTAAATGAGATGGATTTATTTAGATCTTCTGGTCAGCATATCAGTTGGACCGAAGGGTCTGGTTCCCTGCTGTACATCTCGATGACTTTAAAAGAGCACATGTTATAGAAGAGGTGGTGCTGGAGGTTTTAAAACACAAAGCTATGGAAAGCCCCAGGACGTGATTAAGTGTATCACAGGACATTGTGGGATGTTAGGGAAGAAATTGTGGAGCCCCCAGCAAAGATATTTGTACCACTGACAGTCATGTGTGATGTGCTGGAAGGCTAGAGGGTGGACTAGTGGACAGTGAAGGAGGTTTGCTAACATTACAAAGGGATCTTGATGATGTGGGTAATGGGCTGAAAAACCGTAGATTGGATTCAATCTGAATAAATGTGAGGTAATGCATTTGGTAGAACTAACAAGGGTAGAGCTTATACAATTAATGTTCGGGCCTCTGTTTTAGAGCAGAGGGACCTCCAGATTCAGCTACATAATTCTTGAAATTTGCATCACAGGATGGATAAGACAGTGCTTGGCATGCCTGACTATTGCTCAGTCCATTGAGTGTAGGATTTGTGACGTCATGTTGAGATTGTACGGACATTGGTGAGGCCTCTTCTGCAATACTCTGTCCAGTTCTGGTCGTCCAGTTATAGGGAGGATATTGTTAACCTGCAGGGGGTTCAGAAGAGATTTACCAGGATGTTGCTGGGTGTGGAAGGCTTGAGTTCTGAAAACTGGCTGGACAGGCTGAGTCTTTTTTCACTGGAGCCTGGAGGTTGAGAGATGACCTTATGAAAGTTTATGAAAAAGATGAGGGACATAGATAGAGTTAATGGTAGTTGCCTTTTCCCCAAGATGAGGGAGTCGCAAGAGGAGGGACCACGGTTTTAAGGTTAGATGAGAGAGATGTTCAAAAAGAGACATGTGGGCCAAATTGTTACACAGAGGGTGGGAGAATTGTGAAACGTACTTCCTGAGGAAGGGGTGGATGTGGGTACAAGTACAATGTTGAAAAGATATTTGTTTAATTACGGGAATAGGGAAGGTTTAGAGGGATATGGGCCAGAAACAGACAGCTTGGTTGAGTTTAGTTTGAGATTATGGTTGGTACCAACTGAAGGGTCAGTTTCCATGTTGTACTTCTATGACAGGAATATGGTTTTGTTCCATTATTTAAGAAAGGTTGCGATGGAAAGCCATGGAACTAAACACCAATTAGCCAGATTTCAGAGATGGGTAAATTGTGGAAGTGATTCTGCCAGACTGGAGTTACATTCATTTGGAAAGGCAAGGATTGATGAAAGACAGTCAGCACAGTTTTGTGCGTCCAAAGTCAGGTCTCTCTAATTTGATTGCTTTTTTTGAAGTGGTGACCATACATTGTCTACACCAACGTCAGCAGAGCCTTTGACAGGATTTAGCATGATATACTTGTTGGTAAGTTTCGACCACATAGGATCAGGGAGAGCTAGCCAACTGGATAAGTAATTGGCTTGACAGTAGGAGACAGAGGGTAGTGTTCAGACTTGAGGCCTGTGACCCGTGGTGTGGTATAAGGACCGGGGCTGAGTCCACTGATGTGCATCATCTACATAAACGATTTGGTTGAGAATATAGGAGTCATTGTTAGTAATTTTGTGGATAATCAAATTAGTGTTGTACTGGGCAGTGAAGACGGTTATCAAAGGGGATCTCAACTAACTGGGCCGGTGGACCAAGAAATGAAAGATGGAGTTGAATTCAGGTGTTAGATTTTGTTAAGACAAACCAGGGAGGACTAACATAGTTAATGGCAGGGTCCTGGGCAGTCTTATCTAACAGAGAGACCAAAGGCTGCAGTTACATTGTTCCTTGGAAGTGGCTTCACAGGGGGACAGGGTGGTGAAAGCGGCATTTGGCACATTTGCTGTCACTGGCCAGCACTTTGATATATGAGTTGGAGATATTTGTAACAATGTCCTAAATATTTCCCTTAGGCAGAGGAGGCTATGGGGTGACCATATCAATGTTTTCAAAATCTTGCGGGCCCTGAGATAGGTAAATAGCCAAGGGTAGATGAGTCCAAAGCTAGAGGGTAGAAACTGGAGGTGAGAGAGGAAGGATTTAAAGAGGGAGCTGAGGGGGAACATTATCCACAGAGGATGTTACTTAGTCGAAACGAACTGCCAGGGCCACAAGGGAGTGATTGGGAGAGACGGAGAGGAGGAAGGCAGAGAGAGAGACAGAGAGGTGTGAGAGGGGGAGGGGAGAGAGTCAGAGAGGGGGTGGCGGTAGAGAGACAGAGAGAGAGAGGGAGGAGGGAGAGACAGAGAGAGGGGGAGAGAGGGTGAGAGACAGAGTGACACAGAGGGGGGAGAGAGACGGGGGGTGAGAGAGGAAGAGACATAGAGGGGGTAAAGACAGTGAGGGAGCGACAGAGAGAGGGCGAAGTGGAGAGAGAGGGAAAGAAAGAGGGGGAGGGGGAGGGGGAGAGAGAGGGAAAGACAGAGAGAGAGAGACAGAGAGAGACGGGTGAGAGACAGAGAGGAGGGAGAGATAGAGAGAGGGGGAGAGGGAGAGACAGAGAGAGGGGGGGAGAGAGAGAAAGAGAGACGGGGGGAGAGAGAGGGAGAGACAAAGAGAGAGAGGGAAGGAGACGGGGAGAAACAGAGGGAGAGACACAGAGAGTGGGGAGAGACTGAGAGAGACACGCGGGGGAGAGAGAGAGGGAGATACAGAGAGAGAAAGAGAGAGGGGAGAGAGAGGGCGAGACAGAGAAGGGGGAGAGAGACAGAGAGAGGGAGAGACACAGAGAGAGGGTCGGGAGAAAGACAGACACAGAGAGAGAGACAGAGAGGGGGGAGAGACAGAGAGAGCAAGAGAGAGGGAGAGACAGAGAAAGGGGGGAGAGACAGACAGAGAGAGAGAAACAGAGGGGGGGATAGACAGAGATAGAGGGGGAGGGGGAGAAACAGAGAGAGGGGGAGGGGAGAGGGAGAGACAGAGGGGGATGGGGAGAGACAGAGAGAGAGACAGAGAGGGGGGAGAGACAGCAAGAGAGGGAAGGGGAGAGAGGGAGAGACAGAGAGAGACAGAGAGGGAGGTGAGAGAGAGGGGGAGACAGAGAGAGAGGGGGAGAGAGAGAGAGAGGGCAGAGAGAGATGGAGAGATAGTGAGGGCGAGTCAGAGAGAGAGAGGGACAGAGAGGAAGAGACAGAGACACAGGGACAGAGAGAGGGGGAAAGAGAGAGAGAAATAGACAGAGTAGGGGGGAGAGAGACAGAGGGACGGGGAGAGAGAGGGGAGAGAAAGACAGAGGGAGGGGTAGGGAGACAGAGAGTGGGGGAGATAGAGAAGAGAGAGGGAGAGAGAGAGACAGGGGAAAGCGATAGAGAGAGAAGGACAGAGGGAGACGTAGACAAAGGGGAGGGAGCCAGAGACAGAGAGTGAGACACAGAGAGAGAGAGGGAGAGACCGAGATGGGGGTTGGAAAGAGAGAGACAGACAGACAGAGAGAGAGTGAGAGGAGGGACTGAGAGAGAGTTGGACAGAGAGACAGAGGAAGGGGGAGAGAGAGACAGAGAAAGGGAGAGAGGGAGGGAGAGGCAGCGAGAGACGGAGGGAGCCAGAGAGGGACAGAGAGAGAGCGAGAGACAGAGAGGGAGAGACAGACAGAGAGACAGACAGACAGAGAAACAGACAGAAAGAGAGAACAGAGAGCAAGAGACAGACAGAGAGAGAAAGAAAGAGAGTGACAGAGAGACAGGGAATCATAGAATCATAGAGATGTAAAGCGTGGAAACAGACCCTTCGGTCCAACCTGTCCATGCCGACCAGATATCCCAACCCAATCTAGTCACACCTGCCAGCACCCGGCCCAAATCCATCCAAACCCTTCCTATTCATATACCCATCCAAATGCCTCTTAAATGTTGCAATTGTACTATTTGAAAGTTTAACACTTGGACCTTGTTCCTGTCCTTGAATCATCTCAAGCAAATGGAGGCTATTCTGCCCATTGAGCCAGTGCTGTACCAGTTAAAGAGCTGTGCAATTCAACCAGTTAATACTGTGACTCTCCTGGTCCCCCAGCTGTCTCCTTCATCCAGTCTCCTCACACTCAACTCTATCTCTTATCCTGAAACTAACTGATCTGTATTTCCTATGTCACCTACCCTGATACATTGGAAACATGAGCTGCTCGTTCCGTCGCTCAAAAGCCCGTCATGGTTTGAAACACCATTCGGTCAGTACAGACTGCTTTCTATTGACCAGGCATTCTTTGCGAGAGTTACCGGAGAGGATCACCACCATGCCATCCCCCAGTCCAGATTATTAATGCCAGGCCACAGGCAGTTGGAGAGAGAGAGGGCACAGCGATGCAGGGGAACGAGAGAGAGAGGGACAGACAGGGTACAGCGATGCAGGGGAACGAGAGATAGACAGAGACAGAGAGGGCACAGCGATGCAGGGGAACGAGAGAGAGACATCGAGGGCACAGCGATGCGGGGAACGAGAGAGAGAGAAAGAGAGGGCACAGCGATGCGGGGGAACGAGAGAGAGAGAGAGAGACAGAGAGGGCACAGCGATGCAGGGGAACGAGAGAGACAGCGAGGGCACAGCGATGCAGGGGAACGAGAGAGAGAGACGAGAGGGCACAGCGATGCATTGGAGAGAGAGAGAGACAGGGAGGGCATAGAGAAGCAGGGGATCGAGAGAGAGAGAGACAGAGAGGGCATAGAGATGCAGGGGATCGCGAGAGAGAGACAGAGAGGGCGCAGTGATGCAGGAGAATGTGTAAGAGAGAGCACAGCGATGCAGGGAAACGAGAGAGAGAGAGACAGAGAGGGCACAGTGATACCGGGGAAATGAAAGAGATAGAGAGACAAAGAGGGCACAGCGACGCAGGAGAACGAGAAAGAGAGAGACAGAGAGAGAGAGGGCACAGCGATGCAGGGGAAAGAGAGAGACAGAGAGAGCACAGTGATGCAGCAGAACAAGAGAGAGACAGGACACAGAGATGCAGGGGAACGAGAGATAGATAGAGACAGAGAGCGCATAGTGATGCAGGAGAACGAGAGAGAGAGAGACAGGGCACAGCAATGCAGGGGAATGACGGAGAGAGACAGAGAGGGCACAATGATGCAGGGAGAGAGACAGAGCGGGCACAGCGATGCAGCGGAACGAGAAAGAGAGACAGAGAGAGCACAGTGATGCAGGGGAATGAGGGAGAGAGAGAGGGCACAACGATGCACGGGAATGAGAGAGACAGAGAGAACACAGTGATGCAGGGGAGCGAGACAGAGTGAGAGAGCACAGCGATGCAGATGAACGAGAAGCAGAGAGAGACAGAGAAGGCACAGCGATGCAGGGGAACGAGAGAGAGAGAGGGGCACAGCGATGCAGGGGAACGAGAGAGAGAGGGCACAGCAATGCAAGGGAACGAGAGATAGAGAGAGACAAAGAGGGCACAGCGATGCAGGGGAACGAGAGAGAGAGAGAGAGCCAGAGAGTGCACAGCGATGCAGGGGAACGAGAGAGTCAGAGAGGGCACAGCGATGCACGGGAACGAGAGAGAGAGGGCACAGCGATGCAGGGGCACGAGAGAGAGAGGGCACAGCAATGCAAGGGAACGAGAGATACAGAGAGACAAAGAGGGCACAGCGATGCAGGTAACGAGGGAGAGAGAGAGCCATAGAGGGCACAGCGATGCAGGGGGACGAGAGAGACAGACAGTGAGAGCACAGCAATGCAGGGGAACGAGAGATAGAGAGAGAGAAAGAGTGCACAGCAATGCAGGGGACGAGAGAGAGAGAGAGGGCACAGCGATGCAGGGGAACGAGACAGAGAGAGAGCGAGAGAGGGCACAGCGATGCAGGGGAACGAGAGAGAGAGAGAGAGAGAGACAGGGCACAGCGATGCAGGGGAACGAGAGAGAGAGGGAGAGAGAGGCCAGAGCAATGCAGGGGAACGAGAGATAGAGAGAGACAGAGAGTGCGCAGCGATGCAGGGGAACGAGAGAGAGAGAGGGCACAGCGATGCAGGGGAACGAGAGATAGAGAGAGACAGAGAGGATACAGTGATGCAGGGGATCGGGAGAGAGAGAGAGAGAGAGGGCATAGAGATACAGGGGATCGAGAGAGAGAGAGAGACAGAGAGGGCACAGCGATGCAAGGGAATGAGAGAGAGCGAGGAGAGCGATGCAAGGGAATGAGAAAGAGAGAGAAAGAGACAGAGAGGGCACAGCGATGCAGGGGAATAAGAGAGAGGGCACAGCGATGCAGGGGCACGAGAGAGAGAGAGGACACAGCAATGCAAGGGAACGCGAGATAGAGAGAGACAGAGAGGGCAAAGCGATGCAGGGGAACGAGAGAGAGAGAGAGAACCAGAGAGGTCACAGCGATGCAGGGGAATAAGAGAGACAGACAGAGAGTGCACAGCGAAGGAGGGGAATGAGAGAGAGAGGCAGAGACAGGGCACAGCAATGCAAGGGAACGAGAGATAGAGAGAAACAAAGAGTGCACAGCGATGCAGGCGAACGACAGAGAGAGAGGGCACAGCGATGCAGGGGAACGAGAGAGAACGAGACGGAGAGGGCACAGCGATGCAGGGAAACGAGAGATAGAGAGAGACAGAGAGGGCACAGTGATGCAGGGGATCAAGAGAGAGAGAGACAGGGCATAGAGATACAAGGAATCGAGAGAGAGAGGCAGGTAGGTCATAGAGATGCAGGGGATCGAGAGAGAGAGACAGAGAGCACAGCGATGCAGGGGAACGAGAGAGGAGAGAGACAGAGAGGGTACAGTGATGTAGGGGAACGAGATTGATAAAGAGGGCACAGCGATGCAGGAGAACGAGGGAGAGCCAGAGAGGACATAGCGATGCAGGGGAACGAGAGACAGAGAGAGACCTGGCACAGCAATGCAGGGGAATGAGACAGAAAGAGACAGAGAAAGCAGAGCGATGCAAGGGAACGAGAGATAGAGAGAAACAGAGAGGGCCCAGCGATGCAGGGGACGTGATTGACAGAGAGGGCACAGCGATCCAGGGGAATGAGGGAGAGAAAGAGAGGGCACAGCGATGCAGTGGAGAGAGAGAGAGGGCACAGCGATGCAGGGGGATGAGAGAGAGAGAGAGAGGGCACAGCAATGCAGGGGAACGAGAGAGAGAAAGAGAGGACAGGGCGATGCAAGGGAGCGAGAGAGACAGAGAGGGCAGAGTGATACAGGGGAATGAGCGTGAGAGAGAGGGGGCACAGCGATGCAGGGGAAGGAGAGAGAGAGAGACAGAGAGGACACAGCGATGCAGGCGAATGAGAGAGACAGAGGGCACAGCGATGCAGGGGAACAAGAGAGAGACAGGGCACAGAGATGCAGGGGAACGTGTGAGAGAGAGAGACAGGGCAAAGCGATGCAGGGGAATGAGGGAGAGAGACAGAGAGGACACAGTGATGCAGGAGAACGACAGGGAGAGAGACAAGGCACAGCGATGCAGGGGAACGAGAGAGATAGAGAGAGAGAGACAGGGCAAAGCGATGCAGGTGAATGAGGGAGAGAGACAGAGAGGGCACAGTGATGCAGGGGAGCGAGAGAAAGAGAGGGCACAGCGATGCAGGGGAACGAGAAAGTGAGAGACAGAGAGGGCACAGTGATGCAGGGGAATGACAGAGAGAGACAGAGAGAGCACAGTGATGCAGGGGAGCGAGAGACAGAGAGAGAGGGCACAGCGATGCAGGAGGACGAGAAAGAGAGAGAGACAGAGAGGGCACAGCGATGCTGGGGAATGAGTGAGAGAGCGAGGACACAGCGATGCAAGGGAACGAGAAAGAGAGAGAGAAGCAGAGAGGGAACGGCGATGCACGGGAACGAGAGAGAGAGAAAGGACACAGCGATGCAGGGGAGCGAGAGACAGAGAGGGCACAGCGATGCAGGAGAACGAGAAAGTGAGAGACAGAGAGGGCACAGTGATGCAGGGGAATGACAGAGAGACAGAGACAAAGAGAGCACAGTGATGCAGGGAGCGAGACAGAGGGAGAGGGCACAGCGATGCAGGAGAACGAGAAAGAGAGAGAGACAGAGAAGGCACAGCGATGCTGGGAATGAGTGAGAGAGCTAGGACACAGCGATGCAAGGGAACGAGAAAGAGAGAGAGAGGCAGAGAGGGAACAGCGATGCAGGGGAACGAGAGAGAGGGAAAGGGAACAGCGATGCAGGGGAACGAGAGACAGAGAGGGCACAGCAATGCAAGGGAACGAGAGATAGAGAGCCAGAGAGGGCACAGCGATGCAGAGGAACGAGAGAGACAGACAGAGAGAGCACAGCGATGCAGGGGAATGAGAGAGAGAGAGACAAAGAGTGCACAGCGATGCAGGGGAACGAGAGAGAGAGCGAGGACAGCGATGCAAGGGAATGAGAAAGAGAGAGAAAGAGAGAGAGAGGGCACAGCGATGCAGGGGAACGTGAGAGAGAGAGGGGGCACAGCGATGCAGAGGCACGAGAGAGAGGGCACAGCAATGCAAGTGAACGCGAGATAGAGAGAGACAAAGAGGGCACAGCGATGCAGGGGAACGAGAGAGCGAGAGAAAGGGCAAAGCGATGCAGGGGAACGAGAGACAGAGAGGGCACAGCAATGCAAGGGAACGCGAGATAGAGAGAGACAAAGAGGGCACAGTGATGCAGGGGAACGAGAGAGCGAGAGAAAGGGCAAAGCGATGCAGGGGAACGAGAGACAGAGAGGGCACAGCAATGCAAGGGAACGAGAGATAGAGAGAGAGACAAAGAGGGCACAGTGATGCAGGGGAACGAGAGAGCGAGAGAAAGGGCAAAGCGATGCAGGGGAACGAGAGACAGAGAGGGCACAGCCATGCAAGGGAACGAGAGATAGAGAGAGACAAAGAGGGCACAGTGATGCAGGGGGAACGAGAGAGATAGAGGACACAGTGATGCAGGGGATCGAGAGAGAGAGAGAGAGAGAGAGAGGGCATAGAGATGCAGGGGATCGAGAGAGTGAGAGAGTCAGAGAGCACAGCGATGCAGGTGAACGAGAGAGAGCGAGAGAGAGAGAGACAGAGAGGGCACAGCGATGCAGGGGAACAAGAGAGAACGCGACAGAGAGGGCACAGCGATGCAGGTGAACGAGAGATAGAGAGAGACAGAGAAGGCACAGTGATGCAGGGGATCAAGAGAGAGAGAGACAGGGCATAGAGATACAAGGGATCGAGAGAGAGAGGCAGAGAGGTCATAGAGATGCAGGGAATCGAGAGAGAGACAGAGAGCACAGCGATGCAGGGGAACGAGAGAGGAGAGAGACAGAGAGGGTACAGCGATGCAGGGGAACGAGATTGATAAAGAGGGCAAAGCGATGCAGGGGAACGAGGGAGAGCCAGAAAGGACACAGCGATGCAGGGAAACGAGAAAGAGAGAGAGACAGAGAGGGCACAGCGAATCAGGGGAATGAGAGAGAGAGCGAGGACACAGCGATGCAAGGGAACGAGAAAGAGAGAGAGAGGCAGAGAGGGAACGGCGATGCAGGGGAACGAGAGAGAGAGAGAGAAAGGGCACAGTGATGCAGGGGAACGAGACACAGAGAGGGCACAGCCATGCAAGGGAACGAGAGATACAGAGAGACAAAGAGGGCACAGTGATGCAGGGAAACGAGAGAGAGAGAGCCAGAGAGGGCACAGCGATGCAGGGGAACGAGAGAGAGAGAGGGCACAGCGATGCAGGGGAACAAGAGAGAACGAGACAGAGAGGGCACAGCGATGCAGGGGAACAAGAGATAGAAAGAGACAGAGAGGACACAGTGATGCAGAAGATCGAGAGAGAGAGACAGAGAGACAGACAGGGCATAGAGATACAGTGGATCGAGAGAGAGAGACAGAGAGGGCATAGAGATGCAGGGGATCGAGAGAGAGAGAGACAGAGAGAGCACAGCGGTGCAGGGGAATGAGAGAGAGAGCGAGGGCAGCGATGCAAGGGAATCAGAAAGAGAGAGAATGAGACAGAGAGGGCACAGTGATGCAGGGGAACGAGAGAGAGAGAGGGCACAGCGATGTAGGGAAACGAGAGAGAGAGGGCACAGCAATGCAAGTGAACGAGAGATAGAGAGAAACAGAAAGTGCAGCGCCGTGCAGGGGAATGAGAAAGAGAGAGAGACAGAGAGGGCACAGCGATGCAGGGAATGAGAGAGAGAGCGAGGGAAGCGATGCAAGGGAATGAGAAAGAGAGAGAAAGAGACAGAGAGGGCACAGCGATGCAGGGGAACGAGAGAGAGAGGGCACAGCGATGCAGGGGAACGAGAGAGAGAGGGCACCGCAATGCAAGTGAACGAGAGATAGAGAGAAACAGAAAGGGCACAGCGGTTCAGGGGAATGAGGGAGAGAAAGAGAGGGCACAGCGATGCAGTGGAGAGAGAGAGGGCGCAGCGATGCAGGGGGATGAGCGAGAGAGACGGCACAGCAATACAGGGGAACGAGAGTGACAGAGAGTGCAGAGTGATACAGGGGAATGAGCGCGAGAGAGAGAGGGCACAGCGATGCAGGTGAACGACAGATAGAGAGAGACAGAGAGGACACAGCGATGCAGGGGAATGAGAGAGACAGAGGGCACAGCGATGCAGGGGAACAAGAGAGAGACAGGGCACAGAGATGCAGGGGAACGAGACACAGAGGGGGCACAGCCATGCAATGGAACGAGATATAGAGAGAGACAGACAGGGCACAGTGATGCAGGGGAACGAGAGAGAGAGAGCCAGAGAGGGCATAGCGATGCAGGGGAACGAGAGAGAGAGAGGGCACAGCGATGCAGGGGAACAAGAGAGAACGAGACAGAGAGGGCACAGCAATGCAGGGGAACAAGAGATAGAGAGAGTCAGAGAGGACACAGTGATGCAGAAGATCGAGAGAGAGAGACAGAGAGACAGACAGGGCATAGAGATACAGTGGATCGAGAGAGAGAGACAGAGAGGGCATAGAGATGCAGGGGATCGAGAGAGAGAGAGAGAGAGAGGGCACAGCGATGCAGGGGAATGAGAGAGAGCGAGGGCAGCGATGCAAGGGAATGAGAAAGAGAGAGAATGAGACAGAGAGGGCACAGCGATGCAGGGGAACGAGAGAGAGAGAGAGAGGGCACAGCGATGCAGGGGAACGAGAGAGAGAGGGCACAGCAATGCAAGTGAACGAGAGATAGAGAGAAACAGAAAGTGCAGCGCCGTGCAGGGGAATGAAAGAGAGAGAGACAGAGAGGGCACAGCGATGCAGGGAATGAGAGAGAGAGCGAGGGCAGCGATGCAAGGGAATGAGAAAGAGAGAGAAAGAGACAGAGAGGGCACAGCGATGCAGGGGAACGAGAGAGAGAGAGGGCACAGCGATGCAGGGGAACGAGAGAGAGAGGGCACAGCAATGCAAGTGAACGAGAGATAGAGAGAAACAGAAAGGGCACAGCGGTTCAGGGGAATGAGGGAGAGAAAGAGAGGGCACATTGATGCAGTGGAGAGAGAGAGGGCGCAGCGATGCAGGGGGATGAGCGAGAGAGACGGCACAGCAATGCAGGGGAACGAGAGAGACAGAGAGGGCAGAGTGATACAGGGGAATGAGCGCGAGAGAGAGAGAGCACAGCGATGCAGGTGAACGAGAGATAGAGAGACAGAGAGGACACAGCGATGCAGGGGAATGAGAGAGACAGAGGGCACAGCGATGCAGTGGAACAAGAGAGAGACAGGGCACAGAGATGCAGGGGAACGAGAGAGCGAGAGAGAGACAGGGCAAAGCGATGCAGGGGAATGAGGGAGAGAGACAGACAGGGCACAGTGATGCAGGAGAACGAGAGGGAGAGAGATAGAGGGCACAGCGATGCTGGGGAATGACAGAGACAGACAGAGAGAGCACAGTGATGCAGGGGAGCGAGACAGAGGGAGAGGGCACAGCGATGCAGGAGAACGAGAAAGAGAGAGAGACAGAGAGGGCACAGCGATGCAGGGGAATGAGAGAGAGAGCGAGGACACAGCGATGCAAGGGAACGAGAAAGAGAGAGAGAAGCAGAGAGGGAACGGCGATGCACGGGAACGAGAGAGAGAGAAAGGACACAGCGATGCAGGGGAACCAGAGACAGAGAGGGCACAGCAATGCAAGGGAACGAGAGATAAAGAGAGACAAAGAGGGCACAGTGATGCAGGGGAACGAGAGAGAGAGAGTCAGAGAGGGCACAGCGATGCATGCGAACGAGAGAGACAGAGAGAGAGGGCACAGCGATGCAGGGGAATGAGAGAGAGAGACAAAGAGTGCACAGCGATGCAGGGGAACGACAGAGAGAGGGCACAGCAATACAGGGGAACGAGAGAGAACGAGACAGAGGGCACAGCGATGCGGGGGAACGAGAATTAGAGAGAGACAGAGAGGACACAGTGATGCAGGGGAACGAGCGAGAGACAGAGAGGGCACAGCGATGCAGTGGAGAGAGAGAGAGAGAGGGACAGAGAGGGCACATGATGCAGGGGATCGAGAGAGAGAGACAGAGAGGGCATAGAGATGCAGGGTATCGAGAGAGAGAGACACAGAGGGCATAGAGATGCGGTGGATCTGGAGAGAGAGCCAGAGAGGGCGCCGTGATGCTGGAGAATGTGTGTGTGTGAGCGAGAGAGAGCACAGCGATGCATGGGAACGAGACAGAGAGCGAGAGAGAGAGAGAGGGTACAGCGATGCAAAGGAACGAGAGAGACAGAGACAGGACAGCGATGCAGGGAAACGAGGGAGAGACAGAGAGGGCACAGCGATGAAGGGGAACGAGAGAGAGAGAGAGGGCACAGCGATGCAGGGGAATGAGAGAGAAAGAGTCAGAGAATGCACAGCGATGCAAGGGAACGAGTGATCGAGAGAGACAGAGCGGGCACAGCGATGCAGGGGAACGAGATTGATAGAGAGGGCACAGTGATGCAGGGGAATGAGGGAGAGAAAGAGAGGGCGCAGCGATGCAATGGAGAGAGAGAGGGCACAGCGATGCAGGGAAATGAGAGAGAGAGAGATAGAGGGCACAGCAATACAGGGGAACGAGAGAGAGAGACAGAGAGGACAGAGAGGACACAGCGATGCACAAGGGAACGAAAGAGACAGAGAGGGCAGAGTGATGCAGGGGAATGAGAGAGAAAGAGATGGCACAGCGATGCAGGGAAACAATAGAGAGAGAGAGACAGAGAGGGCAGAACGATGCAGGGGAGAGAGAGAGACACACAGAGGGCATAGCGATACAGGGGAACGAGAGACAGAGACAGAGACGGCTCAGCGATCCAAGGGAATGTGAGACAGAGAGGGCACAGCGATGCAAGGGAACGAGTGATCGAGAGAGACAGAGCGGGCACAGCGATGCAGGGGAACGAGATTGATAGAGAGGGCACAGTGATGCAGGGGAATGAGGGAGAGAAAGAGAGGGCGCAGCGATGCAATGGAGAGAGAGAGGGCACAGCGATGCAGGGAAATGAGAGAGAGAGAGATAGAGGGCACAGCAATACAGGGGAACGAGAGAGAGAGACAGAGAGGACAGAGAGGACACAGCGATGCACAAGGGAACGAAAGAGACAGAGAGGGCAGAGTGATGCAGGGGAATGAGAGAGAAAGAGATGGCACAGCGATGCAGGGAAACAATAGAGAGAGAGAGACAGAGAGGGCAGAACGATGCAGGGGAGAGAGAGAGACACACAGAGGGCATAGCGATACAGGGGAACGAGAGACAGAGACAGAGACGGCTCAGCGATCCAAGGGAATGTGAGACAGAGAGGGCACAGCGATGCAAGGGAACAGAGAGACAAAGAGGGCAGAGCGATGCATGGGAACGAGAGAGAGAGAGGGAGACAGGGCACAGCGATGTAGGGGAACGAGTGAGAGAGTGAGAGAGACAGAGAGGGCACAGCGATGCAGGGGAATGAGAGAGACAGAGAGGGCACAGCGATGCAGGGGAAAGAGGGAGTGAGAGAGAGACGGCACAGTGATGCAGAGGAACGAGAGATAGAGAGAGACAGAGTGGGCACAGCGATGCAGGGCAACAAGGGAGAGACAGAGAGGGCACAGCAATGCAGGGGAACGAGGGAGACACAGAAACAGAGAGGGCACAGCGATGCAGGGGAACGAGAGGGAGAGAGAGACAAAGAGGGCACAGCGATACAAGGGAATGAGAGATACAGAGAGGGCACAGCGATGCAGGGGAACGAGAGAGAGAGATACAGAGGGCATAGCAATGCAGTGGCATGAGAGACAGAGAGGGCACAGCGATGCAGGGGGATAAGGGAGAGACAGAGAGGGAACAGCGATTCAGGGGAACGAGGGAGAGACAGAGAGGGCACAGCAATGCAGGGGAACGAGAGAGACAGAGGAACAGAGAGGGCACAGCGATGCAGGGGAACGAGAGGGAGAGACACAGAGGGCACAGAGATACAGGGGAATGAGAGAAACAGAGAGGGCACAGCGATGCAGGGGAACGATAGGGAGAGAGGGACAGAGGGGGCACAGCGATACAAGGGAATGAGACATACAGAGAGGGCACAGCGTTGCAGGGGAATGAGAGAGAGACAGGACACAGCAATGCAGGGAAACGAAAGAGACAGAGAAACAGAGAGGGCACAGCGATGCAGGGGAACGAGAGAGAGAGAGAGAGACAGGACACAGCAATGCAGGGAAACGAGAGAGACATGGAAGCAGAGAGGGCACAGCTATGCAGTGGAACAGAGAGACAGAGAGGGCACAGCGATGCAGGGGAACCGAAGAGAGAGAGAGACAGAGACAGAGAGCGCACAGTGAACCAAGGGAACGAGAGAGTCAGAGAGGGCACCGTGATGCAGGGGAACATGGGAGAGACAGAGATGGCACAGTGATGCAGGGGAATGAGTGAGAGCGAGAGAGAGACAGGGCACAGCGATGCAGGGGAGAGAGAGAGAGAGAGGGGGAGGCATAGCGATGCAATTGAACGAGAGACAGAGAGGGCACAGTGATACAGGGGAGAGAGAGAGACAGACAGGACACAGCGATGCAGGACAACAAGAGAGAGAGACTGACAAGGGAGGACGACAAGAAAAAGAGAGAGAGACGGGAAAGAGGGGCAAGGAGACATGAAAGACAGAACGCAATGACGGAAATAGAGGTAATGAAAGGCGAGGGAGGAGAGACAGTGGAAGAGGAGTGATGCCACACATGGGGTGGAGATAAGGAAGCCAGAGCGAGGGATGAAGGGAGCCTAACAAACAGAGGAGGAAAAGTTCCAGGGGGGAAACCCCCTGGGAGGGGACACAGGCACTGACGGAGAGACTCCAGTTTCACACCTTGACTCTCCCTCTCTCTCTCTACGTTCCTCACAAACACACCCTCTTTCGCTATCAGCATCGTCCCACAATATCAGCATTCTCCCACTCTCTCCGAATTGTCCCACAATATCAGTATCGATCCACTCTATCAGAATTGTCCCACTCTATCAGTATCGCCCCACTCTATCAGCATCGTTCCACTCTATCAGCATCATCCCACACTATCAGTATCGTCCCACTCTATCAGAATTGTCCCACACTATCAATATCGCCCCACTCTATCAGCATCGTCCCACTCTATCAGCATCATGTCACTCTATCAGCATCATGTCACTCTATCTGCATCGTCCCACTCTATCAGTATCATCCAACCCCATCAGCATCGTCCAACTCGATCAACATCATCCCACACTATCAGCATCGCCTCACTGAATCAGCATGGCACTACTCTATCAGCATCATCCCACTCTGACAGCATCGTCCCACGAAATCAGCATAGTCCCACTCGATCAGCATCGTCTCACTCTATCAACATCGTACCACTCTATCTGCATCGTCCCACTCTTTTAAAAATGTCCCACCTTATCAGTTTCATGCCACTCTATCAACATCGGCCCATATTATCAGCATTGTCCTAATCTAGCAGCATCATCCCACCCTATGATCATCGTCCAACTCTATCAGCATTGTCCCACTGTAGCATCATCGTCCCACTCTATCAACATCGTACCACTCTATCTGCATCGTCCCACTCTTTTAAAAATGTCCCACCTTATCAGTTTCATGCCACTCTATCAACATCGGCCCATATTATCAGCATTGTCCTAATCTAGCAGCATCATCCCACCCTATGATCATCGTCCAACTTTATCAGCATTGTCCAACCCTATCTGTATCGTCCCACTCTATCATCACTGTCCCACACTATCAGCACTGTCCCACACTATCAGCATTGTCCCACTCTATCAGCATCGTCCACTCTATCAACATCATCCCACTCTATCAAAAATGTCCCACTCAATCAACATCGTCCCACTTTATCAGCATCGTCCCACTCCATCAGCACTGCCGCCCTCTATCAGTATCGTCCCACTCTATCAACATTGTCCCATTCTATTAGTGTTGTCCCACTCTATCAACACTGTCCCACTCTATCAGTATCGTCCCACTCTATCAGCATTGTCCCACTCTACAGCATCGACCCACTGAGTCACCATTGTCCCACTATATCAGCATTGTCCCAGTCTATCAGCATCGTCCCACGCTATCAAAAATGTCCCACTCTGTCAGCATCATCCAGCTCTATCAGCATCGTCCCACTCTACCTGCATCGTCCCACTGAATCAGCATTGTCCCACTCTATCAGCATCGTCCCATTGTATTAGCCTCCCCCCACACTATCAGCATGGTCCAACTCTATCAGTATCGTCCCACTCTACCAACATCGTCCCACTCTATCAGCGTCAACCCACTCTATAAACATTATAAACATTCCTGAAGAAGGGCCTGTGCCCGAAACGTCGAATCTCCTGTTCCCTGGATGCTGCCTGACCTGCTGTGCTGTTCCAGCAATAAAGTTTTAACATTGTCCCACTCTATCAGCATCGTCCCACTTTATCAGCATCGTCCCTCACTAGCAGCATCGTCCCACACTATCAGCATCGTCCCAATCTATTAACATTGTCCCATTATGTCTGCATCGTCCCACGCTATTAGCAATTTCCTACTCTATCAGCATCATCCCACTCTATCGTCATCATCCCCCTCTATCAGCATCGTCCCGCACTATCAGCATTGACCCACACTATCAGCATAGTCCCACTTTATCAACATTGTCCCACTCTATCAGCATCGTCCCACTCTATCAACATTGTCCCACTTTATCAGCATCCTCCCACTCTATCAGCATTATCCCACTCTATCAGCATTGTCCCACTCTCTCAGCGTCGTCCCCGTCTTTCAGCATTATCCCACTCTAAAAGCATTGTCCCACACTATCACTATCGTCCCACTCTATCAGCATCGTGCCAGTGAATTAGCATTTTCCTACTCTATCAGCATTGTCCCACTCTATCAGCATCATACCACTCTATCAGCAACATCCCACTCTATCAGCATCGTCCCACACTATCAGCATCGTCCCACATTATCAGCATCATTCCACTCTATTAGCAATGTTCCACTCTAACAGCATCATTCCACTCTATCAGCATCATTCCACACTATCAACATTATCCATCTCTATTAGTATTATCCCACTCTATCAGCATCACCTGTAGTGGGAGACTGTGTATTGAGTCGGAAGAGATAGGAGAGGTCTTGAACAAGTACTTCTCTTCAGTATTTACGAACGAGAGGGACCGCATTGGAGAAGAGGAGAGTGTGAAATGGACTGGTAAGCTAGAAGAGATACCTGTTAGGAAGGAAGATGTGTTGGACATTTTGAACAACTTGAGTATAGACAAGTCCCCCGGGCCTGACGGGATATATCCTAGGATTATGTGGGAAGCAAGAGAGGAAATTGCAGTACCGTTGGCAATGATCTTCTCGTCTTCACTGGCAACGGGGGTGGTACCAGGGGACTGGAGAGTAGCGAATGTTGTGCCCCTGTTCAAAAAAGGGAATAGGGTTAACCCCGGGAATTACAGGCCTGTTAGTCTTACTTCTGTGGTAGGCAAAGTAATGGAAAGGGTACTGAGGGATAGGATTTATGAGTATCTGGAAAGACACTGCTTGATTAGGGACAGCCAGCACGGATTTGTGAAGGGTAGGTCTTGCCTTACAAGTATTATTGAATTCTTCGAGGAGGTGACCAAGCATGTGGATGAGGGTAGAGCAGTGGATGTAGTGTACATGGATTTTAGTAAGGCATTTGATAAGGTTCCCCATGGTAGGCTTATGCGGAAAGTCAGGAGGCATGGGATAGAGGGAAATTTGGCCAGTTGGATAGAAAACTGGCTAACCGGTCGAAGGCAGAGAGTGGTGGTAGATGGTAAATATTCAGCCTGGAGCCCAGTTACAAGTGGAGTTCCGCAGGTATCAGTTCTGGGTCCTCTGCTGTTTGTAATTTTTATTAATGACTTAGATGAGGGAGTCGAAGGGTGGGTCAGTAGATTTGCAGATGATACGAAGATAGGTGGAGTTGTGGACAGTGAGGAGGGCTGTTGTCGGCTGCAGAGGGACTTAGATATGATGCAGAGCTGGGCTGAGGAGTGGCAGATGGAGTTCAACCCTGCCAAGTGTGAGGTTGTCCATTTTGGTAGAACAAATAAGAATGTGGAATACAGGGTTAATGGTAGGGTTCTAAGTCAGGTGGAGGAACAGAGGGATCTTGGGGTCTATGTACATAGATCTTTGAAGGTTGCCACTCAGGTGGATAGAGTTTGTAAGAAGGCCTATGGAGTATTATCGTTCATTAGCAGAGGGATTGAATTCAAGAGTCGTGAAGTGATGTTGCAGCTGTACAGGACTTTGGTTAGGCCACAGTTGGAGTACTGTGTGCAGTTCTGGTCGCCTCACTTTAGGAAAGATGTGGAAGCTTTGGAGAGAGTGCAGAGAAGATTTACCAGGATGTTGCCTGGAATGGAGAGGAAGTCGTACGAGGATAGGTTGAGAGTGCTCGGCCTTTTCTCGTTGGAACGGCGAAGGATGAGGGGTGACTTGATAGAGGTTTATAAGCTGATCAGAGGAATAGATAGAGTAGACAGTCAGAAACTTTTTCCCCGGGTACAACAGAGTGTTACAAGGGGACATAAATTTAAGGTGAAGGGTGGAAGGTATAGGGGAGATGTCAGGGGTGGGTTCTTTACCCAGAGAGTGGTGGGGGCATGGAATGCGCTGCCCGTGGGAGTGGTAGAGTCGGAATCATTGGCGACCTTTAAGTGGCATTTGGATAGGTACATGGATGGGTACTTAATCTAGGTTAGAAGTTCGGCACAACATCGTGGGCCGAAGGGCCTGTTCTGTGCTGTATTGTTCTATGTTCTATGTTCTATGTACCTCACTCTATCAGCATCGTCCCACACTATCAACATTATCCCACTCTATTAGCAATGTCCCACTCGAACAGCATCATTCCACTCTATCAGCATCATTCCACACTATCAACATTATCCATCTCTATTAGTATTATTCCACTCTATCAGCATCACCTCACTCTACCAGCATCGTCACACGCTATCAACATTATCGCACTCTATTAGCAATGTCACACTCTATCAACATTATCCCACTCTATTCGTATCACCCCACTCTATCAGCATCGTCCCACTCTGTCAGCATCGTCCCACTTTATCAGCATTATCCCACTACATCAGCATCGTCCCACTCGATCTGTATTGTCCCACTGTATCAGCATCGACCCACTGTATCTGCCTCGTCCCACTCTATTTGCATTGTTCCACTCGATCAGTATCGTCGCAGTCTATCAGCATCGTAAAACTCTATCAACAATATCCCACTCTATTAGCAATGTCCCATTCTATCAGCATCATCCCACTCTATCAGCATCGTCCCACTCTATCAACATTATCCCACTCTATTAGCAAGGTCCCACTCTAGCAGCATCGTCCCACTCTATTAGCAATGTCCCACTCTATCAGCATCATCCCACTCTATCAGCATCGTTACACACAATCAGCATGTCCTACTTTATCAACATTGTCCCACTCTACCAGCATCGTCCCCCTCTATCAGCCTCGTCCCACACTATCAGCAACGTCCCACACTATTAACATTGTCCCACTCTGTCAGCATCGTCCCACACTAATCGCAATTTCCCACTCTGTCAGCATCATCCCACTCTATCAGTATCGTCCAAATCTATCAACATTGTCCCACTCTATCAGCATCGTCCCACTCTATTAGCAATGTCCCACTTTATAAGCATATTCCCACTCTATCAGCATTATCCCACTCTATCAGCATTGTCCCACTCTCTCAGCGTCGTCCCCGTCTATCAGCATTATCCCACTCTATCAGCATTGTCTCACTCAATCGGGGTCGTCCCCGTCTATCAGCATCGTCCCAGTCTCTCAGTTTCATCCCACTCTATAAGCATTGTCCCACACTATCACTATCATCCCACTCTATCAGCATCGTCCCAGTGAATTAGCATTGTCCCACTCTATCAGCATCATACCACTCTATCAGCATCATACCATTCTATCAGCATCATCCCACTCTATCAGCATCGTCCCACACTACCAGCATCGTCCCACACTATCAGCATCATTCCACTCTATCAGTATCGTCCCACTCTATCAGCATCGTCCCACACTATCAGCAGCGTCCCGCTCTATCAACATTATCCCACTCTATTAGCAATGTCCAACTCTATCAACATCATCCCACTCTATCAGCAACGTCCCACTCGATCCGCAATGTCCCACTTTATCAACAATGTCCCACTCGATCAGCATCATCCCCCTCTATCAGCATCGTTACACACTATCAGCATGTCCCACTTTATCAACATTGTCCCACTCTACCAGCATCGTCCCACTCAATCAGCCTCGTCCCACACTATCAGCAACGTCCCACTCTATTAACATTGTCCCACTCTGTCAGCATCGTCCCACACTAATAGCAATTTCCCATTCTATCAGCATCATCCCACTCTATAAGCATTATCCCACTCTCTCAGCGGCGTCCCACTCTATCAACATTGTCCCACTCTATAAGCATTATCCCACTCTCTCAGCGTCGTCCCAGTCTATCAGCATTTTTCCACGCTGTTAGCATTGTCCCACTTGATCAGCGTCGTACCCGTCTATCAGCATCGACCCACTCTCTCAGTTTCATCCCACGTGTATCAGCATCGTCCCACACTATCAGTATCTTCCCACTCTATCAGCATCGTCCCACTGAATTAGCATTGTCCCACTCTATTCGCAATGTCCCACTCTCTCAGCATCATCGCACTCTATCAGCATCATCCCACTCTATCAGCATCGTCCCACTCTATCAACATTATCCCAGTCTATTATCAATGTTCCACTCTCGCAGCATCATCCCACGCTATCAACCTAATCCCACTCTATTAGCAATGTACCACTCTACCAGCATCATCTCACTTTATCAGCATCGTCCCACTCTATCCGCAATATCGCACTCTATCACCGTCGTCGCCGTCTATCCACATATTCCCACTCTATCAGCATCGTCCCACGCTATCAACATTGTTCCACTCTATCACCGTAGTCCCCCTCTATCAGTATTGTCCCACTCTATCAGCATCGTCCCACTCTATCAACATTATCCCATTATATTAGCAATGTTCCATTCTAGCAGCATAATCACACTCTATTAGCATTGTCCCGCTCTATCAGTATCGTCCCACGCTATCAGTATTGTCCCACTCTATCAGCATTGTCACACTCTAACAGCATCGACCCCCTGAGTCACCATTGTCCCACTATATCAGCATTGTCCCGCTCTATCAGCATCGTCCCACACTATCTGAATCGTCCCACTGAATCAGCATTGTCCCACTCTATCAGCATCATCCCATTGTATCAGCCTACCCCCAAACTATCAGCATGGTCCCACTCTATCAGTATCGTCCCACTCTATCAGCATCGTCGCACTCTACCAACATCGTCCCACTCCATCAACATCATCCCACTCTATCACCATCGTCCCACTCTATCAACGTTATCACACTCTATTAGCAATGTTCCAGTCTAGCAGCAGCATCCCACTCTAACAGCATCATCCCGCTCTCTCAGCATCATCCCAATCTATCCGCAATGTCCCACTCTATCAACATTGTCCCACTCTATCAGCATCGTCCCACTCTATCATCACCGTCCCACTCTATCAACATTGTCCCACTCTATCAGCATCGTCCCACTGTATCAACATAGTCCGACCCTATCAGCATCGTCCCATCCTATCAGCATCATCCCACTCTATCAGCATCATCCCACTCTACCAGCATCGTCCAATTCTATCAACATTATCGCACTCTATTAGCAATGTCCCACTCTATCAGCATCATCCCACTCTATCAGCATCATCCCACTCTATCAACATTATCCCTCTCTATCAGTATTATAACACTCTATCAGCATCATCCCACTCTATCAACATTATCCATTTCTATTAGCAATGTTCCAATCTAGCAGCAGCCTCCCACTCTATTAGAATCATCCTGCTCTATCAGCATCGTCCCACTCAATCAGCAATGTCCCACCCTATCAACATTGTCCTACTCTATC